>NC_080565.1:10442500-12942500 GCF_030253575.1 Rhododendron vialii | reverse complement strand
TCTCAATCATTTGACGAGTAGAGCTAAAAATCTGAACTACAGGCTGTTATACCATCATGGGTACAACTCAACCCCCAAAGCTAGTGGTCAAAGTGAGGGTACCATCACACCGTATACTCCATATTACTTTAGTACCCAGGCAATGGGGGACTCTGCTTCAGAACCCACATGATACTAACCAAATGCATATCTTAGGTTCATTATTGGCATGTAACTAAAGAGCCAAATATTTACGCTTAAAACCTCTTCTAAATATTGGTGGCTTGGACTTTGGAGGTTTTGTTGTTCTTCTTGTTTGTTGCCCTAGCGGGCTCAGGCCGGTGAGGGGAAGTTTTAACCTTTGTCCAATTATTGTAAAAGCAGGGATTCCATCTTCCAGCAATGATTAATTCAGCAATATTTCGTTCAACAGCAGATACAGTATACTCCAAGAACAGAAAATCCAAATATGAACATGATTGGCAACAGCCAAATATTCATCATAAGTATACATTATTCTACAATTGCGCACACCATTACAGAACACTTCAAGGGACAAAAAAAAAATGATGTTTCAACTGAATCACAAATAGGCAGTAGAAAGAATGTTAGATGACTAAATAGATAAGCGGTTATAAACCTCTGAGATGCAACTAACCTTTAAGCTGCCACAGCAAGAGCAAGGTGTGTCCATATTTGAATTTTCATCCTCGTCCTGGCATATCCGGCATTCTACAATTTTCCTTGGGGAAGAACAATCTCTTGAATCTCTTTCGTACGAAGACAAATCAATTTCAATGTCATCAGCTCCTACATCTGTCGACTGCTTCGACAGATTCCTGCTCTCAAATATTGCAGCTTCCAAAGTTGATTCAGTAAGCAACCGATCCACCAGCAATACAAAGTGATCTCCCATTCTCAAATACCAGCACCCAAAAAGCAAATTCGATCTTTTGAAAAGAACGATGAATCCAAAGCCCGTAACGCCTTGAACAAGTACTTATTTTCTCTCTTTTTTCCCCCTTTTGGTCTTTGAAACAAGTGCTTCCGAATTAGCAAAACTCCTGAAATCAACCAGCGCAAATTAGATAAATCAAGGTACGAATATTTTTTATATCAAGAGACACCACCACCGCAACCACCACCCCACATACAAAAAACAAGTAAGTAATAATAAAATAAAAAACACGACCAAAGAAACCCAAAGGAATAGGAATTTGAGTTTAAGAAACTCCTGAGAAGATAAAACTTATCCAAAACAGGAAGCTCCCTCAGAAGCTTGCAACCTTGTGGAAACTGTCAACGAATCTAGAACTGAAGGCTTAAATAAAATTTTACATCCATTATAAATTCTAATGGAACAGTTGTGGAAAAGCCCAATAAACCGATGAAGTCCAATACAAAACACAAGTTTAAATGGAAGGATAGGGAGGGAAACAAGACCTAAACGATGAAAACAGGCAACAAATGTTGATTCGAAAGAGGAAAGCAAAGGGGAAGCAGCAGAAAACATTTGAAACATGAGGATGCCTCTCAAAAAAAAAAAGCATGGATGGACCTTCTTACCAAACCATAAAGGCCCACAAAATCAAAGAAAGCTACCAAAAAAAAAAAACAATTGACAGAAACACCTCCTGACCTCCAAAAGACATACCAATGTCATAAAAGCAAGAAAGAGAGAGTACCCACAAAAGGAGAGAGAGAAAACACAGAGAAAAGGAACAAACCCAGATGGCAAAAGGTCTCTTTTCAATAAACCTAAGCCCTTAAATACACAAACATGAAACCAAAACGAATTCAACCGAATATACTGATATTGGGAAAGCGGAGAAGAAAGGTGAGACTTACAAGAAGGGGATCGGATATCTTGAAGCTAAGAAAAGCTCTCTCTCTCTCTCTCTCTCTCTCTCTCTCTCTCTCTCTCTCTCTGTGGGTTTTCTTTTTCTGTAGAAATCTCTGTTTTGGAATGAAGCAAGAGAATTGGGGGGACTCTATTTACATTTATACAACAAAGCCTTGGACAGTTCAAAGTTCTCTCTCTGTGGGTTTTCTTTTTCTGTAGAAATCTCTGTTTTGGAATGAAGCAAGAGAATTGGGGGGACTCTATTTACATTTATACAACAAAGCCTTGGACAGTTCAAAGTTCAAACCATGTCTTTCCCTTTCTGTGCTGATGTTATATAAACACAGCTGTGCGTATAGGCTGAGAGAGAATAAAAAATGTGTTTCAGAAATTTTAACGGCAGAGAATGTCACGACCGCCACGATTCCTTTTTGCTTCGCCGTTTTTGGCGTTCGGTTTGCTCTCCACATGATTCTTTTACTACTAGTATAAGTGATAGTTAAAAGTAATTAATCATAATTTCTTTTAAAGATAGTTAACCAGACATTTCTGACCGTATGATTAGAATAAATACCATTTTAAATGCTAAACAGGATTCTTTTTTACTAAAATTAATGAAAAGTCAGTTAACCAGACTTTTTTTTGACGGTATAATTACAATAAAGACCATTTTAAATGCTAAAAAATGGTGAAATATTGTCCATTAATTTCTCACAATCTTTGATCGTCTTCTCAAAAGTTTGGGTCCTTCCTGATACTAAATTAGTAAATTAAGACTGCACTGGACATTCCAAATCTTGTTCACCGTGCCCCTCCCCATATTCAATGGTCAAAAATCGTGAAATCTTACCAAACATTATCAGTAAATTAAGATTATAAGGTCATCTACAGTAGTATAATCAAAAGTCAATTATTTTTAAAATTAACAATATTTGTACAAAAGATGGCTCACAATGGTATAATCAAACTTAGTAACATCCTTAGAAATAATCAAATTTTAGGCTTTAGATAACCAAAACTAGCAACATTTTTCAATAATCAAAAACATTTTTAATCTTTGGATAACCAATTTTAGGCTGCGGACCCCTTATTTTGGTTATGGACTATAAGCGATCATTGTGAACCTCAATATTGGTAAGCTTAGCAACCTCTTAAGTGAATAATCAAAAGCTGATGTGTCAACTTTTGATTATCCATTTTTTATTATATCATTGTGGATGGCCTAAATAATTGCTAACATGAGTGAGATAACATGAGTGAGATACCGCTGCAACGCTTTTAGTTAAAAATCTTTTGTAATCAACTATGTTCAAGAAATATTAGGGTAGTGATAATGCCAAAACTGTTTTTGTTAGTGTCAAATTTGTTGGTGTCAAAACTCTTGTACATAAAAGTCTTATACACTGCTCATGATAGATGGCTTCTGTGCCCTAAAATTTTATCACAAACAAATTAAAACAATATTGACATTATTATTTCTTAAATATTATTTATAAACAAAACTGTTACGGATAAAATTGAGTCAAAATTTTGCCGATCAAAATAAAAATTGAGTCAAAATAATGTAGCAGTCGTGATTTCTAAATTAATGAGTCAAAATGGGGACTTTTCCTTTTCTGATGAAATGGTGGACCGCATAAGACTAGGTCACTGCATAGGGGATACAAAAAAAAAAAAATCTATTTAGGTTTCCCTCCCCTGTCAAGACCTCTGACTTTGTTCCCCCACCATCCAAAATCTAATAACCAAAAGTGAATAATTAAAACTTAGGAAAATAATTTTGTCACTTCTTTTTTATTATCGTCACTTTCTTGCAAGTATAATTTTGCACCAAAAATACGCTTGCAGGGAGTGACGTTAACAAAAAAGAGAGTGACAAAATCAGCAGCCAAAACTTGTCACATCATATTTTGATTTTGATTATGATTATCTATTCAGATGTTGCTAAAATTAGTAATGTCAAGTTTCACATTGTTTATTTTTTTGCACATAATCAAAATCAATGGGCCCACTGCCAGCTGTTCCTTTCCTCCAAACTTTTCCTTTCATTTCACATCTATTTCATCCCTCTAAAAAATGCTTTTGAGAAAAAACAATTTTTTTTAAAATTTTCAAAAAAAAGTTTTTGAAAAAACAATTTTCACAAAAAAAAAAGTTTTTGAAAAAAACAGTCTTAATAAAAAAAACAAATTTTGCAAAAATAAAAAATAAAGGCTTTTGTGTAATGATGGATGTACTTGAAATTTAGTAATTGGCAAAAGATTGCTAATTTTGATTATCCAAATACCCAAATTTAATTTTTTGTTAAGAGGTTGCTAAGTTTGATTAATACAATATTGAGTACTTTTTTGAGCAAACATTGTTAACTTTAGTAACTCTTTGGTTTTGATTATTACATTATGGATGCTCTAAGGTTTTAAGTTTGCAATCTCTCAGGTGCTATCGATTCCTTTAAGGGTCAATCCATACGGAGCTTTTCTTCCGCTTTAATTGGTTTCCGCAAATGGATAGTGGGACTGGGCCCAGGAGTAATCTGTTCATTTTGCACTTCACCTTGCAAAATTTTAATGGTAACTTCGTTTTTTTTTCTCTTACCAATATTATGGTAATTCAAATTATGGGAGAGAGATAAATGTTATTGTGTTATTAACTTCAAAGATATCACAAAGGTTGCGGCAAAAACTAATTTTTTTTGACGTTACTCAAACATTAGATGTCGTTACTCCATCAATATTCATAAATGATAGTGTTGCTCAATCATTTAAATGATGGAAAATATGTGTAATTAATTAGGACAGTGCTTTTCAAGCCACTTACTCGAAAATTAATGTTGCGCCATAGCATATATACGTCAGTAATATTCTTACATTACAGTGAAAAATGTTAAACATTGTAACCTCAAACAATTCTTTTGCCATACATGATCGGTGTCCAGATTAGTTTAGTCACACCACCTCGAGCAACCCCAAGCTTGAAATTCGCGACCACTAATTTTCAAGGATTTCAAAACAATTTGGTTCAAGATGAGAGCTTAATTGAATCTGCGAGCTCATAGGATAAACCACCCTCTTATTTTTTATCATGCTCTCATTGAACCTTGAGTTAATCTCAACAATCATTTCCTCTATTAGAATTCCGTCAACTACATATTATTTTATCAATTCTATATCGATGGTCCACTTTCGCTATTGGAGATCTCTTACGAAAGTGTCTATATATACTTTAATTTATCATATTTTGTATATACAATATAGATCTTATTTGATAGATTTCTATTAGCTTTTGTAAATGTAATTGGCGATATATTTCCGGATACGTTGGAGTCTGTATTAATTATTTTTTTCATTTGGGTTTGGAAAGTGGTTTTATTTTGTCTAGATTACATACTCCGCCCATTAGTTCAAGAGTTGATCGCAAAGGTCGTGCCGTGCATTTTGCTTGGAAAGGTATATGCATCTCATGTACATTTAGCTTAATATTTTTCCATGCATCATTAAAGCTTTTCAATGTCTTAATCTTTTATGAAATATCATGTATGTACTAACCTTATATTATTGGCCTTGTTTTATTTGAAGGAAAATCTTGTCTAAGGCATTTTAAGTGTTGGCACCTTAGTAGTGACTTAGCAGTGCCTTAACAGACTAAGGCCTTTACATGCGTGTTAGTAGCGCCTTAGTAGTGCCTTAGCAGACTAAGGCCCTTGCATGCGTGTTAAGAGCGCCTTAGTAGGGCACTCCAGTATTTTTCCTTACTTGGTCATATATAAGCATATTTTTTATTATTCTCGGGTACAAGAGTGATATAGCCCACTTTAGAGATAAAGCATTATCTCTTTTACTCTTGTGCCTTCATTTGCATTTGGATGAATTGAATCTTGCATTCAATCATCTTTGTTCAATCTAGAGGAATATTTTCTTAATCCATGTATTCTCTCTAGGTTGATTCTTTTGCATAAAAACCTTAACTTTTCAATATTCACACTTTCATGCCTACGAATCGACATGGCCGAATGATACCATAGCTATTTTAGAGTGGAGATCGAGATGGTGTTGTTCGAGGAGTCCATGGAATCAATAAGGGGCACGAGGTGCTGCGCAAGAAGCAGAGTTAGGTGTAACTTGGGGTAAAAGTTAGTAATTTCTAACTTGTTGTCTTTTGCCTAACATTTTGATTTATGAAAATTTGAGTAGATTAGGCCGTGGTTTTATGTTTAGGGTGTGTTTGACCCTAAGTAGTTTCCACGTATATCTTGGTGTTTGCGTTCTTTAGTTTTATCGCTTTTTACTTATATTGTCCAATTGAATAGCGTGACATGATGATTGGATAGTTGTTAGTTGATGTAAATTTAAATTGGTCATCTCATTCACCCCCCTGTGGGTGCATTAGATAATTTTAGTTTTATTAGGCAAAAATTTTAAAATCATATAAAATATTATAAATTGTAGGATATAGACAATTTTTTGAAGAACACGTGTGTTGAAAATGTACCATCAATATGCAACGAATGGAGTACCGGAGATTTACTCCAAAATAATATAATGCCGGGATAATCGTTATGTAATTAATCTTTTATTTCTCAAATGTAATCAACTAATAAAATTGGATAAATAATTCCCAGAGACCTAACCAGTGTTAATAAAAAAAAAAAAGAAGAAGACATGATACATCATATATATGTGGGTATATTCTAAGGGCATCCACATCTCCTTCGCTATTCTTCTTCTACAGCTACAGTAACGAGCAAAATTCTCAAAAGTTTGTTGCACCAGTCTCGTGAGCCACATCGCTTTTTTACAGAATTTTAGTTACAATTCCTTGTTATAAGAAGAGAGACCTGCTTTTCCCCCCGACACACACACACAACCCCGTCTCCTGCTCCCCCCTCCACCCATTTACTTTTTTTTTTTTTTCCCTCCCTTCTTCTCCTGCTCCCCTCTCCCCCCGGCCCCACATCTAATCTCCCCTATTACCCATTCACCACCACCACCACCACCACCCCAACCCCCCACCCCCCCCCCCCCCCCCCCCCCCCCCTCTCCTGCTCCCCCCTCCACCCATTTACTTTTTTTTTTCCCTCCCTTCTTCTCCTGCTCCCCCCTCCCCCCGGCCCCACATCTAATCTCCCCTATTACCCATTCACCACCACCACCCCGCCCCCCCCCCCCCCCCCCCCTTCTTCTCCTCCTGCTCCCCTCTCCACCCATTTACGTTTTTTTTTTCCCCTCCCTTCTTCTCCTGCTTCCCCTCCGCCCACTTACTTTTCTTTTCTTTTCTTTTTTTTTCTTTTTCCCTCTTTATTTTCTTTTGTTTCTTTTCGACTGGATTTTTTTTTCCGTTTTTTTCTTCTCTTTATTTCCTTCCACTTTGAATCTTTTTTTTTATTTTTTTATTTTTCAATTATTTTCTTTATTTGTTTTTTTTCCCATTTACCTCCCTTCTTATTTTTTTTTGGTTAACTCAAATTCTATTTTCAATTAAAATTGACTTTATACTTAATAAATTTATATTATTTTAATTAGTTAATTAATTAGTCTTAACACTAATAATAAAAATAACTTGTAATGAACAATAATAAATTGAAATAAAATTTCATTTTATTATAATTGAGTACGTATTGTCAAAACATTAAAATACATAAAAACACAAATTCTAATCAATATCTCCTCCAAATGCTGCTCTCGGCGTGCTTATACCCATTACTTCGTACCATAATTGCAAACGTGTTCCATAACTGGCAGCCCATTCTTTAGCTTCGTCCGATGCATGCTCCTCCCACCATATTGGGATGGATGGTACAGGGTAATGAGGTTGTAAGAAAACTTGCACGAAGTGATCGTTGTTAACACGGGCAATAGCAATTTCCCGACGGTATTCGACTGGAACTGGAGGGGACCTCAATGGCAAATGAGTAAAACAACCGTAAACATCCTCATCAAATGTATGCAGTACAAGATTGTACCTTGTTGCGATGACAACTCCCAAAGTCATAACCTCCATCCAATAATCCTTTGGTGCCGTAGGCTCGAACCAATTCAGTAAAATTAGTAGATGGTTTGCACAATCATTTACTGGATAAATCTCAGTGTATAGATAATAATTTTGTCGAATCTCTTCAATAAGCTCCTCTCGTACTCGACTCCAATCATTTTCACTATACCCGATTAGTGCAGCTATCGCCCTGAATCCACAACGACCATCACCAAGCACGTCAACAATGTGGGAAATATAACGCTGATAAGCCTGAGGTAATCGCTGAATGTAGCTATCAGCGATGGGTGGAACTATAAATTGAGTGTTGCGAACCCCTGAACCCCTCCCACGTCTCCCTCTCCCTCTCCCTCGCGATATCGCAATCCTTGATCCTGAAGTGGATGCTTCTGAGAAAGAAGGTATGCGACGTGTACTTTGCTCATCTCTACCTACAGGTCGACCTCTATGTTTTGTGTTGTACGATGGAGGTCGAACTATACTACGAGATGGACCTGCCATATCGATAATCTTGTCTATGATATACTCTCGCGTAGGTGGATCCATCCCATCTAATATCTCAACAACCTGAGATGTTCTGTTAGGTCGTGTTCCCTCCTCATTAAACTCGGTTGCATGCATAGACAACTTAGTCCAATAAGCGTGGATACTCCATAGCAGAATTGGAGTGGAAATGGAACGATAATATGCAAGATCGTGCATTCATGGCAATCCGTCGGTGATTTTGATCGTACAGTTGCAATAGCCAACAATGTAGGGGGATACTTCTAAAACGGTTTCTAGCTGATCATGTATGAACTCCATTGCCTCTAATGAAATGCGACACCTTACCTAATCAAAAATGTCGTCACGTAATTGTTTGTGGCGTGGAATGTTCAATGATTTCTCGAACGACTTCTTAATTTCCCTGAACTGAATTTTCAACTTCTTATCTATTTTATCAAAAGATGTTTGTAACGATGACATAGTATCTCCCAAATATAGCTTTAGCCTCGCATGTGCAGATTTTGCCCTGTAATAGAATAATGCATTGTGTTTAAATATGAAAGTATCAAAAAGTATTCCTTAGTGTAGTAGAGAAATGCACAAAATTTTAATAGTAAAGTGAAAAAGCGATTATACGTTTGACTTGAATTGCTTCTAAGGTGCATACATGTATCTGTCCATGCTGAAAAAAACCGCTCTTTGTACGACCTTAACCATGTTTGCCATAGGTAAGTTATGACATACGGGAACTGGCGAAAATCGTCGCACATGGCTTGCCACTTCTATTCGAAAGACGAAGGTGTAGATGAATTGATAAGCGAGTGCCATGATGTGATGAAGCGTTTCCATTCCGGACCAAGCACACGGCTGCAGTTCTTCATGACGCACTGATTTATGTGCCAAATACACAGGATGTGACGTGCAATGGGAAACATGCTTCAATGGCGTTCATAAGCGCTAAATCCCGATCTGAAACAAACACTAATGGCATCGATGCCCCCTTTTGAAGCATCCAATTTTTTAAGTTATCCAATGCCCATGTCAGTGTCTCTTCTCTCTCATTACTAAGATAAGCGAACATAAGCGAGTAAGTTCGCCATGTGGATGTAATACCCACAACCTCCAATAGTGGTTTTCGATACTCATTCGTCTTGTACGTGGCGTCAATGATCAGTACGGACGGAAAGTTGACAAATAGCTCTAGACTCATAGGATGAACCCAAATAATATCTGTGATTTCGTTGGTATCTGGATTTGTAATAAATTGATGGAGGTAATCTTGCTCAAGTAATTGACGTATGACAAACTGAGTAGGAGTTAGACCGTCCAGTTTGGCTGTTTTGTTTGCAAAAATGGTGTTATAAACGCTCTTGATTCCCGTAGTGTTTGACGGGTCTTTTTGCTTCAAAATACTAAGAATCTCACGAGGCGCGGTGCTATTGGCCATGTCGACCACAAATTGTTTCTCTATTGGTTTTAGCCTTGACGGGTACTTGTGGCCCTCAATATATTTTGCTATTTCATGGTTATGGACACCACTAATAACCTCTAAACCCCACCTGTTACCGTATGGATGTTGTGGTATACCTCGCAGTTGAAATGGGCAATTGCATTTTCTAGTCCTAGTGTTTCTTTGTAAGGATTGTCCTTCAATCAGATACCGTGGCGGTTCGTACTTTCCTCCTCTTTCACAACCAAGAATGTACTTCGGCAGTTTGCCGCCTTTTAACTTAGCAGAATTTAAAATAACCACCACTATACCATATTTTAGACCAACGCTCCGTGCCCAAGCTAACATATCTTCTCTACTTTCAAAAATCTATATAAAAAATAACGAATATGTATAAATACAACATTAACCAGTCTTAACATAAATAACGAATATGCAAAACAATAATAGTAAAAACAAACCTAGTTGGTGGTAAATTCTGGTGTATAATCGCGACTATTATGGGAGACGCTCTCCTCACTACGAACATCATTCTCAAATGACCAACTATCTGAAATTGAAACGTTGTAGTCATCTATTGTTCCGTCCCGAATTTTTCGCTGCGGTGTTCCTAAAAAATTTGACAGATACACAGTCTGTGAGGAAAGTCTAAGTAACCATGCTAAATTTTCACCGAAAATCATTATTCTAAATTTTGTGGATTATGTTTGACATAGAAATAACCAGGAAAGTCCCAGGTCGGATGATCGGACAAGTCTAGTTAGAATCACCATTCCTTCCTTAGTCAGCACGAAGCTAGACTTGTTGACAAACTTTCGAGGTTGTTAGCCTCGAGTTACTCTACAGTTGTAAAAACGATCGTAAAGCATAATGTCACATGGACGGACACCTTTGGAGTGGAAACCACTTATGCTTTAGACCAGTAATTTTAATATAACAAGTTTGCTAGCTATTTTTAGTACTTTAACTTAACATGCATTTTTAAACACAAAAAGAAAATATAACTAAAATTTTCACTACAAAAGGTGACTAGAAATATTTTACCGTTTATGGTAAACTTACGGTAGCTTCGAAAGAGAAAAGAAAAGACTTTCTTTTTCTCTCGAAACTAAATCTTGACTAAATTTTTTGGATCGAGAGGCTGGTCGGGTGGTGGTTTGGTGGAGGCCTTGGGTTGAGTTTCTTGAAAAACTCAAGAAGAAACTCAAGAATACCAAGAACAAAGTAAGAACAAACACAAGGTTTCTAGAAAGAAAAGTTGGAGAGATTAAAGGAGTGAGTTAAATGGCTTGACAAAGGGTCCTATTTATAGGAAAACGAGGACCTCTCTCCCCCCCTCCCCATATGGCCGGCCCCCTCTCCCCTTCTCTTTCCTTTGTATGAGTTTCTAGGCTTTGTAAAGTACTTGAGAGAAAAAAAAAATGTTTCAATTTATTATGACCATTTAGAATAAAATGATCAAAAAATACGAGCTTCGCCCCTAGTTCAACTGAATTGAAAATTGAAGCACTTAATTCTTGAATTATATATTTTAATATAGAAATGTTTTTATTTATAGAAGTTAAATCAATAAAATAAAATAATTAAATAAAGAAAGAAAGAAAGAAATTAAAACGTGGGGTAATTTATTGAGTTGGAGAAGGGGGGGCCCGGGGTGTAGTCCGGATTTTTAGGAGGCGGGTTGGGGAAAGGGGTATTAAGGGAAAGAAGGTGTGGGGCCCGGGGGGGTGGGGGAGGGATTAGCAATTTGCATAAGAAGAGAGGAATTATTCACAAGCTACATAATATTTTATTATTTTATTTGTATTCTCCTCACGTTTCCTTCTTTCATTATTTTATTATTGGAACCCTGTAGAGCAAAAATTTAATTACGAGAGCTCTAGAGACAAAAATTAATTATGACTCTTTAGGATAAAATGATCAAAAAAATAAGATCTTTACTCTGGTTCAAACAGATTGAAAATTAGAGCACTTAATTTTTTATTCTTATTTTTTATATAAACAATAATTCCTCTGTAGCTGAGGAATTCCGTCGCCGCCGGCGAACACGATCCGTCCTGGGAATTCTGTGTGTTTGTTTGGGTGAGTTTGAATATTTTAATTGAAAAGAGAGCGAGAGTAAAGAGTCTGATGCAGTAGATATTTTAAAAGTAGGTAGCTAAAGTAATAAAGTGACTTTTTAAGATGTAAATTAATCCAAAATTTAGAGAGTTTGGTGCGGATGCTCTAAGAGCAGCTCCAACCAAAGCCGGCCTTCAATTCTTTTTTTTTGAACGGCGAACCAAAGCAATTACTGTATCAATTTTAAAGGAGACACTAGCTCCAAGCGAGCTGCCATTTGGAAGGCCAATTGTCACGTGGATTAGGCATGGTTTTTTATTTTTTATAATGGAGGAACAATCCTACAATCAGGTCACTAAATGAACTTGATTGGGCAATCCAAACCTCTGAGGGAGCTAGCGCTGCCACACCAGTCACGGCCCCCCACTTACTGTGTGATTATGTATCATTGTGTATTGTTTTCCCTCTATTTTCATTCTAGTATGCATTATTAATTTGTCCATTCTACTGTATACATATTTCTATTCTATTTTGACTGTTATTTAACGTATGATGCAATCAAATTTTATTTTTTCATCAACACAAAGGAGTGTTTTGTTAGCATAAACTCATATTTAAATTTCACTCAATGAAAATACTTGCAAAGTAAAGTAAATTAAATTTCCTTTAAAACTTAATACAATTGTGATTAAATTTTATTTTTTCATCAACACAAAGGAGTGTTTTGTTAGCATAAACTTAATATATTTCTCCGTGGTATTGGCCCTATTGGGTTCGGGGAGGAAACACTAATTTATTTTAATCTCGCACAAAGGTGATTGCTGAGATCAAAGAAGTTTTTGAAAGCATTTCTCAGATTAATATTCTGATTGTGACAACTAGGATAGATAAGGTTGAAAAAATGTTGGGTTATCACTTATAAATCTTTTGACATGACCCTTAAATCCAATATTCACAAAATATCAATCTGTGAGGCCAGGGTTTACTACTTCAAGGATTTGGTCAACCAGCAGGCCACACGTGTAACTCATGTATAATCAATTAATCATAGGATCTCATTCCATTTCCATGGGATAATAATAAATTCCTGTAGGAACGTCAGATGCACTTTGTTTGGTTATCCTCTTAAAAATAGGGAAATGATATTAATATTCTAAAAATTGATACAAGCACTTTAAAATTAGTATAACACCAAATTCATTTTTTTTTGTTTTTTGGAGTGTCTGCATCAATTTTTAGAGTACCAATATCATTTCCTTAAAAATAATCTCTTCAAATTTTTTAACTGTTTCGTCATCTGTATTTTTTCGCCTTTAGTGATTTTTTGTCAAATTTTTACTTATTTTTTACTTTTTGAATGTACATAATGTAACTCTATTCAAAAAGTAAAAGAGTTTGTTAAAATGTTAATTTTTTTTTACTAAAAACGAAAAAATATGCAAAACATATAGAACTTTTTTATCTCAAAAATAAATCTCAAAACTACAAACTAAACACAGTGAAGCTCTCTCTCGATCTCTCTCTGAGACTCTTCTCTCGTCTCATGACAATCCAACACCTGTCATAATACTACTAGCTAGCTAGTAATATTCCTGTCAAATTGGATGTTGTATCCGGCCATCTCCAAAACCCAGTTCAGAGTAAAACATTCCAAAATTTCAATGGATTAGCCGCCTCATAGTTAATGGTTTTTGACTTTCGCCACGTTTCCCCTATAGTAGTTTTTTTTACCGACAACTTCTACTGGCTTTCAGGTGTTTTGTTTCCGCTGAACTTTTTGATAGGCTCTAGCAATACCATCTTTTAGTTAGACTAGCGGAAACAACTTCAACTTACTTACAGAACTTCCTCCGTTCCAAAATCTGTGGACTTTTTTGATATTTGTGTTATTTTTTAAACTCTTATATCTTCTTATAAGAATTTTCAAAAATATGCAATATGAATCTTGTTTGATAATTCTCGATTAGATCTACAATACAAAATTTTCAAAATTATGAACAATATCCTAATTAGAAAGATATAAAAATTTAAAGAATGACACAAATATCGAAAAAGACCAAAGATTTTAGGACGGAGGGAGTACTTGATAAGTGGTAAAAGTTGGTCTACTCCTTTTAGTTTAGTAGAAACTAACTTCCCCTTAAGATTTGTTCTCCCTTAAATTTTAGGTTCAAAACTCCTACGTGTTATTAATTTCCGCCCGATCAACCTAGAGAGTGCATACACAACGGACACAACTAATTAAATAAGAGGGTAGAATCATCCATATGCGTTCCGTTGATTATGTCTCCTTGTATTATTTATCACACCTATTTATGCCCAGTTTGTCATCAGAACCGTCTCCTAGACCTTTAGGGCCTCAAGCGAGTTAGGAACATGTACGTAAATAGATAAGAATAAAACAGCCAATAAAAAGTTGTTAGTGATCTACATGCATGAAAAATGTGTATAAAATTATTTCAAAAATTTACAGATACGTATATATGAGTGGTTTCAAAAATATACAGTGGCATGGGATCTTTGTCTATCTCCACCAAAACTAGTAATATCCATATATATTTATGTACATAAGTTTAATTTAACAGATAACCTTACCCGAATTTTAATGTAAACATTTTGAATCAAGTTAGAAATGAAAGTATGAAACTCTTATCAATAAGGGAGGTGAAATATTAGCAAGATGCCAATAAGAATTAAAAAGAGACCTTCTCGAACATGAAGGAGGAGGAGACCTGCTCGAACATAAAAGGGGAGGGGACCTTCTTGACCATGAAAATGGAGGAGACTTTCTCAGTAGGGCTACTAAACGAACCAAACAACTCGATCCAACAGACGGGCTTGGTTAGAGAGTGCATGCATGCTTGGCACCAGGGCCGGCAAGGGGATAAGCCTCGCAAGTCAGCAGGCTTGGGCAACCCCCGGAATGGGTCAACCAAAAGACAAAACAAATCAAAAAATTTTAAAAAATGATAATCCAACAAAGGAAAAAAATTAAGAGTGTGTATACTTTCCATCCAAAAAAAATTAAAAAGTTTCTTGGACATTTGAAAACAATATTGCCAAGATAAGTAGCAAAATCGATTGATTGACAACCTTAATTTTATAAGGTCATATTGGAAATGTGGTGGTTTTCAAATGGTATGAGTTGTTTATCAAATTTGTTGACTATACCAGTTACAGTTATTTCGGCCGGCAGAGAGAAGGTTTTCAAAGTTGGATTTCATGAAAATTTATCATAGGATTACCATGTCATGGGAGAGATTAATGTGTAGATTGACTATGAGCTCAATTGAAAATGATTATTTGGATAAGTTAAAATACGATGATTAATTAAAGAATTTGCTTAAAAAATGCAAAGAAAAATTGTTTTCTTTGAATCGGATCATGCATGATAATCATAAATCATTATAATCAGGATTGCATTTTGATTTAAATTTTGTGACGTAATTCAAGTTAAAAGCATAATATGTAACCTTGTTTTTTTTTTGTATGTTTTTTTTTTATGACTTAATAGTAAGTGGACAAATAAATTTAAGGTCGGACACGGGCAATTTATATGTCGGGGGCAGCGCTGCTTGGCACGTAGCATTGTGTATTTGATCCTATTGGTCCAAGTCCTTTTCACTTCTCATAGAATAAAGTGAAAAATATGATGATTGAGAGGGGAAGACGAAAACTTTATTTTCTGACGTTCCGTTTTGTGCGGGAGTCATAGTGTACGAACATTTTTTCTTAAACTTTTTGTCATTTGTAAACTTCACGATCGAGATTAACTTAAGCTTGAAAAGTCACGAATGGCTTGCACATTTCGCGAGTCAAGTCAAAATTATCATGATCACAGAAGTCAAATTTGAGACAAGAAACAACTGGTCCCAAAAATTTCTCATTAATGAGCCCAGCCTCACCATATGTAAAAAGAGTGTGAGCCATAGCTGGCCCGACGACACTCCATGCATGTGTAGACATCCAATACTCTCTCTCTATCTCTATCTTTTTCTGGTGTTCTCGGAGACTCGGACAAAGGGTAAATTTTTTCGGAAAAGTGCTACAATACATATCTTTTATTTGGATGTGTATCATATATATCCTGATTGAAACACATCAAAATGTTATAATTCCTAAAATGTTATGAATCTATTGTTAAAAAGTTACAAATCATATTGATGAAAAGTTACGAATTTTTAGTATAAAACTTACTATACGAAATAAAATGTTATAAATAACCAGTCTTATAAGTAATTTTTTATAAGGTGACACAATATGAATCGTACAATAGCTGTATATGGTACACACCGTAAAGAGGTGTGTATCGAAGACTTTCACACTCACTTTTCGTGTAGTTTGTCTTTAGAGGAACCTGACTTGACCATTGCCAGAGTGTCACAAAAGGTGTGTATTTTGCAGAGACTAGAGAGAGAAGGTTGACTAGAGTTAAGGATAATCGCATTTTCAACAGGGTATCCTAGTGAAGATTAAAAAAAAAAAAAAAAAACCAGTCTCCACAATCAGTATATATATTCAAAAGGGTTCCTAGAGTATCTCATGTATTTGACTTTTAACATTTAGTTTTGAGTACTTGAACACTCAATTGATAAAACTATCTCTGTTTATGAATTTCAGATTACAAGTCTGGTATAAGAGATTTAAATATGCATTTATCTTTAAACCGAATTGTGACCTAATGTGAAAGTCCAAAACCCAAGTAAGTTTATGCATCCATTTCATACTATCCATTTGGCATTTACCGCTTCACCACTTGCTGTGAGTTTTTACTTCTCTTTGATGTTTTCTAACGCATTTAGGAATATTATTCATAATCAAATAAGACCCATTTCTTTTCGTGTGTGTATTGTAAATTTATCTGTGATTGTGTAACGGTGTGGCAGTAAATTTTTTGTTTAAAAAAAAGGCCGGCTGCGTATATCATCAAATAACCTTATCAGAAAACTGTTTTATTATTATGAAAACAAATCGATAGGTTCTTCTATATACCATGTATTAAAGTAAAGTGTGGATTAGCGAGGAGGAATGTAGATGCGACATGTGTCCCTTGAATTTTCACCAATTTTGATTTTATAAATTCTAAGAAAATATTGTAATGGTTCCAGTTTCCTCAAGGGGTGATTTTGATAGCAACTCCCAATTATAATATCACGTAAAAAAAGAATCTATATTTGTCAATAACCCTACATACACTACATAGTTACACTACACGTTACACTACATTTTATGTGGAGCTCATTTCAGATTTCAAAAAAATTTAGAAAAATATTCATAAATTCTAAAATATTATTTTATAGGGCTTTGTAAAAAATTAGCTTCAACGGATATTGGTAAGTATTATTTCTAGATTCGTAGTGCCAAAATTACGCAATTAAGCAATTTCACCCCTATGAATCCAAAAGTAGTATTTACCGACATTCATTGAAGCTAATTTTTTATAGGACCCCATAAAACAATATTTTAAAATTTATCGGTATTTTTTAAGATTTTTTTGGGACTAAAAATAAGTCCCACATAAGATGTAGTGTAACTATGTAGTGTAAAAAGGTAGTGTACCTATCTTTAGTGAATATATATACCAACACAAGAAGGAAAATAATGCAACGTCCATATATACCAAAACAAAAATGGAAAAATAATTTTTTTAAGGAATGATTTTTTTGACTTCTTCTGTAAGTTTCGCATAAAAGAAAGGACCTGTATAATTGTTCGAAGGAGCTATATATTCTCAGCTTGCACATATTTTGGGTGCATTCAGTTGTTCTGAAGGATTTTCGTATATTATACAAGGCTTCTCCATTCAATGTTTAGATTTTTATTCAATAATTTTGTGCATTTTTTGTGGATGCCGTATGATTTGTTTGAATGAATTTTCTTTTTTCGTGGAAAAAAATGTAGGAGGAGCGATACACATTCATGTTTACTCAATTACGAAAAAGGCATTTTACCCAAAAACAAATGGGCGAATTTTGACGTTTTAACGTAATCTAATCTAAAATATTTCAAGGTTTGAAGGTATTAAATTTAATTTTGTTTTGTGTGTTGCGATTATGCACGGATTTGCTGATAGTAAATGTATTAAATACCACTGAGGTGATAGCCCAGTTGGCAGAGTTTACTATCCTCCTCGATGGAGACGTGGGTTCGAGTCCCAACAGGTGGCTTGGCCTCACGTCTGCGGATGGGTCTTCGGACCATTGAGAAGGGGAGCTTATGTCAACTATGCATACACCAGGTGGTGCCATAGTGAAGGCCCGTCCTTTTAGGCAATAGCTATGGCTCGAACGAGACATTCCATCGGCAGACAGGGAGCCCTTATGGTCACGCCCAATACGAGTTTCTACACTGGTTGTCCCCTCCCGCCCTTTTGCTTAATTATCAAAACAAAATGTATTAAATGAAACTGAAATCATATGGTTTATTAAATTTTGTGTGGTGTCTTTTTCTCTCTCTTGGTAGTTATCCGAATTTTGTGTATCGTGTACGTGTCAGGGAGAGAGAGGATCGTGGATAGGGACCTTAGGTGGTGGCTGGCCGACTCTTCCACAAACAAATTAAAGCTCAAACGTGTGCCAATTCAATTGCTTAGCTGGCCCATTTTGGGTGGGGTTTGCTTCGTTATGCCCCACTTTTAACTGTTTCTTTCTATTTTGCCTACGTATATTGTATTTGGCAGTTGGAGGAAACCCGAAGAGAAGAAAAACAAAGGGAAAAAAAATGAGGAATGAAAAGGAAAAGAAGAATCCAAGATCATAAGTCTTTTTCATTGGTTTGGTTGGTAACCATCCCAACCCAAAAAGTCTAGACTGATTAATCGATAGTATACGATATTGATTCCAAATTAATTAATCAATAGTATACGATATTGATTCAAACTCCAAACGATACACGAAAAGTCTAGATTGACCGGCCCTAGCTAGCGTTTCTTTGTGATTAATTGTGAACATGTTCGTTTACTTAGTTTAATTTTTTTTTTCAATCGATAGAAGAGATCATTTTACATGAGATATAAAGTACAGAGTACAAACCCGAAACACTACATCAATTGTGAGAAGTCCACGAGATAACCAAGTTCAACCACTCAACCAATACAAAAAATAAGCCCATTATAGGGTAGAAACAAATAAAGAAAAGAAAAGCCTTCTAAAGAAAGAACACACGTTGATGGGGAGACTCGAACTCATGACTTTCTAATGATATAGTTCAAGAGTCCTGACCAATTGAGCTAGACCCCAATTGGTTTTTTTTTACTTAATTTAATTTAATAACGTCAAATGATGAGTTTTTATCTTCAAATTGATAAAATGCACTATATTATACATTTGTAGTCAGTTACTTCCTAAAAATTGATAGATCAATTGATTATGTCATGCATAGATGCATTGTGCAACTAACTAAACCATAATCCACTGACTTTCAATTGATTATTATTTAGGAATTTGTTAATAAAACCCAATTAGGTTAATATTGTTAAGGATCTTGTTATGAATTTCTCCATATTCAAATTTCAAAGGATGATCACCTCATCATGACCCGCAATGGAGTTGAGTGGTTGAGTTTGATCATCCAACATTAGCTAATTAAACTTGGATTTGGACGTACATTGCCATTAAGTTTTGTGCTTTTTGTTTCAGAAAAATGATAATGTCAATTGTGTTTCTATTATTGTCAAAATCTTACTGCATTGGTAGATCTCGTTGTGAAATACGTGATATTGGATAAATTATAAATTCTAACAATGACGAGAATAGTTTTGGCATTACATACCCTTCTCTTCATGAATTCATAAGTAATTATTTTAACAGAAAGTCTACACACACATACAATCTGTGCACAGATTGTGTGCAGATTTCGTTGTGGGGCCCACCACAGGTCTCACACAAATCATCCGAGCAGTTCATTAAATGTAAAACATTTTTTCAAGGGTCTCTGTAAAAAAATATCCGATACCTATAGATGCTCAATCCAATCATATAACTTTTCATTATCCGAAAATCTGAATGAAAAGTTAGATGGTTGGATGAAGCACCTATAGCTATTGGATTGAGCTTATTTTTTACGAGGACCCTTGAAAAAATGTTTTAGATTTAATGAACGGCTCGGATGATTTGTGTGGAACTCTTGGTGGGCCCCACAATAAAATCTATGCACAATCTGTGTGGGTAGCACAGTTCTTATTTTAATGTGTGTTTTGTTAATGCCCCGAAATTATTTGCTTCTTTGATAACAATGACTCTTGCAACTGTACTTGGGCCTGTCCGGGGGTAAGCTCTGCAAGCTCGCGAGCTTGGGCAACCATTATATATATATACACAGTCGGGTTCCGGTGAGGGATCCCGCATTTTTTTAAAATGCGGGACTCCCCTTCCCGATTGAATTTCGATGATCCGAGCCGCTCAAAGTGATCAGAACGTGATTTTAAGGATCCTCGCGAGAAATCAGCAAAAAAAATGACCGGGAATGGCTTCATCCAAGCAGTTTTCGTTGAACGGTTCAAAAAAAACTGCTCGGATGAAGCCCTTCCCGGTCATTTTTTTCGCTGATTTCTCGCGAGGACCTTTAAAATCACGTTCTGCACACATTGAATGGTTCGGATTTTCAAAATTTGATCGGGAAATGAAAGTCCCGCATTTTAACAAAGTGAGGGATCCCTCACTTGATAATTTGTGTGTGTATATAAATATAATTATTATTTTGGGGCTTTAAAAATGTATGAAAAACCATAGAAAATATTTAAATTGGTACGGAGGTAGTACCAATTTCAAGGGGTCGTCCCCTTAGAACAAAAACACGTGTAAAAATTAGGGCCCTAATTATTAGTACCCAATATGTGAGTCCAATATTTTTTGTTGCCTAACAAAAGTAAAGGCCCAATCAAAAATACAACCAACCCATTTTAAACATAAGGGCCATCGGCCCAATTTCTTACAAAACAAAAGGAAAAAAAGTAGGAAGAATCAAGGGAAAATGACGGCCAATGACGTGTTTTAGTAATTAATACCCGTCAAGAACATGCTGAGAGAATTTGTTAATGCTGAAAATGTCATTGACGGATATTAATTATCAAAACACGTCCTGGGCCGTCATTTCCCAAGAATCAATCATTGATGCCTATTTTCTTGAAAAAGTAGGAATACATGCATTTTTTTTTTGTTGTTGAGAAGTTCATTTATTTATTATGTATACATGACCAAGGGCAATGATTTTGGCACTACACTTTTTTATAACCACACTCCATTTTATTTTTGTCTTTTAGTGTTTTTGCCATGTGTGTTTTGAAAATTAAAAAACAAATATTGAAGTGTGATTATAAAAAAAAAATCAATTACTCCCTCCATCCCTAACTAAACGTCCAGACTGCAAACCTAGGTCTCTAAAATGATGCATCTGTTTGGCTAAAAAATTCAAAAAAAATTCACAAATTAATAGATATTAATTAGTTGTTTCAAAATGAGGATTAGTGATAAGAGCTCACGTCGCGATAGGTGGCGAGATTTAATTGAGTGCAATCTAAGTCTTACAGTAAAATTATGCATCAATCAATTAATTAATAATACTAATCTTAAACTCTTAAAATTATGCATCCGAAAATCCTAATCTTAGGGGGTGTTTGGATGGGCCATTTTTATATTTTCCAATTTTAATTTTTGGGTTTTGGGTGTTTGGCAAGAAAAGGAAAAATGGGTTTTGGGTTTTGGCGTTTCTAAAATAAAACCGACAATGAGGTGGATAGGAGCTTTTTGAATTGTCATTTTCCCATTTTGGAATCCTGGCATGCCAAAAAGACCACCCTACCCTCTCCCTTTTGGAATAATCTCCACGTTGCCCTCATAAATATGAACGTTATCTGTCAACTCATATTTTCCTTCACCTCACACCAGTTCTTCACATCGAAGACCAGAGGAGAACAAAGAGAGAGAAGACGAATCCGCAGACGACTGGACCTTCGACCAAACTGGGGAAATCGTTCACCTTCACGTTCTTGCCTCTTGTTCAGGTATATTTTAACCTCCCCCATCAGTAATCTTTCTTGAGAAGTCTATTTCCAAATTTAGATCTGGAATTTGTTTTATCGAAATTAGATCTGGGATTTGCATGTATAGAATTAAGTACCCCAAGTCTTGGCCACCTCTTCTTCTTCTCCTCCACCTTTGTCTCAAAATCGAAACCCCCAAAAAAAATGGTCCAGAAAATGGGTCTCCTTCAAGAATCGGAAAATCTCTCCTCAATCCCTACCTAACCGTAAGTAATGTGTTGGGTATTCGTGCATGATTAAGTTTTTTTACCGGTAAAACCCTTTATTCTGCGATTGAATCTGAGTTTTATGTTGTTGTTTAATGTTTGATCTTTCTTGATTGAGATCTGGTTTTTTTTCCTGTTGTATATTTTTTTCTCAGGATTTTTCAAATCCGACAAATTTAAGTAATGAAATACTATAAATTTAAATGGGCATGTGCTTTACATGATAGATTACTTAGCCTTTGAGTTTGCTATGACAGTTGTAAATATCACAAGAAATCGTTCACTATTAAAATACTGAATCATTAGAGAAGAGACGAAGGTTACAGAATAAAAATATTTGAAGTTGCTTAGAAAGATTCTAGGTTCAAGAAGTTAAAGTGGCTTTACGAATACAAAACTAGAGCAGAGTTTAGGAAAACCAAACGACTTTTTTTTCCCTGCTTTTTTTTTCAAAGAGTTGAAAACCAAACTGGTGTTCACCTACTGATGCTCAAGGATAATGTCAACAATGACAATTTTTTTCACGCTGTTTGTTAAAGGATAATGTCATCAAGTAGTAGTTATTACAAAGGCAAGAATGAGGTCAAGAAAGGGGTTAACAACACCCAAAAACTCGTGTATATACCAATGGAATGCCGTTGTGGGATGAGGGCTGAAATTAAGATTGTCGAAGTAAACCCAGATACGAGGGGAGAATTGTATTACTCATGTTATAAGCCAGTTAGAGAGATGTGTGGGTTCTTTAAGGGGTGTCTACCTGTGGGGTGGCCGACCATTGGAAACATCGGGGGGTGGGTGTCTAACGAACCTACCCGTGCAAGTGCCACCACTAACAGTGATGATGTTGTAGCACATGAGAGAGAGGTTATGATGCTTCGCCAACAATTGGACCATTGCCACTTGCTGACAAAGGGGTTGATCACGTGCCTCCTCCTCGCAATTGTGGTCATCATCTTCAAATGACGTAGTTCTTTGTCGAACTATTTGAATGACTTTTACAAGTCTATTATAGTTATGGCACTGTAATTCAACTTCCTCATTTTTGATCACGTTATTGAATGTTGTATTAGGGGATTTCTAATGTAATTAATGAAATTATGTTTTTTTTCTTGTTACTATAATGCTATGGCACTGGATTCCTATACTTGAATGTATCTTGTTATTTACTGATATGGAACATATGTTTATCTGCGGCATGTGTTTATGTACTAGAGAAGATATGTTTTCGAATCAAACTGGTGCATCAAAGGGCAAAATCCCCTCAGGTGTAGGTAGTAAAGCAATTTGGGACAAAGATGTTAGGGAGTGCTTCATCCTCGTATGTGTGGAAGAGTTGGGTGGTGCTAACTACAAATCAGGAACCCAACTTACAAAGGTTGGGTGGACCAACGTTGTCACTTAATTTAATGAGCGAATGGGTAAGGATTGGAAAAAGGAACAACTAAAGAATTAGTGGGGTGTATTGAAAAAAGAGTGGCAGCTATGGCAAAACTTGGTTTTAGGTGAAATTGGATTAGGTAGGGATCCTGACACTGGTGCAATAACAGCATCAGATGAGTGGTGGGAGTTAAAGCTAATGGTACTACAACATCCTTCATAACTTTTCAATTCTCTACGGTTTATAATTTTTTGTGAATATTTACAACTTACAAAAATAAAGTTCATGTTTTAGACTATAAGTCTGTTATATATTTTGCAACGACATCCTTATTGCCATAAGTTTAGGGTGAAGCCCTTGGTATTGGAGGAAGAAATGCGTATTCTTTTTGGAAGTAACACGGCTACTGGGGAGGGATCATATGCACCAAATTCAGGAGTTATGCTAAGAACCCAAGAGCGACCACCAGTGGTTGATGTGGACAACATTGATGATTTGTTGGATGATGATGCAACTCAAGAGTTGGTGCACCTTACAAAAGTGCAGAAATAGGTGGCTGTTGATGGCTCTGCTACAAAGAAAGGGAAAGGGAAAAAGGGTACGATGACGTCAAGGCTTGAAGCATGTATGCAACAAATATGTGATTCAACCGATAGTGCTAGTTCTCCATCTGTCCAGCGTGCTGCTGCTGAGATTCCTACCATGAAAGAATGCGCAAACAAGTTGTCAGAGCTTCGTGAGTTCAACGAGGATGCTGAGTTATGAGCACAAGGCTTTAACCTTTTCAAAAATAGTAAAATCCGAGCAATGTTCATGTCGTGCCTTGACGATCTTAGGATGTAACACTTCATCACCCAAGAATTAAACAGGGCTCGAACAACTGAGCTTGCCAAAACTTGGTTTGCACCTACCCCGTGATGGTTTAACAAGTATGGTCCAACCACTTGGATAGTTTATTTGCATGTAGCAAAACTTGGTGTTAGGTGTTATGTTATTTGAGTGTGCAATTTGGTTTGGATGGTGTTTAACAAGGATTTTTATGTTTTTTTGAAGTACGTTGTTGCAACTTTGCATTTATGGTTTCTGCTGAATATTTCTGATGAGTTATGGATTGTTCATGGTTTGAATGGTGTTTAACTATGTTGTTCTGTTGTGTATCCTACGGCTGCACACTTGTGTTTTCTTCAGATGATGCTACTGTTCTGTTGTGTGCATTGTCCAGATGTTATGTTCTTCCATGAGTTTGACTAATGATTGTTCTTGCAAGTCCAAATTGTACACTTGTGTTTCACAGCTGTTTATTGCTACTGTTTAGGTGTTTTCTGCTGCTGTTATGTAGTCAATGGTGCTTGGTGTTTCTAAATTGTGGGGTCAAAATCAAAAGAAGTTCAAAAATTGAAGCATATAGAGAGACCATGTTGGATGATTGTATCTGTTGGCATGCTGCTGTAGATTATCTTGCTTTGCCCTTTTTTTATGTGGGTGAATTTTTTGTTGATTTTGTGTTTTTAACTTTATTAAAGTTCCATAATTCTGCTCTTTTTTTTTTAATCTACTGTTATGTAGTCTGCTAGGATTGCATGGGAAAAGTATTGATGTGTTGTAATGGTATATGCTACTACTTGTTTCTGCTATGGTTGTTGTTCTGTTTAGAGATGGCAGCATTAGATTCCTGTTATGCTTTAGGAAATGTATCAAACACTTTTTCAGGGTGCCGTGATATTGCTATCTCAATTGTTCTGAGATGAAAGTAGGATTGGGAATCTAAATGTACTATTGGTATTGCTATCTCACTTTTTCGGGGTACCGTGGTATCCTTCATTTTCCTACTACCCACGGGTGCTATATCTGTCATGACCACACATTCATTTGGTTGCTATTTTGATGGCTGGTCATCTGGGAATTGTTCAGATTCTGGTTTTGAATAGGAAAGCAATAGAGATTCCATGAGCTTTGTGCCTGTGATCCCTTTGGTACTGGCCATTTGTATTATTTTTCTTGTTTTGCTTATTTGGTTTTTATATACACCACTTGTGAGTTGCTGTCATCTTCTATACTGCAACTCATTTTTGTTATGTTCCTACAACAGGCTATTGTATTTTCAGAAATTGTTCACGGGGACCTATTCCTTTTTTGGATTGTATTACCCCAGCCACATATTCACCACTTGTGGCTTGCTGTGGCAAAACTTTAGATGTATTAATTTTTTCCCTTTCACTATCCCATATGACTTTACCTTCTTTTTTTATGCCTATATATATATGCGGTGTCGACTTAGCCAAAAAGAAATACCATACCTTTGCACCATTCCATCCTTTATTTATCACCACAATATCATCCTCTATTTTTTCCATTTTACTCAAATGGACGGAGACAGAGAATACAACTACGATGTATACGATGAAGATATGTATGATGATGAAGACCCGTACTATGTGGATGAATACAATTGTGATCCATACTCTACTGGAGAAGAATCGAGTGTTCCCATCCCCAAACCTCGATCAAGGCATCAACGGAGACTAGATGCTGCAAGGTAGCAGAGGCGAGTTGATACTGCACAAGGCATTATAAACATCCACAATGATGCGTACATGGGCAAGGAACCTTGTCGTACATCTGCATTGACTGGTGCGGCGTGGGTCGCTAAGTTGAACGTGGGTCACCCTAAGCGTATGTATCAATCATTTCGTATGAGCAAAACCAATTTTTTCGCACTTTGTGAGTTGCTGGAGAGTAGGTATGGGTTGGAAGAGGGGGAAAGAGTTTCGGTGCAAGAGCAGGTGGCTATCGTTTTATGGATTGTGGGCCAACGAGCGAATAATAGAAATATCCAAGAACGTTTCCAACATTTGGAGGAAACGATATCTAGGTGTTTCCATAATGTACTACATCCCCTTAATGCCATGGCTATCGAGTGGATTAAACCTTGGCCATGGCCTCGCGAAGAAGTGCATTCAAAATACTAGGGAACAACAGATACTATCCACATTTTGCGGTAATTTTATGTCTAAATTTTCCCCATATCCACTTTTTGTAATGTCATATGCCTAATTACCTTCCTAATATTTCGCATTAATACATGAACGTATATTGTAGAATTGCATTGGAGTAATTGATGGAAGTCACATCAAGGGCCATCCTAAACCGGAGCAGCTATTGCGATGGATTGGTCGGAAGGGATATCCAACACAAAACATAATGGCAGCATGCGATTTTGATATGTGTTTCACTTTTACATTAACGAGATGGCACGGAAGTGCGCACGACACGAGGATATTCAATGATTGCTTAAGGAACCCAGATTTCAATTTTCCGGCCCCACAAGGAAGTTAGTCCACCAACTATTGCATCCCGTTTAAGTTTTTTATATTTATTTCCTTACTTAGTTCTCATAAAATCGACAATGAGTGCATATGAGTTTTATTTGGTAGACTCCAGGTATCCAATACTCAAGGTTTTCTAGCACCATACAAAGGTTGTATATATCATACTCCCGAATGGCGTAATGGAGCCATACCAAGGAATGCATATGAAAATTTTAACAAAATATACTCATCCCTTAGGTGCACCATCGAAAGGACCTTTAGAGTATGGAAAGCGCGTTGGCCCTTGGTATGCGACATTCCCGTTGGGTATACCATGGAAACGCAGAGAAATCTTGTAACTACAACAATAGCCATCCACAATTTCATAAAAAGGAATAACATGACCGATATTCCTTTTGGCTTCTATGATCGGCGATCTAATTTCTTGCCTTCAGATGCTGGTGTGGAAACTATAGCACCTAATGGTCGACATGGAAACGTGTTCGTTGGCGATGATCAGGACATGGAAAATGTAAGGGCTTCAATTCGGGATTGGATTGTTGTTCACCGTATTCGTTAGATGAGTTTTTTGGTGTTGTAGTATGTTTGTTCAATTTCTATAATTTTTTAATCCGAATTTCCGTAATATTTGGTGTTGTAATGTATTTTGTAGTATGTTTGTTCAATTGATGTCATTTCGTTTAATTCAAATTTAAGTAATATTTTGTGTTGTAATGTTGTAATGTCTAGATTAATAAATTCCTATAAAGGAATGACTTCGGTGTTCTCGGTCATTTTGGGGACACCATAACTTTTAGCATAACAAAACCATTATGAGTATGACCAAAACCCATTACAAGCATAACAGAACCATAGCAAGGCATAACCAAAACCATAGCAAGGCATAACTTATTTGTTATGCCTTGGTTGAGTTTAGTTACGCCTTGGTTGATTTTTTGGATATTCCTTAGTTATGCCTTATTTGGGTTCTGTTATGCTTGTAATTGATTTTAGTTATGCTCCTAATGGTAAAATTATGCCAAAAATTACGGTGCCCCCAAAATGACCGGGGACACCATAGCATCATCCTTTCTATAATATTATATTGTTGGGAATGACTTCGGTGTCCCCGGTCATTTTGGGGACACCGTAACTTTTGGCATAACAAAACCATTATGAGTATAACCAAAACCTATTATGAGCATAACCAAAACTATTATGAGCATAACAGAATCATAGCAAAGCATAACTTGTTTGTTATGCCTTGATTGGGTTTGGTTATGCCTTGGTTGGTTTTTTGAATATTTCTTAGTTATGCCTTGTTTGGGTTCGGTTATGCTTGTAATGGGTTTTAGTTATGCTCGTAATGGTGAAGTTATGCCAAAAATTACAGTGTTTCCAAAATAACCGGGGACACTATAGCATCATACTGTTTGGTTTTGCCATTACTTTGGTTTAAACAAACGGATGATGCTATGGTGTCTCCGGTCATTTTGGGAACACCGTAATTTTTGGCATAACTTTACCATTATGAGCATAACCAAAATCAATTACAAGCATAACAGAACCCAAACAAGGCATAACCAAGGAATATCCAAAAAACCAATCAAGGCGTAACTAAACCCAACCAATGCATAACAAATAAGTTATGCCTTGTTATGGTTTTGGTTATGCCTTGCTATGGTTCTATTATGCTTGTAATGAGTTTTGATTACACTCATAATGATTTTGTTATGCCAAAAGTTACGGTGTCCCCAAAATGACCGGGGACACCGAAGTCATTCCCTAAACGGAATTATTAATTTAATTTATAATTCACAAACATTTTTGATGGAAAAATAACAACAAACAATAATAGAAATAATAAAAATATATTTAAAATAAAGGGGGGACACTTTTAGTTCATGCACCAGTCCAATTTCGAAACTACATTTAAAAAAAATTATTTAAAAATTATTTGTATACATTGTACACCATAATTAATAACTGGGGGCAAAATAATAAAAAACTAGTCCATAATTCATTTTCATTCCATATATTCCAAACACTACTCCTACTGCAAAATACATTCTGCACATATCATTCAAACACTCTATCAAAATCAAAATACATTCTCACCACAATCCAAAAATCCAAAAAGTTGAAAATGAAAATCCAAAAAGTAGGCTTCTAAACACCCCCTTAATCTTAATTTCATTCCATTTTGAAATTCTAAAATTTGTAATCTAAACTTTGAAATCTGTAATATATATTTTTACACTTTTGAAGTTTGATTGATGCATAATTTGAAATTTAGGCCAATAATTTATGCATATTTCCATTTCCTTTGCCTAATTCTCGTTTTTACTCCTAAAATTATGCATCTGAAACCCCTAATCTTAATCTCATTCCGGATGTGAGGAAGATGAATTAGTGGGGTGGGTCCTTGTTTTTGAGCTTTGAAGGGAAAATGAGCTAAAGATAGAGATTTTTCACATGTACTTTTCATTCTCGCCCATCAGTGTTTATTATTTTTTGTCTATCTGTATGCAAGTAAAGTGGGCTTGTTAATGTATGAGGTAGAGTTGAGGATGGTTTTGATTGGGGATAGGTGATGAGCTCCATGTTTTGAGGGTAGGGGTGTTGGAATTTGGATTTGAAATCTCCAAGGAATTATTTGGTGTTGTGTTGAAATGATTGTGAGGCAGTGAGGAGATTGAGTCTAAGGCTCAGTTTGGATGACAGAAATCTTGAGGAGGAATGAAAATGTCATGCCATCGATTTTTAACTTCAATAAATAAATTTTTTCAGAAATAAAGTCTTCACTTTACATAGGTAATACCCAAAAGAGAGTCTAAAATTCGAATAAATTCTTCTTACAAATCCGACTTTAAAGTTTAAGAAATTGCAACAATGGCACTCCGACCCACAGTTACTCAAATACAAAGTACGATAAATTTTGAATTTACAAACGTTTCTATTGAAGGAGATTAAGAAATTTAAGTTACAAATACATCTCTATCAAAAGAAAGTCATTACAAGTTGGCTAAGTTATTATCCAAGTTAGCTTCCAAGATACGACCCTTCAAATCCAGCACACATCACATGCAAGCTATTTCCCAATGTTTAAACCTAAAAATGATAAAGGGTTGAGCTACACTAGTCCAGTAGGAAAATCTTCTACCAATATATATGCAAATGTGTTGACAAGAACATGATGACAAATGCAATGGAAAGAAAACATGGGGATGTAGCTCAAAGGAATGGATAAACAATCAACTCACGAGTATACCAACATTCATTTCTTTCAAACAAAAGCCTGACGTTTTCTCAATTAGCCATATAGTTCACGATACACAATCAACTCTAATATTTACGACACGACACTCTATCACAAATCTCTACCGACTGTATTTCCACCCCTTGTGTTATAGTATAATACTTCAAGAGTTACTGTATTGCCACCCCTTGCGTTACAGTGAACTCTAACAACTTGGATCACCATATTACCACCCCTTGCGTTATGAGACCCACTAGAGTCTCCGTACTATCACCCCTTGCGGTACCAGACTCCCTACCCCAAACTTCCGACTCACACACTTACTTTATTAATTAATATGCATGCTAAGACTTTCCCTTATTCACATCCTCATACGTGTCATCAAACGATATGCCAAAGACTTTATAAACATGTCACAATCGTTTCCACATACAATAAATCACATAAGACGCGTTCTGACATAGCTTTAATCTAGTGAATTACTAATCTTTCTTTAAGAACGGACGACCAACGGGACGAGGATAACTTCGATTAATCAAAGGAAGTCCATTAAACATATTTGAAATAGGTTAGAAGGTGTCTAAAAGGGTTTAGAAGTGATCGGGGTTCAATACGACCAAGATTTCACAAAACAATAAAAATGTTGTCCAGAGCGGAGGGGGATCGATCCCTCCTCACATGTGGATTGATCCCCAAAGGGAAAAAGTCCAGATTTGTGAGGGATTGGTCCTCCTTGCATGAGGATCGATCCTCAGGCGATTTTGAGCGATTTCTACAGATTTTTGATAGACTTCAAGGACACGAAAGAGGACAATCCAAACTCGATTTCTACACTCAAATCAACGTATTAACACATAGAGAAGGAGAAGAAGTCCCTACCTCAAGCAAAGACCAAAATCCACCCGATTCGAGCAAGCCCTAGCTCCAAGGACTTTAAAATCGACTAAGATCTTTCCTGCGAGCTTCACCCAACGAGATACGAGTTCGAGGTTGCGTAAAATAGGTAAAATAGAGACAGATCTTTGAGGTTTTTGGGTGATTAAGTGAAGTTTTGAGAGAGAGAGAGAGAGAGAGAGAGAGAGAGAGAGAGAGAGAGAGAGAGAGAGATGATTTTATTTCCCACACACACACACACACACACACACACATATATAAGTGTGGAAAAATAGGGCACTATGCAAATAAGTGTAAGACTAAGAAAAAGCTTAGTGAGCTTCAAATAGATGATCAGTTAAAACAACAACTCTTTAAATTAATGCTTAACTTTAGTGATTCAGAATCACAGGAAGAATCGGGTGAACAGATTAATGAGGTATCTGATCAAGAAGATACTTCTTCCAGTTCAGAAGAGGAAGAAGTTTCTAAGGATTGTAATTGTAATAATCTTGAATGCTCAATTTCCAATAATTATTGGAAGGCAATTGTTGAGATGAATGGTCTCAGTATTAATGTCCTTATTGATAAGCAACAAGGTTTATTAGATATCAACCTTAAGATCGAAATCTCTGTCAATCAAAAATGAAAATGGTATATCAATGGTCCAATATAATTATTGGGATTATATTGAAACATGGACGAAAGCTTTTTATTACCAAAATCAAAAGCGAAAGCACTCTTGGTTTTTTAAATTGTGTCCAAATCTGGTTGGACAAAATGAATTTCCAAATTGGTTCATTAGTTGGTGGTCTAAATTTGGACCAAAGCCAGATTATCTTCCACAAGAATTCAGGCAGGAAATGGAGTCTTTTATACAATTTCAATCTCAATTAAGGGGATCAAATGATACCACATAAGGAAAATACTTCCTTCAAGCTATGACAATTTGTGGAACCCCATGGATCTGGAAATGGGATATTCAAGTTGGAATTAATAATTTAAGACTACCAGTGCTCCAAAGGACTTTCCAGTATAAGTGGTGAAAGTCGATTCAAATGGATGAACAAATGTCAACAATTAAGTTGAAAAATCAGGAACTAAAACAGCAATTGCAGCAAAGGGAGAAGCCCACTATCAAAAACCCCTTTTTGGAAATTTTTGCTCAGATAAAAGCAAAAATCCATCCTTATCAGACGATGAAATTGTCATCAAGACCATGGATTTTATGAAGGATCAATTTTTGCAATCTGTTCATCAAAGTAATGATGATGTTTCAATGACTTCAGCAATGAGTAATGAAACAGACAATAATCCTTTTGCATTCTTAGCTGGGGAATCTCAAGACCCCTATGAGGACGACAATAATGTTCTGGATGAACCCACTCTGGGTGATTTTTGGGAAAGTATGACAGAGATAATGACAGCTCAACTATCCTCCAAAAAAGGGAAAGAAAAGAATCAATAAAAGTGCCGGGGAATCTTGGTTTTCGGTGTAATTGGCATTCAATTATGGGGTGCACTAGCAGTATGCTCAATTATGGAGTATAGCACGCTCAACTTTCGGTGGTGGATCAACTCGTGACGATGGGGCCTATCTGCGCACCCGACGAATCTCCATTTTCACTTTAATTTGAGTGTAATAATACTTTTATTTGTATTTCATTTATTGTTGGGTCATCTATATATAGGACTCGTGTGTTTTTGTGTAAGGTAGGTCTTGGATTGCCCTCTCTCTCTCTCTCTCTAAAATCCTAACACTCTGGTCTTCTCCTCTCCTCTCTTGTACTTTTGGCTTCGGCCTTAAATAATAATAAGGTTAGTCTCTTAATTATCGATCCTTGTACATTTTCTCTTTTTATTGTATATTATTTGGCATCATATATATATATACACTCCGGTTCTCCTCCGGGATCCCGGATGGGAGAATGGTGCGGGACTGAAATGTGAACTGTTGGATTAAAATCCAACGGCCTGGATTAAAGAAGCCAAAAAACTCTCCAATAATTACACTTTTTCCCCTCCCCCTCACACTTTCCCCCTTCTCATTTCATTTCACGGCTAAGACTTACGACAGACCAGAGAGAGACGAAGAGAAGAAACGCGAAGAACGAAGAAGAGAAGAAGAACGAAGATGAAGACGAAGACGAACGACATCCCGCACCAACCAGCCAAGGTATCTCTGTATCTCTCTCTCTCTCTCTCTCTCTCTCTCTCTCTCTCTCTCTCTCACACTCGAAAAATCTAGACCGGAAGAAATTTCTCAGAAATTAGGTTTTTTTTTTATAGGACGAACGACGAAGAGCGAAGAGGAGAAGAAGAACGAATACGAACGGCCAGCATCCACTGAGGTCTCTCTCAGGAAAAAAAAAAATTCTGGTTAGGGCTTTGTTCCCATTCGATTAGGGTTTCATTTCTTTCAAAAAATTGGGGAAACTATAGATTTTTTTTGTTAGGGTTTGGATTCTCTAATCTCTCTCTCTCTCTGTCTCTTTGGATCGTTCTCTATCTAAGAAATTAGGTTTTTTTTTTTTTTTGTTAGGGTTTCAATTTCGAATAACGAACGAAAAGGAGATGAAGAATGAAGACGAACGACGAAGATTGAAGCCAGAAATCTTACGCAATCCTGCATCCACCAAGGTATCTCTCTCGAAAAATCTGGTTAGGATTCGAGACCCTTTCGAAATCAGCAAAAACCAGTTCAGAATCAGAAAAAATTAGGGCTTTTCTTGCTGATTCGAACCTAGCTATCTCTGCATTTTCTGCAAAACCAAAACGGATTTTTTTTTTACTCGAACCACAAAAAGGGCTTTTTTTGAACGATGATTTTGATTTTAGGGTTAGTGTTCTTATGCCACGCTTTAATCCGTGTTATACCGTGGTTGACATTGTTTCCTAACAAAAGGATTGGACATGAAGATCCAAATTTGCTGTGGAAATTAGGTCAATAGAACTCAAGATAAGAAAAGTTATGCACCATATCTCCTCTTTGGTTGCTGCCGAGATTTTTTGGCTTGGCATCTTTTTAGTATCTGTAGATACAAGTGCTGTAGATATGTTTCTTTTTATTCTTATTCTGCACTTTTTACAGAATGTACAATGTATGCTTCGTTTTTCTTGAAAATGAACCTAAGTTCAATCAGTAACATAACAAATGTATACTTTATTGATTAAAAAGTCTTAATTTTTCCTTGTTGCAGCATCAGAATACAGTTTTGATTTACATTGTAAATGAAGGCACAGAATCATTTGGTCAAGCAGGAGGAACAGTTAATCCCCGGGTAGCAACAGGAAATTAAAAACCCACACATCCATATCCTTCCATGATTTGCCCACACATTTTAGGAAATAATATTAACTGTGGTTAATTTGCTTGAATTCTTAAGCTCCATCGGCGTCCCTACTTGGATGTACTTAATAAAAGAAGAATGGAAACATTTGGTACTAGGTCCTGACTACCCTCTAGGCCCAGGCTTGTTTTTAGTCTCCTTGAATATGGTGGCTGAGATGAAGTGAAAAAACTATGTTTTGTTATCTGCTTTATAGATTGCCTCGACCATTGATCTTAGGTGTTTTGTCGAAACCTTTAATTGTTTTGAGTATCATAGAGTGGCCAATTGTTACATTATAGGAGGAGAATCCCCTCCAGCAGAAGAACAACCATAATGAAAGCAACTCATTTCATGGAAGGAAGTAGTTCGGGTAACAATGGAAGTGGTGATCCCGATTTTGGGATTTGGTTGTCAATACATGTAGAACTTTTTGATTTTCTTAGCTCTTCGCATTGCTATAGAGGTCAAGTTTTTCCAAAGCCATGGATTCATGTTATTTCATATTAGTACATATTAGTATCTTGTTATTTCATATTACTTTTGTTAGTATGAATCTTAGTCACAACTCACAAGACCCATATCCTCTTTCTTTTTTTTTCTTACAGGAATCCAACCAAATGGAGGTTTTACAAGACAGGCGTGGTCGTGGAGGAGGACGACAAATCGAGAACCGTCAGCTCTATCAAATAGTCGTGCGTGTCGACTTTGATGGAAACAGGATCATAGACTGTCCAAGGATCCTAATGGGGAAGGGGGAGTGAGCTGTGTCTATCAAATTTTTTTCCATTGTAAAGACTATGTAGGAGTAGTAGCAAATAACACCACCAGATGGTTTGCAAAATAGTTACAGGTTGTGCCAAGTGATTCTCTACATTGTGTGTAAACTTATAAGAGCTTTCCTTTTGTAGATTGAGGTACCAAGTGATTCTCTGCATTGTGTGTAACGGGCTAGACTTATGGCCATTTGAGCTATATATGTTGTTCTTGTTTCAGTTAATATTTGCTAGTTTGATGCTTGTAATTGGCTTTTCGACAGCCCTTTAATTGAAATTTTGTTCAGTTCTGTAACTTTGTGTACTTAACACTTCAAGAAGCACAACCACCACCATTTCTGTATTACGGTTGGGTGTTGCACACATCTTTTGGAGAGTTGATTTCTGGGTGTTGCAAAACTGTTGGCTTTTCTGGAAAATAGGAGAGGAGAGAAAGTGTTCTCTGGATTTATGTAGGAGAGATAGACACTGTGTGCTTGCCCCCACATTTCAATTATGTATGAGTGCAAGACCAAGTAGCATTAAGTAAGAATCATGGCATTTCCCACGTACAGTTTTACACCAACACCACCTACAAACTTTGATAGGGCACTTTCAGTTTGATATGGCACTTTCAATCTAGGCAAACAAAGTTCATTGCAGCACCTGAGAGAGTACCAAATAGAATGGATGATTTGTGCAAAAAATGGAAATAGCATATAAATCATTCTGTTTGGAATCAACTGTCTTTGACATAATCTGTATTCAATTTCAAGCCTAAATAAATTGCAAATGTTACAACTAAGACCTTATTGCAAGAACAATGTGTTTCCTTTGTTCACAAACCTGAAACCCCCAAAAAAAATGGCAAAGCCCATAACTAACATAACAATCAACAAAAGCTGGAGCTTCAACGCTTTGGCTCCAGACAATGTTATGACTTCACCAACTCCTCATTTCTCTTCAATATCTCTGAACTTTTTTGGCCACACTCTCATTTGAGTTCATCAATTCCTCAATTCATCGCCATTGTTTCATTTTCCTTAAAAGCTCTTCATTTTCAGCCTGCAATTTGACCAATTTTCTTGACATATGCCTTCCAGAATCCATTCCTCTAACACAAGTAGGGGGGGTCATACCATGTAAAAAAGGAACAACCATTCGGCTTCTACATTAATCAATCAAAAACCAAAAATTAGGTATACATTTCACTGGAACCAAACTCAAAGAGTGAAAATTAGCAACTGTACATTCAAGCACTTATTGCGGTCATTATCTCAGCACAAGGAAAATAATTACAATGCAATGAGAACCATAAAGTAGAATATTTAGTCATGTAGGTTTTGACTTTTGTCTTTCCAACAATGCTCTGAGAAAAATAATTGCATTAGAATTTAGAAGAAAATAAGAAATAAAAAATAAGCCAAGCATAATGTTTGTATGCCCTAACGACCACTAGAAGAAGAGTGACTTATTGTTCAACTGGTTCTCCCATCAGCACGAATCCTTTCAAGTGTTAAAATTTACAAGTTCCATTATCAATTTGAAGGTGTAAGACAACACTCCCCTGAGCATCTATTCCAATTAACATCACAAATTCATACTGACTACGGAGCTCAAATTTAGGCTACATATAGGTCTTCTCAACTTTTTGTAAGATAGACATCATTGCATTTGTGCTTGTTGAAGATGAAGAATCCATGGCTTTGGAAAAACTTGACCTCTATAGCACAAATTTAATAAAATGCGAAGAGCTAAGAAAATCAAAAAGTTCTACATGTATTGACAACCAGATCGAGAACCGGTTTTTTTAAGCAGTCTTACTTGAGTTGAGTGTTTTTTTTTTTGGGAAAATGTGCTATTACCATTCCAAATTAGGGAAAAAAAATTAGAAAAAAAAAGTTATGAACTAAAGCTGAAAATATATAGTCAATGATTATCCACCAGATCGAGAACCGTTTTGCCCTAATTTGGCCTTCTCTCTGGTTCGAAGCAGATCGAGAGGAATATCAACAACAGCAGTGAATCAAGGGTTAGAACAAAAAAAAAAGCCCTAAACTGGTTTGGAAAAAAACCCCCCCTAATAATCGAGAGAGAGAGAGACCTTGGTGATGTGGTTCGTTCTTCTTCTACTGGATCGATTGTCCAGCCCTTCGTCAACTATCGATTTCGTTCTTCGTTCTCCTGTGTTCAAACACAAGGATTAGGATTTTTGGTTCTCGTACAGAACGAGAGAGAGAGAGAGAGAGAGAGAGAGAGAGAGAGAGAGAGAGAGAGAGAGAGTACAGAATCGAACCAAAGAGAGTGAGAGACCTTCAGTCGTTCTTGTGTTCTTCGTTCGTCGTCGTCGTCGTCGTCATTCTTCTTCGTTCGTCCGCGTTCTTCTTCTCTTCCCTGATTCTTTCTCTCTCTCTCTCTCTCTCTCTCTCCAAGCCTCTGCGTGAAAAACATTAAAGGGCAAGTGTGAAATGAACCAAAGAGGGGGGAAAGTGTAATTTGTGCATTTTTTTATGCCCTTTCTTTCCGTGGCCCATGGATTAAATCCAAGGGCTGAGAACAGAGGACCGCACCAAACAGCGGTCCGGGATCCCTCGAGGGATCCAGAGTGTGTGTGTATATATATATATCCACACACACACTAATACAAAAAACAAATGACACATTCACTCCTTCCAATTTCTATTCTATCACTTTAAACTCCAAATCAAATAATCACACACTTTCCTATTATCCCCAATTTTCGATATTTATAAACCTTTAAATATTTTCTGAAAATACGAGTTTCTACAGAGAAGTGACTCCATAATTCTATGATTCCGACGTTTGGAAGGAACAGGAAAAGAAAGGTGACGCCACGCTCTCAGGATTTCCATGTTTGGGAGAGACAGGAATAGGATTGTGATTCCTAACGACACATCCGACTAAGAATCACATTACCAGAATGAGTGAGAATCTGATCTCTCTTTTACCCCATGAGAATTTTAGATTCCTGGCTCAATAAATAAAAAGAGGAAATATTGACTTTGATAAATTTATAAAAAAATTGATTCCTGCATAAGATTACTGAATTAATCCAAACTGGAATGAAATTACTTCAGGTATTGTATTCTTATGAATTTCATTCCTAGTAATCATATTCCTATTCCCACTCAATAAAATTTTTAAGAATTTGATTCATAGTAATCACATTTCTATTTCTGTTGAAGATTCCGATCATCCAAATTGAGCCTAATGGAGAGAGAGAGAGAGAGAGCGGGGGGGGGGGGGGGGGGGTGGGGGGAGTGTTGGGGATTGGTCTGGGGGAGTTGAGTTTTGTTCACCCTCCACTTAAGAGGGTGAATATTACTCTCCTTCATATTGGTTGAAATAGTGTGGATTCCACTACAAAGTGATGTCATACTTACCAAAAAGTGTATTGCATGGTAAGTATGACATCACTTTGTGGTGGGATCAACACCATTTTAACCAATAAAATAAGAGTAATGTTCACTCCCTTTAAGAAAGTTGAACAAAATTGCACTCGGTTTGGATGGGTGGGGGTTGGTTTAAAGTAGAATAATAAATTAGGAACTTCACTTGATGGGGACAAGCGGATAATAATTAAAAAAAAAAAAACTGATGGGAGCAAAAAGTAGAGTGCCTATGTATAAAAATGATTAAAAAAACCCTGTTATCCGCAGAGATGATTTGCAGAGAATCACGCAGAGAAAAACGCGTTTGGCCCCATTTTGGGTCCATAAATTTTTGAATATTATTTTTATGGGGCCCTGTAAAAAATCAGCTCCAGCGGATATCGGTAAGTATTACTTTTGGATTCATAGGGGCGAAATTTCGGGAACCGAAATAGGGCCTAATGCGTTGTTCTCTGCAAATCGTCTCTGCTGTTAGAATTTTTGATAAAGAAAATTGGAGCTCCAAAATCAGAACCCTAGAACTAATAGTAAACATTTGTGCAGAGTCTGTGAAAGAAAAGAAGCTTCGGCGGTTTTTCATAAAAAAAACCGGGTTGGCCCAGTCCATTCCAAAAGCCCATATTCTGTCCAGTCCATTCCATTCCAAATCCGAATACAGTTCATCCTGTGCTGTGACTTGACCGGTTCAAAAAAAGTCTGGCTTCTCATCCGTTCGATGCTGGAAAGCCAACTCTCGCTGTTCCACTAGATCTGCACAATCCAGAAGCTGTTGGTACACCTCAGAAGCACCGCATAATTTCCCCCTCCTCCATCCGTCCATCACAATAGCAAGTTAGCAACCAATCAAATCACATCCCAGACTCAGAGCAACAGAAGAAGACGAACCGAATATTCGAATTTAGGGCTCAAATTATTCACCCACCGATCGTTTCCTTCCACCGGAGCACCCAACCATAATTTACAACCACTCTCTCTCTCTCTCTCTCTCTCTCTCTCTACCCCGCTTGGTGCCTAGGTAAGTTGTAATCGACTCTAATTTCTACCCCTTGGTTCAGTTTTGATATTCATATAGGTGTGCAGTTATCGATGATATCGTGTTATGATGCTAGTGAGATTTACAAATGCTGATGTTGTCTTCATATTATTGATGTTATTGGATGAAGTTTTGTTTGATGTATTCTGATAGTTTGATTTATGACTGCGATCTTAGATGGGGTTTTTTGGATCTTAGGTTGTCGCGTAATGATTAGATTTGTATTTGTAATTCACGGAAGAAATTGTATATGGGGGAATCAAGGAGTTCGAAGCATTTGGACGGTTGTTGATTCGGGATAATCGACCAGTTTGGGAAATCAGAAATCTCTGGTGTTACTTTTTTGCATTTGGCCATAGTACTATCTATTAGTAAGAATTTGGAGTTTATATAGGGTACGTGGTATCAGATTTTGTAACATACCAGTCTGAGAGTTTGGAAAGGAAAAGTTTAGGAATTTATTTCAGCTTTGGCTTGTGAAGTGACAACGTAATAATAATGTTCTTCCATTGGGATTAGGACTGCGAACGAGTCGAGTTTAGTAGTGGGATTTTCAAATTTGGTGAGCTTAAAAAGTATGTATACTGTGTAGTTTTTTTTTTTCCCGTTCTAGAGACTCTACTCGACCCCATATGAGCTTTAATTAAGTTGATCACGGGCCCAGCTTGAATTTCCTTGTTTCTTTTTTAGGAAATTATGAGTTCGGTGACATGAGTAGTGGTTCGTTTCAAGCTTGTTTTCAACAATTTTGGAAATTTAAAAGTGTGTTCAGACTTGGTTGGTTTATGTAACAAGTCAATCTTGAACAACTTTTACCGAGTCAAGCAAAAATTGAGCTAGAGTAGTTTCTTCATTTAGCAACTCTGATTGGGGACTTAGTTTTGGGGTGGGTTACAAATTTAGTTAATGTGATAGAGAAAGAACAAACCAAACTTAGCCTTGGGTCCTAGTTAATTGGGGTCAAGGAAGATCTCTCACTTAATGACCCCATGCATCGGCTGTCTCTATTGATCTCTGTCGAGGACATTGTGTTGCGTGATATCCAAGAAATATGTCTTTTCTAGCTACCACCTCTGAAGTCAACTTTGATCTACCCTCTGTTAGTGCGCTACCATCTACTGTTGCCATATCACTCCACCTAACTACCACATCGACCGATCTACGATGGTTATGTCCGAACCATCTTAATTTATTCTCTCACATCTTATCTTCGATTACTATCAGACTTTCAGTGCTACCCCTACCATTTCGTGAACGCTTTTGTTTCTAATTCTCTCTCGCAAAGTCTTATTGGGCATATCCTTCTCAACATTCCTTTTTTAGCCAGGCACAACCTGATCAAGATAATCACTGTAACGGGTTTCAGTTCACTCCAGTTATTGGACAATCAGTCTTCATGTTTTAAGAATATTACACTAATGATTTTTCATACTCTTAACATGCCTATCAAGTATGTATCTATTCCGTAAGCCTAATACGTGTCTGTATCTCCTTTGTAAGTAAGCCTAATCATGCAAATATTTAAAAAAGCGAGTACAAGATATGGAAAGAAAAGAGAGGGGAAGAAACTTTCTTCTATTTGTCGTAGGCTTTTCTTCCTTTTCATTTCCCTTTTCCTGCTAAGAACCAAATGGAGGTGGTGGAAAAATCATTCTTTTCTATTATCCTCCTTTCCTCAAGTTGGAAACAAAGTGGTGGTTCAATAGATGGAATAACATAAATTTTGAGTGCTGTATTGGTACGGGAATACCTTTAGTTAGGTGTGGGGTTATCTATGGGTCCTTAGGCATGGCCGCATGGTTAAATCTTGAGTTCTTTCTGTATTATCTTCGATCGTCCTGCCCTCATCACTATGGGATTCGTACACGGGTCTGTTGCATACTCTTCATCACTGTGGAGTACTCGGTGTTGGTTAACCTAAATTCGTCATTTTGTCATTATCATATACAGCGGAAGAGAGCATATAATGGCCATGTGTAACTCTATGTTTGACTTTCATGACATGCAAAAGCTTGTGACCTTTAGTCATCAGGGGTTTTATTTTGCACGCAGGACATCTAGAAAGACCATTAGTGCAGAAGGCTACCAACCATATCAAAGTTGTCGTTTCTTTTGATACATTGATCATGAAGTATTTGGAATACACTCCTCTTGACCGGTAACTGTTAAACTATTCAATTGAAACAAAAGCATATTTATAAACTTCTAGTCTCCTCATTAGATGCAATGAGTAATGAGTTCCTCCTTCCCATTCTACTTGTCCACTCTCAAAAATCCAGCTTTTTAAGGGACATGTGTTGCCTGCGTTCATACTTTGTATCCTACTAACACAGGCTGGATATTCAGAATGCTCTTCACGCTATTAAATGCGTTCACACCCATTTAGAGAGGAGGTTTTTTACTAAATTATTGAGATTAAACATCTTGACTTTCCAAAATGGGCTACAATTGGGACATCCCAATGTGGAACAGTGGACAAAAGAATGGGACATGGATTTTTTATTTTTTATTTTTCACTTGTTTGGTTTGCTTCTGTGGAAGTAGTGATTGGCTTGTTTTCCAGTATTAATGATTTCTTAAGTCACCTGGATCTTGGAGAGCGTACCATCAAAGGATGCCTTGAAGCGTACTCTTGTAAGTTAACTTGCAAATGTTTACCTTTTCTGTGGGTGGGGAAAATATGTATTCATTATCCCTGATGGTAAAACACATGATTGTTTTGTATCATGTTATTTCTAGGCAAACACACGGGAACCGACAAGAAGTTGTCTCTCAGTTTGGAGCATGAGGTAATCCCAGTTTTTATACATATCCTTGGTACAGAGATTTACTTTATTTCCACCACTGCCTCCCCCCCACCAGCCCCCTAAACAGGGAGAAAAGTCTTGTCCTTTTTTTTGTTGCTGGATGTTTCTTCCCTTTGCTATTTTTTTTTTGTATCCTGTCAAATTCAGTTTTGTAATTTGAATTCGAAGAGTGTTGATTCTCATCTTTGATTACGGATGGATATTTAACTTGATCTATGCGGAGCCATCTTCCCGTTGTCTAGCCCTGAGAACATTGGGTTGGGAGTTGTATATTAGTTTTGGGTAGGGTGGGAAAGAGGACATAAGCCTGGGATACTTTTTTTTTTTGGAAAGGGGGGGGGGGGGGGGGGGGGGGTTTGTTGGGAATATGACCTCTCGCCCCACCTGACCCTATTATAGGTTTTTGTTTCTTCTATATGACCTCTCGCCCCACCTGACCCTATTATAGGTTTTTGTTTCTTCTATACACCTCTAACATTTATGAGTCAGTATGAATATGTAATTTAATGGAAACCTCTGTTGTGTGTACTGTAAAATAGAGCAGATTGGGGCTTACTCTCTCTCTCTCTCACTGCTTCAACACTTGTTATCATAGTCATAAGATACATGATTCTTATCATAAGATACATCAATTATTGAGAACAAACCTTTACGAAACAGTTTTTTATCACTTGTGACAAAAGCCCCAGCATACGATTGATCACTGTATCTTGATACCAGTTTTTTTAACCCTTTTTTTTTTTTGGTGATGAAACCTAGCTCTTCATCTCAACTTGCAATCTGCAAACCTCTCCCAATCTCAGTTTCTCGTAAATTGATGAAGTATTATTTTTAGAGAGAGAATTCAGTGAGTTTGTTTCGTAGATATAAGTTAAAGGGTGGCTATCGGTTTATAGATGCAAGAGCGGAAGCACCTAGAAGTTCCTTAGGTTGGGAGTGCTTAAGGAGCGTGTTGGTCAAATAGTGTATAGGTCTGGGTGGGATGATATGAAATAGACTAATAGAGCAGTTGCCAATCGGCATGTGAAACCTAAAAGGAACTTCCTTTTCACTGTACGAAATTCCTGTGTGAAAGAGCCTAATGATTTAGCGTTTAGCATATATAGATTATATAAATACATGTATAAGATATGTTTAAATACTTAACCATTGCCGGAAAAGTGATACTTATTGAGATTTTTCCCAATCTTAAAGGGTAATTAATGGAAGTTAGATATTTCTAATTTGCAAAACTTCTTGATTGATATGATAGTCATACTTATTTCCCCAATGTTACTACCTTAAAAGTAAGAGAATAACTGTATTAACAGCCGATAAGCTCCCATCTTAGTTAGGAGGGAGCTCCCTCCCCATCTTGGGAGTGTCGATTCAAGCTCCCGTCTTGGGAGCGCACCCATTTTAGAAGGATCTTGTTACTTAACTTAAAAGCGTCCACATGGCGTTTAAAATCTCTCCCCATTTTTTAGGTTGCTCACTCTCCAATGATTAGCAAAAAGAGAAAAAGTAGTGTGGTAGCTTAAAGAGGCGAATTTATAAATTCCCAAAATCTCAAAGATAGTAAGTGTGGTCAGACTATATAGTAAGTGTAGCCATATAACATTGTAGGTGTTACCTTAGTAAATGTTATGTAAACCTGTTTTTGTGAAAAGTAATACTATGTTTTTTGGTGAAAATTCACAAAACCATCTTTTGTTTGCGAATCCACCTTACTCTTTCTGGGTGGTTTTGATCAAACGGCTGTCATCTATCTATTTTTCAATCTAAGGGTGTATATTTAATGGGAGCATCATGCTTCCATACCACTCAGGAGCGTACTAGAAAAATTCTCCAAACCAAAACCTCAATTTTCTAAAACTGGGCAATTAATGTCCTCCACACTGAAGCCCTCACATTCCAATTCAATTTTCTGAATCCTCAATTTGTAAATAGCTAGGTAATTCTTGCCTCCATACCCTAAGATCTCAAATTTAACCCCTTCCAACCTGAACCCATCCCATGCAAATGTACACACACACACACACACACACAAACGTGTACACACACATTATGGGGGGGGGGAGAGATAGAGAGAGAGAGTTTTTAAAAAATGCAACGGTTTTGTAACGCCCAGAGAGAGAGAGAGAGGGAGGGACCAATTTTTTTTTTAAATGCAACGGTTATTTGTAACGCTCTCTCACATGATGCGGATCCCATACTCCCATGTATGTATAGGTCCCATCTCATGTGAGAGAGGTGTTACAAATTTTTGTTTTATTTTTACATGCAACGTTTATTTGTAACACCCTCTCTCATGATGTGGATCCCATATTCCCATGTATGTATAGGTCCCATCTCATGTGAGAGAGGTGCTACAAATTTCCGTTTTATTGACATTTTCTTGGAAGAGACACCATGAACAAGTAGGATTTGATGAGGATTTTGTGTACATATTTGAGAGGGTCTAAGTAATCTCATCTCTTCCGTTAATGGAGTTAGTGCCATGTAAGTTTTCATTAGTTAAGGGGGCTGTCTGATTTGTCTTTTAGTTGAAAGGGGTTAGGTGATTCTTGCATATAGTTGAGGTGGTCTTAGAGAAATCAACCCAAAAAGTTTGAAAAGAGTAATAAGAAATTACGAAGTGCAGATACCTACTTATTTGTTGTCGTGTCCGAGCCATGTTGTGCTAAGTTTTTTTGTTCCTGCTGTTGTTTTCTTTTGTGGACTTCCATTTCAGCGTTTCTTTGTTATATTGTATCGGTATAGGTGCTTTGTAGTCTACTGTGTTCTATCCCTACGTGCCTGTTCAGAATTTTGCTACTCAAAATTTCCATTGCATCTCTATATCAATTAATGTATTATTTTTTTGTAGAATGTCTATGTAAGGTTTTGCAGTTAATGCTGGTTTGGTTTTCCAAGTTCTTGGTATCTTCGGGCTTGTTCGGTTGAAGGTTTTTGGATTTGGATTTTGGATTTGAATTTGTAATGATTAGGGTAGAGAGATAGGGTAATGATTGGAGAGAGATAGAGATAAAAATGAAAGTAGTGGTTGGAGATAGGGGTAATGAGTGGATGTTGGAGTAGGGTAATAATTTTGAGTCCAAAATCCCAATCCCAATCCCTAACTGAACAAGCCCTTCATGTCTTGTTTTTCACCAATTTTCATTAATTGTTATTTTTATCACTAATAGCTGGAAAATGTGTTTTTTTTTTTTTTTTTGAACCTTTTTTTTACCATTTCATTTCTATAATTTAATGTTACTGAATCATTTTCATATTTTTCGACCCAGATTCTTGATTATCTTGGGAAGTCATCAGATGCCGACTCTTCATCTCCAGTTGAATATATGTGTAGCAAATCAAGGTGCTGAATGCAACCGTTGATTGGTTCCAGATTCTTGATTATCTTAGGAAGAGTGGTATGCCTTTCTGAGTTTCTTTTAACTTTTTTTTTGTATTGGTTTCAGCCGAAAGACGTTGATGTACCTGATTCTTACTCTCTATCACATGTATCCTGATTTTGACTTCAGGTAACTCTGTATCATAAGGTCTTACGGGTTAGCTGATAAGGAGGGTTATGGGTAATGCCACTGTCAGCTTTCTGGGCGGCATGGCAACCCACTACATAATCCTTTCTTAACCTGATTGGGAGTGTTGTCAAAAGGTTGACAGACAGTTCGGAGAACTGTTGCTCTTAGAGGAGCTGAGAGTTCAAGTCTCTCCATTTCCCAAAACTAGATTTGCAGTTGGCTATTGATTTATTGAGCTTGTATTTCTAATACCTTACGTGCTGGTGATATATTCACATCAATTTTAGATAGTTTCCTTATGCCACATAGTGCCACTATCTTTTTGCCATTTACCAGTGCAGTGAAAGCTCACCAGTTTTTCACAGAGGAAAGCTGGGACTGTTTTAAGCAGATATTTGATGCCTACATGTTTGAAGTATCAAAGGTATTATTGCTCTCTGTTTGCTTTTTTATTCTTATGAAGTAGGAGTTCTGTCTGGCTAAAGATGCATCTACCGGAATCGCCGGATCTCCTAGATAATTTTTGATAGTTGAGTGTTTTCTTTTTTTGAATGGACTATTTTATCCCTGATTCATAGTGTGATCTTTCCCCTTTAGAAGATAACTGTGTTATAATATAGTGTTTTAACATCTATGTTGTACGAATTTGCACAATAGTGAATCCTGCATAGTTAGTTGGTTAAAGAATTGGGGAGTATCATTTGTTTGACATGTCATTGTTAGATAAAGTAGAGTTCCTTTTGTCCATTGGCAAGTGATAGTTAGCAAATACTATGAACTGCATTAGATTGGACATTTACTCTATGCTCTGTCTGACATATAGTTGCAACCTACATAAACTACGTTACATTGGACATTTACTCTGTTAGAAGTCCAGCACGTGGGTACAATGTACAATCTACATAATCCCAATGAACGTGATAACTACAAATACAAATCCTGCAGAAGGAGAGAAAATCTCCACAAGGGAAGGGGATTGAATTGAACCTTGACCTCCTGTAATGTGCAAGGACGGGTGGCGGACGCAAGATTTGTGTCTAGTAGGGGCTTGAATCATGTGTATTTTCATATTGACAATGCAAAATATATTTTATAACTGTATGTTGCTACTCGCGAGGTCCGAAGAAGAGACGATACTATGAGTATGTTTGCAGCCACTGTTTAATTTTATACATGCAACCTAAAAAAAAGATTGATAACTTGAAATTTTGGGGATTTGTACCCCACACATGGAAATTTTAAGAAAGTTTTTTCACTCAAAGGACTTGCAGGGGCTAATCCCATAAATTTTTCTTAATGAACCTAAAAATTAATATAATACGTGGGTATTTGGAGTTGTGTTGGGCCCGGGTCCCCCCTTGCACCCCCTTGGGACAGCCCGCCTTGTGGGCTACATTCGTCTGCTATGGTTTCTGGAGTGAGAGATAGCTCTTGCCTTTTGAGTTCTTCCAATAAACCCGCTGATGTTGTACAGGGAAATGTTTGTGATGCTCGAAGTTGCACCAAAATTGGATGATGTGTCATATTGTTTTTGGAGGTTGATAAGATGGATAAACCACTTCTAATTATAGTCGCCGCATCAATTGGTTGTGGCTCGAATTTTCTCACAAATAGGTGTTCTTTCGTGGGATTTTGAAGAATGGGCTGCTGCAAAAAATTTAGATCCGGCTTGAAAACTATAGCAAAGAACACGAAAAGTTCCCTTAGGAGCTATTATTATTCCCTACCTACCTGTTTAGACATTAGTTCCGTCTAGACATTAGTTCCGTCCTCCAGTAAGTGTTGAAGTTTGACAAAATCCAATGGGTTGATTAAAGGACAAGTGAGCATCCCATCGATATCGTCATGGAGAGGCATTCTGTATCTTCTAACATGGCAAAACACTTGATGCTCTAGTTTTTTCTTTTCGAAGGAAATACCTACTCTAAGAAATGGGTGGACATTTGTGTGCCTACCCTCTGCACCTGTTGGAAGGGAGGAATAGAGTATCGTTGGGAACGATTTTTCTATTTCTGCCTATGTGTTCCTGGTCATTCTATTCTTATTTAAAATTGTACCCATGTTTGTTACTTTGACATGTTTTTTTTTCCTAACCGGTTATAGCACAAATTGCAGATAAGGTATGATAAGTGCTGGTGGAGCATATGATTCATGTCTTTGTTGATAATGAAAACTGATGGAATTTATTATATTTGAGTTTTTAAATTTTTATAATTATGCTCAGCTTATTCGTGCCAAGTGCCTTCGAGTCTTTCATTTTGAGTTTCTTTCTACTTTTTGAGTTCAGGAGTGGGCTGAGGCAAATGAGGGATGTCCCCTACTTGACACCTTGTATAAGGCTTTAGATGAGGTGAGCTTATAATTACAAAAGAGGATGCCAGCTGTGCCAGATGCAATTTGCTGATATATGTAGCGATGCAGGTTGTGAAGCTAGAAGAATGTGAGATTTACAGTTACAATCCAGACTCAGATGCAGACCCATTCCTCGAGAGAGGAGCAATGTAAGGTTTATTATGTTATACCTCAGGTTGTGATTCATGTAACTGCAGTTATAATATATGGTTCTCTATTTTTCAGATGGTCATTCACTTTCTTCTTCTATAATAGAAAGCTTAAGCGTGTTGTGAGCTTCCATTTCAGCTGTTTGAGGTGATTGCTATTTGTTCATTGTTCGAATTTTCTTAAATGAAATGTGGAAAATGCTATACACACAGAATCTTGATGCAGAATGATGTGGTTCCATTTCCTACTAAAACACCCCACCCATAGACTTGTGTGTAAAATGTTTTCTGTGTAGAATGTTTGTTTGAGCATCATTTTCCGATCAGTATTTGTGGTTTCATCATTCACGTTTTGGCTTTTATGATGTTATTTTATATCCTTAATTCTCTCTGTGGCAGCAATTTGGTGGCTGAGGGTTTTCTTATGGAGGAGGGATCATGGTCCGAGGAAGGAGAAATATTTGACGACATGGACATATAAGTCCAGTTTCTCTGTACGATGTTAATATCTTGGAAACGCCTCTCTAATCCAGCCGTAGTTATGTAGCTAAACCCACTGCTTTGGAAGGCATGTGGATGTATATGTTTGTGAAGGTTGCAACTGCTTGTTGATTCCTGTCCTGGAATGATGTTCGTGTTAGTGTTCTCTAGATGATGTTCATGCTTAGGAATAAATTCAGTGCAATTTAGTTTGTTTGTTTCGCCTGGATGGTTATGCTTTCTTCGGTTCCTTTTTGATGTGTTCTTTCCAATGATTCCCTCATTTTAACCAGAAAAGAAAAAAAAAGAAAACAGTAAAAAAGAGAGGAACTTTGAGAGCACCCATATTCCTTTCCTTTTTCCTAGCAAAAAATGAATTCCTTTCCTTTCTGTTATTCAGTTTGTAAGAACATTATTGCTTCTTTTCTTTCTTGCAGAGATTGCTTCAACTTAGTTCTGTTTTTAGTTATATTCACAACGTTATTTCAGTTCATCTGTACACAGGAGTTGTGCTGCTTTATAAGAACCTGGAATTAAGAATTTATTTATTTCTAATGAATAGTCCGATGTGAAGTTTATTTTAAAGCATGAGCATAGTTGTGGACATCGAATTCTTATGGGGATGGATCATCTGGTCGTATTATTAGTGCCTAGAGTTTGTTTTATATACATGTTTGCAAGTTTTTTAATTACACGCAGAGAAAATTTACAAGTTATCAATAGCATAATTTCTAGTTACCTTTCAAAGCACTAATTTTTAGCAGTGTTTCTTGGGATTTTATGGTGTTATTTCCTTAGATATGTACATGGAATAAAAATAGGTGTATCTTGATTAAGGTATCGTGCTTCCATTTCTAACATGCGGCTAAGGCAAACTCTGTAATCTTTCATTTCAGTTTATAAATTCCTCTTTCGTAGATACGTAGTACTAGTTTTTTTTGTATTTATATATATGGATTGTCGAGTGGAGTACCCCACTCTATCATCACCTGTATGATATACTTTCAATTAATTCCTTTTGGTACTTTCATTTAATTACTCGCAGTCCTGCTATGGACATCGACCAAGGTGCACTGATCGTCACGCGGGGTTCACTAGGGTCCCGTACGGATCTGTAATCTGAATGAAAAATTGAAAGATTGGAGCAAAACACTTATACGTATAGGATTGAGCTAATTTTTTATCGGGCTCACGGGGTTTTTAAAAAAATTATTGAATAGACTCATCCGCGCGGAATCCGTAGTGGGCGCTAATGTGACGGTCGGTCCACAATCGATTTTCATTTGATCGATTTCCATAGCTTTTTCGATACAAAAAAGTTGTTAAAGGAGTAAGTTGGTTGCTTGATTGTAAGTAGCCAACAGGTGTAATAACCTAAATGAGTGCCTAATCATAACCAAATGAGTGCCTAATCATAGTAATTCATTTGGCTATTATTGTTACACGCCATTTTGGTCTGCCTACCAATAATGAAACCACAACTCCTCTTCTCCCTTCCCCTCTCCCCGTGGGTTCCATACTCATGTGCGGCGGTGGAAGGAGAATATCATGGTACTATTTTGACTCATTTTCTTTGCTTTTTCTTTTTTTTCTTTCGTCTCTCCAGATTAACGATTTGTCGTATGATCTGTGAGAGTTTTGTCTCTCGTTTTACAAGAGTTGTTAGTTTCATCTTTGGACGAATTTTGTTTACGGATCGGGTTTTCTCAATTGAGGTTGCTTCACAATGATATATGTGCTTCAGTATTCTATCTCTACATGATGTCTTTGGCGGGACAACTCGTGGCGGATTGACCGATCTGTAGTTGTTGGGAGTTCATTGGTGTGTTCAACCTTGGTTGGAGTGCATCTGATCATCTGGATATTTAGTGTATTTATCCTTAACTTTGCACTTTTTTTCGTTTGAGACTCCTAATTAGATATTAGATAATTTAAAAGTGTCGCTGTTGCGTTAGACCATGCTTGAGTTATGATGAAAGATATAGATTGCCTTGTGCTTTACTCATTTTTATTTGTTAGACGATTAGTTTGGTTTTGTCCAAGTTCTTTGTAAGAGCATTCACATCTCTCCCTCTCTACTCCCTCTTCCAAGTTAAAGTAGAGAGCCAATTCTAAAAAAACCTCAAAAACTCATCGTTACCAGTCTCATGGAAATAGCTCCTGGAGTAGCTGGTTGAACAGTTCCTCGTTGAAACACACGAGGAACTATTCCCTCGCATTGGTTCCTCTCGCGCCCAGATCGATGTAGAAGAGGCACTTGAAGTGCTTCGACGTCCCCAGTTCAACATCGTCCTCCACTTGAATCGGCTGGTTCCGGTGCTGCCAACTCTCTATCTTTGTTAGGCAGATGTCTCAGCCATGTCCTCGTTGCCGCCGTCGCCGACAAACACGATGCCTGTCTTGAACGGCCGATCCATCCTAGGGACGATCGAGTCTCGATCCAGCTTCACGTTTCTCAATCGCTGCTGTGTTTGGTTTGGACAGAGCAAAAAGAAGGGTTTGGTTCGGTGCCATGTTTGGTTTGTGTAACGACCCATATTTTGGTGGTTAAAATTATCATTATTTTTAGATTTAAAAAAGAAGAAGAGAGTATTACTTTGAAATTTGAGGTGTATTTGCCGTTTGAAAAAAAAAAGAAAAGAAAAAGGAAAACTAGTGTCATGCTTGGAGGAAGAAGACATGTGGCTATTGAGATGTCAAGGTTTTGTGCAAAAGGTGAGGCGGTGGGACACATGTCCCTAGTAGTTCATACATGAATAGCTTTATAAGCTAGTATTGTTGGTCATCAACTATTTGTAGTCATTTTAGACTTGTAGCTTTTTACTATTTTGACATATTCGTAAAAGAGAAGGCCAGGTTCTAGTAGGAGACAAACTAGGTTCAATTCTATGTGGGGTTTTCATGGAGAAAGGTGATGCCAGTGGCTGTTTGATGAAGTAAATGGTCATGTTGCATCAGTTTGAGATGGGAATTCTGGACATTATTTGTGACAATAGAAACCCCACAACTAGTGATCACTATTTGAGGTACCGGGTAGTGTGCAATACATTCCTAGCTAAATCTCTTTGCAAAGAGTGTTATTTGATTCTCTCATATTTGTACTCATTTGATGTCTCAGCTTATTGACTCGATTATTGTCACTTTTTGAACCGTGACACAGAAAGTATTTGGCTGAAAGCCATGGAACAGATTGGTACATGTTTAAGCCCATCGGGTCACAGAGTTATGAAAGATGTACGATGGACTGCTCCACGGGGAGTCCAGAATATTTATGGGGCCCATGTGCCCAATACAGAGTTTGACCTTGGTGGTGCTTGTCATGTTATCGAGATGAGCCGGGTATGAGGCAACAAATGAAAAACGTTTAGAATGATCCTACTTGATTTGTTATTCTCGTTTATTGAGCATATTCTTATTGCTAGCCATGTGATTGTCCTTGTATTGCATATACTACCCGGGCTTTTTTATATTTTTCAGGTGCAGAGCAAATTAGTGAGGACCTGAGTTGGAGTATTTGAAAGATTTAGCTTTAGAAATCTGTAACGTTCTGGAGGTTTTTAGGCCCACCATGTATATTTATCTTAAGGACTTGTAATTATTGGAGATGTATTATTTTTTAGGCAATGTAAAAATTCGGGTTATCACAGTTTGGGCTGATGTGCCGTGTTTGGTAAAGTTAGAGAGAGAGGTGTTTGGTTTGGTATTTTTTTTTAGAATAAAAAATAATATTTTTAATGGGATAATTTTAATATAGAGAGTCTGAGGCAGTAGACATTTTAAAAGTGAGTAGTTAAAGTAATAAAATGACTTTTTGCTCTCTAATTTGGTCCAAAATTTAAAGATACTGGTGCGAATGCTCTAATGATCTCCGTTTTGTAAGTGTTGCTGGATGTTTATCAATACAATGATCTTCTCACTTTTGAAAAAAAAAAAAAAACCTATAATTAAACAAAAGTTACTCAAAATTGCATTAGGTAAATAGTGACACTTGTTTCGTTTCCCATGACTAATTGACATTGCACAAGTCATGAAAAAGTACATGATTGATACGATATTGTCTATCGTAGCTTTTGGAGATAAAATGCTACATAATTATATCCGATCAGGTGTTAGTCAATGTCCGATCAACTTAATTTTTGTTTGAACGTACAGGTCTGATCCGATCTTTTATTTCCCTTGATCTCTTCCCCTGCAGGTCGGGATTTTTTTTCCTATTTTTTCTTTTGCATAATTTGGTGTGTTTGTTTTATGGTGATGAAGTGCTGTCACCTTTCCCGTAAGACAGGAATTCAATTCCTACTTTATTACGTGGCGGAAATTAATTCCCTGAATATAATATACAAAAATGCTACAATGATTAGGTTTACATGACACATATCCCAAATTAAAGTGGTTCATATCTCTCTCTGTGAAAGTGCGCTTGCATGTTCCAATTCCTAATTAACCATCTGCCACCAACACAACTTAATTAGTAATTAAGTTTTGTTTATTAGAGTTTAAGTGGGACTCACGTCTGCTTGCATCTGCTCTTAAATTCTATATTACTATACTAGCTAGTACTATAAAACAAAACTAGTAGTATCATTTAATTTGATCCTTGTATTTTGTTGCTACATTAGTCGGTGGGTGGCGACATGTCACAGAGAAACTTTCAGGGAAAAATATGTAGCAATCTCAATTAGTGTTATTTGTGATTTTATTTGGGTACTAAAAACAATAGTACTATTTGATTTGTCTTTTTATTATGAGTTTGATATACATGTCATCTAACATGCCTATATACAACAAATAATTATTAAGTGTTCCTGTGACACCGACACGTGGTGTCCCTATACCTTCTATTAATATTATACATTCATGTTGGATCTTTTCAGCTAGATCGTTTTCCGGTGATGTTTCAGAGTTTCGGTTTTAGTGGTTGCGGGTAAGTTGTCTACCATTGTTCTCAGCATCCATCTTCTCAGATATGTGACCTGATGCCGTCTACTGCGTTTGCTGGACAACCATCTCCCAACGATGTGTTTCTATTTTGTGAAGCAGAGGTGGTGATTATGAGTCTATCAAGGTGGTTGCGAAAGAGTGGCGAGGGATGTTTCGGCAGTGCTTCTTTTATTTTGTTATTTATTTTAATAATGTCCTCTCTTTGGGGGGTTTCTTGTCATTCTGTAGGGCGACACATTTATACGCTTATACGCTCTTTCTGTTAGAGTGTCCGATCTGTGGGCTCCTAATCTTCCGCCATGTAGATCTTTTAATAAATACTACCTCTCAACTTTTGGCAAAAAAAAAATGATGCGACACATCAACATATACAATTATATAGAACATTGATGCGACACTTTAATTAGTCATGCAATTATGATTTTTTGTTTTGTTTTGTCAATGCTAAGAATTTCTATGTAGGTGTTATAATTTTTAATCAATTCAAAGGAGTACATATCGTACTTTGAAATGTGTATCAATCGATCCTATGATCTATGCCATCACATTTAGAAATTAATGTATTGTAGCCTTGTAGGTATACATATATACCTAAAGTACATATCGTACAAGAAGTTTGGTGTACATCATATATAAATATAAATATATATGTACCTATGTATGGATATGTATGGGGCTACAAGGATTGACTCTTTCAAACACTACTTGGTTAGACTAGCTATGAGAATATATTACATTGAACAGGGACAATTAGGGTAGAGATGATACAATTCAATCAAAATATATAGAGAAACAATGACAACTTCTCCTCCTCCTTGTTTCTGCAGCCAAAACAAGCTACTAGTATCTCATTGCAAGCTAAAGGTCCGGAAAAAATGTCCCCCAGTCAGATCCCAAAGCTTCCACAATCAAGGTACCTACTTCCCAATTCCCTTCTGATCATCATCTTTTCTTTCATAATCACTACTAATTAGTTTAATTTGTTTACCAAAAAAATCACTAATAATTAGTTTACTCTTGCGTTTGTTTGATTTCGTCTCTTTTTACTAACGAAAAACTAATATTGAATTCATATATATATGGTTTTTTGTACCGTACGAAAACTGTTTACAAAAACCATCGATGGTTTCGAAAGATTGATTTCCCAAAACTTCTCCAAACAAGTTTTTTCTTGTAAATAAAAATAATAGGTATGAAAAGTTTAGGAAATTTAGTCCTCTTTTCCCTTGATTTCTCACAAACCCATCATCGTATCAAATTGATAAAGAAGTTTTCAACTCAATACATAGTTTTTTTTATCACTAATTTCAATAATTAGCATGAAAGCATGTGTTTTGAATTGTTTTTTTTTTCGATTGAAAAAGTCGGTATTGCTAGAACAGTTAGATTAATCGCTTGGATGAAGAATTGGAATTCATAACCTACTTTCTCCTAGCACTTAAGTGCATCACCTAATGCCTTTGGGCCAAAGAGGTGTTAGCATGTTTTTGAAGAATATGATCTCCTTCAGTTTTAATTTCTTTTTTTCTTTAAATTACAGGAAACTCTCCAGCGAATATGGTGGATTCAAACATGAGTGTTCTGAGAGAAAGAATAAGAGAGGTGATCAGGAAGAGAGAGTGGTTGGAAAACGAAAACGGGTGGAACTACAAATCAGTTGGTTATGATTATAATAACAAACACAAGCGTCATGCAATGGTTTTTGAGTCCTTGGAGCTTTTTGGGTTGGTTACTGGTGCTTTTGGGCTTGTCTTTCTCTCTGGCTCCCTTTGCATATTCCTTGTTTCCTTTGTTGTTCATCTGCAGAATTAATGATGGAGTTTGAATCAAAATTCCAAATATCTACCTTCTTTTCCTATGTCATTTCTTTTTATTTAAAACTAGAGGTTGGATCGATGTTTTGAATGGGTGTTTTGGTCTACGATGAAGGAAATGACTTTCGCAGTCCTCTATTACAATCTTCGCTCCTATCTGTTGTTTTTAATGTTAGGAAAAATATAATCGGCAAAACAAGAATATATTCAACTTCATCGAGATTAGAAACGAATAACAAATTACAATGAATTAAGATAACAGAATTCAAACAGAGTTCTGTATACAGTCTTCTTAAAACAGATTTACCGCCTCACCGGCTGGTGTTGGAGGTTGACTGACGTTTGTCTCCCAAACTAAAACAGTTGAAAGACCGTCTTGGTAAACTGACTTTCGTCTGCCTCTCTTTCACACAAGAACAGTTTAGGATTGTAGCTACGAGGAATTCGTGAACTAATGAAGAATTCTGAAAACGGGATTGTTCCATTTGTAACTAAAGGGTGACCATTGAAATGCTCACCAGGAATGAATTCTGAAACTGCTGCCATGATTTCTGGAATGAATTAACTCATCACATGTGTAATAAACCAAATAAAATTGCTGGCCTTTGAGCAGCATTAATTGTCCAAATACAATTAACCAACGAGGGCCCTTTCGATTGCCTCAGAATTCCCCAAGTTTATTCACCCAAGAATTCACAACATTTATTATGTAACTTACCACATTATCCTTTGATGTGTGAAAAAATCTACTTAATTGTGTCATTAAGAGATCTGTTTGAAAGGATAATCTCCAATTCATCTATTGATCGGAAAATGAGAACGTGTTTCTGCTATATGTTTTAGTAGGTGCAAAATAATTAAGTGGCGTAGGAGAAATTTTTGGGTACCACGTCGGCATGCCCACGTGGTGTCCGAGCAGTCCATTCGGGCCGTCCAAAAGTGTGTTGAACGGTCCAAATAAAAACTCTCTCTCTCTCCTCTCACCCATGCACTACTCTCTCTCCTCTTTCCCTCTCCAAATCCGAACCGTCCAAAACCGAAATGGACGGTCCAGATGCACCGAGCGGCACACGTGATACACATCCAGCACCCAAAAATTTCTCATGGCGGAGGGGGTTGACGCGTGTCACTGATTAGGAGACTTTGAACCATATTTGCAAGTGTTCCTGTGAAACCGGAGTTTTGATCTTTAAAATTCCAAAAATGCTATGTGCATAACGAGAGGACCGCAAGAGGGACCACAACTAATTGCTTACCGTCTATTGTTATAATTAATAATCCTGATTCACTCGAACTCTTCCCGCAATAATCTCTTCCCTAAGAAGAGTTTATTTAAAATATGAGCTATAAAAAATATTTTTGGACGGTTGAGATGCGAAATTGTGCCACAACTTGTTACACAACCATTTTACACGTAGCATTCTTGTTAAAATTCTAGTTAAAAGTAACGGTAGAATAGTTTAAGATTTAGGAAAATGATTTTTTACTCCTTTTCTTCTTTTTATTCACATGAAGGCTCCGTTTGTTTTGATGTAAAATATTTTCCCAGAAAACAAACTTTCAACTTTTATTTTCCGGTGTTTGGTTGGCACATGAAAAATATTTTTCAAAACAATGGTTTTCCGTCGTTCGGTTGTCAAAATGATTTTCCACTCAAATGGTTCTGCAAATATTGCACCAATAATACCTGTGTAAAAAAACTTTTGGACGGTCCGGATATGTCGAGCGGCACCACATGGTACCCTTGCGGCATTGAAAAATTCCTCAAAGGTAGGGAAGAATAACTTTCCTTCTTGTTGGGATTGCACACGTATAGAAGCGCCCAAGCACAGAGATTGAAACACAACCGTAATGTTAACAATGGAAATATGAAAAAAAAATTAAATGAAGAGAGACATATATGGTCCTTGAAGAAATCTAATTTGCAGCGCTACTCATGGACTTTTTTGAACTAGTCATTTATTTTGATCAAATCACATATGGGAGAAGGGGATGGGTACACCTGTTTTGAGAAGGGGATGGAATACGTGGAGCAAGACCATCGGGCACCAAAAGCAAAAACAACTTACCGAGAAAAAAGAGCGTAAAACATTTTCACCCCTTTCATGCAAAATATATATTTTTTTTTGCTCGGTAAACGAAACATTTTTATATTACTCGAAGGGGGTACATCGAGGGAAGACTCAAAACTCACAAGAGCTTTGATACACCAAAAGATACACTAATACATACACACGCATCCAACAAATAGTTGAATGGCACACCAAAAAACTACGATCCTTACAATCTCAGTTTTCGGATACCATCTAAAAAAACCTTGAACTCCTCTACGGTGTAGACCTTGATATCAGATTTTGCCTTCATCCACATCGCAACCCAAGTTTTAACTACCTCTCCCACTTCCCAAGCTTGTTTTGTTGAGTTGTTGAAAATGTAGTCATTCCTTACCAACCATATGGACCATAACGTTGCATAGAAACAAGCCTCCCAAATGTGTTTCTCTAACCTAGTAAATCCATTTGCAAACCACCAGCTAGCTAGAACTGGTACCGAAACTGGACAAACCCATTTGATGCTCCACCAATCTAGGATTATTGACCAAACACTCCAGGAAAAATGGCAATGAAGAAATAAGTGCTGATGAGTTTCAAGGTGCAAAGAACAAAGAGGACACAAAGCTAAGTGAAACTCATCTATCACATTTCTACAAAGAAGTTCTGACCTGGTAACTGCTTTTTCTTTGACGGCCAACCAAGCAAAAATTTCCACCTTTGGAGGACTTAAGTTCTTCCACAATGATCCCAGTAAATCGCTGCTTGAATGATGAAGCAATTCCCACTGCCCATAAGCTGATTTAACTGTGAAATTACCATCCCCCGTCCACCGCCATAATAACATGTCAGGCTTTGTTGGATTTAACGACACACGTTGAAGTCGAAGTCTCAGGTTGACCATCTCTTGATTCTCTCGCCCAAACAATTCTCTCCTGAACGATAGGTCCCAAGATCCCCCAGCCTCGTCATCCCTCATGTTGCTGATCAACATCTCCTTTTGAGTAGATAAGGAGAATAGCCTAGGATATTCTTCTTTCAACGGTAACTCACCCAACCAGACATGTTCTCAAAACACAGTTGCATTGCCTGAGTTTACTTGGACTTTAAAGCCCTCTCGGATGGAGTAGCCCAAATGAGATGAAGGATTCTCCAATGAACAAATATCCGCCCATATTCTTGAGGTTGGACCTGAGCCATGAACGTAGGGCAACCAACAATTAGCATCCAACCCGTATTTTCCTCTAATGACTTTCACCCAAAGAGACTCTTTATCTTTACCAAATCTCCACCACCATTTAGCCAAAAGTGCTATGTTCTGTTGCAACATCTTTTTCACCCCCAAACCTCCATCAGATTTCTTCTTAGTAATCTCATCCCATTTAACCAGGTGGATCTTCTTTTTGTCACGAGTGTCACCCCAAAAAAACTGTCTCTGCAACTTCTCCAGTTTCCTCGCTACAGCTAGTGGCATTTTGAACAAGGACATAAAGTAGATGGGCACATTAGCAATGTTGGAGTTGATAAGAGTAATCCTTCCCCCAGTCGAGATGCAATGAGTTCTCCAAACACTCAACACTTTCTCGGTCCTCTCAAAAACCGGATCCCAAGTCTTGATTCTACCTGGATTTGCGCCTAGAGGTAACCCAAGGTATTTGATTGGTAAGTTTTCCACTTTACAGCCCATAGTACAAGCCAGAGAGGTTATTGCTTCGAATGGAACATTCACTCCACATAGAGAACTCTTTGAGAAGTTGATTCTCAACCCTGACATCAATTGGAGAAGTTCATGCAAAATATTTTACCTGAAAAATATTTTCCTCCTCCTCTTTCTATCATCCAAACAGAGGAAAATCGGTAAGATATTCAATCCAAAAATATTTTACGTCCAAACAAACGGAGCTGAAATGTCCAATTTCCCTTTATATGTGGAAAGTGTAATAACAAGGATATTTTTTTTGTGTGGTAATTTCCCGTTAAAAATAAGGGGGAAAAAAAGGGAGTACAAAAAGATAAAAAGGGTGTGCGAACATTATTAGGTGTTTTTGGAGCATGGTTACGCTGTAATGTCCTTAACCACCATTCAATCCTTTTTGTCTTGAGTAATTAGGATATTCGCAAGTAAGAATGTGTGAGATAGATACTGAGTGCTGTTTTGATCAAGAATCTATCTCTATTAGTGTTATTTTTTGACATTAAAAAAAGCTTCATATATGATATACTTCTGTTTAAAAGAAAGTAATATCCTATATATGTACTTCGAATCGACTGAGAGATGAGCTGAAACAGAACTACACCTCTAGATCATCGGATTTATTACACTTGAAAACAAGATCGAATACACTAATGCAAACTTTTGAGATAAAAATTGAAGCAAAGCAAAAAAACAAAAAAAAAACCCTTTGACACAACAGAATATTACTCCGCAGAGAGTTGCTATAATTTCAATCTGAGTGTGTGTTTTATTACGTCATCAGCTTTGCAATTTACGATACCACGTACACAAGTGGTTGATGCAATATACGAAGTATTTGTTTCGACAAAAAATATATACATATATATACACACACTAGTTTTTGACTTTTATACTAAACCATTCATAATTAATTGTTCATGGGCTAAACATATTAATTCCTAGCTTGTACTCCAACCTAAGTTTTTGATTTGTGGTAAGTAATTTTCAACAAATAATTATGTAGAACTGAAAGTAATATTCCTGACAGATATGTTGGGGTTGTCTTCTATTATACAAAATCTATTTTTTCCCTAGAAAATTAAGCAATGGAAATCGATCATGAAGGCGAACACTTCCAAAAAAACACAAAAAATTACAATAATTTCACATTAGCAAACCCACAATTCCTGTTAAGAAGAAAAAGAATAGAAAAGAAAGCAAACCCCCACAATCCAAAACCATTAACAAAGCCCTGTATGAACCAAGACCTACGTACTTAGCAAACTAATTAGTACAATACAACTAAAACAACCTCTCTCTCTCTCTCTCTCTCTCTCTCTCTCTCTCTCTCTCTCTCTCTCTCTCTCTCTATATATATATATATATATATATATATATATATATATATATCCCAGAAACCAGTTACATGATCTACCCAACCCAAATTCCATACTTGACGCGTACAATATCTACTTAATCAACAATCACTACCAGTACCACCCGTGTGAGTACTACCGTGCAGCCCTGAGAAGTAACCCTGTGGGTTACTCTCAAAACCTCCCCTTGATATGTACTCCCCGCCCCCTCCGGGCGCCTTCATCATACCACCACCACCACCACCACTACCTCCTCCACTTCCTTTGGATGCGCTGCCACTACCACCCTTGGAACCACCGCCGCCGCTGCCACCGATTCTCCCAGCCCCACTACCTCCCCCTCCACCCCCTTTTCTGCTGCCGCCTTTTCCGCCCCCACCACCGCCCTTGCCGCCACCGCCACCTCCCCCTTTACCGCCCATTTGGAATTTCTTAATCAAGTATATATGCTAGAATGTTTCTGGTTAAACTATACTAATACTATGTGGTAGCTAGCTACATATATATATAGAGGCACCGCATCGATCGAAGTGGGGTTAATATTCATGCGGTTTATTACAATACCGAGGCGTTTCGGAACTTGGGGTCCGATGAATTATCTACAATTTGATCTTACCCAAAACATCGATAATGGTGATGACCGAGTTCTCTAGAAGTACGTAGTAGTGCTTTTGAAGGTACAGGTAGGCCAAAATAATGTTCGTGCAGTATTGTTTTCATATTTTTTTCAACTTTTGGTTTATTTTATTTTATATCTTTGATGATGAAAACAATTGAATTTTGAAGAAAAAAATCAGTAACAACATAATGAATTGTTCTCTTAAATTCAAATTTTTTTTTTAATGCGAACTCCACCTTAATATCGATCGGAAGTTCTATATCCTAGTTGCAAATTTGGGATATACAAGGGAAAAAATATTGAGTGCATCCAAGGCGGACAAGTGTCAGGCACATGGGATCATGTGTCCGCACTCACACCAGAGTTTTTTTCCCCTCAGTTATGCTGCTGTAAATCTCTTCTGTGTCTATTTCTGCTTGACCAAAAATAAAAAAATGTCTTGTTTGTAGACAGTTCCTACTCAATAAGCCAAAATGACTTATTTTTTATCCTTATTCAAATTTTTTTCGTATCACTTGGCTTATTGTCATTTTTTTGGGGATTATTGCATCCTCACGACAAAAGGAATCTAAAAAGTAAAAAATTTTGACCGAAATCCAATTTTTTTTGAATAAAGACGAAAGTAAATCAATAAGCCAATTTTTTCGTCTTTATTCAAAAAAAATTGGATTTCAGTCAAAATTTTTTACTTTTTAGATTCCTCTTGTCGTGAGGATGCAATAATTCCCAAAAAAATGACAATAAGCCAAGTGATACGAAAAAAATTTGAATAAGGACAAAAAATAAGCCACTGTGGCTTATTTGTCCGAACGGGCCCATAATATATCTTTTTGCTGCTCTCATTGTTTTCATTAAATAATCTTTGAGGATTTTTTTTTTTGTGTTTGTTAGTTTTGTTTTAATATTTTTGAGATAATTGATTATGTTCAAGAATCAAAACTTAAGTTTTTTGAATAAAAATGAAAATTATCCAGAACAAATTGATTTTTGGATTTTTTTTTTTTGGTTTTTATTTGAAAAAGTTTTGTTTAGAACATAATTTTTTACTTTTTAAATTCCTCTTGTCGAGACAACCAATAATTTAAAAAAAAAAAAGAGACCCAAAACTAGTTAAAATGAAAAATAATCCTCCAGGATTATTTACTGACTCACTTGCTCGCTCGTTCTCTTTGTGTCTTTGCACAACTTGATTGGACTTCTCTCCTATTTTGCTTTGTTTGGTTGGCATTTTAGTTTAGTTTAGTTTTGGTAGAGATAAATGGGGTAATGATTGAAGAGATGTGTAATGATTGGAGAGAGATAGAGAAAGACAAGAAAGTAATAATTGGAGAAATAAGGCAATAATTGAAAAAAAGGTAATGATTGAAAAACTAAACTAATATGCTAACCAAACACAATTATTTTTATCACTCCCCATCTCCGGACCTTACCCTTTTTTACTCAAATATAAATTTAAATTTTGAGTAAAAATCCTCAAAAATTCCATTCCATTCCACTCATCAACTCAAATCTATACTAAATTCATATTTATTTAAATTTTTACTCAAATAAAGGGAGATTCGAATTTTGCAAGGCTAATTTCACCTTCTCAAATTTACAATCTCACCATTAATGATCACTACAAAACGAAAGGCTTGTAGCAAGGATTTAGTTTCCTCGCCAAAATAGCTGATTTCCTCGCCTAAAGGTTGTCGCAAAAAGTATTTGCGAGAAAAAAAAGTTTTTCCTCGCCTATTCTTACACAATTAGTGAGGAATTTCCTCGCTATAGTTTTTCGTCGCTAGACTAACGCAATGTTTACAAAATAGGCGAGGAATTTTTTTCTCGCCAATTATAGTTTAGGCGAGGAAATTTTTCCTCGCTAAAACTCTTTAAAACTAAAAACAAATATAATTCCCCAACTCATTTGCTTCCGCACGAATTCGAATCGTGGCCTCCTCTGTGAAGGCATTCACTCCATCTACCATACCAACTTCCTCTCCAGTTAAAACCTTTGCCTTTTTTTATATATAAACCCTTTGTACATCCTTTCACCTCTCTAAATTTGTTCTTTAAACATTTATCTCTAATTTTAGTCCATTCGTAGTGTTTCTTTAAACTTATTTTTTAAATCTTTAATATTATTCACTTTTATTGAATTTTTTTATAATTTAATATTTTCTTATATATCTTTAATAAATCTTTATACATTTCTTAATTTATTTATTTTATACTTAGTTTTAATTCTCTCTAAGTTTAGTAACCTTTTGTAGTGCCTAAATTAGTTTGAGCACATTAAATTTCTGCAAATACGACATTTTTTTTTGGTGGGTGAATCTATTCTTACTGTGTATGTGCGTCCATAACAGTTTTGACTTAACTATAATATTACAATAGTAATAATTTGTTATGTTTCTTTTTAAATGGGGTTAACCTTACATATTAAGTACTTTATCTTTTGTTTATGTTCTCATTAAATTTTTTTGTATGAATTAATAATCAGTTGTCTCTACGAAAAGCAATCCATATATCCCATTCTTTTTCCGAAAAGCATATAATTCATCCACAAACTTATAATCCCTATGTCCAGTCCTTTTTGGGTTTAAAACTATGGGATGAACTTTTTTTAGCATGTCCTTAAAAAAGTTTGTATTCAAACAATAAATTTTAGTACAATTTGAACATACTAACATTGTTAACAATTAATTTCAGTTGGGGAAAAGTGAATTCATATAATTTGTGAGAAACTTATTTTTTATTTCATCAATTCAATGCGATTGGCGAGGAAACTATTTTTTTTCCGTTTATCACTTTTTTATTTTGATAGATTTGCTAATGATATTGAACTATGTAGTTGATTATCCCTTACCATCGTGATATTAAAAATGCATGAACATAATTAATAATGACTTACATATAAAAATTTTATTAAGTCCTAAAAAAGGTGACGAAATATTATCTCGCCAAAAGGTTACATTTAGTGAGGAAAACAGATTTCCTCGCAAAAGGGTTACATTTTGGCGAGTAAACGATAATTTCCTCGCTAAATGTAACTTTTTGGTGAGAATTTATTTTTCCTCTCTAGAAAAGACTTTTGGCGACAAAATCTATTTCCTTGCTAGAAAAAGCGACAAAATTGAATTTCCTCGCAGATTTTATACTTTGAGCGACGAAATCTATTTTCCTCGCCATATTTCCTCGCAATAGGCCTTCCATGTTGTAGTGGATACTTTTACTCAAATTCGTGCCTAAAGTTGAATTTACCCACCAAGAGAGTGAAAATTTGAGTAAGGGCCGGAGAGAAGATTAGCCTGCCCAATTCATTCTTTAACCGGCTCTGTATCTGGTTAGGCGATTTACCTCGGTCCATTTTTGAGTTTTTCATGGAAGTAATCTCTTTTTTAGAACAATTGGCCAGAATACTCTGGTTTTCAAACTATTTTTAAAATTACTCGGTAGAGCCACTTCAAAAGGCACTACCCGAATAGAGTCACCCAAATTAGTGCTTCCCATTAGCTTGTGTGGCAATAATGTCCATGCAAGCAGCGCCATCTTGCCTGGCTCTAGTACTTTAGACTAGCGTTTTCCACCATAGCGCTAGGGCTTGGATATCGCTAACTGTGGGCACACGCCCTGAAAATTGATCGCGATAAGTGGGTGCGCCCCTTTTTAGAAAGTGCGGCGTAACACTCAATTTAGAGTTGCCACTTGGATTTCAAGGTCTGTCACCCAAGGAACCGAACTTAAAACGCGTGCTACGTTGTTTTGGTTTGAAAAGGCTTGTAGACTGGTCCGTTGTCACTTTGATATCTGAGGTTTGGGAGTCAGGTTATGAGAGAGGAAGGGTTTTAAGGCACCCCTCTCGCCCAATCCGGAGATCGGTCTCTACTCGGGCATTTTGTAAAACGTTTGCGATTCTCTCTCATTAATAAATTTTAGCCAGTTAGGGCGGGGGAACAGTTTAAGGGAATTAAAACTGTAACAGATTTGCAGGATGTGATAGATGGCATGCTCGCTTATTGAAACAGTTAGTATAGGATGAAAACAGACTCCTGTGGGAGTTTAAACAGACTGGAAAGCCATTGTTTTGGAGTGACATGCGCAGGAAGAAACAAGCATGTACTGATCAAATCACTGCATGCTGACCAGATGATAAGCACCAAATAATATATATTCTTGGTGTGCTTAAGTCCTTAGTTTTATCACTTTATGTTTAGTTAATTTAGCTTTTTGTTTGATATTGCACGTAGGGTATGGTATTTTCATTTTGTAGGAAAACAGCTTAATAAAGGAGGTTTTAAAGCTTAAAACGCGCCGGAGGCATCCAAGACTCAAAGATGATCAAGAATGGAGCCATCGAGGCCCAAGAACGAAGAGTTGAAGACCCGTCGGGTGGCCAAGACCATGGGAAGCCAAGGCGGAGGCCAAAGCTGAGTTTCAGATCAAAGCAAATGGGTATCGATACAAGATTTTGTTGTATCGATACTCGTTTGTAATTAGGATTCCAGTGGGCTCAAGAATTTTGGGTACGGATACAAGCTTTTGCTGTATTGATACCCGTTTGCTTCGGCGGCCAAAGTGGAAATTATTCAAAGTTGTTCGGTATCAATACATTCTTGTATCGATACCGAGGTGTTTCGTGGCAGATTCTTAGGGCATTTTTGAGAGATTTCGTGCGCGAAAAGGAGCTTGTATAAATACCTCATTATCTCACAATAGAATGGAATAGGTAGAGTAGGTAGGAAACACACGATTTTACATTGCATTTTTAGATCTAGATTAGATTTCCTTTACTTGTTGCTTAGTCTTGCTATTGTTCTTTATTGTTCTTAGTTAATTTTGCACTTTCCTTCCTTAGTTAGTTGTTATTTGTTCTTTTGCTCTTCATTAAAGTTGTAGCTATGATCTTGATCTATCTTAATCTCTAGTTTAATTTGAATTCTATTATGTTTTCCATATTTAGCTTTGTTGATTCAATTTCTAGCATGAGTGAGTAGATAATTAGGCTTAGTCATGGGGTGATTAGCACTCCATGACTTGGATTAATCATGCTTTTCTCTCAATAAATCTTCTTGTTTAGTTGGAAAATCAAGGTAGTTTGTGTTTGTCTATCAAATCTTGGTGGTGTTAACCTCTTTGATCATGCGTAGGTAAGAGCGAGCCTACTTGCCATGCACTGATACTTAGAGCTATGTCATCCCTTGTATTTGCTAGATGAATACTAAAACTCTCTTGGTGTTTCGACTCATTTTTTAGTAAATGGGCTTAGTGTCAAATCTTCCGGGTTGGGAGATCGTTGACGCGTATCTCAACCAGAGTAATTCGGGAGAAAGTTGATTGATTCGAGTTATGGGTGTTGAAATCCCCTAGACCTAGCCATTTAGTTAAATTATTTTCAAAACACATTTCATTTGCACTTTTTCTTCGTTTCAAACTACACCTAAAAGTTAGCCGCTTTAAGGTCGCGAATTCTTACATATAAAAATCTGACCAAGTTATGATGATATTCTCTTGGGTTTGATCCCGGACTTCCGGATGTAGACACCCCAATTTGGCTCAACGATTATTTCAAGTCCTACCTTGTGGACCATCTCGATGATGAATAGGGTATGTGCCTATGTGGTTGACTTCATGAAAGCCTTAGAAACTTTGTGGGACTCTTAAGGGATTAAGGAACATTTTGGAACAGGTGATAGGAGTGTCAAATGACACTTAGAATGGATAGAAATGTGTTGACACATGTTTTAGCCTTGGTAGCATCGTCGATCTTAAATTAAGTCTATTTTCAGCCCATTTTTCATAAATTAAATTTCCTTATATTTGTGGTTGGATTCCACCGTCTTGTAGTACTTTCAAAACCCTCTTTATTGATATATAATAAGCTTTAAACCAATTTGAAACGAGAGAGATATAAGAATTTTACCAAAACTATCCATTTTCTGACCCACTAAGGGTAAAATCGTCATATCTTTTGATGTACTAAATATTTTTGATCCAAACCACTTGGGTTAAAAGGTAAACTTAACAAGCTTTCCAATGGTCTAAAGAACACGCAAAATTGAGTTTCGGAGTGTCCGAAGCGAGCCCGCGAAATTCGATCTCTTGCTAGGAAATCGTTTCCACGGCCGCAAAATCCATTGAGCAGCTGAGACATCCATTGAGCGGCCGGTAGATCGATGTTTTCCAGATTCTGGAATGTTCAGTAGCTTTTCAATCCGTTCGCCCAAACCCTAGCAGCCACGAACCATTACTTCGGGGCTACGAATACACTTACCATAGAGGTCTTGAAGCCCTAAACTTCCATATCAATTGGTTAATCTCGTCTGTTTGATCGGTCCTTCGAAACCTTATAAATAGGGGTTCTTTAGAGCTCTGAAATACACATCTCTCCACTCCATGATCCGCCCCCAAACTCTACAAAAATCATTACCTATCAATCCTCTACAAAAGCCTTAACCTCCCGTGAGTAGCCGCATCCGAGAGTGAAAATCCCCAAAGAACTCACTTTGTTCTAGGATTTTGTGAAGTTGACCACCACAATTAACCACTATTATCTGCAATCAATCGCAATTTGAGCAATCAATCTCTAAGGGATCCAGGTGGTGAGGCCCAGGAGCTTATGGTTTGATTTAATTTTCGTTTATTGCTTTTAATCAGTTCTTTCTATTAACTGTTCATATTCTTGTAACGCCCTAAATTTTGGAAACGTTAAATAGAAAATTTTTATTGAAAATCTAAATAGAGTCTGGCTTATTATTACAGCATAACTCTTGTAAGAGTATATTTATTTCACAAAAGGAGGGAAACTAGGGTTCCTATCTACAGCTCCGTTTGCTCTTCCATCCTAGCTAACTCCTCGGCTCTGAAAGCCTCCAAGGTGTACAGCTCACCCTGATCATCTACAAAGTCTGACACATTATACCAGCGTCGCCACCAGTTTAATATGTCAGGGTCACCAAAGGTAACACCATGAGCTACGAGAGCTAGCAGAATAATCTCATACCCACTAACCCATAAATTACAAACAATAGATCATAGAATTAATATGCCAATCAGAAGTTTCAAATAGCACATGCATACTTAACATTGACACATCCACATTCACTATTCGACTAACGTTGGATTCTGCGATATCTGTATTTCTCCTACGCGACTCATCGTAGATCGTGTCTCATTTTCATTTACAAAATCAGCATTTCGAAAAACACTTTTTAAATATGTTACCAATGAAGCTACCACTTTCGGCTCCTTTGGCAACACACACAATGGGCTACCAAGTCCGGCCACATTACGGTTTTCAAATCTGTACACATAATGGGCTGCCACCTTCGGCCACATTGCGATTTGCATAATTCACACAATGAGCTACCAAGTCCGGCCACATTGCGGTTTTCAAATCCAAAGACACAATGGGCTACCACGTCCGGTCACATTGCGATTTTCATAATTCACACAATGGGCTACTAAGTCCAGCCACATTGCGGTTTTGAAATCCATACACACAATGGGCTACCACGTCCAACCACATTGCGATTTTCATAATTCACACAATGGGCTATCAAGTCTGGCCACATTGCGGTTTTCAAATCCATACATACAATGGCCTACCATGTCCGGCCACATTGCGGTTTTCATAATTCACACAATGGGCTACCAAGTCTGGCCACATTGCGGTTTTCAAATTCATACACACAATGGGCTACCACGTCTGGCCACATTGCGGTTTTCTTGACTCCTCTCCGCAGATAACCAAGTCACACCTACAATAAGACTACCACGTCCGGTCCCATTGGCAACACACGCCACATAATTGGCTACCACGTCCGGCCACATGTGGTTTCAAAACACTTCTTTTCATTAACCACACCCTAAGTGTCATGTTTTTAACTTTCTCAATTTTCGTGTATCGTTTTCATGCAATGACTCCGCGGCAGGACTTTTCACGTAAGTAATCGTAAATCATTCATTGTAATCTTTAAACTAAACTAGCAAGATCATCCAACTCTATATTACTTATCATGCTCATACTATCACGTAGTTATGCTCAAACAATTGGCACACAATATAAAGTATAGTGTCACGTGGACGGACACCTTTGGAGTAGAAAACCACTTATGCTTTATCACACATCAAACAAGTAATCCAAGTAATCATGTATACATGCTTATAACCATCCTAAGATCAAAATACGAATACCTTCGATCAAGTTTGTATTTTCGAAAATCCGTTCCTTCTTCCTTTTAGGAAAGTTCAAAACAACATATGTTTTTTCGGAAAATAAAGTCGATATATTCAACATACTCCCCTTCCTTTTTAAAACTTTAATAACACCCTTCAAGTTCTCATGCATTTCCACATACAAACAATGTACATATTTCTATATTTAGAGATAGTAAGTACGGGAGAATCTACTTATACTTAGTATTAGAGAGTAAGGACATTCTACATGATCATACAAATTTTCTATATTTAGAATTAATGAGTAAGGGAAAATCTACCATTCTTCTTAGCGGTAGGGAGGCTACAGAAAGGTAGGTCGACTATCGGACGAAGTGATTTCCTACGGTAAGCTTCTGGTAGTTTCGAAAGAGAAAGGTTTCTCTCGAAACTAGTTCTTGGCTAAACTACTAAACTTTTTGGATCGAGTGGTGGTTTAGTGGTGGCCTCGGATGAGTTTCTTGAAGAACTCAAGAACAAAGGAAGAACTTCAAGAACAAAGCAAGAGCACAAGAATTCTAGAGAGAGAAGTTGAAGAATGGAAAGTGTGAGTTGAATGACAAGAAGGGGGGGGGGGGGGGGGGGGGGGGGGGTCCTTTTTATAGAAAAAACTTGGCTCCCTCTCCCCTTCATTGGCCGCCCCCCTCTCTCTCTCTCTCTCTCTCTCTCTCTCTCTCTCCCATGGATTTGTTCCATGGTCTTGTCCAATCAAGCCTTCCAAGCATGCCATGACTTGTCTTTTCCATTTTTAGGCTTAAGGCTATATAAGGCAAGTAGGATCTTAAGCTTTTTAGGTAAATCCTAGGTAATTATAGTCTAGGATGCAAGACTAGGTAATCATGGAGATTTTCTAAGGTTTTAAGGCAATCCTAGGTGATTATAACCTAGGTTGGCAAGTCTTACAAGTCTAAGAGGTTAGCCTTCCATGTTTAGTCAATCCTAGGTCTAAGTTGTAGTCAAAATCTAGGGTCATTAAAGGCTAGGTTCTAGGATGATTAAAGGCTAGATTGTGTGCTTGAAGTAGTCTAGGAATGGGTTGTCATATAGTAATTAGGCTTGAGGCTAAGAGGTAGCTTATGGGAGTGTCCAAACACATGCACACACCTCACACACACACACACACACACACACACACACACACTCTCTCTCTCTCTCTCTCTCTCTCTCTCTCTCTCTCTCTCTCTCTCTTTCTCTTCCTAGAACTATGTATCTATATATATATATGTGTGTGTGTGTGTATGTGTGTGTAAGACTAAGTATGTTTAGGTCTAAGTAGCCTTATAAGTCTAGGAGAGAGAATAATGATTATGGTTAAGTCTTTCAATGCTAGTCATTGCCCAATGGTTAATATATATCCTAGAAAGTGTATATATATATATCTATATACACTTAGGTTCAGGTGAGGGATCCCTTAAATTAGAATTCGTGCGGGACTCCCATCTCAATCGTTGGATTAGATCCAATGGCTGGCGTTTTAAATAGCCATTCGCGGGTAATAGTCGGGTGGGTCATAGGTAAATGGAACACGCGGGTCATTCCCTTTAATTCGGATCCCTTTTTTCCCCTTTTTTATTTCACGTTCCAGATACACAGAAGAGAGAGAGAGAGAAGCGACAAGGCAATTTCTCACTACTCAGACGATTTCGACGACGAGAACACCACAAGGTCTCTCTCTCTCTCGTTCCGTACAGAAACTTGTGTTGTTCCCTAACCCGTTGTGTTTGAACACAGGAGAACGGAGAACGAAATCGATCTCCGACGAAGCCAGACGAAGAAGAAGAAGAACACCACAAGGTCTCTCTCGATCTCTCACTCTCTCTCGTTCCGTACAGAACCATAAACCCTAACCCGTTGTGTTCGAACACAGGAGAACAGAGAACGATTTCGATCTCCGACGAAAAATTTGATAGTTAAACCATAAACCCTAACCCGTTATATTCCCACACTTCATGTGATGTAGTTAAATTTGATAGTTTGATGGGTATCATAAAAAATTGCAAGACGACAGTACATGTAGCTAGTCATTGAAAATTGTAATTGATCATGGTTCTATGCATCAATTATTAGTTGGTGTATGACTAGGTTATTTTTTGTTGCTTATAAATCGTAAACTATGCCCACTAGCTATGGAATATGCATAGTAGTTTACTGAATATGAATCTTGCACTCTTGTACAAATCTTATATGTTTGAAGCAGAAATGGAACATGAAGAAATTTCTAGCGTCAATCAAACCCCCATGTTTCGACCACCACCTCATAGGTATATCTCTCTCTCTGGTGTAGACAAATAGTGTAGAACGTTGTTTTTCTAGTGTAGTTACCTAAATAGCTATTGTTGTCTTTTGGTGTTTAGAATACTGTCTTTGGATGATATATCACTAGTCTCACCATCACCATCCTCACCGTCACCATCTCTACCGTGTGTGGAGTCTGGTAATTCTTCCCAACGACTTTTAACTCCTCAAGTGAAAGCCGAATTGATACCAAAAATTGGACAACAATTTGATAACTTAGACAAGGTTTTCAAGTTTTACAACAATTACACTAAGGAAGCTGGTTTTAGTCTGCGAATCTATTCTAGCAAGATGAATAAGAACAAGGAAATCATTAGGAAGGAGTATGTTTGTTTCAAAGAAGGGGTGAGGAAAAATTCTAAAGCCAATAAACGGCGTCAGGGTTTAACTAGAGAGGGTTGTCGTGCAAAACTGTCAGTCATGAAAAACCAGTTAGGTGAATGGTTTGTTGTGAAACAATTTGTTGAGGTGCATAACTATGAACTTACGACGCCAAAGAAGGTGCATTTGTTGAAATCTCACCGTCGAGTGTCGGATGCTCAAAAATCATTATTACAACAACTTTCAGCTACAAATGTGCCACCCTGTCAACAAATGAGTTTTTTTGAGGTGCAAGTTGGGGGTCTTGAAAATGTTGGATTTACACGACGAGATCTTCACAACTATGAGAGGGATAAGAAGGCATTTGTTGGTGGACATGACGCCAATATGTTGTACGAGCATTTTGAGAGGAAAAAAGAAAAGAATCCCGATTTTACGTTTACATTCGAGAGAGATGATCAAGATAGAATGACTCATTGTTTTTGGGCCGATGCAACCTCTAGGAAGTCATACCAATATTTTGGGGACGTGGTGGTGTTCGATACAACATACAACACAAACAAATATTGTTTGATATTTGCACCTCTATTAGGGGTTAATCACCACGGACAAACAACGCTTTTTGGGTGTGCATTCTTAAGCGATGAATTAAGTGATTCCTTTGAGTGGCTTTTCAAGGAATTCTTGAAAGCGATGGTTGGACCCCCGCCCAAAATCATCATTACTGATCAAGATCCAGCAATGACCAAAGCAATTGCTTGTGTTCTTCCAACTACGTTTCATAGATATTGCATTTGGCACATTGTTAGTAACTTTTTTGAAAAGATAGGTGCATTAGCATATAAACAACATTATGAGGAGTTCAAAAAAATGTATTTGGAATTCCGAGAGCCCCGAAGAGTTTGAAGCAATATGGGCAGATCTTGTCAAAAAATCTATGCTGTCCAATAATGAATGGTTGCAGGGCAAGTACGAAATTCATGAGAGATGGGTGCCAGCATTTACGAAACATATTTTCTCTGCTCACATGACAAGTAGTGAAAGAGCTGAAATTTCTCATTCATTCTTCAAGAGGTATGTGTCTTTGGATAATTCAATGTTGGATTTTGTGACACGGTTCAATAATGCACTTTCACGTCTACGACATAATGAATTGGATTTGGATCACAAGGATGTAAATGAGAAGCCAATCTTGAGAACCTCGTGGTTGATGGAAAAGAGAATGATTGAAATATACACACTAGATATATTTAAGAAATTTCAGGAGGAAATATTTCAAATTGGTGCCTATGTGCTTACGCTTACACATGAGGATGAACATCGATGTGTGTGGGAAGTTCAAAGGGAAGAAATGGAAGCTGCGAGAGGTCGTAAGGTTTCGGTAGACAAGTTATCGAACCATGTGACTTGTAGTTGTAAGATGTTTGAATTCGACGGAATTCCATGTCGACACATGTTGGCGTGCTTGTTTAGAATGCAGATTAGGGAACTCCCTACGAAGTACATTTTTGTAGAGTTGGACTAAAACAGCAAAAGCGGGCAGAGTTATGGATGACTTGGTCAGTGCTGTGAAAGAAATATGTGACCGTTCGATTTTAGTGAGGCGAAAGGGTCTATTCGAACAAGCTCATGATGTGATTGAATACGGTGTAATAGATGAAGAAGGAACTGAAGTGGTATCCAAGCACCTATCACTTGCGAAGAAGGAAATTGCTTTCACGAGGAGTGCTCGCAATGAGGGTTCAACGAGTCATACCGAAGTGCCTGTTTCTCTCGGAAGCCAATATAGTTTTAAAGAACCACTTAAAGTTAGGGCAAAGGGTTGTGGTAAGCGATTGAAATGAGGAAAAGAGAAGACCGTGAAGAAAAGTAGGAAATGTAATGGTTGTGGGTTAAAGGGGCAGTCGCATGACAAAAGAAATTGTCCAAAACTTCTCAACATGTAGGTGGATGCATTTAAATATGTTCATTTATAATTTTAATCGTTTCATAGTGGCCTTTTAATTTAATTGTTGTATTTTTTTTTTTGCCTTAGCTCTTCGCAAGATGTTAGGTTGGATGACGACGACGACTTTGACGATGAATGTAAGTGTTTTTTTTACGTGAAATACGCACTTGAAATAGACAACGACTATGACTATGCATGGTTTGAATGCTGGTTTTATTTATGTTTCAAGAACTACATGGGTTTGCGGTTACGGAGATGGAAATGGCAAGGCAATAGAGAGATACAAACGTTGTGATGACTAGGACGATGACTGTGACTTTTTTTTGTCTTATAATTGGGCTTGGTTAATGTAATGGTGTAGTAGTTTGACTATGGCCAGCGGTGAGCTTGTGTGTTCAACATTTGTAGTAGTTTGAACATTCTTATTCGAAGTCTTATCGACTACGAATTGCTGCTTCTGTTCTAAGTAATGTAGTTGATAATTGGAGTTCAGGTGTTCTTTCTTCTAAGTGTTGTCTGGTCTTACTTTGATTTGTATCAGATCTAATTTGTTACTGTTCTTATATTGTGAAACCTTGGTGTCTTCAACCTTGTTGTTACTGTTCTAATTTGTATTTGAGTATTTTTTTTATGCACCAGAAGCTGAGTATTTTTTTTTTAATTTCTTTGCTCGTAAGAAGTTTTTTTTTTTCGTTTTTGTTCTATTGGGAGGGGTAACAGAGCAATACCGTGATCTGCCATTCAATAACAAAACTTAGTCGATTCAGTCCAACCACAAACAAGGTAGACGTTTGGACCAAATTCTATTGGCATGATAATTATTTGTGGTGGCAAGGTAAGTCAAAAATCTTTGCTCCATACTCCCTTGACACAGTGATATTTTATGGCAGCATCCCTTACATTATAACAAAACAACTCATAATACAAGTTGCCCTCAACCAAATGTAAACCTCCATCAAGTCATGCTGCCAATTTGAACGAGAATACACTTTATGTTAATATTGTCATTACATTCATATTAACTAAGGCAAGTATTTCATGTTCCTCATGTTCGGAACAGTTTCAGAGTTCTTCATGAACCACACAACAATGCATAAAACTAATAACATAATCAAACACTTTGTTTTGTAGTCAAACAATTTAGCTTCAGCTTCTTGTAATTTCTTTCCTAGCTTCTAGTTTTCTCTTGTAAGTTCTTCCACCTCCTTGCTCAAAACTTGATTATCTCGTCATAGATCCAAAATTTTCCTCTCCATATTCTTGTTGTCAGCTTCCAACATATGTTTTTCCGTGTCTCTTTCAGGGTCAATCCAATAGAAGAAACCACATCCATTATTAGGTAGCTGGATAATTTTCAAAAAAAGGACATCAGTTTCTAATGGATGGAATAAATAATAACTAAGAAAAACAAAATATTACCGTATAGTTTGCACAGCCTAGGAATCTTCTTCCTCGATTAGCCTCTGTGTTTGCAGTTCTGTAGGGAGGTATTCCCGAACAGATACATTTAGTTACCAAACACGTGATGTTTGGGAACACGTGGTAAATACGACTGGACTTATCGCCGGGCAGTATGAAGAACAGCGATATGGAACAATGACATGTGAAGTCCTTGATCTATACAGTCTGTTCGGCTAATGAAAGGCCAATGACAAGTGAAGACAGTGGTGCGAAACTAACTGTTCGGCAGATAGAGACATTCTGATTACGATTGGACCAAGTTACACGTGAAGTCATTGGTCCAGGCAGTCTGTTCGGCGACAAGATGGCCGAACAAAGAAAGAGTTCCAAATCGATTGTTGGAGTTTGGGGAACATTCTGGAAGAATCCAGAATGTTGGTATTCCATTAAGGAATAGGATCCCGAGAATATAGGATCTGAGAAAGATACCCAATGAGAATGGGATGTTCGGTAAGTAAAGGAAAAGAATCCTAAAAGGACTCTTTTCTATTAAACTGATAAAGGAAACGAGAATCCTTGATATCCTGGGTTTCCTATATGAGTTGGGAATCCTATGGAAATAGGGATGCTTGAGCAATAAGCATACGAAAGTCTATAAATATGAGGTGAACCTAGAGGAAAAAGGTACGCAATACACTGTATTCTTATTGCTTTCCTACTGATAATTAGGGTTTAATTGCTAGTACGTGATACTAACAAAGGCATCGGAGGGCCTTTGCCACAAGAGGCAGAGGTGCACTCACCCCCTGTCTATTTTGCAGATTAGGGTTCAGACGACGAGTTAGGGTTCCGGTGAAGAGGCACGAATAAGCCGTTGCGATCCAGTTGATTCGAAGTACCAACTGTTTTCATCCCCCTACAATTGGCGCCGTCTGTGGGAAACGAAAGAATTCCCTTTTGAAATACGACCATGGTGGAAGTAACTCCAGCAACACCGCATGAACCAAAAGACGTGTTAGATGGAGGAAGGGACAAATCACCACCTGGGGCTCCGAGAAAGCCCCAGGGTGGGCACAGGAGGAACACGAGTAAGGACCGCCCCCTTACCGTGCATCATAACTCCAAAAATAGAGGAGATGGAGAGACGGCTTCGAGATCCACGAGAAGGAGTAAATCCCATCAAAGGGATGAATCGATTGCACACTCCAGGAGTGTGCACCATAGCGTCGACGTTCTAGATAGAAAGAGGCAAGAAGTCGAGGAGTATGCTCGTCTGATTAAAAAACGAGAGCATGAGATCAGAGAATTGGAAAGAATTAGGGAGCATCCGGAGGATTCTGGACTGTCTCGAAGAAATTCTAGAGGCAGTAGGTATGCTGTGGTACAATACAGAAAAGCTCCTTCACGAGGAAGAAGGAGCAGAAGTCCTGTTATAGGGCGTCATGAGGCTTCTCCACGAAAAAGGGGAAGAAAAAGTAGAAGCCGAACACCAGAGAGAAGGACTTCTTCACGAAAAAAGAGGAGCAGAGACCGAAGTTCTACCCCCGAGGAAGAGGATACGAGAAAGCATCATCGAGACAGGTACGAGAGACCTAATGCTGATTGGGTCAAGGCTTCGGCCCACAAGTCAAAGGAGCAAGAGGATGGGACAGTAACAGCACGAGAAGCAGCGCGCAAGGCCCTGAGTAATATTGCAGCCTCCCCTTTTACAAAAAGGCTACAAGAAGCAAGATTGCCGAGCAGAGTGAAGCACGGAGCGTTCGTACTTTATTAGACAAATACGGATCCCGTGGCTCACATACAACATTATCAACAGGCCATGTTTATGCATGAAGGGGATGATTCCATCTTGTGTAAGACGTTTCCCTCCAGTCTTGGCAAGGTGGCTTTATCCTGGTTTCATAAGTTGGCCCCACGATCCATACGAGGATGGAGGCAGTTGGCCGAGGAATTCACTGCTCGGTTCTTGACGAGCAGAAAGGCCCCAAAGACATTTGAGAGTCTTTCCACCATGAAACAGGAGGAGAACGAGCAAATTAGAGATTATGCAAAGAAGTACTGGGAAACTTTCAACGAGATTGAAAGTTGCAGTGAAGAGTATGCAATTGCCACGTTCAAAACTGGTTTGCCTGTTCGGGGAGAGCTACGCCGTTCATTGAATAAACATCCGGTAGCCACCTTGGCTAAATTGATGGAACGGATAGAGCAACACGCCAGAATGGAGGATGACATACTCCGTGAGGATGGCAGGACGGTTGCCGAACAGCCGAAGGCATCTGCCAAAAAAGTGGATAAGGCAGAGCCCAAGACTTACAAAGACAGAAGGGAGTACGGGCAGGCTAAGAAAGAGCCATACAAGGACAAGCAAGCTCCTGACCCCAAGTCCTTCTTTTCTATCACTACGGTTTGGAAGGAGCCAATTTACAGGATTCTTTATCGAATAAAGAATCAGCCATATTTTAAATGGCCCCCAAGTCTGGGCGGAGACAAAGATACAAAACGTGCTACGAATCAGCACTGCAGTTATCACAAAGATTGGGGCCATATGACCGAGGACTGTGAGATATTCAAGAGGCACCTTGATGATTTGGTCTCCCGGGGCTATCTCAAGGAGTTTATCCAGGAGGACCCTAAAGAGAAAGGGAAGGCTATGGAGCTGGGTTACGAGCAAATCCCTAAAGGCGTGATCCATATGATACATGGGTTGGCTGCACCTTATACGAGGAGTGAGGTGAGGCTGTTGCAAAGACAGGTCAAACACGATCAGCACGTGATGCGATTGGGAAACAAGAGAGGGCGAGAGACTGATGTATGCAATGAGAGCTTGGCATTCAGTGATGATGACTTGGGGGAGGTCCAAATACCCCACAACGATGCATTGGTCGTAACCCTACGAGTTGGGGAATATGACATCGAGAGAATTCTAGTGGACTCGGGAAGTTGTACAGAGGTATTGTACTATGATGCATTCAAAAAGCTGGGCCTGGCCCAATCAGATTCAGAACAGTCAACAACACCTCTTATTGGGTTCGGTGCAGGAGCAGTCTGGCCCCTTGGAAAGGTTACGTTACCTGTTCGGGCTGGATCAGTGGTGTTGAGAACAGACTTTTTGGAGGTCGATGTCCCATCTTCCTATAACGCGATTATAGGGAGGACGTGGTTGCACAAAATGAGAGCAGTCTCCTCGACTTATCACCAGATGGTGAAATTCCCAGGTTCAAATGGGATTGAAGTCCTTAAAGGCAATCAGAAAGTGGCTCAACAGTGTTTGATCTCCATCATCAAAAAAGCCCCAAAAGTCCACCATGTTCATACGTTGGAAGCACCAGATCAACCAACCATTGAGGATGTTGGAAGAAGCCCGGCTGAAAAAGTGGTTGAGGGCCTGGAGAAGATTCAGATCAACGAGATTGATCCTGAAAGATATTTTTTAATTGGGGAATCACTGCCAGTAGATGAAAAGGCCGAATCGGTAAAGTTCCTAAAAGACTATATTGATGTTTTTGCATGGGTTCCTGAGGAAATGTCTGGGGTGGATGCAGATGTGATCTGTCACCATTTAAACATTGATCCTCTCCACAAGCCGATCATTCAGAAGAAACGAAGGGCAGCCGTGCAGCATGTAGATGCTGTGATTGAAGAGGTCGATCGTTTGTTGGAAGCCAAAGCAATACGTGAAGTCTATTACCCCGAATGGTTATCCAACACTGTTGTGGTAAAGAAGAAGAATGGGAAGTGGCGTATCTGTGTGGACTTCACAGATCTAAACAAAGCGTGCCCTAAGGATAGTTTTCCTTTGCCCAGGATTGACCAATTGGTTGATGCAACCTCTGGCTACGAACGAATGAGTTTTCTCGATGCATATCGAGGGTATCATCAGATTGCTATGTTTGAACCTGATCAAAAGAAGACTTCCTTCATCACACCTCGAGGATTATACTGCTACAGTGTCATGCCGTTTGGGCTGAAGAATGCTGAGGCTACATACCAAAGACTTGCAACCATTATGTTCAAAAAGCTCATCGGGAAGACTTTGGAAGTTTACATAGATGATATGGTGGTAAAGAGTCGAGAAAAAGGGGGGCATATTTCTGACCTAAAAGAAGTGTTCGAAATCCTTAGGAAGTATAAACTAAAACTCAACGCCTCGAAGTGTGCGTTTGGAGTTGGTTCAGGAAAATTCCTGGGCCATTTGGTAACTATGAGAGAGATAGAGGCAAATCCCGATCAGATTGATGCCTTACAGAGACTACAGAGTCCCAAAACTACCAAGGAAGTCCAGAGACTGACTGGGATGGCAGCGGCACTTAACAGATTCATCAGCAGGTTAAGCGACAAATGCAGACCCTTTTTTCAGCTATTGAAAAAGAGGGAGGGATTTGAATGGGGAGCAGAATGTGAGCAAGCTTTCCAGGATCTGAAGAAATACCTGGCCGAACCCCCACTGTTGTCAACTCCACAACCGGGTGAGTCTTTAATTCTGTACTTAGCTGTTTCCGAGCACGCAGTAAGTGCAGTCTTGTTGAGGGATTTGGGGATCGAGCAAATCCCCATTTATTACGTTAGCAAGACATTGTTGGATGCAGAGACGAGATATCTGCCTTTAGAAAAACTTGTCCTGGCACTTAGGACAGCAACCAGGAAATTGCCACATTACTTCTAAAGCCATAAGGTTGTGGTTTATACTGAGTATCCATTAAAATCACTGCTTCGAAAGGCAGATTTCTCGGGAAGGATCTCGACGTGGTCCGTGGAGTTAAGTCAGTATGATCTCGAGTATCAGCCACGCACAGCAATTAAAGGCCAGGTGTTGGCTAATTTTGTGGCAGAGTTTTCCCCCACTGTTGCTCCCTTGCCTCCTACGAGAAAGGAACAGGCAGCTAAGACATCATCCTTGAAGGATCAACCCGTAGCCGAACAGGATCCCAAAGAATGGAAGTTATTCGTTGATGGATCAGCGTGTAATACTGGTTCTGGAATTGGAGTTGTCCTCTTTCCTCCTCAAGGAGTTCTGATTGAACTCTCTGTTCGGCTTGGATTTAGTGCATCGAATAATGTGGCTGAATATGAAGCACTCTTGGCAGGATTGAGAAGTGCGAAGACCCTTAAAGCAGAACGGGTCAGGGTGTATTGTGATTCCCAGCTTGTTGTGAATCAACAGTCCGGCGAGTACGAGACTCGGAATGAAAAGATGGTAGCCTACGTGTAGGCAGCAAAAGACTTGCTTGATACCTTCGAGAGGGTATATATTGAGCAAATAAGTTCTGGACAGAATGCTCATGCAGATTCTTTAGCTTGGTTGGCTGCAGCAGTACCAACAGAGTTCAAAAGAAGGGTGGCAGTAGAATACCTAAATGAGCCGAGCATTGGGAGGAGTGTAGACTTGGTCTTGGACGTGAACCAAGGACCAAGTTGGATGGACCCAATAATGGAGTTCTTACGAGACGAGATACTCCCTTCTGATAAAAAGGAGGCCCACAAGATAAGAGTCAAATCTGCTAGGTTTTGGCTGTCCCCAGAGGGTAAGTTGTATAGGAAATCCTTTACAGGTCCCTATTTGCTATGCATACATCCTGAGATGGTACAGAAGTTCCTTCATGAGATCCACGAGGGAACATGTGGGAGCCATGCTGGAGGGAGATCCATTGCCCACCGAGCAATTACTCAAGGCTACTGGTGGCCACACATGCAAGAAGATGCAAAGGTTTATGTAAAGATTTGTGAGAAGTGCCAAAAATTCTCACCAATGATTCGAACACCTGCCGAGGATCTGGTGCCTTTGACGAGTCCCTGACCTTTTGCCCAATGGGGAATGGATATCGTGGGTCCATTGCATAAAGCAACTGGGAATCGAAAATTCCTGCTTGTAGCAACTGATTATTTTACGAAGTGGATTGAGGCAGAACCATTGGCCAAAATCACTGAACCTATGATAAAAAGGTTCGTGTGGAAAAGCATCATCACTCGCTTTGGGGTCCCTTATTCATTGATTACAGACAATGGATCCCAATTTCAGAAGAAATTCAAGGCTTTTTGTGCCCAGTATGAAATACGAAATTATTACTCCACTCCGGCCTACCCTCAGAGTAATGGGCAAGCAGAGGCATCCAATAAAACTATCCTAGATGGGATAAAGAAGAGGCTGAACAAAGCAAAGGGAAAATGGCCTGATGAGTTACCGTTAGTTTTGTGGGCTCACCGAACAACGCCCAGGAGGTCTACGGGAGAGACCCCCTATTCGTTGGCATTTGGAACAGAGGCTGTCATACCTCTGGAAGTGGGTCTGCCGACCAACAGGACAGCTTTGGTTGAAAGTGGAGGCAATGACAGGGCCCTTGAAATCGAGCTTGATCTTGCCGAGGAGAAGAGAGAAAAGGCCTTGGTACATCTTGCTTCTTACCAAGAACAGCTGATGAAAAGCTACAACAAACATGTTTGTAGGGAGGTATTCCCGAACAGGTGCAAAATGAGTCCAAGCATGGTCAACAAAGGGTCAACGCACTGTGGACCAGTGATATGAGAAGTCAATGGTCCAGAGAGGTTGTACGATTCTCGGTGCAATAACACGAGACGTTATTAGGACCAAATACAAGGAAAATGACATGAGATGCCATTGTTCATAGAAACTTGTTCGGCAAGAGAGAGCCGAACAGGAGGAGAGTTCCTTACAAAGGATATGGTTCAAATTGTTTCCTTAGGACCAGTAACACGTGAGGTAATTGGTCCAGGCCATCTGTTCGGCCATGGGATGGCCGAACAGAGAGAGAAGAACTATTTGAGGGAACATTCTGGAAGGTTCCAGAATAGTCATGTCCCATAAAGGGATAAAGATCCCAAGAATATAGGATCTGGGAAAGATACCCAACGAATATGGGATGTTCGGCTCTTAAAGGAAAAGAATCCTAAAAGGACTCTTTTCATAAACTGATAAAGGAAACGAGACTCCTTGATATCCTGGGTTTCCTATACGAGTTAGGAATCCTATGGTAACATGGACGCTTAGACAGCAAGCATCCGTAAATCTATAAATATGAGGTAAACCTAGAGGTGAGAGGTACGCAATACACTGCATTCTATTTGCTTTCCTACTGATAATTAGGGTTTGATCACTAGTACGAAATACTAACAAAGGCATCGGAGGGCCTTTGCCACGAGAGGCAAAGGTGCACTCACTCCTTGTCTGTTTTGCAGGATAAGGATTTCTTTGACAAATTAGGGTTACGTTCAAGAGGCACGTGAAGCCGCTGCATTCCAGTGCTGTTCAAAGCACTACTTGAATTTGTCCACCTACAATTGGCGCCGTCTGTGGGAAACGAAAGAGTTCCCTTTGAAATACGACCATGGTGGAAGTAGAGCCAGTAACGCCACACGACCCGAAGGATGTGCTAATTGGAGGAGGGGATAAGTCTCCACCCGGGGCTCCGAGAAAGCCCGAAGGAGGACACAGAAGGACCACGAGTAAGGGCCACCCCCTTACTATCCATGGCAACTCCAGAAATAGAGATGGAGAGACGGCATCGAAGTCCACGAGAAGGACTAAATCCCATCGAGGGGATGAATCGATTGCACACTCTAGGAGTGTATACCGTAGCGAAGACGTTCTTGATAAGAAGAGACAAGAAATCGAGGAGTATGCTCGTTTGATCAAAAAACGAGAACATGAGATCAGAGAATTAGAGAAAATCAGAGAACATCCGGAGGACTCTGGACTATCTCGAAGAAATTCTAGAGGCAAGTAAAACATGACCAACATGTAATGCAGTTGGGGAAGAAAAGAGGGCGCGACGAAAGGGCAAGTAACGAGGGCATAGTTTTTACAGATGAAGATCTGGGAGGAGTCAGGGTACCTCACAATGATGCTTTGGTCATAACCCTACGAGTTGGGGAATATGATATGGAAAGAATCCTGGTGGATTCAGGGAGTTGCACCGAAGTGCTGTACTATGATGCATTTAAGAAACTGGGGCTCACACAAGAAGATTTGGTACAATCAGTAACTCCATTGGTCGGATTTGGAGCAGGAGCAGTTTGGCCGTTAGGCAAGGTAACTCTGCCTGTTCGGGCTGGGACAGTGGTGCTACGAACCGACTTCTTAGTGGTGGATGTACCGTCTTCCTATAACGTGATTATAGGAAGAACATGGTTGCACAAGATGAGGGCAGTCTCTTCAACTTTCCATCAGATGGTAAAGTTCCCAGGGTCTAATGGGATTGAGCACATCAAAGGTAACCAAAAGATAGCTCAACAATGTTTGGTATCCATCATAAAAAGAGTCCATAATGCCCACCATGTTAATACCGTGGAAATTCCGGATCTGCCGACCATTGAGGATATTGGAAAAGACCCAACCGAGAGGGTAGTTGAGGATTTGAAGAAAACACTGATCAACGAGACTGATCCAGATAGGTATTTTCTAATTGGGGAATCGCTGCCAGAAGAGGAAGAGAATGAATTAATAAGTTTCTTGAAAACTTATGTTGATGTATTTGCTTGGACACCAGAGGAGATGCCTGGGGTAAATGCAGATGTTATTTGCCATCACTTGAATATAGATCCACAGCATAAACCGGTCATTCAAAAGAAACGAAGGGCAGCCGTACAGCACGTTGACGCTGTAATCGAAGAAGTGGATCACTTGTTGGAAGCCAAGGCAATAAGGGAAGTTTATTATCCAGAGTGGCTATCAAATACTGTTGTCGTCAAGAAAAAGAACGGAAAATGGCGCGTGTGTGTTGACTTCACAGATTTAAACAAGGCGTGCCCTAAGGACAGTTTTCCTCTTCCAAGGATTGACCAGTTGGTTGATGCAACAGCGGGATATGGACGGATGAGTTTTCTCGATGCATATCGAGGATACCATCAAATTGCAATGTTTGGGCCAGATCAGGAGAAAACGTCTTTTATTACACCACGAGGGTTGTACTGTTATAATGTCATGCCTTTTGGATTGAAGAACGCATGGGCAACGTATCAGAGACTGGCAACCATCATGTTCAGAAAATTGCTCGGCAAAACCATGGAGGTTTACATAGATGACATGGTGGTAAAAAGTAAGACTGGGCAAGGCCATATTGCAGATTTGAGAGAAGCATTTGAGATTTTGAGGAAATACAAGTTAAAACTCAACGCCTCGAAGTGCGCGTTTGGAGTCGGTTCTGGAAAGTTTTTGGGCCATCTTGTAACTCTAAGGGGCATAGAGGCGAATCCCGATCAAATAAAGGCCTTACAAAATCTGGAAAGTCCTCGGACAGCGAAAGAGGTCCAACGATTAACTGGGATGGCAGCAGCTCTTAATCGATTTATTAGCCGATCAAGTGACAAGTGCAGACCTTTCTTTCAGCTGTTAAAGAAAAGGGAAGGGTTCGAATGGGGAGCAGAATGTGAACAAGCCTTCCAGGATCTAAAGGGATACTTGGCCTCTCCTCCCCTTCTTTCAACTCCAGAAATAGGTGAGTCTCTAATTTTATACTTAGCTGTTTCTGAGCATGCCGTAAGTGCAGTACTTTTAAGAGATAAGGGATCCGAGCAAATCCCAGTCTATTATGTGAGCAAAACTTTGTTAGATGCCGAAACAAGGTATTTGCCCCTCGAGAAATTGGTCCTAGCACTAAGGACAGCAACTAGAAAATTGCCACATTATTTCCAGAGCCATAAAGTTGTGGTTTACACTGAGTTCCCATTAAAATCATTGCTCCGAAAGGCAGATTTCTCGGGAAGGATCTCAACTTGGTCCGTTGAGTTGAGCCAATATGACATCGACTATCAGCCGCGCACAGCAATCAAAGGCCAGGTGTTGGCAGATTTTGTGGCAGAATTCTCACCTGCGGTTGCACCTCTGCCTCCTACGAGAAAGGAGTGTGAAGCAAAGTCTCCTGTAACGAAGAAACAGGCGTTAGCCGAACAAGATCCCCTGGAATGGAAGCTGTTTGTTGATGGGTCAGCTTGCAACACCGGTTCAGGTATTGGAGTTGTGCTTTTACCCCCTGAAGGGTCAATGTTAGAATTATCTGTTCGGCTAGGGTTCAATGCATCAAATAATGTGGCAGAGTATGAGGCACTCTTAGCTGGTTTGAGAAGTGCAAAAACCCTAAAAGCTGAACAAGTTAGGGTGTATTCTGATTCACGGCTCGTAGTCCATCAACTGTCCGGGCAATATGAAACCCGGAGCGAGAAGATGGCGGCATATGTACAGGTGACCAGAGATCTGCTCGATACCTTCGAAAGGGTGTATATTGAACAGATAAGTTCTGGGAAGAATGCTCATGCAGATTCATTGGCATGGTTAGCCGCAGCTGTGCCATCTGAGTTTAAAAGAAAAATAGTCGTAGAGTATTTAACTGAGCCGAGCATTGGCAGAAGTGTAGAGATGGTCTTGGACGTGAACCAAGGACCAAGTTGGATGGACCCAATAGTGGAGTTTTTACGAGATGAAGTACTCCCTTTGGACAAAAAGGAGGCACATAAAATCAGGACCAAATCTGCTCGGTTCTGGTTATCCCCAGAGGGAAAACTATATAGGAAGTCTTTTACTGGACCCTACTTGCTTTGTGTGCATCCTGAGATGGTGCAAAAGTTCCTCCACGAAATTCACGAGGGGACTTGTGGAAGCCATGCTGGTGGTTGGTCCATAGCCCACCGAGCAATCACCCAAGGGTATTGGTGGCCGTACATGCAAGAAGATGCTAAGGTGTACGTAAAAATTTGTGAGAAGTGTCAGAAATTTTCACCAATGATTCGAACACCAGCTGAGGACCTGGTGCCGCTGACAAGTCCCTGGCCGTTTGCTCAATGGGGAATGGACATAGTGGGTCCACTACACAAGGCAACTGGGAATCGAAAATTCCTATTAGTTGCAACAGATTACTTCACTAAGTGGATTGAGGCTGAGCCGTTGGCCAAGATTACTGAACCTATGATAGAAAGGTTTGTGTGGAAAAGCATCATAACTCGCTTTGGGGTACCCTATTCGTTGATTACAGACAATGGGTCGCAATTTCAGAAGAAATTCAAAACTTTCTGTGCCCAGTATGGGATAAGAAATTTTTATTCGACTCCAGCTTACCCTCAAAGCAACGGACAAGCAGAGGCTTCAAACAAAACAATCCTTGATGGGATTAAGAAACGTTTGGATAAAGCAAAGGGGAAATGGCCCGATGAATTGCCATTGGTCCTATGGGCATACCGAACAACGCCTAGGAGGTCTACGGGAGAGACCCCCTATTCATTAGCATATGGAACAGAGGCTGTTATTCCATTAGAAATAGGTCTGCCGACCAACAGGACCACTTTGGTTGAAAGTGGAGGAAATGACAGAGCCTTGGAGATTGAGTTAGACTTTGCCGAGGAACGACGAGAACGGGCCTTGGTGCACTTGGCCTCATACCAAGAGCAGCTCATCAAAAGTTATAACAAGAATGTACACCCACGAGAGTTTGGTGTTGGAGACCTTGTGCTACGAAAAGTGCTCGGCAATACTAAAATAGCTAATGAGGGAAAGCTAGGGGCAAATTGGGAAGGCCCATATCGGGTTACAGAAATCGCAGGCATTGGGGCTTATCGATTGGCAGACTTGGATGGGAACCCAGTGCCAAGACCTTGGAATGTCCATAATCTAAGAAAGTTTTTTATGTGAACAAATTTTTTTTTATGCACATCGTGATTGTGTGAGGGTTACGAATAAAACTCTCTTGTGTTCTAGTTTTGTTATTTTAGCTACAAGGGGTACGAGTAACGCCCTCTTGGGTTTCACAGTTTTTGAATGAAGTTATTCTCTTAGTATAAACTGTTGTTTTCTTGGTATTTGTTTTAAATACGAATTACGACATTTGTTTTCCCTCATTCGTATTGGGGAGCAGGGTATGGGATATCCATTTCAGTACGTGATACTTAAACAGAACGCAAGTACGAAACACTTGTATGATGTTCCAAAGTACGTGAAACTTAAAGTGTGAGAACACTTGTGTGGAATTTAAAACCACGAAATATCCAAGTACGAGAAACTTAAAAATGCATACGAATACATGCATACACGCATACGAGTATATGCACAAACAGTTCACAAACTTGGAATGCATACGAATATATGCATAAAGTACGTGAAACTTTAAACGAAATCAGGTCATAAAGTACGAAATACTTAAACATTTCCAAAACACCCATGATAGAAACAAATGGAACAAAAAGTATCTTGACAGGAATAATTCACACAACAGATGTAAACAAAGACAGAGCTCATTCATCTTCAGTGAGATCTTGCACAGTTGTAGGAGCAATCACAGGAGCTACTGGTGCAACCACATCATCTGTGGTATTTTCATCTCCAAGTTGACCATCACTGACTTTCTTTTGGCCAGGATTGGTCATATCAACTTGAGGCTCCACTTCAGACACAGGTTGCTCAGCAGACACGTTCACCTCCTGCTCATCATTTATCTCCTCAGCAACATCCTCCTCTTGACTAGCAGCACTGGGTAGTTCAATGTTGGTCCACAGAGGAGATGATTCAGGAATCTCAGCTTTGGCAAGGCAAGCTGTCCAAGAGGCCACCCAGACTTGGTCTTGTATCCCAGGCTTTTGGCTAGTGTAGCTTTCCGTGGCAACCTTGATTCCTTCGTTATATCCTTTCTCAAAAGCAGCTTTGGCTTCAGTCTGGGTCGTCTCAAGCTCCTTCAAAGTTTGAGCAAGACTGTCCTCCGCCCCCTTTAGTTGTCCCTTTAACCCATCTGCCACTGCCAAGGCTTGGTTCCTTTCTTTCTCGAGCCTGATGATGGTACGTTGAAGCTTGGTATTCTCACTTGCAAGCTTGACACGTTGAGGCTCAGACTGGCTAAGCTTTTGAGCCATAGCCACCATTTTTTGCATCACCTGGAACGTTCAAAATAGTTAAACATGGATACCAAATGCTATGGTATGCTATGATTTACAAAAGCGAAATTTTTACCTTGGCATTGTGAGACATGAATGAGCTTAGAAGGTTGTCAGGCGAGCTTGCCACCTCCTTCTGCATATCTCCTGGCAGCAGAAAAGCTTGAGACAAGGCAAGGGCAGTGCCTTCTGACTCAACACTGTCCCGAGCAGTGATAGCTCGGCTCCCGTGTGAGAATGGAGGAGCCCAGAGGGGAGCAGGTGATGAGGAGGATGTAGGGGGTCTTTCTTGAGTTTCCTCCACTCGTTGACGTTTTTCACGGTGAAGGGCTTCAATCTCTTCAAGGTAAAATCCTAGGGGAGCATCTGTTTGAGTTTGGAGGCGACGACCACGACCTTGAACACTTTGGCCCCGACCACGACCTCGACCAGGAATGGTGAGGAGGCTGCCCAAGTCAATTGGCCGGTTCATCTCTGAAGTTGAGAAGGTACGGCCGCTGGAAGACGAGTTGGATGTGGAACTGGAAGCTTCCTCAGCAAGAGGGATAGGCTCGTCAGAGATTGGAGGAGTCTAGGAACGCCTCTCTTCTTGTTCGGGGATTGGTCTTGAAGGACCAGCTATTGCAGAGATGTCAGCTGCTCGGGTTCTCCGATCAATAAACCCACCGTACGAAGCTTTGTAGCTGAGAAGTACTTGAGCTGCTCTTGCTCGGCCTGCAAGGTATGTCCCTTCGCCGTTGAATGCAAGTGCTCGTTTGATATCAGCTACGTGAACTTGTGGGGTTATGATGTTATAACCACGGTTAATATTTGATGCTAAAACAAAGCATAAGCAATTAGAAGCACGAAAAAACTTTTCCTATGAAAGAGGACAAAACCAATGAAATTAAGGGAGAGCACTAACGTGGGCTCCCGAATATGTGAGGGGCATGAAAACCAATCACTTGGTCGTCCTTGTCTCTGGGTTCGAAGTTGCCCGTAACGATCAGAAAGTCGTCATCATCCCCTCGAGCAGAGTCAGGGAGTTCGAGAACGAGCTTCTTTCTAGAATCCCTACTCTTTAAATAATACGTAAGGGCGTCCCCAGTTCTGGAAATGCTATATAGATGATGGATATCATACAAGCCTAGAGAAGTCCCTAACATTTGGTTTAGGGTATTTATACCCATAACTACTCGGAAGAAATTAGCAGAAACTTGCATTGGCGAAAGCCTGTAATACGCTAAAACTTGGCGGAGTAGAGGGGCTAAGGGAAACCTAACTCCGCCTTCGACGACGGCTACTACTGGAATATGAAGTGTGTCGAAATCGAAGCTTTCGCGAATGGCATCCTCAGGAGCCAAAACAGTAGCTACGTTGTCAGGAATCCCATATCGAGATCTGAAACTTGTCATGGTTTGAGGAGTATTACAGTGTCTACGGAATCTCCCCATTACCAGAAAAACTTTTGGGGTTCTTTGAAGTATAAAGAAAGAGGACGATAAAACCCTAAAACGAGATTGTAAACAATCCACTAGAGAAAGGGAGTTGTAAGAAGAAGAAGTGATGACTTACGAGAATAGTCGATGGAATCCCTAAAGAGCAGAAAAGAAGAGGCCTTGAGACGATGAACAGAGCTTCAATGGCGGGGAAGAGCTTGAACCGTTTGTTTCCTGTAGAAGGAGTCTAAGAGAGAGATTGGGGTTTTTTAAAAATGGGACGAAAACCCAAAAATACCCTAAAAGTAGGTGGCGTACGTGAAACGTCACCCCAGACGCCGTTTTGAGCGTTCCGTTTTTCAATAAACACGTCTGTTCGTATTTGATGTAGAAGCAATACGATGATCGACACGTGTAAAAATTAAGGCTAAAAGCCTGTGACGACCACAAGAAAAGATGATCTTTTCTTAGCAACGTGATGAAACAGTGCACCAATATATGAAATAGGGTGCAAAAAACAAGATAAATTTGTTCGGTAAAAAGCTTTACTCATTATCTGAAGTAAAATATAAACGAGCAAAGCTGGGGAGCAATTGTAGGGAGGTATTCCCGAACAGGTGCAAAATGAGCCCAAGCATGGTCAACAAAGGGTCAACGCACTGTGGACCAGTGATATGAGAAGTCAATGGTCCAGAGAGGTTGTACGATTCTCGGTGCAATAACACGAGACATTATTAGGACCAAATACAAGGAAAATGACATGAGATGCCATTGTTCATAGAAACTTGTTCGGCAAGAGAGAGCCGAACAGGAGGAGAGTTCCTTACAAAGGATATGGTTCAAATTGTTTCCTTAGGACCAGTAACACGTGAGGTAATTGGTCCAGGTCACCTGTTCGGCCATGGGATGGCCGAACAGAGAGAGAAGAACTATTTGAGGGAACATTCTGGAAGGTTCCAGAATAGTCATGTCCCATAAAGGGATAAAGATCCCAAGAATATAGGATCTGGGAAAGATACCCAACGAATATGGGATGTTTGGCTCTTAAAGGAAAAGAATCCTAAAAGGACTCTTTTCATAAACTGATAAAGGAAACGAGACTCCTTGATATCCTGGGTTTCCTATACGAGTTAGGAATCCTATGGTAACATGGACGCTTGGACAGCAAGCATCCGTAAATCTATAAATATGAGGTAAACCTAGAGGTGAGAGGTACGCAATACACTGCATTCTATTTGCTTTCCTACTGATAATTAGGGTTTGATCACTAGTACGAAATACTAACAAAGGCATCGGAGGGCCTTTGCCACGAGAGGCAAAGGTGCACTCACTCCTTGTCTGTTTTGCAGGATAAGGATTTCTTTGACAAATTAGGGTTACGTTCAAAAGGCACGTGAAGCCGCTGCATTCCAGTGCTGTTCAAAGCACTACTTGAATTTGTCCACCTACAATGTTCATCCTAGAGAATTTGGTGTTGGGGACCTTGTGCTACGAAAAGTGCTCGGCAACACCAAGGTGGCAAATGAAGGCAAGCTGGGAGCCAACTGGGAAGGCCCGTATAGAGTAACTGAGATTGTGGGTCTAGGAGCCTATAGATTGGCAGATCTGGATGGTGATCCAATTCCGAGGCCTTGGAATGTTCATAATTTGAGAAAGTTCTTTGTTTAGAAGTATTAAAAACTGTTTTGGATTTACACTACGTGATTGTGTGGGAATTACGAATATAATTCCTTTGTTCTAGTTTTGATTATTTTTGCAAAGGGTACGAGTAACGCCCTCTTGCGTTTTACAGATTATAAATAAAATCACTTCTTTCGAATAACTGTTGTGGTATTTCAATACGAACTACGAGTTTGGTTCTCCTTATTCGTATTGGGGAGCAGGGTATACCTTTTGAGTATGTGAATCTTAAAAGTTTTATACATTTTTAAGTACGTGACACTTAACGAATACAAGTACGAAACACTTGTATAGAATCCCAAGTATGTGAAACCTGGGTATACATTTGAACGCAAGTATGAAAACACTTGTATGTATTTTCTTAAGTACGTGATACTTAGCAAGTATGAAAATACTTGTATGTTTTCTTTTAAAAAATACAAGTACGAAATACTTGTATGGACGTTCAAAGTACGAGATACTTATATGGTATTTTAAGTACGTGATACTTGAGAAACTATATTGGCTTGACTTAAATGTAAGCCACATTTAGTTTAAGTACGTGAAACTTATGTTCCTAAGTATGTGAAACTTGAAGAAAACCTTTATTTTCAAGTGTTTGTATGACAACACTTGAAAGACTTTTAAAACATTTATTTACGAGAAACTTAAAAATAACTAAGTGCGTGAAACTTAGAAGAATTACAAAGTACGAAAAACACTTGTATGTTCTGTTGCAAATTATATGTTTGCTCTTAAGTACGTGAGACTTAAGGAACAAATTGTATGTTTGGCTCTTAAAGTATGTGAAACTTGCATAACATAAGACAATCAACAGTACGAAATACTTGAGATTAAAACAGTGCATCCGAACAGATGCAACAAACAAAGGAGAGCCGAGCAAGTGCCACGAAGGGCCGAATACCTGTATTATCCAGAGTATTACCAAAAGAAAGTACTGGTACCACGCAGGGTTTGAAAGCTACGGTCACGCAGGACCAGCTCGACTGTTCTAAAGAAAGTCTTTTTTCAAACCTACCAAAGGTTTAGTCCAGGTTTTGGACATCTGAGTTTGCCCTGTCTGGTTCTTCAGTTGTGACATCTCCTTCAGTCGCATTTTCCTCCAAGTTAATAGGTTCAGGATTTGAATCCCGAACAGGAGACTGGACAGTCTGAGATCCATAGGGAATATCTTCTTCAATTCCAGTAAAATCTTCAATTTGTTGTTCAAAGTCATCTTCCAGAGGAACTTCTTGCTCTTGGGAAGCTGCAGCACGGCTGCTCGGTAGTTCATTGTCTGTCCAGAGAGGAGAGTCCTCAGCAACGCCAACCTTCGTTAGACAAGTTTCCCAGCAAGCAATCCAAATCTGATCTTGGATAGCAGGAATCTGTTCAACATAGTTAGCAGTTGTGGTGTCGAATCCCTTCTGGTACCCTTCTTCATATGCAGCTTTCTTGGCATTGTCAATCTCTGATAGAGCTTGGTTGAGACTCTCTTCGGCAACTTCAAGTTTTTCTTTAGTTTGGTTGAAATCAGATTTGGCTTTGTCTCTTTCTCTTTCCAACCTGGTGATTGTTCGGAGCAAACTGGTGTTATCGTTCATCAGCCTCACCCTCTCAGCATCTGCTTCTTGGTACTTCTTACCCAGAGTAACCATCTTTTGAATAAACTGACAATCAAATAGTCAGAAACAGGTGTAGCAATACAAGTTTGATAGCAAATATACGTATAGACCTTACAAAGAAAAAACAAGTACCAAATACCTTGATACCGCTGACAAGTCCAGTAGAAACGAGCTGATCAGGTGCAGATGCATTTTCTTTTTGCATATCAACTGGGAGCAGCAATCCTTGAGCTAAGGCAAGTGCGGTTTCAAATGAACCAGCACTATCCCCGACGTGAACAGGACGGTCCCCCCTAGTGAAAGGAGGAGTCCACGTCTGAGGGAGGACTTGAGTGGTTGGTGAGATGGGATGATGAGTTTCGGTATCTGCTTGTGTGGCAGTACCATCTTGATTATCAACTCTTGGGCGTTTGTCCCGATGAAGGTCAATGGCCTCTATAGCGGTATCAACTTCCCGAGGAGAAGATGATGACCGTGCAGATCCCCCCCTATTACGACGAGATCGTGGGGGAGGGGCGCCAGTTGATGCTACCCTATTGGTAGCACCACGTCCCCGAGAGGAGACAGTGAGTAAAGAACTGAGGTTAATAGGTTGGTGCGTCATCGTACCTGAGGTTGGGGGTGATCGAGAATAACCGGATGAGGACGACTGACTGGTAATTTGGTGAGGAACGGGTTGTTGTTCGGCAATGAGTTGCCTGCGACTTGATCTCCTGAGTACCACACGTGTTTGAGGTATACCGTCAGGAATAACAATATCGCCTGACTGACCGGCAAGAGTTACACCAGCTTGAAGCCTTGAACTGTGTGATTGGGGAGCAGTGGATGTAGACGCGGCACTAGTGCTGGGGTGGGCAAGTCTTCTGTCAATGACTCCTCTGTACAAAGGATCGTATCCCAACAGTATATCAGCGTCTCGACCCCGACTAGCTGTTCGGGTACCAGGTTTGCCTTTATATTTAAGGATTTTGTTGATGTCCTCTGTTCGGACGTAACTAGGCTCTCGTCTTGGACGTTTGTTGACGTTTTCAGCTGCACAATCGGAGTTATTAAATCAAAAATTAGACACAATAGAAAGCTACGAGAAAGCAGCAAACAAACAAATAGCAAAGATGAAAAATAAGAAGCATACGTGGGTATCCCCATATGTGGGGGCAGTGAAGACCCACCACCTGACCATCCTCTCCTAGTGGCTCAAAGGCTCTAGTGACGTATAGGAAATCGATTTCATGATCCCAAGCAGAGTCTGGCAGGTTTAGCACGAGACGCTTGTCGGCCCTTCTAACTTTGAAGTAATAGGTGTTGTATTCAGGGTTTAGTACAATGCTGTACCACCACTGAATATCCCAAATTCCTAACTGGGTCCCCAGAATCCTATTCAAAGCTATTACACCCATTATCAACCTAAAGACGTTTGTTGATATTTGCATGGGGGTAAGACGATACCAGTTTAGGATCTGGCGAAGTAACGGGTGAAGGGGAAATCGAACTCCGCCTTCGACGATAGCAACAATGGGGATACACATTCGATCCCAGGAACCTCCGTCTCTATCTGCGCCCAGGGGGGCGAGTTCGAGACCAACGTTCTCTGGAACGTTATATTCCCTCCTAAATGCCGCCATGGCAGTAGGGGTTTCACATAATTTCCTAAATTTACTGGGTCTCAAGGGATTCTCATCATCGTCAGCCATGGGTATACTTAGGAAAGAAGAAAGACTGAAAAAGGGTGCAATTGAAACCCTAGAAAACGACTCACGAAATCGAGAATAGAGATCTCAGATAAGAACCTAAACAGAAGAAATGAAGTAAGAACGAGGATCTTACAAGAATATGGTGATGATTCCCTGGAATGCAATTGAGTTTGTAGACGACGGCAATGGCAAAAAGCTTAGAGAGAGAAGAAGTTTTGGAGTTTTGGGTGGGGAAATCCAAAATGAGCCCTTTCTGGGGTTTAGATGCCAGAGACGGAGACGAAACGTCTTGTCTCACGCCGTTACCTTTTAAATAACGGGATAAAGGGATCAAGCTAACGTCGTATTGACGTCGTTAAGATAAAACGCCAGTTCACATTTAATATAAAAGCGTACGATATGCGCCACGTGGAGTCATTACCTCGAGATGGTATAATGACAGAGGCGCCAAAAGGCATCAATGAGATATTGAAATTATGACTGCACGGGATCAAAAGAGTTTGGTCTAGATAGAATTCTGTTTCTAAGCATCATATATTGCCCCCGAACAGTGGTAAATACATGAAGCTGGGGAGCAATTGTAGGGAGGTATTCCCGAACAGATATATTTAGTTACCAAACACGTGATGTTTGGGAACACGTGGTAAATACGACTGGACTTATCGCCGGGCAGTATGAAGAACAGCGATATGGAACAATGACATGTGAAGTCCTTGATCTATACAGTCTGTTCGGCTAATGAAAGGCCAATGACAAGTGAAGACAGTGGTGCGAAACTAACTGTTCGGCAGATAGAGACATTCTGATTACTATTGGACCAAGTTACACGTGAAGTCATTGGTCCAGGCAGTCTGTTCGGCGACAAGATGGCCGAACAAAGAAAGAGTTCCAAATCGATTGTTGGAGTTTGGGGAACATTCTGGAAGAATCCAGAATGTTGGTATTCCATTAAGGAATAGGATCCCGAGAATATAGGATCTGAGAAAGATACCCAATGAGAATGGGATGTTCGGTCAGTAAAGGAAAAGAATCCTAAAAAGACTCTTTTCTATTAAACTGATAAAGGAAACGAGAATCCTTGATATCCTGGGTTTCCTATACGAGTTGGGAATCCTATGGAAATAGGGATGCTTGAGCAATAAGCATACGAAAGTCTATAAATATGAGGTGAACCTAGAGGAAAAAGGTACGCAATACACTGTATTCTTATTGCTTTCCTACTGATAATTAGGGTTTAATTGCTAGTACGTGATACTAACAAAGGCATCGGAGGGCCTTTGCCACGAGAGGCAGAGGTGCATTCACCCCCTGTCTATTTTGCAGATTAGGGTTCAGACGACGAGTTAGGGTTCCGGTGAAGAGGCACGAATAAGCCGTTGCGATCCAGTTGATTCGAAGTACCAACTGTTTTCATCCCCCTACAAGTTCTTATAGGTGATGGTATTCCACATTTGCAAGGAGGGCCTTCACTTATGCTATTGAAATAGGAAGAAGAAGATGAAGGAGACATCTTTGTATTGCAAAAGCAAATGTTTGATTTAGTAACCGGTCAGCTACAAGATACCAATCTCTATTGTCACGCATCTATACACCTGTTTTTCTTTTTCTTCTAGACACACATACACTACGAAAAGGTTAAAATTTATTGAGCTGATTGATATGTCTACTCTACAGCAACCATGACCTGCTCCCATGAAAGGGCCATTGAGGATACAGTTAAATTTTGACCTCAAGTTACTAATATCATTAATACCCACTTCTAAGGCTGTGAAAATAACTAGTAATTGCATGCTCAACCATCTATGCTAATCACTAACGTTAAGATAGTTCAAATGATATTTCAGCATATTCGAATCAAACATACAAACAGGGCTTCTAGTTCGAATCAAGCAAAGCCCTAAATTTGGAGCAACAACCTTAACCCTTCAAATCAAGCAAAGCCCTAAATCTAGAGCAACAGCCCTAACCCTAATTTCTGTACGAACGAGAGAGAGGGAGAGGGAGAGACCTTGTGGTACCTTGAGGTGTTCTTCTTCTTCGTCATCTGACTTCGTCAGAAATCGAAATCGTTCTCTGTTCTTCTGTGTTCGAAAACAACGGGTTAGGGTTTATGGTTCTGTACGGAACGAGAGAGAGAGAGAGAGAGAGAGAGAGAGTGAGAGAGAGAGAGAGAGAGAGTGAGAGATCGAGAGAGACGTTGTGGAGTTCTTCTTCTTCGTCGTCTGGCTTCGTCAGAGATCGATTTCGTTCTCCGTTCTCCTATGTTCAAACACAACGGGTTAGGGAACACCACAAGTTTCTGTACGGAACGAGAGAGAGAGAGAGAGAGAGAGAGAGAGAGAGAGAGAGAGAGAGACCTTATGGTGTTCTCGTCGTCGAAATCGTCTGAGTAGTGAGAAATCGCCTTGTCGCTTCTCTCTCTCTTATGTGTATCTGGAACGTGAAATGAAAAAGGGGAAAGAAGGGATCCGAATTAAAGGGAATGACCTGCGTGTTCCATTTACCTATGACCTGCCCGACTATTACCTGCGAATGGCTCTTTAAAACGCTAGCCGTTGGATCTAATTCAACGGCTGAGATGGGAGTCCCCCACGAATTCTAATTTAAGGGATCCCTCACTTGAACCCAAGTATATCTATATATTTAGCTAGGTATACTTAGGCCTAAGTAGTCCTAGTAGGTCTAAGGAAAGGTAATGATTACAGTTAAGCTTTCAAGTGCAAAGCATTGTCCAATGGGTAAGGATTTTCCTAGAAAGTATATTTATGTATATATAGGCATGGTTATAATAGGTTATGAGGTGTATATATATATATATATATATATATATATATATATATATATATATATATATATATATATATATACACACACACACACCTAGGGAAAGATCTAGGAAATCAACTTTGATGGGTAACTAGGTTTAAGGCTATAATCCTTAGGTTTGCATGCACGGCAAGCATAATGATTACTACATTTGGTAGCCTAATGATGACTTCTTTTGGTCCAAAAGGTTCAAGTAGGGTTGGAAAGGTTCATCTAGGGTTAGGAGAATGTAACTGGGTTGAATGGGTATTTAGATTTCTCTAATTAATCGGTTGAAAACTAATTCTGCTTGTCAAGTCGGATTTCTATCCAAGAAATATAATTTAAAGATCTTATTTAACTCGCTTAGGAAAATATACAAGTGCTTCTACAAGCATACTTGTCTTTGGAAAAGGACTAGATTGCCCGGTGTGAAGATATAATTTTATAAGTCTCAAATCTAATTATGACGGGTTATTAGAAACTAAAAAGAAATTTTAAAAGCAAATTCCAAGTAATTAAAATAAAATTCAAATTTTTGACGAAATTTTTATTTATCAAAAATCCGATTTGTTACAATTCTTGTGTGAGGAAAAACACCGACTGGGACGTTGTTCCCGCAGCCGGTACATCAATCCAGCGGGATCCCACAGCCGAGAAATCTATTCACCGGGCGTGGAATCCATTTGTTGGGATAGTTTGCTGTTTTGTTTATTCTGATGCATGCGGTTTACTTATTTGTCATGACTCACCTTATTAACTGTTTAAAGGATTAATAACCGATTTAATTGCGTAGAATTAAATAAAGCAAACAATAATTGTGTGTTGAACGATTATGGGCCAGTCTTTGACTGGGCGACAAGGGGTGCCCAACACCTTTCCTTCATCATACTTTTGGCTCCCGTACCCGGAATCTCTACTTGTTTTCTTAGTTTTAAATAAACCAAGTGGCTACTCTAATTCTTGGAAACCAATATCGTGTGGCGATGCTCCTAGCCATGGGAGTATCCACGATGTTGGTTTATGTGGAAGAAACAAGTGTAGAGGATATCTGTGTGGCGATGCCCCTTTTGGGAGGTGTCCACAACGGATTATTATGCTTCAATGGACGTTTTTAGCCCTACGATTGGGGTGATCATATATTTTGATATATCGATAGACGAAGCACTAGACTTGCGCCCGCCACACCATAACCTGCGCACGCCAGTAGGTTTAAATCCATAGCTCTTATTTTCAACCCTTTGGGCTCTGGAAATAACAAGTGCACACCTAGGACAAACCAAGCAGTTTAAAGACAGTTAATACACAGTTATAGATAGTTTAAAAGGGCTACAAAGCTAGCAAATGATTAAAATACCCCATAAACAGTGTAGGGATAAAAACAGAGGCCAAAACCTAATTACCCATGCAAAGGCCAATCACTGGTCAGAAGTGAACTGGCGCGCGCGGGTCGTCCACATTCGCACGTAGGTTTGAGCTTGCAAACCAGTGTTTGGTCCTACATGTTTCTGGGTTCTGGGACATGTCTAGAATGACCCCAGGGGTACTCCATAATAGCAGATATGCATATTGAACTAAATGTAGTAGTTTTAACTAAGGAAAGCAGTAAACTGTTTTTGTCATGCTTGTAGTGGTGTGTATAGAAAGAAAGGCATAAAACAACAAGATCCCAGGCCCTATGCGAGATCTGTGCGCGCAGCCACAGAGTGACGTAAGCGTGCTATGGACCAGCATGCACTGGTTCTTGCCACTACGATTTTTGAAACCTTGCTAGCTTTAGGGCCAGGGCTTGGTATTGATTACCAGCCTTGACCTTGCCAACTCCCCTTAGGGATTAGAACAGAAAGCAGTACAAATGTGTTATACCTTTGGTTTTTGGGTTTGAAAAGTGTTTGAGATTTGAGTTGAGGTTTGTTGGATGAATGGATGGATCGATGTACGTAGGAAACCAGGTGTGCTGCTTGTTAATGTCTTTCATTGGCAAATGAGAGATGAACAAGAGGCTAGAGTTAGAACTTTGTGCTTGGAGCTTTTCAACTTGGTAACCCTTTTCTTGGATGAAAGAAGGGGTATATATAGGGCAATGGGGGGGGGGGGGGGGGGAGGAGCTCAGCCAGTCAAAATGGCTAGCCTTGCTTCCCTCCAAAGGTGAGAAAAGGTGAAATAAGGGGTGTAAGGGCTGTCCCTAGTGAAGACTGCTATTTAGACCAAACAGGGCCTTCCTCCGGCCCCAAAAGTCCTATTGATCATGGCTGAATAAAGGTGATGGGACATGGATGAACTTGCACGTGCGGGTCCAAGCAATACTGTACCAGTCAACAGCCAAACTTTGATTGTTGACCAACACGTGGCACTTGGACCAACGGGTGCTGGTTTTGGACCAACATGTGCAGGTGGGTTTTCTGGCTTTTAAATTGGCTTAGGCTAGGTTAGGTTCAAAGGGTGTCAAACACTCAAAGCTCAACCATACTATCATTCCCGGGGTGCTCTTGATCCGTTTCATCATCGAAGAATTAAAAACTGAAAGTAAACTAATCTGAAAAGTCCAGATTGGGCTGTCTACACTAACCCAAACAACGCTTCTCTCCTTTGCCTCTTTGCTCTCCTCCCTTTCTGCAGTCTCTGAGGTCTCCCTCTCTGTGAGCTCATTGGTTGTTTAACGGTCGTCGTCTGAATACTAGTCACTCTCCGTTGCCCACTCTCTTTCGTAATCTGACTGTATGTGTGTGTGTGTGTGTGTACTTACAAATGCCCTGTTGGATGCAAGTTTCATCATGATTCATTGTTTGAGTCAAATTTATGTATTGAGGATTAGTATTTGAGAAGTATTTGGCTTATTCTTCTTCATGTAATTTCTAAAAAAGCATGGGTTTACGCTGTTAATTAGATTTAGGCAATGGGTTTAGTATTTTTGGCTTCTTGTCCCTTGGGAAAATCATGGGTCAATGCTGATTTTGCTTATGCTGATTAGTGATGTAGACACCCCAATCCGGTTTCCCGATTGTTTTACGTTGTTTTTCGGTTTCTTATTTCCCCGATGATGAATCAGATCAAAAACAGTCTTGAGAATGAAATGGTTTGAGCTTGGAGTGAGTGGAGCCCGTCCTAAACCCAAAAACCCTAAATCAAAACCCTGACTTCAGATTTTACCATCGCGCGACCTATTGGATGCCTCGTGCGATGCTTCATCTGCCAGGTGTTAGTCAAAGTCAAAGCCTTGACTGTTGACCATCTCGGGGCTGGTTTAACCATCGCGCGACGGTATCACTCCATCGCGCGATGGTCAACACCTTTCACTTTCACCTTTTTCCAACTAGATTGTGTGATGACCAGGGGGCCACTGTGTTGAGGAACCCCGTTTTCATCGACTAAACAGTGTTCTGCAAATGCATGGGTTGCACCACCCTCACAACCACTCCCATCACCTTGTTGGCCTCTTCCTCCATTAAGGGAAGGTGGCCAGCCTTGTTGGCTAGTTGTTAGGCCAAGCCTTCCACCCACCATACACCTCCTCTTGCCCTATAAGTACCCCCTCATGGTTCTTCTTCCAAAGGGTTACAAAAAAAAAGGGTTATCAATTCTCAATCAAACAAAGACTCCACAAGCCCCTAGCACACTTGATATCTCCTCACTCTAACCACATCCATACTCTCATTTTCCAAGCTACACCACCTTGTTCAAACTACTTTCACAACACTCAAGCAAAGTTATAATACCTACTGTTTACTGTATTGATCCTTGAGGGGGGTTGGTAGGGTCAAAGCTGGTAATCTATACTAGTCCTGGTCCTAAAGTCCGCAGGGCTATAAGAGCCGTGTTACTAGCACACCCGCGCGCGACAGACCCACTGTATCGTGCGACTATTCCAGTCAGCACGTGATGATCCTCGTGGGGATGGGATGCTGGTTATTTTCTGTTTTATAGTATTTTAAATCACTGTGAAGCATGTTTAAAACCAAACCCACTGTCTTGCACCCTAAAATTTGTGGCTTAACTTAGAACTCTTAGTCATTTAGTTTGGGAATGCCCATGTGTTGTTTTTGAATATGTCTCAGAGCCCAGGCATGCAAAAGCAATTCCTGAAAGTCCAGTCGAAATCAACGCGCGAGTGTTTTACTCCGTCGCGCGATGGTTCCCTCATTTCCAAGAACTGCCCTTGCATGGGCAACTAGGCCTTAGGCCTTTGTTTTGATACCCCCACTGTTTAGGGGTTCTGATGCAAATTTTGCTTATCCTGCTTGTAATAATTATTTACTTTCAGTTCTTATAAACTGCCTGGTTTGAACCTGGGTGTGCACTGGTCCTTCCAGACCCCAGAAGGAGGTACAATTGAACTTGTCAGAAGGATATGACCATCGCGCGATGGTATGGGTCAATCGCGCGACGGTTGATTTGCATTCTGGCAAACCCTTGCATGCAAGTTGGCCGCTGCTCGTACCAAATTCATACCAATGCACTGTTTTCATATCCGGTCACAGCATCGGGTTTTATCTCGTTTATTTTTCCGAACACATCTTCCATTCATTTTATTTTTCATCACGTCTTGCAAAATGTTACAGTTTTAATCCCCGATTAACTGTTCCCCGTCCTTAATTGGCTAAAAATTGGTTAATAAAAGAAGAATCGCAAACTTTTTCACAAAATGCTCAAGTAGAGACCGATTTCTGGATTGGGTGAGAGGGGTGCCTTAAAACCCTTCTCCTCTCGTAACTTGACTCCCAAACCCAAATATGGTTATGACGGACTGGTTCCTTAACTTTTTCAAATCAAACAGCGCGACAGGTGCTTCGAAATACGGTTCCTTGGGTGTCGGATCTTTAAAACCCAAGTGGCGACTCTGTATTTTGCGAGCACTCGTCGTCCACACACGCGCTCCCTCGATTCCGAGCCCTCGCGTTTGGAAATCCAAAAATTTCCAAGGGCATGCTGCCCACAAGTGAGTTGGTGTATGTCTCTTTCTGTGTGTATGCATGCGTGTGTGTGTTTGTGTGTTTGCTTGCTTGTGCGTCTCCTCCTTGTCTCTCTATTTCCCATCGTCTATTGCTCGTTCGATTTGTGATGTTAGGGTTTTTTTTTCCTTCAGTTATATTGTTTTCTGATGATGAATACTATTGGTTTGGAATTTTTGGGTGTTGTAGTCATCTAGGTGTTTGATCAAATGTCAAAAATATGTCCAATTTGGTGAAAGCTACGGTCTAAGGGAGAAAAGTGATGCAAAATAAGAAGCAAGAAGATTTTTGATCAGTTTGATGCTAGTATAGACACCCCAATTTGGGTCTCCCAATTGATTTACTTTGCTTTTCGGTTTCTTATTTTCGCGATGATGAATCAGATCAAAAACAGTCTTGAGAATGGAAAAGTTTGAGCTTGGAGTGATTGGAACCCCTTTTGAACCTTGAAACCCTAAGTCAAAATCCTAACCTTAGGTTTGACCAACATGCGTTGAACTGGCTATCACGCGCGTGTGTCAGCTTGCCAAGTATTGGTCAAAGGTCAAAGCTTTGACTGTTGACCAGCGCGCGGGTAGGTAGCACATACGCGCGCTAATGTCACTCCCGCGCGTGTAGGTCAACACCCGTCCTTATCACTGTTTTCCAACTGGATTTTATAATCATCAGGGGGTCTACAGGCCTGTGGAACCCTGTTTTTGTCGTCTAAATAGCGTTTGCAGGTGCATGGGGTGCTCCACCCTCACAACCTCTCCCATCACCTTGTTGGAACCCTTCTCCACCAAGCTTCCTTCAACCAGCCTTGTTGGCTTGTTTTCCACCAAGTTAGCCACCCACTACTCTCTTTCCAATCTCCTAAATATATCCCTTGGGTCTTCCATTACAAGGGTTACCAAAAATCAAGCAAAAAAAGGACACACAAACCGTAATACACTCGATATTTCATTATTCAAGTCATCTTCATACACTCATTTTACAAGCTCTACCTTCTTGTTCAAGCCATTTCCAAAACCACTCAAGCAAAGGTATAAACACCTTCTTCTGCTTACTGTTATGATCCCTGAGGGGGGCTGACAGGGCTAGGACCGGTAATCAATACCAGTTCTGCCCCTAAAGTCAGCAGGGTTACAAGAACTGAGAATTAGTTGTCCCACGCGCTTTGGACTCATATACGCGCGCGCCTGTCTCAGGTTGCACGCGACGGTCCATGTGGGGATGGGATGCTGGTTATTTTTCGTTTGTATTGTATTATGAATCACTATGGTGCATATTAGCCAAGCATGCTTAACTATTTATTTTGGAATGCCCCTGGTTTGCTTCTGAGTATGTTTCAGAGCCCAGGCATGCAAAGTCAATTCCCGAAAGTCCAATCAGAACAAGGGCGCGCTTGTCCATGACTCGCGTGCGTTGGTAAGCTTATTTTCATTGATTGATTCCTGCATGAGCAGCTTGGTCTCTGGTCCCTGTTTAAATACCCCCACTGTTTTGGGGTTCTCTTCTTGTTTTATTCATTCTGCTTGTAATTATTATTTCTTGTCCGTACATATAAACTGTTTGGTTTGCCCCCTAGGGGTGCACTGGTCCTTTTAGAGCCAAAAAGGGGATAAAATACAACCTGTGATGGAGTATCAATACGCGTGCGTTTGTATGGCTTTGGCGCGCGCCTGTCAACGTGCATGCATGTAGATCCATGCATGCAAGTCAGCCTTTGTGCATGTTGAATTCATATAAGGCACGATTCTGATAATTAATCACGGTGTTGGATTTTATCCTATTTTATTTTTCAATATTTCATCCATCCATGCCATTTTGATCACATCCTACAAATTGTTACAATTTTAATCACCCATTAACTGTCCTCCCGCCCTAATTGGCTAAAATTCGATTAATAAAAGAAGAATCACAAACATTTTCGCAAAATGCTTAAGTAGAGACCGATCTCCGGATTGGACGAGAGGGGTGCCTTAAAACCCTTCCCCTCTCGTAACCTGACTCTCGAACCCAGATATGGTTATGACGGACTGATTCCTTCACTTTTTTTCAAATCAAATAGTGTGGCAGGTGTCGAAATACGATTCCTTGGGTGTCGGACTTTCAAACCCGAGTGGCGACTCTATATTCAGAGCGCTTGCCATCCGCGCTCGCGCTCCCTCGATTATGGGCCTTGTTTTGGGAAGGAACGGAATCCTTTCTAAGGGTATGTTGCCCACAGCTATTGTAGCATTAGATGTAGTTAGTTTAAAACTCTCTTGAAAGTGGATTTGTTTTCAAACAGTTTTGTTCGTCGCTGTTTGTTGATTTACATATCTGTTTCGTTGGGATTCTAGAAAAAGGCTTTTTGAAATTTCATGGTTATTTCTGTTGTTTTTCTTACTTTCTAGCTTTGTGAAGACATACCATGTAGCAATGAGAATATTGCTAATGCTTCAAAATCTTTTAGAATTTCATATAAGAATTTAAATTTTTTGTCTTATATCTGATGGAATATGCAATGTTTGATTGGGATTGGAGGATAAGATAGTTTTTTGCATTAGTTCAAGCAAAATGAAAAGCTAGCCACTTCTAATTCATAATGCACCATAGGAAAAAAGGCTTCAACAAAAACAATTTAGTAAATATGATTTCTAATTTTACTTTGCAATCTCATATGTGTTATCCCCATTCCCACAAAAGCTATGCAACACCCATCAGATATGGAATGGCAACTGGCAAGTAATGCAATTATGTTGTGACTGTTGTCTTATTTTGGCAAGCTATACACTTCCTATTCATTATACGCATTCTTTTACCTTGGCTAGTGTACCTCACGAAAAATTGAAAATCACCTTAAATTGAGTAGGCGCAAAACCCCTTGTTCAAGTCTTTATAAATTTGCCTATATTTTATTTAGCAATGTGGATAATATGTTGAAATTGACAATTAATCTAAAATATAGGTTATACTATGGATCTCAACCTTGATGCGCTCGGTAGTCCTAACCCGGGGCCCAGAGATGGATCGATTCTACGTTTACAGCAGCAGCACCGCTCTCAAGAAGTTTGGGAAGCTGATGTAAGTGACATTTGGATAATGTACGTACTTCATAAATTTTAGTGTAAATTTGTCAATCGAACCCATGAGTTACCAATTTATTTTAGCACAAAAGGCTTGTGGATTCAAAAAAAGTCAGTGTTCGTAGTGCCAAGAAAGGTATACGTGCATTGCCATGCCCGTCACCCCCTGTTTTAGAGTTGATATGGCGTGCCCGTTTAGAGTAATGCTACAGGTACTGACGAAACCCGTAGGAAAATCGTACCGACGGCCGCGCAGGGCCGTCTCTGGCCACCGGACGACTAATCCAAGCCGTCCAAAAATTCTAAAAAAGAAAAACCAAAGGGGCCTACGCGGGAATCAATGGCATCAGATGTGTGTAGGGTACTTGATCTAAACACCCTATTTTTCTTGTATATACATATAGAGTGTTTAAATCAAGCACCCTACATATATCGGATGTCGTTGATTCTCGCGAAAGCCCCCTCGATTTTTTTTTATAGAATTTTTTGACGGTTCGGATCGACCGTCCGGTGGCCTGAGATTGCCCGGTGCGGCCGTCGGTATGATTTCAAAAAATAGGAATGAAAATATGTTTCGTACACTACTTCCATTTCCAAATAATGGTAACAGCTCCCACAATTTTGAAATTTTGAGGAAGCATCAAAATGCTTCTTTCACTTCCTTTGAAAATGAAAAATTGGTTGCCAAAACCTTCCACTACAGTACCAGAGAATTAAAACCAGAAGAGACACGGGTTCGAGTCCTTGGGCCCCGTTTGATAACTGGACTATGCCTTAGGATTGGACTACCAACCAATCCCAAGGGCTTCCCAAACCCTTGTTTGATAACCGGATTATTACTCCGTTGGGATGAGCAATGAGCTCCATAGGGGGTATTAGCAATACCCCGTGGGACTTGGTATTCGTAGTTTAATCGCAACCTCTTCTCATTACCAATCCCTTCTCATTACCAATTTCTTCTATTAATCCAATCCCATCATCTAATTTCATCTCAAACAAACATGATATTAATAATCCCATCATATAATCTCATCCAAACAAACATACTTATTATCAATCCCTTCTCATTAACAATCTCTTCTCATTACCAATTCCAATCATAATCTCATCTCTTTACGAATCTCATCCATCTATTACTGTTATCAAACGGGGCCTTAGAGTACTCTTTGTTCTTATCCCTCCCCCCTACAATTTTTTTTCAGATCCAGACAACATTCAAGCGGCCCTTGAAGGTTCTCTCTCTCTCGATACTTTGCAATTCGGCTCTGCTTTGTTTCCCTCCCCGGCTCGCTGGTAATCTCTTTCTCTCTAGTAATCTGCTTTGTTCCCTTCATTGTTAATCGATTTTAATCCTTTGAAGAAGACTCAATTTTGGCTTTGTGACTTGTCACAATCAGTCACATGATTAGCAGGGGGAGCAAATATCTTTGTCCATGGTAGATATCCAAAGTTATTGGCTTTCTTTGGACTGTTGATCAATGTGAATAGATATCCATAAGCTATTGGAATAATTTGGAAGTGTTGCTTCACCTTTTCAAAGGGGAGTTTTACCAGTCAATTGGGTTTGTTCCTGTGGAGGCTTCGGTTATGGCCTCGGTAAACATACTACCGATAACCGAGGTCCCATAGTTGGTACAATCCGTAGTCCTGTACAGGCGAGTCCATGGAATTATACTTATACTCACCGGCTCGGTATCAATCCTCCTATTAGCGCTTCGGTTCGTTACTGAGGCATACATTCCGTTAAAGATCTCTGGAAGGAATGAAGCCTCCCAGGAGGGGACAAGGAGCAGTACGTGGCAGGTAGGATCACCTAGGCCATGTCTGGCCATGTGCTTCGTAACCGCCTTATCCGGTGAGTCATCTGTGATGTCACCCGAGGCGGTTACCCGAGCGTATCCTTCACGCGCTACCTTGGAGGACAAGTAAACCTAGGTCTATAAATACAAAGGGACTCGAACCTAAAGAGGTATGTCATTCATCCCTAACCCTAGACCTAGACTTCTCTCCTTACATCTAACAGGATCGTCGGAGGGTCACTGGGCGATTCCAGCCCTAGTGACTTGTTGCAGGTTCAGGAGCAGGTGAGCGGAGCAACGGAAGAGGAATACCAACTCAGGTCAAAGTCCCTCCTAAATCGAACCTTTACAGTTCCCAAAGAAAAACTTTTTCATCCGAGTTTCCGTGAAAAGTTATTTACCGAGGTGAATCTCCAACGTCCAAATGTTTTGGACGGTTTATATTTTAATGAAACTTTTTCGGTGAAGAGTTAAACTCTTCACTGAAAAAGCTTCATTTAAATCCGGACCGTCTAAAGCCGAAACAGACAGCTGAGATCGCGCGACTCTGTGAACAACCTATTTACCACGGTTCTATGAATATGAATTCCATCTCTTGTTCCCATTCTTTTCAGCTTTTTAATCTTTATAATTCTGATTTGTTGGGTTTCGAAAGTTAATGACAAGTTTCAGCTGCTAAAAAAAAAATTTAGTATACGAATTTTTTTTTTTTGAAACAGGTTGACACAAACATATTTTCCGCTTTCAATTTTTTTTAGAAAAAGTAGTAACTGATTTCACCAAAGTAGATTGATTTTAGCACTCCAACTTTGTCCAATGGCACTCCAACTTTTGTCCTCATTGTGTAAAATTACAAAAGTATCCTTCTTTCTTTAATCTTTCAATGGCCAAATACCTTAACTACCCTCACAATAAATTAATGAAGAAAATCATTCCTTCTTTCTTTAATCTTTCTTGTACCGTTTGGCTTTCATTGGCCTGGCCCTTTCTCGTGATACCAGAATTTCACTACAAAACCATACCCATAATTTCACTTCAAAAAAAACTGTATGATTCCAGTTCAGAAAAAAAAAAAAGAAAAGAAAAAGGAATAAACAACTATACCCAAAATTTAAACAATCTTAAAATCCTACAAATCTTAAAACAACCTTGGCTAAATTAGATGCTTGAATTTTTTTGAAATCCAAGACCATTCCCAGATTAAGTTCAAAAAACACAAGAAGTTCACACAATGTTACTCCAAAAACCCATACAAATATTCATCACCTATACCGGTAGAGATCTAAATCTTCATAAAGTCCAACAAAAACACTGCAGATGACTACCACATGTTACATTTTCTATTTTACCATTTCCATAGTATACAAATAAATCCTAGATTTAGAATCTCAAGCATATTAGGAAAGAAAATTACCAGAATCTTTTGTAGAAAATAAACCCTAGATTTAGTATCTCAGGCATATTAGGAAAGGAAACTACCAGAATCATTTGCAAAGTAGAATGATCTGTAGAACTCCGACATTTCTTCAATTTTGTTTGTGGCTGTGAGATTTATGATGTTATTTAGCTCTGAAAAATCTTCATCCATAAATCCCATAGTTTCTTGAAAGCCACCAATATCTTGATTCTCACCCTCCATTGTTGAAAAATCTTCATCCGTAAATCTCATAGTTGCTTGAAACGACCGAACCTTTCCCTCGCCGGAATGGATGGAAGTGTGTAGACGAAGAAGATGGGTTTCACTTTTTCACCCGAAAAGTCACGCCCAAAAGATAATGTTCTAGGGTTGGGAGTAAATAAATCAAAAAGGGTAATTTGGACATTATGTAAAGAACCCCAAAAGAAAGTACAAGGATAGTTTTGAAATTTTACCTAATAAGGCCAAAAAGAGGAGCGCCGTTGTTGAAAACGGGAGCGCCGAAATCAGTGGCCTTCACGAAATAGAAAACATGAAACAGAAAAGTGAGTATTACCAAATATAGCCCGGCCAATTGTTTAAAAAAGAGATTACTTTGATAAAGAAAAACTCTCCATTTCCACTGGCTACAAGCCAGCCCTCACAGAAAGCCCGCCAAAGAGAAAAAGCGCTCTCTCTCTCTCTCTCTCTCTCTCTCTCTCTACAACTTCGATTCTGTTAACCTCGTGCGGTAACCTATATCGTTTGAAAACAAAGAAGAGATCAGGCATTTTCTGCGGAGTTGAAAAGAAGAAGGGAGCAGCTTCAACTCTACTTGATCCGATTGTCATCGCTCGCTTTGTGGGTTTCAGAGTATGTTCTTAATCCACAATCCTAGTCTAATTTATGAAATAAGTAGGATCGCACTATGACCAGTGAAGGGTTGCATAGTTATATACTCTTCTTGAATTTCATTCCTTCATTCAGCTCAATATTGTCTTTATTATTTTGTTAATTTTATGAGAAATCTAGGGTTTGCTTTTACTAGAGATGTTATTTGGAGTGATTGTTTTGCTCTGTTTGGAGTGGTGTTTTTAGCTTCAACCACAAATATATTTCCTAGTTTGCTCGATATGAAGGCAAACCCGTCACAGATTGATGGGGATTAATCTAAGTTTATTGATAAAGTTGAACAAACTAGAGCATAAACCATGAGAGGTCTAAAACCTCTGAACAAACTCAGGGCCGGCCCTATGCATTTGTAGGGCCCTAGGTGAACTAGGAACACGGGGCCCAATCTTTCTTTTTTTTTTTTTTATAAAATTTAAAACCCAATTGTTAGAATATATATACATATTAGGGATTGTCCGTGCCTAAAGGCACGAAGCAATTCATTTTGAACACAAAAAATAATACTCCCTCCGTCCCTTTTTAAATGTCCTACTTCGTAACTCCAACTTATTAAAAAAACATCATCATTGTACCTTTCACATCAATTTTTTCTTCTTCTTTCCCTACTTACCAATCATCATTACACTTTTTAGTCACTAACTTTTCAAAATAGAATCTACTTTTAGGGACAAAATAGACAATGTACCAACTTTTACCCACTAACTTTACCAAATGGACACTTATTAAGGGACAGCCCAAAATGGAATACTGGACTATAATAAAGGGACGGAGGGAGTATATATATATATATATTTGTTTTTGATCCGTCATCACTATTTTCAATTTTCTAATAAGAAGAGTAACATCTAACCTGTGCGTACGACACTACCAATGATCATTCAAATCACATAAATTTGAGCCAACAAATTCAAACTCAATACCATGTTGCATTCGTAAGATTTAAGTTCAAACATGATATAAAATCTACTAAATAATAGAGTCAAATCCATAAACAAATATAGCTAAAAAAAAGTGCTCTCCATAGGAGGTCGTATTTTGCAAAAGGATCATAGTCCAAAAAGTTTGGTTTTAACTGACTTCATCACTCTTGAACACGTACCTACTTCTTCAAAGAGCAGAATTAAGAACATGAACAACAACACGAAAACATAAGAAAAATAATAACTAAATGAGTAAGGATTCTCTAAAGTAAAAACGGTGATAGAAATAAGTTACCGAATTTTCAAAGGATCTCGTCTATTTGCGTTTAGCATAGATTATGAACCTCTCTCTTTTACCAATAAAGGTATGAAGCAAAACTGATTTCTCCTCTTCTTGGAGAGGCTAATGAAATAGAAGAATTGTGTGTATGCTTATAAAAGGAAAACTTAAGTTTAGCATAGATTATTAAGGAAAAAACTTAAAAGCAATCAATTGAAAAAATTTACTAGTCATAAGGTTTTGAGATTTATATTAGGAAGTATGCTCTCGAACGGACGGATATAATCTTTTGAAAATTCAACCCAACCGTTGCAGAGGACGCTAGGTTTGTATGCCTAGACAAAAACCGCATTGTTTTATAATATAGATAAATGACATTATTTTTCTTGTTGGTTTTATCTAATTCGAGCTTGCAAAGAAATTTAAGTGAAACATATGGTAAAATTTTGAAAAATGAACTGTGCAACAAGTATTGTTGCAGTTCTTCATAGAAAGTATAGTTTATAATTTGTTTTTTGGAAAATAGCAAGTTGCGTAATGTTGGGGTTTTGGTACCATTGGAAAATAAATTTATTTTGGCCGGGGTTCGAACCTTTTAGAGGTAAAATCCTGTGAACAATAGACTTTTTCAACCATTTAACCTTTAAAAAGAAAGAATAAACAAGCCCAAGACTCGAACTCACGACCCTCCCCATATGGGGCCAATTCCGCTCACACCCATTTTGACACCCGATTTTGTTTCGGGTCTCACTATGATGTTCCGAACCATTGATCTTGTTTAAATTAGTAAGCCGCGCAAAAATTCAGCTCATTTTGATATTCGTAAGTGCTTGATCCGAACAATTTTACAGAAACAGTGACAGGAACTGGTGTTTGCAAAACTGTTTGGATCAAGCCCTTTTCGATATCAAAATTAGCTAAATTTTTTGCAGGGCCCCCTATTCTACTCATTTAAACAAGATCAATGGTTCGGAATAGCACAATGAGACCTGGGTGAAATGTCAAAATGGGTGTCCAAAATAGGTGTGAGTGAACCAGCACAATGGGTTTGGCCCGTAAGGGATCCCTTACGGGTCAAATCTTGCGGACCTCCCTTTTTCCGATCGAATTGTGACGATTCGAGCGGCTCAATGTGTTCAGAATGTAATTTTACAAGTTCCTACGAGAAATCGCCAAAAAAATGACCGGGAAGGGCTTGATCTGAGCAATTTTCATAAAGATAAAGACACGTATATATATATATATATGATCCGAGCTGCTCAATGTGATCAGAACGTGATTTTAAGGGTACCTATGAGAAATCAGCAAAAAAAATGATCGGAAAGGGCTTGATCCAAATAGTTTTTTATCGAACGATTCAGTAAAAAACTCCTCGGATCAAGTCATTTCCGATCATTTTTTTTACTGATTTCACGCGGGTACCCTTAAAATCACGTTCCGAACACATTGAGCGGCTCAGATTATCGCAAATCGATTGTGAAATGAAAGGTGTCGATGGTGTGGACTTGAACATTTGTGCGCGCGCACGCGCGCGCGCACACACACACACACACACATATATATATATATATATATATATATATATATATATATATGTCCCCTTCTCCTAAGAACCACCTTAACTTAATAAAATAAGGACCTCCCTTTTCTGATAGAATTTCGATGATCTAAGCCACGCAATGTGTTTAGAACGTGATTTTAAAGGTACTCGCGAGAAATCAGCCAAAAAAAAAGACTGGAAAGGCTTCATCCGAGCAGTTTTTGTTTATATTTTATCGAACGGTTCAAATAAAAACTGCTCGGATGAAGTCCTTCTCGATCATTTTTTTTCCTAATTCCTTGCGGGTACTCTTAAAATCACGTTCTGAACACATTGAGCGGCTCGGATCATTGAAATTCGAACAGAAATTGGGAGAAATGGAGAGGTCCTTATTTTAATTAAAATAAGGACCTCCTCATTTGAAAATGACTGTATATATATATATATATATATATATATATATATATATATATAAACTAATTAGACACCTAAAAAAATACCTCATAGTTTTCGATTAAATTTTGATGATCCGAGCTGCTCAATGTGATCAGAATGTGATTTTAAGGGTACCTGCGAGAAATTAGCCAAAAAAATGACCTGAAAATGTTTGATCTGAGCAGTTTTTAGCTTAGATTTGATGAACGGTTCAATTAAAAATTGCTTAAAATAAGCATTTTTTGGTCATATTTTTTGGTAATTTCTCGTGAGTACTTTAAAATCACATTTTGCACGCACTAAACGGTTCGGATCATAAAAATTTGATTGGAAACTATGAGATTGAGATTTTGGGTATTTTTTAAAGTATTTTTTTGGGTGTCTCTTGAACCGCTCCAGTAACGCCCCGCATTTTTGGGTACGTTAAATAAGACATTTTATCATAAAAACGAAGTAAGTCTGGCTCATTATTACATCATAAACCTTACAAAAGTACTTTTATTCAAATAACGGAGGGAACTAGGGTTCCTATCTACTGTTCCGCTTCTTCATCCATCTTGGCTAGCTCCGAAGGCCTCCAGGTGTACATCTCACGCTGTTCATCTATGAGGTCTGGCACATTATACCGGCGTCACCACTAATATAATATGTCAGGGTCACCAAAAGGTAACACCGTGAGCTACAACGCTCAATAGGAAATCCTTACCCACCAACCTTACAACAGTAAATCATTTACAACAACACTAGCAATCACACATCCACATTCGTTAATCATCTATCGTTGGTGTCCAAGATTTTCGTGTTTTTCCTATGCGACTCATCGTAGACCGTGTCAATATTTTCGCATACAAATCAACCTTTCAAAATCATTTGTTTAACTCACCTAACCTCGGTTCCGCCGCGCCGGGTTCCCGAGTATCCTCACAATGGTTCCACCGCGCCGGGTTCCCATTGGCACACAATTGCATTGGCTCCGTACCGCAGATAACCTAGCCATTCCTCACCATGGTTCCGCCGCTCCGGGTTCCCATGGGAACGCACACAACCTCACAATGGTTCCGCTATTCTGGATTCCTATTGGAACACATACACATTTCACATAATTCCATCAAAACCGGTCATTATGTCATTTCAAAAACATTCCCGTCCTCGGAATACATTTCCTTTCATTAACCACACCCTAGGTGCCACGTTTTTACTTTCTCGGTTCTCGTGTCTTGTTTACATGCAAAGACTCCGCGGTAGGACAAAGTAAGCATGAATCATTCATTGTAATCTAACAAGATCATCCAACTCCAAACTACTTAGCGTGCTTGAAACACCATGAGCGAACATAAATCATGCATTTCCAACATTTCAACAAAAGATAACCTTATCTATTTTAGAAAGAATGATCAAAGTTTACTTCTTAATGACGTTCTATTCTCCAACATATGATTTTATACAATACATAGAGTTGGTGGACTAGGATTCCTACTTTACTTCTTGGCGGTTGGTCGTTTTCGTCGGTTTTGAGATTTGGAGGCGTAACGACTCCGGATTGCTTCGAAAGGAAGAGAGATGATCTTTTCTCTTCCTAGAAACAACTTACTAAGCTACTTTAGAGATCTAGAGGTGGTTTTGGAAGTGGTTTGGTGGTTTCTCTCAAGAACTCTCAAGAAACACAAGAAAAACTAGAACTTTGAAACAAAGAACTCTTGAAATTTCTAGAGAGAAGTGAAAACAAAGTGATAAGGTGTGAGTTCAAGCTTTGGAATGGCTTCTATTTATAGGCCAAGACTCCCCCTCCCCTCTCAATGGTTGGCCCCCTCTCTCTCTCCCATTCCTCATTTTTTTATTCCAACAAAATCAAGCTTCTAGGAAGATCAAAGGCTAAAATGCAAGGTTTGCATGGCTAGGGTTGTCCTTAGATTTGATTCTTGGAAGGTTTTGCGGTAGAAAAGAGGTTTGTACAAGATTCTTGTGTTAAACAATTTGATACTTGTACAAAAGAGGACAATGGTGGTTATACATGGCTAGGAAGAGTAAACAACCAAGGATTTGGTAGTACATTGGAAGATCAAAGATCAAGGTACACATCAAATCCCCCCTCTCTCTCTCCCTCTCTCTCCTCTCTCGGCTCACTCTCTCCTCTCCCTCTCTCTCGGTCTCTCTCTCCTCCCTCCCTCTCTCTCTCTCTCTTGCATGGTACACACACACACACACACACACACACACACACATATATATATATATATACTAGTGCAAGAACACAAAATAAAATAATGGGTACTTTTGGTACTTGAAATCCAAAATGACTTAAAGGTCAAGATTTCCCAATAAATTGACACATGTGTACCTAAGCAATATTTAAGTCTACCAAGTACACATATTATATATATCTAGGTACCATGTGATCTAGGAAGATCATCTTCCCATTAACTAATCCAATTGGTACCAAAAACCCCAATATAATATAATATAAGAGTACTTAGAGAATCCTAGGGCTATTAAGTCTAATAAGTACTTTTATAATAAAATATATGTACTACAACACATGAGAATTAAGAAAAAGACTAGATTATTCAATCCTTTGTACTAGATGAAAGACTAACCCTTTTACCCATTGGGTAATAAATCCCCTAACTTTTATTGTCCAATGGACAATAGTTACTAGGGAACTTTTATAGTAAAATAATCAAAAAGTACTTTAAAGCAATTATAAAAGTCTATTTTTTTAAGTACTTTGCTCAAATCTTTCATTGAATCCTTTTAATATAAAGAATTGGGTTTCTATTATCCAATGGATAATAGTTCCCTTAATCTTTATCGTCCAAAGGATAAAGAATAAAACCAAAATAATAAAAGAAAATAATTAAACAATTTCTAGTCTAGGATTTGAAAAGGTTCAAAAGGTTCAAGATGGGCAAAATGGTCCATCTATGGTTAGGGAAAAGTAACTAGGTGACTTCCTAATTTGGTTTCTCCAACAAGCCGGTTAGAAGCTAACTAGACTTGTTAAGTAGGGCTTAAAAGTCAAGAAACGATCCTTGAGGGGCTAAAGTGTAATTACGACAAATTATGAGAATTTAAAAGGAAATATTAAAAGCAATCTAAGTAATTAAAAGAAAAATTCAAATATTTAACGAAAATTTTTTATTGACTGAAAATCAGGGCTGTTACAGCCCCGATATACACACACATACTTGGGGGCCCTATTTTGGTCCAAAAAACTGGAGGCCCAAGGCCGTTGCCTCTTGGGAATTGTCCGGCCGTGTTACAAACTGAAAGCAAAACATAAAGCAAACAAGCTACAAGATAATTAAGATTGTTCATGTAGTTTCTAGTTCTGCTTGGAGTTGTGAATGAGTTTCTCTATCTCTAATGCGATCATGAATTCAAAAAGTTTTAGTTGTATGCTTGCGCGACACTAATGGCTCAGGGGAACTTTTATTGGCTGTTTCGTAATAGAAGTCAACTCCATCGAGCTCTCTCTCGTCTTTAGTGATCATGTTGTCTAATATTGTGCACGCCTTGATAATGTCTTCGAGGGTTTTACGTTCCCAAAAAACGAGCAGGTCCACAGAGAATGACAAAATGTGTTTGGAGTACTCCAATGGCTCGCTCCACATCTTCCTTGCCGACTCTTGAGCTTTGGCAAAATCAATTTGCTGATTGCCTCACGGAGATGGGTTTTTTTTTTTTTTGTACGATTGTTGCCCGGGTTGGTATATATCATCGGCAACGATGGTAAGATAAAACCCAAAGTATAATCGTTGCCATTGATGGAGTAATTGCATAGAGTACGGCCTTCAGCATGGAGAGCGGTCGAGAACCTTAATGTCATTACGAGATCCTGGCAACCCAAAAAAGCATATGCCATTTCCATATGCATAAGAAGTCATTTCCTCTAATATAATAGTCAGCCCATGGATACGACTATTGCACACACATTTCGCCGTAGTTGGGCAATTTTTCCACTTCCATTGCATGCTATCAATGCTTCTTATCATCCCAAGAAACCAAGCCTTCCACCCAATGCTAGTAATCTAGCAGTAGCAGTATATCATCAACATTTGGCGAGCTTAAGTACTCAAGTGACAAAATTGCAATTACTGCCTTAACAAACCTTTTTTACACACTCAATTGCTGTGCTTTTGCCAATTCTCAAGGAATCATCGAGGAAATTCATTGCTACTCCATAAGTGAGCATCTTCATGGCAGCTGTCACCTCACTACAAGAAATCAGGGCTTTCCCCGCACTCTCTTTCCAGCATTTCCAATAAACCCTGGTAAAGGTCAATTTTTTTTAAAACAAAGACGTGTGGGGTGCTTTTCAATTTCTCCATCGCTTCTTATCTTCCCTTCGGCGGCCAAGGCAGAGAAAACCCTAACCCCAAAGGATATACCGCTGCACCCCACCCCCACACCTCTCTCTCTCTCTCTCTCTCTCTCTCTCTCTCTCTCCTATTTTCTCTTCGATCGACACTCCACTGGTCTCTGGCCTCCTCGATCTCACTCTACTGGTACTTTTTCTTCTTCTCTCTCTCGCTCATTTTGGCTTGAATTTGTATCACGATTGGACTGATTGTATCTCATTTTGGGCAGAGAAACTTCAGGATCGACGTACCATGTGTTCGGCTGTTCTATCTCTACTGGTATTTTCTCTCTCTCTGTCTCTCTCTCCCTCTCTGCGGTCGGCGGATATGCGGTAGTGAAGGAGTTGCGGGTTCATGGATGGCTGTTACGGATCCGTGGTGTGGAAGCGAAGGACGGCCCAACCGGTTGTTGGTGCTCTCACTACCTAAAGGGTTCTGAATCTATCTCTCGTCCATATGAGCACTCTCTGTCTCTGGGGTTCTACGTTCCCCTCGCCACTGGTACGTCTCTGTGTGTGTTTCTCTCACAATGTCTCTTTATTTTCTCCGGTGGAGTTGGGCTTCGGTGGTCAAGGTTGGGTTTCTAGTTAGGGCAATCTATTCAGGGAGGGAGGGAGTCATGGGGAAGGGGGATTCGGGTTAGGGCGCAAAAAGCTTGGTTTGCTTGTTGGAAATGATAAACCCCTTACTTTGTTGATGGAGTTACACAATCTATTGATGATCTTTTTAGTTTCTACAGAAGTTTTCGAAGGTTATTAGTTTCGATGACTCATGTGTTATTGAAATATTGCAGAGATCTTCAGGGAAACAACTTGACTGGTCAAATTTCAGATGAGATAGGCAACTGTGTTTCTCCGATATTACTGTAATACTTCACTTTCTAGTCTTTTCTTCGTTGTAATATTGTGATGTGTTATCTTCTAGTGAAATGTTTAGTAATCCTGAGAAGTTTGTGTTATCTAATCGATGGAGAGTTGCATGGTTTTAAAGGTTGTGTTTGCATTATGAAGGGACTATCCACTAATTTGTTACATGAAGGCATTCCATTCTCAATATCTAAGCTTAAGCAGCTTGAGCTATTGTGAGTTAATGCTTGAAGTGCAGTCTGATTTGATCACAGTGGAAAGTTTTTAGCTCTCTCAATTGAGGGTTTATGTGCACTTTAATGCAGGAATTTGAAGAACAATCAATTGACTGGCCCTATCCCTTCTACATTGACGCAGATTGCTGACTTGAAAACACCGTGAGTTTCCTTTTTAGAACCTGAAACTGCACATAAGTACTGGAACTGTGATTTAGGTTCTGAAATTTGGTGATTAAACATGGAAAACTGAATTTTATTTGCTGAATAACGTGTTCAATTGCTGAAACTTTAGTCTAGAATGTTGAGAACTTTGTGGGATGATTTGATATTGCTGAAACTTTATTGTAAGTTGAATTTTTAATGAAGCTCTGTGGCAAATAATGTTTATTCATGCTTGAATATCATATTTGATTCAGGTTTAGAAGCAATCCAATGTGGGAATGCATCCCCTGGCATTCAAGTTCCACAAGATGCAGATGGACACTGACGAGATTGGATTCCTTCTTATAGGCTAGTGGAAAACGATTCAGGTATATTGTAAGGAAGTCATCTGATGAGTTCTAATTTTTAGCATGTGGGCGTATAAAATTGGGGTCTTTTTTGCTATTACTAATAATGTGCTTCTTGTCACTATGTATGTATTGTTGCCTCTTACACTTTTCTACTTAAGTTAAGGACTTCGCCTCTTGCTGGGTATATATAAGCTGTTTGTGGTAGAATTAGCCGTTTCAGATTTTCGGTGCCCAAACTTTGGTATGCTTTATTCTTTATAAGCAATGAATTGCTATTGTTAAAAATTAGTTCTAGGGTATTCATGCGATATCAAGCCTCAATATTTGATCATTAGTTCTATTCTTTTGGGTCAATGTTAGATTCTTATTTCCATATTCTTGGAACAAAACAAAACTCATTCTTTGGATATGAAAGGTGATATATGTTTTGGACAGTGACCATTAAGGTGGCCAACGTAACTGTGTAGTTCTGATTTTGTTTGTCGAATTGATTAAGGTGCTAAAAAACGTGACCGATCACTTGTCTCTTGTCTTGGTAGTTGCAGTACTCTTAACCATGAATAAATGTTTTTCCTTGGCAAATCTATTGGTTGCAGGTACGTGCAGAATAATAAGTTATTTGGAAAAGTGCCATCAGGTCTTCTGGATAAGAATCTTGTTTTGAAGTAAGTATCATTTCTTTAATTGTAGAATTGGAACTCATGAGATGGGATGTTATGTTAGTGTCTGGATCATGAATTTGCGGAGGATTTACCAATGATGAACAGAGAGATAGGAAACCACTGAAATCAGTTAGCTTCTTCACTTCGTCATCTTTCCTTTACCTTTGGCTTTCCCTCAATAAATCCCTCCAAGAAGGCTTTCAACTTCTTTCTAATGAACGATTTGAAGACTTGTATAAGAACAACTGATTTAGGATGTAGATCTCAGACTATGAATGGAGATTTTTACTGCAGCTCACTAGGAGAAAAGAAACTGATTTAGACCAAAAAGAAAAAAAAAAAACTTGTACAAAAGTATTAAGTGTCTTAAGCAAATCCTTTTTGTTGATAACCTCAGACCAATCAATTGTATATTGATTAATATGCAAATGCTCGAACACTACTTGAAAATGGATACTCAACTTTAGGAGTTGCTTCTGTTGTCCTTATCCAATATTATGCCTTGGATTGCTGTCCTTGATACTGTTGCTGATTTCATCTTGTTTGATGATATCTTTGTTGCTGCAATGTGGCTGCACTATCTTTATTGATGAAAATAATTCTGATTTCCTTGTTAGCTACTGTAATGCTGAACTCTTGTAAGCTTCTAGTGCTGCTTGATGATATTTTCGATTGGATGTTATGTGTTACAGCTGCTCCTTGATGTTCGCGCTTGGAATATTTTGTTGTTGGGAAGCTGCGTAGGTTTCGTCCGTTGCTGTCTCTGGAGTGCTGATAATGTCTTCACCATGTTGCCTTTATTTGGCTTGGATTTTTATCTTGGATGTACCATTTGTCGAGTTTTAATAAATTTTGTCGATTTGTATGTGTATTTGTTATTTATTACTTATATGTTTGTTACGTTGAACGTGAGCAGATGTTAATGAATTATGAACAGGTGAAAATAATAGTAAATGGGTAAAATGGCATAAGTATTTTTTTTTAATAAAAAAGGGACTATTCCCGGCATTTAATAAATGCTGGGATGCCGGTATTTTTTTTTATAAAAAAGAAGACTATTCCCGGCGTCTCGTAAACGCTGGGAATTCCCTCGCCGGCGGCGGTGTCGATTCTTACTGGAAAACTTTTCCCGGGGTTTCATAAACGCTGGAAAAAACGCGGGGATTATTCCCGGCGTTTTATAAACGCCGGGAAGTATTCCTGACCCCGGCAGTCGCGGCGTTCATGGAAAACGTTGGGATAAACGCCGGGAAGACTTTTACCGGCGTTTAAAAAACGCTGGGAAAGCCGTGATTTCTTGTAGTGCCTTTTGAAGACGAGACAAACTGAGTACCTGAAGACCATCACCTTGTTGGATAAAATACAAATCATAAGCTTCCACCGTTGATACAATTCGAAGAAAAAGAGGTCAGTGCATCCAAGACCTCCTCGTGAAGAAATTAGAGGCATAAATAGAAGGATTGTCAAAATATTGATGATATGGTATCCCGTGGCCTTGAACTTGATCACATTTCGATACTATGTGTCCTCGAACAAAATCACGTGTCTAGATCATCTCTAGTTATTGAGTCGGTCATTATGAGTCGTTCTTCTCGAGAACAACTATCGTCAATATTTCCAACTCATCGTTGGAGTAAGTGTCATATAAGATTTTTTGATTAAGCTATTGTCATCATATTTTGTGAATAGAAGAATGAGAAGTTATCACAAAAGAAATTTGAGACTGGTTAAAATGAGGGAAGAAACAATATTTATAACGGAATATAGCAGTTACAATGTTCCTGTTACAATATAGCCGATTAGCCATTGAAAAATATGGCCGTTCAGAAAATCATATAGTTGTCGCTTTCAAATTATAAGTAAGACCGTTGTGGAATGCCACATCATCACCACGTCATTAATATGTTGTCATCATGTTTGCAACACAAAACTTTCATTTCAAAAGCGTTAAGTTTGTTTGGATGGATAGCACAGATAGAGAGTAGGGTTGGAATACATCGATGAAAAATTTAATAGGCAAAGTGGTGATTGTATTTTTTTTTTTTTTGTACTTTTGACTAGGCAAAAGTAGAGTAGGGTTGGAGATGCTCTAAAAGGATTTTTAAAGCTATTTTGCCTAGTCTGCACACAAAAATCAAGCTTCAAAAGTCTCTACAAAAAGACTAGCTTCTTTAACATTTTTTCAATAACTCAACAAATGTGTCGAGCCTCTTCCCCTAGACAACTATGCTGAACAATGTTCATTTTTAGAAAGAGTACACCTCACTTTTTAAAGTGTTCTCTCCTCCCTTTAATTTTAAAATATAACATGTTTACTTGAAAGAAGATAAGGAAAATAGTATTGTTGAATTATAAATACAAATTGACTTAGTCAAAATAGAAAAAAAGTACAATTTCACTATCAAATTTAAGTGTTGTACATGCTCAAACAATCTAAAAAATAATTTTGACATAATCATTCTGGCTCAAGGGCTGTATTTGGTGTAAGGCCTTTCTGAAATCCTACATGTGTATTGTTCACCCGGTTCTGAGTTCCGGTCCTGACATTTTTGTCCCTCTCATGTCGCTATGAGGCAGCTGAGTGAGATTTACGGCAAAACCCAACAAATGCGATAAACGAAGCTGAGGTTTTCTTTATATCTGACCAATATCAACCAAAACCATGGCATCAAGTAGGAAAACATCTCTTCTATATTAATATGAATGTATATATGTATCACTATATGCCTTATATTGTGTTTTAATGTTTGAGGCAAACTCACTTTGTTATGATTAATTTTTTGTACATTCTTGTTTCGTGAAAGCAAATATTATTGAAGACCCTAGAAAAGGCCTTCGATATGCCGATACCAGGAAATTTATGCACCCAAAGTGAAATTGATGGTCAAGCTTGTGTAGCACCAACACAGACACACAACACTGTCACTCCGACACATCGATTTTAAAAAATAGGACAGAACATGTTGGTGGACACATTTTAGGAAATATGTATGCCTATTCTTATATGATTAGAAAATAACAAATATGGCTCTAAATTCTAATTGTAAAGATGTTACACTATATGTACCTTAGATCATATATCTACCAATCACAAAAGTATTTGAACAAAATACATTTCATACAAAGTTCAACCTCTTTAATTAGAGTTTACTATTTCATTTAACACCCCCATCTTGTTGTGTGAGTGTCTTGAGAGTGTCCAAGGAATTTTTTAAAGTGTCCTTGGAGTGTCCAAAATAAAAACGTTGAAAAAAATAGGTAACTTTGGATTTGAGTATTGAACACGCGTCCGAGAGTGTCCCTGAGTGTCTGTGTCTGGCAACTGTCTGACACTGGTATGTGACCTACAACGAAGTGTCAGTGCTATGTAGAACGAAGCCAACGGTGGCTCTACAAATTTGTAGTAGGATGTTCAAAAATTAACTTTACTAGTTGACTTCACTAACAACATGTACACATAATCACGTATATTAGTATGAATAGTGCAATAAAAAAATGACTAACGTACCTAGTGTTTTACAATTGTCCTCTACGAGTTTTCATATTGTGAGCTAAGCATGATTAAATTGGCTTATTAAGCTACTACCTTTTTGGAATTATCCTCTTCTTATCATGGCTCTCTCATTAGGACAATATGACAAGATTTTTTTGTTGTAGACTTGGATCCAAAGGGAGATTGTTCTAGTCAACAAGGCTTCACTTAGAAGATCTTGTGTGTTGTGCTATTAACACAATACATTTAATAGAACATAGTCGAACTTCTTTTAAAACATTTGTTGATAACTGTATAAACGGGAAAATGAGAAATTAAACATAGCAATTGTTATGAATATTAAATTAGTCCATTCAGACCGTACGTAATGGCCATGGAGTTGATTGTCTAAGAGAGAAGGCATAGCACTATACTGATACCTATGGATCATTTTTTTTCTTTTTAAATTGGGAAATTTTTAAAAATGGTCCCTCTAGTTTGCACGAGTTCTCATTTTCGTCCTTCTACTATTAATTGTATCAATTTTAACCCTATAGTTTTCATTCCATCTCAATTTCGTCCATCTCCCTGACGCCGTCCATGAAACAAACGGAATTGAAGGGCAAAATTGTCATTTTATCTCACAGAGGGACCAAATTGAAATTTTATGCAAACGAGAGGGATTATTTTTAAAATTTTACATTTTACTTTCGTTTTTTGCAAATAAAATAAAAAAGACCATAAGTAATGTATTTGACAATTGAATTATTTTTTATTGGGTAATCAAACTATATTGAAAATTTTATATTTCATTACACATTACAAAAATATTAGAAAATGCACAAATCAACCCCTTAGCTAATGTCTTTGTATCATGTTCTTATAATCTTCTTATTTTTTCACCCAATAAAAAAAATGTTTAAAATCCGTGTTTATTTGTTATATGAGTGATCTTATGAGTAAGTCCCAAAATAAATACACTTATACCCATATTTTAATGTATTTGATCTCTTAATATTTAATAGTGTTTCATTACTTAATTAAACACAATTACAAGATTTCTAAATACTACTGAACAACTTTTTCTTTTTAATCATGTGACAAAAAAAACAACAATAGTGAAAATTCAATTGAAAAAAAAAATGCAAGACCAAGACAATTAACATAAGTGTTGTTTTTCGAATTTTCTCATTTTTTTTGTGATGTATATAATAAAAACTTTACAAAATTTCAACATATTTTTTATTATTCAATATAAAATGAGATGAGAAATATATTATATATGATGTATTTTAAATTTATTTACAAAAACAAAGTAAAAAATAAAATTATAGAAATAGTCCCTCTAGTTTACATGAAATCTCAATTTAGTCCCTCTGTGAGGAGAAATGACAATTTTGTCCTCCAATTCCGTTTGTTTCATTAACGCCGTAAGCGAGAGGGACGAAATTGAGACAGAATGCAAATTATAGGACTAAAAGTAACACAATTGATACTAGAGGGACGAAAATGAAAATTCATGCAAATTAGAAGGATCATTTATAAAAATTTCCCTTTTAAATTTTTGTATTTATGTCAATGTGTGGGGGCTTTGTTTGGACTAATGTAATAAGTGTTCAACTATGTATTATTGTTGTTGGGTGTCCATAATGTATCGAGTTGAGTGTTCAAATAAAATCAAAATAAAATTACTACGAGTAAAATTCTAGAAAGCAATTAGGGTGGTTGGCTGATGTAGGAGTAGGACAATAACGGGGGTTTTAGGGTTTTGGTAACTAATGGAAGGATTTGGGTTAGGGCGTAGCTAAATTGGAGAAACGGAATCAAACAGGGCTGTGTTAGGTACTGCGAACAGTAATAGGGGACTAATAGTAAATAAGAAAATAAGAACAAAAGAGAAAAAAAGAAGAAAGCTCTAGGAATCACTCCTAGAGGGTTTATGTGATTGCATCACACAATCCATAAAGAGGCTTCAAAAGCTCTTAAATTTTTCATAATATTCAACTACGTACCTTAAATTAGAAGCATTATTACCTTGCTTATACAGACTTGAAGACTTCCTAAACCAACTATAACTAGAAAAAAGAAAAGTACTAATTCTTTAGTCTTCCAAATCTACTTGTTACTCAAAATGACCCATAATAAATAATCCAATTACATAACTTGACCCATAAAATAACCCACACGGGCGACCTCTACAGTCCATGTACATGAAACTAAAATTACCAACATACCCCTAGCTGAAAAATTGTCTAGCGACATTCTTATTCAATACTCCCTCCGTCCCATTTTTTTGTCCCATGATGCCACTTTTTGGTGTCCCAAAATATTTGACCATTTAAACTTTTTAATGGGTATCATTGGATTCATTTCCTATTTTGCCCTTCCCCTCAAGTCACAATCAAATTGTAAAGTTGTACGACTGAAAAGTTCCATAACATTGAGAAAGCTTTTGCTTTTGAATTCTGAGTAAAAAGCTTGGAGGAATCTTTTGCCACCAAAATTTTGGAAATTGAAGTACTTTTAATTTGTAATCATGATGTTTCTTAAATGGTTGGAATGCCAAAAAAACCCAAACATTATGGGACGGAGAGAGTGCATAAATAAGACTCTACTGCGATTATTGTTTGACTATCCGTGCTTCTTAGGTCCCATCTTGTTACTATGCGAGTTTCCCTATATTGTCGCTTCCTTAAATTTAGTTTTCCTCGAGCCTCTCATATTCTCCATCATTGGCTGCCACCCATCTTTTGGTGCGATGTCGCCAATGACTGAAAGAACCAGAAGTTACCAAGTGAACCTTAGGGTCCTGTTTGATTGATTGGTCAGACTACTAATGACAAGGGCAGATCCAGCATTTACCTTTAGGGTTGCCAAAACTTGAGAGTCAAGTTTTCTAGGTTTGGAGCTCTCTATATCCAAGGGTGGGGTTTTCAAGTTTTGATCCTGAATACTAATGTTTCATAATGTTTGTTAGAAAAGTGATTTTTAGCACTCCACTTTTATTGTTTTACACTCCACAAATTATCTTTTAACCTCTCACATGGGATGTAAAATGCAAATATAGAGGGCTAAAATCATTTCGCTAACTGTGGTATTTAATTTATTTTATGGGTTTTTTTTATGGTGTATTTAGGGAGTGCCAGCATACATAAGCAATACTTACATATACATTATTCACCATACATATAGAGGATTCCTAGCAAAGTTGCATGTGCCATAGCTCCCCCGGCCAATTCCTTGGTTCTGTCCTTGGCTAATGAGGTATATATAATTTGCTATATGGAATCTTAAGCCTCATTTGTTTGTTCTGATTGATCGGATCGAATTCATAGCTCTGATTGATCGGATCGAATTATGAATTCAAGGTGCCCTAATGTCCTATGTTTGGTTAGAAGTTTACTGTCTATATTAACAATCCCATGAGAATGTGGTTTTATTAATCCATACATGAGCCGATTAGATTGCATATCTAGGAGATTATATGACCATTCAGCCATCACTATAATTAGTCAAACAAAATAGAGTGGGCCATAGTATGATAAATGCTGCCAAGGCTATTAAAGGGAGGGATTACAAATGCCACCACCAATTGTTTCATTCAAATGCCAGATATGCCCCCGGGGATTTATAATCCATCCCCATAAAGTCTAGTGAACCCAGTAGGAACTTATAACTACAAAAAACAAAAAAGAAACTTAAGTATTATGATGTAGGAATGACAGTTGATGAATATAGAATCAAAGTCAATCTACATATCGTATTGTAGATTGATCATCGAGAGACCACACTCGTCACTAGATTGGCACTGGCACCATCCTCATGTCTTCTTTGATAACATTGAATCTGGTAAATTCGTTATCCTGATGCTGAAATTGAACAACCAGTTGCCTTCTTGCTGGCATTTGACTAAAAAAAACAAAATGCTTTAAGCTCACTTGCACGATCTTTAATTTGTAGCAATGGCGGTACACTTTCTCCCAACAATATCGGATGGTCTGGGTAAATTGCACGTTTGTGCCAACCGTGCTCTGTCGTAACCTTGAAAATGGAAACACATATTATGTTGGCCCTAGTGAATTTTGGGATAGGATGCATTTTAATTTACTGGCACCAGCAATATAGATAATACCCCTCCTCTCTGTTGGGCTAATACTTGCTTCCTTTGTCATTGCTTCCTGAAAATGTCTAACTTGTCTACGTGCCCTTTCTAGAGCTTGTAGCTCTTGTTCATGGTTATTCAAAGGCAGTTAGGCAAGTTTGCCCCTGTTGTCGATGAGAAAGGCAGATAGACAAGCAAAAGAAGTGGAACTAAATTTTGAAAAAGTGAGGGAAATCAACAAAACTAATAGTGAAATAGGGCTGAGGGACGGGGAAGGGGAACAAACCAGAGTGGTGCTGGTGGTGATAGCTGGAGGGAGATAGAGAAATCAGATTTTGAGCCAGCCATTCCTAGTTTTGTCTGTATTCAGAAGTAATTTTATGGTGTACTTTTCCAAAATTTTTCCTTCACTTCGAAGAGGACTTACATTTTGAATATTCCAACATGGAAAGAAGGACCAACAATGAGGAACATCTGTAGTATTTTTAACTTCCTCTGGCTTTGATTAGATTAGCATGGAGGAAAATAAACATTGAACTCTAGCAAACCTGCACACTTATGCGGACAGAAATAAGCCGGGCAAATGCCTTAGTAAGACAAAAGCCTACTAGTCAAATTCTCTGAATTTCCTCAGTTGTTCCTCAAGTAAAAGTGTTCTACACTTGTAATATAGTTTCCCTAGTAAATAATACTTATAAAAAAAAATCCGACCTTGTTCCACTCCAGATCAACAGGCTTCGAGACTTACACATTTGACCTCTTAGTGAGGCGAGCTGCCCTAGCTCTGGTTAATTGAGTTATCCCAGTTGGTCTTTTGGATGCTTAATTTTAGTTGAAGTCGTGATTCATTAATTATTGGCTCACCCCATATACTATTTAAATTGCAACTGTGTCCAGTCTTCTGTGTAGCTGCAATTAAACAATCTAAACAAATGTTCGGGGAAGGGCAAAATGGTCAATTGCTTTAAAATGTCTTGCTGTGCAACTAAACCACTCCATTTTCAGGTTCTTAGATCACGTTGTTACTGTTGTCATTGGAATTGTTTGTTTCTAACTTTCTATCAGTGAATCAGTTTCCAGCTGGTGTATTGTGATTTACTATTTCTCTCTTACATTTTTTTTGGTTGTCTCTCTCTTTGTAACATTACTAATGTGGGACTGTAAAATAGTGTTGTGTTGGTATTCTTCTTTGTTTTATAAGCCAAGAATGACATTTATGATTGTTCTTCAGATAAAAAGATAAACTATAGCTTGAGATGAATGAGCTTGACGGGATCAAGATTCGGAGGAAAAAGCTTAAGCGGATTTGCAGTCCAATGCAAGATCGAATAAGTAATTTACCTTGGAACACATTAGATTGCATTCTTTGCCACCTCCCAATACGTGATGCTGTGAGGACAAGCCTATTATCAAAAAGTTGGAGATACAAATGGGTTACCCTTTCCAAGCTTGTATTTAATTATCGCAGTGGAAACTTGGAAGACATTCTTGGGAATATGAGGTAGTGAACTTTGTGTATCGGGTCCTCTTGGCTCATTGTGGCCAAATAGACGAGTTCAAGCTTTCAACTTATAACAGTATAAGTTCCTCTGATCTTGATCATTGGATAAGTCATCTTACAAAGAAGGATATCAGAAGGTTAAGTCTCATTTGTGGCGTTGATCTAGAAATGTACGAGTTACCTCCTTGTATATTCTCTTGTCAGCAAATAACTCACTTGTGCATCAACCACTGTTTGCTGAAGCCTCCTCTCGAATTCAAAGGTTTTAACTGTCTTGTGAGCCTTAATCTCGAGAGCTTTTCCATTGATACCATAGAACTTGAAAGGTTGATTCGCAGCTGCCCAGTTCTTGAGAGATTGGTGCTAACTAATATTCTCTCTCTGCCTCTGTTTAAGGTCTATGGTCCAAATCTCAAGTACTTGTGTCTGGAGGGAAACTTTGGTGATATCCACCTTGAGAATTGTTCACTTCTCACTGGCATCTCCTTCCAGATGACCTCAGACGGGTTGGAAAGTCACCAAGAGTTCGAGGAAGGATCGGCTTATAGATTGATCCAAGCTCTTGGTTGCCTTTGCGGTCTTCGTCGTCTAACTTTTTCTTGTGTATTTCTCAAGGTAATATTTTTAAATGTTTTTCTCTTCTAGAGAAGAAAAACTAAAAGAAGTTAAACCAGAACCGCAAGTTCATGAAAGTTTCAACGGTGTTATCAAGGGATTGTTTAGGTTGTAGAAGAAGAGAAGAAAATGTGGGATATTTCACCTTTTTTTCCAACCAGAACCACAAGATTCTAGACTTTCATTTTCCCGAGAAGTTATTAGTATAAACAAAACATGGCATTTTGTTAGCTTCTGTTTCACGGTCAGTTTTTTGATAAGAACTTCTTATAAAACTGTTTTTGAAAGCATATGCATTAAGCACTCATCGTTTTGTATTGTACGTATTATTTAGCGTGATTAATTCTCTGAATATTTAAAATATCTTTTTTCAGTGTCTTCTTAAAAATGCGTTCTTTTTTAAAATCCTTAAAAACAAGTTTCTAAACGCACCAACCAAATGAGTTTTCTAAACAATATTCTGGAAAACCAGTTTGCTAACAGAGGCCAAATGGCAAACAAGCAGAACAAAGCTTGTATTTTACAAGCTACAAGCTTTTTAACATATCCTGTCTTCGTTACTACTCCAGTATCTGGCTCTGAGCAAAGGACTAGAGAAACTTCATGTTTACAAGCATCTTAAGGCTCTTAAACTGTCGATGAATTCATATGACTTGGATGAGGTGGTTGTTGCTGTTTCGTTATTGAGCGGCTCTGAGCAAAGGACTAGAGAAACTTCATGTTTACAAGCATCTTAAGGCTCTTAAACTGTCGATGAATTCATATGACTTGGATGAGGTGGTTGTTGCTGTTTCGTTATTGAGCGGCTCCTCCAGTTTGCAAGAGCTTTACATCTCAGTGAGTTTCGAATTCTATTTACACTTATGAAGTAAGTGTACTAAAACGAACATGTCCTACCTGCCCTAGCTGTACGGAGTGCGTATGAGTACTCATATTTGGCATGGTTATCTGCATATGTACCAGTACTACGTACGAGGAACACATATTCCTATTCATCTTGTTGGTTTCTTTTCAACTCCATAAGCACCCAATATATACTCAAGTCGTATCTATGTTGGAGGAGTTTTTTCTTTTACACAGAGATCAAGTTAGATTTATGGGACTTTTTCTCTATGCTTTGTTGTAAGGACATATCCCAATGGTTCCATTACCCGTACACTTGCTTTATCGATTTAAAATTTTTTGTGTTTTATTGATAAGTTTAGAATTGAGATTAAATTGCTTGAAATTGATCACGGGTGTCGTTATCTTGTTTAGGCTTGCAATGATGTGCACATAACCCACCGACCTATAAATTTTCTGGACAAACTTCAAGCGAATTGCTATTTCAATGCTCTCCGTGTTGTGGAGATAAAACTACACGGGTACAACAGCGAGCAGAATTCTATCCCTTGCTGGAGATTGGAGTTGGAGGTCATCAAGTTCTTGCTTTCTCGTTCTCCAATACTTGAGAAGATGATAATCCAAATGTTTGGACAAGGAATTCAACTGCATAGACTCTTTATGGGAGAGTTGCTGGAATTTGAAAGGGCCTCACCAAGAGTGGTTATCACATTCTTTCCTTGAAATTTACTCCCCTCGCTTCATCTGTCCTTCTCTGCAGTGTCGGTAGCAATGTTGAAGCAGGGACTCAATTTAGGTAAGAAATTTCTCTCACATCTCCTGATGATATTCCAGTAATCTTTAATATCATAAATGTTGATATACTTTCAGTTGGGATAGGGAATGAAGTTCTCGTGACCCATTAATTGAAAGCTTGGATATATCTTACGCCATTGACGTTCAACATTTCTTTTCTTTTTTTTGGGTCAAGCGGAAGGCCTTCGGTCCCATTTGGTAATATGTAACACAAAACATATGTTCTGGTGTATAGACAATTAGACATATTTATATGATGTGCATGAGCTTGCGTTGTCCTTTTCGTAACTACAGGCTTCTCAAAAATTAGGATTATTCTACATCTTAGTGAGCTTCTGACGGTATTTGCATATGCATTTTGTGATTTGTAGTACCATTGTGAATTGACATAGAATCCATTGGTTGCTAGCTTTTCTCCCCAACCCTGCTTACTCCTCTAAACATTCTCCCATTCACTTAACGCTTTGATTCTACGGAGTGTGGTTTATAATTTATCGCTATTTCTTCCTTTCTCTGGAGAATGTCTTCTTTTTCTCACATACTTCAGGTCAAAAATCTACTGGTGTATCTCGTGCACGTATGAGAAAAGGCCCTCATTCCCTTTGTTATTATCATGTGGGAGACGCAATCAAAGAGAATATAAGACACATGATATATTAGGAAAACATTAGCTTGATTACTCGCTTGGTTTTTACAATGGAGAGAGCCCTCCTTTTTATAGGCGCAAGAAGGGATAGCTTGCGTCATCGCTTACATCACTGAACAGTATTATACATAATTGCCTCGTACTGTTACCACATAAATTTTTACTACTGTACCAATTACTCCCTCCGTCCCTTTTTAAGTGTCCTGCTTCGTAACTCCAACTTATTAAAAAGGCATCATCATTACACCTTTCACATCAACTTTTTCCTCTACTTTCCCTACTTATCCATCATCATTACACTTTTACTCACTATCTTTTCAAAATGAAATCTACTTTTAGGGACAAAATAGACAATTCACTAATTTTTACCCTCCTAACTTTACAAAATGGACACTTATTAAGGGACAGCCCAAAATGAAATACTGGACACAAAATAAGGGACGGAGGGAGTATATGATACAACAACACCAACAACAGCAGTACTACTTCTGCCATATTTACTACTACGTACAACCTAAACAACACACACCAATTATATGATACAACAAGCCAATAATTTCACCACCTCCTGAAAATGAAAGAGACAGCTAGCAAGAGCACATGTTTGTTATTCTGGATTATTTGAACCACTGCTTCTAAAATAGTCTTCAGTTCTGTCAGTCAAGTGATACTGGTCCAAAAGATAGCGAATATTTTGACGTCATTCTTCTGGATAAATATCATTGAATTTCCAGTTTGCGGATTCATAATGGAGGAGAGATGAGGGAACTTTTGCAAGTGTCAATCTTTCGAGTGAACACAGTGTTTGAGTGATGACAAGATAATTTCCACTGTTAATTTAGATTCTCTGAGACTCTGGATGTGCAGAGAAGAATATAGTATGATACTCCTTTCGCCAAGTGATAGAACCATCTGGATTAGGAAGACATTTGTTGTTACGACTTGTCCAAAAAGTAAATTGGAGATTTCCGCCTGCACTGTTAAGGATTTGTCTGATCTTCTGTTGCCAGTAGGATATGCTTCCGAAGAGCAAGAGAAATTTCAAAAAGAAATCTTCTGGAGGATGGACCTGATTGAACGCCGCATGTGCCAGATAAATCAATACTGCTGATTTATTAAAGCAGACACTTATAGTATAAACAACTACTAAGTACCATAAAAGGAGGTAGGCCTCTTTTTTGAAATAAAAGACATTGCAGTCATATATTTCAAACTGGGTGAGAAATGGATAGACTGGATGGAAAGATAGACCTTCTATGAGACTTTCATCAAGACCATACTTGAAAATGCAGAGATGTTGAAGGTTTTGACACATTTGGACACACCTGGAAAGAATGGTTAACTCTAAAATGTGACACTGAAGGTGGACAGGAAGATTAATTGGGTGAAAACAGGAAATCATTGGGAAACAATCAGGAACAAATGAATGTGGTTTTGTTTTTAAAAACTGGTTGATTTCTTTTTTGAGTCTTGACAAAAAATCAGGGAGGACATTTGTTTTTCCTTTTATGTGAACAACATCAAAATTCCAATTGGAAAACCAATTTGCCCATCTGAGTAACTATGTCTTTGGAAGGTGCTTTTGTTTGAATTTGAGCATGCTGAAAAAACTCATCATATCAGTCTCAATTAGAAAATGATGACCGATTAGATGAAATTCAAACTTCTCAATGCTCCTTTTAATTGCCAGAATTTTCTTGTAAGTAGAGTGGTAATGAAGTTCTGCTGGAGAAAATGTACCACTTTTGTATCCACAATTCTGCGCTTTTGTTCTGAATTTTCTTCCAAAAGAACTGCTCCCCAATATAGATCAGAGGCATCTGTCTGAATGACTCTCTTCCCATCTGAGGGTATGGTTAATGGAGGAAGAGTTTTGACTATGGCTTTGAGGTCTTTGACAACTTTGGTATAAAGGGCTGACCAAAGAGGAGGGGTTTTCTTTAGTAGAGCTGAGAGATGAGTACGGTATTGGGCAAGGTTGGGAATAAAATCAGCCATATAGTTAACAATTCCAAGAAACTGTTGAACTTGTTTGACTGTAAGATTTTCATCTGAAAAATGGTCAAGTTGAGAGACTATATAAGGTTGGAGGGCATATTAACCTTTAGAGATATGCATCCCTAAAAAATCAATTTCTGGTTGAGCAAGAAGAATTTTTTTCTCTGAGAGCATGATACCATGGATTTGAATTAAGGAATGAAAAGTTTGTAATAAAACAACATGAGACTCAATATCTGGGGAAAAGAGTATGATATCATCAATGTAGACAAATGTTGAGGACAGAATTGGGGAAAATACCCGAATCATGGCCTTTTGAAATAAAGATAAAGCTATTTTCAATCCAAAATGCATGACTAACCACTGAAAGTGGTGATCTGGAATGCAAAAATCAGTTTTGGGACAATCATCTAGATAGATGCCGAGCTGCCAGAAACTTGCTTTTAAATCAAATTTTGAGAAAATTTGAGTTTTAGGCAAGTTTGCAAAATGAACACTTCTCCAAGGAAGAGGCAATTTGTTATCCTGCAGAAAATGATTAAGAGGCTGGTAATTGATAGCCAGGCGAAGTTTTCCTCTTATCTGCTCTGTCCTTTTATTTACATAAAATGCTTCACATGCTCACTGAGAGGTTGTGGGCTCGATCAAACCTTCTGACTGAAGTTGCTGGAGCTCTTGAAGAACAAACTGGTAGTGTTATGGGTTCATTCCATGATGGGTAGTTTTGGTGGGATTGATGTCTTTATTTTTCTTAAAGGGAAGAGAAATGAAGAAATCTGAATTTTTTCAAAGTGGGTTGGAGCATTTGGTGAGGAATTGGGAATGGGATTCAGCACAGGAAGTTTGGATTATGGCTTCTTTGATGAACGAGAAATTTTCTATGGAAAAGATATTTGGTTGGTTGGTCCAGGGTAACAAGTAGTTTTTGTATTTCAAACCTTTTTTGAGCCAGAAGACTTTGCTGAGATTTTGGAGAATATCAAAACCTAATAATAAATCTTTTCCTGGGAAATCAGAACCATAGACTTGGTGTTTTATGGTGTATCCAGGGAAAAATTGGATGGTAATAGGTTTACTAATCAAAGTGATGACAAAAGTTTCTCCATTGGCTACTGTAAAGGGTCTAAAACACGATTGCCAGTAGGACCTGGGGAGGATTGCTGGGTTAAGAATGGAGGCTACTGCACCAGTATCAAAGAAAGCGATAACTGGTATAGGTTTCTCATATTTTCCAAGCAAGATTTTGACATTGGCTAAGGGTTGAGCTATCATGATGTTTGAGAACTCAAATATTTGGATTTCATAGGGAAATGAGACAGAATCATCAGAAGAATCATTTGATTCTGATGAAGAATCATCAAAGGTAAAGGCAAGGATTGCCTCAGCCGTTGCTTCATCATCAATGAAAAATAATAATTCAACATCGGCATCTTCAAGATCATCATCAATGAGAGCCAAAGAGCCCACCATTTTGTCCACCATTTTGTCCCTTGCTGCTTTATTTGGACACTGTTTAGCATAGTGTCCTTTCTTTCTGCATATGTAGCAGCGATCAGACTTTCGCTGCCCTTTGAATTTTTTCTTCTTGAAAAATTTTCATTTTTTCTGGCGTGAGAACTTGCCAGATTTTGAAAACTTTGGAAACTTGCCAGGAGACTGGAACTTCCACTTTTGAAAGTATTTGGACTTCCAATAGGAAGGACGGCAAGTGCACTTCTTATCTTTGCACTTTATAGATATGTCTGGTCGGTCACATGCTTTGCCATGAAGTTTTCCCTGTTCTACAAGTGTTCTGAGGAATTTTTGGTGATTGCACAGTTTTTCCAAGGCAATCAATGAGTGCTGGTAAATACTGCCAAGAAATGTTGCATTCAGCGTCAATCCTTTTGTTTGAAGTGACCTCGTTGTCTCATTTCTCAATGGTTCAGGAAGGAAATTGAAAAAGGCTTGCTTGCTTTATCAAGTTCTTGATTAAAGTATTTGAGACTCATGATATTTAGCTTAAGCATTATTTAAGATGCACTATCAACTTTATATAACAATATCGGGCCTCACGGCATTTAATTTAGTGACCAATATACAGGAAGAAGGGAAATAAGCCTTAAAAAGATGGTACTAAATTTTTTGCTAAATTTCAATAGCTGATGGGGGTTGCAACCAATGGTATGATGGAATAGATTGGACAGGTTGTTGGACAAAAGAAATATGACAAATTTGATGTTGGCTATCGATACTAATGGACAACATTGACAGCGCTAAACGATAGAAATAGTGCAATTAAAAAAAATGTGCAACGTTTAGCGAAGTTGAGAAAACTGACAATTTAATATGCAAACGTAATTCATATCAACAATATTGTTTTGTTATAAACATAATGTTATTTCGGAAAAATTAATGTCTATGGTGCTTCTTTCAACGATGTAAGTGGGGCATTTAAAGGCGATGTCAAATGTAACTACAAGAAATCTGTCTTCTCTCTTTGACTTGATTGTCAATAATCTTCGCAGTGGTAAAGACAATGGAGTATATGAATTGGCAATTAATATCCGACAACGAGTATATGTCTTAAGTTTAGCATGATTGTGTGTATAATATCTGCTAAGAATTTATTGACGATTGTTTTGAAGTAACTAGATTGATTAGGATTCATATTTACATTGAAGAAAAATTAGTCGATTAGCATAGCTTTGATCATAGATGACTTCCCAGTATATGAAAGAAAGTTGAGGTTCCACGTTTGTTAATGGGTTAGTTGAAATGTTGTGAGAACAATTACCTCCTCTTGTATATATGTATTCCGTTAAGTAGAAATAGAGAATTATTTGCCAACCACAAAGCTAATAGCGATGGTGGAAAGACTTTTCAAAACCTCATTCACAAAGCGTAAATGCGAATCGGTCATAGAGGACAATTATAACGACCCTAATACATATTATATCCCTCAATACCGTGCTTTTCATTAATTTATTTCTATCTTCTGTTCCTCACAATTGTTTTGCTGGTGTTGATGGTCACTTAATCTGAGTTGATGGTGATGTTTGTTGAATCGTCAAGCTGAAGTTTTCAATATGGGTGTTGAATCTTGTTTATTGTTGAGTCTTGTTTATTATTGTTACGTTTCCGTTTGTATCAGTTGTTTGATGGTCGTCTGTCGAGTGATTTTGTGTATGTCTGTACTTTCTTATTCATTATCAATGAAGTTTCCATTTGCTCGAAAAAATTATTGATTGGGAATTGTTTAAATTGGTAATTCATTATATAGGGAAATGCTTCAATACACGCGGTTACTGGTTAATTGCATTGTTTATGCAAATCTTGATATTTTATCTATGGGGCCGGTTCCCCCTACACAAAATTTGACACAAGTTTTGACAAAATACTATTCGGAGTTCCACTCAAATGATCGAAGCCGTTCAATTCATTTAAAATATGCTTTTAAGAGTTCTTATAAAAAATCAATTCAATTCAATCCGATATCGATAAGGATTTGATCAGTTCATTTTATTTTATCTTGTAAAATTTGACAAGAATCAATTGAATGAACCAATTAAGCATTTACCGATATCCGAATGAGCTGATTTTTTATGAAAACCCCTAAAAATACGTTTTAAACAAATTGAACGGCTCTAATCATTTGCATTGGACTCCAAAATGGGTCCTACAAAAAACTTGTGTCAAATTTTGTGTGAGGGGAACCGGCCCCTCTATCTATTGTCTGGCTTTTGTGTAAAAATGTTTTTCATATCTATATTAGGTAAACAAAGAATCTCATCACATAGGGATCACAAAGGAATAAGATCCACTTAAGGAATCAAACAAGAAAGTCTTGTCCAAAAAGTTTCAAAAGTCCAGCTTTGATGATATGTTAAAACATCCAACTCAACCACTGGCAATGAGTGAAAAAACCGTCCAAACTCATACTAGTTTTGAAGGTTATATATTAACCAATGTGGGACAAGCTCAAACACATACAACAGAAGCTTTTTGCTCCAAGTTGCACCTAAGTTATGCAAGCTCCGAGAGGTTCTATTTACTTCTTACAAAATGAGTACTACTACAGAACAAAGTCACTCAAGCTCGAACTTGTATTGATCAGCTTGTTCAAAGCTTGGTTAACATTGGTTTGTTGCGGAAACAAATGAAGTTCGACCATTTTTAAAACTCATTTAAGCTCTCAACCGAGTTTGAACAAGTTACCACTCGGCTCTACAAGCTTATAATGTTTAAAAAATTCAAATAATTGAAATATGCCCGATCAAAGTTCCTTGGATTGACTCTCCATATAAACAAGCCCAGTTGAGTATAGTTTTGAAACTCTTTTAAGCTTTCAAAACAAGCATGAACAATCTACTATTCGGCTCTTTTACTCTCATTTATAAGCCTTAACAATGGGTGTAACCGAGAAACCAATAACAAAGATACTGAAAATCCTTCCTGTATTATTATATTTACTGGAGAAACATCACTTTATGGTGCCTTGGCCAAACATCCATAGCAAGTAGCCCTCGGAAAGGAAACCTACTAGTTTCACAGATACAATCACCATACAAATTTCTCCCTACATATTCTGATCGCCAAATTGACTCAGAAAAGCAAAGGGGCCTGTTTTATTACATATCCATCTCTTCGAGGACAAGTTCTTCAATGGCCTGTGACCACCACGTCATGTTTTGTCCAACAAATACTATTCCAAGACCCTGGACAACACCTCTCGCGACCAACATTGACAAGTGAAAAAGTTGTCTTCAGTAAGATGGGAAAGGGTACCTGATGTTCCATATTGTTTGTGTTGGCCGACCATAAATGAGGACCAAAAGTGACGTGGTGGTCTAGGACCCAAGAATGATTACGACTCCTCCAGATTAGCACCTGTATGAGATAAATCAATAAAAGGTGGCATATCTTATGCCATCAGCATCAACGCCCAAGTTACTCACAAACCTTCTAGGATAAATGGTTTAATTTGGTCAAGGGAAGGAGATTCAAGCTGCTGACCAGGTTTACCTTGGCCTTCTAGCACAGGAGGCTCAATTTGCTTGAACGGTTCCACCAAACCACCATTATCAAGAGGCTCAAGCTGCAGTTGTTGTCTGATTTGATCAAGAGGAGCCGGCACCAATGGCTGGTACTTGGGCTTATTTTTCTCTAGGAGAAGATAAGTGGTGCAGTACCAAAACAAAAGGATTCTACTTTGAGCCATCACTGTATCTCCGATGCCAGTTCCTCCAAAAGAAAGCCGCTCGAGCACCTGTAAAGAGAATAAAGAAAACAGGTCAAAATAGAAATACCCACAGATTCAAAGATTCCCATTGAAACACAAAGGTTCACCAGATGGCACTCCCAAATCAGATATTAAACAGAGGTTGGCTACGCATTGTTTTAAGTTGTGGCATGGTGATCTAATATGCTATGGATGCAGGGTTGAGGGCTAGGAACCAATGTGACTTTAAAAACATAAGCTCATGGGGCCAGTGGTGATCTAAAACGTTCATCATATGAGAAGTTTATTGACAAAGTATAACTAATAACAATTTAATTAGGGGTTAATTACCGAGACACCCCTCGAAGTATACCTCTTTGTCTCGCTCACCGCCTCTAAGATTTATTGTCTTGTAAACCCCTTCCGTTAGGGGTCCGTCTAGAACTGTTAAAACTTTCACCTAGATTCTTTCAAAAGTGGTAAAATGTTCCAATATTGCCCTTACTTTATCTTTGCCCCAAACTGCAACCACCACCAACCACCATTTCCAGCGACCACCACCTAAGGCACCCTTCTCACTCACTGCAACTCCCGAATCCTCCACCTCCACCGCCCTCGACTTTGATTTCTCCGACATCTTCAGCCTTGCCGTCTCCTCCACCGCCTCGATGACTCAAGTAACCACCGCCTCCTCAACAGCACCTTTTCCATCTGATCCACCTTCGATAACCCAACCGACACCATCGCACACTCTCAGAATTTAACAGTTAATAATGTCTTGCGATCTGAATTTAACTACAAAAAATCTGACAACAAACTAAAACCCAGAAAAGAAAAGAAATGTCACCTCCGTCGTCAGCATTGCAGTCATTTGGCCCGTTTTCGTTGCTGCTACCATTGTTAACTGATTTGGGTTTTGGTGTTTGGATTTGAAAGGAAAGCACAGAGAAGTTGCCTTGGAGGATTCCTTTTCGGGTTCCGGTTGATCTGTGCTTGGTACTGGCTTTGAATTTTCGTCGTCATTGGTCAGCGGGGGCTGGACTGGGTTGGTGGAACCGTGGAAGTGGAGGAGGAAGGGCGGTCAGTGTCTTTGACGGGCACGATCTCGTGGCTGCCAGAGGTGGAGGGGATGTGACGGCAAGGAGGCAATTTCGGTTGACATTTTTGGGGTTTGTTTTTTATAGGAGAGAGAGAGAGAGAGAGAGAGAGAGAGAGAGAGAGAGAGAGAGAGAGGTGGCTTGATGGTGGTCACCGGCGTTGGGTTTCAAAAAATGGCGTGATTGTGGTCGTGAATGGAGTTTAGGATTTGGGGAAAAAAATTTGGAGAGAGAGAAGTGTGTAACGAGCTGGTGTGTGGGTGGAATATATACGTAAGGGCAAAATGCTCTTTTGCCTTCTTTCCGTCCAATAGAGTTAGGTCGTCCGAATGAAAACTTTAATGAAGGGGTCTAACCGTAGGCAAAATTCTTAAAAGGGGTGAGAGAGACAGAGGTATCCTTCGAGGGGTGTCCAGGTCATTAACCCTTTAATTAGGCTGATTATTTTAGTTTTTGGGGGGTTTAAACGTAAAGAAAACTACACAAAACACTAAGACTAAAAAGAGGCATCTGCAACATCTACTGCCAGAAATGCAGCCACTTGTGCTAGTGGGATCACCAATGTTCTAAAAATCGCTAGGCGTTAATCGGGTGGAAATGGGGTGCCTAGCGCCTAGGCGCCGACTAGTCGGCCGCCAAGCGCCTAGGTGGGGACTAATTGGCTGTCTAATCTAGGCGTCGGACCACTGCCTAGCGCCTAGGCAGGGACTAATCGGCCTAGGTAGCCGCCTTTTAGAACACTGGGGATCACCAACAAAACCATGATCTGTTGCCAGATTCACAAGTTTACCAGAAAATATACAAAGCCCATCCCTCATTTTAATGTAAGAGAAAGGTAAACTATAGGACCTGTGTACAAAATACATCAGCAATATACATCTTATGTAGATGTTAGAATCAGAAGTATAATGTTGAAATGAGCATATTAAAATTACAATTCGTGTGCTGCCATAATTCTTTTCCGTATAGAACCATGGGCAGCAAGCCTCCAGCTTAATGTTCTACCCCAAGCACCTTATCCTAATCTAGGTAAGAGTCAATCTTTACATTTTCCAGTACACAACAGTCAGAGGGCTGTAAGAACATCCTCTTTTGTGATATCTAATTTTTTATATTGCTTGTTGTAAAGGATTAATGTTCTCCACTCACCTGTTCTCCTGATTGTATATCGAACGAATTCTGATGATCAAAGTGAAGGCCACTAAATTCATTAATGCAAAGCCCTTGAAATGCCCTGAAAGTACCACAAATGGTCCAATTACAAATTGTTGAGAGAAGAGCAAACAAAAAAACTCTTCCATTCAGCTTGCATAGAGTACATCAGGCATGGAAGTAAGAATGTACTTACCATCTTATGAGAGAAACACGCGGAATCCAGCGGAAGATAATTGGAGTGTTCTCTGCATTGACATAGTAGCCTCCAAATACAATGAAAACTGTCATAAGAGATGGCCCTAAGGCCATTGCTGCTTCAGTTGTGGAAACCATGGCTCCTACAGTTAGACCCATTGCAGATGCAGCAAATGACTCCGCTGTTACAATCCCGCAAAACTTTCCAAATCTAAAAATCAATATGTAGTGTCAGTACCTTCAAGTTTAAGGTTTCTAATTACCTTGTACAAGTTCCTTATGGTATCCCATGCCCAATATCTTGAAGGTGAAAACGCCTAATTCCCATCTAAGTTTACTATTATTGACATACCCTAATGAGTTGACATTATAATTAACTCCAAAGAATAGTAACTAAGCTTAAACCCTGGATTGCTTTTCAGAACAAATATTGTATCATCAACTTGACAAGCCTTACCAGGGTTGCAACTATAAAGAAGAGGCTGTAACACATGTTAATAGGCTAAATTGCTTTGTCTACGTATCCAACAAAACCAAATGACTATGAGTAGAGAGGCTGCTCAGGCTCACATACTAGCGTTGATGGTTCTAATTAACTAATGTGGGACAAGCTCTAATACTCCCCCCGCACATGCAACCCTGACCCACAGGTGGCGAGCTAAACAAAGGATCCATAAATAGGGATCACAACGAAACAAGGTGTGCACACAAACAAACAAGTGTTAAATTAAGAGAGTCTTGTCTAAAATCCTCCAAAAGCCTAGCTCCAATACCATGTTAAAGCATTCAATTCAAAATCATTTGGCTTTGAGTGGAGAAGCCGCTCAAGCTCATATACTAGTTTTGGAGGTTATAATTCACCAATGTGGGACAAGCTCTAACATGCTTCAATAAAAAAATAATGGAATTAGCTATACCTAGTTTAATATACATTGTTTCATACATAGAACTCATCCTGTTCCTTCCCCATGGCACACTTGTGGAATGCCACAAAAGCTATTGCTGATATGAGGACACCACATGGACTGAGGTCAAGGCAAGACGAGGACACTTAATAAGGAGAGAGAGAGAGAGAGAGAGAGAGTCTAGCAAATGCTACCAACACTTCACCAATGCCACCACACTCACCCAAACATAGTTTTTAGTTCTTCATATGGTGAAAAATGAGCACTTTTGTATGTTGCGAACAACAGTGTGCATGCCAAATAGCAAAAAATATTTTCGGGCCCATCTTCAGGGCAGCAACCAAACAAAGAACAATGACGAATTTTATTCAGAAATATTTTTAACATATTTACCTTCAGCACAAAAGGCGTGTAAATGAATACTATTACTAAGATTTATAGTCCTTTAAAACCTTGTAAATGAGGTGCTACAATTAAGAAAATCCTAGCCCTAATTATTTTCTTTCTCACATCATGCAAGATTTCTACTTTTCTAAAACAGAGGTACATGATATTTGGGCCTTTGTTTTTGAAGTTTTTCTCAGAAATCTGCGGTATGATTTTATAGCCCTAACGTCTTCTTTAATGCACATTTTGTAGCCTTATATTGAATTGCTTAAAATTTGAGGAAGAAATCTCAAAAGAGAATAAATCAGTAATGTTTTGCTGATGCAGCCGAAAATAGCCCAATAGTAAACAAGCGGACTACACTACTTTACTGTAATCACTTCAAATCTTGATTGGATGGATATAGTGCTTACAAAATTACTAACCGTTTTACATGTTATCAACACATTTCTGTGTCAGTTTTAGGTTTCTTTTTGTACCAAAAAATATGCTGCAGATCTTTTAAACTTCTAATTTTACACTTGTTTAAAGGACCAACATTTCAATTCCCCTTATAAAATTAATAGTATACTTCACTTTTATATGACTGCATACTTGGTACTTCCATATCAAAGAAGAGAACAATTATACATGGTTTTTTCTATTTTCTCATTTTGTAGAATAAATGAGACTACATTATCACCACTTAATGGACCATCCATCGTTGCTTTTATTTTCTACTAGCGCTGGGCATGTGCAGGACTCAATACCAGTCATCATATTTGTTAAAATAAATAATAATGATCAGAGTCATGGATTATGTTAATATGTATCACCTTTGCACATCAAAATGGTCAATCTTGTCAACTACCATAGTTAGTCGCCACTATCACATTTTGAAATGTTTTTCACCATCTATCATTATTTGGTTGGACTATTTATGTTGATTCCCACTTTCAATCTTCTTCTATTACGGGCTTCTACCATATTTGTCATACTCCTGAATATTAATCAGTCTGTAAAATATTTTGGTTGGCACAAATTGTCCTGCATAAATGTCGATTGCTTCCATCATTGGCTTTTCAATTTTCTGTATTTTTCTAACATTATAAGTCAAGTAATTTTATAATGGTCACTGATAATCTTTTGTGGTGTCTATTATTGTCATTTAAAAATTTGTGTTACAATCTTACGTGCAAGGGTGGGGCCCATGCCCGGACTTGTTAAATATCGTGGGTCCCACTTTTGTAATGTAGTTTTGGGTGGGCCGACATGTCCCTGCTTGTTAAATGTCATTTAAATGTCATGGGTCCAACTTCTGTAGTATAAAGGTTAGTATTGTATTGTTGCAGGTTCCACAAAATAATAAGGGCAAAAGAATAATGGTAAAAAAAAGATACAGGGCTTATATATATAGCCGGTTCCCCTCACATAAAAGTTAACACAATTTTTGACACAAAACTAATCGGAGTTTCATGCAAATGATCAGAGCCATTAAATTCGTTTAAAATAAGTTTTAAAGAGTTCCCATTAAAAACCAACTCATTCTGATATCGGTAAGCGCTTGACCAGTCATTCAATTTTATCATGTAAAATTTGACAGGAACCAACTGAATGAACCGATTAAGCCCTTACCAATTTCCGAATGAGTTAATTTTTTACGGAAACCCTTGAAAATATGTTTTAAACAAATTGAACTATATAAGTGATTTTAAGGGTGCCCCAAATCTCAATCTCATAGTTTCCGATCAAATTTTTATGATCCGAACCGTTCAATGTGTGCAGAATGTGATTTTAAGGGTGCCCGCGAGAAATTAGCAAAAAAAATGACCAGGAAAGGCTTCATTTGAGCAGTTTATATTTGAACCGTTCAATAAAAAACTTTTCGAAACTTTTCGGATCAAGCCCTTCCCGGTCATTTTTTTTTGTTGATTTCTCATGAGTACCCTTAAAATCACGTTCTGATCACATTGAGCGGCTCGGATCATCAAAATTTGATCGGAAACATATATATATATACACACACACACAAGGGGCATCCAAAAAAACACCCCAAATCTCAATCTCATAGTTCCCGATCAAATTTTTATGATCTGAACCGTTCAATGTGTAGAATGTGATTTTAAGGGTGCCCGCAAGAAATTAGCAAAAAAAAGACCGGGAAGTGATATATATATACGGGGCGGTTCCGGGGACACCCAAAAAAACACCTAAAAAAACACCTCATAGTTCCCGATCAAATTTTGATGATCCGAGCCGCTCAATGTGATCAGAACGTGATTTTAAGGGTACTCGCGAGAAATCAGCAAAAAAAATGACCGGTAAGGGCTTGATCCGAACAGTTTCGAACAGTTTTTTTTGAACGGTTCAAATAAAAACTGCTCAAATTAAACCTTTCCCGGTCATTTTTTTTGCTATTTTGTCGCAAGCACCCTTAAAATCACATTCTGCACACATTGAACGGTTCGGATCATAAAAATTTGATCGGGAACTATGAGATTGAGATTTGGGGTGTTTTTTTAGGTGTCCCTTGAACCATCCCGATATATATATATATATATATATATATATATATATATATATATATATATATAGACACACACACACACACACACTCCCTCCATCCATCCCAAATTCTTTGTCCTGTCCGCAAAACGGAGGGTTAAAATTAATGCAATTTTTTCAAAAAAAAATTCGAACTTTTTTCACAAATTAAAAATACTCATTGATATCTAGTAAGTTGTTGAAAAACTTATAATTTTTTCTTGCAAAAATTGTATTATTTTTAACACTTCATTTTACGGACCGGACAAAGAATTTGGGATGGAGGGAGTATGTATATATATATATATATATATATATATATATATATATATATATATATATTAGTCTGGTTCCCTTAAGGGATCCCGCACGGGCTTACCGTGCGGGACTCCCATTTTCCGATCGAATTGGGACGATCCGAGCCGCTCAAAGTGATCAGAACGTGATTTTAAGGGTACCCGCGAGAAATCAGCAAAAAAAATGATTGGGAAGGGCTTGATCCGAGTAGTTTTTTATTGAACGGTTCAGTAAAAAACTGCTCGGATCAAGCCCTTCCCGATCATTTTTTTTGCCGATTCCTCGCGGGTACCCTTAAAATCACGTTCTGAACATATTGAGCGGCTCGGATCGTCGCAATTCGATCGGGAAAGGGGAGGTCCGCACGGTAGACTGGCAAGGGATCCCTCACTGGATCCGTGGTGTATATATATATACATATACATATACATATATATATAGACACACACACACACACATATATAACACAACAGAATCTTCTACAGTTCGTCTGTCATGCTCTATGGGCCACATAGTGTCCCAATGCGCTCAGCAAAAGAAGACTGAACACATGAAATAGCATTCCACAGCACATTTAAGATCAGAAAAACAAACTGGTCCAGGTAATCATTATGAAAACTCACCTAGAAAAATTCGGATGAAGACGAGCCATGGGGTACAAAATGGTTCCAAACAACAGTGGGAATGCTGCTCCAATGGGGATCTCAGCCAGCAACTTTGAAAGCAGATATGGACCTAATCCATAAGACCCTTTTGCCCGCTCTCTATCAACAATTGCACGTTCCTTGGGAAACACACCGCCAGTTTTTGTTAGGGCAGCCATTGCAGTATTTATAGCAGCAACCTAAGGGAATAAAACCCAAACAATACACAGATAAGGGATCAAATAATCAAATACATCTATTTAAACAAATCCACTATTCATACGTTGTTCTAATAGTTCTAGTTTTGGATCTAAAGGCTTCTGGGTAAAACTTTTCCTCATTTTGGTAAGAAAACAAATGAAATAAATTTACAGCAAGCAATATCAACCATTTTTGCTGGATTTTTTTATTTAAACAAGTAATTGGCAGCACAAACAAGTACGAAAACTGCAGGAAAGGAAGGACCGCAACACGAGAAATGAACAACTGTCATTAGGACATAATTTCGAAGTACACACTAGAATGACTTCAATCCACTATATCACATGGAGTCATGGCATATATACAGCTGAAGATTCACTGCTCAAATCTAGGCTTGATAGCTAGAGATACAGACCTGAGTGATGTTCTTATCTCGAATTATCATTTATCAACATCTCATTGACTGTACTTTTGTGACTACCTTTTGAAAGTCAGCAATGTGCTCAATGTTCCCGTAAACAAAAGATCAATAAGAACAAAAATATCTTCATTCAATTCCCTAGCACTAATAAATTACAGAAGGCCAATGACATTGCATACCTGAAGCAATCCCATTCTGTCTTGTATCGAAGTCTGGGATCTTCCCATCCTCCAGAAAACAGATCCAAAAATAATTGCTGATGCAATTGACATCCTTGCCCGAACTTTGTTTGTAGGCCCATCACGAGAAGCCTAGTCATTCATTCATCATTGGCAATCAGATTGGTGAAGAAAGTGAATTGTAACTAAATAAATCTCACTATTCGATTTCAAAACTGTCTGTGGATTTCCAACTAAATAACTATGCCAAAGTATCACTCTACCATCTGCATCTTTATGATTATTCCACAGTTGGAAAGCAAGGATTCATCCTAAGAAACAGGAAGAAAAACATCTGATGCTGTAAAAAGTCATTATAAACCAGAGAGAGGGAAGGATGGGGAGAAGCAGTTCAGCATGTAAGCCAAAAGTAGAAATACTAAAAAAGAAGTAATGCAATGTATGGATTATCGCCACTATATAAAATCAGCCACAAAACCCTGGTTTACACATACATTTTATTCAGAACTTAATTGATAGATTGACACAATCCGAGAAATACCTGCATCCATGCACGTTTAAGGAGCAGCCAGAACTGCCTACACCAACCACCTTTCTTTCTTACAGTAGTTTTTGTCCTAAAGTTCATGCTGTTTTTAGAAGTTTCCCTTCTCACAAGAGGCGTTGCATAGAGAACAGCTGATGTTTGTTGGGAGAATGACTCAACAAGACCATCTATCCTTTTCTGTGACGAGTAAACACTTTGAGAAGAACTATAGTCAATGGATATCAGATCAGCCAAAAATTCAGCAGGATTAACATGATCTGGGCAACGATACCTGTTAACCAACAGTTGTCCGGTGAATAATTGCTACATTTGTATATGCACATGGACTGCACTAGAAGAATATGCTATGTTGCAGAGTTCAGGAAAATGAGAATGAAGACAATTCAGAATAGCTAGTCTATCATATTCTAAGCTGATTACCAGCAGCAAGAAAAGGAAATGTTTCCTCTTCTATTTTTTTTTTTTTTTTCCTTCGCAAGGTAACTATTTAAAGCATCGAACTCAAAACCAATTGGCAATGAGTGGAGAAGGCGCCCATGCTCATCCACTATTTTTGGAGGAGATAATTAACTAATGTAGAACAAACTTGATGAGCACCCAATATTGTAGATATTTGGTGCGACTAGTCCCATTTTATGTTGTTTTAACTTGCATTTATTTAGCTTTTATTTGATACTGCACGTAAGGTGTGTTTTTAGTGCTTTCAGGTAAAACGTGCAAATAAGGCGCATTTCAACGCCATGGATGGCTCAAGTGCTTCCAAGTACCCGAAGACCCTGTCGGCCCCTTAAAAATCTGTCTAAGTATGGAAAAATGTCTTTCTGGAAAAGTATCAATTTTCGAGATTAAAAATGGCAGTAATTGATTCTTGAATTTTTGTAAGAGTAACTACAAAGTTACAAGGTTTTATTTGAAGAGCAAGGTCATGTTTTGAGCCATTTTCGCTTGAGGAAAATGCGCAGTTTTCCATTTTACACTAAAAGTGGGGGGTTGACATTTTGATTTAAATGGAATCTTGAAATTCTGGTAATGCCATTGTTTCCAAATGGGGGGTACTTTCTTATTTTCATTAAATAAATTAAAGTAAAGGAAAGGTAAAAGAAAGGTTTAAAATGTAGCCTTTACTTAAGTTAGAGAATGAAAATAAGATGCTAAGGAGCTGTGAATTTAGAGAATGAAAATAAGATACTGAGGAGTTGTGAAGTTGCTGGGAGCTGTTTGCTGAAGCTGAAGCCAACCTGAAATCTACAGTTTTGAAGAATGTTATCGATAACATCCTCAATGGTATCGATACCATTTGCTTCATTTTGGTCCACAAGTTGTCCAGACCTGAGGGAATCGATAACATTTTGTTGGAGTTATCGATACCAATTTTCTCCGGGGGATCATTTCAAGGATGTTATCAATACCTTAGCCTATGGTATCGATAACTTTTGTCTCCTGCAGATATTTTTACTGCTTTTTGGACTTTCCATTTATGGAATACTTGCCACTTTTGGCAAGTTCAGGGATATTTTGTGGAGAGAAAAGGCTGAGTTGTATAAATACTCTTCTCTCTCTCACTTGTAAGAAAAAAAAGGTAGTTAGCTTAGGTTTTAAGTTCCATTGTTGTCTTGCTCCAAGCTTTCTTAGTTAATTTCCTTAAGAACTCAAGTAAGTCTTTCTCGTTTATTGTTTTGTCGTGTATTAATGTTGTAGCTACGGACCAGATCTTTCTTAATCTCAAGTTTATTTTCGTTTTTGCCGGTTAAATCTTTTGCTCTATTTTCTTACCATGTCTAGTCTTTTAGCTATGTGTGAGTAGTCAATAAGGCTTGGCCATGGGTGAATAACCCCTTGTGACTTTGGTTAATCTTGCCTTTCTCAACTTAAGACTTGAGGTTTGGTTTGGAAATGTGAGTGGTTCGCCTTTTATGTAACAAAACTTGCCGATGTTAACCTCCGGTGATCATATGCTTGCACATATGGTTCCGTGAGCTATGTCTCGCCTCGTGTTTGCCAAAAGAACCAAAGAACTTGCTCGCTTTCCAAACCATGCTTCTAGTTCTTGACCTTGATATTTAGTTTGAATGCAAGTCTTGGCATTGTTAATCTCCGGTGATCATGTGCTCGCTCACATGGTTCCGAGAGCGATGTCACGCCTTGTGTTTAGCTTGTTATTCAAACTCTATATCAAGTCTAACTATTTTCATAGCTAAATCTTCCGGTTGATAGCCTATGCCGTGCGATTCAACCGTGTTTTCGTTGAGAATTGTTAGATGGCTTAAGTTACGGGCGTTAGTAACTCCATTGCCTTGCCGCCTTTAATTCTTAGTTAAAACTCATTTTCTAGTCTTTTTCATAAGGGCAATTCTCACCTTTCGAAGGAAAACTAAAAGTTGGCCGTCTAAACGCCGGAAACCCTTACATCTACAATCCGAACAAGCTATATTCGAGCTCCCTGTGGATCGACTCGGACTTTCTCGCTATACTATGCAAATCTTTAGTTGTAGTCCGGTTAATAAAAAAATTGAATTTGACGGCCGTTTGGTAAACTTCAACGACTACCGAATGGGCGCGACCAAAACTCCAACAGTAACTTATCTATGTATAATAGTATATGAGGAAACAACTAAAATTGACTTTGATCGATCCTTGATTGTGTGCTTGTGTTCTTTAGGATCAAAGGGCGCTGATATGTATCACACATTGTCAGTATCAACCCTAGCAAAAAAGCAATACACAGCAAGTCAGCAACAGTCTAAGCATTGGGTTCGAGTTTAATACCGTTTCCGGTTTATCTTCATTCGGAAAAATGTTGGCGATGCTCAGAAATGTTGCCATATTAGCAAAAATTCCACCAAAGATGGTTGTGAGCTAAACCGAGGGGCTATGGGAGCCCTGAAGGTGATCCGAGGTAACCAATGAGATGCTGAAAGCTTAGGGCGCCGGAGGTGAAGGAGGAGAGAGCCCAAGATAGCTATTAGAGAGAGAGTGCGTGGCAGTCGCAAGGGGAGAACCAAGAGATACATATTAAGCGTTCGGGAATGGGTAGGTGAAAGATGAACCAAACCTATGATTGGCCAAGTGTCCATATGTCCCTGAAGGTTGTCTGGTTGAAGGACACGTGGCAACCTTGCAATGGTCCCTAGGTTGAGGGACAACACTGTTACACGGTCTTGGGAAGAACTCAACCCCAAAAACTAGCTATTGAATTGAGAGTGCCCTCACACTTATATTCTTCGTATTACTTTGGTACCCAAGCAATGTGGGACTTCGCTTCATACGCTCCCTTACGCCCAGCGTGCTCACTGGGCAGCACCTGCTGCATGCAGACCAGGGACATGCACCCTAGCCATCCTTGGCATACCCGGCTCTAATACCATGTTACACGGTTTTGGGTAGAACTCAACCCCAAAAGTTAGCTATTGAAGTAAAGGTGCCCTCACGCTTATATTCTTCATATTACTTTAATACCCAAGCAATGTGGGACTTCGCTTCACAAACACCAAGGGCCTAATGGGTCAGACCTATGATAGGTCAAAGGTTGGAAGGCCCTCAGTGGTTAGACAGAAGGTAGGTAGCAGCCATGCGAGGTCTAGGCCTTAGGCCCGAGAGTCTCCTCACCAGAGATCAGTGATATATGGGGCTTCGTATCATGCAACCTCGAGGACCGCATGAGAGTCAAGGGGTAGGTAAGGATAGTGACGTCTTAGTGGGTAGGTATGAATCATATGATACGCATCTCAAGGAAGTTTGACCTTCGGCCAGCAAATCTGCTACTCTCTAAGACTAGTATGGAGGGGAAAGATTATTCTATGTCCTTAGGGCACCCAAGCCCCTTCTCCACCACACATTGTTGTGGGACCCAAGAGAAGGAGTGGGGACCCACCACAATATACGGTGGAGAAGGGGTCCTGGCCACCACGTGGCAAAACGCAAGGGGCATTGAATAATTACTTCTTGGGCCTTCAGACGATCCCTTGAAGCTCCGGCCTTCATTCCACAGTCTTCCTTCAGTCCCGAACAACTTGAGCCTTGCCCTTAGCCACACAATTCGTGGGTTTGGAGTAACAAGCCAGCACTCAAATCGTGAATTGACGAACTTGTTAGAATATTATTAGTCCCACATTGGTTAATGTAGTCTTATGTTATGATTTCCCATTATATAAATAAGAGTTGATTGTGTTAGGGTTAGTTAACACCCTATACATTTTTCCTTCTTTTTCTCACAACATGGGTATCAGAGCGTAATTCTCACCCACCATAGATCCTAACCCTAACAGTGTCAGCCACCACTGTAGTAGTGTATCAGTCGTGAACAGTATCTCACAGCTGTGAACAATACTCGCTGGAAACCCTAGCCCCCAAAAACACACTTCTACGACTGAGATCACATCACCTCCCATAGCCCAGCCACCAATGACCCTCGCCCAGCCATCAGTGACCCTCGCCGGCCATCCAGCCACCGGCGACCTTCGCCTAACTTTGGTGACCCTCGCCTGACTCCGGTGACCCTCGCCTGAACTTCTACGACCCAAATCGACCACCATATGACCCCGAGAACCCTAAATCAACCCTCCATAACCCTTGAAATCCCTCAAAACCCCACACCCAGTACTCCGTAACCCCTGTCGGCACCTTAAACCTCCCGAAAACCAAGAACCAGTAGCTTTTGTTCGTCAAAATCCTCACATCAGCCCTCGTCAACATGAACTCAACCCAAATCTTGCTCGAAATCCCCTGAGGAGTGTTCAAAATCCTCAAATCAGCACTTGGTTATGTTCGAAACAAGTTTGAACTTTGTTCGTTACCTGGGTTCGTCATTCTCTGTACCTTGGATCATCCGTTGATCTTCCTAATTGTTTACTGCCCCTCCTCTTGGTTGGTAAGACCTGTTGATGTCCATTTTGTCTAGTGGTTGGTTGCTCTATGTTGTTGTCGTTGGATTGAACATTTGGGCAGTTGAGATTTGCTGTTGTTGATGCTGTTGGATGCTGTTTATTTCGGCAACATCTTGTCTTGAGGGTTGATAATATTTATTGCTTGGTGATCTATTTCGTTGCTTATTAGTTGTTCGGTGGTTCGTAGTTGGTTGGTGAGTCTGTGGTGAACAAATTTGATTAATGGGTGGGTTGATTTGCGGTTGGTTATTTATTGGTCTATAGAATATTGGTTAGTTGATTTGTTGGTTGCCTCTCCTGACACGGTGATATGTATGCAATGAAATCTGTTTCTGATGTTTTTGTTCTTCATTCAGCCGTGGTCGCAGCCATGATTTAGGCATAGTGGTCGTGTTTTTTGCCATGTTTTTGGTGGTTGTGATTCAGGTCATGGTGGTAATGGATTTCATCCGGGGGGTCGCATGTTAGGGGGAGGTGGCCATAGTCGAGGTCGTGATTCTAGACTGTGTACTCATTGTGGGGGAACTAATCATACGATGGAGCATTGCTATGACCTACATGGTTTTCCTCAAGCTCATCGGGTTACTTCTTCCGAGGATGTTGGAGGAGTACCAACGCCTTGTGTCACTTCAGACAAGTTCCTCCATTGCTACGCTATCTCAGGTTCTTCTAGTGCTTGTATTGCACCTTCTCGTTCTTCTATTCCTTGGGTTATTGATTCTGGTGCATTTGATCTCATATGACTGGTACTTCTACTATTCTTTCTGGCCATCAGTCTATTGATAAACCATCTAGTGTTACCTTAGCCGATGAATCTACCACTGATATTACTAGTTTGGGTTCGATTTCTGTTACTTCTTCTTTGACTTTGGATTCCGTATTGTATGTTCCTCGTTTTTCATTAAATCTTATGTATGTTAGTAAACTTACAAAATCTTTAAATTGTTTTGTCTCATTTCTTCCTCATAGTTGTGTGTTTTAGGATCCCAAGACAGGGCGAAAAATTGGCGGTGGTACTGAGCATGGTGGTCTATATTACTTTACCGACAATGTTCACCCTAGTTCTGTTGCCCTTCAATTTTCGGTGTCATCCTATCAACATCATTGTCGTCTTGGTCATCCATCCTTTCAGAACCTTAAACGGCTGGTACCTTCATGGAGCCGTGTTGATGTTTTTCCCTGTGAAGTTTGTGAGTTTAGTAAACATCATAGTGTGACTTTTTATCCTAGGGTTGAGAGTCGTGTGTCCCATCCTTTTCACTTAGTTCATTCTGATATTTGGAGTCCAATGCATGTTCCTAATGTTTTTGGCTTTCAGTATTATGTTATCTTTGTCATGTTATCTTTGTCGATGATTATTCTCGTGTCACGTATCTTTATCTCATGAAAGAGCGGTCTAAGTTGTCTTCTAATTTTAAGCCATCTTATATGGAAATCAAAACTCAATTTGATACTTGCATTCGTATATTTCGTTCTAATAATGCAAGTGAATATTTTCATAATTCTCTTTCTAAGTTTTTTGATGACTATGGTATAATTCACCAAACTTCTTGCACTCAAGAGACTCCACATCAAAATAGAGTTGCCGAACGCAAGATTAGGCATTTATCAGAGGTGATGAGTGCACTGTTTCAAATGTAAGTTCCTAAGCCTTACTAGAGTTATGTTGTTCTTACAGCATGCTATTTGATCAATCGTATGCCATCTAGAGTCCTAAGTGGTCGAATACCCCATACGGGTTTATTTCCTGGTCATCCTCTCCGGTCCTTACCCCTGCGATACTTTTTGGGTATAGAGGCGGCGCAGTCCAAAGATGGTATTAACTTATCTCAGCGAAAGTATGCGTTGGATATTCAAAAGGAGACTAGTTTATTGGGAACTAAGCTTGTTGATACCTCTATGGATCCCAATGTCAAGCTTTGTGTTGACCAGGGGGAGTTATTCTCTAATCCTGATCAGTATCGTCGCTTGGTTGGCAAGTTAAACTATCTTACCATTACTCGTCCTGATATCCCATTTGCAGTTATGAATCAGTTTATGTCCGCACCTCGTCTTCCACATTGGGAAGCTGTTATTAGAATTGTGAAGTATCTTAAGACTCATCCAAGACGTGGTTTGTTTTACCAAGCTAGTGGACATTTACGTATTGAGGCTTTCACTGATTCCAATTGGGCAGGAGGACCATCTGACAGGAGATCCACTACAGAATATTGTGTCTTTCTTTGGGGAAATCTTGTAAATTGGAAGAGTAAGAAGTAGATAGTTGTTGCATACACTAGTTGCATGGTCTAATGCAGAGGCCAAATATCGAGCCATGGCTCACACAACATGTGAACTTGTATGGGTGCGCTCTTTTCTTGAGGAGATAGGATTCAGTGTGCCATCACCAATGAATTTGTACTGTGATAATCAAGCAGCGATTCACATTGCATCTAATCCAATGTTTCATGAGAGAACCATACACATTGAAGTTGATTGTCATCTTGTGCGGGAAAAGTTAGCCAATGGTGTGATTGCTACTCCTTTCGTGACTACAAGCGCGCAATTGGCAGATATGTTTACTAAGTCATTGTTCAAACCATTGTTAGAGTTGTTATGTAACAAGCTGGGACTTTGTGATATTTATTCTCCAACTTGAGGGAAAGTGTTAGAATATTATTAGTCTCACATTGGTTAATGTAGTCTTATGTTATGATTTCCCATTATATAAATAAGAGTTGATTGTGTTAGGGTTAGTTAACACCCTATACACTTTTCCTACTTTTTCTCACAATAGAACTCATCCCCAATTTGCACAAATTTCGCAGACTCATTTTTTGCATGCACAAATCAGCACTTCAAACCCACAGATTTAAAGTGCACTTTCACAACCAAGATACAAGTAGCTAGTTTGTAGCCAATAAAGCCACTACAAATTGTACACAAGTCTGAGGTTAACTTTTGCTTGGTGGTTATTGTCTTTCTTTGCTAGGTTCCTGCTGGTTATGAACTTATTGTCAGTACTGCAAAGCCTACACTACTCACATGGCAAAAAGAGTCTGCAACTCTAGGGACTGAAAGTGTACTTCGAAAGGAAGGAAATTTTGTACTCAGTCCCTCGTATTTACACATCACTAATACAAAGGAATAAAAAACAATATTAGGATTTATGCATATTAAAAAAAATACTATGAATGGAGTATAAAATTAACGCATGTAATAAAGACACTCTGAGACGCTCTCACTTATAGCTCTTCGAAATATTGATGCTTTCGCGCTCCCGCTTTTGCACCCGCTCGCACACTGAGTGACTTAGGCCCTCTTCAGCCCAAGTGCGAATTCGCCGACCTCACAAGTGGATTGTCCTTGGAAAGTGACTACCTTCCCTCCTGAGGTCACCTTATTTTCTTCACTCCTAAGGTCACCTTGTTTTCTTCGGTCCTTGATCTGATTTTTTGGGGAAAACTTTGGGATTGCTTTGGATCGCTAATTTTACATTATTGGAACAGAAGTGTATCATGTTTCAGGAATGTGCACGCCAAAACATGATTAGCAAGGGTATTAACGTTCCCTAGTGACACATGCTTAAATATTCTAAAGATCATTCTCTCATTGCAATTTCCTGACCTTTATTTGAGATATGTGTTTAGAGATTTTCTTGTGGGGTGGTTAATTTCATTACTATTCTGTAGAGTAGGAGGAACGGAAGAAGACTTGTTTTGCCAAGCATCTAGACTTTGTTTGGTAGGTAGTTTAGTTTAGTTTTGGTAGTGGGTGGAGAGAGAAATAGGGTAATGATTGGAGAGAGGGGTAATGATTGGGGGAGAGATAGAGAGAGAAATGAAATTAATAATTGGAGATATAGGGTAATGATTGGAGAAAGATATAGGGCAATGATTGGAGAAAGATATTGGGTAATGATTGAAAACAAAACTAAAACTAAAACCAAACTAGCAACCAAACACAGTGTAAATTGTTTACCTCTCTAGGATAATATGTCCAAAAAAGCTTTCATAAAGAGGTAGATATTTCAACAAAATGCCTATAATGCCATAATAGTAAACCTACCAATATTTAACAAAAAAAAAAAAGGAACAAGAAAACGACAGTGCGAAGACACATAAGTAAGATTGTGTTGGTTTCCTCATCGCCTATGTGGAGTTGCCGAAAGCATCTCCAGAAAAACAAGAGGAAAAAAAAAAAAGACATGCCTCCTTTTGTGAAGAGCATGAACTCATTGATGGTTCAGCATTTTGAGAGCAACTAATTTGCAGCCAGTAGACAAGGATAATGCCCGGGAAAAGATTTCGTTGCTATATATTTTGTGTACAAGCCTATAAGGTTCAGTCTGTAGCTAATAAATCACAGTTGATAGTTCAGAGCAGCATGATCAATCCATCTGTGTAAAAGCAAAGAAATCAACTTAAGAGTATCTTAAAACCGCAATAATTGGTTTTATTTTAAATCTAGCTCCATGCTACAGAAACTGGACAACGACCCGAAAGCAAAACCCTTCAACCCATCTAAACGTTATTGAAACTAATACATTATGGCCAAAGCACGATATGACGCCCCTTGACAGCTTGAGCTGACTTTGACAAGCCGGCAAGGGTGACCTCTGCATACTGAATACTTGCTTCTATGGTACCTCCAGTAATCCAAGAAGGAAACATGAAGTGATTTTTAAGATAAGCTTAGATGCAAACCCAAAGGAAATAAAAAACAGAGGTTCAGATACCAACCCAAATTTTGAGAAGTATGCTAGTGGTTCCTCACGTGCAGGACCAGCATAAACAAGCGCTCCTTCTGCCAGCAACACAATGTCGTCGAATTTTCCATACACTGAACCTCTTGGCTGGTGTATGGAACATATCACAGTATGTCCATCCTGTGCAAGTTGTCGTAGTGTTTCCATCACCTTCTCTGCCTGGAAGGCATCAAGACCTAAGAGCAGAAGCACTTTTTGTAAAAGATGAGAAAATTTTGGGTTCTTCAATTACTGTTTATAATGTCTAGGTCATCTGAATTTAGAAATTCTGGGAAGAAACGAATGGACAAAACACAATTCTTTCTGGTCTCTCTCCATATTTGCTGTAGTTTGGTTAAGTGCATGCGGAAATGGGTAAGCCACCAAGGAGGACACAAAATGAAATGAAAGCACTGCTCCTCCAAAATTTAAGCAAACGCATAGTGTTTCAGTATATGGTAAGAGTGCAAATATCAGATTCTGAAGATTGTTCCATAGTTCCTAGATCTGAACCTTTCAAATGTCAGTATTCTATTCCATCTAATACAAAAAACTAAATGTGATTATGAATAAGTGCATCTCGCGAGGCACAGTAAGTATTTAGTCTATCACTGCAGCTCTTTGGTGAAGTTTCACATTAGTTTCTATGCAGATGCTAGGACATTTGAAGGTTTTTTTTTTTGCTTTATGATATCTAGGTTGTCGATTTACTTTTTATGAGGGTTACTCCATTCCATTGTTGTCTTTGCCATTTGTTTCATCTCTTTGCAAATGGTGAAGCCAGGTGTGGATTTTTTTTGTTTAGGAAGTGTTATGCCTAACCTTGTGGGTGCAGGGATCTTGTTTAGTTGCTTTGGGTTGTTTATGCTTTCCAGCTGAATAGCAGGTGCACTTTGGTAAGTGTCCAAGTAATATAGGAACACTGGTCGTATTATTGTACGGGCAATGCCCTTTGTAAGTCTATACTTTTCTTTTTCTACTTAAAAGCAACCTAACAAAAACTATCATTAAGGAATTCGAAAATTTTGCAACAGTAACTTAGGGAATGGCATCTGTTCCTCCAGCAGGAGACAAAGATGGAATGCTCTACCGCTTGTAAAAGTTCACTTCTATAGAAACAAGGTTCAATGAAGTTTCTAGAGATTTTTCTGCAATATTGCTGGAGACCAACTAAGCAAAATGACAGGGGAGCAGACGAGAAAAATCTCAAATATTAACAATACGACTAATAGAAAACAGAAGTGCTAGAGAAAAGTATTTTTCACACGTATACACCTTCTCCACCCTTACTCTTTCAAAACCCAGTTTTTAATCTCACATCCCTCGTCTTGAAGAAATCGCCAACAGTTAATATGTGCACAATCGCATATTCATATATTTACTTCACACAGACATGAAGTTTGCCAAACACCATAATACAATTGAGAAAATATTTGTCTATCTTGTATGTGTCTCATGACAGTGGGAAACAGAAAGGGGGACACAAAGAAAGTGGTTAACCACGTAGCCTTCCAAGGGATGCCGACCTGTCATTCAACAGTCACTACAGATATGTCAATTAGGGAAGACCATACAGAGTTCTTGTACTCTGCTGACTGCATTGATCATGCAGACTTGGATAAATGGCACACTTGAACAAATGGCTAGTTATGTTGGAGGAGAGGATGTAAAATGACATGGAATGTTGTGGTTAGAAAAACAATACAAGTTTTCTGTTCTAAAAATCAGTCTGGGCGGCTGACTAGTTGGTGCCTAGGCGCTAGGTGGGGTCCAACGCCTAGATAAAAATCGGCCTAAGTGCCGATTTTTATCATTGATCATGCAGACTTGGATAAATGGCACACTTGAACAAATGGCTAGTTATGTTGGAGGAGAGGATGTAAATTGACATGGAATGTTGTGGTTAGAAAAACAATACAAGTTTTCTGTTCTAAAAATCAGTCTGGGCGGCTGACTAGTCGGTGCCTAGGCGCTAGGCGGGGTCCAACGCCTAGATAAAAATCGGCCTAAGCGCCGACTAGTCGGCCACCTAGGGAGCTAGTCCATAGTTTTAAATATCGGCCGATACGGTTCGTATCGGCCGGTTCGTACCGGTATTTTGGACTCCCGGTTCGGATATAGGCCGGTATAACGGTGAGACTGAAATTCACAGGCGAACCGGCCGATTCCCGATACGTATCGGTATGTAACCGATTTTTGGACCGGTTCAGCCGATACGGCCGGTACGTATCGGTTCGGCAAAAAAAAAAAAATAGAAAAAACCAAAATAGTCATGGTGATGATAAATTTAATGAGGAATATGTAAATCCTCCGGTACCTCCACGTCATTCATTCTGGCATTGAAGTTGTATTAGCAAAATTATGTATGACTTAAAAGCTATGAGCTTGAAACTAGTTGTGGCTAGCGATTATGTAATGTAAAACCTCTATGGTGTGTTTATTTTAATGTCTTCATCTTGTTTTTGTTATTTATGTCAATTATATCGAAACTTATAATGTTGCATTTTTCTCATATTTGTAAAATCTTATTGACTTGCGGGTTTTGATAAATTATCGGATATTTCACATGAAGAGAATGGGCTATTACATGTCTTAAATTAATTCAAATGTGATAATTTAAGCCAATGTTTGGGGCAAAAGTATATTTTTCAAGTTTTATACATGTTGCTGATGATTTTTAAAAATTCACGACCGCGACACCCGATTCCCGCGACGTATCACCGATATGTCCCGATATCGATATACCGTGACCGATACCGCGACGGCGACTGATACCGCGATTTAAAACTATGAGCTAGTCGACTGACTAATCGGCCTCTAGGTGCTAGGCCACCCTCCTCTACCCGACTAGCGCCCAGCGACTTTTAGAACACTGCGAGTTTATTGAACCTAATTGAATATATAGCCTTTAAAAATTATATAGCAAAATCTTATTCCCTAGTAAAGCGTGGGATGGTGAGAAGGAATCATGTAACAAGCCCCAGTAGAATGGGAAATAAGGGTTAGTTTGATTAGGTATGCTTATACATGTTCGAAGAGCGTAGCATATAAAACTCATGACTTAGAGCTGTAGTCATTATGACGGAAGAAAATTTCTAAAAGTCTATTTAGTCCAGCTTACTTCGACTGACAGTAAACTCAAACAGGTGACTGAACGCTACATCACAGACTCACTTGCAACATTGGATGAATGACTCCTATCATCCTTTCAGTGAGTAGACTCCTTTAAATTGGACTGAAGAAGTTGGGTTGAGCGAAAGAAGAAAAAACAAGTAAATTGAGCTGTCCAAGGTCAGTATGTTTGAGCTAGGCTAGTCTAGGTTTTTTCTCCAAGCTTGTTCTTGTTCTTGAGAAAAGCTTAATATATAGACTTTAGCTTAAATTCGCCAACCTTTTGCAAATGCAACTCAATTCTTTTCCCTACCTTGTTCGCTTTAACATCTTGCCCACATATCATAAACTATTTCCCGTTGTACACCTCTTTAGTACTTTTAAGCTAATTACCACTTAATGTGAAGCTCAGCACAAAGAAACTAAAATAAGACTGAAATTCTATACCAAACTAATGCATTGCATATCTGTCTATGACATCCCCCATGCACAAAATATATGACCATGGCAGGAAGAGGGCTACCTCCTTTCTGTCGCAATTGCCACTGAACCAAAAATTCACAGCAAGTACAATTTTTTCACCATCAAGATTGCATTAACATACCAGATAAATTATTTTTATCAGCTGGACTAACTGAGAAATACTACGAAAGAAACAATACACAATGCCAATTCTGAAAAAGAAAGCAAACCTACCGGTTGTTGGTTCATCAGCAAATATGACTGATGGGCTAGCCATAAGCTCGCATGCTAGAGATAAACGCTTCTTTTCACCGCCACTGATTCCACGGACTTTTGCATCCCCAACACGGGAATCGGCACAGCTAACCTTTTGAAGAAAAAGCCAATGGCAGCAACCCCAAGAAAATATAACTCATAACGCTCAAAAGTTTGGAAAATAAAACAGTAGGAGAAAAAGAGACAATAATAATAGATGCAGCAAAAGCAACTTAATCGCATGCTTCGTCAATATTATGAAAGGCTAACATAAGCAAAAACCCCAGTTATCGATCAAAAATCATTTGACCATGAAGCTAAAAAAGGTTCAGCTTGGAAATGAGAGTTATCCTAAACTTCAAGAGAAACTCAAAACATACTTCAGTGAAGATCGGGATTGCATGAAAGTTTTCATGAAGGAATAGATGTAAGAAAATAGTAGAAAGAAAATGGTGTCAAGCAAGCATTACCAAGCCTAGTTTGAACAAGAGGTTGTTCACATATTCATCCCTCTCTTCGACAGAAGATATCTCCTGAAGTTGGAGTTCAGCAGCAAGAGACAATGTCTCTCGAACTGTCAACTGTGAGAAGAAAAGATCCTCTTGTCTCACATAGGCAAGTCTGCAAATGATCATGACTAAAAAGTAAACACGAAACATGTTGGAAAAACAGTTAAGAGTAAAACTTTGCGTGTTCTATCTAAGCTAAACATACTTATAACTTCTGGTTGCAATGGGCCGTCCATTGACCTCCAAAAGGCCTGACAAATGTAAACGGGTCGAAGCCACTATTTGTCCTGCCAAAACATTGAGCAATGTTGTCTTTCCTGATCCTGATGGCCCCATTATAGCAAGCAATCTTCTGGGTTTCGCCTCTCCACTCACACCTTTTAGCAAAAATCTCACCTAGGTTCACAATGTGAATGTTGATGAGCTTCATCAAATCAAATCAAATCATTATTCATGCAAGATTAACAGATTAAAAGAATTCTTGACAACATTTGCAGAATTATACGCACACATAGGTAAAACAAAGTATAAGAAACACCTACATTTGTAGAATTGCAAGCGTGAAATTATGAAATTGGAAACATATTCATCACAGAAATGCCAACTTGCCAAGTAAAATGATCATCCTCTGTTTGGCTGATGAAAAATGTGGGGGGGGGGGGGGGGGGTCACATAATCCTTCGGATGGACCCCTGCTCACAATCTCAATCATCGCTCTCGCACTCACAATCCTCGCTCCCACTCGCGCACAAACATTATCTGACTAAGGTCCAAGCATTGTTATCTATGTGTATCAGAGAAATGAACAATAACCTCATCCGAACAGCTCAATTAAGCTCCGTTATTAAGGATTCAGACACACTAAAATCCAACATTGACCTCTTCAAGCATCACCTCGGCAACCAAACAGGTTTTCGAAAACCCTATATACTTAGAGCCTTAATCACATAATCCTTCCGTAGGAGTAGGAGCAGGACCCTCCACTCCCACTCTCAATTATCGTCCGTACTCTGTGCTCGGGGTTCAATCTTCACTCCCACGAATTGTAGTAGTTTGGAATGTTTTTGAAAGCCGCGGTAACCAGCGCGAGCGCTTGCACTCCCGCGCGGGCAAGGGCATATTGTGACTAAAGCTTCCGTAGCATGATAGCAAAACAAAATGCCACGGCGTACTATCCGATAAAAGAAAAAATGAAAAAATGAAGAGAGAAAAAAAAAACTCACTGCTTGGGAGGATTTATCGGAGAGGGAGCAAGTGATGTTACTCCACTTTATGGTCACCGGAGAAACTTTTCCCGGTGACTTGTCTTCGCCGTCTTCAAATTCTCCTTCGCCTCCACCGTCACTTTCGTCCTCTGGCGAGAGCGCCGGGCCGGGGCCTGAGAACAGGCGGAACAAGAGAGCCGCCGCGACGGCAGCCAGAATCTGGCCCACCCCGCCTTTGCCTCCAAGTATCGCCATCGGGCCTCTGCCGCCACTTAACACCACCATTATCTTCTACTACTTAACAGTCCTCGTGTCGACGCAGAGGTCTGCTGATAATATGTTTAAGCCCTTATTTTTTAAGAACGGGTTTTAAGCCCTTTTTTTTTTTTTAAGAACGGGTTTTAAGCCTTTATTTTTTAAGAAGGTAATTTCAAGCTTAAAAATTATAAATTTATTGAAATCTATAAATATGCATTATGGATCTTGTTTGAAAGATCTTTTATACGATGCAAAAAAAAATTAAAAAATTAATTTTCATTTATATTATTTTTAAATTTAAAAATGTGAAATAAACTGGTTATTTTTTAAAAAGATTTCTGAAACGTGACGTAAGACTTTTGTGTGTCGGACCCGTCGGTGGAGACTTACATGATGTTAAAAACAAATTAAGGCTCCGTTTGGAAGCTATGGAAAGGAAAGGAAAAGAAAAGATAAAGGAAAATGAGAGAAAAAAATTGGTGGAAAATTTATTATTTACAGAACTTAAAATTGTTATTTTCTTCTCTCTCTTTTTTCAGGGAAAGAAAGAAAAATTAAAAAAATTTCCTTCTATTGTTTAGTTGGAAGGGAAAGAGAGAGAGAAAAAATAAAGATTTTAAATTTAGTGAATAGTAAATTTCCCTCCCATTTGATTTTCTTTTTCTTAGGTTCCAAACAAAGCCTAAGGCTCCATTTATTTCAATATAAAATATTTTATAATGTAAAATATTTTTTTAGAAAATGAACTTTAAACTTTTATTTTTCAGTGTTTAGTTGGCACATAAAAAATATTTTCCAAAACAATAACGAATTGTAGGTTCTGAAATATTTTAATCAGTAAGCTCTCTCTCTTTCCTCCACCTCTCTCATTTAGGATCTAATATGATTTAGGAGAAGAAGAGAATGGAATACACAATTTTTAAAAATGCCAAACCATCGGGAGTGAAAATACAAAATTGACTTACGGCCAAAATTAGAGGAAAATATTTTCACCCCTCTGGTGTAAAATGTTTTACCTTGAAAATATTTTTCCCACCTTTTTCTAGCCAAACAACAAAAAATAGGTAAAATATTTTACCCAAAAATATTTTACGTCCAAACAAATGGAGCCTAAATACACATTATGTTTGAAGCCCTTCTCATCCTAAGAGCATTCACAATAGCATAACAAAAAAGTTTATAAAGTTAGCAATATTGGCTTCAAAAATGGCTCACAATTGAATAATTAAACTTAACAATGCCTTAACCAATAATCAAATTTGAGCCTTTCAATAACCAAAGTTAGAGCATCCACAATGGACTAACCAAATTTCAATAACCAAAAGTTGCATGTGAATGACTCAAGTTAGCAACCTTAAGCTCCACAATGGCCTAATTAAAATAATTTGGCAAAAATTAAAATCCAACGGCCAGTTCTTTTCTTTTAATTGAATACATTAAATGGCATTCTAGTAAAATATATGAAAGTTGAGAGTATTTGTTAAAATTCATAAAGTGACCAACATTATTAAATGCACAGTCACTTGCTAAAGTGAAAAGTAACTTTCAACAACAAAAAGCATACAGAGTAATTTTGTAGGGTATCCACAATGGCATAATTAAAAATGAATAATCAAAAGTTGTCACATCAGTTTTTGATTATCTATTTAAGAAATTGTTAAGTTTAGTAATGTAGAGTTTTTTTTTTTTGAACAGGTGTAGAGGTTCCTAATGACATAATTAAAATTAAATAATCAAAAATTGACACATCACATTTTTAAACTATAAAAAATAAAAAAACTGTGAACATAGAAAATAGTTTAGAAACTACTAATAAAAACTATTTATTAGAAATAGAAAATAATTTTTGAAATGTTTTCTAAAAAAATTGTTTTTAAAAAAACATTTTTAGGGTAACGACAACTTTTGAAAAAAAAAATTTATAGAGGAAAAAGTTTTTGAAAAAAAAGAGTTTTAAAAACAAAACAGTTTTTCAAAAAAAAGAATGGTATGTTTTTGAATTAAAAAAGTTAAAAAACAAATTTTGGAGAAAAAAATAAAACAATTTTTTTTAAAAAAAAAAGAGAGGTACAGGAAAGAATGAGAAACCCTTCAACCAGTTTTTTTGTTCTACCATTTTTTGTCCCAAACCAAACAAGAGAAACCCTTCAACCAAAAGAAGTTTCATTCCTTTCCTTTCATCTTTCATAGCTTCCAAAGAAACCTTTTATAGTGAAGTTTGGTTGTTCATTTCCCTCCTTCCCCCTCTTTCAGAGTTCGAGTTTCAGGGGCGGAGCTTTGGAGATTAATACTATGAGTAGCTGACTTTTTTGTGCTAATTTTAACACTCACGCTAACACGGCTGATGTATACAATGTGGAGAAAAAAAAAACAGAAACCCTTTAAATTCATTCATTCACCTCTCTTCCCGCTGGGACAATACAATCGGCCATAAACAGCAAACATCCAAGCCCCTGTACATATCCATCTCCATCTATATAAAGATCCAGCTGAAATCACGCTGTCGCCCAAATGGTTCTCCCCCGATTCCTCTATCGTTTACCAAGACCAATTGCTAAACCATATCCTTTGATTCCCAAAACTTATACCCTCTCTCCTAATTCCTCTCTCCCTCCTTGTCAAGATCAAAACTCGACTCCCAGTCCAACAAACCATGTCGAAAATCCAGTTGGGTTCCCTCCCGCTGCGCTTCTTCTTCTTCGGTTTCACAACACTCCAGGCTTCCACAGACCAATCCATGACAATTCAGCAAATACCCAAGTCTCTAGCAACACCACTGACCAAAACACAGATCTTACATCAGCCCGAATTTCCGAAAACAGTGAAAAACTTTGCAAAATACTACTATCAAACCACCACACTTTAGCAAGTCCTGACCCTGCTTTAAACTCTGCCAAAGTTGAGGTGTGCCCCACACTTTCTATTTCAGTACTGAAAAAACTGAGCAACGCTGGAATCCTCGCCCTCTCCTTCTTCCGGTGGGCCGAGAAGCAAAAAGGGTTCAAACATACCACAGAGAGTTACAATGCTTTGATTGAGGCTTTGGGAAAGATCAAGCAATTCAAGATGGTTTGGAATTTGGTGAGCGAAATGAAACAGAGGAATCTGTTGACGAAAGAGACATTTGGGCTGATTTCGCGTAGGTACGCAAGGGCTAGGAAGGTGAAAGAAGCCATTGAGGCATTTGAGACGATGGAGAAATTCGGGTTGAAGCTAGAATTGTCGGATTTTAACCGGCTGATTGATACGTTGAGTAAGTCGAGAAATGTGGAAAGAGCACACCAGGTGTTTGATAAATGGAAAAACAGAAAGTTTCAGCCCGATATCAAGTCGTACACGATTTTGTTGGAAGGGTGGGGGCAGGAACAGAATTTGATTCGTTTGGATGAGGTTTATAGGGAGATGAGGGACGATGGGTTTGAGCCGGATGTTGTGACTTATGGAATTATGATCAATGCTTTTTGTAAAGCTAAGAAGTTCGATGAAGCGATTCGGATGTTTCATGAGATGGAAACAAAGAATGTAAATCTAACTCCACATATATACTGTACTTTGATCAATGGATTGGGAGCTGACAAAAGGCTCAGTGAAGCTGTCAAGTTTTTTGAACTATCCAAGGCCAGTGGTTTTGTTCCGGAGGCACCCACTTATAATGCACTTGTGGGTTGTTACTGCTGGTCACAGAGGATGTATGATGCGCATAAGGTGGTAGATGAGATGAGAAAATGTGGGGTCGGTCCGAATTCACGAACATATGACATAATCCTTCATCACTTGGTAAAGAATGGGAGGACTAAACAAGCATACTCGATTTTCGAAAAAATGAGCGATGACTGTGAGCCAAGTGTGAGTACTTATGAAATCATTGTTAGGATGTTTCGTGATGAGGGGCGTTTGGCTATGGCAGTGAGGGTTTGGGATCGGATGAAACAGAAAGGAGTTCTCCCGGGTATGCATATGTATTCGACCTTGATTAACAGTTTGTGCCATGAGAATAGGCTGGATGATGCGTGCAAGTATTTTCAGGAGATGCTTGATATGGGCATTCGGCCTCCTGCCCCGATGTTCAGTAATCTGAAACAAGCTCTTCTTGCCGATGGGAGGAATGATGCTGTTCAGATTCTGGGTCAGAAGCTCGAGAAACTGAGGAAAACACCCCTAGTTGGTTGATGAGTTTGAGAGATCTTACGGCTTGGAATTCTTGTGGCTGTTTAGATCACATTGCGAATCGTGGTAAAGGAAACCAAAAGTGTTGGGGACTGAATATGGAACTATTTACGCCGGAAAGCAGCCGTGCAGTAGAGGAAGCATTGCGGCATTTGGATGCTCTGAATAGAAATTAGCATTTGCTTAGTTTGGATTCAGAGATCGTTTATGGAGAAACTTGAGTTTGAGAATATGTCTGCATGCACAATGAGAAAAAAGAGGGAGGCTGCTGCTTATAAATTATAATGACAATGCATGGATTTTAATAGATTTTGGGGTTTGGCCATTTCTCCATTCATGATCTTCAGAACCAAATATCTGTGATTGAGGCAACCTTGGCAAAGATTTTGGCTTGTTCAATGACTTGAAAAGACTTATTTCTCTTCTTTTTATTTTTATGTTTTTAGATACTACTATGATAGCCGACTCCAAGTGATTGGGACGTAAGGCTCGGTTTGGTTTGGTTTGGTTTTAGATACTACTATGAGATAAGAAATATATACATCTGCATGAGAAGGGGTATGGCGTTTCAACTACCTGTTTGCATGTGTGACAGAGGTTCCTGAAGTTTGGGAAAGATGCACAATACTTTCAGTGTATCTGAAATGATTCTAGTGCCCTATTTTGGGTCACTTTTAAATACCTTTGAATCTTCACTTCTGAAATGTCTGTTTTTATTCCTTTTCAACTAACCCGATAGCGGTGGTGTTATCTCTATGCAATGATTTGCTTCAGGCACTCCATTGAAACCTAGGTTACAACTTACAAGGGTCCTTCAACGCAACACTGAGATATGGGTCCGATCCTTCTAGTTTGAATTAGATACTTCCTAGTTTCTCTCTCTCTCTCTCTCTCTCTCTCTCTCTCTCTCTCTCTCTCTTCCCTTTTTACTAGTAAAATTTTGTAGCAAAATCATTGTCCGTTTGATCTATCATAATACTACACAATAACTTTCACTTTTTTCAATTCGGGGACATGTATTTATCGTACTCATTTTTAAAAAATTTCGGTAATTTCATATTGAGTTTTTACAATAAAATCTTTGTCCTTCGTATATCCGGTGCATGCTTATCAAAAGCAACTATTACGTCCATTATATATATAATGTGTCCCCTACTAGTTTCTAAATCTCGGATATCTTCTACCAAATTGTCTTAATATTTAGAGTTTGTGTCAAACCGCTTGTTAAAAGAAGAAGATGCATAAGAGTCCTATTAGACCATATTGTTAAAAACATAAATAATGCAAGGGTTTTCGGCCTAAAAAGATAATTTGCTAGTGTCAAAGCATCTATATAATATAGGAGAGCTGTTTTTGAATCTGTATATTTTGGACCCTTAGATCGGTACATATTTTTTCTATGGTAATAGGGCTGTCTCCCTCACACTCACGCGTTAATCGAGCGTTGCTCTCTCTCTCTCCCACATCCCACAACTCATCCCACCTCTCTCTCTCTCTCTCTCTAGGTTCAACCATGGAAACTACTCCTATTCTAGATAACCTCTGATCACCAGCACCATCGTACACCACTGCAAAACACCATCATCGCCAACAACAGCCACAAGTCCTTCCTCCCTCGACGTTGCCACCTCAATGGCTACGGCCATTCGATTTCTCTACCTTTTAATGATTTCATGTTTGATTCCTCAATTAAGTTTTTTCTTTTTAGTTTTCTTTCCCAATATCTCTTCTTCTTAATAATTTCCTGTTAATGATTTCAAGTTTGATTCCTCAATTAGGTTTTTTCTTTTTTGTTTTTTTTACCCGATATCTCTACTTCTTAATAATTTCCTGTTTGATTCCTACTCACTGTAATTTTTTGGGTGTTTTTGTAGTAATCAAAGGAGGTTTGATTCACTTCTAAGTTACCCCACTGTAAGTTTTGATTTGATAAGTTCAACATTTTCTTATGGTGATTGCGTTGTTCTATTTTGAGTTGTGTTGGTTTCATTAGAGATTATGGTAACTGATAAAGTAATTTTGGTTTGATTCTTTAAATGAAATTTCTCATTGTTGTAGGTTTTCTTACGCATCTCTCTCTCTCTCTTGCAAATTAGATGTTTGAATGGGTATCTATAATTTCGTTCATGTTTCAATTTCAAGAGGTACTTGAGAACTTGAATGGTCGGTGATAAATTTTGAATGGTTTCTATATGTAATTGCTGAAGAAAGTTTAGAAACGATTGGTGTTTCATCATTCATGTTCTTTGGTTTCTAGAGTTACTATGATTGGGATAAATTTTTTTGTTGCAAATCGGGTACCATGTGGTATCCGTGCAGCACATTTGAGCGGTCCAAACAATGCAACCGACGGCTCAGATTGAAACACTCTTTTCCTTTTCTCTAAATCCGTTCAGTACCTTACAATTCGATCCGTTGGTTGCATGTTTGGACAGCTCGGATGTGCTGCACGGGTAACTCCTATTAGGTGTTTGTTGAAAATTCAATGTAACGGATGTCCAGGCAAATATAGAGTTTTGCTACCTCTTAGCTTATTTAAAGTCATTGATTTAAAAATTCCAAGTTAGTGGATCCCTTGAAACTGAAACTGTAGAAACCAATGATTAATTTTTTTTTTTAAAAACCTTTATTATTTTATTGTGTGACTGTGCTATCTTAATGCGTATACTGAAAATGTGAATAATGTTATATGGGGGCCATTGTGTGATAGGATGGAAGTTCTAGGACTTGATGAAATTCAAGAGAGACCCAACCCAATAACATCATATTCAAGAGAGACCCAACCCAATAACATCATATTCTAGCAATGAAGAACTTGGGAAGTCGTGTAATCAAGCTCAGAGGGAGTTTTCTCGGTGGCTTTCAACCAAAACAACTTAGGGCTTGGCTTGGATCTTAGGGTTTTGTTCAAAACTCTTGAGGTAGAGATCTTTCCTCTCTCTTTATATGTTTATGTGTTGATTGGGTGTGATTTTTGATGTTGATCGGGTTTTTTTTTTTTTTTTGTGTGTTGAAATCTATAAATCTAAAATTTTCCCTACTCAAAATGGTCCGGGTACCACTGCTCTAGGTGAAAGGGGATATCGGTACCACTACTCATTGTTAGTTACTACTCATTGTTAGTTACGGATGCATCAAGTACTATTTTAATGATCTTGGAAATGCGTACGAGGTTATAATTAGCTTTGTTTGAAAGAAAAACCATTAAGTTAATATTAAGTGAGATCCGGACCTTAGAATATTACGGTTGAACTCTTTAACATATATTTGATATGTGACGACATGTTAGGGTAATTAGATGATGGGTTTTAATTGATGAGAGGGGAGCTTATGTAGTGGAAACGATGGTTGGTTTGTGAAATTGAGACATGATGTCTAACTATTTTTATTTATTTATTTTACCTGGACTAGGAATTTGATACGAACCTAAGGCTACAATTTGGATAGATGGTACCTTTTATACTTTAACATATAGAATTAGACTCTTGGACACTTCTTGATACGTGATGATAAAATAAAAAGATTAGAAAAAAGCTCAACAGCGATTAAGAAAAATGAATTGTGATATGGATATTTCTCTTAGACTTAGATTGTTTGATTTAATTCCATGAGATTGAGTTTGTAGGAGCATCTAGGACAAAGGTGTTGTGAGGTATGGATTATGGTTAATTTTAGTACTTGAATAGATTTGGATTACGAAATTATTATCATGAAACGGGAACTTGCGTAGTGCGTATGTTTGTTGAAAAGTTGACTACTTGATATGTGGAGATGCGATGAGTAATTTAAATGACAAGTTTATTGTAGAATGAGAAGAAGAGAGGGACAAGGACCAAAATATGATGCGTTGACATTTAATAATAACTGGGGACGCATGGGGTCCCAAATGCCTAGAATGAATGGGTCCACCAATCGTTGCGATGACCGAAAGGGGACGCATGGGGTCCCAAATGTCCAGAATGAACGGGTCCACCAATCGGTGTGATGACCAGAAGGGGACGCACAGGGTCCCAAATGCCCAAAATGAATAGGTCCACCAATCGGTGTGATGACCGGAAGGGGATGCACGGGGTCCTAAATGCCCGGAATGAACGTGACATAATTGAGAATGAAATTTATGACACTATGTAGAGGAATGAGAACTTGAGGACATAAGACAAATACGAATAAGGATCAAAGAAGGATATCGTGGAATTGTGAATGTGTCGGGTAATCTTATGAGTATGAAATCTGCTTAGTTACTAATGTTCCTTGCATTTGAGATATATTGCCTCCTCTTTTTTTGGCGTCCCAATTATTATAAGCGGTTATTCATGATGAAACTGAAGGGTGTGCGTATATGCAAGTGAAGATGGGTGCACCATGACTTAAGGGTATTGAAATGAAAGGGTGATACAAAGGGATACGATTGAGGACACGATAACCATAGGGTTGAAAATTAAAAGATTGATTGGATAGAAGTATGAGTTTCTTTGTTGTTGTGGTGTCGGGTCACTATTTTTCTTGATATTCCTCCCCTACATGTGTAGTGTGTATAATTTGTTGAGTTGACTAGTGGTACGATAAAAGAAAGAGAACTTGCTTTATTAAAGAATTCGGATTAATTTTAAGTCACGGGCATGGGATGGTAATAACAATAATTGATATTGGTAATGGTAATGGTAATGGTAAACCGAGTTTGTGGAATAAAGGTGTGTGCTTGTGGGTAAAATGTTGGTGTGTGTGTATGTAAAAGTGAAGAAAGAGTTATAAGTATTACCTATTTTAGTCAAGCATGATTGTTCTTATAAAAGATTTTTTTTTTTTTTGTTTGGCACATGTCATCCCATTCACATATAGAGTTGGTAGAGATTTTTCTACTGGGCTAGTGTAGCCCAACCCTTCCATTTTCAGGTATCAATCAAGTTGTATAGTGTAGAGTGTCGGGGTGCATTGTCGGATGTCATTGAAGCTTTATGTTAAAAGAGTATGTTTACAATCTTGTCTAATTATGTTTTGAAATGAAATTGTAACTTAAAATGTCATATCTTTTGTTTTAGACAAATGTAGCGCTACTTAATATTTTTTTCCCTCTCCTGACTATCATGTAATTTATGAAATGTAAACATGTGGATATCTGTCTGTAAGGAGGTTTGTCTATGAGGTGATGTTGGCGTGATGTACATGAGTATGATAGCACGGATAAGGCGATGTTTTTTTTATATATGGAAAAGTTATTATTTTTATGTTTAAAAATCGAGGGTGTGACAGAAACATTGCTTATAAGTTATGAAATTGGTGCTTATGTGAACTGATTTGTTGCTGAATAGATATTAGACATTCTAAGTTCGGAGTTCGGTGTTTGAGGATTTGTGATTGAATGACCACTATGCTTTTTCTCTCACTCAAGTTCAAGTATCCCTACTTAGAGTATCTGTACTGAGGTTTGTTAAAGTGTAATGGGCATGTGGAATTGTGCCTAGGGAGGTCTGCCTTTCCATTGGCGTAATGTTGATTGAACTTTTTTATTGAAAGCAAAAGGATTATGAATTAGTTGGGATATAAGTCAAATCTCGATATTGGGAAGAACAAAGTTAAGTTACACAAGAATTAACATACTGCACATGCCCTATAAAGAGTTCAGCTATTACTACACAACACGTGCTTCTTTGCTAATAACTAACGAGTCTTGGTCTAACGAGTTCTGCGAACAAAAATAATCGTAGTATCCAGAAATCCAGAACTTTAGGCATTTTGTGGTAATTATTGGGTCAGTTGGCTTTGATTGAAAGGAGTCCACGATAAGATCGTAGTATTGGTGAATTGGCTTTGATCGAAAGGAATTTATGATAAAATTGTAGTGCAGATTTTTGAATGAAATCAATTGGCTAGATTGTGTATTGAACAATTGGGCCGTTTGGTCGATTGCATTGTTGAATTGGCTCTGTTTAAACGAATTTATAGTACAATCATTGTATTGGTTCCCATGATATAAATCATGGCAAGTGATAGCTTATAGTGGAAAATTTCTTCACATTAGCCTAATTTACAGTACATGGATGTGTGTCCTTCCGATATGTTTTCCGCCGTTACTTTAATTGCGTGCTAAGTGTTCAATAAAATGTGATTTTTTCTGCCATCACTTCAATTGCCTGCTAAGTGTTCGATAAAATGTGCTAGCTATAATAGCCTTGTGCTTTCATTCATGTTTTCTCAGAATCGGCCCCTCACTTTAAGCCTATTTCCACCAACATCCTACAAACTCGAGGTACGCAAAAACTATGTCCTTACTCCTTAAAATAAGTTTTTCTCCGTTTGTGAAGATGTACTTCAATTGCCTGCTAAGTGTTCAATAAAATGTGCCAACTACAATAGTCTTATACTTTAATTCATGTGTTGAGCTGTGGTGGTATATGTATTGTTCTTCAATCTTTGTCAACTACATAATACCTAAACAGACTAAAGCATTATTACGAGATACTAAAAACCACTTACGTGGGGGAAGAAGAAAACACGGCACACAAAAACATGATGAAATGGCCACTCAATGAAAATTTTGAGTTAAATTAGAAAGGTGGAAAAAGCTAAGTTGCAGCTAGGGCTGTCCACCAAACCGACCCACCCGACCCGACCCAAAAATACATGCAACGGAAGGATCTGATTACTCTTTCGGGTCGGGTTCGGGCCTGTATAGTCAGATTTCGTGATATGTCGGTCGGGTGTCGGGTGCACCATATAATTCCTCGGGTGACCCGACCCGACCGAGAAATCGTGTATAAAAGGAAAAAAAAGCCCCAGATCTATTACAGCTCCCAAATTCCTCTGTTACTCCTCCTGTCTCCTCCTCCTCCCTTCTGCTCCTCGTTTTCTCTCTCTCCCACAGCCCCCAAATTCCCACCGGCCACCACCACCAGTCCACCGCCACTCCTCCTTCTGCCGATCGACCCACTGGCCACCGTGGTACATCTCTCCTCTCTCTTTCTCTCGATTGATCTTGAACTCTCCCGTCCATCTCTCTCTCCCCCTCTCTCCCATTCATCTTTCTCTCCCTCTCTCTCCCGTTCATCTCTCTCACTCTCCCTCCCTCTGTAGGAATGCTAAGGTTTCAGAGTTGAAAGCATTTTCTGTCAAGGAAGCCATGGAAAATCTTTGGTTCGTGATCTTGTTTTCAAGGAATCAAAAGAAACCATTGACAAGCTGTATTATGTAATCAGTGAACAATTTCTGGGTTGTATGTAATCAGTGAACAATTTCTGGGTTGAAAGCATTTTCTCTCTCTCTCTCTCTTCTTCGATCTGTTTGTTTGCAGCCAGTTCCAAATCCGACCGAACCCGACAAATTTAATCCGAGTGCATTTCGGTCGAAGCCCGACGAGAGTTTCGGTCGGGCTCAGGTGGACATTTTGGTAATCCGAAAAAAGTCGGGTCGGGTCCAACCCGACCCAAGTCCGACCAAATCCGACCCGTGGACAGCCCTAGTTGCAGCTTAGACACTTCAATGAAAATTAGGCTAATGTGATAAGAAATCCTTCTATTCTACACATAAATTTTGACTATGTTCATAGTTGGTTTACAAATGACTATCCTTTTGTTCCTTTGAACAAGGATTTTTTTTAGCTTAGGACTTAAGTTACCAGATTCATCATCATTTGCTTTTTTAAAGTCGCGAGATAAGTTTTTGACATGTCTTTTTTTAAGTAGTCTAAATGTTCATTGAAATGTATGAACCATTAATTTTGTACCCCACCTTTGTTAATTCTGTTTGTGTCATTAATTTCGTTCATCAGCATGGTGGACAGACAATACAGGAAACAGAGACAGTGATTGAAAATTGATATGTTTTCTTTACTGTATGGAAACTTCAAACTTAATTTGGGTTTATTTTAAGTTGGGCAAAGGTTATTGGGTTCTATATTTCCTTTACTGTATGTGAACTTCAAACTTAAATTGGGTTTGGTTTGAGTTGAGAAAAAGGTTATTGAGTTTTAGAGGATTGAAAAACATGAGGCCTTGTCTATTCAAGTGAATTGCCTTTGTCTTCTTCAGTGTTCTGAGACATCTGGGTGCCTTTTTTTGGTATCCTACCTTTATTAGTTCTTATGGTTTGCATTGTCTATCACCACAATCCATGCTTATAGTTTTGTTTTAAATTGCTATATGGTCTTTTCTCAATTAAAGTATATATGTTTTAATGTCTGCAATATGTTTGGCTAATTCTCTTTCGTCACCACCATCTATAAGGTCTAATTTGCAGCTAAAACTGTGATAGCATTCCCTCATTTGCCTCTATCTGTGAAAATGTGTGTCCATTAATATGCTTGCATCTAGCGTAACTGTGGTAGCGGAATGTGTTCACATATGTTTAGGAGAGGGTTTAGGGTTCCTTAAATACTATTTCATGTGTATAGGGAAGGTGGCAATCCAGAGACTAAAGTTTGCTGGGTTTTTCTCATTTAATTACAACAAATAGTAGCAACCCCTCTCATATTGTTGGCTTAATGAGATAGAAATAGGAAAATTCTTTCAAATCTTTTAGTTGGACACAGTTGTAGAAACCTTCTTTCTAACTGTAAATGGCTTTCATCTGTGAGTACGAAAGTGTTATATTTAGTTTATGGAGTCCTTATATTCTTGACTTAGTAAATCATTTTTCATTCCCAACCATTAGTTGTGCTCGATATGGAGGTCCAATTATTGACTTCAAGCCATAAACCCACAAAAGATCAATTTGTATGAGAAATCTTTCTCTCAATTGAACTACTTTCTTCCGTCGATTCGGAATGGGTTATGACTGTAGGCTGACTGTGACAAGTGATTCAAATTTGAAACCTTTTTTCACAGTCTAATGATGAGGCTTCTTCGGAGTGCTTTCTTTTTCAATCGCACTCATATTGGTGCTTATATTTCTGCTTATCCGCTTTAGGAGAGGAGCCATAGTGACAACCTTTGTACTATGTTATGCTTTGACATCATTTTGTATATGTGAGTGGTGGAATGTATTCGTGCAATGGAGGTATGCTCAATATTAGGGGTGAGCAAAAAATCCATCAAACTGCGAATCCAGTCCAAACCGAATGATTTGGGTTGGTTTTTTAGTAGGGTGGTTTGGTTCAGGTTTAAAAAAATTAGAAACCGTGTTAAATGGTTTGGCCTGTGGATTTACGTTAATGGTTTCGGTTCCAAACCAATCCGAACCGTATATTTATACATCTCATTTAATTTAGATACACCAAGTATACTTGAGAGTTATATACAGTCAACTAATTTTCTAAATTAATAATCTATTCAATTCACCATCCTATTCAGTATTCATTTACTATCAAAATTATTTAGCATAAACTTCTACATATCACATCTTATTCCTATAATTAAATTTTCTATTTTATGGGTTGTATTCCGCCTGCTCTTAATTCTATTTTGATTAAGGACTTTTCCTAATTTTGCTTTTTGAAATCCAGTGACGTTATAAAAAATTAAAAAAAAATTTATTCCTATAATTTTGATACACCAAAGTACATGGTATATAAATATATAATGCTTCATTCAGTGAATAGTGGTTCCACGGTTCAATTAATTCCTACCCTATATTTCTATAAGTGAAAACCAATTCTTAGTTATCTCCGCAATTTGTAGTAATTTAAATAGTTTACGAAGATAATATTTCAGTTTTAAGTAAACCGTGGTTCGAAACCGAAGCCGAACCGTAATCCAATGGTTTGGATTGGTTTGGTCCTATGTTTTTTGTTGGTTTGGTTCCCTAAATTCATAATCCGTCGGTAAGTGGTTTGGTTCTTGGTTTACTATAAAACCGAACCATCCGATCCATGCTCACTGTTTTATTTGGCTTAAATGTTAGGATTTTGCTATATAATATATCTCCACTTTTTGTCAGGTAAAAACTGGATAAAATCATTGGTCCTCAATGCATCCCATTTCCCATTTATGTGCTTTGGGATTGGTTTCATTTTGAATACAATTGCTATATTCTATGGATCGCTAGCTGCCATTCCTTTTGGCACGATGGTCGTTGTTTTCCTTTTTTAGGCTTTTATTTTTTTTTCCCCTTGCACTTCTTGGTATTGTTGTCGGAAGAAATATTAGTGGTGCCCCAAACAATCCATGTCGTATGAAGACCATTCCTCGTCCAATCCCAGAGAAAAAATGGTACCTTACACCATCTTTAGTTTCTTTGATGGGAGGGCTACTACCGTTTGGCAGCATATTCATTGAAATGTATTTTGTTTTCACATCCTTCGGGAATTACAAGGTAAATGTGACAACTTGATTCTCATGTTTGAATGGCTTTCATACAAATGCTTGGTTGTCCTTCACTTTGTATAAACCAAACCAAACTGAGCCTTCTCCTTGCATAAACAAATAATTAAAATGCCACTACCCAGGAAAGTCGTTTTATGATTTACATGATTCAAATTTCTGAGTGTTATAATTTGTTAGAATTGTGAGTTTAGTCTAGTTGTTTAGGGTTCATAAGATATTATCTTCCTTGAAGACTTTAAAACAAGGGTATTTATGATACTCGGTCATAGAAAATCAAAACAACGTCATTGTATGAACTAAATCTTTTAAGGTCAACCTAAGGCATGTAGTGGCTCAACAATTTGTCAGCTTCTACCATTTCTTTAGTTATGTTTGCCCTAATTTAGCTCTGTTATGTTAGAATGATCTATAGTTTCATGTAGTTGGCTTCACGATGTTGTTTTGCGGTAAAGTATATATTTGATTTGTATCCATTTGTACTTTTGAAGATTACTTTTGCACATAATGACATTTCTTTATGTTTATACGTGACAGGTGTACTATGTCTATGGATTTATGCTGTTGGGTTTTGTGATTCTCTTAATTGTTACGGTTTGCGTTACAATTGTTGGGGTGTATTTTTTGCTTAATGCTGAGAGTTATCACTGGTAGTAGCCTTTATTTTCTCAGCTACCTCGACGGCTATATATGTGTACTTATATTCAATATATTACTACGCTATGAAGATTAAGATGTCAGGTTTCTTCCAGACCAGCTTCTATTTTGGATACACTCTCATGTTTTGCCTTGAGTTAGGAATTCTCTGTGGTGAGCTCAACAGCTTCCATACCAAAGTTTGCCACCTTGTTATTGTTGCTACTTCTAATTCTTGTATGGAATTATTTTCTACAGTCCCGAAACTTTTCCATTTCGTTACAAGTTTCTATGGAACACTGATAACCCTATCATGGGTTGCGACGTTTGATTTGCTGTCAATTTGAAATCTTTCCGCAAAAGAAAATGTGTATCAATTCTTTGCTTGATATTTAAGAGAATTAGTGGACAAGTATGAAGACTTAGAATTTTGATTGGCTCACATCTGTACTTGGGCTGTCTTTTATGTCATGTACAAATCTATGTGTGGATCTTGTAAATATTTTACTTTGAATGAATTGATTGTTTTGAGTCCAGTAGTATCTGGGCCCTGAGACTTACTTGAGTTTGCAGGGGCCTGTGCTTTAGTTGTTTTCATACTGTATTTTTCTTTCTTCATATGTTTATAACTTCTAGTAAACCTTTCTTTATGTTTCAGGAGCTGTTGGTTATTTGGGTTCCAATTTGTTCGTGAGAAGGATCCACCGAAACATCAAGCATGATTAGGGTACTTGCCTAACCTTTCAACAACATGATTGTTGAGAATGAGCGAGGAAACCTCTGAACACTTGTGGGGAAACAACTGATGTCTACGCATGGAGGCTTAAGGAGGGCATGCAAATCTTTAGACACGAAGAAGCCCCGAGATTTTTACCCCCTGGCCTTTTGTCCTGGGATATAAGTGGAAGGCCTTTTCGTTATTATTATTTTTATTACCTAATTTAGATTACAGAGATTGTTTAAAACTTGACCAAGTTGGTACTAGGTACTTATCGTCGTCCTCTTCCCTATGCAATTCATGTCCTTTGTAACGGCTTCTCTCTTATGTTCCCCTTTTGTTTAGTTTTGTTATATATATGTTTTTGACAGAAGAAACTTGAGGGAATGACTAAGAAATGTAATTTGTGGTAGTGAACATGTGCAATAAGAAAATGCTTTTATCTTTAAGTTGCATTTGGTTTGAAAAGCTCTCTCTCTCTCTCTCTCTCTCTCTCTCTCTCTCTCTCTCTCTCACACACACACACACACACACACACACGATTACATGGATGTCATGTGCGAGAAGGGTTATTGTGTGATGTGTCGAGGACTTGAGGATGGGCTTGGGATGCGTCAAAAGTAGGGGTGAGCAAAATAACCATAAAATCGTGAATCCAGTCCAAACCAATCCAATCCAAACTGAATAGTTTGGTTTGATTTTTTAATGATGTGGTTAGGTCTCGATTTTAAAAAAAATAGAAACCGCGTTAAATGGTTTGGTTTATGGATTTACATTAATTGTTCTAGTTCCAAACCGATCCGAACCGTGTGACATATATATATATATATATATATATAAAATTTGTTTAGATATACTAAGTAAACTTAATTTCCTTATCTATGTAGACACCCCAATTTGGCCTAACGATTATTTCAAGTCCCACCTTAGGGCCGATCCCGATGATGAATGGATACAGTGATTGCTGATTGACTTCTCGTGAACCCATGGACTTTTGGTGAGTACTTTTAGCCACTCAGAGGACCCAATCCAAAGCCAAATAGCCTTTCAGACAGAAGTACAATATCCTAGGAAAATCCATCTTTCGGCCGTAACATTGATCTCACGGCCTCAACTTCATTCTTTCACTCGTGAAACATGTTGCTTGAAAATCTCCCCGAGAGATTGATTCCTCGGCAGCCAGATCGATTCTTCGGCCGCCCAATCTATCCTGCGGCCGCCAAATCTTTTGCTCGGCCACCAGATCGTCTATTTTCCAGATTCTGGAATGTTCTGTCAATCGTTTGATCTGTTCAAAAACCCTAGCAGCCAAATTTCGATGCGTTCGGGCTACGCAAGGAGATTATGAAAAGAGATCTTTCGCATATATACTTCCCATTTGAGTCGTGCATTACGATTGGTTGGAGTGAGTCACCCCCATGCCTATATAAAGGAGCTTTTGGCTCCAAAATTAAACACACATGTTCATACACTCTCTCTAGCCATGAAACTCTGCAAGTATACTCTTTCATATCCCCTCTACAAAAGCCCTAACCTTCTAAAGGCAACCACAATCCGACGATCAAATCCCGAAGTACAAACCCTAACCCTAGGATTTTTGAGAAGCAAAATCAGTCAATTACCCTCAATCCGAAGCAATCAAACAACTGAGGGATTAATGTGGTGAGGCCCAAGGGCCTGTGGTTTGATTTATTTCATGCCTTTGTACTTTAATCATTGCGTTTTGATTTTCTGTTAATCATTTAGTCTAGTGTGAGGAAGAACATCGGCTAGGACTTCTTTCCCTCGGCTGGTGCATTGACTCAGGAGGATCCTTCGGCCGTGAAATCTATTCACCAGCCGTGGGATCCATCTTCCTGGCACAATCTATTTTGTTCTGCTTACTTCTGATATATGTTTCAATTATCGTACTGGCATACCATTAACTATTTAAAGGCTAAATAAACAGATTAATTGTTTAGAATTAAACAAAGCATGTATTAATCTTATGTCGAACAATTATGGGCCAGTCTCACGACTGGGCAAAGAAGGGTGCCTAACACCTTCCCTTTATTGTACTTTTGGCTCCCGTACCTAGAATCTCTATATGTTTTTCCTAGTTTATATAAACTAGGTGGCGACTCTATTTTGATGATAACCGTTATCGTGTGGCAATGTTCCTAGTCATGGGAATATCCATGATCTTGGTTTATGAAGCAAATAACCAAACAAACAGCAATGATCAATTTGTATGGCGATGCCTCGCTTGGGAGGTGTCTACAGTTTTTGTCGACTCTGCTGGGGAACTGAGAGCCATAACCAGAAAATTCGACATACAATTAATACTTGCTTTATCTAATTCTTTTGTCATTTGCATTGAGCGGGCAATCTCGTTGAGTTCATCTAATATCCCAGTATGTCATGGGCTATGTTAGGAGTTCCAACAAACTCCACAGTCACTTATACCTAGTGGTATATCAAAAAGGAAATCGCCCGATTGCCGCCTATGATGGGCTGGCGAAAGGATTGGTGCCCTTTGACAACGGAGCACCTTTGAGACTACCCAAACCTTACATGTGTTAGAGAGCCATAGAACTTATCAAAATAAGACAGGAACTCGTAGGTTAAGGAATTTTCCTGCATTTTGCTTTAAAGCTCTTCCTTACACCTTGTATCATTTGTTGTTGTAACATCTCTTTCTGTGCAGAAGGGTTGGGATTTTCAACCCAAATCCTAACCCTATACAACCAAGTACTGACTTATAGGTATTTCACTTTTAAAGCAAGCACGATAGGTAGATTAAAGAAGCAACCATAACCAGTTTTATACTCTTACAACACCCGAAGCTACGCCAAGCAGAAATCTTTACAACCATCCCGTCTGTCATCCTCGCCTATCAAAACACCTCCACCACAACAGTCCCAATCACTTCCTGGGTCTTCACGGTCATTCTTTCAGCAAACCCGATCATCTACCAATCCCTAAGCTTCACTGAGCTATCCTCCCACTCCAAGAATGACAAACAATGATGCCACTATTGCTGAACTTCAAGCTCAAATCGCTGCTTTGCTAGCTGAGAAAGCAGCAAGAGATGATGAGGACGAAGAAGACACAAAAGAAGATGAGAATCCTCTTAAAGTGGTAACAACGAAAAATCCAGAATTGGCCAAACAAGTCAAGGAGATCAAGCATGCTTTGGCTCGTTCACAGGGGGACCAAATTCTGGATTTTGAAGGACTTTGCCTCTTCCCAGATTCTTAATTGCCTCAAAGATTCAAGATGCCAAACATCGAAAAGTTCAATGGAACTGGTAACCCTACCAGCCATGTCCGCCATGTTATCAACACTCTGAAGCCGATGGGCTTGACTGATGAGCTCATCGCTCAACTGTTTCAAAGAACTCTCACCAGAAGCGCTCTTGATTGGTTTCTCACTTTGGAATTCGTGCACTATCAAACTTGGCCACAAATTGCCAATGCTTTTGTCAAGCAATACGCATACAATGTCCAAATTGAGCTAACCACCCAAGATTTGGAAATGATCAAACAAGAGTTGAACGAAGACTTTGCTACCTTTATGGCTAGATGGAGAGAGAAAGCCACTAAGATGAAGAACCGTCCTTCTGAGGAAGATCAATTGAGGATAATTGTCAAAAATCTGCAACCCAAGTATCTCAGGCATATCTACACTCAAGCTATCACCGACTTCAAACGCCTGTAAGCTACTAGGCTACAGATTGAAGATGGAATCAAGCTGGGGTTCATTGGGAAAGAATAAGCTCCTCTTTCACCCAAGAAAACCTTCCTAACCCGTGCATCTCATGCCTCGGTAAATACTCTTGACCTAGCGTTACCTCAAGACCCTTTCCAAGCTAGTTCATCCCGAAACTCAAATCGTCCTCGCCGCAACTTTGACCCTCTCTATATGACCTCATCCCAAGCCTTAACTATTCTAAGCCGTCAAGGGCATCTAAAGCCCTTGAACAACCCACCACCTCAGCCACCACACGGCCCAAACTATGATGCCAACAAACAATGCGCTTACTATCAACACCCTGGGCATGAGACAGACCGTTGCATGCGTCTCCATCATGATATCCAGGATCTCATTGATAACCAAGCTATAAAGCCACCCAAACCCAATGTACAATTTAACCCGCTCCTTACTCACAATGCTGAACCACCACATCGAAACATCAATCTTGTAAGCCTATCTTACAACTCCACATACAATCCTACCCAATACATTATCCCAAGTACCCAAGCCAAACCATCTTTAATCTTTCTTGAGGATAATGGGTGCCTTGAAGAGGAGTCCAACTTTCCCTGCATCTATGCAATTGATGATGGGGATTGGTGGTTGGAAATGCGCCAAGCCCTGCCAAGCAATTGGGAAACTAAAAGAATTGAGCCAGCTGACCCCTAGGGCACCCAAGAAGAAGAAATAGGCCATCTCACCCGAAGTGGAAGGGTGTACAAACCGCCTAAGCTTAGTGGAGAAAGCTCGGCCACAACCCGAGTAATAGAAGAAGAAGAGGAAAGTCAAATGGTGGAATCTGAAGAAGATAGAGTCTTAAAACAACTGAAGAAAATCCAAGCTGATATCTCTATTTGGGGACTGCTCATGTCTTCTTATGAGCACCGTAATTCTTTCGTTAAGACCTTGGGAAAAGCCAAAGTTCCCATCGATATCACCCCTAAGGATTTGGTAGGATTCATATAGGCATCCAAAGCCCTGAAACCAACAATAGCTTTCACTTACAAGGATTTGCCTCCTGAAGGTCTTGCACACAACAAACCCCTATACATCTCCCTCAAGTGTCTCACTAAGTGGATCCCATTGGTTTTGGTGGATAATGGCTCCGCTTTGAATGCGTGGCCTCAAAGAACTCTCGACGAGCTGGGAATAGACACTGCCAACATACGTCTTTCAAGCCAAGGTGTAAGGAGATATGACAATTCAAAGAGAAGAGTGGTTGGATGTGTTACCCTACCGTTGGAAGTGGAAAGGATCAAGAGAGATGTGGAGTTCCATGTCATGGACATACTAGCCACCTTCAATCTTTTACTGGGAAGGCCTTGCCTACATGACGCTGGGGCAATGCCTTCCACTTTACATCAAAAGGTTAAGTTTGCAGCAGATGGAAGGATCATGACCATCATAGGGGACTCATCAATCCAAGCTCATTCCGATACACCTGTGCAAGAAGTGGGAGCCGAGGCAAAGGAAACTTTTCTTACTGGGTTCAATCTTGAAGAAGCAACTGCCATGCAAGCTTTGATGGCTTAAAGAAGTTTCTATGTAAGCACCCCCGCCATACGAATGATGAAGAAGCAAAACTACTTCCCTGGATTGGGTTTAGGCAAAAGATCACAAGGCATCCCATAAATGATTGATCCCCTGCACAATCAATACTCCTTTGGTCTTGGCTACACCCTAACGGAGGCTGAGATAGAGGAGAAGAGAAAAGAAAGCATGGAAAGGGCTGTAGCAAAGGGAAACATAGTCAAGGAAAAGGCGTTTGTGATCCCAAAGATGCTTAATGGTTGGTTTATGAGAAAAAGTGAGGACTTCCCATTTTGTGGCTTTGCAGTAACATGGGAAGATGAAACCACCAAGCAGAGGCATCCTGGATTAAAAATGGACTGATAGTGACATGGAAGAAGAATCAACAAGCTCATCTCCCATCCCCGAAGACTAAATCGAGATGCTAGCTAGATTTGAGCTAAAGATTCTATTTGGCAAAGAAGAGGGTGAAGAAGAGTATAAAACTGTGACAGGCAAGGAAAAAGGAGCAAACCCTGAGATACTGCAGTAATTGCAAGATCATGACATGACAAAATCATTAAACATTACTTTTGTTTCCTAAATCAAGCTAGGATATGTTTTGGGCCCCTGTTTTGGAATTTTCTATGGTTAAATGAATTCCCATTTTATCTTTCCATTTTATACTTAATAAACGATTTGGATCTTGAATTTGCAATTGCCAATACACTACAGTCTCTTTGCCAAAGAAGGGAGTTTTTAAGAATCAAATTCTTTATGATTGTTAACAAGAAGGAAAGAAGGGACGAGCCTTAATTGCTTAGAACTAGATTTTTTTTCAAAACTTAGAAAGAAGACGCTATCTCTGCAAGAACACTTACTGTTAGCTTGCCCATCATGAAAGTACAAACATAAAGGAGACTCAGAAAAACATCTCCACCAAATTCCTCTCCAAAACACAGAAACCCTCTTGTGAGAAATGCTCGTTGGGTAATCCAAGAACCCAAGCAAAAGTAAGAGCAAAGCCTGCTAGGGCAAGAAACTGCTAAAACGCAACCTAGGCAAAAGTTAAGGCATTTGAAGAAAAGCTCGCTAGGGACTTAACCTCCATTAGGTAACCTAGGCAAAATCAAGAGCATGTGAAGAGAAAAACCAAGAGTAGAAAAACCAACCCCAAAGGTTGTGATTTTGGAACTACGTAAAAGGCCTGATTCCCTGACTGGGATACGTAGGCAATCTCACATTGAGATGCGGCTCAAGCGTGTGGAGAGAAGGAAAAATATCAAGAGGTTTGTACTCAATGATAGGCACAGCTAACCCTGCATATTGACCTCACAAAAGATGAGTCAGTCATCTTTCAAAGAATTGACAAAAGTAAAAAGTCACGAGAATTATTGCTCGTCCTCCCTGACTCAAAAGTCATCAACATAAGGGACAAGATATCTCAGAAATCCTAAAGCATGGCAAAAAGACTACGGAATACAGCAAAAACAAATAAAAGGCATAAATTAGATTCAAGCATAAGAAGGAAGGTACGCCACTTGGCCAAAATGAAAAAGTCCAGCTTCTTTAAGGAACAAAAGTAGCGGCCGAAGAATGGAATTCTCGGCCAAGTAATCCATTCCTCGGTCGATGTTTCGATTTACCTACTAAAGAACAGTTTGGCTGCAAAACCATTTTCAAAGTTATGAAAATAGCAAATACCAGTTCAAAACAAGTTTTAACCCATTGCATACAATTCTGAAATATCTGAGGGATAAAACATGCTTCCATAAGACAAAAACTCGCCAAACATGCTAAGGTTGTTTCATAAAATACATATCATTGTCTGTTTTAGAACTAACAATACAGGCATAGAAGGAAAGGGCAAGCTACTGCCCACGATCGCTCTTGGATGTGGGTCGAGAAGAAGGAGGACGAAAACACTCAGGAACTGGGATACGGATCCTCTGTCCTTCACCTTTATCATCAGCTTTAGCACCTCCATCACCAGCTCTCGTACTCTCACCTTCACTGATGCCAGCACTCTGAGTAACAGACACCGTCGGTGCCCACTCTGCTTCAAGCTACGAGGCACAAAATGTGAATGTTCAGATTCACACAAGTATATAGAATGGAAGATAGAAAATCAAAGGATACATACCATAACAATCTGGCTGCGTTGCCTCCAAACCAGAGCCTCCACACTCTGAAATGCACACAGCCATTCCTGAACTATATCAGTAGGCACCTACAAAGGAAGTTTCAACATTTATAGCAAAGCACAGAAAGAATACCAAGAAAAACTGAAGTAAAACCCACAATGTTACCTGTTGAACTCCAGTAGGGAGCATGTAAAGCTGGGTAGCACACGGGGTTAGAGTCAAACGCTCCTCTTCTCCATTGGTATTGTGGAAAAAAATGAAGCCAGTGGCCTGTGGCCAAACAAGAGGAACAACAGTGGTGGTAGTAGTGGACAAAACCAACGAAGCTAGTCAAAAAGCCGAATAATCTCTTGCCTCGAGAAAATCCGTGGCTATCTGTCTCTCAAAGGCAACAAGCAAGTCCTTTCCAGTCAAAAGGTGAGTCGACCTCATACCAATAGGGGGAGGAAGAGGAACAAGCTGCAATGCCTCTGAGCGCGGGAAGTACTAGCTAGCCACCCTCTCCCCGAGATACCAAGCTCTCGAGAAAGGCCCCTCCAGAAGGAAGTGTTGGCTGTTCAAAGCCCAAGCTGAGGTCAACTTCAGAGGGGCATCGTCAAGTAAAGTATCCCATGGATCAAACCGCACCTATGACAAAAAAAAAATGACATTAGCATAACTAAGCAAGAAGATGGCATGAAAGAAAAGGGGTAAAACATGTTATACCTGATCAACCATCAAACGGTCCAAAACTCGCCTCCAAGCCAGCAGGTCCATAGCAGGTGATTGTGTCCTTCGAACTCTTTTCAGTCAGCAGGCCGCCCATGGAACGAACCTAGGCTCTCCATGCCTAGTTGGGGGAGGAAACTGCAATAGGTGCTCAAAAGCCCATAATTGCAGGAAAAATTAAAAGATAAGCATGGAATGCAGAAATTAAAGCAGTAATAACAAAGAAAGCTGAAACATGTACCTCAAGAACGCAATGGTGCCCACCCAAGGAGAGGCTAATACCTCGAGAGCAAGCACTCAAGTGCCCGTACAGTGTAGCCAAAGTAGGAGTCCCCTAATCGAACTCCACTATAGCCTCCAAGTTTACCAAAGCAGCCAAGAACTGAACGTGCACCGAGTTCTCCTTGTTGCAAAATAAGGTTTGACCAAGGAGATAAAAGAGGAAAGCTCGTATCAGCTGAGAAATAGATACCTCTGTCAAAATACCTTCCCAATCATACCATGCCCGGATCCATGAATAGGTGACGTGACCACTCTTCGACACGTCAGGGACTTTCCCCAAAAGGTACTCAAAAGCATCCTTCCGTTCATGGATCCGTGGATCAATAGGAAGAGGATCACCACCAACTCTCAGGCCTGTAAGCAAAGCAAAGTCGCCTGTAGTAATTGTCATCTCTTTAGCTCCTGGCAAATGAAAAGTATTCGTGGTATCCTACCACCGCTCTACAAGCGCTGCAGTCAAACCTAACTTAGCCTTCGGAAGGTGGAAGCCGAGTATCAAGCACTCAAAACTAGCCATCGCACTGCACCCTTGGCATCTTGAGAAAGTCTCTTGTACCACTCATAAACTTAGGGACAACTCCCCCACATGCGCAGTTTCTCGTTTGCCTGGCAAAATACCAAAGAGGATCAATACAATAGCAAAATCGCCCATACAGGGGGCAAATTCTAAAACCAAATTTCATTTCCAAAATATCAATCATTATTTCATAAATTCTTATACAAATAATATCATTGGCAGGAGAAAAATTACCTTTACATTGGTGAAACTAAAATGCTGCTCCAGCTCTCTGTGCAAAACCTCCGGTGAAACGTCACTGAGAGGAGGACAATATCGTAACGAATCGCCCCGCCCGATTATGTGAACCGGAGGGACGTACGTATCGGCATTGAACGTCGGCAAAGCTTCGTTGCCTGTATCAAAAGGAGCCTTGAAATCTGTTTTAGGAGGAATGGGTTGCAAAGAACTTCCCCTGAGAGTAGGTGTACGCCGACTCGAGCGAAGAACGCGGGTACTTGAAACCCTGCTGAGAACAGCGGCCTCGACGACTAGAGCTTTGCCCACATCCCTCAATGCGATAGGAACATCAGGTGATGGCACGGATGAGGCATCAATCGGAGGAGGAAGAGGAGAGGAAACCATGGCCGTGAGTGAACAGAAACGGAACGGTGGCAACCCGAGGAAGAATCGTGGTGGAGAATGATAGGGGTGGAGGACGACGGCGACAGAAAGGAACAATGGTGGTCAGAGAAAACGAGGAACGCTCGGACAAGAGAGAGAAGTTGAAGAAGAAAGATAAAAGACCCGTGAGATCGATCGGACTTAACTTAAATTGATTTTCTGACTTTTGGCTTTCTCACGGCGAGTCATTGATTTTTCGGCCAAAACACCTATTCGTCGGCCACGAGATCGATCTCCTGGCCTCTTAATCTATTTCCTACAACCCTAATGGATTTTCCTCAAAGCACCAATTCAAATAATTAAAAAATTCTGGGTCCTCGACCAACAGAATAGCCTTGGGGGCATGTCCGAGCATAAAGAACATCAAGCATCAGCACTAAGCTCGCATCCGAAATTTTCTAAAGCTCTCCATGAATTGCTGGTCGCTCGACCACTAAGAATTACCAAACCAAAGCTCTGTATTCATCACCATTAAGTCACCCAACAGCACCACCTGCTCCATGATCAAGTTACTCGGCGGCTCTAAGCTCGCCATCACCCAGCAGCTGTAAGCTCACTATCATCATCATTCAATAACTCTACACCTCAACAGCCCTATGTTCAAAAGCTCCATAGCCCTATACTCAGCTCAACGGCTCTACACCCGCTCAACAGCTCTAAACTTGCCTAACAGCTCCAAGCTATTCATCTCAGCAAGCTTCATTGTCCCGACATATCCATATCCCGCAGCTCAATCCTCAATCAACGACTCCATTCACCGTCTCAAACGACTTAATGCCTTATGTTCACTGTCATAATCACCCAGCAGCTCTACGCCAGCAATCACTTCATGCTCATTCAGCAGCCTTGTTGCTTCGTCCCAACCTAATCGTTGAAATAGGTTGATTTACCCCGAGCGTAGGGCTAGGTCGCTGTCAGCATAATATCCGAAAGTCTGGTATCGTTCCCACAGAGAAAATTCTTTATGGCTTGCTAGGATTTGTAGATGTAAGGTTTGCGGCGTTTAGACGGCCAACTTTTGGTTTTGCTTTGAATGGTGATAAACACTTATGAAAACGACTAGAAAATGAGTTTAAACTTAATTTAACAAGCGGCAAGGCGTTGGGGTAACTAATGCCCGTAACTTTAGCCATCAAACCATTCTCAACGAAAACACGGTTGAATCGCACGGCATAGGCTATCAACCGGAGGATTTAGCTAGGAAACCATTAAAGACTAGAAGTGTAGTTTAGTAAACAAGTGAGCTCTTTCATTCTTTTGGCAAACACGAGGCGAGACATAGCTCACGGAACCACATGAGCGAGCATATGATCACCGGAGATTAACATCGACAGGTTTTGTTACATAAAAGGCGAACCACACACATTTACCAACCAAACTTCAAGTTTTTAGTTGAGAAAGGCAAGATAAACATAAGTCACGAGGCGTTAGTCACCCCGTGGCCAAGCCTAATCGACTACTCAAACATAATGAAGAGACTAGAAAACTTGCTAATTATTGAGAACATGTTTAACCGAAGAAAATGAAAATAAACTTGATATTGTAAAAGATCCAACACCTATGAACAACTTTAATACTTGAGAAATTAACGTAACGTAAATACCTTATCGTGTTCTTGAGGAATTACACTTGAAAAGAGCTTAAAAGCATTAATGGAGAAAAAGGCTAAAAGTTGTAATGAACTAGACTATCCTTGAGGGAGAAAAAGTGATGGCTATTTATACAAAAATAACATTCTCTCTCCTCAAAAATATCAAAAAATATCCAAAAAGTGGAAACATGCCACAAATGGAAAGTTAAAATCTGACAAAAGCATGTCGGTGAGTTAACCGTATCGATACTCCAGAGCTGTATCGATACCGAGCAGCCTTGCTCTGATTTCCAAGTTTCCCCGTAGAAGGACCGTATCGATACTCTAGAGCCGTATCGATATGGTTAACAGCGTATCGATACGCTGAAAGCTGAATTTCCCAATGCTTTTTGTTTCAATGAAGTATCGATACGCTGTTAGCTGTATCGATACCGAGCAGAATTCTAGGCAAATCACACCTCCCAAACCCTGTCTTGGCGCCCGATGGTGCTTGGCTTGTTCGGGCCTTCCGTTTGATCATCCCATAGCTCGACAGTTGTATTCTTCAGGGCCTCGCCACTCGGATTCCCTCAAGGGTTGTACGAGGCATCAAAATAAAGCCTCTTATTCACGTATCACCTGAAATGCTCAACGAGGAACCTTACGTGCAAAATTACTTAAAACATCAAATAAACATAAGTTTGTTCGGGTGCAATTCTCGTAGCCCCGCCTCGCCCGATTATGGTAATTAGTTTGTTCGGGTGCAATTCTCGTAGCCCTCGTAGCCTTCGGCTCGGAAATTCGCACTTTCGGTATTCACGAATGACGATATTTATTGTGTACCCATTCATTTGACTTAGCGGATTCTCATTTTTACACTATGACCATCCACTAAGACATGAGGCTTATACTTGGGTACACATGGATTCGAACCGAACAAAAAGACTTGCACAAATTTTTAAGTTTTTGGGCTATCTGAGTTCCTTCACAATAAAGACGTATATAGAGAGGAGTTAAAACGAGTAAAAAGACTTGCAGATTTCTTAATAAAAGTCATCAGTCACCAAGGCATGGCGGTAGTAAAACCGTTCGGCACCATCCTCAAACCTGTTTTAATTACATCATATGGTTTGGCAAGGGCCAACTGTTCGGCGTCGACCATATTAAATATATTAAAAAAAAACAACAAACAAAACGAATTAAAATCAACTTTCAGCAGGAGCATCCAAAGGGGCTTGCACGGTGGTAGCTTCGATTGGTGCCACTATTGGCTCTTCTGCTTCAGCTTCGGTAGGGGCGAGGGGAGGCACTTCCACCAAAGTCCTTCTTTCATCGTTAGGTTCAACCCCTGCGTCATCAAGGCCTCTGTTGTATCCGAGCATAAAGCTTTCCTTGTGTTGGCCATCTTTCATTTCGGCTTGGACTTCCAGAACCTCGTCTGTCACGTCCTCCTCAGCCTGGGCATACCCTTTGTCGTAATGCTCCTTGAGCTCCTTCTCCATTTCTTTTTTCATCTCCTCCCATCCTAGAGCTCTTCCCTCTGTTAGACCCTCGTCTTTTCCCTCGGCCCTGGTATGCTCGGTCGAGTCCTGAAGCCCCTTGATCAGGTCATTCAGATTTCAAATCTGAAGTTCCTGGCTTTGGCGCACAAGCTCGGATTGTTCCAAGCTCGGATTGTAGTCCTCGGCAACATTTTTGTTATGCTCAACCGATTGCTTCAGCAGCTTCGACTTCTTGTCATGCTCGGTGAGATAACATTGGGCACTCATGATGGACTGGGTGGCCTGCAGTCAAACCAAATGAAATTTATCCAAGGAAACCAAGACGAGCGTACAAGAATTTATTGCAAGTATGAGAAATCTACTTACTCTTCCAACATGAAAGTAATACTCGCTTAAGGCTGCCTTCAGAGACGGGGGGCTTTGTATGTCCCTCGGTAAGGCCAGCCCGGAGTGGAGGGTGAAAGCCAGGGAGGGGTCCTCCTTCAGACTGTCTAACTTTAGGATTTGCTTTTTATTTGGAGTGATGAAGTTGGGTACCCATGGGGTGTCGAGATCCGAGGAAAGCTCCATCCTTTCTTTCTCCCCTTCTCCCTGCGCCCCTTTCGGCAGCTCAACCTCCTGGCTCTTCCTCTTCGGAGCTGTTTTTGTCTTTTTGCTCGCAAGGGGATCCTTCGGAGAGGAGGGGGCGGTGGGTGGTCGTTTTTTAGATAGTTGGGGGGGCGGGGTTTTCTTGCTCAGGGCAGAACCCGAAGCCCCGGGAGCTCCAGCCTTTTTAAGCTCAACTTTTTCCCTCTCCTTCTCTTCCAATTTCTTTTGAAGAACGATCTTAATGCTTCTGGGAGGCATTTCTTCTTGCTCTAGGAAGGGTTCTTCTTCGGTAGGCAATCAAATTGTTCCTCGGAGAGGCTTATATGAGCTCGGGAGAAGTTCTTCTGGAATATCCTCTGAGCCAACCCGAGAAGCTTGCTCCCGTTCATCGGTTACTTTTCTTTGAATGCGGCCCCCGTATGTAGCTTCGTACCTGAGAATTGTTGGGGTGTCCCTTTCCTCCCTCGGAATGGTAAAGAGAGAGTCAGCTAGGCCGCAACCTCTTGCCGCCCTTAAGAGAACTTTATTGAGTTTGGTAGTATCTGCCGAACAAAAAAAAAAAAAAAAAAAAACAACTTAGAGTGAGACAATTTAGCAAAAAGTCCAAGTTAAGCAAATTAATATAACACCAAGATGATGAAAATAAGCTAAAACGATTCTTACTCGGTGACCACCTACGTGTAGCAATTTCGAACTGTCCATACTCTAGTTCGGGGAATTGGTAATTTCTCCGAACCTCAACGTAATCGGAGGCCCATTTCTCCGAGTCGTACATACCCTCAGGAATGATCTTTTCCATCTTCCTTCGAGAACATAGGTAGTAACGGGAATATCTAACGTTCTGCGACACCATGTAATTTTCAAAGAAGTGATAGGCTTCGAGTCTAAACATCTTGACTTCGGCTAGTTTGATTACCGAGTGAATAATACGCACTCAATTGGCACGGAGTGAGATTAAAGCGGTGACTCCCTCAAGACTCTATGCATTGGAAATCGAAGACCCCCTTCTGTGATCGCCATCAAAGGTACAGTGATGTGTTCGTCACTAAATCTTATTCGGGGGCCCTGGACCAGCGTAATAACGACATCGTTAGGAATGTCGTAAACCGCTCGAAAGAGATTCATGCTCTTCTCATCTTGAAAGCATTCCCAATAGAGGCAAGGATCCCTTCCCGTTCGGTCGGGAATTATATCGGGATCCATTTGTACGATTTTTCTCTTCACCTTCAGAGCTTGGGACGTAGATTCTCCGATGACGGTTTCCTCATTCGTTCGGCTTGACGAAGCGACAGGTGTTTCTCTTTCGGACTCAGCCTCGTCTGCTTCCTCAGCGTCTTCTTCCTCTTCCACTTCGTCGTGTGGAAGTTCTTTATCTGACGATTCCTCGTCTATATCTATGATATTAGGGTCTGGCCCCATTGTTCGAAGGGGTATTACCTTGGCGGGATAGTCAATCCCTTTGATTCCTTCAGGAACCCCTCCACTCGACCCGGTTCGATAACTTCGGGCAAACTCTCTGATTACTTCGGCTAATTGGAGATCAACCCTACCGAAATCCGATGCTCCAGTATCCACCGACTGATAAAACTCACCCGACGGGGTTGACTTTGAGGACTCCATACCTAGAAACAAACAAGTGCATGGAATAAGACCGTTAGCGATTTGCATGGCCAAGAATCTAAGTGCCTATGTTCGGTGTTCTATGTCATTCCAAGTGATCGCTAATGTTCTCAGGTACTTCCCGAACGACTATCTGTCGGCAGAAATTCCGAAGAAAGGATTCCTTACCATTTGAGGAAGTGATCGGGGATGGATGTTCAGGAACCCCACGTGTCTCCAATGGTTAAAAGCTTAGTATTTATTTCTCAAGTTTTTTTCTAATGTATTCATCAAGCTTCTTAATGAGTATTCCTTTGGAAACTCACGCTTGGAGTTATCCTCGTGTTCGGAAGAACACGAGTTGAAGATGAACATGTGTTCGGAAGAACACATGAACATGTAAAAGTTCAGGCGACTGTTTCAGTCGAAACAGAAAAGGGAAAAATTGATTTTTAGGGGCTAGACGCATTCGAAAACAACCAAAATGTGTCGAAAAGTATCAAAATTCAAGAAATACCTGAAGATCAAGAGAAATCTGTGACCAAAGCCTTCAAATCTTCAGATTTCTAGCGATTTTCTGGTGTTGAACGTCACTGGAACTGAAGAAATGATTGAAGGGTGGGGAGAAAAAGTGATTTTCTCTCTGCATCCTCCACCTTTTATACTAAGTGTGGAATTCGAAGCGGTGTCGGACCCCAGCCATTGGATTAGAGCGGGAGATTGATGTGCCGTTCGATAGTTGACGCGTGTCACACGAAGTACGTGCTGTACTGCCACCCAGTAAAATCATGACGCATGGCATTTTTGAAATCGGCGATTACAGATGCATTAAATGCTGATCAAAGAAACATACAGTGAAGTTCAAGCGAGCTTTTCGTTCGGTTTGCTTTAGCTATTCAACAAGCCGCGGTTTCTTCGGAGAGAACCTATTGTTCGGCCGTTTTATTCTACTCCTCCATCATTTCCGAACAAATGAAGAAGAAGTAGAGGGGCTATTGTAGTGGGCCGAAATATCCGAGGGTGAAAGAGTCCTAATGGGTCGTGCCTATCTGAGCTCATTACGTAGGTGAACCCTTTGTGTGTCTCCGAACAATGGAGTATATTCGAGGGGCGAACGGATTTCATTTGTTCGGTTGGGTCATCACTGTTCGGAATATGTGATGAACGCTCTAAGAGGATTTCTTTTGTTCGGTAAGGTATTTGTTCGGATACCGCCTATGCGGAGGATTTCGTAAGCTTTTGATGATACACTAGCTGTCCTCTCTGATAATCAAAATGACATCTCTGAATGATGTGACTTCCCTGACACTGACACACGCGGCTCTGTAACCTTCAGAGAAGTGACGCCTAATAAATGCATTGACATGTGACATCATCCGAACGTGGCGCACCACGTGGGTTGCAGAACCAGCCTGTGCAGCACTCAACATCTTTGGCTATAAATATAGGACCACCTCCAACGGTAAATGGGTCTAAAAAATTTACTATTTACTCTCTTCTCTCTCCCAGCAAAATATTCTGATTAAACTTCTTTTTCCTCCTCTGCTTACTAATTTGCTCGTCGGAGTTTCTTCCCCCGAAGGAACAGCTCCCTCCGATTCTGCAGGTACACAAGATCACTTCAACACTCCCACAGCCTATAGAAGAAGGCTCAAGAAGATCACAGTGAAATCAGCCCCCCACAATGTATTAATCTTATGTCGAACAATTATGGGCCAGCCTCACAATTGGGCAAAGAGGGGTGCCTAACACCTTCCTTTTATTGTACTTTTGGCTCTCGTACCCGAAATCTCTTTCTGTTTTTCCTAATTTTTATAAACTAGGTGACGACTCTGTTTTGATGATAACTGCTATCGTGTGGCGATGTTTCTAGTCATGAGAATATCCACGATCTTGGTTTATGAAGCAAAGAACCAAACAAACAACAACGCTCAATTTGTATGGCGATGCCCCGCTTGGGAGGTGGTTACAATCTAATACTCTACTCCACCACCCTATTCTTTTCTTTCACTTCCAATATTAATTTCCTAAACTTCCTATCCCTACAATTTTATTACGCTAAACATACAAGGTTTGGGTTTAGTAAAGTGATTTTCTATTCTTTTTTCTCAGTAGCTTATTTTCTAATGTATTCTATTCTTCTTTAGTTGGTTGATGTTAGTAAGTTTTGATGATTTTAATATATTAATTTCAATATAACTTTTAGTTTAAGTTATCTATGCATTTTTAAGTACTTAAAATAGTTTATAGTAATGATATCTCAATTTTAAGCGAACCGTGATTCAAAATCGAAACCAAACTACCTTTGAATGGTTTGGATTGGTTTTATAAATTTTATGGGTTGGTTTGGTTCTCTAAATTCATAATCCGTAGATAGTGATTTGGTTATTGGATTACTATAAAACCAGATCAATCCGATCCATGCTCATCTCTAGTCAAAAGGTCGTCATTTTGACAGAGTACAGTGCTATCATCGCATACACGTTTACAAAATGATCGAATCATATCATCAAAATATATCTCCCACACTCCCACATGGGGCAACCTTTATCTACTTTTTTGAAGGAGGGTAAGAGGGTAATCTCACATATAAATTCACCTCGGCAATTGCTGACTAAAGAGAGGTACAATAGACCATTTAAACACACAGACATAATACTCAAACTCCCGATATAGGAGCCAGCCCAGCTAATGCATTTATCTACTTTTTTGGTGAGTGAACAAAATACCACTCCTTTCTTCCCTAATCCATCAAATTGAATATGACATTTTGTACATTGATCACACTTTCGTTTTCCTAATGAAAAATGGACTACGACCCCAAGATCCCAAGCTGTCAAGTTCGAAATTTGTTCATGAGTGGTGGAATAAACCCCAAAGTCCAGCTGCTCCGGTATCAAATGTGGCATTCGTTAATGGAAAATGAGTTGAGGCCCGCCTACGCCAAATCAGACACCTGATTATAAAAAAACGAGGAATGAACCAGTGTTTTATATGTAGAGACACAAGGCATTATTCTCCGTTACTATATACACCCAGCGGTCTATTTAACCTAAATTCGTAAACACGAGCCCGTACAGTCTCTCTCTCTCTCTCTCTTAACACTCCCGAAGGAAGAAACAAAAGCCAGAAGCGAAGGTAATCAACTACACACAAGCCTCTGACTCTTCTCTCTCTCTCTCTCTCTCTCTCTCTCTCTCTCTATCCGACTCTTCCGCACAGTTAGATCCGAAGCGCCGGCAATCCCGATGATCCCGATGCGTCTCACCGTCGGATCCCTCCCCTCCTTCGCCTTCATCGCCCTCCTCATCGTCTCCTTGGCGTTCGCTTCGGAGCACGATCACAAGGTATGCGTTGCGTAATACGTAATAGGTTTTTGAGAAAAATCACTAATTTCAGCTGCGTTTATGGTTCTAATTTAACATTTGAGCTCTCAGATCCCAACACGGCTGATTGTATTCGCGTTATGTAATCTGTAATCAGATCTATGTGTGTTGATGTTCATTTCTTTGCAATTGCGCTCTATAACTGCTTTAAATTTGGAGTACATAACGGTTTATTTGTTACGGAAATGCTTCGTTTTAGGGGTTTAGATCTTGGCCCTTTCCAGACCGAGAAATTATTCGGTGCGGCCCTTTTCAACCACAAATTGGTGTGGAGCTCTGTTCTAAAAATTGGTCTAGGCGGCGGACTAGTCGGTGTCTAGGTGATAGGCGGGGGTCAATGCCTAGATAAAAATTAGCCTAGGCGCCGATTAGTCAGCCACCACCTAGGGAGTTAGGCGCCTCTTTCCGCCCGACTAGCACCTATCGACTTTTAGAACACTTGACTGTGGAATCCGAGATAATGGGTGTAGGCCCCACTCCGATGTGTGGTGGGGCTGCCCCAATGGTGGTGCCCCAGGGTATGGAATAATTTGTCGTATGGAGGGTATGGAGGGTTGCGTACAAGCGAGATTAGAGAGAAGTACTGAATTAATAGGTTGGTGAGTGTTAGCTATGGGCCTATGGTATATGCATGACAGTGCGGTGGGTAGTGTGGTAGTTTATTGCCTTTAGAGTAGTGGGGCTTGCTCGAGCTTTTTGTGTTGGTGATATGCGAGGACGGTGCTTTGATTTGGGTTTAATGGGGCCAAGATCTTACACGTAGCCGACCATATGTTTTGATGTAATAAGCAAGTAAATGGCATGTTTACATACTAATAAGTACTGATCATTTAATCAGAAATTCGTTGATGAGATACGAAACCTGATAACTTCACAGATAAAGCAATGCCTGATATGCTACAGAGGTGCTTCACCTCCCCTAATGCTTTAGCCTGTGCCAACCCTCACTTTTTAAAACACAGCCAATATTGGAAAGGAACTCCTTCATACTGACTTTGGGAGTTTAGGAGGAGAAGGAAGATATAAGATTGACAGTAGTCAAAGAAGGAGAAGAGCCGCTGAATACATGAGCCTGTTTGAATAGTTAATATGAGGGGAAAGTTGACTTCATCATAGAAAAGGGGACTTAAATCGTCATATATGGTTGGAAAGCCATGTGGCAAGCAAGGAAGCTATCTGCCTATATTAAATCCTCCATAGGAAGCAATAACATTTCGGCAATTCAATCCTTATGTCTCCGTTGAAACTCTTAGCCTGGTAATGCTTTCCTTTTCTGGTTGTCCCCAAAGGTATGAACCCCTTGGACATTAATCTCATTCGGTACAAGAAAGGGGAGATGAAAGGGAGAAGTACCTCTTCGTTTTCTTCTTAAATCAGGCTTCACCCCCTTCCATAATTTGCTTATTAATTACAATTTTTTCAGAACAAAAGTATGAGCTCAGGATAGCATATTATGATGCTCGACAACTTAGTCAATCTATAATGTTCTAAGGGCTATAAAACTAGCGAACCAATAGATCTATAGAATGAATCTGTGAGAATTGGCACAAAAGGTTCCCATACATGGCAATTGCACCATAGTGTTGGCATTGGCATTGGCATTGGCTTGTATTTTTGCTTTCTTCTATTCATTTTCTTTTCTAAAAGTGGCAATTGCATCATAACCCCTTCCATAATTTGCTCCTCATCACTATGTCTAAATACCATCTCTCTTTACTTTGTTGTTTCTTATTTTAGTTTTTGTTCGATTTGTATATGTTAGGTTGTAAAAATGTTCTGACAGCCTGTGAACCAGGCCAAGACCGTGTCGACCTGTGCTTGCTCCTAGCTGAACCCAAGCATAACCCAAACCCCAGTTAAAGGTTCATGGCTAGGTAATTGAAGTCCAGGCTGGTGGCCGGCCAATTTTACATACTAGTTGATAGATTTTCAGTTTATTCCTCCACATCATTCCTTGATGAGGCCTTGCCCTCATCAGCCATGGTTTAATGGGATCGAATAGTGGTAATGCTGTGATATGATGAAAATAAACCTTCTCAACTCGATTGTATTACTGCTCAACTTAACTTCCATATTACTTATGCTTATTGAACGTTCGAATAGACATACCGACATAAGCTTTACCACTGCACATCGCACTTGTCACCTGTGCCCAATATTGCTCAAGTTTAGAGATGGTCTAAGGCCCTAAGCTTAGTGCTATTCATTGCAATCTATCTATTATCTCCAGAAATAGGTCAACCTGGTTCCTTTCTGTTTGCTATTCACATATCTTGCCGCAATATGCAGTTGTCTGACACAATTTTGTTCCTTCCTGTAGTATCAACAGGACAATCCTGTTACCCTATGGGTAAATAAGGTTGGTCCTTACAATAATCCACAAGAAACATACAACTATTATAGCCTTCCATTTTGTCATCAATCCAGCAATGCGGCTCACAAGTGGGGTGGTCTCGGTGAGGTTCTCGGTGGCAATGAACTCATTGATAGTCAGATCGACATAAAATTCCAAAGTATGTGCATCTTCTGCCACACTTACCAAAACAAAGCGTCTTCCATAATCTTTTGAGTGGTTGGTTTATTGTGTTTAACTGAAAATAGTGGCAAACTTTGGCTTTGTTCGGCAGAAAATGTGGATAAGAACTCCATTTGCGATATCGAACTTGATGAAGCAAAGGTGAAACAATTTAAGGATGCTGTTGAGAGTAGTTATTGGCTCGAATTTTTCATGGGTATGTATTCGCTATCATCTTCTTTTTGCTACTGGTCCGATGATGGATGAATGGATTGGAAAATGCAGTAAAAATTTGGACCTTGGGGTTCTCAAAAGGAAATTGGAATCAAATTTGTTTCGGAAGATTCTGAATTGCCTGGCTTGGGAAGAGAGTGCATCATCTTTGCTGAGAATTCATAGACACTAGACAGTTGCAACTTTTCTCTGTAATCTTATGTCACTAGTGTAGAAACTGGGTTGTGCTTGTATCCTTGATGTTCTACTTTGTTGTTCGGAGCAGAATAAAGTTAGTTATTATATGGAAAATGGAAATTGTAATATTAGAAAATGGAAATTGAAATAATATTAAGCAATTTCTACCATGATCCGTGATGGCCTCAGTTCCAGCATATATTGCCTGAACAATGCTTTGGCCATACGGCATACTTTGCCTTGCTTATCAGAATGTCATCTGTATACATTTTTACTTATGATTATAGTGATCGTGGTAATTAAGTGCTACTGCCGTAATAGTCATCATTAAAAAGCAGTAATTTCCTTTTTGTTGGTATGTTTTCTTAACATAACAGCGTAATAAGTGAAAAATGAATATTCATTCTATTCATCAACCACCTGTAACTTGTCTATTTAGCTTAGAAACATGATTAGAGATAAGAAATACTTAAACAAATGGAAGCCTGTCAAGTGTCGTACTGGACAGGAGTATTTCTTGGAGTTCTAGCAGGCTCGAGAATATGTCCTTTTTTTTTTGCTTTTTCAACTTTCTGATTTTTACTCTTTCCTCTTGACTTTTGCATTGGATGCCTTGAGCACCAGTAAGGATCCTTGATATTGCGATGGGCACTGACATTTGTATAATTCCAATTATGTGGCTCCATTTGAGATACGGTTTGGGGGAACATGATTACATAGCCTTTTTATTTGGTGTGGATGTTTATTTTCTGTGTTGCAATTTTTTATATAGTTTCTTGAAGTTCTATCCTAATTTTTGTTGCCTTTTTTTCTGATCTCATTTTTCTTGGTCTCTGGTTGCTGATTACAAGTTCAGATGATCTACCTCTATGGGGTACGTGTTGTTTTACTTTTTGTTTTTGTTTTGTATTTAACCTTTGCTTGTAACTATGAAAAATTACACTTTGCACCCTTAAACCTTTTCTCATTTGGTCACTCAACTTGAGATTTTATCATTTAGACCCCGTTTCAGAAACCTTCTTAAAAAATAAGCAGCTTATTTCACATTTTCAAACTCAAAAATAATGTAAATGAAAAATAAATTTTCAATTTTTTTTTTTGCATCGTATAAAAGATCTCATCGAGATCTTTCAAACAAGATCTATATTGCGTATTTGTAGATAAACCCATAATTTTTGAGCTTGAAATTGCCTTCTTAAAACGTAAGGACTTTTTTCCCTTTCTGGAACGGGCTCTTAGTCCTTTAACCATATTGTCTTTCCTTATAACGGAAATAACCACGCCACATTGAAAATTGGAAGTTAAGAATTATAATCACAGAGTTAAGCTCAATTTTTTATGGTCACAAAAAAAGAAGTGAAGTTTAAAGGCCAAAATGAGGATTGTGTAATACTTTGAGGTTGCAAAATGAAACAGTGTCTTTTGATTTGTAGCTTTTTAAGACGGTAAAATGATACCAACTGCTTTAATGCATCATCTTACCATCTTGTAGGTTTTGTTGGTGAGCTACATCCTGACAAGAATAGTGATAACAAGAAGCATGTGCTTTACACACATAAGAACATCCTTGTTAAATACAACAAGAATCAGGTTCTGGATTCTTAACCATGTGGATTTTTTATGGCCTCTTCATGTGTTCGATTTTGATTATTTTCTTTAAGCAGATCATTCATGTTAATCTCACTCAAGAGAGCCCTAAACCGTTGGAAGTGGGGACAACGCTACACATGACATATTCTGTCAAATGGATCAAAACTAATGTCACTTTTGCTCGCCGTTTCAATGTTTACTTGGATTACCCTTTCTTTGAGCATCAGGTAAATGTCTTTGTGTTTCCCCGTCCCTACTACGGTGGAATGATGGTTACTACTGGCGTGTCATTAGCAATTCACCAACTGTGGTGCTTGTTGATACAAAATTGAGATTATAATTTAGGCCAAGTTGTTAGGGGATTTGAACTTTTAGTTGGTTTATGGTATTTATGAACCGTTCACTAGAACTTAACTGTGATTCATTTGTACAATGCAGATTCACTGGTTCTCCATTTTTAATTCGTTCATGATGGTTATCTTTCTCACTGGTCTGGTGTCAATGATACTAATGCGAACGCTTAGAAATGACTACGCGAAATATGCTCGGGAGGATGATGATTTGGAGTCTTTGGTAATGCTCTCAAACCAATGTATTTGCTTTTGTTCCCAATTGAATGTTTCTGTCTATTTTTGTTCTGCAGCATTCAGCACTTCTGCTGTTTTCCCTACTGACTGTTTCCTCCCCTGGATCTGCTGTGCCACACCCCCCCGGAGAATGGGCCTACATTTCAATTGGAATAAGAGATGTTAATATCTTGTGGCAACCCATAATTGGTTGAAATGTTATGTCCTCATTTTCAGGAAAGAGATGTAAGTGAGGAGTCTGGTTGGAAGCTCGTCCATGGGGATGTTTTTCGGCCTCCTCGCAATCTAGTTTTACTTTCTGCTGTTGTTGGGACAGGTGCTCAGTTGGCGTTGCTTGTTCTTGTTGTCATCTTGGTTGCAATTGTTGGAACCTTGTACATCGGGTATGTTGAGAATGAATTTGTTAGCCTTGAAATAACATGTTTGTCATCAAGCCATAGATCATTTCTGTTGGTTGCCTTATTGATCACTCCATTCGCGCCTCCTTGTGTTCCTTGTTGTCCCAGGGTAATGGCGATGTTTGTTCTCTACATTCATAATTTGTTTGTCATTTGATTTTGAGTTGCTTGTCAGGATAGACCTATTCCCTTTTCTATTCACGTTCTTGAGAGTTTTTTTGTTATTTATCCGAACATTGGCTTCATATTGGTACTTATACTTCTGCTTATCTTCTTCAGGAGAGGAGCCATAGTGACAACCTTCATACTATGCTATGCTTTGACATCATTTATATCGGGTTACGTAAGTGGTGGAATGTATTCACGCAATGGAGGTATGCTCAATGACTAGCTAGTGCTGTATTTGCCTTAGATGTTATGCGCATTTGATTTTCTATATAGCACCATTGAAACGCAGAGCTTCTCTTTGATGGTTTTACTACATTATTTATGTCCTCTTCTTGTCAGGTAAAAACTGGATAAAATCAATGTTCCTCAGTGCATCACTTTTCCCATTTATGTGCTTTGGGATTGGTTTCGTTTTGAATACAATTGCTATATTCTATGGATCGCTAGCTGCCATTCCTTTTGGCACGATCGTGGTTGTTTTCCTTATTTGGGCTTTCGTCTCTTTTCCCCTTGCACTTCTTGGTACCGTTGTGGGAAGAAACTGTAGTGGTGCCCCAAACAATCCATGCCGTGTGAAGACCATTCCTCGTCCAATCCCAGAGAAGAAATGGTACCTTACACCATCTGTAGTTTCTTTGATGGGAGGGCTACTACCCTTTGGCAGCATATTCATTGAGATGTATTTTGTTTTCACATCCTTCTGGAATTACAAGGTAAATGTGACGACTTGATTCTCATGTTTGAATGGCTTTCATACAAATGCTTGGTTGTCCTTCGCCTTGCATAAACAAATAATTAAAATGCCAGTACCCAGGGAAATCATCCTTCGATTTACATGATTCAAATTTCTGAGTGCTGCAATTTGTTAGAATTGTGAGTTTAGTCTAGTTGTTTAGGGGTCGTACGAGATTATCTGGATGGAAGACTTTAGATCAGGTGTCTTTATGTTACTCGGTTTTATAGAAACAAAATGACATCATTGCATCAAATAAACCTTTCAAGGTCAATGTAAGGCACTTGGTGGCTGAACAATTTGACAGCTCCAAGTTCCAACCATTTCTTCGATTATATTTGCACTAATTCAGCTCTGTTTGAATGGTCGATAGTTTCATTTATTCTGCTTGATGATGTTTTGTGGTAAAATGTAGTTCCAATTTTTTTTCATTTTGCACTTTTGAAGGGATAAATAAGAGAAACAACTCCCCCCCCTGCTTAATCAAATGCCTGGTCAAAGTTCAATGACACTTTTTTATCTTACACTTGACAGGTGTACTATGTCTATGGATTTATGCTGCTGGTTTTTGTGATTCTCTTGATTGTAACGGTTTGCGTTACAATTGTTGGGACATATTTCTTGCTAAATGCTGAGAACTATCACTGGCAGTGGACTTCATTTTTCTCTGCTGCCTCCACGGCTGTCTATGTGTACTTGTATTCAATATATTACTACTCTGTCAAGACTAAGATGTCAGGCTTCTTCCAGACCAGCTTCTATTTTGGATACACTCTCATGTTTTGCCTTGGGTTAGGAATTCTCTGCGGTGAGTTGTACTGCTTCCATTCCAAATTTTGCCTTCCTGCACCTTGTTATTGTTGCTTCTTCTAATTCATGTGAAGAATATTTTCTACATCCCAAAGCTTTACCATTTTGAAGCAAGTTTCTATGGAACACTGGTAACCGTATTAGGGAATGTGATATTCGATTTGAAGTCCTTTCGAAAGAGAACTCCAATATGTATTCTTTGCCTGGTATTTAGTGGAATTAGTGGGCCAGAATGAAGGATCAGTTAAATCGGGTCAGAATTTTGATTGGTTCGATCTGTCTCAAGAGGCCATCTGTTTCCTCTTGAAATCTATTCTTTAATGAATTTGATTTTTTAGTTTTTGTATTTTGAACGAAGTTGAGGGTTTGACTGTGTCAAGTCCAGTTGTATCTGGGGCTTACTAGGGTTTACAGGGACCTGTGCTTGAGTTATTTTCATTATGTATTTATCGCTCTTCATATGTAAATAACTTCTGGCCGACCTTTCTAAATATTTCAGGAGCTGTTGGTTATTTGGGTTCCAATTTGTTCGTAAGAAGGATCTACCGAAACATCAAGTGTGATTAGGGTACTTGGCTAAGCTTTCAATACAGTGATTGTTGAGAATGAGCGAGAGGAAGCCTCTGGACACGTGCGGGGGGAACCAATGATGTCTACGCATGGAAATCACCTAGTTTGATGGCATGTAAGTCTTAGATACAGAGCAGCCCCGAGATTTTACCCCTTGTCCGGGGCTATTAGTGGAAATCCTTTTCATTTTTTATTAAGGCTATTAGTGGAAATCCTTTTCATTTTTTATTAACTTAGATTACACAGATTGTTCGAAACATGGCCCGGTTGGTTTATGTACTTATTGTTGTCCCCTTCTCTATGATGTCTCTTGTAGCAGCTTCTCTCGTATGTTCTCTTTTGTTTCAGTTTTGCTATATATGTAAGCTTTTGGTAGAAGAAACTTTTGGGAACGATCCTGGGAAATGTATTTTGTGGCGGTGAACATGTGCAATGACAAAATGCTCCTACTACTGAGTTGCATTTTTGCAATTTGGGAGTCCTTAGAATCTCTCTCTCTCTCCTACATACAGTGGCGGAGCCATAAATTTGGTACAGATGGGGCACTTATTGTTCATGTTCTCGATTTCTTTTTCACAATCAAATCCAATGTTATTTCCGGTCTTGTTTGAACTGAAAAATCTTTAAGTTCTAACATGCAGTCTACATAAATTTAAAAAAAAAAAAACGAAAGTACGTATTGTAACAGATCAACTTTGGAATGAAAAGCCATACCTTTCATAAACACTCTATAAGTAATACTCCTTCCGTCCATTTTTAAGTGTTCTGTTTCGTAACATCAATTTATTAAAAAGACATTATTATTATATCTTTCACATTAATTTTTTCTTTTGCTTTCTTTACTTACCCATCATCATTACTCTTACTCACTAACTATTTGGCTCCGAAATGGCTCAAGTACTGAGCGGGCGTGCCAAGACTTGTCGCGTCTAACGTAAAGGGCTGAGCGTCACTTTTCTGACTTCTTAACCGTGAGGGCAATAGTGCTGCAAACCTAAGGGCTGGATTGCAGTGTTGGTTCGTGGTTTTGCCTCTACGAGCGAGGACTTGATAATTTCCTAACCGTGTAGGAAAAGAAGTAGCACCGTAGAATGACTTTATTATAATGTAATAATAAGGTCGGGGATACAAGAGAGATATGAATAACTTTATTATGTCGTAATAATAAAGTTGGGGTACAAGAGAGATAGAAAACTCAAATTACTTGGAGAAGTAATTGAGTAGTGATGAGAAAAGTGAGATAATTGCTTCGCTGGGAAGGCTTTGGTTTTTTAAACGTTGAGCTTGATTGGTGTGTGGATCCTTTTTTCTTCTTGTCTTCTAGTATTTATAGGCCAAGAGTCTTCGAATTTTTTGCATGCAAGGAGCTTGTTGTCCTCTTCTCGTGATGACACGTGTCCCATATGAGCTCTGGGTTCTGCCACATGTCGGCAATAACCATCCACTAACATATTTAGTGGGATCATGGGTGATTATTAGAGGTAAATAACAATTACCCATATGTTTATTCTTGATCATGGGAAGTTACTGGAAATATTGGGTATTCCACCTCCTGTTTCCATGGACAGTTGACAAGTAATGGGCCACCTCATTCCCTTTTTCTGTGGGCATTAACGAATAATGGGCTAATTTGACTAAGTCAAATAGCCATGTGGCAGCCATTCCCATTTCTTCGTCCTTTTGCTCCTCATGGGTCATGGGCCTTCAAGAATGTAACAGGCCTTGTTAAAGGCTAGCTGGGCCTTATTTATTCTTCAAACAACGTAGCCCACGGCCCACGACTTTTTGATTCTACATCCGGTTTGGACTAAAATTGAACGGGCCGAATTGATATTGCCTTGGCCCATTAATCTTAGCCCAACGACTCTTCATTTTATGGCCCAATTTAATTGAATAATAATTAAATGGTTGTCCAACGCTTGCCCAGGACTGGGTGCCAAAAACGGGTGTAAACAATGCCCCCCCATGCCTTGATCTTGTTTAAGATCTAGGCTTGTAAATTAGGACAGAGTTCAGTTTTTGGCATAACCAGACGAGTCCTTATCGTTAGATTTGAAAAAATAATCAGGCTTACTTAGCCTAAATATTCTTTTAAATTTTCAAACGCTTAAGCTTAAAAGATAGTCAGGCAATAAATACTCCTAACAACTTTTCAAATTTCAGAATATATCCTCTAACTGAGTTTGGATCCCTCTGGTTTGAATTAAATCAAATCTCAACAGTTTCCAAGATAAAAGCCCCACCAAAGAGTCCTATCAACAGCAATAATTATCACCTCCCTAGGCCTAGGGGACACGTGTCAACACCCCAGGCCTTGCATTGGCTTGCATGCAGTCTTTTCCGCCGTCGGGACTTCTTTGGGTCAATCAAGAGTCCAATTCTTGATTTAATTCTTCGGTTTTGATTAAGGAGAGAGAGAGAGAAACAACGGCGCCTCTTGAATCTTGTACCGTCCTTCATAAAAACCCCATTCTTGAATTTTCATTCTCTCTCTACATCTTTTCATGCACAAACTCGACCCAAAAAAAAAAAAAAAACCCTAGACCTTCATCGCTTTCGCCTGTGTTTCTAATCCTTAACAGAAGTGGCCACTCATAAAGCCCACACACTGCCTCCGAGCCCTAATAGCCTCGCCGTACAGATTTGCAAGATCTTGGCCGACGAACACATAGCAATCACTAACGACACTTTGGTAATTACTAACGCTGATCGAGTCGGTCTTGGCCCAGCCTTCCAGCTAGGGTTTCCTTCCCAACTTGCCCCGATGTATCCTCTGGCAGAGGAAACCCTTCCATTCGAGTCTCCATGTTTCGATTGGACTCGCTTTTCTACGGATATTCCCAATCGACTCTGGCGCAGATCTGACGCCAAATACGTGGATTGACTTGATCGAATGCTGGAGGTGAAAGACTATTTGTGGAGACAGATAGGGATCCGGGACGCCATCCTGCTCAGTAGATCCTTGATCGACATGGACAAGAACCTATTTCTTGCTGCTTCTCAATTTTGGTCAGTTACCACCAACTCCTTTCACTTCAAGGTAGGCCTTATGAGTCCTACTCTTTAGGATATTGCTTTTCTAAAAGGCCTCCGTCCTCACGGGATTGAGGCCAACTATTTTCTGTCCCAAAAACCCTCTACTTTGAGTACAAGAAGCCCTTGTCGTTTTCCCCTTTCATCAATCACTACGCCCAAAAGGGTCCTGTTGAGGATGGTGAACACGTCGCTTTCCTTCTTTACTGGTTGAACAAATTTGTGTTTTGTGTCTCTACCAATAGGGTTACCAAAGACTTCATAGATCTGGCCTGTGCCCTAGCTTCGGGGCAGAAGCTGGCACTAGGCCCTCTAGTCTTGGCACATCTTTATCGTGGAATGAAAGAGTTGATAAGTAACAAGTTTATTTTTGCTCCCGGTCCACTGTGGATCATCACCTTGTGGTTGTGGTCCTATTTCCCCAAACTCGCCCCGCCCATGAACAAGAACTCAGAAAATACCTGTTATAGACTTAACTATGTTGATACTCGTGGCCCTAGACATGCCTTCAGTGTCTACTTTAAGTTTTTCTATCACGAACTCGTGAGTATGGGAAAAAATTGGATGCCCTTTGTGAGAGATACCGTGCCTTGGTGGTTAAAAAGAGGTGCGTCAGACTTTGGAGATGACTATGATGATCGCAAGGAGGTCTGACTAGTTTCTTGATCTCCAAAGACCTTATGTATGGAATGGCTTTTACCTCAACAAATTATAAATGTGGAGTCGAGTATTACAATGCAGCCCAATTCGCCAGGCAGTTTGGACTATGTCAACTCACCCCTGTGCCTCCATACCAGTCTTTAAATAAGGACTTCACTGACAGGCCCGTGATCCAGCGCAGGGACCTGGAAAAAGTTAGAAATGTCCTTCCTGAGCTCAGAAAGACCTTTGCTCTTCATCCCTATGTTGAGCGTACCGATAAGGGAGCAAAATTTGATAACTGGTGGGGAGGTTACACCAAGATGCATTTTTCCACTCCATATCTAGATGTTCTCATGAATATTCTGCCGCACCCCACTGGAGTTCCTGAACCTGGCATAACTGTCCCTTTGCAACAACTCCGTTCTTCTCTAGTCTCAAGCGTCAAGAGAAAATGTAATATTAAAAGGTCTACTTACGCGTTAATTTCTCTAAGCCTCCCAAGATCTGGATTAATTTCTTCCCTTGCTGACAGGTTCAGAAGATGAACCAAAGGAGGCCTCTGTGAATCCTCTTGCTCAGAGGTCCAAAAGGGTGAAGACCACAGCCAAGAGACAATGGCCAAAGGTATGAACTCTTTAGCCCCTTGCCTGGTCCTTCGGAATAAGGCAATCATGCATTTATCTCTTTTGTAGGCCTCTGAAACAGTAGTTGCTGGCAGAACAAGAAGTAGTGCTAAGACCAGTTCTACCGAAATCGATCCTTCGGGCAAGGTCTGAGCTTTCCTTGGCTCTTCCTCTTATACTCTATTTGAATGTTCTACTAACCTTCTTTCTTACAAGCCACCTTCATTGGTGAAGAAGAGCAAGCAGAATCAGCTCTCTCCAAGAAGAAGAAGTTGAGAAAAAAAGTTTCGACACCAGCCGATTCTGAGAACACCGTGTCTGCCACTGAACATAACCCAATCGTAAGGATGTACTGTGACATGAAATCCCCAATGTTTATGGCTCCGTATTATCATCAACTCCCCCTTGTTTTCGATCCCCAGGAACTTGATGACTACTTTGAAGAAGAAGTAGAGGCAGAAGAGAAGAAACTCGACCTGTCCGACCAAGAACCTGAGCATGAAGCATCCTCGAGGACTCCAGAGAAGCCTAGATCTCCAATCATCCAGTCTGTTCCATCGATCAATCCTCCTGTTGAGCCTGAGCTTGTCACTGTAGTAGAGGTAGATGAAGATGAAGACTTGGATTCTCTGTTCAAATCTGCCCAAGATCTGTTGAAAGCAGCTACCTCGGGCACCTCAGGCAGTGGGCTTGGTTGACCTCTCAATCTCAATTCTCTTCAGAAGAAGTTTCTGAGGCCAAAACAGCCCTCAGAATGGCCTTACTTCAGAACTTTAAAGCAGTACCTCATCCCGCCAGGGCTTCCAATGTTAAAAAGGCCATGGACGTGCTGGTAAAGTCCCAAGCCTTAGGGATAGAAGAGGCTTCACTCCAACACTTTCAAAAAGAATTCCCTGACATGGTCAAGTCCTACGATTCCTCTACCCATGAGCTTAGCAAGATAAATACCAAGCTGTCAGAGCTGGAAGCTGTTGACGCGGAGCTTACCAGGTTCAGCACTGAATGGATCCAGCTGAAGGAGGACATCAAGACCAACGAAGCAAACATTACTACTACCTCCACAGAAATCCAATACCTCAAGGGCAAATTGGCACAAGCTGAAGGTCATCTGGACTACCTTCGGAAGGAATCCAAAACTCTAGCCCAACACCATGATGATCTGAAGGCTGGATCTAAGAGCTAGGAGATGAAACTAAACCTCTTGGTTGAAGAAATGCCAAGTCTCCGTGGACAGCGGGAAACACTTGATACTCAACTTGCTAGCCTTGACACTTCTTGGGAGAGTCTCAAAAACAGTCTTGAAGGCCTTCTGTAGGTCTTGACCTCTAAGAACTAACTTCTTTCTTTTGATTTGGGCCTGTAATAACTTTAAATTTGTTTTCTTTTTTGTGCCTGGCCTGGAACTTTCCTTTAAATGGCCGAAGGCACTGGTTTGGTTTGATGATAAGCGGCCTGAACTTGAGGCCTTTATGAATTTTGCATAGTAGGTATTATGGCCTCCGTTCAGGCCTTGCCATGAAATTTCTCTATGGTTTGTTAGATTGAATTTCCCTAAAGTCTCTCATCTCCCACATAGTAGGATAGTGATGCTTTAGGTACTTTCCATTTGTTAAATGCTTAAACAGACCGCCATTTAGGTCCATAAGAAGATAGACATTACCTCTAAGGACTTAAGCAATCTGGTAAGGTCCTTACCAGGTTGGAGACCACTTGCCATATCTTGGGTTCTTTTCCCCTAAGGGGAAAACTGCCTTCCAAACTAAGTCACCCTCAGTAAAGCTTTTTCTCCTTACACGTTTGTCATAAGACCTAGCAACTCTTCTCTTCTAGACCAACATGTGGTCAAGGGCTATAAGCCGGACCTCATCCAAGTCTTCAAGCTCCATCAACATAGCCTGAGTATAATCTGCAAGGGTGAGGCCATGCTGATATGCTATTCTTGCTGACTTTACTGCTACCTCCATTGGTAGGACTGGATCATGCCCATATACCAACATATAAGGGGTTATATTGGTGGCTTCTTTCTTTGAGGTTCTGTAGGCCCATAAGGCCTCAGAGAGTAACTCATGCCAAGCCTTTGGATTATTTTCCACCATTTTCTCTATAATATTGACCAAAGTCCTATTGGTGGACTCAGCTTGGCCATTTCCTTGTGCGTAATAAGGAGTGGAGTTGGACATGATGATGTTTTGCTGGGCAGCAAAATTGACTACTTGTTCTCCCATAAATATTGTACCCCTATCTGCAACCAAGTGTTCAGGTAGTCCAAACCTATGGATGATTCTTTCCTTGATCACCTTGATTATCTCTTGTTGATTCACAGACTTTAATGGCACTGCTTCTGCCCACTTAGTAAAATAGTCTGTGGCTACCAAGATGTAAGTATGATTTCCTGAAGAGGGCGGGTAAATTTTTCCAATCACGTCAAGGGCCCAACCTCTAAATGGCCAAGGTTTGACCACAACATGATAATCAGCTGCAGGAACACGCTGGATTGGGCCATGAGCTTGGCATGGTTGACATCCTTTAGAAAAATGAATGCAATCCTCTAAAATGGTTGGCCAATAGTATCCATACCTTTTGATTAGCCATCTCATCTTTATCCCTGATTGATGAGCTCCACAGATTCCTTCATGGACTTCACTCATGACCCTCATGGCCTCGGGGTGCCCTAAACACCTTAAAAGTAAATCATCCTCAAAGCTTTTCTTGTATAATTCATCGCCCACGAGGATATAGCTCATAACCCTTCTCCTTACCTTCCTAGAGGTTCTATGATGGGGCCTCTTGAGGAAAGAAATAATAGGTGTACGCCAATCATTCTCTGGTTCATCATCTGATTCCTCACCTGTGAAGTCAGAAGTAAATACCTCCAGTCCTAGACCTCTTCTTCTAACGGAAGGTAACAACCTCTTTTGGACTGTGATGATCTTGTGGATTGTTTCTGGAGCTAGCTTCAGACCTGTTGAGGCCTGAGCCAAGCTGTTGGCTTCAGTGTTCATACTCCTTGCAACGTGTTTGACAGTTACATTATCAAAATCTTGAATTAATTGCACTGCTGCCATATAATAAGGAGCCAAGTCCTCATTATAGCATTTGAACGTTCCCGCCAAGTGATTGATTACAAGGTTTGAATCCCCAATAATCTTTACTTCTCTGGCCTCTAGATCTCTTAGGATCTCAAGGCCTATAACAACTGCTTCGTATTCAGCTTGGTTGTTTGTACATGGGAAATCAAATTGAAAGGACAATTCAGTCCTCAAGCCTTGAAGAGAAATAATAATTACTCCACAGCCTAAGGCCTGCTGAGTCCTTGATCCGTCAAAGAGCAGTGTCCAAGGAGTAAGTGATATCTTAAGGGCATTCAGACTTAACTCGGACTCATCGCCGATATCCACGCATGAATGATTAGCAAGAAAATCCGCTAAGGCCTAGCCCTTTACAGCCTTTTGAGGAACGTATTGAAAACTAAACTCCATTAGAGCTAAAGACCATTTGCTGATTTGGCCTCTCATGATTGGCCGAGAAAGCAAGTATTTAACTAGGTCTGTTTTACTCATAATGTAAACCAAAACAGGAAGCATGTAGTGCCTCAATTTTATTGCTGAAAAGTACAAGGCAAGACAAATCTTTTCAATAGGAGTGTATCTCCTTTCATAAGGAGTCAATAACCTACTCAAATAATAAACTGCCTGTTCCTTTCCTTGAGCGTTATCTTGAGCCAAGAGGCCTTCAATTGAGCCTTCAGCTGCTAAGATGTAGTGCTTCAACGGCCTGTTCCTGATGGGAGGCATAAGGATTGGAGCCGTTGCTAAATAGCCTTTGATCTCATCAAAGGCCTTTTGATGGTTTGCCTCCCAAACAAAAGTGTCATGGTCCTTCAGCTTCAAGAGTGGAGAAAAGACTTGAACCCTTCCAGCTAGGTTTGAGATAAACCTTCTCAAGAAGTTGAACAAACCTAAGAGCTTCTGCAACTCCTTCTTGGCGGTAGGAGGCTTCGCTTCCATGATTGCTTTGGCCTTGTTCTTGTTCTTGTCAACTTCAATCCCTCTGTTGTGGACCAAGAATCCAAGGAACTTGCCTGCGGAGACTCCGAAGGCACATTTCAAGGGGTTTACTTTCAAATCAAACTGTTGCATTGTCAAGAAAGACTTCCTCAAGTGTTCCAAATGTTCATCATAGGACTGAGACTTGACCACGATATCATCAATGTAGATCTCCATGAAATGGCCAATGAAATCATGAAATATGGCGTTCATCGCTCGTTGGAACGAAGCACCAGCATTCTTTAGGCCGAAGAGCATTACGACCCACTCAAAGGTTCCTAGGGCTCTAGGACACCTAAAAGCGGTCTTAGCCATATCGGCCTCGTCGATAAAGATCTGATTGTAGCTAGAATGCCCATCCATGAAGGATAAGACCTTGTGACCAGAAGCTCCATCTACCAACTGATCTACAACTGGCATTGGATACTTGTCCTTTGGGGAAGCCAAGTTCAAGTTTCTAAAGTCTACACACACTCTGACCTTGCCGTTCTTCTTAAGGACTGACACAATATTAGAGAGCCAAGTAACATACCTGGCTGTGCGTATGAACCCAGCATTGAAAAGGCGTTCGATCTCATCTTTGACCTGTAAGTAAACCTCATTGGACATCCTCCTTGGCGGTTGTTTGAAAGGTCTTAATTCTGGTTGTATAAGCAACTTGTGCTCCACTAGGTCTCTGGACAGACCTGGCAGCTCTTCATAAGTCCAAGCAAAACAAGACTTGAATTCCCTTAAGAGCTGGATGAACTTTTCCTTCACGTCCTCTGGCAGAAGTTGACTAATATATTCAGGTTTGGGATTCTCTGAATCTCCCAAATTAACTTCCTCTAAAGGATCTTGCACGTCAGCCTTTAAATCATCCAACTTGGCTGGGGCTGCTTCAAGGTCTTCCAGGCGGATTTCATCAAGATCTTCAACCAGGTTTTCGTCTTCATTGATTACTTCGGCCGCACAGGCCGAAAAATCTTCCTCAGACTCTTGACTTCCCATCAGCCTCTTCTCTAGTGAATAGGCTTCAAATTTTGACAATGTGGTCCGAAGGGCCACATGTTTCTCTGCTTTTGAAGGGCTTACTGACATTGAGAAGGGTGTTTGGATGAAGCTATAATCGGTCTGCTTGACTCCGTAATCATTGGACCGATTAATACTTGAAAAAGTGCCTTCACTTCTTCAGCTGACTTGTTGTTATGAATGGGGGCTATTCTGTGGCGGCCATACTTGTCAAGGCCTGCCACCTTCATTGGACCAACCCCCTCATCATATAGGTGGGCCTCAGCATGGTTAGTAGAGGCCTTGAATGGTCTACGGTCAGCCCATATTACCTCCACGTCGTCTTGATTCCAAAAAATAAGACATTGGTGAAGGGTTGAGGGGACCGCTAGACAGGAATGAATCCAATCTCTCCCCAGTAGAACATTGAAGGAAGAGTGTGAATTAACAACAAAGAAAGGTGTTGTTAAGGTCTTGGACCCTATCGTTAAATTCATGATCAAAAAACCTTGGCATGTTGTCTCCTTCCCAGTGAAGTCAGTCAAGGCGGCGTTGCATGAAACCAGGTCTTGATCAGTCTTCCTGAGCCTCTGCATCATGGCCTTAGGAATGAGATTGGCTGCTGAACCATTGTCTACCAAGATACGGTTCACTGGCATCCCATCAAGGCAACCAGCAATGTACAAGGGCTTGATGTGTTTGTTCATCGTGGGACTCGACCTCTCAAAGATCACGCTAGCTGCACGATCTTTATTCTTCTCCTCGGTCTCGTCCTTCAACACGATCACTGAAGGTCCATTCAGTCCTACAGAGAAGGACTCATTTAAAATCTCCGCTGTCTGCCCCATCTCTACAACATCTCCCTCCATGGCTATTGGAGCGTTGTCCTTGGCTTCCAGATCTGCTGGTAAGAACACGACCATGTTGCATTGCATGTTATGACCCTGTCCAAGCACAAATACGTTAGCCTGTGGATTCAACTTCGACTTGCCCCCCGAGTCTGGCCTCCTTGGTTCAAGGGCTGTCTTCTGGGTCACAGTGACTTACCTCGGTGAAGGCTGAATCCTAGCTTCTTCAAGAGTTCTTTCCAAGAGAAGTTGTTTCTTGGATACAGCGGCTTGCTTCGCAGGCAATTGGGTAATAGCCTCTTTGTATGTCTTTCCCGAAGGTGCTTGCTTCTTAGGTAAAGTCTTTGGAGAAGGCTCGATGATAGCCTCTTCCACAGTCCTTTCCAAGGGCTTGTATACTCTTTTGGCCTTAGGTCTTTCAACCACAGGCTCTTCTACCAGGACTTCCACCTTCGTTTCTTCTTTGGGGTCGTCTTCAATCATTGGGTCGTCCAGTAGATCTATTTTTTTATCAGCCTTTCTAGCTGCCTGCCTGAATCGTTGGCGGCGCCTTTTCTGAGATCTAGATAAAGGTGGAGGTTCAGAAGGAAACTTGGGATGTTCAACCTTGTGCCACTCATCCGGAGGAGTGACTGGAGGTCTCACAGCCCTTGGTTTATCCTTGGAAAGAGCAGATATCCTCAAGTTGACGAGCTCATCTTCAATTTCAACCAACCCTGGCTGAATTCGGTTGAACACAGATTCGCGTACAACCTTTCTCCCTTTAGACCTGCGTGGCTCCTTAGGACTTGGTTCAGCCCTTCCCACAATAATGCTTTTCAGGACTGGCTTGCTAGGACTGGCATGATGTCCACACTCTGTGCACACCATGGAACAAATTGGTTTCTCTGGTTTCTTCACTCTCGAAGGTTTCGACCACCAAGAGTTCAGTTTTTCGAACCTTCTAACCCGCTCAGTCCTGACATCACCCTCATCATAATAAGGATATCCCAATACCTGCCTGGGCTGGACTTATAGACTACTCTGGAAGGGGCTCGCAAACTTATCTTCTGCCTAGGAATAGTCCTAGGCATGTCCCTCATGTTGACGGAGACCATATTTGTACTCAGCTTTGAAGGAAAGGGATTGCCATCCACCCCTATGGGTTGTTTGTCTTTCTCAGGAAATTTGAAGTCTCCCCGTTCAATTTTGTCCTGGATATCATTTCTAAATACTATGCAGTTATTAGTAGTATGACTCCAAGAATTGTGATACTTACAATACCCTTTGCCCTTCAGTTCTTCCGGAGTTGGAATCTTGTGACCAAAGGGCAGTTTGAGCAGCTCGTCGGCCAGGAGTTGATCAAAGATAGCTTCAGCCCTACCCACGTCGAATGTATAGGTCTTGGTTGACTTATTGAAAGTGCTCTGGGCTGGCTGGTTTGTGGGCTCCATCTTGACAAAGGCCTTGCAAACGTATGGCTTTTTGTTGATGATTTCAGCCACTGCCAAGTCTGGGTTTGCCTCTGCTTCCACTGCAGCAACCTCGTAATTAGGGTCGCGGTAATACGTCCCTTTGGATGCCGTCTTCCTGTCCTGCTCTTCCGCCAAGAACTTTTCATAATGAGAAGCCTTAGAAGATAATTCGAACAGGTCTCTGAATTCCGTTCCATAAAACTTCTTCTTCATTTCAAAGCCCAGGCCGTTTAATGCTATACGCACGTATTCGGCCTCAGGAAGGACTATTTTGCATTTGAATCGAGCAGTTTTGAAACGTAAGAGGTAGGACTCCACAGACTCTAAATGGGTTTGACGATAGCATGACAGGTCCACCAACGTCACTTCTGGTTCTACCCTGTAGAACTGCTGGTGGAACATCTCTTCCAACTGTGCCCAGGTCTGCACCGAGTTAGGTGGTAAGTTGATGTACCAAGTGAAGGCTGTCCCAGTAAGAGAACTGGGAAAAAGTCTCAACTTCAATGCATCAATGGTTCCAGCCTCTCCATATTGAACTTGAAACCTGGCAATGTGCTCCACCGTTGACTACATGCTATCACCATTGAAGGTCTAAAATTTTGGGACTCTATAACCCTTTGGGAAAGGTGTATTGTCCACTTCCTCGGTATGAGGCTTCTTATACATTGGCCTTCCCAAAGGTCTGAAACCAGGTCTTAACTGCTCCTGGAGCAGGTTCAAGACTTGATCCCTTCCCATGACTAGGTCTGGCTCAGGAGGCAGCTGTGGGTGCGCCTCTTGTGCCTGCTGGTTGTCCCCCGAGTATCAGAGTTTTGAGGAGTACGTGTAACTCCTTTGTCCTTTTTAGAGCCCTGGCCTCCTTGTAAAGGCCTTCTGTCTGTCTTATCAGACTTGTCAAGCTTGTTCTGGTCCTTGACCAAAATAAACCTTTGAACGTTATTCGGAGGCGTCGAAGCTCCTCCAATCACGACTCCCTTCTCTTTTTGCCCCCCGAGTGCAGGGCTATTAGACGAAGTGGCATGGTAAAATGTCTGAGGAGGGGGAGGAACCCCCAATAAGCCAACTTGGTCTTGATCGTTGCCAAAGACACCAAACTGTGGAAAGCCCTGCTGCTGAGGAGCGAGCGGTAGCCTCTCTGTAAGCGTAGCAACCATTTTGTTGACTGCTATGGTCAGAGGTTCCAAGGACTGAGTGAACGATTGCGAGATTGACTGCGTAATGTTGTGGGAGATCTCACGTCCTGCCATGAACATATAATTTTTGACGCTGTCGGTAGCATCGCTAAGATCTTGGGCGCTGATCTGAGGACCAGCTTCCTCGAGTAATGGCACGTCGACTACCACTCCCTCAGGACTCTGTGGTGGATCTAGGATGGGTGGATTCGGTTGTTGCTGCGGCTTCCTGACCATGATAAAACCCTTAGACGATTAGGGTCCCACCGGGCGTGCCAAAAAGATGTTCGACTCCGAAATGGCTTAAGGACTGAGCGGGCGTGCCAAGACTTGTCGCGTCTAACGTAAAGGGCTGAGCGTCCCTTTTCTGACTTCTTAACCGTGAGGGCAATAGTGCTGCAAACCTAAGGGCTGGATTGTAGTGTTGGTTCGTGGTTTTGCCTCTACGAGCGAGGCCTTAATAATTTCCTAACCGTGTAGGAAAAGAAGTAGCAACGTAGAATGACTGCGTCGTTCCGTGTCAAATATAAATTTATAAAACCTTGGAATTAACTACTACTTCGTAGAATAGTGGTCAAGACCGAGTATCGTTCCGACGGACAGTATGGCTGAGTTACGACAAATTCGATTAATTTTTAGATTAATTCGGGCAAAATAAGTTTGGTTGTTTGAATTTGGAGAATTTATTAAACTAAGAGAAATAATTAAATGGAGAATTTGTAACGATTGGAGAGAAAAATCTAGGGTTCGAATCCACCTCGACCGCGTAACTCCAACATGCATAAGCGAGATTAATTATTCGAATCAGAAAGGATTATTATTAGGGCTTGCAAACCCTAGCAATAATCGTCTAGAAAAATAATTGAGTTGTTAAAAGGTATAAATTATCCCATAGCACGGACAGTCTCAGAAGTACGGTCTGGCCATCTAACGGCACGGCCCGTCTTTCGAGTATAATCTATCTCAGAACGCCAACCACAATCAATTAAAACTATTGTATAACTTGTATTTGAAAGCATGCATACAAATACTCAATAGATTAAAACCATCAAAATCATTCCATTCAATTGAAACGGAAAGGGTTCTTAGTTATACAATCGATCCGAATAATAAACCTAAAACCCATACATAAAATAGAGTTACTTGGTGCGAAGTTTCATCTTCCCCCTAGACGATGGAGTTAGCCGGCCATGGAAGTTGGAGCCCTGTTCTCTGTTCTTCGACAAAATCCCCTCTGCCGCAGACCCCGTGCTTCTGAAAAACCCTTTTTCCTTTAGAAGACTTTTTTTCAATTACCATCACAGCTTTTTTTCTTTGTCAGGCCAGAACATGACTTAATACTAGAGTTATTACACCCTAGGTCCTTAGACTTTGGAACATGCTTCAAGTTGGTCTCTAAACTTGTTAAAGTTTGCACTTTAACTCATTAAAATGTCAAGCCTCCAAGTATCTACAAACACAAGAAACGCATCACTAATCTCCAAATAATAATATAAATGGACTTAACAAGGCATAAATTAGAAGGATTAAATGGGTGCTTTTCAGCACCTATCATAGAATGACTTTATTATATCATAATAATAAGGTCGGGGATACAAGAGAGATATGAATAACTTTATTATGTCGTAATAATAAAGTTGGGGTACAAGAGAGATAGAAAACTCGAATTACTTGGAGAAGTAATTGAGTGATGATGAGAAAAGTGAGATAATTGCTTCGCTGGGAAGGCTTTGATTTTTTAAGCGTTGAGCTTGATTGGCGTATGGACCCTTTTTTCTTCTTGTCTTCTAGTATTTATAGGCCAAGAGTCTTCGAATTTTCTGCATGCAAGGAGCTTGTTGTCCTCTTCTCGTGATGACACCCATGTGAGCTTTGGGGGCTGCCACGTGTCGGCAATAACCACCCACTAACATATTTAGTGGGATCATGAGTGATTATTTGAGGTAAATAACAATTACCCATGTGTTTATTCTTGATCATGGGAAGTTACTAGAAATATTGGGTATTCCACCTCCTGTTTCCATGGACAGTTGACAAGTAATGGGCCACCTCATTCCTTTTTTCTGTGGGCATTAACGAATAATGGGCTAATTTGACTAAGTCAAATAGCCATGTGGCAGCCATTCCCATTTCTTCATCCTTTTGCTCCTCATGGGTCATGGGCCTTCAAGAATGTTATAGGCCTTGTTAAAGGCTAGCTGGGCCTTATTTATTCTTCAAACAACGTAGCCCACGGCCCACGACTTTTTGGTTCTACATCCTGTTTGGACTAAAATTGAACGGGCCCAATTGATATTGCCTTGGCCCATTAATCTTAGCCCAACGACTCTTCATTTTATGGCCCAATTTAATTGAATAATAATTAAATGGTTGTCCAACGCTTGCCCAGGATTGGGTGCCAAAAACTGGTGTAAACACTAACTTTTCAAAATAGAATCTACTTTTAGGAACAAAATAGACAATGCACTAATTTTTAACTACAAAATTTATAAAATGGACACTTATTAAGGGACAATCCAAAATGGAATACTAAATACTAAATAAGGGACGTAAGAAGTAGATTCGACATGAAAATCGAGCAAACAAACCGTAAATATTAGATATTCATGAAAAAAATGACTTGTAAAACTAAAGATGAGAGGTGAATTTGGAGAAAAAAATGGTGAAGCAAATTAATTTAGGCTACTTTTATGGGTTTTGAGGCTTATGAGAGTTGATGAATTATACTCCCTCCGTCGGATTTAATTGTCCCTATATATATTCTAACTGGCTAAAAAATAGGGTTATATCTTTGAATCTGTAATGAATTTCATATCCAATATGTATCTTGTTTGATAGATCTCGATTAGTTCTATAATACAATATTTTCGAAATCACGTAAAACATTATAAATTGGAAGATATAATCGATTCAAAAATGGAACAAATTCCAAAAAAAGACTATTAAATCCGGATGGAGGGAGTAATTTCTAACTATATAGGGGCACTAATGTAAACATTTTAGGTTGTGAATGAAAATTATACAAATATATAGAGGATTAAAGTGTAGTAGTTCAAAACCCAGGGGGGCACGTGACCCCCCGGTCCCTCTTTAAATCCGCCTCTGCTTACATACACATGCTCGGCTGCATGATCCCATGGATATATGAGAAGTGTGACGGGGTGTGTGTCAAAACGTACAACGTATGTTTGACGCTCATCAGATACGCTCTCCCAGGATCTCTTTCTTGTTTCTTAGAGAACTGACATGTTTGCAACTTAGTGGAAGCATTTTCGCGGTGTTCGATTTTTTCACTCTTCCCATTGTGGTTTTTTAGTCACGGGGTTGCAAATGGAGAGCAGTTTATTCTAATCCTCTGATGCCTTGGAGAAATACCTAGAAGTTAGAACCCGTCCCCTCGAATGAAAGGCTAAAATTCAAAGAAGAGAGGATTGCACCGACCACAATCACAAGTATAACCGGTGAACCCTCTGGCGAAGAAAAAATGATAGAGTAAGCCACGACAAGCTGACACGTGGAGGATAGCATTTCCCTCTCTCCCCCAAGCCACACTATTTCCATAAGCCCCTCTCCAAAACCAAACATTTGTCTCTCTAACTCTTTACCTTTGAGCTTCCTCTCTCTCTCTCTCCTCTCTTTCTCACACTTGAAAAAAATGGCAACAATGGCTGCACTCTCCGGCACCATGGTCAGCACCTCCGCCTTCTTGCGGGGCAGCAGCAGCAGTCGGCGGTGACGAGCCTCAAGTCTCTGCCCAACCTAAACATGGGTCCTCTGCTGGGAGTCAAGTACTCCACCAGAGGAAGCCTGATAGCAACCATGGCTGTGCACAAGGTCACGCTCATCACTTCGGAAGGCCCGCAGGAGTTCGAGTGTTGTGGGCTCTCCGATTGGCGCGCTCGAGAGTCACCACTCGAAATTTGAGATGGATGATCCGAGAAACCGAGAGTTTGTTTGAGAGAAAAAGACTTTTGATTTAGTGAAAATGTTGAGACTTTGGGTTCGGGAGCCACATTACAAGTGGAGAAGGTTTTGTTGAAAAAGCACCCTGCTCGCCCGGTAAAGACCGGTTTTTACTAAGCATTTTAAATGGGGGATTTAATATCATTTGAAAACTTAACTTTAAAACATGTATGGGAAAGGGGGCATGGGGTATAATATAACATATTGGCGTGCTTGTGGCGCAAACTGTACAGTATGAAATGGATGAGCAATGTACAGAAAGTGAAATAACAGCATTATAGCAGACTGCCAATATTATGTGAAATACTGCATGACGAACCGGATATATTGCACAATGTAACTAAAACACCGTGCGATGTACCTGTCTACACATTCCAAAATCAGTTCGCTTTTACATGACAAAACAAACCATAGATCCGCAAAATAGTTTGTTATATTTTCTGAATCTCTGAAAAATGATTTACGAGACCCTTTTATTCATCTTATCATGTAAAACAATGTTAAAAGCTTTTTGAAATGTTGAAAGATTTAATAAAGTCAAAAAGATGACTTTTAACATGAAACTTGACTCTGGAATGTATCCGTACGATCTATAAACAACATTAGCCGAAGTAGGAAAAGAAAAAAAAAAAAGTAATAATAAACAATACTAAAAATAACGCGCAGTGTAATACGCTACGCCGTGCGATGTTCTAAAGCACCGCACGATATAGCATATCCAGTGCAGAAACTATTTTTTGTGCTTTTTGAATATAAAGCTTGTTTGAGACCCAAACCCAGTATAGAAGGACTATGAAGGGCCTCGGTAAGCTCCCCTCAAGGCCAAAACATGGTTTAGCCTAAGTAATTTATTTATACCTTTTGATCGAGGCTTGGATGTGCTTGAAAGTGGAATAGTGAATGTTGATTTGGACTGAGTTTTGAGAGACTTGGGAGCAAATGAGTGTAGAGAGAGAAAGAGAGAAAAATCAGTTTGAGACTGATTTTGTAATAGCCTAGCTTGTGGGTTTATGTAGAGAGAGAAAGAGATGTATGTAAGTGTAATGGGTGTAAGGGGTTATAGAGAGAGAATCAAGGAGGGGTCCCAGAGAATTTCAGAATGGCTTTTCTCAAGATTCCAGGGGTACTTCTCAACTGGGGAGGGGGGTGTTGTGTTTATAGGCAAGAGGGTCTATTATGATCAATACAAAGATAGGAGGTGACTTCTAGGCCGAATAAAATTTATTCTCTGCACTTGCAGGCGTGGTCGACAACTTTCTACAACTGTCGAACATTTTTCGAAATGCCGCGCAATATAATCGAAAATGTCGTGTATTGAAATCTTGTGCGGCGGAGTAATTTTTTGAAACGATTTTTCGAGACAACACAACACACTGAACTTTGCGGGGGTGCCTCGGACACTCCCGAACTCGATTTTGAGTGCGGTTCGAAGCGTTGGAAAGTTTGTCGAGTCCTCTTTCTAACTCAATTGGTTTCACTCAAAGACATTTTATACATTGAAATGTGTGCCCATTTTACCCTCAATGTATCATAGAAAAAGTTATTTTTGACAAAGCAAACGCATCTTTCTCTTTTGCAATTGAACCGGAGGCCACCCTACATGTTTAGAAAGTGATTTTCTTTAGGTTTAGAGAAGTAGTAACAAAGGAGCAAAAATCCAAGCTTTGAAGATATATTTTTCCTTATTTCATCATCGGGGAACTTAAAGATTGTTCGGAGGCCCAATTGGGGTGTCTACAAGTGCTCGGACGATGTGTACATTCTCGACCATGCCAAGGAGATGGGGATCGATCTCCCGTACTCGTGCCATGCTGGCCTGTGCTCCTCTTGCGTAGGGAAAGTGGTGAAAGGGAAGGTGGACCAGTCCGATCAGAGTTTCCTTGATGATGAGCAGATAGATGTAGGGTGGGTCCTCACTTGTGTTGCTTATCCTCAGGGTGATGTTACAATTGAGACACACAAGGAAGAGGAGCTCACTGAGTAATTACTAGTAGTAGCCATAAAAAAATGGTTGATGTTTCAAGCATGTAGCTGTGTTCTCTCTCTCTCTCTCTCTCTCTCTCTCTCTCTCTTGTTTTGTTGGTTGGTTTAGTGTATTTTGGAGACATTATGGATAATTGGTATGGTTTTATGGAGTAATTTGATTTTGCTCAAGAGAGCTGGTTTTAGTCTTCTATATGGTTTTCCTTCTGTATCTCGGGTATATGGTAAGGGGTGACTTGAACATCATACATGATGTAGGGGTTCGATTTAGGAGGAGGGACCTTGGCCTGAACTGGTACTTCTCTTCCGCTGCTCTGTTCCTCCGCCGCTTGAACCTGCAACAAGTCACTAAGGCTGGAATAGCCTAGTGACCCTTCGACGATCAAGTTAGATGTAAGGAGAGTTGTTTTTAGGTCCAGGGTTAGGGAAAGATGGCATACCTCTCAAAGATGAGTATTCCTTCGTATTTATAGACCTAGGTTAACTTGGGCTCCAAGCTAGTGCATGGAGGTCACGCTTAGGTAACCGCCTCGGGTGACGTCATAGATGACGCACCGGATAAGACGGTTACGAAGCACATGGCCAGATCTGGCCTAGATGATTCTTTCTGCCATGTGTCGCTCTTGGTCCCCTCTTGCTATGCAACATTCTTCCAAGAGGCTTTAACGGAATGCATACTTCGGTATTAAACCGAAGCATAAATAGGAGACTCGATACCAAACGAGTAAACAGAAGGATATACACAGGCCCGTGCTGATATGAGGCCTCGGTTAATGGTGGTCCGGTTAGATTACCGAGGTCATGACCGAAGCCTCCACAATAGCCCCTCAAGCCCCTGGAGCTTTGCACCTCTGCTTCAGGGTCTTGATCCCATTGCATGAGATATCAGGCCTTGATCCTTTTTAGAGAATAACCGAAGAGTGAATTTGCTTCGGTAGATTCCGTTCAACCCGCGCCAGAGAAGAGCCACGTGTCAGCTGTTGCCGAGGTCTCAGAATAAAAAGGCTGTCTCGGCACGTGCCATGTCAGTTGATTGGTACGAAACGTCGCTTCGGTGACACGCGTCACCACGCCTAAGGTCTGAATATCCGGCGCCTGTCCTCGGTGCAGACCCCTCAATTCTGGCCATCCGATGGCGACACGCGTCAAAGATCTAACGGCTCGGTGCATGACGCTTCGTTTTCCGCGCTTCTCTCCGTATCTCTTATTATAAATAGGGAAGACAGAGGGAAGACGGCTACTCTCTCTCTGCTTCTGAAGTCGAACCGCCGCCGCCGTCTGTTTTCAGCATTCAATCGAGATTTTGAGCGTTTTGGACCCGGATCTCGTCACGAAACTCAGGTATGACGATCTTCAGTCGCTGATTTTCACGTTTTGATCATTTTCTTCAAGTTTTCTTCACTCCAATCCACATTTCTTAAGCGTTGCGACTGTTCTGCCGCTCGCCGTCGTTCGTCCCGCGGCGGCGCTGGGCGTTTCCTACGCTGTTCTTAGTTTTCCCGAGCTCCAGATTCAACCCGAGGCCCACATTCTTCCCGAGGCCAATCTTCAACCCGAGACCATAGAAACGACCACCGGCCTCGGGCACCTTTCTCGGGGAGAGGTGCCTAGAAACTTACCGAGGAGCGATGACCATTTCGCCCCATGCTTGCTAGGTCATGTTGCTTTTCCCTGAGCATATAGCTAACGGGTTTTTGCACGTCTTTTCTTGCTAGGTAGGGGCGAATGGTCATTGAAGTCTCCTCGGACAGTACCAGTAGCTCCCTTTCTGCCGATCTTGAGGAAATTTTTGAGGAGTGTCGTGCCCAGGCCGTTTACCGAATTCTGTTGGACGTCATTGAGCCTTCGGACCCCCTTAGAGCTTCACGCCCAGTTACAGCCTTCGCTTCTTGGGAGGTGGAAACCCCAAGTACTTCTGGCCGCGGACCGGGCCCATTCGCCGATGCCCCCGAGGAGGTTCGGGGAAGAAGGAGGCCGATGAGGCCATGCCCTTACTTGAACCAATACTTCAATGGAACACTGGCTGCCCTCGCCGAGTTCAGAAGGGTTTACAGCATCCCTTCGGACGTGGAGGTCCGGCTGCTTCCTGACAACAACCCGAAGACCCTTCCTCATCGACCGGGGGAATTGATTTTTCCCTTGATGGCAATCACCGAGGGAGGGATTAGATTCCCCCTCCATCAATTTGTCCGACGAGTCCTGCGAACCGTTTCCCTTACCTCCTCCCAGCTTACAGTAAACTCCTACCGAATCATCACAAGCATTATTGAACTGAGGAGGCAGTTCAATCTGACTTTTGGGGTCGAGGAGCTCTTCGGAGTATACCTCTTAGGAGTCAACCGGGAGAGCAACCGATATTACCTCTCGTGCAGGACGGGATACGACACGTTCCTTGTCGATCGTCTCCCCGACTCCGAGGAGTGGGCAAATATTTACCTCTCGGTAACTGGCAACTTCATGTTCGGGCCCGGGGAGAATGCCGATATGACTACCAGGGTGCAGTTTAGGACCGGGGCTCCTGGTCGGTAGAATTTTACTCTTCGGTAAATGTTTCGTATGTTTTCGTTAAGCCTTGCGTATTTTTGTACTGATCCCTTGTTTTGATTTTGCCTTGCAGCCGAGGGAATCGTTCAACGGCTTCGGGAGAGAGCTGACCGGGCCCGAATTACAGCGGCCTTCGGCATTCCCATCACTAGTCCGTATGCTCCGGAACTGCTCGGGTACGTCCCAACTTATACGAGCTTCTTGAAGAAGAAACCGAGGCAGCAGGGGGTTCCGAGGGCAGGCCGAGGGCGAGGCTGAGGAGGTAGAACCGGAAAAGGTGTGGGAAGAGGGGAGAGGACAGGCGGGGAGAACGAAGCCGAGGGTAGCACATCCGCGCCTCGGGGAGTTATCCGAGAAGAAGTCTATTGGGAGACGCCAGAAAGGACCGGCTGAGCGCGGAGATGGCGGGTCCTGGAACTCGGGAGGTGCTGAACCTCAGGTGCCGAAGACCTGCTGGTCGGGGCAGGGGAACAGTCCCCGGTACTCCTGGTGCCGGGACTTCAAGGGCGACCCCAGTCTCACCGCAGGAGCCTCCGGAGAAGAGGACTCGGCGGGAGGGGGGAGACGGAGACGGAGACAGAGGAGGTCAGGAGACGATCCTGATCGAAGAGGAGCGGGAAGAGGCCGGAGGGGGGACCGGAGGAGTGGAGGAGGGCTCTTGGGTCAATCCGAGGGAACTCCCCTGGGCTCCAGAGTTCCACCATTTTACTGGCCGCCCGATCCACCATGCCGACAGTGTCAAAAACCTCGGCGTGGCCTTCGGGATGCTCCAAGGAAGCATTCTTCCTAGGGATGCCAGGGCTGTCACCGGCTTGCTCGAGGACATTACGGCCGAGATAGCTCAGGCCCTCTTCAATGTAAGTTAATGGTTTGCGTCCCATTTTCTTCAATCTGAAAGTTTGCACTTTGTTGAATTTCTCGTATCTTTTATTTGCAGGCTGGAGCTCGGGCATTGGCTATCAACGATCGATGCAAAAAGCAGGAAGAGAAGACTGACAAGCGTGCTCGGGAGCTGGCTCGGAAAGAGGAAGACCTTAAATTGGCTCGGGAGACTTGCGAGCTCTACCTGGCGGACTTCCGACGGTGCGACAGGGAGAGGGTGGAGGCAGAGACCAGAGCCACCAAGGCCGAGGAGGATGCCAACACACTGCGAGTCACCCGGGCCACAGAGGTTGACTTCGCCAGGAAGGGAGGCTACGATGAAGGTTGGGATGCAGCCGGAGTAGAGTACAAAAAGCAGGTTCGGGAGATTAAGGCGGAGTTGCATCGGGACCGTTTCTTGGACGGCCTTCGGTATGGCCATGAAGCCTTGGTGAAGAGGCTCGACCTCCCCGAAGACTCTGATCTCCGAACCCTCCCCGAGGCGCCTCCCGAGGAGCTTGTCCTTCCAGAGGAAGAGGATGAGGTGGTGGAGCCGGCGTCCGAGGACCAAGGTCCTGGGAACCAAGCCGATCCAAATGCCCCAGCGTCCGAGGACCAGCTCGACCACCTAGCTCGCTCTTAGGATAATGTTTTCTTTTACTTTTGTCTTTGAATTCTGTAACTTTTGACTGGACGGCTCCGAACATTGGGAATTTGCTGTTCCAGAGTTTGTAAATATTTGATATTGAAGCAGTAACTTTTTTGTTCATGGTTTGTGAATGAATGCATTAACCGAAGAGATTTGCCAAGCATAAAAAAGACGTTTAATCAAGAAAAGGTGACTCGTTCCGGAGCCCCAGCTAGTAGGAGGGCCGGTAGGGACCGAATCAGAAGCACCTGTTTAATGAATTTTTGACATTGCATGCCCCTGCTTATTAATAGAAATGAACTTATCGAGCAGACGTGGGATGGTATTACTGCAAGGGACGTAGGCCGGGTTCACGAAGGGGTATGGCTTCTGCCATAGGTTCGTGACGCAGCGAGTCCAAACAGTGGGAAATTTCTGGTGGGTCAGTATAAGGGGCTCGGAGAGAGAGGCCGAGTATCCTTAGAGCGAGTGACCAGAAATCAAGACGACCGAAGAGGCCTGGGCGACTTGGTGGGAATTTTGTCCGAGGGTATCACCTATGGGAGAACAATATCCCTGAAGTCGGTATAAAATGGGCCGGGCAAGAACAGACCAAGTATAAGTAATTTAAACACTCAGTGTTTGAATAGTGCCAAAGGGATAATTCTCATTAAAACTCGGTGGAGTATTGTCAATACATAAGCAGATTGCCTTCAAACCTTTCTTAAAAGAAAATGCAACGTAATAAAGACCAAACGGGCTTCGATATCCAAGCACTATCCATAGAACTTCTTCAAGTTGTTTGCATTCCATGACTTAGCAATGGGGGAACCATCCAGCTTCTCCAATTTGTACTTACCCGATCCGAGGTGCTTGAGAACTCGGTAAGGACCCTCCCAATTGGGCATTAGCTTTCGCTTTTTGGACTTCTCCACCACCTTTTTCCAAACGAGATCGTCAGGCTTGAACGACCTGAGGCGCACGCTTTGGTTGTAACCCTTTGCAACCTCCTGTTGGTATGAAGCGAGCTTGATCCTTGTGTTGTCCCGCTCTTCTTCGGCTAAATCGAGGTCCGAAGCAATGGTGTTGCTGTTGACCGACTCATCAAAATTTTCTGTTCTCATTGTTGGGAGTCCGACTTGGAGTGGGATGACCGCCTCCATTCCGAATGCTAAAGAAAAAGGAGTGCGACCAGTGGAGCGCCGGGGAGTAGTACGGTAGCCCCAGAGTACCCTAGGTAGCTCTTCGGCCCACTTTCCCCGTTGTGACTCGAGTCGGCGCTTGAGTCCAGATGAAATAGCCTTGTTTGCAGCCTCGGCCTGTCCGTTACCTTGTGGGTAGGCCGGAGTAGATGTGTCCCATTTGATACCGTATTCGTCAAGTAGGGCCTGGTACTTTTGCCCTGTAAACTGCCTTCCATTGTCTGTAATTATGGCGAACGACACACCGAAGCGAGAGATTATGTTTCGCCATACGAAGCGGATGACGTTTGTTTCTTCAATGGTGACCAGGGGCTCGGCCTCAACCCATTTCGATAAATAATCGGTTGCGGTTAAGAGGAACTTGAATCCACCCGAAGCGACAGGGAGCTTTCCAACGATATCCATGCCCCATTGGGAGAAAGCCTAGGGGCTAGTGAGAGGGCTAAGGTCCTGGGCCGGCTGATGGATAATGGGAGCGAACATTTGACACTTCTTGCAACGCTTGACGAACTCTTCAGAGTCCTTCTTCATTGTCGGCCACCAATATCCCTGAGTGAGGGCTCGGTGGGCGAGCGACCGTCCACCGGAGTGACAACCGCTGTCGCCGGCATGAAGCTCTTCAATGATGCCCAGAACTTGGTGTGGGTGCGCAACCAATAAGTACGGCCCGATAAATGATATTCGGCAGAGCTTCCCGTTTGGATTGAGCCAGAAGAGAGCGGCCCTGTTTCGGAGTCGGTGAGCTTCCTTTTTGTCGGTGGGAAGGGTGTCATCTCGCAGGTAGAGGACGATTTCATCCATCCAGCTCGGGCCAAGCTCTATGTTGAGTACTTCCTTTTGTAGATCTTCGAGTTCAAAACTGGGCTTGTCAATAGAATTGAAGGAAATGGAGCGGTGTCCGGTACATGAGAATGCCGAAGCGAGCCCTGCGAGGGCGTCGGCGAGGGCGTCGGCGTCGGCGTTCTGTTCCCTGGAGATATGCTCGACTCTGATTGCTTTAAAGCGTTGAATGAGCTGGACTGCGGTGCTGAGGTAGGTACGCATACGATCATCCCGACTTCATATTCTTCAGAGAGTTGGTTAACCACCAATTGGGAGTCGCTGTAAACGACGAGCTCTTCGATGCCAATGGCTTCGGCAGTCTTAAGTCCCGAGATCAATGCTTCATATTCGGCCTCGTTGTTGGAGGCTGGGAAGTTGATGGAGAATGAGCTTTCGTGCAAGACATCGGAAGGTGAGAGAAGAACGACGCCTGCACCTGCGCCTCGGCTGTTGGAGGCACCATCGACGTACATTTTCCAAACATCTCCGTGAAAAAGCTGCCATGCTGTGCTAGGGTTGGCCTGAAGTACCGCCTCGGTGCTCGGGGTGGGTGCCGAAGCGGATATGTTGGGCGGTGTAAGCTCGGCAATGAAGTCGGCCAGTACCTGAGCTTTTATTGCTGTCTGAGGTTGAAAGTGTATTTCAAAATTTGCAAGCTCGACGGTCCATTGTGAGATTCGGTTGGAAAGATCGGCCTTTCGGAGAAGAGATTTAAGGGGGAACTCGGTCAGGACGATGACGCGATGCGACTGGAAATACGGGGCAAGCTTTCGAGAGGCTGAGATGAGGGCGAGCACGAGCTTCCCCAGGGGGAGGTAACGCGTCTCGGCAGGAGTCATGGTTTTGCTGGAGTAATGGATTGGCTGGTGCTCCCGGCCCTCCTGTCGGACGAGCACCGAGCTTACGGCGTGTGGAGAGACAGCTAAGTAGAGGAACAAGTCCTCCTGGTTCTGAGGGGTGACGAGGAGTGGAGCCGTGGAAAGATACTCTTTTAGTCGTTGGAGGGCTCGGTCACAGTCTTCTGTCCAGTTGAAGCTTCGTCGGCTGCCCTTTAGTAGTGCGAAGAATGGCTGACATTTGTCCGAGGAGCGACTTATAAACCGATTCAGAGTAGCAGCAATACTGGTTAGACGCTGAACATCGCGCTTGTTGTGGGGAGCCGAGAGTTGATCAATAGCGCGAATCTGGGAAGGATCGGCCTCAATACCGCGTCGGGAGACGAGGTGGCCAAGAAATTTGCCGGAGCTAACACCGAAGACGCATTTCTCGGCTTTGAGGCGGAGCTTGTGGTTCTTGAGTATCTCAAAGACTTCGGCGAGGTGAGTTAGATGATCACTGGCGCGAAGACTTTTAACCACCATGTCGTCAATGTATGCCAACATAGTGTCGCCTAGTAATCGCTCGAACATCTTGGTTATCATTCGCTGGAAAATTGCTCCGGCATTTTTTAAACCGAAGGGCATGACAAGGTAACCGAAGATCCCGTGGGGGGTAATGAAGGCGGTGTTCTCGATATCACCTTCGCTCATGGCGATCTGGTGATAGCCCCGGTACGCATCCAAGAAGCTGAGTCACTCGTGTCCGGAGGTGGCATCGACGAGCTGGTCGATATGGGGAAGAGGAAAGAAGTCCTTTGGGAAAGCATTGTTGAGGTTTGAGTAGTCGACGCAAACACGCCATTTGTCGTTCTTTTTCTTGACCACGACTGTGTTGGCCAGCCATTTGGGATACTGGACCTCTCTGATTGCCCCTGCGTTCAGGAGTCGGTTGACTTCTTCAATGACGGCCTCGGAATGGATAGGAGAGGACCGTCGTGCCTTCTGTACGATCGGTCGTTTGGCTTTGTCGATGTTGAGCTCGTGGCAGATGAAAGAAGGGTCGAGCCGGGGCATCTCATATGGGGTCCAGGCGAACACTTCAATGTTTCGGTTGAGAAAAGCTACCGTCTCATTCCGATCAGTATCACTAAGTGAGGAATTGACAAGGAAGAAGCGGGAGCCGTCCTCGGTGATTGGGATGGTGGCCACGTCTTCAACGGTTTTGTCGTCGGGGGATCTACCGACGTCTTCCAATACTGGGGCCTCGGGGGCTTCAATGAGATTCACCCGGGAGGTCTGTTTGTTGCTTCGGACGGCGTTGACATAGCACTGCTTGGCCGCGGTTTGGTCTCCGTACAAGTCTTCCTGGTGCCCGTGAATGCCTATGAAACGTACCACTTGGTGATAGGTGGAGGCAATCGCTTTGAGCTTATGCAGCCAGGTTCGCCCGACAATGGCATTGTAAGGGCCAGGGATGTCAACTACCATAAATTCCATTTCAAGAGTTACCGAGCTGGCACGGACAGGAAGAGTGATCATACCGATGGGCCAGACAGGAGCTCCGTTGAAGCCGATAAGGGGAACTTCGGAGGGACGGAAGTCGGTTTCGGGAATCTTTAGATCCTTGAAAAGAGAGTAATACATGACTTCAGCCGAGCTGCCCTGGTCTACGAGGACGCGACGGACGTTGAAATTTCTGATGCGTAGCGTGACCACGAGGGCGTCGTTGTGGGGAAGCTGGACGCGGTCGAGATCCTTCTCAGTAAACGTTATCGTCCATTTGGAGCCGTCATCGGTTCTAGGGTGCTTTGGTTCGGGGCCGACTAACATGACCTATTTGGAGGAGGAGGCTTCATTCAACTCTGCCCGGATGACTCGAGCGGCCTCGGGGTTCAAGGGACCGTGTATGAAGTGGATTGTCTGGACCTCTTCCTCCATATTTGTTTTGGTCCGTTGCGCCCGAGCCGTCGTCTTTTCGTGATCGATGAAGTTGCCGAGGTGGCCTCCCGCGACAAGCTGCTCCAAGTAGGCTTTGAAGGGCTTGCAAGCTGTGGTGAAGTGACCTTGTTTGCTGTGGTAACTGCATCGGACGATGGGATTCTTGATTTTCCCATTCTCGGTTCCTAGCTTTTGATTTGGGAAGGAGAAAAAGGGCTGATCCTTTACTTGATCGATGATCCGGTAGATAGGAATAGTGAAGACGGTCTTTTCGGCGTTGAAGTCACTTGGCTTTGGTCCCCTCCTCGGCGACTGCTTGATTGTGTTGACCTGTTTTTTCGATGTTGGGACAGGTGCGGGAGCCGGTATGGTCACCGAGGTGCTTAACGTCTTTGAACTTATAGGCTTCCCGATGCCTCTCTCTGCCTTGGATTCGATGATCTGACACCAGCCCTCAATTCGAGTCATAAGGTCCTTCATAGAGTTTGGCTTATGGCGAGCGAGGTCGTCGTAGACTTGCTCGTCCTGGGAGGTGAGACCGAGCTTGAATCCTCGGGCAGAGATGACACCGTCGCAACCCTCTATCTCATTGAACAACTCCCAATAACGCCCGGCATACTGCCGAAGCGTTTCGTCGTTCCTCTTGCGGAGGGCTAAGAGGGAGTCGATCTCCTTCTCATGCTTGTTGCTTGTTACGAACCGAGCCATGAAGGCATCACAGAGGGAATCGAACGAGGAGATTGACCGAGCCGGTAGTTGATTGAACCAAGTGAGGCCTAGGTTGCCGAGGCTTGCAGGAAACACTTTGCACAGGAAGGCGTCGTCCGAGGGTTCATTCCGAAGAAACAGAGACATGACAGTTTTATACTGAACTAGATGAGTGTACGCCTCGGTCTTGCCGTCATATTTGGCAAACTTGGGCTGGGAGAATCCCTTGGGGGGGGGGGGGGGGGGGGGGGGGGGGGGTAACCGGGGCGATCTCTCTTGTGAAGGGAGAGGTCGTGAGTCGTGCATCGCGATGAGGTCGGATCTAACGGTCGGGGCCGTCTGGACGCTCGGCCACTGTACCCTTCTTGGGGACGAGTTTGTCCAATCGTTCATGCTCTTTTCTCTTTGGGTCAATACTAACCGATTTCCTGGGAAAACGCTCTTGGCGGTGATGTCGGTAGCTATCCCGAGCCGAAGGCTCGAGGCGCTCGGTGACCGGGCTCCTGCTGTGTGCGCCGCCGGGGTGCGAGACAATGGGACTTCTGGCTCGGGGGCCCTTCAGGCGCTCGCGGTATCCTCTAGTCTGGATCTCGACAAGGCCGTCATCTCCCCTGGATGCCCTTGTGAGGCTTGGGGTAGATTCCCGACCTGTCTTGCCCACGAGGACCGAGTGGGTGGAGGAGGCAGAGACGCTCGCACCACCGAGCCTGTCAAAGGCCGATGGTCTCCTTCGAAGTTGCGCAGGGGAACGAGAACGGTCCCTGTGCGATGCGTCTTTTGGGGCTCGAGCGTCCGCTGCTTTTGGTGACTCAAGACGATCCTTGACTGAGGGGCGGGGTCTGTGCTCTAGCAGGTGACCGGCTTCGTGACTGCGTGGGGGGGGGGGGGGGGGGGGTGTGACGGTTTGTCCTTCCGCCGCGGCTCCCGAAGGAATGAGATGGGGAGATGAGGAGATGTTTGATCTCCGCCAACTCGTCTCGGACGTGTCTATCGCGGTCCATGACCGTCGTGAGATCGTCGATTTTTCGCTCGAGATGGCGGATGTAGGAATGGAGCTCGAAAGATGGGCTTGCGTCTGGAGTTGACGCTTCGGCGCCAATTCCGACGGATACATGGGTCTTTCCAAGGGTGGCTGCTCCGCCAGAAGCCAGGCTGTGGTCCACGAGGGAAACGAGCCCGTGGGCGGTACCACCGTAATGTGCGTCGTTGATCTCCACCATGTTTGATTCTGGACGTTTGAACGGAGCAGAAAGGGGAAGGTGAAAGTTGAAAGGGAGGCTGGGTCCCCAGCAGAGTCGCCAATTGTAGGGGTTCGATTTAGGAGGAGGGACCTTGGCCTGAACTAGTACTTCTCTTCCGCTGCTCTGTTCCTCCGCCGCTTGAACCTGCAACAAGTCACTAAGGCTGGAATAGCCTAGTGACCCTCCGACGATCAAGTTAGATGTAAGGAGAGTTGTTTTTAGGTCCAGGGTTAGGGAAAGATGGCATACCTCTCAAAGATGAGTATCCCTTTGTATTTATAGACCTAGGTTAACTTGGGCTCCAAGCTAGTGCGTGAAGGTCACGCTTAGGTAACCGCCTCGGGTGATGTCATAGATGACGCACCGGATAAGACGGTTACGAAGCACATGGCCAGATCTGGCCTAGATGATTCGTTCCGCCACGTGTCGCTCTTGGTCCCCTCTTGCTATGCAACATTCTTCCAAGAGGCTTTAACGGAATGCATACTTCGGTATTAAACCGAAGCATAAACAGGAGACTCGATACCAAACGAGTAAACAGAAGGATATACACAGGCCCGTGCTGATATGAGGCCTCGGTTAATGGTGGTCCGATTAGATTACCGAGGTCATGACCGAAGCCTCCACACATGAGAATGATGAAAGTGGGGATATGTAGTTTTCTTTTCAAGAACTAGAGGGCAAATAAACTAGTTGGCGTAGGGGGATGAAAACAATTGATGCTTCGGATCAACTGGATTGCAACGGCTTATTCGTGACTCTTCACCGGAACCCTAATCTGCAAAATAGACAGGGGGTGAGCGCACCTTTGCCTCTCGTGGCAAAGGCCCTCCGATGCCAAAGTTAGTATCATGTACTAGCAATCAAAACCCTAATTATCAGTAGGAAAGCAATATGAAAGCAATGTATTGCGTACCTTTTACCTCTAGGTTTACCTCTTATTTATAGATATTCGTATGCTTGGCGACCAAGCATCCCTATTGCCATAGGATTCCCAACTAGTATAAGAAACCCAGTATATCAAGGATTCTCGTTTCCTTTATCAGTTCATTAGAAAAGAGTCCCTTTGGGATTCTTTTCCATTACTGGCCGAACATCCCACTCTCATTTGGTATCTTTCTCAGATCCTATATTCTCGGAATCTTATTCCTTAACGGAATACCACACATTATGGATTCTTCCAGAATGTTGCCTATGCTATAATACTCGACTGGAGTTCTTTTCCTTGTTCGGCCAACTCGTTGCTGAACAGATTTCCTGGACCAGCTACTTCACATGTAACTTGAACCAAACGTAATCAGAATGTCTCTATCTGCTGAACAGTTTTAGCTTACACCACTGACTTCTCTTGTCATTGGCCTTTTAATTAGCCGAACAGACTGCATAGATTAAAGACTTCCCACATCATTGGTCCATAGCGCTGTTCACCATACTGCCCGGCGATAAGTCCTGTCTTACTTACCACGTGCTCCCAAATATCACGTGTTCGGCAACCAAATGTATGTGCTCGGGAATACCTCCCTACAATTGCTCCCCAGCTTCATCTTGTTACCATTGTTCGGGGGCAATATATGAAGCTTAGAAACAAAATTTTATTTAGACCAGACTCTTTTGATCCCGTGCAGTCATAATTTTAATATTTTATTGATGCCTTTTGGCGCCTCTGTCATTATACCATTTCGGGGTATATGCTTCACGTGGCACGTTTCCTATGCCTATCATTAATTTCGAATTGACGTTCTTTGAAATGGCGTCAGAACGGTCTTTGCTTTCCGTTACTTTAACTTGTAACGGCGTAAGAGGAGACGTTTTGTCTCCGTCTCTTGCCTTTAAACCCCTGAAAGGGCTCCTTTTGGGTTTTCAACCAAAACTTAAACTCGCTCCTTCTCTCTCTAGAAACCAGGCGAGAATATCCCATCATCCACCATCGCCGCCATCTGCAAATTCGATTGCATTCCAGGAAACCGTCACAGAATCTTTGTAAGGTCTTCGTTCTTACTCCATTTCTTCTGCTTAGGTTTCCATCTGAGATCTTTATTCTCAGATTTGTGGGTCGTTTCTTAGGGTTTCAGTCGCACCCATTTCCAGTTTTACTTTTCCTTCGAGTATACCCATGGCGGATGAACATGATCCAAAACCCAGTAAATTTAGGAAGCTTTGCGACACCCCTGCTGCCATGGCGGCATTTAGAACAGAATATGGCATTCCTGATAACGTAGGACTCGATCTCGCCCCTCTAGGAGCAGATAGGGACGGTGGCTCATGGGATAGAATGTGTATCCCAATTGTAGCTATCGTTGAGGGCGGGGTTCGATTTCCCCTTCACCCATTACTCCGCCAGATACTAAACTGGTACCGTCTCATCGCAATGCAAGTATCAACAAATGTGTTTAGGCTGATAATGGGAGTAGTTGCTTTGAATAGGATTCTAGGGACTCAGTTAGGAATTTGGGATATTCAGTGGTGGTACAGCATTGTACTAAACCCTGAATACAATACCTACTATTTCAAAGTAAGAAGGGCAGAAAAGCATCTCGTGCTAAACTTGCCAAATTCTGCTCGGGATCATGAGATTGATTTCCTTTATGTCACTGGAGCCTTTGAGCCACTAGGAGAGGATGGTCAAGTGGTGGACCTCCACTGCCCCCACATATGGGGATACCCACGTATGCTCCTTATTTTTGATCTTTGCAATTTTTCTTGCTGTCTCCTCGTAGCTTTTGGAATAAGTTTTCTCAATTTGGTTTGTTTTGATGTTTATCTTGTAGCTGAAAATGCAAACAAACGTCCTAGACGGGAGCCTAGCTACGTCCGATCAGAGGACATCAACAAGCTTTTGAAGTATAAAGGTGAACCTGGTACCCGAACAGCAGGTCGGGGTCGTGACGGCGACATATTGCTGGGATACGACCCTGCGTACAGAGGTGTCATTGATAGGAGGCTTGCCCACCCCAGCACCAGTGCCGCCTCTACTTCAACTGCTCCCCAGCCAAGAAGTCAAAGAGCTAACGCTGGAGTGACGGTAGCCGGGCAGTTGGGTGAAGTCCCCATTTCAGAAGGCATTCCACTACCACGCTTGAGACTCAGAAGATCTACGCGTGGAACTATTTCTGAACAACTGCCCGAACAGCTGGTTTCAAGTCGTGATACCAGCTGTAGGGAGGTATTCCCGAGCAGATACATTTAGTTACCAAACACGTGATGTTTGGGAACACGTGGTAAATACGACTGGACTTATCGCCGAGCAGTTCGGTGAACAGCGATATGGACCAGTGATATGAGAAGTCATGGCTATAAATAGACTGTTCGGTTATGATACAGCCGAACAGATGATGTAAAGAACCTAGCACGTGATACGAGTGATCACGAGTTGAAAGCAATGCAATCGATATCCGAATAAATGGTACGTGGGACCATAGTTTGAATATAGACAGGACAGTCATCATGCTAAACAAGTGTTCGGCAATATGGACCAGTGACATGAGAAGTCAATGGTCCAGGAAGGTTGTACGGGCTCAAGGACCAGTTACATGTGAGGTAACTGGTCCAAGCCATCTGTTCGGCTATGAGACGGCCGAACAAAGATGGAACTCCAATCGAGAGTAGGAGCAGAGAGAATACTCTGGAAGATTCCAGAATAGTCATGTCTCATATAGGGATAAAGATCCCAAGAATATAGGATCTGAGAAAGATACCCAACGAGTATGGGATGTTCGGCTCTTAAAGGAAAAGAATCCTAAAAGGACTCTTTTCCATAAACTGATAAAGGAAACGAGACTCCTTGATATCCTGGGTTTCCTATACGAGTTAGGAATCCTATGGCAATAAGGATGCTTGGACAGCAAGCATCCATAAATCTATAAATATGAGGAAAACCTAGAGGTGAGAGGTACGCAATACGTTGCATTATTATTGCTTTCCTACTGATAATTAGGGCTGAGTTTTCTAGTACGTGATACTAACAAAGGCATCGGAGGGCCTTTGCCACGAGAGGCAAAGGTGCACTCACCCCCTGTCTATTTTGCAGATTAGGGTTCAGACGTTGAGCTAGGGTTCCGGTGAAGAGGCACGAATAAGCCGTTGCAATCCAGTTGATCCGAAGCATCAATTGTTTTCATCCCCCTACAATTGGCGCCGTCTGTGGGAAACGAAAGAATTCCCTTTTGAAATACGACCATGGTGGAAGTAACTCCAGCAACGCCGCATGAACCAAAAGATGTGTTAGATGAGGGAAGGGACAAATCACCACCTGGGGCTCCGAGAAAGCCTCAGGGCGGGCACAAAAGGAACACGAGTAAGGACCGCCCCCTTACCGTGCATCATAACTCCAAAAATAGAGGAGATGGAGAGACGGCTTCGAGATCCACGAGAAGGAGTAAATCCCATCAAAGGGATGAATCGATCGCGCACTCCAGGAGTGTGCACCATAGTGACGACGTTCTTGATAGGAAGAGGCAAGAAGTCGAGGAGTATGCTCGTCTGATTAAAAAACGAGAGCATGAGATCAGAGAATTGGAAAGAATTAGGGAGCATCCGGAGGATTCTGGCCTGTCTTGAGGAAATTCTAGAGGCAGTAGGTATGCTATGGTACAATACAGAAAAGATCCTTTACGAGGAAGAAGGAGCAGAAGTCCTGTCATAGGGCGTCATGAAGCTTCTCCACGAAAAAGGGGAAGAAAAAGTAGAAGCCGAACACCAGAGAGAAGGACTTCTTCACGAAAAAGGAGGAGCAGAGACCGGAGTTCTACCCCCGAGGAAGAGGACACGAGAAAGCATCATCGAGACAGGTACGAGAGACCTGATGCTGATTGGGTCAAGACTTCGGCCCACAAGTCAAAGGAGCAAGAGGATGGGACAGCGACTGCACGAGAAGCAGCACGCAAGGCCCTGAGTAATATTGCAGCCTCTCCCTTTACGAAGAGGCTACAAGAAGCAAGGTTGCCGAGCAGAGTGAAGCACGGTGCATTCGTACTTTACGAGACAAATACGGATCCCGTAGCTCACATACAGCATTACCAACATGCCATGTTTATGCATGAGGGGGATGATTCCATCTTGTGCAAGATGTTTCCCTCCAGTCTTGGCAAGGTGGCTTTATCCTGGTTTCATAAGTTGGCCCCACGATCCATACGAGGATGGAGGCAGTTGGCAGAGGAATTCACTGCTCGGTTCTTAACGAGCAGAAAGGCCCCAAAGACTTTTGAGAGTCTTTCCACCATGAAGCAGGAGGAGAACGAGCAGATCAGGGATTATGCAAAGAAGTACTGGGAAACTTTCAACGAGATTGAAAGTTGCAGTGAAGCGTATGCAATTGCTACGTTCAAAACTGGTTTGCCTGTTCGGGGGGAGCTGCGCCGTTCATTGAATAAACATCCAGTAGCCACCTTGGCTAAATTGATGGAACGGATAGAGCAACACGCCAGAATGGAGGATGACATACTCCGTGAGGATGGCAGGACGGTTGCCGAACAGCAGAAGGCACCTGCCAAAAAGGTGGATAAGCCAGAACCCAAGTCTTACAAAGACAGAAGGGAGTACGGGCAGGCTAAGAAGGAGGCATACAAGGACAAGCAAGCTCCTGACCCCAAGTCCTTCTTTTCTATCACTACGGTTTGGAAAGAGCCAATATACAGGATTCTTTATCGAATAAAGAATCAGCCATATTTTAAATGGCCCCCAAGTCTAGGTGGAGACAAAGATGCAAAACGTGCTACGAATCAGCACTGCAGTTATCACAAAGATTGGGGCCATATGACCGAGGATTGTGAGGTATACAAGCGGCACCTTGATGATTTGGTCTCTCGGGGCTATCTCAAAGAGTTTATCCAAGAGGACCCTAAAGAGAGAGGGAAGGCTATGGAGGTGGGTTACGAACAAAACCCCAAAGGTGTCATCCATATGATACATGGATTGGCCACACCTTACACGAGAAGTGAGGTTAGGCTATTTCAAAGGCAAGTTAAGCATGATCAGCATGTGATGCGGTTGGGAAACAAGAGGGGGAGAGAAACTGATGTATGCAAAGAGAGCATGGCATTTAGTGATGATGATTTGGGGGAGGTCCAAATACCCCACAATGATGCATTGGTCGTAACCCTACGAGTTGGGGAATACGACATCGAAAGAATTCTAGTGGACTCGGGTAGTTGTACAGAGGTATTGTACTATGATGCATTCAAAAAGATGGGGCTAGCCCAATCAGACTTAGAACAGTCCACAACGCCTCTTATTGGATTCGGTGCAGGAGCAGTCTGGCCCCTTGGAAAGGTGACGTTACCTGTTCGGGCCGGATCAGTAGTATTGAGAATAGACTTTTTGGTGGTCGATGTCCCATCTTCCTACAACGCGATTATAGGGAGGACGTGGTTGCACAAAATGAGAGCAGTCTCCTCGACTTATCACCAGATGGTAAAATTCCCAGGTTCAAATGGGATTGAAATCCTTAAAGGAAACCAGAAGGTGGCACAGCAATGCTTGATTTCCATCATTAAAACAGCCCCGAAGGTCCACCATGTTCACACATTGGAAGTACCAGACCAACCAACCATCGAGGATGTTGGAAGAAGCCCGGCTGAAAAAGTGGTTGAGGGCCTGGAGAAGATTCAGATCAACGAAATTGATCCTAAAAGGTATTTTTTGATTGGGGAATCATTACCAGCAAACGAAAAGGCTGAGTCGATAAGATTTCTGAAAGAATATATTGATGTTTTTGCATGGGTACCTGAGGAAATGCCTGGGGTGGATGCAGATGTGATCTGTCACCATTTAAACATTGATCCTCTGCATAAGCCGATCATTCAGAAGAAACGAAGGGCTGCCGTACAGCATGTAGATGTTGTGATCGAAGAGGTCGATCGTTTATTGGAGGCCAAGGCAATACGTGAGGTCTATTACCCAGAGTGGTTATCCAACACTGTTGTGGTAAAGAAGAAGAATGGGAAGTGGCGTGTCTGTGTGGACTTCACAGACCTGAACAAAGCATGTCCTAAGGACAGTTTTCCTTTGCCTAGGATCGACCAATTGGTTGATGCAACCTCTGGTTACGAGCGAATGAGTTTTCTCGATGCATATCGAGGATATCATCAGATTGCTATGTTTGAACCTGATCAAGAGAAGACTTCGTTCATCACACCACGAGGGTTATACTGTTACAGTGTTATGCCCTTTGGACTGAGGAATGCTGGGGCTACTTACCAAAGACTTGCAACCATTATGTTCAAGAAGCTCATCGGGAAGACTTTGGAAGTTTACATAGATGATATGGTGGTAAAGAGTCGAGAAAAGGGAGGGCATATTTCTGATCTGAAGGAAGTGTTTGAAATCCTGAGGAAATATAAATTAAAACTCAACGCCTCGAAGTGTGCGTTTGGAGTTGGTTCAGGAAAATTCCTGGGCCATTTGGTAACTTTGAGAGGGATAGAGGCAAATCCCGATCAGATTGATGCTTTGCAGAGATTACAGAGTCCCAAAACTACCAAGGAAGTCCAAAGGCTGACTGGGATGGCAGCAGCACTAAACAGATTCATCAGCAGGTCAAGTGATAAATGCAGACCCTTTTTTCAGCTACTGAAAGAGAGGGAGGGATTTGAATGGGGAGCAGAATGTGAGCAAGCTTTCCAGGACCTGAAGAAGTACCTGGCTGAGCCCCCACTGTTGTCAACTCCACGGCCAGGTGAGTCTTTAATTCTGTACTTAGCTGTTTCCGAGCACGCAGTGAGTGCAGTCATGTTGAGGGATTTGGGAATCGAGCAAATCCCCATTTATTATGTTAGCAAGACATTGTTGGATGCAGAGACGAGATATCTGCCTTTAGAAAAGCTTGTCCTGGCACTTAGGACAGCAACCAGGAAATTGCCACACTACTTCCAAAGCCATAAGGTTGTGGTTTATACTGAGTATCCATTAAAATCACTGCTTCGAAAGGCAGATTTCTCGGGAAGGATCTCGACGTGGTCCGTAGAATTAAGTCAGTATGATCTCGAGTATCAGCCACGCACAGCAATTAAAGGCCAGGTGTTGGCTGATTTTGTGGCAGAGTTTTCCCCCACTGTTGCTCCCTTGCCTCCTACGAGAAAGGAACAGGCAGCTAAGACATCATCCTTGAAGGATCAATCCGTAGCCGAACAGGATCCCAAAGAATGGAAGTTATTCGTTGATGGATCAGCGTGTAATACTGGTTCTGGAATTGGAATTGTCCTCTTTCCTCTTCAAGGAGTTCTGATTGAACTCTCTGTTCGGCTTGGATTCAGTGCGTCGAATAATGTGGCTGAATATGAAGCACTCTTGGCTGGATTAAGAAGTGCAAAGGCCCTTAAAGCTGAACGGGTCAGGGTGTATTGTGATTCCCAGCTTGTTGTGAATCAACTGTCCGGCGAGTACGAGACTCGGAATGAAAAGATGGTAGCCTACGTGCAAGCAGCAAAAGACTTGCTTGATACCTTCGAAAGGGTATATATTGAGCAAATAAGTTCCGGACAGAATGCTCATGCAGATTCTTTAGCATGGTTGGCTGCAGCAGTACCAACAGAGTTCAAAAGAAGGGTGGCAGTAGAATACCTAAATGAGCCGAGCATTGGGAGGAGTGTAGACCTGGTCTTGGACGTGAACCAAGGACCAAGTTGGATGGACCCAATTATGGAGTTCTTACGAGACGAGATACTCCCTTCTGATAAAAAGGAGGCCCACAAGATAAGGGTCAAATCTGCTAGGTTTTGGCTGTCCCCAGAGGGTAAGTTGTATAGGAAATCCTTTACGGGTCCCTATTTGCTATGCGTACATCCTGAGATGGTACAGAAGTTCCTTCATGAAATCCACGAGGGAACGTGTGGGAGCCATGCTGGAGGCAGATCTATTGCCCACCGAGCAATTACGCAAGGCTATTGGTGGCCACACATGCAAGAAGATGCAAAAGTGTATGTAAAGATTTGTGAGAAGTGTCAAAAATTCTCACCAATGATTCGAACACCCGCCGAAGATCTGGTGCCTTTGACAAGTCCCTGGCCTTTTGCTCAATGGGGGATGGATATCGTGGGTCCATTGCACAAAGCAACTGGGAATCGAAAATTCCTGCTTGTTGCAACTGACTATTTTACAAAGTGGATTGAGGCAGAACCACTGGCCAAAATCACTGAGCCTATGATAGAAAGGTTCGTGTGGAAAAGCATCATCACTCGTTTTGGGGTCCCTTATTCATTGATCACAGACAATGGATCCCAATTCCAAAAGAAATTCAAGGCTTTTTGTGCCCAATATGGAATAAGAAATTTTTATTCCACCCCGGCCTACCCACAGAGTAATGGGCAAGCAGAGGCATCCAATAAAACTATCCTAGATGGGATAAAGAAGAGGTTGGACAAAGCAAAGGGAAAATGGCCTGATGAGTTACCGTTAGTTTTGTGGGCTCACCGAACAACGCCCAGGAGGTCTACGGGAGAGACCCCCTATTCGTTGGCATTTGGAACAGAGGCTGTCATACCTCTGGAAGTGGGTCTGCCGACCAACAGGACAGCTTTGGTTGAAAGTGGAGGCAATGATAGGGCCCTTGAAATCGAGCTTGATCTTGCCGAGGAGAAGAGAGAAAAGGCCTTGGTACATCTTGCTTCTTACCAAGAACAGCTGATGAAAAGCTACAACAAACATGTTCATCCTAGAGAATTTGGTGTTGGGGACCTTGTGCTACGAAAAGTGCTCGGCAACACCAAGGTGGCAAATGAAGGCAAGCTGGGGGCCAACTGGGAAGGCCCGTATAGAGTAACTGAGATTGTGGGCATTGGAGCCTAGAGACTGATAGATCTGGATGGTGATCCAATTCCGAGGCCTTGGAATGTTCATAATTTACGAAAGTTCTTTGTTTAGAAGTATTAAATTCTGTTTTGGATTTACACTACGTGATTGTGTGGGAATTACGAATATAATTCCTTTGTTCTAGTTTTGATTGTTTTTGCAAAGGGTACGAGTAACGCCCTCTTGCGTTTTACAGATTATGAATACAATCACTTCTTTCGAATAACTGTTGTGGTATTTAAATACGAACTACGAGTTTGGTTCTCCTTATTTGTATTGGGGAGCAGGGTATACCTTTTGAGTATGTGAAACTTAAAAGTTTTATACATTTTTAAGTACGTGACACTTAACGAATACAAGTACGAAACACTTGTATAGAATCCCACGTATGTGACACCTGGGTATACATTTGAACGCAAGTATGAAGACACTTGTATGTATTTTCTTAAAAGTACGTGATACTTAGCAAGTATGAAAATACTTGTGTGGACGTTCAAAAGTACGAGATACTTATATGGTATTTTAAGAACGTGATACTTGAGAAACTATATTGGCTTGTTTTAAATGTAAGCCACATTTATTTTAAGTACGTGAAACTTAAACACAAACACTTGTGTGATGTTCTAAGTACGTGATACTTAGGCGTTTTTATGTGAGTACGTGATACTTAACAAGTATGAAACACTTGTATGTACTAAACAACAGTACGAGATACTGGGAAACAAATGTTTTTAAAGTACGTGACTGACACTTAAAACAGGAAAACATGTGTAAGTACGAAATACTTATGCAAACGAATGATGGTTAACAGTACGAAATACTTAATTGCATCCGAACAGATGCAGCAAACAGGGAAGCCGAGCAAAACATTAAGGTTATGCCACGAAGGGCCAAAAACCTGTATTATCCAAAGCATTACCGAAAAAACGTACTGGTACCACGCAGGGTTTAAAAGCTACGGTCACGCAGGACCAGCTCAACTGTTTCAAAGAAAGTCTCTTTTCAAAACTTACCAAAGGTTTAGTCTAGGTTTTGGACATCTGAGTTTGCCCTGACAGGTTCTTCAGTCGTGACATCTCCTACAGTCACATTCTCCTCCAAGTTGATAGGTTCAGGATTTGAATCTCGAACAGGAGACTGGACAGTCTGAGATCCAGAGGGAATATCTTCTTCTATTCCAGTAAAGTCTTCAATTTGTTGTTCAACATCATCTTCCAGAGGAACTTCTTGCTCTTGGGAAGCTGCAGCACGGCTGCTCGGTAGTTCATTGTCAATCCAGAGAGGAGAGTCCTCAGAAACGCCAACTTTCGTTAAACAAGTTTCCCAGCAAGCAATCCAAATCTGATCTTGGATAGCAGGAATCTGTTCGACATAGTTAGCAGTTGTGGTATCGAATCCCTTCTGGTACCCTTCTTCATATGCAGCTTTCTTGGCATTGTCAATTTCTGATAGAGCATGGTTGAGACTCTCTTCGGCAACCTCAAGTTTTTCTTTGGTTTGGTTGAAATCAGACTTGGCTTTGTCTCTTTCTCTTTCCAACCTGGCGATTGTTCTGAGCATTCGGGTGTTGTCATTCATCAGCCTGACTCTTTCAGCATCAGCTTCTTGGTATTTCTTACCCAGAGTAACCATCTTTTGAATAAACTGACAAAAGATTTAAATAGTCAGAAACAGTTGTAACAATACAAGTTCGATAGCAAATACACATATCGACCTTACAAGGAAAAAACAAGTACCAAATACCTTGATGCCGCTGACAAGTCCAGTAGAAACAAGCCGATCAGGTACAGATGCATTTTCTTTTTGCATATCTACTGGGAGCAGCAATCCTTGAGCTAGAGCAAGTGCGGTTTCAGATGAACCAGCACTATCCCCGACGTGAACGGGACGGTCCCCCCTAGTGAAAGGAGGAGTCCACGTCTGAGGGAGGACTTGAGTGGTTGGTGAGATGGGATGATGGGTTTCGGTATCTGCTTGAGAAGCAGTACCATCTTGATCATCTACCCTTGGGCGTTTGTCTCTATGAAGGTCAGCAGCCTCTGTGGTGGTGTCCACTTCTCGAGGCGAAGATGATGACCGTGCGGATCCCCCCCTGTTACGACGAGATCGTGGGGGAGGGGCTCCAGTTGAGGCCACCCGCCCAGTCCCACGTCCCCGAGAAGAGACGGTGACGAGGGAGCTGAGATTTATGGGCTGGCGTGTCATAGTGCTCGAGATAGGAGGAGATAGAGAATAACCTGAGGATGAGGATTGGCTGGTTACACAGATGGGAGCTGGCTGTTCGGGTAATGGTAGAGAGGAGGCCTGACTCCGTGAGGATCTTCGAACTCTTATTCGTGGTAACGGAATTCCTTCAGAAATTGGGACTTCACCCGGTTGGCCGGCTACTGTCACTCCAATGTTAGCTCTGGTACTCCTAAGCTGGGAAGCAGTGGAGGTGGAAGCGTACTGGTGCTGGGGTGAGCGAGCCTTCTGTCTATAACCCCTCTATATGAAGGGTCGTATCCCAGAAGAACTTCTGCGTTGCGACCCCGACCAGCTGTAGAAGTGCCAGGTTCGCCTGTATATTTTAGAACCTTGTTGATGTCCTCTGTTCGGATGTTGCTCGGAACGCGTCTGGGACGATAGTTAGCGTTTTCAGCTGTCAGATCACAATTGTAACAGCAAGGTTAGACACATGTAAAGGCTATGAGAAAGCAGTAAATGAAGAAATTGCAAAAGATAAAAAGCAAGAGCATACGTGGATAACCCCATATGTGGGGGCAATGGAGCCCTATCACTTGGCCATCTTCCCCTAAGGGCTCGAATGCTCCAGTCACATAGAGGAAGTCGATCTCGTGGTCACGAGCAGAATCTGGCAGATTGAGCACGAAGCGCTTTTCTGCCCTTCTAACTTTGAAATAGTAGGTATTATAGTCAGGGTTTAGTACAATACTGTACCACCACTGAATATCCCAAATTCCTAACTGGGTCCCTAGAATCCTATTCAAAGCTATTACACCCATTATCAGCCTAAAGACATTTGTTGATACTTGCATGGGGGTGAGTCGATACCAGTTTAGGATCTGACGGAGTAGTGGGTGAAGAGGAAATCGGACCCCACCTTCGACGATGGCCACGATAGGGATGCACATTCTATCCCAGGAGCCACCATCCCTATCTGCTCCTAAAGGGGCGAGTTCGAGCCCCACATTATCAGGGATATTATACTCAGACCTAAATGCCGCCATGGCAGTTGGGGTTTCACAGAGTTTCCTAAACTTACTGGGTCTAGGAGGGGTATCACGTTCATCCGCCATGGATATACTCGAAGAAAACGTAAATGAAAGAATGGGCGTGATTGAAACCCTAGAAGTGACCACAATCTGAGAATGAAATCTCAGATGAAAACCTAAGCAGAAGAAATGGAGTTGGAACGAGAGTCTTACAAACGATACCGTGATGAATTCTTGGAGTGCAATCGAATTTGCAGATGGCGGCAATGGCAGATAGCGGGATGCTTTCGCCTGGTTTTTAGAGAGACTGAAAGTTCGAGTTCTGGGTAAAAGACCAGACGGAGCCCTTTCAGGGGTTTAAGGGTGAGAGACGGAGATGAAACGTCTCCTCTCACACCGTTACAGGAAAAAGTAACGGAAAGCCGAAACCGTTCTGACGCCGTTTCATAGAACGTCAGTTCGAAGTTAATGCTAGGCATACGAAAACGTGCCACGTGGAGTCGTTTACCCCGAAATGGTATAATGACATAGGCACCAAAAGGCATCAATGAAGTATTGAAATTATGACTGCACGGGATCAAAAGAGTTTGGTCTAGATAGAATTCTGTTTCTAAGCGTCATATATTACCCCCGAACAGTGGTAAATACATGAAGCTGGGGAGCAATTGTAGGGAGGTATTCCCGAGCAGATACATTTAGTTACCAAACACGTGATGTTTGGGAACACGTGGTAAATACGACTGGACTTATCGCCGAGCAGTTCGGTGAACAGCGATATGGACCAGTGATATGAGAAGTCATGGCTATAAATAGACTGTTCGGTTATGATACAGCCGAACAGATGATGTAAAGAACCTAGCACGTGATACGAGTGATCACGGGTTGAAAGCAATGCAATCGATATCCGAATAAATGGTACGTGGGACCATAGTTTGAATATAGACAGGACAGTCATCATGCTAAACAAGTGTTCGGCAATATGGACCAGTGACATGAGAAGTCAATGGTCCAGGAAGGTTGTACGGGCTCAAGGACCAGTTACATGTGAGGTAACTGGTCCAAGCCATCTGTTCGGCTATGAGACGGCCGAACAAAGATGGAACTCCAATCGAGAGTAGGAGCAGAGAGAATACTCTGGAAGATTCCAGAATAGTCATGTCTCATATAGGGATAAAGATCCCAAGAATATAGGATCTGAGAAAGATACCCAACGAGTATGGGATGTTCGGCTCTTAAAGGAAAAGAATCCTAAAAGGACTCTTTTCCATAAACTGATAAAGGAAACGAGACTCCTTGATATCCTGGGTTTCCTATACGAGTTAGGAATCCTATGGCAATAAGGATGCTTGGACAGCAAGCATTCATAAATCTATAAATATGAGGAAAACCTAGAGGTGAGAGGTACGCAATACGTTGCATTATTATTGCTTTCCTACTGATAATTAGGGCTGAGTTTTCTAGTACGTGATACTAACAAAGGCATCGGAGGGCCTTTGCCACGAGAGGCAAAGGTGCACTCACCCCCTGTCTATTTTGCAGATTAGGGTTCAGACGTTGAGCTAGGGTTCCGGTGAAGAGGCACGAATAAGCCGTTGCAATCCAGTTGATCCGAAGCGTCAATTGTTTTCATCCCCCTACACCAGCCAATCCTATTCTTCTGGCTATTCTCAATCTCCTCGAGAACCAGGTACTATGACTCGTCAACCCCTTAATCTCAGTACCCTTCTCACTGTCTCCACTAGGGGATGTGGTGGTGCCCAAAGGGCGGCCTCAACTGGTGCCCCCCCCCCCCCCACGATCTCGTCGCACTAGGGGGGATCAATCCGATCATCTTCCTCTCCTCAGGAACAAGACAGTTCCCTCGAGGCTGTCGATGCTCACTGGGACAAACGTCCTAGGAGTGAAGAAGTTGGGGATGCTTCTGCCCAAGCCGCAGCCTCACTTCAACAACCCCTTTCTCCAAGCACTCAAGTGCTTCCACAAAACTGGGCTCCCCAGCTCATTAGGGGTGATCGGCCAATCCACATTGGCGATAGTGCCAGCTCTTCAGATACAGCACTTGCACTCGCCCAAGGACTTCTTCTCCCCGTTGATATGCAAAAAGAGAATGAAGCCACACTTGACCGGCTTGTCGCCACTGGTCTCGTCAGTGGGATCAAGGTATAGTGTTCTCATCACTAATAGGAATACTTTAAGTTCCTTTCGTTTTCTCTCAATATCACCTTGTTGATTTCCTTGCAGTTTATTCAAAAGATGATTACATTGGGGCAGAAGTTCCAAGATGCTGACACTGAACGGGTCTCACTTTTAAACAACAACACCAGGTTGCTCCATACTATAACCAGACTAGAGAGGGAGAGAGACAAAGCCAAGGCCGACTTTCAAGAGGCTAAAGACAAACTTGGGACTGCTGAAGACAACCTTCACCAGGCTTTGGTAGAGTTTGAGAAAACAAAAGCATCTGCTCATGAGGAAGGCTACCAGAAAGGGTTTGATGCTGCAACTGCTAGCTATGTCGAACAAATGCCTGCTATTCAAGACCAGATCTGAGCTGCTTGCTGGGAGACATGTTTAACGAAAGTTGGCGTTGCAGATGACTCCCCTCTCTGGATTGAGAATGAATTGCCGAGCAGCAAGGCTGCAGCTCCCCAAGAGCTTGAGGTGCCCTTGGAAGATGATGTTGAGCAGCAAATTGAAGATTTCGCTGGTACAGAAGAAGATATTCCATCTGGATCCCAACTAGTCCAGTCTCCTGTTCGTGATTCAGTTGATGAACCTATCAACCTCGAAGAGAATTCAACTGGCAGTGTTGCCACTACTGATGTTCATGCAAAGATTCCGGATGAAACCGCTCCTGAGGTTCAGAATCTAGACTACCAAGTTAGTATTTGGCATAAATAGTTTGACTGGTCCTGTGTGACCATAAGTTTTGGCCCTGCGTGGCACTAGTACTTTCTTCATTTGGTAACACAGGTATTCGGCCCTTTGTGGCATAACTCTACTTTTTGCTCGGCTTCCCTATTTGCTACATCTGTTCGGATGCAAACTAGTTTGATCCAAGTATTTCGTACTTTTGATCATTATATGTTATGTTTATTTGCATAAGTGTTTCGTACTTTTAGCAAACATGATCTCTTGTTCTGTTCTTTAAGTTTCACGTACTTAAAGACTTGCCTAAGTTTCTCGTACTTAAAGACTTGTCTAAGTTTCTCGTACTTAAAGACTTGTCTAAGTTTCTCGTACTTAATCCCTCTTTAAATGTCTTGTACTTATATAGTTATGGCTAACATATACTTGTTATGCTTTTAAGCCAAGCCAATTGTTCTATACAAGTAATTCATATGTTTTAAGTGTTTCGTACTTAAAAATATGTTAAGTTTCACGTACTTAAAAATAACGTACAAGTGTATTCATACTTGTATTCGTTTAAATTTCACGTACTTAAAAAAGGCATATAAGTGTTTAAGTTTATCGTACTTAAACAAGGCATACAAGTGTTTCACGTACTTAAATAAGGCATACAAGTGTTTAAGTTTCACGTACTTAAACATATACCCTGCTCCCCAATACGAATAAGGGAAACTAATCTCGTATTTTTCAAACAAATACCAAGAACACAACAGTTATACTAAAAAGTGATTTTATTCATAATCTGTAAAACTCAAGAGGGCGTTATTCGTACCCCTTGCAACTAGAATAATAAAACTAGAACAGGGGAATTTTATTCGTAATTCCCACACAATCACGTAGTGCAAATCTAAAACAGAACGCAATGCTTCTAAACGAAGAATTTACGTAGATTATGGACATTCCAAGGCCTCGGAATTGGATTACCATCCAAATCTACCAATTTATAGGCCCCTACGCCTACAATCTCGGTTAATCGATACGGGCCTTCCCAGTTGGCCCCCAACTTGCCTTCATGGGCCACCTTTGTGTTGCCGAGCACTTTTCGTAGTACGAGGTCCCCAACACCAAACTCTCGAGGGTGAACATGTTTGTTATAGCTCTTCATTAGCTGCTCCTGGTAGGAAGCCAGATGGACCAATGCCCTTTCTCTCCTCTCCTCGGCGAGATCAAGCTCAATTTCAAGGGCCCTGTCATTGCCCCCACTTTCGACTAGTGCAGTCCTATTGGTCGGTAGACCAACTTCAAGAGGTATAACAGCTTCTGTTCCATAGGCCAATGAATAGGGGGTCTCTCCCATAGACCTCCTAGGCGTTGTTCGGTGAGCCCATAAAACTAAGGGTAACTCGTCTGGCCATTTCCCTTTGGCTTTGTCCAACCTCTTCTTGATCCCTCAAGGATAGTTTTATTAGACGCCTTTGCTTGCCCATTACTCTGAGGGTAGGCTGGGGTGGAATAATAACTTCGTATTCCATACTGGGCACAAAAAGCCTTGAATTTCTTCTGAAATTGGGATCCATTGTTTGTGATCAATGAGTAAGGGACCCCAAAGCGAGTGATGATGCTTTTCCACATGAACCTTTCTATCATGGGTTCAGTGATTTTAGCCAGTGGTTCTGCCTCAATCCACTTAGTAAAATAATCAGTTGCTACCAACAGGAATTTTCGATTCCCAGTTGCTTTGTGTAGTGGACCCACGATGTCCATCCCCCATTAAGCAAACGGCCAGGGACTTGTCAGAGGTACCAGATCCTCGGCGGGTGTTTGAATCATTGGTGAGAATTTCTGACACTTCTCACAAATCTTCACATACACCTTTGCATCTTCCTGCATGTGTGGCCACCAGTAGCCTTGGGTAATTGCTCGGTGGGCAATGGATCTGCCTCCAGCATGGCTCCCACATGTTCCCTCGTGGATTTCATGAAGAAATTTCTGCACCATCTCAGGATGCACACATAGCAAATATGGGCCTGTAAAGGATTTCCTGTATAACTTATCCTCTGGGGACAGCCAGAACCGAGCAGATTTGATTCTTATCTTGTGAGCCTCCTCTTTGTCAGAAGGGATTATCTCGTCTCATAAGAACTCCATGATTGGGTCCATCCAACTTGGTCCTTGGTTCACGTCCAAGACCAAGTCTACGTTCCTCCCAATGCTCGGCTCATTCAGATATTCTACTGCCACCTTCCTTTTAAACTCAATTGGTACAACTGCAGCCAACCAAGCTAATGAATCTGCATGAGCATTCTGTCCAGAACTTATCTGTTCAATATACACCCTCTCGAAGGTATCAAGCAAATCCTTGGCTGCCTGTACGTAGGCCATCATCTTTTCATTTCGAGTTTCATATTCGCCGGACAACTGGTTCACCACAAGCTGTGAATCACAGTACACCCTAACCCGTTCTGCTTTTAGGGTCTTTGCACTCCTCAATCCAACCAAGAGTGCCTCATACTCAGCTACATTATTTTATGCACTGAATCCAAGCCGAACAGATAGTTCAATCAGCATTCCTTCAGGAGGAAAAAGGACAATCCCAATTCCTGCACCAGTATTACAAGCTGATCCGTCAACGAATAGCTTCCATTCCATAGGATCCTGTTCGGCTGAGGGTTGATCCTTTGTGGTTGATGTCTTAGTCACTTGTTCCTTTCTCGTAGGAGGTAGGGGAGCCACCGTGGGAGAAAACTCTACCACAAAATCAGCCAACACTTGGCCTTTGATTGCTGTGCGTGGCTGATAATCGAGATCATATTGACTTAACTCCATGGACCACGTCGAGATCCTTCCCGAGAAGTCTGCTTTTCATAGCAGTGATTTCAATAGAAACTCAGTGTAAACCACAACTTTATGGCTTTGGAAATAATGTGGTAGTTTCCTTGTTGCTGTCATAAGTGCCAGGACGCGTTTTTCTAAGGGCAGATATCTAGTCTCTGCATCTAGCAATGTCTTGCTAACATAATAGATAGGGATTTGTTCCATCACTAAGTCCCTCAACAGGACTGCACTTACTGCATGCTCGGAAACAGCTAAGTACAGAATTAAAGACTTACCTTGTTGCAGTGTTGACAAAAGTGGGGGCTCGGCCAAATACTTCTTCAGGTCCTAGAAGGCTTGTTCACACTTTGCTCCCCATTCAAATCCCTCCCTCTTTTTTAGCAATTGAAAAAAGGGTCTGCACTTGTCACTTGACCTGCTGATGAACCTATTAAGTGCTGCAGCCATTCCAGTCAACCTTTGGACTTCTTTTGTGGTTTTGGGACTTTGTAGCCTCTGTAGGGCAGCAATCTGATCGGGATTAGCCTCTATCCCTCTCATGGTTACCAAATGACCCAGGAACTTTCCTGAACCAACTCCAAACGCACATTTTGAAGCGTTGAGTTTCAGTTTGTACTTCCTCAAGATTTCGAAAACTTCTTTCAAATCAGCTATATGCCCCCATTTCTCTTGACTCTTTACCACCATATCATCTATGTAGACTTCCATAGTCTTTCCAAGGAGCTTCTTGAACATGATAGTCGCAAGTCTTTGGTATGTTGCCCCAGCATTTTTTAGCCCAAATGGCATAACACTATAGCAGTACAACCCTCGTGGTGTGATAAACGAAGTCTTCTCTTGATCAGGGCCGAACATAGCAATTTGATGATACCCTCGATATGCATCGAGAAAACTCATTCGCTCATAACCAGTGGTTGCATCAACCAACTGGTCAATTCTTGGAAGAGGAAAACTATCCTTTGGGCACGCTTTGTTTAGGTCTGTGAAGTCTACGCAGACACGCCACTTCCCATTCTTCTTCTTCACCACAACGGTGTTGGATAACCATTCTGGGTAGTAGACCTCGCGTATCGCTTTAGCCTCCAGTAAACGATCGACCTCTTCTATTACTGCATCCACATGCTGCACGGTTGCCCTCCTCTTTTTCTGAATGATCGGTTTATGTTGAGGATCAATGTTTAAATGGCGACAGATCACATCTGCATCCACTCCGGGCATCTCCTCTGGTATCCATGCAAATACATCAACATATTCTTTCAAAAATCTTATTGATTCAGCCTTTTCCTCTGCTGGTAATGATTCCCCAATTAAAAAATATTTCTCAGGATCAATTTCGTTGATCTGAATCTTCTCCAAGCCTTCAACCACTTTTTCAGTCGGACTTCTTCCAACATCCTCGATAGTTGGTTGGTCTGGTACTTCTAACGTATGAACATGGTGGACCTTTGGGGCTGTTTTGATGATGGATATCAAACACTGTTGTGCCACTTTCTGGTTGCCTCTAAGTACTTCAATCCCATTTGATCCTGGGAATTTCACCATCTGGTGATATGTCGAGGAGACTGCCCTCATCTTGTGCAACCATGTCCTTCCTATAATCGCATTATAGGAAGAGGGAACATCGACAACTAAAAAATCTGTTCTTAACACCACGGTTCCAGCCCGAACAGGTAGAGTTACCTTTCCCAGGGGCCAGACTGCTGCTGCACCGAACCCGATAAGAGGTGTTGTAGATGGCTCTAAGTCTGTTTGGGCTAATCCCAGCTTCTTAATTGCATTGTAGTACATCACCTCTGTACAACTTCCTGAGTCCACAAAAATCCTCTCAATGTCATATTCCCCAACTCGTAGGGTTACGACCAATGCATCGTTGTGGGGTATTTGGACCTCTCCTAGGTCTTCATCAGTGAATGATATGCTCTCCTCGCACACATCATTCTCTCGCCCTCTTTTGTTTCCCAGTCGCATCACATGTTGATCGTGCTTAACTTGCCTTTGCAATAGCCTAACCTCATTTCTCGTATAAGGTGTGGCCAACCCATATATCATATGGATTACTCCTTTAGGGTTTTGCTCGTAACCCAGCTCCATAGCTTTCCCTTTCTCCTTAGGATCCTCCTGGATAAATTCCTTGAGATAGCCCCGAGAGACCAAATCATCAAGGTGCCTGTTGTACATCTCACAGTCCTCGGTCATATGGCCCCAATCTTTATGGTAACTGCAGTGCTGATTCGTAGCTCGCTTTGCATCCTTGTCTCCGCCTAGACTTGGTGGCCATTTAAAATATGGCTGATTCTTTATTCGATAAAGAATCCTATAAATTGGCTCCTTCCAAACCGTAGTGATGGAAAAGAAAGATTTGGGGTCAGGAGCTTGCTTATCCTTGTACGGCTCTTTCTTAGCCTGCCCATACTCCCTTCTCTCTCTATAAGTCTTGGGCTCTGGCTTATCCACCTTTTTGGCAGGTGCTTTCGGCTGTTCGGCAACCGTCCTGCCATCCTCACGGAGTATGTCATCCTCCATTCTGGCATGTCGCTCTATTCGTTCCATCAATTTAGCCAGTGTGGCTACCAGATGTTTATTCAATGAACGACGCAACTCTCCCCGAATAGGCAAACCAGTCTTGAACGTAGCAATTGCGTACTCCTCACTGCAACTTTCAATCTCGTTGAAAGTCTCCCAGTACTTCTTTGCATAATCCCTGATCTGCTCGTTCTTCTCCTATTTCATGGTGGAAAGACTCTCAAAGGTCTTTGGGGCTTTTCTGCTTGTCAAGAACCGAGCAGTGAATTCCTCAGCCAACTGCCTCCATCCTCGTATGGATCGTGGGGCTAGTTTATGAAACCAGGATAAAGCCACCTTGCCAAGACTGGAGGGGAACATCTTGCACAAGATGGAATCATCCCCTTCGTGCATAAACATAGCCTGTTGATAATGCTGTATGTGAGCCACGGGATCCGTATTTGTCTCGTAAAGTACGAACGCACCGTGCTTCATTCTGCTCGGCAATCTAGCCTCTTGTAGCCTTTTTGTAAATGGGGAGGCCGCAATATTACTTAATGCCTTGTGTGCTGCTTCTCGTGCAGTCACTGTCCCATCCTCGAACTCCTTCGACTTGTGAGCCGTGGCTTTGGCCCAATCAGCATCAGGTCTCTCGTACTTATCTCGATGGTGTTTCCTTGTTCCCTCCTCTTCGGGGGTGGAACTTCTGTCTCTGCTCCTCCCTTTTCGTGAAGAAGCCCTTCTCTCGGGTGTTCGGCTTTTACTTCTTCTTCCCCTTTTTCGTGGAGAAGCCTCATAACGCCCTATGACAGGACTTCTGCTCCTTCTTCTTCGTGAATGGGTCTGCTTATGGACTACCATAGTCCATCCATCCCTCTGGGAATTCCTTCGAGAAAGTCCAGAATCTTCTGGGTGAACTCGTATCCGCTGCAACTCCTGTATCTCATACTCTCGTTTCTTAATTAAACGAGCATACTCCTCGATTTCCCCTCTCTTTTTATCTAGGAGATCGTTATCATCGTGTATACTTCTTGAACGGATGACTGACTCATCCCTTCGATGAGACCTACTCCTTCTCGTGGAGCCAGTAGCAGTTTTATCTCCTTTTTCTCTGGAGTTATCCCCGTTATGTCTACCAGTGGGATTTCTCGGAGCACCTGGTGGGGATTTATCTCCTCCCCCACCCAACTGGTCCTTCGGACTAAACGGTGTAACTGGATCTTGTTCCATTATGATTACTTTTCAGAAAAGTTGGTTCGTTTCCCACAGACGGCGCCAATTGTAGGAGGATGAAAACAATTGATGCTTCGGATCAACTGGATTACAATGGCTTATTCGTGCCTCTTCACCGGAACCCTAATTCATCGTCGGAACCCTAATCTGCAAAATAGACAGGGGGTGAGTGCACCTTTGCCTCTCGTGGCAAAGGCCCTCCGATGCCAAAGTTAGTATCACGTACTAGCAATCAAAATCCTAATTATCAGTAGGAAAGCAATATGAAAGCAATGTATTGCGTACCTTTTACCTCTAGGTTTACCTCTTATTTATAGATATTCGTATGCTTGGCGACCAAGCATCCCTATTGCCATAGGATTCCCAACTCGTATAGGAAACCCAAGATATCAAGGATTCTTGTTTCCTTTATCAGTTCATTAGAAAAGAATTCCTTTGGGATTCTTTTCCATTACTGGCTGAACATCCCACTCTCATTGGGTATCTTTCTCAGATCCTAAATTCTCGGGATCTTATTCCTTAACGGAATACCACACATTCTGGATTCTTCCAGAATGTTGCCTATGCTATAATACTCAACTGGAGTTCTTTTCCTTGTTCGGCCAACTCGTTGCCTAACAGATTTCCTGGACCAGCTACTTCACATGTAACTTGAACCAAACGTAATCAGAATGTCTCTATCTGCCGAACAGTTTTAGCTTACACCACTGACTTCTCTTGTCATTGGCCTTTTAATTAGCTGAACAGACTGCATAGATTAAAGACTTCCCACATCATTGGTCCATATCGTTGTTCACCATACTGCCCGGCGATAAGTACTCTCTTACTTACCACGTGCTCCCAAATATCACGTGTTCGGCAACCAAATGTATGTGCTCGGGAATACCTCCCTACAGTTGGTGATAACCCAAGGAGTTCACAGGTTCGATTCTTTTTGCCAACAACTCTTTGGACCACCTCACGTTTAAGCGTGTAAAATGGCTTTGAGAGGGGCCGTAGGGATTAGTCCGAGGTGCGCGCAAGCTGGCCCGGACACCCTATATTAGCAACAAAAAAAAAAACTAGTTGGTGATTGAGTTTAACTTCTACAACCTGTTTCAATTGATAATATGGGCACAAGATAAAGGAGGACTATTTTCTTCCACACAATCAAATGGATTGGATACGGGCTCTTTTCTCCAACCCAAAAAGAAGTTGAGGGAAAGGAGCACCATGTTTTAGATAACAATTTTGGTGTTGACATCATGTTCATCTCCCATTGGTTCGAATAGTAGTCTTTTGTTGGAAACGAGACCCGAAATGAAACCCATCTCCCAAACTTATGGTGGACACTCGTGTCAAAATTCTCTCAACCCTAACCGGATTTGTTATCTTATCACATTCGTGTTCTGTGTTAGAAATAGCCGACCCTAACCCGCTAACTTCGCGTAGTGTTGGAAATTCCTACCCCTACTCACAGTTAGGGCCGACCCAAGGGATTGGGAGGCCCTAGGCGAAATCTTGAGATGGGCCCTACGTATTTTTGAATTAAACAACAATAATCCAAATCTTTGTTATATAAATATTTTGGTCCATACTGAGTACGTTGAATGCCTCTGTTCTGGTGGCTTGAGCGACTTGATTGAAACCTCCCTAGCTTATGTTTGAGTCACAATAGCTACAAAGGCAAAGCTTGAGCTTCTTTTTGGTCAAAAAACAATTAAAAATAAGAAAGTTCCGTGCAAGGATTTAAACTCAGGCCTTTAGTGAAGAATCATATCATCTTACCACTGAACCAACGAAGGTACTTGTTTAAAACTCTGAACAAATAATATATATATATATATATATATATATATATATATACTTACTTAAAGAAGTGTGCCCTATTTTGGGCCCAAAATTTGGAGGCCCAAGGCCGTGGCCTCTTGGGCCTTGCCTTCAGGCCAGCCCTGCTCACAGTTGATACTAATGAGGGTAACGTTCACCAACTTGAGCATAATCAAAGTCTTCCCCTAGGAGTTGATGTGGGGGGGAGAAAACAATTGGTGCTTAGAATTGCACCAGATTGCAACAACGACTTCCCTCTCCTCTTCACTGGAGCCCTTGTTCGTTGCCGGAACCCTAATCTGCAAAATAGACAAGGGGTGAATGCACCTTTGCCTCTCGTGGCAAAGGCCCTCTGATGCCTCAATTAGTATCATGTACTAGCAAAAAACCCTCAATATCAATAGGAAGTATCGTATAAATGCAATTAATTGCGTACCCCTAGGTTTCCCTTGTATTTATAGATTCATAGATGCTTGCTGCCTAAGTATCCTTATTGCCTTAGGTTTTCTATCTCGTATAGGAAACCTAGGATATCTTGGATTCTCGTTCCCTCATCAGTTTATTACCTCAATCCTTTTAGGACTCTTTTCCATAATAGGCCGAACATGCCATTCCCGTTGGGTATCTTCCCTGGATCCTATATTCTCGGGATCCCATTCCTTTATGGAACACCACTGTCCTGGAATCTCCTAGAGTATTCCCTCTGCTCCAACACTTGATTAGAGTTCTTTCCTTGTTCGGCTATCTCATTGCCAAACAGACTGCCTGGACCAGTCACTTCATATGTAACTAGTCCTTTATCAACTATTTGGTCCAATGTCTCCTCTATAGCTCTCCTTCTGTTCGGCCCTCTTGTTGCCAAACAGACTACTTTGGACCATTTGACTCCACATGTCACTGCACCTATATTAATCTCTTGATCCAACAACTTCTCATGTCATCGGTCATCATTGCCGACCACCAGGTGACTTATCCTGTCTTAATCAAACCATGGTTCCATGTACCACGTGTTCGGGTATTATTTTTGCTTGTCTGGGAATACCTCCCTACAATTGGTCCCCAGCTTTGCCTTTTGCCACTGTTCGGGGGTAATTGGTAAAGCTATTGATATTTTTTGGCGGCTTGGTCATTACTTTTCTCGAGGTAATGACCTCATATGGTGTGTTTCGTACACTTTCCTTTAAATTTCATCTGACGTTCTGTTCATACGGCGTCAGAACGGCATCCGTTCAATCCATGTTTCACGCAACCTTTTAAGTAACGATGTGAGAGGGGACATTTCGTCTCTATCTCTCACCTTTAAACCCCAAAAAAGGACCTTTTTTTGTGTTTTTCACCCAAAACTTGAATCTCATCTTTCTCTCTTTGAAACCAGGCGAGAGTTCTCTTCTCTTCAGCCATTACCGCCGTTTGAAGCTTTCGTTAATTTGCACATCCAACCACTACTGCAACAAGCATCGTAAGATCCTTATTCCCTTCTCGCGTTTCATTCTTAGGGTTTCATTTATACCCATTCCCTGATTTTCTTCGTGTTGTTCATAGCTTCTTGAGTTTATCCATGGCGGATGAGGATAATAATGGCCCCAAGCCTGGTAAATTTAGGAAGCTTTGCGATACTCCCGCAGCCAGGGCGGCCTTTAGAACAAAGTATAATATCCTTGAAAATGTAGGGTTAGAACTTGCCCCATTAGGAGCAGATAGGGATGCTGGTTCATGGGATAGGATGTGCATCCCTATCGTAGCTATTGTTGAGGGTGGGGTTCGTTTTCCCCTCGATCCATTACTTTGTCGTGTGTTAAACTGGTACCGCCTTTCGCCCATGCAAGTTTCCATTAACTTCTTCAGATTAGTGATGGGGTTTGTGTCCCTAAATAGGATCTTAGGGACCCAACTAGGAATCTGGGACATCCAATGGTGGTATAGCATTGTGCTAAACCCTGAATACAATACCTACTACTTCAAAGTAAGGAAAGCAGAAAAAGGTCTCGTGCTTAAGTTGCCAGATTTTGCTCGTGATCATGAAATGGACTTCCTCTATGTCACTGGAGCCTTCGAGCCGATGGGGGAAGACGGCCAAGTGGTGGGCTTCCATTGCCCCCACGTATGGGGCTACCCACGTATGCTCCTAATTTGCTTCGTAATTCTTGTTTACTGCTTTCTCATAGCTTCTTTATGTTTTTAATTCATTTTTGCATTTTAATTCTGTAGCGGATAATGCTAACAAACGTAAGACGTGAACCTAGCAACGTCCGAACAATAGAAATCAATAGGATTCTTAAGTACACAAGGAAGCCTAGAACATTGACAGTTGGTCGGGGTCATGATGCGAGCGTCCTGTTGGGCTATGATCCTTCTTACAAAGGCTTCATTGACAGAAGGCTTGCAAACCCAAGTACCAGTGCCGCCTCAACTTCGATTGCTCCCCAGCCAAGGAATTTGAGATCTCATGCTAGAGTTACCATTGCCAGGCAACCAAGTGAAGTATCCATCTCTGAGGGCATTTCGTTGCCTCGTTTAATTGTCAGGAGAACCCTTCATCGGCAAATTGAACAACAGGTCGAAGATCATGAAACCAGCCAATCTTCCTCTTTAGGGTATTCACCTTCACCACCACCACCACCACACTTAGGTACTATGTCTCAACAACCTATAAACCTCAGTTCCTTGCTTACCGTTTCTGCTTGGGGACGTGGTACTGGGCGAATTTCTTCGACTGGTCATGCTTCCCCATCACCCCGTCGTAATAGGGGGGCTCTACACGATCTTCTTTATCTCCTCGGGAACATGATACTTCCCTAGAGGCAAATGAGGCTCACCGGGACAAACATCCCAGAAGTGATACCGAGGATACTGCAGCTTAAATCGCTGCTTCCATTCAACAACCTCTTTCACCGGCAACCCAGGTACTTCCTCAAACCTGGGCCCCTTCATTCATTAGGGGTGATCGACCAGTACACATTGGGGATAACGCTAGTTCCTCGGAAACTGCATTGGCCCTCGCCCAAGGCCTGCTATTGCCTGTTGATATGCAAAAGGAGTCTGTTTCCCCTGCAGATCGGCTTATATCCACTGGCCTTGTTAGTGGGATTAAGGTATCTCATTTATGCCTTTGTATACTTTACGTATCACGTATGTCCATTTCATTTGCTAACTGCTCGGTTCTGGCTAGTTTATCCAAAAAATGGTGGCGTTGGGTCAAAAGATGCAGGAGATTGAACTTGAACGCAATAGGCTGCTTAGGGACAATACCAGGCTGCTGCAAACTGTCTCCAGGCTGGAAAGGGAAAGAGAAAAGGCGAAGCTAGAAGTGGACAGAATGAAGGTGAAGCTTGAAACCGCTGAGGACAGTCTTAGCCACGCTCTGTCTGAAATTGATAGTACCAAAAAGGCAGCTTATGATGATGGGTATCAAAAAGGTTTTGATGCTGCGACCGCAAGTTATGTGGAACAGATGCCGGTCATTCAGGGATCTAGATTGCATGTTGGGCAGCGTGTTTGACGAAAGTTGGGGTTGCAGATGATTCGCCCCTATGGGTTGAAAATGACTTACTAAGCAACCATGCAGCACTTACCCACGAATCCATGGAACAACAAGCTGATGATGTTGAACAGCAAATTGACGAATTCGTTGATGCTGATGAGGGTACACCTAATAAGTCTCTGGGTGCCACTGCTTATCGTTCACCTATTCGGTAGGGGACCAATATGCCCATCAACCTGGAAGAGAATGTTATTGGTTGTGATACTAGTACTGAGGTTAATGTGCAAGCTACAAACGAGTCTCCTCCAGAGGTCCAAAACATGGACTGATAGGTAAGTACTCCCCGTGAACCTTTGAGGTTAGGAACATTTTGCTGGTTCTACGTGACCGTCAGTATTGGCCCTGCGAGGCACCAGTACATTCATACTTTTGATAATATAGGTATTCGGCCCAATGTGGCGTAACAACATGTTTTGCTTGGCCCCTCATGGCCATAAACTCTTGTTTTAAAATGTTTAGCCTAGTACCTCATACCATCTCTGTGGATATTTCGTATGCAATTGTTTGTATGTACGAATGTTTATCTAAGTTCTCATACTTAGTCTAATTTCGTTATGTCTTGACCCGAGTATTTCATACCTATGAAACATATAATGCATGTTCTCGTATGCTCTCCCAATTTCTCATATTTGGTTTACTCCTAAGTGTATTCATACTTACTTTATAATTGTAAGTTTCCCGTACTTAAATAAATTGTATATTCTCGTATGCACTCCAAGTGTCACATACTTTGTACTTGTAAAACAAGTTTTTCATACTCAAGTAATCGTACTTGGATTTCATGACCAAGTATATTCGTACTTTAGATTATTATCCAAATATATTCTTATTTGGGAAGTTTATTGGCATTCTAGGTTTATTCGTACCTAGACCATAAAAAACTAAGTATAATCGTACTTTGTCAAGTTTTGAAATGCTCGTAATTCATACTTACTACACTCCTCTCTCCTCTGCTCCCCAATACGAAGTGAGTGAAAGATTGTGTATAATTTGCTAGATTCATATTTAAACAAAAGGAGGAAGTACCAAAAAGACCATAAAATTTTGAAAAAACTCATAATCAAATTTATTATGCATGATTTGATAACTCAAGGGGGCGTTATTCGTACCCCTTGCAACTAACGAAGAGTAAAAACAAGGGAAATATATTCATAATTCCCACATAATCACAATGTGCATCCTAAAGCATAATAAAGAATTAACTAAAGTCTTTTAAACAAAGAACTTCCTCAAATTATAGACATTCCAAGGCCTTGGCACCGGGTTCCCGTCCAGGTCTGCCAATCTGTAAGCCCCTATGCCCACAATTTCTGTAACTCGATATGGGCTTTCCCAATTGGCCCCCAACTAGCCCTCGTTGGCTACCTTGGTGTTGTCGAGCACCTTACGTAGCACAAGATCTCCAACACCAAACTCTCGTGGGTGGACATTTTTATTGTAGCTTTTGATCAGCTGCTCCTGATAGGAAGCCAAATGCACCAGAGCTCTCTCTCTTCAGCAAGGTCGAGCTCAATTTCGAGGGCCCTATCGTTGCCTCCACTTTAAACCAAAATGGTCCTATTGGTCGGCAGACCGACTTCCAATGGTATAACTGCCTCTGTTCCATATGTCAATGAATAAGGGGTCTCTCCCGTAGACCTCCTAAGAGTTGTTCGGTGTGCCCATAGAACCAGGGGCAGCTCATCGGGCCATTTCCCCTTTGCCTTGTCCAACCTCTTCTTGATCCCATTAAGAATGGTTTTATTGGATGCTTCTGCCTGCCCATTACTCTGTGGATAGGCAAGGGTCGAATAATAATTTCTTATGCCATATTGGGCACAGAAAGCCTTAAACTTTTTTTGAAATTGGGACCCATTATCTGTAATCAAAGAATAGGGTACCCCAAAACGAGTAATTATACTCTTTCAAACAAACCTTTCTATCATAGGCTCTATTATTTTTGCCAAAGGCTCTGCCTCGATCCACTTTGTGAAATAATCAGTTGCTACTAGCAAAAATTTCCTATTCCTGGTTGCCTTGTGAAGTGGACCCACCATGTCCATTCCCCATTGAGCAAACGGCTTGGGTTTTAAACATCTTTGCTGGTCTTGTATTACATGCTGAACCATCAACAAATAACTTCCACTCGAGGGGATCCTGTCTGGCTTGGGTTTTAAACTTCTTTGCTAGTGGCCTAGTCACCTGCTCCTCTCTCGTAGGCGGCAGGGGTGCCACTGCGGGTGAGAACTCCACCACAAAATCAGCCAACACTTGGCCTTTATTGCCGTACACGGGTGATAGTCGATGTCGTATTGGCTTAATTCGATGGACCAAGTTGAGATTCTCCTCGAAAAATCTGCCTTCCATAGCAGTGATTTCAATGGGAACTCAGTGTAAACCACAACCTTATGGCTCTGGAAATAATGTGGCAACTTTCTTGTTGCTGTCTTTAATGCTAGGACCAACTTCTCAAGGGGCAGATATCTCGTTTCTGCATCTAGCAATGTTTTGCTTACATAATAGACAGGGATTTGCTCGAGTCCCATATCTCTTAACAGGACTGCACTTGCAGCATGTCTAGAAACAGCCAAATACAAAACTAAAGACTCACCTGGCTGTGGAGTTGACAAAAGTGGAGCCTTGGCCAAATAATTCTTCAGATCCTAGAAAGCTTGCTCACACTCTGCTCCCCATTCGAATCCTTCCCTCTTTTTTAATAACTGAAAAAAGGGTCTGCATTTATCACTTGACTTGCTGATAAATCTGTCGAGTGCTGCAGCCATTCTAGTCAACCTCTGGACTTCCTTTTTGGTGTTGGGACTATGTAGCTTTTGTAGGGCCGTTATTTGATCAGGATTAGCTTCAATCCCTTTAGTCACCAGATAGCCTAGGAACTTCCCAGAACCTACTCCAAATGCACATTTCGAGGCTTTGAGCTTTAGTTTGTATTTCCTCAAGATTCCAAAAGCTTCTTGCAGACCCGCTATGTGCCCCTGTCTTGTTTTACTTTTCACCACCATATCGTCTATGTAAACCTGCATAGTCTTGCCAAGTAGCTTTTTGAACATGATGGTCGACAGTCTTTAATATGTTGCCCCTACGTTCCTTGGTTTAAAGGGCATGACACTATAACAGTACAACCCTCGTGGTGTAATAAAGAAGTCTTCTCTTGATCAGGTCCAAACATAGCAATCTGATGATACCCCCGCTATGCGTTGAGGAAACTCATTCGTTTGTATCCAGCAGTTGCGTCAACCAACTGGTCTATTCTCGGAAGAGGGAAGCTATCCTTTGGGCATGCCTTGTTTAAGTCCGTGAAGTCCACACAGACACGCCACTTTCCATTCTTCTTTTTTACAACCACAGTATTGGACAACCATTCTGGGTAGTAAACCTCACGTATTGCTTTAGCCTCCAACAAATGATTTACCTCCTCGATAACAGCATCTACATGCTGCACAACTGCCCTTCTTTTCTTTTGAATTACTGGCTTATGTTGTGGATCAACGTTTAAGTGGTGACAGATCACATCTGCATCTACTCGGGCATTTCTTCTAGTACCCATGCAAACACATCAACGTGTTCTTTTAAAAAGCTTACCAACTCGGCTTCTTCGTTTGCTGGCAATGTTTTCCCAATTAAAAAATACCTTTCAGGATTAGTCTCGTTGATCTGTATTTTCTTCAGGCCCTCAACCACTTTCTCTGCTGGGTTCTTTCCGACGTCCTCGATAGTCGATTGATCCGGTACTTCTAAAGTATGAACATGATGGGCCTTTGGGACTCTTTTTATGACGAAAATCAAACATTGTTGTGCCACTTTTTGATTACCTCTGATTTTTTCAACCCCATTAGATCTTGGGAACTTCACCATCTGGTGATAAGTAGAAGAGACAACTCTCATTTTGTGCAGCCAAGTCCTTCCTATAATTGCGTTATAGGAAGAAGGAACATCTACAACTAGAAAGTCTGTCCTCAACACTATTGATCCAGCCCGAATAGGTAACGTTATTTTCCCAAGGGGCCAGACGGCACCTGCACCAAACCCAACCAAGGGTGTTATGGATTGTTCCAAGTCTCTTTGGGCCAGACCCAATTTCTTGAACGCATCATAGTACAACACCTCTGTATAACTCCCTGAATCTACTAGGATTCTCTCAATATCATATTCCCCAATTTGTAGGGTTATGACCAAAGCATCGTTGTGGGGCACTTGAACTTCTCCCAAGTCTTCGTCTGTAAAACTATGCCTTCGTTGCATACGTCGTCTCCTCGCCCTCTTTTCTTTCCCATCCTCAAAACGTGCTGGTCATGTTTAGTCTACCGGTGGAGTAATCTCACCTCATTTCTCGTATAAGGCTCTGCTAATCCATGTATCATATGGATTATGCCCCTTGGATTTTGTTCGTAATCCAACTCCATTGCTTTCTCTTTATCCTTGGAATCTTCCTGGACAAATTCTTTAAGGTAACCACGAGAGACCAAATCATCAAGGTGCTTCTTATACATCTCACAGCCCTCAGTCATGTGGCCCCAATCCTTGTGGTAGCTGCAATGCTGATTTGTAGCCTGCTTTGCATTTTTGTCTCCTCCCAGGGTTAGAGGCCACTTGAAGTAAGGCTGATTCTTTATTTGATAAAGAATCCTATAGATGGGCTCGTTCCAAACTGTGGTAATGGAAAAGAAAGACTTGGGATCGGTGTTGGCTTATCTTTATATGGCTCTTTCCTAGCCTGTCCGTAGTCTTTCCTCTCTCGGTAGGTTTTAAGCTTGGGCTTATCTGTTTTCTTCGCGGGCCCCTTAACTTGCTTGGCAACCACCTTACCGTCTTTCCGGAGTATGTCATCCTCGTTTCTTGCGTGTTGCTCTATCCGTTCCATTAACTTTAACAGTATTCGTACTGGACTCATGTTCAGAGATTTACGCAGCTCCCCCCAAACAGGCAACCCGGCCTTGAACGTTGCTATTGCGTACTCCTCACTGCAACCTTCAATCTCGTTGAAAGTCTCCCAATACTTCTTTGCATAGTTCTTGATCGGCTCATCCTCTCCTTACTTCATAACGAAAAGGCTTTCAAAAGTCTTTGGGGCCCTTCTGCTTGTTAAGAACCGAGCAGTAAATTCTTCGGCCAACTGTACCCATCCACGGATGGAGCGCAGATCCAACTTATGGAACCAAGACAAAGCTACCTTCCCTAAACTTGATGGGAACATCTTGCACATAATTGCATCATCACCTTCATGCATAAACATCGCCTGTTGGTAGTGCTGAATGTGTGCTACTGGATCAGCATCTGTCTTGTAGAGGATGAAGGTTCCGTGCTTTACTCTGCTCGGCAACCTAGCCTGCTGTAGCTTCCTTGAAAAGGGGGAAGACGCAATATTACTGAGTGCCTTCCGTGCTACCTGTAGGGAGGTATTCTCGAACAGGTGCAAATAATGCCCGAACAAGCGGTATGTGAGAACATGGTTTGAATAAAGACAGAATAGACGCTGTCCAAAACGGTGCTCGGGGGTAAGTCCAATGACATGAGAAGTCATTGGGCCAGAAAGGTTGAACAAAGTTTTGGTCCAATAAACATGAGAAGTTGTTGAACCAAAACATTAATAAAGGGACAATGACATGTGAAGTCACTGGTCCAAGTGATTTGTTCGGCAAAGAGAAGGCCGAACAGGAGGAGAGCTCCTGATAAGACATTGGTCCAAGTGGTTGATAAAAGGACCAGTTACATGTAAAGTGACTGGTACAGGTAGTCTGCTTGGCGATAAGATCGCCGAATAAAAAAACACTCTGGAAGAATCCAAAAACAATGGGATAAGATCCAGAGAATGTAGGATCTGGGAAAGATACCCAACGGGAGTGAGATGTTCGGCCAGTCGTGGAAAAGAGTCTTAAAAGGACTAAGATAATGAACAGATAAGGGAACGAGAATCCAAGATATCGTGGGTTTCCTATACGAGTTAGGAATCCTAGGGTAACAAGGATGCTTGGGCAGCAAGCATCCTTGAATCTATAAATATGAGGTAAACCCTAGAGGCAAGAGGTACGAAAAACATTACATTCATACGATACTTCCTATTGATATTTAGGGTTTTCTGCTAAATACGTGATACTAACTTAGGCATCGGAGGGCCTTTGCCACGAGAGGCAAGGGTGCACTCACCCCTTGTCTGTTTTGAAGATTAGGGTTCCGACGAGAAGCTAGGCTTTCGGTCAAGAAGCACGTGAAGCTGTTATACCAACATATTGCTATTTACACAAGGCAATTTTTGTCCACCTACATTTGGCGCTGTTTGTGGGAAGGCGAAAGAGTTCCCTTTGAAATACGACCATGGTGGAAGTAGATCCAGCAACACCACACGATCCAAAGAATCTCCTAGATGGAGGAAGAGATAAATCTCCACCCGGGGCTCCGAAAAAGCCCGAAGTTAGACCCGAAGGACCACAAGTAAGGGTCGCCCCCTTACTGATCATGACAACTCTAAAAACAGAGAGGGAAGAACGATCTCAAGATCCACAAGAAGGAGTAATCCCATCAAAGAGATGAGTCGGTTGCACACTCAAAAAGTGTGCACTACAACGAGGATGTCCTCGATAAAAAGAGGCAGGAAATCAAGGAATACGCTCGTTTAATCAAGAAATGAGAGTATGAGATCCAGGAGTTAGAAAGGATCCGAGAATACTCGGAGGACTCCGGACTCTCACGGAGAATTCCAGGGGAGATGAGTATACCATGGTGAAATACAGAAAGTCTCCTTCACGAGGAAGAAGGAGCAGAAGCAAAAGTCCCACCCCAAGGTGACATAAAGTTTCTTCCCAAAAAAATGAGGAGCAGGAGTAGGAGTCTGTGGGCAGCGTGCCCGGAAAAAGAAAGGGCGGTCGGTGAGTGCGCTTTTTTGGCAGACGAGCGCTCAATTCAGAGTCGTCACTTGGGTTTGAAGGTCTGACACCCAAGGAACCGAACTTGAAACGCTCGCTACGCTGTTTGATTTGAAAAAGGTGAAGACACCAGTCCGTCATAACCATATCTGGGTTCGGGAGCCAGGTTACGAGAGGGGAAGGGTTTTAAGGCACCCCTCTCGCCCAATCCGGAGATCGGTCTCTACTTAGGCATTTGCGAAAATATTTGCGATTCTGTTTGATTAATTAATTCTTTAGCCAATTAGGGCGGGGAAACAGTTCAATGCGGATTAAAGCTGTAACAATTTGTAGGATGTGATAGATGGCATGGATGAGCAGTTAGTATAGGATTACAACAGACTGCTGTGAGAGTTTAAACAAACTGGGAAGCCCGTGTTTCGGAATGACGTGCGTAGGAAGAAACCAGCATGCACTGAACAAGTCACTGTATGTTGTTCACTCCTGCGCGCGTAACTCTAAGAAATGCGCGCGCCAGTGAGCTCAAACCCACAGCTCTTATTCTCAAACCCTCTGGGCTCTGGAAGGACCAGTGCACACCCAGGACAAATCAAGCAGTTTATAGGCAACATAATATACAGTTCTAAGCAGTTTAAAGGCTGAAAAAGCCCTACAAATTAACAAAACACCCCATAAACAGTGTGGGGACAAAATAACGGTCTAAAGCTAAGCTACCCATGCAAGGCCACTCACTGGTCAGAGGCAGACTATCGCGCGATGGTCTCACTCTGGCGCGTGACGGTGCACTTGGGGGCGCTCTGGTGCGCGATGCTTGGGCCATGGCGCGCGATGCTCGGGCCCGGGCGCACGATGGTCTGAGCCTTTTAACCAGTGTGTGGTTTATATATTTTTGGGTTCTGGGACAGGTCCAGTGTAATGCCCCGAATTTTGGGTACGTTAAATAAAACATTTTATTGAAATAAAAGCTGAGTCTGGCTCTTTATTACAAAAACTTAAAGAAGTAGTTTTATTACAAACGGAAGGGAACTAAGGTTCCTAACTACTGCTCCGCTTGTTCTTCCATCCGGGCTAGCTCTTCGGCTCCAAATGCCTCCAAGGTGTAAAGTTCACCCTGTTCATCTATGAGATCTGACATATTATACCGGCGTCGCCACCAATATAATAAGTCAGGGTTACCAAAAAGGCAACACCGTGAGCTTAAACGCTCAATAGAATAAACCAAACCCTCTAACCCTTAACTTATAACAATACAACATATAGTCAAAGATTTCCACATAGCATGCTCATCTAACAACAACACATTCGTATACGATAAACCATCAACGTTGGTGTCCAAGATTTGTGAGTTTCTCCTACGTGACTCCTCGTAGACCGTGTCAACATTTTCCACATTTCATAAACATATCACCTTTTCAAAAACTCAATTTTTAACACACCCAACCTCGGTTCCGCCGTTCCGGACTCCCGAGTATCCTCACAATGGTTCCGCCGTCCCGGGCTCCCATTGGCACACATTGCATTGGCTCCGTAACGCGGATAACCAAGCACACACCCAACCTCGGTTCCGCCGTTCCGGACTCCCGAGTATCCTCACAATGGTTCCGCCGTCCCGGTCTCCCATTGGCACACAAAACACACACCACACAAAGGGCTACAACGTCCGGCCACTTTGTGGTTTCCAAAACATTTCACACTTTTCAAAACACGCCCTTTTCATAAACCACAACCTAAGTGTCATGTTTCTACTTCCTTGATTTCCGTGTCTCGTTTCTCATGCATAGACTCCGCGGTGGGACTTTTCACATACGATATCATTCCTTGTATTATTCAATCTAACAAGATCATACATTTCAAACTACGTGACATGCTTGAATCACTTAATAACAAACAACATGCATTTCATACATTCTTAAACAAAGATAACCTTATCTACATAAGCTTAGTGATCAAAGTTACTTTCAAATGAACTTATTTTAGAGTTATGATACAAAACTACTTTATACTTAGGAATAGGGATAAGGAATTCCTACACTATATTTGGGGTGGACGATAAGAATATTCTACCTTGCTTCTTGGCGGTAGTAGTCGGCTAAGAAGATTCGGTCGTCGGTTTTGGATTTCGGCGGCGTAACGGCGTCGGTTTGCTTCGAAAGGAAGAGAGTTGTACTTTCTCTTCCTAGAAACAACTTCCTAACTTAACTAATACTTTAAAAGATCTAACGGTGGTTTTGGGAGGTGGTTTGGTGGTTTCTCTCAAGAACACTCAAGAACACTAGAAAACTAGAATTTTGAAAGCAAGAACTTTTGGAATTTCTAGAGAGAAGTGAGAGCAATGGTTTGAGGTGTGAGTTTAAGCTTGGAGTGAGCTTCTATTTATAGGCAAAGGCTCTCCCTCTCTCCCTCTTGGCCGGCCCCTCTCTCTCTCTCTCTATGTCACACTTTATTTCACATGTCAAGGTTTGATTGAAAGGTTGGAAGCTAAATTGGTAATCTTGCATGGCTATGTTAGTCCTTGGATGGGATTCTTGGAAGATATGTTGCAATGGAGGAGACATGGGTACAAGATTCTTGGTTTAAACAAATGAAATTGGTACAAAGGAGGACAATGGAGGAAGATATGGAAGATATACATCTTCAATTTTTGAAAAGATGAAGAATCACCAAGTACAAGTCTCATCTTTCTTCTCCTTCCTTCTTCTTTCCTTCTCTCTCTCTCCCTCTCCCTCTTTCTCTCTCTCGGCCTCTCTCCTCTCTCTCCCTCACGGCTCTCTCTCTCCTCTCTCCTCTCTCTCCCTCTCTCCCATGTACTAGCTATATATGTATATATATGTATGTACTAACATGTAAGAATGCAAATAAACAATAGGTACTTTTGTACAAAAGGGCAATTTAGTCTTTAAAGGGTCAAGATTTCCCCAATAAACAATTAAAAGGTACGAGTACTTTAATTAATATAATAATGTATTTTTGTACTCCCGGGAATCTTAACAAAATATTATTTTAATGGGTTAAGTACTTTGTTTGAAAGATGAGCCTATTACCCAATGGTTAATAGAATCCCTAACGGTTATTATCCAAGGGATAATAAGGTACAGGTACTTTAAATACTAAATTAAGTTTTTTGGAAAAGACTACATGTCCTTTTTGAAAATACACATGTGATATATATATATATATATATGTACTTACCAAATAAAATAAAGAAAAGGCTTTTGTCCAATGGGTAAAGATTACCCTAATGGTTATTATCCAATGGTCCATAGTTACTTGGGTACTTTTATTAGTAATTTAATCGAAAAGTACTTTTCAAAATAATTATAAATGTCAATCATAGTACTTTGTTTAAATCTTTCAAAAATCCTTTTAATATAAAGAAATGGGTTTCTTTTATCCAATGGGTAATAATTTCCCTAACATTTATCGTCCAATGGATAAAGAATAAAACTAAAACAATAAAAGAAAACAATTAAACCATTTCTAGTCTAGGGTTCAAAAAGGTTCAAAAGGTTCAAGATGGGCAAAACGGTCCATCTACGGTTAGGGGTAAGTAACTAGGTGACTTCCTAGTTTGGTTACTCCATCAAGCCGGTTAAAAGCTAACTAGGCTTGCTAAGTAGGGCATATAAGTCAAGAAACGATCCTTGAGGGTCCAAAGTGCGATTAGGGTTTCTAGTCGAGGATTATGATAATAAGGCGTTCGATTGCTTATATACAAACAACAAGGAATCAAGTAAGAAAAATCAACGAGCAATTAAGAGAAATTAAGAAATTTCAAATAACAACGAGATTTTTATTGAACGAAAAATTGGAGTTGTTACATCCAGAATGATCCCAGGGGTACTCAATAACAGCAGAAATGTAAATTAACTACAAACTAGCAATTTCTAACAAAGGAAAGTAGTAAACTAGTTTTTAACATGATTAACAGTGATCTATACGTAAATATGTAAATAAACACAAAAACAGCAAGACACCAATCCCCATGAGTACCGTTGCGCGAGACCTAGTATAGTTGTGCGCGTGACTGGGTCCATCGCGCGCTGGTTCTTACCGTAACGGTTTTTGAAACCTTGTCGGCTTTAGCACCAGGACTGGTATTGATTACCAGCCTTGCCCCTGCCAGCCCCCCTCAGGGATCATAACAGAGAGCAGAACAAAGGTAATCTATACCTTTGGTTTTTGAGTTTGAATGATGTTAGAGCTTTGAGGTTGAAAATAGGATTTGAAGTGTTTGTTTAAGTGGTAGATATAAAGAACAAGGTAGCTTGTTGCTTGGTTGAAGTGTGAAAATGGGGTGTGAGGCTTTTTGTAACCCTTTGAATATTTTTGGAACCCTTTGAAAGAGAAACAAAGGGGAATATATATAGGGAGGGATGGTGGTAAATCTGGTTGGTGCAAGGAGAGGAGCTCAGCCAGTCCACGAGGCTGGCTGAAGTTTGCTTGGTGGCTATGCTTCCCAGCTGATAAAGGTGATGGGGACATCTTGGACCATCGCACGATGGAGTCAATCTGGCGCGCGATGGTGCGCCCTTGCGCGCGATGGTCAACGGTCAAGTTTTGACTGTTGACCACCACCTGGCAGTTTGACCATCGCGCGATGGTTGCGCTTTGGCGTGGGTGTACCACCTACTCACGCGTTGGTCAACAGTCAAGCTTTGACCATTGACCAACACTTGTCAAGTTGATCTACGCGCGCAGGCTCTCAACCAATGCGTGCCAATAGGGTTTTTGGCTCTTTTGAAGTGGCTAAGGCTAGGTTAGGTTCAACGGCTTTGCAAACACTCAAAGCTCAAACATGCAATCATTCCCGGGGTGTTCTTGATCCATTTCATCATCGGGGAATAAAAAACCATAAGTAAACTAATCTGAAAACCCAGATTGGGGTGTCTACAGAGTCGAACACCAGAACGGCAAAGGGCTTCTTTAAGGAGAAGGAGGAACAAGGGCCGAAGTTCTACCCTTGAAGAGGAGGGGACCAGAAAACATCATAGGGACAGGTACGAGAGACTTGATTCCGATTGGGAAAAGAATAGACCCGACAAGACAAAAGGACTAGAAGACGAGACCATGACTGCACAAGAGGCAGCACGGAAGGCACTCAGTAATATTGCATCTTCTCCCTTTTCCAGGAAGCTACAACAAGCTAGATTGCCGAGCAGAGTGAAGCACGGGACCTTCATCCTTTACGAAATAGATGCTGATCTAGTAACACACATTCAGCACTACCAACAGGCGATGTTTATGCATGAGGGGGATGATGCAATTATGTGCAAGATGTTCCCGTCAAGTTTTAGGAAGGTGGCTTTGTCCTGGTTCCATAAATTGGATCCGCGCTCCATACGAGGATGGGTACAGTTGGCCGAAGAATTTACTATTCGGTTCTTAACAAGCAGAAGGGCCCCAAAAACTTTTGAAAGCCTCTCCGTTTTGAAGCAAAAAGAGGATGAGCCGATCAGAAACTATGCAAAGAAGTATTGGAAAACTTTCAACGAGATTGAAGGTTGCAGTGAGGAGTACGCAATAGCAACATTCAAGACTGGGTTGCCTATTCGGGGGGAGCTGCGTAAATCTCTGAACATGAGTCTAGTATGAACACTGGCAAAATTAATGGAACGGATAGAGCAGCACGCTAGAAATGAGGATGACATACTCCGGGAATACGGTAAGGTGGTTGCCGAGCAAGTTAGGGGGCCTGTAAAGAAAGCAGATAAGTCGGAGCCCAAAACTTATCGGGAGAGGAAAGATTATGGATAGGCTAAGAAAGGGCCATACAAGGATAAGCAAGCTCCTGATCCCAAATTTTTCTTTTCTATTACCACGGTTTGGAAGGAGCCCATTTATAGAATTCTTTATCGAATAAAGAATCAGCCTTACTTCAAATGGCCCCCAAGTTTAGGAGGAGATAAGAATACAAAACGTGCTATGAATAAGCACTGCAGCTACCACAAGGATTGGGACCATATGACTGAGGATTGTGAGATGTTTAAAAGGCACCTTGATGATCTGGTCTCACGGGGCTATCTCAAGGAATTTATCCAGGAAGATCCGAAAGACAGAAAAAGAAATGGAGTTGGATTACGAGCAAAATCCAAGGGACACAATCCATATGATACATGGATTGGCCGAGCCTTATACAAGGAATGAGGTAAGATTGCTCCGGAGACAGGTTAAACACGACCAACATGTGATGCGGTTGGAGAGGAAAAAAGGACGTGATGAAGGAGCATGCAACGAGACCATAGTTTTCACAGATGAGGATCTGGGAGGAGTCCAGGTACCACACAACGACGCTTTGGTCATAACCCTATGAATTGGGGAATATGACATGGAAAGAGTCCTGGTGGATTCAGGAAGTTGCATCGAAGTGCTGTATTATGACGCATTTAAAAAATTAGGGCTGACACAGGCAGATTTGGTACAGTTAGTAACCCCCTTGGTTGGATTTGGGGTAGGTGCAGTTTGGCCATTGGGCAAAGTAACTCTTCATGTTCGGGCAGGGACGGTAGTACTACGAACTGACTTCCTGGTAGTGGACGTGCCATCTTCCTATAATGTGATTGAAGAACGTGATTACACAAGATGAGGGCAATCTCCTCTACCTACCATCAGATGGTAAAATTTTCTGGATCCAACAGGGTTGAAACAATCCAAGGTAATCAAAAGATAGCACAACAGTGTTTGATTTCCCCCATTAAAAGACTCCCAAAAGCCCATCAAGTTCATACGGTAGAAATACCGGATCAACCGACTATCGAAGATGTCGGAAACAACCCAGCAGAAAGAACAATTGAGGGCTTAAAGAAAATACAGATCAACGAGACTGATCCAGATAGGTATTTTTTAATTGGGAAAGCACTACCAGCAGAGGAAGGGGCTGAATTGGTGAGTTTCCTAATACAGTACATTGACATATTTGCCTAGGTACCAGAAGAAATGCCCGGAGTAGATGCAGATGTGATCTGTCACCACTTGAATGTTGATCCACAACATAAGCCAGTTATTCAGAAGAAAAGAAGGGCAGCCGTGCAGAATGCAGATGCTGTTATCAAGGAGGTAGATCGTTTGTTGGAGGCCAAAGCAATACGTGAGGTTTACTACCCAGAATGGTTGTCCAATACTGTGGTTGTAAAAAAGAAGAATGGAAAGTGGCGTGTCTGTGTGGACTTTACGGACTTAAACAAGACATGCCCAAAGGATAGCTTCCCTCTTCCGAGAATAGACCAGTTGGTTGACACAACTGCTGGATACGAACGGATGAGTTTCCTCGACGCATATCGGGAGTATCATCAGATTGCTATATTTGGACCTGACCAGGAGAAGACTTCTTTTATTACACCACGAGGGTTGTACTGTTATAGTGTCATGCCCTTTGGACTAAAGAATGCAGGGGCAACATATCAAATATTGGCGACCATCATGTTCAAAAAACTGCTTGGCAAGACTATGGAGGTTTACATAGACGACATGGTGGTGAAAAAAAAAACAAGTCAGGGGCACATAACGGATTTACAAGAAGCTTTTGAAGTCCTAAGAAAATATAAACTAAAACTCAACGCCTCGAAATGTGCGTTTGGAGTGGGATCTGGAAAGTTCTTGGGCCACCTCGTAACCATGAGAGAGATTGAGGCAAACCCTGATCAAATAACGGCCTTACAAAATCTACGGAGTCCTAAGACAACAAAAGAAGTCCAAAGGTTAACTGGGATGGCAGCTGCCCTCAACAGGTTCATCAGCCAGTCAAGTGACAAGTGTAGACCCTCCTTCCAGTTATTGAGGAAAAGGGAAGGATTTGAATGGGGAGTATGGTGTGAGCAGGCCTTCCGGGACCTGAAGAAGTATCTGGCTAAGGCCCCACTCCTGTCGACTCCAGAGCTAAGTGAGTCTTTAGTTTTGTATTTGGCCGTCTCTGAACATGCTGTAAGCGCAGTCCTGTTAAGGAATAAGGGATCCGAGAAAATCTCGGTTTATTATGTGAGTAAGATATTGCTAGATGCAGAAACGAGATATCTGCCACTCGAGAAATTAGTTTTGGCGTTAAGGACAACGACTAGAAAATTGCCACATTATTTCCAAAGCCATAAAGTCATAGTTTATACTGAATTCCCATTGAAATCACTGCTACGAAAAGCAGACTTCTCCGAAAGAATTTCAACTTGGTCCGTCGAGTTAAGCCAATATGATATTGATTATCAGCCGTGCATAGCAATCAAGGGCCAAGTGTTAGCTGATTTTGTGGAGAATTCTCACATGCAATAGCACCTTTGCCACCTACGAGAAAAGGGTAGGTAACTGAACCACTAGTAAAGAAGAGTCAGGCCCCAACCGAACAGGATCCCCTGGAATGGAAGCTATTCGTTGATGGATCAGTATGTAATACTGGATCAGGAATTGGGGTTGTGCTATTTCCTCCTGAAGGGGTGATGTTGAAACTATCTGTTCGGTTAGGATTCAGTGCGTCAAATAATGTGGCAGAGTACGAGGCACTTTTAGCTGGCTTGAGAAGTGCAAAAACCCGAAGGTTAAATGAGTAAGAGTTTATTATGATTCACAGCTTGTGGTTAATCAACTGTCGGAGGAATACGGAGCCCGGAGTGAGAGGATGGCGGCGTATGTGCAGGCAGCCAAAGATCTGCTTGATACCTTCGAAAGGGTATACGTCGAGCAGATAAGTTCTGGACAGAATGCTCACACAAATTCACTAGCCTGGTTGGCTGTGGCCGTACCAACTGAGCTTAAAAGAAAGATAGCAGAGGAGTATTTGACTGAGCTGAGCATTGGAAGAAGTGTGGAGTTGGTCTTGGACATGAACCAAGGTTCAAGTTGGATGGATTCGATTATGGAGTTCTTACGAAATGAGAGACTCCCCACTGATAAAAAGGAGGCTCATAAGATTAGAGTAAAATCTGCACGATTTTGGTTGTCACCTGAGGGAAAGCTCTACAGAAAGTCCTTCACTGGACCCTACTTCTTTGTGTGCATCCCGAGATGGTGCAGAAGTTTCTCCACGAGATTCATGAGGGAATATGTGGAAGCCATGCTGGGGGCAGATCCATTGCCCATCGAGCAATCACCCAAGGTTACTGGTGGCCACATATGCAAAAAGATGCTAAGGTTTATGTGAAAATCTGTGAGAAATGTCAGAAATTCTCACCAATGATTCGAACACCGACAGAAGATTTGGTGTCGTTGACGAGTCCTTGGCCGTTTGCCCAATGGGGTATGGACATCGTGGGTCCACTCCACAAAGCGACAAGAAATAGGAAATTTCTATTCGTAGCAACAGATTATTTCACCAAGTGGATTGAACCATTGGCTAAAATCACTGAACCTATGGTGGAAAGGTTCATGTGGAAAAGCATCATTACTCAGTTTGGGGTCCCTTATTCATTGATTACGGATAATGGGTCCCAATTTTAGAAAAAGTTCAAAGCATTTTGTGCCCAGTATGGGATAAGGAACTACTACCCAACCCCAGCCTACCCTCAGAGTAATGGACAGGCAGAAGCTTCCAACAAAACCATTCTTGATGGGATCAAGAAAAGGTTGGATAAGGCAAAGGGAAAATGGATTGATGAGCTACCCTTGGTCCTGTGGGCGCACCGAACGCCAAGGAGGTCTACGGGAGAGACCTCCTATTCACTAGCATATGGTACAGAGGCAGTTATACCTCTGGAAATTGGTTTACCAATCAACAAGACAACATTGGTTGAGAGTGGGGGCAATGATAGGGCTCTCAAAATTGAGCTTGATCTGGCTGAAGAAAGAAGAGAGAAAGAGCCTTGGTTCATTTTGCCTCTTACCAGGAGCAACTAATGAATAGCTACAACAAGCACGTTCACCCACGGGAATTCGGTGTTGGAGACCTTATGCTTCGTAAGGTGCTCAGCAATACCAAAGTGGCAAACGAGGGCAAGTTAGGGGCTAATTGGGAAGGCCCATATCGAGTAAATGAGATTGTGGGCATAAGGGCTTATAGATTGGCAGATCTGGACGGGAACCCGGTGCCAAGGCCTTGAAATGTCCACAATTTGAGAAAATTCTTTGTTTAAAAGAATCTAGTTTTATTTTTATATAATGCGCTACGGGATTATGTGGGGGTTACAAATAAAGCTCCCTTGTTTTTTTATTATTTCTTAGTTGCAAGGGGTACGAATGACGCCTCTTTGAGTTTCAAGATTATGAATAAAATCACTTTTTTGCTATATATCAAACTTATGGAGTTATGCATTTTTACTTGTTTAAATACGGAGCTAGAAAGCACTACACCGTCCTTCCTCGCTAACGTATTGGGGAGCAGTGAGGTAATAGGTGTAGTCTGAATTATGAGCAAGTTTTGAATTACGAGCAAATTCAAGTTCTCAAAAGTACGAACATACTTGATTATTTACCTAAACTTGGAACTCACTAATTCTCTAAGTACGAGAAACTTAGGGCTATGAGAAAGTCCAAGTATGAACAAACTTGGGAATGCATACGAGAACATGCAATAAACTAGTACGAATAAACTTATTTGCATATGAATACATGCAATATTTCAGGACCAAGTATGAGTAACTTGGGTACAAAAGCAACTTAGTTAAAGTACGAGAGACTTAACTTTTTTCAAACAAGATAACATCAATGCATACGCACATATGCATTTAGAGCAAACGAAGAATGCCACGTACGAATATACGTATCCACTCTCTGTTTTTAGGAATTTAAACTTACTCAAGTACGAAACTGAGACTTGTGTAAGTACGAGAAACTTATAAATCTTCTAAAGTACGTGAAACTTATAGGATTGCTGAAGTACGAAATACTTACAAGCAAATATTGCTTCATCTTCAGGTATGAAAAACTCGGCTATAAACATAACGAACATATGTTTACAGAGTCAATAAGCTAAGTACGAATATACTTGGTCATAATTTGAGTGTGATTATTTAGATTTTGTTCCCTAAGTATGAATACACTTAGGGGTAAATCAAAATATGAGATTTGTTGGGGGCATACGAGAACATGCAATGTATGTTACACAAGTATGACAAACTTAAAGTCACGCATATATTCAACTAAAGTAGGGGCCGAGCAAAACACATTGTTATGCCGCAAAGGGCCGAATTCCTGTGTTATCAACAGTATAAACACCACGCATGGCTGAAACGAACTACGGTCACGCAGGACCTACAAAACTGACACTTGAGGGGTGGCACCACAAACTTACCATTCAGTCCAAATTTTGGACTTCTGGAGGAGTTTCCAATGGAACCTCTGTGTTGATATTAGCTGTAGGATCACCTCCAGCAGCACTCTCATCAAGATTGATAGGTTCGTTGGTGGTTTCTCGAACAGGTGATTGAACAGGTCGAGCATCTTGAGAGCCAGCTGGGATATCCTCTTCGGCATTAGCAAAATCGTCAATCTCTTGCTCCACGTCATCCTCATGATGCCCTATAGAATCTTGAGTGCTTGGAAGGTGGCTGCTCGGAAGATCATTATTCACCCAAAGGGGTGAGTCTTCTAGGACACCAACCTTTGTTAAGCACGCTTTCTAGCAAGCCCCCCATATTTGGTCCTGAATTGTTGGCATTTGGTCCATATAGCTTGCCGTTGCCACATCAAAACCCCTCTGATATTCATCATCATAGGCCGCCTTCTTGGTGCTATCAATTTCAGACAAAGCTTGATTGAGACTTTCCTCAGCAGTTACAAGCTTCACTTTAGTTTCATCTGCCTCCATCTTTGTTTTATCTCTCTCTAATCTTGTAATTGTTTTGAAGCAGCCTTGTATTATCCCTTAGAAGCCTGTTTCGTTCAGGTTCAATCTCCTGCAGCTTCTTGCCCAGTACAACCATCTTCTGGATAAACTGAGGAAATCCAAGTAAGATGGGAAGCATTAGTATGGCAGTATGAGATGCTAGGATTCGACTAAAAATTATCAAAATGCTTTACCTTTATACCACTGACGAGGCTAGTGGAGACAAGCCGATCAGGTGGAGATTCAAACTCCTTTTGTATGTCTACCGGGAGCAGCAGCCCTTGAGCAAGTGCGAGTGCCGTCTCTGACGAACTGGCACTGTCTCCAACATGAACGAGACGATCCCCCCTAATGAGCAGAGGGGCCCATGTTTGGGGAAGTACCTGAATGGATGGTGATTGAGGCTGATGGGTGTCTGTGTCAGCTTGTGCGGCGGAAGTAGTCAGGTTTTCGGTCCTAGGGCGCCTATCTTGGTGGGCATCTCCGGCCTCGAAAATGGTATCGGACCCACGAGGAGATGAGGTGGATCGATTAGAACCACCTCTGCTACGACGAGCTGGTGGGGCGGCGTGCCCAGTGGAAGCCCCGCGGCCGGAGCCATACCCTCGTGCAGATACTGTAAGGAGGGAACTGAGATTCACGAGTTAGCGAGTCATAGTACCTGAGCTTGGAGGATATGGAGAATAGTCGGAGGAAGATGATTGACTGGTGTCACTCCCGGGAGCTGGCTGTTCGGCTTGTCGTGAGGAGATTCTTCTAAGAATTAAACGAGGCAATGGAATGCCCTAAGAAATAGGTACTTCACTAGGTTGCCCAGCTACTATTACTCCAGCCTTGGATATAAGGTTTCTTGACTGGGGAGCGGATGAGGTTGAAGCAGCACTAGTGCTAGGGTTGGCAAGTCTTCTGTCAATAACGCCTTTGTAAGCAGGATCATATCCCAGTAGTACGTCTGCGTTACGACCCGGACCAGCTGACGGGGTACCAGGCTCACCAGTGTATTTCAAAACCCTGTTGATCTCTGCTGTTCGGACACAACTTGGTTCTCATCAAGGACGCTTGTTGGCGTTATCCGCTGCAGGTCGAGGCACAAAATATTGGATGAGTAAAGTATAGAGAAGCAATAGAAGGAAATTACGAATAAGGCAAAGCAAATTAGAAGCATATGTGGGTAGCTCCAAACATGGGGGCAATGGAGGCCCACCACTTGGCCATCTTCCTCCATTGGCTCGAATGCTCCGGTAACTTTGAGGAAATCAATCTCGTGATCACGAGCAGAGTCCGGCAGGTTTAGCGCGAGAAGCTTTTCTGCCCCCCTAACTTTGAAGTAGTATGAGTTGTATTCAGGGTTCAACACAATACTATACCACCACTGAATATCCCAAATTCCTAGTTGGGTCCCTAAAATCCTATTTAGAGCTATAACCCCCATTACCAGCCTGAAAACATTGGTCGAAACTTGCATGAGGGTAAGACGATACCAATTCAGAACTTGGCAGAGTAATGGGTGTAGGGGGAAACGAACTCTGCCCTCAACAATAGCCACGATAAGGATACACATTCTATCCCATGAACCACCATCCCTGTCTGCACCTAACGGGGCGAGTTTGAGCCCCACATTATCTGGGACGCTATATTTAGTCCTAAATGCCGCCATGGCAGTAGGTGTTTCACAAAGTTTCCTAAACTTGTTGGGTTTTGGAGGATTTTCATTATCATCCGCCATGGATACAGGAGAAACGAACAGGACGGAATCTGAAAACTAGGTGCGATCGAAACCCTAACACAAAAGAATAAAATCTGGGAACGAATCCGAGAATAAGAAGCAAGAAGAAGAGAGAATGAGAGTCTTACGAAGCTGTTACGGCGATTCCTGAGGGTGCAAAAGAAAAATTGCAGACGGCGGTGATGGAAGTTGAAGCTTTCGCCTGGATTCTTAAAGAGAGAAAGAAAGGATTTGAGTTTTGGGAGGAAAACCCAAAAGGACCTTTTTTTGGGTTTTAAGAGAAAGGACGGAGACGAAACGTCTCCTTTTACGCCGTTACTGGAAAAGTAACGTGAAAACAGGGATTGAACGGATGCCGTTCTGGTACTGTTTGAAAAGGCGTCAGCAGAAATTAAATGTAAGGCGTACGAAATATGCCACGTGGATTTACTATCCCGAGATGGTGTAATGATAACGGTGCCAAAACCATCAATAGGTATAAATATTATGTCTGCACGGGGCCCCAAGGAGTTCGGCCCAAAATATGTTTTTAGAAGCTTCACACGTTGCCCCCAAACAATGACGACGAGTAAAGCTGGGGAGCAATTGTAAGGAGGTATTCCCGAATAGGTACAAATAATGCCCGAACAAGCGGTATGTGATAACATGGTTTGAATAAAGACAGAATAGATGCCGTGCAAAACGGTGCTCGGGGGTAAGGTCCAATGACATGAGAAGTCATTGGGCCAGAAAGGTTGAACAAAGTTTTGGTCCAGTAAACATGAGAAGTTGTTGGACCAATACATTAATAAAGGGACAATGACATGTGAAGTCACTGGTTCAAGTGATTTATTTGGCAAAGAGAAGGCCGAACAGGAGGAGAGCTCCTGATAAGACATTGGTCCAAGTGGTTGATAAAAGGACCAGTTACATGTAAAGTGATTGGTCTAAGCAGTCTGCTCGGCGATAAGATCGCCGAATAAAAAAACACTCTGGAAGAATCCAGGAACAATAGGATAAGATCCCGAGAATGTAGGATCTAGAAAAGATACCCAACGGGAGTGGGATGTTCGGCCAGTCGTGGAAAAGAGTCTTAAAAGGACTAAGGTAATGAACAGCTAAGGGAACGAGAATCCAAGATATCGTGGGTTTCCTATACGAGATAGGAATCCTAGGGTAACAAGGTGCTTGGGCAGCAAGCATCCTTGAATCTATAAATATGAGGTAAACCCTAGAGGCAAGAGGTACGAAAAACATTGCATTCATACGATACTTCCTGTTGATATTTAGGGTTTTCTACTAAATACGTGATACTAACTTAGGCATCGGAGGGCCTTTGCCACGAAAGGCAATGGTGCACTCACCCCTTGTCTGTTTTGTAGATTAGGGTTCCGACGAGAAGCTAGGCTTTCAGTCAAGAAGCATGTGAAGCTATTATACCAACATGTTGCTATTTACACAAGGCAGTTTTTGTCCACCTACACTGCCTCCCGTGCAGTCATGGTCTCGTCTTCTAGTCCTTTTGTCTTGTTGGGTCTATTCTTTTCCCAATCGAAATCAGGTCTCTCGTACCTATCCCTATTGTGTTTCCTGGGACATTCCTCAGATGAAGAGCTTCGGCTTCTGCTTCTCCCCTTTCGTGGGGAAGCCCTTCGCTTGTTAAGAATCCTAGTTGGACTTTTGCTCCTTCTTTTTCTTGAAGAAGCTCTCTTCCGCCTTGGGGTAGGACTCCTACTCCGGCTCCTTCTTCCTCGTGATGGAGTCTTTTTGTGTGTTACTAGAGCCAGCCTGTCTTCCCTAAAATTTCTTCGTGAAAGTCCAGAGTCTTCTAGATGTTCTCGGGATTCGTTCTACCTCTTGAATCTCATGCTCTCTTTTTTTGATTAAACGAGCGTACTCCTCAATTTCTTGTCGCTTTTTATCGAGAATACCCTCATTGTTATGCACGCTCCTTGAGTGCGCCACTGATTCTCCTCCACGTTGGGACCTACTCCTTCTTGTGGACTCCGTGGCTATCCTACCCTCCCTATTCTCGGGGTTATTATGGATAGTCTGGGGGTGGCCCTTGCTCGAGGTCTTCACATATCCCCCTCCGGGCTTTTTTGGAGCCCCTAATGGGGATTTATCCCCTCCTCCACCCAACTGCTCCTCTGGTGTGATTTGATCTTCTTCCACCTTGGTCGTTTTTCTCAGAGAACTCTTTCGACTTTCCCACAGACGGCGCCAATTGTGGGGGGGGGGAGAAAACAATTGGTGCTTAGAATTGCACCAGATTGCAACAATGACTTCCCTCGCCTCTTCACCGGAGCCCTTGTTCGTTGCTGGAACCCTAATCTGCAAAATAGAAAAGGGGTGAGTGCACTTTTGCCTCTCGTGGCAAAGGCCCTCCGATGCCTCATTAGTATCACGTACTAGCAGAAAACCCTCAATATCAATAGGAAGTATCGTATGAATGCAATTAATTGCGTACCTTTTACCCCTAGGTTTCCTCTTGTATTTATAGATTCATAGATGCTTGCTGCCCAAGTATCCTTATTGCCTTAGGTTTTCTATCTCATATAGGAAACCCAGGATAACTTGGATTCTCGTTCCCTCATCAGTTTATTACCTCAATCCTTTTAGGACTCTTTTCCATAATAGGCCAAACATGCCATTCCCGTTGGGTATCTTTCCTGGATCTTATATTTTCGGGATCCCATTCCTTTACGAAACACCACTATCCTGGAATCTCCTAGAGTACTCCCTCTGCTCCAACACTTGATTAGAGTTCTTTCCTTGTTCGGCTATCTCATCGCTGAACAGACTGCCTGAACCAGTCACTTCATATGTAACTAGTCATTTATCAACTATTTGGACCAATGTCTACTCTGTAGCTCTCCTTCTGTTCGGCCCTCTCATTGCCGAACAGACTACTTTGGACCATTTGACTCCACATGTCACTGCACCTATATCAATCTCTTGATCTAACAACTTCTCATGTCGCCGGTCATCATTGTCGACCACCGTATTGCACGGCGACTTATCCTGTCTTAATCAAACTATGGTTCCACGTACCACGTGTTCGGGTATTATTTTTACCTGTTCGGGAATACCTCCCTACAGTTGATATGAAATTTTATTTGAGCATATATCACACAACAAAGCATGCAAAAGTCCTATGTAAATCTATATGAAGCAGTATCCCACACACCAAAAAAGGAAAAGAGGCAATCTATATGCTCAGTATCATATGCTTTAGCTGATCTTCACAATCATTTTAACTGTCACAATAGAACGGGCGGTGAACCAATGTTTTGAATATCGTACCGGTCAGGGTACCGATTTTTCTACTGGTATGGTACGTACCGGTACCGGTCAAATACCGGGTACCGTTTCGAATTTACTGCAGCTACAATATATATAATAATTATATATAATTATAATTCAAAAAAATCCCCTATACCATGTAATTTATCATAAAATACCTATATTAAGACAACAAAATTCACCATTTGGAGTCATAAAATACCCACGTTTTACTAAAAATTTGATTTAATGTGGAAAAAAAGTATTTATGTCATCACACAAAAAATTTATTCTGTAATCGGTCGTTTACGTGCATGTCCGGCGAGTAATTTTCCTAGTGCGTGTACGCGTTGCACCAGAGCATTTTTTTTTCAACCCAACGCTTTCCCATCCTTCAAACTTTCGACAGGAGAGGCAAATCTCTTTAATTTCCTCCCTAAAACCCTCTCCATTTGACAACTCATTTTTACCCATTATGTAAAACTCCCCATGTAAATCCAACCCATCTTTTTAATACCCCTTCTTTTTTATTTTTCCCCAGCCAACTCCCTCTCCCATTTCGGCAGAGAGAGAGAGAGAGGCCGGCATCTTCACCAATCGCCACCACCTCCCGCTGCCATCACCACCAGTCGGTTTCTTCCATCACCACCGTGGACCGAACCACCATCACACCACCTCCTCCATTCTCCAACCCCAGTCGTGTATCATCACCACTGGTTAACTCCACTCCTCAACACCAACCGGGTCCCCACTAGCGTACAAGCTAGCACCACCAACGAGCTCCGTTGCCGTTCCGAACCGCAGCCAAACAATTTTTGAATTTTTTTTTCCCTGGTTGCAAAACAAAATTTCAGATTTGCAGAATTCCGACCGAATTTCCAGTAACCTTGTCTCGTCTGGTATTTTCTGAGATGCCCGGTACCGACCAGTAAGCCCCGGTATTTAGACCAGAACGGTATCGAAGGCTTATGGTACTAGAATCTCACAAATCCGGAACATACCGGCCGGTACGGTACGGGATTCACAACACTGCGGTGAACTAAACCAAACTAAATTCCATGGTATAAATCGATATTGAGTTCATCCCGTGTTACAGGAAATCTGGAAAATACATCACTTCTGAAATCGAAGGTAGTTAATTTGTTTTTTGAAACAGCTCCATAAGAGTCATGGCTTTGCCGATTTCTCCATCATCCACATTATCTTCTGCACCATCAACGGTAGTTCCGATGAACTGTTGCTCAGAGGCTCGGATGGATTTTGTATTATCCGGAAGGAAAATTCACGCTGGTGTGGATTTGAAGGCTCAAAATAGGTTCCCAGTTCATCTGAAGGTACATTTACTTCAATGTGGTCCAGTGTGCCCGCGGAAGAACACCTTGATAAAGTACCAAATCCGATAGTGATGATTTCGTCCCTCTCATCCATTATTGACTCGAGGGAACATAAAGACCTTGTAGTAACTGAATGCAAAGCGTCGTGTTTGGCCCTCTCCCTCGCTCTCTTGCACCAACTGTGCATTCATTCTCGAAGCTCTCAACAAATCACGGTTTTTTTGCACCTCGATCCCATCTGAACATATAAAGACAAATAAACAAACTGAAGTGCTATTCCTTTAATTTTCCATTCTCTCATATTTCTGTAGTGGCTATGTAATTCACTTGCATGAGGCCACTATACTTTTCTGTTCCATCAAATCTACCCTTTGTCCAAAAGGGTGTCAAAGTTTCAGTCACTCAAAATTAAATTTTAGGGAATATAACACCTCAGCCTCGGGTAAGAACTTCTCATACGGTCTGAATAGAGATAAACAAAAATAGTTTCCAGACTTGAGATTATGAATATGCAGAAAGTATAGTTACTCGTAAATACTAACTAGATCGTGATTATACTGATGCCTACCACAATCCAACAACCCACAGTATGTGCTAGAGTATATGAAGTGAGCAGTATACATGTTTCGTCTATTTCACTTGACTACAGTCTACCCATTCACCCATCAATAAACTTGATATAAAGAGATGGGTAAGGCTGTTAGGTATCGTATCAGTTGTGTAACAGGATTTCGGACGTCCAATAGCATTATTTACTTACGTATCGGCTGATATATGGCCGTATCACCTACATTGTTACGTTTCCCGATACCGCGATTTAAAACGTTGCAGTAGATTTTTAGTACCAGTTCTCTACACTACGACTTTCATGGTTGATGTTCCCGTGACTTAAGCTCTAAATAAACTAGGTGTTTCCTGAAACCAAACTCAGCTATTGGATAATTGCTGAATTAATGTCAAGATCCTGGGGAAGTTTATCACAATGGTCAAAATAAAGGTTTGCTCCCGTGACTCAAGCTCTAAATAAACTAAGTGTTTCCTGAAACCAAACTCAGCTAAAACCTGGGGAAGTTTATCACAATGGTCAAAACAAAGGTATATGGAAAGATGGTAAGACGCACACTTCACCCTAACAAACTACTCTAAATGACATGCACATTTACATGATGTTGCAGCATTGTCAAACACTGAAGTTAGTCTACTGAATCGGGTAAATGACATTAGCGAAATTTCCAAAGTACCAAAAAGAAGAAGATATTAGTGTGTTTTCAATTAGATACAAACTTGTGTGATGAGGAAATTCAGAGGTACAGTGCTGTAGCTACACCAGAACTGAACAAGAACACTGCATGTACCAAATTGAACATGGGAGGTTAGAGGGTGTGTGTAGTGGCCCAAATAAATGGGGCTCCGTACTGACTTCGAAGACATACTACCGAGCTCCATACCGACCCTGAAAGCATATTACCGAGGGCTCTATACCGACCCCGGAAGCATATTACCGACGGCACCCGAGGGCTCCGTACCAACTCCGGAGACATACCACCGAGGCTTCCGTACTGACCCCGGAAGCATATTATCGAGGGCTCTGTACCGACCCCAGAGACATATTACCGCCGGCACCCGAGGGCTCCATACCAACCCCGGAGACATACCACCAAGGGCTCCATACCGACCCCCGAAACACAGTACCGAGGGCTCCCGAGCAAGCCTCCTGCGCCTAATGAGACACATCATCGAGAAGAATCCTCGCGAAGGGCTGACCTGGCCATGTGCTCCGTAACCGCCTTATCCGGTGCGTCATCTATGATGTCACCCGAGGCGGTTACCCGAGCGTGACCTCCACGCGCTAGCTTGGAGGCCAAGCAAACCAAGATCTATAAATACAAAGGGACTCTAACCTAAAGAGGTATGCCATTCTTCCCTAACTCTAGATCTATATCCTCCCCTGAGGTCTGACTTGATCGTCGGAGGGTCACTGGGCTATTCCAGCCCTAATGACTTATTACAGGTCCAAAGGCAGGGGAACGGAGCAGCGGAAGAGGAATACTAATTCAGGTTAAGGTCCCATCAAATCGAACCCCTACAATTGGCGACTCTGCTGGCGACTTAGCCATCTTCTCAGTCATTCATCTCTTTCCCTTCCAAGAGCTCCGTTCAAGCTTCCTGTGCTAGTTATGGTGGAAGTCGAAGACCCTCATCTCAGCGAAACCACCCTTGGGCTCGGTCCTCTCGGAGACCACAACCTGGACTCCAGCAGAGCCGGCGCCCAGGGAAAGGCCCCATGTCCATCGGAGTCAGAACCGGAACCTCGACGCAGGACGCAAGGGCTGCCACCGAACTCCACACCTACATTCGCCATCTGGAACGGAAGATCGACGACCTAACAACGGTCATGGAGTGCGACAAGCACGTCAGGGACAAGTTGGCCGAGATCAAACATCTCCTCCAGATCTCTCCATCTCAGTCCTCCAGGGGCCATGGTGGACGAAGAAGTCATCACAGCCCTCCTCACATTTGCAGAGGCCATCTGCAGGAGCATCGATCTAGCCCCTCGGCTAAAGACCGCCTTGAACCACCGGAGGAGGGCCGCAACGAAAAGGGTGCAGGGCGCAAGGAACGTTCTTGTTCCCCTAACCCCAGAGGACCCCACGGGAATCTGCCTTCGAGAGGCTTGATGCCGAAAGCGTCTCCGCCTCCTCCACCCACTTAGTTCGGATCGGGAAGGGCCGCCACGAGCCCACCCCCAGTTTCACCAAGGCTGCCAATGAGGATGATGGCCTCTTGGAATTCCAAGCCAAAGGGTATCGCAAACGGCTAAAAAATGCTCGAGCAAAGAGCCAGTTCGTCTCTCACCCAAAAGAAAAAGGTGACAAGAACCCTTACGTGCCTCCTTCGTGCCTAGGTTTTCCGAAGCCGAGCCCACAAACCGACGGAACCCTTCCGTGCCTCCTTCGTGCCTAGGTTTCCCGAAGCCGAGCCCACGAACCGACGGAACCCTTCCGTGCCACCTTCGTGCCTTGGTTTCCCGAAGCCACGAACCGACGGAACCCTTCCGTGCCTCCTTCGTGCCTTGGTTTTCCGAAGCCGAGCCCACGAATCGACGGAACCCTTCCGTACCTCCTTCGTGCCTAGGTTTCCCGAAGCCGAGCCCACGAACCGACGGAACCCTTCCATGCCTCCTTAAGTTTCCCGAAGCCGAGCCCACGAACCGACGGAACCCTTCCGTGCCTCCTTCGTGCCTTGGTTTTTCGAAGCTGAGCCCACGAACCGACGGAACCCTTCCGTACCTCCTTCGTGCCTAGGTTTCCCGAAGCCGAGTCCACGAACCGACGGAACCCTTCCGTGCCTCCTTCGTGCCTAGGTTTTCCGAAGCCGAGCCCACGAATCGACGGAACCCTTCCTTGCCTCCTTCATGCCTTGGTTATTCGAAGCCGAGCCCACAAACCAATGGAACCCTTCCGTGCCTCCTTCGTGACTTTGTTCCTCGAAGCTGAGCCCACGAACCTACGGAACCCTTCCGTGCCTTTGTTTCCCGAAGCCGAGCCCACAAACCGACGGAACCCTTCCGTGCCTCCTTTGTGCCTAGGTTTCCCGAAGCCGAGCCCACGAACCTACGGAACCCTTCCTTGCCTCATTCGTGCCTCGGTTTTCGTAAATCGAACCCATGAACAGACGAACAACGGGTATGAGGCTCGACACATCTCTCTGGGGCTTCGTACACATTAAAATATTCGGCCATATTACTCGTCAACTCCTCCCAAACCAATAAGAGGTCGAGAGAAGTTGAGGGGCTATTGTAGTGGCCCAAATAAATGGGGCTCTGTACTGACTCCGAAGACATACTACCGAGCTCCATACCGACCCGGGAAGCATATTACCGAGGGCTCTGTACCGACCCCGGAAGCATATTACCGAGGGCTCTGTATCAACCCCGGAGACATATTACCGATGGCACCCGAGGGCTCCGTACCAACTCCAGAGACATACCACCGAGGGCTCCGTACCGACCCCGGAAGCATATTATCGAGGGCTTTGTACCGACCCAGGAGACATATTACCGACGGCACCCGAGGGCTCCGTACCAACCACGGAGACATACCACCGAGGGCTCCATATCGACCCCCAAAACACAGTACTGAGGGCTCCCGAGCAAGCCTCCTGCGCCAAATGAGACACATCATTGAGAAGAATCCTCGCGAGGGGCTGACCTGGCCATGTGCTCCGTAACCGCCTTATCCGGTGTGTCATCTATGATGTCACCCGAGGCGGTTACCCGAGCGTGACCTCCACGTGCTAGCTTGGAGGCCAAGCAAACCAAGATCTATAAATACAAAGGGACTCTAACCTAAAGAGGTATGTCATTCTTCCATAACTCTAGATCTACATCCTCCCCTGAGATCTGACTTGATCGTCGGAGGGTCACTGGGCTATTCCAGCTGTGGAGGCTTCGGTCATGGTCTCGGTATATAACCGGACCACCATCAACCGAGGCCTCATATTAACACGGGCCTATGTATACCTTTCTGTTTACTCGCTCAGCATCAGGTCTCCTGTTGACACTTCGGTTAATTACCGAGGTGTGCATTCCGTTTGGGCCTCTTGGCAGAATGCAGCATAGCAGGAGGGGACCATGAGCAACACGTGGCGAAAAGGATCATCTGGGCCAGGCCTGCCCATGTGCTTCGTAACCGTCTTATCCAGTGCGTCATCTATGACGTCACCCGAGGCGGTTACCTAAGCGTGACCTCCACGCACTAGCTTAGAGCCCAAGTTAACCTAGGTCTATAAATACAAAGGGATACTCATCTTTGAGAGGTATGCCATCTTACCCTAACCCTAGACTCAAAAGCATCTCTCCTTACATCTAACTTGATCGTCGGAGGGTCACTAGGCTATTCCAGCCTTAGTGACTTGGTGCAGGGTCAGCGGCGGAGGAACGGAGTAGCGGAAGTGAAGTACCAGTTCAGGCGAAGGTCCCTCCTCCTAAATCGAACCCCTACAATTGGCGACTCTGCTGGGGATCTAGCCATCCTTTCAACTTTCACCTCCCCCCATCTGCTCCGTTAAAACATCCAGAATCAAACATGGTGGAGATCGACGACGCACATCACGGTGGTACCGCCCACGGGCTCGGTTCCCTCGTGGACCACAGCCTGGCTTCTGGCGGAGCGGCGGCCCATGGAAAGAACCACATATCCATCGGAGTTGGCGCCGGAGCATCAGCTCCAGACGCAGGCCCATCCTCCGAGCTCCACTCCTACATCCGCCATCTCGAGCGCAAAATCGACGATCTCACAACGGTCGTGGACCGCGACAGACACGTTCGAGATGAATTGGCGGAGATCAAACACCTCCTCATCTCCCCATCCCATTCCTCCGGGAGCCGCGGCAGAAGAACAAACCGTCGCACCCCCCCACGCAGTCACGAAGCCGGTCACCTGCTAGAGCACAGACCCCGCCCTTCAGTCAAGGATCGTCTTGAGTCACCAAGAGCGGTGGACACACAAGCCCCAAAAGAAACATCGCGCAGGGACCGTTCTCGCTCTCCTGCGCAACTTTGAAGGAGGCCATCGGCCTTTGACAGGCTCGGTGGTGGGAGTGTCTCTGCCTCCTCCACCCACTCCGTCCTTGTGGGCAGGACAGGCCAGGAATCTACCCCTAGCCTCACAAGGGCATCCAGGGGAGATGACGGCCTTGTCGAGATCCAGAATAGAGGATACCGCGAGCGCCTGAAGGGCCCCCGAGCCAGAAGTCCCATCGTCTCGCACCCCGGCGGCGCAAATAGCAGGAGCCCGGTCACCGAGCGCCTCAAGGCTTCCGCTCGGGATAGCTACCGACATCATTGCCAGGAGCGTTTTCCCAGAAAATCGGTTAGTATCGATCCAAAGAGAAAGGAGCACGAACGATTGGACAAACTCGTCCCCAAGAAGCGTACAACGACTGAGCGTCCAGACGGCCCCGACCGTTCGATCCGACCTCATCGCGATGCGCGACTTGCGCGACTCACGACCTCTCCCTTCACAAGAGAGATCGACTCAATTACCCCCCCCCCCCCCCCCCCCCAAAGGATTCTCCCAACCCAAGTTCGCCAAATATGACGGCAAGACCGAGGCGTACACTCATCTGGTCCAGTATAAAACCGTCATGTCTCTGTTTCTTCGGAATGAACCCTCGGACGACGCTTTCCTGTGCAAAGTGTTTCCAGCAAGCCTCGGCAACCTGGGCCTCACCTGGTTCAATCAACTCCCAGCTCAGTCAATCTCCTCGTTCGACTCCCTCTGTGACGCCTTCATGGCACGGTTCGTAACGAGCAACAAGCACGAGAAGGAGATCGACTCCCTCTTAGCCCTCCGTAAGAGGAACGACGAAACGCTTCGGCAGTACGCCGGCCGTTATTGGGAGTTGTTCAATGAGATAGAAGGTTGCGACGGTGTCATCTCTGCCCGAGGATTCAAGCTCGGTCTCACATCCCAGGACGAGCAAGTCTACGACGACCTCGCTCGCCATAAGCCGAACTCTATGAAGGACCTTATGACTCGAATCGAGGGCTGGTGTCAGCTCATCGAGTCCAAGGCAGAGAGAGGCATCGGGAAGCCTACAAGTTCAAAAGCGTTGAACACCTCGGTATCCATACCGGCCCCCGCACCTGTCTCAACATCAAAGAAACAGGTCAACACAATCAAGCAGTCGCCGAGGAGGGGACCGAAGCCAAGCGATTTCAACGCTGAAAAAACCGTCTTCACCATTCCCATCTACCGGATCATCGACCAAGTGAAGGATCAGCCCTTTTTCTCCTTCCCCAATCAAAAGCTCGGAACCGAAAATGGGAAAATCAAGAATCCCATCGTTCGATGCAGCTACCATAGCGATCAAGGTCACTTCACCACAGCATGCAAGCCCTTCAAGGCCTACTTGGAATAGCTTGTTGCTGGTGGCCACCTCGGCAACTTCATCGATCACAAGAAGACGATGGCTCGGACACAGCGGACCGAATCACATACCGAGGAAGAGGTACAGACAATCAACGTCATACACGGTCCCTTGAACCCCGAGGCCGCTCGAGTCATCCGGGCAGAGTTGAATGAAGCCTCCTCCTCCAAGCAGGTCATGCTAGTTGGCCCCGAACCGAAGCGCCCCAGAACCGACGATGGCTCCAAATGGACGATAACATTTATCGAGAAGGATCTCGACCGCGTCCAGCTTCCCCACAATGACGCCCTCGTGGTCACGCTACGCATCGGAAATTTCAACGTCCGTCGCGTCCTCGTAGACCAGGGTAGCTCGGCCGAAGTCATGTACTACTCTCTTTTCAAGGATCTGAAGATTCCCGAGACCGACCTCCGTCCTTCCGAAGTTCCCCTTATCGGCTTCAACGGAGCTCCTGTCTGGCCCATCGGTATGATCACTCTTCCTGTCCGTGCCGGCTCGGTAACGCTTGAAATAGACTTTGTGGTGGTCGACGTCCCTGGCCCTTACAATGCCATTGTCGGTCGAACCTGGCTGCATAGGCTTAAAGCGATTGCCTCCATTTATCACCAAGTGGTACGTTTCATCGGCACTAACGGGCACCAGGAAGACCTGTACGGAGACCAGACCGCGGCCAAGCAGTTCTACGTCAACGCTGTCCGAAGCACCAAACAGACCCCCCAGGTGAATCTCATTGAAGCACCCGAAGCCCCAATTTTGGAGGACGTCGGCAGATCCCCCGACGACAAAACCGTTGAAGATGTGGCCACAATCCCAATCACCGAGGACGGCTCTCGCTTCTTCCTTGTCAATTCCTCACTTAGTGACACTGATCGGAACGAGACAGTAGCTTTTCTCAACCGAAACATTGAAGTGTTCGCCTGGACCCCCTATGAGATGCCGGGGCTTGACCCCTCTTTCATCTGCCACGAGCTCAACATCGACAAAGCCAAACGACCGATCGTACAGAAGGCACGACGGTCCTCTCCTATTCACTCCGAGGCCGTCATTGAAGAAGTCAACCGACTCCTAAACGCTGGGGCAATCAGAGAGGTCCAGTACCCCAAGTTGTTGGGTAACACCGTCGTAGTCAAGAAGAAGAATGGCAAATGGCGTGTCTGCGTCGACTACTCCAACCTTAACGACGCTTGCCCGAAGGACTTCTTTCCTCTTCCCCGAATCGACCAGCTTGTCGACGCCACCTCCGGACACGAGCGACTCAGCTTTTTGGATGCGTACCGGGGCTACCACCAGATCGCCATGAGCGAAGGCGATATCGAGAACACCGCCTTCATTACCCCCCACGGGATCTTCGGTTACCTTGTCATGCCCTTCGGTTTAAAGAATGCCGGAGCAACCTTCCAGCGAATGATAACCAAGATGTTCGAGCGATTACTGGGCGACACTATGCTGGCATACATTGACGACATGGTGGTTAAAAGTCTTCGCGCCGGTGATCATATAACTCACCTCGCCGAAGTCTTTGAGATACTCAAGCGCCACAAACTCCGCCTCAATGCCGAGAAATGTTTCTTCGGCGTCAGCTCCGGCAAATTTCTTGGCCATCTCGTCTCCTGGCGGGGTATTGAGGCCGATCCTTCCCAAATTCGAGCTATTGATCAGCTCTCGGCTCCCCACAACAAGCGCGATGTTCAGCGCCTAACCGGTATGGCTGCTGCTCTGAATCGGTTTATAAGTCGCTCCTCGGACAAATGTCAGCCATTTTTCGCTCTACTAAAGGGCAGCCGACGAAGCTTCAACTGGACAGAAGACTGTGACCGAGCCCTCCAGCGACTAAAGGAGTATCTTTCCACGGCTCCGCTCCTCGTCACTCCTCAGAACCAAGAGGACCTGTTCCTCTACCTAGCTGTCTCTCCGCACGCTATGAGCTCGGTGCTCGTCCGACAGGAGGGCCGAGAGCACCAGCCAATCTATTACTCCAGCAAAACCATGACTCCCGCCGAGACGCGTTACCTCCCCCTGGAGAAGCTCGTGCTCGCCCTCATCTCAGCTTCCCGAAAGCTTGCCCCAATTTCCAGTCGCATTGCGTCATCGTCCTGACCGAGTTCCCCCTCAAATCTCTTCTCCGAAAAGCCGATCTCTCCAACCGAATCTCACAATGGGCCGTTGAGCTTGCCAATTTTGAAATCAACTTTCAGCCTCGGACAGCAATAAAGGCTCAGGTGCTGGCTGACTTCATCGCAGAGCTTACACCGCCCAACGTATCTGCTTCGGCACCCACACCGAGCACCGAAGCAGTACTCCAGGCCAACCCTAGCACAGCATGGCAGCTCTTTCACGGAGATGTTTGGAAAATGTACGTCGATGGCGCATCCAACAGCCGAGGTGCAGGTGCAGGCGTCGTTCTTCTCTCACCCTCCGGTGTCTTGCACGAAAGCTCATTCTCCATCAATTTCCCAGCCTCTAACAACGAGGCCGAATATGAGGCGTTGATCTCCGAACTCAAGACTGCCGAAGCCATTGGCATCGAAGAGCTTGTCGTTTACAACGACTCCCAGTTGGTGGTTAACCAACTCTCTGAAGAATACGAAGCTCGGGATGACCGCATGCGTACCTACCTCAGCGCCGCAGTCCAGCTCATTCAACGCTTTAAAGCAATCAGAGTCGAGCATATTTCAAGGGAACAGAACGCCCATGCCGACGCCCTCGCAGGGCTCGCTTCGGCATTCTCATGTACCGGACACCGCTCCATTTCCTTCAATTCAATTGACAAGCCCAGTTTTGAGCTCGAAGATCTACAAAAGGAAGTACTCAACATAGAGCTCGGCCCGAGCTGGATGGATGAAATCGTCCTTTACCTGAGGGAGGACTCCCTGCCCACTGACAAAAAGGAGGCTCACCGACTCCGAAACAAAGCTGCTCTCTTCTGGCTCAATCCCAATGGCAAGCTTTACCGAAGATCATTTACCGGGCCGTACTTATTGGTTGCGCACCCACATCAAGTTTCGGGCATCATCGAAGAGCTTCATGCCGGTGACAGCGGTTGTCACTCCGGTGGACGATCGCTCGCCCACCGAGCCCTCAGGGATATTGGTGGCCGACAATGAAGAAGGACTCTGAAGAGTTCGTCAAGCGTTGCAAAAAGTGCCAGATGTTCGCTCCCATTATCCATCAGCCGGCCCGGGACCTGAGCCCTCTCACCAGCCCCTGGCCCTTCTCCCAATGGGGCATGGATATCGTTGGAAAGCTCCCAGTCGCTCCGGGTGGATTCAAGTTCCTTTTAACCGCAACAGATTATTTCTCGAAATGGGTCGAGGCCGAGCCCCTGGTAACCATCGAAGAAACAGACGTCATCCGCTTTGTGTGGCGCAACATCATCTCACGCTTCGGTGTGCCGTTCGCCATAATTACTGACAATGGAGGGCAGTTTACAGGACAGAAGTATCGGGCTCTGCTTGACGAATACGGTATCAAATGGGACACGTCCACTCCGGCTTACCCCCAGGGCAACGGACAGGCTGAGGCGGCAAACAAAGCAATTTCATCCGGACTAAAGCGATGACTCGAGTCACAGCGAGGAAAGTGGGCCGAAGAGCTGCCCAGGGTACTCTGGGGCTACCGTATGACGCCTCGGCGATCAACCGGTCGCACACCTTTTTCCTTGGCATTCGGAATGGAAGCAGTCATCCCACTCCAAGTCGGACTCCCAACAATGAGAACAGAAAATTTTGATGAGTCAGTCAACAACACCACCATTGCTTCGGACCTCGATTTAGCCGAAGAAGAACGGGACAACCCAAGGATAAAGCTCGCTTCATACCAACAGGAGGTTGCAAAGGGTTACAACCGAAGCGTGCGCCTCCGGTCGTTTAAGCCTGACGATCTCGTTTGGAAAAAGGTGGTGGAGAAGTCCAAAAAGCGAAAGCTAATGCCCAATTGGGAGGGTCCTTACCGAGTTCTCAAGCACCTCGGATCGGGTAACTACAAATTGGAGAAGCTGGATGGTTCCCCCATTGCTAAGTCATGGAATGCAAACAACTTAAAAAAGTTCTACGGATAGTGCTCGGTTACCAAAGCCCGTTTTGTCCTTATTACGATGCATTTTCTTTTGAGAAAGTTTTGAAGGCAATCTGCTTATGTATTGACAATACTCCGAGTTTTAATGAGAATTCTCTTTGGCACTGTTCATACACTGATTGTTTCAATTACTTATACTTGGTCTATTCTTGCCCGGACCATTTTATACCGACTTCAGGGATATTATTCTCCTATAGGTGATACCCTCGGACAAAATTCCCACCAAGTCACCCAGGCCTCTTCGGTCGTCTGAATTTCTGGTCACTCGCTGTAAAGATACTCGGCCTTTCTCTCCGAGCCCCTTACACCGACCCACCAGAAATTTCTCACTGTTCGGACTCGCTTCGTCACGAACCTATGGCAAAAACCATACCACTTTGTGACCCCGGCCTACGTCCCTAGCAGTAATACCATTCCGCGTCTGCTCGATAAGCTCATTTCTATTAATCAGCAAGGGTGTGCAATGTCAAAAATTCATTAAAGCAGGTGCTTCTGATTCGGTCCCTACCGGCCATCAAACTAGCTGGGGCTTCGGAACGAGTCACCTTTTCTTGATTAATCTTCTTTTTTATGCTTGGCAAAACGATTCGGTTAACGCTTCGGTTAAACTTGTTTCTATAAACTTTTCAAGTCCCACCGAAGCAGGGGCTTCATAACCAAGGAGCAAACCAATCTTACAAGCATTTCAAAGTTACTTTCAAGAAAACAAAGCATTATAAAGTTTCAGCAACAATCCATAAACAAAAAGTCAATTCTTCGATATCAGACATTTACAAACTACTGGAACATCAAACTCCTAATGTCTGGAGCTGTCCAGTCAAAAGTTGCAGAAACTAAAAACATGAAAAAAGAAAGACTATCCTAAGAGTTAGTTAGGTGGTCAAGCTGATCCTCGGACGCTGGGGCATTTGGATCGGTTTGATTCCTGAGACCCTGGCCCTCGGACGCAGGCTCCACCACCTCCTCCTCCTCCTCAGGAAGGAAAAGCTCCTCGGAAGGCGCCTCAGGAAGTATGCGGAGGTCAGAGTCTTCAGGGAGGTTCAGCTTCGTCACCAAGGTTTCATGGTCATACCGAAGGCCATCCAAGAAACGGTCCCGGTGCAGCTCAACCTCAATTTCCCGAACCTGTTTCTTGTATTCTACTCCGGCTGCATCCCAACCTTCATCGTAGCCCCTCTTTCTCGCAAAGTCAACCTCTGCGGCCCGGGTGACTCGCAGTGTATTGGCATCCTCCTCGGCCTTGGCGGCTTTGGCCTCTGCCTCCACTCTCTCCTTGTCGCATCTCTGGAAATCCGCCAGGTAAAGATTGCAAGTCTCCCGAGCTAGCTTGAGGTCTTCCTCCTTCTGAGCCAGCTCCCGAGCAAGCTTGTCACTCTCCTTTTCCTGCTTCTTGCATCGGTCATTGATAGCCAATGCCCGAGCTCCAGCCTGCAAACAAAAGATACGGGAAATTCAACAAGTGCAAACTTTCAGATCGAAGAAAATGGGACGTAAACCATTAGCTCACATTGAAGAGGGACTGAGCTATCTCGGCCGTAATGTCCTCGGTCAAGCCGGTGACAGCCCGGGCGTCCCTAGGAAGAATGCTTCCTTGGAGCATCCCGAAGGCCACACCGAGGTTCTTGACGCTGTCGGCGTGGTGAATCGGTTGGCCAGCAAAATGCTGAAACTCGGGAGCCCAGGGGAGTTCCCTTGGATTGACCCAGGAGCCTTCCTCTTCTCCACCGGTTCTCCCTCTGAGCTCCTCCCGTTCCTCCTCGATCAGGATCGTCTCCTGACCTCCGGCTCCCTCCTCCCGCCGAGTCCTCTTTTCCGGGGGCTCCTGCGGTGAGACTGGGGTCGGCCTTGAAGTCCCGGCACCAGGAGTACCGGGGACTGTCCCCCTGCCCCGGCCAGCAGGCCTTCGGCGCCTCAGGCTCAGCACCTCTCGGGTTCCCGTGCCCGCCATCTCCGCGCTTAAACCGGTCCTCTCCGGCGTCTCTCGATTGATTTCCTCTCGTATAACCCCCCGAGGCGCGGATGTGCTGCCTTCGGTTCCGTCCTCTTCTCCTGCCCACTTTTCTCCCCTTCCTGCTCCTCTTTCGGCTCTCCCTCCTCGGCCTCGTCCTCGGCCTGCCCGCGGTACCCCTTGCTGCCTCGGCTTCTTCTTCAGAAAGCTCGTATAGGTTGGGACGTACCCGAGTAGCTCAGGAGCATACCGACTGGAGATCGGGATGGCGAAGGCCGCTGTAATTCGGGCTCGGTCAGCTTTCTCCCGAAGCTGCTGAACGATTCCCTCGGCTGCACGGCAAAATCAAAACAAGGGATTACTACAAAGTACGCAGGGCATAACGAAAACAAACAAAACTTCTACCGAAGAATAAATTCTATCGACCAGGAGCCCCGGTCCCAAATTGCACCCTGGTAGTCGTATCGGCATTCTCCCCGGGCCCGAACATGAAGTTGTCGGTTACCGAGAAGTAAATATTTGCCCACTCCTCGGAGTCGGGGAGATGATCGACAAGGAAAGTATCGTATCCCGTCCGGCAAGAGAGGTAGTACCGGTTGCTCTCCCGGTTGACTTCTAGGAGGTATACTCCGAAGAGCTCCTCGACCCCAAAAGTCAGATTGAACTGCCTCCTCAGCTCAATAATGCTTGTGATGATCCGGTAGGAGTTTACTGTAAGCTGGGAGGAGGTAAGGGAAACGGTTTGCAGGACTCGTCAGACAAATTGGTGGAGGGGGAATCTGATCCCTCCCTCGGTGATTGCCATCAAGGGAAAGATCAACTCCCCCGGTCGGTGAGGAAGTGTCTTCGGGTTGTTGTCAGGAAGCAGCCGGACCTCCACGTCAGGAGGGATGCTGTAAACCCTTCTGAACTCGGCGAGGGCAGCCGGTGTCCCATTAAAGTATTGGTTCAAGTAAGGGCATGGCCTCATCGACCTCCTTCGTCCCCGAACCTCCTCGGGGGCATCAGCGAATGGGCCCGGTCCACGGCCAGAAGTGCTTGGGGTTTCCATCTCCCAAGATGCGAGGGCTGTAACTGGGCGCGAAGCTCTAAGGTGGTCCGAGGGCTCAATGACGTCCAGCGGAATTCGGTAGACGGCCTGGGCACGACACTCCTCAAAAATCTCCTCAAGATCGGCATAAAGGGAGCTACTGGTACTGTCCGAGGAGACTTCAATGACCATTCGCCCCTACCTAGCAAGAAAAGACGTGCAAAAACCCGTTAGCTATATGCTCAGGGAAAAGCAACATGACCTAGCAAGCATGGGGCGAAATGGTCATCGCTCCTCAGTAGGTTCCTAGGCACCTCTCCCCGAGAAAGGTGCCCGAGGCCGGTGGTCGTTTCTATGGTCTCAGGTTGAAGATTGGCCTCGGGAAGAATGCGGGCCTCGGGTTGAATCTGGAGCTCGGGAAAACTAAGAACAGCGCAGGAAACGCCCAGCGCCGCCGCGGGAAGAACGACGGCGAGCGGCAGAACAATCCCAACGCTTGAGAAATGGGGATTGGAATGAAGAAAACTTGAAGAAAATGATCAAAACGCGAAAACTAGCGACTGAAGATCGTCATACCTGAGTTTCGTGACGAGATCCGCGTCCAAAAATGCTCAAAATCTCGATCAAATGCTGGGAACAGACGGCGGCGGCGGTTCGACTTCAGAAGCAGCGAGAGCGTAGCCGTCTTCCCTCTGCCTTCCCTATTTATAACAAGAGAGACGGAGTTAGGCGCGAGAAACGAAGCGTCGTGCACCGAGCCGTCAGATCTTCGACGCGTGTCGCCATCGGACGGCTAGTATCAAGGACTCTGCACCAAGGACAGGTGCCGGATATTCAGACCTTAGGCATGTTGACGCGTGTCACCGTAGCGACGTTTCGTACCAATCAACTGACATGGCACGTGCCGAGGCAGCTTTTTGATTCTGAGACCTCGGCAACAGCTGACACGTGGCTCTTCTCTGGCGCGGGTTGAACGGAATCTATCGAAGCAATTTCACTCTTCGGTTATTCTCTAAAAAGATCAAGGCCTGATATCTCATACGATGGGGTCAAGACCCTGAAGCAGAGGTGCGAAGCTCCAGGGACTTGAGGGGCTATTGTGGAGGCTTCGGTCATGGTTTTGGTATATAACCGGACCACCATCAACCGAGGCCTCATATTAACACGGGCCTGTGTATACCTTTCTGTTTACTCGCTCGGCGTCAGGTCTCCTGTTGACACTTCGGTTAATTACCGAGGTGTGCATTCCGTTTGGGCCTCTTGGCAGAATGCAGCATAGCAGGAGGGGACCATGAGCAACACGTGGCGAAAAGGATCATCTGGGCCAAGCCTGCCCATGTGCTTCGTAACCGTCTTATCCAGTGCGTCATCTATGACGTCACCCGAGGCGGTTACCTAAGCGTGACCTCCACGCACTAGCTTGGAGCCCAAGTTAACCTAGGTCTATAAATACAAAGGGATACTCATCTTTGAGAGGTATGCCATCTTACCCTAACCCTAGACTCAAAAGCATCTCTCCTTACATCTAACTTGATCGTCGGAGGGTCACTAGGCTATTCCAGCCTTAGTGACTTGGTGCAGGGTCAGCGGCGGAGGAACGGAGTAGCGGAAGTGAAGTACCAGTTCAGGCGAAGGTCCCTCCTCCTAAATCGAACCCCTACACCAGCCCTAGTGACTTGTTGCAGGTCTAGAGGCAGGGGAACGGAGCAGCGGAAGAGGAATACTAATTCAGGTCAAGGTCCCGTCAAATCGAACCCCTACAGTGTGCAAAAAATTATAAAAAAATTCCAGTTGATGTAATAACAAGGCGATTATTAGCAGAAGTACAGCTGATTGCGCAATTTCACCTCTGATTTTTATCCTTTGTGGGTAACAAAAAACACGCAAGATAGGATAGTCCGGTGTCTCAACTCTTAACAAATTTAAAGATTACCCAAGGAGGACACGTCATGCTTTGGAAATTACATGGAACCAAGGATATCAAGTCCGAGAAACTACCATATTGCTTTTGGTACATTGGTGACAGGTAGCCATTACATGGGACTAACAACAAATGATATAATTCTCAAAAATAAAGTGAAGGGTGAATGACAAACAGGTCCTAACTCGGATAGAGATGGTAAGAGTAAGTGTAGTTATCCAGAGGATCAAAACTTTCACGCGGTAAGGAGCCAAGAAGCAGTCCTGCAATAGGGGACTAAGCTCCAGTAGTCGAGTTCAGATGGGTTACATTTAAAAAGACATTAAGACTACATTTAAAAAGAGTATTTTACTATTTTAGCTTCTTTGCATAGATAAATATAGTGGGATTCTGGAAAATTAGGGAGAGAAAGGCAAAGATACAGAAATATGAAAAGACATCTATGTTGACAAGATTGGAGGAGGAAATAAAGAAAAGTAACGACTCTCTTTCAAGATCAAATCAGTGATGAAAGACTTCAGGATAGAAGCATTTCTTGCTTTCCTACAAGAAATATACTTTGAATTGCATCCAAATAAATTGAGAATAAAGTAGATGATTCAATAACAACTTACCAGAAGTGACTTATGATATGAAAATTCTAATCTTAATTCATAGTTCCATTTAGATGTTGTCATTTGAAGCTAATGTTGTCTCTTTTTGTGTATTGCAAGATTAAACTTTAAATTTTGTTCTCTATCGCTTTCTATCATATTAATAAAATTGGTAAGAGAAGCATTCCCTGAAATCAACCGGATGATGATCATTGAATGGTTCTTCATGAAACATGATCGCTGCTTAAATCCCCACTAAATATGGAAAAAGAAGAAACTTCAGTTATACGATTTGGAAATAATATTGCTCACGACTACTGCTTTAAGTAAATGAACTTTTAGCCAAAAATATTTGCAGCAATATTATAAAAGTTGACTAAAATGAGCCCCTCCACTTGAAATAAATCTTATTCCCTCCGTCCCTTTTTAAGTGTCCTACTTCGTAACTCCAACTTATTAAAAAGACATCATCATTACACCTTTCACATCAACTTTTTTCTCCACTTTCCCTACTTACCCATCATCATTACACTTTTATTTACTAACTTTTCAAAATAAAATCTACTTTTAGGGACAAAATAGACAGTACACCAACTTTTACCCCCCTAACTTTATAAAATGGACACTTATTAAGGGACAGTCCAAAATGAAATACTGGACACAAAAAAAGGGACGGAGGGAGTACTTGGGTTTGTTAGGTAGTCTAATATCTTTATTGCCTTCTATCGGTTCAGGAAACGTTTTCAGCAGATTCGATAAATGGGTTCTTTTATTATTAGAATCCACTTTTCATTGTAACCGCTCTCTACAAGTCCTTTACTTGATAAAAGGCCACTGCATTGTATGCAAATGTATTATCATTTTTTGAGTCAGAATTGAAATTATTTAGAGATAAATGGGTGGTTGAAATTATGTAACTTAACAATTGTCACTGATATAAAAATCTATGGGAGTATGATAGGCACCAAAAGCCAATATGTCTTGAATTTACTCCGAGTATGTAACCTTTGTAAATTGTTGCGACATGGTAAAAAGATCAGGGACACCCCTTCATTACAGACAAACTTATGTATCCGAGAAGAAAGACAAAGGGAAAGGATCTCCTCTTACCAAGGACCATATAAATGTTGCCATCTCAAAAGCATTCTACACATGCAAGAATAATGATGATTAAAACAAATGGAAGTATCCATATGAAGGGAACTAACCATTCAGTGGGTCAACCAGATAAAATATATCGTCACAAAAGTATACCTGAAATGATATGAATTGTATTAACCATAACTATATCTCTGGTTTCCTAAACCAAAAGAGATCATCACGTGGTTTTACTTGAGTTCCAAAAAATTTTCCCTTTGGCTCCACAGTCTCAAGTGCTAACAATGACACAACATGCTGGAGTTTTGTTCCGACCAACATGACAAGCTACATGTGCCAAATATTGGATGTTAGAAGTATTGACTAGACACTTATCTTAAGAACATAACTACAAGACTAGCGAAAACTTACAATGGCAGGGACAAAGGAAAGCCAGAAGTAAATGTTCAAACCTGTGACATGGTGCCATAAATCTCTTTGGTTAATCAAGCCAAACTGATGTAATCACCATAACTTCTATCAAAAAGCACAAAATCTTAGAATTTGGGAACCCACAATTTACCATGAATATTGATAAAGATGCATAGTATGGCATAAGCCCGGAGTGGCCAGCTGCAAAAATTATACCACCATCAATTCCAATATTAATTTTCCTTTTTTCATCCCATTTCTGCCCTACCATCAAGATGATTAATGATCATAAACTGAGAAAAGCACAGAAAAAATACATTAAGTTTTAGTCAACTCTCTTAAGATTTAAGTAGCATGACTTAATGGGGCATTGGTGGGTAAACCAAACCAAACTAAACTAAGCTCAATTGGGCTCCGTTGGATGACTCTTTTTTCTCCATCGTGCTCTTCCAAGGTTCATATAACCAATTAAGCACACTAAATTCGTCTCGGTTTTACCCCAACATCCCATGTCAAGTTCAATGTAGATCTTTGTTTGAGGGAGCCAAAAAAAATATAAAGGTTTGGTGTTGGTCTATGTTATATTATATTGGCTTGGATAAGGTGCAGTTACATTCCAAAGGGTCAGATTCATATAATTTTCCCTTCTTAGGACATGGAGACTCTACGCATATTACTATATATATTTCTTCTCCTTTCAAAAGTAAGCAGTGTTTACAAGCTGACATGTATTTCACGTTAATATGAGAGTTTGTGCATAAAATTTTGGTAAACTGAAATTACTTGCACCCACTAAGTGTAGGGAGGTATTCCTGAAAAGGCAGAAATAAGACCCGAACACGTGGTTACGTGGGACCATGGTATAAATATGATAGAGATAGTCGTCGAGCGGGACGATGGTCGGCGATGTGGACTAGTGACATGACAAGTCATTTGTCCAGGAAGGTTGTACGAGTCTTGGTCCAGTAAACATAAGAAGTTATTGGACCAAGAGACTAATAAAGGAACAATGACATGTGAAGTCACTGGTCCAAATAGTTTGTTCGGCAATAAAAGGGCCAAACAGGAGGAGAGCTCTTGAGAAGACATTGGTCCAAGTAGTTAAATAAAGGACCAATTACATGAGAAGTGACTGATCCAGGCAGTCTGTTCGGCAATGAGATAGTTGAACAAAGAAAGAACTCCAATCAAGAGCTGAAGCAGAGGAAATACTCTAAGAGGTTCCAGGACTGTAATGTTCCATGAAGGAATGGGATCCCGTGAATATAGGATCCAGGAAAAATACCCAACGGGAATGGGATGTTCGGCCAGCTATGAAAAAGAGTCCTAAAATGATTAAGGTAGTGAACTGATAAGGGAACGAGAATCTAAGATATCATGAGTTTTCTACATGAGATGGAATCCTAGAGCGATAGGGATATGCTTGGGCAGCAAATATCTATGAATCTATAAATACGAGGTAAACCTAAAGGTAAAAGGTACGCAATACTTAGCAATACGATTATTCTCCTGCTGATAATTAGGGTTTTTTTGCTAGTACGAGATACTAACTTAGGCATCGGAGGGCCTTTGCCACGAGAGACAAGGGTGCGCTCACCCCATTGTCTATTTTGCAGATTAGGGTTTCAACGACGAACTAGGGTTCTGGTCAAGAAGCACGGGAAGCCATTACGATCTAGTGCTGTTCAAAGCACTACTTGATTTTGTCCACCTACAATTGGCGCCGTCTGTGGGAAACGAAAGAGTTCTCTTTGAAAAATGATCATGGTGGAAGAAAATCCAACGACGCCGCTCGACCCAAAGAATCTGCTAGGTGGAGGAAGAGATAAATCTCTACCAGGGGCTCTGAGAAAGCCTGAAGGCAGACATAAGAGGAAGGCGACAAGCAAGGGCAACACCCTTACCGTCCTGGATGGCTCCATGAATAGGGAGGACAAGACAGCCACAGAGTCCACAAGAAGGAATAAATCCCATCGTGGAGGAGAGTCGGTTGTACACTCGAAAAGTGTGCACAATAATGAATACATCCTCAATAAAAAGAGGCAGAAAATCGAAGAGTTTGCTCGACTGATCAAGAGATGAGAGCATGAGATCCGGAAGTTAGAAAGGATCCGGGAGCACCCTGAGGACTCTGGACTTTCATGAAGAAATTCCAGGGAAGACAGGTATGCTATGGTGAAACACAAAAGGCTCATTCATGAGGAAGAAGGAGCAAGAGCTCCACCCCAAGGCTACATAAAGCTTCTCCACGAAAAAGGAGGAGCAAAAGTAAAAGCTGAACACTAGAGCAGCGAAGGACTTCTTCAAGAAAAAGGAGCAGAAGCCAAAGTCCCACCCACGAGGAGGGAGGGACCAGGAAACACCACAGGGATAGGTACGAAAGACCTGACTCCGATTGAAAAAAGAATAAACCCAACAAGACAAAGGGACTAGAAGACGAGACCATGACTGCATGAGAATCAGCACAAGAAGTACTTAGCAATATTGCATCCTCCCCTTTTTGTAAGAAAGTTACAGGAGGTAAGGCTACCGAGCAGGGTGAAGCACGGAACGTTTATCCTTAACGAGACAAATACAGACCCCATGGCACACATACAGTACTACCAACAGGCAATGTTTATGCATGAGGGGGATGATGCAATTATGTGCAAGATGTTCCCATCGAGTTTGGGTAAGGTAGCTTTGTCTTGGTTCCATAAGTTGGGTCCGCGCTCCATCCGAGGATGGGGGCAGTTGGCCAAGGAATTCACTGCTCAGTTCCTGACGAGCAGGAAAGCGCCAAAGATGTTTGAGGGCCTCTCCGTTATGAAACAGGGGGAGAATCAGCCGATCAAGGACTATGTGAAGAAGTACTGGGAAACTTTCAACAAGATTAGACCAGTCGACCATCTAGGATGTCGAAAGGAATCCCGCCGAGAAAATGGTGGAAGGCTTGAAAAAGATTCAGATCAACGAGACTGATCCAGAAAGGTATTTCCTGATTGGGGAAACCTGAACAAAGAAGAAGAGAAAGAGTTGGCTGGGTTCCTCAAGAAGCAAGTTAATGTGTTTGCTTAGGTACCCGAATAGATGCTTGGGGTATATGCAAATGTGATTTGCCACCACTTGAATGTGGATCCACAACATAAGTCCGTGATGCAGAAAAAGAGACGATCAGCCGTACAGCACGTGGACACCGTTATCGAAGAGGTTAACCGGTTACTGGAAGCAAAGGCCATTGGAGAAGTTTACTACCCAGAATGGTTGTCTAACACCGTGGTAGTAAAGAAAAAGAATGGGAAATGGCGAGTCTGTGTAGATTTCACAGATTTGAATAAGGTGTGTCCAAAAGATAGCTTTCCACTCCCAAGGATAGATCAATTGGTTGATGCAACTGCTGGGTATGATCGGATGAGTTTCCTCGATGCATATCGTGGATATCATCAGATTGCTATGTACGAGCCCGATCAAGAAAAGACTTCCTTTAAACGCCAAGAGGATTATATTGCTATAGTGTGATGCCTTTTGCCTTGAGGAACGCCGGAGCAACTTACCAGAGGCTGACAATGATTATGATAAAAAAGTTGCTCGGTAAAATTATGGAGGTTTACATAGATGACATGGTGGTCAAGAGCAAAGAAAGGCAGGATCACATAGTTGATTTAAAGGAAGCCTTTGAGATTCTAAGAGAGTACAACCTGAAGCTCAACGCCTCGAAGTGTGCGTTTGGAGTAGGCTCAGGAAAATTCTTGGGCCACCTTGTGACCATAAGAGGGATAGAGGCAAATCCTGTTCAAATCACAGCTTTGCAAAAGCTCCAAAGTCCAAGGACCATGAAGGAGGTCCAAAGACTGACTGGAATGGCCGCGGCCCTTAATAGATTCATTAGCCGGTCCAGAATGCGAACAGGCATTCCAAGACCCGAAGAAGTACTTGACAGAAGCCGCACTCTTGTCCACTCCCGATCCGGGTGAGTCTTTGATTTTGTATTTAGCAGTTTCTGAGCATACTGTAAGTGCAGTATTATTAAGGGACAAGGGGTCCGAGCAAATCCCCGTGTATTATGTGAGCAAGACATTGCTAGATGCAGAAACGAGATATCTGCCCCTCAAAAAATTGGTCCTGGAATTGAGGACAGTAGCGAAAAAGTTGCCCCATTACTTTCAGAGTCATAAAATTGTGGTTTACGCAGAATTTTCGTTGAAATCATTGCTACGAAAGGCAGATTTCTCAGGACGTATATCAATTTGGTTGGTGTAGCTAAGTCAGTACGATATTGTTTATGAGCCGTGCACTGCAATAAAAGGGAAAGTGTTGGCAAACTTTGTGGCAGAATTCTCGCAAATAGTAGCTCCACGGCCTCCTAAGAGAAAAGAGTAGATGCCTGGGCCGCTAGCCAAGAAAGAAAAGGCATTAGCCGATCCCTTAGGATGGAAATTATTCGTTGACGAATCAGCCTGTAATACTGGATCAGGAATTGGGGTTGTGCTTTTTCCTCCTGAGGGAGTAATGATAGAGTTGTCTGTTTGGCTGGGTTTCAGTGCATCGAACAATGTGGCGGAGTATGAGGCACTCCTAGCTAGCTTGAGAAGTGCAAAAATCTTGAAGTTAAAAAGAATACGAGTGTACTGTGATTTACAACTTGTGGTGAACCAGTTGTCCAGGGAATAAGAAGCCCGGAACGAAAAGATGGCAGCCGACATGGAGGCCACCAAGGATCTGCTTGACACTTTCGAAAAGGTGTACATTGAGCAAATAAGTTCTGGGCAGAATGCACATGCAGATTCACTTGCTTGGTTGGCTACAGCTGTGTCAACCGAATTTAAAAGAAAAGTGGCAGTAGATTATCTTGCTGAGCCGAGCATTGGAAGAAGTGTGGAAATGGTCTTGGACGTGAACCAAGGACCAAGTTGGATGGATCCAATTGTGGGGTTCCTACGAGATGGGACACTCCCTAGAGATAAAAATGAGGCTCACAAGATAAAGACAAAATCTACATAGTTTTGGCTGTCACCTGAAGGAAAGTTGTATATGAAGTCCTTCACTGGATTGTACTTACTTTGTGTGCACCCCAAGATGGTGCAGAAGTTCCTCCACGAGATTCAAGAGGGAACATGTGGAAGCCATGCTGGGGGCAGGTCCACTGCCCACGAGCAATCACCCAAGGATATTGGTGGCCACAGATGCAAGAAGATGCAAAGGTGTATGTGAAAATTTGTGAGAAATGTCTAAAATTCTCACCAATGATCCGAACATCAGCTGAAGATCTGGTCCCATTGACAAGTCCTTGGCCATTCACACAATGGAGGATGGACATCATGGGTCAACTTCACAAGGCAACTGGAAATAGGAAATTTCTGTTGGTAGCAATAGATTATTTTACAAAGTGGATTGAGGCAGAGCCATTGGACAAGATCACTGAACCTATGATAGAAAGGTTCGTGTGGAAGAGTATTATTACTCGATTTGGGGTCCCTTATTCGTTGATTACGGATAATGGGCCCTAATTTCAGAAGAAGTTCAAGACCTTTTGTGCCCAATATGGGATCAGGAATTATTACTCGACCCCAGCCTACCCAAAGAATAATGGGCAGGCGGAAGCATCCAACAGAACCATACTTGACGGGATCATGAAGAGGTTGGACAAAGCAAAGGGGAAATGGCCCGACGAATTGCCACTGGTCCTGTGGGCGCACCGAACAACTCCTAGGAGGTCTACGAGAGAGACCCACAATTCATTAGCATATGGAATAGAGGTTGTTATTCCATTGGAGGTGGGTTTGCCGACCAACAGGACCACTTTGGTTGAAAGTGGAGGCAATGACAGAGCCTTGGAGATTGAATTGGATCTTACCGAGAAACGGAGATAGAGGGCTCTAGTGCATTTGGTCTCATATCAGGAGTAGCTGATGAAAAGCTACAACAAGAGCGTCCCCCCACGAGCATTTGGTGTTGGAGACCTTGTGCTTCGAAAGGTGCTCGGCAATACTAAGGTGACCAACGAGGGTAAGTTGGGGGCCAATTGGGAGGGCTCATATCGAGTTACTGAAATTCTGGGTATAGGGGCTTATAGATTGGCAGACCTGGACGGGAACCCGGTGCCAAGGCTCTGAAATATCCATAATCTGAGGAAGTTCTTTGTTTAAAAGACTTCAGTTTGATTTTTCATTCTGTTTTAGGATGCACATCATGATTGTGTGAGAATTACGAATAGAATTCCCTTGTTTTTTAAGCTTTTGTTAGTTGCAAGGGGTACGCATAATGCGCCCTTGAGTTTTGAATTATGAATAAAATTCTCAAATTTTGGTGTAACATTTTGTGCTAGAATACGAAGCTAGGTTCTTTTTCCTCCCTTCGTATTGTGGAGCTGAGAGTTGGTCCATATCCGTACGAATTTATAAGGTACGAAATTTACCAAGTACGAAAACACTTGGGTTGCATACGTGAACATGCATTAGTCGTCTAAGTATGAGAAACTTAGGCATAAGAGCAACAACTATCTGAGTACGAGCAAGTATAGGCATTTGTCCAAGTTTGAAAAACTTGGGTTGCATACGAATACATGCAAAGCTTCCGAGTACGAAATACTCAGGTTGCATACGAAGAAATGCAAGGAATATTTCCCAGAAAGTGAAACCTTGGAATGCATATGAGAACATGCACAATTCTGCCAAATATGAATACATTTGGGCATTTGTCTAAGTACGAGAAACTTAAGAGTATAACCTAAGTACGAATACACTTAGGAGTTGGCCTAAGTATGTGAAAACTTGGGGAGCATACTGTAGGGAGGTATTCCCGAACAGATAGTTTTAGTTGCCGAACACGTGATATTTGGAGCACGTGGTAAGTATGATAGGACTTATCGCCTAGCACTATGGTGAACGGTGATGATATGGGAAGTCATTGATCCATACAATTTGATCGGCTAATAAAGACAAAAGACATGTGAGGTCGTTAGTCCAGGTAAATTGATAAAAGGACCAGTTACATGTGAAGTCACTGGTCCAAGCCGTCTGTTTGGCCTTGAGATGGCCGAACAAGAGAAAGAGCTCCAATTAAGAGTAGGAGCAGAGGGAATACTCTGGAAGATTCCAGAATAAGTCATGTCCCGTAAAGGAATAAGATCCCGAGGATATAGGATCTAAGAAAGATACCCAATGAGAATGGGATGTTCGGCCAGTAATGGAAGAGAACCCTAAAAAGGACTCTTTTCTAATAAACTGATAAAGGAAACGAGAATCCTTGATATCTTGGGTTTCCTATACGAGATGGGAATCCGATGGCAACAGGGATGCTTGGGCAACAAGCATACGAAAATCTATAAATAAGAGGTAAACCTAGAGGTAAAAGGTACGCAATACACTGCATTCTTATTGTTTTCCTACTGATAATTAGGGTTTGACTGCTAGTACGTGATACTAATTTTGGCATCGGAGGGCCTTTGCCACGAGAGGCAAATGTGCACTCACCCCTTGTCTATTTTGCAGATTAGGGTTCCGACGACGAATTAGGGTTCCGGTGAAAAGGCACGAATAAGCCGTTGCAATCCAAGGTGATCCGAAGCATCAATTGTTTTCATCCCCCTACACATACGAGAATATGCAGATTTATCTAAGTACGAATACACTTAGAAATTTTTTCGAGTACAAAATACTTGGATTGCATACATGAACATGCAACATTATCTAAGTACGCATATACTTAGAGGTTTATCCAAGTACAAACACACTTGAAGAGCAATCAAACAAGTTAGAGTACGAAATACTTAAACTGTGTCCGAAAAAACACACAAGTCTGCCAAGTACGAAACGCTTGGGCGAGCAAGCACAGTACAAAAGATACGTATGAATGAACGCACGAAGTTGGCCAGGCACGAAGCGCCTAGGTTTGTAAATAAATCTGGAACGGATTGAGTATGGTTGAGGTATACGAAGAGACACACAAACCCGACTAAGTACAAGTACTTAGATGTGTAAACACACGAAACTTAGGTGCGTACGAACAAACGCACAAATTTGCTAAGTCTTAAAAACTTAGGTGCCTATGAATAGACGCACAAGTTTGGCTAAGTATGAGTACACTTAGGCAATGGCAATGAATAAATGCCGAAATCCGATTGAGTATAATCAAACTCAGAATTTGGCTAAGTATGAATAAACTTAGGCCATGGCAATGAGTAATGCCCAAGTCCGATTGAGTACGATCAAACTCAAAATTTGGCCAGGTGCGAATAATCTTTGGCCATGGCGATGAGTAGTGCCAAAGATTGATTGGGTATGAATAAACCTGAATTATGACAACGACGAATGTCAACAGTAGACCCCAGTACAGAAAGGTTTGGGGCCCAAGCAATGAACATTGCTCTGATACAAGCAAAGCCTGAGATAAGCTAGGTACGACATAAACAACAGTGGATTGGCTGAAAACGAGTATGCTTAGGCTTTGGCAGTAAGGAATGCCGAAATCGACGAAATCCGAGCAAACCTAGGCCTTGGCAACGTATGAGATCTAAATTGAAGCAATTAGGACTTGGTATTGGTATTGGATAAACAGTCATGTTTGGCCAATAACTAGGGATAAGTCATCGTGCAAGACGGTGGTCGGTTATATGGACCAGTGACATGAGAAATCATTGGTCCAGGAACTGTACGGGGCCAAGGACTAGTGAACATTAGAAGTTATTGGTCCATGAGATTGATTAAAAAACCAGTGACATGTGAAGTCACTTGTCCAAGTAGTCTGTTCGGCAACGGGAGGGCTGAACAATAGGAGAATCGTGGGATGCATACGATCACATGCACAGATCAGCCAAGTACGAAACACTTGGGTTGCATACATGGCCATGCGACATCAACTAGGTATGAATAAACTTAGACATTTTCCCATAAATGTGCAATCCTGGGGAGCATACGAGAATATGCAAGGGTAAATACACTCAGTAAATTTGTCCAAATGCGAAGCAATTGGAGTGCATACGATAACATGCATATTTTTGCACCTAACTTGGAAGCAAAATTCCCTAAGTACGAAATACTTAGGTGCATACGATAACATGCACAAAACAGCTAGGTACGAGCAACCTTAGCTGGTTATCCAAAAGTATGAATAAACTCGGAGAGCATGAAGGCATATAAAATTAGCAAGTTAAGTACGAAACATTTAACACATATGTGAAGCCAACTAAGTGTGACAAAACTTAGCATTTGGGCAAAATCTATTAGCACGCAGGGCCAGTAATCTTTCTACAGAGGGAATCTAGAGAGAGAATGACGGGTTTTAAAGATGGGACGAAATCCCAAATATATCCTAATGAGTAGGGTGGCGTATGTGAAACGTCACCCCAGACGCCGTTTGGGCGTTCCGTTCCCTAAAGGCGCTTGTCCGCTTTTAATGTGGGCAAAACGAAGTATGCCATGAATAAAGTTAAGAGCAGGAAAAAGCCTGTCCAGCCCAAAGAATGAGACATTTTTCCTAGGCAAATGATGAAAGTGGCACCAATTTTGTGAAACAAGGTGCAGGAGCAGAATGAATTTACTCGGTACTTGGGAGCTTTGCTCGTCATTTACGTACAAATGATGAGTAAAGCTGGGAGCAATTGTAGGGAGGTATTCCCGAAAAGGCAGAAATAAGACCCGAACATGTGGTTACGTGGGACCATGGTATAAATACGATAGGGACAGTCGCCGAGCAGGACGATGGTCGGTGATGTGCTCCAATGACATGAGAAGTCATTTGTCCAGGAAGGTTGTACGGGTCTTGGTCTAGTAAACATGAGAAGTTATTAGACCAAGAGACTAATAAAGGAACAGTGACATGTGAAGTCACTGGTCCAAATAGTTTGTTTGGCAATAAAAGGGCGGAACAGGAGGAGAGCTCTTGAGAAGACATTGGTCCAAGTACTTAAATAAAGGACCAGTTACATGAGAAGTGACTGGTCCAGGCAGTCTATTCGGCGATGAGATAGCCGAACAAAGAAAGAACTCCAATCAAGAGCTGAAGCAGAGGGAATACTCTAGGAGGTTCCAGGACTGTGATGTTCCGTAAACGAATGGGATCCCGAGAATATAGGATCCAGGAAAGATACCCAACGGGAATGGGATGTTCAGCCAGCTATGGAAAAGAGTCCTAAAAGGACTAAGGTAGTGAACTGATAAGGGAACGAGAATCCAAAATATCCTGGGTTTCCTATATGAGATAGGAATCCTAGGTTTACAGGGATGCTTGGGCAGCAAGCATCTATGAATCTATAAATACGAGGTAAACCTAAAGGTAAAAGGTACGCAATACGTAGCAATACGATTATTCTTCTACTGATAATTAGGGTTTTTCTGCTAGTACGAGATACTAACTCAGGCATCGGAGGGCCTTTGCCACGAGAGGCAAAGGTGTGCTCACCCCCTGTCTATTTTGCATATTAGGTTTCCGACGACGAATTAGGGTTCCGATCAAGAAGCAGGAGAACCATTACAATCTAGTGCTGTTCAAAGCACTACTTGATTTTGTCCACTTACACTAAGAAGAGTCCAAGTCCATGTAACATAGATCTTGGTTATAGTTTCTGTTTGGTAAGTGTAGGAGCTTGTTTAGAAGCTCATGGTTTTCGTTTTCTCCTGCTCTCTACCTCTTCCTATCTTTTAATAATTTTCAAACATGCTGGCAGGAGCACATTTTTCCTCCATATATCTATTCAAGCACAAACATCTACTTGAAACAAATTTGGCCTAGGTGCGGATTTTAGGCTAGAAAAACCAAAAGGATGACCTATTCCAGATTGAAAATACTCAAATCAAGATGTGTACTAACTACCGCTCTCTTTTTCTTCTTCCCTTTCCATATCTTGAGAAGTCCCTCAATGGTCAAACAGGACAATGTGCGCTTATTTAGAAGAACATTTTGCATCAGCACAATCCATGAATTAAAGATTTATACTAAATACGTTGATCAATTCAATGGATGCACACCTGATCCCCACCATTCCATAGAACTCATCTTCCATGCTCCGAACCACGTATCTGTGGAAATTATATGTATGTGGAAGTTGGTGATTCTGCAAATTACAGCACCAGAGAACAGACCACATTTAGAATTCATTACAGCAGGACAGTGATACATATTGACATCGAACCAACAATATGGATAGCAATTCAAACACCTGTGGATAACACAATAAAGCAATGGTGTGAGAGATCCCATGGTGACCTAAATGAGTAACATATGGTGAAACTGTATGGAGAAGTTAAGCACCAATATAAAATCTGTGCGCTGAAGGTAAATTTGCTAAATGGAAGAAAGACAAGTAGCCAATAGAAGGATAAGGCTCCAAGAAGATTTGAAGAATGCATAGTCCTTGCCAAATAGGTATTAGTAACCATGTTTCTACATATAGAAAAGGTAGGTTAGTCGATTTATCCCACGCAGTCTAAGCTGACATATCTTCCATTTTATTGTGTAATCTCTGATACAAAACCTTTTCGGGTTCCTTTCACTCACTTATAACACGATCAAGTAAAAAAACGGAGTCACTAAAATTATGGTAGTTAAATGGGATTCTTATTCAGAGTTTCATACAACTACTTCAACATTTCATTTGTTGTTACGGTTTCTGTGAGCTACAATTATGCGTGTTAGTCTAGGATTCTTATTCAGAGTCTCATACAAGCCTTTCTTCTCCTTTCTTCCTTGGCTTCTTGTTTGTTCTTCTTTCACCCATTGAAAGAGTAAGCAAGCAGCCCCTTTCATACATTATCCACACCCAACGCTCATCATCCATCCATTAAACCCTCAAGTTCAAGGCTCAAACACACCACCAAACTCAACACCAAAGGTATACCACCTTTGTAAAGCTTTCTGTTCTGACCCCAAAGGGGGGTTGGCAGGGTCAAGGCTGGTAATCAATACCAATCTTGGCTCTAAAGCTGGCAAGGTTTCAAAAACCGTGTGTCGTTAACAATGGCGCACGCCAATAGTATCGAGCCGTATGCCAGTCATGGCTTTACATGCAGTACTTGCGTGGGGATCAGTGTTTAGCTATTTTCTATTCTTTCTTTTATTTTATCACCCTATTGCATGCCAAAAACCAGTTTACAGCTTTCTGTATTTAAGAACTGTGTAGTTGTAACATTCAATATGTGTTTCTGTCACTTTGGAATGCCTCTGGGATATCCTTCTGGTTATGTTCCAGAGCCCAAAAAGTGCAAAACTAAGCACTGGACAAAAATGGTGTAACTGGCGTACGGTATCTATATACTGGCGTACGACAGTTAGATCTAGCCTAGTGGCTCGCCATTGCATGGCAACTAGGCCTTGGCCTCTGTTTACTCCCCCATAATGTTTATGAGGTATTCTGTTTATTTTATGGCTCTAAAGCCATTTTAAATGTCTGTAACTAAATATAAACTGTGATATAAACTGCGTGGCTTGTCCTGGATGTGCACTGGTCCTTTCCAGAGCCCAGAGGGTTGAAAGTAAGAGCTATGAGTTTAAGTTTACTGGAGTATGCCAGTCCATGTGTGGTGTGCGCAGGTCAGGTCTGCATGCAGTGACTTGGTCAGTGCATGCTTGCCTTCTTCCTGCGCACATTCCCTTGGACCAGTGTGTTCCAGTTTATTCAAAATACTCACAGAAGTTTGTTTTCAATCTTTATTACTTGTTTCAATAAAGCAAACATACCATTTTATCACATATTGCAAACTTGTTACTGTTTAATCCCCTCTGACTGTTCCCCCGCCCTAAATGGCTAAAAGTTGATCAAAAGAGAGAATCAAATGTTTTACAAAATGCCCGAGTTGAGATCAATCTCCGGATTGGGCAAGAGGGGTGCCTTAAAACCCTTCCCCTTTCGTAACCTGGCTCCAGAACCCTAGATATCGAAGGTGACGATGGACCAGTCTATGCCTTTTTCAAAATCAAACAACGTAGCAAACGTTTCAAGTTCGGTTCCTTGGGTGGTTTACCGCAAAACCCGAGTGGCGACTCTGAATCGTAGCGTTTTGCCATGCTTTTCCAAGAAAGGGTGCACCCAATTTTCACAGGATTTTAGGGGCGTGTGCCCACAGTGACGACTCTGCTCGAAAAAAAAATTGCATTGGTCTATACTTGGAAATTAATACTCTCGAGAACAATCCTTCAAAAGTTTGTCAAATAGTACGCTTCACGCTGCTGAAGAACGGAATGGTGGCTTAACAGGATCTCCGCATCCGACCAATTCGAACTCGGACTTTTCCAATTGTTCACTTGAGTAGTTTTCTCCAAGTATCGATTAATAAAAGTGAGCCATATTTTAAAAGGCATTTTTGCAAACGTTGTGATTCTCTTTCATTAATCAATCTTTTAGCATTCTTCATGTGCATCGATGTTGGCTAGCCCCGTTGAGGTGTTTTGGGTAACCGGCACAGTTTACTGGAGCCCGGAGTTCTTGAACGCCTAACAACCTTGGACGATGATGAGTCATTTTGCCGTTCAACCGTTGGACTGCAATACGCGGGCAACGGGAGGTATATCTTAGCTTTAGTCAGAGGAACCCCTTCAAACCAAAACCGGCCTCTTCATATACAAAGCACTAGAACTCTCCAAACTAGGACAGGTACCTACAAGGTAAGATTTATTTTCATCTAACCCCCATATACTGTCTATGTGTTACTGCTTTCCTTATTGCATGCACTGTACATACATACCGTTTTGCGTAGGAGCATGATAGGGCGGCTTTTAGGTTGTTTCTTGTCGAGTTTGTCTTATGCCTATTAGGACGCTGCCATGGCCCGATGATGAGTCGTGCATCTCAATGGTGCACGTTATCAATTTTCAAAAGTCCTTGGATCAACGAGACTTTGGGAAATCAATACTTTCTAAGGCTTTGTCTAAACCCAGTCGAGGGTTCAAACAGAAAATTAGGAACGGAGAGAATGCCGTGATACTTATACCATCAAGGTTAAAAGTGCTAATCACTTACACCATCCAGGCTCCGACACAGTGCTGCTTACGCCGCCCTGGTTCCGGTATCACGTCATCTACACTGAGTTATTCCGACTCCAAAAGTTGAAACTTCGAGAACGAAATAGTCAACGGTTTAGTCTATTTTGACATTTCTTAGTGTTAGTCGATTCAAACAAGGATACATCGTCTAAAAGAATATCCGATGATTTTTTTAAAGCGTCTGAATGTCTTGAGACAGACTCCCTTTAGTTACGGAGTCTAGGAGGACACCGATGACGTTGACATGCGCATTTTTCATTCTTTCAAATAAATTGCTGCAGGAGTACCACTGAGTTCTCATTTGCTTTACTGTCTAGCCGTGAACCATTGCACCACCGAAGAGAATTCCGAGAACAAAAGCCAAACCTAATTGGGAAAGTCCACTGGGTTCGTACAGAAGAAGACTTGCAAGGCTCGATTCTCAGTTAGTTACAACGGAAGCTTTGGCTGGTTCACCGTCAGTGGGAGATTCACCGGCGACTATGCCACACGAGACCCCTCCATCTTCTCCTTCTCCGACATCATCACCGAAGTTCACTAAGGCACTCATCATGATAGAGGCACCTCAAGATCAAGTTGCTATTCTAACAGGCCTCCAGCACAACATGGCCAATTTCCGCGCATTGATCAATGAGCGACTCCCAGCAAGAGGGGAAAGAGTCGAAGAAGAAAAACCTAGTCCCAGTCCTGAAGAATAAATTCCTTACACCGAAGTGGTTGTACATAACCCAGAAATAGCCAAGATGGCCAAACTTGAAGCAGCTATTTCCAAATCTGAAAAGGTTGGTGCTAGAGGATTGGACATGGACTGACTTTACCTCTTCCCAAATGCCAGGTTGCCTGAAAGATTCAAAATGCCAGACTTCACTAAGTTCGATGGAACCGGCGATCCTAAGACTCACCTTTTGGGTTATCATAGTGCTATGAAGCTCCTTGTGGTCGAAGATGGCGCAATGGCACAAATGTTTCCACAGACACTCTTTAGTCCAGCATTTCAATGGTTTCTATCTCTTGACGTTTCCAAAAGAAGAACATGGGAGGACACCCACTACACTCTCTTCCATCCCCTATATATACCCCCATTGGTCTTCCAAGTCCAAGGTTACCAAAAAAATCAAGCAAGAAAGGTTACACAATCCTTAATACTCTTGCTTTCTCATCACTCAAACCACTTTCATACACTTATTTCAAAAGTTCTACGATCTTGTCCAATCCATTTCATATCACTCAAGAAAAGGTATAAACTTATTGCCTGTTTACTGTTTTGATCCCTGAGGGGCACTGGCAAAGTCAAGGCTGGTAATCAATACCAGTTCTGGCTCTAAAGTCAGCATGGTTACAAGAAATCGTCCACTGGCACTCCCGCGCGCGATGAAGCCACTTACGCGCGCGCTTGTCTAAGGCAACGCGCGACGATTCACGTGGGGATGGGATGCCGGTTCTTTTCTGTTTGTGCAATAGTTTAAAATTACTTGAAACATGATTATAAATAACCCACTATTTTGCATGTTGAAAATCCATAGCTTAGCTTAGGTTGCTTATTTAGTTATTCTGGAATGCCCCTGGGTTGCTTCTGGATATGTCTCAGAGCCCAGGCATGCAAAGCAATTCCTGGAAGTTCAGTCATGACCCACGCGCGATGATCTGACTCCATCGCGCGATGGTCAGCCTGCTTCCAGGGGTCGCCCTTGCGTGGGCGGCTATACGTTTGGCCCTTGTTTTAATACCCCCACTGTTTAGGGGCTATATTTCAATTCCATTTATTCTGTTTGTAATTATTATCTACTTTCAGTTCATATAAACTGCTTGGTTTGACCCTGGGTGTGCACTTGTCCTTCTAGAGCCCAGAAGGAGATAAAAACTTAACCTGTTGGAAGGATATCGACCCTCGCGCGATGGAGCGAGTATGAAGCGCGACGGTGGACTTTCATGCTAGCAGATCCATACATGCAAGTTGACCACTGTTCGTGTCAAATTCATACCAATGCACTGTTTTGATATCCAATTTTAGTGTTAGATTTTTATCTTATTTATTTTCTAAACATGTCATCTCATATCGTATCCTACAAAGTGTTACAGTCTTAAACCCCCGATTAACTGCTTCCCCACCCTAATTGGCTAAGAATTGTTTAATAAAAGAAAAATCGTAAATATTTTCACAAAATGCTTAAGTAGAGACCGATCTCTGGATTGGGCGAGAGGGATGCCTTAAAACTCTTCCCCTCTCGTAACCTGGCTCCCGAACCCAGATATGGTTATAATAGATTGGTGCTTTCACTTTTTCAAAAACAAACAGCGTAGCAGGTGCTTCAAAATACGGTTCCTTGGGTGTCGGACCTTCAAAACCCGAGTGGCGACTTAGTATTTTTGTAGCGCTTGCCATCCGCGCTCGCGCTCCCTCGATTCCGGGCCCTTGCTTTGGAAACCTGGAAATTTCCAAGGGCATGCTGCCCACAGTGGCTACTCTGCTGGGGAACAAATCGAACCAATATTAATCTATACTTAGAGTTTAAATACATTTGTGAACAATTCTTTAAAAGTCTGTCAAAACGGTGAGCTTCGCGCTGCCGAAGGTTAGAATGGTGATTTAACAGGACCCCGTGTCCGAGCAATCTAATCTGGGACTTTTTCGATTGATCACTTGAGTAGTTTCCTCTAAAGATGGACTAAATAAAGTGAGCCAAATTTGAAAAGGCATTTTGCGATTTTGTGATTCTTCTTCTTCTTAAAACAATTTCTAGCATTTTTCTCATTTGCATCGATGTGGGATAAGCCTCGTTGGATCATTTTGGCAATTCGGCATAGTTTACTGGAGCCCGGGGACCCCGAATGACCAACAACCTTTGACAATGATGAGTCATTCTATCGTTTGATTGTTGCTTTGTGATTTCGCGGGCAGCAGGAGGTATAACTTGGCTCTAGTCCGAAGAACCTGTTACGAGCCAAAACCGGCCTTTGCATATACAAAACATTAGAACTTTCCAAACTAGGACAGGTACCCACATTGTAAGATCTATTTGCATCTAACCCCATATATTGTCTACGTGTTACTACTTTTCTTATCGCATGCATTGTACATACATTTTGTCTCACGTAGGAGCATGTTTAGGGCGGCTTCTAGGTTCTCGATCTTCAAGTTAGTTTTAAGCCTATTACGACGCTGCTTTTGCTCAATGAAGAGTCATGCATCTCAAATGATGCATGTTTTCAGTTTTCAAATCTTTAAAGCAAAGGGACTTTAGGGAAATCAAAAGCTTTCTACACCTTTGTCTATACGCCTGATTGAGGTTTCAAACAGAAAATGAGGAACAACGCAGAGAAAGCCATGATGCTTACACCAATTAGGTAACAAGTGCCTCGTCACTTACACCACCCGGCTAATAGCGCAGTGCCGCTCATGCCATCTGGTCATAGTACCATGACATTCATACCAAGTTGTTCCAATCCCAAAGTTGAAACTCCAAACAGTGGAATAGTCAAAAATTTAGATTTCTTTTGGCATCCTTTAGGATCTCTTGCTTCAGGTAAGGATACACCTTCGAAAAAAATTCTGAGGATTCTGGCAGCATCCGAACATCTTGAGACAGACTTGTCCTCTAGTTCTAGAGTCTAGGGCGACACTGACGATGTTGGCTGTGTTATCGCTTTAGTCTTTTATTTAGATTAAAGTTACTGCAAGACCCTTATTGAGCCTTTTCTTACTTTACTACAAGCAAAGTTCTGAATCATTGCACCACCACGGAGAGTATCGAAGTAGAAAGGCAAACCCATTTGGGAACGTCTACATCAGAATCCGATTCAAAGGCTCATCAGGTTGCAATCCCAGTTAGTCACAACGGAGGACTCTCCACGTTCTCTGTTGGCTACTCTTCAGTCAGGCTCGTCATCAGTTATTCAGGAAGTGAAACCCCCAACGTCACCAACTCTTTCATCTTCATCAAGTTCCTCTGAAACCTTGGTCATGGCAGATCAACCCCAACCACTAACCGTGGAAGCTATATTTGCAAACCTCCAGAATAGCATCGCCACCATGCAATAGAGGGTTACTCAAATGGATGCCAATGTTACCCGATTGAATGACCTCTTTAACACTCGTCTTCCGCCAGTAATAGAAGCAGGAAGCGAGGTCGATGAGGATGTTCATGCAGAACCTATCTTTGTCGAGGATCTGAATCATGCAGGGCGACTCATAGTTCAGCCCAATCCGAGAGAAGCTCGCCCAATAGTGACAAATCTAAACCCTACTGTCGTCAGGCCTACTCAAAACCCTGATTTGATCGCTCTCATGGCCAAGATCACCAAGCTGGAGGAATCCGTCTCCAAATTTGAAAAGATCAGTGCTGGGGGAATTGACTTGGACCGTCTTTGTTTGTATCCCAATGCCAAGCTCCCTGACAAGTTCAAAATGCCTGACCTGGCCTGACCTCTTTAACACTCGTCTTCCGCCAGTAATAGAAGCGGGAGGCGAGGTCGATGAGGATGTTCATGCAGAACCTATCTTTGTCGAGGATCCGAATCATGCAGGGCGACTCATAGTTCAGCCCAATCCGAGAGAAGCTCGCCCAATAGTGATAAATCTAAACCCTACTGTCGTCAGGCCTACTCAAAACCCTAATTTGACCGCTCTCATGGCCAAAATCACCAAGCTGGAGGAATCCGTCTCCAAATCTGAAAAGATCAGTGCTGGGGGAATTGACTTGGACCGTCTTTGTTTGTATCCCAATGCCAAGCTCCCTGACAAGTTCAAAATGCCTGTCCTGGCCAAGTTTGATGGCAGTGGTGATCCTAAGACTCATCTCTACACTTATCACGCTGCTATGAAGCTCTTATCAGTTGAGCCCAAAGCCATGTCGCAACTTTTCCTTTAGACTCTCTCCGACCCTGCCTTCCATTGGTTTTTGTCACTCGACATTGCCAAGAGGAGGACTTGGGAAGATATTGTTGCTGCATTTATTTCGCAGTACAGTTATAATTCCCTGTTGAAAATGACAAAATGGGAACTTAAAGCCACCAAGATGGAAGCCAAAGAGTCTTTCGCGGACTTTGTCAAGAGGTGGAGGGCTAAAGCCGCCCTAATGACTGAGCGTCCCAGCGAGAGAGACCAACTCCGCATTATCTCCCGTAATCTTCAACCAGACTATGCCAAACACCTAGTTCTCGTTCAAGCGTTGGCTAACTTTGAAACCTTCTTCGACTCTGGCTTGGCCATTGAGGACGCACTGCAAAGTGGTATTCTATCAAGGGGAGAGTCCTCTAACCCTCCAAAATCAAAGCCTTGGGCATACTCTGGCAACACCAATGCACTGTTCAGGGGTGGGACTTTCTCCAACACATTAACCAGTGGCACCAATACCTCTTCCTCCAATGCCACCAATCACATTGCAGACGTTAATCAAGTGCAGACACTGCAAAACAACCGGCCTTGCAATCAACCCCGCAGCTTCTCCGCATTCGAGGCTCCATTATCCTCCGTTATGGAGAAGTTGATCAAGTCAGGGCATCTGAAACCCCTTGATCCCACTCCTCAACCTAAAAATCCATCACCCAACTTCAAAGCCAATCTCTACTGCGCCTATCACCAGGGTGCTGGCCATCTCACAGATTCCTGCTTTTGCCTCCGACATGCAATTCAGGATCTCATAGATCAGGGTACCCTCCTGGCTCCACCTCCACTATCTCAAAAACCAAACATCCTTTCCAATTTCATGCCAAAGCACAATACTGTTTCCCATATCAACCATATATCCCTTAGCTCCACTATATTCAACCCTACTAACCATATAACTTCAGTAAGTCAACCCAAACCAGTTGTTTCCATACCCACTGAGCCCAAAACTGAAGTCTTACACATTCATTTGGAAGAAGGACAATCATCCAATTCCAATGTATCTTCTGCACGCTTGCGAAATGGAGCATTCGTGCTGGGCGCATCTATCAGTGACCTTTTCCACCAGTCTATTCCTGCTGTGCAACTTAGCTCTACTTCTTCTCTTGATAGCCCATACTTCAACGTGATAGATCCAAATCCCTCTTCGAGTCTGGTAAGTCATTTTAGATCTGCAATGACTCCTTTGCCAGAACCGCAAGTTGATATGCAGACCGTTGGTTGGGCAATAGCCGACAATAATGACTATGCCACCCCTCATAATTAACGCATGGACTGAACTTGAGCTTGACAGTGTCCCGCAAAACCCTAAGTATGTCCCTTTTGACCACTCCTGGTATGATGCATGGATGGCCGGTTATGATGCGGCAATGCTTGATCCTTTGGATGGTCTCTCTCTATTCACTTTTTCAACAGCCCGAGCCTGTGGCTCCCGAAGAGAAATACTTTTGGGATCCCGAACCCGCTTGGCAAATTCCCATTGGGATTTGACTCTAATTCTTTTCAAGGTTATGCTTTGCCAGACTACATGACTCACTTTGTGGAAGACAATCTTGTTTAGGAGGAGCCTCGCATTTTAGGGGAATGCTTTGTCCCCTCTGCCATCGCCAGGCTTGTCAACTCGGTATCTGATGTCAAGCATGACCCTACTTTCTACATCGTTGATAAGGGACTTCTGCGCCCTACAGTTCCTTTTTCGAGTAGGGAAGACTGTAGTATCATGGTCACAGACCTTGTCCCGCCAGCCGATCTTTGGGACGTTGATCATATAGTCAATGTCCAAGTTAGGACAGAAGTTTGGACCGTCAATCGCTATTTGGCTGATGGTGGGCTTTGGGATGTTCCCTTTGTTGCCAACCCAGAACCTGTTGCAGAGGTCGCGGCAGTCAAGGATTTGGACTTCTAAGACATGCTAATAGTAAAAGACTTGGCTGAAGATTTGGGTTTAGACATGGAAGTACCTATGGTAGCACCAACAACCGACAAAGGAAAGCGCAAACTGGGTGAGGTCTCTGCTGACCTCCGGGATGTTGATCAAGACCCTTAGGTCGTGCCCTCTTTGGGAAACGTTCACAACGTTACGAGGAGTGGACGAATTTTTCAGCCTGCTAATCTACAAGCTGGAAGTTCGTCCAACCCTTCTAACCAAAGGAGTGAACCTTCTACTTTCCCGAGGTCTGCACCACTTGAGGTACCTGCTGGCACGCCAGATGCGGACATGATTCAAAGACAACTTGAGCGGATTCCTGCTGCCATATCAATCTGGGGACTAATCTGTCCCTCCCGTGAGCATCGTCAAAAGCTTTGCCACACCTTCTCTTGCCCTGAGGTCCAAGCTGATATCATCCCTGAAGCAATGATATCTCTCATCCTCCCACCTACTTCCAAGCACACCGTGATTTTCACCGATAAAGACCTGTCAGTTGAAGGGGTCGACCACAATCGCCCCTTGCACATCATTGTCAAATGCCGAGGACTTTGGGTTCTGATTGTCCTTATCGATAACGGTTCAGCGATCAATGTTTGCCCCTTGAGGGTGGCTTACCGTCTGGGACTAACTAAGAAGGACTTTGCACCTTCCAATCTAGCCATTAAGGCATACAACAACACTTGTTGTGTAGTTGAGGGTACATTAATACTCAAGCTCGATGTTGAGGGCTTTGAAATGGATGTTGAATTCCAAGTTGTCGACATCCTGGCCACTTTCAATCTTCTGCTTAGCAAGCTGTGGCTTCATAGGCCTGATATTATGGTTGTCCCATCTACTCTTCACCAAAAAGTCATGCTAGGACTTCCAACTGGCACATTAACTATCTGCGGAGATTCTGGGATTCGCCCGTTCAAGGAAGATGGTACTCCTATTCTAGGAATCATGCATGGCTAGAAGGATGTCGATCTAGGGGGTTTCTCTTTTGATACATCTGGTTCAGTTTTGGCTGTCAACGTGGACGGGGACTTCATCATAAGCTTTGTTGCTTTTGATATTATGAGAAAGATGTCCTATCTACCCGGGCTGGGCTTAGAGATTCATCAACAAGGGATATCCTGGAATTCCTTACCTTTCCTTCCTGCGAAGGCTATTTTGGCTTGAGGTACATTGCCTTAGCCAATGATACCAAAAGAAGGAAATGTACGGGAAAACCTCGAACCCTCTATGGTGATCCTGACAGCTACTTTGTGTGCGAGAAGGGAAACACTGTTTACACAGGACAGGCTGAGCCCTTTATCGATTCAGAGACCGGGGAGCTGCTACCGAGTTTTGAGATTTTCGCTGATGACACCTGGTTGGACAGCGATGAGGAACCAGCAAGGATGGAATTCAAGAAGAAGCTTAGCTAGCCAAAGGTCAGGACTGACTGGCTGGGATCTTTCAATCAAGGAAGCTTAGAGCAGCTGTTCCATGAGTTCTCTCAAGTGGGTTTGGCCGAGGAAGCTGAAGAAGCCGAAGTGCTCATGCTCAGGCCTGATGCCCTCGAGGATCCCACCTCCCTTATCACAGAAGCCAAGGGTAGTCTTAAAAATTGCATTTTCAAACAACGCTTAACTTGCATTGATGACGTGTCTGAGTCTGAGTCTGACACGGAGTCTTTTGAGTCTTCTGAGTCTAAGTCTAGCTTTGAGTCGGAGTTTGTGTCTCTTGGCCCTCCACGTCATAGCTTTTATTTTGAGTTTGACTCTGCTATACTTGGTAGCCCTGAGGGGTCTTTTGAAATGAAAGAATCTACTTCTGACTACTTTGATGATTTGTACATAAACTGTATCGACCCTAATGATGAAGGGATAGATTTCAATGGGGATATTCCCAAGAAAGTTCGTGCCTTCATCGAAAGGGAAGATGAAAGGCATGCCCAGCCATTAAAAGAAGAAATAGTTTCTTTAAACTTGAAAGATGAGAACAATCCCTGAATGGTTCAAGTGGGCTCCACTTTGTCCCCAGAGGAACATCAAGATTTCAAAGAACTGCTCACAGAATTTGGTGATATCTTTGCATAGTCTCATCAAGACATGCCTGGCATTGACCCAGAAATAGTGGAGCATCGAATCCCCCTGCTGCCGGACGCTAAACCTGTAAAATAGAAACTAAGATGGATGAGGCCGGATTGGGTACAGAAAATCAAGGATGAGGTTACTAAGCGGATTGATGCTGGCTTTCTTATGGTTTTTCAATATCCTACTTGGGTTGCCAATATTGTTCCCGTTCCCAAGAAGAACGGACAAATCCGAGTATGCATCGATTTCAGGGACTTGAACAAAGCAAGTCCTAAAGATGATTTCTCTTGCCACACATCGATGTGCTTGTTGATAATACGGCAGGGCATGCCATGCTCTCGTTCATGGATGGTGTCTCAGGTTACAATCAGATTCTCATGGCACCAGAAGACCGCGAGAAAACGACGTTCATCACCGAATGGGGGACTTACTGCTATTTGGTCATGCCGTTTGGTTTGAAGAATGCTGGTCCTACCTATCAACGTGCTGCTACGACTATTTTGCACGACATGATGCACAAAGAGGTTGAGGTCTATGTGGATGACATGATTGCCAAGTCAAAAACTCATGAGGGGCATATCCCTGTTCTTCGGAAGTTCTTCAAGCGACTCCGTAAGTATCGAATGCGTCTCAATCCGCAGAAGTTCACTTTCGGAGTCACAACAGGTAAAATGCTTAACTTTTTGATCACTACTCGTGGAATTGAAGTTGACCCGTCAAAGATTGAGGTTATACTTGAGATGAAGCCACCAGAGTCTGAAAAAGGAGTACGGAGCTTTTTGGGGAAGGTTCAGTTCATCAAGAGATTCATCGCCAAGTTAACTTTAACTTGAGAGCCGATGTTTCATCTCATGAAGAAGAACACCCCATTCGTATGGACAAACAAGTGTCAAGCGGCTTTCATGTCTATTTAGAATTACTTGCAGAATCCTCCGATCCTCATGCCGCCAGTTCCCGGGAAACCCTTGATACTTTATTTGTCTATGAATCCTTCGTCTATGGGGTGTTTACTAGCTCAAAAAGGAGATAAGGGTGTCGAAAAGGCCATTTACTACTTAAGCAAGAAAATGGTCGGATGTGAAGAACGCTACACAGCTCTGAAAAAGACATGTTGGGCTCTCGTTTGGGCTTCTTAGAAGTTGAGACACTACATGCTGGCTTATCCAGTGAAGTTGATTTCTCGAATGGACCCTCTCAAGTATCTATTTGAGAAGCCAGCGCTTACTGGTAAGTTAGCATGTTGGTTGCTCTTATTGGCATAGTTCGACCTCGAGTACGTTACAAGGAAATCCATCAAAGGGCGAGCAGTTGCGGAGTTTTTGGCTGATCACCTTGTCGATGGACCAAAAGACTCAGATTTCGTGTTCCTAGATGAGGAAGTGCTAACAGTTGTCGAAGATGTGTGGACACTCTACTTTGATGGGGCGGCCAGTCAGAAGGGATATGGGATCGGAGTACTGTTGATTACACCTGATGGCACTCATATTCCGCTTACGTTCAAGCTCAATTTTGATGTCACAAATAACCAAGCTGAGTATGAGGCCTATATTGTTGGCATGGAGGCTGCTCTCACCCTCGGCTTTGAAAGCTCGAGGTCATTGGTGATTCTAATCTTGTTGTATCTAAAGCTAACAGGGACTAGAAAGTTCATGAAGAAAAATTGAAACTTTATAATCAGGACTTGGAAGATCTTATTTCTCGTTTTAACAAGGTCAATTTCACTCACATTCCCCGCTTGAAGAATCAATTTGCTGATTCCTTAGCAACTTTGGCCTCTATGGTCGAGCTTCCTTTGGGTGTCAAACTCCACCCTAATCTGATTGAGCAGCGGGACTGTCCTACCTATCAGTTTGTCAACGCCATCGATGATGTAGATGATGGCCTACCCTGGTACTATGACATATAGAACTTTGTTGAGAATGAGGAGTATCCAGCCGAAGCTTCTAAAAAGGATCAACTCGCGTTACGAAGACTGGTTGCCCAATATATCCTTTATTGAGGGAAGCTATACAAGAGATCCCATTGTGGGATGCACAAACTCTGTGTCAATGGTTCTGAAGCCACAAAGATTATGGAAGAAGTTCATGAAGGAGTCTGTGGTCCTCATATGAGCGGTGTCATGCTCGCTAGGAAGATCCTACGGTAGGGTTATTTCTGGTCTACAATGGAGTCTTAGTGTGTGGATTATGTACGGCGTTGTCACAAGTGTCAGATCCATGCCAACCTAATGCATGTTCCTCCTTCTAACCTCTTTGGCATGACTTCTCTTTGGCCTTTCTCTGTGTGGGGCATTGACGTCATTGGCATGATCAGACCGTCTGCTTCGAACGGTCACAGGTTTATTTTGGTAGTGATAGATTACTTTACCAAATGGTAGAAGCTGAATCCTACAAAACCTTAACTGCAGTTCAAGTTGCTCACTTTATTAGAAAGAACATCATCTATTGATACGGTGTACCTCAAGCATTCGTGTCAGATAATGGGTCTCACTTTAAAGGCAGGGTTTTAGAACTTTTTAAGGAATTCAAGATCCAGATCCATCACTCGACAGTTTATCGTCCTCAAACAAATGGAGCTGTCGAAGCGGCAAACAAGAATATTGAGACGATTATCAAAAAGTCTGATGAATCTGCGCGGGACTGGCATGAGCAACTACCTCTAGCACTTTGGGGGTATCGGATGTCAATTTGAACATCGACAGGGGCGACACCTTATTCTTTAGTTTACGGGATGGAAGCAATACTCCCCATCGAGCTTGAAGTACCGTCATTGAGAATCATGGCAGAATGTGGGCTCACGGAATCCGAATGGCTCAGCGAGAGGTTCGTTGAACTCATGCTCTTTGATGAGAGAAGACTTCTCACCTTGTATCATGTCCAGGGGTATCAGCAAAGGATTGCCCGGGCATTCAACAAGAAGGTGAAGACTAGGGACTTAATAAAGGGGGATATGGTTACAAAGGAGATTCGGGCACCTGTATTTGATCCCCTTGGCAAATTCCGTCCGAAGCGTTCGGGGCCTTACATCATCAAGACAATCCTTTCTAGGGGAGCAGCTCAACTCATAGATCTCGATGGCAACGAGTTCACCACTTTGGTTAACCTGGATCAACTCAAGCGTTACTATCCCTGAGAGAAGCTCGTTGGGCCGAAAACCACAAAGGTGGGCGGTTCTAAGCAAAAATCAGAGCAAGCCTGCTGAACTGAAAACCCGAGAAGGCGGTTCAGGCAAAAATAAATAGGCAGTAATCAAAAGCTCGCTAGGCCGAAAACCCGAAGTGGCGGCACTAGGCAAAAGTTAGAGCGTAAAAGGAGAGTAAAAATACTCGAGTGGACCTTAACTTGAACTACGTTTTGACCTGATTCTCTGAAAGGGGATACGTAGGCAGTCTCTTCATGAGATTCGGTCACACTCCATCAACTTGATCCATGGTTTGCCATTTTGGAATTTTCTTCTACGTTCAAAGCGGCGTGGTGTTCAACGTTTGGATCAAAAGGAGAAAGTTCTAAATCTTTCAATTTTATTCAAACTACTACTTCTATTACACAGCTGAGCAAAGTCTTTAAAACAGTTAAGCATAAAAACAAAATAAAATGCTAGAGGCCTTAACAGGCTCACAGTTTATTCTAGATCATTGGAGTCTTGTCAGGAGTCAGTCGACATTTTGCCTCTTTGCAATTTCTTTTCTTAGCCATGATTTATAGTGAGGCTTGAGTTCTGTGCTGAAATCTGGTTCCTCTCCGCCAAGTTGCCTCAGGCCCCAATTGTGCTCACATCATGTCAGATTCTGGGCAGTGAATACGGGGATATGGAAAGTTTCGACCCCGACTCTGTGTAGCCCTTGACTTATCCCTAGTTGACGAAGAATACGACCGGGAATGTAGAATGTGAAAGCAGTCAGTTCGGCTATCACCATCCTTTCAAAACCTGCAGAATTAATGGCCATGTCGGGGATGTTCAAAACCTCATGCCTCCAGATGATTTCATTCGGCAGTTATTCCTTCATAAATGTGTACCACTGGTGTACGGACATCTCGGGGTAGATCAATCCTCGCTGATGCATTCGACCAAGCAGATGAGGCCAATTTGCCACCGGTGTTGTGAGCAGTCCCAATTTGTCTAATAGCCATAGCTATATGAGTGAGTGAAAAGACAAGTAAGGAGTCATATAAAACTTGAGCGAGAAAACAAATGAGAAGCTCCGATATAGCCTAAGCCGAGAGATGAGGTAAAAAGTAAATGTGTGAAAGCTAGAAAAAGGTGAGCTGAGTGAGTGTTTACCTGCAGCAGGAGTGGACTACCACCAAATATGTTTGTTTGGCCAATAGAAACCAAATCCAAACCCATGAGTGTTTCTGCCAGAACCAGCGGCACCACATTCCTTCAAGCACCCATTTGAGCTGCAACGCTCACTGGCGAGGGGTTAACCCGCCCATTCGGAGATACTAGTAAATAGGCAGCCAGCACACTAATCACTAAGGCAAATCGCCGCCGAGCCTATAGGGCGGTGTCCTCTGTATTGCCTTCAAGCCCATACCAGTCCATCAGGCGCATGACATTGATTTGCCCATCAGTTAATAGGGGTGTCAAATGGGCCGGCATGGAATGGGCACGGCACGTTTGAAGGCGACACGGCACGACACGGGCACGGTTCAATCCTGGCACAACACAGTCTTAATGGGCACGCGGCATGACACAGGCACGAAAATGAGCGAGCACGACACGGGCACAACACGGAAGTTGGGCCGACATGGCACGACACGACACGGTCTTAGACGGGCACGGCACGGGCACGACATGGAAGTCGGATGGGGCACGAGTCACGACATGGCACGACACGATTCTAGCCAGGCACGGCACGGCACGGGCACGAGCACGGGCACGAAAGTAGGACGGGTATGGCACGACACAACACGGTTCTAGTCGGGCACGGCACGACACAACACGGTTCTCGTCGGGCACGACACAGCATGAGACTTGAAAAAGCCAACAAAAATGTTATTAAATAAACAAGGGATTTCATATTATACTTTATTTCTATGTATTTTTTGATAATTCAATAATTTATTAATCTTTTCCTTTTATTTAACTAAAAATCTAAAATAAGCTTTTAAAATATTTTATATGATTAAAAAAATTTGAATCAAAATTCAAACATGATAATATACTAATACCAATTACCACACTCCACACATATACTGATATACATTGTGTTTTATCTAATAAAGATTTTTTAAAAAATACATAGAAAATAAATAAGAAAAAAACTAATTTTAAAAAAAAAACCTCCATGTGATTCGAATTCAAATCCAAGTCCTAATGTCCTATGGAAATTGTCACACATAACAAACCACCAAGGTCATTAATTATGTTATGTTTTTAAATTTTACTTGGAACAACTAATAATAAATAAGAAAAAAAATTGGTTTTAAAAAAATAATCCCTATGGCTGATGGGGATCAAACCCAAGTCTTTAAGGACTTGACACACTCACACACATCTCAAACCACCAAGGCCAACAATCTTTTTGTGCTTATAATTGGAACAAGTAATGTATATTATATAATTCTATTGTATAAAAACGGGCCTTTTGTACACCGTACGGTAGCTACACAATTGCGACACAACTATGACAATCCATTTATCTATACCGTCCATTTTGTTGTTCTTGCTTTTTTAATCACTCTCGCAAATTTTCGGGTCTATCGGATTTTGGAAGCCATTTCATCGGGATGTAGATTCATTAATATGAAATTTTTTTTAATGTGTGATCAAGTATATAACGATAACCAATTTACTTCATGTTTTGCACAAATGATATAATCACTCCCATGTAAAAGGTAGACAGATTCGATTTTCAAAAAATAGCTCGGCTGCTCGGGCGGCCCTCGAGTGATGCATTATAGGACTTTAACAACTTTGGAAGCACCGAATGTGTTCCGATCATGTGGTTTTCGACCTCCGATTATCACCTATTTAGGGGAGAATGATGAATTTGATAAGATCTTAAATCGTAATGGTTTAGATAGAACATTCGAAAAAATAAGTCTGCAGCTACCTTTCAAATCTATACATCCAACTTCTCTGGTTCTATATCAATGTACTCTGCTATAGTCCAAAATACGTTAGCCACACGATTACGACACAACTATAACGATCCATTCCATTCATTTTGTTGTTCTTGGTGTTTTAATCACTCTCGCAAATTTTCGGGTCTATCGGATTTTGGAAACCCTTTCATCGAGACGTAGATTCATTAATATGAAATTTTTTGTTATGTGCGATCAAGTATATAACAATAACCAATTGACTTCATTTTTTGCACAAATGATATAATCACTCCCACATAAAAGATAGACGGTTTCGATTTTCAAAAAACAGCTCGGGCGGCCCTCGATTGATGCATTATAAGACTTTACGAGAATTTTTCTTTATTGAGTGCATATGGATTATGGTGAGACTGTTGCACATGATTAAGCACGGCACTGGTATAAATAGAAAGAGATGAGTGGAGCCAGAGCCCTAGCAGCCCTTTCATCTCATTTGACTGGTCTTTCTCACTTTCGTCTCTCTCTCTCTCTCTCAACATTTCTCTCCCTCACTCACAGATCTGATCAAACGCCTAAGGCTCTCTCTCTCTCTCTCTCTCTCTCTCTCTCTCTCTCTCTCTCTCTCTCTCTCCCTCTCTCTCTCTCTCTCTTAACTCTGAAACAGTGAAGCCCAAGCGGCCTGCGGCCAAGCCCTAGTCGGTGACCGTGGTGATTGCCTTGCCGTTTTCATTTCTGTTTCCAGCGGTGAGTCGGTGACCATTTAGCGATTGCGGTTTCCGTTCCGTTGTTGTTGCCGTTCAGCAACTCAAACGACTCAAACCCTAATTCAGACAACTCAAACCCCAGATCTACAACTAGATTTGAATTTGCATTGGCTTGATGTTTTTCACTCGATGATCTGTTTTTCCCTTGCTTTTTATATCTTCAGTTTTCCCTGATATTTTGAAGCTTCAGTTTGAAAAAATATATGTGGGTCTTTACTTTAGAGTTTCGAAGTTGGAGACTGATATGATATGCCCAAGAATCATGCATCGCAAACCATTGTATCCCCTTTCATCAAAAACAAAATAGTACTAAAATTATGAGAAGATTTGACTCTAGAGACCCAATTAGTCCAAGCCGTAAACGATTTGATAGCTAATTATGGTTGGAAAGGCTGTGGTATTGCTGTCTTCCTGATAAAAATTGAAACTACTTGCTTTTCACTTTCAAGACTCATGAAAATAACTTGATTTGAATATGTGTTTGACCTTTAAAGAAACAAGAGGGTAAATTCTGAATTTCTCTCTTGAATACTTTTTCCATTCTATGTTCTTCCTTCACAAAGTCATTGCAGTGAAACTCATAGCATGCGAGCATGTTTGTCCAAACTGATTTTGCAGTGATTAATCAGTCTAGTGTTATAATCAGTCTAGTGTGATTAATCACTGCCCATGTGATTAATCAGTCTATTGTTGCTGCTATTGCATATGATTTTGTCAGTCTGATGTTATATTGTATCCACAGCCACTGAGCCACTGAGCCACTAAGTAGGGTCTGTGAAGTTATTTACTTGAATATTGCATTTAGGGTTGCAAAATTAGGACTTTCATGTTTCCCCTTTAATAACCCCTGTTATGGTGTTTTTTTGTAGATGGCTACTGACTCCCACTCAGGTTCTTCTGATGAAGTACCACGAAACCCTATTGCACCACAGGGGTATGGGTTCTGTAGGTGAGGAGGCTGCTTCAAACATTGTTGGTGGTGGAAGTGGAACAGGACCTTTAGGTTCTACTGCTACTCCATCAGATTCTACTCCTACAGCTGTAAATTCAGGCCTTAGTGGTTCAAAAAGGTCACGACGCTACTCATGGGTATGGAATCATTTCTCTATAGTGAACAACTTCAAGGATGAAAAGGGTATTGACATAGGAAATAGGGCTGTATGCCATTATTGTGAAACAAATTATAAATGCTTAAGCAATAATGGTGTAGGGCCACATGGTAGACATCTAAGAAGTAAACATGCCGATAAAATTGGTGGTGTATCTAATAGTAATTTTGTTTATTCAAAAGAAAAAATGAGACATGGACTAACCCTTTATGTAGCTGCAGTAGAACAACCATTTACTTTTGGTGATGATATTAGATTTGAATATTTTGTCCAAAATTGTCTGAATCCTTCTTTTGCTAAAGTTTCTAGAAATTCAACCCGTAGTGATACGAAGAAAGCTCATAGTGAAGTTAAAAAAGATTTGATTAGTGAACTTGCAACTGTTGGTGCAATTGGTTTTACTTCTGATATGTGGTCAGGTATAAATAATCGTGGTTATATTTGTGTGACTGCTCATTATATAGACTCTAGTTGGACTTTGCGAAAAAAATTTATTGCTTTCCGTTTAATGGAGTTTCCTCATGATGCTGAACAGATTTTTGAAAGTATTATGGGTGTTTTTAGGGATTTTGAAGTTGTTGATAAAGTTTATAGCATTACTTTTGACAACCATAGCGCTAATACTGCTACACTTCCATTGTTTATAAGAAATTTGATGACTCCTTATTTTGGTCAATTATTGCATTTGCGATGTGTATGCCATGTCATTAACTTAGTTGCGCAAGATGGTTTGACAAATATAGCTCCACAGATTTCAAAAATTAGAAATGTTGTTCTTTTTATTGCTACTTCCCCATCTAGGCAACAAGAATTTGATAAATTGTGCACATCATTATACAATCTTAAACCCAAAAATATGAACTCTGATGTTCAAAATCGTTGGAATTCGACCTACCTTATGTTAAAGTCTTGTAGGAAATATAGTGATGCAATATCTGCTTTTGTTAATCAGAGATATCGACCGTGTCGTGGTAATCCTTTAACTCTTGCTGATTGGGAAAATGGTTTTGAGTTCATGAAATTTTTGAAAGTGTTTTATGTTGCTACCGCAGCTTGTTCGGGTGTTCGTTATCCTACTTCTTGTATTGTGCTTCGTCATCTTTTCAATATCAGTGTCAATTTTCGTAAACATAGGAAACATCCAAATTTTGCACATGCTTGTATAGATATGGAAGTAAAATTCAGAAAATATTATGAGAAAATGCCACCAATATTTCTGTTAGCTACAGTAATGGACCCTAGGATGAAGTTACAAGGTGTTAGCTTGCTCTTAAGAGAGATTGGTACGAATTTAGGGATTACTACTTTACCTTCTTTTGCTAATGTGAATGATTTATTGACTACCATGTATGCTAAATATGAATCTAAGTTTCGTTCTAATGTTGCCTGTACTACTGCTCCTTTAACATCTTTTACAAGTACCAATGATGAATTTTGGGATTTTGTTAGTTCAAATTTAGGAATAGGAAGTAGCACTGTAACTTCACGTATTGAACTTGAGAAATATTTGGACCTAGAATCTATTGACGTGAATGATAGGCGTGATTTTGATGTCTTAGCTTGGTGGAAAAAAAATGAAGATAAATATCCCGTTCTTTCAATCATGGCAGGTGATTTACTAACCCCTCATGTGTCTACAGTGGCATCCGAATCTGCTTTTAGTGCATGTAAAAGAGTGTTGGATGAGAGGAGGAGCAGACTAGCTCCAGACATTTTGGATTGTCTCATATGCTTGAAAGATTCGGAGGATGCATGTAGGGAGGTATTCCCGAACAGATAAAGTAATAACCAAGCACGTGATACGAGAGATCACGGGTTAAACACGATAAGACAAACCACCATGAGCAGTGATCGGCGATATGGACGAATGGCATGAGAAGTCATTGGTGTAAACTGATTGTTCAGCAGATGGAGACATATCGTTACATTGGTCCAAATAGTTAAACAAGGACAAAGTTACATGTGAAGTGGCTGGTCCAGACAGTCTGTTCGGCTATGAGATAGCCGAACAAGGAAAGAGCTCCAATCAAGAGTAGGAGCAGAGGGAATACTCTGGAAGATTCCAGAGCAGTCATGTCTCGTAAGGGATGAGATCCCGAGAATATGGAAAAGATACCCAATGAGCATGGGATGTTCGGCCAGTAATGGAAAAGAATCTTAAAAGGACTCTTTTAAGAATAAACTGATAAGGGAACGATAATCCAAAAGATCCTGGGTTCCTATACGAGTTAGGAATCCTAGGGCAATAGGGATGCTTGGGCAGCAAGCATACATATGTCTATAAATACGAGTTAAACCTAGAGGGTACGCAGTTTATTACGATCTAATTTCGTTCCTACTGATAATTAAGGTTTCTCTAGTACGTGATACTAACTTTGGCATCAGAGGGCCTTTGCCACGAGAGGCAAAGGTGCACTCATCCCTTGTTTGTTTTGCAGATTGGCGTACCGACGACGAATTAGGGTTCCGGTGAAAAGGCACGAATAAGCCGTTGCAATCCAATTGATCCGAAGCATCAATTGTTTTCATCCCCTCACGAATAATCATGATGGAAGAAGATTCAGTTACGCCATTTAATCCAAAGGACCAGTTGGGTGGGGGAAGAGATAAATCCCCACCAGGTGCTCTAAAAAAGCCCACTGGTAGACATGACAGAGGTAACTCCAAAGAAAATGGAGACAAAACTGCCACTGGCTCCACGAGAAGGAGTAAGTCTCATCGAAGAGAGGAATCAGTCACCCATTCAAGAAGTATACACAATGACAACGATGTCCTCGATAAAAAAAGAAAGGAAATCGAGGAGTACGCTCGTTTGATTAGAAAACGAGAGTACGAGATACAAGAATTACAACAGGTACAAGAGCACCCAGAAGATTCTAGACTTTCTCGAAGGAATTCCCAGAAAGACAGACGGACCCTGGTAGTCCATAAGCAGGCTCATTCACGAGGGAGAAAGAGCAAGAGTCCTATCATAGGGCGATACAAAGCTTCTCCACGAAAAAGGAGAAGCAGAAGTAAAAGCCGAACACCGGAAAGACGAAGGGCTTCTTCACAAAAAAGGAGGAGCAGAGACCGAAGTTCCACCCCAGAAAAGGAGGAAACAAGGAAGCATCACCGGGACAGGTACGAGAGGCCTGATGCTGATTGGGTCAAGACTACGGCTCACAAGTCGAAGGAGCTCAAGGATGGGACAATAACTGCACGAGAAGCAGCACGGAAGGCCCTAAGTAATATTGCAGCCTCCCCATTTGCAAGGAGGCTACAAGAGGCTAGGTTGCCGAGCAGAGTGAAGCACGGTACGTTCGTACTCTACGAGACAAATACGGACCCCGTGGCTCACATATAGCACTATCAGCAGGCTATGTTCATGCACGACGGGGATGATGCCATCTTGTGCAAGATGTTCCCTTCAAGTCTAGGCAAAGTGGCCTTGTCTTGGTTTTATAAACTGGCCCCGCGATCCATACGAGGATGGAGGCAGTTGGCCGAGGAATTCACTGCCCGGTTCTTGACAAGCAGAAGAGCCCCGAAGACGTTCGAAAGCCTTTCCACAATGAAACAAACGGAAAGCGAACCAGGGATTACGCTAAAAAGTACTGGGAGACTTTCAACGAGATTGAAAGCTGTAGTGAAGAGTATGCGATAGCAACCTTCAAGACTGGCTTGCCTTTTCGAAGGGAGTTGCACCGGTCTTTGAATATGCATCCAGTAGCAAAGTTGGCCAAACTAATGGAGCGAATTGAACAACACGCCAGAATGGAGGATGACATACTCCGGGAGGATGGCAGGGTTGTTGCCGAACAGACAAAGGCACCTGTTAAGAAAATGGATAAGCCAGAGCCCAAGACTTACAGAGAGAGAAAGGAGTACGGGCAGGCTAAAAGAGAGCCGTATAAAGATAAGCAAGCTCCTGACCTTAAATCTTTTTTTTTTCTATCACTACGGTTTGGAAAGAACCAATTTATAGGATTCTTTATCGAATAAAGAATCAGCCATACTTCAAATGGCCCCCAAGTCTAGGCGGGGATAAAGACGCAAAACGTGCTACGAATCAGCATTGCAGCTACCATAAAGATTGGGGCCATATGACTGAAGATTGTGAGATGTACAAAAGACACCTTGATGATTTGGTCTCTCGGGGCTATCTCAAGGAATTTATCCAAGAAGATCCCAAAGACAAAGGGAAAGCCATGAAGCTGGAATATGAGCAGAATCCTAAAGGTGTAATCCATATGATATATGGGTTGGCCGCACCTTATACGAGAAATGAGATCAGGCTATTACAAAGGCAAGTCAGGCACAATCAACACATGATGCGATTGGGTAACAAGAGGGGGCGAGAGAGTGATGTGTGCAATGAAAGCATAGCATTCACAGATGATGATCTGGGAGAGGTCCAAATACCCCACAACGATGTTTTGGTCATAACCCTACAAGTTGGGGAATATGACATCGAAAGGATTCTAGTGGACTCAGGAAGTTGTACAGAGGTAATGTACTATGATGCGTTCAAGAAACTGGGGCTGGCCTAAACAGACTTAGAACAATCTACAACACCCCTAATTGGGTTTGGTGCAGGAGCAGTTTGGCCTCTTGGAAAAGTAACGTTACCTGTTCGGGCTGGATCAGTGGTGTTGAAAAAAAATTTCTTAGTTGTCAATGTTCCTTCTTCCTATAATGTGATTATAGGGAGGACATGGCTGCACAAAATGAGAGCGGTCTCCTCGACTTATCACCAGATGGTGAAATTCCCAGGATCAAATGGGGTTGAAGTAATTAGAGGCAATCAGAAAGTGTCCCAGCAATGTCTAATCTCCATCATTAAAAAAGCCCCAAAGGCCCACCACGTTCATACATTAGAAGTATAGTTATTGATACCGTTCCGTACAGGCCGGTACCGGCCGGTACGTACCGTTTTAACGAAGAACCGGTACCCTAACCCTCCAATTTCGTTCCGGTCCCAATACCGATCCTTACCGGTCGGTACTGAACTTTTCGGGAAATACCGGCCGGTATCGGGATATCGGAAATTCCGGCCGAAATTTTGCAGAGTGTTTGTTTTTTTTTTTTTACGCTACGTTTTTTTTTTCTGGTCCCAAAAAAATAAAAAACAAAAAAAACGTTTCAGGATTTTTTTTCCAAAAAAATAAAAAAACGTTCTTAAAAATTTTAGCAAATTATGGGATTAACCATACTACGTGTGCGAGGCTTAGATCCCAGATTTGCACCCCCTCTGCGCACGAATAACCCGTGACGCGCACCCAGTTAATTGGTTTCCAAATCAGTTTTTCCAAATTGCCTTCGGCCATGGCACATTTTTCTGAGCACGCGAGACCTCTTATTGGGTTCTCATCACAAGTTCACTAGTGCGCAAAGTCATTTAAAGTGGAAAAGAGTTTTGTAACTAAGCAATGTGGGACTAGAGATATTTTATGATGAATTGTATGATATGGGGGATTTTTTTGAATTATAATTATATATAATTATTATATATATTGTAGTTGCAGTAAATCCGAAACGGTACCCGGTACCTGACCGGTACCGGAACGTACCGTACCAATAGGAAAATCGGTACCCTGTCCAAAACGGTATTCAGAACTATGATTAGAAGTACCAAATCAACCAACTAGCGAGGATGTTGGAAAAAGTCCGGCAGAAAAGGTTGTTGAAGGATTGGAGAAGATTCAGATCAGCGAGACTGATCCTGAAAGATATTTTTTAATCGGAGAATCATTACCAGCAGACGAAAAGGCTAAACTGATAAGATTTCTGAAAGAATATGTCGATGTATTTGCATGGGTGCCAGAGGAAATGCCCGGAGTGGATGCAGGTGTGATCTGTCATCATCTAAATGTTGATCATCAGCATAAGCCGGTCATTCAGAAAAAACAGAGAGCAGCCGTGCAGCATGTGGATGTTGTAATTGAAGAGGTTGATCGTTTGCTCGAGGCAAAAGCAATACGTGAAGTTTACTACCTAGAGTGGTTATCCAACACCGTGGTGGTAAAGAAAAAGAATGGGAAGTGGCGTGTCTGCGTAGACTTCACAGACCTAAACAAGGCATGTCCAAAAGACAGTTTTCCTCTTCCAAGGATAGACCAGTTGGTTGACGCAACTGCTGGTTACGAGCGAATGAGTTTCCTCGACGCATATCGAGGATATCATCAGATTGCTATGTTTGAGCCTGATCAAGAGAAGACTTCTTTTCTCACACCACGAGGGTTGTACTGCTATAGCGTCATGCCATTTGGGCTAAGAAATGCTAGGGCAACGTACCAGAGACTTGGAACCATCATGTTCAAAAAGCTCCTTGGCAAGACTATGGAGGTTTACATAGATGATATGGTGGTGAAAAGTCAACATAAACATGGACACATAGTGGATTTAAAAGAAGCGTTCGAGATCCTTAGGGAGTACAAACTGAAACTCAACGCCTCGAAATGTGTGTTTGGAGTCGGTTCAGGAAAGTTCCTGGGCCATTTGGTGACCATGAGAGGGATTGAGGCTAACCCTAATCAAATTGCAGCCCTACAAAGGCTACAAAGTCCCAAAACCACTAAGGAAGTCCAGAGGTTGACTGGAATGGCTGCAGTACTTAATAGATTTATCAGCAGGTCAAGTGACAAGTGCAGATCCTTTTTTCAATTATTGAAAAAGAGGGAGGGATTCGAATGGGGAGCAGAGTGCGAACAGGCCTTCCAGGACCTGAAGAAGTATCTGGCCGAGCCCCCACTTTTGTCAACTCCACAGCCAGGTGAGTCTTTAGTTTTGTACTTAGCTGTTTATGAGCATGCAGTTAGTGCAGTCCTGTTAAGGGATTTAGGAATCGAACAAATCCCTATTTATTATGTTAGCAAGACACTGCTGGATGCAGAGATGAGATATCTGCCCTTAGAGAAACTTGTGCTGGCACTTAGGACCGCCACAAGGAAATTGCCATACTACTTCCAAAGCCACAAGGTTGTGGTTTATACTGAGTTTCCATTGACATCACTACTACGAAAAGAAGACTTCTCAGGAAGGATCTCGACATGGTCCGTCGAGTTAAGCCAGTACGATATCGATTATCAGCCACGTACGGCAATTAAAGGCCAAGTGTTGGCTGATTTTGTGGCAGAGTTTTCTCCTGCACTAGCTCCCCTGCCTCCTACGAGAAAGGAACAGGAGACTAAGACATCGCCCATGAGGAAACAAGTCTCAGCCGAACAGGACCCCACGGAATGGAAGCTATTTGTTGACGGATCAGCATGTAATACTGGATCAGGAATTGGGGTAGTCCTCTTTCCTTCTGAAGGAGTAATGATCGAACTATTTGTTCGGCTTGGTTTCTGTGCGTCAAACAATGTGGCAGAGTACGAGGCACTCTTAGCTGGCTTGAGAAGTGCAAAAACCCTAAAAGCAGGATGGGTTAGGGTATATTGCGATTCACAACTTGTGGTCAATCAACTATTCGGGGAATAAGAAACCCGGAGTGAAAAGATGGCGGCCTACGTACAGGCCGCCAAAGACCTGCTTGATACCTTCGAAAGGGTGTATATTGAACAGATAAGTTCAGGACAGAATGCTCATGCAGATTCATTAGCATGGTTGGCTACAGCTGTACCAACTGAGTTTAAAAAGAAGGTGGCAGTAGAGTATCTGAGTGTGCCGAGCATTGGGAGAAGTGTGGATTTAGTCTTGGACGTGAACCAATGACCAAGTTGGAAGGACTCAATCGTGGAGTTTTTGCGAGATGAAATACTCCCTTCTGACAAAAAGGAGGCTCATAAGATAAGGACCAAATCTGCTAGGTTTTGGCTGTCCCCAAAAAGAAAATTGTACAGGAAGTCTTTTACAGGTCCCTATTTGCTTTGTGTGCATCCTGAGATGGTGCAAAAATTTCTACATTAAATTCATGAGGGAACCTGTGGAAGCCATGCTGGGGGAAGATCCATAGCCCACCGAGCAATTACCCAAGGTTATTGGTGGCCACACATGCAAGAAGATGCCACGGTATATGTGAAAATTTGTGAAAAGTGTCAGAAATTCTCACCAATGATTCGGACGCCAGCAGAAGACTTGGTGCCATTGACAAGTCCTTGGCCATTTGTCCAATGGGGTATGGATATCATGGGTCCACTCCACAAAGCAATTGGCAATAGGAAATTTATGTTGGTGGCAACGGATTACTTCACTAAGTGGATTGAGGCAGAACCGTTGGCTAAAATCATAGAACCTATGATAGAAAGGTTCGTGTGGAAAAGTATTATTACTCGATTTGGGGTCCCTTATTCGTTGATTACAGACAATGGATCCCAGTTTCAGAAGAAGTTTAAAGTTTTTTGTGCCCAATACGGGATACGAAATTACTACTTAACCCCAGCCTACCCTCAGAGTAATGGGTAGGCAGAAGCTTCTAACAAAACCATTCTTGACGGGATCAAGAAAAGGTTGGATAAAGCAAAGGGAAAGTGGCCAGATGAATTACCATTAGTATTATGGGCGCATCGAACGACGCCTAGGAGGTCTACGGGAGAGACCCCCTATTCATTGGCATATGGGACAGAGGCAGTTATGCCCCTAGAAGTTGGCCTTCCAACCAATAGAACTGCATTGGTTGAGAGTGGGGGCAATGACAGGGCACTTGAGATTGAGCTTGACCTTGCCAAAGAAAGAAGGGAAAGGGCTTTGGTTCATTTAGCCTCGTATCAGGAGCAGCTAATGAAAAGCTACAACAAAAATGTCCACCCATGAGAGTTTGTTGTTGGAGACCTTGTACTTCGAAAAGTGCTCGGTAACACCAAGGTGGCCAACGAGGGCAAGTTAGGGGCCAATTGGGAAGGCCCGTATCGAGTGACCGAGGTTGTGGGCATAGGGGCTTACAGATTGACATATTTGGAAGGAAATCCAGTACCAAGGCCTTGGAATGTCCATAATTTAAGGAAGTTTTATATTTAAAGTCCTCCAGTCTTTTTGGGCTGCATTTCGTGATTGTGTGGGAGTTACGAGTAAAACTCTTATGTTTTTATTACTTGTTCGTTGCAAGGGGTACAAATAACGCCCTCTTGAGTTTCACAGATTATGAATAAAATCACTTTTTGCAGTGTAAATATTGCGTTCTTGGTATTTGTCCTAAAAATACGAACTACGGGCTTGGTTTCCCTCATTCGTATTGGGGAGCAGGGAACAGGCACCAACAGGCACTTATACACTAAAGAACGTGAAACTTAACGAGTACAAGTATGAAACACTTGTATGGTTTGTAAGTACGAGAAACTTAAAACTGTTGAGTACATGATACTTAACAAGTACAAGTATGAAACACTTGTATGGTTTGTAAGTACGAGAAACTTAGAAATATTTAAGTACGAGAAACTTAGAAATATTTGAGTACGAGAAGTTGAGGATTGTATAAATGTGCAAACATAACCTTGTTTGAATAAACCGCAAACACACAAAGAAGCCGAGCAAAATGTATAGTTATGCCGCAAGGGGCCGAATACCTGTATCATCTAAAGTTTTAACAGTACTGGTGCCTCGCAGGGCCAAATACTTACGGTCACACAGAACCAACCAAACTTTTCCAACTATTAAAACAGTTCATGTCAAAAACTTACCTATCAGTCCACATTCTGGACCTCTGGAGGAGTTTCATCTGGAACGTCAGTACTGATCCCGGTAACGGCACCATCTCCATCTGGATTCTCCTCCAGGATGATAGGTTCATTGGCTGTATCCCGGATAGGTAAACGTTCAACAATGGTACCATGGGTATCAGTAGGGGTCTCTTCATCAGCCTCAGCAAAGTCTTCAATTTGCTGGTCCACATCGTCCTCCGGATCATCTACAGTGGTTGACACACGTTTGCTCGGTAGGTCATTTTCCACCCAGAGGACGAAGTCTTCAGCAGTACCAATCTTCGTCCGACAAGCCTCCCAGCTGGCGGCCCAGATCTGGTCTTGTATGGCTAGCATCTGCTCCACATAGCTGGCTGTAGCAGCATCAAACCCCTTCTGGTAGCCTTCCTCGTAAGCAGCTTTTTTGGTTCTTTCCATTTCTACCAAAGCCTGATTGAGGCTGTCTTCAGCTGTCCCAAGCTTCTCCTTTGCCTCTTCAAAATAAGCCTTGGCTTTGTCTCTTTCTCTCTCCAGTCTAGAGATAGTACGGAGCAGCCTGGTGTTGTTGTTCAACAACGTGATCCTTTCAGTATCTGCGTCCTGGAACTTTTGGCCCAGTGTAATCATCTTTTGAATAAACTGAGAAATGATCAAGAAGTTATTACTGTAGAAAACAAAAGAGACCTGAAGCATGCTTAAAACTAATGAGAACACTATACCTTGATCCCACTAATGAGACCAGTGGAAATGGGCCGATCAGGTGCAGCCTCGGATTTTTTCTGCACGTCAACGGGAAGCAGCAAACCTTGAGCCAGTGCGAGTGCTGTTTCCGAAGAGCTAGCGCTATCCCCAACGTGAACGGGCCGATCACCCTTAATGAGCTGGGGGGCCCAGCTTTGAGGTAGCACTTGATTGCTCGGAGAAAGGTGTTGTTGAACTGAAGCTGCGGCTTGTGCTGGGGCATCTGCAGGGTCTTCGGTCCTAGGACGTTTGTCCCGACAAGTATCAATAGCCTCGAGGGAACTATCACGTTCCCGAGGAGAGAAAGAAGATCGTGTCGAAGCCCCTCTAGTTCGACGAGATGGCGGGGGAGCATGGCCAGTTGATGATGCCCTTCTAGCGGCACCACGTCCCGGGAAGAAACGGTGAGAAGAGTGCTAAGGTTCAAAGGTTGACGAGTCATTATACCTGTGTTTGGAGGGGATAGAGAATATCCAAAAGACGATGATTGACAGGTATCGCGATTGACAGCTCGCTGTTCGAGGAGTCGTTCAGGAGCAACCAGTCTTTGTGAAAGCCTTCGGAGTCTTAAGTGAGGCAATGGCATGCCTTCCGAAATGGGAATCTCACCCAACTGCCCGGCAACTGTCACTCCGGCGTTAGCTCTTAGGCTCCTCGGCTGGGGAGCAATTGAAGTGGAGGTAGGACTAGTACTTAGGTGGGCGAGTCTCTTGTCGATAACGCCTCTGTACGCGGGATCGTATCCTAGTAGAACGTCCGTGTTACGACCCCGACCAGCTGTTGAGGAACCAGGCTCACCCGTGTATTTCAGAATCCGATTGATCTCCGTTGTTCGGACGTAGCTTGGTTCTCGTCTGGGGCGCTTGTTGGCGTTATCCGCTGCAAAACGAAAGTCTAGCAAAGGTTAGCAAACGCAAACAAAAGCAGTAAAGAAAGATCACGAATAAAATCAAAGTAAATTAAGAGCATACGTGGGTAGCCCCAAACATGGGGACAATGGAGGCCCACCACTTGGTCATCTTCCCCTATCGGCTCGAAAGCTCCGGTAACGTAGAGGAAGTCAATCTCGTGATCACGAGCAGAATTTGGCAAGTTTAGCACGAGACGCTTTTCTGCCCTCCTAACTTTGAAGTAGTATGTGTTGTATTCAGGATTCAACACAATACTATACCACCATTGAATATCCCAAATACCTAGTTGGGTCCCTAAAATCCTATTTAAAGCTACAACCCCCATTATCAGCCTGAAGACATTGGTCGAAACTTGCATGGGAGTAAGACGATACCAATTCAGAATCTGGCGGAGTAATGGGTGTAGGGGGAAACGGACTCCGCCTTCGACGATAGCTACGATTGGGATACACATCCTATCCCAAGTACCAGCATACCTATCCGCTCCCAATGGGGCAAGTTCGAGTCCTACATTATTAGGAATGTTATACTCTGTCCTAAATGCCGCCATGGCAGCAGGGGTGTCACAGAGTTTCCTAAATTTACCAGGCTTGGGATCATGTGCATCCGCCATGAATATACTCGAAGGAAAAGTAAAAATTGGAAATGGACGCGATTGAAACCCTAAAAGTAACCCAAAAATCTGAGAAATGAGATCTCAGATAGAAACTAATGGGACAAGAGAGAAATCTTAGTGGGTAACACAAGCAGAAGAAATAGAGATCTTAAGAGTTTAAATGAATAGGGTCCCTGTGACACGAGCGAGTTGCAGGCGGCAGCTATGGCGGTAGAAAGGGAGTTTTCGCCTGACTTTGGAAGAGAACAAGACGAGGCTCAAAAGTTTTGGATAAAAAAACCAAAAGAAATCCCTCTTTGGGATTTAAGTGAAAGAGACGGAGATGAAACGTCTCGTCTCACACCGTTACTTAAAAAGTAACGGTAGAGTGGGATTGAACTGACGACCTATTAACGTCGTTTAGACAAAGCGCAAGTTCACATTAAATGCAAAGCATACGAGACGCGCCACGTGGAGTCATAGCCTCAAGATGGTAAAAAGACAAAGGCGCCAAAGCCGTCAATGGATATGAACTACAATGTTAACATAGGACCCAAGGAGCTCGGCTCCAAGATGATTTCTAGCTTTTCCCATTGCCCCCCAATGGTGACAAAAAGCAAAGCTGGGGAGCAATTGTAGGGAGGTATTCCTGAACAGATAAAGTAATAACCAAGCACGTGATACGAGAGATCACGAGTTAAACACGATAAGACAAACCACCATGAGCGGTGATCGGCGATATGGACGAATGGCATGAGAAGTCATTGGTGTAAACTGACTGTTCGGCAGATAGAGACATACCGTTACATTGGTCCAAATAGTTAAACAAGGACCAAGTTACATGTGAAATGGCTGGTCCAGATAGCCGAACAAGGAAAGAGCTCCAATCAAGAGTAGAAGCAGAGGGAATACTCTAGAAGATTCCAGAGCAGTCATGTCCCGTAAGGGATGAGATCCCGAGAATATAGGATCTGGGAAAGATACCCAATGAGAATGGGATGTTCGGCCAATAATGGAAAAGAATCTTAAAATGACTCTTTTAAGAATAAACTGATAAGGGAACGAGAATCCAAAAGATCCTAGGTTCCTATACGAGTTAGGAATCCTAGGGCAATAGGGATGCTTAGGCAGCAAGCATACATATGTCTATAAATACGAGTTAAACCTAGAGGAAAAAGGTACGCAGTTTATTACGATCTAATTTTGTTCCTACTGATAATTAGGGTTTCTCTAGTACGTGATACTAACTTTGGCATAGGAGGGCCTTTGCCACGAGAGGCAAAGGTGCACTCATCCCTTGTTTGTTTTGCAGATTGGGGTACCGATGACGAATTAGGGTTCCGGTGAAAAGGCACGAATAAGCCGTTGCAATCCAATTGATCCGAAGCATCAATTGTTTTCATCCCCCCATAATGCACGCCTTGGAATTCAAAAACGCTCAGCTAAAGATGAATCAAAGGCTATTTTACAGATTCTGATATAGACAGTGATTAGGGGACCTGCTCACCTGCTGGCATTTGGTTTGATTCTATTATTCATTTATTCTGTTGGGGTTGTATCTGTGGCTTATTCATTTCAGTATTGTGTTGTGGCAACTTATGAAGGCCTTAAATGGCAACATGATGTTGCCTCCGCTTCAGTTTTATGATGCATGCCTTGTGGTCTATTTAGCTTCACTTAACTGAAGTGGATGTTGCCTGCATGCGTTGTGGGGTGTGTGTGTGTGGTAGTGTGGTGTGTGTGTGTGTGGCAGTGTGGTGTTCTGTGGCTTATTCATTTCAGTAAATGGGCTGAAGTGGATGTTGTGGCAATTTATGAAGGCCTTAAATGGCAACATGATGTTGCCCCCGCTTCAGTTTTTGGCTATGATATATTTTCTTAACTAATATGCTGAGCCTAAGTTTTGCTGCATGCCTTGTGGTCTGTTTAGCTTCACTTAACTGAAATGGATGTTGCCTGCATGCATTGTGGTGTGTGTGGCAGTGTGGTGTGTGTGTGGGGCAGTGTGGTGTACTGGTGTGTGTGTGTGTGTGTGTCTCCTTTAGTCTGAAATGAATAAGCCACAGACACAACCCCAGTTTTTGGCTAAGCAAAGTGTGATAGTGTTGCAACTTATGAAGGCCTTAACGGCAACTTAACGTTGCCGCATCCATTTAAATTTTCGGCTATGATGATAAAAAAAAAGTAAAAAAAAAAAGTAATGTCTGAGTCGTAGTGGTATTGTTATGAACTATAATTCTACAAAGTGGTGTTGAAACTTATGAAGGCCTTATTGGCAACTTAATGTTGCATCTATTTCAATTTTCTGCTATGATGATTATATCTGAGCAGAATTCTATTTTCTTGTTCATTTGGCTTTCATAATCCTGTTTTCTGCTGCTGTTGGTGCATACCTAGCTTGCTGGTTCTTGTTTTCATCTATGATGGTAATCCACTGCCTACTATTGGGTTCCTTATTGATTCTTTATATTAGAATTGTTTCCATTAATTCTGCACAGGGTGGTGTAAGTTTTAAGATTTTCATACTTTGGTTTGGTGGTTTATGCAGGACACAACTATTGAGCAGCTTCTGCCAATATTCCTTTCCCTTCTGAAGGCTGAATTTCCTGATGTGCGCCTTAACATTGTCAGCAAACTTGATCAAGTCAATCAGGTTTGTGGTGAATTGTGTTTTCTTCGGAGGTTTGTCGTTAATTGGCTTTACGTTTTATGGACCTTATTTCAGTTTTCTTCAAAACTTTGTTGGGATTTCAACTTTTGTTCTTGATCTTGATGTGTTATTAGCTCGTATTTAGCTTGGTGGATACCTATAACCTGGTTTTATGCCAAACCTGAGGTGTAACGAAGCCAGGCTAAATATTGAGTTTGTTTTTAGTTAGTATAGTTAGTTTTATTTGATTGCATTGCTTAGCCGAGGTGGTGGCATAACCCCTCACATATTCTGTTTGCTGAGTTTAGGTGGCGGCCTAGCCCCTCCAGTTTGCTAGTTTGTTGTCAGTTTGTTAGTTTGTTAGCTATTTATTTGATTGCATTGCATGAGTGTTAATTTTTTGCACTATTGTGGCTGACTGCATTGTGGAGCTGCTACTGTTTTTTTATACTACTGTTGTTGTCTCTGCTGGTACTGCTATGGCAGCTCTCTACTGCTGTTGTGGCAGCTTGTTTTGAATCTGATCCTATCTAGGTTGCAGCTTGAAGACTGTTGTTTTTGCAATCTGAACCTATCCAGGTTGTTGCTGTCATTTTGCAACCTGCTGTTTTGTAGCATTTGAGAAGCCAGATGGAGTCCCTGCTGTCGGAAAATTTTCTAACATGTTGAAGTTTGTTGTAAAAGAGGTATTGTTTCTCCTCTTCCTGAAGACGCCTGGGTTCATTCTGTGGTGGCGTTCTTCTTTAGGTTACTAAGTGAAGTGGTCCCCCCATTGATAGGAATGGAAGCCCAGGTTAGGTTTCATACTCTGACGGAAGTTATTGCCTCATCACTTATACTGCCCCAAACATCGCCCTAGACTCGTAGGAAGATACAGTCCAAGTGCCTGACACTATCAAACCAGAACTAGATAGTTTGCTGGTTCCTTTCAATTGTCTGGATCACTTGGTCAATACTTGGAGTGTTTACTTCATTAGATTGTTTGCTTCTACACCGTATGCAATTAGATACGACCTATTAATGAACCCTATCACTCTCTTACTTATTGGTGGGTATTGCCAGGTTGATCCAACCACGGGCGATGCTGAGGATGATGGTGTGGATGATGAATACCAGCTAGAGGACCTTGAGGTTGTTGCAACGGATTATGTATTAAAAGTTGGGGTCTCTAATTTCAGGAATGCTTGGGAAAGCATGGGCCTAGATTATGAGCGAGTGGATGAATATGGTCTCGGTGCAAGGGAAAGCTTGGCAGAAGCCATCAATACGGTCATAGGCCTTCTTGGCATGCAGCCCTGTGACGTGAGTTTCTCATTAAAGTTACGAATGGTCCAAATAATTCTTGTCCTTGAATTAGTTCACAAGTTAAAGATGCTAGGGCCTTGAAATAATACGAAGCAAAAGGGGATTCAAGATTTTTATGAGGAAAATGCAATGATATTTGGTGTTTATCCCATTTTATCACATTGGAGTTTTGATCCAGCGACCAGCGTTGTCCTTTCCTTTCTTCAACTGTCTTTCTTTCTACAGTAACATAGCTTCGTTTTTTTTTTTTTTGTGTGTGTATTTTCGAACATTGTGCTCCTTCCTTTTCGGTCAGGGGTTGTAGTCATTAGTTCCCCTTCCGTAATGAAGAGCAAAATTATGTTCTAAAAGTTTTAAATTTAAAGTTAAAAACATGATAGAAAAACCCAAGGGCTGCACTGCACTGACTGCAGCAGGCAAGACTTGACAGGAATTGAAAGTGAAAAAGTTGCATAGTGAGTAGGAACTAGGAACAATGGCAGTATTGTTATATACTTCTTTGTGTCTAAAACTGAATAAATCTCTCCTGTTCGTTGATGGTGTCTTTCAGGGCATAGAGGTGGTCCCACCAAACTCAAGATCGCACACTTGCTTATTGTCTGGTGTTTACATGGGCAACTTAAAGGTTCTAGTTCGGCTCTCATTCGGCATTGACGGGCCAAAAGAAGTTGCAATGAAACTTGCCGTTAGATTCGAGGATGAATCTGTCAGCGATGCTATTCACGAAATTGTAGCAAGTGGCTAGTTGGATACTTGGGAGGGTTTTTTTTTTTCAGTCAACTATACCGTATTACGGTGTTTCCTTTTTTCTTTTGTGAATGGGATCGGAAATTTATGGGTGCCACAGACCCACCGACTATGAGTCTTGACTTGGTGTGAGGATGTTCCTCTCCTATGTAGTTCATATTTTGTGGAGAGATTTTTTTGTAGATTGTATCAAGCATATGCTTGATTTACTGTTCCCCATTCTGCAAAATGAATTTTTGAAACACCATTAGCGATGGTCTTAGAATCGTTTATGTTGTGTACTATTCATTGTAAACATTCTGAACTTCAAACATAAATTCACCACTCATTTTTGTGTGGTGATTCTATTGCGGCGGGCCGGGATTGTGAATCAAGTGGTTTGCAGTGTTTTATATTTAGTTGCTTCCAAAGTTTGAAGCTCACATGTAATTTCGGTTTGTACCATAAGGAAGCAGAGAAATCCAGCGGGGAAATTTGAAGGGAGCAGCAGAACTATGAAACGGTATCAGCACGGCAGGCACAACATGGCACGGCACAACACACGATTAAGGACCGGCATGGCACGACACCACAACACGAACCGACAAAAAAGGCACGGCACGACCCGACCCGACAAAATAAAGCACGGCACGACATGACAAAAAAAGGCACGGCACAACACGATAAAAAAAGGCACAGCACGACACAAGCCATTAAGGGCCGGCACGGCATGACACGACAAGACAAAAAAAAGCACAGCACGACACAACCCGACAAAAAAAAGTACGGCACGACACAATAGACAAAAAAAGGCACGGCACGACGCGGCACGATTGATTAATCGGGCACGGCACAACATGACACGATTTGAAAAAGGCACGGCCTGATACGGCCCGACAAAGTAAAATGGCCCACCACAACACTGCACGAGCACGGGACGCCATGGCACGATGAAATAAATGGGCACGGTACGGCGTGACAGGGAAGCATGGTTGGCACGGAATAAAATGGCACGGCACGGCACGACAGGCACGTTTGACACCTCTATCAGTTAACAGACTTTCGGCCGCTCCTCTTGAGATGTCGAGACATGACTGTAGAAGTTTTGCCATGTTCTTTCTGTAAGGTGGCATGACAATCACTCTCGAAGCAAACCCTTGGAGATATGCTTGAAATTCTTCCACAGTTGGGCAGCGCTCGTTGTCCCCGAACCTAAAAACATAAACCTCTGGGTCCAAAAACACTAGGGCTGCCATCAGAATTTCGGGACAGACCCTCACATTTTGGAGAAAATGAAAAGCGGCCAGCCCGTGAGACCGAAATGAAAGCCAATCTCCGGCAACAAAGGCCGTTAGCCACGGGCTGATCAAGATGAGATGATTATTTGCCATTATAAGGGTAGTGAAAATGCTAGCTTTGGAGGGTATGCCTCACATTTACAGGGATATGGCCTTTTATAGCCAAAGCTTGAAAAATATCCCACCTTTCAAGGCAAATATCTAGGCAAGGTGGCATTGCGCCCTTCAATACAAGGCCACACCTGTGAACTGCCCCAAAAGTGTCCTGGACAGCTAAGGACAATGACAAGGCTTTTTGTGTCCTAAACATCTGATGTGGTCAAATAAAAGTGGCTTAACAGAGGCTATCCATCGCGCAACAGTCTCATTTCGATGCGCGTGCAAGCCTCCATCGTGCGATTCTGCAACTTACAATTTGACAGTTTACAGCAGCTACTGTCCAATTTTTGGTCATTTTTCGTTCCAAGGGGCATTTTTCAGTTTTGGCGGTTCCAATAGGTCATAATAAGCGTATGTGACTGTATCCAAGCATCGGATTCAGAATGTCGCGCTTAACGAAGATTTTGGACCCTCGGTGGCTCATTTCAAGTTCAAATTAGGATTTCGGGAGGTCGAATTTTGTTTTGAAGATTTTCGCCAAGTCCTCTCATGCCATACAAGTCATATGGACTTATTGTGACTGTATAGAGGTGTCGGTTTTGGTCCGGGACATATTCAAGTTCTGCTTTGTGCGTTTCGTCCATTTTTACGACATTTGTGGCACTTTTCGGTCTAAATCTTGCTCCGGGTTGTATTTTTCAGTTTCGTCGATTTGTACAAGTCATGTTATGCATATTTGATCTTACAGAAGCATAAGTTTCTTCTAAATTGAAGTATTTTGAATTTTGGCTTATTATTGTCCAAAATTTCATTTTATTTCCCATATCCTCGTCGTGTCTTAGGGTATATGTTCCATTTCCTTTCAAGTTAGTCACACCTGCACGTATATATGTGTTTGTGAACTGTCTCAATATGTCTTTAATGCAGGTTTAATATTAGTGGTGAGTTTTTATTCACTTTAATCCATTACAAGAGTACATAAACCAGGAAAATGCAAATTTTATAACTACCATGATCAATCCATGTCAAAATAAAGAAAGCTATTGCATGTGCGGCACATTGGCCAATCAAAGTCCTCATGTCTGCGTGGGCACATCCGCCCGCAAGTCAAAAGGGCACGCAGGCCTCAAAACAGCTATCAAATGTCAGTTGGGGCGTATTCACCCGCTATCTACCTATCTACTTGGGCATGCAAGCCCGAAACCAAAAGTAAATGCAAAAGGTAAGATGAGGCTTCATAGTAGCCCTTAGTCCTCTCCAAGCCAGTCGTCATCCCTCTCTCTAGGATCCTGCTTGTATCCAGGATCATCTGTGGTGTCATTAGAGCTGCTACCGTCGGACGACCCCTCTTCTTCCTTTTCTCCCTCTTCTTCCTCTTCTTCTCCTTTAGAGACCTCAGGTAGGATCAGTCGCTTCTTATGGACCGGCTCGTCTTGAGTGGGCTTCTGGCGCATCTTGATTTGGTACCGCTCCTCAGCGCGTGCCACGGCCTCTCTGGCTGCTTCCTCACTTGCGGCTGTCGGCTGTGAGCCTCTCGTCTGTTGCCTAGTAGTGACTGGAGGAGTAAGAGTCCTCGCTGCCAACTTCTTCTGCGAAGGATCTCTAGCTCTTTTTCTCCTAGGAGCTGCCTGTCTTTGTGCCTACATTGTAAATTTTAAAGCATTAGTATACATTGTGCATATTGTATATCAAATGTCTGAAAGTAGGTATGATCAATTTCAAATCAAAGGCTACCAAAGCATATTATGTATCGAAAGGAGATGCAAACATCAAGTATTGAAAGCAAGAGTGTATCATTTTCTGAAGGGTATACCTAAGATCTCTGAACTACCGGTGGTGAAGTTGGTGCTGGATAGCGCAAATCTAATGGCAGACCACTTGCGGCCTTTCTCATTACATTCTCCAGCGCAAGCATGCGGCGAACAACCTCGTTCACCCACTCAATTGGCACTTGTAATAGTGATTTGGATTTATCAAAGTAGTTCAACGATAATTCAATTCTATTGAAAATGCAATAAAGGAGGCTACAATGTCTTACTGGAACAGTAACTGGTGCAGGCTCAGTTCTGGCAGGGACTAGGTATAGCTCAGCTGGGTTGCCTTGAGAATCTACCACTGCTATCTTCTACAACAACTCTGGTGGCCCGCCTCTCACAGGTCCACTCAAGCTCTATCTCACACGGCCCTCACCACCACTTTGTCTCTCAATAGCAACTCTCCTCTCCTCAGCAGCTCCGTGGGCCTGACTCCGAACCTCTCTGAAATCCCAAACTCTTAGCGGCCCCGCCAAACGCTCTCTCCGGTATGTGGCATAGTCCATTTCAGGGCATAAGTAGCATGCTAGGTCAGTGTCAGGCTGCATGAAGGCCTCCAACTAGGCCAGTGTGTACTCCCATGTGTGTGAAACCCGTGGTGGAAGTGGCCCTGGCACCTGGAACTCAGCGTAGCCAAGTGACTGGTATGTCATTCGGTCACCCAAGTACCATTGCCAACCAAAGGCTGACTCCAGCAATACCTTACTAGCCGTGACGGCCCTACTCCTAGCCAGGTACTCGGGCTCTGGCCCTGCCATTTTCCAAGGATCCCACTCAATCTGCACACAAGATAGGCAAACAATGCAAATATTGATCAGCGACAGCATTAAAGCAATTCAAGGGATGCGTACTTTGCTTGGTGAAGTTTCATGTTATACCTGTTGTAGGGAGGTATTCCCGAACAGATAGAATTAAGACACATGATATGAGGCACCGTGGTAAAGATCTAATAAGAGAAGTAACATGCAAAGTCATTACTCCAAATAGTCTGTTCGGCCTAGAGTAGGGCCGAACAGACTAAGAGCCCATGAGAGCTCCTAATAAGGTAATGGTCCAAATAATTGATAAAGGACCAGTTACATGTGAAGTAACTGGTCCAGGCAGTCTGTTCGGCGATGAGACAGCTGAGCAAGGAAAGAGCTCCAATCAGTTGCTAAGGCAAGAAGAACGCTCTGGAAAGGTCCAGAAGCTGTGTTATTCCGTTAAGGAATGAAATCCCGAGGAAATAGGATCTAGAATAGATACCCAATGAAAGTGGGATGTTCGGTCAAGCTATGGAAAAGAATCCTAAAAGGACTCTTTTATAATAAACTAATAAGGGAACGAGAATCCAAGATATTCGGGTTTCCTATACGAGGTAGGAAACCTAGTGCAACACGGATACTTGGGCAACAAGCATCCATGAATCTATAAATATGAGGTAAACCTAGAGAAAAAGGTACGCAATATGTTGCATTCTCATATTCTCCTACTGATAATTAGGGTTTATTGATTAGTACGTGATATTAACTTTGGCATCGGAGGGCCTTTGCCATGAGAGGCAAAGGTACACTCACCCCTTGTCTGTTTTGCAGATTAGGGTTTCGACGACGAATTAGGGTTCCGGTGAAAAGGCACGAATAAGCCGTTATAATCTAATTGATCCGAAGCATCAATTGTTTTCATCCCCCTACAATTGGCGTCGTCTGTGGGAAATCGAACCAATTTTTCTGAAAAATAATCATGATGGAAGAAGATCCAGTTACACCGTTTAATCCAAAGGACCAGTCGAGTGGGGGAAGAGATAAATCCCCACCAGGTGCTCCAAGGAAGCCCACTGGTAGACATGACAGAGATAACTCCAAAGAAAAAAGAGACAAAACTGCCACTGGCTCCGCGAGAAGGAGTAAGTCTCATCGAAGAGAGGAATCAGTCACCCATTCGAGAAGTATACACAATGACAGCAATGTCCTCGATAAAAACAGAAAGGAAATCGAGGAGTACGCTCGTTTGATTAGAAAATGAGAGTACGAGATACAAGAATTACAACGGGTACGAGAGCACCCAGAAGATTCCGAACTTTCACGAAGGAATTCCCAGAAACACAGATGGACCTTGGTAGTCCATAAGCAGGCTCATTCACGAGGGAGAAAGAGCAGGAGTCCTATCATAGGGCGATACGAAGCTTCTCCACAAAAAAGAAAAGCAGAAGTAAAAGCCGAACATCGGAAAGACGAGGGGCTTCTTCACGAAAAAGAAGGAGCAGAAACCAAAGTTTCACCCCAGAAGAGGAGGAAACAAAGAAGCATCACCGGGACAGGTATGAAAGGCCTGATGCTGATTGGGTCAAGGCTACGACTCACAAGTCGAAGGAGCTTGAAGATGAAACCATGACTGCATGAGAAGCAGTACGGAAGGCCCTGAGCAATATAGCAGCCTCCCCATTTGCAAGGAGGCTACAAGAGGCTAGGTTGCCGAGCAGAGTGAAGCATGGTACGTTCATACTTTACGAGATAAACGCAGACCCCGTAGCTCTCGTACAGCACTACCAACAGGCTATGTTCATGCATGACGGGGATGATGCCATTTTGTGCAAAATGTTCCCTTCGAGTCTCGGAAAGGTGGCCCTATCTTGGTTCCATAAATTGGCCCCACGATCCATACGAGGATGGAGGCAGTTGGCCGAGGAATTCACTGCTCGGTTCTTTACAAGCAGAAGAGCCCCGAAGACGTTCGAAAGTCTTTCCACTAGGAAACAAGCGAAAAGTGAGCTGATCAGAGATTACGCTAAAAAGTACTAGGAGACTTTTAACAAGATAGAGAGCTGCAGTGAAGAATATGCGATTGTAACCTTCAAGACAGGCTTGCCTATTCGGGGAGAGTTGCACCGGTCTTTGAATATGCATCCGGTAGCGACGTTGGCCAAACTAATGGAGCGAATTGAACAACACGCAAGAATGGAGGATGACATACTCCGGGAGGATGGCAGGGTTGTTACCGAACAGACAAAGGCACCTGTCAAGAAAATGGATAAGACAGAGCCCAAGACTTACAGAGAGAGAAAAGAGTACGGGCAAGCTAAAAGAGAGCCATATAAAGATAAGCAAGCTCCTGACCCTAAATCTTTCTTTTCTATCACTACGGTTTGGAAAGAACCAATTTATAGGATTCTTTATCGAATAAAGAATCAGCCATACTTCAAATGGCCCCCAAGTCTAGGCGGGAATAAAGACGCAAAACGTGCTACGAATCAGCACTGCAGCTACCATAAAGATTGGGGCCATATGACTGAAGATTGTGAGATGTACAAAAGACACCTTGATGATTTGGTCTCTCGAGGCTATCTCAAGAAATTTATCCAAGAAGATCCCAAGGACAAAGGGAAAGCCATGGAACTGGGTTACGAGCAAAATCCTAAAGGGGTAATCCATATGATACATGGGTTGGCCACACCTTATACGAGAAAAGAGGTCAGGCTATTACAAAGGCAAGTCAGGCACAATCAACACGTGATGCGATTGGGTAACAAGAGAGGGCGAGAGAATGATGTGTGCAATGAAAGCATAGCATTCACAGATGATGATCTGAAAGAAGTCCAAATACCCCACAACGATGCTTTGGTCATAACCCTACGAGTTGGGGAATACGACATTGAGAGGATTCTAGTGGACTCAGAGAGTTGTACAGAGGTAATGTACTACGATGCGTTCAAAAAGCTGGGGCTAGCCCAAACAGACTTAGAGTAATCTACAACACCCCTAATTGGGTTCGGTGCGGGAGCAGTCTGGCCTCTTGGAAAGGTAACACTACCTGTTCGGGCTGGATCAGTGGTGTTGAGGACAGATTTCTTAATTGTTGATGTTCCTTCTTCCTATAACGCGATTATAGGGAGGACATGGATGCACAAAATGAGAGCTATCTCCTCGACTTACCACCAGATGGTGAAATTCCCAGGATCGAATGGGGTTGAAGTAATTAGAGGCAATCAGAAAGTGGCCCAACAGTGTCTAATCTCCATCATTAAAAGAACCCCAAAGGCCCACCACGTTCATACATTAGAAGTATCAGATCAACCAACTATTGAGGGTGTTGGGAGAAGTCCGGCAGAAAAGGTGGTCGAAGGCTTGGAGAAAATTCAGATCAACGAGACTGATCCTGAAAGATATTTCTTAGTTGGAGAATCATTGCCAGCAGACGAAAAGGCTGAATTGATAAGATTTCTGAAGGAATATGTTGATGTATTTGCATGGGTGCCAGAAGAAAAGCCCGGAGTAGATGCAGGTGTGATTTGTCACCATCTAAATGTTGATCATCAGCATAAGCCGGTCATTCAGAAAAAACAGAGAGCAGCCATGCAGCATGTGGATGCTGTAATTGAAGAGGTTGATCGTTTGCTGGAGGCCAAAGCAATACGTGAAGTTTACTACCCAGAGTGGTTATCCAACACCGTGGTGGTAAAGAAAAAGAATGGGAAGTGGCGTGTCTGCGTAGACTTCACAGACCTAAATAAGGCGTGTCCAAAAGACAGTTTTCCTCTTCCAAGGATAGACCAGTTGGTTGACGCAACTGCTGGTTACGAACGAATGAGTTTCCTCGACGCATATCGAGAATATCATCAGATTGCTATGTTTGGGCCTGATCAAGAGAAGACTTCTTTTCTCACTCCACGAGGGTTGTACTGCTATAGCGTCATGCCATTTGGGCTAAGAAATGCTGGGGCAACGTACCAAAGACTCGCAACCATCATATTCAAAAAGCTGCTTGGCAAGACTATGGAGGTTTACATCGATGATATGGTGGTGAAAAGTGAAGATAAACAGGGACATATAGCTGATTTAAAAGAAGCTTTCGAAATCCTAAGGGAGTACAAACTGAAACTCAACGCCTCGAAATGTGCGTTTGGAGTCGGTTCAGGAAAGTTCCTGGGCCATTTGGTGACCATGAGAGGGATTAAGGCTAACCCTGATCAAATTGCAGCCCTACAAAGGCTACAAAGTCCCAAAACCACTAAGGAAGTCCAGAGGTTGACTGGAATGGCTACAGCACTTAATAGATTTATCAGCAGGTCAAGTGACAAGTGCAGACCCTTTTTTCAATTATTAAAAAAGAGGGAGGGATTCGAATGGGGAGCAGAGTGCGAACAGGCCTTCCAGGACCTGAAGAAGTATCTGGCCGAGCCCCCACTTTTGTCAACTCCACAGCTAGGTGAGTCTTTAGTTTTGTACTTAGCTGTTTCTGAGCATGCAGTTAGTGCAGTCCTGTTAAGGGATTTTGGAATCGAGCAAATCCCTATTTATTATGTTAGCAAGACACTGCAGGATGGAAAGACGAGATATCTGCCCTTAGAGAAACTTGTCCTGGCACTTAGGATAGCCACAAGGAAATTGCCACACTACTTCCAAAGCCACAAGGTTGTGGTTTATACTGAGTTCCATTGAAATCACTGCTACGAAAAGCAAACTTCTCGGGAAGGATCTCGACATGGTCCGTCGAGTTAAGCCAGTACGATATCGATTATCAGCTGCGTACAGCAATTAAAGGCCAAGTGTTGGCTGATTTTGCGGCAGAGTTTTCTCCTGCAGTAGCCCCCCTGCCTCCTACGAGAAAGGAACAGGAGACTAAAACATCACCCACAATGAAACAAGTTTCAGCCGAACAGGACCCCATGGAATGGAAGTTGTTCGTTGACGGATCAGCATGTAATACTGGATCAGGAATCGGGGTAGTCCTTTTTCCTCTTGAAGGAGCAATGATCGAACTATCTGTTCGGCTTGGTTTCAGTGCGTCAAATAATGTGGCAGAGTACGTGGCACTCTTAGCTGGCTTGAGAAGTGCAAAAACCCTAAAAGCAGAACGGGTTATGGTGTATTATGATTCACAGCTTGTGGTCAATCAAGTGTCCGGGGAATACGAAACCCGGAGTGAAAAGATGGCAGCCTACGTACAGGCAGCCAAAGACCTGCTTGATACCTTCGAGAGGGTATATATTGAACAGATAAGTTCTAGACAGATTGCCCATGCAGATTCATTAGCTTGGTTGGCTGCAGCAGTATCAGCTGAGTTTAAAAGGAAGGTGGCAGTAGAGAATCTGAGTGAGCCGAGCATTGGGCAAAGTGTGGAATTGGTCTTGGACGTGAACCAAGGACCAAGTTGGATGGATCTAATCATAGAGATTTTACGAGACGAAATACTCCCTTCTGACAAAAAGGAGGCTCATAAGATAAGGACCAAATCTGCTAGGTTTTGGCTATCCCCAGAAAGAAAATTATACAGGAAGTCCTTTACAGGTCCTTATTTGCTTTGTGTGCATCCTGAGATAGTGCAAAAATTTCTACACGAAATTCATGAGGAAACCTGTGGAAGCCATGCTGGGGGCAGATCCATAGGCCACCGAGCAATTACCCAAGGTTATTGGTGGCCACACATGCAAGAAGATGCCAAGGTTTATGTGAAAATCTGTGAGAAATGTCAAAAATTCTCACCAATGATTTGAACACCAGCCGAGGATCTGGTGCCTTTGACAAGTCCTTGGCCGTTTGCTCAATGGGGAATGGACGTCGTGGGTCCACTACACAAAGCAACTGGGAATCAAAAATTCCTGCTAGTTGCAACAAACTATTTTACTAAGTGGATTGAGGCAGAACCACTAGCCAAAATCACCGAACCTATGATAGAAAGGTTCGTGTGGAAGAGCAACATCACTCGCTTTGGGGTCCCTTATTCATTGATTACAGACAATGGATCCCAATTTCAGAAGAAATTCAAGACTTTTGTGTCCAATATGGAATACGAAATTATTATTCAACCCCAGCTTACCCTTAGAGTAATGGGCAGGCAGAGGCGTCTAATAAAACTATCCTTGACGGGATCAAGAAGAGGCTGGACAAAGCCAAAGGGAAGTGGCCTGACGAGTTACCACTAGTACTATGGGCTCACCGAACAACGCCTAGGAGGTCTACGGGAGAGACCCCCTATTCATTGGCATATTGAACAGAGGCTATCATACCTCTGGAAGTTAGTCTTCCAACCAATAGAACCGCACTGGTTGAAAGTGGGGGCAATGATAGGGCCCTTAAAATTGAGCTTGATCTCGCCGAGGAGAGGAGGGAAAGGGCCCTGGTCCATCTGGCTTCTTACCAGGAATAGTTGATGAAGAGCTATAATAAGCACGTTCATCCTCGAGAATTTGGTGTTGGGGACCTCGTACTACAGAAGGTGCTCGGCAACACCAAGGTGGCCAACGAAGGCAAGCTGGGGGCCAACTGGGAAGACCCGTATCGAGTAACCGAGATTGTAGGCATAGGGGCCTATAGATTGGCTGATCTGAATGGTAATCCAATTCCGAGGCCTTGGAATGTCCATAATCTGCGAAAATTCTATGTTTAGAAACATTGAGTTCTGTTTTAGATTGCATTACGTGATTGTGTGGGAATTACAAATATAATTTCCTTGTTTTAGTTTTTGATTTTTGATTTTTTTTATTTTAGTTGCAAGGGGTACGAATAACGCCCTCTTGAGTTTCACAGATTATGAATAAAATCACTTTTTGCAGTGTAAATATTGCGTTCTTGGTATTTGTCCTAAAAATACGAACTACGGGCTTGGTTTCCCTCATTCGTATTGGGGAGCAGGAACAGGCACGTGAAACTTAACGAGTACAAGTATGAAACACTTGTATGGTTTGTAAGTACGAGAAACTTAAAACTACGTGAAACTTAACAAGTACAAATATGAAACACTTGTATGGTTTGTAAGTACGAGAAACTTAAAACTACGTGAAACTTAACGAGTACAAGTATGAAACACTTGTATGGTTTGTAAGTACGAGAAACTTAAAACTATGTGAAACTCAACGAATACAAGTATGAAACACTTGTATGGTTTTTAAGTACGTGAAACTTAGACATGGAGAGACTTAGAAAGCATTTAAGCACGTGAAACTTAGAAAGAGGTTTAAAAGTAAAAAAAAAAATGATGTTTACAGGATTTGCTAAGTACTGAACACTTATACACAAGCAAACATGTGATTAAAGGATCAAAGTACGAAATACTTAGATAAGTCTATTTGCATCCGAACACATGTAAAAACGAAAGGAGCCGAGCAAATTGTATAGTTATGCCACAAAGGGCCGAATACCTGTATTACCAAAATATTACCAAAGTAGAGAAAGTACTGTTGCCACGCAGGGCTCGAATATCATGGTCACTTAGGACCAGCCAAAATGTTTTAAAGGTGTTTCACGCAACCTTACCGAGTTAATCCAGGTTCTGGACCTCTGGAGGTGTTTTATATGGTACCTCTGCGCTGACTTCCACAGTAGTATCACCTTCGGTTGCATTCTCCTCCAAGTTAATGGGTTCAAGGGTTGAATCCCGAACAGGTGATTGAACAGGGTGCACATCGGTAAGCGTATTTTCCTCAACATCAGCAAATTCTTCGATCTGTTGTTTGATATCGTCCTCTGGATGCTCCACTGGTTCCTGAATGCTCTGAGCACGGGTGCTCGGCAAATCGTTATCCTCCCAGAAGGGAGAATCTTCTGCAACCCCCACTTTTGTCGGGCACGCTTCCCAACACGCAGCCCATATTTGATCTTAAATTACAGGCATTTGGTCAACATAGATGGAGGTGGCAGCATCAAAGCCTTTCTGGTATCCATCTTCATAGGCCGACTTTTTTGTACTATCAATTTCAGACAGTGCTTGGCTGAGACTCTCCTCAGCAGTTTCAAGCTTTTCCTTGGTTCCTGCTGTTTCCAGTTTTGCCTTGTCTCTCTCTCTCTCTAGCCTTGTCATTGTTTGAAGCTGCCTTGTGTTATCTCTCAAAATCCTGTTGCGCTCTTGCTCGATCTCTTGGAGTTTTTGGCCCAGTACGACCATCTTTTGAATAAACTAAGAAGTACCAAAAGAGTTAATGATCAAATATAATAAAAGAAAGGTCGTAGCTTGATTGAAAGAAAGTTTTTGTTGTTACCTTAATACTACTGACGAGACCAGTGGCTACAAGACGATCAGGTGGGGATCCGGATTCTTTCTGCATATCGATTGGAAGCAGCAACCCCTGAGCCAGGGCGAGTGCTGTTTCTGACGAACTAGCACTGTCCCCAACGTGAACAGGACGGTCTCCCCTAGTGAATGGGGAAGCCCATGTCTGGGGAAGTACTTGAGTAGTTGGTGACGGGGGGCGATGGGATTCTGTATCAGCCTAAGAAGCAGTGCCGGTTGGGTCTTCAGATCTAGGCCGTTTATCTCGATGGGCGTCACCGACATCGAGAGCAGTATCCGCTCCTCGAGTAGATGAAGAGGAGCGGGTAGAACCTCTTCTGTTGCGATGAGGTGCAGGAGGAGCGTTCCCAGTAGAAGCCACCCGGCCAGTTCCACGTCCTCGAGATGTCACGGTCAAAAGAGAGCTCAGATCCATAGGTTGTCGAGACATCGTACCAGATCTTGGAGGAGATGGGGAGTAACCGGATGAGGATGATTGACTAGTATCACGGTCAACAGCTATCTGTTCGGCTTGGCGTTGGGAGGACCTTCTGAGAACAACGTGAGGGAGGAGGATGCCTTCAGAGATTGGAACTTCACCTGGCTGTCCGACAAAAGTCACGTCGGCTCTAGATCTTGAGTTCCTCGGTTGGGGAGCAGTTGAGGTTGAGGCAGCGCTAGTGCTCAGATTGGCAAATCTTCTGTCGATAACCCCTCTGTACGCGAGATCGTACCCTAATAGAACGTCCGCGTTGCAGCCCCGACCAGCTGTCGGGGTGCCCGGTTCACCTGTATACTTCAAAACCCTGTTAATCTCTGTTGTTCGGACGTAGCTTGGTTCACTTCTTGGACGCCTGTTAGCATTGTCCGCTGCAAGTCAAAGCACAAACAGAAGTTAGAATGAGCAGAAATACAGTAACAAAGGAAAATGCAAGTTGCATAAATAGAAAATCACGAGTATACGTGGGTAGCCCCATATGTGGGGGCAATGGAGGCCCACCACTTGACCATCCTCCCCCAGTGGCTCGAAGCCTCCAGTGACGTAGAGGAAATCGATTTCATGATCTCGAGCAGAGTCTGGCAGGTTTAGCACGAAACGCTTTTCTGCCCTTCTAACTTTGAAGTAGTAAGTATTGTATTCAGGATTCAAAATAATACTATACCACCATTAAATGTCCCAAATCCTTAATTGAGTTCCCAGAATCCTGTTTAAAGCTACTACTCCCATTATAAGCCTGAACACGTTTGTTGAAACTTGCATGGGAGTGAGACGGTTCCAGTTTAGGACCTGGCGAAGTAGTGGGTGTAGGGGAAAACGAACTCTGCCTTCAACAATGGCTACAATTGGGATACACATCCTATCCCATGAACCGCCATCCCTGTCTGCACCTAAAGGGGCGAGTTGGAGCCCCACGTTATCAGGGACGCTATACTCAGTCCTAAATGCCGCCATAGCAGTTGGGGTTTCACAGAGTTTCCTAAACTTGCTGGGTTTGGAAGGTTTTCATTATCATCCGCCATGGATACGAAAGAAATGAGCAGGACAAAATCGAAAACTAGATGCAATCGAAACCCTAAAAGCCAAAATCTGGATCGAATCTCAGAATAAGACGCAAGAAGGAGCAAGAATAAGAAGTCTTACGAAGCTATTGCAGTGGTTGCCTGAAATGCAATCAAAGTTGCAGACGACGGCAATGGCGGATGAAAGACGGATGATTTTCGCCTAGTTTTAGAGAGAGAAAGGGAGGATTCGAACTTTGGGTGGAAAACCCAAAAGTATCCCTTTTAGGGGTTTAAAGGGAAAGCAACGGAGACGAAACGTCTCCTCTTGTGCCGTTACATGAGAAGTAACGAGAAAAGAGAAGTCTCAGCGGATGGCCGTTCTGACGCCGTTTAAGAAACGTCAGACTGAGTTAAATGCAAAGCATACGAAATATGCCACGTGGAGTTCCTGCCTCGAGACGGCATGATGATTTAAACGCCAAGAAGAATTAATGGCATGTCTGCACGAGATCTAAGAAGTTGAAAGCTTAGTTCAAGGGATAAGTTTTAGTTTTACCAGCTGCCCCCGAACAGAGGCAAAATGGCAAAACTGGGGAACAATTGTAGGGAGGTATTCCCGAACAGATAGAATTAAGACACATGGTATGAGGCACCGTGGTAAAGATCTAATAAGAGAAGTAACATGCAAAGTCATTACTCCAAATAGTCTGTTCGGCCTAGAGTAGGGCCGAACAGACTAAGAGCCCATGAGAGCTTCTAATAAGGCAATGGCCCCAATAATTGATAAAGGAGCAGTTACACGTGAAGTAACTGGTCCAGGCAGTCTGTTCGGCGATGAGACAACCGAGCAAGGAAAGAGCTCCAATCAGTTGCTAAGGCAAGAAGAGCGCTCTGGAAAGGTCCAGAAGCTGTGTTATTCCGTTAAGGAATGAAATCCCGAGGAAATAGGATCTAGAATAGATACCCAATGAAAATGGGATGTTCGGTCAAGCTATGGAAAAGAATCCTAAAAGGACTCTTTTATAATAAACTGATAAGGGAACGAGAATCCAAGATATTCTGGTTTCCTATACGAGGTAGGAAACCTAGTGCAACACGGATACTTGGGCAACAAGCATCCATGAATCTATAAATATGAGGTAAACCTAGAGAGAAAGGTACGCAATATGTTGCATTCTCATATTCTCCTACTGATAATTAGGGTTTATTGATTAGTACGTGATATTAACTTTGGCATCGAAGGGCCTTTGCCACGAGAGGCAAAGGTGCACTCACCCCTTGTCTGTTTTGCAGATTAGGATTTCGACGACGAATTAGGGTTCCGGTGAAAAGGCACGAATAAGCCGTTATAATCTAATTGATCCGAAGCATCAATTGTTTTCATCCCCCTACACCTGTAAAGGACGAAGCTCGTCTAGATTTTTTTTCGGAAGCCGTTCAAATCACCTCTTCCTTTCTTCTCTCCCATGTTCTTCTTGCTCCAAACGTGAGCACGCGGGAGAATCCTCAAATCCGAACACTTGGTTGCAAGTCGACACATGTTCAAAACCTCGTAAGCCCAGAGCTGCATGGTTGTCAAACAAATCAAATCATCAATTTATGCAATGATACAGTTAAGCAAGTTATGCAGTCAAATGGATACAAGTATAATTTGAAATTGTGCTTTACTCTATTGAAATCATACCTCCCAGATCCTCAAATACCCAGCTGTACTCTACTCTGTTCTCGAAGAGTCGCCCAAGAAGCCGTAGGCTGCGCCAAGTGCTGCTCCGCCCCAGTCAAAGCGTGAGGCCGTCCTCAAATCCCTCAGTGCAGGCAAGTACGACAGGTGAACCTTGCTATGTCTATTTGGGTACAAGGACGCTCTAAAGAGGTATAATAGGTACGCTCGGGCCATGTGCTCCGCTTCCTGGTCAGTCGTCACCTTTTTCTTAAGGTACCTTGTGAATTGCCCGTACCTCACCATCCCCTCCTCAATCTTGGGTACCTCTCCCAAGAACCACTCTAGAGCTGTCAGATCCTCCTGAATGCCCGAATTAAACGGAATGGGCTCTCCTCTAACTCTCAAGCCAGTGATCGCCGCGAAGTCTCTAAGTGTCACTGTCATCTCCCCAGGTGGTAGGTGGAAGGTGTTAGTAGTATCCCTCCACCTTTCTGCAAGCGCTACTAGGATGGCATGGTCATTTTTGCCGGCAGGCTCTTATATAACTCCAAGGAACTACACGTGCCTCCAAAACCATGAATATCCCTTTGCCTTGCTCTCGCCTATTTCAAACACGAAAACAAGCAACGAAGGGGTGTGTTAGCATGCAAGGCTTTCATTATCAAGTTCTAGGTAATAAATGCAGCCTAACGACAGATAGTTGGTTCAAGTCATTATGTTACATGCATGGCATTCGATGTGAGAATTATGGTATCGCAACCTGGTTCATCTTAAGGGTTATGGCATGTTTCTAAAAGTTCAAATACATACAAACAAATTTGAATTTGGAATTACAAAGGGGGTTTTCTAGGAATATACCTCTGTCCAACTGCTCGAAATATGAGTCTCAGGGTTTCTCAGAACAAGCTCGGGGTCAAACTCTGTCCGCCGTGGCCTGTATGCCGTAAAACCAGACGGCACAAACAAGTGTGGCGTAGGAGGTACATATGCCTTGACTGAAAAAGGAGGGTGTATCGCGCTTCCAGCCTCCTCCACCGCGGTCACCCTAGGCCCTTGTGCCTCCGCTCCAGCCCTTTCCTCTGCCTCCATGCCTCTCAAAGCCTCATGCTCCTCGGCTCTCTCCCCCTCGGCCCTCGCCACAGCCTCTAAAGCTGCTATTTCCCTCTTTCGTTCCTCCCGAGCCTCCAGAACTACAGCCCCAATTGCGGAATTCTCCTCGAGGAGTTGGGGTAGCCTCTCGTCACTCAAAAACTCTACAACATCTTGTTTTGTGATCGGCCTATGGCCCGACGATGTTGCCGCTGGCCGGAATAGCACATCCTCTTCTCTATACACAAAAGGAACCCCCATGGTCTCCTCATCCTCAGTCACGACGCCTTTGCCTCTCGCCGGGTCCCTCGGCGAAGATCCACTCGGCCCAACGCCATTACCATCGGCACCACTACTGCCAGTGTTCCAGAACCACCTCCGATCGCCACTGAGCCGCTTACGGCCATACTTGGGTCTAATGGCCGAACAACAGGCCCCACGACCCTCGGCTCCTTTGTCGCGCGATGCTCGTCGCCACCACCAACCTCCTACTCACGGCATTGACCACCATCGCCACCGCTCATAGCCGCTGCACTGGAACTCAATACGGTCTTTACTGGCTGTTGATCCCCTGCTTCGATCTCCATGGGTCCTCCCTAATCCTCGGGATGATCAGCGACCTCTCCTCCGCCACCACTGTTGCCGTGCTCTGCCATGAACAATTGGGTGTGTTTGGGTCTCTTGATTTTGGAAGAAGTCCTAGGGCTTGGGAGAGATTGGGAGAGTTTAAAAGTGAGAGGAATTTGAAACTGTTGTGAACTGTTTCTGTGGCATCCCCGGAAAGTTTAAAGCTGTAAAATAGGTGTGGGCCGGGTCTGGGCTTGTTCTAGAATCAAGCCATAAGAACTTTCCATTGCGTGAGAGAGTGGCTCTGTCGCGCAACAGTTTATTGGGCCCCAGGCCCAATACAGCTGCCCAATTATGTTTATCTTTTATCTTAGGCCCATGAATCCTTTATTATGGCACCGCAACAATTTGAGGGTCATCATAAATTAATACTTTTCATCTGGAGCATTTTATTTCCCCAGCAGTGGTCCGCCTGCACATGATCCAAATTCCAATCAGCGACGATCATTCCGTCCAATTTCAAATCAGCGACGATCCATCTGTATCCATCTGTCTAATTCAAAATCAGTGACGATCCATCCGTATCCATCCGTCTAATTCCAAATCAGCGACGATCCATCTGTCCAATTCAAATCAGCGACGATCCATCCGTCCAATTTCAAATCAGCGACGATCGATCCGTCTAATTTCAAATCAGCGATGATCTATCCGTCCAATTTCAAATCAGCGACGATCCATCCGTTCGATTCATTTATTCCCCAGGAGAGTTCACATCAACGATTGATCCGCTCTCCAATCCATTGGTGCACGGAATTTTTATATACTCGTTTGCATTTTCATTTTTCGGTTTCTTGTTTCCCCGATGATAAATCAGATCAAAGACAGTCTTGAGAGTGAAATGGTTTGAGCTTAGGATGAGTGGAACCTATCCTTAACCCCGAAACCCTAAGTCAAAACCCTGACCTTAGGTTTGACCGTCGCGCGTTGGATGGGAACTCACGCGCGATGCTCTATCTGCCAAGTGTTGGTCAAAGTCAAAGCCTTAACTGTTGACCAGCGCGCGGGTTGGTGGGATGGTCGCGTGCTTATGTCACTCCATCGCGCGATGGTCAACACCTGTCCCCATCACCTTTTTCCAGCTGGATTTTGTGATGATCAGGGGTCTGTAGAGCTGTATAACCCCATTTTCGTCGCCTAAATAGCATTTTGCAGGGCTTTGGAGTTACCCACCCACTCAACCTCTCCATCACCTTTTGGGGTGGCCTTAGACCCCAAGTAACTAAGGCCAGCCTTGTTGGCTGGTCTCTCCACCTTGTTTACTACCCACTACACTCTCTTCCATCCCTTATATATACCTCCATTGGTCTTCCAAGTCCAAGGTTACCAAAAAAATCAAGCAAGAAAGGTTACACAATTCTTAATACTCTTGCTTTCTCATCACTCAAACCACTTTCATACACTTATTTCACAAGTTCTACCATCTTGTCCAATCCATTTCATATCACTCAAAAAAAGATATAAACTTATTGCCTGTTTACTGTTTTGATCCCTGAGGGGGGCTGGCAGAGTCAAGGCTGGTAATCAATACTAGTCCTGGCTCTAAAGTCAGCAGGGTTACAAGAAATCGTCCACTGGCACTCCCGCACGCGATGAAGCCACTTACGTGCGCGCTTGTCTAAGGCAACGCACGACAGTTCACGTGGGGATGGGATGCCGGTTGTTTTCTATTTGTGCAATAGTTTAAAATTACATGAAACATGATTATAAATAACCCACTGTTTTGCATGTTGAAAATCCATAGCTTAGTTTAGGTTGCTTATTTAGTTATTCTGGAATGCCCTTGGGTTGCTTCTGGATATGTCTCAGAGCCCAGGCATGCAAAGCAATTCCTGGAAGTCCAGTCATGACCCACGCGCGATGATTTGACTCAATCGCGCAATGGTCAGCCTACTTCTAGGGGTTGCCCTTGCATGGGTAGCTATACCTTTGGCCTTTGTTTTAATACCCACACTGCTTAAGGGCTGTATTTCAATTCCATTTATTCTGTTTGTAATTATTATCTACTTTCAGTTCATATAAATTGCTTGGCTTGACCCTGGTGTGCACTGGTCCTTCTAGAGCCCAGATGGAGATAAAAACTTAACATGTTGGGAGGATATCGACCCTCGCGCGATGGAGCGAGTATGACGCGCGATGGTGGACTTGCATGCTGGCAGATCCATGCATGCAAGTTGACCACTGTTCGTGTCAAATTCATACAAACGCACTGTTTTGATATCCAATTTTAGTGTTCGATTTTTATCTTATTTATTTTCTAAACATGTCATCTCATATCGTATCTTGCAAAGTGTTACTGTTTTAAACCCCCGATTAACTGCTTCCCCGCCCTAATTGGCTAAGAATTGTATAATAAAAGAAGAATCACAAATATTTTCACAAAATGTTTAAGTAGAGACCGATCTCCGAATTGGACGAGAGGGGTGCCTTAAAACCCTTCCCCTCTCGTAACCTGGCTCCCGAACCCAGATATGATTATGATGGACTGGTGCTTCCACTTTTTCAAAAACAAACAGCGCGGCAGGTGCTTCGAAATACGGTTCCTTGGGTGTCGGACCTTCAAAACCCGAGTGGCAACTCTGTATTTTTGAAGTGCTTGCCATCCGCACTCGCGCTCCCTCGATTCTGGGCCCTTGCTTTGGAAATCTTAAAATTTCCAAGGGCATGCTGCCCACAGATTGCATAGTTGGTATTATAGGGACAATGATAATTGTTTGCTAGGGACTAGCAAAGTCCAAGTAGGGGGTGTGATAAGCCTACAATAGTGTAAATAACGGGGCTTATCCCACTCATTTTTGCCTCGCACACGTATATAACTCTGTGGTTTGAATGATATTGCGTGAAAGGTGAGTTTTTGGTGTTTACAAGTTTTCTTTGAGAATAAGGCATATTTAACGCCACAGACTCACTCCAACGTTGACCGGAGACCCAATGAGTCTAAACAAAGCAATGGCTGAACCCAGGGAAGCATCGTCGAAGCCCCTGAGAGATTGAACAAACCTAGCTTAAAGCTGCTGTGAAGGACTACCTAACCCAGAATCTCTACCGGTGTAGACACCTCCCAAAGCGGGGCATCAGCATACAGATCGATCATCTCTTATTTGTTTGCTTTCTACTTCACAAACCAAGATTGTGGATATTCCCATGGTTAGGAACATCACCACATGATAGCGGTTATCATCAAAACAGAGTCGCCACATAGTTTATATAAACTAGGAAAAAAAAATAGAGATTCTAGGTACGGGAGCCAAAAGTACAATAAGGGGAAGGTGTTAGGCACCTCTCTTTGCCCAGTTGCGAGACTGGCCCATAGTTGTTCAACATAAGATTAATTCATGTTTTGTTTAATTCTAACACATAGTCTATTTTTTAGACTTTAACAGTGAATAAGGTGAGCCAGTACGGTAATTTGAAAGCATGCATCAAAATAAGTAGAAAACAAAATAGGCTGTCCCAGGAAATAGATTACTCGGCTAGTGAATGGATGTCATGGCCGAGGAATCTCACTGGATTGATGTATCGGCAGAAGAATCGAAGTCCCAGCCAATGTTCTTCCTCCCACTTGACTAAACGATTAACAGAAGATCAGAATATTACGATTAATGTACAGAAACGTGAAAGAAATCAAACCATAGGCCCCTGGGCCTCACCACCTTAATCCCCCAGTTGCTTGATTGCTTCGGATTAGTTGGGATTGACTGATTTGCTTCTTGGAAACCCTAGAGTTAGGGTTTGTACTTCGGGGTTTGATCGTTGGATCGTGGCTGCCTTCGAAAGGTTAGGGCTTTTGTAGAGGGGATATGAGAGAGTATTTGTGCAGAGTTTTGTGGCTAGAGAGGGTGATTGATGATGTCAATTACGGTTCTTGTTGTGTATTTTCGGAACCATAAGTGCCTCTTTATATAGGCAATTTGTGACTCACTCCGGCCAATCAAATGGCGTGAATCAATAAGGTGGTATAGGGTTAGAAGATCTCTAGACGAAATTTACTTTTGTAGCCCGAATGCATCAAAAAAATATTGCTAGGGCTTTGGTGATCGGATCAAACGTATGACAGAACGTTCCAAAATCTGGAAAATAGACAATCTGGCAGCCGAGCAATGGATCTTGTGGCTAAATGATAGATGTGGCGGCCGAAGAATCGATCTGGCTGTCGATGAATCAATCTCTCTGGGAGATTTTCAAACAACATGTTTCACGGGTGAAAGAATGAAGTTGAGGCCGTGAGATCAATGTTACGGCCGAACGATGGATTCTCCTAGAATTCTGTATTTCTGTCTAAAAGGCTATTTAGCTCTGAATTGGGTCCTCTAAGTGGCTAAAAGTACTCACCAAAAGTCCATAGGTTTACAAGAAGTCAATTAACAATCACTGTATCCATTCATCATTGGGATGGTCCCCAAGGTGGGACTTGAAATAATCGTTAGGCCAAATTGAGGTGTGTACAGATGCCCCTCTTTGACTAAACTTAGACGGATCGCAAGACATGTTTAAGTAAGAGTCAAAGCCGTAAACAACTTTAATTTGGTCAAAACACCATTCCAAGGGTTTTTTGAAAAAGGTTTTAGTTATGGTTGGGGGTTGCCTACGTATTCCGCAAGTGAAATTCTGACCAACCGTAGTTTGGGGGCAATAAAGAAAAACAAAATAGCAGAGGGTTGAGAATAGAAGACGTACCTTCAGGTTTTAAAAGCCGTAGTGCAATGTACCTGAGCTATGCTAGGATTTTGGCAGAGAGTAGTTGAATGAGCACGGAGCTGTCGGGGAAATTTTTTTACAGAGAGCATCCTTAGTATTTTTGGGTAGATCAATACACAACGAGTGCGTCGTTTGCTTTTCTTGATCATCCTTACTTTGATTGAGGGGAGCTTGGTAGAGTAGCCTATCCTTGCGAATAAGCTTGATGGAATGGATGCAATTGGGGTGGAATCCAAACCATCTTCTAGAAACGATCGGACGCCGGTTTTGAGATTTTGGGGGGCACTAGGCCAATAACTGGAATACGGAGTTTAAGATGAGGGAACCGAGGCACGGAGCCGGTTGAGGTGATAGAACTGAGGCGTAAAGCCGTTTGTAAGTCAGAGCTTGGAGTGATAGAACCGAGGCATAGAGCTGGTTGATAGTCGGAGCATAGAGCTTGAAGTGGAAGAACCGAGGCGTAGAGCCGATTGAGAGTCAAAGCTTGAAGTGGAAGAACCGAGGTGCTGAGCCGGTTGAAGTCTAAAGGTCTGTGCACGGAGCTTTCCCATATAAATTTTGGCGTAGAGCCAGAAGATCGAGGCACTGGACCGATCAACAAAACTGAGGCGTAGAGCCAGTTGATTGCAGAATTGACCTATTTCATGGGTGAGAGAGATGCAAAACATAGTATGTGTGATGATGGTTAGATATGATAATGGATTTGGTGATGCAGACTCGATGTGATAATGGTGATGCAATATGTGCATAGGCATGTGCGTGTGTGTTTGTTTTAAGCGTAGAGCTTCTTTCAAGTTTAGGACTTGAGCATTCAGAGCGTAGAGCTCGAGCATTTGGAGGGTAGAATCCGAGCATTCAAAGTACAGGCTTTGAGCATCCGGTACGCAGTGGTTGGGCATTCAAGTGTACAACTTAAGCATCTAGTACACTGTGGTTGGGCATTCAAAGAGCTTCAAGCATTCAAAGTGTTGGACTTTGAGCATTCAAGCATAGAGCTTGAGAACATATGATATCTTTGTTGATTATGGCGTAGAGCCTATTGAGATAGTAGGCATAGAGCTGCTAAGTTTGTGCGTGTAGAGCCGCTAAGTTTTCTTATAAGATGGTTATAGGCATAGAGCGTCTGCTGAGTGATGGTGAGCTTAGAGTTGCTGAGCGATAGTGAGTACGAGCGTAGAGCAGCTGAGTGACTGGATGTATGGGTATGAGTGTGGAGCTACTGATAGCGAGCATAGAACTGCTGAGTGAGTGGGCATAGAGCCGATGGGTGATGGTATTGAGCCGTTATGATGGTAAGCACGGGCGTAGAGCCGCTGAGATGGTGGGATAGCGAGCTGTTAGATGATGAGTTCCTAAGTGTAGAGCTGCTAAACGAGTAAGCATAGAGCTGGCGAGTACAGAGCTGTTGTATGAGCATAGCGCTACTGATATAGAGCTGCTGAGTTGATACGCTAAAAAGCACAGAGCCACGAGATGAGCGCAGGGCTGCTGATTGCCTTGATAGTAGTGATCATGGAGCTTGAAGCAAGGAGCATGGAGTTGTTAATGGTAAGCGCAAAGCTGCAGGGATAATGTGGAGTAGCCATTGAGTGACAAAGCTGTTACTTAGCTGAGGTAGTGGATATAGAGCTGTAGAGTTGTCAAGATGGCGGGCATGGAGCTTGAAGTAGTGAGCTTTGCAAAGATGTTGAATGGCTAAGATTGTAGGCATGGAGCCTCTGGGGTAATGAGCTTGGGGCTTTGAAGCAGCAGAGCCTGCTGGTAGGGTTGTTGAGAGTTGGTGAAACTTGCTAAGATGGTGGTCTTGAACTCATGAGTGCAAAGCTGCTGAATGGTTAAGTGTGGAGCCATCGTGGTAATAAGCACATGGTGCTTGCTAAGCTGGTGAGCGGAAAGCATAGAGCTGCTAAGTAGTGATGAACGCAGGGTTGTCGAGTGATAATAAGCATAGGCTGTAACGGTTGCCGTACTTCTGAAGTGTAGTAATTGAGGATCGAGGACCCTAGGGAGCAAGAGCTCGAAGTTGATAATCCTTAATGATTGAGTGTTGGGCAGCGGTAAAGTTGCTGTAGAGAGTTCAGAAAATCCTAGAATTGGTTAGGCACTGATGCTTGAGATTCCATATGCTCGGGGATGCCCCCAAGGCTAGTTCTGATCATATTACATCATCCTCTGTCATTGTTTCTATTGGTCATGGACCCAGAATTTCATATTTGTTTGAATTGGTGTAGTGAGGAAAATTCACTGGGGCTATAAGAAATAAGTTAGGAGGCCAGGAAATAGATCCAGCGACCGAATAATCAAAGTCTCGGTTGAGGAATCAATGTCTCGGCCGTGAGAAAGCCAAAAGTCAGGAAAATTGATTTAAGTTAAGTCCGATCGATCTCACGGGCCATTTTATCTATCTCCCTCAACCTCTCCTTCTTTTCTCTCGTCCGAACGATCTCCTTTGTTACCCTCTCTCCTGTAACCGTCGTTCTTGCCGCCGGTCGCCGTCTTGCTCCTTTCCCATGGATCTTTCGCATTCTCCTCCTCCACCGTTCGACCTCCCTTCTTCTTCTACCGCTGCATCAAGGGATGCGGGGAAGGCCTCGGCCGTTGAGGCCGCTGTTCTCAGCGAGGTTTCGAGTACCCGCATCCTTTGATCGAGCCAGCGTACACCCATTGTTGGGGGAAGTACTTCGCAACCCATTCCTCCTGAAACATATTTCAAGACCCTTTCTGATACAGGCAATGAAGCTTTGCCACTGTTCAACGCTGCCACATACACCGCTCAAGTTCATATAATCGAACGTGGTGGTTCATTGCGGTATCGCCCTCCTCTTAGCGATATTCCACCCGAGGCATTGCACAGGGAGCAGGAGCAGCACTTCGGTTTTACCAACGTAAAGGTAAATTTTGCCCTGTCAATGATATTACTTGTATAAGAATTCGTGAAGTGAAAATTTGATATTTTGAAAATGAAATTGGGTGTTTGGAGTTGCCCCCTGCGTAGGCGATTTTGCTATTGTATTGATCTTCTTTTGTATTTTGCCAAGCAAACGAGAAGTTGCACATATGGGGAAGTTGTCCCCAAGTATATGACTGGTACGAGAGGCTTCCTCAAAGTGCTAAGGACGTAGTCGCTTTGGTCGGCTTTGAGCACTTAATCCTCGACTTTCATCTAGCGAAGGCAGAGTTAGGGTTGACTACGGCATTAGTGGAACGGTGGTGAGATACCACAAATACTTTCCATTTTCTGGAGGTTAGAGAAATGACAATCACTCCAGGTGATTTTGCTTTGCTCACAGGCCTTTGAGTTGGTGGTGATCCTCTTTCGCTTGACCCACGGATTCATGAGAGAGAGGGTGCCTTTAAATACCTTCTGGGGAAGGCTCCTGATGTGTCAAAGAGCGGTCACATCACCTATTCAAGGCTCCAGGTGTAGTATGATCGGGAAGGTATTCTGGTAGAGGTATCTGTTTCTCAGTTGGTTTGAGCTTTGCTTTTTTACCTCCTCGGGTAGACTCTGTTTTGCAATAAAGAGAATTCGGTGCACATTCAATTCCTAGCGGCTTTGGTGAACCTGGAGATCATAGCGGAGTTTGATTGGGGGACTCCTGCTTTGACCACGTTGTACAGGCACTTGAGTGCTTGCTCTCGAGGTGTTAGCCTTTCACTGGGTGGGCATCACCGTGTTCTTGAGGTATATGTTTTAGCCTTCTTGGTCATTCCTCTTTTGCTTTAATTTCTGTAATCCATATCTATCTTCATCTCTGCTTATAGCTCTGGGCTTTTAAGCACTTGTTGCAGTTTCCCACTCCGACTAGGCATGGGGAGCCGAGGTTCGTCCCACGGGCAGCTCGCTGGTTGAAGGAATCCGGAGGGCACGGTCGCCCACTATGGACCTACTGGCTTGGCGGCGAGTTTTGGATCACTTGACGGTGGATCAAGTAAAACACATTCTACCCTCTCATCTTTATGTTGTCCTTCCACTTTATTATGTTGGCATTACCTTCCCTATCGCAGGTACGATTTGATCTTTGGGATACTCTGCTTGATGATACCCCTCTAGAGTTGATCTCGGCTCGGGCTTTGGACAGCCAACACTTCCTTCTGGAAGGGCCCTTTTTGAGAGCTTGGTATCTCGGGGAGAGAGTGGCGAGTCAGTATTTCCCGCGCTCGGAAGCTTTGCAACTTGTTCCTCTTCCTCCCCCAACTGGCATGAGGTCAACTCACCTTTTCACAGGGGAGGGCTTTTTGCTTGCTATTGAGAGACAACTAGCCATAGACTTTCTTAAAGCAGGGGATTACTCGGCTTTCCGTTTGGCCTCACTGACGTTGCCCACTGCTGCTGCTACAGCTACTCCTCTCGTTTGGCCTTGGGCCCCTAGCTTTATTTTTTTCCATAATGCTAATGGAGAAGAAAAGCGTTTGACGCCAACTCTGTGTGCCACCCAGCTCTATGTGCTACCTACTGGGGTTGAACAAGTAATATCATGAATTTTGACTGCTTTTGATATCCTTCCCATATTTTTCTATAAATGTCAAAACTTTCCTTTGTAGGTGCCTGCTGACCTAGTTCAGGAGTGGTTGCATGCATTTCAGAGTGTAAAGGCCCTAATTCGAAGGCAGCCCAGTCGGATAGTTGAGGTATGTATCCCTTTTTACCCTCCCACATTTCCGTATGAATTTGATTATCCACATTCCGTGTGTTGCAGCTTGAAGCGGAGCGAGTGCCAACGGTGTCTGCTACTCAGAGTGCTAGTGCCACTGAGGGCGAGAGTGCTAGAGCTAGTGGTGGAGATGGAGACACTGAAGCTAATGATGGAGGTGAAGTGCAGAGGATCCATATCCCAGTTCCTGAGCATTTTCATCCTTCTTCTTCTCGACATGCACCTAAGAGGGGCTGTGGACAGTAGTTTAGATCTTGTCTTCTCCTTTTGTTCTTGTATTGTTAGTAGTACTAAGACAAATAGGAATATGTATTTTTGTGGAACAACCTTAGCATGTTCGGCGAATTTGTGATTTAAACTCTTTGTTTTATGGAACATGTATTGTACCCAAGGTACTCCAGGTTTGTATGCAAATGGCTTAAAACTTGTTTTGAACAGATATTTGCTATGAAAGTTGATAATTTTGAAGATGGTTTTGCAGCAAAACCGTCCTTTGGGTAGGTAAATTGAAAAATTGACCGAGGAATGGATCCCTCGACCGAGGATTCCATTCTTCGGCCGCTACTTCCATTTCCTAAAAAAGCTGGACTTTTCCATTTTAGCCAAGTGGCGTTCTTCTTATGCTTGAATCTGATTCATGCTTTTCATTTGCTTTTGCCATTTCTACAGTCTCTTTGGCATGCCTTGGGAATTTCGAGATATCGTATTCCCTATGTTAATGACTTTTGTTTTTGCCAAGTCTTTGAAAAATGACTATCTCATCTTTTACGATTTCAATACACAGGATTAGCTACGCCTATCATTGTGTACAAATCACTTTGATATCTTCTCTCCATATGTTTGGGCTGCATCTCAAAATGAGATTGCCTACGTATCCCAGTCAGGGAATCAGGCCTTTTTACGTAGTTCCAATATCACCACATTTGAGGTTGGGCTTCCACTCTTGGTTTTTCTCTTCACGTGCTCTAAATTTCGCCTAGGTTACCTGATGAAGGTTGAGTCCCTAGACAGCTTTTTCTTTGAATGCCTTAACTTTTGCCTGGGCTACGCTTTTGCAGTTTCTTATCCTAGCAGGCTCTGCTCTTACTTTTGCTTGGGTTTTTAGACTACCTAATGAGCATGTCACACAAGAGGGCTTCTGTATTTTGGAGAGGAATTTAGTGGAGATATTTTTTTGAATCTCCCTTATGTGTTGTACGTTTATGATGGGCAAGCTAACTCTAAGTGTTCTTACAGAGATAGCGCCTTCTTTCTAAGTTTTGACAAAAACCTAGTTCTAAGCAATTAAGGCTCGTCCCTTCTTTCCTTCTTGTCAGCAACATAAAGAATTTGATTCTTAAAATCCCCTTTCTTTGGCAAAGAGACTGTAGTGTATGGCAATTGCAATTTCAGAACCCAATCATTTGATAAGCATAAGATAAAATGGGAATTCATTTAGCTATAAAAAAAATGCCCAAACAGGGGGCCCAAAACATGTCCTAGCTTGATTTAGAAAACAGAAGTAACGTTTGATGTTTTTGCCATGCAACTACTGCAGCATCTCGGGATTTTCTCCTTTTTCCTTGCCTTTTGCACTTTTATACTCTTCTTCACCCTTTTTTTTGCCAAACAGAATCTTTAGGTCAAAACCAGCTAACACCTTGATCTAGTCTTTGGGGACGGGGGGTGAGTTTGTTGGTTCTTCTTCCATGTCACTATTAGTCCATTCTTGATCAAAGAAGATTTGCATCCCAGGATATCTTCCCATGTTTCTGCGAAGCCATAAAATGGGAAGTCCTCACCTTCTCTCACAAACCAACCGTTGAGTGTTTTTGGGACTACAAGTGCATTTTCCTTAACTATGTTTCCCTTTGCTTTAGCCTTTTCCAAGCTTTCTTTTCTCTTCTCCTCTATTTCAGCCTCCGTCGGGATGTAGCCAAGACCAAAGGCGTATTGATGGTGTGGGGATCAATCATTTATGGGATGCCTTGTGATCTTTTGCCTAAACCCAATCCAGAGAAGTAGTTCTGCTTCTTCATCATTCATATGACGGGGGTGCTTGTGTAGAAACTTCTTTCAGCCATCAAAGCTTGCACGGCAATTGCTTCTTCATGATTGAACCCAGTAAGAAAAGTTTCCTCTGCGTCGGCTCCCACTTCTTGCACAGGTGTATCAGAATGTGCTCGGATTGATGAGTCCTCTAGGATGGTCACGATCCTTCCATTTGCTGCAAACTTAACCTTTTGACGTAAAGTGGAAGGCACTGCCCCAGCATCGTGTAGCCAAGGCCTTCCTAGCAAAAGATTGAGGGTGGCTGGTATGTCCATGACATGGAACTCCACATCTCTCTTGATCCTTTCCACTTCCAATGGTAGGGTAACACATCCAACCACTATTCTCTTTGAATTGTCGTATCCCCTTACACCTTGGCTTGAAGGACATATGTTGGCAGTACCTATTCCCAGCTTGTCGAGGGTTCTTTGAGGGCACACATTCAAAGTGGATCCGTTATCCACCAAAACCAACGGGATCCACTTAGTGAGACACTTGAGGGAGATGTATAGGGGTTTGTTGTGTGCAAGACCTTCAGGAGGCAGATCCTTGTTAGTAAAAGCTATTGTTGGTTTTAGGGCTTTGGATACCTTTATGAATCTTACCAAATCCTCAGGGGTGATATCGATGGGAACTTTGGCTTTTCCCAAGGTCTTGACGAAGGAATTACGGTGCTCATAAGAAGACATGAGTAGTCCCCAGATAAAGATATCAGCTTGGATCTTCTTCAGTTGTTTCAAGACCCTATCTTCTTCAGGTTCCACCATTTGACTTTCCTCATCTTCTTCCATTACTCGGGTTATGGCCGAGCTTTCTCCACTGAGCTTAGGAGGTTTGTACACTTTTCCACTTTGAGTGAGATGGCCTATTTCTTCTTCTTGAGTGCCCCACGGGTCAGCTAACTCAATTCTTTTAGTTTCCCAATCGCCTGGCAGGGCTTGGCGGATTTCCAACCACCAATCCCCATCGTCAATCACATAGATGTAGGGGAGGTTGGACTCCTCTTCCGTCACAAGACTCTCACTATCCTCAGGGAAGGTCAAAGATGATTTGGCTTGGGTATTTGGGACAATGTATTAGGTTGGATTATATGTGGAGTTGTAGGATAGGCTTATAAGATCGATGTTTTGAGGTGGTGGTTCAGCTTTGTGAGTGGGGAGCGAGTTGAATTGTACATTGGGTTTGGGTGGCTTTATGGCTTGGCTATCAATGAGATCCTGGATATCATGGTGGAGATGCATGCAATGGTCTGTCTTATGCCCAGGGTGCTGGTGGTAAGGACATTGTTTGTTGGCATCATAGTTTGGGTCGTGAGGTGGTGGGTTGTTCAAAGGCTTCAGATGCCTTTGACGGCTCAAAATGATTAAGGCTTGGGATGAAGTCATATAAAGAGGGTCAAAGTTGCAGCGAGGGCGATTTGAGTTTCGGAAAGAGCTAGTTTGGAAAGGGTCTTGTGGTGAGGCTGGGTCAAGGGTGTTTATAGAGGCATGAGAAGTACGAGTAGGGAAGGTTTTCTTGGGTAGAGGAGGAGTTTCTTCTTTCCCAATGAGCCCCAGCTTGATTCCTTCTTCAATTTGCAGCCCAGTAGCATGCAGGCGTTTGAAATCAGTGATAGCCTGAGTATAGATATGCTTAAGATACTTGGATTGCTAATTCTTGACGACTATTCTCACTTGATCTTCCTCAGAAGGACGATTCTTCATCGTGGCAGCCTTTTCTCTCTTTCTTGCCACAAAGGTAGCAAAGTCTTCGCTTGGCTCTTGCTTGGTCATCTCTAAATCTCAAGTGGTTAACTCAATTTAGACATTGTATGCATATTGCTTGACAAAAGCATTGGCAATTTCTGGCCAAGTATAATAATGCACAAATTCCAAGGTGAAGAACCAGTCAAGAGCGCTTCCAGTAAGAGTCCGTTGGAATAATTGAGCAATGAGCTCATCATTCAAGCCCATTGGCTTCAAGGTGTTGATAACATGGCGGACATGGCTAGTAGGTTGACAATTCCATTGAACTTCTCAATGTTCAGCATCTTGAACTTCTCAGGCAGTTGAGAATCCGGAAAAAGGCAAAGCCCTTCAAAATCCAAAATTTGGTCCCCTTGGGAACGAGCCAAAGCGTGTTTGATCTCCTTGACTTGCTTGGCCAATTCAGGATTTTCTACCAATACCACTTCATGAGGATTCTCTGCTTCTTACTCGTCTTTCTTGTCTTCAGTATCTCTTGCTGCTTTTTCAACTAGTAAATAAGTGATTTGAGCTTGGAGTTTAGCAATTGTGGCATCATTGTCTGCCATTCTTGAAATGGGAGTAGGAGGATAGCTTGGTGAAGCTTGGGGGTTGATGGATGATTGAGTTTGCTGAGAAGATGACCGCGAAGTCCCAAGAAGTGATTGGGACCGTTGCGGTGAGGGTGTTTTGACAAGCGAGGATGACAGGCAGATATGGCTGCAAAGACCTCTGTTTGGCGAGGCTTCGGGTATTGTAAAAGTATAAAACTAGTTGTGGTTGCTTCTTTAATCTACCTATCGTGCCTACTTTGAAAAGTAGAATACCTGTAAGTTAGTGCTGGGCTGTATAGGGTTAAGATTTGGGCTGAAAATCCCAACCCTTCTGCACAGAAAGACATGTTACAACAACAAATTATACAAGGTGTGAGGAAAAACTTTTACAAACAAATGCAAGCAAATTCCTAGCCTGTAGGTTCCTGTCTTATTTTTATAAGTTCTATGGCTCTCTAACACATGTAAAGTTTGGGTAGTCTCAACAGTGCTCCGTTGTCAAAAGGGCACCAGTCCTTTCACCAACCCATCATAGGCAGTAATCGGGTGATTCCTTTTTTGATATACCACTAGGTACAAGTGACTATGGAATTTGCTAGAACCCCTAACATAGCCTGTGACATGCCGGGATATTAGATGAACTCAACGAGGTTGCCCACTCGATGCAAATGATAAAAGAATTAGATAAAGCAAGTGTTAAACCTATGTCGAACTTTCTGGTTATGGCTCTTAAGTTCCCAACAGAGTCACCAAAAACTGTAGACACCTCCCAAAGCGGGGAATCACCACACAAATTGATCATCGCTTGTTTGTTTGCTTTCTACTTCATAAACCAAGATCGTGGATATTCCCATGGCTAGGAACATTGCCACACGATAGCGGTTATCATCAAAATAGAGTCGCCACCTAATTTATATAAACTAGGAAAAACAAATAGAGATTCTGGGTATGAGAGCCAAAAGTACAATAAGGGAAAGGTGTTAGGCATGCCTTTTTGCCCAGTCGCGAGACTGACCCATAGTTGTTCAACATATGATTAATTCATGCTTTGTTTAATTCTAACACATAGTCTGTTTTTTAGCCTTTAACAAAGAATTAGGTGAGCCAGTATGGTAATTTGAAAGCATGCATCAAAATAAGCAGAAAACAAAATAGGCTGTCCCAGGAAATAGATTACTCGGCCGGTGGGTGAATGGATGTCACGGCCGAGGAATCTCACTGGATTAATGTATCAGCCGAAGAATCAAAGTCCCAGCCGATGTTCTTCCTCACACCAGACTAAATGATTAACAAAAGATCAGAATATTACGATTAATGTATAGAAACGTGAAAGAAATCAAACCATAGGCCCCTGCGCCTCACCACCTTGATCCCTCAGTTGCTTGATTGCATCAGATTAGTGGGGATTCACTGATTTGCTTCTTGAAAACCCTAGGGTTAGGGTTTGTACTTCGAGATTTAACCGTAAGATCGCGGCCATCTTCGGAAGGTTAGGGTTCTTGTAGAGGGGATATGAGAGAGTATTTGTGCAGAGTTTCATGGCTAGAGAGGGTGATTAATGATGTCAATTGTGATTCTTGTTGTGTATTTTTGGAACCCTAAGTGCCTCTTTATATAGGCAATTGGTGACTCATTCCGGCCAATCAAATGGCGTGAATCAATAAAGTAGTATAGGGTTAGAAGATCTCTAGACGAAATCTACTTTTGTAGCCTGAATGCATCGAAAAAAGGCTGCTAGGGTTTTGGTGATCGGATCAAACGTATGACAGAACGTTCCAGAATCTGGAAAATAGACGATCTGGAGACCAAGCAATGGATGTGGCGGCCGAATGATACATGTGGCGGCCGAAGAATCGATCTGGCTACCGATGAATCAATCTCTCTGGGAGATTTTCAAACAACATATTTCACGAGTGAAAGAATGAAAATGAGGCCATGAGATCAATGTTACGGCCGAAAGATGGATTCTCCTAGGATTCTGTATTTCTGTCTGAAAGGCTATTTGGCTTTGAATTGGGTCCTCTAAGTGGCTAAAAGTACTCACCAAAAGTCCATTTGTTTACGAGAAGTCAATCAGCAATCACTATATTCATTCATCATCGGGATGGTCCCCAAGGTAGGACTTGAAATAATCGTTAGGCCAAATTGGGGTGTCTACAACCGGTAGAAGTGAGGTGTTACCGATACAAATCCAGATCAGTAAGGCCACCAATCTGCACCATTCAAGACCTACCGGTTGGATGTCAGTGCCTATCAGTAGGAACCTCGTTCAAGCAGCACGCCTTTTTGCATTGAAGACATCTTACCGGTAGAAGGTATGTTTCTACCGTTAGAAGATCCCCAGATTTTACAGATTTTTCTTTTTTTCTTTTTCTTTTGTAACTAAAAGGGGGTAGTATATATACTCCCCTTCGCACGTTTTTAGGGGATCTTCTATCATTTATGAACCAGCTCTTTCTCTCTCTACCTCCCTCTCTTCTTCAACTCTCAATCCCTCCTTAAAGAGCACTGATTGTTGGGTTTTGAGGTAGTTGTCTTCATTAAAGTTGTAAGAAATTCTCTCCTCTTCAAGGATCTTGTCTTTATTTCAAATAAAATTGATGTTTAGTTTTTACCTTGTCTTTACCCTAGCTCATTGCATGTCTCCCTTCAATAAGTGTGAGTAGTGTAGTAAGGCTAGGTTATGAGATGATTAGCATCCCGTAACCAAGGGCATTTCTTGTTCTTCTCTCATTAATATTCATTTTCTAAGATTAAACATGTGTTTGGGGTATTTTTATGTACCAAAGCTTGGAGTTGTTAACCTCTTTGATCATATGTAGGCAAGGGTTTGACCACTTGCCACATATAATGCTTGGAGCTATGTCCTTCTAAATGTTTGTCAAAATGTCTTCAAACCCTAACCATGTTTATCATCCTTGTCAAAAAGAGAAGAACAAGTTTGCCTTTATGTTATGGGTGTTGATTATCCCTAAACCTAACCTTTAGTTTTAATCTCCAGTAAAAAAAAGCCGTAGTTAGGTTAAGTATTGTAACAACTCCGATTTTTAGTGAATAAAAATCTCGTTGAATATTTGAAAATTCTCATTTAAATCTTAAATTACTTTATAAAATCTCTTTTATCTATAATAATCCGTCATAATTAGATTTGAGACTTTTCAAATCAAATCTCTTAGCATCGGACAATCTAGTCCTTTTTCCAAAAGACAAGTATGCTACAAAAGCACTTGTATATTTTCCTAGTAAAGGAAACGAAGTTTTTAAATTATAATCTTGGCAAGTAGAATTTGTTTCCAACTAATTGGTTAGAGAAACCTAGTTACCAATCAACTTAGTTACCTTTTCCTAACATTTAAGAACCATTGGACCAAAGGAAGCCATCATTTTGCTTCAAAAAGTAGTAATCATTATGCATGCCATGCATGCAACCCTAAGGTTTATAGCCTTAAACCTAATTACCCACCAAAGATACCTTCCTATATATATATATATATGTGTGTGTGTGTGTGTGTGTGTGTGTGGGGGTGTGGGTGTGGGTGTGTGTGTGTGTGTGTGTGTGTGTGTGTGTGTACACACACACACATCATAGCCTACTAAAGTCAAGCCTATATATACATATATACACTTTCTAGGAAAAGTGTTGACCAATGGACAATGCATTGCACTTGAGAGCCTTACCACCTATCATTGCCTTCTCCTAGGCCTTATAAGACTACTTAGGCCTAAGTATGCTTAGCTATATATATATATATAGATACATATATGCTTTATAGGAAACATTGTGACCATTGGGTATTAACTTGTCATAAAGAGCCTTAACCTTTAATCATTACTTTTCCTAGGCTTAGTAAGCTACTTAGACCTAAACATGATTAGTCTTACACACACACACATATACTTATATACATACATAGTACGAGAGAGAGAGAGAGAGAGAGAGAGGGGGGGGGGGGGGGGGGTGCGGGGTGTGCATGTGTTTGGTCACTCAAGCAAGCTACCTTTAGCCCTTAAGCCTAATGACCATTGACAACCCATTCCTAGACTACTTCAAGCACGCAATCTAGCCTTTAATCATCCTAGAACTTAGCCCTTGATTACCCTAGATATTGACTTACAACCCAGCCTAGGATTGACTAAACATGGAAGGCTATTCCTTAGCCTAATCAACCATATCTTTAGACTTGTAAGACTTGCTTAGCTAAGGTATAATTACCTCGGATTTTACCTAAAAAGCCTTAAGATCCTACTTGATTTTAAAGCCTTATGCCTAAAGATTAGATTGACAAGTGAGGGAAAGATTTAGCATGCTTAAAAGTGTGATTGGACAACACAATGAAAGGAAGAGAGAGAGAGAGAGAGAGAGAGAGAGAGAGAGAGAGAGAGAGGGGAGGCTGGCCAAGGAGGGGAGAGGGAGAGCCAAATTTTTGCTATAAATAGGACCCCCCTCATGCCATTCAACTCACACCTTGAAACCTTTCAACTTCTCTCTCTATAATTCTTGAGTTTGTTCTTAGTTCTTCTTGTTCTTGAATTATTCTTGAGTTCTTCTTGAAGTTCTTCAAGAAACTTATCTAAGACTGCCACCAAACCACCACTCAACCACCCCTCAATCCAAAAAAGTTTAGTAGTTTAGTCAAGAACTAGTTTTGAGAGAAACATCTCTTTCAAAGCTACCGGAAGCTTACCGTAGAAAGTCACTATGTTCGATAGTCGACTTACTTTTTCGTAGCCGCCCTACAGTTAAGAAGTGTGTATATTGTTTGAATGTTTGAAATGCATGAGAATTTGAAAAGTGTTTATTAAAGTTTGGAAAAGGAAGGGGAGTATGTTGAATATATCGACTTTATTTTTCGAAAAAACATATGTTGTTTTGAACTTCCCTAAGAGGAAGAAAGAACGGATTTCGAGGTATAAACTTGATGGCAAAGTATTCGTATTTTGATCTTAGGATGGTTATGAGCATATAGAAGTGATTACTTGTATTACTTGTTGTTGTGTGATAAAGCATAAGTGATTTTTCCACTCCAAATGTGTCCGTCCATGTAACACTATGCTTTATATTGTGTGCTAAATATTTGAGCATGACTACGTGATAATATGAGCATGATAAGTAATATAGAGTTGGATGATCTTGCTATTTTAGTTTCAAGATTACAATGAATGATTTATGTGTACATATGTGAAAAGTCCTACCGCGTAGTCTTTGCATGAAAACGAGACACAGAAATCGAGAAAGTAGAAACATGACACCTAGGGTGTGTTAAAGACAAGGTGTGGTTTTGAAACTGTAATGTGACCGGACTTGCCCGTTGTGTGGGGTGTGTGTGTGTGTGCGCGCACGCGCGCCAATGGGAACCGGGGACGGTGGAACCATTGTGAGGATACTCAAGAGACCGAAACGGCGGAACCGAGGTTGGGTGTGTAGCTTAGTTATCCGCGGAGAGGAGCCAATGCAAAGTTTTATGTGCCAATGGAAACCTAGGACGGCGGAACCATTGTGAGGATACTCAAGAGACCGAAACGGCGGAACCGAGGTTGGGTGTGTTAAAAACGATTTTGGAAATGTTGATTTGGTAAATGAAAGGTGAAACCAGTGACATGGTCTACGAAATGTCGCGTCGGAGAAACTCATAAAATCATGGACACCAACGTTAGTTTGGATAGTGAATGTGGATGTGTCATTATTAGCTATTTTGTCAAATAAGCATGTACTATGTGGAAATCGTTAATTTTATGATCTATTGTTTGTAAGTTCAGGGTTAGTGGGTATAGATTATTCTATTGAGCTCATGTAGTTCATGGTGTTACCTTTGATGACCCTGACATATTATACTGGGGTCGACGCTGGTATAATGTGTCAGACTTTGTAGATGATCAGGGTGAGCTATACACCTTGGAGGCCTTCGGAGCCGAAGAGCTTGCAAGAATGGAGGAGCAGGCGGAGCTATAACTAGGAACCTTATTTTTCCTTCCCTTGTGTAATAAAAGTACTCTCACGAGAGTTTTGCTGTAATAATGAGCCAGACTCTATTTAAGTTTTCAAAGAAAATGTTTATTTAACGTTCCCAAAATTAAGGGCGTTACAAGTAGCCATTTAACTAAATCTCTCGCAAGTTGGCTATCTCAACGCCAAACTTTGGTTGGTGGCCTTAACGCTAAAAACTCTACGCAAAGCAAACTTCTAATCACGTTATGGATGCACTCCTTGTGGATTCGATCTCGGACTTCCGGGTATTATGCTTTCAACCGACCTAGCCCTACGCTTGGGGCATTATTATTTTGGCACACATTAAGGTCGCAAACAGGAAGAAAAAGAAAAAGTGTGGTGATTGTTTTAGGGTTAGAGGGAGGTACTCTCCTTTAGAGAAGATGAATCATCTAGATTTCCATTTTCTATTCAAATAATTTAAAATTTTGTACGTACTTTACAAGCAACAATATTTTGAGATTTTTAACTTCATTTAATTAAATACTCTGTATAGTAAAATCTATTAAGGTGTGTTCCACACTAACTATAATAAGTACTTATTTGAATTAAAGGTGATTTATTGTGAGAAAATTATCTGTCTCATAAAATGAAAAATAAACATTTAAAAAATAAAAACTTTAGCGAAACGGAACTTAAATAATATTCGTATAGCTACGTTCTTTTGGCCTCAATTTAAACTTAACTTATTTTATTAATTCAATTCATTCTTCTACCCTTAACTTAAACTTAACTTATTTCCTATTCTTTCCAAACAAGCCTCAAGGCATACGTGAAATGTCCAAAATACCCCTCAATGAGTTGAAACCCTGTAAAATGTAAGGGCCACTTCGTAATTGTGCATCTATTAGGCAATTAACTTTAAGTTTAGAAGAACGGATGCACTTAATTTATTTTTATTTTAAGTTTCAAAAGGAGAAAAAATTTAAGTTAAGTTTAAGTTCATGTTAAAAGAACACAACCTAGGGAAACGAACCCTGAAGTCACAAGTAACTTCCCCGAAAGTATCGTAGCCATTGGGGTAAAATTATACGGTATTCTGGAAAAGGTAAAATAAGGAAGTGTGATTAATTTCTTTGTCCACATGAATGTTTGGAACTCCAACAACTACGATTAAACTTTACTTTCGTTTCAATCAAAACACATACACACACAAAAACAAAAAAAAAAAAAACTAACTTTACGTTTTTTAAGAAAATCATCTTTCCTTTTCAAATTTTTTCTTTAGTCAAATCTTCTACTACTAATTTAACAATTAATGAGGGCATCCTAGCAGATTAATTTTAAAAAAAAACTGAAATGAAAATTATATTTTGTCATCTCACTTTTTGTAACACTCGTGAATTTTAGTCAATAAAAATTTCGTTAAATATTTGAATTTTATTTGAATTACTTATTTTCTCTTGAGTGGCTATATGATTTCTTGTTAATTTTCGTCGTAGTTAGATTTTGGTCATTGGTTAACTCTCGACTAGAAACTCTACTTGACCAATTTAGTTAGTTTCTAACCAACTACTTGGAGGAACCAAGCAACCAACTCACCTAGTTACTAGATGAACCTTTTGGACCTTTTGAACCTTTTGAAACTTTTGCCTTTACCCTTTGGTCCATAATGGTTAGGGTAATTTTTGTCCATTGGACAATAAGCTTTTCATTATAATATTTGACTAAAGTACATGTAGTCTTTTCAAAACCTTATTTTAAGTACAAAAGTACTTGTACTTCTTTTATCCATTGGTCCTTACCCGCAAGGGAAACTACTACCCATTGGGTAATAGCTCAAATCTTCCAACAAGGTACAAAGATCTATTTTTATAATCAAGATTTGGATTCCCATGTACTTTTATGCATTAAAATATTGGGGTATATCTAAACCCTAGATTTCCAAAGTACTTTATTTATTAATCTAGTACTTGTACTCTATTATAATCTAATGGGGAAAATCCTAGCCTTTTTATTTAATTGGGGTACTTGGTACCACACCTATATTTAAATATAGGGCTTTTGTCACATGCTTTAAAGGACAACTTTGATTATTTTAATATAAAAGTTTCCTAGTAGCTATTGTCCATTGGACAATAAATGTTAGGGGATTTATTATCCATTGGGTAAAAGAGTTATTCTTTCAACTAGTACATGGGTTTATTAAACTAGTCATTTTCCTAAATTGCTCATGTGATAAAGTACATATATTTTATTATTAAAGTACTTATTAGCCTTAATAGCCTTTAAGGCCTAAGATTCTCCTAAGTACTCTTTTATTATTTTATATTGGGGTTTTGTACCCAATTGGATTAATTTATTAGGGAGTTGATCTTCCTAGAGTACATTAGTACACTAGTTTATTTATTTAATGGGACATGTGTCTAAATTAGGATTTGTTTAATAGTTATTGGATTTTGAGAAAATCTTGATCTTTAAGACTACTTTGATCTTTTGTACAAAAGTACCTATATTTTATTTGTATTCTTGCATTGTAGTACATAAGTGTGTGTATATATATATATATATATATATATATATATATATATATGTGTGTGTGTGTGTGTGTGTGTACTTTTGCAATAGAGGGAGAGAGAGAGAGAGAGAGAGAGAGAGATGGGCCGAGAGAGAGAGATAGGAGAGAGGGAGAGAGATTTTGTTGTACTACCTTGATCTTCCTTATTCTTTCAAATCTTTGGGGGAATCTTTTTCCTAGCCAAATTTAACTCCCCATTTGTACTTCTAGGATTGTTTAATATCCAAATCTTGTACCATTGTCTCCTTCTTTCCAAACAAATCTTCCATAATCCATCCAAGGTACACCATTTAGCCATGCAAGCCTAGGGTTAGACTTTGACCTTCCATGAGTGCTTGACAAGTGTCAAAATTTGAAGTATGGAGAGAGAGGGGGGGCGGCCTTGTGAGAGGAGAGGGAGCCAAGGTTTTGCCTATAAATAGCAAGCCATTCCAAGCATTCAACTCACACCTTCACCTAGCAACTTCTCTCTCTAGAAAAATCTTGTTCCTTCTTTGTTCTTTCTTTGTTCTTCATGTTCTTGAGTTCTTCATGTTCTTGAGTTCTTCAAGAAACTCATCCAAAGCCGCCACTCGACCACCCTCTCGATCCAAAAGTAGTAGTAGTAATAGTCAAGGTCAAGTTTCGAGAGAAACCTTTCTCTTTCAAAGCTCCCGAAGGCATACCGTAGGAAGTTACTCCGTCCGATCGCCGACGTACTTTCCGTAGCTGACCTACCGCCAAGAAGAACGGTAGATTCTCCCTACCTACTACTTCTAAGTATATGTAGGAATTCCTTATCCCTATTCCTAAGTATAATGTAGGTACCATATTTACTCGATGAATACGTAGGTTATTTACCATGTGAATCCAAGTATTCGTATTTTGATCTTTAAGATGATTATGAGTATGCATATATGAATTTCTTGTATTACTTGTGGTGTGGTAAAGCATAAGTGATTTCACTCCAAAGGCGTCCGTATATGTGGCGTTGTGCTTTGAATAAGCGTAAGTGATACACTCCAAGGGCATCCGTACATGTGGCGTTATGCTATAAGTAGTGATTGAGCGTGATAAGTAATATAGAATTGGATGATCTTGTTAGAATGATTCATGCTTATTTTTGTCCTACTGCGGAGTCTTTGCATGTAACGAGACACGAGAATCGAGAAAGTAGAAACATGACACCTAGGGTGTGATTAATTAAAGGAAATGTTTTCCGAGGAAGGAAATATTTTGAAACTACATAATGACTGGTTTTGGGTGGCATTATGTGAGTTGTGTGCGTGTGTAAAAGTAAGATTTGTGAAAAACCCAATGAGAACCCGGAGCGGCGGAATCATTGTGGGGATACTTGGGAACCCGGAGCGGCGGAACCGAGGGTTTAGTTTTTCGAAAACCCCATATGGGAACCCGGAGCGGCGGAACCATTGTGGGAGACTCGGGAACCCAGAGCAGCGGAACCGAGGGTTTTGAATTGTGCTTGGTTATCCGCGATACGGAGCCAATGCTAATGTGTGCCAATGGGAACTCGGGACGGCGGAACCATTGTGAGGATACTCGGGAGACCGGAACGGCGGAACCGATGTTGGGTGAGTTAAACGAACGATTTTTGAAATGTTTTGGAAACCGCAATGTGGCCGAACTTGCCCATTGTGTGGTGTGTGTTTTGTGTGCCAATGGGAACCCGGGACAGCGGAACCATTGTGAGGATACTTGGGAGACCGGAACGGCGGAACCGAGGTCGGGTGTGTGCTTGGTTATCCGCGATACGGAGCCAATACAATGTGTGCCAATGGGAACCCGGGACGGCGGAACCATTGTGAGGATACTCGGGAACCCGGAACGGCGGAACCGAGGTTGGGTGTGTTAAAAACGAGTTTTTGAAAAGGTGATACGTTTATGGAAATGTGAAAATGTTGACACAGTCTACGATGAGTCGCGTAGGAGAAACAAAGAGAATCATGGACACCTACGATAGTTTGAATAACGATTGCGGATGTGTTTTTGACATTGTCTTTTGTAGTTGTGTATATACGTATCATGTGGAAATCGATGTTTGTATAACCTGTTGTTTGTAAGTTATGGGTTAGCGGGTATGGGATTACTCTGCTGAGCTTTGTAGCTCACGGTGTTGCCTTTTTGGTGACCCTGACATATTATATCGGTGGTAACGCTGGTATAATGTGTCAGATTTTGTAGATAATCAGGGTAAACAGATCACCGTGGAGGCTTTTGAAGCTGAGGAGCTGGCAAGAATGGAGGAGCAGGAGGAGCAGGAGGAGCTTTAGTTAGGAACCCTAGAACCCCCTCCATTTGTGTAAATATTAAACTCTTGTGGGAGTTTTATTGTAATAACGAGCCAGACTCCATTTGATTTTATGAATAAAATGTCTTTTTAACGTACCCAAAATTCGGGGCGTTACAACTTTAAATTTGAAGGGTGAAGTTGTGTTATGCACTTTTACGAATTTTATTACCATTCTATTGTTGTTTTCATTTTACTCCGGAAAAGGTAAAATAAGGAGTATTAATTTGAGAATTCTTTTTACATTCCAATTGTGTTGCACCCGGGATTTTACCCACACCTAAACTCTATGTGGGGGTCGAGTGTCTTCGCTCGCCTTCTCTTTTCCTCTGGGAGGGAGAACAAGGGGCGTGAGTGAGAAGGAAACAGCTAGGAGATAAGTGATCCGGTTCCTATGGATTGCAACATAGGTTTTTGCACATAAAAAAAAGGGAAAAGGAGGAGTTTTGTGTTCTATAAAAGGGCTTTGGATATTTTCGAAAAATGTTTGAATTTTAGAAAATGAAGGGGGTTTTATTTAAAAAAAGGACCAAGCTCTCCTCAAGCTACCTAAAGAAGAATTAGGTCCGGCCGTAGTTCGAGCCAAAAAGGGGTTTAGAAAATAACTCAGAGTCACCACCGGGCATAGAGTTTAGGTGTGTCTGATCACCTCTTGAATATCCTAAGAATAGTTCAAGTATTTTGGAAAAAGAATCTCAGGCCAGAAAACCCGATTTTTAGAAAAGAGTGACTCTATTTTGCTTTTTATGAAAAGGCTTTAAGTCTGCAAGGTTAGAAAAGAAAGGGTTCGGTAATTCAATGTTACGTGTAGGGAAGCTGGAGCACCCTACCCCGCCCTTGCGGTACTCGCTTCTTTAAACATGCAATAGAAATGAGTTATTTCCGGATGAAGATGAAACAGGAGAACATTACGTTTGTCATTTTACGGATTTTATTCTTGCTCATGCTTATTAAAAATGACCTTTTTCAAAAGAGGGAATGATGGATTGAGCGCAGTCGAAAGGGTGCCTACGTATCTCCAGAGCTGGAGAAATTAAGTCCGCGTAGTTAGGGGTCTGAGAAGTGAAAACGGATTTATTCATACTCATGTTTAATAAGGAAAACAAACATTTTCAGAAGAGGAAACAGTGGACTGAGCCCGATCGAAAGGCTGCCTACGTATCTCTAGAGTGGGAGAAATCAAGTCCGCGTAGTTCGGGGTTTAAGAAGGAAAATGGCTGTTAGCGGACCGTTGGGGATGAAAGGGGCTCATCACAAGCCTAACATGGGTTTATTGGGTTGAAAACGGGTTTACGACAGAAATTTAGAAAAAGTCAACTCTGACCCCAAAATAGTCAACTTGGACCGGGAGAGGTAAAAAGGTAATTTGATGGTATAAATGACCCCGTGGGGATAAGACATTGGTTTGGTGAAGTTTTGGTAAAAAGGTCAACCGAGGCCCCGTAATAATTGACCGGGGCTCGGAGGGATAAAACGGTAATTTGGCACCAAAAAATGACTTTACTGGGTTTAAACAATACTTGGGTGAAAATTTAAGAAAAAGTCAACTAGGACCCAGAGGGGTAAAACAGTGATATGGAGATAAAAATACCTCAGTTGGGTTAAGAAAATTTAAAAATTTAGGAAAAAGTTGTCCCGGGGCCCGGAGAAAGTCGACCGGGACCGGGGAAAGGTATAAAGGTAATTTGGGCAATGAGGCCGCCCTCGTTGGATTTTATTATCATTTTTATGTTTTTTTGAATAAATGTCAACCCGGGGCCCAGAAAAAGTCAACCAAGGCTCAGGAAATGTAGAAAGGTAAAAGGCGATAATAACGACTTAGTTTAAAGTGAGAGGTGTTTTACCGTCTTTTAGAATGATAGCGTTTAGATATAACCCTACGAGGGGTAAAATAGTAATTTCAACATCTCTGCTTAGGGAGAAGGGTATTTTTGTCTTTTTTGGATGTGGCCCTTCGAGGCGAAATGACAACTTAGAAAAACAGTTGGATAGGCTTCGACCGAGACCCTTATCAAACTGCCTACGTATTCCAAGGCAAAGGGAAAGTCAAGTCAGACGTAGTTCAAACAAGTGAGGAAATAAGGGGATAGATTCTGACCGAGCCCTTATTGGTCACCTACGTATCTCCAGTCACGGGAGAAATCAGGTCAGACGTAGTTCGGACAAGTGGGGGCTAAAATGGTAAAGTGAAGTGTAAGGGGATGAAAACAATTGATGCTTCGGATCAACTGGATTGCAACGGCTTGTTCGTGCCTCTTCACCGGAACCCTAATTCGTCGTCGGAACCCTAATCTGCAAAATAGACAGGGGGTGAGCGCACCTCTGCCTCTCGTGGCAAAGGCCCTCTGATGCCAAAGTTGGTATCACGTACTAGCAGTTAAACCCTAATTATCAGTAGGAAAGCAAGAATGCAAAGTATTGCGTACCTTTTACCTCTAGGTTTACTCTGTTTATATAGACATTCGTATGCTTGGCGCCCAAGCATCCGTGTTGCCCTAGGATTCCTAACTCGTATAGGAATCCCAGGATATCAAGGATTCTCGTTTCCTTTATCAGTTCATTACCTTAATCCTTGTAGGACTCTTTTCCATAACAAGCCGAACATCTCATACTCGTTGGGTATCTTTATCAGATCCTATATTCTCGGGATCTTATTCCTTAACGGAATACTATTGTTTCTGGACTCTTCCAGAATGTTCCTTTTACTCCAACATCTGATCGGATTTCTTTCTCTGTTCAGCTATCTCATAGCCGAACAGACTGTCCGGACCAATCACTTCACTTGTAACTGGCCCTTCATCAATTATTTAGACTATTGCCTTGCATGATGACTGTCCCGTCATCACTCGTATTACGTGCTTAGTTCTTACTTCAACTGTTCGGCTGTATCATAACCGAGCAGTCTGTTTGGACCAGCTACTTCACATGTATCTTGGTCCAATGTAATCGGAATGTCTCTAACTGCCGAACAGTCAGTTTATAGCCATGACTTCTCATATCATTGGCCCTTAATTTGCCGAATAGATTGCATGGATCAATGACTTCCCATATCATTGGTCCATATCGCTGTTCACCGAACTGCCCGGCGGTAAGTCCTGTTGTACTTACCATGTGCTCCCGAATATCACGTGTTCGGCAACTAATTGTACGTGCTCGGGAATACCTCCCTACATGAAGTATGAGTGGGATGGATTCTGACCGAGTCCTTATCGGGCGCCTACATATCTCCGGCCATGGGAGAAATTAAGTCAGATGTAGTTTTGACATTCAGGAAATGGTGGGGTGGATTCTAATTGAGCCCTTATCGGGCGCCTACGTATCTCTAGTCACGGGAGAAATCAGGCCAGTCATAGTTCCAACAAGTTTTTCTTTTTGTTCTTTTCCTATTCAGACGAACCGCACAAGTAGACCACTGTCGGCCTCTTTAAAAAGGGGTGTGCTCGAATACTATGCAAGGACGTGGATTTCTTCAATCAGATTACCTAAATACAAAGCTATAAGTACTCGAAGTAAAGTTGAAAACTGAAAGTTACTTACAGTCTCTCAGTGGTAATTCGAGAATTGAAACTGAGAGAAAATAAATCTCTAGAAATCCGGACAGAGCTTCGGCTATGCTGGAGAGATAAAGTACTGGAAGGAATTGGGCAACATTTCAATAGTATTTCGGATGATTAAGTAGTTCCTAGCGGAATTTTGGCAGCGTTTTCGCAGGACCTTAAGAATCGGGGAATTTCTACTGAAAAATCGATAGAGCTTCCGCAAGACCTTGAGAATTGGAGAATTTCTGTAGATAACCAGGCAAAGCTTTGCCGTGACCTTGAAAAATCGGAGAGGTAGCTGCGGAAAACCAGCACCGCTCCAGAAGAAACTTTCAAGGGCTTCGAAAGAAGTCACAATCCAGAAATTTCAATGGAATGTAAAGATGGGTGATTTTGAAGGAGGGCTTGGACCCCCTATTTATATAAAATGGGAATGGGGGTGTGTGTGTGGTTTGCGGAGGGAGTGATGTCTTGGGGAAGCCGCCCCTTTTGGGGCTGGGTGGCTCTCTCGTGGCCAATCATCTCTGTTTGCTCTGGTTGATGCGTTAATGCACTGCTTCGTGCGTTTGCGCGCGGGAAAGTTTGATTCAAATTCTATCAAGGTGACCTTCCTAAGCTTTTGAGGCATTCCAGACTTCATGGCAACATCCATTTTTCAAGATTACGGTCAGATCGATGAGAAAAAAGATCACTCGGTTCTCGTGCGTCTTTTGGCGATACAAGCGATCAGAAGACCAAACGAACTCCAAATGACCTGAGATTTTGCAGGGAGTTTCAAATTTATGAGAATGAGCTATTAGATTGTTTGGATCAAGAATTTTTGGTCTCGGGTTCTGAGAACAAAACACTGTCTTTTTCAAAAAGTTTGGTATGCGCAGAAATGTCAAATAAGCTCCGTTTTCGCACGAAACTTGATCGGAGAGCTTAGAATACCATAAAATCACCATGTGTGATGTTTGAAATGATATGGATAAGATTTTTCCCGATCAAGGCTTCCTAGGTCAAATCGGGTGTTTTATCGGTAACCGGTAAAGGGTCGGTGATGATCCAACGGTGAAACGTCAACAGATTGCGACGAGACTTGGCAGGTCATCTTAGAATGATAGAAAAGGCACATCTAACGGTGCCGATCTTGGTTTGGATGTCCTGAAGTATATGCTGGCTTTTCAGTCCAAGTTAGGATCATTGGGGCCAACTTTTGGACCGTCACCCCGGAAGGGGACCATTCTTAGTCTAAAAATGACATGTCTCATTGCTAGGCTATGCAGATGCAGATAACGTGACAGGTGCTGACGTTCTTGCTTTTCTAAGATAGAGGTGGGGCAAAATCCGATGCTTACAAATTGCACATTAATTATCTACTTTATCAAGAACTTCAATTTTTTAGTATATTAAAATATAATAAAATTATTTGACGATTTAAATTAATTAAGTTTCATTTTTAGTAATTTTTTTAAATTACTCAGTCTTCCGATGTTGTGAACTCCGTGTTTATCTTTTTAGAGCATCAATAGTAATATAATCAAAATCAAAATGTTGCTAACCTTTGCTCAAAGAAGAGCTCATATTGGAATAACCAAACTTAGCAACCTCTTAACAACTCATCAAATTTTAGCCATTGGATAATCAAAATTATCAACCTTTTGCCAATAATCAAATTTAGTAGTCCCACATTTTTACAATCAAGTACATCATCATTATACAAAAACCTTCTCTCTCTTCCATTTTCAACATGTTTTTACGCAAAATACTTTTAAAATAGTTTTTATTTTTTTGCAAAAACTGTTTTTTTTTATTAAAACCGTATTTCCCAAAACTGTTTTTATTTGTAAAAACAGTTTATTTCAAAAACAGTTTTTTTATTAAAATATTTTTTTCAAAAACTGTTCTTTTGAATTTTTTTTTTCAAAAACCTTTTTTTTATTCAAAAACTTTTTTTTTTAAACTTTTTTTTTTTAAATCGAAGTTTTCAAAAAACTATTTTCTCTTTTTCTAATAACCTATTTTTATTAGTTTGAAAACTATTTTAAAAAAATTATTTTCTATGTCACAATTTCTAGATTTTTATAAGTTGAAAAGATGATGGGGCAAGTTTTGGTTATTCAATTTTGATTGTACCATTGTGGATCTCTACATTACTAACATTAAAACCCCTTAATCAAAAGATTATGTGACAACTTTTGATTATTCATTTTTAATTATTCCACTGTGGATGCTCTTATAAGGTATTGTGAACTCATGCTAACACATATAATATAGCTTGGGGTAATTATAAAAAATAATATTATAATCTAAATTGTAAAGGTTCACAACAACGAGTAGCAAACATGTACATATTATTGTTTTGTTGTCATTATTATTCTCTTAAGTACTGTAAATAGTAAGAAAAAGAAACAAAGAAAATCAGTCAAATATGGTAGTACGTACTGTTTTAATGTGTTTGAAGAGAGAGAAAAAAAATTGAAAGATGTGATAGCGTTTGAGGGTTTAATATTTTTGAAATATCTCGTGTATTTGAATTATGGATCCATCACATAAAAACAACCACAAAGAAAAGACTCGTTTACGTAAGGCCTCCTTGAAAGCATAAAATTAACTTTACGTGCATGCTTGAATCAATGAGAACAATTTTCCTGTGCATCAGTGGGTCGGGATATGAATGGCTCTTGAAATTGACCCAATTTTCTCGCAAAAATTAAGAAAATTTCACAACAATAAAAAAAATAAAGATATAAAGAAAGAAGATAGGTTTTGCTAGATCCAAAAAGCGGCGCTATTTTTTGGTTGACAATTCTATCGACAAAATGCATTTTCTTTCGTATCACATTCTTTATGAGTGCTGCTATACGTACAAATTTCTAGAAACAGACAGCATGCATAAATGGGATTTTGACCCATCTCGAGTTCCACAAAAATGATCGAAGCTGCTTATTTTGTTCAAAACCTCCTATAATTTCTTACAGAGACCTTAAACGAGATGTTTTGAACAAAATGAGCGGCTTCGATCATACCCGAGACAGGTGCAAAATCCTATTTGTGCGCGCTGTCTGTCCTTTGAAATCTGTACTGGTAGACTATCCAATTCTTTATCGAGTTGTATTTTTTTAATCTTTTCTAAACGTAGCGAGTCTGTATAGAATTAGAGTGGAATAAGTCTTTATTTGTAATTGAGAGTGAGTGAATCGAGCTAAATTGGAACGGATTGATCTATTTATCAATCAGATTTCAATTGGTGCATCCTGTCAAATTGAGGCAGATTTTCGGATAGAACAGATGGACCTACCAATGGATCGGATTATTGATCGGTTTGTGCATATGTTATATCTATATAATAAGGGAGCTTAGTTTTTGAATTTGACATACATTCATCCATAAATCATAACCATTGAAACATATCTGCATAAATCTTACAATTGAGAAACCTTTTTTTATTCCAATGGAAGAAATAATATATAGATTACTAGCATTTTTCTCCCTTCGTCCCAAATTGGATGTTAATTTTTGATATCCATGCCAATTTCAATATAAATATCAAAAAATATGCAATATGGATCTTGTTTGATAGTTCTCAATTAGTTTATTGTACAAAATTTTCAAACTCATAAAAAATATTATATATTGAAAGATATAAGCGACATGAGTTTCAAAAATTGTCATTCTTTTTGGGACGGAGGGAGTAATTTTTAAATTTTGAAACATTGCAGAGAGAGAGAGAGAGAGAGAGAGAGAGAGAGAGGATTTAATGAAAAAATAACACCTGTTACCGATTTCGTTATCAAATTTATGGAATTTGATGAAAATGGTCTATTTGAATAACGGAAGATAACTTTGAAAGTAAAATTAATTTTTTAAAATAATTTTGGAGACTATTGGATGTTAAGTGTAAATTTTGTGAGATATCTAAGGCTTTGTTTGGTTGGGAGTTTATTTAGTTTAGTTTGGTAGTGGGTGAAGAGAGAAATATTGTTATGATTGAAAAGAAGGGTAATAATTAGAATAATTGGAGAGAGATAGAGAGAAATGAGAAAGTAATAATTGAAGAAATAGGGTAATGATTGGAGAAAAAAATAGGATAATGATTGAAAAACTAAAACTAAACTAAAATATGAACCGAAAACAACCTTTAAAATTTTTCACAGGCCCATTTGGTTTTTATTTAAGAACTATTGAATGGTTTGAATCATTTGTACGGGACTTGAAGTGGACTTCATGTGCGCATGGTTGACTATAGTCGATTCCATAGCAGGGTTCGGAGGAGGTGCTGGTGTGATTTCCCTTTTGAAAATGAACCGTTAGAAATACAGACAGAGAGTCTACAGCCACTGCACCAAAATGCGGTGGCCGGCCACCGCATGCCGTGTGGGGTTCACTCCAGGTCTCGCGCGGATGATTTGAGCCGTTCAATAATTTAAAAAAAAAAACCGAGTGGGCATTGCGAAATATCAGTTCGATCCGATATGTGTAGGTGCTCGGATCAACTTTCTCATCTTTGGAAAATGTGAAAAAATGGAAAGATTAATTTTTTGGTGTACAGAAAGATGAGAAGGTTAATCCGAGCACATAAACATATCACATCGAGCTAATGTTTTGCGGTACCCACTCGGTTTTTTTTTATAAAATTATTGAACGACTCAGATCATCCGTGCGAGACCCGAAGTGGATCTCACATGATGTGCGGTGGCTGTAACTCTGCTGAAATACAGAAGACTCAAAATCGCACACAACACTGGTAAAAAATCTCATTTTAAATTTTCACGAGAAATGGGAGGGGGGAGGGGGCCTGTGACAAAACGGGACAGAGATAGAATGCAGACTGTCAAGTGGCTCTTCTTCTTTTTTTGGAGTACTCCCTCCGTCCCATAATATTTGTCCGGTTTGCGAAACGAAGACTACAAAATAATGCATTTCTTTCGAGAAAAAATTTAAATTTTTTTCATAAGTTAAAAGAACTCGTCAAGATCTAGTAAATTATTGAATTTTTTTTCAACTTTTTTTATAAAAATAGTATTATTTTTACGTCTCCGTTTTACGGACCGAACAAATATTATGGGACGGATGGAGTATTTTACAATTTCCCTTTCCCCCAAATCCTCAGTTTTTAACGTTAAATCACATCGCTTCATTCAGACTTCAGAACCACCCCCCCCTCTCTCTCTCTAGCTATCCTACTTTTCGCTCACTTTCTCTCTCCTCACTCTGTGTCTTCTCTTTTTCTGTTTATATACAGTATTACTGTCTCCGTTTAATTGTTCATTATAGTTTTGTGTGCATTTTTAATACTAGTTTATAATTCTCAATGCAAATTGCAAAAAATATGTAATATAGATCTTGTAATTTTTTTTATAAGATAATGACTTCAAAAACATAAAACATAATATACGTCGAAAAATATAAAATCGTTGAAAATACACGTAAAATCGTAGTAACAATTAAATTGGGACGTTTTCACCCCCGCTTTGTCTTGGGATGCCAGGGATGGCATTGAATTGGCATTTGCACTGTTCTTTTTTCTTTTGAGCTGAAAATACATGTGCTTTTGCTTTGTCTTTTACTGAGGAAGTACCTGAAGAACACGAGAGAAATACAGACAGAGAGAGAGGGAGAAGGGAATCTGCTGTTGAAAAGCTCACATCTTTACCCCCACTGGCTTAGGAAGTTCTTTTCACACACACACACACACACATATATATATAGAGAGAGAGAGAGAGAGAGAGATCCTTCGTTTCAAGCAAACACTGAAGAAATGAGTAAAAATGAAGACTTCAAGCTCCTCAAGATCCAGGTTTTTTTCGGCCTCCCTCATTCCAATTTTTTCCCCAAAATGTATGATATATCCTCACTTGGGAAAGTTGGGGTTTAAGGGTTTTGGTCGTTTCCTTAGAAATTCCCCAATTTGTTGTTTCCTATATTTATTTTCATTCCACATTTTTTTGTTTTGCTTTTCTTTTTTTGCAGACTTGTGTCCTGAAAGTGAACATTCACTGTGATGGCTGTAAGCAGAAAGTGAAGAAACTGCTTCAGAGGATTGAAGGTTCTCTTCTTTCCCCCTTTGTTAAATATTCTTCATGCTCTGTTTCTTGTTTACTCTGTATTTCTTTCAGCTCCTTCCCTCAGTTTTAGACTTTTAGGAGTGGTGTTTCGCTAATTTACCCCCTGATGTTAAGGTGCCGTTTTCTTTTTAAACCTTGATTTTTAAAAGAAGATAATTTCAAGTTTAAATATAATGAAAATGAAAAATAATTTTTTAATTTTTTTCACCGTTTAAAAGATATCAACAAAATCTATCAACCAAGATTCATATTGGTAGGAAAATTATTTGCGTAAATACATAATTTTTCAGTTTGAAATTGTCTTCATTTTCTAAGAAACCGGAACTAATCTGGATTATTTTAGGCGGCTTTTACATGAAAACCGAGAAAATTTCACCAGTTTGGTTTTTTCATTTTCTGTTTTTGTACAACTGTTTTGGGGAGTATTTTTTATGTGAACAATCCACCTTTCAACAACCCAAGTATGGTTTGTACAATGGAGATTGATGAGTGTTTCCCACTTTGTGTTTTTGGATGAGAACTTCCTACTCTTTTTTGACCCATTAGACTCTGTTTTCGGCTCCTCACTTATGTTAGTGGTTGGGATTTTGTTAATAGAAAGTCCAGGCACATAGCTCTAAAACACAACCTGGACGCAACTGTGTATGAGATGCACACATGGGTTACCTTCATCGAACGATTCCAGACGCACTTGTTGTTGGATTGGTGTTTCAAAGTTGTGTGCACATCATTGCTCTTTTGCTCATTTGGGCTCTTAATAATCTAAGAAAATTAAAGGAAAAAATTCATAGTAGTATTTCAATACATTTTTTTTTTGTATTTTTCCATACACTTTCACATATTTCTATGCACTTTTCACACATTTTAATGGAATTTCTTAACCTTAACAAAGTCCAATGGGCTGTTTTAGTATTTTCTTTGTTAATTTTGCTCACTGAACTTCCTGATCCGGATCCCTTGTATGTGGGTTTTGTTTGAAATGGAGGAAAGTTATTTACTTGCTATTACCGTCTTATCAAAAACCAAATTTACCACTGGAGTCGCGGTTTCTATAATCTGGTTTTGATAGAATACAGCAATGAAATACTCCAACTTTTGATGTTCTGAACTGACTATTTATTGTGGGGGAAATCTCATTGCAATTGGTGTTAAGCATTAAGGGAATATAATAACGCATTACTTGGGAGTGGAATGAGCGATCACTTGATATCATGAGGGACCTCTTCACTCATTATTGGCAATTGGTTTTGAGATGGATATAAAGTTTTCACATGATTTTATGTTTTGGGATTTTAATGTTTTCCATTTTATGACAATCTCATCATAGGATATATTTTTTTTAATTCTAAAACTACGTTCCTCTCAATTTTTTGCATCAAATTTTCTTGAGCAACCCACTTTTCATACAAACACCCATAAACGTTTTTGGAATTTTGAAGAACAATGTTTTGGCTGATAAGCTTAAAATGCAATGATTATTTTGCTCTTATTTGCTTTTTTACTGGGCCTTATTGTACAAATTTTCCCAATTTTTTTGTCTGGATTGAAATGCAGAATAAGACCAAAAGGCAAATTAGCAAAACCTCAAATGGGCATTTAACCATGATTTTTCCTTTATTCTGATTCTGTTTTTACCCCATGACTACTTCTCGGGATCTCTTGCACGTGGGATTTGTTTCTGAAAAAAGATACCAACTACTTTCTTGTGAAGCATCTCTCTCTCTTTTAGGAGTAGTACTTATTTTCTTGTCAAATCTCTTACCTTTTTCTAACTTTTCATACATCACTTGTTTCTTTTGCCCCACTTTGTCAATAGGTGTTTACCAAGTAAACATAGATGCAGAGCAACAGAAGGTCACAGTTTCAGGAAGTGTGGATTCAGCAACTTTAATCAAGAAACTGCTCAGATCTGGCAAACATGCGGAGATTTGGAACCAGAAAAGCAACCAAAACCAAAACCAAAACCAAAAACAGAAGCAACCCAATGGCTGCATCAAGAATGAAAACAAGAACAACAACAACAAAGGGGGACAGAATCAAGGTCTGAATCTGATGAAGGGTCTCGAAGCCTTCAAAAACCAGCGAAATTTCCCCTCTTTCGCCTGTGAAGACGACGGCGGTGATTCTTTCGGCGACGATGATGATGAAGATGATGATTGTGAGGACGAATTGAGGTTTCTGAGGGAAAAAGCTAACCAGGTTGGTTTGCTTAGGCAACAAGCCTTTGATGCAGCAAATAAGAAAGGAAAAATGAACAACGATGTGGGAAATGGGAATTTGAATCCAAATATGGGAATGAAGGGAATTCCAGCAGCGATGATGGATCCAAGAACAATGGCAGCTCTGAAAATGAACAATGTTGGGGAGGGTAAAAGGGTAAATGACATCAATACCATGATGGGTTTGGCTGGGTTTCATGCAAATGGGGGGAATAATGTTTCCTCTGTTTCATCTGCTGCTTTAGGAGGGAATTCAAATCCCAATGGAATGGGAATGGGAATGGGGGGATTTCAAGTCCAGTTTCCAAGCAGTGGGTTCCCAACTGCGGGCTTAGCTACTGGGCATCACCCATCATCAATGATGATGAACATGGGTAACAGTAATGGGTATAATCAACAGTACAGCAATACCCCTGCATCAATCATGATGAACATGCACAACAGGCAACCACAGCCCCAGATGATGTATCAAAGGTCCCCTTACATCCCTCCGTCAACTGGGTATTACTATAACTACAACTATGCCCCAGCTCCCTACAATTACAGTGAGCCTGACTATAGTGATGGTCAATCTGCTACTCATGTGTTTGATGATGAGAACACAAGTAGCTGTTCAATCATGTAACTTGAGAGAGAGAGAGAGAGAGAGAGAGAGAGAGAGAGAGAGATAGATTCTCAGTTAGTGGAGTGTGTGTTGGGTTTTGACAGTATTGCTGTGTATGGGTTGGTAGGTAGGGGATGTCTTTCTGAGAACTTTATCAGTAATTGTGAAGTTTGTTAGGATTATGTAACTACTTTTATTTACCACTCCATTTGTGTCTTTTTGTTTCAAGACTGATCTGTGGTTTTTGGTTTGTTGTGTGGGTTGTGAGCTTTTTCAGTTAATGTGGACTGCCTAGGGAATGTTTTTCATACTTCACTTCAAATCATTCACACTTTTTTATACTTTTGTTTTGCTGTATCAATAAAACTATGGTTACACTATTTGGTGGACGCCAAATGTACACTACATTTTGGGAGATCCATTTCAGGATCCCACAAAAATGATTGGAACTGCTTAATATATTTAAAAATGTTGTTTCAAGGATTCCTTTAGAAAATCAGCAAGTCGGATATCAAGAAGGGCTTGATCTACTTGTACTCAATTTACTGACAAGAAATTGAGCGAAAAATCGATCAAGCCTGTATCGATAATTGATTGAGCTGATTTTTTTATAAGAATCCTTGAAAAAAATTAAGCACATTGAGTGCCTTTGATCATTTGTATGGAATCCTAAAATGTATCCCTCACAACGCCGTGTCTACCCATAGCAGGACTTGAAGCAAAAATAAAGAGAAGAAAATTTATGGGGTCTTTTGTTTGGTTTTTACAAATAAAGGGCAGGAAAATATGAAGGAAATTGGATTTATCTTGCTTTTCAGAATAACTCTAACCAAGCTCTATAATTCCATTCTTTTTTGTAATTTAATTTCTTTTTTCTTTAATTTTTTTTATACTTTATGGGAAAATCTTGAAGGGACCCATTATACTTTTAAGAGTAAATTTGGAAACAAAATCCCTAAAAAGAATGATGGTTTTCTTCAAAATCTATACTCGTATTATAAAACAGAGCGGTTTTTGTCTACACATATAAACATGAGCAACTCTACAGCCGTTGATCGCCTTCAAGCTAATATTGTAGCCGTCCGATTTAGAGAATGTTTCTTTAAGTTATACTTTGACCTCTGTTGTTGCAATAACATACACACTTTCCTTTCCAATTTATTATCTTTTGATTTTTTCCATTTTAAGTTAATATTATTTCAAGAGGATTGATAACTAACCGATAAATTTTTTCCCCCCCCCCCCCCCCCCCCCCCCCCCCCTTTTTTTTTTTTTTTTACCTCTCTCTATCTTGGCATGAGCTTTTTAAAGTGAGGTAGAGAGTGAGTATGATAAATTGGATGGGTAGAGTAGACAACTTATTTAAGTTGAGACTGTATTACGTTTGAACGTGCCTTTAGGCACGGGCACCCGCGAGTTCTATCATAAAGTACAAAAAATTAAAGAAACTAGGGGATAAATTACCCATTACAAATTTTTTTTCTCAATATGTCACATCTATTTTCCATTTTTAAGTTATAGAGCTTGGTTGGAGTTGCTCTTTGTAACGCCCCCAAATTTTGGGTACGTTTAATAAGACTTTTTATTACAAAAACAAGTGAGTCTGGCTCATTATTACATCACAAAGTCTTACAAGAGTACTTTTAAACAAGGAGGGAACTAGGGTTTCTAACTACTGCTATGCTTCTTCCTCCATCCGGGCTAGCTCTTCGGCTCCAAAGGCCTCCAAAGTATATAGTTCCCCCTGTTCATCTAAGAGGTCTGACACATTATACCGGCGTCACCACCAATATAATATGTCAGGGTCACACAACGCTCAATAGGAAAATCCTTAATCCTCTAACCCTTAACTTGCAAATATTAACCACAGAGTCATAGTTCAACATATTTGACAGACAATGACACATCCACATTCGCTAATCAACTATCGTCGGTGTCCGTGATTTTTCGAGTTTCTCCTACGCGACTCATCGTAAATCGTGTCACCATTTTCACATACCAATCAACATTTCAAAAATCCTTTATTTAACACACCCAACCTCGGTTCCGCCGTTCCGGGTTCCGAGTATCCTCACAATGGTTCCGCCATCCCGGGTTCCCATTGGCACGCATTGCATTGGCTCCTCTCCGCGGATAACCAAGTCACACACCCAAACTCGGTTTCGCCGTTCCAGTCTCCCGAGTATCCTCATAATGGTTCCGCCGTCCCGGGTTCCCATTGGTACACAAAAGACACACCACACAATGGGCTACCACGTCCGGCCACATTGCGATTTCCAAAACATTTCACCCTTTTCAAATCATGCCTTTTCTTTAACAACACCCTAGGTGCCATGTTTCTACTTTTCCGATTTCCGTGTCTCGTTTTCATGCATCGACTCCGCAGTAGGACTTCATATGTAACCATGAATCATTCATTGAAATCTTTAAACTAACAAGATCATCCAACTCAACATTATACTACTAGTAATACAAGCAATTCATGTATGCATGTTCATATTCGTCCTAAAGATCAAAATACGAATACTTCTAAACAATCGATAGTTCCTATCTTTCGAAAACCGTTCTTTCTTCTTTTGTGGGAAGTTCAAAATAACATATGTTTATTGAAAGTAACAAGTTGATTATCTCAACGTGCTCATGCTTCCATTAGCGATAGTACGTAGGTATTCCAAATATTTCAAGCAATAGATAATCTTATCTACTAGAGAAAATAGTTAGGGATGTTCTAGTTATAAGAGTATCCTACATTATACTTGGGATGGAGGATAAGGAGATCCTACTTTTCTTCTTGGCGGTAGTGCGGCTACGTTGACAATCGAGCGGAGTAACTTCCTACGGAATGCTTATGGTAGCTTCGAAAGAGAAAGGTTCTCTCGAAACTAAGTCTTATCTACTACTACTACTACTACTTTTGGATCGAGAGGGTGGTCGGGTGGCGGTTTAGTGGCGGCTTAGGACGAGTTTATTGAAGAACACAAGAAGAACTTCAAGAACAAGAAGAACTAAGCAAGAACAAAGGAAGAATACAAGTTTTTCTAGAGAGAGAAGTTGCTTGGTGAAGGTGTGAGTTGAATGGCATGAGGGTGGCTCTATTTATAGCCAAAATTGGACTCCCTCTCTCTCTATAAAGGCCGGCCCCTCTCTCTCTCTCTCCATAGCTCAATCTTTCACATGTCAAGCTTGATAGGTTAGGGTATTGGGTTATCTTAGGGTTGCATGGCTAGATTGTGTACCTTGGATTGGATTTTGGAAGATTTGGTGGAAGGAAGGATAGTTTGTACAAGATTTAGTCTTTAAATAAACATAGAAGGACAATGAGAGGATGGATTTTGGCTAGGAAGAAGATACACCCAAGGATTTAAAAAGATGAAGAAGATCAAGGTGGTACAACCCTATCTTTCTTTCTCTCTCTCTCTCTCTCTCTCTCTCTCTCTCTCTCTCAAGTACACTATATATATATATATATATATATATATAAAATAATGGCCAAGGGTACAAGTACTAGATTTTCAAAATCAATATCCCATTAAAGAATTCTAATTAGACACATGTTTCTATTAAACTAATAGATATTGTACTTTTGGAAATCTATATCTATATATAATATTGTATATATGTACACATGCCTTTATATACATAGGTACCAAGAATATATGGCTTAAGATTTCCTCATTAAAATATAATATAGGTACTAGTACTAATTCAAAAAAAAAATACTAAAAAAATCTAGGGTTTAGATTTACTCACATATACTAATGCATAAAAGCACATGGGAAAATCAATACTTGAATATTCAATAGGATTCTAGTACTTAGTAGGAAGATTAGAGCTACTACCCAATGGGTAATATTTTCTCTAGCGGTTAATAACCAATGGATAATGGAGGGGTGGGAGAATATCTAATAAAAAATGCATAAATGTCCTTTGCACATGTGAATAAATACCAATATATTACTATATCTTTGTACTAATCAAATATTCTAATGAATGGCCTATTGTCCAATGGACCAAGATTACCCTAACATTTATTGCCCAATGGGTAAAGGCAAAACGGTTCAAGGGTTCAAGAGGTTCATCTAGTAACTAGGTGAGTTTGGTTGCTCGGTTCCTCCAACGAGTTGGTTAGAAACTAACTAAATTGGCCAAGAGATATAATCTAAGAAACGAAATGGCTAAAATCCAAATATAATTCAACGAGAAAATTATAAGGCCAATCAAGAGAAATTAAAGAATTTCGAATAAACAACGAGATTTTTATTCACTAAAAATCGGAGTTGTTACAACCTATCCCCCTTAAACAATTTCGTCCTCGAAATTAGGTGTACGCTCGGATTCGAACAGGTGAGGGTAGTTTGCTTTCATGGTCTCTTCTCTTTCCCATGTGGTTTCTCTAGATCCACGGTGCTTCCATAGAACTCTTACCAATTTGATGGTCTTGTTTCAAATTATCCTCTCGCTTCGGTCTTGAATCTCTATGGGTTCTTCCTCATACGTCGCATCTTCCTCGATAGTGATGTCTTCCCAATTGAGAACATGGGTGGGCAAGGCAAGATATTTGCGGAGCATTGAAACGTGAAACACATTATGCACTTTATCTAGCTGTGGCGGCAGGGCTAGATGATACGCAACCTTCCCAATCTTCTCTACGTTGTCGAAGGGTCCAATGTAGCGTGGCGACAACTTTCCCTTCTTCCCGAATCTTATGACTCCTTTCTTTGGTCTGATTTTCAAGAACATGTGATCTCCCACGACAAAGGTTAAGGGTCGGCTTCTCTTATCCGCATAACTCTTCTGTCGGCTCTGAGCGGTTTGTATCCTTTGTCGGATGGTCTTGACCTTCTCTGTGGTATCCCGCACTAAGTCAGGTCCAATCAATCCCGTTTCTCCAGCATCTGTCCAGCAGACTGGGGATCGACAGGGTCGACCGTAGAGAGCTTCGTACGGTGCCATCCCAATACTTGCTTGGTAGCTGTTGTTGTAGGCAAACTCCACCAATGGTAGGTGCTGCTCCCAGTTTTCGGAGAAATCCAAGGCACAGGCTCTCAGCATGTCCTCCAATGTCTGTATTGTCCTCTCCATCTGTCCATCTGTCTGAGGATGGAAGGCTGCACTAAGCCTTACGTCTGTTCCCAAAGCTTTCTGCAATCCCTTCCAAATATGTGATACAAAACGTGGATCCCTGTCAGATACTATCGAGATAGATACTCCATGAAGGCGTACAATCTCTCAAATGTACAGCAGGCTCAGTTGCTCCACGTTCTCTATCATCTTCACAGGCAGAAAATGCGCAGATTTGGTGGGTAGATCCACAATCACCCAAATTGTAGTGTTGGATTTGGCAGATCTCGGTAGTCCGGTCACGAAGTCCATTGAGATGTGCTCCCATTTCCAGGTTGGAATTGGTAATGGTTGAAGGTCTCCTCCAAGTTTCTGGTGTTCAGCCTTGACTTGCTGGCACACTAGACAGGTAGACACGAATCGGGCTACGTTCTTCTTCATTCCTTCCCACCAGTACGTCCTCCACAGGTCATGATACATCTTTGTACTGCCAGGGTGGACTGCGAAGTTGGAATGGTGAGCTTCTCGGAGCACGGCTTCTCGAAGAGCTCCTATATTAGGCACAAACACTTTCCCCTTGAATCTCAGGCTATTGTCCTTCTCCATTGTCCATCCTGGTAGCGCCTTTCCTTCTCGGATTCGATACCGGATGAACTCACAGTCCTGCTCAGAGGTTTGGGCCAGTAATATTTCCCGGTGAAGTGCTGGTTCCGCAACTAGAGCGTATAATCGAGCGTTCCCGTTTTCTGATGACGGTCGCAGGTTGAACTCGTTGAGAGTATCTACCATCTCCCATTCCTTAATGGATGTTTTGACCTTTTGCGCCTTCTCCTTTCGGCTTAGAGCGTCAGCTACCACATTGGCCTTGCCAGGGTGATACTGCAACATAAACTTGTAGTCCTCCAAGTATTCCATCCATCGGCGCTGCCTCAGATTCAACTCCTTCTGAGTGAATAGGTACTTAAGGCTCTTGTGGTCGGTAAAGACTTCGAATTGTTCTCCCCACAAATAGTAACGCCAGATTTTGAGGCCGAATACTACTGCAGCTAATTCTAAGTCGTGGGTAGGGTAATTCTTCTCGTGTGGTCCGAGTTGTCGTGATCCGTAGGCTACAACCTTTCCGTTCTGCATCAGCACACATCCCAAGCCATCTCTTAACTCATCGCAGTAAACCGTATAATCTACACCCTGCTCGGGAATGATGAGTATCGGTGCACTGGTCAGTCTCTTCTTCAACTCTTGAAAAGATTTCTCGCAGGCTTCATTCCAATCTAGCTTCACTCCTTTCTGAGTCAGCCTGGTCATGGGTTTGGCTAAGGTCGAGAAGTCTGGTATGAATCTCTGGTAATATCCCACCAATCCTAAGAAACTCCTGATTTCAAATACTGAGGTGGGCTGTATCCAGTTCAGCACAGCTTCGACTTTACTTTCGTCCACCGCAATTCCTTCCTTGGATACTACGTGCCCTAAGAACTTAACCATTTCTAGCCAAAACTCGCATTTACTTGCCTTGGCGAAAAGTTGGTTATCTCGGAGTACTTGTAGTGCTATTCGAAGGTGTTCCTCATGCTCCTCCTCATTGGCAGAGTATATCAAGATGTCGTCAATGAACACCGCTACAAACTTGTCCAAGTAGGGTTGGAAAATCTTGTTCATGAGACACATGAATGCTGCCGGAGCGTTAGTCAGTCCGAACTGCATCACTACAAACTCGTAGTGTCCATATCTCGTTCGAAAGGCTGTCTTGGCGATATCCTCATCTCGAATTCTTAACTGATGATAGCCTGATCGAAGATCAATTTTTGAGAAACAGGTTGCTCTTCTTAATTGATCAAATAGGTCATCGATTCGAGGCAACAAATATCGGTACTTGACTGTGACCTGGTTTAATTTCCTATAGTCAATGCATAGTCGCAGTGTTCCTTCTTTCTTCTTCACGAACAATACAGGTGCTCCCCAAGGTGATGTACTCGGTCGGATGAATCCTTTGTCCAACAGCTCCTGCAATTGGGTCTTGAGCTCCTTTAGTTCTGCAGGGGCCATACGGTATGGTGCCATTGAGATTGGTGCTGTTCCCGGTTGGAGTTCTATAGAGAAGTCTATCTCTCTCTGAGGTGGTAAGCCCAGAAGTTCTTCAGGGAAAACATCGGTGTACTCACACACGATGTGTGGTAATCCCAATTCCATCTGGTCAGTTTCTTCCATTTGGAGACTAGCTAGCCATAGTTGATTCTGCCACTTGGATCTCTTCGTTGTCGAGCTTGTCGTTTGTCTATCCCCCTTAAATCGAAAACGAGTTCCTTCGGAGGTACGAGCCGTCACCGTCTTCTGATGGCAATCTATGACCGCTCGGTGGGCTGATAGCCAGTCCATTCCAAGGATAACGTCGAAATCCGCAATATCGATCACTCTAAGATCGCCGGTTAGACGTAGGTTGGCTATTTCTATCTTGCACCCTCTACATACTAGATTAACAGCTATACTCCCCCCCATCGGCGATTTGACTTTCGTACACGTACTAAGGTGTTCTGTTTCTAGTGCTAGAGCGGTTACGCAGGCAGAAGATATAAATGAATGCGATGCTCCCGAGTCAAACAATGCTTGTACGCAGGTACTATACAATAATAGCGTACTTTGGATCACCAAGGGATCCTGTTCCTGCTCCTGCTCCTCAGTCTGTAGCGCAAAAATGCGCCCTCCAGTGTTCTGCTGGGTTCCCAAGGGTTGTTTCCCCTTGTTCTGCCCATTCAGCTGCTGTGATTGGCCTCTTGAGTTTGGCTTCCCAAATCCGGCCTGTCCCGGCTGTTGAGCTTTTTGGCTTCCAAAACCTCCAGTTCTCTCCCTCTCGGGTTGGGGGCATTCACATTTGTAGTGGCCCATAGCCTGACAGTTGAAGCACTGTACTATCGCTATGTCTCTGCCACCCCTCTGTGGTTCGCCACGTCCTGGTGCAGCAATCTTCCAAGGTTGGTTGTTTCGGATCGAGGTGAAGGGTTTGGTAGGGTAGGGTCCACGGTTGTTGGAAGGTTGAGTTCGGATAGGTCCGCCAGTGTTGCCTGTCGCCTTCCTCCATCGGGTTTTGAAGTCATTTTCTTCACTCTCCAGTCGAAGAGCACACTTCACAACACCGGTATAAGTGGGGAAAGCCTGAGCTACCACAGCCCTTCTAGCAGTGGTCAGCCCCCACTCAAATCTTCTCACCTTCTTGTCCTCCGTTGCAACGGCAGTTTGGGCGTAACAAGACAGCTCCTCAAATTTGGCCGCGTACTGAGTAACAGTCATCTATCCTTGCTTCAAGTTGAGGAACTCTTGCTCCTTGGCCAAACGAAGGGGCGTGGGAAAGTACTTGTCGAGAAATAGGGTCTCAAACTCATCGAAGGTCATGGTGGCTATGGCATGGGTTGCCTCCATCAGATCCCACCAATAACGGGCCTCTCCTTTCAGCTGGTATGTGGCTAAGGCCACACGATCTCCATTTCGGGTAATCTCCAAGGTGTCCAGGATCACCTTGACTTCCTTCGGCCATGTCTCAGCCACGGTGGGGTTGGTATCTCCATTGAAGGTCGGTATCTCCATTGAAGGTCGGAGGTCGGCGTTTGCAAAATTCATTCATCGCTCGGGTTCGGGTCATAGGTTCATCATCACAGTTTTGGTTTCGGCGGTTGGCATTTAAGGCGGTTACGAGTGCTTGCATGATTTGAGCTAGGTCGGGGTTAGTGTTAGAGGATTCACTATTCACTGCGTCGATTCACCATCTACGAGTAAAAATTGTAAAAGGGGGTGGTTTAGTCTACTTAAAAATTTTCCTTTTGTAAACGCAATTTATCAAATAATATGCAACAGTACTCTGAAAACAAAGCAAGCTTTTTCATAGATAAGCAAGGAATTACAATCATAAGCATAGAGTTCTACTATAAAACAAGTAGACTCAAACCAAGATTTCCTAATACAAGTTGAAACGATCCTACTACATGCTTATGGCTAACAAAGCCTTATTCTCCTTCTACTACTCTACCGGCGAGGTGGAATGAGTCCGGATAACTCTCTCAGCTGCTCCATCCACTCCTTCTCTCTTATCTCAAGCCAACGTTCTCCCTTTTGGCGAATCTTCTCAACTAGCTCTCTAAGCGGTGAGTCATGAGGATCGACTGCCATGTGTTGACCTTCATCGGTCAAGGGTGTCGTCATAACTATCTCGTATAACTGGTCACTGGTCTCAGGGTCGCGGACTCCCAAGTGGGGTATGGGAATGAGACTCTCGGGTGCTAGCAAGGTCTTGTAGTATAACAGATCTGCTACTGTGATTGGGGCAACAAAGGTGCAGCTATCCATATCTACAAAGCAAAATTATATATTAGACTTAAAGGTGTACGGTGTAGACTGAACATAATACAAGTACACATAAACAGTGAAAATACAAGTCTTTTCATTACCAAATAAACAAGTACATCATAAATGGCTTATATTAGCCTAAACTTCCTACTACATCCTGATTACAACAAAAGATCCAACTACTTGCTAAGCTTCCCTAACTGGTCTAGAAAACGCTCGGAAACTCGATCCTAATAGCACCTATGTTGGTCTTGAAAGGTGGTGGAGGCACATCTCCGATGTCGAAGTATATGTCTATAACCTCAGGTTCAGCTCCTAGGAATGCTTGTGCTTCTTCTTCTGACTCCCATCCCTCATCTTCCCAAATTTCCATGGGTTCTTCTTCGGGAAGTTCCTTCTCCTCGAAGTCTTCCTTGGGATCTTCTTTAGGATTCTCCTCAAAATTTCCCTCGTCATCGGGCAGTAAGTCTAGGTTTGGCATTAACATTAAATGCTGCCAGTCCGCTTCATTTATTGGTGGGTCATTGAACTCCTCGGGGTCCTCTTTAGGGTCTTCCTCGGGATCCTCCGCAATCATGTTAACGGGCGGTATCATTGGAATTAAGGCGAGGGCTGCTTCAGCATCGTCCTCGTCATTTCCCTCAATTAGGAACACATCATTGGGGGGGTGCTATTTGGACTTAGACAGGTTCCGCTTCGGCTACATCTTCTTCCTTTTCATTCACGGGGAGTAGAAAGGTGCCATGCTCTTGGAAATGGTCATGAGTATAGGGGAAGGCATAGGGAAAATAAGGATCTTCCACTAGTTGGCTTGTCATTGATCTTAGGGTGCTTGCAAGTTGATGAGCTTCCGCTAGTAGGTTGACTTGGTAGGGACTCAAGTGATTCATCTACAAGGAAAGTTTCAAACCTCAATTAGTAACGTTTTTAGACACGAGTTTACTCATACTAAAATGCTTTCGAGTTTCTAAGTTCCACATTCGATCCTTGATTTAAATCATCATCCAATTGTTCAGAAATTCCCAGCTTGGTGGTACTGCCAATTTCCAACACCTTGCTTCAATCCGAAGATTGTTTTGTCAGAATTCCGCCCAATTTGGGATGGTAAAATTAAACTCAATTCACGTTTGTGCAACGGTCAAACTATCTCATGGTTCTACCCATTCTACCCATGGCCGAGGTTTTGAACCTAAAGCTTTGATACCAAGTTGTAATGCCCCCAAATTCTGGGTACGTTAATAAGACTTTCTATTACAAAAACAAGTGAGTCTGGCTCATTATTACATCACAAAGTCTTACAAGAGTACTTTTAAACAAGGAGGGAACTAGGGTTCCTAACTACTGCTCTGCTTCTTCCTCCATCCGGGGCTAGCTCTTCGGCACCAAAGGCCTCCAAAGTGTATAGTTCCCCCTGTTCATCTAAAAGGTCTGACACATTATACCGGCGTCACCACCAATATAATATGTCAGGGTCACCAAAAGGTAACACCGTGAGCTACAACGCTCAATAGGAAAATCCTTAACCCTCTAACCCTTAACTTGCAAATATTAACCGCAGAGTCATAGTTCAACATATTTGACAGACAATGACACATCCACATTCGCTAATCAACTATCGTCGGTGTCCATGATTTTTCGAGTTTCTCCTACGCGACTCATCGTAGACCGTGTCACCATTTTCACATACCAATCAACATTTCAAAAATCCTTTGTTTAACACACCCAACCTCGGTTCCGCCGTTCTGGGTTCCCGAGTATCCTCACAATGGTTCCACCGTCCCGGGTTCCCAGTGGCACACATTGCATTGGCTCCTCTCCGCGGATAACCAAGCCACACACCCAACCTCGGTTCCGCCGTTTCAGTCTCCCGAGTATCCTCACAATGGTTCCGCCGTCCCGGGTTCCCATTGGCACACAAAACACACACCACACAATGGGCTACCACGTCCGGCAACATTGTGGTTTCCAAAACATTTCACCCTTTTCAAATCACGCCTTTTCATTAACAACACTCTAGGTGCCATGTTTCTATTTTCCCGATTTCCGTGTCTCGTTTTCATGCATCGACTCCGCGGTAGGACTTCATATGTAACCATGAATCATTCATTGAAATCTTTAAACTAACAAGATCATCCAACTCAACATTATACTACTAGTAATACAAGCAATTCATGTATGCATGCTCATATTCGTCCTAAAGATCAAAATACGAATACTTCTAAACAAGCGATAGTTTCTATCTTTCGAAAACCGTTCTTTCTTCTTTTGTGGGAAGTTCAAAACAACATATGTTTATTGAATGTAACAAGTTGATTATCTCAACATGCTCATGCTTCCATTAGCGATAGTACGTAGGTATTCCAAACATTTCAAGCAATAGATAATCTTATCTACTAGAGAAAATAGTTAGGGATGTTCTAGTTATAAGAGTATCCTACATTATACTTGGGATGGAGGATAAGGAGATCCTACTTTTCTTCTTGGCGGTAGTGCGGCTACGTTGACAATCGAGCGGAGTAACTTCCTACGGAATGCTTATGGTAGCTTCGAAAGAGAAAGGTTCTCTCGAAACTAAATCTTGACTACTACTACTACTACTTTTGGATCGATAGGGTGGTCGGGTGGCAGTTTAGTGGCGGCTTAGGACGAGTTTATTGAAGAACACAAGAAGAACTTCAAGAACAAGAAGAACTAAGCAAGAACAAAGGAAGAATACAAGTTTTTCTAGAGAGAGAAGTCGCTTGGTGAAGGTGTGAGTTGAATGGCATGAGGGTGGCTCTATTTATAGCCAAAATTGGACTCCCTCTCTCTCTCTAAAGGCCGGCCCCTCTCTCTCTCTCCATAGCTCAATCTTTCACATGTCAAGCTTGTTTGAAAGCTTGATAGGTTAGGGTATGGGGTTATCTTAGGGTTGCATGGCTAGATTGTGTACCTTGGATTGGATTTTGGAAGATTTGGTGGAAGGAGGATAGTTTGTACAAGATTTAGTCTTTAAATAAACATAGAAGGACAATGAGAGGATGGATTTTGGCTAGGAAGAAGATACACCCAGGGATTTGAAAAGATGAAGAAGATCAAGGTGGTACAACCCTATCTTTCTTTCTTTCTTCTCTCTTTCTTCCTCCCTCTCTCTCTCTCTCTCTCTCTCTCTCTCTCTCTCTCTCTCAAGTACACTATATATATATAATAATGGTCAAGGGTACAAGTACTAGATTTTCAAAATCAATATCCCATTAATGAATTCTAATTAGACACATGTTTCTATTAAACTAATAGATATTGTACTTTTGGAAATCTATATCTATATATAATATTGTATATATGTACACATGCCTTTATATACATAGGTACCAAGAATATATGGCTTAAGATTTTCCCATTAAAATATAATATAGGTACTAGTACTAATTCATAAAAAAAATACTAAAAAATCTAGGGTTTAGATTTACCCACATATTCTAATTCATAAAAGCACATGGAAAAATCAACACTTGAATATTCAATAGGATTCTAGTACTTAGTAGAAAGATTAGAGCTAGTACCCAATGGGTAATAGTTTCTCTAGCGGTTAATAACCAATGGATAATGGAGGGGTGGAAGAATATCTAATAAAAAATGCATAAATGTCCTTTGCATATGTGAATAAACACTAATATATTACTATATCTTTGTACTAATCAAATATTCTAATGAATGGCCTATTGTCCAATGGACCAAGATTACCCTAACATTTATTGCCCAATGGGTAAAGGCAAAACGGTTCAAGGGTTCAAGAGGTTCATTTAGTAACTAGGTGAGTTTGGTTGCTCGGTTCCTCCAACGAGTTGGTTAGAAACTAACTAAATTGGCCAAGAGATATAATCTAAGAAACGAAAGGGCTAAAATCCAAATAGAATTCAACGAGAAAATTATAAGGCCAATCAAGAGTAATTAAAGAATTTCGAATAAACAACGAGATTTTTATTCACTAAAAATCGGAGTTGTTACACTCTTAGAGAAAAGAGGAAGCAAATTTTATTTTGTGGGGTCGGTGATCCATTTGTCTCTTCTTGCCATTCGTCCTTAGAATTATCTGCATAAAAGGAAGGGTGAGCGCCGTTTAGCTGATCTTAGCCGAAGGACACTCTGATGCCTAAGTCAAACAATAGGAGAGAATAGGGCAAATGACAAACCTCAGATCTTGACTACTTGACTAGGAATAACGTTCTCCCTATGGGCTTGTTTATTGGGAGGATAAGGGAGCGAGGGAGATAGCGATCTGTTTGGATGGAAAGATTTGATTTTGGGTGGATATAGAAGGAATGTGGATATGTAAGAAGGGTGGACCCACCTCCTAAAAAGGATGAATTTGTAATCCAGTATTTGAATGATTTTTTTAGAAGATGGATTTAGAGTGAATATGATGTCAAATGACTTAATTGCCTCAAGTTTACTAATTTAATGGGTAATAAACGTTAATTTCATTATAATTAGAATAAATATTTATCAATAATCGTGGGATAAAATAAAATCATTTCATCTTAAAAATGTTTAAACCTTATTTTTTATTCGAAAAATATTATTTTATGAAAAAATTAAAAAAACGTAATTGGAATGTAAGAGAGACTTCAAAGGCAACCAATGTAGAAGATTTCAATGGCAACCAATTTATAAATTTTAGTTTGAACAAATTTTAAAGCTCATTAAAATTTTAAATAAATTTTCACGTGAATGTTAGTGGTGCTACGATTTGTACCTCAGAATTACAGGATGCAAAGCATAATTTTCCTTCAAAAAATATAAAACGTTTCATGTGAATGACACATGTTTTCTTCTTCTTCTTAGGGCTACAGTTTCTTCCTTCCTTCTTCTCCCTCCTCATTGCGGTTGCTTGCAGCAGTAGACACACACACACACACACACACTCTCTCTCTCTCTCTCTCTCTCTCTCTCTCTCAGAATAAGCAAGGGCAATATCGCCTTTCCATAGCCACGCATAGCAAATCCAGCCACAGGTGGATTATGAAACTAAAGCTCCCAAATCAGGGGCAAATGGATTTTTTCACAGCGAAAGATCGGAGAAGAGGAGAGGATGGAGATGTAGTTCATCCGCATAGCAAATCAGGGGCCAAATTCAGCATCCAAACAGGCCATAAGGAAGAAAAATGTTTGTTGGTGGGAGAAGAAAGGGGAGAAGGGAGTACGTGGAGAGTCATATCTCCATCCAAGGCTTTTAGCTTCTCCCATCGCCCACCCTAGGATTAGCTTATCCGGGTGGAGAAAAAAACTTTTTTACCATTCAAACCTTTTTTGTATTCTCAATTCAATAATTGAATGAGGGTAATTAAGTAATTTTTACATTATTCCCTCTTATCCACGTATATCAACTATTACTCAAATCAAATATAAACTAATCCCCCTTATAACATATCTAACATTCTTTTTTATCCACCAAAATCTTATCCGTTTGACAAACAGACCGTAAGAATCTCATTGAAAAGAAAAATTGGTGTAAATTGGTTTTAAGAATCTCACAAATACATTATTTTTTTCGTGTGCCAAATATACGTTTATCTTAAAAGGTCGAGCAATTTGGGACGGGACTCGGGAGAAGTAAAAGAATGAAAAGTTTTTTGGTGTATGGTAAGAGTACCGTTAAAAGGAGTGCTTAATTCTTAGTAGTATATATGCTCTATAATTGGCCTATCGTTTTGTGGAGCATATGGTCAACTTATTAAATTGCTTAGGAGTATAATTTGAACATCACGGACAGAGTGTGACATTGGTTTCTGTGAATGTTGCACAGACATGATAAATATTAGTAAATGGCAGAGTGGAGTGAGAAGGAAGAGTTGAGTGATAGTCCAGTTGATTGGTAAGTTTGTTCGTTACATAATTGATTAGATTTTAATTTTGAGAGATGCTACATACACTACCATCTATCCAATACAGTATTCACTACATTTTTTATGAGGCTCACCCCGGCTCCCAAAAAAATACAGAAAAATGTCCATAAATTTTAGAATAATATTTTATGGGACCCTGTAAAAAATCAGCTCCAAAGAATATCGGTAAGTATTATTTCTTAATTTGTAGGGACGAAACTGTTTAACTGCACAGTTTCGCCCCTACGAATCAAGAAATAATACTTACTGATATTTGTTGGAACTGATTTTTTACAGGGCTGCATAATATATTATTTTAAAATTTATGAATATTTTTCTGTATTTTTTTGGAGCCCAAGATGAGCCCTACAAAACATGTAGTGAATGGTATAGTGATTGGATGTACCATAGTAACTTCTTATGAATTTTCTAAGTTCCGACGTGATTGATCTGCTCTTAACTAATTCAAGAAGAGGTTTTCGAAGTTCGCGTAAATTGGCTCAAATTTTGCGATCGTTGGTTGGGTTTGACAGTACGCCACTGGGTATCACATTGGATTTTGTAAACAAAGCATTTAGGGATAGACATGTTAGGTAGAAGCGCACGCCTGTGTCGCGTGAACAATGTTTTGTAGTAAAGTACTCCTTGTGCACTTGTGAGTTGGGCCTCAGTCGGAAAGCATATACTACTCCATATTAATATACTTCCTCCGTCCTATTTTATTTGTCTATTTTTCTTATTTATGCTATTTTTTAAACACTAAATATCTTTCAATTTACGTCTTTTATAATTTTGAAAATTTTGTATTATGAATCTAATTGAGAATTATCAAACAAGATCTATATTGTATATTTTTGAAGATTCATAATAGAAGATATAAGTGATTGAAAACCAACACGAATATCAAAAAAGGATGAAGAAAATGGGACGGAGGGAGTACTCTCTTCGTTCTATATTCTTGGTTTTATTTACCATTTGGGGGCTATATATTTTAATTTACAATATTTTTAATTTCAAATATGAATCTTATTTGATAGATTTTAAATAATTTTATCAAACAAAGTTTTTGAAATCGTAAAAAATATTATAAATTGTGAAATATAGATAATTATTTGAGTGGTAAAAAAAATTAAAACAAGACCTAAAATATGAGATGGAAGGGGTATCAAAAAGCCACAATTAGTTGGGTTGGGCCAACAGGCTTCGGCCTTTCCACATAACCAAGAGTGTGGTCTGTTGGGCTTTCTAGGTGACTTTCTATTACGTTGCCTTCATGCTTTAAGACAATGGGGTTCTACAAAATTTGTCCCACATATAAAAGATAAGTATTTTTTCGTTCCGATGAAAGTTTGCTAAAAAGACGATTATTGTTGCACTTATTATGATACTATAATAGTTTATGTTCATTTAAAATAAATAAATAAATTTCCGCAAAGGAAAGCCTCAACAGAGAAAAGGACAAAGCCTCTTCATTCACGGAGTGAAAGGAAGACGAAACAATTAGAGGCAAAGATGAAAGGCTTATTTACTTTTTGGTCCCCAAAGCATCACGTGAGTGTCAATTTTCTCCCAACCTAGACATTGCATCAATTTAGTACCCAACACCATAAACGTGTGTTGAATTGGTCCCCAATCCAGATGCCGTCCATTTGGGCCGTTAAAACAAGGGGATTCTTAGGCTGTGTTTGATAGTGGGTTTCTGGGGTGGGATAGGATTACGAAGGTGGAGGGGCATTCGACAGTCTTGTTTGTTTTGGTTTTAACTGGCCGGATTGCTAATCTAAGAGGATTGTGAATCTAAACACAGTGTTCTGCAGTACGGTATAATTAATTACCTATATTTAAGCACTTTGTGTAAATTACTACAGAGACCGACCATATACACTGATCGGCATGCAGGGCTCACTCCGGACCCCGCATGGATGATCCGAGCAGTTCAATAATTTTAGAAAAAAAAAATTGAATGGGCTTATGAAAAATTAGCTAAATCCGATATGTGTACGTACTTGATCCAATCTTTATCATTTTTTTTCGATTTTTCAATATGGAAAGATTATATCGAGCACCTACATATATCGGATTGAGTTGATTTTTCACGTGCCCTCTCGGTGTATATATTTTTAAAATTATTAAACGGTTCGAAACATTTGTGTAGGACCTGAAATGGGCCCGTGTGCAGTCGCTACGCATGGTTGGTTTTCGCGGGTTGGTTGCCTTAGACTTTCCGCTTATACAGTTAAAGTTCAGATCGATTCAAACCAGAACCATTTAAATATTCGTTTGAAGTCTCGTTTGTGCTCTCAAAAAGGTTCTCTTCAATTGTCGGGATTGTTGTGTAGAAAATAAGATTCCAGAAAAAGTGAAGTGAAGTGAAGTAAAAGAAAATAAAGTTTATTTTTCTGTGTGTGTTCTATTAACAATAAATCTTGCAGAAAAATAAGAATTTCTTCCTTTTGCAAAAACCTATTTTGCAGGAAAATTTTTGGCTGCTGATTTTGCTATTTCCTTTTTTGAAGCTGTGGGTCTTACAACTTTCCTGATAACTAAATACACAGAGAAAAAAAAGTTATTTTTCCCGTCCTTTTCCATCATTTCCGTGCAACTGAACGGAGCCAATAGCAATTATGCCTTAAGCATGATCCCTTAAATTCTGGGTCTTGCTAACAATAAGCTACAATTAATGATCCTCAACTACCTAATGAGATATGGAAGATTACTAGAAAAGTCATTAACTCTAATAACATTAATTAGGACCAAGGGATTTTGTAGTGCACTAATGCACTACGGTGATGTAGGACGCCTCGATGTATCAAATTGAGGTGTCTGCAATTTTGTGCACAAAAAGGTTAGAGTTGAATTAAATTAGCATCAAATGATGCCATTTTGTCTACACAGCTATAGTGCGAGGCTGCACTTGAGCGTGGAGCATATATAGAAATTAAATGGACAGCTTTTCCACACTAACAGAAGCCTGCAACAATATTAGACTGCCACAAAAATACACCAGAAAGATAAACAAGCAGATGATAATATCTCAATCTCTTTTCCTAATTAATTATGCACCCATCTTCTCCTTTCTTTGAAAAGTCTGTCTCACTAGATGACAAAATGTTCGACGTCAATCAAATATTCAAGGGCTGGGGTGCCAACATAATTGGGATGTCAGTTTTTTCTCGTTGTGGTGCCATTCTTCTTCGAATCCCTTTAATATTTGTAATTTGATTCAATGAATAATAAAATTCTTTCTTTTGCTGATTAAAAAATGGGGCAAGGATAATAAAAATATGGGTGTGTACTGTATGTATTCCTTGAGTTGCTTTGAATTCATAACAGCTCATGCAAAAATTTAATTTTGAATGAAATTCGTAACATATATTAATTCGTCTAAAGATAACAATACTTGCATAGAAATTCGAAAATTCGGTTAAAAAATTCATAACATAGAAAAGTTATGAAATTAAATATAAATTTTGTTAATTATGTCCAAATGTCATGAATTAAATTAAAAAAAAATTAAGAATTTAAGACTGATATTACGAATTGTTATGCAAATTGATACACGTTTAGGGTGATTCTAGTGGTGCGTACCGTACACACTGAAATAGAGGTGTATTGTAGCATTTCCCTTGATCACGGAAGAACAGAAGATATCGACAAAGTCTTCAATCATATTTGAAATTAACAACCGACTTCATAAAGAAGATATGTGACTGAAGTACTTTTCCACTAGCTAGATATAGAATCCAGTTTTTGGATTTAAGTTAGTTTGGTCGGTTTAGTTAATTAGACAAAAGTCCGTCACATAGGAGTAGTATCTAGTTGCCTCCATTACATTAAATTCTGTACTCTAAAAATTCCCGTAAAATAAAATCAAACTTAACATAATAAAGTTAATCATTACGGAAAAACATGTCATTCTCGAATGAAAAACATAATAAAGTACTTTATTGCATACTCGTGTAAATTATATTTCAAATATGATGTGTGTGTATTGTACCGTCCACTTTGTGATAACTCAAGGCGCCGGGCCATATCGTTAGACATGCACGCATCTCGATCGATACTAATTAAGGGGTTATCATTTGTGAGTAAATTGTGATTAAAAAAAAAAGTCAGCAGCGTTCGCTTTCACAATATCAAGATCGATTTGATCAGAGATTTTGTATGTGTGATCGAAAAGGATTGTGGGTGAGTGTTCTGTCCAATGTGTTTGGACCTGTTGGAAAACAGGTAGGAAAATAATACTTTTGTGTACTGGAAAAGACAAACAAATGATTAGAAACTAAAAATGTAACACACTTGAGTGTAATGCTAATTCAAGAACTAAGTAAACAACAAATTGATGTGTAACAATTATATAGTATAAAGCAATGTGGAAATCAGATTCGGACGAAACCAGTGAAGGAAGGAATTACGACACTCAAACTGTACGTTGACTCCAAAGGATAGAAATAGATTGAGTCCAGCAATGGGTCACTGTGTCCTTTAAAAATAGATTTTGCCCTCGCCAAGGTGCTCAGGATTATAGATGTCCGCTTCCCAGGATGCAATGATCTTTACGCACGCAAACGCAACACTTCGAATGCGTGCCCCTCAAACAAAACTATGTAGAACTGCGAAGTGTATGTGTGCTCTATGGATTTTTGGATGCATGAAATGAAATGGCTGGACACAATCTGTTTAAATAGGCATACATGTGACTGTCCGAACAGGTACGAGTTGGTTCACAAAGGGTCACGATCGAAAAGTAGCAATGGTTTGAAACCAACTAATGCAATGTTCCAAACCTTGCACTGGTTCGGTTCATTACTGAAAAGCCACGCACTGGTCCATATTCGAATAGCCATGCACTGGTTTAGTTAGGAAGACATTAACCAGTACCACTTCGATTTGGGTGCAAACCGTCGAAGTAAATTCAGGCTAAGTTAAAATAAGTTTGGCCCAAAAAGAAATACTATAACTCTTAGCCCAATTTATTTTAATCAAAACCCGAGCCCGAGCGGCGGTTTCTTCCATACAGAATGGCCAATTTCAAGACCCAATTTCTTTCGCATCTTAAAATGGTTTTGTCCAAGTAAATATTCAATCGATATTTCCTAACATCAATAAATATTTTTCAATTCGGACTCGTCCGCAATAAAGTGTGGGACCCAAAGATTTTTTGCCCCAAAAATTGACAAAAAACTCTTTTTAAGAAACCATTTTTCTAACAGGACCGAGTGGATACGCATGAGAAGCAACAAAAGATTTTGCACCATAAAAAGTTGACAATTGAATTTCATGATAGCTAAACATTTCAAACTTTAGAGCTATTGAAAATTTGTTCAGTTGATAACTTAAGGACCTCCATATTAGTTGAACTGTGCGCATACGTACTGACCCGGGAAATCCAAATATGCCAAAAAAGAGTGTCATGTTGGATGGAAATAATCCACAAGTGACAAGCGGTGAATTAGGGGACACAATTAAAAAAAGTATATAGTGTACGGAATCAGGTTAGATGGGAAAAAAGGGGAATCATGTGAGCTTGCAAATAAACTATCCATCCATTTTAATTACTCACACACAACACTCTCTTTCTCTCTCTCTGGATTCCACAAGCCCACGAGCACAGCTAACCTCTATTCTACGTACTCCTTTTCCTTTCCTTCTATTTCAACCCTACTCCACTCAACCTCACATTCCATCTACTACTCCCTCCCCTCCCTCATAAGGATAAACATATCGAACAGTTACTACTTGTCCAAATAACACAAACACTTAATAAATTACCAAGAAAATGCAACACAAATCACATCTACGTGGCAAAAATTTAAATATTGACTGTTACGCACTGTATCCCCGAATGCCGATTAGCTAGTTCCCTTACATAATGATTCATTTTCGATTCACGCGGCAGATACGACACTCCAACGCTACAAATGATTCTGACCAAAACGATTTTAGTTTTAGTTTCTTCCAAATTTAGGATGGCCTTGGCCCCCGTAGACAACCACAAGTTCCGTCATTGCTCTTAGGTTGTAATGCCCCAAGTAGATCACTTGCTCAATACCTTGATTTTGATCTACAAGCCATACCACATGGCCCAAAAGCTTAAGCCAAGGTATTAGTAGTAGCCCACAAGGTTTGTTATATGCCCAAGATCATCCATGTAAACTTTCGATGTAGGACGGGATGTTACAATCTCCCCAACTTTATAGTCTCGCGCCCTCGCGAGGGGAGCACTATAATCACCAATACAAATCAAACCAATAACCAAATCAAACCAAACTCCAAGGCCCACATGATCGTGTTCATGGATAGCTCCCGTCAGCTGACGAGCTCAGTGAAAACAAATTATGTTTAATGGTAAATTATTTTCATCTCCGCTTTCAACTTTATTTAATATACATATTTGTTATTCACTGAGCTCGCCAACTGACGGATTTTTATCCAACTTCTCTTTCAGGCAAATTGGAGAGTTAAGCAAGGCCTCTGGCGGCATCTTGGGGATTTCATTTGTTGACCTCCTTAGGGTGTCTCATTCTAGTTTTATTTTAAAAATCGCTTCCGCATTTGAAACAATTGTCAGATAACAAATTCTTTTTATTATTGTTGAATCACTGGATATTGTTTGGTTCATGGGATGGTTGTGCCCCATGTTTATGATGAGACATATTTGGCATTGAATTTGATTAATAACGAAAAGCGATCATTTGAATTTCGGTTACTGTAATTTATTTAGGTTGCGTGTTCCACGGGTTAGCCTCATTGTTCATGGCCGATCACTTCTCATGTTAGGGTGTGACATAGGTACGTACTATCAACTTATTTGGGGTCATTCTATACAGAGCATTTGCTCCTGCTTCAAAAGGGGCACCCGTTAATAAATGGTGGGCTTGTGGTCCCCCAAAATTAATAGAGTGCATGTACGCTAGCTTTGAAACTTGATTATCAACAAAATAGTGCCATTAATGTGGCTACCCAAATCCGATCCACCTGGTTTTTTTTTACAGAAAAAGTGTTCAACGAATCAATTTAGCAAAATGAACAATTAATTGATATATAGTGATATATCAAAAGATTGTATAGAGGTGCACTAGTACAACCCTGTTGTGGTTTAGTGCACCGAAAATGTCATCATACAAGAAGTGTTTCTATAAAAGTGCCCATGAAAGATAACTCAATGGCTCAAATTCATATTCCTTTTCATGTACACTTTTGTAGAAACTCTTCATGTATCTTATCAATCTGCATAGGGGAAGGTTAGTGCACTACAGACACTCTAAATACTAGTATCTTTTTCTCAGAGCCCCAATATAGCTTCGCAGTAGAGTTATGTAGAAGCTTTATATCCATCTCAAAATCAATTGGCAATGACTAGAGAGGTTTCTTGTGTTAGTAAGCGATCATCCATTCCATTCCCAAGCAATATGTCACCTCTCATTTGTAGGAATGACAATTTGGACCAAACCGATGGGTATCCGAACCGATAATTGAAATTTTCCCCGTGGATATGGATATGGTTAAGGCACTGGATAACTGAATTTGTATCGATTTGGTTATGGTTTAACTGTTACCCAAACTGAACCAAACCAAAATTGTAATTACAAAAATGCCATGTATACATGTAAGTATAACAGTTACATTGTCTAGGGTTAGACGGAGTTACACAACTTATCCGCTGACCTTTCTCATTCTCTCTCTCTCTCTCTCAATTGCAATTCCTTATCATTCTCTCTCTCGCGGTCACTGGCGATCGTCGTCTCGCCGTTTCGTCTTTGATCTCCTTCGTCTCTCTCTCTCTCTCTCTCTCTCTCTCTCTCCGTCTGGAGTCCATCAATCTATAGAATCAATTTTCTAGAGTGATTGAAATGAAGGCTGAAGAAGCACCAACGTCGCCAATGGTAATGATTAATATTAGTGGCAGTGGTGTATTTTCCTATTTGGGGTGTCCATGATCACTGGCAAAGCACTAACTGTCAGTAATTTATTTTAATCAATAGGTATCTGTAGTCTTAATGTTGGGAGATTAATAAGTATTTAATAACATAGAGCTCAAAATATAATTGAGATAAGGACGGGAGTGCAATTACAATTTTATAGTGCGGTGAATTGTAATTTGTGTAATAAGAAATAGGGCGCCGCTATTCGCAACCCTTTATTTTCTCTCATAGCCCACTACATTTCGGTAAATGGTTGTTGAAAATCATAAATAACATTTTGGTAAATTGCTGTTGAAAACAAGATTATATTTCGGTAACTACATGTCGAAAATATGTTCAACTTTTGGTAAACAACTGCCGAACATGCATTTTTGGTAAATAGCTGTTGAAAAAAATATTATATTTCGGTAATTGAATGCTGAAAATATATCTCAATTTCGGTAACTAACTGTTGAGTATAATTGAAATTTTTAACGGGCTATGAGAGAAAATAGAGGGCTGCGAATAACGGCGCCCAAGAAATATAATCCTGGTGGGGTTATGATTTCTTATTTATACAAGGAGCCCAGATTTATTTCTCATAAGGTCCCTGCCCTAGCCATATAAATATATCGCTTCGTTCTCTAGGTCAAACACACGTTTTTTGAGAGATCAGAAAAGTAGGTTGTGAGAGAGAACAAACCATCACGCAAGGTTTCCACGACCAGTATGTGATTCGAGGTACAAGAGAATAAGATAGAAGATCGTAAGGTACGGTCGAGCAAAATTCGTGGCTTATAACAAGGCATGCTATAACAAGTTCAACTAGCATTCGTGTCGCGGAAGTTGAGGTGAAACCCTAGTTCTGCCTTGTAGGATTTTGCGGTTTTTTGTTCGTTGTCTAATCTGTACGCGTCATTACTGAGTTATGGGATTCGGTTTTCCAACACTAACATCGCCATTGTTACTGGCGTTTTGGTCCATGTTCACTAGCACCGTTACTCTCAAATGGTTCGTGGTAACCTCAATCCTTTCTCTGGTGGCTTTGATTCCTTGATCCACAAAGATCTCAACGTTAATCTATTTTTCAAAATTTTTTTTAAAGCCAGCCTGGCCTTGGGCTAAAAGCCAACCCGGCACTAGGGGAGCTGGTCCGGCTCCTACCTTAATTAGGCCTCACGCCTAACAGGACTATATTTCCCTAACAGTATCCACAATGCTATAAATAAAAAATATATAATCAAAAATTGTCACATCAACTTTGGATTATCCATTTAAGAGATTGCAAAAGTTAGCAATGTAAATGTTTACATTGGCATAATCACAATTAGATAACCAAAACTTGTCCCCTCACTTTTTGAAATTACAAAATAACTAAAAGCTGTGAACATAGAAAATAGTTTTTTTTTCTAAAAATAGTTTTTAAACTAATAAAAGCTAAATCGAAAATAGTTTTTGAAATTTCTGTCGGGAATTTTTTTTTTAAAAAAATCGGAAATTTAAAAAATAAAAAAAAAACAGCTTTTGTGTAAATACAGTTTTTGAAAAATAGTTTTTATATAAGAAAAGATTTTTAAAAAATAGTTTTCAAAACAAAACAATGTTTTTGAGAAAAGTACAATTTTTTTTGTATAAAAACAATTTTTGATATGAAAAATAATGTTTTGAAAAAAAAATAGTTTTTTAGAAAATTATTTGTTTGAAAAATATTGTTGAGAGATTGAGAGAGAGGAAAAAGGAAAAGAGAGAACATATTTGTATAATGATGGGTATATTTGATTGAGAATATGAGGGTTTATTAAATTTGATTATTGGCAAAAGGTTGCTAACTAATTTTGGTTATCCAAAAAGATAAACCTAAAATTTAATTATTTTTAAGAAGATTGCTAAATTTGATTATAATATTGTGAGCCATATTTTACACCCAACATTATTAACTTTAGAAACCTATTAGAGCATCCACAATGGATTAATCAAAATTGGATAGTCAAAAGTTGCAACATCGCCTTTTGATTATCCATTTAAAGGGTTGCTAAGGTTAGCAATGTAAAGATCCACAATGGTATAATCAAAATTGAATAATCAAAACTTGCCACACTACTTTTTCAAACTACAAAAAATAAAAAGCTATTAATATAGAAAACTTTTATTTTAATAGTTTTCAAAATAATAAATTTTTTTTATTATAAGTACAAAGTAATTTTCTCAAAACAATTTTTCGTAATCATTTTCTGAAAAAAGAAAAGTTTTCAAAAAAAGAAAAAAGTTTTTGAAAATTTTTTTTTTTGAAAAAAATGGTTTTGGGTAAATTTTTAAAAAAACTATTCTTGCAAATAATTTTTTGACATTATGGTTGAAAAGAAAGAGATAGTGAAAATGAATAAGAGATAAAGTTTTTGTGTAATAATGACTACATTCGATTGGAAAGATGTGGGGTTCACTAAATTTGATTATCAACAAAAAAATTGCTAATTTTTGTTACTCAATGCCCAAAATTTGATTAGTTGTTAAGAAATAACTAAGTTTGGTTATTCTAATGTAAACACTTTTTTGTGCAAACATTGCTAACCTTAGCAATATTTTTATTTTGATTAGTCCACTATGGATGCTTTTACTATACCCCATTGTAGATACTCTAAGAGGATCAGAAGTGGAATAAGCAAATGTGAATAATCAAAACATGTCACATCAGATTTTGATTATCTATTTAGAGGTTGCTAAAGTTAGTAATGTCAAATCCCACATTGGTTATTTTTTGCCTAAAATCAAAACCAATTGGCCCTCCAAACTTTTTTCCTTCATTTCACGCATATTTTTTGAAAAAACGATTTTTGAAGGAAAAAAAACAGTTTATATTAGAAACAATAAAAAAAAAGTTTTTCGAAATAAAAAACAGGTTTTCAAAAAACACAATTTGTTCACTTAAAAACTATAAATACAATTTTGAAAATTTTTGAAAGAATTATATTTACACAAATAGTTTTGAAATTTTATAAATACAATTTTTTAAAAGTAGATTTTGTGCAAAAAACAGTTTTCTATAAAAGAGTTTTGAAATTTTAAAAATAGATTTTTGAAAAACACACTTTATTTAATTTTCGCTATTTAAAATTTTTGAAAAAATTATTTTTTGTAAAAAAAAAAGTTTCTGAGAAAAAAAAGTCTAAAAGTTAAAGTTTTTTAAAATTACTTTTTGAAAACATTGTTGTGAGAGAGAGAGAGAGAGAGAGAGAGAGAGAGAATGAGAGAGAGATGATTATTGTGTAATGTTCGTGTATTTGATTGAGAGATAAAATTTGGTTATTGACAAAATATTGCTAACTTTGATTATTGAAGAACCAAAATTTTATGAGTTGTTAAGAGGTTGTTAGTTTAGGTTATTTCAATGTGATCACTTTTTTCATCCAACATTGCTAACTTGAACAATTTTTTGTTTTGCTTTGTAGGAAATGTCAATAGGCGCAACCGTTGACCGTTTGACTAGCCAATAAGCATGGCACACCTGTACTCGTCCTCGCGGGGTTGACAATTTGACCAACGAACCCTAGCTTGCCACGTGGTGCCTCAGTCGCGTGACACGTGGCCCTACGCGTGGGAGCCATCCACTACCCATAGCTATGCTGCACCCATGTGAAGGTCGCGAGCCTAGACTCTTCCCTTAAGGAGAGAACTACATTTATTCAGGTGGATGCTTGGCGCGGTCCCAATCTAATAGAGACAACAACGCGGTCTAATCAAGATGCACAAAGAACTTGCCCAGACTCTTATGTCTGCTTCGGCCTTTAGGCAGGACCCGAGGGGCCCTTTGAGGCTTGGCAGCAGTATTGGCGCGACCGCGTAGGTCATGACCTTGCCCTACGGGAATGAAGGGGATCTAGTGGCTTGGTGGCTGTAAAAGAAGAAGTGGTTCTCCGCGAATAAGAGGATACGCTTACTGTCATACTCGCGGTCATCGCGGGGGTAGCGACACCTCGACGGTCAGGGGGTACAGAAGGGACACTTGTCATTTTATCAGCGTGCCATTTGGTGCCCGAGCATTAGCTCGTGTGGTCTATAAATATGAGTGTCTCTTCATTGAATCCCAAGAGGTGGTTGAGCACATTGTGACCATTCTCTAGAGAGAGAAAGTTGGTGAACACTGATTTTAAAGGAGGTCTTATCCTCTATCAGGGGCTCTATTATCTTTTCTCTTTAGGATCTCTGGGTTTGGGTCTCCATTGCCTACCCTCTATTCACCCATACTCTCTTCTTCACCCTTCTAGATCACTCATCTCATTCCTTTCCATAGACTATTCTAACCTCTCCGGCACATCTATTCCTAAGGGGTATTTGTCCACTCAGAAATCGGACATATCCTACATTGACGACTCTGTTGGGGAGGTTGCTTTGTTTATGATTAGCTTAAGAAGTGATCTAGAAACCCCAACTATTCAACAATGTTCGGATCGCACAACGGCGGCCATGGCAGAAATTCTGCCCAATACGGGGCCGATCTTGGGAAAGGGCGACGGATCCTCCACTAAGGGAGGAGACGCCACCATGAAGGTCTTCCAGGCTGTTCGAGATGGCCAGAATCAGATGATTGCTTGTTTGACTACCCTCTCAGAGGCTATTACAACAGCTCTGACTACAGCACCGACAGTACCACCAGCAGTGCCGCTCGTCGTAGCCAGCCGCCTTCGGCTGCAGCAGCAGCAAACGCAGCAGCATCAGCAGCAAATCCAGCCAACCCTGTTCAAAATCCCCCAAACCCTGTCCAAATCGGTGGACCAGCCCCGTTAGGGGTACTGGTTCAGTCCACCAGTAGCCTCTTCAAGCTGAGCACAATGGCCAATCTCAGAATCAATTTCTCACTGCAGCTGACATGCAAGCCCTCCTACTCAAAGAAAAACCAAAGCCACTCTTCCCTCCCAACCCAACCCAGATATACAACCCCCATATCCCATAACCATCATTTCTCTACCTTATCCAGAGGGATATAGCCCACACAAGTTCATTAAATTTGACGAAAAAGAGGGCAGCGCCCAAGAGCACGTGGTTCGCTTCATCGAAACACTTGGGGCCCATTCCGGTGACCATAACCTTCGCCTCCGCGAGTTCTCAAAATCCCTTAACTCATGAGCATACACCTGTTATGTGAATCTTAAACCTTATTCGATCTAAACTTGGGAAGAAATGGTAAACAAGTTTTACACTAAGTTCTTCCAAGTCCGCGAGAAGGTCACTACCTTGTCCCTCGTGAAGGAAACCCAGCGTAATGGTGAGGATATCATTGACTACATCAAGCGTTTTCAAGACAAAGCTGTGGATTGCAACGAGCCAGTGGGCAAGCCACACTTGGTCGAAATATAAATTGACGGAATCCTGCGTGACTACCGCGTATTCCTAGTGAACATTAAGATCCCAACATTCTCAGCTCTCCTTGGAGCAGCTTACAACCTGCACCATACTATGAAGCCTCTTCCTAAGGACAACTAGGAGTCCAACCGCTCTCTCACAGTCGCTACTACCTATTCTGCCTCACAGTCGCACAAGATGCATGGGGGGTGGTAGCGACAGTGGCGGCCACAAGAAGTGAAGTGATAAAGAACCAGTTGAAGCCTTAAAATATCCTTGCAGTGTGGAAGAAATGAAGGCAGTGGTGGAACAATGAGTCACCGACGGTGTACTCAGGTTGCCTGAGGTGGAGCACGAGCCATCGCGGCAGGATCGCGAGAGTCTGAGGTACTGTGTTTATCACTGGCACATGAAGCACCCAACAAGCGATTGTTGGACTTTAAGGAGAATCTTCAAGAGAAAGCTGGAAGCCAATCAGCTGACAGTTAGAATTGGCCGCCCTAACGACGTGCGTGAACATCCTTATCCCGAGCATGAGCATGTCGTCCATATGGCTGCCTGTTACAACTTCTTTGCAGAAGCGAATGAGTACACAGATGAGGAAGTCTGTATGACTTCCTATTATGATCACTTGGATGAAATTGCCTCTCACGAGCAGCCAAGGGTCATCCCTGACCTTGACGCTGCAGTTAAGGTGTTGCAATGAAGCACTAAGTTCAAGGCGTTCTATGACGCGCTGAGCTCCACAGCCGCGACTAGAACAGAAAAATCATGAAGTTCATTGTAAACATTGCGGAGGCGCACCAGCAGGCGTGCATGGCTGCGGATGGCTCAGTGCCGCGAACCATCCGAGAAGGAGCTAACTCCATCACCTTCTTCGATGCGTACTGTCGCGTCACATTCTCCCACAACAGGCCACTCTATGTGACAGCTCACGTTAAGGGGGTCGAGTTGAAGCGAGCCTTCCTAGACAGAGGGGCGTCCATCAACATCACGCCACTCGCTACCTTCAAGAAGCTTGGAATACTAGAGAACCGAATCTTGAAATCCTCTGTCGCAATCACGGGGTTCAGAGGAGATAAGAAAGGGTCTCTGGGCTACGTAATGGTAGACCTCGCATTAGGCGCCATCTGCGCTGCAACGAAATTTCATATCATCGATGCATAGACGAACTACCATATCATCCTTGGGAGGAGCTGGATGCACAAATATGTTGTAGTCCCGTCAAACTATCATCAATGCATAAAAGGAATCTAGGTAGGAAAGAAGGTCACGGTAGCCGCGTTAGAAAAGCCTTTTGACACGAATGAGGCGCACATGCCTAATGCAGTTTACTTCTCTGAGATGGAGGAAGAAGTGGAGGTGGTGTCAGCTAAGCCCATAGGCATCAAGGTCCTAAGGTGGGAGAACATAATGAACAGGGAAGAGGGGGTCATGAGCAAGCGACCCACCGCGAAGGTGGCTTCAGCAGTCCCGATGAAAGTTACTAAGATCCAAGAGAGTGACAAGACGATGTACTGCTTATGATGGTGCGCGGGGGTAACGGCCCCTCACGGGGTTGCCAGCCCCCACACTGTGATAGTAGCAGAAGTCGAGCCAGACTTGGTGGATAAGCCGGAACCAGCACCGGAATGCATGCAAGATGGTCCCAGGCCGCAGTAAGAGGCCTTGGAGGAGATAAACCTGAGAGAAGGCGAAGGATCCTCGCGGCCTATGTTTATAAACAAGGCGCTGGGAGGTGAAACTCGAGAGAAACTGATTGAGTTATTGAGAAAGTACGCAGATGTCTTCGCGTAGCACTATGAAGAAATACCCGGGCTAGACGGAGGCCTAGTTTCGCACCACTTGGACGTGTTCCCCAACTCCAAGGCTATGTAGCAAGGGCAACGGAAGTACAACCCTGAGTTAGAGGAGAAGATAAAGGAATAAGTCGAAAAGTTAAGGAAGGCTGGTTTCATACTACTGATCCAATATCCCTCATGGCTGGCCAACATTGTACCAGTAAAGAAGAAGAACGGGCAGATTAGGGTTTGAGTGGACTTTCGCGATTTTAACAAGGCATGCCCAAAATATGAGTTCCCACTGCCGCGCGTAGACACATTGGTCAACACTACTTCAGGTCATCAAATGTTCTCGTTTATGGACGGCTTCAGCGGGTACAATCAGATAAAAATGGCCCCCGAAGACGCAGAGAAGACAACCTTTCGCACCCTTCTCGGAAATTTTTACTATGTGGTGATGCCTTTCAGTCTGAAAAATACAGGCGCCACTTACCAGCGCATCATGACTGCAATTTTTCACGACTTAATGCATCATATAGTAGAAGACTATGTGAATGATTTGGTGGTCAAGTCCAAGAAGAGCACTGATCATTTGAAACACCTAGAAGAAGTGTTCGATAGAGGTAGAAAGTTTAACATGAAGATGAACTCGCTGAAATGTGCCTTTGGTGTAACTGCAGGGAAGTTTTTAGGGTTCTTGGTGCACAGGCACGGGATTGACGCAGATGAGACAAAGATAAGGTCCTTCGCGGAGATGTCCGCGCTGTAGTCGCAACGGTCCTTCAAGCGCTTTCTCGAAAAGGTCTCTTACCTGCGGAGGTTCATTCCAGCACTAACGGAGATAACCGCGTCATTTAATGACCTGTTAAAGGGGAAGACAGAGTTCAAATAGAGCGACGAGCATCAGAAAGCCTTCGACAGCGTCAAGGCTGCCTTAGCCTCGCCTCAAACCATGATTGCACTACAATCAGGGATGCCTCTCATCCTGTACCTGACATCGATGCCAAAGTCCATCGGGGCACTCCTTGCTCAGGAGATAGAGGGAGTGGAGCGACCAGTGTACTACATTAGCCAGAAGATTCAAGGAGCAGAGGAAAGGTACACCCCAGTGGAGCGACATTGCTTGGCCTTTGTATTCACAGCACAAAAGTTGAGGCACTATTTCCTGTCATTCCCCGTACAACTTGTTACCAGGAGCGACCCTGTGAGATACTTACTATCACGACCGGCCCTGTCCGGGAGGATCGCGAGATGACTCTTGGCCTTGGTAGAATTTGAGATCACATGTGTCACCCCATGGGCTATCAAGTGTCAAGCCCTAGTAGATCTCATTGCACAATTTTCAAGCGGACAGTGCGAACCATTGGAAGAGGCGTTGCCGGGAGACGGTTTCGAAGCTCTCGTGACCAGTCCAAGTGAAGCGTCCTAGACGCTGAACTTCGACGAGGCAGCAAGAGGAGCACATGGTGGCGCAGAATTGTCCTTCAAATGGATGAAGGGGAAAGGGAATACTTGTCTTACAAGCTAGGCTTCACATGCTCTAACAACAAAGTAGAATATGATGCTCTAATCCTAGGCTTTTAGCAGCAAGTTTTAGAGGAATTTCACGGTTGAAAATTTTGGGGGATTCAAAACTTATTATTCTCCAAACATCTGGAGAATATGCGCTGAAAGAGCCCACCCTCACGCCCTACAGGGCGACAGTACACAAATTAATGGGAAGATTCGAGGCAGTGGACATAATTCACAGGCCAAGATCAGATAACAGATTCCCGGATGCCCTCGGGACAGTGGGGGCAAAGACAGAATTCGACGAAAAAAAAGTGACGATTGAGATCATTAGAGAGACAGAGCCATCAATCATAGATGGGCTCGGGGCACGCCGCGAGGAAGACTGGCGCGACCCCATCTTGAAGCAGTTGGTTTCAAGAAAAGGGAACTTGCCCATTGCGGAGGTGGCCCAGTTTACTGTCCTTCGCGGTGAGCTATACTATCGTGGACCTCAATGGTGGCTAGCAAGATGCGTAGGCCCTGGTGAGGCGAAGACCAAGTTGCATCAGATCCATGATAAAACTTGTGGCGAGAACGAGATCTCTCTATACCGTAGAGTTCAAAGGCAAGGTTATTACTGGCCCGACATGAAAGAAGATGCCGCGAAGGTCCTCCGCACTTGCCAAAAGTGCATGTTGTACGCAGTAGAGGCAGAGTGTTACCTCATGGAAGAGCTAGACTGGAGGCAGGAGTACATTGATTTCCTTCGTGAAGGAGCGCTGCCCTTGGATCCAAAAGAAGCTCGGAGGGTTCAACGCTGCTCTCAGCGCTACTTCACGGAAGGGGGGCAACTCTACCGACGTGCTTTAGACAAGATTCCCCTGTGTTGTCTGTCTCACAAAAAAGCTGAAGAAGTTTTGAGTCTGGGTTACTCAAAACCGACTCCACCCAGTCGCTCCAATGGATTGGCGCCTAGGAAACAGCCTCGTAGTTGACGAAACAACAAGGGATATCCCCTCTCTCCACTCGAAACCTCAAAACGGAAGAAGGATGGATCAAATCGGCCTCCTCGTGCGACACCTTAGGGACTAAAGATAGAGGTTCTTTCGGGATGTCTATCTCAGGAACAAAGGCCTCCACCTTCTGCCAGAACGAGTCGCTTGAGCCACCGAAGTATGGTGCTCGACGCCACTCGTCTGCTGGAAGTGCTCGGATGGAGGTCTGCATAATGGCCTTGCTCCCTTGCCCCATGTCACTACAAGAAAAAACACATTTGGCGACCAACTTTCGGCGACCAAACTATTTTTTGTCGCTGATTGTCAAGTTTTGGCGACTAAAATATTTTTCATCGCCGATTGTAGACATTTGGCGACTAAATTCTTTTTTGTCGCCGATTTTGTAGACCTTTGGCGACTAAAACATTTTTAGTCGGCGAAGTGCTACCATTTGGCTACCAATGATAATTTGGTCGCCGAAAACAAACAATTGGCGACCAACCAATAGTCGGCAAAAAAAAACATTAGGCGACAAAAATATTAGTCGGGGAAAGCTACCAATTGGCGACTAAATTCGTTTTGCCGCCGTTTGTCAGAACCTTTGGCGACTAAAACATCTTTAGTCGGCAAAAGGTTGCCATTTGGCTACCAAAGGTCATTTTGTCGCCGAAAATTTATATATTATATCATAATAAACTTATATATTTATTCCATCTACTTAACCGAAGTTTTACCCGTACTCTACCATTAACTCCTTAATTAAATCTCACTTTTTTTAAAATGGCAACTCCTTAAATCTAATGTTAAATGCTACCAAAGTAAATAAAAAAAAAACGCTCCTTAATTAAATCTCACTTTTCTCCTTACACTTTTTTTTTAAAAAAAATTTCAGTTTGTCTTTGTTCCATATATTCTCAACAAAGCAAAAAAAATAAAAAATGCTCCTATGAATGGAGAAAACCTTCGTTTAAAATATGGAAGAGAAAAAATCTAATAAAATTTATCCAATTAACTCTTACGCTAATCTTCACAAGAATCAATCAAATTGAATAATCTGTTTATTCAATGAATCATATATAGTCCAACTTCTAGCCACTACAAAATGAGTTACCGATATCATTTTTCCCATCTACACTGATGAAAATATTTTTCAATTGTGGCATGACATTGTTGGAATTCAAACGGCAATAACATTTTTGCTCCGGACTCTTTTGAATTTGATTGAGCGTTCAAATTAACTATTCCAATTTTTTCTTTTTTAAGGTTTTCCGTTGGCATTCACCTGTTGGATATGTGTTGTTTCGTGTTTTTTTATTGGTCTTTTTAGATTTTCTCTGTTATATTTTCAGACAAAGAAAGATTGTCTAGCCTTATAACTAATTTATGGATGAGAAAAAAAGGACATTGAATTGTTGGAGTAAATGGTGAAAAGAATTAATTTCCCTACGGTGGAATATGGGTTGGGCTAACTTCCGTTAGGTAGAGGTTAGGCAGATTAAGGAGAAAGGAGCTAGCTTAGGCCAATGAAAGGTTGTCGTGTGTCTGAGGTTGGAGGAAGTCCACCTACCGGGCCACGAAGAGATCCGCGTTCATCATCTAATCAAATAGCGCGCATCTACAAAATGTACCCGAGCGGATGAAAATAACATGCCGTTTGTGGGTCATTTAGTTTTTCTAAGATGCTCATTGTTACATTGCACAAATTCTCGTCATAAAACTCCACTATAAAAAAAATGAATTACGAAGAACTTCCCAAATCTCTATCTGGCCATGGTTTCTCTATTTTTAACTCCAATGAAAAAAAAAATCCTCCTATGCTACTAAGGCACTAAAAAAATTAAACAATAATTTAATTTACGCTTTCCAGGTCCATTAGCAATACATAACCACAGGCCCACAGCCATTGAAAATTAAAATAAATATTCTTGTCTACAATTAAAAATGCATTCCATGAAGCGTTTAAAAAAAAAGCAAGACAGGAAAAAGTTACGTTAAACTCATTTGATATGGGACATGTTCGACTATTATGACCTTAGGCATGTAACAAAATTATAAAAAAAAAGAAGAAGAGGAAGAAGAAGAAGAAGGTAGCTTCAATGTGATAACGAAACGGAGTGAGACGAGGATAATTTTTTTAGAAGTTAGAGTTTTTTTTTAGATGTCAAAGACTCAAATGTAGTGTTTTAGAGAGTCCTTTTTAATAGAAGAAATGATTTTGGTTGGGGTCTTGCGATAGTGAAGTATCAATTTAGATTAGGTCCTTAGGAATTTTTGAATTTTAATAAAAAAAATAGTTATAGCAGTAATAAAAAATATACGAAGAGAATTTCTGATCATTTTATGCTAAAGGGCCATAATTAATATTTTTTCTAAGGCTTTTATAATTAAGTATATGTTTTTCATTTGGTCATATGACTTTAGTATGATAGCATAAAGTTAAAAATTAATTATGACTATTTAAGGGTAAATTATAAATGTAATTAATTTAACCATGTTTTTACTATATATTGTATCATAATAAACATAACTATATTATATATATATAAATTTTCGCATATAATATTTAATATAATATATTATATTATATAAATATTATTTTATATATTTTATTTTATTTTCTTATGTAATAAATATATTATCTTTAGAAATAAAGCACAAGTTAAGCGTACAGCCCAGTAATTGTGCGCCCTCATAAGGTATGGGAGGTCGGCGGTTCGATTCTTGGCAAAGGCATGAAGTTGGATTATTCCACGCGTGCCACGTGGAAGATCCAGAATGATCCACGTGGCGGTTCAAAGATGGGGCCACATGGCACCCAAATTTTTTTTAATATTATTTATTTCGCATGACATTTGGCAACAAATTCATTTTAGTCTGAGAAAGTTGTATTCGGCGACCAAAAGTTTGGTCGCCGTATGTAAATATAATTTTTTGAAGGGGTTTGAATTAATTACATATGGCGACTAAAGTTAGTCGCGAATACTTTTCGCGACAAAAGTGTTTTGTTGGGCAAAACAAGCTTCGGCGACAAAAAATTTTGGTCGGCAAAAACTTTTCCGGACCAAGTGTCGCCGACCAAAGTTGCGACCAAAAATTTAGTCGCGGAAAGGTTTTGGCGACTAAAAACAGCCATTTGGTGACTATTATTATAGTCGGCAAAAGTGTTTTTTTCTTGTAGTGTCATCACTCACCATCTCTGATCGAGAAGGAAAGGAAGAAGAAGAAAGAGAGAAAGTTACAGTAGAGAGAGAAGAAGATGGAAGTTGGGGACTTTTGGTAGAAGAGATGAGAGAAAGATGAGATCTTTGAAAAGTGGTGGACTGATGGCTAAGTATGGGTATTTATACCCCGGGAAGGGTCTCCTAAATCTTGAGAAGAGGATGCTATAAATTAAAGGGGTGTGATGATTGCAAAGATCCGAACCGTCCCGATCGATGCATGCGCGCATGACAACGCGTGAGTCGTACGAGTGTGGGGGGCAATTGTAGGAAAGGTCAATAGGCGCGACCGTTGACAGTTTGACCAGTCAATGGGCATACGACACCTGTACTCGTCCTTGCGGGGTTGACAATTTGACCAACGAACCCTAGCTAGCCACGTGGCGTCTCAATCGCGTGACACGTGGCCCCACGCGCTACCCATAATTATGCTACAAACATGTGAAGGTCGCGAGCCAGATTCCTCCCTTAAGGAGAGAACTACATTTATTCAGGTGAATGCTTGGCGCGGTCCCAATCTAATGGAGACAATAACGCGGTCTAACCAAGATGCACAAAGAACTTGCCCAGACTCTTATGTCCGCTCCGGCCTTTAGGTAGGACCCGAGGGGCCCCTTGAGGCTTGGCAGTGGTATTGGCACGACCGAGTAGGTCATGACCTTGCCATACGGGAATGAAGGGGATCTAGTGGCTTGGTGGCTGTAAAAGAAGAAGAGGTTCTCCGCGAATAAGAGGATACGCTTACCGTCATACTCGCGGTCATCGCGAGGGTAGCGACACCTCGACGGTCAGGGGGTACAAAAGGGACACGTGTCATTTTATCAGCGCGCCACTTGGTACCCGAGTATTAGCTCGTGTGGTCTATAAATATGAGCGTCTCTTCATTGAATCCCAAGAGGTGGTTGAGCACATTACGAACATTCCCTAGAGAGAGAAAGTTGGTGAGCACTGATTTTAAATGAGGTCTTATTTTCTTTCAGGGGTTCTATTGTCTTTCCTCTTTGGGATCTCTGAGTTTGGGTCTCCACAGCCCAGAGCCGGCTTATAGCCAAGGCGAGGGAAGCGAGGGCTTCGGGCCTCCGAAAAAAATTAAAAATGAGGGCCCCCAAATTTTTAGAATTCCTATATATATATATATATATATATATATATATATAGAGAGAGAGAGAGAGAGAGAGAGAGAGAGAGAGAGAGGTTCTGGTGAGAAATTCCTCATTTTATTAAAATGTGGGACTCCCCTTCCCGATTGAATTTTGATGATTCGAGCCGCTCAAAGTTATCAGAACGTGATTTTAAGGGTTCTCGTGAGAAATCAGCAAAAAAAATGACCGGAAAGGACTTCATCCGAGCAGTTTTCATTGAACGGTTCAAAAAAAACTGCTCGGATGACGCCCTTCCCGGTCTTTTTTTTTTTTGCTGATTTCTCACGGGGACCCTTAAAATTACGTTCTGCACACATTGAACGGTTCGGATTTTTAAAATTTGATCGGAAAATAAAAATCTCTCATTTTAACAAAATGAGGGATCCCTCACTTGAAAATTCCTCTGTATATACATATATATATATATGTGTGTGTGTGTGTATGTATATATGGTCTACAAAAAATTGCACTAGACTTCTTTACACAAAATAAGCTCAAATTGTGGAATTATTCATTAGAAACACTAATGCATTAAAAAAAAGAAAAAGAAAAAAACTTACGGGTCGGCAGGAACTAGCAAGGAAGATATAGCCAATCAAAAAAGATCAAAAAAGAAAAAGAAGATATAGCCGATCATAAGGAGTAAGTACGGAAGGAACTAGAAACGCTTCATGCTTGAGGAGTCGAAGGGGAGGGAAGACAACAACCAACGACTGTGGACGGAAAATACTTGCACACGGAATTCCTTGAGGCCTCTCTTTTACTATCTTCAACTCTTCACCTCTACCAAGTAAGTTTTTTATTATCTTAACCGGTTGACCTAATTGTTTGATTTGAACCGTTTGGATTCTGTCGAGGATGAAGCGTTGATGTCCTCTTGTGCAAATCTTGAGGATCTCTTGTAAAGTGGTGAGTTTTCTGATATTGATGGGAGAGATTTATTTTCAGAATTAAAAGTTTTGAAGAATGTTTTGCCAAAAGATAAAAGAAAGCCAATTGATGTGTTGAATTACTTGAAGACATTGGATGGTTATTTCCCGAATGCATGGATTGCATACAGAATATTGTTGACTATACCGGTTACAGTTGCATCGGGGGAAAGAAGCTTTTCAAAGTTGAAATTGATCAAAAATTATCTTCGGTCAACCATGTCTCAAGAAAGATTAAATGGATTGGCTATGTTGTCTATCGAGAAGGAGTTGGTGAAACAACTTGACTATGGAGATTTAATCAGTGCGTTTGCAGCAAAAAATGCGAGAAGAATAATTTTCAAATGATGGATTTTGAGGTATTGTAATAGTTGTATTTTTTTTTGGGATAATTATATGCTTCTATTTTGTAATGGTAAATCTTTTATATTGGTTTTTTTTTATGACTCTTTATAGATCACTTTTGTATGAAAAATATAGGGTGGCCTCATTCAAGAGGTTCGCTTCCGACCTCCAAAACTTATAAGTCGGCCCTGCCACAGCACTGTCTACCCTCTCTGTTCACCCATGTTCTCTTCTTCACACTTCTAGATCACTCCTCTCATTCCTTTCCGTAGACTATTCTAACCTCTCCGGCACATCTATTTCTAAGGGGTATTTGTCCACTCAGAATCGGACCTGTCCTACGTGCTTATTCAGCTGTGGATTTAAAACCAAAAGTGAAAAGACAGCCACTCCTTTTAAATTGGAAAAATCATCTCAGTGGTTGTTGCGAAGGTGGGGAATGCACATGAACCGTGGTACTGTTTTTTTCTTTCAGGAGTGGCACCAGTGAGTCAAACCCCTAACCCTTCTCACGTGCCTAGAGGTAGGAAGAAAAAACCAACCATTAACCATATACATAAAAGTAGACAAGTCACACGTTTCTAACCCTAACTACGACACCAACTTTATCATCTTATTTTCTTTTTTCTTTTTTCTTTTTTTCTTTTTTAACCTTATCCTCATCTATAAAAATCAGCTTCGACCTTCGCAAAAACCGCAGATCCCCAACACAGACCTTCGCAGAGTCTCTGAAACTGAAGAAAACAAAAAGAAAAAGACAGGTGCTTTCTCCTTTGTCTTCTTTATTTTTTTTTCTCCTTCTTCAACGAAGTTAGGTAATTAATTTTCTAGCCGTGTCAGACTAAACAAAATAAAATCCTTCTGCTGATAAAAAAAATAATAATTATTATTTTCTTCTTTGATTGGTTTTGCAGGTGGGAATGGAATGATGGAAAACCATTGGATGGGTCTAGTATATGCAACTTTTGGAGGGAATCGGGTGAGTGGTTTCCTTGCTAGGCTTGTCAAGTGAGCAGTCTGTTTTGCTTTTATAATAGCCTTTGCTTCGTTGTCTGTTCGACCTTGAACTCATGGTTTACATGCATATATATGCTCAAAATTGACAAACAAAACCTAGTTCGAATCGATTTAGATCCTACTACGGTACCAACCATGCAGAAAATCATTGACCAGTTTAAAACGATTGAAACTAGGATTCCAAATATATATATGCCGATATATATATTCTATATGACTGTTACGCTGTGAGATTTTGGACTTCCTATACCGCTATTTACCTATTAGATCCAATTACCAGCCGGAAACCATGGTTTAAACATCGGTGGTGTTGCTTCTCTCTCTCTCTCTCTCTAGTACTTAAGTTAATCCTGATCTTCCCTGAAATTACGTTTTCGAAGAATTCTCGTGGGCGATAGATTTTCTGCATATGTGCTCTTCTAGTTATTGGCTCACACATAAAGTTAGTTATGAGTACTGTAACGCTGTGAGTTTTCTTTTCCCCTCTTTTCAGCCCAGATATAGACTAGTTTAGGGTTCCATTCAGAGTTTCATCCTCTGAGTTCTTTCGTACCATTACATTCAGAGTCTTATCTTCTTTTTTAGTTTATTTTTGTGATCTGCGAAAAGAAATTTTATGGCAATAATATGATGTGGTATGTGTATTTTGATTTAGCTATATGTTGCTTGTTAATAATCCTTTCCTGATTAAAAGGTAAAAACTATCATCCTAAATAAGTTTTATGGTGTTCATCTGATGTTGGAAACTCAGATTTAAAAAAAAAAAATTCTGATAAGGTAGTTTTCTTGATAAGGGAGTTTCAATCGACAACCCCCTTTTCATAAGGGAGTTTTCTTGATAAGGGATAAGCCTTAATATCTTGACTAAGGGTTATGCTCCCTAGTCTGGTTTATGTATTTGAACCTTTTGCACATCTGATGCGCGGAACCTCTCTTTGTTCTAATTTTATGAAATTCAGACGTGCCAAAAAAAAAAAAAAAAAAAACTTTTTAGAATCAACTCTTATCTTCTCTGTAATTACCAAAAAAAAAAACTCTTTTCTTCTATCATCCATTATATAACGTTTCTGTTTCCTTCTTGTTCGATCTAAATGTATCAATGCGTTATGGGTCTTTCTGATCTAGGATATAATTTGGAGAATCATCGGAGGTTTTATTGGGATATCTCGTGATAAGATAATGATTGTGCATGATTTCGAATTGCATGCAACGTAAGGACGCACACTTAACTTTTAACTTTAGGGGCTAATCGATTCTTGGTTGCATAATATATATATATATATATATATATATATATATATATATATATATATATATATATATATATATATATATAAAATTCTATAGTCTTCAAAAAATTTCCCTAAAAATGTCTCCGAAAATGAAAGTAATGATTGAGATTCACTTTATTATGTAAGACCCAAACATCCAAGAGAATCTCAATAAGTAATTTCTTTTTTGGAAAAACTTTTCGGCGACCCTAGTGTTGTACGCATATAGTACGGAGTACAACAATTTTATCACTTGAAGAGTTGCCAGCAAATTTTTTTTTTTTGGGGATATCTCATGACAAGACGATGACCATAAAGAAATTGGTATCGTATTCATGTAAGCAATGTTCTAAAAATCATTGAGCGCTAGTTGGGCAGAAACCAGACACTTAGTGCCGCGACTAGTACAGGGCTAACCGGCGGTAAAAGATTAGTCAATTTTATATTTTTGAGAAATAGTATCTTCCAATATATATCTCCCAAAGTTTGAGTAAGAAATGAGGTAAGACTAAAATGAAAAGATCAAGACTAACTTTTTTGTCTAGTAGTTTTTTCATACTTTGAGTCCCTTTAATCTTTGTTATTCATTTCTAAAAATTAATAATTTTTTTTTCTGTTAAAAAAACATCATGATGATTGTAAACAAATTGGTATTGCATGCAGATAAGTAACAATAATGCTAGGGACAAAATACTTCACTTTAACTTGAGATATATATATATATATACGGGATGGTTCAAAGGACACCCCAAAAAACACCTAAAAAAACACCCCAAATCTCAATCTCATAGTTCCCGATCAAATTTTTATGATCCGAACCGTTCAATGTGTGCAGAATGTGATTTTAAGGGTGCCCGCAAGAAATTAGAAAAAAATATGACACGGAAAGACTTGATTTGAGCAGTTTTTATTTAAACCGTTCAATAAAAAACTGTTTGAAACTGTTCGGATCAAGCTCTTCCCGGTCATTTTTTTTGCTGATTTCTGTGAGGTACCCTTAAAATCACGTTCTGATCACATTGAGCGGCTCGGATCATCAAAATTTGATCGGGAGCTATGGGGTGTTTTTTTAGGTGTTCCCGGAACCGCCCCGATATATATATATATATATATATATATATATATATATATATATAAAGTTATTTATCAATTTGAGAATCAAAAGTGATTTTCACACTGCTCAAATTAATTTATTATGTTGCCCTTTTTTCAATATATTTTTCACAAATGTTGCCCTTTTTTCAATATATTTTTCACACATCTAAGGGTAATATTTTAAATTCATGTAAATAAAGAGAAAATAAGAATATAGATTGTAAAAATGGGGGTGTGGAAATCATTCCCTTGAAGAATCACACCGTATTTGGGGAATATCTCGTGACAAGATGATGACAATAAAGAACTTTGTATTGTACGCACGTAAGTGAATAATTTTAGGGGCAAATTAATATACACAAACATTGGAGAAGAAATAAAGAGTTTCTAATTTTAGGGGCAAATTAATATACACAAACATTGGAGAAGAAAGAGAGAGTTTCCGTAGGAATAGGTTTTCCGGGTAGGTGTGATGTGACATCATCCATCCACCTATTCTCCTTGCAATCCATCTCCACTTTTTATTTTCACAAGCTAGCCCACCTATAACTTCTTCCTTTTTTTTATCCGAGCCCACCTATAACTAAGGTTGCAGTCTTGAGAATTTTTTTGTTTAGAACTTTTTTCGATATATTTTTTATTTTTTCATAATTTTTTATTTAAATTTTTATTGTAATTTTTGGAATTAATCAATCGTATCGACGAGAATAATCAGAAAAGCATAAAAATATAAACTCATGTTGAAAAAAATTCATATAAGACGACATTTTTTGGGAGAAAAAACAACTGCTTGATACTTTTTTCATTTTTAGTAAACTCTTTTTTTGTTTTTGATCATAATTTTTACTTTTTAGGCTCCTCTTGTCGTGATAGGTGATTTATCCAAACATATCAGGTAAATCTAACAAAAATTAAATGAAGATGAACAAAACAAACAAAAGAAAAAAGAAAAAAAAGTTAAGAAGAATGAGCCCTAAACCTGTAAAATTTTGTTTGAAGAAAAAAAAATCCTATAACTCAGGATGTCTGAGCCAGCAGAGAACCTAATTTCAACCCCAACTAGCGGAGAGTCTATTAAACCCACGACAAGCCCCTATGATCTGTCCCCATAAGCGTTGATATTACTTGGAATGTTTCGAATGCAACATACATATTTTGGAAGGGAGCAAACCATTTGTCCTAAGTATGGACCACGAAATTCCTTGATTTGAGATCCCACAGTTGACCAGAAAAAACCCTTTCTTGTGGCCTTTTATGTAGATGAATCTTCGCAGCATCAAATGCAGCTCATTTCAAAAACATTCGTCTTACCTTCAACGTTTGTAGCTATATATATATATATATATTATAAATCATCAATGTACTCTTTGTCGAGTTTTAATAAATTATGTTACCGATTTAAAAAAAGGGGGAGAAAGAAAAAGCACCCACACAGATGAATTGATTAGCATAAACATGAGAATTTAGATGTAGGTTCTCCTAACAAATGCCTATCAAATTGATGTATCATTTGTCAAGTTTTCCTCAATAAATTTGTTGTTGATCAAAAAAAAAAAAAATCCCTATCAAATTTTGAACTTTTATGACCAATCAAATTTTGCTATATTTATTTTTGCTGGGAAAAAAAATAAAATATAAAAACTCAATAAGGGTATATTGAGGAGAAAGGACTGTGGGGAAAAAAACAGGTTCAGCACACCAAAGAAAATCAAGATCAACAGTTAATGCCATAATTTCAAAGGCTGATGTTATGAAATCATGTGCAACTATTACACATTTTCATGAAAAAGTAATAAATTCAATATTAACATAAAAAAATTGCATTCAAACGTTTCAAAATTTTGTTACTCCCTAACTTAAGACTGTATTGGAATGCTTGGGAGTTTAAGGCCAGTGTTTCATTCTGCAGCTTGGGTCCACAATCAACTTTTCATTGGATGTCGTTTTTCTTTATTTCTTTTTTTACTCCCTCCTGAGCTCATGCTTTGCGTCAACCTTTGTGATGGGTATTTGGCTTCTTTGTCGATATATCATTTGTCAAGTTTTTTTAATAGTTTTTATTTTTGATATGAAATAAATTTAAAAAAAAAACGTAAGATGTATATCGTAATGAGAAAAAGTTTTCTCAGGATGAGCCGGAGAACCTCCACTATCCGGATCACCAATAAGCTTAAGCCACGTCACTCACTAATAAATGATGCAGCTTTGACCGGGAAAACATCACCATTCCCTACTGATTTACGGTTAATCTTAGTTAGCGTTCCTCCACCCAGCCAACCCAACTACGCCTTTTGAGGTTTTTCTTTTAAGATCAATACTAAATATTCGTTGAATAATTTTTTTTTTCTGACATTTTATTTTGATTACTCATGTCTCCGTCCCAGCTTTTGCACATATCGACTAGTTTTGGGGAACCAATCTTATCACTTGCGGGGTTTTCCTGATCTTTTTTTTTTTTGATCGGCAGGGTTTTCCCGATCTTATTCGTTGAAAATTTAATATTTCCCTAGTACAATTGCTTCCTTCTTGTTTCCTCTTTTCTTCCGAGTCCTTTTATGGGTACAACATTTACGTACCGTGTTTTGAGAGACTCAATTCGTGGTTCCATACAAATGATTAAAGCAGCTAAAATAATTTTTTTAAAAGGAACCCTTTAAAAATGCAACTCAATCGGATATTGGTAAGGTCTTCATCAATTTTTTTACTCAATTTCTTGTCAGAAAATTAAACAAAGAATTGGTCAAGCCTCTACCAATATTCGACTGAACATATTTTTGACAAGGATCCTCTAAAATGCATTTAAAAAAATTGATTGATTCCTATCATTTGTTTGAACCTCAAGATGGATCTTTTACAATTCGATGTGCATTTAGTGTACCCATAGTTTTATATTGTTTCCCCAAAAAATTTCTGGGTTGCCCCATAACTTTACTCCTTTTTTTGACTAAAGGTTAACTGTGGGACCCACCAAAACACTTACAAGAGGGAATGGTTTGTTTTTACCTGGCAAAGCTGCAGCAGCATTCATTAGTGGGTAGAACTTTTTCTCGTTTGTAATACTAGTCTCCATATGAATTTCATGACAACCATTATCAACTTCTTATTCTTGTCGGGTTTGTGGCATTCACACCGTCTTTTGCACACATTATCAAAAAATACTCGTATATGGATCTTGTTTTCAGTGCTTGTGAATACGTACATACATACCTACCTAGACGATCCACAACACTCCAAATGGATTTGCGTACCTATAGAGCGTGTGACCCATCTCAGCTCATTACATGCACCTCAGGGATATACATTCTCATGATGATGGAGAAGAGGTTAGTTGAGCGTATATATGCATGATTGCATATTTGTACTTTAGCAAATTAGCATGAAATACACTATGTCTGGTTTACTTATGTCTTCTGCATGTTAAGCCAAACCTACCCTTTTGAGCTACTCTCAGTCTCAGGGACCACCTTATAATAGTGCATGTAATTGCTAGTACATCAGGAAAATTGATTCCATTAGCATATGGAAAGTTCTAGAGGGGAGTTTTATCTTGTTCAGATTATAATACTGATATTCGTGGATACCGTTTGTGTGTGTGTGTATATATATATAGTACTGCCAAATCAATGATCAAAATTAAAATTTAATTTCCTTGCTTATAAAGTACAGGACATCACCGGTTACATATCCAAACGTATAGGAAGTAGATTGACTATGGTAGCACTGCTGCATGGTATTTCAATGTAATTTTTTTTTTTTAATAAATGGATGTCCGGACGTGGTGCACACCTTGACTAATTCCAGAGCCCTGAAAAAAAAGATTGGGTATAATTCCCCACGGGTAAAATGAGTTTACGTAACTCCCAAAAGTTAGTATCCTGCATAGAAACGATCTGCCTCCATATTTGAGCTAAATACAATCCAACTGAATATGAAAATACTCGTACATTTTCTTAAACACAAAAGCGTACCTTATCCATTTCCGATCTGTTTAGCTTTTTTCTTTCTTTCGTATAGACATCTCCATTGTATTCAATCTAATATATATCCGCCGTCATGTTTGGAATCCCTACTTTGTACATGTCATCCATGTTTTATTATAAGGTCGAAATGACAACGAATTTGAGGTATAATAAGCAAGGACTGCTTATTTGACAAGGCTTTTGCATGGAAATCAAAAACACCATTCATTTGAGTGGGAACTGTTTTGCTACCGCTGGAAACGTTCACACATAGGAAAGAGGGGCAGAAAACATTGCATGAGCAACGGAATTATTTAATCCTGTCCTTCACCCTTTCAGAATCAGACTCTCAGTGGTGCATATGTAGGGGTGGTAGTGCAACCGGCTCAAAAGTTCTGGGGTACATCTCTTGGCAGGTCTCTCTCTCTCTCTCTCTCTCTCTCTCTCTCTCTCTCTCTCTCTCTCTCTCTCTCACACACACACACACACACACACACACACACGACACAACCTTCCACGATTTGATTAAGTAACGAGTATAGCACTTAACTATACAAATATGATCCGATGCCTGTCTTTTATTAGGAAATCAATCTTGAAATTAACGTTAGTGAAAATGAGACTCAGGGTGTTTGGGCCATTAACAAGATCGTGGGCCTCCATTATTCGGGTGATGAAAATGATCTTACTCGCCGATTAGCGATTATGGAAGCTGAAGATGAGGAAATGGCTAAGGTAAAGGTGCATGATTTCCATCATAATGATGGACTCTTAGGTGTCTTTTTGGTTGTTTCTTAGGTGTCTATTTGGGTGTTTTAGCTAGCTGTTGTTCGTGTTTTAGCTAGCTACGGTTTACCTAGTTGGGTGTGCCCTTTCGGTTTTTTTGCTTTGGGCCTTAGGTGTTCTTTTGTTGATTTCTTGCCAACTTGGTTTGCTATCTTTTCTTTTAGGGTTCGTGTTGGCTTATGATTGCTAGAGTAGTTGTTTCCCCTCATGCGTTTTCTCTCCTTCAGCTTGGAACTGTCTTGGTTCCTTTTAATATTTGTAATTTGTTTTTAAAGATTAATAAATTTTTCGCCTTTCAAAAAAAGGAAATTAACATTAGTGTGAAGTCGAGTTTATGGATACTTTGAGCGCCCACATATAAATAGGACTCAATCACCTTTTGAGGTGATTAGAGCATCCACATCTATCTCTCTTCTTCCCTCTCCAAACTAAATTAAAGAGCCAAAACTCAGAAAACACCCCAATATCAGCCTCTCTTCCTCCCTCACTATTTTACAAAAAATTAACGTTTTTTACAGTGGCTTGTTTCTTTTACAGAGCCACTATTCACTCGCGTCGGAATATTTTAATCACTCCCTCTCTGCCAACTGATGACGATGGCGACAAATACTTGGTTGGTGAAGTAGCCGTTGAAGATGAAGACCACGACGCAGACGATGATGGCGAACTGTTCGAATCGGAATTGAAGACTATATTTTGTTTCAAAAGGAGGGAGAGTGAGAGATTGGTGGGTTTCCGTTCTTGTTTCAAGAGAGAGAGAGAGAGAGATTGGGTTTCCGTTCATATTTGCTGGTTTTTTGGGTTGAGGTTGAGAGGAAGTTAGAGAGAGAGGGTTGCTCTGTTGCTGTTTTTGCTAGTTTTTTTTTTTTTTTTTTTCCGTTGTAGCTGTTTTGATGGTTTGGCTGGGGGTAGGGGTAGGGGTTGGGGCAGAGGGAGTGAGAGTAAAGTATTTTTATTTTTTATTTTTTAAAGTATGAATATTTAATTAAGTAGAGAGTGAAAGTAAAGAGTATGATTTTGTGTAATTGTAAAAAAGTGCTAAGTTAAAGTAGAGAAATGGATTTTAAAGATTAATTTGGTCCAAAATCAACTGAGGCTGATGCGGATACCCTTAGTTCAAGTGGGTTTAGCTGGTTCTAGGTAAAAAGTATTAACTCATGATAAGATTTAGCAAAAGTAATAAAGAGTTGAATGATTGTCTCATAAAGTGCCAATGAATAGAAGGCTAAGAGCCTAACGGTCGTTTGGAGGCAGGGAAAGAATTGAGGGTATTAGTTAATAAAGGAATAAGATAGTAGGGGTATTAGTTAATAAGGGATGACCCACATTGATGTAATATTTATGGAAGGAGGATTAAATATTAGGTTGTTTGGATGAGGTATTAGAGAAGGGGATTAAATAATACTTCGTTTGGATGGAGGATTAATGAGGGGTATAAAGAAAGGTGAATTATATAAAAAGCCGTCAAATGACCATTTTGTCCTTGTGTAGTCCCTAAATTAATTATGTATTGCGTTTTATATGTAATTGCAAATTTAATTATTCTTTCACAATTTAAGCCGTAATTATTAAACAATTTTTTTTATAAAATTTAGTTTTTTAAAAAAAATTAAGTTTTCCAAATTTCAATCCGTTTGAACCGGTGGAAAGATTTTAGTTTTCTGATCATCCTAAATGATCATAATTAAATTTTGATTCTAGGACTCTTGTTGATTAGCCCTAAGAAAGTCGTAGAATCAAATATCTCTTAAGACTAATCAACGAAAGCTATAGAGTTAAAATTTAATTATGACCATTTAGGATAAAATGATCAGAAAACTAAAATCTTTTTACCGGTTCAAACGGATTGAAATTTGAAACACTTAATTTTTTAACCATATTTTTTAATATATAAACCGTCTAAAGAGGTTTAAAAACTAGTGTTCCAAATTTCAATCCGTTTGAACCGGTGAAAAAATTTTAATTTTCTAATTATTTTATCCTAAATAGTTATAATTAAATTTTGACTCTATGACTTTGATTCCGTTGAGCCAGTTCTCTTTTCCGATTCGCTCACCGATCTGGGATTCAAAACATCCCAAAGCCGAAACTAAGACCCAAGGTCTAGCGGCGGAGCACGCATGTGGTAATTAATGGGCCAAGCCCCACATTACCCTATAAGGTACTCGCGTTTTCAAAACTTGGATACCCCTTGAAGCCCAAAACCATTTACAGACTTTTAGGACGCATGTACGCACCAAAAGTTTACTTGATTACTTCGCTGGCCAATTTGGGGCAGGTTACTTTATTACTCTTATGCCCCGTTTGGATGCGTCCATAGGGGGTATTATTTTGGACCCAGGTATAAGACCTGGAGCCCACCGTTTACCCCCGTTTGGCAACGACAAAGGGAGGGGTTTTCATTTGCACCGGTTTTGGCTAATACCGGAGAAGGGAGATCCGGCGGTATAATTTTCGGCCAGGGTCTGAGGTCTCCATAATTTATCCCCCCAATCCTCCTTAAAACTGGACGATTTTATCCCTCCTTATCCCCCTTCTCTCACCCCAGCTTCCTATTTTTGATTCTACGACTTTCTTAGGGCTAATCAACGAAAGCAAGAAAAAAGTGACTTAAGGAATCTCAAATATAGCTCGCGAAAGCGACTTTCGTTTACTTACGCAATTAGTAGGGAACAGAGCAGGCCCCAACAAGCCAGTTTCCAGGGATCGTCTCCCACCGAGAGTCGCCGAGTTATTCAAAATGCCAAATTCCTCCCCTACCATGGATATCGGCAAGCAAGGATGGGGTTTCTTACTGTACTTGTAGTCGAATAAGTCCTCTAAGCTTCTAGTATGTTCTTACTTTTAGGACTGTAATATGAGTGAGCGCTTCCCCTCCGGCAGTTTTGCTCGCTCTGTCATGCTTTCTACCTTAGCTCACCGAAACCAAGGGCCATTCTGGGATAAGAAATGGATCAGATTAGGAAATTAGTTCTTTGATCCTTCATTTATCGACTTTAGCTTTTGCGAAAAGAAAGGCGCTACCCCGGGCACCATTACCATTCCCCCGTGCGATGTGCTCTCCAAGCAAGCACTTCCTTTTGGAAGCTGCGTAGAACCCCGGATCGATATCCATTGGAAAAAAAAAAGGGACTAGAAAGATAAAACTCATAAAAAGAGTGTGTTCACATTATTCCATTTCTTTTTCGTTAATTTTTTTTTTCCCAGTAATCGGAAACCCCTCCACTTCATTAATGCTCCTATTTTCAAACAGTGTGCTCTAGGTTCTAAACCACTGGTTTTGTTTCTGAATTTCTAGGTACCAAAGAGCACTTAATTGTTTGAATCACTTGGATTTCATATCGATTCAAAAAAAATAAAAAATTTGGATTTCATATCATTTTCCATAGAACTTCACCTTAAATTAGGTTGGTGCTTATTGGATGCGGTGGTTTATTTAGGTTTGCAAATCGGTTCATGTAAAAATCATGAGAATTGAAGTATGATCATGGCAAGTTATGGCATGATCAATGGATCATGTTAAAAAGCATCAGTTAGAAAGTCTACAATTTGAGAAAAAAACGTAGGCGTTTTTTTTTTAGGCAAACCAAACATTTTATAAAAACTCGAAAGGGGTACATTGATGTGAGAGCAAATAGCAAAAAAAGCTAAGATGCAACAAAAAGGAAGAACAACATAAATTATCCAACTGAAGTTGGATAAAAGCACCTTAGAATGAAACTACAATTTCAATTTCTGGATGCCATCCAAAAAGCCCTTAAAATCTTTCACCTTGCAGAGTTTGATGTCAAACATAAAAACGTAAGCATTTTTACCATGTCGTTCACACAAATCAACAAGTTTTGGCATTTTAGCGCATTGTTTACATTAACTAACAACTTGTCAACAACAACTTCTTTCTTAACAATTTTTTCACTCACATATCCATCTACAACATATTCGCTACCAAAAAAAACTTGACATTTTTCAACAACTTATCTATTACTAGAAACACCTGACTTAATTGCAACAAATTTTTTCTCATAATTTGTTCACTACCGGAAATACCCATAAGTGTTATAATTTGCATCGTTTATTTGTGTGAGTGTGAGTGTGTGTGTGACTATTTGCATTGTTTATATATATATATATATATATATATATATATATATATATATATATATATATATATATGACTATTATCTATATATACTCCCCATCTGTCACAATTTATTTGCCCACTTTTTGACCTTTTAATATTGTCTCGAAACATTTATCTACTTTAAAATTTTAATGAGTTACACTCTATAGGCAATTCCTCTATTTCCCTCTTCTTCTTGTTTCGAATTAAAGTAACAACTTAAAACCTTAAAAAGACAATGACTGTGTTTTCTTAATTCAAATTTCAATAAAATATGCAAACAATTCAACAAAGAGAATAAATTCTTTACACCGCTAATGTAAACATTTGTTTCCTTCAAATCAATTGCATTACGCCAAGTCGTTATGTTTTATTAATTGAGACCACTGTTTTTACACGTGTCGCAATGCAATGAATTTGGAGGAAACAATTGTTTACACCTGCAGTCTAAAGAATTTATTCTCTTGAACATAATATGTAAACAATTCAAAATATGAGTGTCAAATCTCGTATCAAACTCTGAAAATGTTTTTTTAATAATTCAAAACAAACTCCTTAAGTTGGTCTTTAAAAACCAAACCTATTTGAATTATTAATAAGACTAGAAGCTGGGGACTTTGACAAAATGCGTCAGAGTTCGCGAAAGTAAAAGCCAACAGCTTTAATAAAGGATTAATTATTGTGGAGATAAATGAAAGCAACGCCATTTTCAAATGCATTGCGAAAATCTTTGCTAATAGGCTACAAGTTGTCCTCCCATACCATATTGATCTTGTTCAATCTGGTTTTGTCAAAGGTACGTACATAGGAGGATTGTTGATAATATTTTTCTCACTCAAGATCGAATTAATGAGAGGGTATCATAAGAACTCCTTTTCTCCCAAGTGTGCCATGAAAGCGGATATAATGAAAGCCTACAATAATGTTCGGTGGGAATTCCTATGAGATGTCTTAGCCTCTATGAATTTTCATCCACAAATAATCAAATAGCTTCAAGCTTGTGCTTCAATGGGGAAGTTACTGGGTTTATCCCTAGTAAGAGAGGTTTGAGACAAGGTGATCCATTGTCCTCCTACCTTTTTGTCATTATTATGGAAGTCTTAAATTGTATCTTAAAATAAAAAGTTAATCTCTGCTTTGCAGATGATCTTATGATCTTTTGCAAGGGGAAGTAAGCTCCATTACTCACATCCAATCTTCTTTGGCTGAATTCAAAGCCCTCATAGGTCTCTCACCTAGTCCTGCATGGTAAGAGTAACATCTTCTTTTCAGGGATTAATCATACTTCCAAGTGTGCTGTTTTAGGTATTCTTGGATTGAAGGAGGGCTCTTTACATGGACGAGGACATCTGCGACCTCACTCATCTCTTCGAAACCATGGATCTGGAAGTCTTTCTTCTGGAAAGAGACGATGAGTGTCTACCCGAGCAAACAACCAGGGTTGAGTTTGTCGAATCAATTAGCGACTGAGGTAGATATCTAGGTATTTCACTTTTATCCACAAAACTTAAGCAGGATTGCAAATTCATGGTGGATAGAATTATGATCAAAACTAAGTCATAGACCAATAGATACCTTTCCTATGTTGGTATGATTCAGTTAATTGAGTCTATCATATTTCAATGCAAACGTATTGGTCCTCACTCTTTATAATTTCCAAGAAGGTCATCAAAGAAGTTGAAACAATCCTTAGAGCTTTCTTTTGGTCTAGTTCAGATCTTATAAAATCTGGGGCCAAGAACTCTTGGGGACACCTCTGTTCCCCTTACAAGAAAAAGCAATATTGTTGCGCAACCAATACTCCAAGAGATTGCGATAATAATTGCTTCCCAAATTGATTTGTCACCACGTTGCTTTCAAAAAATATTTTTTAGATAATTTAGCTTGAAATAGAAAAATACTAACTGAATATACAGTCTATAATGGGCATACCCCTGAAGAAATAAGAGAAAAGAAAACAAAAGGTAAAGAAATTGGAGTAGTTGGCCAATGGCTACATGAGATTGGAATGACCTAACCACATGTTTCCAAACCATCTTAAGAGCTGAGAGGAGGAAGAAACACATAGACAAAGTAGGTGAACCGGCCACATGCTTGCAACTAGGATCTGTATTTAGTTAGATGAAAGGATTGGGCCGAATTTGGTCAACCGAACTCTCATAATAACTCACTAAACGGCTTCAGGTCTATATGGATAGGCCTTCAGAATGTAGACATGATGTTAGAAACTTGGAGGTGACCAAAGATACAGGATCATCAACTTTGTACACTGATGCGGGTGTCTTGTCCTTTTTTGCTTCCTCGATGTACCCTTTGTCGAGTTTTTAATAAAATCTTTTTTCCGTTTCAAAAAAAAAAAAAAAAACTTTGTACACTGATGGATGAGCTTGAAATGAACGAGAGGAATGGCCAAGAACAATGATGCAGTTGGAAGTGAACGCTAAGAACCAAGTGATAGGCCCAAAGCTTGCATCCCACAGTTCAGAAATGTGTGCTAATCTCGAGTGTGGGATGACCAAAACCAAGCAAACCAGACCCATAGATAGGGAATAAAGTGCTAGGGAGTAGGGACAACCCCCCTATAATTAGGCTATTCAAACCATATGCGCAACTTTAAAGAAACTTGATCCTGGGACATCCCCCTGGATAGACTAATGTAAATAGGTTCACCAAATGGAAGCAGCTAGGCAACAAAATTACGTTAAACATAGACAGCTCCACATATAAACACGATAATTGATGGCTCGAGGCCAAGGTTGGGGTCAATACCAAGGCAGGGGCCGCGATCAAGGTCGAGTTACCAGTAGAGGGGCTGATGTTGAGTCTCAAAATGAGGTTAGAAATGATTCATTAGGAGTCAAAGCGGAAGTGGGGGTGAAGAGTCAGTGGCGGACCCAAAATTTTATGGCGCCACTAGGGTCAAGCCGTCAAGCATGTACGATACATATAATTTTGCACTTGTACACAATGAACCGGAAGATACCAAAAACAATAGAACGGGATTCTTTCGTTATAATATCTCTTTCATATCTATAGAAATAAAAATAAGAAAATGTTAAAAAATTTCAATAGAACTTAAGTTTTCCCTAATTTTTAATTTAAAGGCCTAACATATTTTAAAAAAAAAATCAGTTTTATATCAAAGGTAAGTAAGAACTCAACAACTATACAAGAACTTATGGTGAAAAAACACACACAAACAGTCAATAGTGTTCCCAAAAAACAGTCACAATCTACAAAATAATTAATTCTATCCCAAATTAATTTAGATTTAGGGCCACGGGTTAACTTCTAGCTTATAATAATTTTTGAGTTGCTTTGCTTTGGTCAAAGTTTGAGACAGTTCCCCAATTTACAACAAGAAAAAGAAAACTCACAAAAATAGTCACTATTTAAAAAATAACCAATTTAGCCCAAATTAATCTAGATTTAGGGTTTTGAAACTAGAGGAGTTTTAGGTCTCCATTATTTTTTTCTGGAGAGAGAGAGAGAGGGAAAAGTGATTAGAAAGTGGAAAGATTGGAGCCTGTGAAAGAAACGAATGGAGTAAGGGCAAAATGTTTGGTGCATCATTTTCTCTGGGGCAAACTTACAAAAATACCCCCAAAACTATATTATTTTCTGAAGAAATTTGTATTGACAAGCCCTCTTGCCACAATGTTAGTCCGCCTTTGAGTGAAGACCAAGAGGTAAATGGAGGGACTACTAATGCATCCCAAATGGGAGTTGCTAATGCGCATCCAGAGATTCTAGTGGACCTGACTTCATGAAAGAGATAGATAGACAAAGGAGGAGGAGGGAGGAGGATCGCTCGGGGGACTTATGGAAATGAAGCTATATGGTTTGATTATATGAATTTGTGTGAAATATCCTTCAGGCAGAGGACTCTTGTTAGCTTTTGTGAATAATATCTTTGTTCTGATCATTATTTTTTTAAAGATAAATTGCTGCGGGGTTTTGCAGAAAAAAGAGTTTATTTTATTTTATTTGATCAACTCATTCAGTGTTTGATGTGAACTTGACTTTTCCAAGCGATATTATACATTTATTGCACTCGTTATGGTTGAATTTTTTAGGGCATTACACAAAGGGTATACTCAGTGCAAAAAGTTCATGCATGCATGTATGATGTCTATGGAAAGATTGATGTGAGCAATCATACCCTCCACCAGGTCCATCCTTCGAAGATAAATTTGTTCTTAATATAAATTTGGCCTCAGAACATTCACAATGGACTAAGCAAAATTGGATAACCAAAAGTTAACACATCACCTTTTGGTTATCCATTTAGTACATTGCTAAAGTTAGCAACCATAAGCTCCAACGGTCAGTTATTTTCTTCTCAATCTAATGGTCTATATTGAATGACATTCTAATAAAATAAGTTAAAGTGGAAAACATTTGTTAAAATTCATAAAGTGGCCCACATTCTTAAATGAATTTCCACTTGTTAAGGTAGAGAGTGAATTTTACGTAACAATAAAGCATTTGATACATAGAGAATGAGTTTCAAAAAACAAAAAGTATACATAGTAACTTTTGTGAGTAGGACCTATTATGTTTTTATTACTGAGAGAAATATTGTTGCTAACTTTGATTATTAAAAGACTCAAATTTGATTATTGGTTAAGTGGTTGCTAAGTTTAGTTATTCCATTGTGAACCATTTTTGAGGCCAATATTGCTAACTTTATAAACATGTGACTTTTGGTTATACCATTGTGGATGCTCTTAATATATATTGATTCAAAAAACGTCCATGACGTAATCCGATCAAAAAGTTTGAGGCCCGTTCCAATTTCTGGAAAAAAGAACTTTTAGAAAAGGAAGGTAATTTCAAGCTAAAAAATTATCTGTTTACGCAAATAATTTTTTTACCAATATGGATCTTGTTTGATAGATCTTATTGAGATCTTTTAAACAATGCAAAAAAATTTAAAAATTATTTTTTATTTTTATTATATTTGAGCTTGAAATTATATTCTTTTTGAAAAAAGAAGATTTAAAAAGAAAGTGAAACGGGACCTGAGTCCATGGAGATTTCAAAAGAGTTCCAAAACTTAAAAAAAATATTCCATCATCAAAATCAACTAGACCGTACAATTCTTTGGTGGACTATTGAGGATGTGTTTCAGGCCACTGAAGTTTGAGGCAATACAATTGGGGATGATACGCAGTGGTATGCGCAGTATCGTGCTGCGCACCTTCGAGCTATTGGATCGTGCATCCGACGGTTCGAAGCTCATCTCGACAATGAACGCCTCTCGATTGTTGATTGCCAAGATAAAATTTGAGCCGTCGGATACACGATCCAATGGCTCAAAGATGCACAGCACGATACTGTGCACCTCACTGGCACATTACCAACCTAAAGTCAGAGGCAATAATAGTTCTGTGATGCCCTTAGATATTCTGACCCGCACGCGGACTATACTATACTGTAATATTTACTTAGGGAAAGTTGGTGTGGAAAAACGGGTATGCACATCCACCTTGTTATTTGCACCAATCTCACCAGTGAGTCAAACATCTTTCTCACGTGCCATAGAGGTAGGAACAATCGAAGGTAGACAAAGCCCTAAGAAGATCTTTCTAACCTTATCGTTTTCTATAAAAATCAGCTTGGACCAATGCGAAAGACAGACCAGACCCCATCCGTGACTTCCAAAACAAAAAAAAAGAGAGCAGGTTTTTCAGCACTTCATTGATTTTCTTCTTCATCTTCAACAAAGTAGGAATATGATTAGGGTATTCTCAACCAGTCGTTTTCACTTGTTTTGATTGTTTATTCGCAGATGGGTAATAGAAGTGATCATTGAAAATCCTTTTGGATCTTTATTACTACTGTTATTTTCGTCGAAGACGTCGAAGAGGTGAGTGGTTTTCTTGCTAGGCTTGTCTAGTGAGCAGTCTCTTTTGCTTGTGTATAATCCTTTCTTTCATTGTCTGTTCGACCTTGAACTCGTGGGTTTTATGCGGAAAAAAAGAAACACAAAAGAAACCCTAGTTGTATTTTGATTTGAATACATCAGCTTCTTCTTCTTCTTCTTCTCTCTCTCTCTCTCTCTCTCTCTCTCTCTCTCTCTCTCTCTCTCTCTCTCTCTCTCTCTCTCTCTCTCTCTCTCTTTTGTTGAATCTTGGTCTATGAAGCACTGGTACTTCTACAAGGGATCAGTCAATATCCGTATGGTACCTGAATGGGATATCCATACTCATCGGATACTCATGGCTACATATCGGATACTTCTAAACAATACAAAATTCGATCAAATGGATTTGCTGCACTTCTTACCTAGCGTAGGAACATCTAAATACATGAGTGGATTCTCAATGCTTTGTTTACGTTGTGATTTCTTGAGAAACAAAAACAATGAGATTAGTAATACTTTTTTTAGGATTTCTTGAATCAAGTCATAAGGGTGCAACACATCCATAAAAAATAATTGATATTTCAATATGAACTATGTAGATTTAATATTTCTATTTAAATTGAACTTTTATAGTCCCTTTGTAATCAAAATGAAAAATAAGGCTCCAAAACTAGTACTTCATCATCCAGTTCCAAAAAAAAAAAACACCTAGTACTTCATTCTTAAAAATTATGCATTTTAGATAAGAATATTGCAATGATTGGTCACCATTAAAGAACCTATAGGTTTTCGGTCGCACAAAAATTAGATACATATTCAAGTATCCTAGCCATATTCATATATTATTTCTTTCTGAAATATTTCGTATCTCTGTACCAGGATCGTTGTCGTATTCATATCCGTATATATCCATGCTTCATAGACCGCGATCATGTTTTTGTGTCTTAATTCTATTCTAGAAAAGCCATTTATGGTGCAGTTTGGGAGTTTTTGTTTTTGTTTTTATTCGCAAAAGAAGATTATTTAAATCTCAATATATATAAAAATGTGAATTTCGAAAACTTACTCGGGTAGCTTCACATTCAGTAAAGGGAAAAAAATGTGTGCAATCATAAAAAAAGAAGAGTTTAAAAATCGTTACGTTAATCAATTTTATTTATTTATTTATCAACTAGCTTAATTTAAGTTTATTATGAATTCTACTACTTATTTAAAGAGCAAATATAAATGAACAGTTTGAATTGATGAATTTGGAGCTAGGATATGTAGGACCGACACCTCCATTCTAATATTATCCATTTTCAAGAGCTTTCCAAACTAATGTATTCTTCTTGTTGTATACATTCATGTGTTTTATAATGGTATACATGTACAAGCTACAAAGTTCAACCCATTTATAACACAACACCACCCCAGTGTCGATGGTTGTATCAACCCATTTAATTTTCTCGTACTGACATATATGACAGTATTATACTAGTAATTAAGTCGATGTCTATATATCATGTGCCCGCATCTAAGTTCTATGTCATCCGTTTAAAGTCGAACGGGCAATGAATGTGAGGTATTACAAGCAAGGACTGCTCACTTGACAAGGCTTTGCATGAAAATCAACACCTTCTAAATTTGTTTGCGGCAGCTACATAGGTTTTACGTCGCAAACGTCTTTCAAGCCATGGGAAAGATCAGCAGCAGAAAGGTACTTTTTACTTTTCTTTTCTTTTTTTTTCTGATCTCCGAAGGTAAGAGCCGCGTTTTTTCTATAATTAATATTTTTTTTTTATGAATATATAAAGGCTAAGCAAAAAACAAGTACAACCCTAGGCTCCATAGGTTTGGCCAACATGGCAAACAATTGCACTCGTTCACCATTTATATATGTTTTGTAAAAGGAACTTGATCACTTCATGCAATGATATATGTTTTGTAAAAGGAACTTGATCACTTCATGCAATGTTACGGGGCTAAATTTGATATCTCTGTATGTCCATCTGTCCCCTCTCACCACCCCGGCCCCCTCCCACACACACACGTGCAAGAGAATACACTCACTAAATGCACGTACACAATCACAAACCTTCTGTTTTTGTTTTTTCCAATAAGTAACACAATCACATACCTTTCCGGACTTAGCAGACATCCAGACACAGATATGGTAAAAAGTCGTCTGATTCATTTTGGCGTGAATGTGCTGGATATTCACATGTATCTAACTACTATGAATAACAGTTGTGTGTCAATCATCCGTATGTTGATGTTTATGTCCCAAATACTACACACCTATCTTTGAAGGGTGCATAACATAAATAGGCACAACCCTTCTTGTTTAACATCGACTGCAATTCGTAAGGTGAATAGCTATTCATAAATAGGCACAACCATAAGTTTGTTTATAAAACGATATCTTGAGGTTCTCTTAGATCCTGGTGTCTCATATATTCGTAAGGTGAATAGGTATTTCTAGAAGGTGTCAAATGGGCCGTGTTGAACCGGCTTAGCCTATTTAGTTCTCTGTGTACTCGGCCTAGCTTGGCCCATTTATTAGTCATGCCGTGCCGTGTCAGCCTATTTTAGAATATGCTCGGCCCGGCTTCGCCCACAAGCACGCCTAACTCTATGATGTCTTGTGTCGTGCCATACCGTGCTCGTGCCATACCGTGCCATGCTCGTGACCCCATTTGGACTTTTTTTTTTTCATCTGGCATTATAAAGATGGAAAAAAATCTTTTCAAAAATTGCTGAAATTCTTTTCTTTATAATTGATAGAAAATAGTATCAAACAGTTATTAAAATAAAAAATAAAATTATAAAAATAAAAACATTTTATTGAGAATTCCAATTTCGTAATACAATGAATGTAAATAGGTAACATTTGCATCACTATAGTTTGAGTACATCCTAACTATATTAGTGTAGTTTTTTGGCTTGTTTTTAGACTTCTCAGCCTCCATGGTTTACATGTTTGCATCACTACAGTTTTACACGTTTCTGGAGCTTTCTGTTATTCTCATCCGGCTCAAGTCTTGGTCTCGTCCGGACGAGCCTTAGCACCCGGACCACGTCTTGACTTTGTTCAGACGAACTTTGGCCTATTGTTCTAGTTTTGATCAGCACTATCTAATATCTTCATTCGAACCAGCGTATTCTTCTTCCGGACTAGCGATGATGGAATAGATTCGTATTTAAGTCATTTTTAGGATTTTTAGCTTATTGGATTGCATTCACAGCAGCTTTTTCTGTGAGAGGCAAGAGAGGAACTCTGAGAGATCTCATCTGTAGCCCTTTGGGCATCTGTTTACTTTCGTATAGTGAAACCATCGATCATCTGACTGCCTATTAAGTAGGTACTCATTACCAATTGAACCACATAAATTTTCTCTGTTCTCTATGATTGCTCTCTCTCTCTCTCTCTCTCTCTCTCTCTCTCTCTCTCTCTCTCTCTCTCTCCTGTGGTTTGTTCAATTACATAGCAAATAATCACGTCTATTTTTTTGTTTACTAACTCTTCTGCACAATAAACTAGTATCAAAGCACTAGGTTTTCAATCTAGGGTTAGGTTCTGGTGATTTTTGTTTTGTTATTGATGAAAGATGTCTGAAGAATCAGGTAAATCTCTTTCTGTTAAAACTTCGAAAGATTCGGAATCCTCCAAAACTGAATCGAGTTATCGACCTGGGGCTTCAAGGCCGATTATGTTGAGTGTGAAGTTTGACGTGGAAAAATTTGATGGCAAAAATAACTTTAGTATATGACAATGCAAAGTTGTGGATGTTCTAATCCAACAGGAGTTGGATTTTACTTTAGAAGACAAACCTGAGGACCTTGATGCAAGGGATTAGGATCGGATCAACCGCTAGGCATGCAGTTTAATCAGGATGTGTCTTGCCAAGGATCAAAAGTATTTTGTTATGCAGGAAACGAATGCGAATGTCCTATGGAAAAAGCTCAAGGAGAAGTACATGACCATGAGCGTGGAGAATCGCCTTTATCTGAAGAAGAAGCTATTCAGGTTTCAGTATCGTTCAGGCATATCGATGATCGAGCACTTGTATGATTATAATAAAATACTTGCTGATTTGTTGAATCTAGATGTGATTCTAGATGAGGATAAAGCCCTGCTTTTGTTCAATTTCTTGCCCAAAGATTATGACCATCTATCTACCACTTCAACGTATGGAAAGGAAATCACTAATTTTGATGATGTCTCTAATGCTCTTGTGAACAATGAGTATCGCTAGAGGGATATGCAGGCACATGGAGATTCTGGAGAAGCCTTATTTGTCAAGGGCAGGTCTAAAAACAGGAAGAATAGCGATAATTGGGGTTACTCCAAGTCTAAGGGGAGAGGGACCTCAATTTATGGTAGAATTGCTAAGGATAAATGTGCTTATGTTCGTGAGAAGGGCCATTAGAAGAAAGATTGTCCCAAGAAAAGGGGCAAGGATTGGTCCAAGGTCAACATAGTACTCTGATGAAGATGATGATTCTAATTTAGCTCTATTAGGTTCATCACTAGTTTGTCAGTATGAACAGTGAATTATGGATTTCAGCTATACCTACCATATGTGTCCTAATAAGGAGTGGTGTTCCAGCATTGATATGGTTGATGGTGGAGCAATGTTTATGGGCAATGATCATGCATGTAAAACAATCAGGGTAGGAAAGATCAGGTTGAAACTACATGATGGATCCATCCGTATTTTGTCTGATCTTCGATATGTACCGGATCTAAAGAAGAATCTGATATTGTTGGGTACTTTAGACTCCACAGGTTACCAGATTACCATTGAAGGCGGAGCTCTATAAGTCATGAAATGTGCTATGGTTGTGATGAAAGGCATTCGGCATAACAATTTATATTTTCTGTAGGGTAGTGCAGTTGTAGGTGGGTTAGCCACCATTTGTAGCAATGTTGGGGAGGACGATTCAGACACTACCAGATTATGGCATATGCGTTTGGTCATGTTAGCGAGAAGGCCATGCAAGGCATGCTGAAGCAAAACTTGTTGAAAGGTGCCAAGACTTGTAAGATGGATTTCTGTGAACATTGTATTCTGGGGAAGTAGACTAGAGTCAAGTTCAGCACTACTATTCACCAAACGAAGGGTACACTTGATTAGATTCATTCGGATGTCTAGGGTTGCTTTTCAAGTGGTAAGTTTTATTTTGATTCATTTGTTGATGATTTCTCTCATCAAGTTTGGATTTATTTCATGAAACATAAATATGAGGTGCATGATATTTTTCTTAAGTAGAAAAAATTGATTGAGACCTAGACAGATAGACAGATCAAGTGCCTAAGATCAGATAATGGGAGAGAGTATCGATATGGTCCTCTCTTCGATGTGGGTGAGAATTTGGTATAATGCGGCACTTTACGGTGACAGGCACACCACAGCAAAATTGTATGCCAATTATCACGCCCGGGATATTACCCTTGGCCGTCTCACCCCCATTGAGAGAGGTGGGAGGGAGAATAATTAATCTAGTTCCTATGGATGCGACATAGTATTGAAGGAGGAGTTGTGTTCTATAAAAGGGGTTTGGATAATTTAGAAAATAGTTTGAATTTTAGAAAATGAGCAGTGTTTTGGAAATGAAAGGACCAAGCTTTCATCAAGCTGCCTACATATCTTCGGGAAAAGGAAAATCAGGTCTGACCGTAGTTTGAGGGACAAAGGGGTTTAGAAAATACTCAAAGTTGCCACTGGGCATAGAGTTTAGGTGTGTCAGGTCACCTCTTGATTATCCGAAGAATAGTTCAAGTATTTAAAAAGCTATTCTGAGAACCTGGTTTTATAAAAGAGTGACTCCGTTTTACTTTAGGAAAAGGTTTTAGGTCTGCGAGGTTAGAAAAGAAATCCTAGGATAATTCATTGTTATGTGTACGGAAGCCGGAGCACCCTACCCCGCCTGCGATACTCTGCTTCTTTAAACATGCAATAAAAATGAGTTGTTTCTAGATTTTGATGAAATAGATGGTTATTATGTTTGTTATTTCACGGATTTATTCATGCTCATGCTTATTAGGGAAAAGGGCTTTTTAAGAAGGGGGAAGGTGAACCGAGCTTAATCGAAAGGCTACCTACGTATCTCTAAAGCGAGAGAAATCAGGTCCAGGTAGTTCGGGCTCTGAATTTAAAAGGGGACAGTCTTCGGCACGTCGTTGGGTTTTAAAAAACATATCGTGGGTTCAGAAAAGGTTTTTCAGTTGAAAAATGAGTTACGACGAACAGCTGGAAAAAGTCAACCCGAGCACGAAAAAAGTCAACCAGGACTGGGAGGGATAAAGAAGTAATTTGACGATAAATACGACTCTGTGGGATTGAAAGATCAATTTGAAAAAAGTCAACTGAGGCCCAAAAAAAGTCAATCGAGTTCAGTGGGGTTAAAAGTTAAATTGACGATAAAAATGGCTTTACTGTATTGAAATGTTATGTAGGTGAGAATTTGGAAAAAAGTCAACCAGGGCCCAAAGAAAGTCAACCGGGCCCGAGAAGGTAAAACGGTGATCGGGAGGTGAAAATAACTAAGCTGGATTTAAAATATTGATTTGGTAAAAATTTAAAAAAAAATCGACCCAAGAGTCGAAAAAAGTGTGGGCAGCATGCCCTTAAAATTCCGGTTTTATGAGGGCTGGATCGAGGGAGCGCTAGCAGGATGAGTGTTCAATTTAGAGTCGCTACTAGGGTTTGAAAGTCTGACACCCAAGGAACCGAACTTGTAACGCTCGTTGCGCTATTTGATTTAAAAAAGTGAAGGCACCAGTCCGTCATAACCATATCTAAGTTCGGAAGCCAGGTTACGAGAGGGGAAGGGTTTCAAGGCACCCATGTCGCCCAATCCGGAGATTGGTCTCTACTTATACACTTGGTGAAAATGTTTGAGATTCTTCTTTTATTAATCAATTTTTAGCCAATTAGGGTGGGGAAACAGTTAAAATGGGAATTAAAACTGTAACAATTTGCAGGATGTGATTGAATAGCGTGGATGGCATGTTACAATAAGCAATAAATGAAATAAAAGTCAGAACATTGCTGAAAAAAAACTAAAACAGTGCATTAATCGAAAGTTGGCATGAACAGTGACCAACTTGCATGCAATGATCTACGTACATGCAAGCAGACCTGTGCGTGCAAACCACCGACCAGTGCGCGTGAGTTAGTTTGTTTCAACAGACTTGATTTTTATCTCCCTCTGAGCTCTAGAATGACCAGTACTTACACAGGACAGTTTATATGTACAGAGAAAACATATAATTACAAATAGAATCAGAAACAAATAAAATACACCTCATAAACAGTTTGGATAATAAAACAATAGCCAAATGCCAAGTTACCCATGCAAAGCTAACCACTGGAAATCAGATTAAACCTGCGTGCGCAGATCATGGACAGGCGCTCGCCTATTCTGACTGGACTTCTAGTAATTGGTGTTACGTACCTGGGCTCTGAGATATGTTCAGAAGCTACCCAAGGGTATTCCAAAGCAACAGATATGCATATTGAAATACTATTAACATGTAAAACAGTAAACATATTTTAACATGCACCGTGGTGATTTTATAAGCAATAAAACATAAAAGAACCAACACCCCTGTCCCCACGCAGGTCTACGCGCGCAGCCAAGGATTAGCGCACGCGTACGAACGACCAACGCTCGCAGGTGTGAAGGTTACCACGGTTCTTGTAACTCTGCTAGCTTTAGGACCAGAACTGATATAGATTATCAGCCTTGGCCCTCCCAACCCCCTTCAGGGATCAAAATAGAAAGGTAGCAAGGTTTTATACCTTTGCTTAAGTGTTTGAAAATGGATTTGAACTAGTGTTTTAGTGACCGAAAATGGATTTGAACTAGTGTTTTAGTGACCGAAAATGGACTTTCAAGTGGTTGGTTGAGTGGTGGTGAGAAGTGTATGCTTGGATGTAAGAGGATTAGGGTTTGATTGTGATGACTTTTGCTTGAAAAATTGTTAACCCTTTTCAAAGGAAGATGAATGAGGTACTTATAGGAGGAAGAGAAGGTAGTGATGGGGTGGTATAACAAGCCAACAAGGCTTGGCTGGGTTTACTTGGTGACCAAGCCCTCCCATAAAGGTGATGGAAAAGGTTAAGAGAGGGAAACTCCCAACCTACAGAACTATTGTTCAGGCAACGAAATCAAAGGTTCTATGGGGTAATAGACCCCTGATGATGATAAAAATCCGGCTTGAAAAAAGTGATGGGACTGGGGTTTGACCAGCGCGCGCTGATCGCAGATAGGCGCGCATGCATCACACCTAACACCGCGTTGGTCAACAGTCAAAGAGTGACTGTTGAACACCACCTGTAAAGGTGGACATACAAGCGCGGGCCCTGGACATATGCGCGTGTGTCAAACCTACCCACAAGTTGGTCAACGGTCAAAGCTTGACCATTGACCAACATCTGGCAAGGTGACCTACGCGTGCAGGTACTAGACCAATGCACTTCAGTAGAGTTTTGGCTAGGGATGAGGGTTTAAAGGGGTTCCAAACAAACAAAGTTCAAATCCCAATCATTCTCAAAACTGATCTTGATCCAATTCATCATTGGGAAAATAAGAACCGAAACATAAAGTAAATCAATTGGGAGATCCAGATTAGGGTGTCTACAAAAAGTCAACTGGGACCTAGGACAGGTAAAAAGGTAATCCGGGTGATAAAGTAACTGCCGTTGAATTTTAACATGATTTTTATGATTTTCTGAAAAAAGTTAACCCAGGGTCTGAAAAAAGTCAACCAGGGCCGGAAGGGTAAAAAGGTAACTCAGGCAATAAAGCCGCAAATCGTTTGATTTTGTTATTATTTTTATGATCTTCTTGAAAAAGTCAACCAGGGGGCCCGAAAAACGGTAACGGGGCTGGGGAAAGGTAGAAAGGTAAAAATGCAATAACAACGAATTAGTTTAGAGTTAGGTGTTTTTTAATTATAATCCTGCAAAGGGTGAAAGGGTAATTTCAACATGTCTGATTGGGGAGAAGGATTTTATTGTCTTTTTGTCTTTTCAGATATGGCCCTACAAAGGGGGAAAATGGTAATTAGAGGGTGCCTTCGAGGCGAAACAATAACTTAGAAAAAAAGTTGGACAGATTCTGACCGAGGCCCACGTCGGGCCACCTGCGTATTCTAAGGTAAAGGGAAAGTCACGTCAAGCGTAGTTCCTACAGTGAAAAATGGTGGATAGATTCTGACCGAGCCCTCATCGTGCTTCCAACGTATCTTCAGGTGAATAAGAAGTCAGGTCAAGCTTAGTTCCTACCTTTTGGGGGTAAAATGATCAACTGAGGAAAGAGTTAGGTGGATTCTGACCGAGGCCCATGTCGGGCTGGCTACGTATCTCCGAGCGCAGTAGAAGTAAGGTCAGGCGTAGTTCCTAACAGATTTCACTTTTTTGGTCTTTTCCTAATCCAACAAGTGCACAGGTAGACCACTGCCGGCCTCGAAGGGTGCGCTCGACTACCGTGCAAAAATGAAGATTTTTTCTATCCGATTAGCAAGCTATTATCTAGCTACAAAGTAAAGGATTGAAGTAAAAGACAAAAACTAAAAGTTACTTGCATACTCTCGGTAGTAACTCGAGAACAAAAGTCGAGAGAGAAAATAAATCTCCAAAAGTCCTAGTAGAGCTTCGACTATGCTGGGGATAAAGTGCAAGTAGGAATCGGGCAGTATTTCTACAATATTTTGAGTGATCGGAGAATTCCTGGCGAAAATCGGGTAGCGCTTCCGTAGGACCTTGAAAATCGAGAAAAATTTCAATAAATAAATCGGCAGAGTTTCTGCAGGACCTTGGAATTTGTATAATTTTTATCAGAAAACCAGCAGAACTTTCGCAGGACCTTGGAAATTAGGGACGATCCCAAGGAATTTCGACAGAGCTTGTGCTAGATCTTACAATATAGGGACGATCCAGAAGGATTTATGCAGGGCTTCTCTATGCCTTTTACTTATCAGGCGGGATTCGTCTGAGCATCCGCACCAAATTATCTGGCAAAGCTAGCCCGGGTTTGTTAACTTGGGTAGGGCTTGCCGCGCTACCAAGGCTCCGAGAGCTGAAGAAGAAAAAAAAAACCCATAAGGGTTTCTGTACTAGTCAATCTTCTAAAAAATTCAATGGAAGTTGAAGGAGGAGAGAAGAAGATGAAGGGGTGTATTCCTAAAGGGCTTGGGAAGCCCTTTTATGGAAGAAGGGGAGGGGGGCGACTTGGGGGAGGCGCTCCAAGCTGGGGATGTGGCCCTCATATGGCCAATCACTTGCTTTAATCGATGCAATAGTGCACTGCTTCGCGCGTTCGTGGGCTTCGATATGAATCTGATCAGGGTGACCTACTAGAGGTTTTGAGGCGTTCCAGACATTGTGGTGATATTCTTTCAAGATTATGCTCAGATCGATGAAAAAAGAATCGCTCGGTTCTTGTGCATCTTCTGGCAATACATGCGCGGAAGACCAAACAAGCAGCAAATGATCTGAGATTTTGCAGAGAGCTTCAAATTCATGAGAATGAGCTATTGTATGGTTGGATTGATAAATTTTGGTCTCGGGGTTGGAGAACAAAATACTGTCTTTTTTGAAAATTTTGGTATCCGCAGAAGTATCAAACGAGCCTCGTTTCGCACGAAACTTGTCCAGTGATCTTAGAATACCATGATATCACCATATTTGATGTTTGAAATGGTCTGGAGATGATTTTTCCCGATTAAGACTTCCTGGGATCAAATCGCGTGTTTTACCGGTAGCTTGTAAAGATTCGGCAACGATCCAACTATGAAACATCAACAGATTGTGACGAGACTTGGTAGGTCACCTTAGAATGATAAAATAAACACATCTGATGGTGCAGATCTTGGTTTAGAAGTTTTGAAGTATATGTTGTCATTTTAGTCCAAATTAGGGTTATCGGGACTCTCTTTTGGACCGTCAATCCGAGAGGAGTACTGTTCTAGTCCAAAAATGGCACGCCTTATCACCAAGCCATGCATATGCAGATGTCTTTAGGTTACTTACCATACAAAATGACCACTTGACCCTCTGGGGAACAAGTTAGTCCATTTGGCACCGTTTAGCCCCCATCGGGGAACTTTAGCCCCCATTGGGAAACTTAGTTTTCCTTCTTAGGTCAACAATGCCAGCATGACAGGCACTAACGTTCCTGCTTCTCTGAGATAGAAAAATATGGGTGGGTAAAATCCAGTGTTTATAGCAGAGAGGATGAACCATACTTTGCTAGACAACGTGTGGTGTATGCTATCAACTTCTGGTTTGGGTAGATAGTACTGGGCTGAAACAATGACATATGCATGTCATTTGGTCAACCGTTAGCCATCTGTTGCACTTGGGGGTAAAACGCCATTGGAGGTATGGTAAGGTAAACTTGCATCAGATTATGATTTCTTGCACATTTTTGTTTGCCCTGCTTATTATCATGTTAGGAAACCAAAGTGGATATCATTTATGGTGTCTCAATTCAAAGAAGACGATCATTAATTTGTCCCGACGTGACCTTCAATGAATCTGAGATGTTCAAGCCACCTATGCCGGTTATGGGTAATAAAATTGCTCAAAAATAGGAAGAGTTAGAGACCTCAGTGGTTCCTCAAGATCCGGTTTAGTTAGTTGAAGAAGACAGTGGGGTTGAATCAGATGACAGTGATACGATTGAGGCTGAAGTTCCAGTAGATAGTTCATCGCAGCAGCAACAGTAGAAAGATTCTGTTACAACATATCAATCCAGACTGGTCGTCTGCGTACCCGCAAGGTATGTTGCTATGGTTGCCTATGCATTGCCGGTTATAGATGTTGATATCTCGTCCACTTTCAAGGAAGCTATGGGTAGTCCAGAAATTGGAGAGTGGAAGAAAGCACTGGGTGAGGAGATAGTTTCTCTTCATAACAATCAGACATGGGATTTGGTGCCGCTTCTGAAAGGAAAGAAGGAGATTGGTTGTAAGTGGGTCGACACCAAGAAGGAAGAGTCAACATGGAAGGGTGGCATTCGCTTCATAGCTAGGCTGGTAGCCAAGGGCTACGCACAAAAGGAAGGAATTGACTACAATGAGGAATTTTCTCCTATTGTGAAATATGCTTCAATTAGTATTTTGCTAGCTTTGGTAGCTCAATTTGATTTGGAGTTGGCTCAGTTAGATGTTAAAACTACTTTCCTTCATGGTAATTTGGAGGAACAGATTGATATGTCTCAACTTAATGGTTTTCGTGTTGATATGTCTCAGTCGTCGCATTAGTGGTATAAATGTTTTGATAGCTTCATATTAAGTTAGAAATACACTCAGAGCCAATTTTATCATTGTGCATATTTCAAAAAGCTTGTAGATAAGTCCTTTATTTATTTACTTTTATATGTCGATGATGATGCTGATCGCATGTAAAAGTCAGGTGGAGATAAACAGGTTGAAGATTCAGCTGAGTTGGGAATTCGAGATGAAAGACCTCGGGGAGGTGATAAGCGCGTAAATGTTCACATAAGTGCCCCTAATTTATCTTTGTTAAGTCCTATTTATATTATTATTTGCAGCTTAATGCTTAATTTGTGTATTGTATGTATTTGGTACAAAAAGTGCGAAATGAAAATATTATACAGTGTTGGAAGCAAGTCCGTTTGAAGGTCATATGTTTAGCACGGAACTAATTAGTCCACGGACTGATAGGTGGCAAAACAATTCTACTTAGTTTGCACATGTCTTGGTGGACCCAGAACTAATGGGTTTACTAGTTTGACCAAAAGTTAGACCAAACAAAAGAAGGTGCCCTGACAAGGCAATTGTGGGCTGGAAATTAAAAGGAGAGAAATATAGGGTATTTAGAAAGTCGGCTACTATAGGATATAAAAAGAGGACCACGGTTGGGATTAGGGGATTACCACGGACGCATTACAACAAAACAAAGAAGAGAGGGCTGCGCACGAAGGGGAGACTTTTCGATAGCCGATCAATTTTTTGACTTTTCTTTTCTCTTCTCCCTTCACGTTTTGATGCTTGTTCAATTACTCACACTCTGGTAACTAGTTTTAATTTCTGTTTTTAATAAAAGTTATTCGCTGATATTTGATTAATTTATATTTCTTGTTTATTTTTCCTCTCACGTAGTAGAAGCATGTTTCAAAATAGGGTTTCTTTTGTTTCTTACTTAACAATGAGTGAGTAGTCGTATAGGTAAGGTCACGGGGCGATTAGTATGCCGTGACAAGTTCGGACACTGGTCCTATTTTCAAACAATGAAAAAAAAAAAAGCAATTTTAGGTTAATGAAGAACATTCGTTAAATGAACTCGGGTATTGTTGGAGCTCATGTGAACAAAAGAATGGGAGTCCAAAACTCATTCCTCACTATGCATGAGTAAACGGTGACCATTAATGTTCGAATGTTTCGGGGTATCTTTTTCTCTCTAAAGTCGAACGTTTTTAAGAACACTGAATGGAGCAAATAAGTCCGGCTTGGTTGCGAGTACTATGAACCCTACGACCGTGCCTCCTTTTTATTTCTCGAGAAGAACTTATTATTAATTAGCTTAAATTAATCTCAATCAATCGACAAGGGGTGGCTACCTAAGAGCCCGTTAAATTAGTAACAACCTGAGTTTTTAGTCAGCATATATCACTGTCTCTGTAGATTTGACTCCGGTCTTATCGGATATTATGCTACGTCGATCTCTACCCTATGCTTAGGGCAACCCATTAATTTAGGACTATGATTCCGCCAAGCATTTTTGGCGCCGTTGCTGATGACAGTTGGATAAGTCCAGCAGGAGAGGGGAAGGTTTCCCTCTCAATCTCAAGTCAATGCCTCCGGTACTCATTTTGTGGGCGATACTTCTGGCCCTAGCAATTTGAATCCCAATCTGGAGGAGGCTAAGACAATCGCCACTCTCAGAAGTGGGAAGGTGATCGACAAAGATATTCCCCCCAAGTAGAAATCGGCTCCACCCCCGGTGCTGGTAGCTGCACCAATAGTTCGTCCAAACTCGGGAAGTGTTCCAGAGGAAGAGAGAGAGCCATAGTCTTCTGAAGTGTGGTGCCTGCTCCTGCAGCCCCCACGACTCCGTCGCCACCCATTGCTCCATATCCCAATCGCTTGGTGGCGAAACCTAAGGTCAATGTAAACTTTCAAATGCTTGAGTTATTCAAGAAAGTTCAGTTTGCTATCTCCTTAATGGAGGCCATTGACGCCATTCCTTAGTTTGCGAAGGTTTTGAAGGATCTGTGTACTTCAAAATAGAGGACTAAAAGTTAGGACAAAGTGCTCCTGATGAAGCAGGTGACTTCCATTCTCCGGGCCGATATCCCAATCAAGAGTAAAGACCCTGGTTATCCCACCATTCCTATAGCTATCGCAGGCCAGAAGTTTGATAAGGCTTTGCTGGATTTAGGAGCAAGTGTCAACTTGCTCCCATATTCAGTATACCTGAAGCTTGGCCTAGGCGATCTGCGAGCCACACCGGTCATGCTAGAGTTGGCTGACCGGAGTGTGAGAGTTCCAAAGGGGGTGGTGGAGGATGTTTTGATTTAGGTGGGTGAGTTCCTTTTTCCAGTCGACTTCATTGTCCTGGATACGTGCCCGATACCGGAGGTCTTCGAAAAAACCCTATCATCCTTAGCCGTCCTTTCCTAGCCACTTTCAGTGCCGTCATGAACTGTAAAACTGGACAAGTCCAATTGTCATTTGGGGACTTGAAAATGGAGGTGAATGTGTTTAATGTGGATAGCTGAGTCAAGGGTGATGAGGAGGTGTATGAGGTAAGTTTGATCGACATGCTGGTGCAAGAGCATGTCGATAGTATTTTGTATAAAGATCTTCTCGAGATAGCCTTAACCGCCGAGGAGACGACATTCTTAGATTCTCCAAAGGTAGGGAGTTTGATGGAGATACTTGCAGTCGAGGATGTGTGTGGCGCCGCTTGGAACTCAGTTCTTGAGCCGCTAGGCGCCCCATTGTCTTAAGTTCTGACGGGTAGCTTTTGCGTACCACTCTCTTCACTGAGAAATGGATCCGGCTCCAAGCGATAGCGGTACCCATCATTGACTTGGGTTTTATAGCTTCGCACGCCGTTATTAAAATAAGAATTGTTTGCCCAGCTCCGGTTAGTAAGGGCAATTTTGTGTCAGTGACATAGAGTTTTAATTAGTTTTTCTAATAGGGGCTCTGAGTTTTGACACATTCTATGTATAGTTGTTCTTTTATTTCTCGTTTATGTATCGTTGTTCTTTTATTTCTTGTTAAAAAAAGAAGAAAAAAAAATAAAGACAACTGAAAATCAAAATAAAAAATCACATACTGGTCTTGTATAGCCACTCGTTCTTTGCCCATCGGCAAGGGATAGGGAGAAAAGTATGACACATTGATCGCGTGAAGATTTGGAACGGTCTGGTATAGCGACCTGGTCAAAGCTATGTATGTAATACTTAGGAGGTTGGGTCTGACGGCAGACACGTAGTTAGCAGCAAGAATTCTGTCTGAACCATCTGACTTTAATGTCCAACTCTGTGGAGATTGCTTCACAAACAGAGTAGTCGGTAAGGAATTTGGCAGCCCCTGAGGGAGTGACAGCTTAGTAGATGATAGCACCACTTTTCAATATATCGTTGAATCCTATGCATACTGTCCTTCCACCAAAATAGAGAACCACAGTCTTTGGCCAGGGAGAAAAGTAGTACCCGTGTCTTTCGCGTGAAAAAAGTGGACGGATTTTTGTATTTCATTTTATTTCTTAGTTATTTTTCTTGCTGTCTTGGAGGTTAACATTTTGCAGGTTGTTCGATCCAAGTTGAGGCGTCTCTCTCTCTATAGTTTACTTTGCTTAGTCCTCCTTTTTGAGGTGATATCTCTCATCTCTTTTACATTTACGTCTTATCTTTATTTTTTATGCTTTCAATGCAGACATTGAATAGTTCAAGTTGGGGGAGAGGTCACTTTGTTCTTTATTTTGTTAGATTTAATCAAAAAAAGGAGAAAAAATGGTGGAATTTTTTTTGCATGAGACTTGAAGACTGTTGAGATCGATTGGCTCTTGGTTGATTGAGTTCGAGATGTGATAGTCATTGTTTTGATAGTATGGTGGCATAGTAGTTCTTTTTGCTAGTTTGTCGCGAAGAATTGGTCATGGCATTCATTTTTAGCACTTTTGCACTTCACGCTAATTTGGGTTTTGGTTGCTTGTGAATTATGATTTAAAAATTTTCGATGGCTTGTTTAGTGGAGACTCAGGGCCGGCCCAACCCCAAGGCCCAAGAGGCCTGGGTCTTGGGCATCTCAAAAAGGCCAAATTTTAGAACACTCCACTAATTTTTCTATTTGGGCTTGAGTAGAAGTCTTTTTTGGCCCTATAGAAGGAAAAAAAAAGGCCCATTCCAATTAAAAACCTGTTGTGGCCCACATAGATCCAATAAGAGCCCAAAAAATGCTCGGTGGCCTTTTTATAAATAAGAGATCTAAATGGTCTTTAATTCAAAGCCTTTCTCTAATAGTCTCACTGTCAAACAAAAAAAATATAAAATGAAGAACGAACGATTTGAATGAACGAAAGATCGATTCTCTCACATTTTGCCCTGAAATTGAAGACGATCGATTCTCTCACGTCTCACTATAAGAAAAATTCAATTTGGTGACGAATGAAAATCGTCACAAATTGCATGTTTTTCGTCACAAATAATATAGGTGACGAAAAAAATTTGTCAACTAAAGGTTGTCGAGGATTCCTACCTGGTGACGAAATCTATTTTTCGTCATCTATAGTGCCTTTTGTTGACGAAATATTTCGTCTCCAAAAAGTGAATAATTGGTGACCAAATTTTTTTCCTCGCTTATTGTGCTTTTTGATGATGAAATTTTTTGTCATCAATTATTCCTTTTGGCGATGAAAAAATTCGTCACTAATGGGTCACATCGGTGACGACATTTTTCGTTGCAAAAGATTTTTTCATATGGGAAAAAAATCCTTCTTTCTTGCTCCTGCTGGGTTTCGAACCCGAGTCACTTGAGTTTTTTGCACAAGTTGTTACCAACTGCACCACACATAATTTTCAGTAACTAGTTGAAATATCTAATATATAACACATATATTTAACATGAAAATATATTTCGAATGTAATTTTGAACCTTTAAACATTAAAATTAGCAATTTTGATAAACATGAAAATTGTAGGCAATTGAGTTATTGTTCAAATCCAATTTGAATTATCTCAATTGGAGTTTTTAGTGAAGAGTTATGTCCGAAATACATTTAGTGACAAAGCGCAATTCATAAATTTCTTCACGAAAGGTACCCATTTGAAGAAGAAATATATTTTTTGTTGCTAAAAGAGTTAAAATGGTGAAGAAATTATTTTTTGTCACCAAAGTTAAGCATTTGGTGACGAAATAAATATTTCATTACTAAATTGCTCTCTTTGGCAACGAAAAATAAATTCGTCACCTTTTTTAAGCTTTCGGCGACGAAAAATGTATTTCGTCACCAAATGGGTACCTTTGGTGACGAAAATATTTTTTTCATCGCTAAACAAGTATAATTGGTGACGAAATTTTTTTGTCATGGAAGTTGTCAAAACAGTGACGAAATTAAATTTCGTCACCAATTTCCATTTTTCATGTAGTGTCTGTTGGTGATATCACTTTCACCAAACGAAGGGTGAACTGGGAAGGACACTGTGTTTGAGACTTTGAGGTTTTTTTTTTTATTTTTAGAATTTCTGTTTCTTTTCGTGCTTACTTCTCTCTTCAAGATAGTTCACTCTTCAGTTGTTCTCCATCAGAAACTGGTAAGGAATTAATCATCACGTAATACAACCCCTCTCTCCCTCTCTGTTTTCCTCTATTTTTATTGTTTGGGTTTTTTGGGTCTTAGTGAATGTTATGAACTACTCCTGTAATGGTATTCTTAGGAAATGTTTTACTATAAAACAAATTTACAGACTAAAGTTTGTACCTTTGTGGGTTTGTTTTGCACAAGCCACGTTGTGTGATATTAGGGCCTTTTTTTTTATCAAGTTCAGCTGAGTAGTGATAGTAATATTATGGCTTTTTGTATTCTTCACTTGATTTGAGCTTATTGAAAATTGAAATGCAGGACCAGTACATACTAGTATAATACACATTGCGGAGTCTTAGAGTATATCGCTCATTCACTTGTGACTTGCGAGACTTCAAATCGGTAAGTATGCCATTATTATGCAGAGCTCTGGCTAGTGGTGCTTAGATTTGTACGTATGTTGTTAAATGCAGAGCCCTGACTGGTGGTGCTTAGATTTGTACTTATGTTGTTAAATGCAGAGCCCTAGCTGGTGGTGCTTAGTTTTGTGCTAATTTAATTGATATTGGTTGGTGTGCTTAAATTTAAAAATATCTTATTTATCTAATTATCGGTTAGTGCATCATTAATAATAATGTTATAAGCCTTTTTTTTTAATTTCTACTTAGGTGCATCATGCCTAAACATCAACTATCTGGTCATCAGAAAAGAATAAAGAAACAAAAGACAGAAGTATTAATAAATTCTCAAAAAGGAGCTATTAAAAAGTTCTTTTCAAGCAACGAAAATGTACAAAGCTCAGTTGAAGAACATAAAAATTTGGTGATTGATGTCGCTGAAAACTTGGTGAATGAAGAACAAGTAAAAGAAGAAAGTGAGGATTTGGGGGGTGAGGAAGCCTATCAATGTATCAATGAGAGCAGTAATGAAAGTTCCAGGAATGTCAATCAAAATGAAGACTTAAATATTGAATGCGCTCTTGTGAACATCAATGATCCATGTAATTGGGATAACATGGATCAAAAATTAAGGGATTTATTGCTTCAAAGAGGTCCCGTAAGAAGAAATGGTGATGCCTTTCCTACGGATGATAATGAGAAGAGTATACATTTATCTTCTGTTGCACTATGCTCGCCATTTACCCAATGGAGGAAAACATGATAGAAAATGATTAGTATACTCGGAGGCTTTGAATAAAATATTTTGCTTTTGTTACAAATTATTCAAGAATGAAGGAAACAAGACTCGATTGGCTAATAATAGATTTCAAAACTGGAAAAATATTGGTGATAGGCTTAAAGGTCATAAAACTAATTGAGAGCACCTCACTTGCATGAACAAATGGATTGAGTTGGAAAGAAGATTTTAGAAGAATCAAACAATTGACAAAAGTGTTCAAGAACGAGTCATTAAAGAGAGGGAACATTGGAGAGGGGTATTACTGAGAGAAATTGCTCTTGTGGAAGCACTTGCGCAGAATAATCTACTATTTCGTGCAGAAAATGAGAAGATTTACCAAAAAAGAATTTTTTTAATATTTTATTCAAATGATTGGAAAATTTGATCTAGTAATGCAAAAGCACTTGAGGCGAATTGAAAATGGTGAGATTCATAACCATTATCTCAGTCACAAAATTCAGAACGAGTTGATACATATGTTAGCAGTGGAAGTGAAGAGTAAAATTGTTGCAACAATCAAAAACGCTAAATATTATTCAATTATACTTGATTGTACCCCGGATGTAAGTCATGAAGAACAAATGTCCCTTGTCGTATGATGTGTGGATATTTCTACAAGTCCAATAGAGGTGAGTGTGAGTGAGTTCTTTTTAGAATTTTTGAAGGTGGATGACACGATGGGATTGAGACTATTTTGTTCACTTTAAGAAGTATTAGTTAGCCTTCAACTTGATATTGGTGACTTAAAGGGACAAGGTTATGATAATGGCTCCAACATGAAAGGAAAAAATAAGGGTGTGCAAACAAGGGTACTTGAAGTAAATTCAAGAGCATTCTATATGTTATGTGGTTGGCATAGTCTCAATTTTGTTCTTTGTAATATGGCCAACTCTTATTCTAAAGCAAAAATATTTTTCGAAGTGGTACAACGTCTATATGTGTTGTTTTCCTCTTCAACCCAACGGTGGGCAATTTTAAAAGACAATTTGAAAGATGTGAAGGGTCTCACGCTTAAGACATTGTCACAAATACGTTGGGAAAGTCGTATTGAAAGCATCAAGTCAATAACATACCATCCCTCAAAACTAAAAGATGCTTTGGTAGACGCAAACGACACGACAGAGTCGATAGCACAAAGTGAAGCTAAATCTCTTGCAAAGAACGAACTTGAGAATTTTGAGTTCTTGTTTGCCATGGCTATTTGGTACAAGTTGTTGTTTGCTGTTAACATTGTGAGCAAGTTTCTTCAAAGTGAAGACATGTGCATAGACCTTGCTATCGAGAAGTTAAAAGACCTTATTTGATTATTTTGAAAACTACAGAAAGGTTGGTTTTGATGCTACCAAAATGGCGAATGAAATGGGGATTGAACTTAAGTTTGTTGAAAAGCGTATCATTCAAAGAAAGAAGCAATTTGATGAAGGTGTTACGGATAAGGTGACACACTCTGCTGAAGAATCAATGAAAGTGAATTACTTCTTTGTAATTGTGGATAAAGCTCTTTCTTCCATCAAAGATAGGTTCCAACAATTTGAAGTGTATGAGAAAAATTTTGGATTCTTGTTTGATTTGGAAAAGGCGAGTTCGAGTGATGAATGCTTGAAAAATCCTTGTACCAACCTTGAAGATGTTTTAAAGCATGGTGGGGTTTCCGATATTGATGGGAGAGATTTGTTTGTGGAGTTGAAATGCTTGAAACAAGTATTGCCAAAATGAGTGCAAAAATCAGTTGATGTGCTCAATTTTATTAAACTTATGGCGAACTCTTTTCCAAATGCATGGAATGCGTATATAGTGCTTTTTACTATACCGGTTAGTGTTGCCATGGGAGAAAGAAATTTTTCAAAGTTGAAGTTGATCAAAAATTACCTTCGATCAACCATGTCACAAGAAAGACTAAATGGATTAGCCATGCTATCAATTGAAAATGACTTGGTGAAATAGGTGGATTATACAAATTTAATTGATAGTTTTACTTCTAGAAATGTAAGACGAGTAATATTCAAGTGACACTTATGTGTTATTGAGATAATATGTATTTGCCTATTTGAAGACTTTGTATTTTGTGTTCGTATGTAATAATTAGTAGAACTTTATATTGGTTTGGTTTTCTTGTATTGTGATTGTCGCTGTAAAAATTGTTAAGTATTAATTCTTTAAGGGCATACTTTTTTTATGGCCTTGGGCATTAAAAACCCTTGGGCCAGCCCTGTGGAGACTTATGCCCATGTAAGCTTAGAGTCTACCTTTTCTTGGAGTGGTGTCAAATAAACTCTTGTTTGTCATGAAAGAGCATGTTCATTGTTGATCTCATTATTTTTGTTGTCAAGTATTGGAAATATTTTAAATTGCCTTAGGTTTGGAAGTTGCATGGTTATGTTGCCCCTTGAAGAGGATTATAGGTCATCTTTGATATCTTGAGCTGATTCGTTTATTTCTTTTCATACATTTATCTCTTGTGAGATCATTTGAGCCTCATGCATAGCGCTTTTTCTTATTGAGCTCCACCATCTATATTATGTCTTGAGAAGGCTTAATTAATTATGTGGATGTGAATTATTTAGAAGAGAGGGCAAATGTAGTGAGAATTGAGTTTTATTGATTGGTGATCTTTTTCATAAAAAAAAGAAGAGAAAAAAAAAAAGCAAAAAGGGAGACGCCAAATTATTGTGAAAGGAGAAATATTTGTTCTTAATGTGAAATTTTATTAAAGAGTTAGGAGGAGAGATATGGCGAAGTTTAAAAAAAAAAGGATTGAAAGTAAATAAAATTGAAAGAAACAGGGTACACATCATTATAGTTGCCTTATGTGAATTGTTGTAAGTCATTCTCGGACACTTGAATTCTTACCTAGCCTTGAAATACTTTCTCTTACCTAACGCTATCACCGGAATTGAAGTCTTATTTGATCCTAAGGGCAATGGGTTGTGGACTGATGGATAGAAAATGTTTTCAATATTTGTCATTCCGTTCATAAGATCGTGTGTCCGCTATATAGGGCTTTCTTTTCGTGTCATCATGTGCAGAGTATTTTGCTTTCATTTATATAACTTTCGGCCGCACATATTGAGAGTATATAATATGCACCTTGTTTTGAGTTATTTTATTTGTTGAATGCATGATACTGTGAGATTTGAAGTCGAGACTCAGTCTGGAAAAAATTTTTAAGTTATTTTTTGCTTGTGATTGAAGCCCTTGTTCACACACACTGAGTATAGGTGCCATGCTTATTTTTATGACTTGAAATATCTAGAACTGCTAATGCTTGTTATCTCTTTGCGATGGTTTCATATTCTTTGGTTGAGATATCTTTGAGCTGTCTTACGATTTTTCGGATTTTATATGAAAGGATTCTTGGTGTTTTGTGGGTGATCACTACTGAAAACACTCACGAGACTTCACTCGTCCTATTGGGGTTGCCTGGGGGTTTAAAAGAACTATCGGTTTTAATTTGTTTTTTTTAGTTACATTTTGTTTTCTTTGCTCGGGACTAGCAAAGTGTAAGTTAGGAGGTATGATAGGCGCGTAAATGTTCACATAAGCACCCCTAATTTATCTTTGTTAAGTCCTATTTATATTATTATTTGGAGCTTAATGCTTAATTTATGTATTGTAGGTATTTGAAGGATTTGGTACAGAAAGTGCAGAATTAAAATATTATATGGTGTTGGAAGCATGTCCGTTTGAAGATCATATGTTTTGCACGGAACTAATTAGTCCACGGGCTAATAGGTGGCAAAATAATTCGATTTAGTTGCAAATGTCTTGGTGGGCCCAGAACCAATGAGTTTACTAGTTTGACCAAAAGTTAGACCAAACAAAAGAAGGTGCCCAGACAAGGCAATTGTGGGCTGAAAATTAAAAGGAGAGAAATATAGGGTATTTGGAAAGTTGGCTACAGGAGGATAAAAAAAGAGGACCACTGTTGGGATTGGGGGATTACCACGGACGCATTACAACAGAACAAAGAAGAGAGGGTTGTGCACGAAGGGGAGACTTTTTGACAGGCGATCATTTTTTCGACTTTTCTTTTCTGTTTTCCCTTCACGTTTTGATGCTTTGTTTAATTACTCGCATTCCGATAATTAGTTTTAATTTCTGTTTTTTAATAAAAGTTATTCACTGGTATTTGATTAGTTGATATTTCTTTTTTATTTTTCATCTTACGTAATAGAAGTATGTTTGAAATTAGGGTTTCTTTTGTTTCTTGCTTAACAATGAGTGAGTAGTCGTATAGGTAGGGTCACGGGGCGATTAGCACGTCGTGACAAGTCCGGGCACTGCTCCTATTTTCAAATAATGAAAAAAGCAATTTTAGGTTAATGAAGAACATTCTTTAAACGAATCCGGGTATTGTGGGAACCCATGTGAACGGGGGAATGGGGGTCCAAAACTCATTCCCCGCTGCCCATAGGTAAACGGTGACCATTAAAGTTCGCATCTTTCAGGGTATCTTTTTCTCTCTAAAGTCGAATATTTTTAAGAACACTGAATGGAGCAAATAAGTCCAGCTTGGTTGCGGTGCTATGAACCCTACGACCGTGCCTCCTTTTTAATTCTCGAGAAGAACTTGTTATTACTTAGCTTAATTTATTTCCAATCAATTGATAAGAGGTGGCTACCTAAGAGCCTGTTAAATTAGTAACAACCCGAGGTTTTAGTCAGCACACATCACTGTTTTTGTGGATTCGACTTCGATTTTACCGGATATTGTGCTACGTCGATCTCCGCCCTACGCATGGGACAACCCATTAATTTAGGATTAGAATTCCGACAAGCAGGAGGCACGTAAGATTTTGGAGATGGAGATAACTCATGATAGGGTGAAGGGCACCGTTGGTCATATTGTATGCTTATAATCAACTAATCAAGGGTAACGTATCCCATAATATTGTTTCTCTAGTTTATACTTTAATTTCCAGTTTTTACCACCAAAAATAAAAGATTTTTTTTTTATTATCCCATTATCATCAACTAGGCATCAAGGCACACGTAATGCATGTGCAAGTCGAATCTTGATATAATTGACCTTACAATAATCATTAAATAAATAGCTCTTGCACAGCCGTAGCATCTCCACAATTCACAATGGGTGGTGGAATCGCTCTTTCCGAATAGGCCTGTCAATGGGCCGAATCCAACTGATTTGAATAAGACCCGAATCCGATAAGACTCAAATCTGATAGTGGTAATCTGAATCCGAATCCGATATGAAAACTTTTGTACTTCAAAAATTTTAGCAAAAAAAAAAATTTTCCGAAATTTTTTTTAAAAAAATAAAAATAAAAATACAACTTATTAAACATTTTTTTTGTCAAAATAAAAAATTTACTTTTTAAAAAATAAAATAAAGTTCTGATTCGGATTGATAACGGATTTAATTCGATCCGATCTGATCTGTATTTGGATTACCGGATTCGGATTATCTGATCGACGTTATTGAATTCGAATCAAATTTTTCGAATCAGATCCGATCCATTGACAGGCCTATTTCCGAACCTTCGAAGCCCGGATCAACTTCTCGGGCAACAAATTACAATACTTGAGAATCTGTACTTGAGAATCTCGGGCAGGGACAATATAAACAAAAAAATGTATACCGTTAGAGATTTAGCTTTATCGTTTCTCTGAATTTTATTGGCTTAGCATTAGGGGTTTCTGTGGGATTGAGAAATTTGGGACAATGACAAATATTAGTTTCTAAATTATATTGGGAATTGATATTTACATTCCATTTTTTGATATCCATGGCGCCACACTCCATTTTTTGTTTTTTTTGTGTGTTGAAAGTGTGTATTATTTTGTTAAAAAACAAAAAAAAAAAAGTGAATATAAAAAAAGAAGTGTAAACATCAATCCCCGTTATATTTGATTGGCATTGGAGGATTTCTACTGGGACTAGGATTTTTTCATTTTCAAAAATGCCAATAGAAGTGCTACAATACACACCCCTTATTTGGGTGTGTATCATATGCACCCTCATTGAAATACACTAAAATGTTATGATTCCCAAAATGTTATGAATGTATTATTCAAAAGTTACGAATCATATGATGAAAAGTTACGAATTTTTAGTATAAAAGTTACGAATTTTTAGTATAAAAGTTACGATACGAAATAAAATGTTATGAATGATCGGTCCTACAAATAATTTTTTTATGAGGTATGAACCACACAATATGTGCATATGGTACACACCTTAAAGGGTGTGTATTGAAGATTTTCCCTAGAATTTAATTGTAACTAAATTGGGAGTGACCAATGGCGACTCCAAGAGTTATGAAACATGGGGTTATACATAAGCATCAATACTTCTACCAAAATATGTGCAATTCCCAAACAATCAATATCCCAAATATATTCAATTCTCCAACCTCGGTATCGGACCTTCATGTTTTACACCTTGAACGATACTCCTGTGTATGTAAACTATTCATACATTATAATTGATATACTCTATTTAAATGATGCCAGTTTTTCAATCTCTCTCAGATTCTATACATTTGATACTAAGGTCCCGTTCCAAAACTCTCCATAAATACTTATTTTTTAATAATACAATTTCAAATTCAAAAATCATGTATTTACACAAATAATTTTTCTATCAATATGGATCTTGTTTAATAGATCTCATCGAGATCTATTATACGGTGTAAAAAAATAAAAAAATAAAATTTTAATTTGAAAATATGAAATAAGCTGTTTATTTTTTAAGAAGGTTTTTGGAACAGTGCCTAATAACCCTAGAATACACAACATAAATTAGAGGAGTAAATAAAATTTGTATCGCTGCTTTAGCGGTTGATGTTTGCAAAAGAGAGAGAGGAGAGAAAAAACTGGTGAAGACTGTGATTGAGTAAGCTATGAAGCGACGAAGAAAGAATACAGTGATAAAGAGGATATGAGTTTTAGCTTGTATTCTTGATTTAATTTTACTAGGTTTTAATTCAGCTAGTGTGGGGTGAGATCAGTTTTTAGCCTATATTGAAAAATTAACAAATGTCGTGACCCCATCAAATTAGTTTTAGCTTTTCGTTTCTGTATTCTCTCGAAACTTCTAGTGAGTTTCGTAGGTTTAAAAATTATCTAGTGGTCAATCCCTCCAAGGTACGAGAACTTTCTGAAACAAAAGATAGAAGAATATCTCAACCGTTCCTCCCAAAATATCTCCTCACATTTATCCCACACGTGTCACGATGTCATCTCCCCTAACACAAAAAAATCGTTTCACAGAACATTCTCGACTCTCGGTTAGATAATCATTTTGCCCCATAGATACGATTGGGCCTGTTTCAGAATACTTTTTAAAAAAATATTTATTTATTTTATATTTTTAAATTTAAAAATAATATAAATAATTTGTTTTTTATTTTTTTAAACCGAATAAAAGATATAAAATAAGATTCATATTACTAGAAAAATTATTTGCGTAAATAAATTATTTTCAATTTAAAATTGCTTTCTTAAAAAATAATTATTTATTTTTAGTTCTAGAACGAAACCTTAGGCTCTGTTTAGAATCAATGGAAAGAAAAATAAAAAAATAAAAAAAAAATGAGATGAAAATTTTACTATTCATAGTATTTTCTTCCATCTTTCTCTCTCAACCAAAAAATGGAAGAGATTCTGGCCACCGAGGGGCCCACCAACGACCGCCCCGTCCGCGTCCATACATAGCTATGTTGTCGTATCGTACTAGTACTATATATATATACACAAATTATCAAGTGAGGGATCCCTCATTTTTTTAAAATGAGGGACTTTCATTTCCCGATCAAATTTTGAAAATCCGAACCGTTCAATGTGTGCAGAACGTGATTTTAAGGGTCCCCGCGAGAAATCAGCAAAAAAAATGACCGGGAAGGGCTTCATCCGAGCAGTTTTTTTTGAACCGTTCAATGAAAACTGCTCGGATGAAGCCCTTCCCGGTCTTTTTTTTTGCTGATTTCTCGCGGGGACCCTTAAAATCACGTTCTGATCACTTTGAGCGGCTCGGATCATCGAAATTCAATCGGGAAGGAAAGTCCCGCATTTTAAAAAAGTAAGGGATCCCTCACCGGAACCTGACTGTATATATATATATATATATATATATATATATATATATATGTGTGTGTGTGTGTGTCGAACCAATTTCGCTTTCACTACTCGAGCTGGAGATTATCATCTTCCCAATCGATTATCGATCGAATAGTGGAACCCCAAACCCAAACAGAGACTAATAACAACTTTGAAGGCACAAAGGCGTACGTAGTTGATTTGAGATTTTTCTCACTCTGTTTAATTATTTGGTGTGGGACGGAGATGGAAACCTCCGATCCGAGGTCGGATTCCTATTACGGAATTCTTGGTGTTAACGTGGACTCCTCCGATAAAGAGATTCGCCGTGCCTATCGCAAACTTGCTATGGTACGTAGTACACCATTCTCACTCTCCCTCTCCCTTTCTCGCTCTTACAATAGATACTAGGGATCGGTGCGCGCAGGCCACGCGTGGGAAATCTTGCTTAGGAATGCCTTGTGCATAAACAAATTTCATTACCGTTGTAAGATCTGTCTACAAATTGGTAAATAAGTTGTTGAAACCGCCTGCAGTTTTTTTCCGAACGTGGGTTTTAACAGAACTGTTTTATGGAGATAACATCCATTAACCATTTATCAGAAAAGTCCATAATTTTCTATTTGTCAAACGATTCATCTATCACTTATTAGAGCCAAAATTTTTGGAAATATATCATTGTCATATTACTCTTGCTGGAATTCTTAATGCGAATTTTGGTTGGTATCTTTTTCAACGTTTTCCTATGCGTCCGTACAGCAATGGCATCCTGACAAATGGACAAGAAGCCCGTCTCTGTTGGGTGAGGCCAAACACAAATTTCAACAAATTCAAGAAGCATATTCAGGTACATCATGATTGAGCTGTAATTCAATATATTCTCTCTCATACAGTTGATTTTTTTTCCCCAAAATTTGCTGGACATTGTTGTTACTTGTGGCGTCATTTGTTCAAATATATACTATCCTTGTATGGAGTTGTTGGTAGTAGTAATTGTTGTGTTGGAATTGCAGTGTTGTCGGATCAGAGGAAGAGGGCTATGTATGACGCGGGATTATATCATACTCTTGAAGACGAGGATGAGGTGTGTTGGAATTGCAGTATTGGTTTCGTTGAGTTTTGTTTTGTTTTGTTTTCCTTGTTAATCAAAATGTTTCTGATTTGTTTTGTACTAGACTAGAATTTGATGCTGATACTCTGCTAATTATTGTACTTGTTTCAGGACTTTTCTGATTTTCTGATGGAAATGATGTCTCTCATGAATCAAGCCAAAAGAGAGGTATAAAATTTATGAACCTGTCTTTTGTTTGTTTCAGTACTTTCTTGCATGTTTTTCATTTTAGATCTTTCATTTTCGGTAGTTATCGGCATGCTCTTTATTGTTTCTCTGTTTCTACCTTCTTAAAATGTCCTCAAATATCCACTGAAGTTCTATCTCTAATAAAGCATTTTATGTGGAGTTTTTTGTTAGAAATCGTATCTGGACTAGGTATTTCCTCTAGTATTAATGCAGGGAAAGCTTAATGTAGTGAAAGAGATATGATGTTAATGAAGAAAAAACTGAAAGATGTTCTTACAGTTCGATACCACACACCCCCCCCCCCCCCCCCAAGTTCTAAGGTATCCAAGCTAGCTTATGCGCATCTTGACTAATCTTGAGGGACCAATCCCACTGCCCACTTGCGGGGATCCAATTAAAGCCAGAACTTGTCTAAGAGCAATATTGGTGAACTGGTTTCTGGAAATCCGTCCCATGAACTTGTTTGAAAGGGTTGAACCGAGCAAAGTCAGAGACAAAAAAATGTTCGCTAAAGAGCGAGTTGTAGAAAAGCAAATTGATTGTGAACTGGGAGAAGTTTCGCCAAGGGTAAAAAAGAAATGAAATATGTGGTAGATTCATCTTGGTGATGGCTCACATTGAGGGAAAAAAATTCCCATGTATTTTTGTTTGTTTTTAATTGGGAAAATAGTATTATTGTTCCCCGTTCATGTTTGAGTTATATTTTTGTTATTGCATAGCGTTTTTTAGTATCAAATGAGTTTTGCCCGTTCATGTTTGAGTTTTATTCTGTTATTTGATTAGTGATTACTTGCATTATGCATAGCAATCTGAGCGCACTGATCAATTTTTTCATGTTTTATGTACATACACAGTGCAAGAGTTACAGCATGGAAGAATTGCAGAGCATGTTCACTGATATGGCCAAGGGTTTCGAGTACCCAAATTGGTCTTATTCCCCGCATTTCCAATGGCCTTCTTCCTACGAGTCTTCCCAATGGGGTCAAGAGCCCTCTACGTTTAATGACTCTGGAAATTCCAAGAGAAGTCAATGCACGACATATCCCATGGCCGGAACAAACTCACATATATGCGTATCTAATTTCCAGATGTATTGAAGAAAACCATTGTTTTTGGGCTTTTAGAGCAGTGGCTGTTATGAAGGTTTTCATGTTTTACTTTGGGCTTTTCATGGTGCTGTTACTGAAATCTGGATCTTTTTAACTGAAAAAAGAAATATGGATCTTGATGTACATGTACATGTTCAAGTGGTTAACAATCTATAAGGAATGGTATTGTTTGAAAGTGGAAATGGTGTTTTGCTCGTCGCGTTTCTCATTTTCTTCCAACTTCATTTTTTGCGCTGTATCAAGTATGTTAGGTCGGGGATTTCTTAATTTTGAATAAACTTGTGGGTTTTGAAAATTTTCCGGTTGATTCAAAGTGGTTATCTACGAGAGTTATTTAGCTCTCCACTTAGACTTTTCTCTGATCCTGTCTTGCTCCAACCAAAGCGTAAAATGTTAGAAGTATTGTATTGCTAAAAACATTGCCTGATAATCATAGTACTTTCCATCTGTTTTGACGGATTTTAGTGGCTCCAGGGTGCCAAAATATAATGCATGATTGATACTGGCTATACTGGTATATGCATTTTGGGACAGCGCCGCATAATACCATTCCAACTAACAAGTTTGCCTCAAGACGTGGGTGAAGCAGTTTACTAACAACTTCAATCTGTAAGGCAAGAAGGGCCCGAATGGCCCAAATTTACTCTTGCACCAGTCCTAACCCAAATATATCAGCCCACCAAATTGCTCAAAGCCTAGGCATAGTACTGCTGCCTGCAACGCCCAGAGAATTAGCAAGATCAATAATTCAAGTGAATTTTCTTTTCTTGTTTGTTTGACAAATGTTATGAAAATTAACCCTCATCGATCCCCACCCGGCAGACTTATCAAAAAAAAAAAGTAGAAACAGCCATCTTTCTGCACTACGTGCAATTAGGACTATTATTCTTAGGAGAGTCTATTGTGCTAAAATGAAAGATGAGAATACTATGAAGTACTGGAGTTAGCTAGGAAAAAGAGCGAATAACAATTTTGAGAATAACAATTTTGAAAATGTACACGTCGGATGTGTGCTACATGCACAAAGACTAGTGCAAGATAGAAGAGCCATAATTCCCACCACTAAACAAACAAACAAACAAAAATGTAGAATTTTGTTTAGGGAAAAAATCTCAGTAAAAGAAATGAAGGCAGAATAAGAAGTAGGTAGATGAAATTAGTTGGCAATTAATTATCATGGACAAATGGGGGAGAGGACAATATGTAAGAAGGAAGCCGTGAGGAAGAGGAGTCCATTATGATGACTGATGAATCAGTTTTGTATGATGACTGATGAATCAGTTTTGTCTTCAGCTCGAACCTGGTCCTGCAAAACGAAGCAACAACTCGAGTCACCGGTGTGGTGGCTTGCCAACCACCCTCCAATGCCTAAGTCAGTAGAGAACTCGCTATATGGTGGGAGAATTGAGATTCTTGGTTGTGAGGTGCATACCTTTCATTGGAGTTCTACCGTTGTATTTATAGGCGTTTAGATAGGATGTTGAGTCCTTGTAGGACTGTATCTCGTAGATTCCGGATTACCTTTTTAAGGAATGTGGAGTCCTACCTTAGCTAGGAGTCCATGGTCATCCTGCCTTAGCTAGGAATCCTCACCCGTCTTTAATCATGTATATCATCAGGGCTTTTGTGCTTATCTTTTCGGCACATCTCCCTTATCCCTTAGGATTCAGGCTTCAAAGTGTGGTGTCTTTATTTAGGATAAGTATATTTTATGAATACTACTTGCCTTGCACTAGCTTGGGACCGGAGCTGGCTTTAGACCTCGTGCCAGTTTCGTCAGAAGGGCAGAGCTGGCATATTCTAACCTCGTGAAAGGCGGCGTTTCCCCAGGGGGTATGACCAAGACTAGCTTCTACTCCCCAGGTCCGTATCTCTTACAGTGCTGGTTTTTTCAGGTATATCCTACTTATCAGGTACTCCCCTGTTTCCAAGCTCCAGCTCTTTCCTGGAGGTAGGGAACATTGGTTAGACCTAAATGTCGGTTACCGCTCTTTTTCCTTTTGCAGAGGATTTTAAATACGTGGGTCACGTCGTGGGACATGTGTCAAGATCCTTACTATTCTGGTGTCTAGAGGTGGACAACGAAGATCAAGGAGTGTTCCTCGGGATTAATGCTCATCGTTTAGGCTTCTCCTTGTCTCGATCAAAAACCTACCAGAGGAATATTTCGAATCGAACCTGCTTGGGCTATTTTCCTCGTGAAGTTCTTCCTTGCCATTTTCCTTCGCCAGTCTTCTAGAGCCGGTTTCCCTTAGGTACGTTCTCTTTTCTTAGCTGTTCTTTCTGCTGTTTTCATGCTGGGTTTTCCCCCTATCGTAGAGATTTTCGAATCAGAGTGGTTCATTCGGGGGCAGTTTATTTGCGCTAGGTTGATCGGTTTTTCTTGCAACCATCTGCATTCCCCCATCATAGAAGATTTTGCCCCTACTCCCTTGTTCTTCAGAATAGGGTTTTTCGTGACCTCTTTTATTTATCAGTTCATTTGTATCCCAAGTAATGTCTGAGGGTTTCATCAATTTCTCTTCGATCCTTCAGGCGGAAGAGTCGACTGTGGAAGAGGAGGTCTTAATGCGTCGTAGCAGCGGTATTAGGGTTTCTTTTGACATGGGTCAGTTGAGCATTGTCGAACCCTTGTCGCCTCCTGCTTCCTCATCGAGGGATTCCCGTAGGGTTCCCGTTTTTTCTGCTTCCCGTAGGGTTCCCGTAGGAATTCCTTTCATTTTTGTAGCAAGAGCCCCATTTCCTTTGAGCCCCAACTTGGAAGCAGAGCTGCAACAGGCCAGGAGCTATCCAGTTCATAGCTGGGAATTGCTTGTAACTCCGAAATCGTTGGCCACCTACTTGCTGGGTCAAGAGACCACTCATGGGGTCTTAGCACTATTAGAGGTAGCTTTCTGTTTTATCTTTGGTGTTCTACTTCTAGATGACTTTTACACTTTTTTTCCTTTCTTTCCCTTTTTTAGAAGAAGAAATGGGAGACAAAGCCATGGCTCCAAAGATGGATAAAGTCCTTCTGGCCCAACTCAAGGCTAAGAGAACTAAGCAGTCAACTGGGGTTGCAGCTCCAAAAAGGAAGAGCTCGCGTCTTCAAAAGGAACTGAATGTTGAGAGCTTCTTGGATGCCGACCTTCCTAGCGATCCTGCTCTTGACTTAGGGGTTGAGCAGATCGTTGAGGGGGATGCTGAAAAATCAAAGAGAAAGGCGAAAGGTGCAGCCGTGGTGAGCACTCCACCTGCCAAGAAGTTGAAGACTTCTGCTGGCCCTTTTGTACTGGGTGACCATCAGGAAGCTCTTGAACGTGCCTCTGGGCTGCTTTGTGCTACTGATAAAGACTTGATGGCGGAGATGTCTCTTCAGGCCGTGGGGGAGCAGATGTTAGTCGAATTAGCCATGGTATGCTCCTCTTTCTTGTAATTGACAATTTAATTGTCTGTTGTTTCTTTAATAGCCCTTTTTTTGTAGGCCACGGCCCGCGGCCGTTACCTCACTTCCCAAAGCCATGGCTTGGAGAGGTAGGTGGTTACCCTTACTGAGGCCAACATAAAGCTCACAAAGTAAGGTGCTTCTATGGCTGCCAAGCTCCAGAAAGCAACAAGCAAGAGAGACGCTGCCCTAAAGTCGAAGAGAGGTTTAAAGGAAGAGAGAGACACTGCCGTGGCCACTGCTCTGAGTCTGGAACAGAAGATTTCTGAGTGGGACGTGGAGATGGAGGAGTATAGGACAAAATGTCTGAGGTTGCTGGAGAAGGTGAAGAACGCTCGTCGGGAAGCCATCGAACTCTTCCTTCAATCCCCTGAATACCGTCAGGACATCACCCAGCAATATTTTGATGGGTTTGAAGCTATGAGGAGCCGGGCAGCCTTAGCCTTCCCTTACTTGGATTTTTCCAAATTTGAGGTTGATGATGAAGAAGGGCCCTCATGTTTTGACTGGGGAAAGAAGGAGGGGGAAGAAGATGATGATGCGGCATCCAAGGACATATCTATCCCGAGCTCTTGCGTTGCATCCCATCTCCAAACTCCAAAAAAAGTCTCTCTTGAAACTCCAACTCCAGCTGCAACACCTCTTGGCCCATCGTCTGGCGATGGGCAGGCAATTTGAAGTTTCCAACCCTGGGCCTTTGAGTGGCCTTTGAAAACTTTTTAATTCATTTGGGTCTGTAACTAAACACACTTTACTACTTTCGTACTTTAGTTGTGTTTGTTTGGGAGTAGTCTTGACTCCTGTTTGGTTAGGTGTTCTCAAAACTTTTTCTTGGTGACTGATGAGGATGATCTCAATGAGATCATGTTTTGGGGCCTTTTGAAGGCTGTTTAGTTTTGGATAACGTGACAGGTACAGGTGCAAGTTGCATGAAAGGATGATTTCATTTTAAGTTATGGCAGTTTTGTATAGTCTATGTGCACGTTATGCATGTAGACTTTTTGTAAATCTTTGCCATTTCCTGCCCTTACTAGGCATTTGAACTTTAGTCTTTTTTGCAAGGGGGCATACCCTTTGCTTTAATAAGCCGTGTAGCTAGAATTTCTATTCTGAGCTTTATTTGATAGCATAGCAGTGATTTGTTTGTGAGCTTGAAAATTTTTCCTAAGCTCACTTTGCATAGCTGTGCTACGTCTTTGAGCTTGGAAATTTTTCCTGAGCTTACTTTGCATAGCTATGCTACGTCTGTGAGCTTGGAAATTTTTCCTAAGCTTACTTTGCATAGCTATGCTACGTCTGTGAGCTTGGAACTTTTTCCCTGAGCTTGTTTGGTTGCATAGCCATGCTACGTCTTTGATAGATAGAGTGGTGGTAGTCCTACTCCCCTAAGTGTATTAATTGTTTGCGTCCAAACAATTGAGACACTTATTAAATGTTTCCTTTGGGATAATTATGAATAATGATTCCGTAGAATTTTACCTTTTTGTTTTCCCCATGGGTTTAAACCTTTGGCAACTGCTCGAGGTACTCGGGTGTGTAACTTCCCATTACTCTAAGCAGTTGAGTTGGCGGTTTTAATTGCAGTTTTGATTATAGTCATACTGATTGGTTTAGCAAGCGGTTAGTGAACCATCTAAGTTGTGCTATAAAAACCAATAGTTATGATGAATTATTCTTCACCAGTTTTTGAGTTTCAAATGGCGTCTAACGATCGAGTTTCCAAGCTGTGCCAAGAACTGTAAAACTTGAAGGCAGCCATCAACGGGCTGTCTGTGAAAATGGATGCCATGGCGGAATCAATTTCCCTCATTGAGAAGACGGTCCGTATGGTGCTGATAGCTAACTGGGACCACTTGGAGGCTTTCCAAGGGTAGCCAGCCCCACCAGTTCCTTCTCCTCCGAGGGAGGGAGGTAGTGGTTAGGTTGCAACTTTGTGGGTTTTACCCATAAAGTACTTTATGTAAAATCAGTCCACACCCTTTGGGGTGTGGATTTATTAATAAAATTTGAATAATTTTATTCGTCTGCTTGCCTTTTTCAATATCAAGTACACAGGAAATTATGAACGATTTTCCTTCATGGAGAATTTTATTGGCCACAGGGGCTAACAACGGGAACACATGGTCCTAATAACATTGATGCTAGAGTTTTATTGAAAAACCAAAAACTTCCTAAAAATAGAAATAAATTTCCTAAAGACAGGAATAGACTTTCACTGCAAGCACCTACTTGTAATACTTCTTGAGGTGCTCCGTATTCCATGAATTTGGCAATTCTTTTCCCCTTAGGGTTGCGAGCCTATATGCACCAGCCTTGACGTGGTGTAAGACCTGATAGGGTCCTTCCCAATTTGGTCCAAGCTTGCCCGCTTTCTTTCCAGTTGGATCAACTTTCCTTAGGACCAAGTCACCAGCTCGAAAATCTCTTGGCCTAACCCATGCTTCATGGTACCTAACCATTCTTTGGTGGTACACGGCTACTTTGGTCATTGTTGTTTCCCTTTTTTCTTCTAAGAGATCCAGCTTTGCCCTGAGATCTTCTTGGTTTTCCTAGTGGTCCGTGCTTACGGTCCTATAGTTGAAGAGTTCAATTTCAATTGGGACTACTGCCTCGGCCCCAAATGCTAGAGAATATGGAGTTTCTCCAGTTACAGTTCGGGGTGTTGTATGATATGCCCATAGCACATTGTATAACTCATCTGGCCAAGCTCCTTTAGCTTCTCGTAGTCTCTTCTTGATTCCTTTCTTAATTGTTCGATTTGTGACTTTCACTTGGCCATTGGCTTTTGGGTGAGCTTTGGATGCATAATGTACGTGTATTCCCTTAGAAAATACAGTATGTTTTAAACTGAGTATTGTCAAACTGCTTTCCATGGTCTGTGACTATCACTCGTGGTAACCCAAAACGGCTAATGATTATCTTCCATAAGAAATCAATTGTAACCTCCGCTATAATTGTGGCCAACGCCTTAGCTTTGATCCACTTCGTAAAGTAATCTACAGCTATAATGGCATACTAGACCTGGCCTGCTGCCATTGGAAGTGGGCCAATTAAGTCTACTCCCCACTGGGCAAATGGCCAGGGTCCTTTCATTGGAGTTAGGGCCATGGGGGATCCATGAATGATGTTTGCAAAGTGTTGGCATTTCTCACATTTTTGGACCATAGAGTTGCAATCCTTTTGTATGCTTGGCCAGTAGTACCCCAACCTAAGGAGTTTATAGGCCAACATGCGGCTACCTTGGTGGTCCCCACATACCCCTTGGTGGACCTCTTCCATAACCCGTATAGATTCTGCCGTGGTCAAACATCTAAGGTATGGTAATGAGAAGCTCTTTCTATACAGCACATCTCCCAACATTAAGTATTTTGCAGCCCTGATCTTGAGCTGCCTAGCTTTGTCCTTGTTGTCTGGTAAGGTCTCATTTGTTATGTACTCAACTATGGGGCCCATCCATGAAGTGCTGTAGTCAATAGCTTGAATTTGTACGTTTGGGGTAGAGATACTTGGTAATTCCAAGTATCGTACAGGGGTGTTTCGTGGAATAGCATCCTCCTTAACCGTGGCCAATTTTGCCAAATAATCAGCTTCAATGTTCTCCTCCCTTGGGATCCTGACAATACTAAAGCTTTGTAGCTTTGCAACTTGGGCCTTTACTTTATCCAAGTACTTTTGCATTACCTCTTCTTTCCCAGTGTATTCTCTTAGGACTTATCCTACAACCAACTGTGAATCACTTTTGGCTAACACATAGTTGGCACCAACGGCCTTAGCCAGTTCCAATCCAACGACAAGCGCTTCGTATTCTGCCTCATTGTTAGTTGCTTTGAACTCGAACCTAAGCGCGTAGCTCAGGCGTTGTCCTTTTGGAGATGTTAAGATCAGACCAGCTCCGCTTGCTTCTTTGGTTGTTGATCCATCAACCTAAAGGACCCAAGGTTTTGGTTCCTCTTTGGGTAACTCATCTGGTTCTGGATAAGTGCATTCTGCTAGGAAATCTGCAAGGACTTGTGCTTTGATAGCACTCCTCGGTTTGTACTCTATATCAAACTCGCCAAGCTCTATTGACCATTGAATCAAGCGGCCCGAAGTTTCTGGACAATGGAGAATCTTCCGAAGAGGTTGATCTGTTAGCACCTTTATCGAATGAGCTTGAAAATACAGCCGTAGCCGTCTAGCTGCTATTACCATTGCCAAGGCTACCTTTTCAGCTTTGGGATATCTCAGTTCAACTCCTCGCAATGCCCTGCTTGTATAATTCACCGATAGCTGTGTCCCTTGCTCCTCCCTTATTAGAACTGCACTAACAGCGTAGGGGGAGACAGTAAGGTACAAGTATAGGTCTTCTCCTTCTTGAGTCCTGCTAAGTAATGGTGGGGATGTCAAATACTCTTTGAGCTGGTTGAAAGCGGCTTCCTCCGTGGTAGTCCATTCAAAGGCTTTTTTCAAAACCTTGATGAATGTTTGGCACTTATCGGATGCCCGTGAGATGAACCTGTTTAATGCTGCGACACGCCCTGTTAGTTTCTGGACCTCCTTGATATTTTGGGGTGAGCGCATGGTGAGTATAGCTTGGATTTTTTCTGGGTTTGCTTCAATACCTCTTTGAGATACCATGAAGCCTGGAAATTTGCCTGAGGAGATCCCGAAAGCACATTTTGCTAAGTTGAGCTTCATTCGGTACTTTCTGAGGGCTTGAAAGGTTTCTGCCAAATCTGATACATGGTCCTGTGCCCTAGTACTTTTAACCAGTATATCATCCACGTATACTTCTACGTTGCGCCCAATCTGTTGTTTGAACATCTTGTTGACCAGTCTTTGGTATGTAGCCCCTGCGTTCTTAAAACCAAAGGGCATTACTTTGTAGCAATATAATCCTCTATCGGTTATGAAAGAGGTTTTCTCTTGATCTCCTTCATGCATTCGGATTTGGTTATACCCTGAGAATGCATCCATGAAGCTGAGGAGTTCGTGGCCTGCAGTAGAATCTACAAAGGAATCAATCCTTGGTAGAGGAAAGCTATCTTTTGGACATGCTTTATTTAGGTCGGTGAAGTCGACACACATTCTCCATTTGCCATTGGCTTTTTTTACCATCACCATATTAGCCAACCAATCAGGTTAGAGGACTTCACGGATGGATTTCGCTTGTATGAGTTTATCCACCTCTTTGGCTGCAGCTTCGTTTTGTTCTGGAGCACAGGTTCTTTTCTTCTGTTTAACAGGGCGCACTGTGGGATCTACGTTTAGTTTATGGGATATGACCCTTGGGTCAATCCCCGAGATGTCCTCGGGGGACCATGCAAAGACATCTTTGTTTTTTCTTAGGAATTGCAGCAGCTCTGCTTTTGCTGCTGTGTTCAATCCTGTTCCAATCCTTATTGTCTTTCCCTGTTGCCCTAGCTCCAGGAGCTCTTCTATGAGATCTTCCACTGGTTCTCCGTGTTGGAGCTTCTCTTCATCTTGCGTGTCGAGACTTTTTATGTTCATCGTAATGTTTGCCCCTCTGAGCAAGGTAACATAACATTCCCGTGCTGCTTTTTGGTCTCCTCTTATGCATGCGATTCCTTCTGGTGTTGGGAACTTTATCATTAAATGATATGTGGAGATTATTGCCCTGATTTTATTCAGAGTTGTTCTCCCCAGTATTGCATTATATGCTGAAGGACAATCGACCACTATGAAGTCCACCATGCATGTAATCTGAGCTCCTACTTCCGCCATCGTGATTGGTAGGGCTATTTGACCAGCTGGGTTAACACACGTACCTGCAAACCCAACTAGTGGTGAGGTCATGGGTTTTAGCCTTTCCTGTCCAACTTTTAGTTGATCGTATGCAATGAGGTAGAAGATATCAGCTGAGCTTCCACTGTCTATCAATACCCTTCTTGTGAGGTAATTTGCCATGACAATGGTTATAACTAGGGGGTCATCGTGAGGGATCTGAACTCCCTTGATGTCTTCATCTGAGAAAATAATGGGTATTTCCTCTTTCTTCTGGAATTTGCTTGGACGTCCAACCGTGTTGACTTCCCAGTATTCCTCTGTTCTTAGCTTTCTTAGGTGAGCTTTTCTAGCATTGCTAGACTCTCCTCCCCCAGCAAATCCTCCATGGATGTCCTTGATCTCTCCAATGGGACCTAAGCGGGGTGCCGTGGCATCCCAGCCTTCCTTGTTTGTATCTTCTTTTCTGGATTGTTTCTGATACTTCTTTGTTACGAAATGTTGCAGTCTCCCTCTTTGGATCAGATCCTCGATCTATTGTTCGAGATCAAAGCAGTCATCTGTGTTATGACCACGGTCTCTGTGGAACTTGTAGTATTTGTCCTTAGCTCTCCTATTAGGGTCGGTTCTTAGCTTCCCGAGTCACTTAAGATTCGGGTCATCTTGTAGGTTGCTAAGGATTTGCTTTGCTGTAGCTATGAGCGGTGTAAACTACTTGTCCCTGCCTTGGGGGCGGACCTCCAGCTCCTCCCCGCTTAAGGGAAGACCTTGAGTCCACCTTTTTGTTCTTTGGTTCACCTCCCGTCTTGTGGGTGGATTCCCTTCTTTTTCTGTCTGGAAAGGGAATTCACCAACTTGTGATGGCCCTGCTTGAGGACCAAAACCATCACGCGAACGCCTTGCGTAAATGGCTTCTTCGGCGTTCATATGTTTCTGAGCTCTAAGCATAAGTTCTGCCATAGTCTTGGGTGGTTCTTAAGATATGAGATACATGAATTGTCCTGAATAAGTCCTACTATGTACGCAGTTATGCATACGTTATCGTCTACTTCGTCTATTTGAACCACCTCCTTGTTGAACCTTGTGGTATAATCTCTTAATGACTCCCATCTCCCCTGTTTCACCGTCAAGAGATGTGTTGCAGGCTTGCCGTAGCGTTGTCCAACAATAAAATAGCTTACAAAGTTTGTGCTGAGCTCTTTGAAACTACCTATGCTTCCCGGTGGGAGTTTATTGAACCATGCTCGGGCACTTCCTTTGAGGGTAACTGGGAATGCCCGACACATCACTTCGTCTGGTACTGTTTGGAGATGCATCAGCGACTTGTATGTTTTCAAGTGATCTAATGGATCCGTGGAGCCATTAAAAGTCTCTAGCTGGGGCATCTTAAACTTCCTTGGAAGAGGTAGCCCCATGACTCCAGTTGTAAAAGGTGAATCCGTATTCTGCACCAATTCTTCTACCGTGGCGGGAGTTTGTGCCTTGATATGCTTCATCAGCCCTTCAATTTGATTTTGCATCTTGAGCAATGTCTCTTGCTCATGAGACGGCCTTTCTAGGGGCGGTTTGCCATACTTCCTTCGATTTTGGCTTTCCTTCTCGCTGGATTCACCTTCTTCCTTGTTGTCCTCCTCTTCATGTCGATTGTGTCATAAGTTTAGGATGTTTGGCTCTGAGATTTGCTTTCGCAAATTTGTGTTCTTCTGCATTGTTGTTTGTAACCCTTGGGTTAGTATTTTGATCTGCTCCTGCATCTAAGCGAATGCTTTCGGGATCATTTGATCACCTCCTATTTTGTTTACTGCGGCGGCCTTGGCCGCTTCTGCCGCCTTGGTGGCTTTTTCTACAGCGACAACAGCCTTGGCTGCTTTTGCTGCCTTAGCCGCTTCTGCCGCTTTAGCAGCCTTAGTTGCAGCGGAGGCCTTTGTGGCGTCGTCGACACCCAATTATGGGGGGTCTGAAGCCATCGTTGTTCTGCTTGACCGGGTTTCTAACATACAAAACTATTCACCGTAAGAGCTATTTCCCACAAATGGCGCCAACTGATGAATCAGTTTTGTCTTCAGCTCGGACCTGGTCCTACAAAACGAAGCAACAACTCGAGTCACCGGTGTGGTGGCTTGTCAACCACCCTCCGATGCCTAAGTCAGTAGAGTACTCGCTATATGGTGGGAGAATTGAGATTCTCGGTTGTGAGGTTACCTTTCATTGGAGTACTACCGTTGTATTTATAGGCATTTAGATAGGATGTTGAGTCCTTGTAGGACTGTATCTCATAGATTTTGAATTACCTTTTTAAGGAATGTGGAGTCCTGCCTTAGCTAGGAGTCCATGGTCATTCTGCCTTAGCTAGGAATCCTCACCCGTCTTTAATCATGTATATCATCAGGGCTTTTGTGCTTATCTTATCGGCACATCTCCCTTATCCCTAAGGATTCAGGCTTCTAAGTGTGGTGTCTTTATTTAGGATAAGTATATTCTATGAATACTACTTGCCTTACACTAGCTTGGGACCGGAGCTGGCCTTTAGACCTCGTGCCAGCTCCGTCAGAAGGGCAGAGCTGGCGTATTCTAACCTGGTGAAAGGCAGCGTTTCCCCAGGGGGTATGAGCAAGACTAGCTTCTACTCCCCAGGTCCGTATCTCTTGCAGTGCTGGTTTCTTCAGGTATATCCTACTTATCAGGTTGGTTTCTTCAGGTCTATTCTACGTATCAATGACATTTCCCACTTGAATTTAGACTCTACTAGAAAAGTTGGGCTCTTTTTTGTGTGATGACCATAACGTGTCAATTTCATGTATGTGTGGAGGAATCTATTGTACAAATTGATAAGGTGTCCATTAAGATGATGACAACTTTGATGGTGTCCATTAAGATGATGACAACTTTGATTATATTTTTGGCAACCAAAGCAAGCTGAAAACTCCTCTTTACTCCTCCTTTTCGGGTTAAGCAGCCATTAGTCTATCCGACAAAATTAATCAAGCTCTGTTGAAATTTCGAAATGGTTGGTCGAGGAAAAGGAAACGTAAGACATTAACACTAAATTTTTGTTTTTATCTACTCATTGATTCATGATCAATAGACGTGTGAAGAATGCCCTTGATCAAAGGCTATTGCGTCCCATGTAAACCATTGCCCGCACTTTTGGAACTTAGTGCACGCCCCTAAATATTTAAGCCGAACTTACAAGTTAGTAGTAGCTTACAATATTATTCTTTGTATTCCAAATATCACCCATGTAAATTTAATTAATTTCTATGTAGGACAAGGTGTCAAGGAGACGATTTATCATTCAGCCAAATTACCAAGTGATAAGAAAATTGACAATGGAAGAATTTCTTTGAGAAGGCAACCGACAAATTCCTGCCAAGAAAATATTAAAAGGAAAATTCTTTAATGAGCTTCTGTCAATCAAAGCACATCTTGGTGCTGCCATTAACGACAAGCTCAAAGGAGAAAAAAGGGGGACTAGAAATGTTTCGCATATTTTAGTATCTTATGAAGAAAAGAGAAATGATGTATTATTGATTGTGTATAAATTGACCATATCCCTAACATGCATTTATATAGGGTACATGACTTTGTGACTAATATTTTATAATAGTACGTTAACATCCCTGATGAAGCAGTTTTTGGTCACCTCCAGAGGAGGGGTTCCTCAACCGTCCATCTGATCCTCCAGCAGATGAAACAGCTTTCAGTGTACTCAGTTTACGACCTGCAATACAGAACAGAAAAGCTATGGGCACCGGCGTGGCTGTCGCCATCACCCCTCCGATGCCTAAGTCAGTCGATCTGCTTTTAGAAGAGAGTATGGACTAAGTATGAGTTTTGTAGTATTTGCATTGCGTACCTTTGTGATATAGAGGTGTGATCTTTATATAGGCATCTTTGAGAGGAATCCCTTGGGACCGGGACTCTTAAGTCTCATCCGTTCATGGCGGGAATAGATAGGTGTCGGAGTGTCCTCCTCATCTTAGGACTCCCCTGACCCTTACCAGGCTTGAGGAGTCCCTTCACCTTTGGACTCTGCGATTGTTATCAAGGTTAAGAGTCCTTACGATGCTGGGACCTCTTGGGCTTATCCGTACTTGACGGAAATAGGATGTAGTGTCCTCCTTACCTTGGACTTCTTTGGTCCTTATCAGTTTTAGGAGTTCTCCATGGTAGATGAATCTTTGTGGTTATCCTCTAAGACTCGCGGCCTATCTCTTCTTATGAGATAAGGTTCTGGTTGTTCTATGAGTCCCATAGACTGTATGAACTTCTGCTGTGGAGTGTTTTATAAGTCTCTGACTGCAAATTTGTCATATTTGCCGAGCTCACCTGGTGAGCTGAGCTCGGTATCTTTCTATGAGCTGTGCTCGTGAGCTAGCCTCCATCCTTGGACTGGTTTAATAGAGGCTAGCTATTATAGGCTAGATTCCATGTTCTTGGGACTCTAGCTCGAGCCCTTTGGGCTGTGCTCGTGAGCTCTTTGGTTTGAGCTGACCTTTGCCCTTGGGCTGGTCCACTGAGCTCAAGTCTTCAAACTAAGCTCCATGTCGCTAGGACCCCTACATGGCCCTTCGTGTTGAGCTAGGCATCCTGGTCTGGGCTGACCTTGGGAGGTTATTTTATACTTATCAATCCCCCTTCAAACTCAAATAAGTGTATCAACTTTAGATTGAAAAAATCAAGAGAAACCAGAAGCAAGCACAGTCAATATAGAAACCAAGAGTAGCTAAGCCAAGCCAAGAGAAACTAAGAGAAACCATGAAAGGAAAAAAAATAAGAGAAACCAAGAGATTCGCTCGGACACCGGAAACTCGACCAGACGCCACAGACTCGACCATGTGGTATGATTCCCTAGCCTTCGCAATAACTTTCATCATGGGATAATAATGCAATGTACGTTCTTGCTATTTTTTCATGGATATACGTTATAGTATGTACTGTTTATGTGTATTTAATGCGTGGAAACTTTTAGTTAGGGTGGGGCTAACTTCTTAGACTACAACACGTCAACAAAATTTCCACGAAAATGGAAGAAACCAAAAAGTTTTTTATCACACGCGGCATGGCATTGGCTGGGATGTGATATATATGTCCTCTTGCCCAGAGAAGGAACCAAAATTTTCAAAGTAGTGGGCCACGTGGAAAATATTAAGTACTCCTTAAGGAGGTCCCAAAAAAAAAAAAATTTAAATACTTGCTTTCTGCCTTTCAGTACTTTTTCTTTTGTTTTCTATGTGAAAATATTTACTTGGCTGATTTTTCTTAAGGAGAGCAATATCAAAATAAATTTTTTGACTAAAGGCTGTTGAGAGTTTAGTAAAGACGAACGCTAAGCCACAAAAACATCTTTTGGTGCTTTTTAATTTTAATTTTTATACTTTTAAGAAAAACAATTCAAAATCGATCCATGATTATTTTACTCTTTGTTTTTGTCCTTCTCTCATCGCGATGAAATATAAGAATTTGACCTTTGATCAAATGTCTATATAGTCACTACACATCAAAATAAAAAAATAAAAAAAGTAAACTAAGATAGTCAAAATTAAATCAGCCTAAATTTGAGATTTTCTAATGATCTCATCTCATTCTTCAAGACACACTTAAATCATTAGGCTACTCTTGACCGTATGTAGTTCATGAACTTAGCTAATCACATAACCAACTGAGTCAATTTGTAATTAGGTTCGATGCATGTAACTATATATAATAAGTATTTTGTAGTCCCAAAAATTCGAAATAAAAAAAAAAAGAAGAAGAAAAAACCAATATCGGACCACCCACATGCAATGTGGTTGCTTTCTAGATTAAGCCAATGGCATAGAAGATACTTCATATAAATCCTGTCACATTCCCTCCGCTTTGCCTACTAAAAAGCCCAATTAGTAGTTGAATAACCGAATGATCTTTCGGAAGTCTCTAACATCTTTCATGCGCCTATCTAATAACGTGTGCAACCCGCCTTCTTGGACCACCCACCATCTCTCTCTCTCTCTCTCTCTCTCTCTCTGAAGTCATTCCCACAACCAACCCAACCCAACCGATCAAACCCCCATAACCACTCAAAAAAACCAACACCCGTCAAACCATAATTCCGACCACCACAAGAAAATATATATATATAATTTTGTTTAGGGAAAAATGTACACGTCGGATGTGTGCTACATGCACAAAGACACGTGCAAGATAGAAGAGCCATAATTCTAGAAGAGCCATAATTCCCACAAACAAACAAACAAACAAACAAACAAAAATGTAGAATTTTGTTTAGGGAAAAATCTCAGTAAAAGAAATGAAGGCAGAATAAAAAGTAGGTAGAAGAAATTGCTTGGCAATTCTCATGGACACATGGGGGAGAGGACAATATATAAGAAGGAAGCCGTGAGGAAGAGGAGTCCATTATGATGACCTTTCCCACTTGAATTTAGATTCTTACTAGAAAACTTGGGGCCTCTTTTTTGTGTGACGACCATAACGTGTCAACTTCATGCATGTGTGGAGGAATCTATTGTACAAATTGATAAGGTGTCCATTAAGATGATGACAACTTTGATGGTGTCCATTAAGATGATGACAACTTAATTTGATTATATTTTTGGCAAACCAGTGCAAGTTGAAAACTCCTCTTTTTTGGGGGGGTGACTTGAAAACTCCTCTTTACTCCTTCTTTCGGGTTAAGTGGCCATTAGTCTATCCGACAAAATTATTCAAGCTCTGTTGAAATTTCGAAATGGTTGGTCGAGGGAAAAGGAAACGTAAGACATTAATACTAAATTTTGTTTTTATCTACTCATTGATTCATGATCAATAGACGTGTGAGGGATGCCCTTAATCAAAGGCTGTTGCGTCCCATGTAAATCATTGCCCGCACTTTTGGAGCTTAGTGCGCGCACGCCCCAAAATGCTTAAGCCGAACTTACTAGCTAGTAGCAGCTTACGATATTATTCTTTGTATTCCAAATATCACTCATGTAAACTTAATTAATTTCTATGTAGGACAGGGTGTCAAGGGAGACAATTAATCATTCAGCCAAATTACCAAATGATAAGAAAATTGACAATGGAAGAATTTCTTTGAGAAGGCGACCGACAAGTTCCAGCAAAGAAAATATTAAAAGGGAAAATTCTTTAATGAGCTTGTGTCAATCAAAGCACCTCTTGGTGCTGCCACTAACGAAAAGGCCAAAGGAGAAAAAAGGGGGACCAGAAATGTTTTGCATATTTTAGTATTTTTGTGAAGAAAAGAGAAATGATGCATTATTAATTGTGTATAAACGACCATATTCCTAACATGCATTTATATAGGGTATAGGACTTTGTGACTAATATTTCCTAATTGTATGTTAATATTCCCCTTCAAACTCAATTAGGTCTACCAACTTTAGATTCAAAAAGTCAAGAGAAACCTGAAGCAAGCCAAGCCAATATAGAAACCAAGAGTAGCTAAGCCAAGTCAAGAGAAACTAGGAGAAGACATGAAAGGGAAAAAAAAAAAAAAAAAGAGAAACCAGGAGATTCGCTCGAACGCCGGAGACTTGACCATGTGAGGTGAGGAGAGAAATGATGAGGTGAAATCCGAATGAGCAAGCCAATTACATGTTAGTACGTACGAAATACCCGGCAGACGGCAACGAAGTTCAGGCCGCCCATCGAGAGCAACGGTGGAGGATTTTAACGGATATCTCGATGGAATCCAAAAGGTGAAATTGTAATTTAGATTTAGGTTTGTTTACATCCAACTATTTGTTGGATGTTTGTTTTATTTTCTTTTTCCTTTTCTTTCGCTCCCTCGATGTATCCCTTTCGAGTTTATAAAAGTTTCATTTGCCGAGAAAAAAAAAATATATATATTTCACAGAGCATACATCTTATAGCTCTCATCATATTTTATTAGATTGTGCAACTCAACATGTGCAATCAACCCAATCAAAAGAGTCACAGACCATCATTTGTTTAATTAATTAATTTTAAAGTTGTTATTTCATCCACATGTTCGGCTGTCCGAAGGACCGAAATTGTAGCTTTATCTTTCATCTTTGTAGGGGATATTGTTTTTGTTTGGTAAAAAATTCTATTAATCTCTTAAATGTTACAAAAATTAATAGGAATAAAGAATGATAACATCAAATTCCTAGCCCGAGACCCAAAGAATCTACAACGCTAGGAGTAATTCTATGCTCATCTGATACCAAATCTCCAAGTTTGACAAGAACCAAATATGAAAAGTTTATTTGGACAAAGCCGACGTCCGTTGACCTGAAAGCCGAAATAAAGAAAATTAAGACCAAAGGGGATGTGATTCCCTGGCCTTCGCAATAACTTTCACCATGGGATAATAATGCAATGTACGTTCTTGCTATATTTTGCTGTACCGGCCCCCACATACGTTATAGTATGTACTGTTTATGTGTATTTATTGCGTGGAAACTTTTAATTAGGGTGGGGCTAACTTCTTAGACTATAACACGTCAACAAAATTGACCTCCAAAATTTCCACGAAAATGGAAGAAACCATAAAGTTTTTTATCACATGCGGCATGGCATTGGCTGGGATGTGATATATATGTCCTCTTGCCCAGAGAAGGAACCAAAATTTTCAAAGTAGTGGGCCACGTGGAAAATATTAAGTAATACTTAAGGAGGTCCGGAAAAATATTTCTTTTTAAAAATACTTGCTTTCTGCCTTTCAGTACTTTTTCTTTTGTTTTCGACGTGAAAATATTTACTTGGCTGATTTTTCTTGAGGAGAGCAATATCAAAATAAATTTTTTGACTAAAGACTATGGAGAGTTTAGGAAAGACGAACACTAAGCCACAAAAACATCTTTCGGGGCTTCTGTTTTTTTATTTTGAGAAAAACAATTCAAAATCGATCCATGATTTTTTTACTCTTTGTTTTTGTCCTTCTCTCATCGTGATGAAATTTAAGAGTATGACCTTTGATCAATTGTCTATAAAGTCACTACACATCAAAATAAATAAATAAATAAAAAGGTAAACTAAGATAGTCAAAATTAAATCATACTAAATTTGAGATTTTCTAATGATCTCATTTCATTCTTCAAGACACACACTTAAATCATTAGGCTACTCTTGACCGAACGTAGTTCATGAACTTAGCTAATCACATAACCAACTGAGTCAGCTTGTAATTAGGTTCGATACACGTAACTAAATATAATAAGTATTTTGTAGTCCCAAAAATTCAAAATAAAAAAAAAGGGAAAAATTTCACTTACCTCCCCTGAGGTTTCTGATAATTACAGACACCTCCCATCAGGTTACTGAAATTGCACTTACCTCCCCTGTCAGGGTTGGCGAGTAACAGAACCTAACAGGGGAAGCAAAAATACTTATTTGCCCATGGTATTATACTAAATAAAGAAAACCGGATAAAGAAGAAGAAAGAATAAAGAAAATGTAGAAAATAAAAGAGAAAAGTGTACAGTGTTTTAGCTACCTACCCACCACGTGTAGGGTTGTGATGTGTTTCTCCAATCCTGAGGTCTGCCCCTTCGTATTACGCGCCAAGAAGAGAGAGGTAGTTCTCAGAAAAAAGGAGAGAGACAGAATGGGTGTATCGATCAAATCCTCTTCTATCACTGAAAGAGAAATCTGAAGGAAGAAAGAGATGGCTTAGGGTTTGAAACTGATCAAATCTCCTTGTTTGTCGAGTGGTACCTACGATTTGGAAGAAACAAAGAAACAGTTGTAGTGCTGTGAAGAACGGCTTGCTCTGTAATCGTTGCTTGAAGGTAAGAATTTCTCCTTTCTGAAATCAAATCCCGTATTTATCTTTGTCAATGTGAATATTTTCAAACAAATTTTTTGGTAGTTTCAGTTAGGGTTTCCAGGTTTAAAAACCAATTTGCATTTTTTCTTTTTTGGTGCGGTTTTTTGGTTTTTTGGTCGATTTTAGGGTAGTATAAGTCAGGTTTCAAAAAAAAGTTACATATTTCCAGGTCTGCCAATTCAGTAGGGTTTCGAATACCGGTTTACATTATGATTCTGTGGTTGTAAACTAATGATGCAGTAGCCAAAGTGGATGAGTACTACCTTAAGCATTTCTACTAGTAGGTATTTTCGTAAATAACTGATCGAGGAATTTGGCTTTGGGTCCACTTGAGTTCAATCGGAAACGGTCCAACGGTCAGGACACAATGTCTTTGGCTATGTGCTGTGTGTTTTTTAGCCTTCTGGGGCCGTTTGGGCCTCCAAATAGGCTTTCGAACCGTTATTGGGCTATTTTTGTTTCACTTATAACTTTTCGTAGGAAATTCCGTTTCAACCCATTCTTTTTTCAAAATTCTTGTTTTTTCCTGTATTTTATGGGTCTGTAATAATTTTAGTATGGTTACGTTATGCTTTCTGGGGTTAGAGTTGCGTCCTATATATTCGGTTGTTTGCCTCTCGGCTGAGGCAGTAGAGACTATCGTGTTTGTGATTGTCCTTGTCGCATCGTACTTCAATTTCTTATATGCTTCCCTGCATCAACTGATGTTGAACCTTATTTTTTCCATGTTTGTTATTTTCAGATATGGATGCTCTGTATTTCGACATAACTGTGTATTTTAGAGGTAATGTTTCAAGGATAAAAAATGTGAACCCTGAGAGGTATACCTATGTTGATCTGTTGGATGATGTTGCTGAAAAGAGTTTATCTACAATCCCATGTGGGAATTGTTGTGCGATCACATTGAAAAGCAAAATTCCTGAATCTAATGAAACCATAGTTGTAAGTTGTGACCTAGATGTTCTTTATATGTTTAGGTTCAACTCTCGAACTTGTCAAATTGAATTGATTGTTGATGTGGGTGAAGATGGTGGAACACTTGAGGTAGGAGGACAGGAGGGTGTTAAGAATGATGTAAGGGCCCATGATGTAATTGATCTCAGTGATGATGTAGTTGAGGGTCTTACAAGTGAAGCTCATAATGTGCAGAGAATTGAGGGTGTTAGTGATGTTGGTAAGGGTAGTAGTGTTGGCCAGTTTAAGAGTGTTAGGAAGCGTAATGATGTCACAAGGCGAGAGCATGATGACTATCTTGCAAGTTTGGACAATGATGAGGATGGTCGTCTTAGTGATCAGTCTGAACATAGTGATGAGGATTTCATTAACGATAGTGATCGGTCTGAACATAGTGATGAGGATTATAGCTTTCCCTCTGCTAATGAGGATTCTGGCAGTAGTACTGATGGATTCTCTAGTTATGAGTCTGATAATGAGGATGAGAGAGACTCTAGTGATGGGGAAGGGAAGAAAGGAAAGATTTATGTTGATATTACCAAATTTGGGCAAGAGTTTCATGTTGATGGTGAAGATGGGAAGGTCATATTGAAGGAGAATTTGTTATTTGAGAATGTTGACAAGTTTAGAGAAGCTTTGAAGGAGTACACTATCCAAAAGGGTTGTAAAATTATTAGGGTTAAGAATGAAAAGGGTAAGGTCACATGTCATTGTGCTGCCCTTGGAGAATTCATGCATCTCCTTTACCAGATGGCACCACATACAAAATTAGGACTTATCATGGAGAGCACACTTGCATATCTTCCACAAAAATTCCTGAGGCAACTTCTAAATGGATTTGTAAGAAGATGTTGAGGTGCTTGAGAGCAAATCCAAAAATGACCTTAGAATCAATGCAAGTTGAAGTGCAACATAAGTATGGAATTGAAGCATCATTTACCCAATTGTATAGGGCAAGAAGGAAGGCATTAGCAGAGATTGAAGGAAACCATGCAAAGTCATATTCATTACTTCCAGCATATGCATATGAAGTATTGAAGAGCAACCCTGGTAGTCTTGTTAAGATTAAAGGTGAAATGTTAACTCCAACCTCAACCCCGATGTTTCAGAGGTTTTTCATAGCATTTGATGCTATGATTACTGGTTTCAAATCTGGTTGCAGGCCCTTCATTGGGCTTGATGGTTGTCACCTCAAAGGGCCATATGGAGGTATATTATTGTCTACAGCAGGATTGGATGGAAATAATGGTTTGTTCCCAATTGTTGTTGCCATTGTGGAGATAGAAGGGAGTGAAAGCTGAAAGTTTTTCATTGACCATTTGCAGACAGCCTTGGATCATGGGAGTGAAGCCAAGCCTTGGACCTTCATGTTAAACATGCAAAAGGTAATCTTTGTTCTATTGTATTCAGCTATATTCAGTTTTATTCTGCTATATTCTGCTATGTATTAGTTGGATATGTAGCATTACTTTGATACATATTTTTGTGTTTTTATTCTATGTGTAGAGTATTGAACCAGTGCTTGTAGAGTTTATGTCTCAATCTGCCAATAGGTTGTGTTGAAGACACCTTTTTGCCAACTTTAAAAAGGTGCATTCTGGATTGTTGCTTAGGAAATGTTTTGGGAGGCTGCAAAAGCTTATAACCAGATTGACTTTAATCAAGCAATGGAAAGGATAAAAGACATATCAAAAGAAGCTCATAAATGGTTGTCAGATGTCCCAACTCATAAGTGGGCTAGGCATGCATTTGATGATAGAGTCAAGAATGATCACATCACAAATAATCTCACTGAGTCATTCAATAGTTGGTTAGGTCAACTGAGACATAAACCTGCCCTTTCACTTTTAGAAGGTATTAGAACTAAGGTAATGAGTAGGATCCAGAAGAGGTATGCAAAAGGGATGACATGGACTGGGTCAGTTGGATCACATGTGAAGAAGAGGTTGGCTAAAGCACAAAATGCCTCTAGGATCTGTACCTTGTTGTATTATGGTGGTGATGTGTATGAAGTGATAGATGATGGCCACACTTTTCAACTTAACATGAGTACAAGGACATGTACTTGTAGAGAGTGGCAAGTGGCTGGAATACCCTCTAGACATGCTGTTTCAGCACTTACACATAAAAAGGTCAACATTGAAGATGGTTGTGATCCAAGTTATAAACTTGAGGCATATATGCAATGTTATGGAAGCATGATACATCCAATTAGGAATCAGATGTATTGGGAACCTGATCAATTCCACAAACTGGATCCTCCACCTCTGAGGAGGATGCCTGGAAGACCAAGAAAGAATAGAATGAGGGAAGCTGATGAGGCACCTGCTGGGGCTAGTCACATGAAAAGGTCACAGACCCTTAGATGTACCAATTGCAAAGAGTTTGGGCACAATAGGAGGACATGTCAAAGGGCTCCAGTGAAGAAAAAGAAAGGTGCAATTAGCCAGGTACTAATAATGTGTTCCACTTCCTGTAACCATGTGTTATAACCCATTATAATCATATGTAAAATCAACCTCAGGGACAAGGGGATCAAGCCACACAAGGTCAGGCATCTCAAAGTGAAATTCCATCCCAGTGTGTTACACAAACTAAATCTACAGTTATGACTTTCACAGGCTCTAATGAGGTAAAAAAATAATGAGTTTTATCCATTTTTTGCCATTCATATTTGTAACCATTGTCTTTAATTTATCACTTTAACTATTGTAGCATGCTGGAAGCAGAGGAAGAGGGAGAACAAATGGTAGGGGTAGAGGAAGGGGGAGAAATACTTCAATTACACAAAATGAAGGTGGAAGAGGTTCCAACGAGGTATTCATTGTTTTGTCATTTTTTTTCATTTCAAGTCTTAACTGTTGTAATATTTCATTAATTGTTGTGTCACTTTCTCAAATGTAAAATTTCCCATTTACTATTGCAGAATGCTGGTACTAGAGGAAGAGGTAGAACAAATGCTAGGGGCAGAGGAGGGAGAACAAATGTGGGCAGAGGAAGGGGAACAAGTGGGAGCAGTGAGTATGCTCAGTTCTGAGACTTATCTGATCTATTTATGGACTTAATTACTAAGTAGACTGCCCTTATGAACTTAATTACTAGGTAAATGGTGCTATACATGGGTCTTAGTTGCAACTCACTTTTATTTTATATTTTTGTAAAGTGAGTTGCAACTGAGATGATTCTTTTGGTATAGATGCAAATGGTGCTGGTATAGATGCAAATGGTGCTAGTATAAATGTAAATCAGTGGATGCACGTGGCCTTTTTTGGGATGCACATGGCCTTTTTTTGTATGCACATGGCATTTCTTTTGGTATAGATGGTGTTGATACAATGGGTGATATGTATTAACTGGTATGTAATGGTTATTGAACAAATATGACATTTTAATATCACTACAACACGAGAGGCTTGTAGGGAGGATTTAGTTTCCTCGCTAATAAGCTGATTTCCTCGCAAAATGTATTTGCGAGGAAATTTTTTCCTGCCCGTTTTCCTCGCAAAAAGCTTGTAGCAAAAAGAATTTGCAAGGAAAAAAATTTCCTCGCTTATTCTGACCCAACTAGCGAGGAATTTTTTCCTCGCAATAGTTTTTCCTCACTAGACTAATACAATGTTTACAGAATAGGCGAGGAAATTTTTCCTCGCTAGACTAATTTTTTCCTCGCCAAATATTAGTTTAGGCGAGGAAATTTTTCCTCGCTAAAACTCTTGAAACTAAAAATAGATAGTTCTCCAGCTCATTTGCTTCCGCACGAATTCGAACCGTGGCCTCTTGTATGGAGGCATTCACTCCATCCATCACACCAACTTCCTTTCCAATTCAAACCTTTGCCTTTTTTATATATAAACCTTTTGTACATCTTTTCACCTCTCTAAATTTGTTTCTTTAAACATTTCTCTCTAATTTTAGTCCCTTCGTAGTGTTTCTTTAAACTTGTTTTTTTAAATTATTAACATTATTCGCTTTTATTGAATTTTTTTATAATTTAATGTTTTGTTATATATCTTTAATAAATATTTATACCTTTCTAAATTTGTTTATTTTATACTTCGTTTTAATTCTCTCTAAGTTTAGTAACCTTTTGTAGTGCCTAAATTAGTTTGAGCCCTTTAAATTTCTGCAAATACGATATTTTTTTTGGTGGGTTAATCTGTTCTTACTGTGTATATGCGCCCATAACAATTTTAACTCAACTACAATATTACAATAGTAATAATTTGTTATGTTTCTTTTTAAATGGGGTAAACCTTACATATTTTGAAAATAGATTAGTGATATTTTGAAAATACATTTCGCAATTATTAAGTACTTTATCTTTTGTTTAGCTTTTCATTAATTTTTTTTGTATGAATTAATAATCAGTTATCTCTACGAAAAGCAATCCATATATCCCATGCATTCTTTTTCTAAAAAGCACATCATTCATCCACAAACTTATAATCCCTATGTCCAATCCTTTTTTTGGGTTTATAACAGTCAAAAGAACAATACGATAGAATTGATGAATGCACTCTGTTACCTAGAGTGTTCTATTCCTTGGGTATTTATATACAAATACGGTTACAAGTGATAAGCTTTGCAAAAGATATTGCAAATGATAAAATATAACCATTGAAATGGCTAACATTATTAGGACTTCTTTTCTTGATCAATTGATTTGCACTGATTGGTTGACATCCCCCCGCAAGCTGATGGTCGAGGCATGACCTTCAAATTGAAACGCAGTGTCCGATGCGGGAAGATGCAAGTCCTTTTGTGTAAAAATATCGGCAATTTGATCCCTGGTGCTAATATATTGGACGGTTAAATCACCCCGAGCAACTTAAAAATCTTTGTATTCAAACAATAAATTTTAGTAGAATTTGAACATACTGACATTGTTAACAATTAATTTCAGTTGGGGAAAAGTGAATTCATATAATTCGTGTGAAACATATTTTTTATTTCATCAATTCAATGCGATTGGCGAGGAAACTATTTTTTTCCATTTATCACTTTTTTATTTTAACAAATTTGCTAATGATATTGAACTATGTAGTTGATTATCCCTTACCATCGTGATATTAAAGATACATGAACATAATTAATAATGACTTACATATAAAAAATTTAATGAGTCCTAAAAAAGGTGACAAAATATTTTTCGCCAAAAGGTTACATTTAGCAAAGAAAACAGATTTCCTCACAAAAAGGTTACATTTGGCGAGGAAATAATACAGTAATTTCCTCGCTAAATGTAACCCTTTTGCGAGGAAATTATTATTTCCTCGCTAAATGTAACTTTTTGGTGAGGAAATTAAATTTCCTCGCTAAATGTAACTTTTTAGCGACGAAATTGAATTTCCTCGTAGATTGTGTACTTTTAGTGACGAAATCTCTTTTTCTCGCCATATTTCCTCGCAATAGGCCTTCCGTGTTGTAGTGTATTATGCTACTCGTTTTTGTAAGTGTTGTGTTTGTATGAACTGTTACATGGTCAAATACTGAATGTTCCACTTGCATTACATACCCAAGTTCTCTTGCATTAGTAGAGTGACATTACAACAAAAGGCCCCTTGCATTACAAAACATAACCAGGTTCTAGTCTAGATATTTACTTCATAACTGTTCCTACTAACATTAGGATTGCAGTTATGGCTAGAATAAAGCTTGCAAGCACCAACACCATCACCATGCTAATAGTGGCTTCAATGATCAATAGCCTTGTGTTGACCCTCCCATCTGGGATTGTTGTGTCAGTTTCTTCGGCTATATCCAGGCTTGGTAGCTGGGATGTTGGTCTTGTCTGTGAAACATTATTGATCTGGTTGATTGGGTTGCACGCCCAGAAATCACAGCCCCCATTATCTGCATTTTTGCATGCGTAGTACAACCTTCCTGGATTCTTATCAGATTCTGAGATCTTCACAACAGCCCGATCTCTGCATTTGCATGTTCTATTCCTGTACCTTAGGTAGTTTTGGGTACCAACAGTGCTTGAAGTAGACATTCTTCAATTTTAGCATGTACAAAAACCAACAAATAAGTAGTTACATGTACTTATTTTTTCATAAATTTGAATATATAAACCATACATGGTGTTATACTTGTACATACCTGGAAAAGAGGAGAGAGAAGAAGGTTGTGAGTGGTGTGCTCCTCCAACTGATGGTGGAAGAAAATGGTGACAGGCATTGGTTTTTATACAGGTAATAGGTTTTGGCCCAAATTGTGGGAAGGAAACTGACAATTGGGGGGAAACTAAAAAGTGGACCAAAGTTGAGCCAGGGGTAGATTTGTCATGAAAAAATGTCTTTATACTGACCTCATCACCTTTATTGCTTTTCCGTTACGTCCAACAAACGGATGGGCTGAATTGCAGCCGACAACTAAACCAGAGGGGAGGTAAGTGCAATTTCAGTAACCTGAGGGGAGGTATTTGTAATTGTCAAAAACCTCAGGGGAGGTAAGTGAAATTTGCCCAAAAAAAAAAAGAAGAACAAAAAACAAATATCGGACCACCCACATGCAATGTGGTTGCCTTCTAGATTAAGCCAATGGCGTAGAAGATACTTCATATAAATCCTGTCACATTCCCTCCACTTTGCCTACTAAATAGCCCAATTAGTAGTTGAATAACCGAATGATCTTTCGGAAGTCTCTAACATCTTTCATGCGCCTATCTAATAACGTGTGCAACCCGCCTTCTTGGACCACCCACCCTCTCCCTCTCTCTCCCTCTCTCTCTCTCTAAAGTCATTCACACAACCAACCAACCCAGATCAAACCCACATAACCACTCAAAAAAACCAACACCCGTCAAACCATAATTCCGACCACCACAAGAAAAAAAATATGCCAAACACCGCCCAAAAAAATTATCCGGTGAAGCTTCTTATGGTGATTTTCATAATCACCACAACTTCCATGCCTATTGAGGGCATAGTCCCTCGAAAGCTCGATGATACTACTACTGTACCCACATCACCGGACGCGGGAGGAGTCAAGTGCGGTACTTGCTCTCCTTGCAACGAACCATGTTCCCAGAACCCTCCGCCGCCTCCACCACCACCATCGCTGCCACCACCGCCGCCGCCCAAGAAGCGGCCCCCACCTTCCGCTCCGTACTGCCCTCCGCCGCCTCCCTCGGGGTTCATTTACATCACCGGTCCACCGGGCAATTTATACCCGATAGACCCGTTTTTCTCTGGTGGCAAACGGAGTTTCGCCGTGGGGGTCTTACCATTGATCGGTTGTGGATTGGTGGTGGGGCTTCTTGCTTTTTGGTGAACCGACTATGGTAAAGATTCGAAGTTGCAATGAAAAAGTAAGACCTTTTTTTTTGTGAATTCTATGCAAAGTCTGAGCTTTTCAGATACTACCAAGGACAAGAGAATTCTTGCTTTGAGGAAATTTAATCCCCTGTGATGTAACTAGGCTTTATCTTAATTGTCTAATAATGAATATTTGATAATTGGAATAGCAATAACAATCATTTTCTTTCTTTTTCTTGTGCTTTGGCAAGGGTTTTATTGACCTCAGGTTAATAAAATAATATTCTGTTCTCTTTTCTTTTGGTGATTAATAGAATTCCCTTTTTTGCTACGCCTACATTTTATGGGTTTTTTTTTTCTCGATGTTTATCTAATCAATAAAGGAAGAAACCTAGGTTCTTCTAGTCTCATCACCCAATAGTTTTTTTTTGAAAAAGCATATCGGGAGGACTAATAGTGGAACTTGGGAAAAAAAGTAATTCAATGGCTCAAGAGCCTCCAAGTGATGGTCATACATGCACGTAGTCGTTGACTCCACATGAATATTTGTTTGTCGTGATTATAGCAGATCCATGTGATGGTGCCCTAGGAGCACCCAATAATATTTCCGATAAAAGGAAAATAATCAATCTACTTGGCCAATCTCAAAAAAAAAAAAATCTACTTGGCCAACCGCTTATCTCCAATTAAGTATAATGAGCGGAATGCTGAATAAATATTGAATACGGAATGCTAGCTTTTATTATCTTATATATTGTTAAACTTGAGTCTGTTATAGTTAGAAAATATATGTAATTAAGAAGCTATATACAATTAATTCCGTATTACATATGTTTATTGAATCCATAATATATGAAAGAACTGTGCTACACACACAGCAATTTGTGCACAGATTGTGCACAGATTTCATTGTGGGGCTCACCACGGGTCCCACACAAATCATTCGAGCCGTTCATTAAATGTAAAACATTTTTTCAAGGGTTTCCGTAAAAAATAAGCTCAATCCAATACATGTAAGTGTTTCATCCAACCATCTAACTTTTCATTCAGATTTCCGGATAATGAAAAGTTATATGATTGGATCGAGCACCTATAGATATCGGATTGAGATCATTTTTTACAAGGACCCTTGAAAAAATATTTTACATTTAATGAACGGCTCGGATGATTTGTATGGAACCCGTGGTGGACTCCACAATGAAATCTGTGTATAATCTGTGCACAGATTGTATGTGTGTAGACTTTCTGTATTTTTTTTTTTTTTGAAAGGCATGTAGACTTTCTGTATATGAAAGTAACATGTCACCCACCAGATACCATTTCCACTTCCCTCTCAATTAAAAATCTGGCCGTTGGGGGACCCACTCAGTTGTTGCCATGTCCTAGGCTTAGTCACACCATGTTTATGTTGTGGAAGAGACTCATTCCTTGATAGGAGCAGTCTATTCTTCCATCTAGCTTCTACTCTCTTTTTTCCCTCTCATGATTATTGTTCACAAACAGATCGTGACATGAAACGATGACACGTGTTATCTGTTACTCCCTCCGTCCCTTTTTAATGTTTAGTATTTTATTTTGGACTGTTTCTTAATAAGTGTCAATTTTGTAAAAATTCGTGGGTAAAAGTGGGTACATTTTCCATTTTGCCCCTAAAAGTAGATTCCATTTTGAAAAGTTAGTGAGTAAAAGTGTAATGATGATGCCTCCATAGAGGGTAAGTAGGAAAAGTTGATGTGAAATGTATAATGATGATATTTTTTTAATAAGTTGGAGTTTCGAAGCGAGACACTTAAAAAGAGATGGAAAGAGTAGTATTATTAATTGTGACGTTAGGAAGTGCGAGTAACTCAGGTGCAACGTGATCGATTGTGGGTGCAAATCCTACGTTGAGGAATGTGACACCAAATATTAATAAGTTGGGAAGAAGATTGGGGAATGTGACACCAAATGTTAATAAGTTGGGAAGAAGATTGGGTAGCATAAATGATTGTAATTAACTTGGAACAAAAATTATTCTACTTGTTTGTGACTCAGATTGAGATGGCCAATGTGGGTGCGAAAATCGTTTAGGTGTGAATTTTAAGATGATTGATAAAAGAGCACAACAAGGAAGTGCCGATTAATTACTTTTGTCAATTTTGTGACGTTAAGATTAGGACTAGTCTAGATCTCGATTAAAATTTGATTTTCCAAGATTTAGTTTCACTTATCCTATAAAGTTAAAAATCATAACGCGGGCTCGGGGGTTTGTTTTGAAGAGAGGCACCGAAAGGACATAAAATTTCGTTTTGCAAAAACATGATTTTCATCCTTTCTTTTTAGTCAAATTGAAATTATGTTAGAACTTAAACACAATTATTACAAGTACATAATATGGGATGTGTAACCCTTTTAGCATCGCCCAATAACTGCGGCATGATATAAGTTGGCAAAGTAGGGTAATCAAACATAGAATACAACAAGTCTGTACATTTGTTACGTACATTCTTTCGGCACATGCGTGACTAAAAAGGGCTCCTATTAGATGTAGAAGGATCCTGCGGGGTAAACCATTAGTATTAGTTTCACAATAGCAAAAAGCCAACTACCAAACAAACATAACCTTGTTAAAATGTGAAACATGTAAACTTCCAATTATGCCGCCCCCCAAGACAAAAAGAGAAAATTGAAAAAAACAGAGTCGTCGAAGGTTCCAAAAATACTACTACTCCAGTCCAGGTCCAGGCCATGTAATGTAACAACAACCTGATTCGATGTCAGAGAAAGCGTTAATGAGTACATTTTTTTGCTGGTTTCCCCACACCCCCCCCCACCCCCTCCTTTCCCGTTTTACCCTTCCCCCCTCCTCTTTTTCTTTCCAGTTTCTTCTTCTTTTTCTTCTACTTCTTCTTCTTCTCTATTCTCCCCTCCCATTCTTTCCGGTTTTAATTCTTCTTTCTTTTTTCCTCTTTCTAATTTTCAATTCTTTTCTTTATTTGTTTCCTTTCTTGTTTTCCCCCCTTCTTTTTTTTTTGGTTAACTCAAATTCTATTTTCAATTAACCACCACAATACCATATTTAAGACCAACGCTCCGCGCCCAAGCTAACATATCTTCTATACTTTCAAAAATCTATATAAAAAAAAAAAGAATATGTATAAGTACAACATTAACCAGTCTAAATATATTTTCTCTACTTTTAAAATAGGAAATTGATAATGCCAAAACAATTTGAGTCCGTGCTTGGATTGGATCCTAATTGTGCTAACTAAATTTTTTGCTCTAAGGTCTTTCAACGAGCACCTTAAGACTCTTTATTTGGTTTCACGTCTCTTTTAGGGTGTTCATTGAAAGGCCTTGCAGCCAAAAATTTATTACGACCATTTAGGATGAAATGTTCAAAAAAATAACATCTTCACACCAGTTTAAATGGATTGAAAATTGAAACACTTATTTTTTTAATTATATTTTTTAATATATATGTAGGGAAAAAAGGAAAAAAAACAGTCAGATTAATTTTGAACTATATTTTTGAATATATAAACGGTGTAAAAGAAATAAGTGTTTCAATTTTCAATTCGTTTGAACCGGTACAAAGATGTTATTTTTCTGATCATTACATCCTAGATGGTCATTGTAAATTTTTGGCTCTAATGCCTTTCAACGAGTACCCTAAGCCTCTTTATTTAGTTTAAAGCTCTTAGGGTGCCCATTGAAAGGCATTAGAGTCAAAAATTTATTACGACCATTTAGGATGAAATGATTAGAAAAATAACATCTTTGCACTGATTCAAACGGATTTTTAATGGATTTTTTAATATATATATATATATATAGGAAAAAAAGGAAAAGAAACAGTCGGATTATTTTTAAACTATTTTTTAAATATATAAACGGTGTAAAAAAAATATGTGTTTCAATTTTCAATCCGTTTGAATCGGTTCAAAGATGTTATTTTTCTAATTATTTCATTCTAAATGGTTGTAGTAAATTTTTTGGCTCTAAGGCATTTCAATGGGCACCCTAAAAGCTCTAAACTAAATAAGGAGCCTTAGGGTGCTCGTTGAAAGGCCTTGGAGCAAAAAAATTACTATGATCATTTAGGATGAAATAATTAGAAAAATAACATCTTTGAACCGATTCAAACGGATTGAAAATTGAAACTCTTATTTTTTTACACCGTTTATATATTAAAAAAATAGTTTTTACACCGTTTATATATTAAAAAAAGTGTTTTAATTTTCAATCCGTTTAAACAGGTGCAAAGAAGTTATTTTTCTAATCATTTTATCCTATATGGTCGTAATAAATTCTTGGTTCCAAAACCTTTCAATGGACACTCTAAGAAAATCCTGAAACTAAATAATGAATCATAGAATGCTCGTTGAAATGCTTTAGAGTAAAAAATTCATTATGACCGTTTACAATAAAATGATAAAAAAATATGATCTTCGTCCCGATTAAATTGAATTGAAAATTAAAACACTTAATTCTTGAATTATATTTTTTAATATAAAAAGGGTGTATTTATAGAAATTAAATAAATAAGATAAAAGTAATTAAATAAAGAAAGAAATTAAAAACGGTAAGGAGAGAGAGAGAGAGAGAGAGAGAGAGAGAGGAGGAGGAGGAGGAGGAGGAGGAGGGGGGAGGGGGGAAGGGGGTAATCCCGGAAAAGGGACGTGGGGCCGGGGGGGTGTGGTGTCAGGGGAGGGGAATAGCAATTTGCTTTTTTCTACCAGTAGAAAGGTAAAGAGAATCAACTTGGGCAAATTTCACTGATCTCCCCTGAGGTTTCTGACACCAACAGATACCTTCCCTGAGGTTTCTGAAATTTCACTCCCCTCCCCTCCTTTGGCTGACAATGCCAAAGGACCCCCCTCCGTTAATCTGCAGCTGGAACTTGGATGGAAAAGATGATGTCATTGTACACTAACTTATAATATACCCATATTACCCTCACCCTCACTCTCCTTTGTATAAATATATCCCCTCATCAATATTTTTTCAGAGGCAATTAAAATTGAGATAAGAAACCAAATCAGAGGAAAAAAAATTTTGAGGTAAGAAACCTGTGGTAAAAAAATACAGAGGCAAAAACTTTATTTCTAAAAAAACATTTCTAACATTTCTCATCTCTCTTCATTTTTCTTCCCCCTCCTAAAACCTGTGGTGCTCGAGAAACCATGGTTTCTTCAGCTTCAACTAAATCACATGCAATAGCAGCAATACCAGGTACAAGTGCATTTACAACCTAAAAGCAGTTATCAATGTGACAGGTTCAAAGGCAAACTAAACTTCTTTGCCATCATATGCAAATTCCATACATCCAAATAGCAGTCAAAAAACATAAGTTTGAAGTTTACAGTCATCCATATTACAAAAGAGGGCTAAATCACAGCATAATCAGGGCTATACAAAAAGTTGTGTCCAACACAAGATCACAAAAGTACTAAATCTATTTTGCCCTATACAAAAAAGTGGTATCTAAATATACTACCACATTAGCCCTATAGTACCATATACAAAAAGTTAGTCTTCAATATGTTCAATCAGCTCACAAAAAAGTCTCAAACTCCATGTCATCTGCAAGGCAAAGTGTGACTGAACTGTTACGAGATGAATTGAAAATAAATACATGCAATAAGCAATTGAAATGTTTGCTACTCACTTAGAAAAGAGACCACTCTGACGGGTGGCTTTGAGTGACACATTGTGAAGGTTGTGTCTGTGATGTACCCACTTGATTTCCCTAAATTCGTTCCAATAGATATATAAGCACATGAAAACTATAACTTGCAAGTGATGAAATTAAGTACACTTGGTAAAAAAATAAAAAGTACTTCTTACTTGAGGTGTGGTACTTGTGTTTCTGCCCCTCCCTCTGCTAGTGCCCCTCCCTCTTGATCCTTTGCCTCTGTTTATGCCCCTAGTTGTACCACTACCATTACCACTGTTGAAAGTATGTGTTTCCCCCATTTCATTGCCACTTGTAGAACCTCTCCCACTGTTTCCTCTACCTTTGTTGCTTGGTCCCCCTCTACCCCTAACTGGTCCTCCTTGACAAGTCCTTTTGTTATGCCCAAACTCTTTGCACCGCATGCACTTAACAGTTTGTGACCTCTTTGATTGACTTGTCTCAGCTGGAGGTTCATCAACTGCTCTTTTTCTAACTTTCCTTGGCCTACCTGCAGATCTTCTAAGGGGTGGTGGGTCTAATGGGTCACCTGGAATTATTGTCCACATTGAATGATCAAGGATTGGGTGTATCATACTCCCATGTGCTCTTAAGTACATCTCCTTAGAGTAGTATGAGTGAACAAAGTTTTCCACGTTCTTCCTATCCTTCATTATTGCAGCCATTGCATGCTTGCATGGAATCCCAGAGATCTCCCACTGTCTACACACACATTCTATCCTCCCCAAGTCAACCAAGTGTCTGACCCCATTGTCCATCACATCATACTCTGTTCCACCACAATATTCTGCCTTACACTGCCTTGCTTCCCTCCCTACTTTGATCAACAATTTTTTTACGTTTGCTGTTATCCCATGTGTCCATGCCACCCCCTTTTGATGTCTAGTTTGGATTCTAGACATGACTTTACACCTTATACCCTCTAACATGGTGAGAATTGGCTTTCCTCTAAGATTGCCAAGCCAATTATTGAATGATTCAGCCCCATTGTTAGTGATATGATCAGACTTCACCCTATCATCAAATGCATGCCTTGCCCATGAGCTGACTGGAAGTTTGACCAGATAACCATGTGCCTCTATGTTTAACTCCTTAATTGCAGCCATTGCATCATTAAATTTCCTTTGGTTGTAGGCCCTAGCAGCTATCCAAAATTATTTTCTTAGAGCAAGGCCAGGGTATTTTGCCTTGAAATTATTAAATAAGTGTCTTGCACAATTTCTGTGTGAGACCTCAGGTAATAAATGTGCAACAACCCCATCCAGTCCCTTTTGTTGATCACTCATAATGGTCCAAGGCCTATTCTGTCCACTAGCCCTAATTATGGTTTGAATGTGTTCAAGAAAAAAACCCCAACTTTGATTATTCTCACTTTCTACCACTGCCACAGCAAGAGGAAATAGCCCATTGTTACCATCTAATGCCACAGCAGAAATTAGGACACCCCCATAAGGACCCTTAAGGTGACACCCATCCACCCCTATGAAAGGCCTACATCCATTCAAGAATCCCTTTATCATACCAGCAAATGAAACAAATAGTCTCCCAAACATGGGATTTTGGGTGGGAAAAGGCCTATTATAGTCCATTTTGATCAAACTTCCAGGGTTGGTCTTCCTAACCTCTACAGCATAGGTTGGAAGAAGCTTATATTGGCCACCATGACTACCCTCAAGCTCATCCATACACTTCCTTTTTGCCCTATAAAGTTGTATCTTAGATGACTCAATGCCAAACCTACCATTCAATTTCTCTTGCATGCCATCCAAATCAAGTTGTGGGTTCTCCTTGAAATCCTTGAGAAGTTTCTTTGCTATCCAAGTAGAATTAGCATCCTCATTATGGTTAACCCTAGTACATGTGTGCTCAAGTGTGTATGTCTTAATCTGGTAGGTTATCCCATCTGGAAGTCGGGAAGCATGAATCCTCCAAGGGCACCCCTTAACATCACAATGTGCAGTTACCCTAGCCTTCTCATTTTTGTCCCTCACTATCTTAAACCCTTTCTCCACTGTGTAGTCTCTAAGCTTGGCCCTAAAGGCATCCACATCAGCAAAAATCATTTTTTCCTCTAATACAACCTCTCCCTCACAGTCCACATAAGGTTCCTTCCCATTATAACTTGTATCAAACCCAGTCCCATGCTCTGTACCCTCATCACTCCCACTAGACATGTTGCCCTCATCATCACTTGATTGGTAGTCACTAAGTCCCTCATCATCTACCCCACTAATTTCAACCATAAGTCTACCCCCATCATCTGATTCTACCTCCCCTTCCCTATCCAAATTCCAATCATCATCCTCATCATTATAACCATATACATGGCCATCTTGGGTTGTTTCTACCACCTCCACATCTTCTCCATCCACCTCACTAGGGTGCTCTACCTGACATGGATTGGGCGATTCCACTTCTACAAATAAGTTCAATGTGCTAGGAACACCATCAAGATGAAACATATCAATGAGGGATTTGTCACTGTTAATGTCAATCCTATACCAAGGAGCAGGAAGTTTACAAAAGATCGAGATTGCTAACCCTAACCCAGTGGGATAATGAGACAATAATTTCTCACTCACATCAGCAAACAAGTCAAAATAGCAATACTTATCAGGATCAATGTTACTTAGCCTAGCAACTTTTCCCTTATGGTTGATGATGAAATGAAAATAAGCAGGAGGCATGGCTGAACCAAAAACACCAAAAAAAATGCATGGATTATTATACATTCAAACTTATTTCTATGGAATTCAAGCAAGATATGTAAAGTCTAGCAACAGTACATGAACTATTCACATGCAACCATTTGTTACAAACAGAATCATAGACATTATGAACCACATAACAGCAATCAACAATATAATGTACAAAGTATATTTTCGTTTCACCAAAAAAAAAAAAAAAACAATATAATGTACAAAGGGAAAATAGAAAAGCCCCAAATTTCTGAAACCCTCTTACGGGTGTTCGGACAAATAAGCCAAAGAGGCTTATTTTTTGTCCTTATTCAAATTTTTTTTGTATCACTTGGCTTATTGTCAATTTTTGGGGGATTATTGCATCCTCACGACAATAGGAATCTAAAAAGTAAAAAATTTTAACCGAAATCCAATTTTTTTGAATAAAGACGAAAAAAAATTGAATTTCGGTCAAAAAATTTTACTTTTTAGATTCCTCTTATCGTGAGGATGCAATAATTCCCAAAAAAATTGACAATAAGGCAAGTAATACGAAAAAATTTTGAATAAGGACAAAAAATAAGCCACTTTGGCTTATTTGTCCGAACACCCTAACTTAGTCTTTGGATTGAGTGACGCACTAAGTAAAAAAAATAGAAGCCATATTTTTTATTTTCAAGAAAAAAAAACAGTCCACACCAAGACCAGGTAAAATATCAAATAACAGAAATGAAGTTGCTATAACCATCCATCTCAAGCCCGGATTCCACCACAGCCTCTGTTTTGGCAACCCAGAACCATGTAGCATAAAAATACTATCAGTTGCTGCAATAAACTAATTAATACTAATTAATACTCCATAAATTCCATAGTGATACAGTTATACTTACAAGCCGTAGAGATCAACATCAGGCATACAAAAAGTCCCCAAAAGAGCAGCACCAAATTCCTAACAATCACAAATTTCAATTTCAAGGGAAAACACAAAAGTCCCAAATATACAAAACCCTAACTTCTCAGATTTAACAAAAACAAAGCAAAATTGCAGAAAAACCTAAAATGGTCATGGTTACATGCACTAGTTACAGAAGCCATATTTGGATTAAACCACAAATGTTCACACCCTAACTAATCGGATTAACCAAAACAAATTGCAGGACAACCAAAAAAACCCTAAAAAAAGCCCCAAATTGATTTCGCGTGATGCATTGCATTACAGGACGCATTAACAAAATATCACAACAATAAACCAAAAAAAACCATGGATTACAGCCATATCAAAGGAACAAAAAAGCCCCAAATTTTGAAACCCGAACTTACTATTCAGATTTCACTACAAAACCCGAAAAAACTGTAAAAAAGAAGAAGAAGAAGAAGAAAAATCTAATAAACTTACCTACACTATTTAGGGTTTACATGATTACCTGTATTAGCTTAAAGGATGAATCGTTCTTAGAGAGTTGGAGTCCCACGATCTTCTTCTTCAAAAACGACCCACCTTCTTCAAGTGTTGGAGAAGAATCGCGAGCATCATCTTGCTATCGTCTTCTTATTTGATCTGATCGTCGTTCCTCATCGTTTCATCTTCTTCTTCTCTTTCTCTCTCTCTGTCGATGGGTTTCTCTCTCTCGCTCTCTCTCTCTCTCTATGTCGCTGTGTTGAGAGCAGAGAGTGTATCGAATGGAGAGAAAATATCTCCAAGTGTGACTTTATATACATAAGGGCAATTTCGTCTTTTCAGGCTCATTTAACTGTCAACTTAACGCCGTCTCAATTAAATTGGCGGGAAGGGGGTCCTTTGGCATTGTCAGCCAAAGGAGGGGAGGGCAGTGAAATTTCAAATACCTCAAGGGAGGTATCTGTTGGTGTCAGAAACCTCAGGGGAGGTCAGTGAAATTTGCCCAATCAACTTCGGTTACACCAAATTCCTACCAGAAAGTCTACAGTTTTCGATCGGAAAATTCCAATCGGAATCCCGACGTCTTGCTTGGCATGCTCCGGCCATCAGACGGCTGATCCGAGCCGTCCAAAAATTCTAAAAAAAAAACCCGAGTGGGCTCTTGCAAGAATAAATGGCATCCGACGTTTGTAAGTGGCCGATCCAAGCACTCCATTTTTGGCTGATCCAAACAATTCATTTTTGGCCAATCCAAATACAAAAATAGAGTGCTTGGATCGGCTACTTACACATGTCGGATGCTATTTATTCTCGCGGGAGGGCCCACTCGGTTTTTTTTTATAGAATTTTTGGACGAATCGGATCGACCGTCCGGTGGCCGGAGCGTTCCCGACAGGACGTCGGGATTTCCCGATCGGGAAGTGTAGACTTGCTCAATTCCTACCGGGGGGTCCACATGTGCACCATTTGTGATCTGTCGAAGCATAAGTCCCTGTGCAGTACTGTCTGGTGGGTGGGGTGGGGTCATGTCATGTCATGACTCATTGAATTGAAGCTCGTTTCGTGTTTGGTAGTCCAACCATACCTATCCGGTACAACTGGCTTCTCTCCTCCTTCCTTAAAACCAAGGCCACACCCAAGATATTTTTGTGCAATTTGGTCAAATTCTTGAGTGATCAGCAAATTAACCAAAAGATACTGATGATGTAAAAATTATTTTTGTTGGTACTAAAATTTCAGCGCATAAAAGTCTTGTACACTATATATGGTACAAGCCTTTTGGGCATTAGAATTTTCACACCAATAAAAATAATTTTGGCATTATCATTTCTCTTAAACGAAATTAATATTGAAGTACTATCACAATTGCCCTAGTAATTGTGCAGTTATATATGGGTTATTTGAATTTGCGAGTTTTAAGATAAAGTAGATTATTCCATTGTATGGCAAGATTAAGAAATACTCATTAATGAAGGAACTTGGGGATAGTTGCGCTCCTAATATGGACTCTATTATTTTGAACTCAAGAGTATAATTCGAATTCTATGACCTATACAGCTCGATGAATAGAATATCTTTGTAAAAAAAATCTATAACCTATACAGCTCGATGAATAGAGCATCTTTGTAAAAAGATTTAGGTCAATGTATAGGACCAGTAAGAACTTGGAAAAGGTAACTAAAAGCAAGAAGTATGGGGGATTGGGAATCAAGAGGCTTATGGAACATAATCAAACACTACTTGCTAAGTGGTGGTGGAGATTCAACAAAGAAAAACAAGCTTTATGGGTGAAGGTATTTCCGGGCTAGTATGGGCTGAGTGAGGAGTGTCCTTTACCAAGGTTGAAACCTAGTGTCCTTTACCAAGGTTGAAACCTAATCAAAAGGCATCCGTGATATGGAAAGACATTTGTGAAGTTGGAAACCAAGCTTCTAGTCTAAATGAAGTCATTCAAGGGGGATTCAGGATACATTTATCATCAGTTAATGTGCTCAAATTCTGGAAAAAATGAATGGTTGGAGGATTTTGTTTTTAAAGAAGTTTTTCCTAGATTATACAACCTTTATACGCAGAAGAATGCTTCAGTTAGGGAAGTTTATGGAATCAGAGAAGGAATCATGTGGGATCTGCAATTTAAAAGATTATTATCAATATCAGTGAGGGAGACAGCAATTGAATTCGTTGTCGCAAAGATTACATGGAGTTGTTTTAAATTCAAGCAGGGAGGATTATCTGGATTGGGAATGGAGTTTTCTCTGTAAATTCAGCTTACTCTAAGGCCCCGTTCAGTTATCAGGAAAGTACAGGAAATGATGAGAAAATCAATTTTTCCGTAACTTTTGTAGTGTTTAGTTGGCAGGAAAGTAGAGAAAAACTCGTTTTTAAGTTTTCCTGCAAGATTTACTTTCTTGCAAAAGTGATCCGGCCAAAAGCATAGGATTTTGCATTACAAGAAAAGTTTTCTCCATTGTGGGGCCAAAATAATTGGCAAGTAAGAATAAAAGTGAATGATGCCAATACTAAAAAATACGAATTAAGTTCTTAGAAATGCACTTTGAGATTTACGTGAGCAACAACAATTTCGACTACTATGGTGCTTTCTGAGATAATTGATCTGGAAAAAGATTGGTAGTTTATTTTTTTGGAAGTATTTATTTATCTTGTCTTTAGTCTTCAATTTTGTTTTATACTAACTAATTTTCAGTGAGTTTTTGCATCGGCAACTAATCAAGCACGGTTGTTTAATATTTATTTATTTAGTTATCATCTACTTATTTTTTAAACTTCGTTTGTATGGTTGATTATCAGAGAATGTCAATTTAAATGGGGAATTTGCATAACCATTCAGAATATAGCAAATTGAATATGGAATTGCAAGTCGATTTTTTAATTTCATGTTAAGGCATTGCATTAAATAAAATACATTTTTCGTATGTGTTAATTTTTGAAATATGATAGCCTATTATTTAGCTCTCAAAGTTACTTTTATTTAAAATTAGCCATGAGAATTAAAATAAAAAAGTTTCTCATAATTGTCTTTTTCCGGCAAATGAACCACTAAACTTTAGTTTTTCTGCAAAAAAAAATTGTCAAATGAACAGTCACAGGAAAATAGATTTCTTTTTCATTTATTTCACTTTACTTAACTTTTCCTGAGAATAACTTTCTGGTACAACATTCCTGACAACTGAACGAAGCCTAAGTGGGAGGATATATCTCATGATCTGGATAGGAGAAAAGAATCTATTTGGAGGAACGTCTACCCTCCAAAGACAGAGGTTTTCTTATGGCTTGTGATGCAGGGGTCCATAGCAACAAGGTCAGTCCTAGCAAGAAGAGGGATGTTATCAACAGATGAGGGATGGAGTTATGTCCGCTATGGTTGATGGCAGAGGAAACTCCTCAGCACCTGATGCTTTTATGTAGATTTTCATGGAGGGTGTGGGAAGTAATTCTAAAGTGGTGGAACATTTCTTGGGTAAGCCCTAGTTCAATCATTGGCCTTATTGATTGGTGGTTCGATAATAATTTCTCTAACCTTAAGAAATCGATTTGGGAAGCTTGCTTTTATGCTGTGATGTGGTCTATTTCGTTGGCAATGAATGATAAGGTGTTCAACAACTCTGAGCTAGAGGTTAGAGCCGCTATTTGGATCAAAGCGAAATTCGATAGTAAGCTTTATCAAGTGGAGGACTTCAAAAGGGCTTTGGATGGAATTAATCAGAAGAATTAGATACTGAGATGTACTCATTTTAGGTGTTTTTCAGTTTCTCATCCAATCTTTTATTGGATGTCCTTTTAACTTGTATTTTAATCTTTTGTTCAATGTACCCTATCGATCTTAATAAAATCTTTTTCGTTGTGCCGAGCAAAAAATAAAAAATGGGACCAGTAAGAACATGATTGGATATATTTGAGAGTATCTTGAAAGTGTGTACCAATATCATAGTTATTGTTCTTTTCTTCGACGACAATGTTTGCATAAATTTTCACCAAATACAATTTTCAAACTGCAATAGAAGACAAATTCTTTTAAGTGTATATTTTGCAAAAATCATATTTTCTATTGCTAAAATCAATACATACTCTTTTCCCAAAGTTTACAAATCAAGTACTAATCATTATATATATTTTGGGCTATATACTATATATATATATATATAGTAACCACTTGCGACTGTGGGGCTATGCACTAGTCTCCCATTATATTTTGTTTTGGTTTAGTTAAAAATAATCGTAAGTGGTTACTATAGCACAAAAAATATCTATTCTAGATCAAATAATTGGCAGCTCGGCTCAAGTTTCAAGCCAAAAAAAGCCGGGACTTTAGGAGTCATAGCAGGGCCCAAAACATTAAATCTTGAAATATGATTCTCATATTCCTTATTAAGGTTACGGTTATGCCACTTTACGGTATTGATTAAATGCTATTTTTGATTATATGGTAATGTGGGTATTAGGCACCACGCCTAGATGGCTAAGGTGCATGTGAGGGTGAAAGTCCCCACCTCCCACACGGTCGCGGGTTCGAATACCGCTTGCGGAAAGTAGTTCGGGGAACCAGATGCTGTGTGTAAATCTCCATCCTAGCTAAAGCAATCTCAAATAAGAATATAAGATAAGTATGTAGCTGATCTCTGATTCGCAATAATTATCCAGGTCAAGAGTTTAAGCCCTGATAATACGAAATTAAAATTGATTAATTTGTTGCTTGTTAGAGACCTTGTTCAAAATAAAAAATAAAAAATTTGTCCCATTCTCTTATGAATGTCTGAGTCCGGCCAGTTATAAAACCACATTTGTACATAGAGGCTTTTTTAGCATATGCCAGCAAAAATTGGATTAAAAAAAAAAAAAACTTTCTTATTTTGCATTATCTACAGAATTAAGTGAAAAATGCAAAACAAAAAGGGAAGAAACAAATCATTGAGTGCAGGGACGGAGGCAGGAATTTTTATGCGAGGTGAGACAAACTCAGACAATATCTAAAAATTAAATTTCATTTTCTATGTTTTAAAGAAATAAAGAGCGATATTGAAACATTATCGATATCATGTGTCAATGATAGGCAGTATTACGATGGAAATGTAATAATATACCAGTATTTGTGAATAACAATACGTAGTGTACCAGGATTAAATTTATTCTATATAGTTAAATTATGAATCAAATTTTACATACTTTTCATTGAATACGTGACAATAATAAAAAGTAATATAAAACCATTATATGGTTGGGCCAGACCCTATTGGACTTGAAAGTAGTAATTTTAAGGACTATAGTTCCAAAAAAGTAATTTAAAGGGCTTTAAAGTAAAAGTAAATTAGAAAGGCTACATTCAGAAATGTCACTGTTTGAGAAGAGAGGACAAAAATGCAACTGGTCTCGGTCTGTCCAGATGAATGGACAGTGTGTGTGTCAGAGAGAGAGAGAGAGAGAGAGAGAGGTGGTTCAACAACTACTATTATCCTTTTCAATACTCAAACTAAATTTGTTATTTCAAAGAGCCCCATTTTCTTATTTAACTTTGGTTATGGTACTTATGTGTAGTATTATTTAACGGTTTGCACTTTAGAACCTTTTGGGCGGAATAATTACTTGAATTCTATTATTATTTCCAAGCCTAAAGATACAACTAAAGAACTTATATATATTAATATTCCTGGGCTTGGATTATTTTTTGTCGTACCTACTAGCTACTACATGTCAAAGTCGGTGTTTATTAAAGCATAGACATCAACAAAATATTCTTCGCACCAACACCGATATATTTAGTAAGCGTGCCCGCGCCACCAACTAATTAATTCACTTTTCCAATCTCCATTTATTTAGAAGCGATCTTACTTTGGGGTTTTACGCTCCATCTCAAGCCCACTTTGATGAACGAAACTCTTTTTTTGTCCTTTTGTCTTTGTTATACATAGAACACGCGGAGAAAAATAAATCATATTAAAAATCAAGTTGATCTGCCCAATCAACATGATTTAATTTTGAAGAAATTAATTTGTCTTGAGAAAGAACATGCATGCTGATCACATGCCCAAAGAACCAAAAATTTTAAATTTATTTAGGACAAGTTTGAATCGATTCGGTAAAGATTATATAATAATGAAATGTAGATTAAATTTTTTAAAATTTGGTGTTTTAAGTTTTGGGACCACATTCACATGCAAGTCCCACTTATTAGTCGTTCAGTACTGAATATATGTGTATCTCCAAAAACCTCCAGCTGTTCCTTTGCCTTTGCCTTTTGTTTTCTGTTTCTTCGATCTTTGCGTGTGGACTCAATTTTATGTGTGGAATGAATGAAGGAAGGAAGGAAGGAAGGGAATTATATATCACACTTCCAGACTCAGCAAACAAAACAATCATGGACCACCCTTCCTTCAACAACAAATTAATTCTTCGTTTTCCCCACCCCACCCACTTGATCTATCATGGGCCTCACAAAATTTAAGGAAAGAACCATTCAAACTAATTCAGTTAGCTAGCTAGCTAGCTAGCTAGGCACAGTTAAACAAAGCTAGCCTAGCTACACCAAATATATATATATATATATATATATATATATATATATATATATATATATATATGTTTATAAGTTATGTTAATCTTTCAAGTAAATAATCAAAAATTAATCCATTATCAGAAAAATCTAAATTATAATCCCGCAAAACCTTGCGATCCAAAATGTGAAACAAGTTCTCCCAAACACTCTAGCTAGCTAGTTTATTTAATTCAAAAATTGATGATGAATACGCATGGTATCATTTTTGAATAGGTATCTTATTTCGGTTTTCTCGCTTATTTGACACCCCCAAAAAAAAAAAATGTATAATTATCGTAAAACTCTAATTTGTATATTAAATTTGCTTATTTGGATCCATAGTGCGTTACAAATGCAAATTAACACAGCCACTGTTTTAGTCCACTAATTAAATAAAAGTGGTGTTGAAATCTAACCACAAACGAGACCTTTCCCTCCGACCAAGTCAACTGAGCATAATTGTGTCTATTGTCTGGTAGTAGCTGGTACAACAATAATATTGATTTATCTTTGAAATTATTGGGCTAAAATATTTTGCTGGTGAAGTGCGTCAATGAGTGAACAACTGCCCCCACAGAGTTCTTGAAAACTACTCCAACGTCTCAAAAACGTAAAACGTGAGAAACACAAAATTTTCTCTAAATGTCAGTTCTCTTTACCAAACACGTGCGTACGCCAATCATTCAAGCTAAAAACCAAAGCAAATGAGCTTATTTTCAAGTGATATGATATCGTAGTAATGATGAGATATTTTTATAAATAACGGGTATAGGAGGGATGGTGGTGTCTTCCTCCGGTTTGTTTTTAATTTTTCGGCCATTTTTCGGGCACATTTTGATGATCACCTTCATTCATTGTATAGAGCTCGGCAAGAACTTCCCCGAGCTCTACAAAATGAACGGAGCCGATCATCAAAGTGTGCTCGAAAAATGACTAAAAAATTGAAAACGGACCAAAGGGGGACACCACCACTCCTATACCCGTTATTCATGAAAGTTTCTCTAGTAATGATATACTTAGGCCGAGTTTTCCTACGGCCTAAAAGACTCAACAGAGCTAAAAAGGCTTATTTTTCTTTCCTTCACAAAATAAAAACAAAAAACAAAAACAAAAACAAAAATAAAGTTTCTTTTAACTCGTTTAGCCCCTTTAGCTCCGTAAGAAAACTCGGCCTTATTTGTTTGAAAGAACAAATTCTAAAGACTATAGATATAAAAAGGGAAATGGTTTTTTTCTAAAAAATGCATAAAGATAAATGGGGTTCGTGAAAATTGTTTCCCATATTAGAATCGTAAAATATAGTATATAGCTTCATGAGGGTTTTTTGGTCAATCAATAGAAAGATCATTATGGCTCCCGCTATAGCCGTTGTTGGATGGCCTGGTACTCGCCTAACGGTAAGGTGTAGCATCGCGGCAGTTTGGTGTGGTGGGATCTTGGATGCAACTCTGATTGGGGTGGCCAGTGGAGCTTGGTGGTTTTCGGTAGTGGCTAATCGGCGGTGGTGGTTCTCTATTTGTTCGGTGGGGCAGCGGCGTAAAGCTTAGGGTTAAGTTTTGAATTTTCTTTGGGCTAAGCTTTATTGTTTAATCTGGGCTTTTTAGGCCTTATGGATGTTTGAGCTATATTTGGTTTTAATCTAGGCACTTTAGGCCTTAAAGTGTTGTATTGGGTTTTGTCCTTCTGGCTGTATTTTCCAACGTTTTCTTGGAATTCCTTTCCATTTCCTTAATAAAATATTACTTTTTCCGATAAAAAAAAAAGATCATTATATCATGCATGAATTACAAAATACAAACCACGAGACACTATATCAATTGTGTATCAATTGGGTGAGATTTTACGAGATAACCAAATCCATGACTCAACCACCAAGATAAATAGGCCCATCAAATTGACTACAATCACTAAAAGCTCAACCCAACTACAAGCCCCATTAGGTGCAGAAATAATCTCAATAAATACAAGAGGAAGAACACCCACATACAAGTGGAGAGACTAAAACACCTGGCCTCCTAGTGAAAAGCAAAAATTTTGACCAACTAAGCTAGCCCCAATTAGCTAGTTAGTTTCATGTTAATCACGATCAATCCTTTCTTACTCACATTTGCATGTCATGCTAATGTGAACATGCAGTGAGCGTGCCATTTTTAAATTGTATATATTATTCAATTCATAATGTTTTAGGCGATTTTTTGAACTTTGTTTAATAAAATTAAACTCTATCGAATAAGATCAATATTACTTATAAAAAACATTATAGATTAAAAGATATAGTTAATTTTTTCATAAGGCTGGAATAGTGAAAGTGCCAAACTTTATGGGACGGAGAGAATAATTCTTTGGTTAAATTTTTTGCTCCTACTTGCTCTTTGTTCGGTAAAGTCAGTATCGTAAGTTATAGTAAGTGAGGTATGAACCCCTGTCAAATGCATGAAAATATATGGTGCCTATAATTGTATTATCACTCCACTTGCATGTCCACTTACTCTTAAAAAAAGATTTTTTGTTTTTTTTGTTTTTGAAAAGAACTCTTAAAAAAAGATAGTCAACTAATTCCTATATAAAAATTGTACCGTGCCGAAGCCAAAAGCCCATGTGAAAACCTATGCATGCATATGCCTACAAATTTCATACAACTAAAGATGCAAAAAATCCTCTCAATGCATACACGTTTCACCAGTCAAGTCCAAAAACAAACTAGGGACAAAACAAAATACTCATATACTTCATCCTTATCTCTCTCCATTCTCATGTATGCTAAAGTGCTATTTGTTATCTAACTAAAGTTTTGTTTTTATCTGGTCGTTGTCTAGTACTACTTAGAATAAAAATCACACTAATTAGAACAAGAAAAATACTCTAGTTTAGTAGCTAAACAATGAGGACAAATGTGACCCTTTGGTCACCGAAAGGCATCTAAAAATTTACCTAAACTCTGATTTTTTTCTCCACCCTACCTCTTCGGCCTTTTCTCTTGAGCCCCACCAAACGACTCAAAAATAAAGACATTTTGTCATTCTTTCCCTTGCTAGGAAAGTTTTCAATACACATCTCTTTAAGGTGTGTACCATATGTATTTATTGTGTGGTTCATATTGTGTCACCTCATAAAAAATTTCTTGTTGGACTGGTCATTCATAACATTTTATTTCGTATTGTAACTTTTATACTAAAAATTCTTAACTATTCATCAATATAATTCGTAACTTTTTAGCAATAAATTGATAACATTTTAAAAATCATAATATTTTAATATGTTTTAATAAAAGTGCATATGATACATAGTCAAATAAAGAATGTATATTATAGCACTTCCCTTGTCTGCCTAACTCCACTCATCCTTTTATTTCCTCCCAGGCCAGTATCTCTCTCATACCCCTTCCCCTTCACTCAACATGACTCTAAACTCCAAACAATTCCTCTCCACCCTCTTCTTCTCCCTCTCGATACTTTTCAATTTTCCGGCGCCGGCGACACCCCAAGAATGCCCATACCCATGTTACCCGCCACCGACCGGGGCTGGAAACAACCCACAAACGCCACCTTCAACCGCCTTAACTCCGCCCTCCCAAACAGGGTTCTATTATCCACCTCCTGCAGCCTTTGTTAACCCTCCACCTAGTGGGTATTTCCCCTACTCGCCCCCTAGTACTTTCGGTATCTCCCCTCCACCCCCTGAGTCAGTTGTGCCGTGGTTTCCGTACTACTACAGGAAGCCTCCGTTTCAGTCCGTTGATCAATCATCATCAAATGCCGTTCGAAGATCAGCGATCGTGATCGTGGTGACCCATGTTCTCTGTTTTCTTATTTTCCTTTCTGTTTTGTAGAAAATGAGAAGTAGGATCTCAACTTTGGTTTGGGTGGAACTCTCCATACCCATATCCTCATTATTCTTCCAAACTTATCTTTGTGGGTCCCTTACAGAGTGTCATTAATAATCGAAACCCTTAATCTCATCAATTTCACATAGAAAAGATTGGTGGAGAAAAAAACAGTTTGATTAGACATTGGTAAGCATTCGAGCGATTGCTATGTTACTATTTTATATTAAAAAAATGGATAGGTCAAGTTTAAAAATGTACTTGCCATAAGTGCGAAGGAAAATAATAATGTCAAAACTAATTTTATTAGTGTCAAAATTATAGTATATAAAAGTTTTTTACCTTGTACGTGCATGGTATAAGCCTTTTATGTACAACGAATTTTGACTGTAACAAGAACAGCTTTGGCATTAGCAGCAGTCTAAGTGAAATACAAGTTTGTGTATCTATCGATGTTGGGTTAAATTGATTTGTTGTAAAATTGTTTTTTTTAAGAGACATACAAAATTAATGGTTTAAATTATGAGTTTGAGTTCGGTATGAGGCCTAATAAATGAAAAGTTGGAAAGTATGGAGGATTAGGATATGAAGAGAAGCTCGAACCCTTAGTAGTTAGCCGGTACAGGGAGGGGAAGGATTTGCTGCAGAGAAGGTGATCGTGGCTCCAATAGTCTGACGTACGTTTTTGTTTGGTAATGGGGATAAATAAACCTTTTTTCCTTTTAGATCTCACTTTTTATCAGAATTTTAATTTTTAAAACCATTGGGTTACATCAGCCGTTGGATGGTTATGCATGTGATGGGATATTGGGATGATTCTGGAATTTCTCAGACTACAATATAATAGAACAAAAATATGGTGATAATATTTTGTAAAGTATGCTAGAGTACCTTAATTACGAAATAGCTGTGATTTGTATTTAGTGTAAATGTTAGCAACAGTCTAGTTGGAGAAGGCAAAAACAGGGAAAGAATTAATAATGGAAAATACAAATTAGGAGGTTGGAGAAGGAAGAGGTGAGCCAACATGTCACGTGGTGTTCCAGATCATTTGAAACCCACATATCTATGTAGAGTTTATGCGCTTAGTTGTAGACCCTACTAAAATATTTGGTTGTGGAGTGGTTCGGAGCCCCACGTGACGATGCTCGTAGACTACTGAATAATTTCACCAAGTAGAGGATAATGTGAGTTTTTCTTAATCTTTTTAATTTTACTTTTTAAGTAATAGTAAATCTTTGTGTTGCTAAATTTCTTGATTTCCAGGTAATTTCTCGGCTTTTTATTTGGGCAATTTAGGCCCTCAAGTATTGTATTAGTCCCTATTGTTGTATCTTTCAACTTTTAGTTGGAATCTATTAATATGTTATTTTTACCGATAAAAAAAAGGCTGCTGATTTTGCCACTCCCTTTTTTGTTAACTCCACTCCTTTTTTTGTTAAAAAAAGAGAGTGATAAAATCATTTCAAAAAAAATAATGCACATTTATTCTTGTCGGGGTCCCATATTCTATGTTCATGTCCAAGCACTTTTGCAGTGAGAATCCGTAGAGTTGTCTTTTTGGAAAGTGATCCACAAGCAATACACTTAAACAGAAATTCTATATAGATTAAACCAGCAAGTTCTTATTTTTCTTCAACAAAAATTCTACTAACTCAGAGTGGAGTGTGTGCAACCGTAACCCACCCCTCATGTAGGTGAGTGTGTAAGTATTTGTGTGTGGGGGTAATTTTTTAAAATTATATGGGCTAACGTAATAGTGCTTGAACGATTCTAGAGCATTGTGTTGTAAAACTATCGAGTTTGGATGCGATCATCCTCTCATGTGATCTTTATGTGATGGAAAATGAGACAAACAGCGGTCTTACCTGACAATTTGAACATTTATTTTGTAAGCCTTAACATGATCATCATCCGGACAAAAAATTAGATTGTTCGAATTTCAGTGCCCACTTTAACAAATCATAGTGCATAAGAGAAATGAATGGTCAGTGTCCAACAATTCGATTTTCTTATGACAAATTCGATTCAATCAAGTCATTTTCCATGGGGAGAATTTCAAAATAGCATATATCCTTTCACACAAATCACACACAGACACTTGACCTTTTAAAATTATCAAAAAAACACCTGACCTATTTAAAAACCCATCAATTTTCCACCCGCCGTTAACTTTCCATCCAAAACAAACGGAAATGTTGAAAATGTGCATTTTGGCACGAATATTAGCAAAACAAGAGTAAGACTCATTTTGGCAAAACACAATATTATACTCATAAACAAGATTAAGGCTCGATTTGGCTTTAAAAGTCAATTAATAACTTAATTTTTGTCTTTCATTATTAAAAAAAAAGCATTTGTTAGTTTTTGGTCAAGACGAATCAATAAGTCACAAAAATTACTTTTTTTTTTGAAAGATCCACAAAAATTACTTAACTCAGTCACTTTTCACACCTATCCATGACTATTCTATGTTTTTTTTTTGTTTTTGTCTTTTTCTTTGTTTAATACAGAGTAATCTTATTTGGCTGCATAGTTATGGATATTTAATTACTAAATTAAGCTTGATTCCTTATTTAGGTTTGGATTGAAAAGTTAAGTAATTTTTGTGATTTATTGATTCGTTTTGACCCAAAACTAACAAATGTGTTTTTTTCTTTTGAATAAAGACAAAAATTAAGTTATTAATCGACTTTTAAAGCCAAATCGAGCCTTAATCTTGTTTATGAGTATAATATTGTGTTTTGCCAAAATGAGCCTTAATCTTGTTTATGAGTATAATATTGTGTTTTGCCAAAATGAGCCTTAATCTTGTTTTGCCAATATTCGTGCCAAAATGCACATTTTTCGCATTTCTGTCTGTTTTGGATGGGAAGTTAACGGCTGGTGGAAAATTGATGGGTTTTTAAATAAGTCAAATATTTTTTTGATAATTTTAAAAGATTAGGTACATGTATGTGATTTGTGTGAAAGATCAGGTGCTATTTTAAAATTGTCCATTTTCCATGTATAATGAATCTGATTTTTTATAGAGATGATAAACACATCTAGATTTACAATATAAATGGCTTGGATGAGTGTTGGACCATGGTGATCTCATTCTATGTAAAATGAGGATCACATGAGAGGACATAACTTGGGTCAAGCGTAAGGATCTTCATTCCTGTTGTGTTACGCCATAACAGGAAAACTATTAATTTATACTACCATGTTACATCGCCATATAGTGCTTAGGACAATACGAAACCACTACTCACCCCTTGCCAGGAGTACTACACATGAACAACATTATATGGTACTCCAAAAATATTGAATAACTTCCCTAGCATAATATAAGTGTCATGCAATTTTTATGATTGAAGCTCAACTCTTTCATTCAACTTGTATATTCGAGAAACTTGGCTAAGTGGTGTTTTTTTTTTTTCTTTCTTTCTTAAATGGCAAAGAAATTTTATAATCTTTAAAATTATTACAAAAATTAAAGGAAAAAGAATGATAGGCATCATATTTCTAAATCTAAGAACAATAAATTTCTAAATCTAACAATAATTCTTCGTCCACCCGATACCCAAGTCTAAGATTGGCAAAGAAGTCAATCAAGAAAATGCTCAATACGACAAAACCCACTCCTAATTGGCCTAGACTACCCAAATAAGAAAATACAGCACAATTGAAACGGGTCAGGCCCAGCCCAAATAGAGCCAAGCCCAATCCAACACCACTAATCCCTACGGACCCTACCTAATGCGGATTCCCAATGCTGCCGCACACCACAACGCCAACCACCACCCCAACAAGCAACCCACCACCACTACAAGACACCATCCGCTAGGTTGTGACCCAAAACCACCAGACACCGAGGAGACCGATGATCCACGCCGTCCAATCCCCAAACACACTCAAACCCCAAGGCCACCGAGAAACTGGCACTTCGATCCTCCTAAATGACCTGAAAATCCAAAGGCCAAGGATATCCAAGAACGACATCGATAACCGCCACCTTGTCGTCTCCCATTAAAGCACAGAGCAGATCCACTCGCAGTTCCACCAATCGAACCAAAAGCCTACCGCAAACCCCCACTTGCCGTTAAGCCAAACCGGCAACACTCAAGAGTGTTACACAGTGGGAGACCTCGCGAGAAAAGAGCTCCTCCAGTCGCCACAAGATCACGTCGTTAGGTATACCAGCATCACCCAGGAGTAGAAGCCAGAGGTCAAATGACAACGAATAAAGAACTAAATTAGGGAGCCGCAGCGGAAGCAGCATGAGCAACGGAAGAGAGAAATCTGCAGAGAAAAGGGAAGAAAAAAGAAGGGAGACGGAGAGAAAGAGAAAGGAAGAGAGAGAAGAGGAGGGATGGAGGTATGATCTACAGGGAAGTTTTAGAGAGAGAGATGAATGGGTGTTCCCCCCTTGCTAAGTGGTCTTGGCCTGAAGGGGTTTGTTCCCTTAACATCTTTGGTTCTATTTTCCTTACAAGTAATTACTGGGATCATTTCACTCACATGCGTAAGCGTGTGAAATAATTGTAGAAGAGACTATAGAAACTAATCCGAAGTGTGTGCAAGTTGATCCGATACCAAAAAAAAAATGCTTGTCCCCCATCCGAAATTGGATAGGATGGTGAGGTTTATGTTACGCGTAGCAGCAGGCGCCCTATTTTGATGATCTCCTCCATTTATATTTTAAGCTCTTGCGTGCAAACTCCTTTGGACCATTGCTACTCCTTTGGACCGTTACCAAATACTATCAAGTAGAAATATAAAAATCTCATGCTCAGTTTGTTATCACTGTATGAACAATTAGCACTAAAGGATATGGGAACAAATTCTCATTTTTCATTCATGTTCTGGAGCTTCGATTGAACTAGTATGTAGTATTTTTACATCAGATAACACAAGTAGCACATGAAATTAGAAAAACAAAATTGATTTTGATAACTGATGTGATTAAATATATTTGGAGAGTTGTTGTAGGTGAAAAATGTTTAAGAAGTTAAGTTGGATATACTAAATTCACAAAATTATTGAATATCACCCAATTATTTTTTACAATTTAATACTATACCCTTTTTAAGAAAATCGTAACTACAGTAATTGACCAATAGAGTAGAGTGGCCAAAAAAAATTTATATGTAAAGAAATGACATTCTACACTTAGATCAATAAAATTACAAATATATGTAAGAAGTAATAAAACAATATAGTTTAAACAGTGTTCTAAATGGCGGCGGCAGCCGCCTAGGCGTTTGGAGGTACCCTGCCGCCACGCCAATACACCTTGGCTTTTGATTTGGCACCCAAGGAGGTTAAGTGGTGTTCGGTGGCCGCCTAGGGAGCCTTGACGGTCTCTGCGGTCTTGGCAACCTTGGCGGGACTTGGCAGTGTCATCGGCGTCTTTGGAAGCCTTTAGCGGCCTAAAATGTATATTATTAAACTAATGGAGATCAAGTTTTGGAAGGGTATGAAGGAGAAGAGTTAAAGGAAGGAGATGAACTTTGAACTTGGCATTAAGAATCTCCGATCTAGTTTATTTCTACTTATTGTCTTATTCAACTTATTTGCTAGTTGCTACTATTTAATTTCATTTGGATTTGTACATTAAACTTTGCATTATGGTTATGTAGAACTTTGAACTTGCATTGTAGATACATAGAATATAGTTTGATTGGATAATGGTTTGTTAAAAAAAAAAAACAAAACGCCGAATTGCTTGGCGCCGCCTAGGCGGCTTGGCGCTTGGAGGTAGGTCTCCGCCCTACTAGCGCCATTTAGAACATTGAGTTTAAAAGATTAGTTGGAGTGCAGCACATAAACTCAACATTCAAATTTCGAAATATGGTAGCAAAAACAATTTTAAGGCTAATTTTTTAGGCGTTTGATAAAAACCGGACATCCATTGAGTGGTAGCTACTCTAGGCACACATCATGAGGGTAGCTCTAACGGCATCCTATGCTGATTTAACAGAGTAATATGCACTTGGCGTATAAGATTCAAATCAGAGTATCAGGTTGAGCATTGTTAGGCTGTAGGAAGCAGGGTATTAGCAGGAGTTTGTTTCCAAGATAGTTGCATTCCTGCTTCTAGGCCAATTCCTCCCATTTTGGCAGATGGAAGGAGGCAACCTTAGCATTCAATGATCTCCCCATTGTTATCATAGACAATTCTTTCTGCAACCTTCTTATAGAGAGGGCCTGAAGGGAAATGGCTGCCACGGGTTCAATGTTGATAAAGTGGGCTGCCATTGACAGTGACTGCAGAGCGCAATTGTATGTTAAGATACCACATCCGTTAAAAATGAGCATGAACATATAAGTTTAAACTTTAAACTCTTGGGCAGCAAATCCGGTACTCTACCAATCTGGTTATTCCGAACCACATTCCACATAAAACCTGATTACCAATAAGAATCACACAGCTAATATCTGAACACTAGATTAACACAAAAACCCGTTCGGTTTCCATCTGCATTACAACTGTTCTGAAAAAATTCAGTTGTTAACCTAGGCTGAGGCCTCCTAATGTACAAAAAGAATTTAAAACAGTGAAGTAATCTGCTCAAGTAGCTGTACATGTCCAATGGGAGCAAGAGCCATGTAACATACAAAAGAGCTGCCAAAAAGAAATTTACCCGAATTGAAATCGAAGCAACAGGATCTCCTGGCGTAGTATATTTGAGACTCAAACAAAGACCATCTGGATATGGATAAAACTCAATCACCGAGCAGGCACAGTGGCTGTCGCATGCTAAGCTCTGCTTTGAGATCTGGGAATTTCTGCAGATCAGGAGACATACCAAGAACTTTCTGCATGAATGGAAAAGAAATAGAGAGCATCATATACTGTTTGATGTTTCAAAGTGAAGAAAGGAGTTAACCAAAAAAGATATGAGTTAAAAAAATAAAAACCAATTCATTACAAAGTGAAAATTCGTCTAACTCTTGGCTTATCTAAGTAATGGCTTAGGCATGGCTATGACCCAGAAGAACCGAAAACATTGGAGTAAACTTAAGCTGTAAACCAAGGTCAATTTGTGAAGATAACCACTGGAGTTCGTTGATATTCTTGAGCTAACCAAAAACCAGGGATAGTGAACTAACATTGGCTTGAAATTGAGTACTCAAAAATCCCTATAATGCATGATCAACTTGTTAAACATTGAAGAGCGCATTCACAGTTCGTGAAAGCAAAACATGTCCAGGAATGAAATATAAATAAATGGCTCAGAAGCAACATTGACAATCTATTTGTAAAGAACTGGGACTCTGTTGACCTGGAAACAGAAAAGTGACTAACCATGTTGTCGACAATAAAGAGAGATTTAACACTCTCGAAAGATTTTGATCACAATGGCAAGTGAAGAATCAATCGAAGACCTTCTATAGTTACTAAACATCACCTCACCATCCAACTAACAGTTAACCATCATTTCCCTGAAGTTAGTGTCAAGCTACAAACCCCCATGGGTTGAAGGCAATAAGGCATCACAGACTGCCAAATTGATTTCAACACAGCAGTTCACAAACCAAAATGGAAGTACACTAGCTTCGCAATTGGGCTAGATTACACGTGGGACATAATTTCTCATCTGTAACCGAAATTGATAGACGGTTAAGGAAAATAAATAAAGGAAGATAAAACCCTGGGTGCCTAAGGACCCTTAGACATCCCTGTGCCCAAGGAAAGCAATGATATCCATGTATCAAAACCATAATCAAACTCACATATAACATCACCTCACTGAATAGAAAGAGTAGAGCCCTTTAAATAGGCTCTTTAAAAGAAAACAAAAAGATAAACATAACCTATATTCTTTAAAAGGATAACACCTAAAATAATTACTAAAACTACCAAGTAAAATTCTTTCCAAATTCTAAAGAGAATGATAACATAAATCAATATCCTCTAGGATCAAGTATGAATAGCTCTTGGGGTCCGTGGAGTACTCCTTCCTGTTCCCCATCAACAATGGATCGAAGAAGTGAAGAACAGAAGAACTACATGCCCAAGGGAAACAAGATTCAAAAAGTGACGAGGACTACATCAGCCTCCACAATATCAAAAGACTACTTGGGGAACACCACTATAAAATTGCTTAAAAACAGTGGAGAATGCATGAGATTCTGAGTTATCAAATGAGTCTCTAAATGGTATTACACTGCATGAGGCTAACCAACTAAATTAACCTTCTCATAATGTAAGCTGTCTTGTCTGGTGCACTTTGCTTGTAATAAATTTTACTCGTAGTGACCATCCCAAATTCAACCGCAACAAAACTTACTGGTCAGTACTTATGTCATCATCCATCAAAAGCAAGTTACATGTAGATGCACGTAACATTTGCAGTATGCCGTATTACAGTTTCTCATTTTGCTTAAAACATGGAACTTTTCAACTCTTTTCCTCTTTACCAAATTCTGGACTGACAGACATGATATGAATTTCGACATCATTTACAGCTTAATATAGGCTTACAGCTTTGCTCCTCATCATGCCAAATTGCCAATCAACACGACTATTATGCTGGCATGATAAGATTTAGAAAGACATTCTCTCTTTACAGCTATCACTAGCTATCACACAAGCACCATTATTTTATTTTTTTATAACCGAGGAACAACCCTACAACTGAGCCACAATTGGACCCGACTGCACAACCCAAACCTCGGAAGGAACTAGCGCGGCCACACCCGTCACGACCCCCCACTTACTATCAGGGTACTCACCCGGTGGAGAATCGAACCCCTGACCAAGGGGAGTACTTCCAAAGTCAGTCATTTGCCCTTACCACCTAGGCAACTCCTGGATATGATTACAGCAACGCCAACCCCAGTCTTTTGAGCTCAAACCTTCAGGCATTGAGCATACACCATTATAGTTGATAAAATTGTATGTCGTATGGCTTGAAAGAAATGCTAGGATTTCTCAGAATCTGCAGCGGGATGCTTTTCAGTCCTCAATGTGGTGATTTCTGATTTGAGAGCTTGTATGAGTTCTTGGAGGACGGTCAAGGGTAGTGCCAAGAACCAGCGGTTATTTACCCAGTGGAATTTGTCAACTAGCATTTTTTGTTCAAAATTTTTGTTGCTCTGTCTTAGGGTGCAGTGGTATCGTAAGCCTGTAGGTGTTTGTTTCCTGTTTTTTTGATTGTTGTTCTGACTTGAGTGGGGTGCTTTGTTTGTAATTCCTTCAGCAGTTAGGTGTTGTATGGGGTTGGCGTTGTAACTCTTGTTGGCTACGGGTGATTGCTCCTAGTTGGCTTGGTGTTCTTCTTTTCTGCATTTTGGTTATATTAAATTTAACTTATCCAAAAAAAAAAAAGACAACCGTTGAAACACATCTATTGTTCATAGTGGGTAACAGATCTGTATAAATACCGCAAATGTGTGTAAACGTATATGCAGATATGCTTGCATTGTTCTTTTAGTCATCGACCTAGTTATATGGACATGACCACAAAAAAATCCCACATGGTTTCAGTGTTTCCCCACGCCAAAAAAAAAGTGTATGCACACAATTAAAGGTGTGCACGTACTTCATCCATTACATTCATATAAAGATTAAACAAGAAAGTGGTTCCAAGGAACAGTAGCTCAAGAAGGATCATATTTACCAGTGCAGCAAGATGTGCTTCTTGTATTATATTTCCATCTATCTCCAACCTGGCAATAGGAAACTCTGGAAGGTGCCCAGACTGTTTCTTACCGAGCAAGTCACCAGGTCCACGCAGAAGAAGGTCCATATTTGCAAGGTAAAAGCCATCCGATGACTTTTCCAGCACCTTCAGCCGACATAGGCTACCAGCTGTAGATGCTATTAAAACACACTTAGACTTCCTTGCTCCGCGTCCAACTCGTCCTCTTAGTTGGTGTAGTTGAGCAATTCCAAATCTCTCAGCATTCATGACGACCATCATGGATGCCTCAGGAACATCAACACCAATCTCAATTACTTGAGTGGACAAAAGAATATGTGTTTCTCCCGTCCTAAACCGTCTCAATGCTTCATCTTTATCATTACTTTTCATTCTCCCATGCAACAACCCGCAGCTGTAACTTTCAAACCTACTAGACATAGCTTCAAATTCAGCTGAAGCAGCATGAAGCTGAGGCAACTGCTCAGATTGCCCAATGACTGGATACACCAAATATACTCTTCCTCCTGCTTCTACCTCGTCCGTTATCATCTGTCAAAACATCTCGGATTAGACAAGCTTCTGGGAAGGGAGAGAGGTGAAACAAAGATAAATTACTACAATTAGCACTTGGAAAATCTAAATTTTCTGCACTGGATGTTGGCACAACATATATTGAGAGGTGTTTAACACTTTAACTATAATACCTTTGTACTTTTTTCTATATAAAAAACATTTTGAGAGAGAACCCAAAGTTACTCTCTCCTCTCTTTGATCTACATCGTTTTCTCCTGTTCTTGTCCACATAAATTGCAATATAACCTAGTATTGAGCATTGACGTATTGTTGCTCACGTGTAGACACCCTAATTTGGCTTTGTAAATGCTTAAGCCCCGCCTTGGGCAAATAACCTTTGATAAAACGGGTTTTTTTGGACGCTTTGATGATGTGTTGAAAACACTATGAACTTTGTGGAACTCTTAAGGAATGATAGAACATCTTAGAACTAGGGATATGAGTGCCAAATGACACTTAAGAGTGAGTAGAACGGTGCGGACACATGTTTTAGCCTTGGTGGCTCTGACAGTCTTTGATTTGTCTACTTTCGACCCAACTTTCATAATTCAAACTTCCTTATTTTTATGGTGAACATCTCTTAGTACTTTCAAAACCCTCTTTCTTGATATATACTAAGCCTCAATCTGATTTAAAATGAGAGAAATTCGAGAGATTTTTCCAAAATGAGTTGTTTTCCAATCCACTGAGGATAAAATGGTCACATCTTTCAATGTACAAATAATTTTGGATACAAACTTCGGTTTGAAAGTAGTCTTACAAGCTTTTCAACGGTCAAACCTTGCGGCTGCAAGGTCCATTTTGCCTATTTGACACCCGCCACTTGTTTTAAGCGCTGTCACTTCATTTGGCAGCTGCTAGATCAAGTGGCGGCTGCTAGATCTTTCTGTGCAGCGAACATTCCAGAATGCAGATCAGCTTCACACGTGTTTGGATTTCAATCCAACACTTTGATCCGGTCATTTACACTTGCCCAGCACTCGTAAACCTCTTCATGATAGAGTTTGAACTTGATTTAATTCCTGTTTTTAACTGAAATTAACTCTTTTGATTTACCTCTAAGCCTCAAGGGGGATACAATGAGCAAACCTCCCATATATTCTTTCTTAAATTGATAAAACTAAACACCTATTTATGGACCCACCAACACAAAGAACAGGAACTGAATTGCATAAACTAAGTTCTACGGCATCAGAAGACTGGACATACTAAGAAGCGCTGTTGGAAGTTGCCCGTTGTCCCACGGACGTTGTTGTGGTAGGAGTGGTCCTGTGTATTCCCATGCTCGTATGTCTGACACACTTCTGTCGGTACATTCGGGAATACCTTAATTTTGAGGTTCTAAGCTATTTAATCTTTGTTGAGTATAGTGCAGTTAGATTTTCAGGTGATCTGTGCTTAAAGTTTCTCTTTTGAGCTTGGTTTCCTCTAGCTCTCGTGTAATTTGTACAAAAATAGTGGCTCAGTGGCACCTTCTAGTAGTTCTTGTATTTACCAAAGAAGAAAAGGAGGAAAATTCACTTTCTATCTAGTGGGTCCAAAAGTTTGGGGTCTCCTGCCTCATTACCCCTCCCCCTTTGCCACCTCCCACTCTGATAGGTTTCCTACAATCATGTTATCAAAAAAATGCTCTGGAAACAGAGTGTGTAACATACAATTTTTGCCTCAATTCCAAGAAATATTATCAAACCAAAGTATCCTCCCAGAAAGAACAGCTGTACATCTGATAAAAGAACGTACTCACAACTCACCTGGTAGACCCTCTCAAGGCCACGTTCATTCCCTTCAACGATGTAAGTTTCAACTGGTTGTCTACCTGGTGGTAAACCAGTTATCTGTCATTTTAAGAAACGAAAAAAAATCAATCAGTATGAAGTAACCACAGCATTACATTATGCAAATCCAAGCTGGAGTGAAGTTATCACTTTCAAACCCACAATCAGTAAGGTTCAACCATGCAGCAAAACCTTGTCATATGAATCCTTCTCTGCCCTCATTACACAATTGATGAACAAAGAAACAGGTAACTAGAAACTATCTTTTCAACCACAATCCAATACCCCTTTATGCTCAACACAAGGCGTAAAGAAAAAAAGAAAAAGGTCAGAGAAAGTCTGGAGACAAAAATTAAGCACACATGAGAAGCTTTAGCTGCGTATTGAGGCTTTCAGATCTAGGATAAGAGAAGAGTAACTTCTCAACCCTTCTCCCATAACAATATAAAAGCTAGAAAAAGGAAAAGACGAGAGACAGAGAGTCCAAAGTTCATGGAACCAAAAAAAATATTTGACGAAGGACAAATGGAAAACTAAAAGCTGTCTCTCCGCTGATAATTCCAAGAAACTTCTCTAAGCATCACAACGTAAAAACAAAAAGGCCAGATAAAGACAGAGCCCATTCTGATGAATTTTGGATACCAATTTGTTTCTATTGGTAACTAATTATTGACTGGCATGCCAAAACTTGGTTTTTCTACCCTTGCTCAAAATTTCACTCTGATTACTGAATGGTTGTTCAAACAAGGGATCTAATACTCCCTCCGTCCCAAATTCTTTGTCCGGTCCGCAAAACAGAGTGTTAAAAATAATGCAATTTTTTCAAGAAAAAATTCAAACTTTTTTCACAAATTAAAAATACTCATTGATATCTAGTAAGTTGTTGAAAAACTTTTGATTTTTTCTTGCAAAAATTGTATTATTTTTAACACTCCATTTTGAGGACCGGACAAAGAATTTGGGACGGAGTGAGCATACAACACAAATTAAGCAAAAAGCGCACTTAAACATACTTGTGTCAAGGACATGTCCCCAAACAAAGCCAGAGCAAGCGACCTTGGGATTGGAGTGGCCGACATAGCAAGAACATGAGGGGCCATACAGACATCACCATTCAAAGGGCCATCAGAATTACTCGCAGCCGTTTTAGAACTTATAGAGTTATAATATAACTGCAGGGGAAGAAGAATCAATCAGGTCATGTTAGTAGAGGGGTAAATGCACAAAGGAAATCACAAGCCCAAAAGAACAGAGCATTATTTTTGGCTAAAGTTATGAGGGAGCAATAAGCTTCAGCAAAATGAAACTTATGGGCCACCTTCAAAGCGGAATCAATAACATCCATTCACATAAACTAAGCAAGTGTTGATCCCGGATGGGAAAGTAGGGAGTAGTGCAGGATGGTTGGATGGCAGCTTGTCTACAGATAAACTGCTAACCGTCTTAGTAATCTAGAAAACGAATCACAGGTTGGATGCATTAATCTGTGACAGATATTGCTAAACCTCAACAAAATTTCTGCAGGGACGCAAAGCAGGAAAGTGACAAAAAGCTAAAAGACATCATAGATCTGCTTTTTAGGGGCGATAATGAGAAGATAGATTAGTTTAAGAGCATAGTTTCCCTTACTGTGAACAGTTAAAAAATTATATCGTGCACATGCATAAAATTCAGAGCACATAAAATCATAACACCCACCAAAACGTAGTGAAATCATATGTATATTGAATTGGCCAAGAAAATCCCAGTAAATAATTAGCATGTTAGTCTTTCAACTGTGAAATGAACACAACTCGATATTCCCATTGAAGTCAACCTAACAAGGAAGTCACAAACATTCTGGCTGCTACAAGTTGGAAATAATACTCAGGAGCAATGCAGGATTATTTAATTGACTTTATCTCCTCTGCAGCTATTATTGGCAATGCACTATAAAAAAAATTTGGTAAGTAAAACAAAAAACTGTTTAAGAGTGTAATGGATGGTCTCATTGTCAGCTTGCATCTAAATACTAATTATATTTGACTTGAAGAACATCATTCAAGCTCATCAGATTACGCTAATTGCCAATCGACAACATATCTAGAAGGTCAAGGATATCATGGGAATGACGTTATTAGGACATGCCTTTACAAGATACAAATGTGGAAAGGATTCAACCAAAACACGTATATGCATGAACTATACCTATGAATGCTATTGCTAACAAAAGATTATCATAGCATCTGTAAATATGTTATCATGTGATAGATTATCAAATCGAAGTTTTCGTGTGAAAACTGGAGGGTTTTGCTGCACCCACATGGACTTGGAACCATACCCGACAAAAATGCTGTTATCTCATTACACTTCTTTGAAAATTGCCCAACTAATAAAAAGAGATCAGGACGTTTCCCTTTCAAATACAGTCCAACCATACTCTAGAAGCCATGTGTCCTGATGTTTAAGACTCATCACTAGAGCATGTGAGAATTTCAACTTTGTAACTCACTCAAATTACGGATACATCTACAAAATATTCTCTACCTATACATATGTATCCAAGGAGCATCAATACCCAATAGAATCCAATACAGAAACAGCCGCTCCACCAAATCATCAAGCTCTGTACCAGGTTTTTTTTTGTTCTTTTTTGGGTGACCAACAAAAGAAGTAACATTATATAACGACATAAGAGATGTAAGAAAGAGAAGTGCAAAGCTAACAGCCTACCGGTTTGTTAGGTGTCAAATATTGCCAGATATATGGAAATCCAGCTCAACCCATATGCAGGGTTTGCTTGCATTTTCTCACCCAAATATGAAATTTGTGGTACTGATTATGAAATTGACAATACGCCCCACTCCAAAAATTTAACCAACCTAGAGCCCACCCACCATGCTCAGTAATATTGAATATTTCTTAGAACTTTTTACGCATCGTGCTAACTGCTAACAATCTGCTGATTATTGTCAATTTCAACAATCCGGTTGAATGAGATCTACGTCAAATCTAGGAGACAAAAATGATACGTGAGCTTCATAAAATGGGTTCGATTAACAGGTAGCAGCAGTGAGAGAGGACTTAGTAGAGCCTGTATGCTATCATCATACTAAGTTGACATTCAAGTTAACCACTTAATGGCATTCTTATGAAGTTCATTTCCAACACTTCAAGAGGACCACAAACATCATTTCTTTATTCTTTCTATTCAAAAAAATTGATAAATGACTATTTGCTTTGTATATCTATGGTTACATCCTAAAATCTCCAACTTGCTTCATAGTCTAATGCTCATTCCCGAGTTGTTTACTCAACACTATCATATCAGTCCGTCCACTAATATCTCTGCATTCTTGGAACTAAAATATCATTTCATTGTATCTCTTTTCTCGATCAAGGATGGACTACAAGCCCACAATTAGTTGGATAATTGGTCCATACTCAGAAGCAATGCTTCCTTCCCTCATCAACTGTTCCCACGAATGAAATGCATAATGGGGCTCACCATTCATGTAAGAGGAGGGAACATTGCTCCCAGATGAGTACTCTTCACCCATTGAAGAGTTTATTTCTCTCATTAATTTTGCAGCATAAACTAATTACTGATCCAAGGAATATACCCCCATGAGTTCTGGGCTGAAAAGATAATCGATCATGAAGTCTATTAACAAGGCTACCAGGAAACAAGATCTCTGTGCTCCTAGGTAAGCATCCCATTTCAAAGGTGGTTGAAATTGCCATATTTCCTCCACATTAGTGTCTATGTTCCCTCCTGTTTATTCACTTTGATCTTTATCCTTACATTTTTGCTCCAAATCCGAACAATGGCGATAATTTAGTTGGAAATATTGGAAGAATATCATCTCATGTAAGTGAAAACGAAACCACCTTGCTGTTAAACCTTCCTCTCTGGATCACCCCAAAGCGATGTTGCTCGTCTACCACTGCAATGCGTAAAGCTGAGAATTCAACTTTATCTGCTATCAAACTGTGAGTACCAATGACCAATGAGATCTCTCCGGTCTGAAGACCCTGATAATAAACAATGACAAAGATAAGAATAACATACTTCCCATAACTACAGCATATGTACATACTTTCCATAACTACAGCATACATATTGTACATGCCTCACATTCAACAAGAAAAGAAATACATGCCTCGCGAATGAGACGTGATTGTTTTGATGAGGTTGAGCCCGTTAGCAAAGCTATAGAAGGCTTACAATCGACCTGCTCCATCTTTTCAAGCAAATCAAGAAGGTGATTATAGTGCTGGACAGCAAGCAATTCAGTTGGAACCATGAAAGCCGCCTTGGAAAAAACAATCCAGTAATCAATTCATTTTTGTAGGATCTATATCTGGAGCAAGATTGAAAAGTTGCTAGAATATAACACTATGCAGAATTTATAAACGACAATCACCAACGTCCAACAATGAATCCATGTGGCCCTACCTGATATCCTGCACCAATAACCTCCATACATGCCAAAAAAGCTACCACAGTCTTCCCACACCCAACATCGCCCTGAGAAGAAACAAACTTAAGATCATTTAAAATAACAGGCACGTAGGTATTCTTCACCTTCGAGAAAACCATTCTGTTCTGTCCAGTGGCGCCCAGAAACATACATACGCACACACCCAAGCACAGAGACAAAAATTTCACGTGGTTTGGCAAATTGCCTACTCTACGGGCATCGGATTTGTATTATGGAGAGTTTACAGTCGCTTGTGAAACATGTGGAATATATCTTCAATTGGGAGAAAATGTCAACAATGATAGCTTGAGGGTATTTTGAGTAATCTTCACAAGATTAGCTCTGACCAAATATCTTCACACTTGTGAAACATGCAGAAAATTGCAAATCTTCAACACATTCAACATATTTTCAGATGACAGGAAATCTAATTTAGTTTTGTTAGAAGCACATCATTCTTCTACTTGATACTGTTTTCAACCATTCCACATATGACCCAAATAGATCTTTGATGTCCTCCAATGCGAAAAAAACTGATGTCAAAGTATGATGAAAACTTTGATCCTCCAGAAAATCTAGTCATTACAAAGATCAAATGGATAACTTGGAACTATTCATCCTGGCAATGTTAATTGCTATATCATGTGCTCAGTAAACAAAGAGATTAAAAGTTTTTGAGGTTAAGAATAAGAGGAGTTAAAAGGCAGTATTTCTTAGAACATCTTTACACAAACAACTGGAATAGGATAAACCGCAGTCGAAGATCAAAATCTACACTCTTCCTCTCATGACTTGCTTTTCTATGCTCCTATCTTCTTCCTATTATTTTCTATGTGGAGCGTAATTCACAATACAAAACCACTGTTGTTAGCATACAATTGAAATCGAAGCACAAAGTAATTAACGTAGAGGCCAAATCTTGCTGAAATGCAAATCAGATAAACCGATACTGACATTGCATCAGTTTGGTCAACCCCTCGTAAGTTGAGTTGCGGGGTTCTAATGAATTTTTTCAGTTTCACTAAAGGGAATTTACTTATTTGTTGTATAAAAAGAAAAAGTAGATTTAGGAACATAATTTGGATTTTTTGCATAACAATATCCCTATCCTCGAGTAAAATCAGATCCGTAGAGTATTCTTCAAAAGCAAAATTGTTTTGCTTCCAGATCCCACATTAGCAAAAATCAATTATAGTATCCAATCTCTTTCCAACACAAGTAATGTGCCACTAAAACCTCCTAGTTCCCCTTGAGAAGAAACAAATTGGATGGATAATGTTCTTACAAAAGCCTTTCATTCATATAATCACATGCCCCAGTGCTCTAAACATCGGAAGTACATGTTCTAGTGGTCAACCAAGGCACTTCATCAATTACTCTACATTGATATCATCTACCTACACACCATAAACGTGTAATCAATGTTAAGAAGAGAGTAAATAAAACCCAGGATAGCTAAGGCAATCAAGCAACATAAGGGACATGAGCGCAATAATCAAAATGCCTAAAAGTATCATGTTACAACAGACATCGACTGCACAGGACCAGTGTAAGAAAAGGATTGACTGCAGAGCCCCAGCTTTTAACAAAATGAGGCATATTCTACTACACTTGACAAGCCTGGGGCCTTTTCTGGTGGTGCTAAAGTGTCCTTTCCTAGTAACATCGGCCCTGTTAACAAGCAGCCGTGTCAGACGTTCCCTACTGACTTATATAGTACTTACCACACACACACATGCACAAACACACACACACACAAAAAGTCAAGTTCTAATGTTTTGGGATTTTCTATGTCAATGTGTTAGCATCATTATGTGTCCATTTCCTATTTCAATGTCCATAGTACACCACTCGAGAAAGTAGATCAGCATAAGCTTGTGTTGGAGATTGTCCCACATTGGTTAATTATCTCTTTGAAAACTAGTGCATTAGTCTAGGCGGTCTCTCCACTCATTACCAATTGGTCTTGAGATGTTTGCTTTAACATGGTATCAGAGCTAGGGTTTCGGAGAATTTATTCTCCCTTGTTTTGCCATAATGCATCGTTGTTTCTCGTGATCCAAGAGTTATGGATCGTTTTTTTACCTCTCCACATGTGAGTCGGGGTCCCGCGTGCGGGGGAGTGTTGGAGTTTGTCCGCATCGTTTCATTATCTCCTCCAAAACTAGTATATGAGCCTGGGCGGCCTCTCTACTCATTGCCAACTTGAGATGGATGCTTTAATAGCTTGCTACATTAGGATACCAATTGTTCTGTAGTAAACATATATAACCAAATATGTACTATAAGCTATATAACCCCCTCACTTATGTGTGACCACCATGACCCCGTCCCACTCTGAACATGCAAACAAAACCTACAGAATTCAACCTTATAAGGTGCAACGATGCCAAAACAAAACGACCAATAACAAACACAAGAAGGAAACAAAAAAAGTACTAGGAAATTCCAACCCAAGAAAGAACAAAAAAGACAAATTAAAACCAGATAAAAATAGAAGTTCAATTTTCTTAGCAACCCCAGTTGGTTACTGGTTAGATATAAACTACAAAATGATAAGAACCTGGTGTTAGCAGAATAAAATGTATATCCAAGACCTGCAAAAGTCGGTTCATGGGAAGTGGACGCTTGATATCCCAAATAATCTCCGAAACAGCACTTAGCTGACTGGAGGTAAGTGAATATGGAAGAGCCTTCAAAAGTTGCTTTGTTAGACTAGACCATTCCTCCGTAAATACAGCATTCAATTCAGGCTTCCTATACTTATCCAACAGTACATCCTTCTCTACTTGTGTACCAAGACCTTCAAGCATTTGAAATAAACGGCCTAACTGACAAAGGAAAATAAATTGGATAGTCAGTGATTACAAGCAGTGTACTATATGTATCCAATGCACGAAAAAGGCAGCATGGACAAGCACTAGCATCAGATTAATTTAAGGGAAACTTGAAATAAGAAACAGTTTTTTATGGTCGTCAAGTACAGGACAACTCAAACTATAGTCGCAAAAGCCAGTTGAGCAAAGAGTCTTGTATGATGTGCAATTCACATGTCGGATTCAAAAGACACCCCTCATTAGAAGGACTTATATAATGGAAAAGTAGATCAAGCAAAGATAATTTAAATGAACCACTAAAACAATCACAAAAGCGGAAAAATGCTCCCTAACCGGATATTACACTTGGAGCATTGAAGTAGTAAAGTAATTAACCATGATTTTGTAAAGTGAGTTACACATTGTCTCGGTAAAAACGTGATATCGAATTCAGAATACTCCAGGAAGGGGTAGGATGCGTGTCCCCTGCCAGCACATGAAAGGTGCTGCAAGTAACGAGTGAGCACATTGCGCGTGAAGGAGGGTGTAAAGTAAAGCCCCACAAATCCTGGTTATGAAAGTGATACACAATACAGAAGTGTGAGAGCACATTTACTTCAATAGCTAGCATTTGGGGTCGTGTTCTACCCAAGACAAAAAGGAGGGTTGTGGAGAGCAAGGGTCAAATTGTTTCTGAATATTATCGTTATAGTCAAGGTTGTTCACTTTGGAGAGGGGTTTGGATTAGGGATTGTGGGCCTCAACTAGTTTCCAATTAATGAGGCCAACACTTCATCTTTAGAAGGACCTTCTAATAAGTTGGGAGCTAAGAGGGGCAATACTTTTTTTTTTTGACAAAGATAAGCCTTTGGGTCTGGATGGGTTCACCAAGCAGTATTTCTAGATTATTAGGAGGTGGTTAAGGGTGATTGTTAAAAAATATCTTCAAAGTATACTAATAAGTGTTCTTTGACTTCGTAAAAAAAGAGGATTGTTAATCCCTGGACCATTGCTTCCTTCAAAATCAAGAGATGATTGTGAATCCGTGGACCAGTTCTTCCTTTATTAATGTCGTTCACAAAATGTACACCTTAAAAATTGGAGACTTTAGGCCACCAAGCTTGGTCCCTACTTCATACAAAACCATAGCTAAGTAATGTCTCGAATATTGACGATGGTGTTGGGCGGTACCTATTCTAAGTCTCAATGCACCTTTGCTGGAAGTTGCAATATTCAGATTCCATAGACTGATGAGGAGTTGGTGGCAAATAATGAGTTGGGGTAATGGAAGAGGTTATTTTTAAGGTGGACTTGGAGAGACCATATAACCCTGTTGATTTGGATCCTGGACTTTCTGTTAGAAAAGAAAGAACATGCAGTCAGTCAGACGAAGGAATTGGATCCAGGGATGTCCTACTTCTTCCTATTTATAAACGGAAGTGAATAAGAAGCCCGTTGCACAATACTCTTAAGGTTTCTGGGGAGTGAAGGCAAGGAAATACTTTGTCACCATTTCTATTTACCATTGTAGACAATGTGCTAAGGGGAATGTTTGGCAGGACTTTTAAGAGGGGGGATGGTGGATAGATTTGATATCTAGGGAGAGAATTGGTTTCTGTGTCACATTTACAGTTTGTCAATAATACCATCCTCCTTTCTTTTGGGATGAAGATAAATAAACAAATAAGCTTTCGGTCCATTGAAAGTTCAAGATGGCAAGGCTTGAGATTAATTTGTTGAAAGTACGTTGTTGGGGAACAATTTGCCACACAACAGATCATATGGATTGGAGGAGGTTGGGAGTTGTTCACTTCAGTCGTTACCAATGAAATAATTTGGCCTTCCTTTAAGTCTTAGTTGCACGAAGCGGGAGCGGGAGCGCGGGACTATACAAGCTCCCAAGGTTGGGAGCGGGAAAGGAACGTATACATATATGATGAAAATAATGTAGCATAGAAGATACAATTTAAAAATACAATCATTCTTTGGAGTAAAAATGTGTGCCTAGTCCACCATAAGTGTAAGAAATGGGCTAGTGTTACGATATATGAGTTCATCAAAAACTAATTAATAAAGCCAAAGTGATAAATCCTTGCTTTTCTATACAAGGATTGTACAAAAGCTCCCATCTTCATAAGGAGCGGGCTCCCAGCTCATTAGTTGGGAGCGCAGGAGCGCACTCCTAAGTTGGGAGCGGCACCATTTCAGAAGCTCCCCGCAGCTAAGCTTTAAGTGAGGATCCTAGAAATAAAAAGTTTTGGGCTTCAGATCTGGAAACAATTAGAAAGAGATTGGATGGGAGGAGAAGAAAGGCTTCATCTTTAAGGGGTAAAAATCCACTTTGGTCCAATCTATACTGTAGAATATCCTAATTTACAACCTGTACTGGTTCAGATTCTAGTGGGGAAGCTAATACGATATAGAAACTGATGAGCTGTTTTTTGCGGCTGGGCAATAGGGAAGGTAAAGCAAAGAAGGGATCATTTGGTTAGCCGGGATGTCGTTTTTCTTCCGAAATGGGGCTTATCATTCTCCATGAAAACTTATGTCAAATGATCTAGTTAGGTTCCATGCTTTCAATCGCCTTGTTGTAGGCAACAGGGAATTAATTCGTTTTGGTAGGATAGTGTTGAATATTTTGATTTAAATTCTTAGGCCCGTATACTACCAGCTTAAGCTTTTTGGACTACTGGTAACTACGTATACTAACAGCTTAAGCTTTTTGGACTACTGGTAACTTAACATGGTATCAGAGCTCAAGTTGAGAAAGGTGTACTCTTGGGTCAAGTTTCATTGTTTGCACTTGTTCCCCATTTGCATTTTGCTTCTCCTTTTCATATTTTGTTTCGCTCTATCAATGAAAATTAGCATATCCCAACTCAAAAGGCCGGGTTGTACCTAAAATAAAATGTTTAATAGCCTGATACACATAGTTGGCTTCGTTTCCTAACAGCTTAAGCTTTTGGGACTACTGTAACTTATCAGATACTCCCTCAATTCATGAATGATAGTCCACTATAAAAAATAAATAAAATAAAAACGTGCAATTTCTTGACAAAAAATAAAGTACTTTCGTGCATAATTTTTCAAATTTAGAGTGGCTAGTTCGGTTGGTGATTTGTTCACCTGCTTGTTCGCTTCTAAACAAGCGCACCTCTTTGACACGAATTGGGAACGGAGGGAGTGTTTTAGTTTTCTGTCAAGACTTTTAAAAATTATGCATGGAATTACTTTACCTCTTGATTCAAAAATTGCACGTCTTTTCGTAATATGAATATCATTTAGGAATGGAGGGAGTACATGAAAAAGCAAGACTCTTTTTGCTTGGTTGTTCCCGCAATTGTATTAGTCATATAAAGCTTAAAATGATTCTATTTCTTGGGATTTTTGCCTTGTTCGGATGGCTATTTGGAAAAAAAATTCCAACTCCAAAAACACTTTTTACCTCTACTTCCAATCAATACTCTCATTTATTTCTCTACTCATTACCTCTATCTCCAATTATTATTCCAATTTCTCTCTATCTCTCTTCACTCATTACCCCTATCTCCAATTATTACCCTAATTTCTCTCTCCACTCATTACCCCAAAAACCAAACTCAAAAATTTTCTTGAAACCCATCCGAACAAGGCATTTAGGTTTTCTTACAATTCTTAATGAGCATGAGATCATTGGATTGGTTTCCCTTTCAGCAATTCCTAAAGATGTATTATTACCAAATGCTTCAATTGGTGGACCGGTTTTGGATTCTTTATACCTCTAGTTTATTTTCTTGGAAGTCCATTCTTTATACTTCTAGCTTAAAATGAGTCCATTTGTTGATTGGATAATTCCACCTCGTCGTTAATATCTTGTCAATTGCTTTCAGGGGATCAAGCGACAAAAACACAAAACCTTTAGTAGAGCGTTTTGTGTGTGATTCTACGGGATTTTTGGCTTGAACAGAATGAAAAAAATTCTAGGAAATCACTACCTTCCCTTTTGTTTGTCTCCAATTTTTTGGTCCAATTTTCCCTGAAAGAGGCTATAGTTCTCAATGTTAGAAACACAACTTATGTTATATAGAATAGAGAACAAACATATTGATGTCCTTGTTGATCAGTTCCATGTACTATTATCTATTGTTATTTCTTGATTTTTTTGTTCGTGATTTCTTGGTTTGGGTTTTGGTGGTCTGATGATTGGGATGAGGGGTATCCGTTGGTTTTTCTCCCCTTGGTAAAGTATTGATCTCTGTTTCACTGATTCAACCATTGCAGGAGCAGCACTGCAAATATGGTGTGCCTGGCTGACGGGGAAAATCATTTGCATTCATTGGAAGAAAGAGCGATGGAAAAAAGACTGTAGAAGAGAGAGAGAGAGAGTTGGAACAAAGAATTCATTAGACAAAAGTCATGGTGGGGCAGAGAACATGACGGGAGAAGGTTGTATACCAACAAAGCTCCCCGAAGTTGTGGATATCAAAATTTTGCCGTTGGACACCATGCATCATGTTCCCATTCGAGCCACATCAGCAACAGTATAAGTCATACCTTATGCAACAGCAGCCAAAATGCACCGTACCAGGTCAGTTACTGGGAAAGAATAGTTGAGTGATTGTGGTTCATTGTCCTATGGGAGATGATTCTTCTTTTCTGATATGGCTTACTTGGGGAGAAAGGAACTGCCAGCCCTTTGACGGTTTAGAACTTTGGATAGTCCTTTGCGTGAACTTAAAAGTTTTCCCATTACTAACTTGTAAAGTTGGAATACAAGGAATGTAACCCTTCACCCGGTCAATTTCTCAATACGCTAGACCATTTTTATACAAGTGTTTTCATCCTTTTCGTATAAAGCCTTTTCTTGTATCCGGGTGGCGTTCTGTTAATGCCCTACAACTATAATCAGTGTTATTTCTCCAAAAAACAAAAAGAGGGGGGATAAAGGAAAGAAGCAAAGGGAAGGAAGCTACAAGGAAGGGATCCTAATTTCCGTACTCTCATGTGTTTTACCTATTCGTTAGTAAAAAAGGGTGCTTAATAGCATCAAGAACGCACGCGGCTAGACAGCTTTGGTATGGTAGGCTTCCATGGTGAAAGGCTTAGCTTATTAAATATCACAAATTGATGCATGAATATTGCTTGAATTAGAACTTGATGAGATTATAATGTGGTAATCTACATTTTCCATAAGAGTATTGCAACGTGTAATAAACACACCAACAACATCTATTCTAATATACTCCCTCCGTCCCACAATGTTTGGGTTTTTTTGGGATTCCAACCATTTAAGGAACATCATAATTACAAGCTACAAGTAATTCAATTTTCTAAAATACCCCTGATTTGTCATCTCATATAAAACCAAAAGAATGTTTTAAATGCGGCAAAAAATTCATCCAAGTTTTTGGCTAAAAATTCAAAAGCAAGCTTTTGAATGTTTTGGGAAATCCACACGAAACTTTGCAGTACCTGCCATGTGTACCTGCAGTTTGAATGCTTTGTTTTTAAATGTTGATTGTGTCTTGGAGGGAAAGGGCAAAATAGGAAATCAACTCACTGACACCCATTGAAAAGTTCAAATGGACAAATATTTTTGGACAACAAAAAATGGAATCATGGGCCAAGAAAATGGGACGGAGGGAGTATAAAGGGAGAGCACCACTTTGGTGTCACCCTCTAAATGAAACTGCATGAACTTTCTTTATACCAAAATGCCCCATTCAAAAACCTTTTTTTTTTTACAGTTGCATTAAACTACTGTGGGCAAAAAATGTAAGGGACAAAATAGTAAAATTCCCACCAAAACTGCCACACCCATGTCTGCCTTCCCCCTACGCAAAATAACCGTGTCAGTTTCCCCTTCCCACTACAAGTACTTGTACCATTTCAGAAACTCTACCTTTTTCTAGGATCCTTTACAGATCAAAACGTTCCCGCTGTTTCCATGATGAAATCATAATGGCCAAGAATTCCATGCAGCAATTGGACAGTTGCAAATCATTGGTGATTTTTCAAGAATATTTTGACCTTCTCAGTGATTCCCTGTTGCATCAACCATTTTGTGTTCTTTGTCATCTTCTGTGCATAACCTTGATTTTTTAAGATCTCTCACACATCTGATTTGTAAGTTCCACGGTTTAGCTTTACATGCTCCTCACTATGCGGATTTAAAGTATGATAATTGATTTTCGCACTCCACAAATTACTATTTGTACTTCAAAGTGGATTGCAAATAGTAATTTTGTGGATTGCAAAAATCAGTCTTAAATTATTTTACAATTACCTGTGCTCATGTTAGTTTGTGATTGGTTTGTGTCATTTGGATTGTGTTTGTGAGTTCCTAATTTTCCTTCTTTTACACTTCGTTGGTTTATATTTTGAAGATGGATATAAAGAAAGTAAAAAAATTCCATCTTCTGTGGTTAGATTTTTATTTCAACAACTAATCTATGTCTCTCCTTAACCTTTCCTCCTTTTATTGGGAAGGAGTCTAATTGTTGCCAGGTTAGGAATATCAGCAGCTTGCGATTTGTTGCAAATTGTATGTTAAGAACATATTTCGTACTTGGTTTCATCAAATTCCCACTCAAAACTGTAAGGACCCTATCGTTTTTTATGCTTTTACAAAATCTTTATAGAACACTATTTATGCATTACATCATGGGAAAAATCGAGGCGACATCAGCATTAGCATGGTAATGCATGAATTCTATCGACTCTACAATATGTAATTTATCACAGTACATCATATAAAAATCGCAATTACTATATAAATTAATTTGATTGGTGTGATGTTATTTAGTTGTTTATTTGTCACAACAGATTAATACAACATTATAAACGATCAAACAAAACAAGCCGAAAGTTATTGTGCACAATTTGCCAACATTCGACTTGTCCACACATTGCATGTGCCCGGCCTCTAGTTGAGAAGATAATTAGCAAAAAACATACACTCCATTAAGTCTAATTTCATTTTGGTTCAACTCTGTGATCACCAAAAACTACTCGGACTAAATGAAATTAAAGAACATGAGAACCACTGACACTGCAAGGAAAAAGAAAAATTCCAAGGCAACAGGCAGAGAATTTGTCACTGAAAGTGAGACCTCAATCTATGTATGGTGTACAATAAAGTGGAACAATAACGTAAGATTTCAGTTAACAACAATAAACAGAAGTAGAAGGCTTGACGTGAGGGAGGATACAATTACTTCAGAACCATTTTATCTTATGAGTATGGGGAATCAATGTAGACTATGAGAACAATTGTATTGCAAAATATATATATCACCTGAAGATAAAAGAACTCGTCAAATACAAGCCTTTTGCGAGCTAAGTCAGCCTCACTCAAATTTTTGGGAAGATGGATACCAAAATAAGCCTGCATTGTTAACACAATCCATTTACGTCTCTACTAAAAGAGTACCAATAATTGCCGATCCAAAAAAAAAAAGTACTAACAATTCTACAAATACATACATCACATTTATACAAGAATATCATGATGACTGGAATGCTTGTAACGACTTGCAAATGTCGTAGAAGTTAGCAGCTTATGCAGCACGGACACTTCGTCAAAGGCAGCGTACCCGTGTAGAACACTCTCCGAACAAGTAAACGTGTCCGACACTCAATTTCGCATTATTTTCAGTGGACAATCTCCTGACACGGTTGGACATTGCAAGGACACACTCCGGACACATGTCCGACACTCAATATCAAAGTGTCTGAATCTTTTTTGCTTTATTTTCAGTTGGACACTCTCCCAAATTGCTTGGACTGTGAAAGTTAGGGTTATTTTGTATTTTACCTCTTTTGTTGTTTCATTGTAAGGGTAGCGTAGTCTTTTTATCGTGTTAGGATCTGCTTAAGGTTACTAGGGTTAGCCTTTATAAACCTTGTTATACTTGTATTATTCTTAATCTTATGCAATAAAATACTTTTGTAACACTAGCCCTTTTCTTACACCTATGGTGGCTTGAACCATGTTTTTACTCTCTAAAATGATTGTACTTTTAAAGTGCATATTCTATGCTACATAATTTCCGTGATGAATGTACAAGTTCTTTTCATGCTCCCAACCTTGGGAGCCTCCAAATATAGAAGCTCCCACGCTTCCGCTCCCACTTCATGCAACTAAGAAATGGACAAAAACATAGCAACATAATTACGACATTGGGAAATAGTTTATGTGAACAAATGAAATTGAGAAATTCCAACAAGCAAACACCTTATGTCATGGGAAAATGGGTCAGCTAAAAGGGAAAATTTCAAAATGGCACCTGAACTTTTATTGCAATGTCACAAAAACACCTAAACTTCACTTTATTTCAATTAAACACCTAGACTTACAAAATCCCCAAAATGAGGCACCTGCCGTTAGCCTCCATCCATTCCATCCACCAAAAATTCAGATGTGGCACACTTCACCCGTTAAGTGGGCCCATTTCACGTGTTAGGAAGCAAATGAAATGCACACAATCACAACCCAACACTACCCTACTTCACTTTTTTTCACCTTTTAATTGTGCGCACAATCAAAACTCCACGGATCAAAAAAAAAAATCAAAACCCCACAAACCTCCAATGAAGTCCCCTTCACTAGACCAGTCGGAGAAGTTTCCACCACCACTGATGAGGTTTCTTAGGAGAAATTTTGGTGGTCGAAGCAGAGGCAAATCGCATTCCAGCCCAATGTTCAAAATCAAGGATTGTAGAAGAAATCGAACCGAATTTGGGAGAAATTGTGGATTCGGTTGATGGGAAAGCAGAAGAAATTAGGAGGGTTCAAGAAGTGGAAGCGATGATGGATCTAGCGCAGTGCAAGGGTGGGGTTTTGATTGTGTGCATGTCTTTTACTTCCTAACATGTAAAATGGGGCCAGTTAACGGGTGATGTGTGCCACATCAGCAATTTTGTTGACGGAATGGATAGAGGCTAACAGCAAGTGCCTCATTTTGGGGATTTGGTAAGTTCAGGTGTTTAATTGAAATAAAATGAAGTCTAGGTGTTTCGGTGACATTGGAGTGAAAGTTCAGGTGTCATTTTGAAATTTTCCCTAGCTAAAAAGTAATGCATGTGCTGAAGCAGTCACCAAGGGTCCGTTCCGGTGTAAAAGTCAGTGCTGCTTGACTTTGGTGGCATCATATTTCTAGAAGTGGTTGATCCCGTCTCAAGGGGAATGCTTGAAATAAGCTCTTCTGTCTCTTGGCGACTCAGAACAAATGCTTGGATCAGCTTCTATCGTTAGAACGAGAATAGCTCAAGTGGAATCTCTTTCGTTTGGGAGGGTTCCGGAATTGATAGAGTCAAGTCATATATGGCATTCAAATCGCCAAATCATTATCTTATCTTTGTCTACAGTAAGTTCGTGTGAATTCTACTACGGTAGAGGATCTACAATCATTAGCTCAGGTTCACAGGCAAGTAGTGAGGGGATTGAGTTTCACTCTTGAGAGATAGCCAGATAGTTAAGAGAGCTAATGCAAGAAAGAGAAAAAAATATGTACTTTTTTTTTTTTTTTGCTCAGCAAAAAATATATATACCTTTTTTGTGTTCACTTAGCAAGAATATCCTAGAAAGTGGTAGAAAGTGAACTTTCTTGTACAACCCTCTAAAGCATGAGAGCTTGCTTTACTTCTCCTAAGTTTGAAGTAGCCAGAGTACAAAAATCAGGTTCCTCTAGATTTATAGGCTACATCCAACCTTGAACATGAGCTCCCTTCAATGTACATCCTCTGCAACTATGTGGAATAAGCCACACACTTGGCATGTCTTTTGTCAAGCAAAACACCATCAACACACGCTCCCAAAACTACCCAAAGCCTGCTGTATTGTGGTTTTTCAAAGTAGCAGATTGGCTTCTCATTTGATCTATCTCATCTCTCTAATTAGGATCATTTTACCAGAGAAGGAACCCAAATCCATCACACTACCTCTAGCCATTACCACTGCCCCTAGCCTATTACCACTTCCACCCTGCCTCTATGAGCCAAGGCTTGAAAACACTAAAACAAAAAATTGAGAATGTCCTAAGGAAATGAGAATCCACCAGAAGCAGCAGAGCCTTCTCCATTTACTTGTTTGAAGAGATTGCAATACACTACCAAATCAAATTCCCCATTTCAGTACCAAGCAAAACTATTCCAACCTTAATTTTCATAGAAATACAAGTGAGATTCTGACATCGTAGCTGGAAAAAAATTTAAAACAAAGAGAGTTTATTTTGCATTCATATCACTTTAACAGTTGCATTTTCCTAATCAACCACTCTGCTGGCTACGAGCTTCAAAGCTATCCAGAGAACACGCAAGTAAGTTGCGAGGTTCACAATTGGTTTTGTGTTGATTCGCAACTACACTAGAGCAAATTCGAATTGGTTTCTGCACCCATCGAGTGCTAATGGCCTCGGCGTAAATGAAATCAACCTTACAAAGGACCTCTGATAGGGTTTCAAACAGCTCAAAGTAGACCAAAATATACCCAGGCATCAAATCACCAACTTGATAAAATTCACAAAAGCAACCAATTATTAACAGACTCTCCGGTTTGAAAGGCTTCTGAAACTCATTCTGTGGGCTCAAAAGCAATCAATTATAATAGCTTATGACATCACCATATTCTAAAACCAAAAGTAACTAGAAGTAGCTCAAATGGTTTATATATAAAGCTAAAGACTGATTTGACATTTGACCCACTAACAGGACACTTAGACTTAAGACCCATATGCCTTTAGGGGTGACTACTGTCCTACATCATGTCTAGTGTTGAAGAAACATATAAAGCAATGCACATTGGATAAAGCTACTATAGGGCTGATTTAAATAATGAAATATGGATCTCATTTACAAAACCCCCTTAGGCTTTATTATGACTGCGATTTTGACATTAAAAAAGCTCATAGTCTAGTGCAAGATAACCTTTACGCACCCTTAGTAGAGCCAGCAGATCAACTAACTACTATTGTAGAACACAGTTCCTTTAAAGAGTCTTCGTGAGCATCCTTAATATGTTGGCATAATCACAATCCTTTTTGTAGTATCTAGAAAGATAACAGCAAATACTCTCGCGCTAATTCCAAAGATGCTTCTAAAGCTCAGTTAACACTTCTGGTAATTTGATTATGTATCCGGTGGTGGTGTTTTTCCTTTAGGTCCAAAAGGATATCAGTCAGCACTTCAAATGAGCAATTCAATGATCAACCCAGTCAATATTCGTGGATTCTATGATTTGCTAAAAGACTTGTCCTCTTGGGTTTTGCATAAGCACCTTACAATTTTTGAGACCAACATTACCTAAACTCATTAAATATTTATTGAAGACAAAGTAACATCACATCCTTAATTAGACTGGGAGAGAAATGACGGCACGGTTGGCAAGGGTGCCGAAATTCGCTGAAAAAATTATGGTGCATTCTTTCTAATGCTAGAAGCCTAGAATGATAGAGGTGAACTACTTGTTTTACCTATCTTTTATATTCTAAAACTACTCAAGAGAAAACAGAGTGAAAGTGGTTGCTTTGTTGGAAACCCGACCGCCAACATCACACACATGCTCAGTGGTGTGTGAGTTTGATTCCAAAAGCTCCTCCTTTATTGATGTCTTTGCTTATTTATTTCAACATTCAATACTAATAGGAGCAAAGAACCCCTTAAACTAGTAGCAACCCAAATTATCTCCTACTAAATAGCAAAAGATAAAGACACACATAGACATGCATGTAACATAGAAACAAGACGACTTCCAGATGAGACATCAATTTGAAGTCTAAACAAACACAAAAGAAATCGACTCCTAACTACTGCTAAAAATCGTTCTATTACAAGAGAAAACCGATTTCATTACACTTTCAAACTGTTTTAAAGATTTTTTGTACCTTTTTACATTCTGAATGAAGGTTAGTAATTACAAATGGATGGTGAAAAGAATCTGTCTTTCTAATTCTTAATGAACCATCTAATACACAGTAGTAATGGTCAGTCAAATTTTTAGCACGCAAAGAATTTTTTATTCCTTGCTTCCATTTCTTTTCTTTTCTTTTTCCTTTTCCTTTTCCTTTTCCTTTTCCTTTTCTTTTGGTTTTGCTCAAGTTACATCATAGAAAATACACAAGTAATAGGCTGACTGGTACAAGCATGATAAGAATCACAAACAATCTTCACCCACGATGCTGAGAAGGATTTGCCAATTGAGAAGAGATAATTTATACAAGAATTTTGTTATGTTAGCCTAAAACGGAGGTCCCTTCAATTTCTTGTTTTGACAAGCAAAATGCATTGTGAAAAGGAAGAAAATAAAATAATTATGTTAAAGCATTCCCATGAATGATTAGAGGTGAATAAAGAACAGCATAAGCATAAACAAGAAAATCTCAAATGTTTGATGCGTGCTTACTCACATCGCGCAGGCATAGAAGTCCGAAATCCTGAGTGACATCTTGAGGAATAGGATCAACATTGGAAGGCAATGCTTTTAAAGCTCTGAAAAACACAAAATCGAGTAAGTACTTGATATGAACTCAGTAGAACACTTCATCAAGTCAATTTACTTAAAAGTTTAGAACCAAAAAATAAGAGTATTTTATCTCAAAGGAAACAATTGGACCCCCTCAGGCTCATATCTCAACTTACACCAATCAAACAAGGAAAACAGATGGAAGCAATAGATAGCATAAATCCATTGATATCACCAAACGGTTGCAGTAAGTGAGATGTAGAATCAGAACCATTAGATCCTGACAAAGCTAGTGCACATACAACTACAATCTTACACGTCGTATGACGTAGAAATCAGAACGAACCTTGCAATAATGTCCTTAAGAAAGTTGGGTTTGAGACCTCCTCTAGAAGGGTATATAGGGAATGGTCTCCCCTCTGCACGAGCTGATGAATCTTGTTCATCTTCAAGTACATCCATGTTATATTCTCTCATCTCATAGTGGCCATCTTTACGCATAGTCCTCACCTGTCTCCAGAATGAATCACTTAGGTACAAGCTTTGTATGAATGACGAGAGAGAGAGAGAGAGAGAGAGAGAGAGAGAGAGAGAGAGAGAGAGAGCACTTTATGAATGAAACCGTGTATAACAACTAATCAGCAAAAGTCTCAGCCAGACGAAGAAAATTGGTAATAGGTGGAGTGGAACAGGCCCCGAGGGTTCCGACCTATAACCAACCGGTAATAGGTGGAGAAGCCTCTAAATCTCATGTACTCTCTTTTCTGGGGCTGTCACGATGAGCCTCGAGCTATGTAGCACAGATACACAGACGAACACGATGGGGACACGGACACAAGACACTGCTATTTTTTAAAAATGGGGAGACAGACATGACAGAGACATTTTTTTTTTTATCGGCTTGGCAAATAATTTTTTAGCAATGCAATCCTACCTTACTAACTGATGGTGTATGCCTACACAAATATACATGTTTTACATTACACTGTTGGCCCAATACTATTAAATTTGAAAATATTTGACCCCGGAAAAGTGGAAAATACTTGCAAAAAAGCTTTTAAAATTTACAAAAACCACACACCGTGTCCCCAGCGTGTTCCAGCATTAAAAAAAAAAACAAAAGACATTGCAATTTAATAACCATGCCACGTGGCATGTCTTCGGAGTATCACATGTCCCGGGAGTGTCTAACATAGATATGGTTCTAAGACTGACAGTGCTTCATAGGCCTTGAGCAAACAGCGAACATCCAAATAGTAACATACGAAAAGAATTACTTCGCAAGAGCCTTGAGGAAAGAGTGACCAAGCATAACTTTCAAACAGAACATCGTAGTTGACTTTCTGTTGTTACTTGTCAATCAAGAGCTGGGAGAGTGGTTGGAAGAGAGGGTGAAATATGATACATACAAAACTTCCAGGTTTATCGGGAACAATGTTGCTGGCCACAGATCATTCTGATTGGGCCAAGAAATATATCTTTAGTAACATGTGCCAAGGCCCAAGGTTAAAGCAATACCACTACAGACTTGTTAATTTAGGGGGATAAAGTCAGTCCCAAGAGAACTCAGTTGACAGAGGGATTTGTCCCACATCGGTTAAATATCTCCTCCAAAACTAGTATATGAGCTTGGGCAGCCTCTCCACTCTTTGCCAATTGGTTTGGAGTTGGATGCTTTAACATGGTATCAAAGCTAGGCTTTCGGAGGCTTTTCCCCTTTGTTTGTGCCATAGTTGCACTTTGTTTCATTGTGATCCGTGTGTTTCGGATCCTTTGTTGACCTCTCCACGTGAGAATCGGGGGTCGCACGTGCGGGGGAGTATTGGGATTTGTCCCACATTGGTTAATTATCTCCTCCAAAACTAGTATATAAGCCTGGGCGGCCTCTCCACTCTTTGCCAATTGGTTTGGAGTTGGATGCTTTAACATGGTATCAGAGCTAGACATTCGGAGGCTTTTCCCCTTTGTTTGTGCCATAGTTGCACTTTGTTTCATTGTGATTCGTGTGTTCCGAATCCTTTGTTGACCTCTCCACGTGCGAGTCAGGGGTCGCACGTGCGGGGGAGTATTGGGATTTGTCCCACATCGGTTAAATATCTCCTCCAAAACTAGTATATGAGCTTGGGCAGCCTCTCCACTCTTTGCCAATTGGTTTGGAGTTGGATGCTTTAACAGTTTCTAATCACAAGAATTGGATAGAATGGGGCTTGGGTTTCACTAGCATTTTCCAGGATTACCAAAACAAAGTACGCTTTTAGATTAATTATCAAAAGAAATGAAAAGGAGTAAGCATACAACATCAGTTGAAAAACAACACCTCCCCTTTTTTTGACTTTCTAACCCAAAACAAATCACAACTCAAAAGGAGATGTTCGCCATTGTGAAGTGCAGTAAAAATTCACTCTTAGAACTAGAACTTGCAAAAACAACTCCCATCAATATGGTTAGAACAAGAAGAAAATACTAGAATCACAAGAAAAAGCTACAAGAGCAGCTGAAACGCAGAGAAGTGTACAAACTCACCTTACCACTAACACATGCAATGTCCCCCTCTTTATACTTTGACCCAATACTAATGAGAAAAGGAAGGGATGTGTAACGAGTGCCACGGAAAAATTTCTTCAAATGTACATATATTTTCTGCTTGCTTCTGCTACCAGATGCATTAAACACATGCTCGGCACTTGATTCACTGTCCACCTCACCTTCAACTACAATCTCAAGATATGAGAAAGAAAGGCCTGCTCTGACTCCCCTGCCAAGCAAAAATATGTGATCAAGGTTAAAATAGATGCTGTCAACTCACTTCCCAAGATTTTACTAAAGCTCAACAATATTACGGCCATAAGTACATTTTACGCAAGCATGAATACATCTAGAAAGTGATATAGACATGTGAAAGGAAAATAACCATTCCATGCGGATCAGAAAAGATCTACATCATTCCATGCTTATTGTCACTTGAATGTCATCTTTAATGCGAAATGAGTAAATTGTAAGGTCATGTTTGGCAACCATTTCATTTCCAAAATTCTGGTTTCCTAGTCAAAATTTTCAAAAACATGGGTTCAAAGCATGTTTCGGTGAACCATTCCATGCATGTTTTGGTAGTTATCTTCGTCCTGCAGGATTTGTTCATGGTCTGTACAAGAAAACCTTGGCCCCTGAACACTACAAGAGAGTTGGAACGAATAATAGAAGCCTCGTGTGGATACTCAGATTTTAAGTGAGTGATAAAATACTTTGGTTACATGATTCATTACAGCTTCTCTAATTCAAATGCGAAGTTCTGTCTTTGTACATGAATTATTAAGGCATGTGAGTACCATGGAATGGAATGTCTGCTAAAGAATGTTTTGGACCTGGTAGTCTCATCGGTCGACTCTACAGTCACTAAGGGAAATGTAAGCCATGATGTGGTATGTGGTGTAGATATCTGGCCTATCCAATAACCAGGAATGCTTAGTACATGGATGAAAAATGGATGGGCATCATACAACCACTTGTCAAATCACTTGTCAAATCAATATGAACATCTTGGAGATAAAATATGATTTGCTTAAATGGTACAAGGATGAATGGATAGGAATCATACAATGCTACTTTGAACGAATACTGTATTTCTCTTGGAGAGTAAATATGATCTCTTCAAGGGTATACACAAAGTGAACTTCTTCACACAAATGTGTTTTTACATGTGATCATTCTCCATTGTCGACCTGTAACCCCTATAATTATCATTCACATGAGCTTTAGCTCCTTATATATTGTTCCTTATTTTAAGAAATCAGTAATCGAGGGACGTAGATCCTACCTTATAATGTATGTTTCAGTTACTACTTACTAGTGAGAACATGATTGTGAATAATCTGCAACTCTGCACAGGGACATGTCACTTGCAACAATTACGAAAAGGTTACAATTAAATTAATCCATGTTTCCTCAGATGGAAAACTAATTTAACCCCCATACATCGATGCCTCGGGGGATTGATAATCACCGCTTTACGATGGATGATGTTCAGAGAAAAGGTAAAGAGGGAAATGTGGGGTGAGAAATCAAAAAATAAAACATGAGAACTGAAGCTTAATCTACTGCAGATACTAATCACTTTAATGTTTACACTCTCAACCCGGCCCCCATACGTGGGCAGGCTGTCCTCCGTAAATAGGCAAAACACGTGCAAGTGTTATGGTTGTAGGCTCAGCGATGAGGTCCGAACCAAGGATGATCAATTTTTGATCCGGTATTAGACTGTAAAACAAAGTCCACCGTCTATCTTTGTGTATATATAATTTAGACAAAATCACAACAAACATCTGCACTAATTGAAAAAAGGGGATTTCCTTGAGGACAAAGAGTCGTACACCCCAAAATAAAGCAAACCACAAGTTTTATCCCATAAACTCTCAAAATATCATTCAAGATTATTGAATTCCTTCGTCATCAAAGCACCCGCACCAATAACAGAACTCCAAAGTGCCCTAACCTTGTACGCCCTAAAACCAAAAGAGGCCACTCCACTAACCATACAAAACACAAATGACAAGTGAAATCCTTATAGACTACACCCATCCATTATGGCAACAACAAAGCCTCGAGATTCAATCATTACATCCTACAAGTATCAAAAACGAAGAAACTACAGCAAAATCATTTGAAAGGAGCCGTGGTCATAAAAACTGATGACTCAGAAACTGACCCCTTCAACCGGCCACACCCGCCGAGCGCCACATGTATACCAAGGACGCTCAGCTCGGACGCAACAAGTTGCTCAGCTCAAAGATAACAATTCGGTCGACCCAAGCATTCATGACATGACAGCCTTTCAAGGCTGAATCAACGGAGAGTCTTCCTCCACCCCGCAATGCCGCCATATCCCGGTGAATAAGCGGCCCTTGTTCATGGACAATGAAACGGTAAGACTCCAATAAAGGGATTCTCATCCCTTGATCCCATATACCATTAAACACTATAATAGGGCAAGGCACGCCCACTAGAAAGGTACGCACACTGTTTACACTGATACAGAGCATTCACATACAAATGTCCCATCATCTAACTTGATCGTCGGAGGGTTTGCGACCGGCAACACCACCGGTTGCTGGACTTGTTTTGCAGGAGTCCCTTGAATGACTGAGACGGGCAATAACAGAATTCAAGGAAACTTAATCACTCCACTACGATTTGATCAGGATGTTGCATCAACTAGGCTGCATCAATTTGTGCCAAAATTCAAAGTAAACTATGATGAAAACATTTGATCCAAAGGCGGAGAATCATTGTTAATTGGTGTTGTATGTGCAAAAGGGATGCGGAGTCCGTTGATCATCTCCTCATTCATTGCCCGGGGGCTTGGGAGCTTTGGACTATGGTTCTTTCTTGGTTTGCTATGCGAGGGGCCATGCTGAGGAGTGTGATGAAACTCTTAATCGCTTGGAGAGGTGCAAAAGTTGGAAAGAGGCGGAAGCAAGTTTGGTTTTTGATCCCTCTTTGTTTAATGTGGATCATTTGGCGGGAAAGAAATTTGAGATGCTTTGAAGGGGTCGAAAAGCCTTTATTTAGAATAAAAAGTTTTCCGGTGAATAGTTTGTTTAGTTGGGACAAAAGAGAATGTGATCCTTCTCTTCACCAATTTTTAGATTGGTTTGAGCTTTTCTTTTCTCTTGGAAGTGTATAGGGCCTTTTTGTCTCGTGGCCTTTTGTATACGGGCGGCATTCCCTTAATGCCTTCTTTTATATAATTATTTACTTATCAAAAAAACTGTTCTTTTTTTTTTTTCTAGGAACTTGAAATGAAAATTTTGCAGCAAAGAGAAAGGATTTAGATACTTTTAGATTAGACAATAAAACCCATGACTTCAGTTGTAAGAGGAAATCTATATTAGAAAACAGAACGGTTTCTTCACAAAATGTGCAAGCATACAAACAAGAGTAACCCCTCAGCCGTCAGATCACATATTCTGTTAACATTATAGCCGTCTGGTCAACAATATTCAGAAAAAGAAAACTTAATCAATCAGTTTTCTCTCCCTCTCTCTCTCGTCATTTTTTTGTAATATCGTATTTTAATTCTTTTGGTAACATCCCCATCACCATTTTCTCTGCACATTTTCTATCTAAAAAGGAAAATGTCTACATGTTTGAAATATCTCTCTCCTCACTAATTTTCCGCAATAGCCATCAACATAAGTACCACCCCTTCAAAATTCATAGTGCCATTGCCCTCTTCTCTACAATACTTATCAAGACAGGTAATCCTTACTGATTTAAGATGTTTTAATTACAAATATTAGGATAAATGAGCACATGATTGTGGCTTTACACACGGGTTAATTGGAAAAAAAAATATAATATAAATATGAGATTTCAGTTGGGAGTGCCTTTAGGCAGGGACAATCTGCTAGTCAGTGATAAAATAGTCTGAGAAATGAAATAGATAGGAGACGTTGCAGAGTTGGATCATGAAAATTTAAAATGTTAAAAGGGTACTTTAAAATTATGAATTCATATCTAAAAATTGGACGTAAAAAGATAGCAGATCTAAGTCAAAGGAGCAAACATTTTTTTAGGTAGCTACAATATTCATTTACTTAGCACATTTGAGTTCAGAGGAGCCTTAATATGAAGGTTTTATATGGCTTTAGTATTATGGTCTTACATGGCTTTAGACCTTAGTAGCACAAAGCGGGCGTGGGGGCAGGAGCGGGTGCTAAGGAGTGGAGGCACCTAGAAGCTCCTAAGGTTGGGAGCGCCTAAGGAGCGTACAAAGATTATATAAAAATATGTATATAAAATATCTTACTTAACCATTAGAGGTAAAGTGATACTGAAAATTTTCCCGATCTTAAAGTGTAACTATTAGAAGTTAGTCCCTCGGTCCCCATTCTTTTGTCCTTCGTCCTATCCTAACCGGATAAAAAACAAACTATAATTTTTAATTGGTAATATTGTTTATATGTAATATTGATCTTGTTTGATAGATCTCAGTGAGCTCTTTTAAACGATGTTTTCAAAATCACCTAAAGGATTATAGATTGCAAGATATAATCAATTGAAAAGCGACACGGACTCCCAAAAAGGACAAAAGAATGGGGACAGAGGGAGTACATATTCTCATTTTGCAAAACTTCTTGACTAATCTGATCCTCGTATTCTTATTTCCACGATGGCATAACTCCCTTAAAAGTAAGAGAATAACTGCCTTAATGGCCTGGTAAGCTCCCATCTTAGTTAGGAGCGAGCTCCCGTCTTGGGAGCGCCGATTCGAGCTCCCGCCTAGGGAGCGCACCCATTTTAGAAGGATCCTAGTACTAAGCTTTAGACCTTTAGGTTGTTAGGCCAAACCAAGGTTCTATAAACTGTGAGGCACACACATAGGTGCAAAGTGATGCAAAGCAACACTAAAACATCTCATCACCACTGAGGGAGGCACAACAATTGAGCCACAATTAAAGCTACTGATGTGCGCACATATTCTTAGGCACGAAGTGCATGCCTCATGGGATTTTCTATCTTTTAGCGTTTTTTGTTCAAACCTAATAAAATTCGGTGATGATGGAACAAACAGGTTCAAAAGTAACACCCACAGTTTATAGATTATCAACTACACGTCGACCTGTAGACTAGGAAATGGAATGCGATGAATTGGAAGATTGAGATTCAAGAAAGGGAGAAGATAAGGATGTGGACAGATATTTATCTAATACTCACGAATGACCATTTGCTTGTTGATGAGTTGATTACAAGGTTCTAAGAATAGGAGATGACGAGATACTTGGTTCCTAAGATCTTTATGCTTCCAAATCCAGAACTCAAAATAGTAGTTATTCATGGATGTAATATGACTCTTAGTATTTGGCCAGTTGGAATTTTAGATTTTGTGATAATGGAATTATTTGGAAACCTAAATTACAGTAAGTTATTTCAAAAGATAAATACATAAGACTAGGTCATTTGTAACTGCTGGAATACTCCTAGGCCCAGACATCCTCAATCTCTAGGCACATCCAATAAACTTGAACGAGATAGGGAATGGTTGGTGGAAATCCAGCAGTCTCAATCTGGTCAAGAAGATCCTAGATTCTAATCAAATATCCAAACTCACCTGGAAGATAAGATATTCCCAACAAAAATCAGGTACTGCCCATCAGCAATTCCAATTTGTGCATTTTGTAGATCAGCATAGGTCCGAGGAAAGTGGTGCAACAATTTCCGCAGCTACACAGAAAAAAGAAAACTGTGATCCCAATTCCAAGTTAGAAATCCAAAACCAAAACAAACTACTCGTCTGTGCCACTTTGTTCATTTTGAGAATCTAGCTTTCTAAGAAAAAACAACTGCTAAATCATCCACCTCAAAACCAATTGGCAATGAGTGGAGAGGCCGTCCAAGCTCATATACTAGTTTTTGGAGGAGATAATTAACCGATGTGTGACAATTTCCAACACTTCCCCTCATGTACGACCCTAACTCGCACGTGGAGAGGTCAACAAAGGATCCGGAACACAAAGATCACAACAAAACAAAGTGCAACTATGGCACAAACAAAGGGAAAAAGCCTCCGAAAACCTAGCTCTAATACCATGTTTAAGCATCCACCTCAAAACCAATTGGCAATGAGTGGAGGGGTAGCCCAGGCTCATATACTAATTTTTGGAGGAGATAATTAACCGATGTGTGACAATTTCCAACAACCACCATTGCACTTACAAAGTTCTAGCTTTCAAAAATTGCCCTTCAACCTTCAAAACTAGTTCAAAAGAGAAGGGCCAAGAAGGGAATTGTATAGAATTTAGTTTACTAACTTGTCAAGATAGACAAGCATTTCAGGATAGTCAAAAGTCAAAAAGTGGACAAACAAACTGCAACGGAGGTAATAGCATTCTGCAAAACATCTAAAGAACCCACCGTGTGGAAGCCAGAGTTTTCAAGCTGACCAAACTGCCTCTTGGTCAAACGAGGTATGAAACTAATAGATTTATCAAGAATCAACTCAACGAATGCAGCCTGTTCGTCAATCTCAAGCCCAACTCTAGTGGAAGATTCCTCAGCCTTTTCGTCAATCTCAAGCCCAGCTCTAGTGGAAGATTCCTCCAAAGTGAGTTGTACATCTATGTCTGTTTCAGCCTCCAAATTCAAGGGCTCAGAAGATAGTGGAAGATCGTCAGCACTTTCTTCCCTAAGAAAGGAAGGGTTCCCATCTGGAAGGCATGGATAAAGAGAAGTCCATGATTCACTTGGACTATCTGGATTGACCCACTTCGTACCCACAGAACTAGAGAGAAATTCTTTACATATCTCTGAGGATAAAAGGCCATCATCATACAATTCAATCGGTGGGGAACAACCGAAAATAATGGAAGGAAATTGTTTACATGCCAAAGAAACATCAAAATCTCCCATTCCATCTTTAAGCTTCATAACGGATTCCTTTTGGGCTCTTTCACTCTCAATCAAGTCTTGTAGACCATTGTAACCCATTAAGACCGACACCTATAAGAAAAAGCACAAACAACCATGTCAGCAGTCATAGCAAAATGTGAATGTCAGATGTCCAAAGAAACAGAGATAATGAATGCCTAAAATAAGCATACATTCATGACTCTTGCCAACAGAATAAGAACAGAGAGAGGAGCATTGATCAGACGTTCATAACAGCAAAGCATCATGTGATGACCTAGGAAGCCACTTCATTTATGTTCTCCCTTTTAGATTTTCTCACACTACAAATTTTATAACTTCTCGATCTAGCAAGAAAATATAATGCTCCAAAGTGTGTTACCATAATACTATCTAAATGCTGGAGGAGAATATGAAATACTTCCCATTCAAGAAGTCCAGCGGAAGAAAAAAAAAGTTCGAACAAATACAGCCTCAAAAAACACATGGGTAGCGATTATTAAAGTGTTCAAAAGAACTAATAAGCTACAAGAACCACACCTTGGAAGAAAATACAAAGAACACAGCTAATGCATTCACCCAATGTGAGATGACAATCAAGCTTCTAGATGGCTGATGCTCTTCAACAAAAGCACTAACACATCCTTTGCTTCCATTCCACAAATTACTTGATGATTTCACTATTTTTCCCACGAGGGAGGAAATGGAGAATGACAACCTTTTGGAGTCCTTGCGTTCTCCGGGGAAAGGAGAAGGAGAAGGCAACCTTTATGTTAAGTTAGGGTTCACTTTGTTATGTATTTGTTACTTAGGGGTATATTTGTACTTTTACTCTTGTCCATATAAATACAAAGTGTGAGAGAGAAACCTAATTTGGGTTCTCCTTTTTCCCCAAAGTTTGCATGGTATCAGAGCTCACAATCAAATTTGTTCACTGCTCTGCCTTGTCGTTCAATCACCGACAGGCCTTCACCGATGCTGTTTGACCATCCGACCTACCTTCGTTGACTTTCTTCTGGCTTCCGCCAAACCTATCCAGATCTTGCAACCAACATACGAACCTCGGACGACCAGCTCGACCTTCATCCAGTGTCCGGTGACCAGCACAACCCTCCGATGATCCTCCAACGACCTTCGTGGTTGCAGATTCTTGCTGTTTTGTGGCCTATTTGTGGTTTCCTGGCCCTATCAACCTCTGGCGACCACTGTTTGCTCTCGGAAAGGACTGGGTAAGATCTGTTTGTTCTCGGTTGGACTGGGTAAGCCTCGTTTACACTTGCTTGGTACTAGATCAGGATATTCAAGGTGTTTCAGGACCCCATCTCCTTTATTCTACACAGTTTGTCATCATCTGAGGTATTTTCTACAGTTTCGGGGTATTGTCTGGTAGTTGGTTACCTCTTTTACTTGCAGCATTTTCGTAGTCTTTTGCTACCTTCCTGTTGATATGTCGGAGGATCCCAAAAAAGCTTCCGCTGGTACAAAGAATGAGTTGGGTCGTGTTGGGACTCTGGATAACTCTTCTCTAGATATTTGCCCCATTAAGTTGGATGATTCCAACTATTTGCTTTGGTCTCACACCTTTACTTTGGCTATTACTGCATGTGGCTTGTTGAACTTCATCACAGGCCCTGTTCAAAAACCAACAACTCCTGGACCAGAACTTGAGACATGGACTTGGCAGAATGTTTTAGCCATGACTTGGCTATTTAACTCTATGATTCCAACCATTCGCCATACCTTTTTGCTTCTGGACACACTTTAATAATTTGGCTTGCTGTAGCCTAAACCTATTCTCAGAAAGGTAATGACGCTCAGGCTTTTGAGTTGAGGAAGAAACTCCACAAATTGGATCAACACAACCGATCTCTCATTGAGTATTATGCTGAATTGAATAGAGTGTGGCAAGAACTTAATTATTATCAAGGGTTTCAAGCTGTTTGTACTGCCCATGCAACTACTTTCCAACAGATGGTTGACAAAGAGCACATCTATGACGTTCTTGATGGCCTTGATGTGGAATATGACCCGATTCATGTGCAAGTGTTGGGCCATATTCCTTTTCCCAATCTAAGAGAGGCCTATGCATGCATTCAACAAGAGGAGAGTAGACAGAGTGCGATGGTCCATCCTCCAATTCCGGATCGCTCTGCCTTGATCGCCATTCCCACTCCACGGGATGGTAAGTCTACCCAAGGTTAGCTTGGTGATAAAAGTAGCTCTGTTGATAAAGAACTGTTCCGGTGTGACTATTGCAACAAAACCAGGCATACGAGGAAATTTTGTTGGAAGTTACATGGTCGTCCCTCTCATGGACGAGGAAGTAGTCAAGGTGGTGGTCCTGTGCGTTCTCATGCACATGTTTCGGAGTCTACTGTTGACATGTTGCCTGATCCTAGTGGTGCTCGTTTGCAAGCTTCTGTGCCTAATACTTCCCAAAGTGGTGGTACTCTTTCTCAGAGGGAATTACAAACTCTCAGGCACCTAATAGCTAGGCTTGATACTCCATCTTCTACAGCTTCTACTTCCACTACATCATCGTACTTAGCTCACACAGGTATCCTAGCTAGTGCATCGTTGCTTCTTCCTCTCTTCCTTGGATAATAGGTTCTGGAGCCACAAATCATATGACAGGTTGTTCATCCTTTTTTGACTCCTACTCTACGTGTTCTAGTACGGATAAGGTTAGAGTAGCTGATGGTTCCCTATTTGCTATTTCAGGAAAAGGTTTCATTCGCTACTCTCCGGCCATTTCTCTTTCGTCCGTTCTCCATGTTCCAAATTTTTCTACTAACCTTCTCTTTGTTAGTAGTCTTACCCATTCCTTGAATTGCTCCGTGAGTTTTTTCCCTACTCATTGTGTCTTTCAAGAGCGGGATACAGGGAGAATGATTGGCAGTAGTAAAGCTCATGGTGGTCTATACTTTTTGGAGTCATCACCTAGTCCATCTCTTACACCCCTGTCATTGGGTCAAGCTCTTGAAGCAGATATGGGTTCAGCTCTTCCTTTATTGCATCAGTGGCATCGTAGATTGGGTCACCCATCTTTTGGAATTTTAGAAAAACTTTTCCTTACTTTAACTAGCAATGTGGTAGGAGTCAGTTTTTTTGTGAAGCTTGTGAGCTGGCTAAACACAAACACTCTTTTTATGCTCCTGTTAATCAAAGAAGTGATTCTCCTTTTTCGATTATCCATTCTGATATTTGGGGTCCTTCTCCAGTTACTTCTATTTCTGGTTATGGTTTGTCACTTCTATTGACTGTTATTCTCATGTCACTTGGTGTATTTACTTCGGTCCAAAAATGAAGTTTTTTCATGCTTTAAATCTTTTCATCTGATGGTTCATACTCAATTTGACACCAACATTAAAATCCTTCATAGTGATAATGGAACTGAGTACCTTGATGGGCAGTTTCGAACATATCTTAGTGAGTATAGCATTCTTTTTCAAACAACTTTTGTTGGCACTCCACAGCAGAATGGGATTGCTAAACGCAAAAATTGTCACCTTGCTAAGGTAGCCCGTTCTCTCTTGTTCACCATGAATGTCCCAAAATTCTATTGGGGCGAAGCTATTCTTACTGCAGCTTATCTTATCAATCGCATGTCATCTAGTGTTCTTCAATTTAAAATTCCTCTTGAGTTTCTCCCTCGTAGTTCTTCAGTCTCTTACCTTCCACCCAAAGTTTTTGGTTGAATATGTTTTGTCCATGCTCTTAAACATCCTGGTGGCAAGTTAGATCCCAAGGCTCGTAAATGCGTTTTCCTTGGCTATTCCTCTACTCAGAAGGGATATAAATGCTATGACCCTCACTCCCGTAAACATTTTGTTTTTATGAATGTCACCATTTGGGAAACAACTTTTTACCCTCTCTCCACTGCATCTCTTCAGGGGGAGTATATGGAGGAAGAGATATTGACATCCCATAATCAGGAAGAGTCCTGGTCTTACTTCCCAATACCTTGTTATGGTGAGGGGGAGAAGGAAAACCCTAGGGAAGAACCTATATCTGAAGAAAGAGTAGAACATAACATGAGTGGCCGAAATGCTGATGACGATAGGCTTTACCCGCATAGGTTGCCTAACTTGCAAAAGTTTTCTCGACGGAAAAAGGGACAGTCTGCCTGTGCGATGCCACCTTGCCAATCACTATCACATACTTCTTCGGCTGACTCATCTGGTAATGAACCATCCCTTCTTGTTTCTAATAATCTTGATGCTCATATTGCTCTTAGAGAGTTAGAACATGTACTCAACAACCCATCTCACAGTTTGTTTCATATGATTGTTTATCCCCTTTGTATCGTGCATTTGTTTCCTCTCTCTCTCTTCCATATCTATGCCATAGAGTTGGAAGGAAGCACTCATAAAACCTAAGTCGTAATACCTAATACCTAAGTGGAAAGAAACTATGGTAGAGGAGATGACAACTTTGAAAAAGAATGGCACCTGGAAATTAGTGTTTCCTTCGGAGGGAAAGAAATCAATGGGTTGTAAATGGGTGTTCACAGTAAAACATAAAGCAGATGGAATGGTTGAGAGATACAAAGCAAGACTTGTTGCCAAGGGCTTTACTCAGACATACGGTATCAACTATGAGGAAACCTTTGCTCTGGTAGCAAAGATGAACTCTATTCAGACTTTGCTCTCTTGTGCTGCTATTTTGAATTGGCCTCTTCAACAATTTGATGAAAAAAATGCATTTCTTTCATGGTGACTTAGAAGAAGAAGTGTACATGGATATACCACTAGGTTTCTCTTCCTCTGTTACTGGAGGGAAGGTGTGTAAATTGAGAAAGGCCCTCTATGGATTAAAGCAGTCACCTAGAGCTTGGTTTCACAGATTTCTCAAAGCTATGTTGAGATTTGGATACAGGCAGAGTCATGCAGATCATACTATGTTCATCAAGGGAGGTAATGATAAGATTGTTATTTTTATTATCTATGTGGATGACATAATCATGACAGGCAATGATGTTGATGAAATACTCAGTCTTAAAGCTCGTCTTGCTCAAGAGTTCGAGATTAAAGACTTTGGATCTTTGAGATACTTTCTTGGGATGGAGGTGGCCCAATCTGATAAAGGCATATTTATCTCCCAAAGGAAGTATATTCTCAATCTTTTGAGATGCAAACCTATGGACTCTCCCATTGAGGCTAATCATCATCTTAATGGAGATGTTAGAAAGCATACAGATAAGGAAAGATCTTGTGGACCGTCTAATATACTTATCTCATACTAGACCAGATATTACATATGCTGTTGGAGTTGTCAGTCAATTTATGCATGAGCCACGTACAGGATGCAATTTACCGTATTTTGAGATATCTCAAAGCGGCTCCAGGTAAAGGAATTTTGTTCTCCAATCATGGTCACCTGAGGTTGGAAGCCTTTACTGATGCAGAATGGGCTAGTTCAATGGATGATAGGCGCTCTACTTCTGGCTATTGCACCTTTTTTTGGTGGAAATTTGGTTACTTGGCTAAGTAAGAAGCAGTCAATGGTAGCTAGATCAAGTGTAGAAGCTGAATATAAGGCTATGGCTCATGGTGTGTGAGTTTTTGTGGCTCCAACCCTTGTTGAAGTATGTGGAGATCTCTGATGGTGGTCCTATGAAGCTCTATTGTGATAACAAAGCGGCTATAAATATTGCTCATAATCCTGTGTAGCATGATAGAATGAAGCATGTAGAGATTGATCGGCATTTCATAAAAGAGAAGCTGAGCAAGGGTTTGATATGTATGTTGTTTGTAAGGTCTGAGGACCAGCTAGCTAACTGATATATTTTTAAAGGGCTTAGTAGTAAGATCTTTCACCCTATTGTGTTCAAGTTGGGCTTGATAGATATCTTTGCACCAACTTGAGGGAGAGTGTTAAGTTAGGGTTCACTTTGTTATGTATTTGTTACTTAGGGGTATATTTGTACTTTTACTCTTATCCATATAAATACAAAGTGTGAGAGAGAGGAACCTAATTTGGGTTCTCCTTTTTCCCCAAGGTTTACACTTTCCTCCACATGCATACAAGAACACAACCAACCAAGAAGCCATCAAAATTCCATCCCGTACCGGCTGGTACCAGAGCAAAAACAAAATACTTAGCACCTTGTTCCGTACCGCCCAAAATACCGCTTTGTTCCGGACTGTTCCGGCCATTTCGGCATGTTCCAGCCATTTTTCGGATTTCGTCCGATACACAAGAGGACTGCTTAAAATGGTTACTTCGAAGCCCTCAAAACTCAAAAGACAAAACAAAAAGAGAAGACCTCACCGTCTGAAATCCATTGAGATAAAATATGTATGTATACGTATATATTTATATATCACTACATCAGAGAGAGAGCGAGAGATTTTTTGAGATTTGAATCTTCTGGGTTTTGGCCTTTCTGTGGCAGTGATGGAGTTTCGTAAGGTAATGTGTTGCAGCTGTACAACACATGGCCCAAAACTCAATGCAATTTACTTTCCAGATTGTTTCACCTTATCCTCCACATTTTATCCCAATTTTTTTAGACTCAAAACAATGGATTTGGTTAACAGAAACGAAAAATTGAGTGCTTAGTCATATATATTTTACAAAAACATTTTATTAGATGAAGTTTACCTTCACATAAATATAATGAAAAGATATAAAATATTTATTGTGTTAAATCCGAAACAGTACCGAGATACAAACCAGTACCGGTACGTACCGTTCCAATAGAGAAAACGGTACGGTAACCGGTACAAGATTGATAACTTTGCATCAAAGATTTCCAAACAATCAAGAGGAGCTAGTTCTAATGAAAATAACACTATAACATTGTTGTTTAATCGATCATCAATCCAAACAATTGACTTCCTCTAGTGCTATGGAGGATTCTCATTACAGAGGTCATAACATGAACAAAATAGAATGACAGGAAATAAATATACTTTGCGAACACAAATTTGATTAGTTACGATCAACTCTGTTGGAGCTTGTCCCAAATTGGTTAAATATAACCTCCAAACCTATTATATAAGCCTGCGAGGCCTCTCCATTCATTGCCAATTAGTTTTGAGTTGGACGCTTTAACATGGTATCAGAGCTAGGTTTTCGGAGGCTTTTGAACAAGACTCTATGCATTCGTTGATGGTTGGCTCTTCCTTTGTTTGTCGTTAATAGTTGATTGTTGTCGTCGTTTGTTTACCTCACCACGTGCGAGACAGAGATCGCATGTGCGGGGGGAGTGTTGGAGCTTGTCCCAAATTGCTTAAATATAACCTCCAAACCTAGTATATCAGCCTGGACAGCCTCTCCCCTCATTGCCAATTGGTTTTGAGTTGGACACTTTAACAAACTCCTAAATGATTATTTATGCTAGGGTTACACCAATGCTGCCATCATCTCTCCTAAAACCTTTTTACCTTAGCCCTCAAAGGTTTTCAAAAGGTCATAAGATTATATAATAGACTAGTAACAAAATAGCCTAGTACGAAAATAAAACCAAATCTTGGGGAAAGGACAAAGGGAGCACAAAGATAAAATCATAAAACTAAAGGCCGTGACTTCGCACTAATGATGAATCACAACTAGAATCAAAGTTCATTACAGCTCCCAGTGACTTTGACGAGCCTTATGCTCCTACATCAAGTATGTTTGCACCTAATGCAGTAAACTAATGAGCTTCTGAAATGCTATACCACAACAAGCTGCGCATAGGGACGTATACCCCTTGTTTCTGGATATCCGGGATCTCACTGGAGAAGGGAATTTCAAGCTGGCTTGGGTTAAGATATCCGCTAACAAGGTCGCTCATCAGGTAGCAGCATTGGCAGGCTGGCAGATAAAGGGAGGCTTGCCCCTGATTGGACCTATTAGTCCTCCTACTAGCTTAGGTTCTCTGTTATTTTCTGATGTTTCTTTTTTATCCATTTTGGCATTTTTGTCTGATAAAAAATACTGTAAAAAAAAAAGATTCTGGTTCTAAAGGATAATTGGAGAAGTAAGATAGTCAGAAGAGGAAACTTAACTCCCGCAAATAGAGATTCCCAAACTGAGACATAGGATTGAAAATTTCTACCAGCTGGCTGTACAATATCATCAAGAACATAAATCTACGGAAGGCTGTACAGTGAACTAAGCGAGGCAGCACCGAGCCTTAAGGTCATTTCTTGTGTTTGGGCATGCTGAGCTTAGTAGTTGCTTTGCTAATATTGAATGGATAATAATAGTCCTTTGCATAAAACCATCTCAAGTGTTTAAGAATTACATTGATCCATGGCTAGGATGCACGGACACGGGAATTCTAAAAAACTAGGGACACAGACACGCATACAGAGGGGGACACGCCAGTGACGCCATGTGTATATTTTTTTATTTATTTATCTATATTTAAGTAACAATAGTTTGACCCCCAAAAGTTTGTAAAAAATTACAGTTTGACTCCCAAAAATTTTATTAAAAAATTACAGCTTGACTCCCAATTTTTTTTTAAAAATTACAGTTTGACCCCCACCGTGTCCCCAGACGTGTCCCCCTCAAAAATTTAAATTAAATTATTGGACAAGCCACATGCCGGGTCGGACACGTGTCCCCGTGTCCAGATACTGCGACACTAGGTGCTTCATAGTTCCACGGGAAGTAGAGTCTTATTTGGATGCCTAAAATGGCCAAAATACACAACACTCAACAAGATAATGTGAGTAATTATCAAATTGAAACCCGCTGATTTCTTTGGAACGCGAATGCTGAAGTTGTACAATGACTCGAAGCTCATAATGTCGTATAACGCAGCTTCTGTAGACCAGAAGAGAGACTGGTTCAAACAGGTCAAACTGAAACCGTAACGTCATGGTTTTAATCCAGCCCACGTTTTTATCTTAACCTATTTTGTTTTAGAAAAACAAAAGTTAATTTTATACGAAGGAATACTCCATGGCCTGGAAAAAACCATGACGCATAACAAATGAGGAAAAGATTGATAATCAGTTTTGATATTTCTTATCTTAAAAGACTACAACTAGACTAGCTGCTTTGCAAAGATAAATCTCTAAGTACAATTACTTGACTTTCTTTGATGACAATAAAATGTACATAGAAGGCCATAGATTGCACATAAGCAAAGTCAGAGAAAATTTCCTTGGTCAATCTAAAGGTGAACCCATATAGCACCAAGATACATATGCCATGCAGCATAAAAAGTAGATTGCAAACCTTATTAAGCAACTTTGAACGGTCAGTAACACTTGCTGCATCATACCTATCTGCTTCCACCAACAGCTTTTCTGCAATCTTATGCTTTGATTGAGAACATAATTTTGAAACCCTAGGGAATAGGAAATTTTTAAACCTGAAACCATCAAAACACTCAGTTTAACACTGACATCTTTGACAAGTTAATAAAATTACTAACGAACAAGTAATAATACCTCATGTTGTTACATAGAGCATTCCTATATCCTCTCTCTGCTTCAAATGTTATCACACTCCTCAAGCATTTATCACTGAAACACTGGGTGGACAAAGGTACCAAGATTAATGATTTTAGTTTCCATCAGGCTTTGGTGGTTTAACAGAAAAGCTTAGTTAAAGTTACAACGAGTGGACCCAGATACTTCAATATGCAATATACCATGACGTATGAAGATTAAAGTACTGATAACGAAATTGATGAATTTCAGTAGTGCAAAATGTGGGTGCAGTATTTCAATTTAATTTGTCATTATCTTTTATGTCAAGGGTAGCATAGTCTTTTTTCTTAGGTTTGCTGAGGGTTAACCTATATAGTTCTGTCATAGCCTTGTTTTATTTCTTTATATTGTAACATCACTAACATGGTATCAGAGCTCAAGTTGAAATTGGTCTTGGGTTCAAGCTCTCCGTTTGCATTGCTTTCGAGCCGTATCACCCATATCACAGCACATCTACGCAACTCGAAAGAACTCTGGCATTTTTCTTCCAACAAAAGGCCCTGTAGTTATCCAAAGGCTTTGGCATTTATACTATTGCTTAATGCTTACAAATTATAGACATCTAGTGATAAGTCAAATCTCTTTTAAATTATAAGACGTTTCTTTATGAGAAAATTGAACTATAAATAGGACCTGCATTTTCAAATGCAAGCTACTTGTCCAAATATTGAGGTTGCTTTTCAGTTTGAGCACTTAATTGCCTAGAAAAACTTATCTATGAGTTCACATTACAAAGACAACTACTGGTGCTAAAACTAATTAAAAAAGAAAGATGAAGTTGGACTTCATTCATAGAAGGTGTTGCTATTCCAGCCTTTTCCATTTACATTCCTAGTGTAATAGTTCTTGTTGTTTGCTCTTCTAGAGTGTTTGCCGTCCACGTTGAACATCAAGTCTCATGGATGTTCCCAATGACAATAAAATCATGTATAAACTAAGTTCAAAAACAGTGAACTCCGAAATGCTAATTCTTGAGCCCACAACAACCAGGTCATTATAATGAGTTTTTTCAAGATAACAAAAAATCTGAGTGGGGAGATATATAAAGGATACTACTTAAAACTAAAACATATATGTACCAGGATATAAGCATCAATTCTTAGTCAAATTCAACAATCCAACAGGCAAAAATGTCCATAAAACCTGGACATGGTAGAAAAATTGGACATCCACAAGAAGTACGCTTTGCCACAATATTCATGTTTACTTCCACAAATAAAAATAAGACACTGTTTCAACATGTAATTCAAGAAACTACAAATGTGGTATAGAACTTGTTCATACCATGCCACATGCTTGCACAAGTAAGACTGACATTGCCATGTGCTACAAAGTTCTTGTACGGAAGGGCGATGCCTGAAAAATATAAACATCAAACCTGCAAAATAACATTCTACAATCACATCTACAGTCAAGTAATCATATCCACAAAGAGCCTAAAAAATAAACTAAAGCACAGAGGGATGAATGTGCTAATTAATGCAAACTGGTTACGAATATATAAAATCTTTTTTTGCCCCAATAGATCATGCAACCATATATTGATTACATAAACCATATATTAAGATAAATCCTTAAAGGCTTTAATTGTGTTTCTTATGATTAATGACATGAAATCAGGTCAAATAGTAGTCTTGTACTCTAAAACACCAATGTAAATCAGAATCATGTTGAGGATATAAATAATAAAGTTGCCCCTCTCTCTAACAGCTTAAGCTTTTAGATTGGTTAACAATCTAATATGATATCAGAGGCAATAGATCCTGTGCTCAAATCTCACTGCCTACGTAATAATTAAAATTTACATGTTTTTAGATCTTTATAGAGGAGAGTCTGGCTACATGTGAGGGAGCATGTTGAGAATATAAATAATAAAGTTTTCCCTCTCTCTAACAGCTTAAGCTTTTAGATGAGTTGGTGGTTAACAATCTAATACATACCAATGAGTAGATGGGCAACGAGTATTTGAGTGTTTATACACCTTGAATAATATGAGAGCAACAATCAAATTCGACATCTTTAATCATTAGGCATTGGATTAAAGTACAAAACTGGCATCAGATCCATTTATAGGACAAAAAAAAAAAGTTGACTCCTATAGAATTTGTCTCATTGGTTTTTATTTTCTCCATTGACAAATAAAGAAGTAATTAAAACGCATAGTAAAGGCTGACAAATTATCAACAACATTCTTCTCTGTCAAATTATGATCTTGCTATGAAAGAAACAAATTATACACATTGAACTCAACTCCTTTAATAGGTTGGAGAGGGTCATGTAGAAGTTTTACTCCAAGTTCTCCAACTAATAAAAAAGAAATAGAAAGTTCTTAGTTTAACTCTCAGTTTCTTCTAAGACAAAAGTCAGAACTTGCCACACGTCAGTTAATAATCAACTCCAAAATACTAGTATATGAACTCAGGCAGTCTCTTTACTCATTGCTAATTGGTTCAAGTTGGATGCATTAACATGGTATTAAAGATAAGCTTTCAAAGGCTTCTCGATGACACCCACTTGATTGATTGCCCATTTGTTAGAGCCTTAGGTGACCTTGCTTCCTTGTGATTGGTAGGTTGTTGATCATTCCTTTATACCTCAACACGTGAATCGAGGGCCAGACGTGAAGGGAGTGATAAAACTTATCTCACATTGGTTAATATCACCTCCAAAACCGAGTACAAGAACCTAGGCAGCCCATCTACTCATCACCAATAGATTTTGAGTTGGACGCTTTAAGAACAAAAGATTTCTAAATTGTGAACTATAGTTTTGTAAACATTCTACAGGAAAAATAAAATAATCTTTTGCAATTGATTTTAAAGGGAGCAACAGAAATAGAATCAAATTCTTTTATCCAAAAAAATATTATCAGACACTTGAAAAACATGGAAAAGAAAGTGCACTTCAAAAGTGATGGATCAAAAAGCGTAGGGGCACAACATAGAACCACAAATTTTCAGAAACCCTCGAACAATCAAAATTGAGAATCCTGAATCTATCACACCCATACAAAAAAAAAAATCAAAATCAAAATAAAAGGACCTCATAGTTTCAATCCTGAATGTGAGAGGGTATCCAATCAAACGCAACGAAAAGACACATGAAGGTGTGATAACAGTGTGCTTAGCAGATCTTCAGACCAAATCTTTTGGTCATAGAAGCATAAACGACACACACACACACACACACACACAGGGACTTGGGAAGGGACTGTAAAAAGTTCCTAGAAAACATATTACACATGGAAGGGAAACCTACATATTCTACAAAACAAAATTCCTAAGAATCTTGCAATAATCATAGATAGTGTGTCGAAATCTTAGTATGGCTGGGCACCCCTATCCATCCTCCTTGGTTATCCTTGCATCACATCAAATTCTTGAAGACATCAAGAAGTGAACTTCAGCGCCTTATAACTCAAATCCAATTAGACAGAGAAAGCATCAAACCAGAGAATGATAACCAGCGTGTTCGGAGAAACTACCAAAGAAATAGGGACAGATCAGGCTTCTAACTTTGGAGTTGAAAACTACTACTCTTTTGTGGGGTGAAAAGTGAATACATTATTGTTTTGGAATTATATAATGGATTGTCAATACCAATACCAGAGTTGTCAAAAATTGCTGAAGTTACAGTTGGCCTCGTATGCCACTATGCCCCATGGAACTGTCAATGTGACCAAATGTATCATCCCAATCTTATCACGTGTATCAAACAACTTAAAGACAATGAGAACATAGTATCTTCAGACCTTATAAGTTCAACCAAAAACGTAAGAAAGGAAACAAATCAAACCTAACCCGAGATGAAAACAAAATAGAAGAATCATAACTTCTGTGTTTGGCAAAAGCCGCAAAACTACCAACCAAAAAGGGACAGGGTTTTTCAAAAGATAGGCTACTCCATGTGTCAGTTAAAGGTTTTGCACTTAGCACCATAGAGTCATCATCTTCAGGAGACCCCGCTGACCCTATATCGAGGCTGAAGCTAAAATCCCACAGCGTGGTGAGAGCACTAAAGAGTATGCTTAGCAACACCAAGCAACCATCGAGACTTCTGGTCCCAAAATAAAGTCCCCCCTATAAGACTTGAACCAAAACATTGAGCAAGAAAACAAAGTACTTACTCATCGAACCAACCAAGCCAACCACTTGGTGGTACACATAGACTGCTTTTGGATTACTAATTTTGAGGCGGGAACTACGGGAATTTGTTGGGGTACGAAGTCGTATACTTCTTCATGATTATCTTACCATGATTCGTTAAATTATTGTATTAAACCACGGGATTTATAATCCCCATCTAAATTCAGAGTTAGACATATCAAATGCATTACAAATGTAGGGGGGACGGACTCGTTTGATTGCTAGGCTAGGAAGGTGGGATTATGATGAGGGGGGACACAAGGCCCAAAACATGTATTCCATTATTCCTTAGTCCCGTGTTAGGTACATCCGGGATAAACCATTGGACCAGACAATGTGGAACTATTTTTAGTGCCCCATGCAAGGATTAACTAATACCATGGGGAGGGGTGGTGTTAAGTAGTCCACCTTCTCCAAATTATCTCCCTTCTCATCCAACAGGCAAAAGTAACCCCTATCATCTTCATCCCATCTTTTTCACACTCTAACCGAACAAAGTACACTAATCTCTGTATTCATATGGTCTCATCTACTACTCCGTGGATCCCACTAGTCCCTTCTATCCCATCCTCAACCCTATCTTTTTCCAATCCTTCCAAAGAATGATCCGATGCTCAAACGTACCCGTACGGATCTGTCACTTAACCAAATGTTTTGTTGTAGACATTTTTACAAACACGTTGAAGACAAGGGGTAAAAATTTCACCTCAGCGCCTCATAATTCCTACCCAAACAGAAAGAATAAAAAAACAAAAAGGGAAGTACCTAGGGTGGGGGAACCGACATCAAATAGAAGTCCAGAACGTAAGAAGTTTGGCTACTCCAGTCCTCCGTTATGCCCAACAAACTCACTTGCTTTTTATTAGAGAGGTGGAATCAATTCATGGGGAGATATGGAAAATCCAGAATCCGTATGTGAACCCAGTTCAGCTATGTGAACTCGCGAATGCTCTAGCACGATGAAACGGCGGCGGCGTTCGGTCGAGAGTCTGACAGGGCATTGGCTGCCGCCGGCTCAGTTTCGCTCACGGGTGTCTGAGGAACTGATCGAAACACGATGGAAGATTTTTCACATTATTACACAATAAAGAATCTCTTCGTTTATACTCCAGTAAGTCTAAATAAATTTCACTTACACCCTGTACTTGGACCAATTTCATTTTTATACACACCCCTTAACTTTGGAGGAGTTGTTCTTAGCTTTTCTTCTGAGAGTTTTTTAAGTTTTATCTCTATTCAAAAAAAAAAATTGTATTTGCTAGTTAATTTTGTGCCCAACTTTTGCACATTATTGGTTTATCTTGTCGAGACGAATCTAAAAGTAAAAAATTATGACTTGCCTTGTTTTTAGAGCTTTATCTTGTATATTTTAAAAAATATTTAGGTAAAAGCCGATTTCTCTAATCAATAAGAATCAATAAATATAAAATTTTGGCGCAAAATTAATAAACCCCAAAAAAAATTGAATAAGAACAAAAACGACTAAGGAAAAAGGTGAGAATGTTAACAATTCCCGTCAAAATAGACGAAAAAGTAAGAAATGGGAGGTCCACAGGAAATTGCCCTTCTAAAACATAGTATATGCTAAATAAGATCATTGTGCACTTGGAGTCATTTACGTCCTAATAAAGGGTCTAGAGGAGGGCGAACAAAAATTTTCAGTTTAGAAAAGACAAAAGGGGGCCAAATATAGGGTTTGTCTTTATTTTTCCAAACCAACCAAAAGATAAAGAATAGAAAAAAAATAAAGGTAAATTAATTAATTCGAGATATCCACGTACTTATTTGTTAAATGCATCGAAACATAGGCACATCCAAATTATGTGAAAAAGTTAGTACCTTCAATTGAAATTTGTTTTGCGCTTTTGGGGCACCACACATTACAGTGGAGTTCATATATATTGTCTTTTTTTTTATCGACAAAAGTAATATTTTATTAAAGGGGAGGGGAAGGGGGAATTCTAACTTGGATCCGCCATAATATATGACAGAAAAAGGACTTGGTATACGTAATGCCCTAGTGCACTAAATAATGTAATACTCCTTCCGTTCAGATTTAATTGTCTTTTTTGAGAGTTCGTGTCATTTTTCAATCGATTATATCTTGTAATTTATAATATTTTATGTAATTTTGAAAACATTGTCTTATAGTACTAATTGAGCTGATTTTTTACCGGGCTCTATAAAAAAATATTCTAAGAATAATGGGCGGTTCAAATCATTTTTATGAGACCTGAGATAGGCCCCACAAAACCCATATCTGAAAATTTGCCATATTTGAATAATTTGGGATTTATCACATTTAAATTGGTTTTCCGATATCCATGAGATATTTTTGACGAACAAGCTCAATGCATTACAATAAAACATAATATTACAAGTTCAACAAAGCTGCCCTTGCTTTCACATGAGCAGCTTGCACTACTTGCCTATCCACCTTAACAACTTTAACTACATTAAAACAAGTGCATAAGGAACAAAAATCCATAAGAGCTGTTTGCATATCCAGGAGATATTTATTTTAACGAATGGTCATTCTGAAAGTTTACTATAGTTTTGTTATAATAATGTTATGAAGCTTCTTTATGTGACCAAATCATTTTAGTGGAAAACATGTTGGATCAACGAGTTAGAATAGAATTGAAATATTTTTTAGTGGGTAGAAACTTGTAGGTCATGATTATTGTACGCTTTTATCACCACTTGAATTCAAGGATGGAGGCAGTGAGACAAATGGCGTGGCCACCACCACGACGACTTCAAAAAATACTATTATTGTATTAAAAAAATATTTTATCCCAAATTATATAGATCGGCCACCACTAAAAAAATTTCATTATTTTTTGGTTAAATAAGAAATTTTAATCCTCTAGTGTGTGTGTGTGTGTGTGTTTTTTTCTAGGAAAAGGGGCTATAAAAATAGAACAATTTCAGGACCAAGTGAAATATTATGAAACATGATGTTTAAAATTAAGAAAAATCAAACTTCACATTGTGTTTTATGCAAACTCGGTGGGAAAAGACAAAAATGAGAAAAAAATAATAAATAAAAAAAAACCTAAAAGTAAACATAAAGAAAGGAGGCAACACATCCGATTCAATGACATCGAGATTTGCAAAAAACAAAAAAACCTCCTTCAAAGTCGAGGAGAACATATACATTGAAAAGGGCATTGCTATAAGTTTGATGTCGATTCTATCATCAATGCTTTTAACGACATCGAAAAGCGTCACAATTCAAAATGTCTTACTTACTTGCGTTCTTATGAACTTAGGTCCCGTTTCAGAAATCTTCTTAAAAAATAAGCAGCTTATTTCACATTTTAAAACAAAAAAATAAAGTAAATGAAAAATAAATTTTCAATTTTTTTTTCATCGTATAAAAGATCTCATCGAGATCTTCCAAACAAGATCCATATTGCATATTTTTAGATTTCAATAAGCCCATAATTTTTGAACTTGAAATCGTCTTCTTAAAAAATAAGGACTTATTTTTAGTTCCGGAACGGAGCCTTATTAAACTTAACTTAAATTTGAGAATTTTATCCTTATTTGAATTGTTTTCGCATTTGTAAGTTTTGCGCCAAACTTTTGTAGGTTATTGATTCGTCTCGATGAGAGGAATCATAAAAATAATTTTTTCTACTTTTATCCAAGTATTTTGAGAAATAACTACTTTTTAGTACAAAAAAAAAAGTAACTTTTTGTGCTAAAAAGTGGTTATTTCTCAAAATACTTGGGTAAAAGTAAAAAAGTTTTACTTTTCCAATTCCTATCGTTGAGACAAATCAATAACCTACAAAAATTTGGCGCAAAATTAACAAATATGAAAAAAATTCAAATAAGAACAAAATTCTCAAATATAAGTTAAGTTTAAGTTAAGCTCATCAGATTGCAGCCCAGATTAAATTAAAATTACTCTTTTCTTGGTATTGTACATGCTATGACAAACATCAGAAATGCTAAAGGTACCGCAGCGGCTGCACAGCAGCCGTGCACAGACCAGTTTCATGTCCATTTCGGATCCCGCAAAGACAATTGGAGCCGCTTATTTTGTTCAAAATGCTTCGTTTAGGGTCCCTGTAAAAAATCATCTCAATCCGATATCGGGAAAAGTGTTTACGAATCATCCAACTTTGTTTCAAAATTTAGCCTCCCGAGACGGGCGCGAAATTGATCTCTGCGCGGCTGCTGTGCTGTTGTACCTATAGTAGCATCCGACAAACATTTATTTAGTAGTTGAGAATAAATTTTACACAGAGGGTCTGTGTAGAAGCAAATGTCCACCAAGCCAATCAAAACAAGCCAACTCAGAGCAAGGCGTGGGATCCTCTCTCTCGCTTAACACTTCTCCGGCAAAATCACTCCCTCAGGGCCTTCCCTCTTCGCCGCCGGCAAACTGAGCCATAACGGCGCCACCATAGTAGTCAGACCTGACCCTCTTTCTTTCCTTCTCTCTCCTCTACCACAGCTTCTCACTCGCCTGACCTGACCCTTCTTTTCTTCTCTGTCTACACACCCTCACTTTGAACCAAAAAATTACCAGAGCACCAGGAAATGCAGACTACAAATTGTGGAGTTCCAAAATTAGGATGGTAGGGTTTGTACTCCTTGGAATTCTAAAATCAAATCGAAACTGGGAATAAATAAATAAAAACTAGATCGGAAAACCCACTTTTTGGGACTCTGAAACCAAATCGAAACGGAAAAAATTAAGTTCAAACTTCGATAGGTTGCTTATACTGAAATTTGAAGATTAGTATGTCGTTTTTAACAGTAAAGTCGATGCATATTGTGGTTCATCTATTTTTTTGGGCTGCCGAAACATTCAATTATTTTTTGTTCTTGCAATGCAACGTTTGAAATTATTATTTGTTTCCGCACAGAAGCAAAACAAAAACGAGTATTCATCCGAAGACTTTGCAAAGTCCTTAAATTTGAATTGGCAATTATTTCATACAACAACAATCACAAAAACACCAATTAAAACAAAGAAGACCACAAATTTCAGATCACCCCTTGGAAATCCAAAGAAGCATCCTTAACCTGCTCATTGGCAAACACTCCCCTCTCCAAAACCCAATCCTCAATCATAGCCTGAGAATTCAAAGCCTGATCAGTAGGCACAAGATGTCCAGCCCCTAACACTACAGCATGGCTCAAACTCCCCCATTTCTGCACATACCCAGCAAGCCCACCATTCACTCTCCAAACCTTCCTCTCCGCCTCCATAAACTTATCGATCCCCTCCCACTCCATCTTCTTCACCCACGCCTCTGTCGACACCACACCATCTCTCAAATCGCAGTGCCCCTGGTAAAGCAAAACCTTACTCTCCTTCACCAGAAACTCCACCATGTACTTAACACTCTTCATCACATCCTCGTGCAACGCGGCGCCCACCACATCGCTGCATTCCTCGTAAACCATCGATTCGTTCACTCCCAACAACCTTTTCACCCCTGGATGGCTCAAAAGCTCGGTCACCATGTCAGTTTCATAGGGAATTAGCCTTCTGAAATCGTACAGTGTGGCTAGTCCAGTCATGTTTCGCAACGTACGCAAGACCCCGTTTCTTGCATCGGTTGCTGCGCTCCAATTTCCTTTCTCTGTCCGTGCAACTGCCTCATTTTGAAGTTCTTCCAACTGGTTTCTCTGTTTGTCATTTATGAATCCAGAATAATAAGCGTTCAGGGCATGAGTAGCTACTTGTGTTGATGGATCAGTCAGTCCATTCCCGATCGCAACACCTGCCAAATTTACCTGCAGTGGTGGAGTTAATATTTTCATTTTTAGTGCGAGCAAAATTCCAATTCTTGGACTCTTAGCTCTTCCCTTCTTTCCCTCTGTTTTATTGCTTTCTCTCTTTCTCCTCTCTAGATTTTTCTACTTAAATGACAAATATTCTTGTGCAGAAAATCGCCAATAGAGCCAAACCACAGCTAATAAACATAATGCATGTCTCAGTTAGTATAAATCAATACTTTTATGGAGAAATAGAACCAAATTAAGGTCTATCTAGCACACAGACAATTAATGGGGTCATGGCCTCCTTGATTTTTGAAGGTTTCGTTTTGGGGTTTCAAAACCCTAGACACGTTCCTCAATAAATTTTTTCTATCTCTCCACTCATTACTTTCAAAAATCTCCCTCAAAATCCAAAACGAACAGGTTCATTATGCTTTTGATTGTTGTAATTGATAACGTATTAACTTGAAAGTTTAGGCTTTTGAGTCCTCATTTCGCTAGGAATTTTTTCATGATGCTTTTTATCTCTTCCATTGTATTATTTGTTGAAATTATAAATTTATATATCAAAAAACAAAACAAATCCATCCATAACATTTAAGAAACATGCACTGAAAATAACTATTTGCATAATTGTGGCAAACACATGAAAGATTATGATCAAAAAGTGCTTCAGTTTTTGAATTTCTACAATTAGAACTATAGCTACAAATATTATGTTAGCAAGAACCAGGATAATGCAACCACCTAGCTCTAGCCTAGTTGGCACCCTTGCACACTTTCTACTGAGATGTAAGAGGGTGAACATTACCCTTTTTCTTATTGGTTGAAATAGTGTGGATCCCATCACAAAGTGATATTAAGCTTAAAAGTGTATTGCAGGGGTGGAACCTACGCTATTTCAACCAATAACATAGAGGATAATGTTCACCCTCTTTTAAGAATGGTGAATAAAAATTGCACTGCCGCTTCATATCAAAACAAGGGTAATGATAATTTCAAAACTTCTCCTTAGCCTTGTACATTGTTTATACACTAAAATTTGGGGCATTAACAAAAACAGATATATCATTATTATTTTCCCAAAAACTATTGGCCAAGTAATAATTGAAGATCCTCTAGGAAAAAATAAAATAATACTCTTACCCACTTGGGGCACAACATATTGAAAAACATGTGAGAAAAATAAGAATTGTTAAAGTGGGGTGACACACAATTGCCCATAAGAATCTCCACCCATTATTTACCTGTTTTGATGGGGGCAACTGGGCATTCTTCTTCAAAATATAGTACCCAATTGCCGGCACATACTTTCCAGCATAACTCTCACCAGTAAAGTAAATCGGTCGAGTTTTAAACGACGGGTCTAACCCAACGAACGACGTGACCGCGGCGAAAAGATGCTCAGCAACACCGAGTTGATCTCTCGGGATTTCTTCCGGAGTTTCAGCAATGCTAAACCCAGCTCCGATCGGATTATCCAAGAAAAGGAGACCGAATATCCGGTTCCAAGAACCGGAATTGCGTTCCAGCGCGACCCGCTGGACGTTTCCTTGCCTACGAGAAACGCGCCACGGGCCGAGCTCGTAGAAGTTGCCCAGCATGGAGGAGCAACCTGGGCCGCCTTGGAGCCAGATGAGGAGTGGGGTTTTGGAGAGAGATGAGTTGGGTTGTTGGGCTTCGTAGAAAGTGTAGAAGATGGCTGACTTGGCGGTGGGGCTGATTTTGAGGTAGCCGGATTTGGTGGGGAGAGATTCTTCGGGGAGGATAGGGGGTGATGTGGCGGCGGAGATGGGTGGTGGGTGATGGAGGAGAAGGGAGAGGAGGAGGAGAAAAGTCATAGGTAGTGTTGACTCCATTTTCTGTGGTGTGTGGATGTGAGTTTGTCATTGGTGGGATACTTTCTTAGTACCAGTAAATAGTAATGTATGTTGTGACAAGAGAATCGAATCTTTTGGGTTTTGGACTTTTCTGTAGTTTTTAAAGGTAAAAAAAAAAACCTGAGTGAAGATACAAGTGACTTCTTGTGGCTTTTTTATTTTTATTTTTTTTATCCTCCTCTTGTGGCTTGTGAAGTGAAGTAAATTTAATTAGGGGTGTTAAATTGAATCCAAATTTATTAGTAAACCCAAATCCACCTACCAAAAAATAAACTCAATCCAACACATTTATAAGTTAGGTTCAAATGGGTCTCAATCCATCTAACCTATTTATTATTGGATCTTAATTAGACATCAATTGAGTTAACTTAAATGACCGAATAAGTCATGAACATAACCCTTAAAAAAAAACCTCAAGAACGATCTCCTTCGCTCTCTCGAGTCTCGTGCGTACTTCTCCGGGCTCTCTCGCATAAACAAAACAAAAGGCCCTGTACTCTCCAAATCACCCAAATTTTCTCTGCCCTGTACTCTCCAAATCATCTAAACTCTCTCTCTCTCTCTCTCTCTCTCTCTCTCTCTTAGTTGCTTTATGTATTATCCTATCCTCTTTCGAAAAACATTTTAAAATTCCAGGTTAAAATTGAAATCATCTCACATGAACGCTGGAATCTAAAAATTGTTTCAAATTCGAAAAACAGGAATACATGCATTTACAATATTTTGCTTTTTTTGGCTCGGGTCTGGAGGAAAATTTTTCTGCTAACAAATGGAGAGAGATGGATAGAGAAACGAGATAACAATACAGGTGATTAGTTAATGTCATGTCGAGGTATTGCAAAATCGGGTCTAATTTATCGTAATCGATTAGTTAATATATATGCTGGTTGTCTTTATGACTTATTTTTGTCTTTATTCAAAAAATTATGAGTTTCGATTAAAAAATTTTACTTTTCCAATTTCTTTCATCGAGATGAATCAATAAGTCACAAAAATTTAACGCAAACAACAAATGCAAAAAAAAAATTCAAATAAAGACAAAAAAAAAAGTTATAACTTTTCAATCCAAACCCATCCAGAGAAAAAAGAAAGAAAGAGCATGGAAAAAAAAGAGATGGGAAACAACTTTCACTTTTTTTAACAGAATATCCATTCGGGTCAGTAATTTTAGTATACATGGGTAATTTGGTCATTTTAGTATATAGGAGTATTAAGGTAATTTTAGTATGAAAGGGTAATTTGGTCATTTAAATGTACAAGGGTGATATGGTCATTTCAATGTATATGGGTATTTTAGTCATTTTTAATTTTAATTGGGTTAATATGCGGGTCGGGTTTGATTTCAAATAAATGAGTTGGGTTGGGTATGGGTAATTGAACTTCTAACTAATTAGGTCTAAATAGGTCAATGACCCATTAAAGACCCAATCCACTTATAACTTACCCAATTTGACCCAAACCCGCTCATTTAACACCCCTAAATTTAATGGGAGAAAAAAAATATATGAGCGGAGATATTTCATGTGATGAGCAGAGAATCGAATTTTGGGAATTGATTTCTACACTCTCTTTTTTCTCAAATGCACTCTTTTTTTTATTTTTTTGTAATGATGTAAAATTATATGACTATCATTTTCATGTGTGAAAGAAGAAGTGCATGAAGGGTTGTTTTGTAATTCTACATGAATTAAGACCAAAAAATAAATAAAGTACATTTGAACAAAAGGAAAGTGTGAAAATCAATTTTTTGGTTTTTAGATAGACAAAAATAGGAGACCTCTTCTCGTGGGGTGGTTGGATTGCACCGTGCAGTCCGGCTAACTCCGACTCCATTTCAAGGTAATTTCATGTAGTAGAGCTCGTCTGATTATTATAGTTACGTATCAATTCAATTGGATAACAAATAATATTCAATTGAAGAACATATTATAGTTACGTATCAATTCAATTGGATAACAAATAATATTCAATTGAAGAACATTTATATCTGATACCAAATAATGTAATGAAAGCAAATAATGTAATGAAAAGCGATAATACAAAGGATCGGGAAAAGAACTAACCTTTTATTGAAGGAAAGAGACTGCAAATATTACAAGAGAGAGAGAGGGGCAGAGTGCTTGGTTTTTACAGAAAGAGAGGGCAAAACCAAAACCTACCTAAACAAAAGCAGACGCGTCCTTTATATAGAGGACTCTACAGGAAAAGAAATTATTACAAAACAACTGTACAACTGTGGAAATAATTGATGTACAATCTTTCCACCTGAAACTTACCCTTTTATTGAGTAACTTTGAAAACACTCCATTATTGAGCCTTTCACCGAAAATTAAAATGTACTCTATTATTGAGTACCATCAATAATTGAGTCTTCTTTGATTTGAAGCCTAAGCATCCATTATTGATCCTGCTTTTCTTTTCCTTTACGAGATTGGGTGGTTACAATTTCAACCATGCTATCCCAAAAGTCACCCAAAGTGGGCTCATGCTGATCCTCTTCATAAGGGTCTTGAGATTCACCAACAAGACAAGCAAAAGGATTATTGTCAGCCTCATTACTGGTGGCTGATGTCATGGAAGCGTCATCTGAAGCTTGATTTACCGATTGTAAAAATTGATCCTTCATATAATCCATTGTCTTAATAACAATTTCCTCATCAGTTAAGGATGGATTTTTGGTTCTTATTTGAGCCGAAATCTCCAAGAATGGATTCTTAATTGAGGGTTTTTCCCTCTGCTGAACCTGCTTGGCTAGCTCTTGATTTTTCAATTTTATGATTGACAGCTGCTCCTCAATTTGAAGCCCTTTCCACCATTTGTGCTGATAGAATCGTTCCAGAATTGGAAAGCCAAAATTGTCTTTGGCAACTTGGATATCCCATCTCCAAATCCATGGGATTCCGCAAGATGCTATTGCTTGAAGAAATAATTTTCCTTTTGGAATATTTGGTCCCCATAATTGAGACTGAAATTTCATAAAGGACTCCATTTCCTCTTGTAATTCCTGCGGAAGATATTCCAGTTGTGGCCCAAATTTGTTCCACCAAGATATAAACCAATTCGGAAATTCATTTTGTCCAATAGATTTTGGACATATTTTAATAAACCAAGAGTGCTTTTTCTTGGGATTTTGATAATAAAAAGCCTTGGTCCAAGCCTCAATATAATCCCAATAATTATATTGGATTGTGGAAGTTCCATGTTCATTTTTCATAGTCAAAATTCTTGACTTCTGTGGGTGAATTCCCCATCTATGAACTGGAATAACCATCTTTATTATGGCTTTGCTATAACTGATAAGCCCATTCTTTTGATCTACTTTTTCAAAAGTGTGGCTAAATTCCACTGAACCTGTCTGAATTAACATTTGCTCATAGCAAAAACGATATTTTCCTTCCGGAACTGGATATCCCATTATATCCATGTATCGGGACCTAATTCCCCAAGGATCATCTTTGAATCGTTCATCCTAAGATTCCAGGATCATAATTGTCTCAGTTATTTCTGAGGTTCTGAAGATTTCTTCAGTTTGAATGACCTCCGCCATTGAAGGTGATGATGGTGAGGCGAAATTAGCCTCTTGAAGAGATGGATATTGCAATCTCTGAGCCTTTAAGTAGGCTTCTACTACTGCCTGGGTCACTTTTGGATGACCCCTGCCACGAGAAGAATTTCCTCGACCACGACCTCTATCTGGTGGTCTGTTCATTCTGCAAAATTAAGCAGTAGATAATAATGTTAGCTCCAATTGAAGCCTGTCAATTGTCAACTGGAGAAATTCCATATCCCAGTCTTCATCATCATCAGTTCCATATTTTTGATAATGCCGCAATAATGCCTCTCTGGTATGAACCCATCGTAGAACATTACTACGAGTATGAGGCCATTTTAAAATTGTCATTTCAACATGGGAGTTGAAAACAACCCTTTGTAATTTCAGATATTGCAAAAATATTGTTCTTTGCAAAACAAAATTATTGTGATTCATCCCTGCAAAAATTCACGGGTAAGGAAATCAGGTAGAGAATTATTTTCTCCCTTAATGTATTCAATTTCAAAATCAAAGGCAGATAATTCAGACTGCCAACGAGCAAAAATTTGTTTTGAAGCAAGATTTTTAATATCCTGTTTCAACACTTGTTTAGCTGCACTGCAATCAACTCTGATTAAAAATTGTTGATTGAGTAAATCATCTTGAAATTTATTTATGCATTTAACAATAGAAAGAATTTCTTTCTTTATTGTACTATAATTGGTTTGAGCATTTTTAAACAAACCAGAAGTAAATCTTACCAATTCTTCTTTATTAGATTTGATATTATATTGTTTCAAAATACCTCCATATCCTATGTTCGAGGCATCAGTCTCTACAATTTTCTTCCAATCAGGATTAGCTATAGCTAGACAAGGCAATTGTTTTGCCTTTAATTTTATTTTTCGAACAGCCCTAGTATGCTGTTCAGACCAAGGAGGAGGATTCTTCTTAAGTCTGTCATATAATAGTGCAGAATCCTGTGCCAAATCTTTATAATAGTCTCCTATATAATTGAGACTCCCTAAAAATCTTTGCAATTGGGTTTTATCCCTAATTTCATCTGGAAATTTAGAAGCAAATTCTATACTTCTATCAATAGGTATAATTTTCCCTTGGTGAATATTGTGTCCTAAGAATCTGACCTTAGTCTGGAATAATTTCATCTTAGGAGCAGAAACAACTAGACCATTTCTCTTTATCACATCTTTAAAAATTCTAAGATGTTTAACATGTTGATCTATGTTCTCCGAAAATATTAGAACATCATCAATGTAACAAATTGCAAAATCAGAATGGGGATAAAAAATATCATTCACAATATTTTGAAATTCTGAAGGTGCATTCTTCAGACCAAAAGGCATAACATTCCATTCGAAATGACCAAATGGAACAGCAAATGCTGTCTTATATCGATCAGATTCTTGAATTTGAATCTGTCAATATCTTGATTTCAAATCAAATTTAGAAAAAATGACTGCCTTATTCAGTCGATCTAACAAGTCTTTTTTATTAGGAATGGGATACCTAATCCACATTAAAACTTCATTTAATGGTTTATAATTAATAACCAATCTAGGAACACCTTGTTCCTTTTCAGCGTTTTTATTAACGTAGAAAGCTGTGCAACTCCAAGGAGAATAGCTCTTTCTAATTAATTGCTTTTGAAATAAACTGTCAATCTCATTTTGACATAATTTCAAATATTCTTGTTTCATTTGAGAAGGTCTAGCCTTTGTAGGAATTCTTTTTTCATTAAAATCCTTCTCATATGGTAATGAAACAACATGCTGTTTTCTATCCCAAAAAGCATTTGGGATATCACTACAAATTTCCTTTTTAAAATTCTCTTCAATTTGAGAAATTTTCTCTTTTAAAAAAGTTTTTGTAAGACCTCTTCAATATTCATTATTTGAATCTCCTTTTTGAGAAAGTTTATTTGTTTATCTTTATGAGAAATTTTTCTCATTATATCATTGATTTCTTTGTAAACAGGTGGAGAGATGAATTCAAAAAATATCTCATGATCACCTATCTGAGCAGTTATTCCAGCTGTGCTGGTCTTCATGGGAAGCAACATAGATAAAAAAGGAGTTCCAAGGATTAACTCCTGTTGAAGATTCCTAATGCATAGAAAAGTTGTTTCTAAACAAACTCCCTTATTACAAATGTAAACATTATTGAGTTTGTATTTAATTATCATTTTCTCCCCACTGGCATTAGTGAGACTTTGAGAAGTTTTCTCAAAGTATTGGGTTGGAACAATCCCTTCTTGGATACAATTCATATCCGCACCACTATCAACCAAAGCAATAATATTGTTGATAGTGTATTCCTTATGGATTACCAAATTAACCTTAATATGCCATTTTTGGTAAACCACTTTGTTTATGGAATTTAAATAGGCCAAATCATCAACCTTGCTTGATTCGCCCTTATTTTCCAAGACAACCAATCTTGTCTTAATATCATAAAACTCTTGAGCAGTTTTGCTCTGGAAAGTTTTCAATGATCGAATCTCAGCTTTCAGAGTATTTATTTCACTCTTCAAATCAGGAATTGTAACAGGTTTAAAATTATCTACCTGTTCTAATCTGTCAAGAATAATTTTTAAACTATAATTTTCATGAGGAAGCTGGGGTTTTTCTTCCTCTTCTTCTTTTATTGAAGATATACAAGTTTCAATTATCCTCATCTTGAGTTGGGGATCATCAATTTGATCAATAACCTCTAAGAGGCCCTGCTGTTTCTCAGTTAGAACATTCACACTGAGACCTTTCATTTCTACTATTGCCTTCCAATAATCATCAGAAGTCGAACATTCAATACCATTGCAATTACAATCATTAGTGATTTCTTCCTCTTCTGAAGTGGAAGAGGTATCTTCATTTTCAGAGAGATCATTAATTTGATCTTCTGAATCAGAATCGCTAGAATCAATTAAAAGTTTGTAAAGGGTCTGCTTTAACCCTTCATCTAATTGAAGTTCTTCTAATTTCTTTTTGGTCTTGCATTTGTTTGCATAATGACCTATTCTGCCACATTTATAACATTTGGCAGAGACCTTTTTTTTACCCTCATTTTTCTGCTTTCTAGCATATTCTTAGGATTTTTTGAGCTTGATGGCTCATCCCTATCTTTATGTTTCTTTTTCCCATATTTTTTCTTAGAATACTTTCGAGTAGTCTTATTACTACTCTTATTCTTATGAGGTTTCGAATACTGGGGTAGATCATAACCAAATTGGTCACAAAATTGCCCTAAATCCTGTTTACCGGTTAGGTTCTGCTTTTTCAATTGATTATGCAACTTTATGTCATTACATAAAGTCAATCCTTCCTGGATAATTATGGCTATAAGCTGGCCATAAGTGTATCTATTATAATCAATAGATAGACCATTATTTTGGTCACGCAATTTCTTCCTGATTTTCTCAGCAAAGAAATAAGGTAAACCATCAACAAATTTTGACTTCCAATGCTCGCTATTAGCATCAATTCTCTGCATAACCTTAGCAAGGAACACATCTTTATACCAACGAAAATGGGTCAACGTTGGACATTTTAAATTTTGAAGTAGCTCTCTACTTCTTTCTCGTTGGTTATCCCAATGACCAACAAAATGTAAAATTATTGACTGGACAAGAGTATAAACAGCATCTTGCTTTATTGTGCCAGTCTCAGTAGTTTTTACTGCATTCAAAATTTCTTGTCTTTGGTCTGTGGTTAAAATATTATCCCACCAACCTTTAAGCATACCAGTGAATCCAACTGTGATCCAACCGGCGACTTCCTTATCCTCATTTTTATTATTAGTACAAATTGTGCTATACATCATCATTTGATGAGCAACACCAAAAATTTGATATTCAGTCATACCATCTATGTTCCATTCATAGATAGTCCTGCAACTATAAGACATCTGTTTTTGAAAACCAAACTCTTCATAAAGCATATCTTGTGGAGTAGGTCTAGGATAATAATACCTATCAGCTCCACTGTAAGGAAAATTTTTGGGATATTGAATTTTATTAATAGTCTCATGTTGAGACTGAAGAAAGGAATTTTCTAATTCTACCACATCCTGAGAAGACATCTCCTGGTCGTGGTCATCGGAGATAGCATTAAGGGTTAATCCCTTAAATCTCATTTGTAATTCTTTAAGTAAATCAGAATTTTTATTAGGGTTTGTGAGATTAAACCTAGTTATTGGTAATGGTGGCCGAATATTGGATGGTGAAATCTCATCCTCCTTGTTTCCGGTCTTAGGATTTATTAGTCTGATATCTTCTCTAGTTTGAGCTATCTGCTCTTCCATTCTGACCAATTGGTCTCCAATGGTATTAAGACAAGCATTAGTATGATTATTCTGTTTATAAACTTTTCCATTTGGATCTGTGCTTGTGGGTCTAACAAAAGCAGCAGTTTCCAAAGGTTGATCAGACTCAGAATTGCCCTCAATAGACAAAGGTATAGTTGGAGGATGAACTGCGCGAATCACAGTTCCCGTCATAGACCTCCAATTCCTATGATAATCCTGTATAACATTTATGGATCTATCACATTCAAGCCAATACCTTCCATAGAACCATTGAGTGAAAGGTATAATTTTTTGTTGGCTTTCAAGGCAATTATAAAATTCATTCTTGAATTTTTGTAATTGACCAGAATTATATTTATTGAAATACCAACTCCTAAACTCTTGATATTTTGGGAGTTGAAATTCTGCATTAATTTTCTTCCTAAGTTTAGCCCCTATTATCATTATTAAGACTAAACGCCATCTCACTAGCAGTAGGTGATTCTACTGTGTTATTTTGGTGAGTATAAACTCCATGAGGTATTTGGTTTTGGGATAATCTTATCCCAATCAAATTCTCATCCTCTACCGGATGATGTGATTCTGGAATTTCTGATGTCGAATGTCGACTGGTATTTGGTATGCTAACTCTATATGGAGTTTGATTATTTCGAGAACTCAAACTTCTCGTATAACTACTGGCCTCAGAGTTTCTAAAATTTAAGAAAACCGTGCCATCATTATCTTGAACTATTTGTTCAATTGTATTACTAATGGGTCTAGGAGGAACCGCATTAGGCATAGTCCAACTATCAGGGAAGGTAATTTCTTCCCAATTAATCAACCTATTAGTTGCAACATTTGATGTCAACATATTAGATTCTATTAGAACAGTTCTATCTGTAGGGCGCATCATTCGTACCCTGGGATTCATAGTATTCATAACTTTGTAGTAAATTCTATAAATTACAGCAATAACTTCGGATCCAGGCAAGAAATCATAACCTCTAGTCTGGATTCTACAATTCAAAGCTTCTCCTATATTTCTATCCGTAAGAGATAGAGATAAATCAGGGAAAGCATTAAAATAAACAGGACCATGACTTAAGCTGGTCTCAATTGCCCCAATAATTGAAGATCTCCAATTATTACACCTTCCATCACGCAAAGTGACTTGTAAACAGGTGTCCATTCCTAGTAGAGTTAAAGGTTTAAGAGCAATTTGCACTAAACCTATATGAACATACCTATAATTTTGCATGTGTGCAAGTAGATCAGTGCGATCCATAAGATTAATTATCTTATCATTCAATTCCAGGCTTTCTGTTCTTTCAACAGTTTTAATTGCCATGCTACTTTTTAATTCAAACATTCCATGTCTGTATATAACAGAATGACGAACTGGAGGAATTGTCCAGTGATTTAATTGCTCTTGCACATTAGCATATTCTATTAATTCAGAATTTTTAATTCTATCATTATCAGAACGAAATAGCCTTCTCATGATGAGATGGGTGTTAGTGCTTACATATTCCATATCATAACATAATCCAGCCCCTTTTTTTTTTTTTTTTAAATGAAAGGGAACATTCCTGATAGCACATCTGTCAACGATTTATCGGAGCAATAGGCCAAATCACCCTTCCCGGGTCCTCATGGCCGGACAAATCCGAACGCGACTTGGGTGACGTCCCACTACCTTGAATGTTATCTTGCATTTAAGTTTTTGAATAAAAACATTTTATTTAAAATAAAGGCTTTATCATGTTATCATGGTTTATGCTTGCACTAACACCTAAATTTAAGCCATAATGGCTCTGATACCAAATAATGTAATGAAAGCAAATAATGTAATGAAAAGGTCTTAATACAAAGGATCGGGAAAAGAACTAACCTTTTATTGAAGGAACATATTATAGTTACGTATCAATTCAATTGGATAACAAATAATATTCAATTGAAGAACATTTATATCTTTATGAGAAAAGACTTTAGCACACTAATAATTACTTTGGAGCTCTATTTTTTTCAATACATATATATATGAGTGCTCCGATCGAATATTTATTTGGTATTGTGGGACCGGAGGAAGCCTTGGCCCCACACAAAAAATAAAAAAATTATTTCTTTAATAGTTTTTTCACATACTCAAAAGAAAATATTTAGATTTTCATGCATAACCAAAATATATAAAACAAAATTTACGATCAGATCAAGTTTGTTGATGTTAGTATGAACCTACAAATTATCATGATACCACGTGTCAATCATCATAGTATCAGTATAATTTTTTAATACTTCAAAAAAGTTGTATAAACATTATACGAATCAATTTTTAATTTTAGAAATCATATTATGATTTTTCCCCTAATTCGGCCTGCTCGAGTCAAAATTTTTGCCTCAGTTAACTTTTTCCCGGGTCTTGGATGTTTTTTTTTCTCAAACTCTCGCCATATCAATGTTTTAGCTCCCAAAGTCGTCTTTTTTTTTTTGTTGCCAAATTACCTTTTTTACCCTTCCTAGCCCGGTTAATTTGCCTCGGGCCCAGGTTGACTTTTTTCAACTTTTCGTTATAGACTCGTTTTGAACCAAATAGACTTTTTCTAAGCTCATTGTACATAATTTTTCTTGGGGTTTTGATTGGCCGGTCCTTTTTCGTCATAGCCTATCCATTCAAGCCCACTACATGTCAAGCCCATACCATATAAGCCCTGTTTTAAGTAAATTACCAAAAATACCCTACCTCTTCGTCGCTCATACGCAACCATCACCAGATCCAACGCAACTCCTCCTCCTCCTCTTCCCCTTCTCACCCACCACCACTCCTACTCCTTTTCAAGCCCTAGCCGCTCACACCCCAACTCCCTCACCTTCTCCAACGACGGCAACTCCTTCCCCTTCTCCGTCGCCGTCGCCGTTGCCGTCACCGTCTCCAATCCACACTCCAACCCCATCACCTGCCCCGGCCCTGCCCGCTATACAGCGTGGTCACCGGAGTTTGCCTCACTTCGCACTTGGCCGTCGACGTGCGAGCTTGCTACGAGCTGTATAAAGGTACCTTGAAAAATTGAAGCACCTCTCTAATTGATTGATGTTTTTTTCTTAATTCTGAAATTCAATCAAATCGATTTGACCGTCAAGATAGACATATATATCAACAGTCTGTGAGTCTCTCCATTTCTGATTTGTATATTCAATCGAATCAATTTTGTTTTCTTCTGCATTTGTCTTGTTTGATTGATAATGGAATTCTATTGTGTTAATATATTAGCCACGGAAAGCAAAAGAGAATTTGGGTGTGAAAAGTGTAGTTGGAATGTGAAATATGTTTTTTATCAAAGGTGTGAATTCTTCATTTGAGTGTGAATTGTGTCTTTTCTGAACATATGAATTCTTTATTTTGATGCGAATTGTGTTTTTTTTAAAAGATGTGAATTCTAGAGGTGTGAAAAGTGTAAAGGGGTGTGAATTCTGGGAGTGTAAACTCTGCAAAAGGGTGTGAATTCTTAAAAATAGGTATGAATTCTGCAAATGGAGAAATTTTATCTTATCTCTTAAATAACCAAAAACGAATACTCCTATTTCTTCTGCAACTGCGAGTGTTTATTGCAACTTGAACATCAATAAATGGCAACTATGCTTATCGTTGCCGGCGAGCACAACTATACGGAATGGAAAGCCCTATAATGTTTTTTTGCTCGGGAAAGCCCTATAATGTTTCGGTCACGAATAAACCCCCGCACTTGTACATTTTTTCAGTTCAAACTACAACGCTTTGTTTGAATTGAGGGATTCAGAGTTTGGGCAGATTGGTCGAGCTTTGTATGGAAACTTCGCATACAATAGGTAGATTTTAAGGAGCTGTGAATTGTTAATTTGGGGGTGTGAATTCTTAATTTGAGAATGTGACTTATGTCTATTTTTGAAGGTGTGAATTTTTCATTTGGGAGTGAATTGTCTTTTTCGAAAGTGTGAATTCCTCATTTGCGTGCGAATTGTGTCTTTTTTCAAAAATATGAATTCTGATGGTGTGAATAGTGAAGGGGGTGTGATTTTTTGGGGTGTGAAATCTTGTAAAGGGGGTGTGAATTCTGCAAAGGGATGTAAATTTGGAGGTATGAATTCTTGTAAAGGGGTGTGAATTTGGGAGGTGTAAATTCTGCAAAGAGATGTAAATTCGGGGGTTGTGAATTCTTGCAAAGGTGTTTGAATTCTGCAAATATGTGTGAATTCTTGGGAGTGTGAATTCTTTTGAGATATGAATTCTTGGAGGTGTGAATTCTGTAGGGGTGTAAATTCTTCAAAGGGGTGTGAATTCTGTGGGTGCTGAAAAGTGAAAAGGGCAAAATAGTAAAAATATATTTAAAAAGGGTTTGGATGGGATAGCCCTTACAAAAGGAGGTTTGCATGGAACCCACACAAAAAAATAGGACCGGCCAGGAATTTCCCCATTTTTCTTCCCAACAAGTCCATTGTGGACTGTCCCCCTTTAAATTCAAATCTCAAACGACGCAAACCTGATTTCTCTCGCTCTTGAGAGATATGTAGGCAGTCTTTCGACCAAGCGCAATCCACCATCTCCCCTTCTGAAAAAGGTCATTTCCAAATAAGTATGAGCATGAATAAAATCCCAAAACTATATAATGACCATCTATTAATGAGCATGAGCATGAATAAAACCCCAAAACAGAGCATGAGCATGAATAAAATCCCAAAACTTTATAATGACCAGACGAGGTCCACCTTCCCCCTTTCATGTTTAAGAAGCTAAGTATCGCAATGGGCGATGTGGGGTGTCTGACACCTTCTCCACTTGTAACAGTGAATTACTAAACTCTTTCTTTTCTAACCTTCCAGATCAAATGCCTATTCATAAGTAAAACAGAGTCACTCTTTCAAAAATCGAGCCCTCGGGCTCGTGGAATTCTTTTCAAATACTTGAACTATTTTTTTGGATAATTCAAGAGGTGACCTAACACGTCTAAACTCTATGCCCGGTGGCGACTCTGAGTTATTTTTTAAAACCTCTTTATGGCCCAAACTACAGCTGGACCTAATTCTTCTCGTCCCGGAGATATTTAGGCAGCTTATTAAAAGCTCAGTCCCTTTCCTCTCCAACCCCACCCCCCCATTTTCTAGAATTTAAAGCCAATTTTTCTAAATTATTTGAACCCCTTTTACATAGAACACAAAGCTCTTCTTCAAAACTATGTTGCATCCATAGGAACCGAATTACTTCCTTTCAATCTCACATGACCACCTAAAAAAGGCCGAGCGACACGCATTGGGTAAAATCTTAGGCATGACTAGTAAAAGTTGATATGGGTGGATAAGAGTGGGAAGATAAGAGATAAATGTGGTGTATTGTAACAGCCCGAAAATTTTAATTAATAATAATAACATTTAATTAGTGTTATTAATAAGAAAATTAATTTCTTTTAAGATAAATACAAATAAGAATTTTCCTATTATAATTATCCTATTTTAATTAACCTATTTTAATTTCTTTTATTTGCATGCATGCATTATTCCGAATTTCCTTCCATCTCTCCCTCTCCTACTCAACCTCTACTTCCTCCCTAACCCTATTTTTCGTCCATATTCGGCCAAGAGTTTGAATCCCATTAAAACACAATTTTATCACCCTTCTTTAAAAATTTTCCTTTATATATACCTCATTATTCCGACCCTAGGGCATACCACGAAATTTTCCACGCCCCACCAGTCCAGAAAGAGAGAGGAATCGAAGAAAAACCGAACTCCAATCCATGGAGTCCTAGAGAGAGAAAGAAAGAGAGAGAAAAGTGGGTTTTATAGCCACGACATACCGAGACCCGAATTGACCACTCCAAACACTTTCCTCAACCCCACGCACCCCCAAGCATTGTTCAATTCGAGCCCAAGGTCCCCCGATCGCCAAAACCGAAGTTGTCTTCTCCAAAGTTTCAAAATTCGTTTTAAAATCAATTCGGCCCGAACCAAGGTAGTATAATCCCTTCCAAACACTCCTCTAAGTATATTTATTGTTTTTAAGCCTAACCCTATGCCCTAAATGGACCCATGCATCAAAACCGTGACGAAAAAGCAAAAAAACGAATTTTGGACCGTACCTTGCGGCCGCAACCTGCGGACCGCAAGAACCAGGGTCAAGTTTGCGGCAGAGGTCCCAGCCGCAAGGTCAAACCGGTCAGACCTTGCGGTTTGATCTGTTTTGTTTCGAATCAACTTCTCGACCTTCCGAACATCGTTTTCGACCCCCGAACTATTTTTCCTAGACTTTTCACACTTCAAAGATCATAACTTGTTAAGATCATATTTTTTTTTATTTAATTATCTATTTATTAAATTATTTGTTCGTTATCTATCAAAGTTTACAAACGAAAAATAATTGCGACCTTTCAAATAATATTTTTAACATCCAAACTATTTTTCCTTGATTCCTCACACCTCAAAGATGATATCTTGTTAAATTAATATTTTATTTATTTAATTTACTATTTATTTTTATTTTTATAACGTTTCCGATTATAAATTCTTTACGACCTTATAACGTTATTATAAATGCCCGAATAATTTTATTTAGACTCTCTATATTCTGAAGATGAAATTTTGTTAACAGTAACATATTTTTAATTTATAAATTATTTATTATCTATTTACTTCACTTTCAGCCACTTTATTTAAGCGTCTTTATTTAAATAAATTCCGTGACCTTCCGAACCCAACTTTTGACACTCAACTGATTGCATATGACCTGTAGGACTCTTATTAAGGTCATGATAATTATTTCTATATTTTTATTTATTTAATGTATTTAATTAGTTTTGAATTAATCTATTGTCTTAGAATTAATTAATGAAAGCCTAGAAAATTTTCCTTTTAAATTCCTTTTAAAACTCTTACTTTATTGTTGACATTGTGACCATACAAGATTAAGGGCAACGGCCCGTCCATAATAAGTTACGTGATTACATTATTTATTAATTGTTTTAATTGTTATTTATTTGTTGTATATTGCATTACTGTTTAATTGAATGCTAGATTGGACCCTAGAGACATGGGTTGGTATGCGAATAGAGTTTACTTAGACGATGCTAGGTAATGGATGAATTGGAAAGTTTTGTTTTCTTTAGAATGCCTGCAGGCGGGATTTTGAGATGTGATGAGTTGAATGTGATGGTTTGAAACTGGCAAAGTAAGCCCAGTGTTGATTGATGAATGATGATTGGCAAAGTAAGCCCAATGATGAATGATGTATTGATACTGGCAAAGTAAGCCCAGTGATGATTGTGAAGTGGTATATAAGATAAGCGAACCCTAGTTATGATTCGGGCATGATAAGCTTTCTTTTGTTGTAATGAGAGGGATACACGCTAGGTACATAACTGAAGTGCAATCCGCGACAACAAAAGAAAGTGAGCTCATGGGACAGGGCATAGCTAGCGGTTGGGGAGGAAAGATCCCGCGGAGGAGATCTTAGATTACACGACAAGTTAATGGATAGTAATAAACTGATTATATGAAACAAACTCTGTGTTACTTTTTCGCACTATTATTATCCTGTTGCATGCTAACTGTAAAGTAAGAAGGGTAGTTGGGTTGGATTATACTTCGGGGTGAACTTGTTCACTCAGGTACGGATTGCCTGGCTTCCGTGCCAGATTTTGCAGATAATCAAGAAGAGACACCAAATCCTGAAGGTGAACAGTTTTATGCTGAAGAGAACCCAGAGGTGGGAGCTGAGCCAGAATATGCTTGGGATCCGTATCAAACTTAGAAGATGGCTCTGTTATTTTGTTTAGTTTATTACCACAAAGACTATTTTCAGTATTTCTACGATAATTTGTAATAGACGAAACTTTAGGGTATTATCCGGTTTGGATTTTGAATTTTAATTCAATAAATTTTTAGAAATCAGTATTTAAAACCTCCGATTTTATTTTCAAAAATCGGGGCGTTACATGTATTCCGATCTTACCCTTGTTAAGTTTTGGAAATGTTGTAATTTGGCCATTTGTTTTTTTTTTTAAGAGGGTCGACATTGCTGTTAAATTAGAAGCCATATCGTTTGGACTGAAAACAGTTCAAATACAGGGAGTAATATTGTGACACAAGCCAAACCCTAGGATTTTCTATCTAATTATCCCCAAGACTGTGTATGAAAAACTGCCTGGGCCAAAAGTCTCGGACGACACAACTATTTCTCAGGCAGAATAAGCTATGGGAAAATGATGGCCAATGACATGTTTTGATAATTAATACCCGGCAAGAATATGTTGAGAACATTTGTTAATGCTGACAATGTCTTTGGCGGGTATTAATTATCAAAACACATCCTGGGCTGTCATTTTCTCATAAGCTATCAGCCCTAAATTTCTTTCCCATTGGAACCAGAACCACAACGGGCGAGTTCAGTCCAGTTTTTTTAAGCTCTAGTCAGTCCAGTTTTTTTAAGCTCCAGCTTGGGCCGTCAAGGGCCCCTCATGGGCTCACAATAATGATTGAAATCGTTTATTTTGTAGAGCTCGTCGAGTATGGCATTTGTGCATAAAATTAGATTAATTGAATATTGATAGGTACATAATCAAAATAGATTTATACAAGAAAAATGGGATGACCATGACAATGTGGAGTGAAAGGTTAATATTTTTAACAATACATTTCAAATGTGACAAAAGGATGATTGGACAAGTCAGGAGTGGCAGTGACTAGACAAGTCATTATGAGAAGCACATATATTGTTACTCCCTCGATTTTCAACATATATAAATAATACATTTCAATAAGAATCTCGCATATCGTATATAATACCCAAAAGAAAATTTCCAGCAGTTCAATTTACAATTCAAGTCCCCAAGATAAAAATTATACAACTTAGGCACTCCAGCCCCAAATTAACTTAGATACAACTACGACATGTTTGGAATGTTACAAGCTTCAGTCAAAAGGAAAGTTTAAGAGTAATTAGTTACAAAATCATCTTTAATCAAAAGTAAGTCTATTACAAAGATGAATTAGTAACTAATGAGGTTAGCTTTCAAAAATTTTCATGTCCAGGCACACCATTGCATGCAATCTATGGTCCGGCATTTTGTCCTAAAAAGAAAAATTAGGTTGAGCTACACTAGCCCAGTAGGAAAATTTTTACCAAACTTATGTGTAAATATGATGATAAGAGCAAACGAAAGAGAATAAGGAAATATAGCTCGATAGATGATAATCAATCAACTTGTAAATGAGCCTCTATCTAGATTGAATATATAAGTCATATGACACAAACAACTCAAACAATCCCAACTTGACTCGCTAACCCAAATTCCCACCATCGGTATTTTCCACTCCTTGCGTAACCATATAACACCACGAGGATTACCGTGTAGCCACCCCTTGCGTCACGGTGATCCCTAATGACTCGGGTTACCATATCACCACCCCTTGCCTTACGAAACCCCTCTAAGTCTCCGTATTACCACCCCTTGCGTTACGGGACTCCCTAAACCAACTTTCGACCCAATCAGCTATTTTCTCATACAATATGCAAGCTAAGACTCTCCTATGATCACATTCATAGATAAAACATCACACATTATGCCAACGTCATCACAAATGCACCATGAACGATCACAAAAATCAATAATCTATAGAATGCACTTTAACGACGTTTTAACTAAGTAATTCCTTATTCGATTCTTGCAAATGGGAAGACCAATGGAACAAGGATAGCATCGAATGGTCAAAGGAAGTCAATTAGACGAGCTTGAGATAGATTAGGAGGTGTCCAAAAGGGTTTAGATGTGATCGGGGGTCAAAACAATCGATGGAGAAACAGTAGGAGCAAAACTGAACTTAAGGTCGTGGTATCGATACGCACCAAAACCGTATCGATACAATATAAACTGCCCCAAAAGATAAGTTTATAGCATCGATACGACACTTAAGTTGTATCGATACCATGAGGTTTCGAGCAGCGATTTTGCAGATTTTCAAAGCAAGCACAACAACTAAAATCCAATGATCCAAGGCGTGATTCTACACCAAACCAGCATATTTACATATAAAGAAGCAAATAAATCCCTACCTCGAGTCAAGGAGCAAAAACCAAGAGATTCGTACCAGCCCTAACTTCGAACTCCTTGAAATCAATCGAAATCCTCTTCCCCAAGCTTAACCCACGAAATTTTGAGCTCAAATACGCGATTGGAAGGCTTGAATGAGGTTGATTCTTGAAGTTTTGGAGGAGTTTTGAGAGGGAGCAAGAGAGAGAGAGAGAAAGGGGGGGGAGCCAGGGGGGGGGGGGGACGGTGGAGAGAGATGAGGAGATGGAAAAAATGGTCCCCTTCACCACACATACACCCCTTATATACACATGTTTCTTTAAACTGCACATCCACTCCCTCAATCTCATATTCTTTCACTTCAATCTTCAAATCAAATAATGACCAATTAAACCCTATTTCTCCAATTATGCACCTAATAAATATTTTCAATAATTAAGGTTTTTCGGGTCTCTATAGTCTATCCTCCTTAAAGAAATTTCATCCCGAAATTTACAGCTTAAGCTAAGCATCAAGTAATCATGCTCATGCCTTTAAACATATAACCAAACAAAGAATTTACAATCATAAAGTTGAAATTTATAACTCACATTGGTTAATTCAGAAACAATTGCGAGTACTTCTCCCTTACTTCGTCTTCCCTTTCCCACGTCGATTCTTCCTTTCCGAGAGTACTCCAAAAAACTCGCACTAACGATATGGTCTTACCCCTCAAAACTTGCTCGCGCAAATATAGAATATGTATCGGCTCCTCCCCATAAGATGCATCAGCTTCCAACTCTAATTCAGACCACTCTAGAATGTGTGACAAATCTGGCTCATACTTTCGTAACATCGATACATGGAACACATTATGAACGCCTGATAGCCTCGGTGGCAATGCCAATCGATATGCCACTTCCCCGATCTTCTCGATAATATCAAACGGTCCGATAAAACGCAGTGAAAGCTTGCCCCTTTGTCTAAAATGAGATAGTCCCCGATGCAGCGACACCTTAAGAGACATGTGATCCCCCACTTCGAATGATAACGGTCGGCGACGACGATCGGCATAACTCTTTTGTCTACTTTGTATGGTTAACAACCGTTGGCGAATCAATTTTACTTGCTCAGTGGTTTTTCTTTGTACCTCAAGAAGACGTAGACGAATCGCTCTCATGCTCTCGGAGGTTTCTTAGATCAATTCTGGCCTAATCAACGTAGCCTTGCCCAACTTGGTCCAACAAACGGATGATCGACACAGTCTCCCATATGGTGCCATCTCGATACTAGATTGGTAACTATTGTTGAACACGAATTCGACTAACGGTAGGTGATCCTCCCAATTACCCCGAAACTCCATAATGCAAGCTCGAAGCATATCTTCTAGAATTTGGATCGTTCTTTTGGATTGCCCATCCGTTTGAGGGTGATACGCGGTACTACATAAAATATTGGTGCCAAGAGCGGCCTGCAGACTTTGCCAAAAGTGCGCGGTAAACCTTGGATCTTGGTTCGACAAGATAGAAACGGGGATCCCATGAAGACGAATAATCTCATGAATGTATAAACGGCTAAGCGTATCAATCGAATCTGTAACCTGGATTGGTAAGAAATGAGCTGACTTGGTCAATCAATCAACTATCACCCAAATGACATCATGCCCCCTCGGTGATCTCTGTAAATCGGTAACGAAATCCATTGTCATGTTCTCCCACTTCCATTCAGCGACTAACAATGGTTGTAACTCCCCCGCGGGTCGTTGATGCTCGGCTTTGACTTGTTGTCACGTTAGGCATTTAGACACGAAGATGACAACATCTCTCTTCATTCCTGGCCACCAAAATTGTCTATGCAAGTCATGATACATTTTCGTTCTCCCCGGATGCACGGCTAACGGTGAATGGTGAAATTCTCTCAAAATTTCCTCTCGACACGAAACGGGTACGAACAACTTTCCTTGGTATTGCAGACTTTGATCGGCATGTATCATCCACCCCTCTCGAGCATTTCCGCTAAGAAACTTGGTGCGAAACTCTCCTGCTTCTTCATCTTGTTGTTGAGCTTCAATTACTCGAGTCAATAAGGTTGATTGAACGGTTAAATTGCACAAAGTGACTCCATCACCGACCTCTTCAAAATGTAACGCATACGAACCTAAGTCGTTCATCGTTTTTCCACTCATAGATGGCTAAACTCGCAAGGTGTGTCAATTTTCTACTCAATGCGTATGCTACCACGTTCGCCTTTCTCGGATGATATTGAAACTCAAAATCGTAGTCTTCAAAATGTTCCATCCAACGACGTTGTCGCAAGTTGAGCTCCTTTTGAGAAAATAAATATTTTCGACTCTTGTGATTGGAAAAGATTTTGAATCTAATGACGCCAACTCTTTAATGCAAAGATGACGACCGCAAGTTCTAAGTCATAGGTAGGATAGTTTCTCTTATGAGTTTTCAATTGCCGCGATCCATATGCTACCATTCGCCCTAATTGCATCAACACGCATCCCAATCCCTCTTTCGAAGCGTCACAATACATGGAATAACCGACTTCTCGTTCAGGCATAACCAAAACAGGTGCAGTAGTTAATCTTCTCTTCAATTCCTGAAAGGCCATCTCACACACGTCACTCCAAAAGAAACAAGTTCCCTTACAAGTCAATTTAGTCAACGGAGCCGCTAGGCGAGAGAAATAGAGTACGAAACGATGGTAGTACCTGGCCAAGCCCAAGAAACTACAAATCTCAAACACATTCTTCGGTCGCTGCCAACTCATCACAAACTCTATCTTTCCTGGATCAACAGACACCCCATCCTTCGACACGACATGACCCAAAAACTTGACTTCGGACAACCAAAATTCCCATTTACTTAGCTTGGCATATAAACGGTGCTCTCTCAAAAGTTCAAGAACGATTGAAAGGTGAGATTGGTGTTCCTTTTCCGAAGGTGAGTAGATAAGGATATCATCCATAAAGACAACTACGAAGTGATCAAGATAGGCACGAAAGATACGGTTTATTAGATCCATGAAAGTTGCCAGTGCATTCGTCAATCCAAAGGTCATAACAACGAATTCATAGTGGTCATATCGAGTACGAAAAGCGGTTTTAGGAATGTCTTCCCTCCGAACTCTCAACTGATGGTAACCGGATTTCAAATCAATCTTAGAAAAACAAGTTACGCCTCGAAGTTGGTCAAACAAGTCGTCGATTCTAGGTATCGGATACTTATTCTTAACGGTGACACGGTTCAATTTACGATAATCAATACATAGACGAAGCGACCCATCTTTCTTTTGAGCAAACAAGGCCGGTGCTCTCCACGGTGACGTACTCGGACGGATAAATCCCAAACTCTTTAGTTCTTGTAATTGAGTCTTCAATTCTCTCAATTCGGCGTGTGCGAAGCTATAAGGAGGTACAGAAATGGGAGCGGTACCAGGTAGCAGATCAATGGAAAATTCGATTTCTCTCTTGGGTGGTAAACTAGGTAACTCCTTCGGAAACACGTCCGGAAAGTCGCAAACAAAAAGAGGTAACTCCCCACACACGGATACATCCTCATCTAAGGCCAAACTCGCTAATAAGGCACACACCGACTCTTGCTCCTAAAACCCACATAAATACGGCTCTATCGGTTCCCGACGCTCCCCAAAGAACTCAAAACAAGCACCCCCAAGCGGACAAATGCGGACTCGGCGCTTGAATCAATCTATAGTGGCATGAAACGTAGACAACCAATCCATTTCCAAAATAAGATCGAACCCCGACATATTTAGCACGATGAAATCAAAGGTAAAATGATGATCTCGAATGATAAGTTCACAATCTCGGCAAATACAGTCTAATGGTGATTTACCCCCTATGGGTGTCTCAACGAACAATGGAGAATTTATATTCCAATTTTCAATTCCAAAGCACAAGCAAAAGATGCAGCAATAAAAAAATGCGATGCTCCAGAATCAAAAAGTACTCTAGCAAAAGAGTTAAACAAGAGAAATAGACCCCTCACAATTGAAGTCTCCAGGGTCTGAGAAGTGAAATGAGGTGGTGGAAGTGGAATAGCAGAAGTGATAGCAAAAGCCCTCCCCTGAGTAGTCTGACCCTGAGCATGTCCACCTCGATGACCGGAACCCTGAGTAGGCGTGGATGAACTCACTCCTCTCTCAGCCTGAGATCTCTGAGCTGACGTAGTCTGACGAAAGTGAGGCTACTGCTCCCTCTGAGTACCCCGAAATGGTTGCCAACTAGAACTCTGTCCACCCCTCGGTTGCTGCACTGAACCGGACTCGCTACGAGCCCCGTCCCCACGCGGACAATTCCTAGCAAAATGGCCGGATTTCCCACAAGTGAAACATGTCCCCAAAAGCCGTGGACACTGGGCACGAATGTGCCCCGCTTGACCACACTCGTGACATACAATCGGAGGTCTATTGGAGATTCCCCGAGTCCCGAACGAAGACGATGGTGGAGGCCTAAAGTTTGACAGACCCTGCGAAGTCAACATTTGATCTCTTTGTCTCTTTCTCCCTTAACTGCCGAAACGTCCTGACGAAGAACTCATACCCCCCACTGGTTTTCTCGGTTCCCAAGCCTTAGGATTTTTGGGTGCCTCTTTCGATGTCTCGATGCTCCTCACACATTCAACAACTTCGGAAAACTTCCCTTTGCGTTGTGCCATAACAAACTTCTTCACGGTGTCGTGCAAGCCCCTTTCAAACCGCCTACATTTCCTTTCTTTAGTAGCCACTAACTCCAACGCGAAATGGGACAAAGATTGAAACTTTAAGGCATATTTCGACACGGTCATATCCCCCTGCTCTAGCTTCTCAAACTCATCTATCAATTTGTCACGGCTCGTTTCTGGAAAATATTGCTCCTCGAAGAGCACCTCAAATTCGGCCCAAGTTATGTTCTCAACATCTGGCTCATTTGCTTGAGCCGTTGTTCTTGCCGCTCTCTTTGTGACTTTTCGTGATTTTAGCACGGACTCCTACCACTCATTCACCTCCCCGGTAAGTTGAACAACCACTATATTGACTCGCAAGTCATCCTCCGTGATCTTAAAAGCCCGGAAAAGTTTTCGGATCTGAGCTAGCCAATGATCGGCCATAAGAGGGTCTTTGCTCGACCCATCGAACGTTGGTGGATTCCTACGGCTAAACTCCCTCATTGCTGATAACGCACGACTATCTGCACTTTCCCTAGGAGCTAGGTTTAGAAGGTTTGCAGCCGCAAGAGCCGCAACAAAATCTCTAGCGAAAGGATTTTGAACTACCAGTACTTCCTCTCCCTGACCATGTCCGACCCTTTCCCTCGGATTCCCACTCAGATTCTCCTTATGCTGACTGACCCTGTCCTCAATTGGCACCTCTCGGCCACAACCATGACCACAGCCATGGCCGCAACTACAACCACCCCTACTTTTGACCTCACCTGCCCTAGCACGCGTTCTCGGAGCCATTTAGCTACAAGTTATAAGAAAGAGAAAGTTCATCAATGACAGCATCATTTCATGAGGTCAAAGCCCCGAACTATCCCACACGGGTCAAAGCAACTCCACACCACTCTACTATATTGAAACGTAATGCCACATAAGTCATGTCATATAAATGCACACAAGCACATATATGCTATGCAAAAGGCGTGACATTTTGAACCCATAAGACTAGAAGTCTCCCCACGGTCTCAAAGTATTCAAACCTAGAAGCTCTGATACTAAATTGTCATGCCCTTGATTTTCAACATATATAAATAATACATTTCAATAAGAATCTCACATATCGTATATAATACCCAAAAGAGAATTTCCAGCAGTTCGATTTACAATTCAAGTCCCCAAGATAAAAATTATACAACTTAGGCACTCCAGCTCCAAACTAACTTAGATACAACTACGACATGTTTGGAATGTTACAAGCTTCAGTCAAAAGGAAAGTTTAAGAGTAATTAGTTACAAAACCATATTTAATCAAAAGTAAGTCTATTACAAAGATGAATTAGTAACTAATGAGGTTCACTTCCAAAAATCTTCATGTCCGGGCACACCATTCCATGCAATCTATGGTCCGGCATTTTGTCCTGAAATGAAAGATTAGGTTGAGCTACACTAGCCCAGTAGGAAAATCTTTACCAAACTTATATGTAAATATGATGATAAGTGCAAACGAAAGGGGATAAGGAAATACATGTCACGCCCTGGATTTTTAACATAATAATAATAATATTTCCAATAAAAATACTTCGCAACAATTCAACGTAATACCCTCAAATACTTTCCATAATTCGTCCAAGAGAACAATCAAGTTTTAAAAGTTTACATTAATGGCACTCCGGCCTCAAATTCTTAAACAATAATCCCAAGAGAGTAAGTCAAAAGAATATAATTGAAATTACGATTACATCTTCAAAAGTATTTTACAAAAGATGTCATGGTAATTTCTCTGTGTTAGCTTTCAAAAGTATGGTCAAATGCACAGCACGCACTCCATATCAATGCCCCTGAGTGGTACTTGAAAATAATAATAGGTTGAGCTACACTAGCCCAGTAGAAAAATCTTTACTCAAACTTTATGCATATGAGATGGTTTATGCACCGAAAAGAACAACAACAACAATAAGATTCTCACATGAACCGAAGCAATGAGGTATGACATGATAACCGACACCGTTCTCATACAAGAAGTTCAACAATTCTGTAGACACCCCAATCTGATTTCCTGATCGTTTTACTTCGTTTTTCGATTTCTTATTTCCCCGATGATGATTCAGGTCGAAAACAGTCTTGAGAGAATGAAATGGCTTGAGCTTGGAGTGTGGGTGATCCATCTTTAACCCTAAAAACCCTTAAAACCAAACCCTGACCTCAGTTTTAACAATCGCGCGACCTACTGGGTCTCTCATGCGATGATTTACTTGCCAGGTGGTGGTCAAAGTCAAAGTTTTGACTGTTGACCTTCGCGGTGTTGGTCAAACACTCGCGCGATGGTACTCGCCCCTCGCGCGATGGTCAACACCTGTCATTTTCACCTTTTTCCAGCTGGATTGCGTGACGGTCAGGGGGCTATAGGCTTGTGTAACCCCGTTTCGTCGACTAAACAGTGTTCTGCAGGGCTACCCTTACACCACCTCTCCCCCACTCTCCCATCACCTTTGGCACCCCACTTCTCCACCAAGTAATTGCAACCAGCCTTGTTGGCTAGTTGCATTGCCTTGTTTAGCCACCAACCAACACTTCTTTCTATAAGTACCCCCCATGATCCATTTTCCAAGGGGTTACCAAAATTTTCAAAGAAAGAGAAAGAGTCACATGCCTAAGCACTTCTTCCATTCAAAATCACTCACACATACCCACCTTCCGGTCTGCACCACCTTGTTCAAGCCACTTTCAAGACACTTAAGCAAAGGTATAATCCTTACTATTTACTGTTTTGATCCCTGAGGGGGGCTAGCAGGGTCGAGGCTGGTAATCAATACCAGTCTTGGCCCTAAAGCCAGCAAAGTTACGAGTTGCCTTGGATCGGCTCTCCCACGCGCGAGTGACCCACTTCGTCGCGCGACTGTTCTAGTCAGCACGACATGGTCCTCGTGGAGATGGGATCCTGGTCCTTCTCATTTATAAGATTTTTCTTCCCTTTTGTGAAATATATTTAAAGTAGTCTCACTGTTTGGCGTGCTAAAACTAATTAGCTTAGCTTACTTCATTTCTTTACTTGCTTAGGAATGCCCCTGGGTTGTTTCTGAATATGTCTCAGAGCCCAGGTATGTAAAGCAGCTCCTGGAAGTCCAGTCAGGACACTCGCGCGATGATCTGACTCCATCGCGCGATGGTTCCTCTATTTCCAGTTGTTGCCCTTGCATGGGCAGTTAGGCTTTTGGCCTTGGTTTCAATGTCCCCCCCCCCCCCCCCCCCCCCCCCCCCCACTATTTAGGGATTGTATTTATTCCTGTTAATCCTATTTGTAATAATTATTCGCTTCAGTACAGATAAAACTGCTTGGTTTGGCCTGGATGTGCACTGGTCTATTCCAGAGCCCAGAAGGGGGTGAAATTCAACCTGTTGGTGGGATACCAACACTCGCGCAATGGAGTGGGTTCGGCACGCGATGGTCGACTGCATGCTGGCAAAACCATGCATGCAAGTTGGCCATTGTCTGTATCAAACCCATACACGTATGCTGTTTTGGTATCCAATCTCAGTGTCTTGACTTCATCCCATTTGTTTCTCATCATTTCATCCATCCATGCTATTATCTATCCCACCCTGCAAAATGTTACAGTTTTAAATCCCGATTAACTGCTCCTCCACCCTAATTGGCTAAAAATTGATTAATAAAACAGAATCGCAAAACAAACATCTTTCGCAATTACCTAAGTAGAGACCGATCTCCGGATTGGGCGAGAGGGGTGCCATAAAACCCTTCCCCTCTCGTAACCTGGCTCCCGAACCCAGATATGGTTATGACGGACTGGTTTCTTAATTTTTTCAAATCAAACAGCGCGGCAAGTGCTTCGAAATACGGTTCCTTGGGTGTCGGACTGTAACACCGTTTATATTTGAGGTGCTTAAATGTTATACTCTAATAACCTAAAGGGGTAACGTGCATTTTCTTTTTAAGAGCTATGCATGTGTGCCGTGTGTTAGTGAGGTGTGTGTCTGAGGTATATATCAAAAAAAAAAAAAGAAGAAGAAAGAAACCCAGGAGTTCTGTATTCTCTACGTTAGAGAGAGAGAGAGAGAGAGAGAGAGAGAGAGAGAGAGAGATCAACGGAAGAAGAAGGAGAAGAGGAAAAAAGAAAGAAAGTTAGGGCTAGCCTTGAATTGAAACTTAATTAGGTAATTTGCATCTTCTTAAGTACTAAAATTCTTGTTTCCTATGCTAATGTTTCTTGTTCTGCATCTAATATGCACTGAATTGAATCCATGGGTGAGGGTTTTTGAGGTTGTAGTTGAGTGTTATTCCAAGAAATTCGTGCATCTTATGGTTATGCAAAACTGTGTTTGAACCAAGTTAATAATCTGTCATGTTTTGACGAATTTTTCTCATCGACACGCCAACCATGTTATTTTCTGGTAATTTTTCTGGAGATGTTTCTGTGTGTTTAGTTTATGCTGTAAAAATTTCATAATTTTCTGAGAAGTGTGGAAAAAAATAAAAATCATAAACCGAGCTGCTGTCAGATTCGTGTCTGTGCTGGCAGCACAGACACATGTTGGAAAAACGGACATATCTCCTAGCTCGGGTATCGGTTTTACGCACCGTTTCTTGATTCAAAAACTAGACTTGTATATCTTTCTGAATATGTTTGGGTTGTGTCGTGGCTCTTTCTAGATTATAGCAGTTTTTGAATTAAAGTTCAGGTTTTGGTACTTCTGAAATTCTGGGCAGCTTTTGGCTTGTATTCGTCATGAAATTCCTCAAGTTTAAGGATGCTGGGTGGACATGGGTTCTCATGAGTCTTAAACATTGATCAATTTGTGATGTTTTGGTATTGGAATTATTGGAAAATATTGAGTATGTGATTTTTAATGAGCTTTCGATCGCAGACTGTTCTGCTGAAAACTGTGAATTCTGCTTTAGATGTATAACTTCATTTGAGCGTATCTTGGTCATTCGTACTCCGTTTAAGACAAATTTTATATCAAAATTCATGTACCGGAGGTGTACTTTCTAATGGTGATGGTTTCATAATCTGGTTTTAACCCTATAAGAAGTTATAGGCAGAATACGACAGGCTGGTCATAGATTTCAAACCAAATGTAGGGGTTATGTGGTGTTTGAGTGTTACGCTTGTTTAGGGACACTTCCAAACCTTTGAGATAGACATGTTAGTATGCGTTAAGTTTTGTTAATCTATTGTTGGTGTTATAGAGTATTGTTAGGAGGTAGTTTTGACGTTTAAGCGTTCAATAAACTGATATGATTGACTTTATGCCATATGGCTTTATGCCTTAAACTATTGGCTGTGTGCCCGGTGATTGGCTTAATGCCAAAAGGCTTTATGCCTTAAAATTATTGGCTGTGTGCCCGGTGATTGGCTATATGCCAAAAGGCTTTTATGCCTTAAGTTATTGGCTGTGTGCCCGGTGATTGGCTTAATGCCAAAAGGCTTATGCCTTAAATTATTCGTTATGTGCCCGGTGTTACTCTTAATTTCTCGATAAACAGTTGACAAGTTGAGATTGTCTTTCAGCCGTTGGATATTACTGTTGTGTTGTATTTGGAGGATGTGGTGGTCATATCTGTTATATACATTTGACTATCTCAGTTATGTTGGAAATTTACATTCTTGTTTTTATTCATTCGGTTGTTGCTATATTTTGTTGAGCATTTCCATATCTCACACACTATGGCTTTCCGTTTTGGTCCGCCAGGTAGCAGGTTGCGTAGAGTGGGTCCACTACCAGTCATCGTGTTGAGAAGTGTTTGGGCTAGCGTTGGATGATGTGGATGAACGAGTTGGTTGTAGGTAGTAAACTAAAAAGTTGATTTATGTAAGTTATAATTAAGTCGTTGGTGGATGTATTGAAGTGTAGAATTTTTAAAGGATTGTAAAACTATATTGTTGTTTAGTTGTGTGAGATCGTGGTTGGTTGGTCGATACGTCGACTCATTTTTATGTTAAGTGATAAGTCTTCCGCTGGGTGTTTATTCTGATAGGTTGTGAGGTGTAGTTTGGTTTTATGTGTGGAATGTCACGTGGTCGCGCCGACTCGGGCCCACTTTGGGCGCCATTTGCGGTGCGGGGCGTGACACGAACCTTCAAAACCCGAGTGACGACTCTGTATTTTGCGAGTGCTTGCTTCCCTGCTCGCGCTCCCTTGATCTGGGCCCTTGCATTTTTGGAAACCGGAAATTCCAAAGGGCACAATGCCCACAAATTCCTAAGTTCTCCACTTTCATTATGTCAAGTGTTTTCGATTTCATTTCCAGGCATGTGGGACCCCGTGCATCCCATATTCGTTCCGGCATCACACCATGCGGTAGATCCATGGCTTTCTTGTGCACTTCCGGGCATTTGGGACCCCGTGCGTCCCGTTTTCGGCATCCCACCCCATAGTGGTTCTGTGGCTTTCTTTGTATCGTTCTATCATTCTAAATTGCAATTTTTCGTTCTATTAGCCTCAATATCGTAAAGCATAATCCATGTCAAGTCCATATCATTCATAAAACATGCCACAATGCTCACATAATAACGCGAATGCATAAACAAAGGAATGAGTATCATATTCATTTAGTTTTACGCATTTCTTTGTTAAAACAAGAGCTAAAAGAGTGGGGATGAACAACGAATCTTTGGAACGCGAGCAATCATGTTTAGAGATGATTAGAATATGATTGAAGAGTGTTAGAAGTGGCCGGGAGTCAATACAATCGACGAATGATCAATAGGGTTTAAAACAGTTTTCTGAGTCATTGGTGCCGGTACCTCAAAAAGTAGGTATCGGTACCATACCAATCCAGTGAGCAATCAAAGTCAAGGTATTGGTACCTAAAAAATGAGGTATCGGTACCAAAGGTACCGGTACCTAAAAAAAGTGGTATAGGTACCTAAAAAAAGTGGTATCGGTACCATTGCATTACAGTGGACGATTTGCAGAAAAATCAAAAAAGTGCATAACTTCGAATTCAACCATTTAGAGCCCGATTTTTGGCACATAACCCACTCATAAACATGTAGAAAGAGTAAGAAATTCCTACCTCGATTACCAAAGCCAAACCGCAAGAGATCGATCAAGCCCTAGAACTCCAAAGTCAAAACCGAGCAAGCAAACTCCTCCCCGAGCTATACCCAACGAGATACGGGCTCAATAACAAGAATGAATGAAGAATTGAAGGTTATTTGTCATGGGTTTTGAGTGAGGAGTGAAGTTTTGGGTGTTGGAGGAGGAGAGAGAGAGAGTGCCGAGAGGGAGAGAGAGATCGGGAGTTAGAGAGAAAGAGTGAGGGGTATAATACTCCTCTACATACACACCCACACATATATATACTACCTACACTCAAATTACACATGCACCCTCCTACAAACAATTCCATCACATTCACCCCAATTCATTTAAACTCAATAAAACCCATATTTTCCTTAATTATAATAGCAAATAAACCTTTTATTAAGTTTTCGAAAATACGGGTCCTTACAATACAGCTCGATAGATTGTAATCAATCAACTTGTAAATGAGTCTCTATCTAGATTGAATGCATAAGTCATATGATACGAACAACTCAAACAATCCCAACTTGACTCGCTAACCCAAACTCCCACCATTGGTATTTTCCACCCCTTGCATAACCGTATAACACCACGAGGATTACCGTATTGCCACCCCTTGTGTCACAGTGATCCCTAACGACTCGGGTTACTGTATCACCACCCCTTGTGTTACGAAACCCCTCTAAGTCTCCGTATTACCATCCATTGCGTTACGGGACTCCCTAAACCAACTTCCGACCCAATCAGCTATTTTCTCATACAATATGCAAGCTAAGACTCCCCCATGATCACATTCATAGATAAAACATCACACATTATGCCAACGTCATCACAAATGCACCATGAACGATCACAAATACCAATAATCTATAGAATGCACTTTAACGACGTTTTAACTAAGTAATTTCTTATTCAGTTCTTGCAAACGGGAAGACCAATGGAACAAAGATAGCATCGAATAGTCAAAGGAAGTCAATTAGACGAGCTTGAGATAGATTAGGAGGTGTCCAAAAGGGTTTAGATGTGATCGGGGATCAAAATAATCGACGGAGAAACAGCAGGAGCAAAATTGAACTTAAGGTCCTGGTATCGATATGCACAAAAACCGTATCGATACAATATAAATTGCTCAAAAAGATAAGTTTATAGTATTGATACAACACTTAAGTTGTATCGATACCATGAGGTTTCGAGCAGCGATTCTGCAGATTTTCAAAGCAAACACAACAACTAAAATCCAATGATCCAAGGCGTGATTCTACACCAAAACAACATATTTACATATAAAAGAAGCAAAGGAATCCCTACCTCGAGTCAAGGAGCGAAAACCAAGAGATTCGTACCAGCCCTAGTTTCGAACTCTTTGAATTCAACCGAAATCCTCTTCCCCAAGCTTAACCCACGAAATTTTGAGCTCAAAGACGCGATTGGAAGGCTTGAATGAGGTTGATTCTTGAAGTTTTGGAGGAGTTTTGAGAGGGAGCAAGAGAAAGAGAGAGAGGACCGGATGAGAGAGAGAGAAAGGGACAGTGGAGAGAGATGCGAAGATGGGAAAAATGGTCCCCTACACCACACACACACCCCTTATTTACACATGTATCTTTAAACTGAACATCCACTCCCTCAATCTCCTATTCTTTCACTTCAATCCTCAAATCAAATAATCACCAATTAAACCATATTTCTCCAATTATGCATTTAATAAATATTTTCAATAATTAAGATTTTTCGGGCCTCTACATATATGATATAGGTAGTAGGTTTTTGGAACAATGCATTTCAAATGGCCATTGAACAGTGTATTGCAGAAATGTTAAGTCAGTCACGGGTTTGCATTGATTGGTCAAAATCAATGTCATTGGGTGGTCCAGGTCTTGGCATCTATTGCAAAAGCATTGGATTCTAATAATTTTTCAACCAATATGGATAATTGATTCATTTCATTTTTATTTGTATTAAAAGGAGACACAATAAGCAGTCTTGCAACTTCATCATTTCATTATATGGCATATAGCTAGCTATGAGGTATACAATGCGTGATATATTTGAAGCAACGGGTCATCATTTACACCTTGATTGTCACGCCCTCGATTTTCAAGATAAATAAATAAAACTTTTCAGAAATAGGGTCCTCACATTACTTAAATAATACCCCAAAAGAGTTCTAGGTTCCCATTAGTTCAACTTACAAATCCAGCTTTAAGTTCAAATAAGAATACATCTTTGGCACTCCGGCCCGAAAATAACTTAAGTACAAAGTACGAGTTGGTTTAGTAATTACAAACATTTCAGTCAAAGAGGTTAAGAAAGTTAAGTTACTAATACAACCTTTTCTTAAGAGAGTTCATTACAAAGATGACTAAGTAACCCTCGGAGCTAGCTTCCAAAACACGATTCTTCATATCCAAGCACATATTGCATGCATGCTATTACCCAACGTTCAAACTTGAAAATGATGATAGGATGAGTTACACTAGCTCAATAGGAAAATCTTCCACCAATTCTATATGCAAATACGAAGGCAAGTGTAATGGAGAAAAAGGCATGGAGAGTAAGATTCAATTGAAAGAAAAAACAACCAATTCACGACTCTTTAAACGATAGCACAGATGGTACATTCTACAAAGCCTAACAATGTCCACAGTGACAAGTAGACAAGATGTTGATACACCACGAGAATGCCAACATTCAAAACATTTCATTTCATGGTGCAAATACGACATAATCTTAAATATCAAATAATTCAAGAAACAACATGTACTTTCGACGTCAACTATACCACCTTTCATCTCACGATAAATTCAACTGTATTACCACCCCATGCGTTATAGTGAACTCTCTCCACTTGGGTCTCCGCATTACCACCCCATGCTTCGCGGAACCCTCTTAGTCTCCGTATTACCACCACATGCTTTGCGGGACTTCCCTATCCACATTCTCAACTCACACACTTATGCTATTATTCAATATGTGAGCCAATGGCTTTCTCCTATCCACAGTCTTACGCGTGTCATCATACAATAGGATACAAACATTATAAACATGCCAACATCATCCACCACACTCAATCAAGCACATAAGAGACACTTTGATATAACTTAACCAAGTAATTTCCTAATCTTTCATTAACAATGGAAGACCAACGGGACGATGATAACTTCAATTAATCCAAGGAATTCAATTAAACATGCTTAAAATGGGTTAGGAGATGTCCAAAACTGATTAGAAATGATCGGGGCTTAATACGATCGAGATAACACAAAACAACACAAAAGCTGTCCAGAGAGGGGAGGGATCAATCCCCCAATGACCAGGGATCGATCCTTGATGCTGCTGGATTAGAGAAAAGGCTAGGGGGATCGATCCTCCATGCATGGGGATCGATACCCACGCGATTTTGGGCAATTATTTTGCAGATTTTGACAGAATTCAAAGGCACAAAGGAGGATGAACCAAGTTTGATTTTACACCCATTCAACATATTAATGCATAAAAGAGAAGAATAAGTCCCTACCTCGCAACAAAGGCCAAGATCCACGCAATACAAACGAGCCCTAGCTTCACGAACTTCAAAATCAACAAATGCTTTACTCCGAGCTTGACCCAACGAAATCCGAGCTCAAGAACAAACAAGCAAGGTGGAATGGAGGTGGATCTTGTGAGTTCTTGAGGGATTAAGTGGAGTTTCAAGTGGGAGAGCAAGAGAGAGAGATACGGTAGAGAGAGAGAGGGAGAGGCGTGAGAGAGATAGAGATATGAGAGACTAATTATCTCCTATACACACACACACTACACACACACACAAAAAGCAAATCACACGTTCACTCCCTCTAGTTTATATTCCATCACTTTAAACCCCAATTCAAACAATCACCACATTATTCAATTTCCCCCAATTTCAGCATTAATAAACATTTTGATAATTAAAGATTATGAGGGCCTCTACATTGATGACGATTTTGAATACCCTTTGAACCCAAACATGCGATACACACCCACCGTCTTTAGAGAAATGCAACATGAGTATCAATGCTGACTTAAACAATATGAAGTTCTAACATTCAACTGCCGAACATTGAACATTCCAATTCTACATTGCCTAGCAGTTGACATGCCAATTGATACTCCTTAGTCGTTGCAAAAAGCCGTGCATCGTTTTCGTGAAGAAGTGAACCGCATGCAAATGCGTTTGCAATGCACTATCAATTCTTAACAAATGAACGAAGAGATGAGGGATTAATGGATGAAGCTTGTTTTTATATGGAGGCTAGTATGAACAAAGACGTTCAATCTGACATCGAGATGTCAGATGAAGATCAAGAGTCATGAATGTGGGATCATTAGAAAGATCATTAACCATTGGAACTCTAAGTTTGTTTAATACTATCATCTATTTCGTATTGTATCTTAGTGTCATTGTTGGAGCTTTTATTTTGTTGCAGTACCATCTTGTGGTAACTATTGCAATTACTTTTTAATTCATGTTTTTTCTTATCAAGCCATTGGGAGTGATTAGTTATTAGCTATATTTATACATGACGATACTAAAATAAGTAAATTTAAGTGACATTTATTATATGCATTACAACAAAATTAACATACTTGACATAAAACTAATACATCAATAGTTCATACTTAACATAGAAATGAGAAATCACTTAACATACATAATGCATGTCCACATAACTTCAAATACCTAATACATAACCAATAGTGGGAGATCTACATGTCCTCATCAGACATAGCATAGTCAGATAGATACTTCTCATTAGTCAAAGTGTTGTTATGTTCATTTTTCATTAGTTCTCGCTGATTTGCCTTAACCATCTCTGTTGCTAATTGAAGCATGAAATATCTACTCCTGCGCATCAGCATTCTATTATTCTCCTCTTTGATTCGGGACACGACTGCTTCATATTCACGCTTATTTGTTGTTGGCATCTCTAGAGATTGACGATGTGGAATTTTGACTCCCATGTTACGCAAATCATTAATCAATCCCTCTTGCTCTTCAACCCTAAATTTTCATTCTTGTAGAGGACCAACATTATAATCTTTCGAGCTGGTCCTTTTTTCTTTCCAATATGGATCCTTGAACTTGGGAAGTATTCAAACCCTGGAACTTGCTCCTCTGTTTGCCATTATGATAGAACTATCTCATGACTAAGGATTATTACACAAAAACGTAGAAGTTGAAAGATAATTTATAGACAGATGCTTTGGGCAATATCTAGATCATACCCTCAATGGGATCCAATAAGACAAGAGCCAGTAGGGGACCACGAAAAGCTATATATGAATAAGGCTGTATAAAAGCTTAATAATACTCTCCACATGGATAAAGCTGCAAAAATGAAAAATGAAACAAAGATGGTTAAAATTACAAATTTTATTTTGAATGAGGCTAAAAAAAGGCTATACTAATTTATTAAGGCTGAAAAAATGCAAAAGAAATAAATAAGGGAGCTGATAATGCCAAAACCCATATTGTTCTTGCCAAAATCTAAATTGTTCCTGCCAAAATTCTTTCATTGAATGACTTAGATGCCATCTACTACACCAACTACTTTTCATTATGATTTTGCTATACAAAAATGCCCCTTGAAATTCCATAGGATTATTTTATCATTCTTTTGAAATAATTTACTTGAAACCCGTCTGAGCTTCTCAAGCCTTCAATTGAGAGCAGACTTGCTGTGTATGAGACCTCGGCTTGGATTTCTCATTCTCCCGTCAGATTGCTCCATTTTTTAATCACTCAATGTTGAACAAAAACTTATGGGTAATAATCTCATGTTATTCTATTTTATTGTATGCATTTTTTTGTAGGTTGGCCACTTGGCCCAGGAATTGAGCAAACCACGTAGATTTGTAAAATGTAAAATTATTGCTCTGATCTATTGTTTATTGCAACTTTAAGGGTTGAATAAATGTAAAATTATTTTTCTTCAACTTTCATAATATATAGATGAGCAAATCTTAGTATACTATTTTCCTTTTGTTTCCTGAAAACTCTTTGTTTGCAAATCTTTCGTGTTTTTTTATAATCTTTTTTCTTTCCAACATTATAATCCCTCTTGCAGTAAATGTTAGACTTATCTTTTTCAGTTTGGGAGAACATGCTTTGTTTTGCTTGTCTATAATTGTTTTATACTTGGAGGATTAACTCGTATGCATATCCACAGTGTTTTTTTTATAACATTTACTGCACTTGGATGGGTTGTTTTCCTTTTAGTGCACGAGGAACTGAAAAACATTTTTAAAAAAAGAGTGAGAAATAATTCAAGGATTTTGACAGGATAGTCTCAAGGGGCATTTTTGTAAAGCAAAATCATAATGAAAAGTAACTGGTGTAGTAGAGGACAATTAAGTCATTTAATAAAAGAGTTTTGGTAGGAACAAAATGAGTTTTGGCATTATCAAAAGGGTTGCATGAAATTTATGATGGTTGAAAAAGCTGAAGGAATTAAAAAAGCTGCAGGTGAAAAGATTAAACGCATTGAATGAGGTTGGAAAAGGCTCAACGATTTGCATAAGGCTGAAAAAAGTTGTAGGAATTGATGAAGGCTAAAAAGACCGAATGCATTGAATAAGGCTGAAAAAGCTAAATAAATTGAATAAGAGTGAAAAAAGCTGCAGTAATTGAATAAGGCTGAAACACACTGCAGTAATTGAGTAAAGCTAAAAAGCCTGAATGAATTTAATAAAACTGAAAATGGGTGTATGACTTAAAAATATATATTTTTAACGATTTTACTTTTCATTGTATTCAAATTTTCATCCCTGTTATTTTTGTGGTTTGATAAAAAAAAAAAAATTCATCGCCATTTTTGTTCACGTTTTTATTACCTCTCTCACGCCAGTTGGGATGGCGCTACTTGAGTAGAGCCAATTGAGGTGGCGCTACTTGATAGAGCTGTTTTAAATAGTGTTAGTCCACGTCATACAGCTGAGTGGCACATGGCATAACGTACAACGCCACATGGCACAGTTGTATGGCACACGGCACAACGCACAACGCCACATGGCATATAGCACCATTCAGAATAGTGCTTCTCGGGTAGCGCCTTTTGAAGTAGTTCTATCGAGTAGTTTTAAAATAGTTTAAAAATTAGAGTATTCTGGCCAATTATTTTAAAAAATAGATTTTTTTTTTTTTGATAAAAAAAAACTCGCAAACAGGCCCACTATGCAATTAGTTTGGGGACGAAATAAAGATAAAAATGAAATTAACCCAAACCCTTTTCCATTCTTGTTTTTTCATTCCTCCTGCTGTCCACAGCGAAGGGGGTGTTGACTGCGTAGATCTTAATTAAGCTTCCGACCACTGTTACTCTCTCTCTCTCTCTCTCTCTCTCTCTCTCAAAGTTCATGAACGTAGAAAACCAAAGAAATAAGGTAGCTTTTCGTTTATTCTGTTACTTGAAAGTCTTTTAGCACCAGGTGTTAAGTAATTCAAATGGAAACTTCCAAGGACACAAGGTGTTTGCTTAAATGTCTAAACAAGATGTGTTCTTTCTTATTTTTTTAATTCTCAGGGATACACTCGTATTCGTACTTTGTCTGATGATCAATCATGATGAGGCTATATGATGGGTGCAAGGAGATATTAAAGATCCAGAAGTTCAGGAGAATTGTATCCTATGCCGGTTTTTTTTGCTTCAGCGCGCTCATAAGCTATGCTTATACGAGCAATACGTGAGTAGATTACTCATCCAGAGTGTTATATATCACCAATTATGTATCACTGTTCTATTTCAGCGCATGCGTGGCCAGATATGATTTAACTGAGTTCTTTGATCATATTATTGATTCAAAACATGAAAGCCATCACTAGCATCCAACCAAGTGGTGATTTAGTGTGAATAGAAGCCCGCCGCCATATAGCATTTCTCATAGTTACTTTGAATATCCGTTTGCCTTGTCGAAGCACATGTGGGTTTCTCATATGTGTGTATAATTGGGATGTGTGCAGGACTAGAGCTGGGTATTCTAGAGCTGACCAATTCTATGCTTCCTACCCAGCTGGAACTGAGCTCTTAACCGACACTGCTAAGGTCAGCTAGACCTTTTGGACTGCGGTTACATGTTTTTCTTAATCTTCTTTAGCTTGCCGCCGGAAATGATTTTATCTTGATTTGGATTTGTTGCTAGTTATATAAAGCTGCGCTTGGAAATTGCTTCGAAGAGGAAGAGTGGGGACCGATTGAATGGAGCGTCATGGCTAAACACTTTGAACGGCAAGGGAAATCTCCATATGCATACCATGCAGTAAGTTCAATAATAATAATTACTGGTTGCCTTTCACTTGAGTCTCACCACATCTAAATTGGACGAAAGTTGAGGGTTTTCATTGTTATTATTTATTCTGTTAGGAATATGCATATTATAGGAAATAGGACCTGGCATCACATTTAGATGGCCTGTTACTGTTTCGATGACTCCCAATTTTGATACTGACCCATCCTGGACAATAATATGTATATCCTTAGGTGCTGTAGTACAGAAAATTTAGCCCTTTGATTTCTGCAGTCATTCCAAGGGCCCCTAGAATATATGCACCTGTGGGTAACAATGGGAGCTAATTTTTTTGCAGCAACAGCTGCTGGTTGATACTCAAAGTGAGGCTTCAGTAAGAAGAAATAGAAAGATTTAAGAATTCAGTTCATGTCATCATGCATCAAGTTCAAGTTGTATTTCTGAAACCATACCTAGGTAATAGAAGTTAGGCTTCAAATAAGGAACATAGAAATGGTGATCCAGATATTCGATCCATGGATCATTACATCGAGTCCATATTGTAGTTCTGATTTACCCAGGTTCTCTTGATAATAATAATCAGGTTGTGGCCTGTAAAGGTGAAGTACTTTAATATTTTGGCATATTCTTGGGCTTAGATGTATGACCATACGATATTGAACTTAAGATGTTTTCAGGACAATGGAAGCTGGTTGTCGACTTGTGCCGGTTCAAAGTGTTAGATATGGTCTTCTATATTGCTTCTACGGAATGTGCAGCTAGCACTATCAATGAGGCCCAAAGATATCAGTTTCTCTTGGGTTGAAAGACGATTGTGGATGTGAGCCAAAGGATTAAAGGGCCCATTTTCTATTAGCTTAAGTTTTTGGGACAATTGGTAGCTTAACACAAAGTTGGCCTATGGAATCTAATACATTCATAGCTTACCTTCTTCACGATAGGAATGTCACTCTAGTTCATAGACCATATTACACTTCAAGCTATAAGCATCATATCTGTCTCCCAAATGTTGATATCTGTGGATAACACAGAGATATTATCATAAACGTAGATTCATCTTCTGCCTGAAAAAAAGTTTGCTGTGAAATCCCTTTGGGCAACATTGAATGGTTCATTTTAAGAGGCAGTCTCTCTGTCTTTGGTTGCTGTTACCTGCCAAGCTGTGTTACTAGAAACTAAATTAGCTCCTGCTGCCATCAACTTCCCCGAGGAAAGCATTGAAGAGTGGAATCGTGCATGGGGTGAATAGGCCAAACCATTACGTTTTGCCAATGCGACCAGTTTTAGTTTATTTGAATCTGTTTGTTTGATTTGTGCAAGACGTACGACTGGATCCTCATATGAATTGCCTCAAATATAGGACATAAACTATCTTAACTTCCTTTAAGAATGATCTTGTCGAGACAAAAAACAACTAACACGTCCAACCAATCAAATATCCCGTGTTCAAATCCAGAGTTCCTAGGCTAAACAGGGACTAACTACCCTTCCCAGTCTAACTTTTTGAGTCATTTCTAAGCTTCTCGCTAGCTTTCACTCCAAGTGGCTCTAATCTTCTCTGATTTGGATACAATAGCAGACCACAAAGCTCCTTGCTCCATTATCTAATAAACATGAAAAACCTGGTTGAGGAATCATGGTTTGCAAGCTTGTGGAGACTTTGATGGCACCTTGAGTTGCACTACCTTGCAAATGATGCTGAATTCATCCCATTTATCAGAAAGAAAACCTTAGCCAAAATACATATAAGTTCTGCACAATAGAAAACTAAATTTAGAAAGTTTTTGCAAGTGCTCTTGAGCTTTGAGCATGGTCTGTGGGATGTTCGTTTCCTTGGTGCATGTTTTCATGTGCTTGAGCTGGATTACAATAGGGCAGAGGTTTTCTGTAGATTTTTTAATGGGTCCCAGCTTAAGTGCTTTTCAGGCACATTTTGACTGGAGCTTGCTAAATTCTACAAACACCCCTCTGCACAAGACAGAGACATGAGTGGATTGATATAGGTAAGAAAAAGTCGCGGTTAAAAAAGGTCAATTCGGTGCAATTTGGTTAACTTTTATCCTAGAATTAGTTCAAGTCCTTGTGCACAGTTACAAATCTATTTGTGGGTGATTGAATTGAGCTAAGAATGCATAACCTGACATGCCAGTCTTCTAATGTAACTCAACAACCTTAAACACAACCTAGCTACTAGAATGACATTGAGGTTTTGTCTTGCTGGCATTACTAACCTTGACTCAATGAATGACAGAGATATTCTTGGATTAGAGTAAACTTTGGCTTTCAATCAACTGATGCAAGGATTGGCCACGTTAAGCGTATGATTACTGTATTGCCTTTCCTGCTACTTAGTTGCATTTTGTTTGGAGTTAAGAGTGCATTATTGTCAATATCATTTCGAAATATTTGTAGCAGTGCCATCCATTTATCCCTTTGGTTCACCTGTTGTGACAAAATTATTCACTTGGATAGTATGGTGATTCCTTGGACAGAATGGAAGTCTACTGTACTTAACCTTTTTCTGATTTTTCCTTTCCATGCTGCAGCAATACATGGCGCACCTTGCCTCCCATGGACAACTTGATGGAAGTGGCTAGTAGAAGTGTCAAACTTCTGTCCCTTAAAAAAGTCTCAGCTTTGTATTACAGAACTTCAATCTCATGGCAATTTTAAGAAGTTGTCAATGCTTATGGAGAAAACATTCTTGGCAGATGAGATTGTAATGATTAGTGTTTTCTTTTTGACATCTAGAAATTACATGAAACTGCAATTGTCCATCTCGCTCGGATGGGCATTCTTTTAGGCTGTGTGTGGATATTCAATTGTGGACGTAGTGATGAAAGGGTAGAGCAAAAGCAAAAAAGAAAGTAGCTGGTTGACAAATCTATTTTTCCCTTTTCGCTTCGCATATCCCTTCATAAATTGAAGATCCAAATGCCATCTTAGTGTCCTTCTAGATACAAAGTTAATGTATAGGCCTCTTCATTCAAAATCAACATTACTATGTGAACAGTGAATCACCATGTTATCAACTGGTTGACATGTTTTTAATTACCTTTCAATTAGTGCAAACATTGTGTGTTATGAAGTGAAAAGGAGTTGAAATAATGGATTGGAGTTGGTAATCAAATTTTGCAGGCTGGTAGAGGGGGATATCGTTTGTGCACCTGCAGTGCGGTTGGGTATGGGAGGTCAGGCAAGAATGCTAACAATACAAGACAACTTCAGTAATCTCTTACGAGATGTCATTCCTAGGAGGGATGCATTGTGATTTGCAATTTTACGTTAATGTTTGACGGGCTTAGACAAGCGTCTTACCTTTTATCAAATCCCAAACATGTTCTAGAACCTCTCAAACCAATGGGGATCAGTTTGTGTTATGTAGTGGTTTCCATTGCAGCTTTGGATGCGTTTTGGATGCGTGTAAGTGATCAGATTGAAGAAGGTTCAAGACCTTAGTACTTAAGGGCCTGTATAACCACTGGCACCTGGCGACTCCACATTATGCCATAGGTTGTCAATTGAACACCCTAGGTATGGAGTTGTGTATCCATTTGTATATATTTTAGTCTGGTATAATGCAATTTTAATTTAGTTAACTCTACAAATGAACGCCCAAGCCACCGAACTAAAAGGGTTGAAGCGGCCACTGTGTATAACCAAAACTTCTGATGAATTTCATACATGTAGGCAGGGGCAACGCCATTCAAGTGGTTATGGTGTCAAGTGTACCCACTCAACAAAAATCCCACAACTTAAATCGAGTACTTTTTTTCTTCATTTTTTTGACCTAACACTAGATGACACCACTACAAGAAAGCTATTGAGCCCGTACATTTTTTAGAGGTTTAATCAGCTTCCACTTGATCACTAGGTAAAAAGTGCTATTAGTACTAGAACTAGAAGCCTGCAAAAACTACTCCTATATTACTATACTAATGTTTCCCTTAACTTTTAGCACATTTATTCTTATTTCAATTTTTTCCACGTTTGTTAGTTTTACATCAAATTTTTGTGACTTATTAATTCGTCTCGACGAGAGGAATCGAAAAAGTAATTTTTTTTACTTCTACCCAAATATTTTGGGAGAAAACTACTTTTAAGTAAAAAAAAAAAAGTCAAAATCTTGTCGAGACGAATCAATACGTCACCAAAGTTTTGGCGCAAAATTAACAAATGCGAAAATAATTCAAATATGTAGAAAACTATACTCTCTTCGTCCCTTATTTAGAGTCCAGTATTCCATTTTTGGGCCGTCCCTTAATAAATGTCAATTTTGTAAAGTTAGTAGGTAAAAGTTGGTACTTTATCTATTTTGTCCCTAAAAGTAGATTCCATTTTGAAAAGTTAACAAGTAAAAGTGTAATGATGATGAGTAAGTAGGAAAAGTGGAGAAAAAAGTTGATGTGAAAGATATAATGATGATGTATTTTTAATAAGTTAATGTTACGAAGCAAGACACTTAAAAAGGAACGAATGGAGTAACTTTTTATCTAAAAGTTAAGGGGAATGGGGTCTAAAGCTATTCGACTTTTCTTTTTTTATATTTCCCTTGCACGTAATAAATTAGATTTAATTACTAGTGTTTTGTTTTTATTTACTCCCTCTATTCCAAAATGTTTGTCCGATCCACAAAATGAGAACTAAAAAATAATGCATTTCTTTCAAGAAAAAATAAATATTTTTCATAAATTTAAAGAACTCATCGATATCTAGTGAATTATTGAAAAAATTTGAGTTTTTTTTTTTCAAAAAAATTATACTATGTTCTCGTTTTGCGAACCGGACAAATATTATGAGACAGATGGAGTACTTTGCAAAGGTCTAACCTTTTCCCCTTCTCTCTTACTTTATCAATAAAAAATAGATTGGATGCTTTACCCAAAAAAAAAATAGAGAGGATTGAACGTGAGTCACGCCATTTCCAGTTTCTTTCATCCATTTGTTCAAGCAAACTCACGCATTGAATTTGTAAGGCTAAGAATGGGAGCAGTATTGATAATGAACTTATTATACAAAGATCTTAGAACACGGAAGCTCGTAGAGGGCAAATGTAAAAGTTAAATGTACTTGCTTTGGGTTTGCAAAGTAACTATTAAAGTACTCTTTTGCTTAAGATTTGGGAAGTGCAAATTTGTTTGCCTCTACGGTAGATATGTTAAGGATTTACAGCAAAATTATTAAATGACACCACTGATCAAAATTCATGGATTCGCTGCTGCATGTAGCGTCGCATACCCGACATTTGCATGGTTACAAGGGTCAGGAACCATGCTGAATAATTTGTTATGGGATTGATGCTTTGATCATGTCATGTGAGATTGATGCTTTGATCATGCGTTTGTGACCGTCGGAATCAACTAATAAGATCCCTTTATTTAAGCAAACAAATCTAAATAGAATCGAGGGCATTGATGGGGAATGTATGGAAACGAGTCTAACCAGTACACAAACACAAACGACTCCTTTTGACAAATCCAGATATGGACTCTTCACAGGAACATTATTATCCCTGCAACTCCACTACTGCACTACCGCCCTGTGTCATCATCTGCGTTCCAAATTTATACGAACGAGATGGTTATTTTTATGCCAACCATTCCTGTTAGTCCCAAGCTCGATCAAGAAGGGAGTAGCAAGGCAATCACTTATTTTAGAATCGGCATTCTTAAGGCCAAAGGGTCTAACTGGAAAAGGTTGGACAGAATACCCTGCTGGGTTGATGTCTGGAAAGGAAACTGTTTATGGACCGACCAGTGAATTATGGTGTCTTTTATGTTCATCACTCACTCCACATTAAGGTAAGATGGAGAAATACTATACCCAGATAACTGGTGCCTATGAAAATACAAATAGAACAATATCTCCATTGCGGCACTACAATCACAGACCAGGTACCCAATTGGCCATTGGATGAATGGACAAGCAGCAGACGATAGCAGCATACCATCCAAGTCCCCAAAATCTCCAATTCAGAAGCAAAAGGAATCCCATAAGGAGCAAAAGGAGCACTTGATATTCCTGACGGCATTGCTTCCAGAGAAGGTGCAACATATCTACATGTAGGAAGCCCCTTACATCATACAACAGAAGTTCAGACAAAGAAGATGGGCCTCAACAAGAACTGGGTAAAATTTTACCTCAAGAATCAACAAAAAAGTTTGCTTCATAGGAGCAAGAACCCAAAAAGTGAACAATCTATCCATTGGATGGAAGCACTAGAGTAGCAGATTGTGATTGAGTTTCTTCTGAGATGCTCACCTGTGAATTGATCCCAAAAAAAAAAAAAGAATGTGTTAGACAATCTGGATTTATATATGGTTCCCGGCAAAAGAGATAAGAAAAACTTGCTTAGTGCGCAAGACCCAAGCAAAATGACAATGCATTCACATACGAAACCAGAATAATTCAGGTTAGACTCTGTGGACTCTCTATGCTCGAAGTGGTGCGAATCAGCTGCTCAATGCACACGTAGAGCCAATGTCCATAGTAGGAGGAGAAGTAACCCACAATGTATGAGCAAAAGAATATACGATGGAAATATTATGGACTGCTTCCAATGAAGAGGACGAAAGGACGTCAAGGGTCCACTTGCCTCTATTACTGGCCTCTCCATATTTTCCTCGCTTCACTGAGAAACCTCTCGAGTCTCAAATAAAAGGAATGAAAAAACAGAAGTCCTCCCACTCTATGTATGCTTAGCGGATTCCCAAAGCATATATATAGAATGGGAGCAAACGTGCTGCTTCAACCAAAATCCAAAGTTGTATTCCTAATTGACAATAGGGGAAAACATCCAAAGACCCCTTTATCCCTTTAAAAAACCAAAAGCACTAATACTTTGCTATTTGCCCATTGTATGAGTCAGACACGGTTTTAATCATAATCTAGCTTCAAGTCGAGACAACTCACAAAACTTAATGCTCCTTGTCCAGTCTAGTCAGACCATCTTGTCTACAAGAGATATGGCAACAGTAACATAATTCGTGTTAAATTATTAATGTATAAGATTATGGCGTTTCCGTTCTCTTATGAACTCCAAGACGACTTGAAGCACTTGTTTCTTCCCCCAACAAGATTACAGCCATGGAAATCCTCAAGGCTCGATTTAGTTGTCTAGAATGTTGCGTGGAAAATGGATTCCTAGGAAAAGTGAAGTGAGGTGAAACAAAGAAAAATGAAATTTAATTCCCGTGTGTATTCTCTTGACAAGGAATCATGCAAGAAAAGTAAAATTACTTCCTTTCGGCCAGATTTATTTTGCAAGAAAGTGTTTCCCAGTGGAAACGTTAAAGTTGTGGGTCCCACAGGCCACAACTATCTTGATAACTGAACACACCAAAAGTCACAAGACAGGGCCCAATTTGTTTTAGTCCATACACCACTCAAATAGAAATAGCTGGCCATTTCTGATCCATACATGTCAGCTTTTCGCAAGTAGTAATCACTAAGAACAATAAACGAAGAACTAGCCAAGCCAATGCAAAAAAAGGAAGTAGGGTTGGAAAAAGAATTAAGGGAGCAACCTATACTACTAGCATTTCATTGATCCTTGGTAGCTAAGTACTACTCAAAGTAAGGAACTAACTATTTCAATTATAAAGGACTAAAAGGTCACTTTATAACTATTGACATGTTTACCTAAGAAGCACATACATCAACACTGGACATGGATACGACTAAGACACAAAGACACAACAATTTTCATAAAATAGCATACGGACACATTCGGAACACGTTCAATATAAATTCATTTGTACTATAGGTGTATTTTAGGAGTTCACATAAATGCTAAAAACCATATTTCTTCTATCGCATGAGAATAAAAGAGACACATTTATTTCACTAATTCATAAATTAACGGTCACTGATAAGTATCCATGAACTAAGCATTCATGGCAAGTTTTCAACTCTGGCCAAGTTTTAAAATTTGCGTACTAACCTCATGAGAGGTTCGTAACTTGTCCTAGCATGTTCCCGAAGTGTGTGACAAATAAAAATATAACCAACAAAAAGGACACGTATTTACGCGGGTTTGACCATTCCATATTGTGTCCGACTCTGACACGTGTCGGATACGGATAAATGCTATAGTACTGCCACAAGCCCCCAAGTTATGGGGAAACAGCTATAAATTTCCAATTACCACGATACCATCCTTGAATTCCTGAGTCCACCTTTCGTGGCCTTCCCCAACCTGGTTGCTTTCGTTGTTGCTGCTTCTGTGAATTTCCGCATCTCTACCTGCAGATGATTTGCATGTTGGAGTCCTTCCTAGAACTAGATTCTCCCCCTGCTGCATCTGTGGATGAGGGTTATGGTGAAAACTTGAATTTAACGACAACCCAGTAGTTTCATCAGCTTCTGGTCTTAGTTTAGGAGGCCTCCCCCGACGTCGCTGTCCCGGTTGACCAGGAGATGAATTGCACTTTGGTGGCCTTCCCCTAGCTTGATGCTTCTGTGGCAGATCACTTGAATTTGATAACAACCCACTATTTTCAACTGCTTCTGGTTTTGGTTTTGGAGGCCTCCCTCGGCGTCGCTTAACTGGTTGCTGCTGCTCATTTTGATATTGTTGGTTAGTTGGTGATAATATCTTAATAAATGCAGCTAGCTCGTCACGGCAATGGTCCAAAGGCAACGATTCAGAGACATTTGCTACTGAGGCTGATTCAGGTATGGGAGGTCGAAGCCGAATCACTAACTTCCTGTGCTGTGGCTTCTCCTGTTCCTGTTCCTGTTGCTGCTGCTTATGAATCTGCAACCAAGATAATCCTTTAACCACTCTACTTTGATGCTCTGCCATTTGACTGTGATTTTCAGGCAATTTAATTTCTTTTTTCTGCCGCTTATCTTGTTTTGTGATAACTTCAATTTGCTGTTCCAAGTATTTACTTTTTCCCTCAATCTCTTTAATTTCTTGTCCTTTATTAGACAGAGTTTTTCCTTCGCTCACGTCATTCTGTACTTCTTTCGGTTGCTTTTGTTCTTCTCTGACGCCAGTATGCACCTTTTGTTCTCGAGTCTTCTCATCACAACCTCCATATCCAATTGCATCATTGAGTATTATGGTTTGATTTTGCACTTTTCTCTCTTCATCTTGTTCTTCTTCTACTTTATCCTGTTCAACAATCACTTCATCGTATTCTCCAGATGGTTGATTGTGCTCTTCAAACACCTCCCGTTCTTTTGTCAATTGATTTTGTACTGCAATCACTTTATTTTGATCTTCTGTTACTTGAATTTTCGTTTCAGTTCTCGTCGTTTCTTCTTCTTCTCCTTTAATAACGTCTTTCATACAAGGTCTGTCCCTCTTCTCATTGAGCCTCCTTTCCCTCTTACGACTACCACCGGTGTTTTGACCAGGACTCAATTTGGTGATTGCATCACCAAGCAAGTAACACTTTTCATGAGTCACATCAATCTCACCGCTCTCACAAAGCTTCCAGAGATGAAGCTTCAGGAACGTAGAGTGAGCCCACGGCAAATCATCATACTTACTTTTGATGAACTTGGATATTGACTCCTCGCTGGAACCCCGTTCCTCACTCAACTCCTTAAGTGCCGTAATTATCATCTAAATCACATCCCACAACACACAATCAGAACTACTACAATTGAACAGAGATTACACCAGTGTCGTAAGATGTATAATTACTATACATAGAGCAACACCACACAAACTAAAAAAAAACTTCAATAAATCAATATAGATAGTATACAATTAACATTTTTGCACAGTTTCACACACATAAAAACTGCACAAGTAACTGAATAAGTGAGAAAATCATCTTTGCAGCCTCTCTGACTTCCAGATTCCTCAGCAGAAAGATGGCACATTTGAGCTCAAATTTCCAACGCAAACACTTTTTGCTGTATTAAACATGGCGTTGGTACTCAGAAGTTCAAATTCACCGACTTTCGTGAATTTTTATTCTTCTTTAAAATCTACACAATTACAAGAATGTGCAAAAAACACCTCCCCGTCAACACAAATTATGTGTACAGAGGATCAAAAAAAAAAAAAATTTATGTGTACATAATGCACACACCTATGTATCAATGTATACGTGCATACAAAAACACGTTCATACATGCATGTAATCAACAATTACAAATAAAAGACGGACAATTATGACCTAATTGGATATGCAAGTAAATTAGTAACAAATAGCCTTGTACGAAAATATGAACAAATCTTGGGGAAAAGAACAAAGGGAACACAAAGATAAAACTAGAGGTTTTGACTTCGCACTAATGATGAATCACAACCAAAATCAAAGTTCACTAGAGCTCCCAGTGACTTTTATGAGCCTTATGCTCCCACATGAAGTATGTTTTGATGCGGTCCAGAAAAGGTGGCCAGCAGTATTCCAGTAATTTAACCATCATTTGGTCTGGAGGGTAACGATTGCCCATGGGTCCACTTGGGATATTGGCTAGACAGGGGGTGGATTCTTAGAAGTGTTTTTTGGGTTCTTGTCAAGTCAAAATGTCTATTTAATTTCTAGTCAAAGTCTTCAGAGTCAGTTAGTTGATCAATGAGTCATTTGGTTTTCCATGTCATTAATGCAGTCAAAGAGTCCATTAGTTGATCAAAGAGGTCATTTGATTTTTCCATGTCATTAATGAGTAAAAGAGTCTATGTTCAAAGTGTCTTTGGGAGTCTAAAGTTAGTTGAAGGTTATTTATGTTCGGAAGTTCTAGTCAAGTTGAAATGGGTATAAATAAGATTGTAAGCCTTATGGCAAATTATGATTGAATTAATAAAAAATTGAGTAGCATTCAAGCTCTTTGACTGTGTGATGCAATCATCTCTTTGGTGTGATGCTAAAGAGCCCCTAGGTGTGATGCTAAAGAGCCCCTAGGTGTGATGCCTTGGGTTTTCTAGGTGTGATGCCTAGACCTATCCTTCTCTAACCCTTTCTCTTCTTCTTCTTACAAATTACCATCCACGTATTACTATTCACAGCCCCCAAAACAGCGCCTATTGAAGTCCCTGTATCAATTCCGTCCTGCATCATGTTTGCTGCAGCAAACTATTGGGCTTCTGAACATACACAACAAGCTGGACACAGGGACTTCGATTCTGGTTCTAAAGGATGATTGGAGAAGTATGATTGTGAGAAGAGGAAACTTAATACCCGCGAACAGAGATTCCCAAGCTGAGACATAGGATTGAAAATTCCTCCCCCCATAACCTCTACTACTATCTTGGTAATCAAACATACCCTTTCTGAAAATTGACATCAAGAAATGATACAATCAAATTTCGGGTTATTCGTCTTATTACAATAAAATCTCACACTCCCCCTTCGATATATACGCAAAACCCTACTGCATGTACACATTCCATAATTCTCAATAGCATATCCATACATGCATTCAAATATACATAAACATACTCCTTCGTCCCAAAAGTCCACAAAGCGAGAACTTAAAGAAATACTTTATACAAAAAAATTCAAACTTCTTTTCTACAAATAGAAAGAACTCACTAATATTCATATTTAGTAACTAGCGGCAAAATAGTTTGATTTTTCTCGATAAAAACGCATTATTTTTAAGTTTGATCTTTTTCGATAAAGACCCATTATTTCGAAGTTCCGGATAATCTTTTCTGGAGGACGCAAGTATAATATTAGTTTTTTTTTTTTGTTTAACCAACAAAATCCTAATGTAAACCATCCCAGGGAAAAGATTTACTTACAGCAGCATAAGGGGGATGATCAGGGGTGTGAGAGTCGTGGCAGAAGTCGTTGAGTCTGTTCTCAATGAGGGTCTTCAGGGGCGGGGTGAGTGGTCTTTTAGGATCGGAGGCGGCGATTGCCATTACGAACGCCTTGAAATTCGGCATGGCTTGTGGTCGGTTCTTTATCTGATGGTGCTTATTAGGGCTTACATCGGGAAAAAAGTAGGTGACATTGTCCGGGTTTTGGGGTGGTGGTGCTTCTGCAGTTGCCGATGCTAGCGGTGGTGGCGATGGTGGCGTCGGGTCCATAGTTGGGGGAGGGGAAAGTTGCGAAAGTATATACCAGGTGGGATTTTGGCGTGTTCTCACACACACACACTCTCCCTCTCCTCCTGTCGCGTTTTTTATCCTGTTTTTCATCCGAGAAAAAGTAAACAAACTATTTCAATGGGTTTCAGTTTCAGCGGCCAATTTTTAACAAGATGCTCAAAAATAACTTTTAATTCTAATAGTTATATTAACCGGTCATATATGTATACAATTTCATATGATGGTGGAGAAAATCTTATTTACAAAGGTGTTGTAAACACTTCAATCGTGACCGTTTAAAAGTGTTTTGGACTGTCTTGAACAATCGGGATGTTAATAAAACTTTTGATTGGTTGGCGCTTTAATCAAAGTTTCATTAAAATTTGGACCGTCCAAAACACTTTTTGGACGGCTGTGATTGGTTGGTGCTACAATCAAAATTTTATTAAAATTTGGACCGTCTAGAATACTTTTGGACGGCTGTGATTGGTTGGTGCTGCAAACATGTTGTTTACAGCACCTCCATAAATAAGTATCTCATGTTGGTGTGAATAATACGGAATGAGAGGAGCTGTAATGCACGTGTAGTGCGGCCAATCCGACCATTTATTTCAGTACGGATGGCTTGAATTTAATTTGAACTCCTACAAATCCTAACCGTCCATTGTTCGAATGAAAATCCGAGCCATCCATTGCCGATATGAATGACAGGATTGGCCGCACTACACGTGTAGTGCAGGGGTGCACTATAGCACCCCGGGTCCGAATAATACCACCAAAAATAATTAAAATTCATAAAAATATTGAAATTATTCTCAATGAATTTTAAACCTACGCATAAATACACAAATATTTTTAAAATCAGCATATAGAATAAGCCGGCAGATAAATCCACTTATAATATTTGAGAAATTTGTGTGGGGAACAAGGGTGAGTATGGATCGGATTAATCTAATTTTATAGTAACCCAAGAATCAAACCACAACTTAAGGTTTATGAATCTGAAAGACCAAATCAACTCATAAAATTCATAGAACCAAACTAATCCAAACCATTAAAATACACAATCACCAACAGTAAGAGCTTCTCTCTTTTGTGAAAGTTCCCCTAGGGTTTTCTCCTAGCTTGTGCGACAGTTGGGGTGGGGATTAGGGGAAGCCTTGAGAGCTCCCCCTCCAACTGATATCATAGATCCAGCCTAGATTTCTCTCCCCTCGTTCTTTTTTTTTTCCTTCTTCCCCTTTTCCAAATAATGATTGTTCCTTTCTCCTTCAAGCTTGACGCCGACCCCACCGTGCCTCCACCTTCTTGCCCTCATCTCTGCCTTCTTGTCCTTTGCCACATCGCCATCATTACCGTCTCCCCTTTCACTGACTCACCTCACACTCCACGTCCCTCCGCCACACTACCCCTCTGTCTTGCCTGGATTTGGTAGTGACAATCACATTTTTATTTTTTTTGTGTTTTGGTACTGGATTAGAATTTTTAGGATTTGGTTGTTTGGGAATCCACGATGCTTTTATGATTTATGCATTGATCAGATTTTGCGCTCCCTTTGGGGCCTATTACTTCATCGTTGGTTGGCTTTATTGATTGACACGAAGTGTCAGTTCTACTTTTTGCAGTAGGTGTTGTGCCTTTACGAAAGTAATTCGGTATCCTTTAAGTTGTAATTTGTCTATCTATTGTTAGAGTTGCGCATGTTTTCTTATCATTGTAATTATGGGTGGATTTCATTGTAAGTGCCATTAGGCAGTTGAAATGTTATAAATGTGCTTGGCTTGTGATCCATAAAAAACCCATTAAGATATGGTTCAGTTTTGATTTTGAACCACGATTCCTTGAGATTGAGATATCATCTATATAAATTATTTAAAGTACTTAAAATTGCATAGATAAGTCAAACCAAAACTTATATTAAAATTAGTTACAGTAAAATCTCCAAAACTCACTAAAATGAACTAAGGGTGTGTTTCCACTAATTTTTTTTGTCTTCAGGCTTGTTAGCTCCAAAAAGTGGTGCTATTTTTAGTTGGCAATTCCATTGACAAAACGCATTCTCCTTCGTATCCCATTCTTTATCGAGTTGTAACTTCTTTTTATATTTTCAAAGTGTAGCGAGTCTGTATAGAATTAGAGTGGAAGAATTCTTTATTTGTAATTGAGAGTGACTAATGTGAGCTATAATAAATGGATTAATCGGCTCATCAATCTGACATCTATTGGAACCATCTGACTTAATGAGGCAGAAGTTGGAATTGAAATAGAGGGATTGATCGATCGAACTGAGTATCCATCTAATGCTATTAATATATGGAAAATAATTTTGGCACTTCACTTTTTTATGATAGCACTCCAAAATTTATCTTTTAGTGTGTCTTGCTATGTATAATTTCTACAGTAAAAGACAAGTTTTAGAGTGTCATCATAAAATAGTGGAGTGCCAAAATCATTTTCCTTATTATAAATAGTCGTCGTGTCTTATCTTCTAGGGCATGAGCGGTCGAGCGCAGAGGAGCAGCAGCAAAAAGAAAATAATGTGGGTTTAAGTTCAAATAATATGGACATCTATTTTGACCTTGAATATGGGAGTTCCTTCTATCGTTGAAGAAGCAATCAAACTTCAAGAACTATTCACAATTTTATTCCAACGAACTTAGAGTTGTTTTTTGGTGGATTTCCGAAGGATTGTGGAAAGCTTGAGGAGTCAAGATTGGGTGTGATGAACGAGGAGTCAACAATCGTCTTAGGTCAATTGTAGGAGTCTCAATTGTGAAGATTGATTGATTGTAATCACACAAGTTAATTATTTGATTCCTTCCCGTGATTTTTACTCGTTTTTGAAGTTTTCCACGTATATCTGTGTGTTTGTCGTATTGCGTTCATTCCCTACTTGTGCTTGGTTTGTATTGGGTTATCTCGTAGGAATTCAAGGCTAAGGACAAGAGTCAAGTTATTTCCTCTAAGGGTATTTTAATTGATGTATGTGATAGAATGACCTACATAGAAATCTATGAAAATATGGACTTTAGTTCATTTAGTTTTAAGGAAATGCACCCTAGGTAAGAGTAGAATACCGGTAATTAGTGAAAGAGTAGGGCCATGAAATAGAGTCTAAGATTAGGAAATTAGTTATTAAGCAAAAAGATCGAAAAATCAATTGACAAAGCCCAAGCCGTGTATGTTTAGTGATTGAAATTATAGAAAAATGTTATAATATGTAGAAGTACTAACGGATGCCGTCTAAATGAAATATAGTCCCAACTTAAATAAGTTGTCTATTGTACCCGTCGAATATAATCTACTCACTTTCTGCCTCACTTTAAAAAGCTCATGCCATGGTAGAGAAAAGAAATAGCCTCACTTTAAAAAGCTCATGCTAAGGTAGAGAGAAGAAATAAAAGAAGACAAAAATTACAGGTTAGTTATCAACATTCTTGAAATCATATAAAAAATGGAAAAACTCAAAAGGTAATATGTCACGCCCTTGATTTTTAAACATAAATAATAATAATATTTGATAATTTAAATATTCACAGGAGTTACAATTTATAATCCCAAAAGATAGTTCAGTTCCCCAAATCCACAAACTTGCCCAATAAATTTACAGAATTCCAAAGTAGATAAAAACATTACAATGCGGTGTGGTTAATGCAAAGATTTTCAAGTATTCTCCAAAAAAAAAGAGAGGTTTTACTTGATAACAACATCATGCACCCAAGCACTCTATGACGGTGACTTAAAAATAGTAGGTTGAGCTAAACTACCCCAGTAAAAAAATCTATACTCAGATTATATGAAAATGCGAAGAATATGTACCAGGAATGAATGAGTTTTAACGAACGACCACAGGCAACGATGTTTTACCAAGTAACAAACGGACATTGACTTCAATGTTTAAATCATCTTATGGGGATTCCTACCGATACATAATTCAAACTAGAAGTTGTACCAAGCTCACCTTAAACTGAACAATCCTACAACGAATTCTCAACCACCTCATTTGCTTCATGTATAGACTTGACAACCAATCTCGATTTCACATTCTCAATTACCAAATCTCTTTCCCATAAAAACTTTCTTTTGATTGCAAAATGATTTGTGATAACAAGTCCAATACGGTTACACTCCGTTGATTCTGTGCACGAATTTTGGAAGCCGTTGATTCGCTCAAGAATACCGGAGGATTTTTAGTAAAAACTCTCTTTCCAAAACCAAAATCCATCCTTGAAACAAAATTTTGATAAAATTAACCATTTATCCCTTCATCGATAAGCAAACATCAATCCATGCATCATAAATCGCTGGTTAGCGGAAACACACATCGCATAACCGTCCATTTGTCATATTGTAATTCAATGGTTAGCGAAAACGCACATCGCATAACCGTCCATTCGTTTTCAGCCCGATAGTCTCACCATTTTCGGTCGTTCTACCGGATGGTGATACCCGTAGTGTCAAATCTCGTTATATCTGTACATGTCGATCAAACAATCACAATTTAATCATCCCGAACAGTTCTTTCACAATATCGATTTCACTTCAAGCATTCTAAACAATCAACTATCATAACATCAGCCAATGAATAAACACATACCATTCCCCACGTATGTCACCATACTCTAAGTAACCTACCAACCCATAGTAACTATATGACGTACGACCCGCTTGTATCGATACTTAAACCTTAGACAATGAACGTCATTGGGAACTAATAGTTTAACAAATCAAGAGTACAAGAGATCCTACTAGACATTCTCACATCTATCCATACTACTCACTACGGCACCCCATATAGCCTACGGTACTCCTAACCAGCTTTACGATACATTTCCCATTTACAACGAAACTAAGATGACATTTAACGATTGTTTAAAGAGTGAAAACTATCAATGAATCATCAAAGGACGAGTAACCAAGCTTAGAGATGGTTTAAAGGTGTTAGAGGTGATCGGGAGTCAAAAAGATGAAGTTTAGAACAAAGCTGAAAAATTGTCCTTAAGCCAAAGATATCGATACCTAGCAAAATGGTATCGATACCATTTAACCAAGAAGCTTTTCAGATGCAAGGGTATCGATACCTAGAACTAATGGTATCGATACCAGATGATTTTTCTGGATTTGTAACACAAAGGTATCGATACCAATGCTAAATGGTATCAATACCAACTCAATTCGAGCAGATTTTTCTGTAGATTTTTAAAGAAAAACACATCAGTACTATCAATGATTCAATGCACGATTTAGATGCAAAATCAACTCATAAACATATAATTAGAGCAATAAGTCCCTACCTCAAGTTTGGAGAGCAAAACCCCAAGACTTTCCAAGCCTTAGACTCCGGAAGCTTTGAAATTAACCAGTTCCTTCTTCCCCCGAGCTTGACCCACGAAATTCAAGCTCAAAAACATGAAGATAAGGTAAAATGGAGGTGGGTTTGTGTGGGTTTCGGTTGGGAGCAAGAGGGAGAGAGGGGAGAGAGAGAGCAGAGTCGAAAGAGAGAGATCGGGAGGGATGAGAGAGAGTGAGACGGGGATTTTAATCCCCTACATCCCCACACATACATATTTGTACTAGGACACACACTAATCACACTTGCACTCCCTCCACTAACAATCCTTACATATCAACCCCAAAATCAAATAAACTTAACAAATTCCATATTTTCCTTCAATTTCTAACATTAAATAATCCTTTAAATATTTTCTGAAATTATAGGTCCTTACACCCTTCCCTCCTTAAAGAAATTTTATCCTCGAAATTTGCCAAACCAATTCCAACCAATACACACCACACAAATACACCTCAACCATAACACGGTTCATCATACAACAATTCAGTAATCATGAAAATCTACGTCAAAACGCATATCAAAAATATCGAGACAAATGCAAGCATCTCTTTCTAACCTTGTCCCCCCTTTCCCCCCACGTAAATTCACACTAACGGTATTGTTTTACCCCTCAAAACGTGATCACGCAAATCTAAGATACATATCGGTTCCTCACCATAGGACACATCGGCCTCTAACTCAAGTTTGGATTGTTCTAACACATGCAATGGATTCGATTCATACTCCCTCAATATCTATACAAAGAGAGCATAATGAATACTTGAAAGTTTCCATGGCAAATTCAAATGGTATGCAATTTTCTATGCTTTCCTTTATCGCAAAATTTCTATATTTGATTATCTATCCAAGTGCTAAAATCTTGCATATGATTGTAACCCGATAATCCAATTGACTTTTTGAGACTTCCGTTTAGAATGGGCAGTGATCAAGCGCCTCTTCCAAGTGGATTTCTTTGGTAGTCACCTGGCTATCCAAAACACACACTATATCGGACACCCGACCTATCTTTCTAGTGGTGAACGCTGTCTTTCCTCCTCCAAACAAGACAAAATCCAATGCGGTAACGCCTTACGAAGTACGCAATTTTCCACTTTAAGTGGCAATGGGTGACGACGACAACTGACATTATCCTTTGGTCGGTCACGTAGTTAGCAATCTTCAATGAACTCCTTCATCCGTTCAGTCATTCTCCCTCGACCTTCCAGAGTTCATTGGTGAATAGATTCCACCGCACCCCTTAATATGAAATCTAGCAAACCTAGAATACATGCAATTCTTCTAAAAGCTGCACCAATTTCTCGCACCATGTTGGGTCAATCCAGGGAATAAGAAAGGATTCAATCTTCATTTCAAATGAAAAGAGCAAGCCCCAGAACTCGATCAACGCTAACCAAGAATTTCAAGAACGATATTAAAGTATCCGGAATTCAAAGAATACTTGAAATCTTTAAAATAATTTGATAACAAACTCAATGTACAAGCTCATGATACTCCGAGGAATCTTGGAACAACCAATCATAACCTTACTAACAATGAACATGAAATAATGAAATAGATCCCTAGTAAACCAACTGTTACAAGATTGAAAATTTGTCCAGTACCAGATTTGGGCAATACTTTTGACAAGTTGAGACTGAACGTTATAGAACGAACCATCATATGCCTTCAAGGTTGAGGAACCACGACAGAGTTAAATGCCATTAAAAGTAATTACAACAATTGAATTTGTATTGAACGGTGCCAATGAATAGATATCAATAAATATGTCACCATAAGAGTTGACTCCAACAATAGAAATTTGAACCAATCGAATACGTCTGGGCAAACAAACGGATACAAAGCGGACATGAGTTCAAATCATATGACTTCATAGTCATGAGATCAAAATAAATTATAGCCCAAAGCAAGCAACAATGGTAACAAGGTCTAAATTTTGATGGTGCCAACGAATTTGTATATCATACGGTACATGACCACATATTGGGTTCAATAGGTTGAAGTTGCAAATTAAATACTCACTTGGAATAACAGTTACAAGCAAACGATGAAAATGATAGTCGCAACAAGGGGATCTAAACTGACCAATGAAAATTTATCTCAAGCAGGATGATATCAAAATAAGACCTCGAATAGGGAACGAGAAACATTCGTCAAATTTAATAGCAAAAGTGTCATTGGATGCTTCGCCACAAGGATTCGGATATACCCATGCCACAGGGATTCGGATATACCCAAGAAAAGCTAGGAACGGATTGTGTAATAGGTAACCCAAATATCAAGAATTTAATGGATTTTACGGAAAGCAGATTATGATACAATTCTGACAAGACTCAACTAGGCCAACGAACAAGGACACTTAAAGAAACAACGCTGGGAAAATCACATTTGGAATACCACTTACTATCATGAATATAATCAGCCTCTTCTCAAATCACATCTATTCTCACCGTGCTTAAGTTAAAGAAGTCAAAGACAATACTTCCATATGGAACGATTAACCTCTAATCTCGGCAAATATGATCTATCGATATTTCTCAACACGCGTGGACTAAGATTTCTTATTTTTGATTCTGAACATGAACAAGAATGTAATTCTCAATGAATGAAATGCTTCCGAATCAAAAGTATTATAGCGAATGAGTAGAACAACTAGGAAAACAAGGTACCTCAAACAACTAACATTTCTGAGAGCTAGGGAGTAGTAGGAAGTGGGCTACGGAACTGCATCTGTTGCTATTTCAGTATACGTTTATCCTGTTGCACTAAGCTCGACTCACCATGCACTCCCAGTTTCAGAGGACAATTTCCCGCCATGTAGCCAGGTTCGCGACAAGCATAACAAATCCTATTAAGTTGTGGAACTCCTTGTTTCCCGGATGAAGCAGATGGCCCAAGATGAATGTGATTCTGTGATAGCTGATTTAGCTCCCTTTGCCTTTTCCTCCCTTGACTTCTAATATTTCCTAGCGGCGCACTTACGCTAATGGTTGGTTGCCTTTGTGCATTCTGGGGTTGCAGCTGAACAACGATTTGCTTAGTTCCCGGTTGTTGTACTAAACCCAACTCATCTTGCATTATCTTCCCTTGAGGACAGTTCCTTACAACATGGTTAAACTCCCCGCAAGTAAAACAAGATTTTTGACCCCTTTGACATTGGGAACGAATATGACCAGGCTGACCACATCGGTGACACACAATTTGACGCTTAAGGAGAATTCTCGGAGTCTCAGTATGAGATGGTAGATTAAGGTCCCACTGGTCCTGCATAGACTGATCTGGTCCACTCGGTTTCTTGCTTCCTAAACTCTTAACACTTTTGGAAGGTGATCCCATGCACGGCTCGATGTCTAGTTTCGCCCATATTCACACCACCCTGCGCACCCTCCAGGGTCTCAACACCTTTCAAGCACTCAACAATCTCATGAAACATTACCTCATCCCTAGTATACTGACTCGTCTCATCCTCCCTGTAAGCATTACAGCCTTGGTGATCATGATTCCTGGTCTCACCCCACCTAACTCCACGTTTCGATGACATCCTACTATAAAAGCATAAGGAAGAAAATCATCAACATTAATCACATCGCTATCTGATGCAAGGCTTCAACCTTTTCAACATGGGTTAGCAACTCTATGTCACTCTACCGTAACATAAATGCAATGCCATATCGATGTACTAACTCAGCCAGGCAAGCACACATGTGGTTTTGTAAAAGATGCAGCGATTTTTGAACCCATGAGACTAGAAATGTCCCCATGGTCTCGAGGTGTTCTAAACCTATGCTCTGATACCAAGTTGTCACGTTCTTGATTTTTAAACATAAATAATAATAACATTTGATAATTTAAATCCTCACAGGAGTTACAATTTATAATCCCAAAAGATAGTTCAGTTCCCCAAATCCACAAACTTGCCCAATAAATTTACAGAATTCCAAAGTAGATAAAAACATTACAATGCAGTTTGGTTAATGCAAAGATTTTCAAGTATTCTCCAAAAAAATAAAGGCTTTACTTGATAACAACATCATGCACTCCAAGCACTCCATGACAGTGACTTGCAATGATCTAAAAATGGTAGGTTGAGCTAAACTAGCCCAGTAGAAAAATCTATACTCAGGTTATATGAAAATGCAAAGAATATGTACCAGGAATGAATGAGTTTTAACGAATGACCACAGGCAACGATGGTTTACCAAGTAACAAACGGACATCGACTTCAATGTTTAAATCATCTTATCGGGATTCCTATCGATGCATAATTCAAACTAGAAGTTGTACCAAGCTCACTTAAACTGAACAAACTTACAACGAATTCTCAACCACCTCATTTACTTCATGTATGGACTCGACAACCAATCTCGATTTTACATTCTCAATCACCAAATATCTTTCCCATAAAAACTTTCTTTTTTGATTGTAAAATGATTTGTGAAAACAAGACCAATACGGTCACACTCCGTTGATTCTGTGCACGAATTTCGGAAGTCGTTGATTCGCTCAAGAATATCGGAGGATTTTTAGTAAAAACCCTCTTTCCAAAACCAAAATTTTGATAAAATTAACCATTTATCCCTTCATCGATAAGCAAACATCAATCCATGCATCATAAATCACTGGTTAGCGGAAACGCACATCGCATAATCGTCCATTCGTCATATTGTAATTCGATGGTTAGCGGAAACGCACATCGCATAATCGTCCATTCATTTTCAGCCCGGTCATCTCACCATTTTGGCCATTCTACCGGATGGTGATACCCGTAGTGTCAAATCTCGTTATATCCGTACGTGTCGATTAAACAATCACAATTTAATCATCCCAAACACTTCTTTCACAACATCGATTTCACTTCAAGCATTCTAAATAATCAACTATATCATAACATCGGCTAATGAATAAACACATACCATTCCCCGCGTATGTCACCATACTCTAAGTAACCTACCAACCCATAGTAACTATATGACGTACGACCCGCCTGTATCGATATTTAAACCTTAGATAACGAATGCCATTAGGAACTAATAGTTCAATGAATCAAGAGATCCTGTTATACATGCTCACGTCTACTCATAATACTCACTACGGCACCCCATATAGCCTACGGTACTCCTAACCAGCTTTATGGTACATTTCCCATTTACAACGAACCTAAGATGACATTTAACGATTGTTTAAAGAGTGGAAACGATCAACGAATCATCAAAGGACGAGTAACCAAGCTTAGAGATGGTTTAAAGGTGTTTTAGAGGTGTTAGAAGCGATCGGAGGTCAAAAAAATAAAGTTTAGAACAAAGCTGAAAAACTGTCCCTAAGCCAAAGGTATCGATACCTAGCAAAATGGTATCGATACCATTTAACCAAGAAGCTTTCCAGATGCAAAGGTATTGATACCTAGGACTAATGGTATTGATACCAGATGATTTTCTGGGTTTGTAACACAAAGGTATCGATACCAATGCCAAATGGTATCGATTCCGGCTCAGTTCGAGCAGATTTTTTTTTGTAGATTTTTAAAGAAGAACACAACACTACTACCAATGATTCAAGGCACGATTTAGGTGCAAAATCAACTCATAAAACATATAACTATAGCAAGAAGTCCCTACCTCGAGTTTGGAGAGCAAAACCTTAAGACTTCCCAAGCCCTAGACTCCAGAAACTTCGAAATCAACTGGTTCCTCCTTCCCCGAGCTTGACCCATGAAATTCAAGCTCAAAAACGTGAAGAGAAGGTAAAATGGAGGTGGGTTTGTGTGAGTTTCGGTTGGGAGCAAGAGGGAGAGGGGGAGAGAGAGCGGAGCCGAGAGAGAGAGATCGGGAGGGATAAGAGAGAGTGAGATGGGGATTTTAATCCCCTACATCCCCACACATACATATTTGTACTAGGACACACACTAATCACACTTGCACTCCCTCCACTAACAATCCTTACATATTAACCCCAAAATCAAATAAACTTAACAAATTCCATATTTTCCTTCAATTTCTAACATTAAATAATCCTTTAAATATTTTTCGAAATTACAGGTCCTTACATAATAAATTGGAAATGAAAGTGTATATATTACCACAACAGCAGGTCAAAGTATAACTTAAAGAACCATTTTCTTAATTGGACGGCTACGATCTTAGCTTGAAGGCGATCAATGACTGTAGAGATGCTTATATTTGTATGCGTAGACAAAAACTGCTCTGTTTTATAATATAGATGGGGAATTACTCTTTGAAATAGAGCATTAGTTTAGGAAATTAATTTTAATTCATGTATCTACGCAAATTATGTATATATGTTATATGGTTCGGGTTGATTTGGAACAAAAACCGTTAACGCAAATTTACAGACCAAACCATTTAACACGGTTTTTATTTTTTGAAAATCGGGACCAAACCATATTATTAAAAAACCAAACTAAACCGTTTGGTTTATGTAACGCCCCGATTCTAGGTAACGTTAATTTAATAAATTTTTCAACATTTATTAAATAAAACGAAACATAACGTCATTACAAGCCAAATTATCCTTAAATTCGTGTTACACTTATTTAAATAGATGAGGGAGGGGTACTGAGGTAACTTTCACTTCTCTGGACGACCGTCTTCCTCTGCATTATTCTGCTCAGCACCAAACTCTTCCAAATTATAAAATCCCCTTGTTCGTCTCTAAACTCTGGCATAAGATGCCAAGGTCACAAAAGTAACACTGTGAGCAATTAAGCCCAATAGCTAACTCTTACCCCTATGTCCCATAAACTAACAAAAATAACATATAACAATTTATTAAAAATAAAATTGAGTATCACAACAAAATAATCAAAGGTGTCAGTGTCTTTCAGAGTTATCGTAGCGTATCATAAACTGTGTCATCATTTTTCAAGTATCGATTCCACTTTCTATTTTATTTTCTAGAGCACTGGTTCCGCTGACCATCTTTCAAGACCTATCGGGCTTCCAGGCTAAGTTCAGATTTTGCCACCCAAAAGAGCTGATTCCGCTAACCATTCTTTCAGATTCCATCAGGTTCTCATGCTCACACACACACACACTCGAGCCATGATTCCGCTAACTATTCTTTCAAATTCCATCGGGTTCTCATACTCACACAATTACTAATCTTTCACATTTCATTTTCTTTTTACTTTTTGTATTCCACTTCTCATTTCTCGTGTCTCGTAATCATGCAATATTTTCTCGGGTTCACATTATTCTTTCAAAGCTTGCTACAATCGTGCGATAATAATAAACCAATAATTTCATGCATCTCTATTTTCGACAACATTGAAAATTATAACATCACAACTTATCAACAAACATGTAGTTAATTAAGCATTACGACGATAAAATCAACTTTTCAATTTAAACAGTTTAATCATGTGATATCCTAAAAATAATATATAAATAGATAAACATATAGCACATCAACATTATACTTAGGTGAGCAGATAGGAGGTTTCTACCGTTCTTTTTGGCGGTAGAGCAGCTATGGAATACGTCGGGTGAAAATGCGGATGGAGTAACGTCGTTTCGGCTTGATCGAAGAATTTAAAGAGAAGCTTTTTTTTTTCCTCTTTCTCTTTCTCCCCTTCTATTCTCTCTCTAAGCTAACAATTGGAATGAGAAGTGAGGAAGTGAGGTGTAGTGTGTGGAGGGAAGGAAAGGAGACTTGCCTATTTATACTAATAACAAGAAGAATCTAGATCACATCTAGAGATCAAATCAAATCTAATAAAATCTAAAGCAAATCTTATATAATCTAAGAAAATCCAAGTATATCTAATAATATCTAATCAAATTTTATAAAATCTTATAATATCCAATAAAATCTATATAATATCTAACAAAATCTTTATAATATCTAATAAAATCCAATCAAATCTTAATATATCTAAGTATATCTTAGGATATCCAATCATATCTTATCCTAATCATATCATATCTAATAAAATCCAATGAAATCTTATCCTAGATTTTTAGGATCACGGACCGATGGTTAAGGTTCTATAATAGTTGGGTACAAGGATACCAAGGTTTAAGATATGAAAGAATAAAAATAAAAATCCTATGATATCAAAAGGTTTTTAATGGCTAGCTCCTAGAGTTAAACTATAATACAATAACTTTAATAAATGATTAAAAGAATTATAATAAAAAAAATTTGACTTGAAAATTTGGGTAATTACAGTTTAGATTAGTTTGAACTGGATTCACAGTTTGATGGTTATATTGCTCACCCACAAACTGGCGAATAGGTTTGAATCTTTTGGACATATGCCCTAAATTTTTTGATTTATAGAATTGATTTTTCATTCAGAGAGAATCCAAAGCACGATACAAATACCAATAGGTACTTTTCTTCTCTCTCTATTTTTCTAATTTTTGTCACTATGATTGTGTAGCTTGTTTTGGACTAGTGTATTAGGGGTTCAATTTTGAATTACATGGATTGATGGGTGTTCATAGTATACAGCTAAGTGTTCAAACAAAGCCCGAGATAAAACTACTACATGTAATTTAAAGGATTAAAAAAATTTAGGGTGTTCAATTCACCACCTCTTATATAATGTGGAGGCGCGTATGATGGATATGGCACCATCAACTGGTGTCACAACTCTACCACACATCCCACTCAAATCAAACATAGTATAATTAATTGTGAACTATATGCAATCTCATTTATGTTTTCAGGGATGCACATGTTTTCGTTATCTCTATCGATTATCCTATCTTTTATAGTTCTTCCAAAAAATAATTCCGCGATCAAACGTGCCCACATGACACCAACATGGATCCGGAGATCCTGTCGACCGTCCTACAGCCTCTTTAGTGCTTGCTAGATTTCCAAATTCCATTGGCATACCGGACCAACAAGTTCTTTCATACTGTAAAGTGTCATTTTGGTATCGTCTTACTGTTCATCAGCAAACGAAACTTTAGCCTTCCCCAAATATCTGCTTTACTATCTTTTTAACTTACGTACTACTTCATTTCATTTTGGGTTAGGATCGCCTTTCCAAAGTGTTGGTTTTACCCGCTTCCACTTATTATTTCCATTTTGGAGTTAGTCTCCGTTACCACCAACAAAAATCACTAAAAACTAAACGCATTTATCATTTCGTTTTCACTAACAAAAAATTTTCAGCATTTTAATATTTCTTTTTCACTAACAAAAAAATTGTCAACAAACACTGTTTTTCTACAGTAACTCTATTCACAAACCATCAACTTATTCACTACCATAAACACCTAACAACTTCTCAACTATAAATAATATTTTACAAATTTTTCACTACTGAAAATACCCCTAGTGAGGCCAAAAAGACTTTCTTCCTGCTTTTTTTACTTTTTCAGCAATCTTCCTCCACAATTTTGTTTGCCTAACACAGAAAACAAATTCGCATTTGAACAACTAACGCCACAACCGGTTACACTCTCACTTCAATGATCGGAACTGTTTATCGTTATAAATTCATTGAGAACATGAATCGTACTAAAAATCATGTCAATTGTATTTTGATCAATACATTTGCACAACACATTTATCTTGAAGAAATAAACTCGCATGCTGAACCAAATCTCATTTAAGGAATTAATATCCCATCACATGATACCCAATTTGACCTGTTCACTGATACGGAGTACTATCCTATTTTGATTATCTCGTAGGTTTGATATGTAAATTATCCGGCGCAAACTAAGCTTAACATGAAATTGAATAGTGCATTATCTTTTACCCAAAGAAGAAAAGAAAAGAAACGAATAGTGCCTTATCAAATCGATTTATCTCAAAAGAATCAACAACTTGAAAGGGGATCGGACAATGCCTTGTCGTCTTGTCGAATCTAATCTAATTATCTCAAAAGAAATTGACATTTCGAAACGAACCACCACAAATCACTACTACTAAAACTCTTCTGTAACATTATCTCACTTGATTGCAGTTTTTATCCATATCGCATGAAGTTCGTTTAGTTAACCAATTGCAAATAGTACCGTAAAAGTTTTTATCAACCGACGTTTTCCACTAAGGTCCTTTTTAGGTATCCAGGATAAATTTCAACAATATTAAAGCTATAAATGTTTCAAATCAACTGCAATCAACGTAGTCACAAATTAACCACCCCCCCCTCTTTGACAAACTTCTAACTACTTACACTTCAATTGCTCATTTGAGAGCAGAATTCTCTCCAACAAAAACATGGAAAATATCTTAGACTTTGAACAAATCTTATTACCCTTCAAGCCAACACCTATTTTATGATTCATCATCCATATCTCTTTACAAAGAGCAAACCAAAATCCTACATTACAAATCTTAACAAAATTCTACATTACAAATACAATATTGAGCTAAAGACATGGAGAAGTTAAGAGACACATAAGCTAAGTTCACCATTTTGTTGATAGACATTTAGCAGCTATTCCCCTTTCGGAGAGGTACGGCCTGAATGTTGCCATGACTTCCTCATATGTTGGCCTCTTGTAGTCCACAGCCTGTAATCAATCACATAAATGTTCAAGTAGAGCCTTTTAACAAACAAACAGGTAAATTTAGTTGGATTTGGAACTTGTGGAAGGGTAAGAAACAGTGAGAAAAGAGATATAGGGGACAGCAATTGTTCTCTCTATTTGGTTATGCCAAGAAAAAAAAGGGAAATGATTTTCCTTGTTTGGGTCAACCAAAGAGATAAGAAAGTGATACCATGTTTAGATCTCGGATTCGTGGAGGAATTGGTTATGGAAAAGTAAGATAGATGTTTCTGCTTCATTGCCATTTCTGTGCAATGAAGAATAATACCTTACCTTTTCTTTTGCCTCCAAAATTCATGGTGCAAACCTTTTTTTCTTTAATAAAAGGAAACTGAAGATGCAAAGGTCACCTTAAAGAAAAAGGACAAAAGAAAATGTAAGGACAGGCAGAAGAAAAGGACTTTCTACTTATTACTTTCCCTTGGTTTTTTCTTTGCTCTCTGAAGCAAAAAACCAAAGAGAGAAACTAAAATTTATTATCCTCTCTCTCTCTCTCTCTCTCTCTCTCAGTTCTAGACATACTCTTAGAACCATTTCCGAAAGACCTTAGCAACACACCTGCTCAATGACTTCATCTGGGCTTGCCCATTTCCACTCTGAAAACTCTGTGTCTGCTTCACTACTTGCTAAGTTGACCTCACTTTCATCTTTCGTCAATCTCATCAGAAACCTGCCAATTGCCAAATTCTTTATCATGCTAGAATTAAACAAACAAGCAATCCTATACACTCTTGTTATTTATACCAGGCAGACCCAAAACCTGAGGTGGTATTGACACTAAAAAGCTAATCTGTATTTTCATTGATAGGAAATGATTGATAACAATTTTGGAAAGCTTGAGTTTGAATCCTTAGACAGTCCTAGTTGAAACCAAACTAACATATGTTAAGTATAATGCAGAGAACATGAATAATGCGCGTGGCTAAAAGTTTCGTTCTTAAATCTTGTCAGGGTACTGGATTTACTTCAATACTTTTTTTTTTTTTTTTGCAGCTAGATATGCTAGATTAGACATTGAAACATAAACTTGTTAGACAAGCTTGCCTAATTGCCTTTTTCATATAGAGGACTCGGATGGAATCTGTTGGAATACTAGTATACTCATATACTAGTATATTGTGTTTAGTCCCACATTGCTTATTTACATTATGTAATGAACTATCTCCTTATATAAATAAATGATTATGTGTGAAGGTAAAAGCAACCTTACACACTTTTTCCTCTCCAAACAACATGGTATCAGAGCGGGTTCTCAATCCCAATCTTAAACCACCTTTGAAACCCTAAACCTACTATAGCAACCACCATCGGCCGACTACGACAGCCACCCACTACCCACCAGCCACCATCAGCCCTCCGCTATCATCTTGACGCAAAAAAAAAAAAAAAAAACCCTAAAACGACACTGTTCATCGCAGCACTGTTCACGTCGCTGTTCATCGTACTGTTCACGCACACTGTTCATCAGATACTGTTCACGCGACACTGTTCATCGGATACTGTTCATTGCGGCATCTGTTAACGTCGATCTTGCCATTTTCGATCAGAACACCCTATACACTTTTTCTCATCCCGACAGCCACCGTTGGCCCTCACCCTGCCCTCGTCGGCTCTCCCCAGCCCCCGTCGGCCCCTGCCCATCCCTCGGCAACCTCTCTTTCGTCGTCACCGACCTCCGGCGCCTCTTCTAATTGCTAATCTCTGTCTGTTTATGCTTCTGTCGCTTGCTTCTGACACTTTGGTATGAGTTTGCCGTTGGTATTTTGTTCTGTTCTTATTTGTGGGCTTATTTGGCTGCCCTACTTTATGTCTGGCTATTTTGGACTTCTCGTTTCTTCTTGGTTTTGTTATTTTACTGCTCTTGTTTGCTGGTAATCGCGGTTTGTTGATGATTGTGGCTGCCTCTGTGTTATTGGCATAGTTTCTGGTTGGTATATTTGCAATGAGCTCTGGCACTGCCTCTGTTTCTAGTTCTAGTACTGTGACTTCCGCTGTTAGTCGTTCTTCCCAGTCTCGTGACAGGTTGTCCATTACCTCTACCTTATTGAATGGTCGAAATTATGCTGTTTGGGCTAAGGCTGTTGAAGTCTATTATGTCGGGGAGTCCGACTATCATTATCTTACTGATGATCCTCCCGCGGCGACTGCCGCATCATATGGTGCTTGGGTTCCTGCAGATGCTAAGATTCGTGTTGAGCTTTGGAATAGTATGGAGGAAAATATTAAGAATACTCTGGTTTTCTTATCTACTGTGAAAAAAGTATGGATGAAGGTTAAGGAGATGTTTTCTGGGGCTGATAATCTTCGCCAGACTTATGCTCTTCATCAACAGTTCTTTTCTCTTGACCTTGGCAACTTATCCTTGGAAGAGTATTATGCCAAGTTCTGTGGTGTGTGTGAGGAGCTCAACACTTGTGAGCCTATTTCTTCAGACATTCAGGTTATGGAGCGTCAGCATGAGCGCTTGCAGGTAGCTCGTTTTCTGTTTGGTTTACCTTCGCCAGCATATGATTCTATCCGGTCCAATCTTTTGGGTGGTAGAGATTTACCTTCTCTCAGTGAGGTATTCAGTCGTGTCCGTCAGGCCTCTGTTCCTGACTCCAGTGTTGATTTGACCCCTGCTGCCCGCTCAGCTTTGGTTACCACGATTCCTCGTGGTGGTACTTCTTCTCGTGGTTTTGACCGTGGGGGAGGCAGTCGTGGTCCTACTGGCCGTGGATATGGTCGTGATTCTGGTAGTGGTGGTCGTGGTCGTGATTTTAGTCGTGCTCGTGGTCGTGGGTCTCGTTCCTGCACCTATTGCCATGGTACTAATCATACAGTTGATTTTTTGTTGGATTCTTCATGGCCGCCCATCTGCTCATCAGGTTACTGTTTCTGAGGATGATGGCTCTGTTTCTGTGCCCAGCTCCATTCCACGAGTTGTTACTATTCCAGAGGATGAGTATCATCGCCTGATTTCCCAGCCATCCCCTTATGTGCCCTCCTCTTCCACTGCTACGTTCGCTCAGAAAGGCTCCACCTTTGCTGGCCTGGCCTCTAATACTCCGTGGGTTATTGATTCTGGAGCTACCGATCATATGACAGGTCACTCCATCCACCTCTCTGGTTCTCGTCCTCTTGTGAAGTCTTCTAGTGTTGCCTTGGCTGACGGTTCCTCTTCTGACATTGCTGGTTTGGGTTCTGTTATCTTACATTCTTCTCTTACATTAGACTCTGTTTTACATGTTCCTCGTTTTCCCCATAGTCTTATGTCTGTTAGTAAACTTACCCAATCCTTAAATTGTTCGGTTACCTTTTTTCCTGGTTATTGTGTATTTCAAGATCTCCAGACGGGGAAGAAGATTGGTGGCGGTGTTGAGCGTGGTGGTCTATACTATTTTGACACTGGCGAACGCGCACCTCCTGCCTCTGTTGCTTTTCAGGCTTCCGTATCTCCTTATGAACATCATTGCCGTCTTGGTCATCCCTCCCTTCAGACTCTCCAGCAGTTAGTTCCGTCGTGTCGTGGTCTTCAGTCTTTACCATGTGAAGTCTGTGAGTTCAGTAAACACCGTCGTGTTTCTTTTCCGCCTAGAGTAGAGAGTCGAGTGTCTCGTCCTTTTCATTTAGTTCACTCCGATATTTGGGGTCCAGTGCGTGTTTCATCACGTGGTGGTTTTCAGTATTTTGTTATTTTTGTGGATGACTATTCTAGGCTTACTTATGTTTATCTCATGAAAAACCGGTCAGACTTGTACTCAATTTTCAAATCTTTTTATATGGAAATAAAGACTCAATTTGATGTTTCTCTTCGTATCTTTCGTTCGGATAATGCTGGTGAATATTTCTATAATGTTTTGTCTGCCTTTTTTGATGAGCATGGTATTCTTCATCAATCTTCATGTTCTCGCACTCCCCAACAAAATGGGGTTGCCGAACGCAAGATACGACATTTGACAGAGGTTGCCCGAGCTCTTTTAATCCAGCGAACGGTTCCCAAATCCCTTTGGGGCGACGCCGTCCTTACTGCCGGCTACCTTGTGAATCGCATGTCCTCCCGCGTTCTTGGGGGCCAGATTCCCTATAGTATTTTGCACCCTAGTTGTTCTTTATATTCTTTACCTCTTAAAATTTTTGGGTGCACGTGTTATGTTCATGCCCTGGATCCCGGCCGCGATAAACTTGATCCTCGCTCTATTAAGTGTGTATTCCTTGGGTACTCTAGGACTCAAAAAGGTTATAAGTGTTATTCTCCCACTCTGCATCGCGAGTTTGTTTGTGCTGATGTTACGTTTCATGAGTTGATACCCTATTTTCCGTCTTTGCCTCATGCGGATCCGTCTGAGTATATGCATATTTTGGTTCCTTCCGGGCAACCTCAAAAGCAGCACCCCCCGATGCAGGTATATGTTCGCCGTGCCAAAGCTGCACCACCACCCCCTCCGCCTACCACTGAGTCTTCTCCTCCGTTGCGAGATCCGCCTCCACCTCCTTTGGCCCCTATTGCTCCACCTTCTCCTCCCATTGCTCTTCGTAAAGGTATTCGCACTTGTACTATCTCTCATCCTATTGCTAAATTTGTATCTTATGATCATCTGTCCCCCACCCTTCGTGCTTTTACTGCCTCTGTTTCCTCTGTCTTTGTTCCTAAAACTGTTCAGGAGGCCTTGTCTATTTCTGAGTGGCGGATAGCTATGGAGGAAGAGATCTCTGCACTCCATGATAATGGGACTTGGGAGTTGGTTCCTCTACCCTTTGGCAAATCCACTGTGGGGTGCCGCTGGGTATTCACTGTGAAATATCATCCTGATGGGTCTGTTGAGCGTTACAAAGCTCGCCTTGTTGCTAAAGGCTACACCCAGACTTATGGTGTTGACTATGCTGAAACCTTTTCCCCGGTTGCAAAGCTTGGTTCTGTCCGTCTCCTTATTTCTCTTGCAGCCAACCTTGGCTAGCCCTTATTTCAATTGGATGTCAAGAATGCCTTTTTACATGGCGATCTTCTTGAGGAGGTTTATATGGAGCAACCACCTGGGTTTGTTGCTCAGGGGGAGCGTTCTCAGGTATGTCGTCTTCGTAAAGCTCTTTACGGGCTTAAACAGTCTCCCAGGGCCTGGTTTGGAAAGTTCAGTGATGCAGTTTTGAAATTTGGTATGCATCGATGTCAGTCTGATCATTCTGTTTTCTCTCTCACATCTCCTCGAGGCAAAGTGTTATTGATTGTGTATGTCGATGATATTATTATTACGGGTGATGACCAGAGAGGTATTGATGCGTTGAAGGTCTTTCTGCAGAGTCAATTTCATACTAAAGACTTGGGTAGATTGCGATACTTTTTAGGTATCGAGGTGGCACGATCTAAAGATGGTATTAGTTTATCACAAAAGAAATATGTGCTGGATATCTTAGATGAGACTGGTTTGTTGGGGACGAAACCTGTCGATACCCCTATGGATCCTAATGTCAAACTATGCATTGATCAGGGGGAGGCAATGTCTAGTCCTGATCAATATCGCCGTTTGGTTGGTAAACTGAATTATCTCACTATTACACGTCCTGATATTTCATTTGCAGTGAGTATCGTGAGTCAGTTTATGTTTGCTCCTCATGTGCCACATTGGGAGGCTGTTCTTAGAATTGTCAAGTATCTCAAGTCTCATCCTGGACGTGGTCTATTTTATAGAGCTAATGGTCATTTGCGTATTGAGGCCTTCACTGATTCTGATTGGGCAGGAGGCCCGTCTGACAGGAGGTCAACCACTGGATATTGTGTTTTTCTTGGTGGCAATCTTGTTAATTGGAAGAGTAAGAAACAGACCATGGTTGCACGGTCTAGTGCAGAGGCAGAATATAGAGCCATGGCTCACACCACATGTGAGATTGTGTGGGTGCGATCTTTTCTTGAGGAGATAGGATTCCATGTGCAATTGCCTATGAATTTGTATTGTGATAACCAAGCAGCAATTCATATTGCATCCAACCCTGTATTTCATGAGCGGACTAAGCATATCGAAGTTGATTGTCATCTGGTGCGAGAGAAGTTGACTGGTGGTGTTATAGCAACTCCTTTCGTGTCTACAAGTGCTCAATTGGCCGACATATTCACCAAGTCATTGTTTAAACCCCGGTTGGAGATGTTATGTGACAAGCTGGGTTTGTGTGATATCTATTTCCCAGCCTGAGGGGGAGTGTTGGAATACTAGTATACTCATATACTAGTATATTGTGTTTAGTCCCACATTGCTTATTTACATTATGTAATGAACTATCTCCTTATATAAATAAATGATTATGTGTGAAGGTAAAAGCAACCTTACACACTTTTTCCTCTCCAAACAACAGAATCGACGTTTCGCTCTATGATTGCCTCATGTTCTGGAGGGGGTGATCGGGCTTAAGCTGCATGGCAATACCCGCGAAAATCGAAGGGCTTTTGGTTTACAGTGGTATGCCAATCATATCACAGAATTTAAGTCCCCGACAGGCAAAATGGGAATAATAAAACTATTGGTCAGATAAAACTAGCTCTTTCTTAATGCTTCCATCTGCCACCAAGTCCACCTTCTTCATAAAGAAAGTGGGATGCATACACTTGTCCCCAATAGACAAGTCCCTTTAAACTCCACATGAGAAACAAGCACTATGCAATCTATGTATATGTAGCCAAGTAACTGACTTCCCAGCTAAGCAAGTAGTCCACTAGGCTTTTCATACCCAACTGACGTCAGCTGAGGAAAATGGATAAAGACATTGCTATATCAACCTTTTTTCCTGTATTGCATGACTCGGTCATCAACTGCGGATGGGCACTTAAGAAATAACTTGGGCTTCTAAGCCATATGAGCATGCCGATAGAAACTCTTTGAGAGACAACATCAAGCATTGAACCGATGTGAATTTGACAACTTGCTTAGCATGATGAGTGAAGACAAGTATCCGAACAAAAATGAGAAGAAAGGCATAAAATCCAGAAGACTAAAAAGAAAAAATCGAATAGCTAATATGTTTCTTTCCCAATTCCAGAAGACATTATTCTGTTTTTAGTTCAAGAAACAAAACTCATGGAATTCTGAATCTATTTTTGCTGATTACCTCATCTAGTAGCATACAGGGATTAGACAGTAAAAAACAAGACACTCACCACTTCTGCGCCTGCCCATGCCATTCGCCTCCCCAGAGACGATTCACTTTGGCCTTCACGGCAGGTGGGAAATCATTCGTCAACCATCTTGGAACCTGTCTATTTAAACCTTATTAAGTATTTTTTCTTCGTTAAAGGCACTAAATAAACTTTGGAAACTAGGACTGAAAAACCAGATAATTGCTCCAGACATTAGCCAAAGGCCACATACACTACGGTTAAGTCACATTATGTTTCTTTTTGTACGCTACGTTATAATAGAGTTGGAATTCACCATAGTTTTGGCCTTTTTTGACTCAGAAATACCACTTCATAGGTAAGAGTCAACCTGTTAATTTCTTTTTCCTTTTTCTCTCTCTTTTTCCACATAAAACATGACTTCTGAATTCACATTCATATAACCTGGGTTAATAACTTTAGACAAACAAATGGACACCATTATGGTCTTGAACCTAATATGATAATTGGACAAACCATCCAAAGTAATTCATCCAGTGTATCCTTCTCATACCTTCTCCCTAACATACCCTCCAAACTTATGTGGATAAAAATGCAAGTTAGAATTTCAGGACATTGCAGTTGAAAGCTTCATAAGAGGCAGACCAAACAATTATGAGACCTTAATGTTGAGATCTAACACATGCATCCAGACAGAAGACATCAAGACAACATAATCATAGATTGCATGTCCTACCAGCTTAGCATGCACTTAGCCACTTACGTAATACCAGCGTGGTAACAACAAAAGAGTACAATGAAAGGGCCAAACCTCGGCAATTATTTCAACAGACACTATCCCAGTTTCTTCTCGCAACTCCCTAATTGCTGCTGCAGTTGGCTCCTCACCTTCTTCAATCCCCCCCTAACAGAAAAAGGAGTACCAATATTGTTAGCAAACATGTAAACTGTCCAAGAAGACGGATATATTACAGATGAATACCCAACACATTATTGTTTGTGATAGCTCACTCCCTGGCGCAAGCGCAAAATAGTAGTTTGAAATTCAAAAGTCACCACAAATTGAAATCGTATTTCTAAAACGAGCGTCTAAAAGTTAAATTTCTCAAGCAAGGTAGAGAGTACTCTATCTTAATAGAGAAGAGCCCTTTCATTGCCTAAGCATCTAGAAAACTGCAGGTTGACTGAGCCTTCACCTCAAAGTACTAAGAAGGCAAATCACATTGCATGCCCACCATATGGACACATACATGATATAACAGACATTCAAAGGAAATGACCTATGTGTGCGTGTGGGGAGGGGAGGGGGAATAGGGCTTAGTTTTGAAGGGCACAATATCTTCCCCAGAGAGCTGTTTCGATATATGAAAATATAAGAGTTGGTAGAACCAGGCAACCAATATGTAGCTATTTCCATTTGATATAAACAGGAAACTCAAACAGCTGGTGCCTGATGGTTGTTTACCACGGCCAAAAGCAACGATAAAGGGTTCTTCAGCCGAATAGTGAGGTATTGGATACGATTTTGGAAAAGTTTCATAGACATTTCAAATCTTAGCCAGAACATGATGTAAATGTCAAAAAAATGGGAAAATGTATGATAATAGCATTTGTTGGATATTTCTAATAGGTATTGAAACACCGCACCATGTCATTATAGTTCATAGATTCAGACAAGTTTCGTTACATGTCGGTGGAAACGTTAGAATTTTGGGATTACCAATGTTCCATTTCATCTCTTTTGAAACAGAACTGTAGTATTGAGTCTATTGACAGTTGAAATTTGGTTCCTTGGTCCTGGGTTGAAAATTACCTAGAGGGTGGAAAATGAAGAGGTAATCTCCATAACATGACATAGTATGGCGCACACACTAAGTCACACCCTAGTCCTATCCTTATCGGACACATTTAAAAAAGACGAAGCTTTAATAGGTTACCAATATCTGTTGTTCTCTCTATTGAAAACTAGATGTGCATTGGTTACTATAGAATGTCCTGATTAGAGCCCTATGCAAAGATGGTTACGAGTAATTTCCTCACCCATATGAAGTTATGAACCTTGACATGCTCAAACCACAAATTTTCATTTTCACCACGGGAAGACGAAGGAAAAAAAAACATTTGAAGAGGTGTACCTGAGGCATCTGCCATGCTCCAGGAACATTCAACCTTGAAGCCACAAAAACCTGCAAGTAAAAAATGCAAGTAAATCAAAAAAAGTTACCATTTCTACACATGCATCCACATAACACTGTAAAAGGAGAGAAAAGAGGAACTGCCGGTTTTACATACAAAAAAGATAATTCATTTTACTACCCCTTCCCCTTTGATATTTTTCACCCATAACCCTCCCATAAGCAATTTGAAAATCCTTCCCACATGTTTGATGAGTGTCAGAAACTAAAGCCACAGAGATGGAATTTTTGAGTGTTCTAAATCCAGTAGTTTCCAAGCTGAACCTTTAAATCTTTTAACAACAGAACACAAATACGAAGAGAATTTGGTGGACAACTCCTCCCTCCCTCCCTCCCTCCCTCACACAAGATGGTATAACCTATTGTTCATTATCCCCAAAAATCTTGTGTACCAACTACCAAAGGCCTGAAAAGCTGACAAAAAGAATTGCAAAGAGAACATATATCAAAACAAACATAGACTGAGTACCCTATTCAGGAGAAATACCCTATTCAGCCTAGGTTCAAGGTTATCTGGGGTAGTCACAATGTCCCTAGATGGTCTTTTATTCTTTGGTTGGCAACTCTTCACAAACTAAGTACTAAAGACAGATTGAGAAACTGGGGTATGGCAGTGGGCTCTTTGCTGCCTCTGCCAGGATGAGGAGGAATCACATCATCACTTGTTCTTTAATTGTTCATATTCTACAAGAGTTTGGCAGCACTTTGGCTTTAAAAAACAGGGTGACTGCCATTCCTAATAATTTGGAGGGTGTTCTTGAATGGTTGCAGGGCAATGTATCTGGGAATAGCTTCAGATTTATTAGTCTAAAGTGTACATTGGCAGCTACAATTAATGGTCTTTGGCAGGAAAGAAACTCTCAAATTTTCTGTGCAAAGATGAAGGGACACACACAGGTGGCAACAGATATAGCCAATGGAATTCGTGCTTTCCTTAGCTCCAGAAGGAATGTTAAACAATCCTTGCAAAATAGGAGTATTTGTGAGATATGGGGGCTGTCTCATAGGATTCTGCATTCTGTATAGTTTTACAGCATGTTCTGTCTTTTTTGTTTTGTTTAGCGCTGCCTCGTATGGTTGATTGTATAAGCTGTTTCCTGTACGGGATTTTTTCCCTTGTACTTTGTATCTTGGTTTGAGCCTAATAAAGTTTTGTGCACTTATCACATAGAGTTGATTTCCCATGATTATGCCACAAAATTCCCCGCTCCTAAAATTGAGGGCTCAACATAGAAACATAACAAAATGATCTCAAAGATCTATGAAATATGTTCAAAGGTTCATAGTTCATACAGTTTGCCATTGCACCAGAATTTGGCTACATTGTGCCAAACCAACCAAATAGATTAGGACTTTTATTCATGTACTAACACAAGAAAATATGACACACTATAGCACTAAAATCACTTCGATCTCAAACAAAGAAAGGCATGCATAAAGAATTAAAGATGTTTTAGATTTTTCTTTCAAGTCTTGTGTAATTATCACACCACTTTGAACACGGACATTGACCATATTCCCCAGTTTCAACAAAATGTTAGTGAGGTTAGTTTAACAATTTAAAATCCCAGAAAAAGTTATCAACTTTCTTTTCTGAAGGTACCCCACAAGATCGCATGGAAATCCACGGTCCACCCTGTATGTATGTTAACACATAGCAATTCATCTATGATACGGATGACAATCATTTTTTAGGATTGGTATGGCTGTACATGTGCACAAACTTGTGAGGTTTTGGGCAAGAAAATATGCACAATTTAGAGACACTTGTGGTAGATAGGCGAAGAAGCATACCCGTTGCTACAAAGTCACATGTTGAAAAAGGCAAAAAAGAAAAAAACTGTGTAAATCTGAGTTATTTGGGTATAATTTCAATGTGAAAACTATTTTCCATTGGCCCAAATTGTGAGTGAAATATTATACAACTAGGCAAATGCCTGAAATGCTATGAAAGGTTAAAAAAAGTGCGAAGTAGCAATATGCCAAGACAAACATAGGCCTTAGGCCCAGACCGTTCATTTAACCACTAATTTCCTCACACATTCAAACCATCATCTGGTTTTTGGCTAACTTTCAAATAATGTAAACAATATTCGCAAGACGATTGAGAGCTCAACCTAAGAATTCAGCAAACAAAGTGAACCTAACAATTACCAAATCTCCATTATAAGTTTAAACAGAATGATGACTAAACCAGCGAATAAACAACAGAGTGCACAGTTTCTGGATTTTACATGCAAATTTTACATCATCCTCACAAGCATGGTTGTTAAAATCTTACGATACCGGATACGTATCCTACAATTCGTATCGTCTCCTTCCAAAAACGATACGTATCACACCCCGTATACTTTTTGTATAGAAATCCTACAATACAACGGTGTATCCTACGATTATAGCGTATCCTACGATTACTTACAGAGAATAAATCATACCATATTTTAAGAAGTGGAACACCAAATGCGTTATGATCTTTTCATCTAGTTATAGTCGTATCCAAATCATTTAAAGAAAACCCAAACTCAAAACTCGAATAAAAGAAAGAACGTATTTCGATCATGTTTTGCGTGAATTAGATAAGGGCACTTTTTCTCTTCCCTTAACTCAGGCACTAGAAAGTCTCAATGCGATCCCTACCTAAGAGACTTGGATTTTTTCATCCTAAAAGCATTTTTTCATATATAAAACACTTATTTTTTTAATATACACTAGATTTTTATACTATAATTAAGTATAACTATTATTTTATTGCCTATTAGCTTCTATTAACGTATCTTACAATACGCGATACGTATCCCGATACGATTCAAAAAACGAAATAAACGATACACATTATGTATCCCAATTTGAAAACACTGCTCACAAGTCATAAACCACAACGATTTTTCATTTTTCTCTCTTTACAATCCAAACACGTCTACAACAGACCCAGAAAATACTTTTCCTAAATTCTGGAAACAATATCCTAGGTTCTAATTCAATCACACAAAGAAAGGGTAAGGCTTGCCTTGTCCTGTCTACCCTACCCGACCTACATCCACAGTCAAACTGTTCATTGTGTAGAGCTAATTAGATTAGGTTATCTGTCCAATAATTAATTTGTATCCAACATTAGTATCCATATGATATTGATGATATTTTCGTGTTTATATAAACTAGAGGGCACGCGCAATGCATGTGCAAATCAAATTTTGCCAAAGTATGATCAAACAATAAGCATGAAGCTATTGTGCACTTGAAAATTAAGAATGGGGACACACACATCGCGTATGCAAGTCAAATTCAGCAAATTATATATCTCCAAATAGACAATGCTAAGCCAATGAAAAATGGGAGGAAAAAATAAAAATACCCAACTTGATTATGAACCGCAATACAGATGCTCCACTATCAAATTAAACGTATTTAATCCGTAAGAAAAGAGAAGACATACCCACCAGTATGCAAAAAATTGATGCTACTACTGTCCAATCAATCAACATGATGGATTTTCCGAATAATCTCACGTTATCTAGGTGCGTGGGCCCCACAAACAACATAACTTTCTATTTCCCTAAATTTTCGCAGCCGCCTTTTTGGTTGATTGTCTTTTTTTCCTTTTTTGCATTCTCGTTAGATTTCAGTTTTTTTTTGGATATGTCACTTAAAAACTATAAAATTATGACCACATACGCAAAAAAATTTACCTCAGTCCAGGCTTTGGTGGGAACTAGGGAAAAAGAAAAGAAACGAGAAGAAAAAAATTCCTTTGCATTATTCGGTTTCAGAAGAAAGGGAGAAGAAAACAACAAAATAAATTTTAAGCGCTGGAAAAATCTTCTTTGCACTTTCTCCCATCTTTCCTAGTTTTGGTTCATCTTAAATGTAACCTCGTACTACAATTTTTCGATTTCTCTTGTATGATTAGTCTCGGGAAAAGAAAAGAAAAAAAAGACCAAAAACTAACACAGACATTACTAAACATACAAAATACAAATTGTACTTAAAAATTATTACTTTGGGCTAAAACAGTTTACTGATATATGAAGCTTAGAGAGAGAGAGAGAGAGAGAGAGAGAGAGAGAGTACCTGATTGTCGGAGTTGATGAGGCAGACTCCGACGTTAGGACGATAACCGGAGGGCAAGCCCTCCATTTTAGAGAGAGAGAGAGAGATATGCGATCACTTTCAGGATGGGAAAAAGAGAGAAAGTCCACCATATATATTGTGCTAAAGAATAATCGTGATGATGACGGAAGGATATTTGGGAAGACCTTCAGGAGAGGAGAGATCATCCTTTTACCACATCCCTTATCCTGCGCACCCCCATTTTCACGGTTCCCACTTTCCACCATACGGATAGATTAAACAAAATACTCCACTTCCCACTACTTTTTTTTTTTTTTTAAATGTTGAAAGGGGAAAAATAGGAAGTCGTCGACCACACCCTCTTAACCGTGATACCTCCAGGTATTTTGAAACCCCAACGAACAAGCCCTTAATTTAACCGTCTTGAAAAAAAAATTACAAAAAAAATACGTGAGTGATTCTGTCTTACTGTTTTTCTTCTCATGAAAACAAATTATTTTTTGTTTAGTACCGATAATAATTCTAACTACCATTCGTTGTCTTCCTTTGACAAGAAAAAGATATGGTACAATGGTTTTTCATAGTGCGCTAATGCAATACGAGGAGTAGTACATCCTGGTACGCTCCAATCACATGATATTGATATAAATTGTTCAATATGTAGAACTCATTCAATTGATCATTTAAAAAAATATTAAATTGATCGGCTAACATTAACTCCTTGATCGGCCGGCCTTTATTGTACAAAAATTGATGATATAATTTTAGAAATATATTGTAACACTAATCTATCTTAATCGTGTGGTTACGACAAGTATTTCCCACCACACTCCAATTATGGAAGTTAATAACATGTGAATGGCCGATCCATTGTTATTGTCTGAGGTTGCCCTCTCCAGATTTCTGCTCGTGCGAAGAGCGTGGAAGGTAGGACCCCCGCACGATAGCATCAGCACGAGCGCATGCTGCGGTCAATGTGTGTGTACGAAGAGGACAAAAAAGGAACCTAAAGTAGTGGGGGAGAACGGCCGTTGACTTTTGAGCATGTATATTTAATGGAAGCATCTCGTTAAATGTTGATGGCGTTGACTTTTGGGTATGTAAATTTAGTGGAAGCATCTCATTGAATGTTGATGGCTGCTAGCCTGCTATTATCAACCTCTTCTTCGAGTGGTGGATAAAAAAATAGTAAATAATGGACTTCGGGTCGGTGCTATGTAGAGGTGTGTGTAGTACCGTGTTGCGTACTTTCGAACCGTCGGATCGTGTATCCAAAGGCTTGGATTTCATCTCGGCAATCAACGATCGAGAGCAGTTCATTGCCGATATGAGATCTAAGTCATCATGCGCATAGCACTGCACAGCACCATCTTCCAATTCGTAAATAATAGAGTACTAATAAATGCACAATTTTGCTATCAGCACTTACCACCACCCCGATCCTTAGGCTTTGTTTGGGACTTAGAGAAAGTGAGAGAAAAGAAAGGAAAATTAAAAAATTTCCTCTCAAATTATTTGGATTGGAAAGAATAAGGCGAAAGTACATAAACACCTCCATCAACTATCACTTTTTCCAACGGAGACTCCCTTACATTTAAAATCGCTCATATAGACCTCCTCAACTACTAGAAACAAAAAAAAAATGCTAACTCCCATTAACGGGATGGAGGAAATGACTGAGATACCATTTTTTTATAAAGCAAAAGTACATAAACACCCCCTCACTTATTACTTTGTTCTACGGAGACCCCCTAACATTTATATTATACCCTTATTCTATCAGTCATTGTTCTAATCGTTTTTTTTCGTTTTATACAATTTCTTTTTTCCTTACATCAATCATTTTAAAGAGAATCTTCTGTATATAACCCTAAAATTGCATCTTCACTTATTTCATCTATAAAAGATCAGATTCCATCAAAAATAGTGTAAAAACCGTGGTGCGATGGCGACAGGTGCCGCGGTAGTTCTTTTGCTGAGAAGAAATGAGACGGGAAGAAGAGGGAAAGGAGAGAGGTGTGGGAGAAGAGAAGTGTAGGAGAATGGTGGTGGCAGCCGGCGGTTGCTGCGTTGTTTTTCCCATCTCTTTTTTTGTAACTTGTTTGGGTTAATTAGAGAGAGAGAGAGAGAGAGAGAGAGAGAGAGAGAGAGAGAGAGAGAGAGAGAGAGAAATAGTATGTATTGGAGGTTGGAGGAGAAAGAAAAGGTCGCCAGAGTGGGGCGAAACCAATGGTTAGTCGATGAGGGTATAGAGGGAGAATAGCTTAGATGGAAAGGGGGAGATTACCTGTGATTGAGAGGGGGGAGGAGAGTACAGTCCTTTTAAATTTTAATCCAACTATTGATTTTAATGATTGAGATGGAGTGTCAAAAATTATGTGGGTGGAACCGGCCCCTATATATATATAGTCCCCTTCTTATAAGGACTACCTTATTTTAATAAAATGCGGACCTCCCTTTCCCAATCGAATTTCGATGATCCGAGCCGCTCAATGTGTTCAGAACGTGATTTTAAGGGTACCCGCAAGAAATCAGCAAAAAAAAAGACCGGGAAAGGCTTCATCCGAGCAGTTTTTGTTTGTTTTTTTATCTAACGGTTCAAATAATAACTGCTCAAATCAAGCCCTTCCAGGTCATTTTTTTTATTGATTTCTCACGTGTACCCTTAAAAGCACGTTCTGAACACATTGAGCGGCTCGGATCATCGAAATCCAATCGGAAAAGGCGAGAAATGGGAGGTCCGCATATAAGGTCCTCATTTTAAAGTCCTTACCTGAAGATTTCTGTATATATATATGAGTCCCCTTCTCCTAAGGATCACATTAACTTAATAAAATAAGGACCTCCCTTTCCTGATAGAATTTCAATGATCCAAGCCGCTCAATATGTTCAGAACGTAATTTTAAGGGTACCCGCGAGAAATCAGTAAAAAAAATGACCGGAAAGGCTTCATACGAGCAGTTTTTGTTTGCTTTTTATCGAACGGTTCAAATAAAAACTGCTCGGATGAAGCCCTTCTCGGTCATTTTTTTTGCTGATTCTTCGCGGGTACTCTTAAAATCCCGTTCTGAACACATTGAGCGACTCGAATCATCGAAATTCGAACGGAAAATGGGATGAATTGAGAGGTCCTTATTTTAACTAAAATAAGGACCTCCTTATTTGAAAATGACTATATATATATATATATATATATATATATATATATATATATATATATATATATATATGAACCAAAGTTTTACATCTGTTTGTTTGTTTTGAGTTTCGATTGGAGGTTGTTTGTAGAGGGGAGAAATAGAAGGGGTTAGAGGGGGTGTATGTATGCAATGCAACAAGGGTATTTTTGTTCGATTTATGAATGAGGGGGTTCATCATAAACGGTTTTGATACAGAAGGGTCTCACTTGGGTAACGGAGAATAGTTGAGGGGGTCTGTATAGGCGATTTTAAATATGAGGGGGTTTTCGTAAAAAAAAAAAAAGTAATAGTTTAAGGGGGGTTTATGTACTTTTGCCAGAGAAAAATAAAGAATTTAAGTTTTGTGGATAGTAAAATTTTCCTCCAATTTCCCCTCTATTTCCCTCTCATTTTCTTTCCCTCACTTTCCCTAAATTTCAAACAAAGCCATACAATGATCTTACGTGCAATTGAGGGCTCCACTTCACTTTTGCCTTTCCAGTTTGAAAAGCTCAAATTTTGAAATCAGTCAAAAATTCATATAAACCTCGAGGGGGATAATTCCCTCTCTTCTCTTCTCAAGATTTGGCCTTTTTCCCCTCTCGCCTAAAACATGATCTCCATCTCGTCCCAAACTATGATCTCTCCACCAAAGACACCCAAAAACCTCCCCCCACCACCATCTCTCCCATTTGTAGACCTAAACCACCACCGTCGACGACTACTGCATACGAACACCACCGACGATCGTTGCCTAGTACCACCACCACCATCGTACCTACCAGCCTGATCTCTTCTCTCTCTCAGCTCAAGTTCCTCTTCCTCACTTCCCTCTTCAGTAATCTACATTTGATTTGGTATATTGCATTTTGATTTGGGCTTTATATGGGGTTTAAAGTGTTTGAATTAGAGTACATAACTAAATTGCATCGGTTTGCTGTATTTCTAGAGTTTGTATGTTCTTAGACTTGGATTGTCACAAATACACTATAAATTCTATCACAGACATAAAAAACTCAGGGTGACACCAATCACATAAATCACAGAGTAAAAGCCCAGGGAAGGCACCTTTGGGGGGGGAAGGCATTGTCACGTCCTCGTTTTTCAATATAAATATAAGTAATTTTTCATAATTAAAATCCTCACAATAACATACACCCCGAAAGAGTTTTCACCCATGGCACATCGCCCCACTAACTTGTAATTACAAAGAGTGAAGGAAAGGTTAAATAGTTTACAGTTATCCATTTGACAAAATAACTAAAGTGAAGTTACATTTACATCTTCTAAAGAAATCCGAAAGAGTGTCAATGTAATTTCCTCATGTCAGCTTTCAAAAGGTTTCCATTCAATGCATGCATAGCACTCCATGCTACTGCTCCGAATTTACACCTGAAAAATGAAGGGTGGGCAAACATGCACCCAGTAGGAAAATCTTTACAAACCTTGTATGCAAATGAGAAGATTTGAACATAAAAAAAATGAAGTCTGAGACAACAAAAGGGAATGCAATAAACGCAAACTTCATGCTGAGAACTTAAGACTCAAGGAGTACTTCACTTGTCATTAATTCATCTAGTCAATCTATTAGTCATCTTTTACATTTCCCTTTTTTTTTTTATTCAAAGTTTCATTTCGCACACTTCTACATTAAGTGTCTTACATTCCGGGTCTTGAGGACCCCATACGTCTCCCGTTGATCTCCAATGTGAGTACAAATAGCTCTTTTTCCAATAACACACCAAATAGTGGACTTAAGAAACTTTTTGGGTCTTAGGACCCAGTATACCTACAATACATTTTCGGGTGCTCGTAACCCCGTACATTCATTTTAAGTTCTGGGTATCAAGACCCTGTATGTCGATATTTGTATTGCATTCCGTCATATGTGTTTCTAAGACTCTAATTTGCAAGAATTTAGTTGATGAGAGATATTAATGTTAAGTAAACGGTTCACGTCCCAACTCGTATTTTCATTCCGATCCCAAACTCGTTATCTAAACCCATTCCTTGTACTACATGGCATCATGTGTCAACTTATCGCTTTTTGCTCATGATTCAGCCACCATTTTATTCAACAATCAACCTTGTCATCACATACGCTATTTGCGAGTCCATATCCATTTAGCTTCACACCTTTCTTAGTTATGACAAGAGCCAAAATGATGAGGACGAACAACGAATCATGGGAACCCAAGCAATTAGGTTTAGAGGTTATTAGAATGTGATTGGAGAGTTGTTGGAAGTGATTGGGGATCAACACAATCGACAAAGGATCAACAAAGTTCAAAACAGTTTTTTGAGATATGGGTACCGATCCCAAAAAATATAGGTATCGATACCAAACCAATCCAGAGATCAATTCGAGATCAAGGTACGGGTACCTCAAAAAAGTAGGTACTGATACCAATGCATTATAGTGTGTGATTTGCAAAAAATTGAGAAAGAACGCAACTATGAAATTTAACCAACAACAACACGATTTTGGCACATAATCTTCTCATAAACATATAAAGAGAGTTAAAAATCCCTACCTTGAAGTTGGAGAACAAACACGAGAAGAGATTGGGCCAAGCAAGCCCTAGAACTCCAAACTCCAAACCGAGCAAAATATGAGTCACCAAGTTCCTACCAACGCGATTCGAGCTTCAATACGCCTGTAGATGATAGATTGGAGGTTGATGTGTATGGGTTTTGAGTTGTTTTGGTTTAATTTTGGGTGACAGAGCAAGAGAGTGAAAGAGAGTCGAGAGAGATAGATCGGGTGATTGAGAGAGAGAGAGGGAGGAGTATTTTTACTCCTCTTCACCCACACCCACACCCACACCCACACACACACACATATATATATACTAACACAAATCCAAATCACACTTGCACTTGCACTCCCCCATCTAACAATCTTATCACACAATGCTCCAAATTCAAATAAACCCAACAATTCTCACATTTTTCCTCATTTCTTTTCAATTATAAACCTTTAAACAATTTTCCGAAAATACGGGTCTCTACATCCTACCCTCCTTAAAGAAATTTTGTCATTGAAATTTATAACCATAGCTAACAACAACATGCGTCACATGGATGTACCAAATCATAGTAACAATTATCATGCAACCTTGGTAATAATTTAAAGCTTAAACTCAAACACTCACATTGATGTTTGCGGAGAAAACAAATGCGGATATTTCTCTCTAATCTCGTCTTCTCATTCCCAAGTAGACTCTTCCTTACCTTGGTTACTCCACAAGACTCGCATTAACAGTATCGTCTTACCTCTTAAAACTTGATTACGCAAATCTAGATTACATATCGGTTCCTCCTCAAGAATTGCACCAACCCCCTAATCATCTCTATTAAATTTTAACCGTAATAGACTTTCAAGTCCTGGCATCAATACAAGAATCCTAGTCCCTACATATCTGTTTGAAAAATTACACCATGATCCAACAAATTATAACCCCACGCTCTCTAAACTCAGAAATCTACATTCTCATTCATTATGCCTTATTCCACTAAGTATCTTTTGAACTTTCTAGAAGGACATTTTGAACTGCTCACAAAGACTCGAATTCTAATACTCCAAGTTTCATCTTCCCCAATCATTGTCAACCAATAGGTCAATTTATCAAAAAAAAATTGAATACCCAGACAATTCTCCACTATAATTACGACCAAGAGACCCAAAATCCAATAATTTGACTACATAACGATCATCATCCTCTGCTCAATTTTAACACCAACTCACCATATTTAAACTTCTCATATCTCAAAGTTATTGATATCCCTTTCAACTCCAAAAGTAAACACGTCTCACAACCGAGCCAACTTTATCAACACCACCAATATTAGACAACAACACCATTCCCTAGCCCACTCAGAGTCATCATCGGTTTCTGTTTTAGAAGACTAAACTCACTTTTATCATGACGTGTCATCTCTACGTATCTCAACACGACTCAACCTTGCCTTGGGCCACCTCAGTCCTCCTCCCACCTTAACCTCAATCCTCAACCACCTACAACCCTAACCTCAGTCGTAACACTAGCATAATCTTAGACACAATAAAATGAACAAATGTCACATCAATTATCAAAAGCCTTGTAAAATCTATGTAGCATTCAGTGGAAGGGTACTACTAATTGACTTGTAATATTAGTAACACATGGAATCATTCCAACACATCAAAGTCCCATAGAACTGCATATAACATATTACTAACTACTCAAAACTTGAATGGCGTTGCTAAATAAAGCAACGCTGCCAAATTTTTGCACTATCTTTTCAAATGTGCCCCAATGAGAAACTAAAACAAAATAGGAGAAATAAAACATCTGTGTTTGCATGTAATAATCAAGTTTGGCATGGGATTTTCAACTTTATCACAAAAAGAAAGGGCATCACCAATCTATAAACCACATGCAACAAATATCAAATTTGTAGTTAATCTTTTATACGGTATTCTTGTCAACGGTTAAATATTTGATGGATATAATTGGAGAGGGAATGTGGTCGAAGGGGGGTCATTTCAAGGGTAAAACATTTCTTTGGGCACTTTTTGACAATGTGATATGGGTGGCTATGAGTAGCAAAATGGAGAAAAAGAAAATCATTCACAACTATTTTTTGCTCTTTGTATTTGAATCACTTTTTGGGGTCAGAAGTTAGAACAGCCCAGTTCAATATGCATCCCGAATTCCTACTCCCCATCCAGGATTCTGGATTCGTGAACTTTGGCACAGGTAGTATGCTCTTCAAACTTGTGCATTCTTCATTGGTTTGGAAAAAAAGAAGATCCACTACTTTTTTCTGAAAGATTCAAATAGCAATATTACAGCAGGTACTGTGCAATATCAAGGGTACATGATTCAAATAGCAAGAGAAAAGAAAAGAGCCAGAGGAAATAATTTTTACATGCTTTAGCGTCTCCAAGTAAAGCAAAAAAATGTGTTCTTCAACTACCTATCCACCGGTTCAATAGGAAAAAAGGCACTCATTAAACCATAATACCAATTTGTAAAGGGAAACCTTGAAAGTAAATGGATGCAACATTCATTTGGTAAAGTGAAATAACACGGAGGATTTCTTCATCAAATCAATGTTGTTTATAGATTGGAAAGCAATACCTTGCTAAATTAGCAGACCAAAATCAATTATCGGATTGAGTTTGGAACAACTAATATCTCACATATAAAGGTTCTAAAAAATGAGAGAGAGAGAGAGAGAGAGAGAGAGAGAGAGAGAGAGAGAGAGAGAGAGAGAGAGAGAGAGAGAAAAGGTCTGCAATGAAAATCGGCATCAACAAAGCGGAAAAGCTCCTCCTGTCTAGAAAATGCAGGAACAAAAAATTTACCCTCTAACATTCTCAATCCTTCAAGGCCAACAAAAACTTCATGAAAGTACATCATCTGTCGACATAGCTACTAGTCATACAACCAAAGAAAGAGAAAAGAGAAAAGATGCATACACATAAAAAGAGAAAAGAGAAACTGATTATGCTTCTTGTTGTGAACATCCACTCCAAGAGAAGCTTTCAAATTATAATTCAAGCTAGCAAAAATTATGGGAAAAAGAAAACACTACAAGAAAAAACACAATTGCCGACTAACAGTTTAGTCGGCTAATGTCACCTTTTTAGTCGGCAAAGGCCTTTCCCGACTAAAAACTTGGTCGGCAAGATTCGTCGATGAATGAGAGTCGGCAGATGTATATGCCGACCAAAAAACTTTTAGTCGGCTAAAGTAAATTTTTACCGACTAAAACATTTAGTCGCCATTTCTACTTTAGTCGGTAAATGTATACGCTATCCGCGACCAAAGTTTAGTCGGGAAATGTTTACACCCATCAACGACTAAAGTTTAGTCGGGGAATGTCTCGGCAACAACAGTGTAAATAACACCCATCAGTGACCACATTTTAGTCGGGGAATGTTTACACCCATCAACGACTAAAGTTTAGTCGGAGAATGTCTCGGCAACAACAGTGTAAATAACACCCATCAACGACCAAAGTTTAGTCGAGAAATATTTACACCCATCAACGACTAAAGTTTAGTCGGGGAATGTCTCGGCAACAACAATGTAAATAACACCCATCAGCGACTAAAAGTTTAGTCGGGGAATGTCCTGGCAACAAAAGTATTAAATATGCAATATTTCCCAACAACAAAAATGTGTTGGTCGCCAATTCTAAAAGCTTAAATCCCAAAAATCCTGTAAATTTGAGCCAACAATCATTCCATCCATAGAATTGCCAACCTACTGTAATTAAATTGAAAATTTTAACAAATAAATCCATTCATAGCTTTCATAAATAGAGGTGTCAACCAAATACCTAATAAACAACTTGTATCCAAATTTGTTAGGTGCAAAATAACCACACATCCAATCACAAGGGAAAACAAAAAAATCCAAGCTCGGTATACTCCATAAGTAAAATTAAACATCCAAGCACGTAGAATCCATAGCCAAAATTCCAACTTTGATCTTCATAGTCCATGACCAAAGGTAGATCTGCGTGATACTTCACTAAAGTGTCAATCTGTAAGGAAAAAAAAATAAAAGAACAACTCACCATCAGTATTTATGAACTAACGTATCCCGTTGTTAAATAGCGTGAACATAGAGTATGACCAAAAAAAAACTCAAATATGGAAAACCGAATTGTCCTAAATAACATCTAAACCAAAATACAAACCATTGGTCCTCGACCACAGCATCCCATCCTTCCTGTGGATAGGACAGTCATGTTGGATCATTAACTGCCACTTAAGAGGCATAGAGATTGATTAAAAAAAAAGAGAGAGATAGGCAGTAAAGCATTCACATTTGAAGTTAAGTTTGGAATGGAAATACATTATAGCATATAAGCAAAGAAAGCATAGTTCCAACGTATAGTGCACCAAAAAAATCTTTGGAAGAAGTGTTTCATAAAGCAATTACTGCAATTGCATACGCCAAAAATCGAGAAACTCAAAGGATGGTATGTTGTAGAACCATGCCTTCAATTCAAAGGCAAAAGTGCATAGGGGTACAACCAATTCTATTCAAATTAGGACAATTCTCAGATTTTCCCTAGAAACACCGAATAACTTCTCAAGACACCTAAAAGTAAATGGAAGCCAAGACAAGCAAGAGCATTGATATGCTTCGTCGTCTCATAACATTTACTTTCTCAGCTGCCAAAAGTTTTTCAACAAAGGATACATACAGTGAACTATCCGCATTATCACAAGGCAATGTTCTTTCGTCAAATCCATAATCGAGAAAACTAGAGCTCATTTTCTAACAAAATTACAGGCAAACAAAAAATACAAACCTCTGTATCAAAAAAAGTCATGGAATCCATAAGGAACTCGATGTGGTAATTCAAACACTGTAACTGGATCAGCTGACATCGTCTTTGCATCAATTTCATTCACTGCTGATTTCCAGATAATCATAGAACAAAATTTGATCAGAATGCATATATATCACCAAATTGATTGCACTTCAAAATTTCTTGTTTGAGGTGAAGTACCATTGCTGCTGCTCCTATCTATACGGAAAGATAAATTGAAGATGGAATTATTTAGTGGAGGGAATTATTTACTAGTATTGATAAGCTCTAACTATGACCTAGTTATAGCTATCGAACCCGACTGCCCACTTACAAGTCAAGATTTTGAAAACCAGGCTCTTTCAATCAAGGAAAATTCAGCCAATTGATGTATGGTGAAAACAGGTATTGGTCAAGCCACAAAACATCCATGAGTTTATCAATTGATGAGGAAATTGTTACAATAGCATGAGATTTGGTACCAAGATCAATCAATGTCCCAAACCGACACCTCTTGATATAAAAATCATAACTAATTCATTCGAGATCCAAAAAGGGTGAAACTAGCCCTCAATGATAGTTAACTAACAATAAAATTTCCAGAAAATAATTGGAGACCGAAATTCTAAGTAGATTCATCATGGGAACCAAACAAGTGACTGGTTTTCAGACAGGAACAATACAAAACAGCCCGACTTCCAAAAATCACCATAGATCGAGCTCTTAATATTTTCGAGTGATTTTGGTGTCAAAAGTTGTGCAACAGAATGAAGTTCGAATGTCATGAAGGAACTGAAATCAAATTCAAACTTTAAGAATGAAAAACTAAATGAATTCCAAGGCTATACGAATCTGTCAAATAGCAGACTATCAGGATGCAAAGCAGTTTTCAAATATTCGCTATAAATTGAATCTTCAGTATTTTTGAGTGATTCCAACGCTCAAAGATCAATCTACGAGTCTAGTTTATATCTCATGAAGGAACTTGAATCAAATTCAAAGTATAAGGATGAAAATACAGACAGATAGCAAAGCTGTACGAATTTGTTCAACAACAAATTTTCATAATGGAGAGCAGATTTCGAAAATTCATTATGAATTGAATTCTCAACGTTTTTGAACTATTTCAACTGCAAAAGAACAAGCTACATATGTACTTTAAATCTCAAGAAGAAGTTGAAACCCAATTCACAATTTAATAGTAAGAAATCGCCCAACAATGGCGACCCCGAAAGCTGTCCCAAAAATGACAACTTACTGATATGTTGTTGTATACAAAAATTAAATCCAGAAACTGAAAGAGAGATGAGAGATATACTTGTAAAGAAGAGGTTTGGAGGTGAGAGTGATGATCGGAAGTGATGGTGGCAGTCTCGGCGATCGAAGCCGCAGTTGATGGTTTCCTCTTTCTTCCAACCGGTGACCTCCTCTTTCGCCTCTAATGCCTTCTATCCTTTCTAATTCTTCTTCTTCTTTTTCAATGAGGTGGGTTTTGTTGCTATATGCTTACAATAGGCTGAGTCATAATAGCCACATGCCAATCCTAGGTTTAAATATGCATTATCAAGTCACCAACCAAATTGGCATGGTTCGAAATCAAAGTGGGTACACTAAACAATCTCAAAAAAATACAGGGAATGTTTCAAAAGTCTCAGCAGGGTCCCGACTATATTAATCAAGCGGTTGGACGCACTTTTATGATTTTCTAGCACAATCAAGTAACATCCTATAGGATCAAACATAAGAGCAAGATTAATCGTACGTTATTACGCTACTCAGGGTCGGATTGTTACACTTTTCCACGTGAATCACAGATAAAGATTGAATTTGTATTACATACAAGTGAACTATAAAATCTGTAAACCAAAATCATAAAAGCTCAATCAACATACCTTCCAGTGTAGCTCTCATTCACCCTTGGAAAATCTACAACATCTGCTCATAGTTTCTTCTGTAATGCCAGACCAGTTTTCATATTAAATCTCATCTCATATCCTGAAAAACTCCAATAAGAAGCAATTATAGCAAGCCCTTTTATCCAAAAATACGTACTTTTTACTTATCATTATGTCAGTTTCCCATTGTGGAACCGAAACCCTAAAGCACATAAAAACCCCCAAAATCAACCTCTCTATTTTAAAAGTAAATACTAAAACCCAAGTTTCACACAAAATCCCCAAATAAAAAAATATATGTCGAAATCTACTAGAGATTACGCATGACCGTGGCCACGTATCTGGTTTCCATTTTTTGTGATTTGGGTTAAACCTCTAATGTCAGTTTACCATTCAGTTATGGAACAAAAACCACAAAGCATATAAAAACCCCAAAATCAATCTCCCTATTTTCAAAGTAAATAACAACACCCAATGTTTACACACAAAACCCTTAAATTTCTTACGAGTGAGGGAGGAGGAGAGACAAGTCAGCGATCAATCCAGCAAGGACGAAGGTGTCGGCAATGGCGTCACAATCGGTTGCTCTCAGTCGACTCCGTAACTTGGTCACTTGATCTGCGTTTTTGTAGAGAGAGATGTTGGGGGATTCAACTGTTTCAAAGCGGCTTCACAACTAGTTGAGATCGAAGGTGAGAATGGGAGTGGGAGAGGTTGGGTAAGGAGAATTTTTATGCGGAGGAATTGAGGAAGGAGAGGTGGAAGGAAGAGGAAGACAGCGAGGGGAAGCGGTGGAAGAGACAGAGAGCAAAGGGAAGCGTGTTTTGCTCTCAGGAGTATTCAGAGACTCTGGGACGAAGACGAGGGTTAAGAGAGACCTATCCCTTAAACGATGTCGTTTAGGGAAAAAGACTGCCGCCAATAATTTTCGCGGAAATTTCAATTGTCCCGCAAAAAAATTTACAATTTGTCCGACTAATATACCTAATTTAGTCGGCAATTGTACAGTTTGACAATTTGGAAAAAAATATTTAGTGAGCTCTAATTGCGCCACCATTGCATATAAACTCTATACTTTTCACCATTGATGTTTTTTATAATGCTTGATCTGAACCGTTACGATTTCACGTCTTATTGATTATAGAATTGTCACCAAAATTGAAAATCATTCAGTATCAACAACCACATGATCGGAATACTTTTACTGCTTCCAGAACCATTAGAGTCTAATAGCACACCACCTGAACCACACTTGAGATCTTTTTGCAAGATCAAAACCTTCTGTCTTTAATTTATTATGGATTAGATCATTCTTACTGAGTTATAGTTGAGATCGCTTTTGATTAGACAACTAATTGAATGAAATATACTATTTTCCTAATGAGTCCATGTCTCCATAAAGAAATTTTCTAAACCTGATTAAGCCACAAATTTACGATAATGAATAATTTAACAAGTGCAGCAAAATCAACGGTCTCGATTATCATGGTTGTCTCGCGATCATGTAGCTATTGCAACAACAAATGCAACATAAGACTTAGTTGACTATTAATTATATCAAAAGTATAAATTGTAAAGGTAACTGCCAAGTCATTTTTTATAATGCTCGATCTGAACCGTTAGAATTTCATGTCTTACCAATTATAGCACTGTCACCAAAATCAGAGATCATTTGACATTGGCAACCTCGTGATCGAAAAACATTTTATGCATTCAAAGACGTTTAAGTGTTATATTGCACTAATCGAACCCGACATAAGTTCTTTTTGGCAATCAAAACCATCTATCTTTGACGTAATAAGAATTAAATTATTCATCCTAAAAAATGAAGTTAATCGTGTATGGATAAACTCTTGATTGGACAACAAAAAAATTTTAATTGAAGAATTTACGTGTCGATAAAGGGATTTCCTTAACCCAATTGAGTCAAAAAATTATGAGAATCTCATAATTAAGAAGAAAAGAAATTGGAACAGTTTCGATCAAAAAAGTTGCATTGTCATCAATAATGTAATTGGAACAAATATTCCTTCTCTTGCAATTTTTTGAAAAGGAGAAAAAAAAAAAAAAGAAGGCATTTACCTACTAAAACAACTCTTAGTCAGCTAATATCGATAAATACCGACCAAACATTTAGTCTGAAAAATAAATTCTTTTTTTTATTACTTAAATTCGTAAAAAATGAATTTTACCGACTAAAATTATTATTATTCGTCTAGTATCATTAAATATTGACTACAATAATTAGTCGGGCAATTGTATTTTCTTTATTGATATTTTAAATTGGTTAAAAATTAATTGTCGCCAACTATTTAAGGGAATATTTAGTCGGTAATTGCTCAATATTTTGCGAAAGATGTTTTAGAATTTTTTTAATTTTTGTATTTTACAAAAATGCAACGTGAGCTCCACCCACAATCTCGGCTATTTAAGGGTATATAAGCCTCAAACTACCATCAAAAACCCTAATAGCTAGGCTAATACACACTCTCTCCCCGCCACCTTGATGTTATCAAACTTCTGTCTGAAAGATGGAGATTATTTACTCATCAAAATCGCTTGGAAAGGTACCATTCTTTTTCTAGCCTATTTAAGGGTATATAATTAGCCTTAAGCTGCCATTAGAAATCCTAATAGGCTAATAAACTCTCTCTCCCCGCTGCATTAATGTTATCGAACTTCTGTCTGAAAGATGGAGATTATTTACTCATCAGAATTGCCTGGAAAAAGGTATCATTCTTTTTCTCTCTCTTAAAGCTAAATCCATCTTTAACAATACTCCAGAAAACCCATTTAATCCTTTTGATTTGGCAATAAGAAGTAGTATTGATATATGGGTCAGAAGATTGCAGATGGATCGTAGAAAATTGAATTTTACTTACTAAAATTATTATTAGTCGTCTGATATCATTACATATCGATTAAAATAATTAGTTGGCAAATTGTATTTTATTTATTGATTTTTTTAAATTGGTTAAAAATTAGTTTTGCCGACTAAAATTATGTTTAGTCGTCTAATAGCATTAAATACCGACTAAAGTAATTAGTCGGCAAATTGTATTTAATTTATTGATTTTTTAAAATTGGTTAAAAATTAATTTTGCCGACTAATATTGTTTTTAGTCGTCTAATGTCATTAAATACCGACTAAAGTAATTAGTCGGCAAATTATATTTTATTTATTGGTTTTTTAAATTGGTTTAAAATTAATTTTGCCGACTAATGTTATTTTTAGTCGTCTAATAACATTAAATACCGACTAAAGTAATTAGTCGGCAAATTATATTTTATTTACTGATTTTTTAAATTGGTTTAAAATTAATTTTCGCCGACTAAACTTATTTTTAGTTGGCAAAAAACCACTATTAACGACTAAAATATGTTTAGTCGGGAATTATTAAATTTTCTACCGACTAATCTATATTTAGTCGGCAATTGGTCAATATTTGGCGACTAAATTTTGTTTAGTCGGCAAAGTTTAGTCGAAAATTGTGTAATTTGTTGTAGTGAAAGAATAGAAAAAAAGAGTTGAAAAGGTAATGTTGTTGGTGTTCGAGTATATGTCAAGATATATTATTTGGTCTCATATTAATGGTCCATACTTTAAGTCCCGGAAAGCAATGGAAGGGGTGAGCAAAAACCTTAACAACTTGACCCTTTGGGTCTCAGACAGTTTCGAACAACAGTTTTGGCCGATTACGTCCCAATTTCTCAGCATACAACTCGCCCCAAACCCTACACCCACTCCAGATCTGAAAAATGATCTCTCTCTCTCTCTCTCTCTCTCTCTCTCTCTCTCTCCCCCACAAACGCACAACATTCGGCATTCAATGTCCGTCGTCCACTGTCTCTCCGTGTTCAAATTTGAAGAGGGGAAGATGAAAGTCGAACACCACCATTCTATGTAGCATGGACACTTTGTTGGAGGTCACGTACCAGTGTCGGACACTTCGTGGAGACCGACACTCTCTGGACATTCTCCGGACACAAGTTCGACACTTCTCCCAAAGTGTCCAGTTTTTTTCCCCCCCAATATTTGGGTCCGACACTCTCCCGGCACTTTAGGGACACTTCAGGGGTAAAAATGCAAGTATAAGGACTTTTTAAATGGATCAAAGTGTACACTTTAGGGACACTTCGGAAGGACACTTTAGGGATACTCTCTTTATTTGAATGAGTTCTCTCTTTCTTTCTCTCTCTGATCAAATTTAGGGCTATCTAGTTATAATATTATCAAACTTTTATCTTATTTGAAATTTTTTAATTATATATATACATACATATATATATATACATACATATATATATATATATATATATATATATATATATATATATATAACGTGTCCCCCAACATGTCGTGTCCCCCATTTTTTGAAATTTGCATGTCAGAGTGTCAGTGTTGTGTCGTGTCTGTGCTACATAGCCGTCATTCATCCAGACACCGAAATCGATAAACCTGGTACGCATAAATTGTATAAATCTCATACGTATAACTATATTAGTTTTTGGTGTGATTGCATTTGCTTTTTGTAAGTTCCTTGTGTCTGCATTTGCCCAATCCGACCGACCCGACCCACAGTAAAAGCACGGTTTCCCGGACGGTTTTGCAAGTTAATCGGATCGGTTATGGGTCCGGTAAATGTCTACCCGACCTATTCGGGCCGGGTGTCGGGTTAGGTCCAAACCCACCCCCCGCCTCGTGCTCACCCCTAATGGAAATAAAACAATCATGGGAGATAAAAGTACCATATATGATCTTGTCACCCAACAACTAAGTTAAGAGTGTGGTTTTGTGCGAAAAGGGAGGATAAGAGACGTGCACTTTGTGTTGTTTTCAAAATATCTTACAATTTAAGAAACGTATTTAACTCGTCGTTCTTTTCATCTACAGAAATAAAAAAAGGACACACATATCACCTTTGAACCACTGGCACCGTAATGACCCAATTGGCCACTTTTAAAACCAACAAAAGAAAACAAAGAAGGAGCAAAATGGCATAAAATAAAGGTGAAATTACACGGAGACCCCCACGAGACCCTCTAATGTTTAAAACCACCCATTTAGACCCCTCATATATATGAAATAAAAATTTGGCCAACTCTGTTAACGGAATAAGGGCAAATGACAATTCTACCTCTTAAAACTTGCCCACACTGACCCCTTCATCTATAAAAAATTGTCTGTGCTGATCCCTTCATCTGAACGATCTTTTGACAGAAGATTGCTGATTGGTTAAGAGATATAAATGAGGGGGTGCTTTGGGGCGCTTTTAAGGTTAGGGGGTGTTTGTGTTCAAAACATATAGATGAGGGGGTCCCATGTAATTTAACCTAAAATAAAAGGAAAGTGAAGGACAAAACTAGAACATCAAATACAAGAGAAAGCCAACCTGAGGATTTCCTTTTTATATAGGGTAGTTAAGAAATAATCGAAGGAAAAAGAGGATCTTTTAAGGCTTATGAGGCTACCATTGTTCTATTTCTATACTATTCATAATCTCCACTGTGACAATCCTCTAGCCCTTCGTTGCTGCAAATAGAAATGAAACCAATAGACCACTAAGAAACTTTGGAATGGGGAAGAGGAGTAGACAAATGAAAAACCAAAAAAGAAGAAGAAAGAAGGATGCTTGAAGAATAGTTCTTTTATCTTTTTGCAAGAAAAACTATAAGTAGTGAATTCATTCAGCTTTAGCACCACTTCCCTTGCAAAATATGATATTATTTAGTTTCATAAATAAGACCTAACACAATGATGGAGAACATGTATCTTGTTTGGATGCTATGAAATGGCCAAAAAGAACCTGTCCAAGCAATTTCAGACAACCTTCTCAACAGGGCATTCCTGCAATGTTTACCTCCCTTCTTTGTTGAGTCTGAATGGAAGCACTGATGCACTTTAGTCCTACGGTAAAAAAAAAAGACTTTAACTTCAATCTCTCCTGACTTTTGGCTGATATTGATACACTCCTGCCATAAAAATCAGAAGTTCTGCTTGCAAGCCTGTTGCAGGAAAGGGTTAGAATCAGACCATTAACCAATTATATGAAAATATACACGCATTACACAATGGACTCAAAAATCACAGTCAAATCACTCACTAAAGATAATTACTACCAACATTGTCAGTATCTAAATTCAAAACCCACATGAATTAATCAACATGGGAAATTATGTCCTCCACATATTCATGGATGGCGTGATAGAGCTTTACAAGAATCCTTCACATAATTCACAGGAAAGAACTACAACTGAAAAATTCCAGTAGAAGTGACTCCCCTACAAGGCATTCTCCCCCTCCCCAAACCTCTGTAAACCATAAGCCTAGCCTAGAGCACCACCAGTCTTCCACCTCCCAATCTTGAACTTCCTACCAAAGTCATGACCACCCTTCCTAAGAAGATATTCATCAAAGTCTCCAACCCCACTGAATGCCCCTCCAAAGACCTACCCCGTGAGGTATGCCCACCACTACCAGGCCACCACACATCATTACCCAACACCATAACAGACAACTGCGGCCAGTGAGGCAGTACTAAGCCAAAATCCACTAGTGGCACCACTACACCTCCACCTTCCTAACACAAAGATCGTGCATCTAACCATGTTTCATTCCACAGAAACTGGGGTCATGGTTCCACAGAATAACGTCCCTTGAGTTCCTCAATTTTTGGAGGTATAAGGAGACCGTTATTCCAGGGTTAAACTTTCAGAGATGAGCCACTTTGTGCATATAATATTGTCAAATGGTTGGTCTGCTTCCAGTCCCCCTCCCATACCCATCGATTGGGGATTACATGGTACTGATATTGTTTTGTTTATATCCACAAAAAAAATAAAAAAGGACAAATGCCACCGTAATAGATTAGGTAGCACATTTCGTTTGAGACAGAGTATCAAGTTCTCAATCATTGCTTACCTACCATAACAAACCAATCATCCTTTATCACCCGTGAAAACAACAAAACCTCATTAATCTGCAAATTTTACAGCAGAAAATGAACTGATAGTCATTATCTAGAGCTATTCGGTCAATAAAATATAGCAGAGAACAAGTAAAACTAGTACAATATAGTAATTAAAAGAATATTCTTAAAGCATAAAGTTAAATACCAAAGCAAACTAGGCAAACCTATTCGGAGAAAACATGTAAGACTAAATTTTGATTTAGTCATTGTAGTGGCCCACATCTTTTATATGGCACATATTGATTATGAGTTTAATAGGATTATCCATATCTTATTTTATTCTATTGGTAAATGGAGAAGTTGTTTCCTAAATACGCTATACTTTGATGGGAAGTTAGTATCAATGTCTAATAAGGAAACCAGTCCTCTCTCTACCTATAAAAGAGCTTTTAGGGTTCCATCAATTTAATGTGTGATATACTAAACAGCTAGAATGAAGGCAAGAGAGAGAAACCGGCTTTCCACCTAGGGCTTAATGCTCTAGCGATATTTAAGAGTTGGTTCAATTAATCACTGGATCGCTCAAGTTCCGCATTACTGGATCCGGGTACGTCGTTCTTGATTCCTTAAGTTTCCGCTTAATGATTGTACTGTGATAATCATGATAGTTCTAGATCCTGACATAAGGTAGGTCGTTAATTATTTAACGCCATTACGAATAAAACTTACAAAACACTCATGAGATCGTTTGGTGAAATTTTTTGTATGATGGGGATGCAAACTTTCCCATTTTCAACGAAATCCATACTTGGCTCCAGCTTCACTTTGTTCCCATTACTCCCTCCTTGGAACTTTCCATAGTCCAGGATGCCCATTGGTGATTCAGCTTCATCCACTGCAAACCTGCTCGGAATGGAATTGCCTTTACCAACAAATCCAAGATTTCTCAGCGAGCCCTGATCAAGTACTTGACCTGAATCGAAGCCATAAGAACCTTGGGTATCAGACACATTACGAGCCAACCCTGGCAATTGCCCGGCAGCAGTAGATGCTAATGTTGAGTTCTGAAGTTGCCTATTAGGAATATTATCAGCATTTATTGAGCAAGATAACATAGAAGGAGAAATGGAACCAGGACCTGAGTACCCATTCAGCACACTGGTGTTTTCAGATTTCCATCTGATACTTGTCCAGCACCAAATGAAGACTGTAATTGATCACAGAACTTCTACTAAAGCTACAGTTCTGATTCATTGAAGCAGGGTTCTTTCCCGCTTGAAAACTTGCTGATGGTTGAGAGGGAACCACCAGACAAAAAGGCTGCACATTAATTGAACGGCTGGGTTCTGATTGTAAAGTCTGTTTCTGCTGCTGCTGTAACATACCCATTAAAATATTACCGCTTCGAGCACCCAAACCACCAAGATTGGTGATGGGTCCCACATTACCAGGGCCGTTAGGTGGCCATCCGCGGAGTGCTGTATTAACATTCTCAGCAGCTATGATGCTTTGAGGAACTTGTTTAGAAATGTTGGATAGACATCTAATCAGAGGCTGACCGTACGCCACACCATTGTCGATAGAAATTCCTGTGGGTCCCTTAAAGGATGCCTGTAGTAGTCGCTGGTCCGTTCCAGGGGAGACTAGCTATGGTCCCAGTTGGTCGACCTTGAAGCTCAGCATGCAGAGCTTCCAATGTTTGTGGAGGAATATGACCAGAAGCAGCCAAAGCCTGAATATCAAATCCTCCTAGGGAACCGTGGTTTCCATTCTGTTCTAGAGGTCTACAACACGAATTGGGAATCCCACCTTGCTGTTGCGCTACTCCTCTTAACCTCTTCAAATATAGTCTGAACTTCTGCATATCCACATTACATTGATTCAGAAAAGACAAATGCAAACATAAGCATTATATGCAGCATTAGTTACATATGGTCTAGTTGCAGATTTGTAAAACCTGATAATACCAATCACATCACGGCAAACATAAATGCAAAACCTCTCAGATTGCTGAGAACTCAAATAATCAGTTGGAACCTCAACGTTATCAGTCGATACTTCTTTTTTTATTGAACTAAAATCTGATCTTGTAGGAGCGGCGCAATCAAATGCATTGCAAACTCTTTTTACTATGGCTGGAAATATAAATTAACTTTTTTGTACTGAAATTGAACCCTTTCCTCCTCTCTGTAATCTAGTCGAGCTAATAGTGAACTCATGTTATGCACAACTGAATACATATATATTACTACTAGTTAACTCATGCTATGTAGGTTTGTATTTGTTACTATTACTAGTTCTTTTATTTTACTGGCTATATAATACAATAAAATAAATCATGTATAAAATTTACTTTTAGCAAAATCTCTGAATTTTGCAAGTGTTTACAGATAAAAAAATATATTCCAATACGTTTTTCTCATAGAAAAGTTCTTCATATTTTTAGCACCCAAACAATTCTTAACAAGGACAAACTTTAAAGGCCTGTTTGAGCATCCGCAATGGGAATAATCAAAATCAATAACCAAAATGTGTCATGTCAGCATTTGATTATCCATTTAGTTCATAATCAAACTTAACAAACTTTACCTCCACATTGTTTATTTTTGCATCCCTATAAAAAAAAAACCCCACAATACGCAATGCACCTTTGTCCAATAACAAACAAGTTCTAATCATGCACCCGACCACACCAAATTATTCTTCTCGATGAGACGATTCTAATGTGGGGTGTTTTTTAGTTTTTTAGTTTTGAATTTGGTTATTGGGTTTGATTATTGAGTTTTGGTTATTGCTAAAAGTTGTTAAGTTTGGTTATGGAATGGGTGGAATTTGGTTATTTGCTAAAAGACTTGTAACTTTGCTTATTACAATGTGAGGTGTTTTTTTAGCATTGTTGTTAAATTTGCTTATCCATATCAATTTGCTTATTACAATGTGGATGCTCTTATTATAGGTTATAAATAAGTACCTATCTGGAGTAATATCTAGGCACAAGTTAGAGTACTCTTACGTACAATGGCAACTCTGAATAAGACAATTTACATTACTATTGAGGATATTCATGGTTGTTTAGCTGATAGTCTAAACTCAATAATTGGCAGTTAGCGAAATTAAGGTTCTCTCAGCTAGAGACAGAATACTACTGGCAGAGACTAAGATAGAGAATGATACAATCCCGGTAAAGATATTAGACATCAAGCCAACCTTTTTTTCTTTGTGTAAATCTTTCTTTAGTAACCAAGGGCGTAACTATCAGTATAAAAGGGTGGGTTATAGCCCAAGTCAGCTTTAAAAAAATAAAAAATATATATGTAAAATGTAGCCCAACTCATTCCACCCACTAACCCATTTTACCCCAGGGCCGATAACATTCATGGTTACGCCCTTGTCAGTAACAATGTAATCTCTGGACCTTTTTCCCTTGTGTACTTAAGATTTAGATATCAAACCACCTATTCAACCAAAATAAAACCGCCCCTAAGCTAAGATCAGCGTAGGAAACTAAACAGATTTGTCTTGGGCAGCGGCGGAGATAGCATAGGACCAATGGGGGCACGGGCTCATTGCAATTTCTAATAATTTAACATTTTTATAATTCAGATCCAGACTAGTTTTCAGCGCACCTCGATTAATTCTGGATGACTAATTCCACCTTCCACTTGCGCAGATTCCAATTAAAATCAGAGAAAACTCTGTATGAACTGGCCCCAAAAGAATATGATAGCATCTAAGAGATTTTCGAACCTGTGACCTTAGGAATGAGCAAACCACTAAGTCTTAAGTCTTGACCACAAGGCCAACCCCTTTGGGTTCAATAATTTCACTTTTACACTTTACTTATAATGGTCATGATATTCGTATAAAAAAAATAGACACATCTTCCTTTTATATCACTTACATCTCTATCTTTAATTGACAAGTTTCTAAAAAGATCGCCTTTCAAAAATAAGTTTCTAAAAAGTTTCTTTTAATTTATTTTTTTACATAAAGATCCGTAATCTATATATGCATGGTAGCAAATTTTACATTTTTACTTCATTTTTTATATTATTGTTGTTTATCGTAAGTAAAAGATGGGAAATTGTAAACCTTGAGGCCACTAGAGAGCTTGTTTGGCCGTTAATTTAGTGGCCCTAAAATAAGTCAATATGCGCACAAGTTGATCTGAATATTCAGTTATAAAAAATAAATATCTAAGAATATGTTTAATGGTGCCCCCACTGAGTGAAAATTACTGGCCACACCACTGGTCTGGGAAATTACTGGCTACACCACTAGTCCTGGGTAAGCCGTAAGGTTGAGGCTAGTCACCTAGTACATAAACTAAAAGCTTGCCAACTACGTTGACTACAATCAAGTAACGGTCAAACACTCAAACCCTGTTTGGATTGATACGATTCTAATTTTGAATGCATAATGGGCGTAATAGTAGAATAATTTATAAATTTAATGATAAGAGTAGTAGATTACAAACATTGCAGTAACAAGTTCATAACATAAACAAACAAAAAATTATACCTACATCAAAATGGAATATTGCACTACATTGGCACAATATAATATGAAGAAGACGAAGTAATCCTTTTGATCCTTAACGAGTTATTACGTGAACAAGTCCTATTTGATTTGAGATATGCATAAAATATACATCTAAATGGAATATTGCACTACATTGGCACGCCTTAACCATTAAAAAAACACATATATTTCAGTACTTACACTGCCCATCTACAAATAAAATATAAAGGTGTGGAGACCACACAAACACAAGTTGAAAGAATGGCTGAGATTCATTTTGATCCGAGGGCTGATGTGTGCTCTTCAATTCTCTTAAGAAAACACCCACTCTTACAAATATATTACAAAAATGCCATCAAAAGGTGAATAGTGCTGTTGGCACGGGTAAACACTAGTATGAGAGTAAAGGAAGCATTTTACACAAAAATATAACTTGTATTCGGGTAAAAAATCGGCCCATGCATATTTCACTTTCTCTAGGGGAATGATTTAAATTTAAATTTCGTGCTTGAATTGCAAATGTGTGAAAGTAAAAGTTGAAAATTCAACAATAATATCAATACGTGAAACTTATGTTTTAAATATCAGCACCTCGTTTTGTAAATCGTGGCTCTATCTCGATCTACATCTATATCCTCGATTCCACATACATATCCATCACGATGCTTTCTCTTACTCACTCCGTCCTAAAATAATGATTCTCTATGAAAAGATGTGCAATTTTCGACTAAAAATATAAAGGACTTCCATTCATAAGTTTTTAAATTTTTTCGCACCAAATTAAGAACTAATCGAGATCTTTAATTTGATGCGAAGAAATTCGAAAAACTATGTATCAAAGTACATCATATTTTCATCAAAAAAAAAAGTACATTACTTTTTGAATAGTACATTATATTCTTGGAAAATAATTTTGGCACTCTAATTTTTGATGATGGCACTCCAAAATTTATCTTTTTAGTGTGCTTGCTTTGTATAATTTCTATACTAAAAAACAAGTTTTGGAGTTCCATCATAAAAAATTAGAGTGCCAAAATCATTTGCCTATATTTTCATCTAAAAAAAAGTACATTAAGTTTTATTCAAAAAGTACATGTCTCCTGATAGGAACAATCAAAATAGGACGGATGAAGTATTTAAAAGGAAAAAAGGAAAAAATAAAAATCCATCTATGCATTTTAACCTCTATTCCTCCCTCTTTGTTTGTTTTTTCCCACTAACAAAAGAAGCTTCCAACTTCTCCTCCCATACAAACAAAATTATTGAGAATAAATCACATTGAACATAAACAAAATTTGAACAGTTACACATTTATTTTCGCATCACAAGGGCATTGCTTTTTTATGTAATAATAATACGTGTTCCGTTTGTCCTTCAAAGATAGGAGTAGTATTTGTTGAAGTGATTTTTTTAGATAAAAAAAAGGGAAATTTTTAAAAATGGTCCCTCTAGTTTGCATGAGTTCTCATTTTCGTCCCTCTACTATTAATTGTATCAATTTTAACCTTGTAGTTTTCATTCCATCTCAATTTCGTCCTTCTCCCTGACGCCGTCCATGAAACAAACGGAATTGAAGGGCAAAATTGTCATTTTCTCTCACAGAGGGACCAAATTGAAATTTTATGCAAACCAGAGGGATTATTTTTAAAATTTTACATTTTACTTTCGTTTTTTGCAAATAAAATAAAAAAGACCATAAGTAATGTATTTGACAACTGAATTATTTTTTATTGGGTAATCAAACTATATTGAAAATTTTATATTTCATTACACATTAAAAAAATATTAGAAAATGCACAAATCAACCCCTTAGCTAATGTCTTTGTATCATGTTCTTGTAATCTTCTTCTTTTTTCACCCAATAAAAAAAATGTTTAAAATCCGTGTTTATTTGTTATATGAGTGATCTTATGAGTAAGTCCCAAAATAAATACACTTATACTCATATTTTAATGTATTTGATCTCTTAATATTTAATAGTGTTTCATTGCTTAATTAAACACAATTACAAGATTTTTAAACACTATTGAACAACTTTTCTTTTTAATCATGTGACAAAAAAAATAACGATAGTGAAAATTCAATTGAAAAAAAAAATACAAGACCAAGACAATTAACATAAGGGTTATTTTTTGAATTTTCTCATATTTTTTGTGATGTATATAATAAAAACTTTACAAAATTTCAACATATATTTTATTATTCAATATAAAATGAGATGAGAAATATATTATATGTGATGTATTTTAAATTTATTTACAAAAACAAAAGTAAAAAAACAAAAATTATAGAAATAGTCCCTCTAGTTTGCATGAAATCTCAATTTAGTCCCTCTGTGAGGAGAAATGACAATTTTGTCCTCCAATTCCGTTTGTTTCATTAACGCCGTAAGCGAGAGTAAGCCTCATCATTTAGCCCGAAGGCCCACAGCCCGCCCTTAGCCCTCTCGGCCCATCGGGCTTTTACCCGGCCCGAGCCCGAAAATCTCAAAATAGTCCCTCTAGTTTGCATGAAATCTCAATTTAGTCCCTCTGTGAGGAGAAATGACAATTTTGTCCTCCAATTCTGTTTGTTTCATTAACGCCGTAAGCGAGAGTAAGCCTCATCATTTAGCCCGAAGGCTCACGGCCCGCCCTTAGCCCGCCCGGCCCATCGGGCTTTTACCCGGCCCGAGCCCGGAAAACGGGCGGGCTAGCCCAGCCCGTACTTTGTAATGGGCGGGCTTGGGCCTATGAATTTTTAGGCAGCCTGCCCGTGGTACCCGCCCAATAGCCCATGGTTCTGTTCTGTTTTACTGGTTCTGCTCGTTATAGGAGTAATTTCTAACGGCTACTTCTGGTTCTGCCCGTTACTAAAGATCAATGGCTCATATCACACCAACACAGTGATGAACTTTGGCTTGCAACCACACAGGATAAAATTCTTTCTCCAACCCTAGCTATAAATACTCTTTTCTGCTGCGTAGACCAGACGCAAAACTCATCTGCTCTCTCTCGCCTCTCAGATCCAAAAGCAAAACTCATCTGCTCTCTCAGTCTCTCTTGCCTCTCAGATCCAAAAGCTCTCTCAATCTCTCCGCTCCACAGTCCTCCCCTCTTCCTCCCATTGTCTCACACGCAAACAACGATCATCTCTCTTCTCCACGATCTCAACTAAACAACCACAGTCCGCCTCTCCGCCGCCTTGTCTGACGACCTCCTCCGCCGCTCCGCACTCAACTCTCAAGCACTCAACAGTCAACTCTCTCTGATTTCCACTCTTCTCTGCCGATCTGTAACAGATTTTCTTTTTTTCAATTTTATTTGCATTTTCGTACTTATTAGTTGATATTTACAGTATTTACTTGTTATTTAGTCTTTTTTTAGTTAGTATGGCTAGTTATCAAATTCCCGTGAATCTAGGGGAAGAAAATGAGATACTTGAAATTGAATCTATAAGATCACCAACATCTCCCACTTTTTCTACTCTACCCGGTTCATCTTTTGCAAATCCTAAAGAAAAATCTGAAGTGTGGAAGTTTTTTAAACGTGAAAAAATTCTTGTTGATGGTGTTACATTGGATAAAGCCAGACATTATTTATGTGGTAATTTGTTTGCTGGTAGTACAAATGATGGAACTACTCATTTGAAAAGGCACCATCTATCTTGTCTTAAAAAACATGGAAATCAAGTAGACATTAGAACACAAATGCAATTAGGTAAAGACACTGAAGGAAAATTGGCATGTTTTAATTTTGACCAGTCAGTTGCTTGTCGGGAAGTCGTAGATTACATGGTTAGAGCAGAATTTCCTTTTACTTTTGTTGAAAACCATGATTTTACCGGAATGGTACAAAGAGGATTAAATCCCCAATATTGTGGTTTTTCTGCATCAACTGCTAAAAGAGATGTTATGAAACATTTTAAGCAAGGACGTGATAATTTGTTATCTTATTTTAAAAATTATAAAGGAAAAATCTGTTTAACTTCTGATTTGTGGACTTCAAGATCTCATATGGAATTTTTATGCTTAACTACACACTTTATAGAAGAGCAATGGAGATTGAACAAAAAAATAATATCTTTCAAAATGATTGAGACACTACACACTGGTCTTACTATTGCAAATGTTATTCATGAAGAATTGATTGCATGGGGTATTTCTAACAAGATATTTTCAATAACTTTAGATAACGCCACAAATAATGATGTAGCTGTAAAATCTTTAAAAGCATTGCTTGATGTTCCTGTTTGTTCAGTTCTATATGATGTATTTCATGTGCGTTGTTGTGCTCATATTTTAAATTTGGTTGTACAAGATGGTTTAAGTTTGCTAGCTTTTTCTGTTGAAAAAATAAAAAACATCGTGCGCAATATTAATTCTTCTGTTCATAGGTATGAACTCTATTTGAAGTGCTTAAAACATTATGGTTTTAGAAAAAAGAATATTAATTTGGATATGCCTATTAGGTGGAATTCAACTTATGAACTTTTAAGACTTGCTGTTATATACAAAAAGGTACTTTGCAAATTCAAGGTGCTGCAAGAATTGAAACACATACTGAACAAGATTGGCTTGTTGCTGAAATTGTAAGAGATTTCTTTGAAGTTTTTGATAGTTCAACTAGAGTTTTTTGTTGTGTTTATACTCCTACAGTACCTCGTGTTATTATTCAATTAGTTAACATTTGTCTAACTTTTCAAAAAAATTCTGCACTTGATCAATTTCAAGATGTATTAACTGTAATGAGATCAAAATTTGATAAGTATTTTAAAACTTTACCACTTATTTTTTGTTTTGCTATTATCCTAGATCCTTGTTTGAAAATAGATGCATTGGAACAATGGTTGAGAGTACTAAATGACAATGAATCAGAAGTAGTAGATACAATAATTTTGGCAAGGACTAAATTAGTTAATTTATTTGAGCACTATAGAACACAAGTGGAAGTTGTAGATAGGTCACCAATCGTGCAGACCACGAGCCCGGCCACATCGGCAATTGGAGGGGGAGCAATGTCATTGCTTAAAATTAGAAGAATGTCTCATGCTTCTAATGTTAGTGGTGTTGAGTCCGAATTAACACGTTATCTTAACTTACCAGCTATTGAAACTGATGATGATGAACCATTTGATTTATTATCTTGGTGGAGATCACAAGAGTCTAAGTACCTCGTACTCACTGTTATGGCTCGTGATATACTAACAGTTCCGGTTTCTACTGTTGCATCCGAAGCTGCTTTTAGTGTAGGTGGTCGAGTAATTTCTGAAAAGAGGAGCAGTTTAAGCCCAGACACCGTGGAAGCATTGATTTGCTTAAAAGATTGGCAATTGGCAGAGTGGAGATTGCAACAAGCTGAACAAGAGAGAGAACTTGTAGATTTAATGAAAAATCTGAAGATATTAAGGCCGTCATTTATTGAAGAAAGCGATACCGAATCAGTGCCCGAATCACTGGATTGACTGGTATGTGTTTCACTATGCTTGCGCGGCTATCAGATATCGCCAGCTTATGTTGATTTAACATGGCTATGTTTGTAATCAACCTTTAAGCAATACGTGTCATAGTTGGGTTGATCCCCATGTGTTATATCTTCTTTACAAAGAAGGAATTAACAGACATAGTGCTGGTTAACCTTTTGTTTTGTTCCACACAACTTGAATTTGATACCCACACCTCTTGAAGTTTTTGTTGAACAGAATCTTACGGTTGAGATTAGCTGTCCGCTCAAGGGCAAGGGCAATACTATCAAAGACGTTAACTCTGCATCCCCATGAATGCCTCAAGGATGTGGAGATTTTTGGGTTTGTTGATCGAAAGTTTGTGATGTACCTACTTCAGAATGCTATCAATCTTGAGAAGATAACTATCGATCCTTACCATCCATCATTGAAGCATGAAAACACGCACACCAGCTTCGAAAAAAATTACCTTATGGAGGAGTTAAATTAATTATCTTTGTAGTTTGTCTGATGATTATTTATTGGGTTTTTCTTGTTTCGTGGCAGCTTAATTATCTTTGTACTGTTGATTATTTATTGGGTTTTCATTGTATGTGGATTATATATTGTGTACCACGCAATGGTTTTACTGAGCTATTTTAATCATTATTTTTACTGAAACAGTTCCCGAGTCCTCATTTGTGTAAGTTGTGTGGTGGTGTTTTCATTGCAAGAGTGACCTCTTTAGGTGTAATTTGTTTCTTAGGTTCAAGTCATGGTAACATGGTGTAGTGTATTCCAGCCCGCCACATGGCCCGGCCGCCAATTGGCCCAGCCCGCCCGGTTTTTGGCCCTCCAGCTCGCCAATTGGCCCAGCCCGCCTGGCTTTTGGCCCTCCAGCCCGCCAATTGGCCCAGCCCGTGGGCTGGGCTTGGGCTTCAATTTATGTTTGGTCACCCGGCCCGCCCGGCCTGTCAAAAAGAAAAAGCCCGAGCGGCCCAGCCCGTGGGCGGGCTTGGGCAGGGACCTGGCGGCCCAGCCCGGCCCGATGATGACCCTTAAGCGAGAGGGACGAAATTGAGACAGAATGCAAATTATAGGACTAAAAGTAACACAATTGATACTAGAGGGACGAAAATGAAAATTCATGCAAACTAGAGGGACCATTTATAAAAATTTTCCTAAAAAAAAAATGGGGAACTTAATTAGCCATCCTTTTTACCCTACTTATTTAGGTGTTCATCCTAATGTGTTTAAATACTTATCTTTCCATCCTCAAATTCAATTAAATCCTAAACTACCCTTTCTTTCTCCTAATTTTTCAAATCTTTCTATTTTCTTTTTTCTAATTATCTCAATTCTCTCTCCTCTTTCAAACATTTCTCTCACCTAATCTTTTGAATTTCCCCCAATCTTCTCTTTCATATTTTCATTCTCCTAAAATCTAAAAAGAAAACATGACTCTTACAAAAACGAATGTGTAAAAATATGATCAAAACCTGATCGAGATAGATGAACAAAACAAGATCAATTAAAAACATGACAAGGTTGGAAAACATGGCAAATTTCGAGAAGTGTAGGTTTCGATCGAGATAGATGAACAAAACATGATCAAATAAAAACATGACAATATGTGAACATTTCGACAAACATGATAAGTTTGTTACCTACGTACATTACAAAAAACAAGTTCAATTTAAAAACTAAGAACATGAAAAAATTGTTAAAACCATTACTGCCAATTCAGAATAAAAGAATGTTGCATTGAAACTCAAACAATCCCTTTTTATATGCACTGTCGACAAAAAAATTGTACCAATCTACCATTAAACTCAAACAAACCAAAAAAAGATAATAACTTGTAGGGAAAGTCTTCAATACACACCCCTTTAAGGTGTGTACCATATGCACCTATTGTGTGGTTCATATTGTGCCACCTCATAAAAAATTACTTGTAGGACCAGTCATTCATAACATTTTATTTCGTATCGTAACTTTTATACTAAAAATTCGTTACTTTTCAACAATATGGTTCGTAACTTTTTAGCAATAGATTCGTAACATTTTGGGATTCATAACATTTTGGTGTATTTTAATAAGGGTGCATATGATACACACCCAAATAAAAAATGTGTATTGTAGCACTTCCCTAACTTGTATTGCATAATAAACTTTTAAAGTCATGATGAAATTTAAAAAATATGACCGAGCGATCTTCCATACAGATTATGAAAAATAACATATAGCACAAGGAAACGAGAAATGATATAGGTACCGACCATGGAGGAGAGAAAACGTACCGACGGCCGCCGGCGGGCCGTCTCCGGCCACCGGACGGCCGATCCGAGCCGTCCAAAAATTCTAAAAAAAAAAACCGATGGGGCCTACGCAAGGATCAACGGCATCCGAGGTGTGTAGGGTACTTGATCCGAGCACTTTTTTTGTGTGTATATACACGTATATACATATATACAAGAAAAAAGGGTGCTCGGATCAAGTACCTTACACACCTCGGATGCCATTAATTCTCGCGTAGGCCCCATCGGTTTTTTTTTTTAGAATTTTTGGACGGCTCGGATCGGCCGTCCGGTGGCCGGAGACGGCCCGCCGGCGGCCGTCGGTACGTTTTCTCTCCTCCATGGTCGGTACCTATATCATTTCTCAGGAATTTAGGTAAGGAATAAACATAAAAAAATAGAGAGTAAACCCCACCAAGATTTTTGGATGAGTAGTACTTTACACGGTCAAATTTGGTGCCAAAAAATAGGTCGGGTAATCGGGATGACAAATAGAAGAACAGACTTCACTCGGAGGAATGAAAAAACCGATCTGATGTCACCAGAATATTTGGCGACAATTTCTTGAGTAGTATGGCTTGGACAGGGCTAGGATCGTAGGAATACCACCGCTGATTTTGTTCTTCTTCAGCAACCAAACCATCACCGATGCAATCTTGGTTGATTTTGTTGTCCATGGAGAGAGAGAGAGAAAGAGTGAGAGAGGCTGTTCGAAGGGAGGAGAGAGAAGCGGTGGGCATAAAATTTGGTTCCACAGAGAGAGTTTTATGGGCGAGAGAAACCTGAAAATAGGGGCAGATTTGCTTCAATTGGGATTACCCAATCCCTGTAATCGTGGGAACATAATAATGGGTATAAAATATTTATAAATAAATAGCTATATATATACACACACTAGGGGTATAATAGGCCAAGAATACATTTTGAGGATGTGAACATATGTATTCAAACTCCTACGGATGAGCACCTAAATAAGTCTTCTATTTAGGATGCCTATTTAATTTCCTCAAAAAAAATTAGTATTTTTCTTTTAAAAAGTTAGGAGTATTTAAAGATATTTATTTATTTTAGTATAAAAAAATACTAGTACGTAGTAAATTTTTCGGGACGGAAGTGGATTTTTAAGGGCCCTGCTATTCGCAGCCCTCTATTTACTCCCATAACCCGTTAAAAATTTTCAATTATACTCGATAGTTAGTTACCGAAATTGAGATATATTTTCAGCATCCAATTACCGAAATATAATATTTTTTTCAACAGATGTTTACCGAAAAAGCATGTTCGGCAGTTGTTTACCGAAAGTTGAACATATTTTCGACATGTAGTTATCGAAATATAATATTGTTTTCAACAGCAATTTACCGAAATGTTATTTATGATTTTCAACAACCATTTACCGAAATGCAGTGGGCTAAGCGAATAGCGGCGCCCATTTTTTAAACTACAAGTTACACAACCCAGAAAGCAACCGAGATTCTGTCCTGCCCTCTCTCTCCCCCCTCTAAGTTGAGGCCAACAAGAAAAGGGGAGGCTGTGACTGTGAGGAGCGGGTCAGGTAATTGGGTTGTAGACTCTCCAGTAGAGTAGAGTACCCGTCCTGATATCCCATGGACGATGATGTGGTGCAGCGGGTATTCCAAGAAGGAGGTCGAGATTACTATCAACAGCCCTCCACTTCTTCGTCTTCTTCCTCTTCCATCCTCCAATCCCTCCCTCTTCATGTGGTACGCAGATTCCCATATCTTCCAATCTCTCTCCTACTTGTTTCTGCTTCTGGGTTTTCTCCAAATTTCTCAAATGATGTTGTTCGCTTCACCTGGATATGTTCATCTAGGTTTTCCTGCATATTTATGTATCTGTACAAGTTCATTTGTGCTTCACTTGGCAACGAAACTATTATGCATATTCTTTGAGTTTGATCGACAGTGAGTATTATTAACCACTAGGACTTGCTCAGTTGAAATAGAAGATGAGGCTTATTAGGTTTAAATTTTTCAAGGGTGGACAAATAGACACTCACTACCGTCGGTAACCCATAACTACACGTGCTCTAGGAATTACTTGTAGTTCACGTGTTTTGAGTCCAAAATCCAAAAAGACAGAAAAAATATAAGACAATTATTCTTGCTTATGTATGCATGTTTGTTTATCTAGGTTTTCTTGTGCATGTATATAGGTACGGTTCGTTTGGACGTTCTTTGAGATTGACAATGACTAGTTACTTGCATTCCATGGAATTGGGTTTTAAACTTTTGATTTATTGTTCTATGATATGCTGTTTTAGTTGTTTAACTGTGGTGGTTTTTCTGGGGAATCCTGCAGTCCTTCGATCATGGGTATTACTTGTTGGTAAAATCTATTCAAGAACTACGAGAAAAGAAGGAAGGTCTTGTAACTGTTGGCATTGGTGGTCCAAGTGGATCTGGTAAAACAAGGTATACCTGCACGTCATAGCTTACTTTTGTAATCTGATTTCTGTTTTGTTTAACAAATCTTTGTTCGACTTATCTTTTATGTTTTGCTTTTTGGTTGGACTGAAACAAGGGTGTTCTTATGCATCTGGTACTTTTTCCCCAACTAATTGTAAATGAATCACATGAATTTCATGCTCCTCAGCTTAGCAGAGAAGGTTGCATCTGTGATTGGGTGTAATTTTGTATCGATGGAGAACTATCGCGTTGGGGTGGATGATGGGAACGATTTGGATTCCATAGATTTTGATACTTTAGTTCAAAATCTTCAGGTATAAAGCTCCTTCCATTTCTTGTCTTCTAGCTGAAGTAAAATTTACTTGGTTGGATGCCATCATGGATAAATATCTTCGCTCAGTTCTGGAAATATAGCACCTCTCCTAGTAGTTGTGAAAATTGTAATGGCTTGGGAGTTGCACCTTGTAGCTTGAAAGATTTTCTTTGACTTCATTCTTTTCTAACCCCTAAAATTAAAATTAGCAAATTCATGTCACCCCTCGTATGTGAGCCTTATCTTATGTTTGGGCGGGGTATGTTGGTAAAACTTTACGTAACTTTGAATGTGAGTCCGAACGCTAATACATCATATAGATAAGAGTAATTTCCTTGTATTCACTCATTTTAAACAGGCTCTTGTGTGGAAATAGGATCTGATAAATGGTAAAGATACAATGACCCCGGTGTTTGATTTCCAAGAAAAGAGACGTGTTGGTTCTAAAGCAATAAAGAGCTTTTCGTCTGGGGTGGTAAGTATCCATGTAATGTTTCTCAAGATCAACCCCAACCCCATCTTAATTTTTTTCCCTCTAATTTTGTGCTATGTAGGTAATAGTCGATGGTACCTATGCTCTTCATGCAAGACTGAGGTCCTTGCTAGATATTCGTGTGGCAGTGGTAATATGCTGTTCTGACTTTTTAACATTATGTCACTGTTTGGACAAAATTTTCTGAGTTATCTAGAAAAGGATAATGTTTTAATGGGAAGTATGTGTTATAGGTTTTATTGGATGAGGGCATATATTCAGAATGTCTTTATGAGAAAATATGCATTACAAATTTAATTTTTTAATTTTTTGTGGATCAGGTTGGTGGCGTTCATTTTAGTCTTCTATCCAAAGTTCAATATGATATTGGAGATTCTTGTTCGTTGGACTACCTTATCGACAGTATTTTCCCATTGTTTAGAAAGCACATCGAGCCGGACCTTCATCATGCTCAGGTTTTTGTTTGAATATCCTGGCCTCCTAAATTGCCAGCTGAGTTTTGATGTGATGCATTATCCTGCAGATCAGAATTAATAACAGCTTTGTTTCATCATTTAGAGAGCCAATCTACAAGCTCAAATGCAAAAGTGAGGTTCGTAAGTATTCTGTACATGCAAAATCATAAATGGCTCATCCCGATATTCAGTTGTAGAACCTGCTTTTCATTAAAGCTTATTCTGTTTCCTCGTCCTCATTCTCCTCTTTCCTTGAACTCGTCCGTGGAAGCTTGACAAAGCTTGCATCTATATCATTGTAGTGCAGTGAGATTTTACTTTACCACCGAAGATATTACTTTTCCACTTCACTAGTTTTTTCCTTGTTCCCACAAAAAGTTTGTCGCTACTTTGTGTATATGAGCTACTACTACAGATTTCTCTCTATCTATGTACACACTTTTTAACCTTGAGGACATTAGCGGAAGGATTAGTTCATGCCATCTAAAATGTTATCAACCTGGGGTGACACTGTTATGTTGGTCGCTCTATTTATTTGTTAGATTTGAATGATTCTGGAATTTAAATGTGTTTTGGTCCTTGGAAGGAATTGCACTTGATCGTTAGTTATTGGAAGTTAAGTTGGATGACAATTGGCTTTAGGAAGCCAAATCTATTGGCTGTTTGCCTTAAGGTTGTGGATGACATGGAGCTCACAATAGTCCAGCTAAAGAAAAGACTTGTACATGCATTTTGGACCATTTGCTTGTCTGTGCAGTATTCCTTTTACTTAAAAGAAAGAAAAAAAATGTCAGCTAAAAATTAGAGGGGATCATGGAGTATATTCTCCTCAGTGGACAAACCAGGGTGCAATTGCTTCTTCGCATCTTTTTTGTTTGCACTTGAAGGTTGGCAAACGATAAGGTTGATATTACATAGACTTTATATTAGAAGTTACCTTTTCATGAAGGTAACAGAATAGATTTTGCAGAAAAGGGTTATACGAATGAGGTTAAATACAGGGAATACATCTTGAACCATAGATGGTGATGTCAAAAGAGATTGGATCAGTGGAACAAAGGGGTGTCTACTACTTTAACAGGGTGCAGTAAGTTGAAAAATGAGCATAACTTACATTAAAGTTGGAAAACCTTGTGGGACCTATTGCCCTTTAGGTGTAATGTAACAAGCTGAAATAAATCTTTGGTTACAGTGCCACAAGTCAAAAACTACGATTTTTTTTTGCTTTTCTGTTGTATTATAATTTATAACTATGCGATCTTGTGAATTGAGTTGATCTGCTAATGTTGCTACAAGGTTTGTTATACGTTATTGCTTTGATTTCCGTATTTCTAATTATGTACTGGAATCTATGTTGTGTATCTTGTTCTCCTATGATTCATTGTTTCATTTAGTTAAAACTCAATCAGTTAGTTGGCATTCACTGCTCCGTTGATGTTCTTCCCTGTTTCTTCGAAAATTCATGAACTTTGTTAACGTACATCTTATGACTTCGTAGCAGTCGCCGAATGGAGATCCTTCAGCTAGTACTTTTCATGGAAAAGAAGCGATGATGGATAAGTTAGTTCTTGGCCTTTCTTTTTCCGTTGCTTACATTATTTTGCACAAGAATACCAACAGAACAGCCAGATGGCCTTGTATTTTCTTTCAGTTTTATTGAGATGTACTTGAGGCCTCCTTCTGCTAGTGAAGAAGCACGTATAAATGATTGGATTAAGGTGCGGCAATCTGGTATCAGATACTATTTATCACTAGGTGACCAGAGGATTGTTGACAGACATTACATTATCCGGCCCAAAGCTGAGTTTGAGGTGAGAAAGATTGACAAATTAGTACGTATATTTATTTTGTTAGCTATAAGGAATAAATTCCTTGTGCGATCTTTACTGCCAACCAAATGAGTTTAGACTTTCCCATGCGGATATATACTTCTCCAGCATAGGACTTTCCATTGCAGATATATAAGTCTCCAGCATAGATGTAAGAGCCACCATTGTTTTAGACACCTCTTTTGCGAATGGAGTGTTTACGTAACAAGTAACTTCAGATCTGTTTCGTTGTTTGTTGCATATTTCTTAAGCTCATTGACTTTGGATGGTTCTTCTCACCCTCTCCTTTTACAACTGGGACAGGTTGGGCGGATGACCCTAGGTGGGTTGCTTGCTTTGGGGTACATTGTTGTAGTCAGTTATAAACGGGCATCTACGTCAGTTAGCAACGGCAATGTTTCAGTGTCCCTGGAAACAATTGATTCTCTGGGCGAGACGTACATGGTGCTGAGGGGCACAAATCGGAAAGTATGAACAATTACCTTTGCTAGAATTTTTTTTGTGGTTTGGCATTGGATATTGTTATTCAGAACCTCAAAAAGAAAATTGTTCTTATTGACGTGGTAGAAGATAGAGGGCTGGACTGTTCCCATGATATGCACGCACTACTTTTCTTTTTCATGATATCTTTATTCTTTTTGTCGTTTCCGGTATTGGTAGGATGTAGTGTACTATCCTTATGTATTTACCTACATGGGAGTTTTATTTTACTTCTGGGAGGTGGCGGAGAGGAGAAAGGATTGGGCATAAGGGCCAAGGTTGAGGTTACTGTGTTGAGCAACTTAAAACTCTACACTGAGAAGTAGTTCATGCTATGCTTATGACCTCCAGAAAACTTCATCAGTGCCCGAATAGTTTAACAGTAGTAATTGGAGATTATGCTTCCATTTTAACCTTTATTCCTTCAGGTTTTCTTGTATCCTCCCTTTGCTACAATTACCACAGACATGTTTTTCTCTGTATAGGTGAATATTTTCAAGAGTGTTAGAAGTTAGAACTAAGAGCATCCCCAATGGGGATGTAAAACTGGGTTCTATACTTATAATAGAACCTGGATGCAAAAAAAACCCCTCCAATGGGGATGTAAAATAGCAGAAATCTGGATGTAAAATGGCATAGATGGAAAGGGAGATGTATATTTCCATCCCGTTTTGGCTACAGCTATAAATTACAGGTCATCAAACATCATCAAATCCAACTGCAATACCAGAAAAAATGGACGACCGGAATTACCTGTATTTGCCGGATAGTTGGCCGGAATTTGTTCCTCGTCGCCGGTTTCTGCAAATATTCGTCGGAGTGACCAAAAAATGCCGGAATCGAGAGAGAGAGAGAGAGAGAGAGAGAGAGAGAGAGAGAGAGAGAGCTGATGAGAGACAGAGATATCAACGGGAACAGTCGGTGATCATCAACATAGGGGAGTTAGGGTTTTATCTCGGTATTCAACGGGAACAGTCGGTGAGAGACAGAGATATCAACGAGAGAGAGAGAGAGAGAGAGAGAGAGAGAGAGAGGGGGGGAGGGGGGTTTCATCTCCTTTGGTTCGGAGAGAGAGAGAGAGAGAGAGAGAGGGGGGTGGGTTTCCACGGACAGGTTCTCGTAGAGAGAGAGAGAGAGAGAGAGAGAGAGAGAGAGAGAGAGAGAGAGAGAGAGAGAGAGAGAGGGGAATTTTAGAAAAAAAAATGGGACAGAAGTAATTTTTTTTTTTTCGGAAATTTTTTTTTTAAGTCCTTGATTATTGGATACCAAAATTATTTTTCAACGGAAGTAATACTTGAATTAGGGTTGAGAAAATTGAGGAAAATTAAGGAGAGGAAAACTTAGTTAATTATCCATCCTTTTTTTACATCTCACAATTGGATAGGGGTGGGTTCTATTTTACATTCAACTAACTTTTAACCACTTTTTACATCTAAAATAACTATCCATCCACTTCTAAAATACATCCCCATTGGGGATGCTCTAAAGCTTCTTGCTTCTCATGAACAACTTTATTCCTCGTATAAAATTATTGCTGTATTACAGAATGTGTAAGGACTTAATCTGTTGACAATTGTGTAAGCATTAATGGCACATATTTTTCGACTTTTTGTTTTTTTTATGAATGCTAATATTTAGTCATTTTTCCTTGTCTCAGGAAAGATATTGGGTCTTAACTTTTGCTTTGTGTTGATTATGCTTCTTTGGTGTAGACGGTTGGAGCAGAGGCCTCAAGGATGGGTATATGTGGACCATGGATCACAAAATCATACCTTGAAATGATTCTCGAAACAAAAGGTTGGGGTAAATGGCATTCGTTATTATTTGTTATGCATTCTGAATTCTTTGCAATTGTCTGGTTTCTGTCTTACATGTCACTCATTTCTGTTTCAATTAATCCATCTCACTTCCAGGTGTACCACGCATCAATACGCCCCCACTTACGTCAAATGCTTCTTCAACTAGTAATCAAGAACAGTTGATTGCTGCACCAAAGCCTCTTCGAATTACTCCAAACCTTGTTAACCGGCTTGAGGATTTATCTCAGCCATGGACTCGATCCCCAACAAAATCCAAAATGGAACCAGTACTAGCAACTTGGAATTTCATCTCATCAGATCCTCCCCTCGCCGAGGGCTCTGTCATTGGTATGTTTTTTTCACCAGTTGAAATAAAAAAAAATTTAACTGACCAGTATCAGTGTTATTGTTAAGTGAACCCTGCCTTGGGTTACCTTTTTTTGTCAATTCGTCTCATGAAACAAAAAGCAGATCCTTCTTTCAGGGATTCCCTGCACCTTGCTCCAATGCCTGATTCATATGACTTGGATAGGGGATTACTTCTTGCTGTTCAAGCAATACAGGTGAGGATTGTTAGAAACTTTGGGAGGAATTTTTTCCGAATGTTACCAATTAAGATTTAAATTTAGTTGACTACGCCTTTTCATTTCAGGCTGTGTTGGAAAATAAAGGTCTTCCAGTTATTGTTGGAATTGGTAAGACCACCTCCATCTTCCCCCGTCCCTAAAATCACCGCAACCCTAAAGAATTATTTTTTTACAAGTGTAGCCATAAATTAGTTTTGGAAGAAGGACCTGGGTTTCCAAGTGCATAAAACAATTAATTATGTTACTATGATGTTTCATATGGTATTATAGTTAACAATATACAAATATATATTGGTATAATCAACACCGTGCTTCCATTTCTTCAATTGTCATATTCCTTTTCTTAAATAAAGGGAAGGGCCGTTGACCTATATCGTATTCTAAAACTACTCTAAATTAGTTTTCCGCTCGGCATCTGGGGCCAAGCTCAGCATGCAAGATTGTTTTAGTTCATCATATATGATGTGAACATTTGTTTTGTATATCCAAACACCAAATGGTTCCTTCAGGAGTAGTTTTCTTTTATTTTGTTTTGGTGAGAGTCATCACAATCTTCCGTTTCTATCATAGATACTAGATACTTTTATACTTTCCAAGGGTCTCTCACAATATAGTGGTCGGAGAGATGGAATTATTATGTGTATTTTGGTGGTCTTTATTTTTGGGTGACAACCATGGTGGTTAAAATCTTACGATAACATGGCTGTCAAAAACTATATGTATCCCCAAGGCGGACACACATAGAGTCAAGTGGGTTCACTTGACCCCACTGACGTGGCAGTCTCCCATAGGGTAGGTTATAGTTTTCTGGAAATTTTATAGATTTGCCCCATGTAATCATGTATTCTTGCCCCAAAGAGTTGGCAAAATAAAAACTCTTGCCCTTAACGATTCTGGTTGTTTGTCTCTTTCTATAACACACTCTCTCTCAAAAAAAAAAAAAAAAATTAAACCCAGCAATACTGGTTTTCTTCTTTGAAAATTTGAATGGAAATCCTCTCCCCCTCTGTTGTCCAACCAAGAACAGAAGAGGATTGTAGACAAAAAAAGAGCAAGAATCAATTTTATGAAGCTCTGTCTCTTGCCATTGAGAAGGGAACTTCAATTAATATGTACGGTCATACCATTGCTACCCAGTCCAAAGGTCTAGCAGAATTTTCGAATCAATAACCCTCTACAATGGCACAAAACTAGCTTTCACAACACTATTAATTAAATAAAATTATATGTAAATTTTTGTAGTTATTCACAAATCAAAGTTGTGAGAAATATTTTTGATAGCTTTCAAATGAGGCTATTATGATGGTTCTACACTATGAACAATTGATTGTTAACACAATTATATGTTATGAATAGATAGCTACTTAACTATTTTTTGTTTGGCATTTCCGTATAATTTTTTTTGGGGTCAATTGTGAAATTATGTGTTATGAATAGATATCTATAATTTACGATTTCAGTGTATGTTTTTCGAAAAAATTTAGTAAAAAATAATGTCATATATAGTAGGTAATTGACCCCACTGTCACTAATTCTTGGTTCTACCCCTGCATATCCCACCTCGTATCTTTTTTGAATAAAAATCCTAAGATACGAATTACGATGGCATTTTCTTCAATGCATTTGCGTATCCTATGATTACTTATTTAACAAAAATTATACCATATTTTAAGAAGCGGAACTCCGAATGCGTTCTAAATCCTTTGATCTAATTGTGGCAACATTGAAACCATTCAAGGAAAACCATAACTCAATCCATTAGAGCTCGAATAGAAGGAAATGTGTAATTTGATCTTGTTTTGCATGAATCAGATTAGGCTTTCTTCTCTTCCCTTAACCATTGAAAACCGACCCCACTTGGGAGACTTGGAATTTTTCATCCTAAAAATTTGTTCTTTTTATATAGAAAACACTTATTTTTCATATGTACTGCAGATTTTTACATTGTAATTAGGTATGACTCTTTTAATTGTATATTAGCTTCTGTTAATGTATCTTACAATGCACAATACGTCTCCCAATACAATTGATAAGAGGAAAAAAAACGATACATGATATATATCCCGATTTGAAAATACTGGTGACAACTGACTTCTCTCCTATTTTATTTGCCACAATTCAGAAGCATACAACAGCACCACAATGCTTCTTTCTTTCTTTTTTTGTATATTATACAGCTTTACCAACTCATTTTACATTGAATTTAGCTAAAAGAGATGTAGAAACTAACAGGCCAGCGAACGTTGTGCTCTACAACTGACTTTATCATCATCCACTTATAGTATAACTTGAATGAATTGTGAGTTCTGCTCTCTCTATATCAACCAAAAAGCCTTCCCAGCCTCTGCAAATTATCCTGTGAAAAATAAATCCAACGATGTTTTATGGTCCTACCGGAGATTATTGTTTATTGTTCATCAAAATGTGGTCTTGTTGATAGGTCATGATGGGTCAGTTTGAATTTGTTACTTCTAATCTCTTTTTATTTTTCTATATTGGAGGTAATGTGCTGGTGTGGTGTGACTAGTGATTCTGTGCTATTTTTCCATATCACTATTCACTTGACATTTTGGTTCGCATGTTAGTGTTTGAATAGCTTGTTTTGTAACTCAATAGCATCAAATGTGATTACATTGCAAAGCTCCAAATGTGTTCAATAGCAGTTCAGTTTGAGCTTATACAGTGTCCCTTATGTTTCCCTCCTCCCTTTTTGTTTTTATAGGAGGTCCAAGCGGATCTGGAAAAACTAGTTTGGCTCGTAAAATGGCAAATATTGTTGGTTGTGAAGTCATTTCCCTTGAAAGTTATTACAAATCTGAGCAAGTGAAGGACTTTAAGTATGATGAGTTTAGCTCTCTTGATCTACAGTTGCTTTCGAAGGTAAGACACTGATAACATATTTTTTGTTTAGCTTTCTAAGCGGGGTTGTAAAATTTGTTTGAATAAAATGGTCACTTTTATGTTAATTTGGAAACTAGTAGTTCAGTAAATATATCAGAAATTTGATGAAATGAGAGGTTTATCATTGACTAAATGGTGTGGATTGTTCAATCTACTTTCTAGAGGCAAATGGCCAATACTCTATTGTCAACAAACAAAATTCTGCTTAGTTCATTACATATTCTTTTTGGTCATGGTTACTTCGAGGAGCTTTAGAAGTATTAGTTACTCCAAAAGTTTGGTAATTAGTACGCATGCATGATGGAATAAATCATTAGTCTAATGGTATGCAAGGAAATTCAGTTGTATGGTTTGTACTGTGGTAATTGATTTGTGAAACAAAGCTGTACCATATGATGTTGGTAAAACTTCAACCACTGGTTTTTGTACGGAAGTACATTTAGATATATAAGGAAGCAAATCAGTTTTCTTAGAATTATATCAACTAAATAAGCACCACAACAGAAAGGAGGATCAGCAAGGAAGTGAATTGAAAAACGTGGAAATAAATGAACACATTTATCTCATGTTTTTTCTAAACCCGTGCATATAACGTTTAAAGACATCTAGACCCTTCCTAATCATGAATATGTTTTTCTCAACTTTTTGTATTCATAATTAGAACATTTAGAAAAAATGTGTAAGGATTAGGTGTGTTTATGAGGGAGAGAGAGAACACCAATTAAGTTTTTCCTTTTGAGTTTTTTATTATCGCATAGGTGCATCCATAATAGAAAGTGTTCAAACAAAACCTAAAATAAGATTACAAAATGTGATGTTCAAAAATAAAAAAAATTGGGTGTTCAAATGACCACCCATGCTTACATGTGGAGCTGCCTATGTACCACTCTGTATTATTATATGGATTTTATATAGTTTACTCTTTATGCTATTTCTCGTGGTGGGAATGAAGGTATTGGTTAAAACATGGTTTTGTTTCTGCTAAGGGTCAGATAATTGTGTTGAGACCCGAATAGCAATTGATGGATTTGCCAATGTTGCGGGAGTTGAGATTTTGAAGCTTTTCAACATTGAAATGCTATGCTTTTGGTTGATATTACTGCAAGTCATAATTATAAATTCTTCTCTCTCCCTCTTTCCCCTGCTTTTCTTTGAGAGACCTCTCTTTCCTGTCAGTAGTCTGTTTTTGAATGTGAAAGACCTTTCTGGTGTCCATGTGCCTTTCTTGACTCGATCTTGCTCCCATTCGCCCAAGACGTGGTAGTAAATCAAGTATCCAATAAATTTATATTCCTTAGAGATTTTTGTGGAGTGCCTTTGTTTTTACTTTCCCACAACCTGTTAGTTAACTTTATACCGTGCTACGGTATCTTGTTGAATTCCCTTGATTTACATTATTTTTTGTAGCGAATCTTATTCATATCTCTACTCTGTGACATTGTTAGCAACTACCCTGGTCGACTTTCTAAGTTTTAAAGCCTTGAAGTAGGGAATGATCTAATTATAAGGTTTATATTGTATTCAGCAGGAATGCTATTGAACAAAAATGAGACCTTATGTTTTCGCTGTAGTAAGCTATATTTGTTGGTGTTCACCGTTCTCACCCCCAAAGAAAAAAATGGAAAGGAAGAGAAAAGGGAAGATGGTTTTTGACAATATCTTGTGTTTATGGTTGCTTGCAGAATATTGATGACATAAGGAACTTCCGAAGAACAAAAGTTCCTATATTTGACCTGGAAACTGGCACAAGGAGTGGGTTCAAAGAACTTGAAGTTTCTGAAGATTGTGGAGTGGTATATTATGCATTTGGTTAAATGATGCTCCTTATGACTCTACATATGCAAATGTCAGCGAAAAGGTTTAATAAATTTACAAAAGAAAACGCCTCTTATCTCGAGGTCATTGGGGCACACCTAAGTCTGTAATGTTGTTTTAGTCTGTGAAAACATGAATGATAAAGTTACCGCTCTCAACAATCAATATGGTAGTGGGCAATAGATCCTATGTTCGAACTTCATCGTCTAACCTCGTAGTTGAAATTTTGAAATATTAGCATTTGTTTGGCCAGCTTATGGAGGAGACTGGTTGTACATGAGGGGGTGTATTGAGAAAATGAATGATAAAGATTTTCTTCTCTCTGACAACTTAAGCTTTCAGATTAGTTGATGGTTAACAATCAAGTATATTTGAGACGGAAATTGTGAGTGATTCCACCATAGTCACAGCTAAGCTTGATATGTGCCTAGTCTTCTTTATGTATCTACTGAAATGATGACGATTGTCTGTGGCTTAGTATATATCCTAATTACTTTCTCTGTTTAATTTGACCAGGTCATTTTTGAAGGGGTTTATGCTTTGCACCCTGATATCAGAAACTCACTGGATTTGTGGATTGCTGTTGTAAGGATGAATTACACGTCATTCATTAGGCTTTGCACCCTGTTGTGATAAACTTTTTCATGTTATTTTTTCAGTTTCTTTTGGATTAGCAAAAATACATGATATGAGGTAACTGGCATTTTGAAAACAGGTTGGAGGTGTTCATTCACATCTTATTTCTCGCGTTCAAAGGGACAAAAGTAGAGTTGGGTGCTTTATGTCCCAAAATGAAGTCATGACAACGGTGTTTCCAATGTTCCAGCAGCACATTGAACCGCATCTTGTTCATGCACATGTGAGTGGAAAACCACTTGAAGCTTAATTGGTGTACAATGTATTGTTTCATGTTCTTCTCTTATCTGCAAGATAAACTATTTCTCGATGCTATTATTCTGAGAAATGTCCTACGAGTTTCCATGGCCTTCGGATATTTACCTTTGTGAACTTTTTTCTTGAGTCGGATCTCTTTCAATTTTATGATCAGCAATTCAAAAGTCCCGTAAATTTTGTCTAACTTTTACTTTTGAACGCAAGGATTAGTTTGGTTTATTTGTGAGAATTGAACCAGTATCATTTTGACATTGTAACAGCATATAGAACCCTTAAGAATTGCAAACAAGAGCATATTGCATTGGATATTTTCATACCACACACGCCCATGCTGTCTTAATATTGTTCTTTATTGGAATTAAATATAATCCCTTGGAAGTAACACCATTGCCCTGTTGTCCTATTTGTTAATGTTGATTGCAATTTGGAGACAAGTGTGGTGCTGCAACTGTTTTGAATATTCTTGCAGCTCAAAATTCGTAATGACTTTGATCCTGTGCTTTCCCCTGAGAGCTCATTATTTGTGTTGAAAAGTAACAAGCAAGTAAGTCTTATTTGTAGTGCTTCCGTTAAGAACTGATGTAAATTAATTTTTCTCGACATATTTTTCTGATTCTTTCAGTAACAGGTGGCATATCAAGAGATTTTAAGAATCCTTGATCCTGCGAAGATATGCAGTTCTGTTCAGAATTTTATTGATATTTACTTTAGGCTTCCTGGTATACCTGCTAATGGCCAGTTAGCTGAGAGTGACTGCATAAGAGTCAGAATATGCGAGGGAAGATTTGCTTTGCTGATACGAGAGGTTTGTGGTGTATTTTATTCTCGGATTTTGTTTTCGTCTTACGATAACTGGTGCACATATTCGGTTGAAATGTGTTTGCAGCCCATAAGAGAAGGAAATTTCATTATTCAGCCGAAAGTGGATTTTGATATCAGTATTTGTACAGTTGCTGGCCTCCTTAACCTTGGGTAAGCAACATAGTGAAACTTTGAGGGCTGATTTCATCGTTTTTGTTTATGATTTTTTGTTTTTTGGGGACCTTCCTTTAGTTTAAGTCTTAACATCCATAAGGGGAATTTTACTATGTTGGCATGTTCTCTGTATAATTTTTATGACTAGTTTCTCTTGTGGGTTGTGACACACTTGAAATTATGGAAAGATCTTGAGCAAGTTAAAAGTGGTTTCCTCATTTCCTGATGCATAAAGAAAGATGTTTAGGCCACATAACATTGTTTCTAAGGGAAGATTTCTGTTACTGCTTGGTGTCTTTCCTTATTTTCTGGCATACACCGTGGGATTAAGATTTAGAAGATTTTGTTCTCCTCCTTCATTAGTTGGAACTACAGCTGATATGCAAGTGTTGTTTTATTCTTGTTTCTTAAGAAAAGGCATTTTGTACGTTGAGCTACATTAGTATAAACACTGAGAACAAGGGAGAATAGAGTGCTACTTCTACTCTCTGTGTGTGTGTGTGCGTGTGCGTGTGCGCGCTCGCGCGCATTCTTCTTCTTTTAGTTTCTTCTCTTCTGATTTATACCGAATTTAACTTGGTCATAGCAATATCCTCTTGAGTTCATTTGTGTTCTGTATAACCATTAGTAATTGCTTTTCTTCTTCTTCTTTTCCACTTGGAAAAAGTGCCTATTTTTCTGACTTTGTCGTTCGGGCTTGAATATTTTTGCTCTGGTGCAATACTAGTGTCTTTCAATGGCTACACCAGCCATGTCTGCAGTTAGGAATTACTTGATGTCCTTCGGACTCCGAAGTGGGTTATCAGTGTGAGCATGGGCAATCTTGTTTGACTCCTAATTTGCCTGCTTGTCCACCAGGACCTATTGTCCATCTGCATCTGCATCTGCTCATGAAGTCCCAGCAATATTCAAGTAGGGTTTTTTTTAGATTGGCGATATGCAAGTAGGTTTTTGTAGAAGTGAGTGGGAGCCCCATCAAGTCTCACGTTGACTCTCTCTACTTCTTCCTTGTTGTGTCACAGCTGTCAGCTCCATGAGGTTTCCTCATATTTCAACTTCCAGACTTGAACTAATAGGAATGCGGCAATAGTGCTGATAACCCATAGGTCTTTTCCAGAGCGGAACACACCAAAAGACTTCTGATCATTGGTTGCCCTTCAAACTTCCATCGGATTGATCTTTTGTTTACATGCACCTTCAAAGACCCCACATAATCAGTCTAGTGTTTCTTGCTCTTCTAGGAGATAATGAAATAAAAGCTTCAGCAACTTCTTCAGCATATCCATCCAATTCTGTTAATAATAATCTGAACATCATAATTATGTTAATTACTGAAAAAATAATTATTTGCGGTAGTCTGGATATTCAATAAAACAAAGGAAATATGACCTTCGAAGGTGTTAGAACTTAGAAGTAGTAGAGGAATGATCTTGAGATTTTGACTGATCCAGTCTCTTCTATTGGTACTTCGGTCCTTCCCTTTGATTCCTCTTTTGTTTTTGCCATAGTTTCACTTTGTTTCATAATTATCCCTTTGTCATCGATCCTTAGTTACCTCTTCACATTTTAGCCGGGAATCGCATGTAAGATATTGTTGGAACTTGTCTTGTGTGTTTAATTATCACCTCAATAACTAGTATATGAGCCTTGACGGTGTCACCACTCATTGCCAATTGATTCTGACTTCTGAGCTGAATGCTTTATTAACAATGCCAGGTGTTTGTCTTTAGCTGTCCTTGAGCCAAGGCCACCATCCTTCAACCAGATGGGGTTTATTTTTATTTTTGTGTGTGCTTGTTTTCAAGAATGTATTGATCGTGAAAAAGAGGAACAGTAGGGTACTTAGCCAAATCAGCAGTGAGAGGAATAGCACGTTGAAGGCTTAGATTGGTTGCCACCTTCTAGGAATATTGGGAGAGACAGACAGCTTGGATTTTTGGAAGTTAAATGCTGGCCAGAAGCTTCAGAATACTCTTTGAGATCCATCATTACATTATAGCAGATTCACTAGCCTTGGCAAAAGATAATCTCATAAGAGAGGTGAAGGCGGCCAATTTTTAGATACTTTGATTCCTTTTCAATTTCTAAACAAAGGAAGTATTTCCATGCAGAGAACAAATGAATAGGGTGACAGGGTCGTCGCCTTCAGGCCCCTGCCAGGGGTTAACATAACCTTTGTCAAAGTAAATTTTGAAAACCACTTCCCTTGACCTATATTTTCCCGCAGGGTGCGGGCAATTTCTTGGCAAACGGTAATCTTATGATAGGTCCAGGGTATCAAACTAGTCTGAAAGGTGCTAACAAGTTTGTCCAACATAGGTCTCAATCAATTGATAATAATCTGCCACTTAAAAGGGGTACGCGTGTTGTTTTGCAAAGATGGCGAAGTAAGAGGTAAGGTCCACTACCTGAAGATTTGATATCATGAATCATGATATATCTTATGGAGCATGCACTTATGCAGGTAGATGTTAGTTCTAATATTTGGGGTTGTCAACGGTTGTAGGTGATGTACATGTATTTATTTGGTGGCAAGTGCCGTGACAGCAATATGTAGGTTTTTTCATGGGAGAGGTCATGCTGGTCATGGTGGATGGCTTTCCATGTTTGATAGAAGTTTGTTAGAGCTTGTCCCACATTGGTTAATTATAACCTCCAAACCAAGTATTATATGAACCTAGGTGGCCATTCCACTCATTGAATTAATTTGAGTTGGATGCTTTACCATGGTATCAGAGCTAGGCTTTTGGACAAGACTCTCTTGATTAATTGCCCCATTGTTTGTGTTATAAGTGCACCTTGTTTCTTTATGATCCCATTGTTATGGATCCTTTGTTTACTTCTCCACGTGCGGGTCAGGAGTTACACAGGCGGGGGAGTGTTAGAGCTTGTCCTACATTGGTTAATTATACCCTCCAAACCTAGTGTATGAGTTTGGGCAACCTCTCTACTCATTGCCAAATGGTTTTGAGTTGGATGCTTTGACAAGGTTGTTAGGTTTGGTGTGAGTAATTTCCTCATTTTCTAGTTTGCTTTTTTCTCTGCTCTTTTAATCTCAAACCTGTATGTCATAACCCCTTAAAGTGTGGTGCTTAATTATTCATATTACATGCTACATTTTTATACAGTTTCAGAATGCCTTTTTGCCCCTTCAGTTTTCTCTCACCCTTTCTATGCAGCTGATGTGGATATCTTGCAGACGTAGTCTTATTGCTTTGCATGGTATTTCTTTTATTTTCTCCATTTCAGGTATAAAGCTGTGGCTTACATTGAAGCATCTGCATATATCTACCAAGATGGAAAGGTTTGTTATTTTAATGGCATATCTTTTTGTTAGAAAAGTTTAATTGTTCAGGTACGTCCGTTTGTGCGTGAGATGAGCTTTTTGTACACATTTGTAATTTTTCTGGTAAAACTCTTTCAGCGAATACAATAACAGCTGCTTACTCTTGTAATGATGTATAGAAGTTCTGAATCGACTTATGTTCTGAATCGACTTAGGTAGTGAGCAGCAGTGTAGGATCAAATCCCAACGACATTCAGTCTTTTCTTTTTTATATTATATGTATGAAGGAAAGTCTTTTTTAAAGACTATATAAATATCTTGGCCCATGGGTCCTGGCACAAGGTTAGAATTCTAGCTCTTCTAGAGTGGTATCTCACTAATGGCTCACCACCCCCACCCCCACCACACACACACCCCCCAGCCATGGTGATAAGAGTGTCAAGGTAGGGTTCCGCCGGCTTATTCCTGTTACGTGAGTCGAGTCGGGTAAGTATCCGGTTTGTGTAAATTCTTTCTTGATCTGGTTGTTAAAAACTCTCTTGATTCTGAAGCATTGCCCTTTGCATTATCTATGTGATCGTCAACATTGTTATAGAGGTCCATGTCGTAAATTTTGCTATCAAATTTGTTTCTTCATTTAGTATTATTATTAATTTTTTTTAGTATTATTATTAACTTTTTTTGGTTTGTTAGTTAGCGTCTGAAATGCATATTAAACTATAGCAATTGTCATGTTTCCAGATATTGGTTGAGGTTGATCATATACAAGATGTCTCAAATCCTTACCTACAAATCAAAGGGGTTGACAAAGAGGCTGTGGCTGCTGCTGGTTCAACACTTAAGCTTGATGATTCTTACACTACTAAGGTGTGTTTGGCCTGTTTATGCATATATTCCACTCATGCGTGATTTAGTATTTGAGTCTATCATGTTAATTGAGCCAGAATTGATGTCTGACCCTTATGCTGTCTTGTCAGAGCTACCTTCAAATAATTCAGGAAAGATTACCAGTACTAGAAAGGAGTTCCAGTGGGATTCATACTCAGCAAGCTGCAAGACTGCAGGAACTTGTCCAATTGATACAATCTCAGGTACATAACATGCATCTGCAAAATAGGTTATTCGTTGAATGCAAAACCGCTTCGTAGAATCCTGGAACATTCTCGACCTTCAAAATGCAAAAGTTAACGAGAGTGAAAGAGTTTGGAATCTTGTTTTGTGACCCTAGAAATGAACATTTTTAGTAACAGCATAATTTCAAACGATTACTGGCATCTGTAATAGATTCCTGGTTTACTTAACGTATTTTGTTTTGATTTGAGTGATATTGATGTGAGTCCCAGAATACAGTATCTGGTTGCATATATCCCTCCCTATCTGAGACACAAGAGTTGCTGATTAAACTCTTACACGGACAGCTCTATATTTGGTTATTGCACCCAAATTTTAGGCAAGTCATATCCATAAAAAATTTATATCTTTCGAGAGAGATTTTCAGGGAAGGGTTCCCTATTAGGTACTACGACTCCACCAGCCACCGGTACTTCGAATCCATTGTAACCTTGAAAGAACCAATAAAATGTGCTCTCATGTTTGCATTTATGAAAGGGGTAAATATTTGAAACATGAGTTTTACTTTTACCTGTGTTTTGCGTTTTTCCGAATCTCCAGTGTAATATCGTCATGGAGAAACAGGGAAGCAGTTCAGCTTCAGAGTCCTCACCAAGTAGGGAAGCTTCTCCATTAGATGGTGTAATTGAAGATATGCAGTCAAGGATCAAGAGGCTCGAACGGTGGCATACAATTAACACCGTAATTCCTACTTTCCTAGAATTCTGCTTCACTTGGATCGCTTTTTATTTAAAAACAGAAAATTATTGATTTAACTGCAACAATCGTCATTTGGTCTTTTGTTTGCAGGTGCTATGGACATTTTTTATGTCTGCCTTTGTAGGTTATTCCCTCTATCAAAGAAAGCACAAATGATTCTTTCATTTCGGTAAATTTATTCGAGAAATGTAATCGATATCCTATTGGAACTAACTTCCTATTGGAACTAACTTCGGTCAGACTAGTTAGTGGAAGTACCCAGGCTAACGAATCCGAGCTTTTATTGTCTCGCTTGGGAACTGATGGACATCAAATCAAGTTCATATTTTTTACAATCTCAATACCTTTTTATTTTGAAGGAAATATTCGAAATAAAAAGGTATTTACCCCCTCAATGTAGTCCCTGCTGGTTTTCTTTGGCAGATATACCCCCTCAATGTAAATACCTTTTATTTCAGATGAAATGAGAAGTGAATTTGAGTCTTAATGGTCTTGTATGGTGAACGAGAACCGACGATGACACTGCGAGCAATCTTGTAATGATATCATGAGGATCGCATAAAGTTTTTATCTTACCTGCGGTCTACTCCCCATAGATTTGCAAAAAAACTGTCTTACTCGTCTTTACTGTTCAAGTAACTTTTCGATGATAAACCCGCGTACCAGATGAAACTGGTTGTTGTAAGCGGAAGTTGAACACAAGACTTCTAGTTTTCTGGTGGATCCCAGTGAGAGCCTTGAGCTGTTGTCTTCTCTAGAGTTATTCACTTGGTTTGTTTTACAGCTTACAAGGTATTTGATTGTTATAACAAAATTTATACCACCCTGGTGGTGCCTTGTTGGGAAACTACCTTGCTTGCGTATTGCAACATGTAAGCTCTATTTGTTTTTAAGTAAAATATTTTGGGTAAAATAATTTTACAGAAAATAATCTTTTCAATTTTTATTTTCCGGGGTTTGGTTGGCATTACCTTTTAAATGAAACTGGACATAAGCAAGGTTTTTCTTCCTTAAAACATCAATAACTAAAGAGGAAAAATTAACGAAAGGGAAGGGTAGTGTTTTACACGAGAATATTGATTACGTGATTTCTCTTTACATGCATAATACAATAACTAAGGTCTCCTTTTATAGACAAATCAATCCTCTTAGACTAATTTAGACTTCATATGCAAAGACTAATTGGAGTAGTCCTCCCTATTCCTTCTTTGGGAGAGATGCGGTCCATACTCTTCTGTCTTTAGAAATCTTCCATGTAGATATGAACCGGACATTCCATTGGCGGGTATGAAGTTTCTATGGTCATGTCCAAGGGAAGTTGCTGTAGCGCCCCCAATTTTGGATACGTTAAAGAAGACAATTTCATTGAAAATCTAAATAGAGTCTGGCTCTTTATTACATCATAACTCTCACAAGAGTACTTTTATTACACAAGGGAGGGAAACTAGGGTCCCTAACTACAGCTCCACCTGCTCCTCCATCCTAGCCAGCTCTTCAGCTCCAAAAGCCTCCAAAGTGTATTGTTTATCTTGATAATCTACAAGGTCTGACACATTATACCAGCGTCGCCACCGATATAATATGTCAGGGTCACTAAAAGGTAACACCGTGAGCTACAATGCTCAATAGAACAATCCCATACCCACTAACCCATAACTTACAAACAACAGGTCATAATAAAACATCGATTTCCACATGATACGTGTATACACAGCTACAAAAGACAATATCAATAACACATCCGCAATCGCTATATAACTATCATTGGTGTCCAAGATTTTCTGAGTTTCTCCTACGCGACTCAACGTAGACCGTGTCAACATTTTCACAATATTTGTCTGTATGACCTAACTTATTAAGCATGGAAGATTAACTCTTAATCAGATGAACTCCCATCTTCACTATCAATTTTATATATAATTCTTAATTCTTGACTATTTTCTTTGCACTTTTTTCATTATTGGGCCTCTCCCGTCTCCCTTATGTCATTCTTCATTCCATGTACAAAACAACGACAAGTCTTCTTTTTTAAAGTAGTTGCCTTATTATTTTTCTTTTTAGGAATATACCCTTTTTGCGTTTTGATTTTTTTTAAATTTTTTGTCTAAGGCTTCCATTTAAAGATTTTTTCCTTTTTTGAAGAACGTTTTATTTTCCTGAAAAATAGACTTACAACCAACCAAATTAATAAAATTTGGTTGGCATCTTGCCGATCAAAAGTTTGGGTCTCGGATGGGCACTTGTTGCCTTTCTCCTTGCTCCCTTTAGTCTTTGTAATCACTTTCAAAGATTATAAATTTTTTCGCCGTTCAAAAAATTTTGGTTGCTCTTGTAATCTTTTTGCAATTTAAGATAATAAAACACGATCGTAACAATCAAAGGGGCCAGTTAAAGGATTTAACCAGATGGAATTCAACGTCTCTCTATGGACTCGAACTCTCAACTGATGTTTATAATGTTGGCAATAAAAGTTTTCTTCCTTTTCTTGAGGCTGACCCGAACTTTTTGGGCTAATCATATGGGCTTGAACTGAAATTCAAATGGGCCAATGCTTTTATTCGGCCAGGCTTGAATGCCCAGAACAGGGCCCATGAGTGACTCCCAAGCCATTTTTTGGTGGCCATAAACCCCTCCAAATATGCATGCCCCTAAAACCCTAACACCTAGAACCTTCTGCTCCCATCCAGAGAGAGAGAGAGAGAGAGAGAGAATAAACCCTAGTCTTCGGTGCAAAAAGTGAAGGAAATGGCGAAGCGTTTGATCCCAACCCTCAACAGGGTTCTCGTGGAGAAGATATCTCCTCCGGCCAAGACCACTGCCGGTATTCTGCTCCCCGAGAAATCTACCAAGGTTATCCCCTCTCTCTCTCTCTCTCTCTCTCGTAATTATATATACACATATGTAAACATAATACTGTTTATTTTGCAGTATTGTGATGGACTATCTTGAGTTAGACTATATCGACAAGATTTTATTTGTGTTTGGTCTATTTTTTCACTGTCCGAATTAAACGGTATTCAATTCAATACTAGTTCAATACTCCACTATTATTCTAGATTTCTAGGGGAAAACGGGCCTATAGCAGAATTGGGACTTGTGCATCTCCAGTCCTGACTCCTGACCTATTTTCTTACTCAAATATAGGTGAAACTTTGGGTCAAAAATTCCATTTGGGTATGCCTTCTCCAATGATATATCCTTATTTTTACCAAAAACTCTTGTGTTCTTTTATGTTTTCCCTCAAAAACATGGGTCAACAGGGCACATTTGTAGGTAATAAGAAAGTGACGAGAGGTGAGAAAAAAGGGTATGGATTTGGGTCTCCCCTCGTTTGGATAAGAAAAAGGGTAAAAATTCAAGACGGTAGGCAAGAGGGTATGCCATTGGAGATGGATTTTTAGTGTTTTAACTAGAATTTTGAGTTTGGGTAAAACAAAGGGTAAGGATTGGAGATGCGTAGGGTGTGTGAAATTAGGAGAGATTTGTGTGGCAGGATCATTTTCAGAAGTGCATCTCGTTTAATCCAGTTTTCATAAGACGTATTGTTAGAATTAGAAAAAGAAGTTGAGAAAGGTTAGTGATACCACGTACGGTATTATCATTTGGAATGTTAATTTTCATTTTTTGCTTGCCTTTTGCTACCGCATTGACATTTCCTATATATTTTAGAGGGTTTGTGATCTGATTTTGGGTGTTTATGGATGGAATGTGTTTCAGCTGAATTCAGGGAAAGTGGTAGCAGTGGGACCAGGAATGCGCGATATGTCTGGGAATCATATCCCAGTGGCTGTAAAGGAAGGCGAAACTGTTCTCTTGCCTGATTATGGTGGGATGCAAGTTAAGCTCGACGACAAAGAGTATGCGCCATCCCTTTTCTCTGCTATCTATTTACACTCACATGTATATATCCTATGTTATGATTTTCATATTAGGCTGTGTTTGATTGGTCAATCTAATGATGACAGATATGTTGATCCATGAATAGTTCTACCAGACTGTCATTCCCTACTGAACTAACATTCCCTTTGGATTGGGGTTAACATTGAGAGAAGGAAAGGATTCGGAATGAGATTTGGAGTGAGAAAAAAATGAGCAATACAAATTTGCCACTTACCTAGACTAACAGTCCCTTTGAATTGTGGGAAGGGTGAAAATAATGGGTCGGGTTTGAGATTTGGCGAGAAACGAAATGTATCTCTTCATCCCTTAACTGGTTCTGACCTCTTTATTTTATCCAGAGGAGCCATTTTCATTCCTGTTCTTTTCTTATAATTTCTTGCCATCCAAAGATGGCCGCGATAGGAAGGGAATACTAGTACTTCAGCCCGACAATGTTTGAAACCGGACTAACTAGCCCGGATTGGGCTCCATGTGCGTTTGGTGGTCGTAATAATCCATAAAGGGTTTGTTGAATTCCCATGGGGCCATGGGGGAAGTAGGTCTAGGATGCTATATGTACAACAGGACAACTAAAAGCCCAATTTAGCTGTTTTAACTACTTAAGTGTGTTCTCTATAGGTTAAACAGTTTTTGTTACGGTACCTCTCCAAATATATGTAGTTACTATTCACAAGTCATTGATTTCTTTGTTACTTTGTCTCCCTTCAAAAGCTACCCTGCCTCTCTTGTTGCAAAGTAAAATGGAAAATTTAATAAAGTAAGAAAGAGAAATGATACATATTGTTACAGTGGAGAGGTAAAATAGATAGTATTGTTGGAGTTTTGAAAGAAGAACTGACTAGTTAAACTAAAGAGAACTTATTGTCTTACCAAACGCGGCTAAGTTATTGCGTATTCTTATTTCATGGGATTAGCGCAATTAGCTGGCCAACGTTAAATGTAATTATGGTGGTACTCAAGTTTGGCTGGACACTAATAGTATGCTCTCCTGCTATCTAAAAGTACGTTTGTGGGTGATTTGTTTTGAGATTTTTGTACAAGGCCCTCTTTATTGCTCGGACTAACAAAGATGTAATCGGGCATTAAGATTAAATGTTGAAAACTAATAACGAGGGATTGTTAATACTTGTCTCAGGTATTTTGTGATCCCTCTATTCCACAGCTAATTTCTTCAATCAAACATGTCAGTCTAACTGTGAGGAGATATATATAGTGTGACTGGATGATTAAGTCAACTAGATAAATAGTGAGGGCATCATTATTACCACATCTACGTTCCAGACTTTGTATGTAAAGTTGTAAATTGCTACATTGAGACGTACTTGTAACTCATCCATGTCTACCTTGCCTGATCAAATGGGCCCCCCCTTAAAGTACTAAGCCAAATGATACTCGTATCTTTTACTTTTGTGGATTTTTGTCAGGTACCATTTGTACAGGGATGAGGACATTTTGGGCACTCTGCATGATTGAATTGCCGTCACGTAGTGTGATTTCTCTCTCTGTCTGAGGATTTTTAGCTTTTGAGTTCTAGTTTAGTGCTGGTGTAACTGATTAATGATGGATTGGAACTGTGCTGAATGAGGACTTTCATATTCCACATTATTCTCTCTTTTAGCAACTTTGTTACACATTGCTTTCGTGTTTTTGTCCTTGCTTTAGCGCTTGCAAGAATTCAAGGTTTGCATTGCACAGGAGAAATTAAAGGTTTTGTAATCGCTTTCTTCGAATTAGGAGAGTTAAAAATTGTTTTTTCCCTCCTTGTATAGATGAGGAGAGAAGATAAGAGTGATTCGAAATTTGGATTTGGAGGGACCATTGCATCCTTCTCTATTACTAGCTAGCACAAAAGAAGTTACCAGGAGCAGGGTGGAGATTATTTCTTTTCTTTTTCACCATCTCTCTCAATACAAGTGAGCTGCGAATGATTCGGGAGAGAAGTTTAAATTAATAAAATGGGTGCTTTTAAGCTTCGTTTGGCTGCATGAATCTCAAACAAAGAGAGCTGCAGCTTAAAGAAAGAGAAACTATTGTCGAGTTGATTCTGTTTGGATGTTGGGGAAAGTGAGGGATGGGAAGAGAAAATAATTAAGAGGGAAAGTGGGCCGAATATGTAGAATTTTTATTTTGAAAAATTGAAAAGTGCAAATTTGGTCAATTTTTATTTTTTTTGCCATTTATTGAACCTAATCTATTATATCCTAGAGGACGTGGGGAGATATGCTTACAGTCAATTAGTTGGGCGACCAAGTGACGCTTTCTGCAAGGTTTTCTAATGTTGCAAAATTAAATGATTGAAGCAAATTACTAGCCCAATCATTTTTTAATGCCTTCTTTGTTTCACCTTTTGAAAAATGTTATTTTAAAAATACTCCCTACTTTCAATTATTATTTTTTACTCATTATCTCTATTTCTAATCATTATTTTCATTTCTTTCTCTATCTTTTCCACTCATTATATCTACTTTCAATCATTACTTTTATAAAAAAAAATTTAAATTTTTTTCAAAAATTCATCCAAACACAGCATAATACCTTAAGGCAAAGCTTTTTCCACTCAAGTCCCCAATCAATCACCCATATATATTTACCCTATTATTGCACCATGAAACTCTGCACAGTCAAATAATCCAAGGAACACAAAAGACAGCCACAGAGAATATGTGGATCAAACGGATTTTATAAAGTTTTGTCGGTGGACCCTCTCAATTTTTTTCCCTTTTGTTCATCAATGCAATAGTGTATTTAGGTCTGGGTTTGATTTCTTTGTCCATTTATCCTTGTAGTTTGCACTAGGGAGAGGATCCTCTTCAGTCCCTGCAAATGGAATGGACTGTCCACTTGGCTCGTTTTTTGGCCAATTCCGGACTCATTTTGATGATTCTTTCACTTTTTAGATCTCATCAAGACCATTCACCACGTCAAAAATCACGTAGTTGATATATTGTTAATATAATTTTGGAGCATATTTGTATTGAGGTAAATGGGTTGTTATCCCATATTTGTCTAAATCATATAAAATGAAATAATATTCAATCTAAGTGATTTTTAACGTAGTTGATGGTCTTGACGAGGTCTATAAAGTGAATGGACCCCATCATAAAATTGGGCCCAGATTATATGGACTTCTAGGCTAACGGGTGTGAGCTTCATCCCAATGAGTGTTTTAGAGTTTGGCTTATCTCTAAACTTGGGTTTGGGTCTCGGAAGGGCACATAATTATTCTTAGCATTGTTTCTCAGATGGTTCTTGAGTTAGGAATATGATGTCATTGCTCTTTGTTCCTTTTAAATCTTTGTAACAATTTCATGAAATAGGCCCATTCTGGGCCCATAAATGAGCTAACTGGACGGTCATTTGCATAGACTTTTTGAAAGTACTCCTTCCATCCCATATTTTTAAAAATGCTACTCACACAACAATTCAACCACAACACCAAACACAACCTCTCACATACAAGTGGGCTCCATACACACTATTATGCATGGGCTCTCATGTTTGTGAGAAATTGTGTGAGTTGTTATGTTTGAATTGTTGTATGAGTAACATTGTCTCAGATTTTTAGTCCACCTTTTTCATTTTTGGATGTCTCATGTCCATTTTTGTACTTCTCTTTCCCAAGTGTAGTCATAACTCCAATTTCCGAAATAGAGGCCAAAAGTTGTACTTTTTGAGGCGTACTAATAATGTCTGTTATGAATAGTTGAATTTTCAAAAATGGTCTAAAATTATGGGACAGAGAGAATAGAAAGCATATTATAATCACATAGCAGAAGTGAAAAGAAACTAACACATCGATTCTTTATAACGAGCCTATTTTTGCTTCATAATTTGCGAGCGCAAAGAAGCTGCACGAATTCGGGAAATACAAAATCGCTACTAGCTAGAATGTACTTAATATTTAACCTACATGCACGTACTTCTATCTATAAAACGGATCATGTCTTCAAACTACTTGGGCTAGCTTCTTTTTCTTTTCTTTTCTTTTCAATTCCTCATAGGAAGAAACTCAAAAAACTGATTTGGAACGAAGCTTGTATCTATCGATGCCACGGACACTTCATAGTCCCCTTTTTGCGCAATCCAATCGCGGGTTTGAATCGGAAATAGCTCAAGTGTTTGAGGGTTTTCACCCTTATCCTCTTCAAAACTATTATTAGGTGCCAAATTCATGCTCTGGTTTAAAGCTTCTTCTGGTGGTGCAGTACTTCTTGTTGTGGTGGCCATGAATTGGAATGCTTGAGGAGTTGGGCAGGGCTCCATTAGCTGCCACGTGGCGTGCTTTGATTGTGTGGTTCTTGTTCTCCTTCTTCTCTGCTGCATTAATTCTCTCTCCTCCAGTTGAATCCATCCTTGTGCTCTGCTTTCTGATGCTTCTACTGCTCTATGAATTGACACAGAGTCCTAGACAAACAAGTTTAATACTAGAAGTAAGAGTAAATTTATGCAAAGTTCGAATAGAAAGTAGGGATTGCAGCTTTTCAACTCTTTTCTTTTTCCATCTTTTACATTGGGCTCTATGTTTTGTTTTTTTCATGCACCTTCTCTTTTTCCATCTTTTTACTCGTAAAACATTGTATACGGGGCGGATTCAATGTAGGCACAGACAAGTTAAGTGACCCACTTGAAAATATCGGAATTTTTTTTTTGAACACAAAAACACTAACATTCATTTTTTTTTTATTCTTGTTATATTTTTCTGAACGCATGTTCTTTTTGTATTGGATTGTGAGTATTTTTATTAAATTTATGCTTGAAAAGTGATCTATCTGTCTAAATTTTCTAGATCCGTGACTGATTGTATATTTGTGTATATACCTATTTTATTCATGTCTATCAGTTGCAACATTTATGTGTGGACAAGGAAAAGATAAAGATAGACAAGATGATGCACATGCACAGACCTCTGAATTTGTACGGCAATTTGAAGTTGCGTTGTTCTTTGCCTGCCCAACTTCAAAGCCTGTCACATGCATGTAGAAACACAAACTAAGCAAATTGAAATTGACAACTCAAACAATTGGTAAAAGAATGCAACCAAATCTTTGTGTCCACCCAAAATTCTCCCTTTGCGTGAGGTACTAGAAGTCTCCAAAAGAGCAAATCAATTACGTTGGTACTAAAAAGATCTACATATATTGCGAGCTCGCAGGACAGACTATGATTTCTTTGTTGGATGCTTGAATACGAAAATTATTTTGGCAGCATATGAAAGGCACGTTACTTTCTACCATTGCCTATTAGACTATATGCATACAATATTGTACGTTCATATCTATTCAAAAACAAACCGTAGAAGCTACTAGCTAGCTAGTGTTAAACTTTTAACATTTGTACACAATTTTAGGAGGATGATTATTCATTTTTTCAGAAAAATCTTCCATTACGTTAAAAAAAATTGAAAACTTAGTAGAACGGTCACTCATCCCATATTCTAATGTTAATTCACTATATGTCACATCAATCAGTGAAAGGCATAAGATTTTGTGTCCAAATTTAGCAAGATTATTAACTAGTCTTGGCTTGTGTCACAAACCAACTTCGATCTCCATCAAGATTTATTTGACGCCCCAAAATTAATTTCATTACTAAGTCATTCTTCTGGCTATTGAAGATATATTATGAGAGAATAAAAATCAGCAAATTAATTAGCATTTCTTCGTAGGAGAAATTAAGGCTAACTAATAGGAGTATTAATTACCCCGGAAATTGGTTAAATCACGAACCTGGTTCTTCAGTTTGAAGAGTACTACTTCCCCTATGATCGCGGCGGCGGCGTTTTTGGCGTTCTCTGGCTTTATGATTCTGAAACCAGTAGAACACATTCTTCCCCTCGATTTTACCGAACCGACGAAGCTTTCCAGCTATTAGTTTGATTTGGTCAGCCGTCGGGGTGCGCGTTCCGCCTTCATACATATCCTCTAGCACTCGTAATTGCTCCGGCGTCGGAGTCCATCTTGAACTAGCAGTCACTAAAGGTGCTGTGGCGTTGTTTTCTTGCTTACTTTGGTCCTCAATAGGAGCTGCGCTAATGTCTACTCATCAGAAGTTAACAAAGTCATATATAATGATAAATAAACAAAGGTTTTATTTCCAGAGAGAGAGAGAGAGAGAGAGAGAGAGAGAAATTTATAACAGATTTATTTCTAAGGAGAAAGTCTCTACTTTCCCAGTATTGGGACCATGAAAAACACGTAGTAAAAATTTTACTGATCCAGATTCTGTCTTCAGCTGTATTAAGTTAAAAAATCTAAGTGAATCTGAGTACATAACGTACGCTATGAAACAAAATCACAAACTTAGTTGTTGCTACGATATCCATATTTTTAATAAACCATCAAATTAACTTAGTTCTTACAATATCCATATTATAGCATAAAATATCAGAAAAGTATATAAAATTGTTCGATAATAAAAATAATTTTATTGGATAATATAAACCAACATTATTATCGATTTTATTCGAGCCTCCCATGGCCATACCATCTGCACCCGAGAAATTAACCACGAGTGAAATATATATATGCTTGCAGACAAAAACTAAAAATAAATAATCTATATATTATATACATACCCAGATAATGATCAGTAGTTGACGTAGAAATAAGGGTACTTGATTTGGGAAGCTGGAAACAACAAGTGCAAGACGAAGAAGCAGGTGGGTTTGGGTTTGGGTTTGGGGTAGTGAGTGAATTCTGAGAGTAGGGGGCGGTCGATGTGGAATTATTGATGGGAAGTACTGGTCTTGGAATGATGGGTCGAAGAAGTTTCCGACCACTAGTCGTTATTGACGATGAATCAGACTTTTTGTTCATGGTGTTCAATTCATGAGTATCGCAATCACTACCACTAGTACTCATCGACCACATTCTGTGTTTTTTGCAGAGAGAGAGAGAGAGGGGGAATGTATTGACGGGAAAAAGTGAGCTTAATAATCATTTCTCCCTAATTTTTTTTCTAAGCAAAAAAAATTTATTAATTAATTTTTATAAATAATTACAAAGATTAAAAGAATTAAAGGCACATTGGCAAAAGCCACTCAAAACTAAAAAAAAGACAAGTTGCCAACCGAACAAAAAAATCCAAACGAGCCTCGAACCCTCTACACAAACCTCCATCATTAATCAATTGAAAAAACCAAAAAACCAAATAGACGAAAAAACAAAGCCACCGAGACCCCGGCAAAATACTATACCTCTATTTCTCCCTATCATCGATTCCTTGACAAAAAAAAAAAAAAAACAAAGATTTCTACCCAAATAAGTCTTGTATTTTTTTCATTTTTGCAATTTTTTGTTTGATTTTTTGTTGTAATTTTTTTTATTAAAAATTCGTATCAACGAAGGAAATCAGTAAAGTGTAAAAATGTGGATCCAAATTCAAAAAAGTTCTTATAAGACGATATTAAAGACAAAAATACCAGCTTTTCAATAATTTTTTGTCTTCAATGATTTTTTTCCTTTTTGACATAATTTTGTACTTTTTAAATTGCACTAAAATAATATTAACTTAACAAACATTCAAAAAAGCAAGTATATACAACATTTTAGGCTCAGATTAAGGTGTATGTAAGATAATGCGTGGGTTTTTTACCTGACACATATGAGCTCTTTCTCTCTCTCTCTCTTGATAACTTATTATTTTTTATAATTGAATCTCCGGACGCTTATTAGTATTTTAACTAAGTAAAACATTTAGTAACCCAAATGATTTCATTTATCAGCGATGAAAATAGAACCTGCAATGTAACAATTGTAAGTTTTTTACCACCCCATCTCTTTTAGCATAGTCTCTAATAAGTTTTCTCTCTTAATATTTCTTTCATTTCTCTATCTCTCCCTACTCACTACTTTAAAAGTTTTCTTAAAAAAACCTAAACCAAAAAGAGTGTCCGCTCCTGCTTGGCAGAAAAAAAAAGATTATTATCTGGAATATCTTGAATGCAATGAAGGAAAACGACAAATGCTCTAATACCATATTTCTTATGATGTTAATTTCGTACATATTAATATGATTTTTCGTGGTCCTTTTTCTCAAAGCTAAATCAATGGTTTAGATTAATTCGACAATGTTTAAGTGGTTGAGTTTAATCTTACTACTATTTGATCAATCTTACTATTGGATCGTAGGGTTCAGATTTAGTATATTCAAGCTGGAGTATATATACAGCTATACGACACTCTTGTTTCTTAATAATGTAGTAACATCGTGAGTCACACACTTGCAAACTTAGCATTAATTTATATTACTCCTACATCAAAATTTAAATTCTTTGAAGCTTGCTCGTCGTGTAGTAAGTAGTTGTTGATTGAAGATGAAAAGTGAAAGAAATTAAGATAAATAGGTGTCGTTTGAAATGGGGAAAAGTACTGGGGGAAAGAGGACAGGGACTGTAGGTTGACCACACTAGATACGTATTTTCAGAGCTCCATTAGAGAGAGAGAGAGAGAGAGAGAGAGAGAGGAAAGACAGAGAGAGAGACAGAAAAGGGCAGTTTGGAATGAGAAGAAAGGTGAAAGGGCACGAGACACAGAGCATTGGACAGAAAATGAAAAGAGAATGCAATGTTAGTGCAAAAGGCGATCCTCCGTGATCGATCAAAGCCAAGCCTATTTGGCAAAGTCTCTTTGTAGTATTTGGTATAGCAATAGTACTCTTTTTTTCTCATCGCTGTTAAGTCCCTTTTGCTTCCCAACTCCCAACACCATCTCCCCAGAATTCCACGCTTCCCCGAGGTTGGTTACAACTTACACCCCAAAAAGTTATGGGAATCGACCATATATTCATTGCCGGTACATAGATCGGCACGATGGGCTCAATTCGAGTCTCGCACCGATAATTCGAGCTGTTTAATAATTGTAAAATAACTTTTTTGCGTGAGCTTGTAAAAAGTCAGCTCAATAAGACAAGTGTATGTGCTTGATCCAATTCTTAATCTGAATAAAAAATTTGAAGATTAGATCAAGCACTTACACTCATTGTATTGAGCTAATTTTCTGTGGGCCCACATGAAAATTTATTTTAAAATCATTCAATGGCTTGGATTATCTGTGTAGGACTCAGAATGGGCCCTGCATGCCGATCTGTGAACGATGGTAGGTTCCCATAGGACTCTCCTATAGGGATTCAGAAACGCTGCTGTGCACTCCTGTGTAGTGCGGCATCGTAGCTGTCCAAAAGTGTTTTCAATCTGAACTCTTTCCTGAAAAAGTTTATTTTGAATCTGAACCGTTGGTTAATGAGATTGATGGCTATGTGCCGACCTACACGCGCAATACACAGAGGTGCACTGTACCCCTGGGAATCACCTACCCTCAAGAACTTCCCATCTTTATCTTAGATGGAAAATGCAAACTAGACATTAGTAAATACTCGTGGTTAAGGTAAAATAAATAAATAAATGTTTACAAACACTATAAAGTGGGTAATATTTATTCTCTTCACTCACAAAAATGTATTGAAGTATGTATTCCTTTTCTTTTTTGGGAAAATGAAATGAATCTTACACATGCATAAACAGAGCTGAATCCTGTTTAGTCCACTTATGAATAGAACCGTCCAGTTTTGGCCAATTGGAGCGCTTTCCAAACTCGCTTTGATGATTGAAATCGTTCAAACTTTAGAACTCGTTCAAAACTTTAATCACACGTGCCAAAGGTCATGTTGATCAAATCTAATTTGATATGATATCTACACTCCCCTTTTAGCCTAGAAAATAGAAAGGAAAATGATTTCTACACTTCCCTTTTAGCCATCCACACTTCTTTTTTTTGTTTTATCCACATGAATTTACGATATTATCCTTGAATGTGTGAAGAAGTGCATTGAAAAAATGGCAAAATAGTAAATTCAAGTAGATAAAGACAAAAAAAGAATGTGAATGGCTAAAAGGAGAGTGTATAAATCAATTCCCAATATAAAATAGCCCAACATTTATACCAGAACCGTTTCAAAATTCTACCAGTGAATGCTCCTGCGATAGGTTCCACAAGAAAATGTTTTCTGCAAAATGCAAAATGGACAGTAGACCCGCGATAGGTTCCACAACAAAACGTTTTCTACAAAATGGGTAGTAGACTCCGCTATATGCGTATTTAAACATTGAGAACTAGTGTCTAGTGAATTTGATAAATGGGGATGAAAAAAAAAATCAGTGAGAACGTTTTTTCTGTTGTCATGTGCATCAGTGAGTCGACAAGTATAACTCTTGAAATTTAATCCCTCCTTTCGCCAAAAAATTTGAAAAAATTTGAACAATAAAAAAATAAATATAGAAAGAAAGAAGATAGTTTCATGCAAAATATAGTATATATTTTACAACATAAAAAATTTAAAATAATTAATAAAAAGATGAAAAATTGAGAAAATTCAATGTAGGAGAGAGAGTTAAGAAGAGAGTTTCTTTTTTATTTAAATTAGGTAATTATATTATTATAATATATATACTCCAGTATAGATATAATGGAGAGATTTTTACCTCTAAATACAGAAAAATAAAACTTAATTTCTATCGAAGAGAGATGAAATACTCAATCAATAATTACTGCTAGGTCCAGAAAAACAAGAGTAGAGAGCCAGAGGCGACGGACGCCAAATGGAAAGGTGTGGGGTCGGCTGACCCCATGGAAATATTTTTCCCTACTGTTATTACACTGAAGTTTAATTGGCTAAAGAATGACCCCACGATATATTGTGTTGACACCATCACGGGTCACAAAAAACTAGATCATTTTCATCCTCAACGGTGCACTTCTCCACCGCTATCCTGTTCTCTGACCCAAAACCAAGGCTTGTAGTAAAACGGTTATCTCCTTTCTTCCCACAAGAGAGATCAGGGTTCGAGCCTCAACTGAGACGTTTGGGGTTTAGGATTATAGACAGTGTCTGGATCGTTTGTGGACTAACTGACTAACTCTTCCGCTAACCTCTATTGTATACAGTATTAAAAGAAAAAGAAAAAAAAACCCTGCTCTGACCCATAACTCCTCTCTCGCATTCAATAAAAAGTTGCTAAAAGAAGATAATTGAGTACCAAGATACAACTATGTAGGAGTATGTCTCTGTTATGGGCAAGTGGACTGGACATTGGTCGTAACGGAACGGACGAGTTGCGATGGCATTGGTCGTTACGAGCAAGTGGGCTGGACGTTGGTTGTAACGATCGAGCAAGTGTGCAATGGTTGGAATGTTACATCCCAAAATTGGAGATTTGGGTTAAGAAAGGAGTCTTGCGAGATCCTTGAGATACGATCCAGAACCGCTTAATACTTCATCTTTCCTGTTCACGCGAATAATTAACTTATACACTACAATTTTTTGGTTTTGTCTTTATTTAAATTTATTTTTACGTTTGTTAGTTTTACGCCAAACTTTTATTTGACATGTGTGAGTAAGGATTAGAGAAACCGGAAAAAAAAAATTACTTTTACATAAGTAATTTGGAAAATATCCAAGAAAAGGTCCAAAATCTGACTTTTTGAGCTTTTATTTAGATATTTCCCGAAATACTTGTGTAAAAGTCATAATTTTTTACTTTTCCAGTTCCTCTCATTCTTACTCACCCATATCACATAAAAGTTTACTGTAAAACTAACAAATGCAAAAAAAAAATTGAATAAAGACAAAAAAATTATTCTGCATAAGTTAAATCACTAAAACATTTGTTTATCGTGCTTAGTTATTTACTGTTTCATCATATATCCTGTATGCACATCATTGCGAGGTTTTGGGCGGTATTTCCTTAACGAGTTGTCGAACTCACGACAATGTTTCGCATTGTCCTAGTGGTAACACCAACCACCAGGTATTGATGAGCAGACCAAAAATTTCAAGCAGATGGAGGTTGCAGCTACCGGGATCAAACCCGGTACATGTCGAACCCCAGTCAATCTCAAAATCCTTCCTCCGGCGAGATGGAGTTGTGCCGACCCAATGCAACCACCTTACTCACCGTATTGTTTTAGCCATTCTAACAGTATTTCCATCACAAACCTCGTGTGCAGAAAAATAATTTCTATTTGCACATAGAATCCATTACCTAATCAAATTTTTCTGTGCCTCAGGTAACCGTGAGCACATCTTCATTGTTCGAGAAACTCTCGGCAACGGCTAATTGAGATGATCTTCATTCTCTCTCTCTCTCTCTCTCTCTCTCTCTCTCTCAGCCTTCAACTTTGGACAAAACTTAAGTATATGTCCGTCTTCATCACAATAATAGCACCTCCTCTTGTCAATCCTATCACCCGGTCTTGACAACAAACGTGCCTTTTGCTTGTATCCCTTTCGTCTTTCAATGGATCGACCTCTCCCTTAACCACCTTTGGATGCAACATCGGCACTCTCATTTGAAATTCTCTCGCTCTCCTGTATATGTTGGAGGTAAATAAACCAACCAAATTATCACTTTGTCATCCTCCTCAATCTTTGCATCGCTAGCATGCATCCAATTCTGTCAATAGCTGATTAAACTCATCCAAATGATGAGACAGATTGGTACTTTCAGCCATATGAAGTTCATAAAGTTGCTTCTTTATGAACAAACTACTTGTCAAAGATTTGGATTTATACGGTGCTTTGTAACTTTTTCCAAAGCTCTCTCATCTCTTCCCACTTTTCCACGATCACCCCGTCCGGATTTTCAGTCTTCTTTTAGAGAGCCTTCATCACACCCTCTATTGTCAATATGTTTTTCACCCTTTGCTACCAAAGAGTGAATCCTTGTGGCCGTTGAAGGGCTCCATCACAAATTCGATACTTTTTCCCGCCATAATAATGTCATTCTTTTGGTACTAATCCTTTTTGTCTTTTGGTAAAGGGGGTTAGTATTTTGCTGGGCTTTGAGACAAAAAAGACTTTTGTAATGTCTTCATCAAAGATCAAATAGAGTAAAACAAGGATTGCTAAGATAAATATTTCTATGTAGGGGATAATCCATTACACTTCAATTTCCATAGTCCTTCATATACTTATACAAGCTTATTTAACTTTCATAGACCTCAGAGATGTAGAAAGTAATTTTCTCATGGCTATGCCTAAATTTATGTTGAACTAGGTGAATTGCAATCATGCCCCGTTGAAGAGAACGATTTTGAATATTTCTGAAATCATAATAGTAGAAGAGTGTAATAAAAGTAGGCTGCATAAGTTCGATTAAGGGTTTCAATACAAATTTCACACAACAAGGAGGGTCAACCTCAATGTGATCAGAATTTACCAAGCAACTACGTAATCCATGTGTGCGTTTTGTTTTTTTTGGAAGAGCAACCTATGAGCCTTGGATTTCAATCTTCATTAGTCTTAAACAGGTGTCCCTTCGTAGATTCTATAACTCTCGACCAATCTTCTCTTCAAAGATTATCATACGGAGTATCATATAACGACGGTCACTTATTAAGCTTGAGCCTAATCCTAAAAAATGAGGGGCCGATCAAAAAAAAAAAATCCTAAAAATGAAGGGGAAAAGCTTTTTAAAAAACTAAGAACATTTTACAAACATGAGTGTGCCCTTCAATATGCTAACACAAAGTTCAGATATGTATAACTTCAACTTTGAAAGTACACAACTTTAAGGAACTTGGTAAGTACTTGTGTACCACATTTATAATGCTATTATCAAGAGTCACCAATTGGAAGTATTCTAGTCGTTCAGGGAGTCGAAAGCGTCTTTGCCCAGTCCTAAAATTTCATCAGGAATTGAAGATTGACCAACTGCCAAGCTGACAGATAAGCCCACTGCAGGTGCAATGGCAGAAAATACTTCCTTAACCTGCAACAACAAAGAAAAACTTAAAGACATCTTTCATCAGTTTGGTATTATTTTTATATTGAATTCAAACTTAATCGGGTTACATCATCTACCTATATATGAGTGTGTAGGTTTGTTAAGCAACAGGTATTGTTTGTTTGTGCTCTCCCTTTTTGTTTTTTTTATTTGGAGTATTTGGAGGTAAAGCTAGAAGTGTTTCTGAATGGTCTTGTGCCTCATGAGTTCCACCAAGCTGAATTACTAAGCTCAATTACTTTTGGTACTCCCATGAGTTCCATCATTTTAACAGCACAAAGTGTAATAGGAAACTAACATGAAACAATATGAAAAATATAATCAATACTCTATTTCTGCTATGAGTCTAGTTCCATCTATGTGGATATTAGCATTTATAGGCTAGCTACTACCAATGCTATGCTAGCTTGCTTGCTTTCTACCTTCCAACTACACTATGTTCCTTAACCCTAGGAGAAAAAGGACTCTTAACGCTTGTACACGGTATATCCTTCACTTGCGATGTTGACAATACTTCAGTCACTTGACTAATGGACAAACCAAACTTAGCTGGGGCCACAAATACATCAAATGACAACACTAATATCCCTAACCCTAGGAGAAAAAGGACTCTTAACGCTTGTACACAATCTATCCTTCGCTTGCGATATTGACAATACTTCAGTCACTTGATTAATGGACAAACCAAACTTAGCTGGGGCCACAAATACATCAAATGACAACACTAAATGAGAATGCCAAGCAAATTAAGCAATCCTTCAACACAATAAAAATCAAGTCAATTCATGAAACACATCGTAATATTGTATCCGTTTTTCTTTGGTTAGTCTTTTTTTTTCTTCTGAAAACTAAAATCACAAACCGAGTTTCACATATTAAGTTAAACCACCACAGAAGTCGTGACATGGAGTGGTAACAAGTGATGCATGTTAATCGGACTCTCCACAAAGACATGATGTCTACCTATAACCTCATCACCCTGCTTTAAGAAGGGTACAACCGATCTTCTGTAGATCTAGCAAAAAGACCCAACAAGCTGTTCCCAATCCAGAGAATATTGTAAATGAGGTGTCATGCGCTCTGTAAAGATTAACCAGTCATTTATGATTTCAAATCAAATACTGACAGCTAAAAACAATTATTCATGACAAAGCTCAAAAATTAAAAGCTCGCATAACTTGACCAACTTCGTAGCTATGGGAGTAATTTAATGATCTGCAACACTATATAACCTTGGTTGGAATATAACTACCTCTGCAAGCTTATTCTCGTTTCTATAATCCAATGGACCTTCTGCCGTGGATTTCCTGAATTCTTGGATAATCCACACCGTCGAGGTGGGCCAGGTGGCAACAAAGACTGCGTCTCATTATCCTTCAGGCTTTTCTGAGTCTCCTACACCAACTCTGGGCTTACTCTCGCTGCAGTTCTTCACATTACTACACTCTTTACCATTCCTACACTCTTTACCATTTCTGTCTATACATAACCAAACAGAAAGACAAAAGAAATACTCAAAGCATCATCAATCAGCCAATCAGAACATTGCACTATTATAGTCCGAAAATCTAATAATCTCACATCTCTGCACCCAGCATCTCATATAACCACAGTTGTCAAATCGAGAATCGAAAAGGCCCATTTGCGAATCGTGAATCGTATCAAATCGTGAATCGTTCCGATTCAGTCAAATTCTTAAAAATGTATAAAAAATATAGATTTGAAGTTTGAATAATGATCTTGTGATCTAAATATGCAATACACTAGTTAAAAAGAAGTTTATTAGACTATGTTTTGCTTTTTTTATTTTTTGATAAAGGACTTTATATACTCTGATGTTTGGACACTCCATAGAACACATCTCCCACTGACTAATATATATACACACACCCCACTACTAAAATATATATACTATATTATATACACCCACTAACTAGAATATACTATAATAAATACACCCCACTAACTAGGAATATATATATAATATACACCCATTAACTAGTGAAGGAAAAACTCAGTACACTCACCGACAGGCGACAACAACGAGATGCAGTTCAAGCGTCGACGTCGAAGGTTTCGATGGAGCTCGAAGCTTCATCACGAGGGCTTGGGTCTTCGTTTTCGTGGATCGTTTGGATTCTCTACAGGTTAGGAAACATATTCCGACCCCTCGCCTCCCATAAAGGTAATGTATTTTCCGATTTATGCCCAGAAATCTGACCGAATCTGCCAGAAAACCCACTCATTCGAAAACAAACTGAATCGTACGATTCTCACGATTCACCTCACGATTCACCGATTCAAAGCACGATTCTGCGATTCTCACTTCGATTCTTACCTATTCACGATTCATATAATCGATCCGAATCGTTTCATACCTGAATCGAACCGAATCGTATGATTCGAATCGGGAATCGTACGATTTCGATAACTATGCATATAACATCATTCTATGGGGAAATTATAGTTACCCCCTCTAACTATGCCTTGCATACACTTACCCCCCTCTAACTTTGTTTTTTGGCACTTAACCCCCTCAAACTAACGAAAATTCAAACGGTCATAACTTCAAACGGTCATAACTTCTTCATCCAAAATCGAAAATATGCAAATTATATATCGATTTCGAGGCCTTGAAGTCAGCTTTCTAATGACACCAAAATCACATCACGATTCAAAGCACACAGAAAGTTATGATCAAAATGATCTTTCTGTCTACCAGCCCTTACTCTTTTGATCATAACTTTCTGTGTGCTTTGAATCGTGATGTGATATTAGTGTCATTAGAAAGCTGACTTCAAGATCTCGAAATCGATATATAATTTGCATATTTTCGACTTTGGACGAAAAAGTTATGACCGTTTGAAGTTATGACCATTTGAATTTCCGTTAGTTTGAGAGGGTTAAGTGCCAAAAAACAAAGTTAGAGGGGGGTAAGTGTACGCAAGGCATAATTAGAGGGGGGTAACTATAATTTCCCCTCATTCTATCCAACACAAATTAGGATTCTAATTAAATTACGCCTCTTGTGAACCTGGGTATGACTAATTTGAATCACAATCGATTTACTACACCACTTAAGACAACATGCGAGACCAAGATAGACGGTCAATGTGTTAGCCACAGCAAATGCAAATACATACGGAGAGGGAAAAACTAAAAAGAGTAAACTATTTTACACTTCTAATTACTCTCAACAAAGAAACCAACAAAACATGCAAAAGAAGAAAGAACTAATAAGTCAAGCCTACCTTCTAGGAACTGATTGCCATCTTCTTTTTTGCCATGATCCTCTATCAGCGACTTCAATTGCCCAAAACTTTACTTGTTAATCAGAAATTAAAAGAAGCCCTAAATATTTAAGAACAGGGAATTAATTTGAGACTCAAATATAATGAACATATAAACGGAAATCAGAGCTAAAATATATAAGATTAGTAAGGGAATCTAAGAGAGGAAAGTAATACATATATGTACGATGAGTTGCTTAGATCAACTGTTCTAGACGAAAAGCTGCTACTTCTGTTCACTTCAATGAGCAAGAGCAAGATTACATAGGGCTGTAAAGTATGAACAGTTATTGCGTTAATATTTCTATCAGAGATAATTGAATCAAAATCTATAAAAAGAAACAGAACAAGCACTGTCAAAGGTGATGGTATTTCATTGAGATGGACAAACAACACACATGCACATATAGATTCAATCAACAAACATGAAATTGAAATAGACAAACTTATCCGAGTGAGGTGGATATTTACCAATTTAAGGTCATCTGAACCTCATCCATCTCACTTCCATCGATGCTGGTCAGATTCACAATGAAGTCAGTGTACTTGGTGATGATCACCATTCCTGGAGCCACGGAGCTGTAGATCAGCAACCGTTATGATACTTTTTAAGGCATGCCCCTCAGTGGGAGACTATATAAATTATAGAACGTACAAATGCTCAGGCAAGGCCTTAGGTCATACCTTAACCTGGGGGCTGATAGGTCGTCCCTCAAGATCAGTAGATCACTGGTATACTGGGTAGCATAACATGGGTCTTAGGGGGCATTCTCAAGGTTTAAGAGATTTTTCAGGAGGTAGGTTTCCATCATCTGAGGCTGTAGAGATTAGGTGTGATAGGGGTCCAAGGATCAACGGGTTTCTTTCTCAGTCTAAGGTAGGTCTGATGCCTAATCCTTGAACAGCTGTGAATTGTACAAACATAATTGATTGATTTTCAATTATGCTTTGTTGCATATTTGCAGCTACATGGAAATCAATTATGGCGCGCACCAGTTCCCAGAAGGCAGAGACAGCCTACTTCCTGAAGAAACAAAGCCGTTTTATGACAGAATGCAACAGGTTGTTGTTATGATCTGGTACGTCTATGAAGGAAAAGATAAGGATATGAGTAACGAGATAGGTCATTGGATATGGTGGTGGTGTTGTTATAAATGAAGAAGGTTTTGTTCTTGCGGTTGCATGAGCTACGTCTGTTGGCCAAAGCAAGGTTCTTGTGAAGCTATCGAAAGATATAGACGGAACGAAAATGGCTTTGGTTGATAGCTATATCCGTAGGAACCTTGCAATTTACAAACCGAATCGCAACAAGTCTCAAGATGAAGAGAGTACTAATTATTGCCAATTTCCAGATATCAACAACAGTGTTCGCGAAAGAATGCAGGTTTTTACAATTTGTCCCAGCCCTTCGGAACTTAGGCAATTCTACCACTTTGGCACTAAACCACAAGGCTAGCTTGTTTTCTATATTGAACAACTAATAAATATACTGAAAAATGAGAGGCCCTATTTTTAAATCCCGCCTAAGGCCTGAGAAATCTCAGGGCCGGGGCCTGGTTGCATGTGATACTAACCCCCTTACCCAAAAGACAAAAGGATTAGTACCAAAACAATGACATTATCATTTATTACCAACACCCTTAAAATTACTGAAATGAAAAATTGAAGCCTTAACTAGCAAAGTAACAATCAGCCCCAACAAAGCCCTAATAAAAACACGATCAAACTCCAACCTTAACAAAGAACAAACAATCAAAGCCTAAAATCCAACAATCAAATCGCTAGACGTAAAATCAGAAATCGAAAGTCATAGCTCAGATTCAACACAGCAATTGATTCCTCATCTTGGATTAACCATCCACAAAAACATAAATAAGAAAACAAGAGAGAGAGAGAGAGAGAGAGGAACTTGTACTGGTCGTTGGCAACGAGAGGAATGAATCGATTGATGCAGCGAATCAGGCCTGGTCGGCTGGTGCAGTCATTCGGTGACCTGCGACCGTTGCGGTATCGTCAACATCGTCGAGCGCCGGCCGGGTGGTCGTTCCTTGGTCGACCTGAGTTCAGTTCATATACCAAGAGAAGAAGAGAGCTAGTTGAGAGACAGAGATGAGTCGGTATGAAGAATCGAAGCCATACACATACAACAAATTATTATTATTATTTTTTGAATAGAACACGTTCAACAATTAGTACAACAAAACTAGGAGTTTTTCGCCAATGTGTCCACTATTTGGAAATGAATATAAGAAATGTCTATGTTTTGAAATATTTTGTAAAAATAATTCATTGTGCATTACCGAAATTTGTTCACGCGACCAAGTAAAAAAAAAAAAGCATAACGCGTTACTATATTGGTAGCAATGGTAGGTAAAAAACCGGAACTCAACCCCTAGCCCCTTCTTTTTTGGTCAATCGGAAGATAAATAACAGTAAGTTATTCATTTTTTATAAGAACTCAAAAAAAAAATATTTTTATAATGATTTGTGGTTTGAATCATCTTTCTGAAATCCGCAACAGGTCTTGAAAAAATTAAAAATATCATTGCCCATTTAATGGGTAGGGAATTGAAATTCACGCTTCCTTTTTTTTATGCAGGCGCTCCACACATTACTAGTAACTTTATAAACAAAGTAGAGCATTTGCATTAAAAAATGGAGCGCGAATATCATTTTTCAATGGGTATATATATATATATATATATATATATATATAGTATATTTTAGTGCCCATTACAGGCTCACAAAGATGATTCAAATAGTAAGTTATTTAAAAAAAATTATGAATTATGTAAAAAAATTAGCTCAATCCGATATCGATATGGATTTTTTTCAACATTCATAGGGACTTACGAATAGTGAAAAAACCTTACGGATATCGGATTGAGCTAATTTTTAAAAAAACATCATAAAAAAACTATTTTAAGAATAACTTTCGGTTCGAATCTTCTTTGTGGGTCTCAAAATAGGCCCCATAAAATCATTCTCATTTAATTGGCAACGAACGTGGGGCCTTTTGCGTTAAGTTTTATACCTTGTTTTATAAAGCATCTTGAAGATGCGGGAATTTTTTGTTTTTTATTTTTGTTGCCATTAAACGGGCAATGATATTTTTTATTTTTGCAAGGCCCAATATGAGTTCCACAAAGATGATTCAAATCGCAAGGCATTCTTGAAATATTTTTTATGGGTTCCTAAAAAAATTTAGCTCAATCTGATTATGATAGGGCTATTTTAGAATTCATATGGTGTTTCAAAAATCGTAGGGCCCCTACGAATGCCAAAAAGCCCTTACGAATATCGGATTGAAATAATTTTTTACATAAATCTATAAAAAAAAATTCAAGAGTAATTTATAGTTTGAATTATCTTTTGGGATCCGAAATAGACTCCACGAATACATGCCCCTTTATTCGGCACCCAGCGAACCATTTTATCAGGGTTAAGTTTTAACCTCACAATATAAAGCATCTTCAAGATGCGTTATTATTTTTATTTTTTTATTTTTAAGAAAATGCATTTTTATAATGCGTCACTTGCTTGCGTCGATTTTGTTGCCACGCATGCTTCGTAAACACACATTTTGTATGTGCGCAATTGATATCACGCATTTTGAAAATGCGCGATGAACTATTTTTACAAAACGTTTTAGAACATGGACATTTCTCCAATTCATTTCTCATTAGAAGACAGATCGGAGGAAAATGTTGTACCCCGTTCAATGCACCGAACAAAAAAAAATTATGATTGTGTTTTTTATGGTTCCTGTGTATCGAATGTGCCCAACGCTAGAGTTTTGACACAAACAAAAATAATTTTGGCATTAACAGCACTCTTGTAATGACCAATTAATTAGATTTTGGACACTTGGAGGAATTAGAAGCATGGTTTATAAAGTTGGAACACCAATTTGGTACAGGGGATAGCACCTCCTACTCTCCCACTTCCCACTCTCTCAAAAAAAAATTCAAAAGTCTAGAAAATAAGGATTAGGAGTTTGAAGGCTTTTGGGGTTTAAACATATTTGCATAGGATAGATAGATAGATATGTACAATATTGTGTGGGCTCATGGGGTCCAATACATATAATCTGGTCCGTTCAGTGCCCATTCAACTTAAGTTTTTCTAAAAAGTTACCAATTTGTCCTTATTAAAAAAAATCGCGTTAGTTAATTTTGAGCCAAATTTTTGAGAATTATTGATTTGTCTCAACAAGACAAATAGGAAAAGTACATAAAAATTATTTTTATCCAAATACTTTCCACCATGCCCCTTAGTAGCTCCACCATTGACTGAGGTGGCATTTTCAATAGAGAATAAGTTAGAGAGAAGATGTTGATAAGTCGTTAGTTGTTTCCACTAACCAATAATAAGACCAAGCTGTTTCCACTAATCAATAAGTTGTAGATTGATATATTAGTGAAAATTTGTTGATTAGCATTGAACAAGATGGTAAAATGCCAAAAATTATTGATTAGTTTGAACAAGGTCACTAATCAATACTATTGTTGATGGATATGTGCGTGAAAAATTGTTGATTAGCGTTGAGCAAGATGGTAAAATGCCAAAAATTGTTGATTAGTTTTAACAAGGTGATAAACATGTTAAAACTTGTTGATTAGTGTGAAAAATATGATAAAATGACTTAAGTTGTTGCCGAAAATATTTAGTGGAAACCTAGCCTGAAGATAAACATGATTTAATCACTAGAGTTATTGATGCCGGGTACATGATTTAATTGCGTCAAGCTTTAAATATTCGGATTGATAATGCCAAAACTGTTTTTGTTGGTGCTAAAACTCCAGCGCATAAAAGTCTTATACATTACACATGGTACAAGTCTTTTGAGTATTAGAGTTTTGGCACCAACAAAAATCAATTTTGACATTATCATTTTCTCTCGTAATTCGGATTATGTTTTCGAACTCGGAACAGAACGCGGATTGAGGGTGTTGTGCCCACCGCAGGGCCCTGGTCCGAGAGGGAGACGCACCAAATGGAGCAACCTTGAGTATTTTGTTTTTTGGGGCAACCATAAAACAAGCCAGAGTTGTAGGTAGGAAATTGAACAGATTTGTGAAATTTGAAGCCAGATACGACCAACTGAATTAAATAAACACTCTTAAACAACAAGCTGTCATACAAAAGAAGCAAAGAGAACTGAACAAGAATATTTAAGTACGCATAAAAAGTGGAACGGAAAAATATAAAACAAACAAGCGACGAGTATTTTTTTATTTTTTGGACAAGATTTGTAAGCGACGAGTATTAAAAAATCGTCATATCTTTTGCTAAATTTTCAACATCTTAAAGCATTTTCAATGTTTGAGCCATGATTTTCCGAATCAAAGTTCTTTTTTAGCAGTGACAAAAATGTAGAAATTTTTGTATACGGATTACTAAAATAAGTAATGATTTTTATTTTGCCAGAAAATTGATTAGGCTTGATTTATTTTGTTTCGTTGAGATATATTGTCTATTTACTCACAAATGTAAGTACATAATTGTTTACTTTGATTTTAATGAATGATTCAGTGTAGACAATATTATAAAAAAATTAAAATATATTTCGTAAAATGTAGTAAAATCTTAGTGAATTTTTTAGGATTCGCTTGAACCACTCCAACCCATGACAGTCGCCCCTGTCTCCGGAGACAACGGTTATTAATAATCCATAGTGTCACTCCGCCCATCCTTCTCCATAACACAGTATTAAAAATTACTCCATCCGTTCTAAATTGTTTGTCCGGTCCGCAAAATAATACATTAAAAATAATGCAATTCTTTTAAGAAAAGATTCAAATTTTTTTCACAAATTAAAAGAATTCATTGATATCTAGTAAATTGTTGAAAAACTATTGAATTTTTCTTGCAAAAATTGTATTATTTTTAAGACCTTGTTTTACGGACCAGACACATTTTAATATGTAGAAGTAAAAAATCAGTAAAAGGGTCCAGAGTTCAAAGATTGAAAGGTCAAAATAAGATACTATAAGAAGGTTCCTGGAATCAAGGGTCAGGATCATGTGACCTCTCTCTCTCTCTCTCTCTCTCTCTCTCTCTCCCTCTCTCTCTCAAAGCTTCAACATTTTCTTTTTCGGTTAAAAAATGGCTTCAAAGATAGGAGTAGTATATTGAATTGGAGGGGCATCGTCTCTGCTCTGATTTCAGAAATGAACAATCCTAATCGAATGCTATTAATCAATACATGTTGTTTTATTGGAAGCGTGTGAAGCTAGAAATAACTGAACTCCATCAAATAGGCGAAAGCCTACAAACACATTGCCCACTCAATCTATTTAATTTTGCAAACTCACTTCTTGCCAAACGTACTTTGATACTACGGCTTTGTTCTACTAAGGTTCTTAGTTTTTATGTAATTATTTTTTGTTTTATTAGATAAATTATTCTTTTATAATAATTACTTTCAATTCAAAAAATAAGTCATTATTTGAAAAATGAGAATATATTTTAGTTAGTTAAACGGGACCTAAATGTGATGGGTCATGTGTTAATTTGATAAGTAATCACCATAACCTTTGACACAGTATTATTTCCATTGACAATCCTGATCTCATTACCCGAAAAGAGTTTAGCCATAACAAGGAAAAACATTTCAATGCCCCAGTAACGCCACGTGATGCCTCAAATTCATCTTTCACCACATATTTGTGTGAGGTGGTGTTCCACTTTCTTCAAAAAGTACTTTTTGAAAAAAGAAGGTAATTTCAAATTCAAATATAATGAAAATGAAAAATATTTTTTCAATTTTTTTTGCACCGTTTAAAAGATCTTAATGAGATCTATAAAACAAGATCTATATTGGTAGAAAAATTATTTAGATAAACACATGATTTTTAAGCTTGAAATTGCCTTCTTTTTCAAAAATTTACTTTTCCACAAAAGTGAAACACCCCTTGATTTTCATCATAAATTATGCGAAATCTACACAAATATACGATAGAAAAGAGTTTAAGGAACCGTCACATGACACCGCATGCATGAAATAATTACTCAATAACAAGACCATCTGGCCCCCTAGAGATTCTAAACTCCGTAGAATTCCATAGCACCTCATTTGTTTTTGCAAATGTATTTGTTGTTCAAGCTTGGAGATAGTTGACTCTCTCTCTCTCTCTCTCTCTCTCTCAGGGGACCATCTTCAAAGTCTGACATAGGGAATTCCATAGCTCCCATTTCTTTCTAAACAATTGTTGTTTAAGCCAAAGAGAACTGTTGACTCTCTCTCTCTCTGAAAAGGGTTTTCGTATTTCCAAAGGCTATATTAACACCCATTTCGTCTTTCCACAACATCGTTGTTTAAGCACAAGAGAGATCTCACTATCTCACACCCACTCAAACCCTACAAACAATGGTCTCCTCTTGGGCACTCTAAAAACAGAGCAAGAGCATATATTTCAAACTCGAAACCGTTGTTGGAGCAATGACAGCGAATCCTCCACAAATCACGCTGCAAAACACAAGAAGCCAAAGCATCAGATCCAGAAAATTTGCAGTTTCCATCTTCTGTGCAATCCTAATTTTCTCTCACTTAATTCCATCTTCTTCCCATCCCATTCCCCTCTCCAACCCCAACCGCTCTACCACCTCGAGAAAATCCCGGTTTCTCAACGGAGTCGATACGACGACGCTTCATGCAGCAAATGGTCCGTCAGATGATCATCGGTTTGCGGGTAGTAGCAAAAACGGCGACGGCGATTTAGAAGACAACGAGAGATTAGTTCACACGGGTCCAAACCCTCTTCACAACTAAAGGAAATTACAAACGTGTTTGGTTAAAGCGTTTCATGAATGGGAGCCTGCTAATTTCTCTCCAACGGTTAGAGCCAAATTTTATGTGTTGTTTGTTCTTTGGTCAATTTTTGTTAAAAATTGATGCTTTAAGTGTTGTAAAATATTTTTTTCCCCATACGAATTTTCTGTTCATTTTTGGAGTATTGCTAGTTTTTTTTTTTTTTTTTCATTGGGAATTTTGTATGTTCAAAGTGTCGGGATGCGTAGCGTGATTCGGTGGTAGCGGTTGCGAAATTTGACTGCCTTCACAGCCACTTAGTGTGGAGACCTTCAACACCGTAGCCAATCAGGTATCGGCCGCGAATCAGAAATAATAGGTTACGTAAAGGGAATTAGCTGATATGCATGCGAATTTTCGATTTCAAATGCAGTTGATCTTAAAGCCCTTCCCACAAGAAGCCATTTCTTTGGTCAAATATGGCTAAATAAGCAAGGGAAAAAGACAAAAAAACCCATTTTTGGCTGAAGAAATGACATTGTGTTGGAGCTAGCTTGCAAATTCGGGAGAAATTTTCGTGAAAAACTAAATTTTGGCTACGAATTGGGAGATGCTCCTGTGGGTTAGTAGAATACTGTGTAAGTTCTTTCTGTCATCAGTTCTTTGTATTAATTTTCTCTGACTTTAGAATCAATGGTAGCATTGCTTTGGCAGTTTAGCCCTTTTGCGTCCCTGTTTGATCAGGACAAGGAAAGTGTAGGAATGGAGAGTCCGAGAGAGAGGAGAGAGAGAGAAGGGGAATGCTAGTGTTAATGCTATTGCCACTTTTGCAGTGTTTTCTTTCTTCTGTACCTTTCTGTTAGAATTTACTGTGCTTGTATTTAATTGGTGTAGTTACTGGTGTTCATCTACTTCTTCTGCTTTTTCGTTTTCTCTCTCCCGCTGGCTAGTCATTTTGGGGATTGGGGGCTGTAGTGCACTACCGGCTGATTTGATTTGACCGTTTATTTCTGCAGGCTCAAATAAAAAATTTATTTCAATCAAAATCCTAAACAACAATCAAATGAAAACGGGCTAAAAACATGCGTAACCAAATAAAGAAAAATACAAGAAAAGCCAAACGTCTAAAGACATAGAAACTGCATAATGAAAAGGGAAAAAAAAAATAAAACAAGTCGCGGTGTTGGAAATGACCATTTTGCTCATGGAAGTAGTATTGGAACTAATCATAATTCGTATCGTGCTTAATTATACCCTTCGTTAATCGTAGTCGCTACCAATTCTAGTGCTACTGAAAATATAAGAATTTGTCATTATCACCGCTTGTCGTAAAATAGTTGTGTTTTAAAACATGTAAACTCACAAACTATGATATTTTAAGCATTGAGATGTATCGCTTCTATGTTATTAATAATATCGTATTTTTTGTTGATAAAAAACAAACTGTGATCGTCGATCTTTAAAAAAATCTGTAGCTTGTATGTACGAAGAACTATAATACGAATCATTTTCATCTCTTAATACTTAAACGTTGTAAAATTTAAAAAATATTTTTTACAATGTCGTTTTAGCACCCCTCTCATGTAGGTAACATGTGGTTAAAAAAAAGGTTGTGGGGGTTCTAATTTTCCACACACCTTTTTTTCCCCTCATAATGCATAGGAGCCCACAATTTATGTCTTATATCAACCATTCTATGAGTTTTAAAGTTGTCAAAAGTTCAAGTACACCCGTAACAGGAAACCTACTTTGGACAAAATAAGGTCAATTTGAGGCCTCATGTCATGATGTCCACCCAAATTTCGGTTAAATTTTAGTCCTTGCTTGGGTAAATTTCATTGACCTCCCTGAGGTTTCTAACACATGCAGAGATCTTCCCTGATGTTTCTGAAATGCCACTGACCTCCCCTACTTTTGCTGACAATATCAATATTCCCCCATCCACTTTTCCGTTAAAAAACCTAACAGAAGTTATTGATTCATGGCATCATCAGTGTTCTATACCACTATAATGTCTATTTTATCTCCAGTAGTCACACCTTCCAACTTTACGCTCCACAATTCCCATGTTTCTTTTTTTGCATTTGATGGTAAGGGGTGTTTGGGCTAGGTTATGCGCATATCAATTAACTCCTTCTCTGGTTCAGTCAAAGGTAGGCCATCGATGCCGGGACTAGAGTAAATTAATTTTTGCGCCTTTGTCAAATGAAGAAGGCGGCCTTTTTGGTCACTACCAGAGTTTAACCTGCGTTTGTACGTTTGAAAGACGGGTTGCTTAGGTGTTGACCCTACTTGCAAACGTGGGTTTTTTCGAGTTTGTCTGGTCGAAAGACGGCGTTTGGTGTTGACCCAACCTGTTGACAAACGAGGATTTGGGTCGTAAGAGTGTATTTTAGCTGGGTTTCTTTCGCATTTCGGGTGTTTTTGTTTGTTTGCATTCAACTTTTGGTTGAATTTTCCTCCCCTACCCTCGATTTGATGTATCATTTTGTCAAGTTTTTTGGAATAAATTGTTACTCTTGCCGATAAAAAAAAAGGGGTTAAACCTTGGTTAATGTGTAGGGAGCAAACTCACCAATCAACTAGAATATTCTTGGGGCTAATTCAAACTCTACTATAACAAAAAAATATATATTCACTCTCTCAATAAAGGTGAGTCAATTGGGTTTGCTGGGTTTGGACTTTTGAGAGAGAGAGAGAGAGAGACGCTAAACGATGGAGGAGAAAGGAGGATACGGTGTTACAAGCAAGGGCGGATTTAGTTAAGGAATAGACCCACCTGAAATTATCGGGCTATTTTACTATTTTTTGTGTGAATCAAAATAGGAAGTAATATATATAAAACTTCTTTAAATTTAAGTTCTATCTCTAGTTTAGTTGGTAAGGCATTGGGTATCTATTTGAATGGGCGTGAGTTTGAAACTCACTTATGCATTTTGATTATTATTTTCTTAATTGGCTTACAAGGCTGGAAGGAAAAAAATTTATATAAACTTGTAGTAGCTAGTAAGGGTTGAACCTCATCCATCAAAGACTTATTCAGAAATGCACAAATATAAATGTAATAAATGATCTAGTAAAAATACAGAAATAGTAGTACATTTATTTTTTGTTCTCGTTAGATTTTCTTGAACGCATGTTCTCATTATATTTGATAGTTAAATTTTTTATTAAGTTTATACTCGAAAGTGACCCATCTGTACAAAATTTCTGAATTCGCCGTTGGTTACAAGTATACATTGGAAGATCCATTGGGTGGATTAAACTGAGTTTACTCTTCTATTTTTATTGAAAGTTTTGCTCAATTGTCCTATACCCACGGGATAATGGCTCCATGCTAATGCCCCACCTCCTGCCTAACACAAAGCCAAAAAAAAAAAAAAATTAAAACAACTGAGAGAATAAAATGATGGCTATGTTTTGATCGGGTTCGGAAAAAAGTTAACTTCTTGTGTTTGATTATATGAGTAGCAAGGGATTTGTACAGTTATTTATGTTTTTTATTAGGAGGGTATTTTTTTTCTTTTAAATGCCTAAGTTAATGCCAAGGTTATTTCGGTTGATCGGTGAGTTTGCTCATTACACAATAATTGGCCAATGTTCAACTTTTGGGGTCATGCCGCAAAAATCAATTGATTATAGTCCCAACATGGACTGCCTTTGACCAAATCAGGGAGGAATTAGTTGATGTGCGCGTAACCTAATCCGGATACCCCTAACTTACTGTTGAATCAAAAAGAAAAAAAAAAGAGTGAATTTGTGGAGTGTAAAGTTGGAAGGTGTGACTGATGGAGGTAAAATAGACATTTTAGCGGTATAGAATATTGATGATGTCATGAATCATCAGCTTCTGTTAAGTTTTTTAATGGAAAAGTGGCTGAGGGGAAATATTGATATTGTCAGAAAACATAGGGGACGTCAGTGGCATTTCGGAAACCTCAAGGAGGTCTCTGCATGTGTCAGAAACCTCAAGGTATGCCAGTGAAATTTACCTTTTTGCTTTTATTCCTATCCCCACCAACACGAGTAAATAGAGGCCTATTTTGACAAAATTCAAACAGGCTGTCTTTTGGCTTATATTTATTTTATATAAAAAATTATGAGTTTCAATTATCATTTTTTGCTTATCCAATTTCTTTTGTCAGACAAATCAATAATTCAAAAAATTTTGAAGCAAAACTAATAAATATAAAAAAATTTAAATAAAAACAAAAATAAATAGCCACTTTGACATATTTTGCCAAAATTGGCCATAGTATCCATGATCATATGAAGGATAGGAGTACCAGAAATCCTAGCCGTACCGACCAATTTCAAACCGAAACCGTACCGACGGCCGCTCCGGGCTGTCTCCGGCCACCGGACGGCCGATCCGAGCCGTTCGAAAATTCTAAAAAAAAAAACCGAGTGGCCTTACGCGAGAATAAATGGCATCCGATGTGTGTAGGGTGGTTAGATCGAGTACCCTATTTTTCGTGTATACTCGTGTATATATGTATACGCGAAAAATAGGGTACTCGATCTAACCACCCTACACACATCGGATGCCGTTTATTCTCGCGTGGGGCCCCTCGGTTTTGTTTGTTAGAATTTTTGAACGGCTCGGATCGGCCGTCCGGTGGCCGGAGACAGCCTGGAGCGGCCGTCGGTACGGTTTCGGTTTGAAATTGGTCGGTACGGCTAGCACTTCTCATAGGAGTACTATTCATGATTTAGATATTTGACAGTAGGTATCTTCAAGCCATAATCGTGACACATTTGTGGCGCATTAAAAATTTCAATTATTTGAAATAAGGCTCACTATACACTGGTTGCTAACACAGAGTGAAAAAATGAGGTAATTTACGAGGGTCTTTCCAACTTTACCGGCCCATTTGCCAACGGGATGTAAGAGGCAGATATCACCCCAAGTAGTATATCTGAAGTACTCATATTCAATGTTTGCCACCCTGATATATATTTTAGATATAATATCCAGGGAATATTGATAAGGATAGGGGGAGAGGTGGTATTGTTATATCTGCCCTCTTAATTACGAAATGCCACCATTTCTCTTTTAATTGTATATTGACCTACTCATATCCACTCCAAAACAAAGCATGTACATATTCCATCTCCTATACATTACTCTCTCTCTCTCTCTCTCTCTCTCTCTATATATATATATATATATATATATATATATCAGTCCGGATCTCCTAAGGGATCCCGCACGGTCTTACCGTGTGGGACGCCCCTTTCTCGATCAAATTATGACGATCCGAGCCGCTCAAAGTGTGCAGAACGTGATTTTAAGGGTGCTCGCGAGAAATCAGCAAAAAAAATGATCGGGAAGGGCTTGATCTGAGTAGTTTTTTACTGAACCGTTTAATAAAAAACTGTTCGGATCAAGCCCTTCCCGATCATTTTTTTTGTTGATTTTTCGCGGGTACCTTTAAAATCACGTTTTGATCACTTTGAGCGGCTCGAATCTTCGCAATTCAATCGGGAAAGGGGAGTCCCGCACGGTAAGGCCGTGCGGGATCCCTAAGGAGATCCGGACTCATATATATATATATATATATATATATATATATATATATATATATATATATATATATCTTAATTACGAAATGCCACCATTTCTCTTTTAATTGTATATTGACCTACTCATATCCACTCCAAAACAAAGCATGTACATATTCCATCTCCTATACATTACTCCGTAACGCCCCGAATTTCGGGTACGTTAAAAGACATTTTCTTGATAAAACCAAATGGAGTCTGGCTCTTTATTACATCATAATTCTCATAAGAGTACTTTAAAACAAACAAGGAGGGAACTAGGGTTCCTAACTACTGCTTCGCTTTCTCCTCCATCAGGGCTAGCTCTTCGGCTCCAAAGGCCTCCAAGGTGTAAAGTTCACCATGTTCATCTACAAGGTCTGACACATTATACCGGCGTCGCTACCAATATAATATGTTAGGGTCACCAAAAAGTTACACCGTGAGCTACAAAAGCTCAATAGAACAAACCCATACCCTCTAACCCATAACTTACAAACAACAGGTTATAATAAAACATTGATTTCCACATGATACGTGTATACACAGCTTACAAAAGACAATATCAATAACACATCCACAATCGCTATATAACTATCGTTGGTGTCCAAGATTCTCCGAGTTTCTCCTACGCAACTGATCGTAGACCGTGTCTCCATTTTCACATACCATTCAACATTTTCTAAAATCATTTGTTTAACACACCCAACCTCGGTTCTGCCGTTTCGGGTTCCCGAGTATCCTCACAATGGTTTCGCCGCACCGGGTTCCTATTGGCATACAAAACTTGTATTGGCTCCTCTCCGCGGATAACCAAGCCATATTACCAATGACGCTACCACGTCCGGCCGCATTGGCAATCTTCACAATGGGCTACCAAGTCCGGCCACATTGTGATTTTCACAATCCACGCAATGGGCTACCAAATCCGGCCACATTACGAGTTTTCATACACACAATGGGCTACCAAGTCCGGCCACGTTGCGGTTTTCACAATCCACACGATGGGCTACCACATTGTGGCGGGTTTCCATATACACAATGGGCTACCAAGTCCGGCCACATTGCGGTTTCAAAACACATCTCATCATTATCTACACCATAGGCGTCATGTTTCTACTTTCTCGGTTCTCGTGTCTCGTGTCTCGTTTACATGCAAAGACTCCTCGGTAGGACAAAAGTAAGCATGAAACATTCTAACAAGATCATCCAACTCAATACCACTTATAGCATAACGCCACATGTACGGACGCCCTTGGAGTGTATCACTTATGCTTATTCAAAGCACAACGCCGCATGTACGGACGCCTTTGGAGTGAAATCACTTATGCTTTATCACACCACAAGTAATACAAGCAATTCATATATGCATGCTCATAATCATCTCAAAGATCAAAATACAAATACTTCTAAACAAACGATAAGTTCTATCTTTCGAAATCCGTTAAGGATAATCTACTTTCTATCATACGGTTCTATACGTAGAGTTAGGGGCGAAGGGTTCTACATTATACTTAGGAATAGAGATACGGAATTCCTACTTTATACTTGGGGTGGACGATAAGGAGATCATACCTTACTTCTTGGCTGTAGTCGGCTACGGAGATTTGGTCGTCGGTTTTGGAATTTGGCGGCGTAACGGCGTCGGTTTGCTTCGAAAGGAAAAGAGATGTACTTTCTTTTCCTAGAAACAACTTACTAACTTTAACTAAACTACTTTAAAGATCTAGAAGTGGTTTTGGAAGGTTTGATGGTATCTCTCAAGAACTCTCAAAAACTTCAAGAAAATAAGAACTTTTGAACTAAGAATTCTTGGAATTTCTAGAGAGAAGGAAGAGCAATGGTTGAAGGTGTGAATTGAATGCTTGGAGTGAGCTTCTATTTATAGGCAAGCTCTCCCTCCCTCTCTCTCTTGGCCGGCCCCCTCTCTCTCTCTTTAAGTCTCATTTTTTTATTCCAACAAATCAAGGTTGCTTGGAAGATCAAAGGCTAAATGGTAGGCTTGCATGGCAAGGTTAGTCTTTGGATTTGATTATGGAAGATTTGTTTGAAAAGAAGGAGACAATGGTACAAGATTTGATGTTTAAACAAATCATAGAAGTACAATGGAGGACAATGGATGGTTAGTTTCTTAGCTAGGAAGAAAGATTCACTCATGAATTTGAAAGATGAAGAAAGATCATGGAAGGTACAACCAATCTTCCTCTCTCTTTCCTCTTTCCTCCTTCCTCTCTCTCTCTCTCCCTCTCGGTTCACTCTCTCTCTCTCCTCTCGGCATCTCTCTCTCTCTCTCTCTCTCTCTAGTACACTATATACAAATATATATAAACATATAATAATGGCTAAGGTACAAAGTACTAGATTTACAAAATCAAATACCCAATAAAGAATTACAATTAGGCACATGTTTGATTAAACAAATAGATGGAGTACTTTTGCAAATCTAGGGTTTTGATTTATCCACATATTCTAATGCTTAAAAGTACATGAAAATCAACCATCGAATATAAAATAGGATCCTTGTACTTAGTAGGAAGATTTGGACTATTACCCAATGGATAATAAATCCCCTAACGGTTAATAACCAATGGACAATGGAGGGGTACATTTTATCTTTAACAGAAATCCTATTGGTACCGACGGTACCCATAGGGAAAATGCACCGACGGCAACCGGACAGCCGTCTCCGGTCACCGGACGGCCGATCCGAGCCGTCCAAAAATTTTAAAAAATAAAACCGAGTGGCCTTACGCGAGAATCAATGGCATCCGAGGTGTGTAGGGTACTTGATCCGAGTACCCCTTTTTCGTGTATATACACGTATATACAAATATACACGAAAAATGGGTGCTCGGATCAAGTACCCTACACACCTCGGATGCCATTGATTCTCGCGTGAGGCCACTCGGTTTTATTTTTTAAAATTTTTGGACGGCTCGGATCGGCCGTCCGGTGACCGGAGACGGCCGTCCGGTGGCCGTCGGTGCATTTTCCCTATGGGTACCGTCGGTACCCATAGCAGTACTCTATCTTTAAAATAAGGTTTTGAAAAGACTATATGTACTTTTAGTTAAATATTATAATGAAAAGCTTATTGTCCAATGGACAAAGATTACCCTAACAATATGGGCCAATAGGTAAAGGCAAAAGGTTCAAAGGTCCAAAAGGTTCATCTAGTAACTAGGTAAGTTGGTTGCTCGGTTCCTCCAAGTAGTTGGTTAGAAACTAACTAAATTGGTCAAGTAGAATTTCTAGTCGAGAGTTAACAAATGACCAAAATCTAACTACGACGAAAATTAACAAGAAATCATATAGCCACTCAAGAGAAAATAAGTAATTCAAATAAAATTCAAATATTTAACGAAATTTTTATTGACCAAAATTCAGGGGCGTTACAACTCTCTCTCTCTCTCTCTCTCTCTCTCTATATATATATATATATATATATATATATATATGCTTTTTTAACATATCTCCCCTCAGACTGTATCTACCCAAAACTAACGCGCCGTTCCGCTTAATTTTTAGTACTTTTGAAGGTTTTGTTTTTATTTAAAAAATTGCGTTCGTTAGTTTTGCGTCAAACTCTCGTGAATTATTGCCTTGACAAGAAGAATCGGAAAAGTAAAACAAATTTACTTATACCAAAATATTTTGAGAAAAATCACTTTTCAGCAAAAAAACAAAAAAAAAACTTTGTTGACTTTTGTTTTTTTTTTTTCTTCTAAAAAGTGGTTATTTCTTAAAATATTTGGATAAAGTAAAAAAAAAATTATTTTTTCGATTTCTCTCATCAAGACGAATCAATAATTCACAAAAATTAGACGCAAAATCAACGAACGCGAACTTTTCTTTGAATAAAAACAAAACCTCTAAAAAACACTTTTTGCGTTGGAGAACAACACCTAATTTGGTCGGCAAACGACCCATATGAGTGGCTTTTAGCTGTGGGATCTTCTAAATCTGAATAGGATATTGTGAGTACTCCCAGAAGAAGAGTCCTACTCTGTATCTTGACTTAAATGCTTGCTTCCATTTTTCCTCAAAAGGGATGCTTGTCTGTCTCGCCTGGCCTACACGCTTTCTCAAGGTTTAGGAGATTAACAACCGACATACATTAATTATGCACACTCACATATATATATGTGTGTAGTACTTGGGAAATATTTGGATTTAAAGCATATGTTGGGCGTTGGGTGGTGTTAAGAGCTCCCCCCTCTCTGGTTTCATTTAGCGCTCATTGTATTCAAAATGACCCAAGGACGTTTTTTGATTTAATATATAACTCAGATCTTATTCGGTTTGAATTTTGAAGGAGATTTAAAGTGTAATTAGTGGAGAAAAATATATAGAAAATTTATTGAAAATCGTGCTCAAGAATTTTAAGTCCTCCAAATGAACAAGCCCTCAGAGTAAAAAATTTCGATTTGTTTGAGTTTACATGCAACTTGACAAATTTCTAGGGACGCAATATGCCAAACCTTGATCACCAAGCCAATCCTTTGGCACAGAGCAGTAATATTTTCTAGGGCAAGCTTCAATTTTACCCATTGGCCTGGTTTGGCTGGGTCATGTGCAGACACACTCTCTCACGTTCACTTTCTTCCATTTGCAAATCTTGATTGCTTTGTGAATTTGTGCAGACACACTCAATTAATGAAAAGAACGAAAAATCCACTAACGAAAATGATGAAAAATCCAATTTGCCCTCATGCCTTGATTCTTCTTCTTCTTCTTCTTCCTTAAATATAATCAATCCATTCTCTATACCAAAATTTGGGTACGACTATTGATATGGTACAGTTTGACATGTATTATATCCATATCAAAATTCACGCCGATCCAAAAATAGAAACCTCATGGTCGAATAGAATTTGTTATGAAGTATACTTTTCAAATTTTAATTTACATTTCATTCTAACAAGAATTATATTCCCTGATGACTGAGTTATTGATGTCTAATCGACATGATTCTTTTACTGAGATGCTCTACTCTTTAGTTAATACACTATGAATGGTCCTGATTAAATTGATAATATATTGGTTAGATTCAAGAGGCGTGTAAGGTACACTTCTGTTAACATAGACGGAATTGGGTACTTTTGTACATTCAAATCTACAAAGCATAGAGGATACAGATGCAACAAATAGAACATGAGGGGGTGTATATGCATATAACCCAAACTAGAGGGGTATGAGTGAAGTTTGCCTTGTTTTCTACTAGTATATTTTGGCTAATTTGGTTTGTTACTCGTCCCAATAGTCATGAAGACTAGAGAAAAAGTGCCCGTGAGCGTTAGGTTAAATCTTTGCGTTAGTACACTTTAATTGAACCTTCGAGAGGAATATTAGTCGTAAGTTAAGACATGGCTCTTAGCACACCTTTCATTCTTACGGCCGTCTACATCTTTTCTAAACTCTATTATGGGGAAAAAAATTCAGTGCTCGGTGGGTACAACGTGGTGCCTGCTCGGCGCATCCAAGCCGTCCATTGCGTTTTTGGACTGCTCGGATTTGGAGAGAGAAAAAAGAGAGAGAGTGTTTGGGTGAGAGGAGAGAGAGAGTTTCAATCCGAATCGTTCAAAAATGTATTGGACAGCCCGGATGTGCCGAGCGGGTTTCATGTGGGATACACCCATCCGGCACCGAAAAATTTCTTCTATTATAGTTGTATTCATTTATTTTACGTGTTTTGTTTTGATAATCGGGAAAAAAGAAGAGTACGTACATTTGCCATTTTCTATACCTATATATAGATGGCGCAAAATTAGAGGGGTATCCAAAGCACTTGGATATCTCTGATAAAAAAAAAAAGGCACTTGGATATCTACATGCATTAATTCAAAAAAAATTGATTATGTTTAATTAGTTTAACTTATCGACACAATAAGATATAATTTATGCATGTGCGTGCAGTACGTATTGGCTTGTTTTGCTGTATCCCCCCCTTTTTTATTACACTGTAAAGTTCATCTTCTCAACGTGAGATAAATAAAGAAAGCCATAGAAACTTCCTTGGAATGAGTATTTTTAATTTTACTAGCCATGCAAATTCAAGTAAAGCCTTTAGAAATGGCATGGCTGGAGGAGAGGGAGCAATTTCTTGAAAGTGAACTTTTGAATAGTTCTAAAGATTCTTCTGTGTTGGGGTGTGAGAGGTCTAGAGGTGTGTGTACAGGTTCTTATATCTTACGAGTTGTACGCCGTAAATGAATGTTTGCTTGGCACCATTATGAAGTACATATATGCATGCATGTGCGAGTTCAAAAGGCCGGGGTGATCATGCGACGAGTGAAAAGTTTCTCTCTCCTTGAATTCAACAAGCCATTTTTTATTTTATTTCGACTTTTTACAATCAAACATTTAGATTAAGTCCTTACTAGGGAACCATACCTACCTAGTAAGGACTTATGATTTGGTCACGCAAATGAAAATGAAGAAATCTCAAATCCACTTTATTCTAGGTGGAGACTAGCCGGCCTCTAAATGAATCAAATACAAATTTAAAGAATATTAAATATGGTGGGCACGAGCTCATCGCACTATATGTGCAATGGTTGTGTTGTGTTCTGTAGTTGAATAAGTGAAATGGTTTGTTCAGCGGTGAGCAGTGTTTAAATCAGTGGCGGCACCAGAAATATTTTATAAGGTGTTCAAATTGTTCTTCCTTTTGTCCTATATTGTATGGTTATTTGCAGAGAATATATATTTACTAGAGTTTGCCCGTGCCTTGCCACGTGTTTTGAACACAACTGAAATGAACTGTGAAACTATTGACCACCCCTCCCAACAAATTGAAACTGATTTATATGGGAAGATTTTTTCTTAAATTAGGATCAAACAGATTTTTTTTCTTACCCTTTCGTTTAGTTTACAAAACAAACACACACCAAAAAATTTGAAATTGATCAACCAATAAACAAAAATATTTCTTACCCTTTTGTTTAATTTACGATCTGCCTTACATTAATTTTATACATGGAATTTTATTACTTTCTATCTTTCCATAATAAAAGAGAGTTGGGATAGGAAAAGTTAGAGAAGATTTTGCCTTGCTTCAGAGAAAGAGAATGCTAAGGTTTCAAAAATTACTTCCCTTTTAATTTTAAAATTCGGCACTTTTTTGGCAATGAAATTTTATTGCTTTTTATCTTTCCACACATTATGAACAAGTCATCAGCAAAAATCAAATGGGACAACTGAATTTCGCTGCACTTTGGATGGTAGGAGAAGCTCCCTTGGCTAATCCTGAACTGGAGCAGAGAAGAGAACCCTTCCATAAATAAAAGAAATAGGTAAGGAGATAAAGGATCCCCTGCCTAAGACCCCTTTTCCCTGAGAAATAACCAATAAGACCCCCATTGATGACAATGGAATACATGGCTGAAGTGACACACTGTTGAACCCATCTGATAAACAGAGAAGGAAATCCCATAACCTGCATATAGAACTAAAAGAAAGATCTTAAGTCTAGTTAATGATTCTGGTCTTCGATTGGAGAATCCTCAGGACATTCAGGATGAAATTCTGGGGTACTATCAAGGCTTGTTAGGTTCCTCTTTTCACTCTGCTAATGAATTCCGTACTGATCTACGACATGCAGTGTAACAATCCTAATTTAAATAAATAAATAAGTAGTACATAAAAAAAAAATTGAAATGTTAAATTCAAATTCAATGATTAATTAAATTAATTAGTTAAAATATGATCATGTTAATACGGGATAATATACACTTTACTATACATACATTCATAATTTTCTTTATCTTTTCTAACTAAATCCTAATTAAAATTCTGTCCAATTAAACCTTCTAATTCCCTTCTATACTCAACCACCCACTCTGCCATTCCTACTGAAAATCAGGATTCATTCCTCACTTCCTTTGCAAATTTTGTAACCTCCCACTTCCCCTTTACATCCTAATCCACGTCCACCACCCACCTCCCCACACATTCACCCTATATACACTCTAGCCTCTAAAAATCAGTCCACAATTAGTCCTTTCCATTTTGCTACTCAGTCCAGAGAAAGAAAAAGAGAGAAAGAGTGAGAAATTGAGTTCTCATCCATGGAGCTTTAGGAGAGAGAGAGAAAAACGGGTTTCTACATAACACTACTCCACACATCAAATTCAAGTTTCCAATCAATCACTACATCACCAAGCATCCACAGCCTACCTTCCATTCATTCCGAGGCAGCCCCGAAGTCCTCCGATTCCGTCATCTTCTCAAATCGCTAAAAATCAACCGAACCCATTAATCGCTTTTTCGGCCGGATTCAAGGTAGAATAATCGCTCCTCTACTTCCTCCTAAGTATATTTGTTCCGTTTATGTGGATTTTAACAAGTTATGATTGGGGAAATAGTAGCCACGCATCAGAATTTTGGAAACACTCATATGCTCTGTTTTGCAAAAAGAACCGAAAGGCTACTGTACATGCACGGGTTGATTCTTAAGTCTTGATATGGTTATAACACTTTAAACCTTAGTCTTATGATTCTTTATATTTCGGCCCTAGAATTTGTTATTAATGGATTAACTGATTTTCCATTTTATAAAATTTACCACTGGCTTATGGAACAAGTTACTAGAAATTACTATTACTGTGGAAAATGTTCATGTGATATTATGTGTTTCCTAGTAAATTAGTAATTAATCTACATCAAGGATTAAGACTAAGCTCGGCATTATTGGAAACTAAAATTTCTATAACATAAGAAGTTCAATTTTTTTTTTATTAGTTGGGTAACAAATAGTCAAAGATTAAGAAAACTACTTCAGTTCATCACTGATAGCTTAATGGACGGGAAAAAAAAAAGTATAGATTGTTAGTTGCTATCAATATGCCTACAGAAGGTTATTATATTAAAGGTTATTATATTATGTGTACAGTAACATTAGGATTCCTAACGGACCTTCGGTTAAAAAAAAAAAAAGAAAGAAAAAAAAATGCTAAGGATTACAACCGGATCTCCTCAGAGTTAATTAGAGTAACATTTTTGTTCAATAAAATTTAAATGATTCAAAAGTCATCGGCCAATCCGAACTTTTACGTGTTTAATTATTCGCACTTATAAATTGTTTTGCCTGTGTTCACACTGAAATGTACAATGTTATTAATTGAGTTGTTATTGGAATTACCATGCTATGCTTGCTAGTCAGATTTAGGTTCTGGGTGGTTACGAGTAGTAATTCACGTAGGTGATATTAAGTAATGGGAAAATGGTAATTGATAAAGTATTGATGTGCGAGATTGTGAATTTTGATTTGAGCTATGGCTATGGCAAGGGTAACCAATGGGGCCCTGTGTTGAAATGGGTAACCAATGGGGCCCAGTGTTGAGAGATGTTTTGACGCTAATGTATAATGCGTCATGGGAAAATTCGCTTCTTTTGTTCAAGAGAGAATAGGTTCCATGAGACGATTATAGTTAGTGGTAGGGATGTCCGACCCTAATGTACGATGCGTCATGGGATGACTCGATCCTCCTGTTATGGTCTTAAGTGAGAACATGCTAGATATATAATTTAGGTGAACTCACCTAGGATCCTGGTACAGGATAAGCAAGAGGAAGGGTGGACCCATGAGACGGTTGTAGTTAGTGGATGTGGGAGGAAAAGGATCTCGTGGAGAGAATCCTTAGATATCATGTAAGTTGATGGATAGTAAAGAAAAAGGATGATGTGCTATTATTCTGTACCTTCTGTATGTTGTCAATTTTTTTATATCGTCGAACTGCTAACTGTAGAATAAGGGGTTAGTAGGGTTGGGATTATCTACTGAGTTTCAAAACTCATTATGGTGCCGTTGGGCTGGCGTTTTATGCCAGGTAATCAAGAGACCGAAGAGCAGAATCATCTTCAAGATGATCAGTATCAAGGTGAGGACCTCCCAGCTGAGGAAGGGGAGTTTGTCGAGCCATGGATACCCTACCCTTAGAAGCTCTGTTAATTTAAAGTATTGTTATTTAAATTTCCAAAAGTGTTATCACATTTGTCAAACTCTGTTTTTATTTCATTGGGTTGAAAGACAGTTAAGTTGTTTTGAATTCAGTATTTGAGATTTTTGCTGCTAAACTCTGTTTGATAAAATTTTATTTCTTAAATCAGTTTTATGGATTATTAAATCAATTAGAAATGATTTAATTAACGTGTCCGAAAATCGGGGCGTTACAACTTGGTATCAGAGCTTAGGTTCAAACCCTCCGACCTTGGGTAGATTGGGTAGAACGTCATACTAAGAGAATAATTTGAAGTGTTAATCAAATTTTTTTTTAAATTTGTAATATGCGCTACTTAACCCTAAATCTAATTATAGCTAATTTTTTGTCGATGGACCCAGTATACTGTGCACAACTAGCTGATGAGTGGACGAGGCTGCGAGACCTTCTAGGACGCATAGGGCCTGACTTTTCATTCGAGGATCCGTATGTTCCAACAGATTTCCCTCTCCTTTATGCTCAGTACCAATGGTGTACAGCTAATTTGTTTTGCCGAAGGAGGGTACATCATTCACAGGATTGGGGTCCGCAAAGGGTAGCCGCTAATGAGAGAGAGATTCTGAGGGTCTTGAGGTCAATACCAGGATTTCGTATGGAAGATGATCCTTACTATTCATATTACACCAATCCTAACAATGCCCATTTTCAAGGCACTGCCGCCCCGGCCCCTGTTAGCCATGAAATTCAAAGGACACCCCCAGAATGTGTTAGTGAAGAAGAAGAAGACCCTGAGGAACCACCATTCCTAGAGGAAGATCAGAACCAGATTAGCTCTGCTGAGGAAGATGAGGTTGACGAGGACATGGAAGACGGAGAGGACAATGAGGGTTGGTTGTTCCCCAATGAGGAGGACGATGACAGTTGGTTGGTCCCAATCGATGCACCAGTCAATTGGAAAGATGAACTACAATGGAGGCTAATGCACCCGGAGCCAATAGTACCGATACCACCACCACCACCACTAGCCCCAGAGGAGGAAGATCTGGAGAGTGAAGTTGATAATCTTGAGCCCCCAGTTTTTGCCACTAACACTTATGTGTTTGTGGAATTAGCTCCGCTGTACCCTTGTCCCTGGAAACGTAAGGCACAACCATTTTACTTAGGACCAGTACGAGTCTTGTCTCCTCGCCAACAGGATTACTATCGAGTAGCAGTACCACCGGGATTTGCGGAGCATTACTCGGAGTACTTCCTAGACACACTTATTACCAATCGTCGCCCGAGAGATGACAGTCGCATCGTACCTGCAGGGGTGGATTATAATGATCACCGAGAATACGTCGAAACACCAATCCACATGCAGAATGTAGTTGGTCCCAATGAACATCAAAACGACCCGCAGTGGACTGTGACTTGGGAGTGCTACGGTGTTACCGAGCAAACTTTGGAGCCTGAGAGTATGATGAGAAGGCACTATCCGAATTTTTTCGACGACTAGATGAGGAGAAATTAGGGTAGTTTTGAGGGTTGGTAAGGAGAATGTAGTCTTGAACTATTGAGTAGGGTGACATAGTAGTCTGACTTTCTTTATTTGTTTATTGTTCTTTCTAGACAGTAGTATTGTTTCCTTTTCATCATGTTCTAAGTTTTTATTTATTTATTTATTTATTTCTAGCTGGTAGTAGGACTCATGTACTTCATTCCAGTAATAAATAAAAAAATTGACTTTTGTCACATTGATGTTATTACATTTGTCGCTTTATAATGCTCATTAAGTATGAAAACAGAAAACCCCCCTAACCAAAAAAAAAAAAAAAAGTCATATATATATTTATATATAGATGGTGGAAACACGACATGGGTCCCACACGAACGATGGACAAAATGGCGGACCACAACCAAATGGGCAAGGAGGACAGCCAGACTTAATTCAACTGATGCAAGCATTTGTTGCTGCTGCTGCTGCTGCTAACCCTCAATAGCCACAACAACAACAACGTGGACCTCTAATCAGGAGTAGAGATCAACTTTTGGATGCATTCTGCAAACGTCGCCCTCCGATCTTTTATGGGGAAACAAACCCTAGTGCTGCAGAAGCATGGATCAAACAAATCTCCAAGTACCTGGAAGTACTTAATGTGACGAATGCGGGTGATCGCATTGCCTTAGCAACATTTCAGATGCAAGGGGAAGCAGATCATTGGTGGGATTTGATTAAGACCACTCAAAATGTGACAACTATGACCTGGCGGATGTTTGAAAACCTTTTTCTCGAAAAATACTTCCCAGCACTTGTGAAGCAAGCCATGGCCCAGGAATTTATGGACTTGAAGCAGCGTACTCTGACAGTAACCCAGTATGCTGCCCGTTTTGAAGAACTCGCACGTCATGCTACTACCATAGTACCCACCGATGATGCAAAGGCAAGGAAGTTCGAATGGGGTCTGTCCCACTCGATTCATACTAGTGTGGTTTCTCATGAGTACCCCACCTATGCACAGGTGGTGAGATGTGCACTTATGATGGAACGTGAGAAATCTGATTCAAAGTCAACCTAAGAGGCGCAAAAGAAGAATGACCCATCGGTTGGAGGACCAATCCGAACAAACCACAACAAGACTGCTGTCGCTCAAACACCCTATTACCAGAACAACTCTCGCCCTCTATAGCAAATCCCTCAAACCTGGAAGAACTCCAACGCTAATCCAAATCAAAACCAAAATTTACCTCAGGCATCTTATAATCGCAGGTGTTTCAACTGCAACCAAGAAGGCCATTTCAGGAACAACTGCCCAAAACTTGTTGGATCTGGGAATTTTGGGCAAGGGGGACAGCAACAATTTCAGGCTCGGCCATCAGGGTTTGGGAACCAGAATCCGGTTAATCCGAACCAACAGAAGATCGGATGGAATCAGCAACAATCTCGTCTTTTTCAGAACAATGCAGGCGGACAGAACAAGCCAACAGGAGGCAGAGTCTTTGCTCTACAAGGCACTGAGCAAGATACTGAGGAGGAGTATAACCCGTCGGTGATTCAAGGTACTCTTATACTATATAGCACTTCTATTCGAGCATTATTCGATTCAGGAGCTTCGCACTCTTTCATATCTGCTGCATGTGTCTCTACTCTTGGACTAGAAACAGAACCTCTAGGGACGACGATGCATGTGACCTCACCATTAGGTGGTAAAATTTCTGTGGGGTTAATTTGTAAGGGGTGCGAATTAGAAGTATCTACCTTGAGATTAACTGTTGACCTACGAGTAATCGACATGATAGACTTTGATGTCATACTTGGAATGGATTGGTTATCCGCGCATCGCGCTGTCATAGATTGCCATCGGAAAATGGTGACAGCGTGTTCACCAGATGGTACGTGTTTCAAATTTAAGGGGGATAAACAAGACCTCTCTGCTATAACCACACACCGATTGAGGTGGCATGATAAGCTTTCTGGCTGGCTAGCAAGCCTCAAGCTCGAGGAGACAAATCGTATGGAACTTGGTCTCCCTCACATTGTGTGTGAGTACGAGGACATGTTTCCCGAGGAATTACCTGGACTACCGCCACATCGAGACTTGGATTTCACGATCGAGTTGCAACCAGGTACGACACCAATATCCATGGCACCATATAGGATGGCACCAGTGGAACTACGAGAGTTGAAGACTCAGCTACAAGAATTGATGGACAAAGGTTTTATCCGACCCAGTACATCACCATGGGGAGCCCCTGCTTTATTTGTCAAAAAGAAAGAAGGAACACTCAGACTCTGCATCGACTATCGCCAACTCAATAGAGTCACAATCAAGAATCGTTATCCCTTACCTAGAATCGATGACTTGTTTGATCAACTGAGAGGATCAACTTGCTTTTCAAAGATCGATCTACGGTCTGGATACCATCAGCTGCGAGTTAGAGACAGTGACATACCCAAGACGGCTTTTCGAACCCGTTATGGCCACTATGAATTTGTGGTGATGCCATTTGGGCTAACCAACGCTCCTGCCGTTTTCATGTGTCTGATGAACAAAATTTTCACACCATACTTGGACAAATTTGTGGTAGTGTTCATTGACGATATTTTGGTGTACTCGCCAACTGAGAAGGAACACGAGGAGCATTTGAGAATCGTACTGCAAGTACTTCAGGATAATCAATTATACGCAAAGGCTAGCAAATGCGAATTTTGGATGACAGAAGTCAAATTCCTAGGACACGTGGTGTCAGAGAAAGGAATCTCTGTGGATAACAGCAAAGTAGAAGCTGTCATGGACTGGAAACGACCATCAACAGTGTTTGAGATTAGGAGTTTCTTAGGATTAGCTGGCTACTATAGAAGGTTCTTTCAAGATTTCTCAATTTTGGGGAAACCAATGACGCGACTGACCCAGAAAGGGGTCAAGTTTGAATGGAATGAAGCATGTGAGAAATCGTTCCAAGAGCTCAAGAAGAGATTAACCAGCGCCCCTATATTAATCATTCCCGAGCGGAACGTGGGATATGCAGTGTACTGTGACGCATCCAAAGATGGATTGGGAGCTGTGCTCATGCAAAATGGAAAGGTCATCGCTTATGGATCCCGACAACTAAGGCCGCATGAGAAGAATTATCCGACTCACGATTTGGAATTGGCAGCAGTAGTATTTGCCCTTAAGTCCTGGCGTTACTATCTGTACGGAGAACAGTTCAAAGTGTTCACTGATCACAAAAGTTTGAAGTATCTATTCACTCAGAAGGAGCTGAATATGAGGCAAAGGAGGTGGATGGAATACATGGAGGACTACAGTTTCACGTTGTCTTATCACCCTGGGAAGGCCAATGTAGTTGCTGATGCTCTCAGTCGCAAAACTCGAGGACATGTGGCAAGTATGGCCATCAGAGAATGGAAAATGATGGAAGCCATTAATGAGTTCAGACTTCAACCAACCGTAAGAGCAGAAGGAGCCTACCTTTTTGCTTTGTTTGCCACACCCGCTTTACATCGAGAAATTTTGTTGGCCCAAACCTTTGACCAAGAGTGTGATTTCATCAGATACCAACTGTCAACTGGAAACGCATTAGCCGGATGGGCAACTCACTCCGACAAGAGTCTCCGTTTTCAGGAACGAATTTTTGTACTTGACATTGGTACACTTCGAGAAGCAGTACTGAAGGAGTTTCACCATTCCAATTTTGCCGTACATCCAGGAAGTACGAAGATGTACCAAGATCTCCGTCGTCAATATTGGTGGAGTGGAATCAAGAAGGATGTAGCAGCTTATGTATCCACGTGTCTCACTTGTCAGCAAGTTAAAGCCGAACACCAGAAACTTGGAGGAACACTTCAACCCATACCTATACCTGATTGGAAGTGGGAGCACATCACTATGGACTTCGTCACAGGATTACCGCGATCACCTAAATCCAACACTACCATCTGGGTAATTGTTGACCGATTGACCAAATCAGCGCACTTCCTCCCTGTACGCATGACAGATACCATGGAATCGTTCAGCAGACTCTACATTCAGGAGATTGTACGACTGCATGGGGTACCAGTATCAATTGTATCCGACCGCGACCCGCGTTTCACGTCAAAATTCTGGCAGAGTCTGCAACAGACCTTCGTTTGAGTACAGCCTTTCACCCACAAACAGACGGACAAACCGAAAGGACGATTCAGACCCTAGAGGATATGCTCCGTGCCTGTACCTTAGATTTAGGTGGAAATTGGGAACGTCACTTGTCGTTGGTCGAATTCGCTTACAACAATAGTTATCAAGCCAGTATCGAGATGGCTCCGTACAAAGCTCTATATGAACGACCATGCCGATCCCCTATCTGTTGGACCGAGCTAGGAGAGTCAAGCCTTTTGGGACCCGAACTTGTTAGGGAGACAACAGAAAAAGTCAAAATCATCCGCCAACGACTTTTGACCGCTCAGAGCCGACAGAAAAGCTACGCCGACAAGAGGACCAGACCATTGTCCTTCCAAGCTGGAGAGCATGTATTTGTTAAAATCAAGCCACGACGAGGAGTTATCCGATTTGGAAAGAAGGGGAAACTATCACCCCGGTACATCGGACCATTTGAGATTTTGGAGAAGATTGGAGAAGTCGCGTACCGCCTAGCCCTGCCACCACAGATTGACAGAGTTCATAACATTTTTCATGTGTCTATGCTTCGCAAATACATGTCACACCCCTCCCACATACTCAACTGGGAGGAGATCACAATTAACGAAGACACGACTTTTGATGAACAACCAGTCGAGATCAAAGATTATAGTGAAAAGAATATCCGTGGTAAAACGATCAAACTAGTCATGATTTTATGGCGACATCAGGGTATAGAAGAGTCAACTTGGGAACGAGCCGATACTATGCGCACCAACTACCCGCATCTGTTTTCATCGGAAGGTATACTTTAATTTCGAGGACGAAATTTTCGTTAAGGGGGATAAGTTGTAACAATCCTAATTTAAATAAATAAATAAGTAGTATATAAAAAAAAATTGAAATGTTAAATTCAAATTCAATGATTAATTAAATTAATTAGTTAAAATATGATCATGTTAATACGGGATAATATACACTTTACTACACATACATACGTCCACCACCCACCTCCCCACACATTCACCCTATATACACTCTAGCCTCTAAAAATCAGTCCACAATTAGTCCTTTCCATTTTGCTACTCAGTCCAGAGAAAGAAAAAGAGAGAAAGAGAGAGAAATTGAGTTCTCATCCATGGAGCTTTAGGAGAGAGAGAGAAAAACGGGTTTCTACATAACACTACTCCACACATCAAATTCAAGTTTCCAATCAATCACTACATCACCAAGCATCCACAGCCTACCTTCCATTCATTCCGAGGCAGCCCCGAAGTCCTCCGATTCCGTCATCTTCTCAAATCGCTAAAAATCGACCGAACCCATTAATCGCTTTTTCGGCCGGATTCGAGGTAGAATAATCGCTCCTCTACTTCCTCCTAAGTATATTTATTCCGTTTATGTGGATTTTAACAAGTTATGATTGGGGAAATAGTAGCCACGCATCAGAATTTTGGAAACACTCATATGCTCTGTTTTGCAAAAAGAACCGAAAGGCTACTGTACATGCACGGGTTGATTCTTAAGTCTTGATATGGTTATAACACTTTAAACCTTAGTCTTATGATTCTTTATATTTCGGCCCTAGAATTTGTTATTAATGGATTAACTGATTTTCCATTTTATAAAATTTACCACTGGCTTATGGAACAAGTTACTAGAAATTACTATTACTGTGGAAAATGTTCATGTGATATTATGTGTTTCCTAGTAAATTAGTAATTAATCTACATCAAGGATTAAGACTAAGCTCGGCATTATTGGAAACTAAAATTTCTATAACATAAGAAGTTCAATTTTTTTTTATTAGTTGGGTAACAAATAGTCAAAGATTAAGAAAACTACTTCAGTTCATCACTGATAGCTTAATGGACGGGAAAAAAAAAATGTATAGATTGGTAGTTGCTATCAATATGCCTACAGAAGGTTATTATATTAAAGGTTATTATATTATGTGTACAGTAACATTAGGATTCCTAACGGACCTTCGGTTAAAAAAAAAAAAAAAGAAAGAAAAAAAAAATGCTAAGGATTACAACCGGATCTCCTCAGAGTTAATTAGAGTAACATTTTTGTTCAATAAAATTTAAATGATTCAAAAGTCATCAGCCAATCCGAACTTTTACGTGTTTAATTATTCGCACTTATAAATTGTTTTGCCTGTGTTCACACTGAAATGTACAATGTTATTAATTGAGTTGTTATTGGAATTACCATGCTATGCTTGCTAGTCAGATTTAGGTTCTGGGTGGTTACGAGTAGTAATTCACGTAGGTGATATTAAGTAATGGGAAAATGGTAATTGATAAAGTATTGAGGTGCGAGATTGTGAATTTTGATTTGAGCTATGGCTATGGCAAGGGTAACCAATGGGGCCCTGTGTTGAAATGGGTAACCAATGGGGCCCAGTGTTGAGAGATGTTTTGACGCTAATGTATAATGCGTCATGGTAAAATTCGCTTCTTTTGTTCAAGAGAGAATAGGTTCCATGAGACGATTATAGTTAGTGGTAGGGATGTCCGACCCTAATGTACGATGCGTCATGGGATGACTCGATCCTCCTGTTATGGTCTTAAGTGAGAACATGCTAGATATATAATTTAGGTGAACTCACCTAGGATCCTGGTACAGGATAAGCAAGAGGAAGGGTGGACCCATGAGACGGTTGTAGTTAGTGGATGTGGGAGGAAAAGGATCTCGTGGAGAGAATCCTTAGATATCATGTAAGTTGATGGATAGTAAAGAAAAAGGATGATGTGCTATTATTCTGTACCTTCTGTATGTTGTCAATTTTTTTATATCGTCGAACTGCTAACTGTAGAATATGGGGTTAGTAGGGTTGGGATTATCTATTGAGTTTCAAAACTCATTATGGTGCCGTTGGGCTGGCGTTTTATGCCAGGTAATCAAGAGACCGAAGAGCAAAATCATCTTCAAGATGATCAGTATCAGGGTGAGGACCTCCCAGCTGAGGAAGGGGAGTTTGTCGAGCCATGGATACCCTACCCTTAGAAGCTCTGTTAATTTAAAGTATTGTTATTTAAATTTCCAAAAGTGTTATCACATTTGTCAAACTCTGTTTTTATTTCATTGGGTTGAAAGATTGTTAAGTTGTTTTGAATTCAGTATTTGAGATTTTCGCTGCTAAACTCTGTTTGATAAAATTTTATTTCTTAAATCAGTTTTATGGATTATTAAATCAATTAGAAATGATTTAATTAACGTGTCCGAAAATCGGGGCGTTACATGCAGTGGGTTCTAGACTCTCTGTTGATTTGTGTGCTGCCTTAATCCATCCCATTTCTGACCTTGAGATCAAGAATGCTATGTTTTCTATAAATGGGGATAAGGCCCCAGGCCCTGATGGGTATAGCTCTTCTTTTTTCCACAAAAATTGGGAGATAGTGGGGCCTGATGTCACCTTGGCAGTAAAACAATTCTTTAGTACTGGCTATTTGTTAAGGGAATGGAATTCTACAGCCATCTCTTTGGTGCCTAAAGTCCCCTCTCCTACTACTGTCAAGGATTTTAGGCCTATAGCTTGCTGCAATGTCATATACAAATGTATTTCCAAGGTGTTGGTTTCTAGACTTCAGCCTTTGTTACCGTCTCTTATTCAGCCCAATCAATCTGCTTTCATCAAAGGTCGATCTATTTTAGACAATGTTTTGCTTATGCAAGAATTGGTTAGAGATTATCAAAAGAATTCAGGAATGGCTAGATGTGCTCTTAAACTGGATCTCATGAAGGCGTATGATTCTGTTTCCTGGAGTTATCTCTTTGACATCATGCAGGTTATGGGATTTCCTTCTCTGTTTATCAGATGGGTTCAACAGTGTGTCACTTCAGCCATGTATTCCATTGTCATCAATGGGGGTCTTATTGGTTATTTCCTAGGGAAAAAGGGTCTCAGGCAGGGGGATCCTTTATCTCCTTACCTATTTCTTTTAGTTATGGAAGGGTTCTCTTCTCTGCTCTAGTTCAGAATTAGCCAAGGGAGCTTCTCCTACCATCCAAAGTGCAGCGAAATTTAGTTGTCCCATTTGATTTTTGCTGATGACTTGTTCATAATGTGTGGAGCAGATCCTTCTTCCTTTCAGATTATTAATGCTCTGTTGAATGACTTTTACTCTATTTCTGGGTTAAAACCTAATCTCCATAAGAGTTGTGCTTACTTTGCTGGGGTCTTTGATGAAGGCAAAGCTGCTCTTAGATCAATTTTAACTATTCCAGAAGGGAGGCTTCCTGTCAAGTATCTTGGTGTCCCTCTCATTACTTCTAGACTTCATGCTTCAGATTGTCAAGTTTTATTGGATCAAATTGTGGGTAGAATTTAGTCTTGGACTAACAAATCTTTATCTTATGGGGGTCGTGCTCAACTCATTCAGTCAGTCCTCTTTAGTGTCCAAATTTATTGGAGCACTATCTTTTTGCTTCCTCAGAAGATTCTTAATAAAATTGAAACCTTGTTGAGATCTTTTTTCTGGACTGGAATCCAAATGAAATCTAGTGGTGCAAAAGTGACTTGGGATGCTGTCTGTTCTCCAAAAGAGGAAGGGGGTCTGGGTTTTAGAGTCCTTAAGGACTGGAACAAGGCTGCTATGGCCAAGCACTTATGGGCTCTAGCCTTCAAAGCAGATACTTTATGGGTTAAGTGGATTCACACTTACATAATCAAAGATCATTGTCTCTAGCACATTCCTATTCCTTCTTCTGCCTCTTGGACAGTCAGAAAGTTGTTGAACCTGAGATCTCTTGTTCATCCTTGGATAACTAATGTGGTGGGTAATGGAAAATCTACTTTTTTATGTCTAGATAACTGGCATCCTCTAGGCCCCTTTTTGCCAGGTTTGGTTCTAGGGTTGTCTACAATTTGGGCAGGACTCTCCATGCCAAAGTTGATACCATTATTGCTGACCAGTCTTGGCAATGGCCACGTTGTAGGAATTCTGTGACCAGGGACATCTTGAGGATCACCCCTGCTCATCTTGTTCCTCATCCTTCTCAAGAGGACACAGTCATTTGGAATCTCACCCCTGACCACAAGTTCTCTATCAAGTCAGCATGGAATGCTATTAGAAGGCAGCATCCTAAAGTTAGTTGGTCCACAATTATTTGGTATAAGCATCATGTTCCTCGCTGGTCCATTATTCAGTGGCTTGCACATCTAGGGAGGCTTGCTACTAAAGATAGACTCCTTAAATGGGGTATGGCTATGAATGATCAGTGTGTCTTGTGTTCTGCTTCTGTAGAAAACCATGAACACCTCGTCTTTCAGTGTCCTTTCTCTTCTCAACTTTGGAAAGCCTTGCAAAAGGACCTGAGGCCTCAATGTCCTGTTACTAGTTTGCCTCAAATTATGGACTGGATGATTCAAGTTGATAGGGGTTCTCTGTTTTCTTGTTTGTTTTCAAAGGTTGCTCTTGCAGCTCTTTTGTACCATGTTTGGGGAGAAAGGAATAGCAGAATCTTCAAAGGTTATGGGATTACTGTGCAGCAATTGGAAATCAAAGTGCGAACTGATATCCGAGCTTGTGTGAGCTCCTGGAGGAGAATTAAGAGGTCAAGTCCTAACATAGCTCTCTGTTCTTGGTGGAATATCCCATTTAGAGTTTTTGGCAGTCTGTAATTTCTGTTGTGTACTGTTTGTCCTGTTTCGTGATGTGGTAGTTCAGGCTTGTTTTTAGTGTTGATTTGTATAGTTTGTTGGCTTGGGATATGCCCCTGATGGGTGTTATGTGTTTTCTTTTCTAATAAAATTTTACCTTACCCAAAAAAAGAAGAAGTTTGGGCCGTTAGATTTATGTACATATAATTCAAATACTGAGTTGTTTTATTATATAGATTTGCACACAAAAATTATAATTTTTTGAAAGTCTTTATAGATAGAACTAATTGAGATCGTTAAATTAAGACATAAAAGAAAATAAAAATTCATGTCTGAAAGTCCCTTAAAAACAAGTGAATATAAAGCAAAAAATTATGAGAAGGTGCTGGTAAAGAAAAGAGGTACACAAATAGTAAGAGAGAGAATAGGGTGGAAAGTGAAAAGGAAGAAGGGAATATCCTGCATAAGAGGCAATCAAAAGTCTCCCTTTGAACCAAAAGTATATGCAGGCCCGGCCTTGAGTTTTTTGAGACCCTAGGCGGTAATTGAAAATGGAGCCTTATAAATGTATATATATTTGTTATAAATGTATATATATTTGTTAGTTGTTCAAAAAATATAGCAAGATGGTATTGCGGTTCAGTAAATTGTGTACTTTTGAAACTTACAATCATTTTGAAACTATTTGTTGAACAAGTTACAAAACTGCTGGCATTAAAAATTGAAAGTAGTCATGGATCGAACTCACGACCTTAAGTTTGAAGCACAAGCATCTTACCACTGTACCACAACAACATACTTGAAATATTCTTCACATGCTTATAATTTATTATCTTCTTCAATTTCGGGGCCCAATTATTGGGCCCAAAACTAGAGGCCCTAGGCGATCGACTGATGGGCCTATGCCTAGGACCGGCCCTGAGTATATGGCGGATGTTCAATCTTTTGTCAATAGTTTTACTCTTGAACCAATGGTTATTACAGTGTTCAAAACTCAACTGTTTACAGGGTGGATTTAACTGTTGCATGGTTTTCCCAAAATTTGAGAGCTTTGCGTGTTCAACTGAATACCCTTGCTTGTATGTACCACTGCCTCTGGTATAGATATTGCAAACCAATAAAATTAAGGCGGTGATCTAGAACCATATTACTCCTAGTTAGGGTGCCACTACACTACCTCATCTCTCCTGGCACGAGATATGTCTTACGGATTTTGTTAATATGTGCTCCAATGACATAGTTTAGATTGCATTAACTCTTTTATTTTACTCAACTTTCATGGGGAATGTAAAGTTAGTTTTAAATTGTTTGGTATGTGAAGAATTAAATTTGTTGAGCATGGGACAGAAATGCCCCTATTTGAGTGTATCGTTCTCCCTTCCTCCAACCCATTCTCAGGAAATCATCCGCAATGTCAAGGAAACCTTTGAAATCCATTACCATTCATATTAAAATAAATTGAAAAATTGCACAAAAAAATCCAACAATTCCAAATCGATCAGATTAATAAAAATGCGGCTGTATTTTCCTAGACTAAGGACAATCATATGCCGCCCGCTACCACGGAAGGAGAGGAGCGGGCAAGGAGCCAGCCCAAACAAAACCAGGTCTAGAGTTACTATAGAATTAAATCAGAATCGTACACAAACTGAAATAAAGACCGGGGTAGGCTAATTCTGCACAATACTTCACCAACATGTGATAAAGCAAAGAGTGGCCAAGAGGAGTGAATGGAACTGTGATCACCATAACTCCAAATCTAAGGGAACTTTGCATATTGAATGGCTCGTGCAGCATCACCGTCTATAGCAGATCAGTGGAAATGTTCCCACCAAGCAAAAATATGCAGAATGTCTTCATTGAGATCCAACCGCATGAGACCAGAATTGCACTTGATAAACACCCCTTACATGAAGCAAAGCTTAGCAGAGGTACTTGAATAAAAAACTGACTGAAACCACCATCCTTCGTGAGTATAAATTGTGAACCATCAAGAATCAACTTATCAAAATAAATTCTGTAGCTTCCAATTCGACTTCAAGGTAAGCAAAATCTGAACTTCTCTTTGTCAGCATCCACTTACAAGGGTCTGTCTCTTCTTTGATCTATTGGACTGAATAGAGTATTATATAAGGGCAGAAGTTAAAGCAGTATCAAAGGAGCTAGTGTCCTTATCATCTACAGCTATAACAGAAGTTAGGAACTGCCATTAGACACCAGTACATCATTGTAGCCTTCTTGATAAAACAGACCTGGACATCACCTGAAAAAGGTGCTTCGAGATCCACCTGCAACAGATGTCACTTGGATGGAAAGATGATAACAAGGCTTATAGATCAGTATCAAAGGAAACAGGAGCTAGCATGATCCCCATCATCTACTGACAAAAACATGCTCGAAGGTGCAACCAAAAACCAGAAAACTCAAAAAAGCAGAAACCAACATTGATAACCTAAGCTATGGGAGCTTGTCTAAAACCATATAAGCCATGCATGGCGAGTTTGCACACAAACTAAGGTTTGGTATGATCTTTATATCCCAAAGGTTGCCTCATGTACACCTCCTCATTTAGAATGCCATGTAAGATGGCATTAGTCACATCCAACTCTCTTAATGGCCCTTTGTGATGTGCAGCAAGGCTGAGCACAACTCTCATGGTTGGCTGTTTAACAACCGGACTAAGGCATAGTTCCGCTAAGCTAAAAGGACTTTTTGAAGATTTTGTCCTTATTAAAAATAAAAAAATCCCGTTCGTTAGTTTTGCGTCAAAATTTTTGTGGATTATTGATTTGTTGCGATGAGAGGAGTCGGATAGTTAAATTTTTGTACTTTTACCCAAAATTCTGGGAAATAACCACTTTTCAGCTAAAAAAGTAAAAAAAGTTGGCTTTTTTGGCTTAAAATTGGATATTTTCAAAAATATTGGGTAAAAGTAATTTTTTTTAACATTTACTAATAATCCGCAAAAGTTCGGCGCAAAACTAACAAACGCAAAAGAAATTTGAATAAGGACAAAGTGCTACTAAAACTTTTGGTTAGCGGAACACCACCAAAATGTCTCAATAATATCTATGCCTTCTTAATTTCCATTGCCCATAAGTCTGTCTTTATCAATACACTTGTAATAAAAGAATGTAGGATGACAAGCCAAGTCACGTCGTGAGAATACGAAATCGCCCTCGTAAGAACTAATTGTCCTCCAATTTGTTGAGCAAGGGGTAGTTAATTAGGTATTGTATGTTAATCCTTGGTTCTCCGGAATATACTCAATCAAATGGTACTCTGTTCAGGAATTTATTCAATCACTGGTACTATGTTTCAGAATTTTAGGGATTTTTGAGAAAAGAACTTGAGTAAACTTGATCCCAAAGAAACCAACAGTTACACAACTGCACTAACAGTGACAAAATCTCATGATTTGAGGAAGGAAGCTTACAAAACAGCAAACTGAAATTTTCTTTTGTGTTAACTGCTATTTTTTTACGTCTCTGTGTGTGTGTGAATTCGGATAACTCGATTCGTTGGATGCTGATGAAAATATGAGTGCTTTGTTTGCAACTGTGTGTACAAATTAATGGGAATCCGTATTGGAGATGTATCATGATGCTCAAACATTTGGGTTGGAATCTTCGTATACAAAAGTTGTTAGTACTCTAATTTGGCGATCATTTGGTTAGAATCAACATTTTCCGAGCTCTGTCGCCAAACAATAGGAGAAAAACTATCTGCAATTAAAGCTCATCAGCCATATGCTTTATTTTATGCATCCATTTCATTGTAGGTATTGAATTTTTTTTTTTTTGCCTTTCTGTTGTAATCACTTTCAGAGAGTGGATTTAGGTGCAATTGAACCACACCATAACTTGAAGATTCTTCATTAAGTTGGCATATTGTTGTAAAGTTTTATACAATTTCTTATTGGAAGTTTTATGTTTATCTCCTCCACAATTGAAAAAAATGGTAATCTGGTGACCCTTTGGGTAGGGTCTACCAAGAAATCAGCTTCGCCAAAAACAAAAAAAAGAAGAAAAAGAAAGAAAGACCCGAACCGAATATTTGACCCTTTTTTTTTTTTTTGATTTACAAATTTTATTCCGGTATGTTTATTTTTAGTAAATTAGTTATAAAGAATTTATTATAGTATAACTTCCATGTGTACATTGTGTGCCACCTGCACTATAACTTTTTTCCAAAACAATTTTTTCCTACTCTCTCTTCTCTCAGCCGTTACTCTCTCTCTCTCTCTCTCTCTCTCTCTCTCTCTCCATTAAATTCTCTTCCTTTCTCCCCAAGAAAACCATCCCCCTGCCCCCCTTGTGTAACGTCCCAAATTTTGGGAACGTTAAATGGATAATTTCATTAAAAATAAAATGGAGTCTGGCTCAATATTACATCATTACCCTTAACAAAAGTACATTTATTCAAATAAGGGTGGGAACTAGGGTTTCTATCTACTGCTTCGCATGTTCCTCCATCTTGACCAGCTCCTCAGCTCCCAAGGTTTCCAAGGTGTAGAGTTCATCATGTTCGTTTATAAGATCTGACACATTATACCGGCGTCGTCACTAATATAATATGTCAGGGTCACCAAAGGTAACATCGTGAGCTACAAAAGCTCAATAGAACAACTCATACCCACAAACCCTTAACTTACGAACAATCAATCATAAATTTAATGATTTCCACAAAATTCATACATATTTGACAAAATGGTTAACAATGACACATCTACATTCATTATCCAAACTAACGTTGGTGTCCATTATTTTTCGAGTTTCTCCTACGCGATATTTCGTAGACCGTGTCATTGGTTTCACCTTTCATTAACCAAATCAACATTTTCAAAATCATCATTTTACACACCCAACCTCGGTTCCGCCGCTTCGGTCTCCCGAGTATCCTCACAATGGTTCCGCTGTGCCGGATTTCCATTAGCACACAAAAACATGGAATTTGGCATTGGCTCCTCTCCACAGATAACCAATCCACAATTCAAACTCTCGGTTCCGCCGCTCCGGGTTCCCGAGTATTCCCACAATGGTTCTGCCGCTCCGGATTCCCATTTGGGTTTCGAAAATCACAATTCATCCCTCGGTTCCGCCGCTCCGGGTTCCTGAGTATACCACAATGGTTCCGCCGCTCCGGGTTCCCATTGGTTTTAAAAATCATTCATTTACACACACCTACCACACAATGGGCTGGTCCGGCCACATTGGCATTTCAAATCCACACCTTGCCTTTAACACACCCTAGGTGTCATGTCTCTAACTTTCTCGATTTTCGTGTCACATTTTTATGTTTAGACTCCACGGTAGGACTTTTTATATACCTAATCATAAATCATTCGTTGTAATCTTGAAACTAAACTAGCAAGATCATCCAACTCTATATTACTAATCATGCTCAAATCACAACTTAAAGCATAACGCTACATGTACGGATGCCTTTGGAGTGAAAATCACTTATGCTTTACAACAAGACAAGTAATGCAAATAATTCATAACACATGCTCATAACCATCTAAAGATCAAAATACGAATACTTCTATCAACGATAAAGTCTTATCTTTTGCAAAACCGTTCTTTCTTCCTTTGTGGAAAATTCAAAACAACACATGTGTTTATTAGGGTAAAAGTCGATTATTTCAACATGTTCATACTTCCATTAGCGAAAATAAGTTATTAACTATCATGCATTTCAAAACATTATAAGTGATAGATAACCTTATATACTTAAAGAAAATGGTCAGAGCCATTCTACGTATACTTAGAGATAGGGGATAAGGATAATCTACTTATACTTCCAACATACGGTTCTACGTTATACTTCGAGTTTAGTGGACAAAGGACTCTACGTATACTTAGAGATAGTGTATATGGGACTCTACCTTTCTTCTTGGCGGCAGTTACGACTACGGGAAGTAAGTTGACGATCGGGCAGAGTAACTTCCTACGGTTGGCTTCCGGTAGCTTTGAAAGAGAAAGGTTTCTCTCGAAACTAGTTTGTGACTAAAACTACTCAAATTTATGGATTGAAAGAGTGGTTTAAGATGAGTTTCTTGAAGAACTTGAGAACAAGCAAGAACAAGGAAGAACGAAGAACAAAATGCAAGAATTCTAGAGAGAGAAGTTGGAGGATGAAGGTGTGGGTTGAAATGGCAAGAGAGGGGTCCTATTTATAGCAAAATCCTTGGCTCCTCCTCTCTCTTCTTGGCCGGCCATATCTCTCTCTCTCTCTCTCTCTCTCTCTCTCTCTCTCCCATGGATTTGCTCTATGGTCATGTCAAATCATGCTGAAAGCCTCCCATGACTTGTCTTGTCCAATCCTTTTAGGCTTAAGGCTATAAACTAACTAGAATCTTAGGCTTTCTAGGTGAATCTAGGTGATTATGGCAAGTCTTACAAGTCTAAGGTAGGGTTTGATTAGGCTAAGGTATAGCCTTCCATGTTTAGTCATTCATAGGTATAGGTTTGTAGTCAAATTCTAGGGTAATGAGAGCTAGGTTTAGGATGATTAAAGGCTAGGATTCTATGTTAGAAATTGACTAGAAATGGGTTGTCAAGTCATAAATAGGCTTAAGGCTAAAGGGGTAGCTTGTGGGAGTGAACAAAGTACACCACACACTCCATCTCTCTCCCTCCCTCTTTCCCTCTCCCTCTCGGCTTCTCTCTCCCTCTCTCCCTATCTCTCTCTCTCTCTTGTACCATGTGCCTATATATGTATGTGTGTGTGTGTGTGTGTATATATATATATATACAAGTTTCTAGGAAAGTAACCCTAGAATAATTAGGCTTTAAGGCTATACTCTAGGTTTGCATGCATGGCAAGACTAAGGTTTCTTCTTTTAGAAGCAAAATAATGACTTCTTTTGGTATGACTTGTCTTGTCAAATATATATACACTTTGGCAAGTCAAATATCCATTATCCAAAGGATAAAAATTTCCCTAACAAATATAATCCAATGGGTAAAGGAATATTGATGATGACTAAGGTTGAAATGACTAGACATGGAGTATAATGATTACTACTAGAGGTCTAAGGGTTCAATAAGGGGTGGGAGGGGTTCATAAGGCTCAAAAACGGTCAAAAAGGTCCATCTAGGGTTACGAAATTGTAACTGGGTGGATTGGTAGTTCGGTTTCTCCAACTAATTGGTTAGACACTAACCCTACTTGCCATGTAAGATTTCTAGTCAAGAAATATAATTTTAAAGGACTAAAATCTAATTATAACGGATTATTAGAAATTAAAACGGAATTTTAAAAGTAATACCAAGTATTTAAAATAAAATTCAAATATTTAACGAAATTTTTATTTACCAAAAATCAGGGTCGTTACACCATGTCTAACATCCATCTCCCCTGCCCCATTCTTTGCCTACCACCCTACCCTCTCTCTCCCCCAATTGGCTCTCTCTCTCTCTCCTCTCTCCCTCCTTGTTCCCCACTCCACCCAATCTCCTATAAATACCCCTTCGTTCCCCATCCAAAATTGGAGAACACGAACCCGCACCTCGACTCACCATCACCACTGAAAATTTCGTAGAGAAAGGAAGAAAGAAAAACAGAACGCTTGGAGCTCTGTTAATGGAGTTCTAGAGAGAGAGAAAACAAAGTGGGTTTTATATCTACGCCCAACCAATGCTCAATTTAACTATACCAATCACCTTCTACAACCCATGGCATCCCCAAACAAGCCTCAATTCAATCCCAAGGTTCTTCCATAGCCAACCTCGAAGTTATCTTCTCCAAAGTCAAAGTTTCGATTTTTTTGTTCAATTTGATCAAACCAAGGTATTCTAATCCTACCCAACCTTTCCTCTAGGTATATTAAGTGTTTCTATGTCTAACCCTATGCCCCGAACGAACCCATGCATCGAAACCACGACGAAAAGACGAAAAAAATAAAATCTGGACGCAACCTTCGGGTTGCAAGAACTAGTGCCGAGGTTGCGGCAACAGGTCCCGCCGCAACTTGGTCAAACCTTGTGGCAGCAGGTCTCACCGCGAACTCCCCTTTTTTTTTTTAAAGAAACGTTTGAAACAAGTTTGCAACCTTCCGAAACTGAATTTTGACAGCCGAACTATTATTCCTAAACTTCTCACATCTCAAAGATCATATGTTGTTAATTTCAATTTTTTTTATTAATTACCTATTTATGATTTATTTATTAGTTACCTCTCAAGATTTTGCAAACGAAAAATATTTGCCACCTATTAAACCTTGTTATTAATGCCCGATTAATTTTTTTTTAAAAACTCTTTATGTTCCTAAGATGAAACTTTGTTAATCTCAACATCTTTTATTTATTAGATTATTTATTATCTATTTATTTTACTTTCGGCAACTTTCGTTAATATCTTTAGTTTAAATATTCCCGCGAACCTCCGGATCCAACTTTTGATACTCGAACATGTTGCATAGTACCGTAGGACTCATTTTAAGGTCATGCTACTTCATTTAATATTATTATCTATTTTTTTGTATTTATTATGGTTATTAATCTTTAATAAAACTAGTATAAGCCTAAGCTTACTAATTTTTGACCAAAATTATTATTTTCCTTCTTAATAATTAGATAAAAGTTTCTTGCTTAATTATTAATTTTTTGGCCATACAAGATTAAGGGCAACGGCCATTCATAAAAAAATTTGTGTGATCGCATTGCTTGTTATTTGTTTTAATTATTATTTGATTAATTGTATATTGCACCGATACTTTATTTGAATGCTAGATTGGACCCTAGAGACATGAGGTGGTATGCGAATAGAATTCACCTAGATGATGCTAGGTAATGGATAAATTGGAAAGTTTTATTTTTAGATTGCCTGCAGGCGGGATTTTGAGATGTGATGAGTTGGATGTGATAATTTGAAACTGGCAAAGTAAGTCCAGTGATGAAAAGTTGGATGTGATAATTTGAAACTGGCAAAGTAAGTCTAGTGATGAATTGAAACTGGCGAGAGTCCAGTGATGATTATGAAGTGGTGCATTGATGGTCCCATTCGATAGTTGTTGAAGTTTACCAAACGGCCGTCAAATTCAATTATTTATTAACCGGACTACAACTAAATATTTGCATAGTATAGCGAGGAAGTCCGAGTCGATCCACAAGGAGCTCGAATATAGCTTGATCGGATTGTAGATGTAAAGGTTTGTGGTGTTTAGACGACAAACTTTTGATTTTCCTTTGAAAGGTGAGAAATACCCTTATGAAAAAGACTAGACAATGAGTTTGGACTAAAAATTAAAGGCGACAAGACAATGGAGTTACTAATACTCGTAACTTAAGCCATCTAACAATTCTCAACAAAAACACGGTTGAATCGCACGGCATAGACTATCAACCGGAAGATTTAGCTATGAAAATGGTTAGACTTGATATAGAGTTTGAACGGCAAGATAAACACAAAGTGTGATATCTCTCCCGGAACCATGTGTGCAAGCACATGATCACCGGAGATTAACAACGCCAAGACTTGAATTCAAACTAAATATCAAGGTCATGAACTAGAAGCATAGTTTGGGAAGCATAGTTTGGAAAGCGAGCAAGTTCTTTGGTTCTTTTGGCAAACACGAACCGAAACATAGCTCTCGAAACCGTGTGAGCAAGCACATGATCACCGGAGATTAACATTGGTAAGTTTTGTTACATAAAAGGGCGAACTACGCACATTTACAAACCAAATATCAAGTCTTAAATTGAGAGGAGCAAAATTAACCTAAATCACAAGGTGTTATTCCCCCATGGCCAAGCCTTATTGACTACTTACACATAACTAAAAGATTAGACATGGTAAGAAAATAGAGCAAAAGATTTAACCGAAGAAAACGAAAATAAACTTGATTTATGCAAAGATCCAAAGCATAGCTACAACATTAATAAACGAGAAATTAACATAAGACAAATACTTACTTGAGTTGTTATGAAATTAAAGACAAAAGCTTGAAAACAATGAAAATGGAGTTCTAGGAAAGTAAAAAGACTTAAAGCTAGGAGATGATAGATACACATTGTGAGAGAGAGCCCTATTTATACACAAGGGCTTTCTCTCTCTACAAAAGTCAGAAATAACCCAAAAAGCTACCTATTAAAAGAAAGTTTTCATAAGTGGAAAGTCTGAAAAGAAACAAAAATATCTGCAGAAACCTAAGGTTATCGATACCCTTTTTAATCGATACCTATAAAAAGGGTATCGAATAACATCACTAAAATATTCCCCCGGAGAAGACTGGTATCGATACCTACACCAAAGGTTATCGATACCCTCAAGTCTGGACAGCTTCTGGACCAAGATGGAGCAAATGGTATCGATACTTTCCTTCATGTTATCGATAATAATCTACAAAACTGCAGATTCCAGGTTGAGGCTTCAGCTTTAGCAAACAGCTCCCAGCAACTTCACAACTTCTCAGCATCTTATCTTCATTCTCTAAATTTAAGTAAAGACTACATTTTAAACATTTCTTTTTATTTAATGAAAACAAGAAAATACCTCATATTTGGAAACAATGACATTACCAGAACTTTAAGATTACAATTATATCAAAATGTCAAACCCCACTTTTAGTGTAAAATGGAAAACTGCACATTTTTCTCAAGAGAAAATGGCTCAAAATATGACCTTGCTTTTTAAATAAAACGTTGCAACTTTGTAGTTACTCTTAGAAAAATTCAATGATCAATTACCGCAATTTTTTTGTCTCGAAAATTGATACTTTTTCAAAAAGTCATTTTTCCATACTTAGACAGATTTTAAGGGGCCGATAGGGTCTCTGGGTACTTGGAAGCACTTGGGCCATGCATGCATTGAAATACGTCTTATTTGCACGTTTTACCTGAAAATACTAAAAACACACCTTACGTGTAATATCGCTAAATAAACATAAGTTAAAACAACATAAAACGGGACTAGTCGCACCAAATATCTACAATATTGGGTGCTCATCATGAATTAAGATAAGCGAACCCTAGTTATGAATAGGGCATGATAAGCTTTTCTTTTGTTGTAATGAGAGGGATACACACTAGGTACATAACTTAGGTGCTATCCGCGACAGCAAAAGAAAGTGATCTCATGGGACAGGGCATGACTAGCGGTTGGGGTGGAAAGATCTCGTGAATGAGATATTAGATTTCACGTTAGGTTAATGGATAGTAATAAATCGGTTTATAGGAAAAATCTCTGTTTTATTTATTCGCATCATTATTATCCTGTTACTTACTAACTATAAAGTAAGAAGGGTAGTTAGGTTAGATTATTCTACTGGGTGATTTATCACTCATGGATACGTTTGTATCTTGGTAAATCAGTTGCTTTGGCAATCAATTTGCCAGCGGGTGTAAGATTCAATGGTGGAGCAGTTTTGAGACAGGAGGAAAACCAGGAGTGGAGATCGAGTATGCTTGGAATCCGTATCAAGCCTAGAGTCGGCTCTGAAGTTAATGTATTTTTGTAACGGCCCTGATTTTCGGTAAATAAAAATTTCGTATTTGAATTTTATTTTAAATTATTTGGTATTACTTTTAAAATTCCTTTTTAATTTCTAATAATCCGTCATAATTAGATTTGAGTCTTACAAAAATTGAATCTTTTAACCCCGAACAATATAGTCCTTTTCTAAAGACAAGTATGCTTGTAAAAGCACTTGTGTATTTTCCTAGTGAGTGAAATAAAATCTTTAAAATCATATTTCTTGGCTAGAAACCCTACTTAGCAAGTCTAGTTAGCTTCTAACCGACCAGTTGGAGAAACCAAACTACCAATTCACCTAGTTACAATTCCCTAACCCTAAATGGACCTTTTTGACCATCTTTGAGCCTTGTGAACCTTTCCAACCCTGGACAAGAAAATCATTTTATATTTTCTTTTATTAATTTAGTACTTTTCTTTACCCATTAGACAATAAAAGTTAGGAAAACTTTTGTCCATTGGACAATAGGAAAACTAGATTTTTTTTCACCTAAGGTACTATTCTAGATTTTGTTAAAGGTACATATATATAGTTATATATAGTCTTATATACACATGCCTAAAAGTACATGTATATATTATTCAAGTATATCTATTACTTTACTTCTTTAACCATTGGTCAGTGACTACTAGGGTAGATATTACCCATTGGATAATAGAGTAGTCTTACTAGCAAGTACTAAGATGGACTAAATAAATATTTTCCTAGATCCACCATGTGATTATATATGTATATAAATGTACCATGGATTTACTACCTAAATTTTTCTATCAAAAATATTTTGTACTAGATTTGATAAAGTACTCATATTCACATGACTAAAGGACATTTGGTTATTTAAAATATTATTCAAGTACATATTACCTTTTATCCATTGGTCAATAAAAGTTAGGGAAACTTTTATCCATTGGACAATAGAAACCCTAAATTTTCTATTAAAGATATTCATTGCTAGATTTGGTTAAGTACTATTATATAGTTAAATATAGATTTTTATACATGCTTAAAAGGATATTTTGGTTATTTAATTATGAAAATTTCTTTATTACTTTTGTCCATTGGTCAATAATTACTAGGGAATTTATTATCCATTGGATAATAGGATAAATCTTTCAACAAGTACTAGGGTTCATTAAATAAATCATTTTTTTAGATTTTCTATGTGCTTATTTGCATAAAAAAAAAGGGGTGTATCCAAATCCTAGATTGCTAAGTACTATAATAAATAAATTAGTACTAGTACCTTGTGAATTTTATTAATAAGAGAATCCTAGCCTTACATTTTATTGGATACTTAGTACCTACCTATATATTTAACTATGTGGACATGAGTACATATATATCATATTATATAAAGCCCTAGATTTCCTAAAGTACATGATCCAATAGTTTAATAAGAACATGTGCATAATTAGATTACTTTAATGGGATATTTGATTTGAAAATCTAGTACCTTGTACCTTTTGGCCTATTATTTTTCTAGGAAAATCTTTACCCGTTGGATAATAATTGCTAAGGAAAATTTTATTCATTGGGTAATAACCAAGACTTTTGCTATAAATAGCACTTCATTCTTGCCATTCAACTCACACCTTCACCTAGCAACTTCTCTCTCTAGAAAAACTTGTATTCTTCCTTTGTTCTTGCTTAGTTCTTCTTGTTCTTAAAGTTCTTCTTGTATTCTTCAAGAAACTCATCCAAGGCCGCCACTAAACCGCCACCCGACCACCCTCTCGATCCAAAAGTTGTAGTAGTAATAGTCAAGACTTAGTTTCGAGAGAAATCTTTCTCTTTCGAAGCTACCATAAGCGTTCCGTAGGAAGTTACTCTGCCCGACCACTGACGTACTTTTCATAGCCACCCTACCGCCAAGAAGAAAGGTAGAGTCCCTAGTCTACTAACTCTACGTATAGTATAGAATCGTATGTTGGAAAGTAGAATGTCTTTAGTTCAAAGATCTTAACCGTTTTCTCTAAGTATATAAGGTTATCTGTTGACTATTAAAGTTATCTGTCATAAGTATATAAGGTTATCTGTTGACTGTTAAGGTTATCTGTCATAAGTATATAAGGTTATTTGTTGACTGTTAAGGTTATCTGTCATAAGTGTATAAGGTTATCTGTTGCCTAAAATGTTAGAATTTCATGAAATACTTGAAAAGTGTTTTCTAGAAATAATGAAAAGGATGGGGAGTATGTTGAACTCATCAACTTATGTTTTGAGCATGCTAAATAATATAGAGTTGATGATCTTGCTAGTTTAGTTTCAAGATTTCAATGAATGCTTTATGATTCCTTATGTGGAAAGTCCTACTGCGGAGTCTATGCATGAAAACGAGACACCGAAATCAAGAAAGTTAGAAACATGGCACCTAGGGTGTGGTTAACAAGAAAAAAGTGTTCGAAGAAGGAAATATTTTAAAATTACATAATGACCAATTTTGGTGGCATTATGTGAGTTGGGGGTGTGTGTGTGTGCCAATGGGAACCCGGAGCGGCGGAACCATTATGCGGATACCCGGGAACCCGGAGCGGCGGAACCGAGGTAGGGTGTGTGGCTTAGTTACCGCAGAGAGGTGCCAATGGGAACCCGGAGCGGCGGAACCGAGGATGGGTGTGTTAAAAACTATTTTGGAAATGTTGATTTGGAAAAAGAAAAGTGAAAACGATGACACGGTCTACGACGAGTCGCGTAGGAGAAACTCCGAAATCTTGGACACCAACGTTAGTTTGAATAGCGAATGTGAATGTGATATTGTTAACTGTCTTATTACATTGGCATGTCTTATGTGGGAATCGTTGGTCTATTACTTGTAAGTTAAGGGTTAGTGGGTATGAGTTAATCTATTGAGCCTTTGTAGCTCATGGTGTTAGCTTTGGTGACCCTGACATATTATATTGGTGGCGACGCCGGTATAATGTGTCAGATCTTATAGATGAACAGGGTGAACTCTACACCTTGGAAGCCTTTGGAGCCGAAGAGTTAGCCAGGATGGAGGAGGAAGCGGAGCAGTAGATAGGAACCTTAGTTCCCTCCCTTATTTGAATAAAAGTACTTTTGTAAGGTTATGATGTAATATTGAGCCAGACTCTATTTAAGTTTTCAATAAAATTGTCTATTTAATGTACCCGGAAATTGGGGGCGTTACAATTTTGATTCAGTAAATCTATCTTGGGATTGTAATAGTTAAACCTTTATTTTTTTGAAAATTATATTTATTTAGCAAAATTTTCTTAAGATATTATTTTCTATTGCTCCTGCAAAATCGGGGCGTTACAAGTTATGTGCTGAAAAGTTTCCTAAAAAAATAGAAAAAGTTTTTGTAGTGATGAAAATACTGTGTGTTTGTGCATGTGTGATGATCTTGGTTAATTTGGAGTTTCAAATTTCTCAATATCTCGGAACTATTTTTCCTGAGTTATGAGTTACTTTTGATTTGTTGTTTATAGTTTTGGTCTCATCAAGTCTGTCATTTCGGTAGCATATGGTTGTTTATTGTTCACTTCATCAAGCTGTAATTATTGTGTTGAAGATAAAAGTGGAATATGACTTTGCATTTGTGGAGGATATGTTATGTAATTTTTGTATATGTGCATATGTGTCTATATTTTTATTTTTAGAGTATGGTTACCTCTCTCCATAATTTGTTGTTGTCTTCATCATTTTACTCAAGAAGTTTAAATTGTTGGAGTTGGGAGTGTAGTTACCAATATTAGATGTTCACATTAGTGATTTTGGAGGAATGGATTTGGATTATGTCGGCACGAGTTAAAATGATGCATATATATATAGAATAGAGAAATTTTTCCTACCATTAGTGTTCTTGTAGAAATTGTGTTTTTTTTATTATGTTCCACATGGAGAAAGACTTGTGTCACAAAATTTTCCAAGAGAGAGTCATTCCTTATTTTAGGATTGAGAGGTGCTACTGGTACAGATAAAAAATCTGTACCAGTGGGTACAAATCTCTTTTTGGGTCCATTTTGGGTCTCAAAAAAATGATCGGAGTTGCTCATTTTGTTTAAAATACTTTGCTTATGGTCCCTAAAAAAATAAGCTTAATCCGGTATCGGTAAGAGTATTTACGAAAATCCAAACTTTGCTCTAGAATTCAGGAGAGCAAAGTTTGGATGTTTCGTAAATACTCTTACCGATACCGGATTAAGCTTATTTTTGTTAGGAACCATAAGCAAAGTATTTAAACAAAATGAACGACTCCGATCATTTTTTTGAGACCCAAAATGGGCCCAAAAAGAGGTTTGTACCCACTGGTACAGATTTTTATCTGTACCAGTAGACTTTTTGTTTTAGGATTGGTGTAGGGAATGATATAGATAGCAAACCCAATGGGTGAACAATTGGTTTTAGCATGATCCTGGCCTCAGTAATTTTACAGCATTGTCTTGATTTGAAGATATGAATAAACGGAGGTTTGGCACAAAAGTGAACTACTTGTTTGGCACCCATTTATATTAACGTCTGGCTGGGGCCATTAATTTGTGGTAATGCCTTTGCGCTCTCTCTCTCTCTCTCTCTCTTTGAAATAGTTATAATGTACATTGACAAGACCAATCCAATAATTCAAGTCAACTTTTTTATTCATGATTTAGCTGAAGCCATTGCGAATCTAGAACGAATCTGGAGCATGGTTTTATTTTTATTTTTGTAACCATCTTTATGCTTCTTTGTCAAATACTCAAATCTGATGTAATTTCATGAGGTAGGATTTGTTTGATCAGACGGAGAGGGCGATGAAACCTGTAGTCATGATTTTCTTGAGGTGTGCATGCAGCTGAAGAAGCTGGAACTAGAAAGGAATTAAATGTATAGCAGCCTTGCTGAATCACATGAAACTTGTAATAAGAGTGGAACAAATGAACAAGATTTCGAGAAGTGGTCAAAAAAGAGAAAGGGGAAAACCATTCGGGAATGCAAGGATAGATTCTATGGTACTGAAATATTGTTGTAAGTTCTATGGTTGAATCTTTCTTCAATATGGATTTTGTATTTTGTGTTTTCTACCTTACCATTAATGTATTTTCATAACCATTCCTACACCGATTTAACTTTCTAACTACCAATTAAACCAATGAACACGCAAAAACATGAGCATTACACTAGTAATTATAATTAACAAAACCATCACGATTCCTCTTTAATTATTTTATAGTTCCACAAGTGCGCCCTTGTTGAAGAAGATCTTGATATTCTTCATCCATAGCTTTTTGCCAAACATAATGCTTTATAGCCTCAGAAAAATGACTTGGTTCAGTGGTAGTAGTTGAAGGAGAAACTGTGGGGAGAATTGTAAATGGATCGATGCTTTGGCTAGTATAATCCATTTTTGGACCTTGTGACCATGGGATGTGATGAAACCAAAATCGGAGATTTTTGAGGCATAGGACCAACCTATGATAGAAGAAGGTGTTACAAGATGTGGTTTGGTAACCGACAGAATGTGATATTTAGCGTAGTAGAAGGTCGCGAAGAGCTCTACAACATAAACAGATCTGATAATGGACAGAAATGGGCCCAAATAAATTGGAAACAGACCGAAATGAACGGTAACTGTAAGTAAGAAACTTACATAGAACCCTTTCCCACTAAGCAGGATATGCCATAACGGGACTGGTGTGGGCTTCATACAGCACGCAGACGCCGGTCCCACTCACAATAGGTGCACTATCAAAAACGTGAAATGAATTCGGCGACGGTCACCGTCACTGATTTTCTAAAGTTGCACAGAGTCCAGCAGAACAAAACATAAAATATCTAGAGAGAGAGGAATGCCTGAACCTGAAGGTTTTGAGAGAGAAATTCACTTCGTATTATTATCTAGAGAGAGAAGGAGCTCTGGAAGTTACACATCTACATACAAACAAATCAATCAATTGGGGGCTCAGCTGAGCTCCTCCTCTTCAAACCTCATCCATGGCTTCAAAACCGTCGTGGTCATTGTCAACATGGAAGCCGATCACTCGCTCTCCAATCAAACTCCCAAATTCCTCAATCATCGTTACTTTCCGAACCATTCACAGAGAGCAGACTCATTTCACCGCTTTCTCGTTCGATCCCCGTTCTTCTTCGCCTAGGGTTTGTTGCGCTAGTCATAATAATAATGCTGGGAACAGACTGAAGAAGTCTGTAGAAAAACATGGTGATGAGGTCTCCTCTGGCGATCCACGAAAAAGTAGTACGAGGCTGAGTTTGAAATCCTTGTTTGGAAGCCAATTGTCGTGGCGGAGGATCGTATTCGCGTCGAGGAAAGTCAGAAGCATCATTTTGCTCAACGTGATTACTGTCGTTTATGGTATTTTCTCTTAAATCACCGCTGTAATTTATGGTTATGGGAGCTTTTCCTTTGAGCAATTAATATCGTGTCAAAGTGTTTTGGTAGATGTTACTTTTCGTCCCTGTTTGATTCGCAAAACGAGATAAAGATCTCATAAAAGAACTATTTGATATTTAATAACTAGGGGCAAAAAGTTTGAATCTTTTTCAACAAAAGTGCATTATTTTTAAGTTTTTGTTTTGCCGACAAGACATTTTTCTTGGGATGGAGGGAGAATCAATTGATTACCTGACTTGTAGTTTTGGTGAATATTGTCACTATTGGATTGTTGTAGCTGATTTACATGGACTTTGCATGTAGAAAAACCTAAATTTGTTGGACCCATGGTTGTGAGAAGGAAGAAGAGGGGCTTGCACGGTTGGACCCTTGGTCTTTGTGACCTTCCTTGAGTGCAATCATATGATTCACGAGTCGTATCGTACAATTCGATATGATTCAGTGGATAATTGATATGAATAGGCTGTCTGAATCGGAAATAGCTGTGAATCATAAGTGAATTGGTGAATCAAATCAGTGACTCGTTCAACAAAAATCCTATTGGTACCGATGGTACCGTAGGGAAAATGCACCGACGGCCACCGGACGGCCGTCTCCGGTCCAAGCCGTCAAAAAATTTTAAAAAATAAAACCGAGTGGGCTTACCCGAGAATCAATGGCATCCGAGGTGTGTAGGGTACTTGATCCGAGCACCCATTTTTCGTGTATATACATGTATATACATATATAGACGAAAAATGGGTGCTCGGATCCCTACACACCTCGGATGCCATTGATTCTCACGCGGGCCCACTCGGTTTTGTTTTTTAAAATTTTTGGACGGCTCGGATCGGCCGTCCGGTGGGCGTCGGTGCATTTTCTCTACGGTACCATCGGTACCAATAGCAGTACTCCTCGTTCAATTCTCTTAAAAATTTTCTGAATTCATTTTTGAGTTTTATTTTTTATTTTTTGCTTTTTTGTTGTTGGAAACGGGTTCAAACTATTTTTTGAAGGTCTTTGTATTGTTATCTTCCATGTTTAGTCTGTGTTTCTCCTCATGTAGTATTAGAGGTAATAAGAAAGGGAGATTTTTATTAGGAGAGTGATCGAAAAATAACAAAGAAAAAATGAAATACAACCACCCTATAGACCTTCTAAAGGCTTGTTTTGTACTTTTTAACTCTTTTTTCACAAAAAAAGGGACCATAAGTAGGATTCACAAATCCTCATCTCTTGGAAGTTGCAATAGAAGCAACCTACCTATTAATCCACATTAATATCAAATCATTATTTAGAAGAAGCTTTTTTTTTTTTATTGATTTAGGTCTAAAACTTACATTTATAGTGTACATTTTTGTTACCCCTGATCAATAAACATGTTTCCACGCATTATAGAAATCATGACTGAATCGGAGCGATTCACGATTTGACTACCTTGGGCGGGAATGACACCGTTTTTCCCCCTCTCAATTTTATAAGTTCTCGTTGGCGTGTGGGCTGTGAATACTTATGAAGTATGCAAGTAAAGGATCTCTTGTGGAAATTTGGAGCGTCCAAATACGGTTTTTACTAGAAAATTGATGGATTTTTTTTTTACCATCAAAACTTCTTTTGTATATACACGAGTAACACGATAGACATTATTATTTTTTTAAAATTGGGTATAACTATTTTTTTAAAATTTGATTTTCTCTTGTTAAATATTGTATGATACATGATATGTATCCCTTTACGATATGTAAAATGAGAAACCGATACATGATATGTATCCTGCAACTTTGGTGGCACCCTACGCATAGTGGTTCCTAAGTGGCCCTGCTTTGGAGAGTCTCATTGCTAAAAATGAAAAAAAAAAAAAAAAAAAGAAGGAGAGTAAATGAACAACATTGCAGTTGTGCATTGAACATTCATGTTGTTGCTATTGAAGACTGATCATTTAAGGGAATAGGAGGCTGTATCTTGAGTTCCAGTTGTGCATAATACTGTAAAAACATCTGATGGCATCTGCAGTGTAGGAATTAATTTGTCCTAAAACTGTTTCCCATTCCATGCAGCTAGCGACATTCCAGTTTTGAAAGAAGTAGAAGCAATTATGGATCCAGCAGCCTTCACTGTTGTGCGCTTTGCTGTATCAGCGATTCCATTTATCCCTTTTGTGTTACGAGCACGAGGTGATGCTCAAACCCGTAATGCTGGGATAGAGTTGGGATTCTGGGTCAGTTTAGGCTATCTTATGCAGGCACTTGGACTTCTTACCTCAGATGCTGGCCGTGCATCTTTTATTTCTATGTTCACAGTAAGACAGCTCCACCAAGATTCACTTTCACTCACTCTTCCATTATCCGAAAGTCTTGTGCTCTTTGGGAGTTCACAGCGGTAGTTCTTATAACAAATATTGGGTGAATTAATCAGGTAATAGTCGTTCCATTGCTTGATGGTATGTTAGGAGCCATTGTTCCTGCTCATACCTGGTTTGGAGCTCTAATGTCTGTCTTAGGGGTGGCAATGCTGGAATCCAGTGGATCACCTCCTAACGTAAGTATTGATTTAGTCCTTTCCGGTTTTTCTTCCTTGCGTTTTGTAGAACATGCTAATTACGAAAATGATACCTTGGTGAAGTTTGTCACGTTGAGCAGTTTCATTGCACTCGAACTACTATCAAATAAGTTGTTATTTCATCCACTCATTTCAGGTTGGAGATTTGTTGAACTTTTTGAGTGCAATATTTTTTGGGATCCATATGCTAAGAACAGAACATATTTCAAGGAGTACCGACAAGGAAAACTTCTTACCACTCCTTGGATATGAGGTTAGTTAATCAGAACAAGCTCCCTTATTCTTACTTCTTCCTTGATTAACCAGTTCCATTCGAAAATTATTTGTTCCAGCTAATTAAATTTCATGAATGGTTTCAATTTTCAAATTCGCTTCCATACAGGTATGTGTTGTTGCTGGTTTGTCAACTTTGTGGTACGTACTTGCAGCCTGGTTTGGTGACGTCCAAGGGAGTAATCCATCATCTTGGACATGGACGATGTTTTGGGATTGGATGGCGGTATTTCCATGGATACCAGCACTGTACACTGGCATATTTTCAACAGGGTTATGCTTATGGGTAGAGGTATAGTTCTTGTTTGTGTTCCCTTGGTATATGAACTTCTTAATTTGAAATTTTTAAATATATACTCACGCGGTAATGTTTCCCTGTTAGCATTGACGTTTTATGTGATTCCTTATTGATGATTAAACCAATACATGTCAAAGTCTTCTCAAATATGAACCACTTTGCGGTTCCCCTTAATGGAGTCCCTTTCTGTTGACTGTGGCAATGTGTCTGGTTTTTAGTGGGCCATGTTGTCTTTTAGGTTTATCTAAATCATAGTTGCCTGCATTCTTTCTTCTCTCTGTGGTGCCATATTACTGAACTTGACGTTGCCGAAGACCAAGTGATAGGTGGTAATTGTTTTGAATCTGGAAGCCTGATAGATGGGGACAACAAAAAATAATAAATTGCTAGATGAGGGTATTTTGGTAGTTGCACAGACTCTAATCAAGAGCTTCATGGTTCGTACAAGGATTGGTAGATCAAGGGTTAGCCATGGTAGTTAAATGGTCATCATGAATTTAATAATGATGAGGACAACAAAAACAATAAATTGCTAGATGAGGGTATTTTGGTAGTTGCAGAGACTCTAATCAAGAGCTGCATGGTTCGTACAAGGATTGGTAGATCAAAGGTCATCCACGGTAATTTGGTAGTTGGTCATCATGAATTTAATACACTTGCATTAGAATTCATCTAGATGCATTAAACACATGTTACAAAGTTCAATGTATGCATTAAACACGTTTTAGTTATTTGCATCTTATTCTTAGTAGGTTCAATGTATGCATTTATATCTAGGTAACTCGGTTCATTCATTATCTTGTTAGATATGTTCATTGATTAGGTTCATGTCACTTGGACTTCTAGGACTTCAAAAGGCCATTGTTTAGCCTATCAGTGTGGATGTAATTTTTCTTTCCAACACAGATTTGATTAATGAATTGAGTTTTACAATGGCTGCGGTCCGTTCTTGCAGAAACTGCCTAACCCTTGCGAGGATGAAGCACCTCTATCTCTCTTCTTTCCTTTCTTCCTCTTTGCGCACTTATCCAAGTAGTATTCTTATTTCCCCACCTAAACCACCATGATTCCAATTGTAGGCGGCAATACTCTAAGGGTCCTGAAACCGTCCTACATCACTAATGCAGGACAGGATTGAAATTGGGCCAAGTCTAATCAAGCACAAGGGAGGCTGTTTTTTGGGCCTGCAAACAGTAGACGTGAATAGTAAACCATCGTACATTACTCTTCACAATCACATTATTTATCACCTTCCTCTGACTTGGTCGGCGTTCCAAAGAATTAAGCCGATCACTGAAACTATCAGGTTGTTCCACAATCTTAAAAAGATTCTTGTCGAGCTGGAACTCAGTTAATCTTCCTCAAAAAGGCTTGCCAGATTGTGTAGACATGATGCTACTCTCGCTTTGATACCAAAATTGATGCAGGACAGGATTTGAATGTAGGCTAAGTAAGATCAAACACAAAGAAAAAGGGGCTGTTTTGGGGGCTGTGAACATGAGAAGGATAGATCCCAAAGGCATCACACCTAAGGCCTCTTTAGCATCACACCAAAGAATTAGATTGCATCACACAATCATAGAAGCTGAAAGCTGTTGTAAATTTTCATTCATTCAATCATTCATATCTTAAAGTCTTGAAGTACATCAATTTATAGGCTCGTACTATGGTTAATTTCCTATTCCCTAGATGATTTAATAGGATGAACGTGTTCAATACCAAAGACTGTTCCCATTCACCTGTTCGCAGTTTATACATTTATTTTTCTGGATGATGGCTCTGATTTCTTAGAAGAGTTTATGTAATATACAGATTGCTGCTATGCGTGATGTGTCAGCCACTGAAACTGCAATTATTTATGGCATGGAGCCAGTGTGGGGTGCTGGTTTTGCATGGTTTCTTCTTGGCGAAAGGTGGGGAGTGACTGGATGGATTGGCGCCGCTCTTGTGCTTGGTAAGTTGATTTGATCTTCTGTTTCTGGTTCATTGTGTTATAATTTTTGGGGATGTCACTTCTGGCAACTTCCGGATTCTGCCATCTTGACATGCCTTGGTGACATCCCCAAAAATGACTAGTATGCCTTAGTGAGAAATTTTTTTGCCCAATAGTATGCCTTAGTGACACCCCCGAAAAAATTTCTCTCTGTTGTCTCCACCCATACGTGAATTTTTTTGCCCATGGTGCTTATGGGTTTTTTCCGGCTTTATTGGGTGCCTTGTATCTTTCTGAGTAAACCATTTGTGTGTCATGCTATATGAATAACTTGGAGATAACGAAAATGCATCCTACTGTTGAAGATGCCCTTATATTGCAAGTACGTGCATAACCGTGTCCACATGCACTGATACAAAAACAAGCTCAGAGAAGTTGTAAACCTTGCCTATATAACAGAGAATGTTTATCATCCTTAATTCTTTGCCGGAAAGGAGTACAAATGAAATGCTTGCATTGGCTCTCATGATTAGCCTATAAACATGTTTACATGCGTGGCTGGTACCTATACGTGCTTGTAAGCAAGGTGCATGATTTAATTTTTGGGCCACTTATATCTCATTCTTTTAGAGTTTAGCCTTATCCTTCAAAGAGCTCATGTTTTCCAAATCCAAACCCTGATCAATATAATTTTGATGAGGTGAAACTTTAATCCATTCATATGGTTGCAAGTTCAAGACTTTTACGGCATTTTATGAGGTTGAAGTTGCGAAAAACTGCTGTACTCTGTACTTAAATCAAACTGAGAGTATTGATTTGAGCTTGGTTCAGGGGCATAAAAATTCATCACTTACAGCTTAAAAAACTGAAAGGATATTCTCCTATCGAAAGATGTCTTGTGCCTTTATCCATGGATTTGGCTTTCAAGGTGTGTATATTGACTGATGATGCTCAATATATATATCCTTTTCCTGTAGGTGGAAGCTTAATGGTGCAGATACTTGGATCATCATCCTCCAGTTTACTTAGCGAAGGTGAAGAGAGGGAAGAAAGCGGTCGCGTATTTGTTTCAGATGAAAAAGGTGGTTTATCTGCGTCTCCAATTGTTGTCAACTCTAGAAAGGATGTGCCTGATGTATTGAAGAAGTGATGCACATCAATAGCTATGACTCTACTCCATTGGATCATATAAAACTAGGATCTTAGGGGAACCGGAAAAACCTGAATTTGTACAAGGAGTCTTGTAGAACTATTTGCCTTAGGTACCGTATAGATTGCATTACTGAAAAGACAAAGCCTTTCTATGGCTTCTTCGATTTCCTAATAAAGAGAAATAAGACCAACATCGGAGGAGGCACAGACGGTTGTGTTCATAGTAGCTAACTCCGGGAAAATATCATGTGCATGGATGTAGATTATGCCCTGGAATGAAAGACAATTCTGAACCAGCTTAATCCATTTTATACGTGACATAATTTATACTTGTACAGTATTAGATTGTCAATGTAATTTCTATATTAACATGTACATAACACTAAAATATGGATTTACATGTTTAGTGATGGAATCTAAAATATCTTTTGTTTATTGTCTTCATCTTGTTATATTGATTCAATTCTTACTTCTACGGTAAAGGATGGCTCAAAAGTAGGAGCATTTGTTTCTGAGCTTGTTTTGTACGGTTTCCCCATATATGATCATCAGAATATATTGTTCTTGTAATTCTTCTTTATTTTTTTGGGTAAATATTGTTCTTCTAATTTGATTGCCAAAGACGATTTCACTAACTCTCCAGGGCGGCATCTGGAGTAGTCTGACGAGAATGAGTTCCACAAAAGTATCTTACCGGTAAGGTACTCTTGCATTGAGAAAATTTCGATTGTCCGAGACGGCTATTGAAGCCCATCCATGTCACCATCCTGTCTTCTGCGAAAAATCATGCGACTTTGAAGGTGTTTTGCTAAACCAAAGACTGTCCTGGGCTAGCCTCTAATTTATAAATAAAAGCTCCTTTTTTATGTTAGGGATCGAAGCTCCAAATTCTTAATTCTAGGGTCCATTTGCAAGCAGCGTGAATTACATGACGTAAATGGTAAATATGCTCTTCTTCAGTAAACATAAGAATAAATAAGGGGGCGACTATTCGTAACCCTCTATTTTCTCCCTTAGTCTATTAAAAATTATCAACTAATTACAACATGACTCTCTAATGCAAAATGATCTACTTACCCTTATATCTATATGTGAAATGACCTACATGCCCTTATGACCAAAACCCTAAATTATCTTCTTCCTCCTTCCCCTCAAAAATCATCATTCACGTTTTTTAAACACACACACACACACACCAGACAATTGTTCATCTTCTCTTCTCCTCTCTCTCCTCTCTCTCTTTCATCTTCGTCATCTCTTTCAAATTTTCTGATGGAGGAGGAGCAATGGCCAAATATTATATCAATGGAAGGTTCAAGTGCTTCCATTGATCCAGTTTTTGACCCATTTATAGGTTTGGATTTTGAAATTGAAATTGAATCAAATTCTATTGGCAGCCATATAATGACAAATGAGAATGAAGATACTGTGATGGATATTGTATCTTGGAAGCCGCGTGAGGAGGTAAATTTTTCTGTTTACGATGGCCTCTGCTTTGTTGTTGTGGCGTCTGGGTTTAGAAAATCCAATTTTTCTGTGTTTGATTAGAATAGAATAAAGTAAGTAATTTCAGTAGCTAACCACTATAAAATATTACCATACTCGACAGTTAGTTACCGAAATTAAGATACATTTTCAGCATCCAATTACCGAAATATATATTTCTTGTTTTTGTTGTATGCATTTCCGACATGTAGTTACCGAAATATAATCTTGTTTTCAACAGCTATTTACCGAAATGAATGTATGATTTTCGTATATACTGGTTCGACAGTTGTTTATCAAAGGTTAAACATATTTTCGGCATGTAGTTACCGAAATATAATCTTGTTTTCAACAGGTATTTACCGAAATGTTATGTATGATTTTTGTATATATAGTTCGGCAGTTGGTTACCGAATTTTGTACATATTTTCGATATATTATTACCGAAAGTGATCTAATTGCTGTTATTGTATATATAAATACATGTATGTATATACTCACAGAGAGAGAGACACCTTAAAGAGAGGCGGTGGTGCGGTGGTGGCTATGGAGGTGGAGGTGGTGGCTATGGGGTGGGAGCAGGGCCGGCCCTGAGCTAAGGCGGACAAGGCGGCGGACTTAAGCCTCCGAAATTTGGTCAAAAATTAGGGCCCCAAATAGGTATACCTATGTATGTAATATATATTTAATTAGTACTTCTAGCTACCAAAGGAGGTAGTTGGCAAAGTGGTAAGTCTAAGTTTTGCTACACAACAGAAGCATGGTTCGATTCTCAGCCCAAGCAGCTTGCTACCTTTTTTCATTCTTATGATTTTGTTTTCCCTTTGAGGTTTTTTTTTTTAAAAAGAACTTTTTTCATTCTTATGATTTTGTTTTCCTTTTGAGGTTTTTTTTTTAAAAAGAAAATATAGGGCCCTGTTTTACAAGTTCGACTTAGGCCCCAAGAATCTCAGAGCCGGCCCTGGGTGGGAGACAGTAATTGGTTTGGGTGTGGGGGGGGGGGGGGGGTTGCGTGCGCTTAATGTGAGAGTTAAAGTGTAATTTTTGAGAGGGAAATGATATAATGGGAAGATCAGGTACATTTAATGAGTTATATGAAGAAATTTTTTGTTTTTAAAATATTGAAAATGGACTAGATGAAGATGTGGGCTAAGCGAAAAAATAGAGAGTTGTGAATAGTCGCCTTTATAAATAAATAAATTTAGTTGTCGGCAACAACCAATTGTGCTGCTATTTATGGGTTGAGTTTTGTTTGCAAACACAGCTGGCGGATAAGGCGATAATTAAACAGCGTGTCAGAGACATGTTGGAACAGGGACAAGTATGAAAGGTGACAGATGATAGCTATTAATACATGCAAGAAAAAGGGAAAAAACAAGGCCAAAAAAAAGAGGGCGTGATACACCCACTGCATGCTCGCCGGATCCACTCCGGCCACCGGACTATCGATCCAAACCGTCTAAAATTTTAAAAGACAAACCGGGTGGGCCTATATTAGAATCAACGGCATCCGATATGTGTAAGTGCTCGAACCAATTTTTCATTTTTTAATGGCTCGATCGAGCATTTACACAAATCGGATGCCGTTGATTCTCACTCGGACCCTCTTGATTTTTTTTTTTAGAATTTTTTGTCGGTTCGGATTGGCCGTCCGGTGGCCAGAATGGGCCCGGCGTACGTGTGGTGGGCGGTGTGGTGGATGAGTGGCGGTGGATGTATCATTACTGAAAAAAAGAGCCTGGTGATACCAACTTGATCAACTTGTTTGATGGTTTTGATTTTCCTTTTTCTGAGATTTTTAGCATTTAAGCCAGATTTAACCATAGTTAGCATTTAAGCCAGTCATTTACCAAGCCTTGAACCCTTGATGTTGGGGTTTTATGAAGTAACACCACACCAACATCAGGTCAAGGAAGCTTAGTACCATAGTTAGCATTAAAAACCACGAAATGTGAAAGTGATAAAGGATTTAGTTATTTGAAAATAATCCCCTGTAACGCATGGCTCACTCCTTGAAAAATCCAAACAGATTTACTTTTCCGAATAGATTTCTCCGATGACGAAGCATTAGTTTTTTCCATAAAAAGATTTTGTGAAAGCAGATTTTAGCAATAAACAGATTTATTGAATAATAAAAAAAATCCTTAGTGAAATACAAACAGATTTTCTAATTTTAGCCATAAACAGATTATGTTCTCATATCCAAAACAGAGACAGATTTAATTATTAGTTTTCGGCCATAAACAGACTTTGCTCTGATGATACAGGGTCTAATTACTTCAAGCATTAGTGAAAACAGATTTTGGAACATTAATCAGAATTAAGGTCATGGTGTCCAGATTTCATAACCACAGTGGCTAAATTTGATGTTTCAAGATACGTTTTAGAACGAACAAAAAAGAGAAGACACTAAGCTACTGCTTCTCTCGTCTTATAGATACGGGCATATATATAATGCACAAACTAAAATGTCTTCTTCATCGAAGCAACATCAGCAAGGAAAATATGTTTCGATTTTCAGAGGAGTGCGCCCTTGGGTTTTGGACTCCTTGCCTTGTAGGGGATATATAATCTCTAAATAATTAGATCTTGTATCATTTTCATATTTTGGGGCTTTTGGTGTTAATTATGGTTTAAGTTGGTGGGGCCTACAAGTTAGAAGGAACCAATTAAGGTGAGAATACTTATCAAAAAACAAAAAAAATTAAGGTGAGGATAACGTTCACTCTCATTCGGTGAGGGTGAACAAAATCGAACTCGTTCCGAGTACCCTATCGTTCGTCAGTCTGTCACCAAGCCATTTGATGTATACCGACTTGAATGATCTTGCAAATTTTTTTATTATTATCAAGAATGATCCTGCAGATAGATTAAGTAGATATTCATCAATGCCCTTGGGCTAAGCTTGAGCACGAATTTGAACCACATTGGTAGAGTCTATAATTCAAGTGTGTGGATTTCACATCAATGTATGATCCGGATTCAGGTTCAACCTTATTCGATGAGCATTGAATAATTTCTGGATTGAGTAGATGATTTGGACTAGCTATCTGAATTCTGATATACGGACTTGAATGATCCTCCATATTGGGTAGGTGATTGGGACATATGGCACAATTATTTTCCTACGTGCTTAGTTTCATCCTCTTCCCAAAAAAAAGTTTCATGAAGGAAATTCATTTCTTGGGAAAATGACAGCTAATGACGTGTTTTGATAATTAATACCCGCCAATAATATTTTCAGCATTAACAAATGGTCTTAGTTTGTCCTTGGCGGGTATTAATTATCAAAACACGTCTAGGATCGTCATTTTCCTTTGATTTTTTTATACTTCTTTTTCGATCTTTATTTATGCAAATTTACGACAATAATATTTCATGTATGAAAAATTAAGCATAGTGGAAGAAAAATATCTTAATTTAACATGAGTAAATGCAAAAACATAAACAGTATATATGAATATAGATTAAGGAAATTCAACTCTCCAGTGTAACTTTTTTTGCTTTTGAAAAAAATTAATGGCTCGGATCCTTCAATTGAGTTGGGTTCTTTAATTTGGAGATTCTTCAAAAAATAAATGTTTCGAAAAAAATTAATGGCTCGGATCATTTTGGGAAAAAAGAGAGGCTAAGTTATATATTGAAGTTTGTTGAAAATAGTGGAAAATCAAATTTTGCCAATTGTTAGTGCTACACACACAACGGTTGTGTAAAACACAACACACAACCAATTTCTAGCCGTCCATTGCTGTAATAAATGGTCACGATTCACTCAAACTCTTTCCCATAAAAGTTAGACTTTTTCTTGGAAGAGTTTGTTTAAAATCTAGACCATCCAAATACATCTGGACGGTCAGAATTACGCACACAACCAACACAACGGTTGTGCAAGTAGCATTTTTGTTGTTCATTAGGCTCCTACCAAAAGCAAGTTGGATGATGATTCACCATATATGTACATGCACTTCTATATAAGGGCCGTTGTGAAGGGATCTTATTTCGTGTGTCTTATTATTAGCTAGCTAGAGTCATATAGAATCAATTGTTGGGGGAATATATTGAAGATGGCTCTAACTGGCAAGATGGTGAGTGAAGTAGAGATTAATTCTACTAATAGTGATGATATCTTCCATATAGTTGCAGGTACAAAAGCACAGCACGCACCAAACTTGAGCCCTGAAAAAGTACACAAAGTGGAAATACACCAAGGAGACTGGGGGGATCATGGATCCATTAAGGTCTGGACCTATGTTACAGGTAGTAATTAATTCAAACTAACAATTTTAACAAAACCACATTTAATTTGTACTCTTATATATAGATATATATTGTCTAATGGAGAATAAATAATACCATTGCAATTAATTTCTCCTGTTCTTCTTGCTGTTCTTATTTTATGAGGAAGATTGGTGTCTAAAATTTTTATTTGGGAAAGAAATTATATAATTTCGACAACAGTCGAAGTTGATGTATTGTCGAAGTTGAGGTATTTAGTGAGAGGAAAAGATTGTACAAATTCTCCGAAAACTAATTGGTGTTAGTCCTTGGGTGCACTCAAAGTCCAGCAATTCAGAAAGTAGGAAAAATATGTAAATTTAGCCTTTTTCGTATATCATTTAAACAATCATGCAAATCAGATATCGTGAGAGAGACCTTGTTCTGCTCACGCCGGGGTGGGAATCGTGACTCATCCCTTCCGCGCTGGCGGCGCTGCCATGGGTGTGGAAATACCCTAGGAAGTAGGAAGTATACGTGCCGGTCGTTGCCTGCTCCTTTGACATCCTAAATTAAGCTAAAATACTTGTTCTCTGTCTGCTTATTTTTCTTGTTGCCATTTCATATACGTTGATATTGGCTAGCAATACTTTGAATTTTCACATTATTCTTTGGTTTTTTCCTAAAAAAATAGAGGGGCAGGTGGAGACATACAAGGAGAAAGTGAGCATAGATGAGGAAACCAAGACAGTTCATATGACAGCATTGGAGGGACATTGCTTGGAACTCTACAAAAGTTACAACATTATTTTCGAGTTCATTCACAAAGGAGAAACCAACGCTGTCAAAATCACTATCGAGTACGAGAAGAAGAACGAGCATGTCCCCCCTCCACAGAAGTACATGGATTTCCTCATCAGTTTGATCAAAGATCTTGATGCTAATCTTGTTAAGGAGTAAAGCATATATATAGTTGATAAATAGATGGGTTGTGTGGTTGCATCGATCGCAACTTATATATATGAATAATTGTTGTTGTATTTTAATTTTAAGTGAGAGCTTCAACTACTGTGTTTGAGGTTCCTACCACTACTTGGATACAGGGGTAGGCTAAATAATGATTGCAACTTTGATCCTTTGGGTTTGGAATAAGAGCTTCAAAGCTCGAGAGTTGGGTTGCTACATATGTAAGTAGCATAAAATTATTGACGTACGGTTGAGTTAAATTCTGCATCATCGATCAATCGTACCATTCAATTAAATTCACAGTTGGGTTATGTCAGCAACCGCTCTTGGACTTAACTTAAATCTAAAAATTGTCATTACTTCAAATTTTTTTCGCATTTGTTAGTTTTGCGCTAAACTTTTGTGAGTTATTGATTTATCTCGACAAGAGAAATCGAAAAAGTAAAATTTTGGCAATTTTATAAAATTATTTTGAGAAATAACCATTTTTTAACGCAAAAATGTCATTTTTGGGCAAAAAAGTGGTTATTTTTCAAAATACGTGGGTAAAAGTAAAAAAAATTTATTTTTCCTATTTCTCTTATCAAGACGAATCAATAACCCATAAAAGTTTGATGCAAAACTAACAAATGGGAAAAAAATTCAGATAAGGATAAAATTTTCAGATTTAAATTAAGTCCAAGAGAACGCAAAACAAATTGTAAAATTTTGCATCATGCGTGGCGTACAATTCATTTAGATTTATGGTTAGAGTTGGTGTTGACAACACACACTCTTCCAAAACAATTAGCTAAGAGTATAAAAAATGATTATATTGCTCATCCCTACACCAATATTATCTAGTAACTAGAGGTCGGGGCACACTGTGGGGGGCTGAAAAAATCCTTGAACCTCTTCCTCCTTGTTGTTGTACGGTGAAAGGGTTGAACGGTGAATTGGGTACCTGAAAACCGAAGGGGGGTGTACCTTCGGGAAGACGCTCTGACGAGCAAGTTAGTAAGAGCCCGAGAGGTAGAGGAAAATATGCTTTTAGTGGAGTTTGTAAGGATGAAAAAAATTAGATTCTATCCTCTACCTTGTGATATCACCTCTTATTTATAGGCAAGGTTTTGAGTGTTGGACAAGTAGATAATGTCACTTCCGGCTATAAGTAGAAAGATTCTAGATCATGTCACTTTCGGACATAAGTAGAAAGCTTCTAGATTTGGCCATAAATAGAAAGTTTCTAGATGACTTTTTGATTCCCACTTGCAAACACTATTCCTGAGATCTTTTCCCAAGTGATAACGTACCCCTTTCGAATGAAAGCTTTACACCACCAAATGAGCTAAGGTTTTACCAAGCGACCATAAATCCCTGAACGAAAGCTCATGTTACCGAACAATTGAAGGGTATGTCGAGCGATCGTCTAGTCAAGACGTAAGAAAAAGTACGCTCAGCGGTTCTGTTGGGGATCGGATGATGTTTGGCTGAACAGTGGAGTGACTTCCCACGACGAGTAATGACGTTACAGACGAATTGAAAGCCCTGGGGATGACGTGTCTAGAACAAGTGCAAGTTTTGACCCTGATCTTTTTGACCTTTTCGAACCACGGTTATTTTGGCCCGCCCCTTAACTCCTTTACATGGTTAGATGGGGAGGAGGAGTTGAAAAAGTGTGGCTGAATGAAGAACGAACCAATATAGAATTCCCGAAGTGTTCAACGGTCGAACGAGTCACTTGCTGAAGGATACCGTAATATCAATGCTTCTGTTAGTGCCGTTTCTCAAATTTCCGCCTGTCAAATAGGTGTTGGTGCGTAGTATGACGCGTCTTGTCAGTGCCACGTGTCAACCATCGCATAGAGAACTTCAAGCTCGGCTACAACAGGTGGACCAAGTCACTGCAGCCATGGCAGACCTCAAAGGTCAGCAGCATACCAGCTCAAGCTCGGCCACAACAAATGTCCCAATGACATGGGGGTCGGAGAAGAAGATGAGTGGGGCTTCCATTTGAGGATGCTACCGAATGATGCACCATCACCATGCCTCGGTTTATACTTTGGTTTTTTGCTTCTTGAAATTCACAAGTATTTTAGTTCGTATGTTACCATGCTTCATAGTTCGTACATAGCTTTGTTCAAAATGATTTCCAGTAATTTCATTCGGTAGGAGTTAGTGATGCTCAAGAGCTTTTGCTCGGTAAGTTTTATCGAAATTTTGATTAGAATTTGCGTATGGGGATTTACCCGTCTAGGAGTGAATCTAAAGTAAAAACAGCCTAGCCCCTGCATCGGGAGACCATGTTAGGAAGCGATCACGATGGCCAGTGTGCCGAACATAATACGTAACCGGTGTTTCCGATAATAAAACAACGGGTAAAAGTGATGAGCCCGAAGGCGATGGTTTTTCCGGGATAGTCTGCCAAGCCGCCGGGCTAACTAGTGTTCCCAACGATGAAACATTGGGTGAAAGTGCCTGAATCATAGCGTCGCGCAGATACACCAAACGCTATGGGTGAAAGTGCCTGAATCCTAGCGACGCGTAGGTACGCCTAACGCTAGGGGTGAAAGTGCCTGACAGTAACAGACGGCTTCGAGAATTTTGCCGCACAAATGTGTAACCGACGGCTTTGAGAATTTGCCGAACGAATATGTAACTGATGGCTTCAAGAATTTCGCCGAACGAATGTGTAACCGATGGCTTCGAGGATTTCGCCTAATGAATAAGTAACCGAAGGCTTCGAGGATTTCGCACAAACGAATAAGTAACCGAGGGCTTCGAGGATTTTGCCCAAATGAATAAGTAACCGAGGGCTTCGAGGATTTCGTCCAAATGAATTAAGCAACTGAGGGCTTCGAGGATTTCGCCCAAACGAATAAATAATCGAGGGGCAAAATGCCGAACCGTAGCGACGAGACGCTACGGGAAGAATGTTGAACCGTAGCGACGCATAGGTACGCCGAATGCTACGGGTGAAAGTGTCGAACCTTACCAACCCCGACGCCATTGGTGTTGCAGCCCCATCCACTTTCAGCCTCCAGGCTTCTCTTGAGAACAGCTTCTATTCACGCTTCGGCTTCTTGTTTCCAACAGTGTTTCGAGCCCCAAATTTTTATAGGATGGGGCTCGGGAAGCTTGGCTAAGACCGCCACTTTATCAAGCTCCCGTTCTTCTTTAGCAACCTTCAAGTCATTGGTTTTATCTTCAAGGTAAAGAGTCAACTCAGCAGAGAAACCGACAAGAGTTTGGCCTTTGATTGAGGACCGAGGCTCGAACCGTAACTTGCAAGGTTTGTAAGTACTTCAATATTCGGCTTGATGAATATGACAAGGTGGAGATGACCGTCTTCATCGGCAACGGGCGTAAGGAGGACAGTACTAACATAGCACTTTCTTTGACTGGTGCCGGTCTCCGCAGAGACATTCCTGCTGACCGTTGGCGACCACCTTCATGCCAGGCAACCAAGCTCGACCAAGGAGGATATTGTAGAGGCTTGGGAAATTGTCTACTACGAGCGGCTACTACAACCATCACTAGGGAGTAGGTGCGCACGAGGAAGGTAATCAAGCCAAGCGGCCGAATAGGAGCGCCCGTGAAGCTTATGAGAGGAATTGGTGCAGTCCAGAGTCGGTTCGAGATAAGCCCCAAACGCTTGTAAGTTGAGTAGAACACTACCTGGACTGAACCCCCTTGGTCGACCAATACTCGTTGATCGGTAGATTTATCAACGGTAATGGTGACATCAAGAGCGTCCGTGTGAGGCATCTGGATGCCGTTGACGTCTTTAGGGCAGCAAGGGGAAGAGAATGATTTTATTTAGTTCCACAACACAGAGAGCTAGGAGAAAGTTTCCCCAGCGGAGTCGCCAATTGTGGGGGGCTGAAAAAATCCCTGAACCTCTTCCTCCTTGCTGTTGTACGGTGAAATGGTTGAACAGTGAATTGGGTACCTAAAAACCGAAGGGGGGTGTACCTCTGGGAAGACGCTTCGACGAGCAAGTTAGTAAGAGCCCGAGAGGTAGAGGAAAGTGTGCTTTTAGTGAAGTTCGTAAGAATGAGAAAGATTAGATTTGATCCTTTACCTTGTGGTATCACCTCTTATTTATAGGCAAGACTTTGAGTGTTGGACAAATAGATGATGTCACTTTCGGCCATAAGTAAAAAGCCTTTAGATTCGGCCATAAGTAGAAAGTTTTTAGATGACTCTTTGATTCCCACTTGCAAGCACTATTCCTGAGATCTTTTCCCGAGTGATAATGTACCTTCCGAATGAAAGCTTTACACCGCCAAACGAGCTAAGGTTTTACCGAGCGACCATAACTCCCCGAACGAAAGCTCATGTTACCGAACAACTGAAGGGTATGCCGAGCGATTGTCCTGTCAAGACGTAAGAAAAAGTACGCTCGGCGGTGTTGTTGGGGATCGGATGACTTTCGGCCGAACAATGGAGTGCCTTCCCACGACGAGTAATGACGTTACAGATGAAGTGAAAGCCCTGGGGATGATGTGTCCAAAACAAGTGCAAGTTTTGACCTTGATCTCTTTGACCTTTCCGAACCAATGTTATTTCGGCTCACTGCACACCCGCGTTTTGTATGCAAGTTGGATTTTGTTAAAACTTGTACAATAGCTTTGTGTTTAATGTTTGATCGATTTTTTCACAAAAAAATTGACAAAATCCGACTCCCCGATCTCTAGCATTAACCTATTGTGACAGAACCAAGAGAGAAACTACACATAGACGGGAAAAATTTATTCGGGAGTTTAATTACTGAGCACGATACTACAAAACAATTTAACAGTAGTGACAATTCATGTTACACGTTGCACCCAAATGAGCTTTCAAGAAACTGATTACCAGAAAATAAATCAAAACACAAAGAAAATGGAAGACGAAAATGTATTGAGGCCCCCTTACAGAAATTTTCTTAAGAAATAAACAACTTATTTCACATTTTCAAATTAAAAAATAAAAATGAAAAATAATTTTTCAAATTTTTTTTTTTGCATCGTATAAATGATCTCATCGAGATTTTTCAAATAAGATCCATGTTGCATATTTTTATATTTCAATAAGCCCATAATTTTTAGCTTGAAATTGTCTTCTTAAAAAATAAGAACTTTTTTTTTTTTTGGTTCTGGAACGGGGCCTGAATCCCACGGATATGCTCCAATTAAGTTTTAGTATAGATCAGGGCGGAGCTATGACCCCGAGTTTTAAAATTTTTATTTTTTATACACCTGATTTTGAATTTTATCGATAATTATTCATGTATAGGTATGTAGAATCTTAACAATTGTAGTTTGATTTAATAAAAAATTTATTGTTTTACATTCTCATTTCTCAATTTCTTTCATAAATAAAAAATAAACACGTGACTGTTGAAGTAGCCTAAAGAAAAATGCAAAATGATTGATATACTTTAACTGCATTAGGCTATAATTATTTCAATGAATAAATTTAATGAATTGGAAAGCAAAAACTTTAGGATATAATTAATAAGTATACGTTCCGATAAAACATATATATCTAATAAGCCGGCCTCCTTCATATCAAAATCTTAGCTCCGCCATTGGGTATAGAAGGTCAGTTAAGTTTTTGCTATATGGAGTAGGATTCTCTTGCCTTCTACCGCACAGGTTCTACTTTGATTTTTTTTTTTTTTTAATTTCTGTCATTCGAGCCTCTCATTTTATTAGTCCACTCACACCATCAATGAGGAAAGCCGATTAATCTGACATTCTGACAATCACACTTATAGTGCATTGTATTTATCACTACAAGAAAAATTGCATTGGGTGACGAATGAAAATCATCTCAAATTGTATATTTTTCGTCACAAATAATATAGGTGACGGAAAAAAATTTATCGACTAAAGGTTGTCGAGGATTCCTACCTGGTGACGAAATTTATTTTTCGTCACCTATAGTGCCTTTTGGTGACGAAAAATTTCGTCACGGAAAAATGACTTGGTGACGAAATTTTCTTCGTCACCTATTGTGCTTTGTTGATGATAAAAAATTTCGTCACAAATTATTCCCTTTGGCTCGTCAAAAGTGACCCATCGGTGACGAAATTTTTCATCGCGAAAGACATTCTTATATGTGAAAAAAATCTCACTTTCTTGCTCCTGCAGGGTTTCGAACCCGAGTCTCCTAAGTTTTGTACGCAAGCTTTAACCAACTACACCACACAAACTTTTCAGCATATGTTCGAAATATCTAATATATAACAAATACATTGAACATTAAAATATATTTTGAACGGCATTTTGAACTATTAATCATTAAAATTAGCAATTTTAATAAACATGAAAGTCGTAGCTTTTTATGTTATTGTTCAAACCCAATTTAAATGATCTCAATCGGAGTTCTGAGCAAAGACGTATGCCCGAAATATATTTGGTGACAAAGCGTAATTCATAAATTTCATCACCAAAGGATAAATTTTTCGTCACTGAAAACATAAAAAGAAGACGAAAATATTTTTCGTCGCCAAATTGGTTCATTTGGCGACAAAATATTTTTTCCGTCACCGAATAGTTATCTTTGGTGACAAAAAATAATTTCGTCTCCTTTTTTACTCTTTTGGCGACGAAAATTTTATTTCGTCGCCAAATAGGAGCCTTTGGTGACAAAAATATCTTTTTCATCGCTAAATAGTTATAATTGGTGACAAAATAATTTCGTCAAGGAAGTTATCAAAATAGTGACGAATTTATTTTTTTGTCGCCAAATATACTCATTTAGCGATGAAATTAAATTTTTTCGCCACTTTTTCGTCACTAAACATATTTTTTCTTGTAGTGTATTTATAACAAACTGAATGACAAATATGATCTTATAATCGATCATTTATTTGTTTTGAAGACAAATGTGATAAGATCATTCAATTTGAAGGTAACGTGCATGGGACCCAAAAACAGATCTAGAGATCTCTTACAAAAATAATGGACTTGGATTTCAGAATGGATATGTTCAAATCATATTGGCTACCCCATAATAGCGACCTTGAGGGGTCGTTTGGATGCCGGCTTACCAAGGGGTGTTAACAATACCCCCGTTTTAAGCCTGGTCCCACAGCCGAAACCCTGCTTTTGGAAGCAGTTTGACGCTTAGAATTATCTTCTCCCGTTCTTCGCTAACATGGGAGAGAGGGTATTCGGGGGTGTTGCCGATGGGTAGGGTTTGAGGTGTCCATATCTTATACCCCCTAATCCCCCTCAAAAATTGACGAGAACAACCCTCCTTATTCCCCTTCTCCCAGCTAGCCCTAGCGTGCCATTTCTGTCACAGTTCTTCTGCTTCTGTTCGAAGAGACGAGAGGGGAAGTTGAGCAGAAGCAAAAAAAATTAATTGTTTCAAATTTCAATCCGTTTGAACCAGTAGAAAGATTTTAGTTTTTTGATCGTTTTTTCTTAAATGGTCATAATTAAATTTTAACTTTAGGACTCTCCTTGATTAAGCCTAAAAAAGTCATACAACCAAATATTTCTAAGGGCTAACCAACGAGAGCCCTAAAGCCAAAAATTAATTATAATCCTTTAGGATAAAATGATCAGAGAAATAGTATCTTTGCACTAATTCAAACCGATTGAAAATTGAAACACTTAATTTTTCAACCTACAGTTTATATATTAAAAAATATGGTTAAAAAATTAAGTGCTGATCTTATTTCTTTGATCATTTTATCCTAAAGGGTCATAATTAATTTTTGGCTCTAGGGCTCTCGTTAGTTAGCCCTAAAAGATATTTGGTTCTACGACTTTCTTAATTAGGGCTAATCAACAATAGCCCTATAGTCAAATTTTAATTATGACCCTTTAGAATTAAATGATTAGAAAAATAAAATCTTTACACTCATTCAAATGGATTGAAATTTAGAATAATTAATTTTTTTCCTCAACACGTATTTATTCTAATTATAATGAAACTAACAAATTTTGTCATAAAACACTGCATAAGGGCAAAAAAGTCATTTAACTTTTTACATCAATCGCCCCTCTTTATACTCCCAATTGATCCTCCATCTAAACAAAGTACTATTTTACCCCCCTTTCTAATACCTCATCCAAACCAAGTACTATTTAATACATCCTCTATAAATGTGGGTCATCTCTTATTAACCAATATCTCATACTATCCAATTAATCATCCCTTCTGTTAAGAAAATAAAGTCTCACATTGCTTGGGAGTGGAATGGGTGATCACTTAATAACATTTGAGACCTCTCCACTTATTGCCAATTAGTTTTGAGATGCATATAAAGTTTCTACGTGGTATCAGAGTGGGACCCATTTCACCCCTCATTTTAAAAAATTTACAATCCACACCCCACGATGACAGACCAGCAAAAAGGCTGCACGATGATAGGATCCAAAAGTGGCCACACGTGACAGACATCAAACGCGGCTGCACATGAGGGGGGATGTTAAGAAAATAAAGTCTCACATTGCTTGGGAGTGGAATGGGTGATCACTTAATAACATATGAGACCTCTCCACTCATTGCCAATTGATTTTGAGATGGATATAAAGTTTCTACACCTTCTTATATAATACCCCCAAACCTAATCCCGTATCCAAACGAGCCCTGAGTTCATTGGATTGGGAAATTCTGTAGTGCAAAGTCTTACAAGGTACTATGTAGGGCGCACACAGGTCATCGATCTTGACGATTAATGGTTGAGATATTATTTTTAATTATGACAAGTAAGAATCATTTATTACCGGTCATAATTGATTTTTAATGTGGACCATTGATTGATGAGATCGATAGCTGTGTGTCGCCCTATATGTGTACTACACGGGAGTGCTCTACAACACCACTGGATCCGAGTTCATTATGGTGAAATCCCTTTAGGGAGTTTGGGAGCCTTATGCTATGTTTGGATGAGTTTTTGAGAATTTTTGAGTTTGATTTTTGGGATAATGAGTGGAGAGCGAAATTAGGGTGATAATTGGATATATGAATAATGAATGGAGAGAGATAGAGAGAAATGAGAATAATGAATGGAGATATGGATAACGAGTGGAGAGAGAAATGATAGTAATATTTGGAAGTATGGGTAATGAGTATTTTTTGAGTTGAAATTTTTTTTCCAAAACGCAAACCGAACAAAGCATGATTACTTTTTGGCTTTTTGCATTTTACTTACTGTCTTATTGACTTTTTGGATTATGGTCAAAATGTATTTTAATTATGGTCTTTGGAAGATACAAGCAAAATGTATTTTATTACATATGATTATTGTTTGGGAGATATGTGCAGAATATATCCATAGGTTTTTTTGTTAACCAAAATGGGAAAAGTAAAAACCGAGAAGTACCAAAAAGCTCATCTCCCTAATGTCTTAAAAAGACGTCAATTGCGAGAAGAGGTCTCGTTGCGCGCTGAGTTATTACCGTAATGCATGATCTATATCTTGCTTTTACCCTCTTAACACTAGAATTCATAAATGCATTTTTCCAAACCTCATTCTGGGTCACTCGTCCATACAGCTATAAGTTGATAAGGAGAAAAACAAAATTGGATAATGAACCATCCAAACACCCCCTTATTAGTACTACACAAATAATTCATGCGAATCATGTTCTTTCATGTAGGGTAGATTAGTACTACACAATAATTCATGCCAATCATGTTCTTTCATGTAGGGTAGATTAGTACTACACAATAATTCATGCCAATCAAGTTCTTTCATGTAGGATAGTGTATATATAATAGTGATGGCTGCTTGCTGCATGTATGTAATACTACTCGGTTTTAATTACCATCTCTGTTCTACTCGTTATTTGTATCTCTGCATGGAATATGAGGAGCTCAATAATACTACCGTGTCTATTTATACGAGGTTTTTATTCCGATTATAATTATTGATGCTAATGGACAGTGAGTTTGCTCCCTCATAACTTGGTCGAGGTAAACTTAAGCTGAAGTTGTGTGTTTTGACATTAGGTGTCACGCCCTCGATTTTAAACATAAATGAAATAGCTTCCCATAAATAAAATACTCACAAAATCGTACATAGTTCTTACCAAAAGTTTTCCATGCATATTTCATCAAGTTATAGTTCCGGTACCAAGTATTCTAAAAAACTTACATTCATGGCACAATGGCCCAATATAACATAAGTACAATAAAAGAAAGTCCAATGTCAAAGAATTGATATTGAAATTACAACTACATTGTCAAAAGGAGTTTTACAAAGATGTCATAGTGGCTCTTTTGTATCCACTTTCAAAAGATTTACCACATGATGCACACAATGCAATAGTCCTTGATTAGTACTTGAAAATAAAGAATTGAGCTACACTAACCCATTAAGAAAATCTCTATAAATTTTATATGCAAATCTCTATAAATTTTATATGCAAAAAAAAGAAGACAAGTACAGATGAGAAACGAGATTTCAGATAAGAAAGGAATATATATACGATATGCATGGTACAACACTACATTGGAAATGCAAGAACTCACACGAACACTTCACCCTTAGTAATTTAACCCATTATCATCTATCCAATCCCTTGTTCAAAGTTACGGAGTGAGAAATCCTGTAGTGCAAGGCCCTGCAAGGCATCCTGTAGGGCACACATGGGCCATCAATCTTGACAATGAATGTGTAGGTGGACAAAAACTGATGGTGCCTGTAATGGCATGCTGAATGCAATGGCTACACGTGCCTCTTGACCAGAACCCTAGTTTATCGTCGGAACCTTAATCTACAAAACAGACAAGGGGCGAGCGCACCTTCGCCTCTCGTCGGCAAAGGCCCTCCAATGCCTAAATTAGTATCACGTACTAGAGTAACCCTAATTATCAGTAAGAAAATATGAATGATTACAATGTATTACGTACCTTTTGCCTCTAGATTTATCTCATATTTATGGATATGCGTTTGTTTGCTGGCCAAGCGTCCTTGTTGCCCTAAATTTCCTATCTCGTATAGGAAAATCAGGATACTCCGAATCCCCGTTCCCTTATCGATTCACTCCTTAGTCCTTTTAGGACTTCTTTCCATGGTGGGCCGAACACCCTTCTTTCATTAGGAGATTCACGCAGATCCTTTATTTGCGGGATCCTCATCCTTTTCGGAGTACAACTGTACTGGAACCTTCTAGAATATCCCTACCGCCTTATCTCTTAAGGTAGCGTTCTCGAGTGTTCTTCCTCTGTTTGGCCATCTCATTGCCAAACAGATTGTCCCCTCTAGTGACTTCTCGTGTCTTCTGTCTTTATTGCCGACCACCACCCACATCGGCGGCATGGTCTGTCTTACTTATTCCGTGGTCTCACATACCACGTGTTCGGGTGCTTACTGTATCTGTTTGAGATTGCCTCCCTACAGAATGGTTGAGATATGGTATTTAATTATGACCAGTAAGAATCATTTATTATTAGTAATTAATTTTTAATATGAACCGTTGATTGATGAGATCGACAGCTGTGTGCCGCCCTACACGTGCACTACGGCACCCCCAGATCCCAAAGTTACGCCTCACATCTATTCATGTTAATTGATTCACGTTCCGAGAATTTAGGATCCCGTATATTTCCCATTTGCACGAGATCATCTGACATTGTGGGATATTTTGGAGAATCAGGCAAGAAAACCACGGATCAAGCAAGATACTATTGACAAAAAAGGATTTAGCCACGAGTTTTTTTGATAATTGGCCTGTGGCTCAAAGCCGAAAATGAACCGTAATTAATGGTTTGAAGTTTTTTTTTGAACGGCCAAAAAAAAAATTTACATTAATCTCTAAAGTTGTTTCAAAAACTAATAAGATAAGAACAACGGCATCAAATTCCTAATAAAGCTAAGAACAATCATGTTTCCAGTCTGAGACCCAAATCCTTGATTGGCAATGAACCAATTAAAGACACCCATTAGGACAAAGCCCATGCCTAAACACCCATTGGATTGTTTTGGTTGTATGAATTTTATGGTGTGGTTTGGGGGTGTTTACGGTAGTGAAAAATTTGTAGGGTTTTATTTGTGGTTGAAAAGTTGTTAGGTATTTCTGGTAGTGAATAAACTATTGAAAAATGTCAAGTTGTTTCCGGTAGTGAATAAGTTGTTGATGGTTTGTGAGTAGAGTTACTGTAGCAAAAATAGTTTTTGTTGACAAGTTTTTTGTTAGTGAAAACAAAATGTGAAAATATTGAAAGTTTTTTTGTTAGTGAAAACGAAATGGAAAAATGCGTTAAGTTTTTTGTGGTTTTTGTTATTAGTGGAAACACCCCCTTAGTTGTCCAAATTAATAATTTGTAGATATTTGTTTGGTTCTTAATTTACTATAAAATCAAATCAATCCAGTCCATGCTCACTCATACCAACTATTTTCTTCTCTCTCCTCCTACCCTTCAAGGGAAAACGAGTCCTGCTACAGGTACTGACGCCCGGCATAGGAAAATCGTACCGACGGCCGCGTCGGGCCGTCTCCGGCCACCGGACGGCCGATCCGAGCCGTCCAAAAATTAAAAAAAAAAAAAACAAGGGGGCTAACGCAGGAATCAACGGCATCCGATGTGTGTAGGGTGCTTGATCTAAACACCCTATTTTTCATGTATACCTATATCTTTTCTGAGGGAAAAAAAACCATGGATGTATCAAAATAGCACAAAATACGTACAACAACAGAGACAGAACTACCTTAGAGCATATAGGGGCCAAGGCCCCCACGAAGTTTCCCCTTCTTTTTTTTTTTCAAATTTTAATATCAACATTAGTTGTTTTTTTTATTTATTAAAAGCACCTAGATAATATATTTTGTATTGCGTATTATTTAAATGCTTTAATAATGTGTTCATTTTGGGTCCCAAAATCCAATCCGTCTCTCTTTGCACGGCTTTCCAAAAGTTTTCCCTTCAATTATTAATTTTATTTCTTTTTCTAGCTCTTTCCACTCATTACTCAAAAAATCTCCCTCAAAATCCAAACCAAACAAATTACAAATATTCCGAAACCTTAAAATTTAAAAATGTTGTTCATAATTCGACCTCTGCGTTTACAATATTTTGGTTCCGCCCCTGTACAACAACCGTGTTGTTTTTAGTAGTTTTGCCCCGTAGATCTCACGCCGAAAAAGGCTTTTGAAGAAACATTTTGATATCAATTACGACTGAACGTGCTGTTATATATTTGATATGAGAATAAATTCTATTGACCACCGGTGTAAAAACCTCATTTTTCCACTACCATCCATTATGGGCCCCATCGAGCGTCTATTATTGTAATCTAAACCGTTCATATTATAAGACCCGCAATATTGTATTGCTATGCAAAAAATCAGCTTCTTCGAAAGTTAATAGATATATCAAAATTTGAATTTATAAAATTGACGATCTGATTTCTATCAATAATAATAAAGATAAACTGTTCATTTTACAGAGCAAAATTCAATTTTTGATACTCCAATCGATGTCCGAAGTTTATTTTTTGCATGGATACACTATTATGTGGAGTCTACAAGATGAACGGTTTAGATCAACAATAAACACACAGAAGACTAAAAAAGGCGGTGGTGAAAAAATGAAGTTTTCCACCGCTGGTGAAAAGAATTTAATCTCATTTGATATAACTCTCCCGTAAAACTAAATAGTAAATATGATACCGTTTTGTACTCCAATATAAGAGACCTTACCCCAACTCACAGTTTCAAAACACCTCCCCACCCTACAGACACACACTATTTTTTTTTTAAGAGCAAGATGATCTCAGTTATATTAAAACAAAAAACAGTGGCTTTGTTCGGTTCTTAGTTTTGTTTTGTTTTCTAATCATTACCCTACTTCTTTCTCCAATCATTACCTTATTTATCCAATTATTACTTTTTCATCTCTCTCTATCTCTCTCTAATCATTACTCCTCTCTTCAATCATTACTCTATTTCTCACCGTTTTGTACTCCAATATAAGAGACCTTACCCCAACTCACAGCTTCAAAACACCTCCCCACCCTACAGACACACACTATTTTTTTTTACGAGCAAGATGATCTCAGTTATATTAAAACAAAAAACAAACAACTATAACAAAGGACATTATCAGTCCGGAAATACAAGAAACAACAAACTAAAATAAAAATAAAAACAAAAAACTGCATGGAATCAAAAGCCAGAGCCGGACCCATCAACTACACTCGTGAAGGTGGGTTGAGAGACCAAGAGAAGAGGCAAAATATGGGAAGAGCAACTCTCGAGATGACCCACCGCACCAACTTGAACTTGTGTCGCAGCAGACTGAAGACCCCCCTCCCTCCCCCCCTATTTAAAGGCTCAAGAGCCGAGTGTTTTTCCACATCTTGCCTACTCCAAGTCTAAATTCTCCTCTAGTAGTACGTACTTACTTTGGTTCAACTTCTAGGAATTGGTAGGAATAAAATGGCTGTAATTCTAAAATGTAAGTTGGAAAGGCAAGTAGAGATCAAGTCAGACGGGGATGTGTTCCATGAACTCTTTAGGTACAAACCTCACCATATCTCCACCATCTCCCCTGCTAACATCCATGGTGTTGATTTGCACGAAGGTGATTGGGGAAATGTTGGCTCTATCATCACTTGGAACTACACTCATGGTAAGTCAATTCCAATCCCAAATTTCCACCAGGTTTATATATATATATACACACACACACACCACAGATCAAGTGAGGGATCCCTCACTTTGTTAAAATGCGGGACTTTCATTTCCCGATCAAATTTTGAAAATTCGAACCGTTCAATGTGTGCAGAACGTGATTTTAAGGACTCCCGTGAGAAATTAGCAAAACAAATGACCGGGAAGGGCTTCATCCGAGCAGTTTTTTTTGAACCGTTTAATGAAAATTACTCAGATCAAATTTAAATGATCCTCAATGTGATCAGAACGTGATTTTAAGGGTACCCGTGATATTAGCACAAAAAAAAAAAAATCGGGAAGAACTTGATTTGAGCAATTTTTAGCTTAGATTTGATGAACGGTTTAATTAAAAACTGCTCAAAACAAGCACTTCCTGATATATATATATATATATATATATATATATATATATATATATATATATATATATATATATATATATATATATATATATATATATGTATATAATATCCGTCTCCCGTAAGGACCACCTCAATTTAATAAAATGCAGACCTCCAATTTCCTATCGAATTTCGATAATCCGAGCCGCTCAATATGTTCAAAACGTAATTTCAAGGGTACCCGTGAGAAATCAGCAAAAAAAAAGGACAGGGAAGGGCTTCATCCGAGCAGTTTTTGTTTATTTTTTATCGAACGATTCAAATAAAAACTGCTCGGATGAAGCTCTTTCCGATCTTTTTTTGGCTAATTTTCGCAGGTATCCTTAAAATCACATTTTGAACATATTGAGTGGCTCGGATCATCGAAATTCAATCGGAACATGAGAGAAATGAGGAGGTCCGCATTTTAACTAAAATGAGAACCTTCTCATGGGATACTGACTATATATATATAGTGTTCAAGGGACACAACCTTTACCACAAATCTTGACACAAAAAATTAAAAAACCTTGCATGGGATCCATTATGGAGTTCCACGGAATGATCAAAGCCGTTTGATTTGTTTAAAACAAGTTTACAAGAGTTTTCGTAAAAAATCAACTCATTCGGATATCGGTAAGGGTTTGACTGGCATTTGTCCCTAAATTTGACGGGATAAAAATTGAATGAATTGATCATGCCCTTACTGATATCTGAATGAGTTAATTTTTTGCGAAAACTCTTAAAAACGTGTTGTAAACAAATTGAACGGTTCCGATTATTAGCGTGGGGTTTTGATTATATTTGTGTCAAAATTTGTCTTAATAGTGTGTCCCTTGAACGCTATTATTTGGATTTGAGAGTGGTGGCTCTGATCGATTGGAGTTCATTTGTGTTGTTACATGTCTAGGTTTTCCAAGAATGTGAAGAGAAAGGTCAAATGTAAAATGATACTCCTTCCGTCAATTTTTAAGTATCCTACTTCGTAACTCCAACTTATTAAAAAGACATCATCATTATACCTTTCACATCAATTTTTTCCTCCATTTTTCCTACTTACCCATCATCATTACACTTTTACTCACTAACTTTTCAAAATGGAATCTACTTTTAGGGGCAAAATGGAAAATTCACCAACTTTTACCCACTAACTTTACAAAATGGACACTTATTAAGGGACAGCCCAAAATAAAATACTGGACTATAAAATAGGGACGGAGGGAGTATATGTCATTGGCTTTATTATTTTTTGTTAAAAAGAATAAATGAGGTCCAACTCTCTTGTAGTATGTGTTCAAATGAATGGTCCAAAATACATGGCAGTGTTCTAATCAAAACCGTTTATTTACGATTTTTACATTTTTTGTACAAAATACTACCAGTAATTAGTATCAAGTCCAATTGCATCATATAAGGTAAATAAAAGTTTCATTCGTTTGAAACTACGTTGGCATCTTCCCCGCCGCATCCACTTGGCTAGCTATTCTACTGCTCATATACTCATTTTTTCAATATAAACGTATTCCGATAAGCTATGTATAAGGAACATCATTTTGACATGACTAATGTTTTCAACCGAGTATTTAAAAATGTACAATTCTTCAATCATAGAAGTGGACCTGGACAATCCAGTCTCAAAATGGGACCGGAAAAGATCCTTTCACAAAATTACGTAAATACGAGGATTTTGAAATAATAACAACATTTTTTTTCCTTTTAATTGGCTAATGATATTTGGAGATACTGCGCGCATGCAGATGGCAAGAAGAAGAGCGCCAAGGAAATTTTGGAAGCAGTAGACGAGGAAACCAAGACAGTGACCTTCAAGGTTATCGAAGGAGATCTGACGGAGCTATACAAGGACTTTAAGGGAACTGTTCATGTTGATACAAAGGGTGAAAGCAATCTGGTGACGTGGACCTTTGAATATGAGAAGTTGAATGATGAGGTGGAGGATCCAAATACCTTGATGGACTTCACCATTAATGTCACCAAAGACATTGAGACTCACCATCTCAAGTAGAGAGAGCAAGGGGGGGGGGGGGGAGAGAAAGGGACTACTACTGGTGCCATGAGAGAGAGAGAGAGAGAGAGAGAGAGAGAGAGAGAGAGAGAGAGGTTATTATGTGGTTTGTTGTTGCTGATATATACACTACTAGTACTGGTGTATCAGCTAGTAATAATGAAGGTGGTGTTAGTGTAAAAGTAAGTAAATGAGAAAATAAAGAAATAAGTCCCTTCCCCTTTTCTTGTCTGGCCTAAGCATCCACATTTCAGCACTTTAGATCATGTTTTGGGTCAGATTTTTGCTGCGAAAGTCAGTAAACTATATTTTGACACTTTTTTGCACCCCATTTGAGCATTGAACCCTGCTATGGACACAGACCATAACCACCGACGGGCACGCGAGGAACAATACTTCAAATTTCGCATGGATTATTCGAGTCGTTCAATAATTTTAAATAAAAAAAAAAATGGGCGGGCCTGTGAAAAATCAGTTCAATCCAATGTGTAGGTGCACGATTCAATCTTCTATGTTTTCACGAATATGGAATTGGAATGAAAAAAAAGATTGGATCGAACACCTACACATATCGGATCGAGCTAATTATTTTTCACAAGCCTCTCATTTTTTTTAAATTATTAAACGGCTCAAATCATCCGTGCAAGACCTAGAGTGGAACCCGCATGGGCATCGGTGGCCATGGTCGGTTTCCTGAAAGTTTCCGTTAAGCATTTTAGGAGGTTCATTAGTGCATCTCCACCCCTTATTCAAATCTTTACTCAAACTCAAAATTGAGTAAAAATCACCCAAAAACCCTCCTCCACTTCTTACCAAACCTATATCAAATGTGAGTTTTACTCAAATTTAGACTCAAAGTTGGTTAAACTCAAATTTTTAAGGCAAATTTCAAACCTTTAAATTTACAATATTGTCATTAATGAAGTTTTTATTCAAATTTGTGAATATTTATACTTGGGTTTGAGTTTACCCATTGAAACACACAATACCAAATCAAATTTTTACTCAAATCTAAGTAAAAAGTGCAAATGCTCTTAGCCTAAGCTCTTCTCGATGTGAGTCGTCTGGGTCTGTGAAGAAGGTGCTAACGCATATTGGAGAAGAGAGAGAGACGGAGAGAGAGAGAGAGAGTGGGTGATGCTCCGGAGTCTGGAAGTGTGTCCGGTTTTAGTAGTTGTTTTTACTTTTTCTACTTTAAAGCAGACCCAAAATATGTCAAATTGACCTCTTTTTACATTCTTTTACCTAACAAACTTCTAAAACATATTTTTGGGCTCCATTCTTAACACTTTATGTCATATAATACTATTAATACACGAAATTCTCAAGAGTCAAATGTAGATGCATGCTCTATCTGAAATGAGCCATGTACAAAATGATCCGTGCCATGTATAAAAACTTCATATTGTCATTATATTTTTGATGTTAGATTGACTCCTAAATTCGCAGGGACAGTATCAGCTTTTTGCATACTTCTCGATATGAGTAATGTCAAGGATTCTGTCGGCTCCGCTGGCTATGAGAAACCTGAGAAAAATTCAACAAACATAAATCGTCAATAGATACGATCTTACTAAGAAACAAAGCTAATGTCTGAATCCAGGAGTGTGGCGGACGAAAAAGAAAAGGGAAATGACAGTTGAGGAAAACAAGTCGGAAGAACCAAAATTTTCCCTTAATTGTTTGGATACTGGAAAGACAATTATGATATACAGTACTAGATATTTGACAGTTAATGGTTTTCGTCTAGCCACAGATAGAATGGAAACTTGTATAGTAATGAAAAGGCAATTAGCACATGTAAGTCCTAGAAGGGGTGAATAGGAGTAGAAATTTTAAAATTAATGATTCCAATCTTAACCACTTTAATCACTTCCAGGGTGATCCAATCAAATTCACTATTTAAACAATTATAGCTGTAATTGAAAGAACTAGGACACGAGTATTTATGTGAAAACAGCTTAGGGACAAATATCCCTAAGGAGAAAACCACACCCTAATCTACCAAATTGCTATAGATCAAAAGGTTTACAAGAAAGAAATTACAAAGCTCCATGAGTACTCCAACCCCCATAGCCTCCACGAGTCCAACTCCTCAATAACCGCTCAACACAGCTCTGGATCCATCCACTCAACCCTTAGATAACCAATTACAAGCACACAGTCTCAATTTCACACAACCACTCGGTAGGGTGAAACTAGAGATGGCAAAGACGGGTGGCATGGGGTGGGTTTCGCCATACCCAGAAACCCTGCCCCGACCCCTGATCTGATGATGCGCGGGTGAACCCTTTCCCACCCTGGTCAGGGGACAAAAGGGAGTGCTGCTAATGGTACAGCAGTGGGGGTACAGCAGCCCCGTACAGATGGGTTTTGCGTCCATCTCGGGTCCCGCAAAGATGATCGGAGCCGCTTATTTTGTTCAAAACATATTGTTTACCGTCCCTGTAAAAAATCATCTCAATCCGATATCGGAAAAGGCGTTTACGAATCATCCAGCCTCACAATAAGGGTAGCCGAACCTAGTGTGACCCTTATCTTTTTCCGTCGGCGACAAGGATTTTCATCTGGTTTCTTTTGTTCTATTAGGTTTGGCTCACCTGGCTATTGTTATTTCTTCCGACTCCGAAGGCTCGGGAGACGACTCCGTCAACTCACTGATCCGAGAGTGGTTAAATAGGAGTGAGAGCTGGCACCAAAATTCTTCTGTCGCTTCGAACATGTCCGTTGATTCGATCATGTTCGAAGATTCAAACGCTGAGCGTGACTTCGAGTACAGGGTGATGAGTTCCTTACTGATCCAGAGATCACGTTCACATCACTTATCCCATCCGAGGCTGACCCTCAGAGGGGAGCAGAGGTCGAGTCAAGGTTCCACTCTGGGGCCGAAGCCTCGATGTCCGCGCAGTCCGGATGTGATGCCGTACCGGTTGTGGCTAAAGAGATCGCCGATCTCTACGAGAAGGGTCAGGTCTACCCCCATGCCCATTTCTTTAGCGGCGACCCCGGGGAGTATGAAAGTTTCTGCCGAGAGTACGATATTTTTGAGGACGTGGTTAGCCAAGTGGCTAGTGACCAGATTAAGGACAAAGGCAAACATAGGCCCAAGCACATCATCGTCCCTTTGATGGCTATTTGTGAGGCTGGGCTGTGGTTCCCTTTTCACCCATTTCCGAGGGAGCTTTTGGCTCGATTTAGCCTCGTCCCTCATCTGTTTGTCATCAAACGTTTTAGAATTGTCATGATCGTGATCGCGTTGAAGGAGAGCCATGAGCTAGAATTCTCCGTCGCCGACCTTTTTGACACTTACATCATGTCCTGGCACGGGCGTACCAGGTGCAGATACCTCTCAACGCACAAAGGCAAGGAGCCCTTGGTGGACGGGCTGCCCGACACCGATAAGTGGGCAAATTTTTACATGGAGTTAGACGGTAGTTATGAGTTCGGTGACCAAGTCAACCGTAGGCACACCGTGCCAAAAATAAAAGATTTTAGAGGTTCCTTGACTTTGCCTTCACTTTTATTGTGCCGTACTTATTTTTGTTTGATCGCTTCGTTTCCGCTAACTATTTCTCCCTTTTTGCAGACCACAGGGCCATCACAAAGAATCTGAACGCCATCTCTTCCGAGAGAAATGTCGACATTCTGAGATCGCAAGTCTACCGAGACGCGCCGACGCTCCTTGGATATACCCCATCGTACAAGGGGAAGCTTAAAAGGAGGGAGAAAAAGGTGGGAGATCCGAGCAAGAAAGCGGAACTTCGCAGAAGGGAGGGAAAAAGAAAGACAAGGAGCCAAGGGTGAGATTTTCGACTTTCAGAAAGCCGGCCGCTTTTTGGTTCGTGAGTTGCCTAGCCTTCTTATCCTATCCTGCATAGTGAACACACAACTAATACCTGGCCGAGGTTTGCCCGACAAGGCCCTCCAGCGAGAAGATGAGAATGTGCAGAGAGTAAAGCAAGAGGCTAGGGTTTTAGGGGTGTAGAAGCATGTACCTCTTTAGGGCTGCTTTGCTTGGTATTTATAGAGTCTGCTTGGCTTGCTCTCCAAGTACGGGCATGTACCTTGCACGGGTCGGCTAACGTCATTGTGGCGTCACCAATAAGATCTGGTAACCATTTCTGGTGTGAGCTGGCACCCCCATGCGCGCCAATCATTATCCTTTGGCGTAATCACTTCAGCGCGTGGTGCTGAAGTGGGCCGAGCCTCATACGGGCCGAGCTCTCATAGGCAGAAGACTAAGTGAGGCGGAGAAGGGACAAGGCCTTTTGTTCAAGCCCCGATCTTGGCCGAGCTGATGGGATAGGGTCTTTCGAGCTTAATCCGCAGCCCAGCCGAGTGTGCCCTGCAGCGGTGCTGGGTCTAGTGCCTCCTCGAACTCGGACCGTGCCCGTGGTAGTGTGATTCGAGTCATTATGTTCGGCCTACTACATATTTATATGTCAAAATATTTCGGGGCGAGTAGCGGGCCAAGGTAATGTCACCCCGAACCCTACCAGACCCCAATGGGGTTATCCTTATTTTCCCTCAAACTCGCCGCGGTACAAGAAAACTGGTCGAAAACCCGCCCCAATCAGATCAAGGTAGGGTTGGGTTTGTGAAGAGAAGTCCCACATCGCCTAGTTACCAAAGTAAGATGAAGTATATAAGCATGAGGACACCTGTTTGGGGTTAAGTTTTACCAAGATCATATTACATATGGTATTAGAGCTAGGTACTAGAGATGGGTACTACTAAGTGGTCTCCACACCCTCCCTCACGGTTATATAATGTCTCTCTGGCAAAGTACCACATCGCCTAGGTACCAAAGTAATGTGAAGTATATAAGCGTGATGGCACCCTTAACAGCTAGCGTTTGGGGTTGAATTCTACCCAAGACCGTGAATCACGGTTCAGGGTGGGGCGGGCCAATTGCCATCCCTAGGTGAAACCGCCTTGGGTTTTCCTCTCACTTTCTCTCTGTATGTCAATCTCCCACACTTATACAAGAATATCACATACAGATGCATGAGAAAAACTAAACAAGCCGCAACCACCCAAACTAAATTCCCATCCCCTCATTCAGGACCCAAAAAACGGTTCAGTCCCCTCTGGCTTGACCCTCTCATCACTCTCTGTCCCTTAACCCCAGTATACTCTCACCCCACCATATATATTCATGCCTATACAACGAACACTCTCAACAATCAAAGATCTAAACTAGTGGAAATGGTTGAGAGGTATAAGGCTACTGATTTTCATGCAGAACTTTCATACCGTTAATTATTTAGAATGATGTCACAGTTAGATTTTGCATTTATAAATCATAATGACAAGGGTGTTGGTTTTTGAAATGAAAGAACAAAGTCGTATTATTCAGAATGTGGGCATATATACCTGTCTGTGAGGACTCTTGTCATGCTTTTACATCCACCCCGAACAGTGGACTGCATATTTACAGCAATGTTTGGGTTGTGAATGCTCTGCCGAATATGCACCCAACCGTGTTGCCCATGTTCTTCATCTGAAACTTTAGCCCTGTAAAAATGCAGTAATGCCAAATGCCTTGAAGATTTATTAACTCTACAACAATGAGCATTGACGCACAGACATCATCATTTGCTAAGAAAGAATCAGATTTACATTCCCCTATTGACTTGGGAAGAGGAAATGGGTTGGTTTGTGCAGAATCCAAAGGTAAGAGGTTCAGCAAAATTATTCTAAAATAGTCCCTGCCTGCACCCTGCAGCCATTTATAACATTTGGTGGGAAAGAAACACAAGGGTATTCCGGCAAAAACGTATAGACCCTTCCCATCTCAGTGCCTAAATGCTATTAGAGAATGAAGCCAAGATCTGTCAATAGAGAAACTTGTGGGTTTTGGAATGTTTCCTATTATAATTTGAAATCTGCCCCTTCGTAATATGCTAGGGTTGTGTTATGTTTTTTCTGACTGGTTTTCTGTTTTCTCACTTAGTTGTTCCAGCTGTGTTTTTTGGTTCTTTGTTTTGATGCCCTATTGAGGGCTCCTTGGTGCAAGCATGCGTATGCCCTTTCCTAGTGTTGTGTATTGGTTTGGGCTTTTCCATGGAAAGTGCATTTACCCAAAAAAAGAAAGAAAGAAAGAGTTGTGCTCTCAATTTCTAAGGGCTTATAAGTTTCAGATGAAAAGCCATTGTTTTGAACCTTAAAAGGTGGACAAATAGTTTTTTATTCCATTCCTTCATCTCTTAAGGCTAAAGCTCAGTGCTTAGGCTGAGAAAGGAACTGCAGGATTCGAGGATTATTCTGTCCTACAATAGCGTGGCTCCGTCATGAAGCAAGCCGGTGCCCACTCTATCCTTCCAGTTTTAAGTGTAATTACCTGATATACCTGGGAAGGTGCTTTATATTGTATTGATGTATAGGGTTATCTATCACGCTTACAGAAATCTAGGTGAGGTGCCCAGGCTTAGGCCTATTTTATATGGGATGAGAAGACTACGTTTACTCAAAAGTAGCCCAGACAAAGTCAGGAAGAACCACATCCAGCAACTGTGTATATACATAGATGTAGTTATCACAAACCTGTACATGTGAGCATCAACAGCAGCTGGAGCATCATTTGAATCTACAAGGCAGCCTTCACTTACCCAACACTCTCCACAGAAGTCTAACTCCCATCCTGGTAGCCTCCCTTCCTACAATTGATTGAACGTGCAATGTCATGCTAAAAGTATTAACTGTATATGTCAGTAGAATCAGCTTTCTTTTCCAAGCAGCAAAAGAAAATTTTATAAAATCTTTAAAAAAAATATTTACAAAGAGATTAAAGAAAGAAAGGGAGAAAAATGCACAATAGACCCAAGGAAAATCCATCCCAACTATGTTAACACCCACACGGAAGCAAATCATACGCCATCCCCCTCACCAAAACAAGGTTGGCAAGGGGCCAACCAAACATACCAATACTGATTGTTAGCCTAACAGTATAGTAAAAGACCTTATAACATACAACTGAAACAAACCAAAAATAAGAAATGAGTAATCAGAACTGGATATGGCTTCAACTCTCCTTGATGCTCTGCAGATTATGGATCAGGTCAGATACTAACAATGAGTAAATTCGGAACTCAATTTTGCACATGATACAAGCTTGGATTTGATACTCCAATCCATATTCTGAAAGATAAGAACATTGCTTACTTCCCCAAACTGGCCAAATAACAGCTATAGGCATAGGAAACTAAGGCCATATTACAAGTGAATAGCTCTCTAATTGACCCTGGTGAGACCCAAACCAGCCCTACCACTACATTATAGCTGACTATTAGCATTTAACTAATTTATAGTGAATAGTACCACTGTTACTGTTAGATGATGGATCTATTTGTATCTAGTGCAATTATGTGTCTTATCATGTAATTAGTTTAAGTATCTAGGACCGTAGTGTAATTATTATACAGCTTGTACATATATATTTTACGTTGAATGAAATTAACCCTAATGGGTTTTCTCCCTATTACGATTACCCTAAAATTGAACATGGTATCAGAGCGATACAACCTGGGCGACCTACGATGTTCTTCTTGTTGCGTGCGAACGGTACTTCGCGTGAACAGTCGCGTGAACAGTGTTCGTGAACAGTGCTCGTGAACAGTCGCATGAACAGTGCTCGTGAACAGTGCTCGTGAAACAGTGTGCTTCAATCAGATCTGCTGCTGTCGCCGTCTTTTTTTTCTCGCCGATCAGATCTATTTTTTCTTCTCTCACGAAGTTTCAACATTGTTACAGTCAGATTCGAAGGTATTCAGTTGATTTTGAGGTTCTAGGGCTTTTGGAACCTTTATTTATTATTTTTGGAGTTCTAAAGTTGCTGGGAATATTGTTTATTGTTTATTTGGCATTATTGTTCTGCTTTCAAAAAGTCAGAAGAGAAAAAACAGGCTTCCGCTAGTGGCAAGGATGAGTTGAGTCGTGTAGAGACTCTGGATAACTCTTCATTGGATATTTGTCCCATCAAACTGGATGGCACAAATTATTTACTTTGGTCTCGTACTTTTACATTAGCTATTGAAGCTAAAGAGATGTCTGAGTTCATTGAAGGCCTTGTTACTGAGCCTACTACTGATGTTGAACTCATGACGTTTAAGTCTCGTCGATCTTTAGCCATGACCTGGTTGTTTAATTCTATGAAGGCTGATATTCGTAGTCCTTTCTTGCTTCTTAACACTCCATATCAGATTTGGACTATTGCCAAACAGACTTATTCTCAGCAGGGCAATGATGCTCAGTGTTTTGAGTTGCGTAAGCGACTTCGTACTATGGATCAACACAATCGATCCGTTGCTGTTTACTTTGCTGATCTCAATGGGGCTTGGCAAGAATTTGATTATTATCAGGGGTTTCAGGCAGTCTGTTCTGTTGATGCTGGTGCTTGGTTAAAAAGAATAGAGAAAGAACGTGTATGACTTTCTTGTTGGTCTTGATGTGGAGTATGATCCAATTAGAGTGCAGGTGTTGGGTCGTGTTCCGTTTCCATCTTTAGGAGAGGCCTATGCCATTGTTCAACAGGAGGAGAGCAGAAGGGGTGCTATGTTACAAGCTCCCTCTTCTGATCGTTCTGCATTGGTTGCTATTCCGCAGGGACAGTTTGGGTCTGGCAGTGGAAAGTCTCAGTATGGTACTACTAGTGGGACCATAGACCGTATGTCACTCCAGTGTGATTATTGCCACAACACTGGACATACCAAGGATTTTTGTTGGAAGTTACATGGTCGTCCTTCTCGTGGGCGAGGCAGTGGACGTGGAGGTCGAGGTCGTGGTCCCGGGCGTTCTCAGGGTCAGGCACATGTTTCAGAGTTTACTACCTTGTCTGATTCTGGGTTCAGTACAGGAGTTCAGTCACCTTCTGAATCTGTTGGCGGTTTCTCTCATGGGGAGATGCAAGCTCTCAGGCGTCTTATGGCTCGAGCTGATTCTTCCTCTACTATAGCTCCTACTTCCACAGCAGCTCCTACTGCATCCTATTTTGCTCATTCAGGTATTCCAGCTAGTGTATTTACTGCCTCATCCGGTATTCCTTGGATTATCGATTCTGGTGCTTCAGATCATATGACAGGTTGTTCCTCTGTTTTTGATTCCTATTCTACTTGTTCTGGTAAGGATAAGGTTCGAATTGCCGACGGGTCGTTCTCTGCTATTTTAGGGAAAGGTTCCGTTCGCTATTCTCCCTCTATCTCTCTTTCTTCAGTCCTTCATATTCCAAACTTTGCCATTAACCTTCTTTCAGTTAGTAGTTTTACCCATTCTGCAAACTGTTCCGTGACATTTTTTCCTACTCATTGTATCTTTTAGGAACTGGAAACGGGGAAGGTGATTGGCAGTGGTAAAGCACATGGTGGTATCTATTATCTGGAGCATGAACCTCATCCATCTCAGCCGTCTTTATCATGTGGACAAGCTTTACGGGCAGCTATGAGTTCCACTCTTTCTTTGTTACATCGGTGGCACCGTAGATTAGGTCATCCCTCGTTTGGGATATTAGAGAAACTCTTTCCTATTTTTGTTAAACATTGTCCTAGGGATCAGTTTTTTTGTGAAGCCTGTGAGTTTGAGAAACATAAACGCTCTTTTTATGAACCTATTAATAAACGAAGTGATTCTCCATTTATGGTTATCCACTCTGATGTTTAGGGTCCTTCTCCTGTTACTTCTTTAAAGGGCTATCGATGGTTTGTTACTTTTATTGATTGTTATTCTCGTGCCACATGGGTGTACTTACTCCATTCAAAAAATGAAGTATTTTCCTGTTTCAAATCTTTTCATAAGATGGTGTGCACTCAGTTTGATACAAATATTAAAATTCTTCGGAGTGATAATGAGACTGAGTATATTGATAAGATTTTTCGGACATATCTAGATGATAATGGTATTATTTTTTAGACAACTTGCGTTGACACTCCACAACAAAATAGAGTCGCTGAGCGTAAAAATCGTCATCTTGTTGAGGTGGCTCGATCCCTTTTGTTCACTATGAATGTTCCCAAATACTTATGGGGAGAAGCTATTTTAACTGCCACATATCTTATCAACCATATGCCATCCAGTGTCCTTAATTTTAAAACACCCATTGAGTGCCTGCCAAGTAATTGTCGAGTTACGACTCTTCCACCTAGGGTGTTTGGTTGTGTGTGTTTTGTTCATGCCCCAAAACCTTCTGGGGGCAAGCTAGGACATAAAGCCCATAAGTGTATTTTTGTTGGGTACTCTCCTACCCAAAAAGGCTATAAGTGTTACGATCCTTATTCGAGAAAGATGTTTGTCTCTATGGATGTTACCTTTTGGGAAACAGAGGTTTTTTTATTCTCCCTCCAAACCATCTCTTCAGGGGGAGCATCAGCAGGAGGAAGAGATGTTTACCTTTTATAATCATAGTGAGGGGGAGAAACTTTTCTATGATCATAGTGAGGGGAAAAAGGAAAACACTGGAGAGGAACTAATATCTGTTGAAAGGGAAACACATGATATTGGTGGTGACATTGAGGAACAATTACCTGCACGACGACGACTGCAGGGAGCTGGCTTACAGAGGTATGCTAGACGGAAAAATGGAAAGTCTTCATGTACGTTACCACATTGTCAATCACAATCACCCACTCCAATTCCAGATTCCTCAGCTGACTCTTCTGGTAATGATTCTTCTCTTATTGAACCTCCTCCTATGGATCCTGACAATGTTCCTATTGCTATTCGAAAAGGTGTTAGATCTTGTACTCAACATCCTATCTCACAGTTTGTTTCTTATGACTGTTTGTCTCCTTCGTACCATGCCTTTGTCTCTTCTCTTTCCTCTATATCTATTCCACAGAATTGGCAAGATGCATTGAAGATACCTAAGTGGAAAGGAGCTATGGTAGAAGAGATGACAGCTTTGAAAAAGAATGGCACCTGGGATCTAGTGTCACTTCCAGGAGGGAAGAAACCAGTGGGCTGTAAGTGGGTGTTCACTATTAAACAAAAGGCTGATGGTACAGTTGAGAGATACAAGGCAAGGCTGGTTGCCAGAGGTTTTACTCAAACTTATGGTATTGACTATGAGGAGACGTTTGCTCCGGTAGCGAAGATGAATTCTGTGCGAGCTCTCCTCTCGTGTGCTGCCCACTTGAATTGGCCTCTTCAACAGTTTGATGTGAAAAATGCATTCCTCCATGGTGATTTAGAGGAGGAAGTTTATATGGATATTCCACCAGGTTTCTCTTCTCCTGCAAGTGAAGGAAAGGTGTGTAGATTGAAGAAGGCACTTTATGGGCTGAAACAGTCACCTAGAGCTTGGTTTGGCAGGTTTTCTAAGGCTATGTTAAGTTTTGGTTACAAACAAAGCCATGCAGATCATACGATGTTCATCCGGCGAAGTAATTGTAAGATTGCTGTCCTTATTGTTTATGTTGATGACATAATAATGACAGGCAATGATGTGAGTGAGATTCATAACCTTAAGTCTCGTCTAGCTCAAGAGTTCGAGATTAAGGACTTGGGATCATTGAGATACTTTCTTGGAATGGAAGTAGCGAGGTCTGATAGAGGTATTTTTATTTCCCAACGCAAGTATATACTTGATTTTTTGGAAGAAACAGGTATGTTGGGCTGTAGACCTGCAGATTCTCCTATTGAGGCGAATCATCTTAGTGGAGATGTGGGGGAGCGTACTGATAAGGAAAGGTATCAGCGACTTGTGGGTCGACTAATATATTTGGCCCACACTCGACCAGATATTACTTATGCAGTAGGTGTTGTTAGTCAGTTTATGCATGATCCTCGTACATCACATCTAGATGCAGTTTATCGTATTTTGAGGTATCTGAAATCAGCTCCAGAAAAAGGAATTCTATTATCTAATCATGGGCATTTGCGATTGGAGACATTCACTGATGCTGACTGGGCTGGTTCTGTGGATGATAGGCGCTCTACTTCTGGCTATTGCACTTTCCTTGGGGGTAATTTGATTACCTGGCGAAGTAAGAAGCAATCGGTAGTCGCTAGGTCTAGTGCAGAAGCTGAATATAGAGCTATGGCTCATGGTGTTTGCGAGCTCTTGTGGCTCCGAACTTTGTTACTTGATTTGGGATTTGCTTACAGTGTTCCAATGAAACTCTACTGCGACAATAAAGCTGCCATTAACATTGCTCATAATCCCGTTCAACATGACAGAACGAAGCACATAGAGATTGATCGACACTTTATCAAGGAAAAGTTGAATAAGGGTTTGATATGTATGTCGTTTGTGAGATCTGGAGATCAGTTAGCTGATATATTCACAAAAGAGCTAGGTAGCAAGAGTTTTCATCCTATTGTGTTCAAGTTGGGCTTGATTGATATCTTCACACCAACTTGAGGGGGAGTGTTAGATAATGGATCTATTTGTATCTAGTGCAATTATGTGTCTTATCATGTAATTAGTTTAAGTATCTAGGACCGTAGTGTAATTATTATACAACTTGTACATATATATTTTACGTTGAATGAAATTAACCCTAATGGGTTTTCTCCCTATTACGATTACCCTAAAATTGAACAGTTACTAACAAGCCTCTAAATTTAGGGAATCTGAACTAAAACTAAACACCACCAAAACAATATATAATTGGAAAATGGGAAGGCCATTTGTTTGTCTTCAGTGGATTATTCTTTTTTTATGCTACAGACTACAGTCCATTATTTAACTTGAGCTTACAGACTTTTAGAGTGGATTTAAGAATCAAAACATCAAAAGCTGCCAAAGAAGAGAAAATTATTATTCATAGATACCTCAATGTAGTTCCTAAATTCTTCAATAGCCTCAATAGCTTTTGCCTTTGCTTCTCTTGGCTCAGAGAGGACGTTCATCCGTAGCTCTACCGATTCCAATGGTTCCTCAAGATCTTTGATCAAGCTACCAATGCCTTCATCTGATCCTTCGAGCTTCATGCGCACCATTTCAATTATGATTTTCACCACCATATAAGCACCTATAAACAAATATAACCAAGCACATTTGGATAAGGAGAATGATATTTGCTTAAAAAGAACTCAAATAATAACCAAGCATACTGTTACAGAAAAGTGATAAAATACAATGTAATTAAGAAATGATTAACAGAGGTCACTGTAAACTATCAAAGACAACAAGCATATTTTCTAACAAAATCAAATAATTTCGTAAAAAATTAAGAGTAATAATTTTTGCACTCCACTTGAATACCCTAACTTTTTGACATTTAGCAATTTGAAATTGGATAAAAGTTCCTTAGAGCATCTCTAGCTCTCCACAAAGAATGTTACCTTGCTCCTACAAGGGAGTCCTATCAATATTGGATACCAATACTCCTTCAATAGTTATGGATCCATACACCAGAAGAAGTCCACAATATAAAAAATTCATAAGTACACCATCAATAAAGTGTTTACGCAAATTTATACTTCTATTCGAATAAGAGTGTGGTTCATACCTAAATGAAAGTTTTTACTCAAAATTTTCAGATTTGAGTAAAAGTACGATTATAGAGATGCTCTAACATGAAGTGTGGATTGATTAAGAAACACAAAGAAATTTAAAAACACAAAGTGTGGATTCTAAAAAGAGAATTTATTATGCACGGTTCTTTACAAGTAAACAAAAAAAACAGAATACTTGCAGTTATTATCAAATAAAGTAATGTGAAAATCACTTCCAAAAGATGAGTAGAAGTAGCAGAGCACTAACCATCATCCAAGAAATGATTCTCCTTCAAAGCCCCATGACCAGACGTCTCCATCATCAGATGCGTCTCAACACCATCCCTATCAAGCTGAACCCCCTTATCAATCACATTCCGATACCCAACCCGATATAAGCAATGCCTTCCCCCTCTCTCCGTGATAAACCGCGTTAACGCCATACTAGTCCTCGCATCGGTCACGATCGTCGTCCCGGGGTGTTCTCTGAGAACAATTGCAGACATGAGAGCGATGAGCTTGTCGCCGTTGATAGGGTTGCCGAATTTGTCGACAACGCCGCTACGGTCGACATCCGTGTCGAAGACGATCCCGAGGTCCGCGGAGTTGGATAGGACTGCGGATCTGGTTAGGGACATGGCGGTTTTGTCTTCTGGGTTTGGGATGTGGTTTGGGAACATTCCATCTGGGTTGAGGTGGAGAGAGCCGAAGGTGTCTGCTCCGAGTTTGTCTAGCACGTCCCATGTGAAGAAGCCTCCGGATCCGTTCCCGGCATTCACAATTATCTGCAATTTCATGAGGGGTCTTATCTTCGGACCAGAGATTGTACGTGCCTAAAAGCACTTCGAAACCAAAATTTATTGCAAACCATATACTATGGATTCCAATAAATCAATCTTGATTTCTCCTCAAATGTAATTTCTAAAGTAAGGTAAATATGTGCAAATAGTGAGTTAAAAATTCAGTTTTTTTTTTCAAATGTCCAAAACCTTATCAAATAACTTCTAATTCATGCAGAAACTTGTAATGACAATCAAGAGGGAAAGAGAAGGGTATGACCTCCTGTTTCAAGGATGTGAGAGAGTGGATTCGAAAGAGGGAAAGACCCTCCTTATGATTTTTGGGATAAAAACAGAGAAAATGTGAATGAACAATCCGGTCGTTAACGCGTTTCTCAAACACTTACAAAGGCAGCTAGCTAAAAATGGGAGTATGCTTAATTGCGAGAGAAATAGATGTCCACAGTGGGAAAAGAAAAAAGTTAAAACCCATTGCATTTTGCAAAGCTGAATAAACTTGAAAGTGAGTCTATAACAAATCTATGAAAAACAGGAAATCCAAACAATCTACACGTACAGCCCAAGAGGGAAGCTGTTTTGAAATAGAAAAGCGAACTATGTAGCACCGACACTTCTAGAGGCCGGTGGGGACACGGCAAAATATGTATGGATATGTCCCGTGACATGTCTAGTAAATTAAATTAACTTTTTTAGGAGACACGGCAAGGACACATATGGGGACATGACAAGAGTTAAATATGTAGTTTTTTTAAAAACGGGGGGCGGGGGGGAGAGAGAGAGATGTGTAGTTGCTTCATATATTTTCGATGTGTAGTTGCTTCATATATTTTCGAATAAATATTATGTTTATATGATGCTTGCTTATAAATATTGAAGCTTCAAGCTTATACATCTGACTATATTTTCACTAATATACAATAAATTTTATTATTTCTGTCCCGTCCCTTGCCGTATCCGTGTCCCCACTTTTGAAGAAATTCAGTGTCCCATATCCGCATACGTATTTGTGTCTGAGTTCGTATATGTGTCCATGCTACATAGGAAGCGAATGAGAAAACCGAATATAGGGTCTAAGAAATCAAGCTCCCAACACTCCAATCATTATATTAGTATCCTTTGCTTCGACCAATCAAGACAGTGAACCGGACCAAAATTCTTCTCTTGTCTTTTTAAACCAATCATCAAACCAAATGCACGTTACAGACTTACATATATTGGTTTTTCAATGTCAGAAAATGGCTCGTTAATTTTTCTACGGTTTGCATGCCCAAAAGACAACTAGAAATAGAAAAGAAAGACGGTCTTAATCACTCAAGTCCATTTGTATGATGCATTTTTATAAACATATTGAATGCAATCTATCAATAGTAAATACTCTATGCAAATGTAACGTTACTTCAAAAGCCTCGGTCCCTAGTTTAAGACTTCCTAATCCTAACGTAGTTTCTTTTCTTACTGTGGTATAGGCCTTTGTTGGGGTTTCTTCCCTTCGCCAATGGGTGGCATCTTGGCTTCACTATCACTGATGACTTGGTATGGAGCCATGTAGTGGCCGGGCCTTCCCACCAGAATGCCTCTGTAGTCGTAGTTTTGTAGTTGGCATTCCTCTATAAAGAGGCAAGCAAATGAAGGGAGGCTCAAGAAGGACCATTGGAAGTCTCGGCCCTCTTTATCTATGATGATGTATAGGGAATTGAGGTGCCTTGTGCCTTTCTTGCTTCGGTAGTTCTTTCTTAAGAAGGTGATGGTAATGAGCACTGCCGGCTTTGGGCTAAGGCCCAAGAGGCGTGGGCCTTAAGCCTCCAAAAATGTCAAAAAATTAGGGCTCCTACTTATTTTAGGACCTAGTATATATGTATTGTTTTGGAGCCCAATTTTAAACCCAGAAAGACATTTTACATTTGGAAAAATGGAACACGGAATGCAGAAAGAAACAAAAAGAAAAAAAAAACAAAAAGGAGGAATAAAAGGTCACGGATCGCCAAAATCCCTTGGGCCCTTTAAAATTATTCAGTGTGGTGGGTGCATGGATGCATATTTTTTTCTCCTTAAACATTACTACTCCAGTACTTCCCATTACAAACAAATACTATATCGGAATCAAAATTATTTAGTGTGATCCACTTTTTATTTGATTTTCGTTTACAATTACTAAGGGCCTCACTTTTAAAGATCGTCTTAGGCCTTCAAAATCTCAGAGCCGGTCCTGGTAATGAGGATGTTTGGACTAATGGTAGAATTTTAAACTACTTTCTATAGATAATAATGTATTTTTCTAGGTATCTACACACTTTTTGCACACTGACCATTGCCATTGGACTGATATTAGCATTTTCCAACAAAAAATGATGGAAAGTGCGATCCAGTTTTATATGTCAAGGATTTTTTATTTACAAAGCAAAATGAGTGCTATATTGGATGTGTTATTAAGGTGTATTAAAAATAAATAAATAAATAAAAATAGAAAAGAAAAAGGAAATGACAGAAAAGACCCAACAACTTCCCCCACTCTCTGTCTTTTCCCTGCCTGTTAGCACCCTACTGGTACCTTGATAACTGAAGCATACACTAGAATCAAATACATTGTTTGCTACTTAAAAATGATGCTAAAGGCACCAATAGAATTTAAAAGGAAAAAAAGAAGTAACAAGCAAGTTAGCTACGTCAATGTCAAAAAAAAACACCCTTGATTACAAGAATACTACAAGTGCCGATTGGAGAAGCTGTTAGGCCCCTTTTTTCTTCTGCTTCTATAATCAAGATTGCTTATGGGATTTTCTTACCTGCTAAGTTTGTACCCTGCCATTTTGTCTTCTCACTGCCACACAATGTACTCCCTCTATTCCATATTGAGGTTCCATTTTTCATTATTTAGAACTCCTTAAAAAATTGTCTATATTCTTTAGTCTATAATGTTTTTTTATAAGCAATATGGATCCAGTTTGATAGATCTCAATTAATTTTATAAAAAAAACTTTTAAAATTATTTAAAACATCATAAATTGTAAGATACAGACAATTTTTTGAACAACACGTGTGTCGAAAATGGACTCTCATTTAGGAACAAGATGATTATTGGGTTAGAAGTAAATTTGCAATTTCCCATCAAGTATAAATAAAAGATCCTGATGTAATTTTTTTTGGCAAGTCCACAACAATACAATTTCAGGAAATACTTCTGTCTGCAGTAGCAGAAGTAAAATAAATCCTAGTGAGTTTTTTACTAGCAAATCTTGATCTAATCCATCTCCCCATTCCCAATGTACCCTTCTAGCAAATCTGGTGCTAATCCATCTTTAACTTTCATTGCGCCAACATATTGTACTTCATTTTTTACTAAAGGCACAGTACTATTTTTACGGGATTTAGAAATCGCATCGTGTGTATAATTGGAAGTACTTAAATAATCAATTTTGAAGTGCGGGGGGAATGAAAACCTGAAATCCCTTGAGAGGAGTTTCATAGTCCAATGGATGGTTCACTCTTTCTTTGATTATGTCCCGGAGGTGTTTGGCATAACTGGACATGAAATCAACTCTTTTCGGAGGAGTCGGCAGCGTTGTTGACACTTTCGCGAGCCGATTAGCGAATTTTCGAGCTGCTCTATCGCATATCTCCTCCACTTCCAGCGATGTCAACCCACCTCTTCTCGTGAAAAACTTTAGACCGTTCCGGGTGTAGGGTAGGTGTGATGCCGTCATCTGCCACCACAACATTCAGTCTCATTCTCCCATCTAATAAGATAGTCTAATCACCCCATTACCATATCAATCAAGGCATGAAATTTGCATATTAATGAAATATCAATGAGAAATGCTTGAATGAAATGATAATAAGCAGAGTACAAACATCTTTTGGAAGCAACGTAGTTTTCCACTTTCCTCTATGATATCGCATTTTCGAATTTCATATAGGCTAAACATTTAAACCTTGGGGCAATTGGAGGGTATGTCCCGATCGTTGACTTTTCCGGTTCCCGAAATTAGCTGAGCTGAGCGCAAACTGGTCCAAACATCCATTTACTGAAGAAAATGTAGCTTTCCTTTTCCAGTTCAGTTTTTTTTTTTTTTTTTTTTGCTAAAATAGTGTGTCACGGGTATGCTTGCGCACACCTCAGACTAAATCTCCACAGTCCTCGCATAATCATTTAATGTGCTTAAGCGTGGAATGAGATGGTCTCAAAAGTTTCTAGCAAGGAGTTGAACCTTAGAACTTAATAAGATTGAGCAAATCTCCAAATCCAGCTGTTTTTAGTTCCAGTTTTGTTGCTATGAACTCATATCTTATACGAAATTCTCAATTTCGCAGTAGAGTTACAGTTTCAGTAATAAACCACAATGGTGGTTTTTTTGATTCTCCATATATGGACGTGTTCAAATCAATATTCTGTACGAAATTTACTAGCAAAAATAAAGTACAAGGTTGATAGAGCAAAAGCCTAAACCAAACACTCCAGAATTTTACTATGCTAACCATAACATCTTCTTAAAAAATAAGTATTTGTTTCACATTTTCAAACTAAAAAATAAGCATTTATTTCCCGTTTTGGAACGGGGTTTGTTCCACCAAGCATAAATAAATAAATCTCCCGACGTTTTGTCCTTATTTTAAAAAATTCATTTTTGTTAGTTTTGCACCAAATTTTGTGGATTATTGATTCGTTTCGACGAGAGGAATCGAAAATATTTTGGGAAATAACCACTTTTTAATAGAAAAAGTCAAAAAATTGGCTTTTTTTCTTCTTAAAATTGGCTTTATCAAAAATATTTGGGTAAAAGTAAAAAAAAAAAAAATTTCCCGATTCCTCTCATCGAGACGAATTAATAATTCATAAAAATTTGACACAAAACTAACAAACGCAATTTTTTTTAGAAATGATAATGTCAAAATTGTTTTTGTTGGTGTTAAAACTCTAATGCACAAAAGGCTTATACCATGTGCAGTGTACAATACTTTTATGCACTGGAGTTTTGACACCAACAAAAACAATTTTGGCATTATCACTACTTTTTTTTTTATATAAAGAAGACAATTTCCAAAAAATGCTAAAAGTTAAAGACTCAAGAGGAACGGGAGCTTACACTACCATTATGGAAGCATGATAGGCAAACGGAGGCAACAATGTGCTCATGAAACATGCCGGTGAAGTTGCTAGACCCATGTCAAACACCACACAACCAGCACCAACAAGCCCGGCAAACACGGCCACGCTCAATGATGCGCCGGAAATTCTTGGGTCCTTCCCCAAAGAGACCCTAACTTCTTCTCCCTCCAGCTCTCCTCCTCTCTCCTTTGCCAATCTGTCAACCAACCACTCTCCAAAGCTCTCGGCAATGGCTTCAACCGCTGGCGGTGTGAGGTCCACTGTCCGCCCTTTTTCTGTTGGGCAACAAGACTATTAGTTCTAGTTCATATAGAAGTATCATTCATTACACAAGAGAATCTCTCAGTATACTTGAACTATTTAAAGCACCCAAGGCCAAGAAGGAAAGGTTAGACTGCGAAACAACCTTATATGCTCGTGTGAAACAACCTTCTATTTTCTTCTTGTCAAAAGAAATATAGTAAGCGTTGATTCTTTACTTTAAATTAGTGAGGGGACTGCGGGTCAGTTTCTATTTGTGTATTATTTGTAGATTAGTTGTACCTTCTCCATTGGTGAGTTTAACTCCCACCATTCTCCTTCCCATTCGCCTATGCGATAGAGTAGTTGTAGATTTGTCTAGACAATAAAAGAAAGCGTTTACAAAAGAAGTCTTTTTCGCCTCACTAATGCCCCAACTCAAAATGAAAACAGTCTATTGAATAGAGCGCAATATAGACCAAAAATAAAAAGGGGCATGGAATCACAAATCTGGTATGGCAAGAACCAATTGAACCAAGCAAAAACTAGACAAGGGCAAATTTTTGGTCCTCTGATGAACCGTAATCCCCAAACTCATGCTGTGTATATAGTATAGATAGTTACTCCTATATAGATGGAAGCATTCTCACCTTCCAGTGCAACACCACGGACATCCGACCCATTTTGCAGCCTCCTAATCTTATCCATTTCTTCGTCCACCACCACCTCATTGAACTTCGTAGTACTCGAGGATTTCAAGCTTTTAATTACTACTTTTGAACGTAAAGAAAGTGAAAATTTAATGTTTTTATGGAGTGCTGTTGTCTGGAATACGGGAAAGCTTATTTTCCGGCCATTATTCTGTAGAGATAGAGACGATGTTGAAGTGGAAGCCATTGGTTTGGGAGAATTATTGGCGCCTTTGGTTTGTTTGAAAGATTTTTATGGATAGTGGTTTTGGACCAAGAAAATGGCATACGAGGATAAGATTAAATCAATGAACGGTAACCCTCCAATTCAAATTTTTGTCTATCTTGTGCAAAAAATATCTAGTATAAACAAACTTCCAAAAGGCCCAGTTTGTTCTTGTTTTTCTATGATCCATTATGCTGAAACCAGATGACGGAGAACAATGGTATATTCTTTAAGTTGAATGCTCTATGCAAATAAAGATGAAGACGTACGTACGGCTTATAGAAGTTTGTATGCTGGTCTGACCCTGTCTTTTTAGGAGTCCAATACCAACTTCAAAGTCGGGGCCCTTTATATTTTTGTTATGAACGAAATTATAAATGAGCATTCAAGATACGATCATACATACATCGTTACAAGAACTTAAAACAATCACTTCCAGGTTACTCTTATTGCATTATTTGATGATTTAAATTTCAATATTTGGTGTTGTTTGCAATCTCTTCTCGTAGATTTTAGTTTGAATGCGTGCAACCAAGGCAGATATAATAATAAAGATGATCCAGTTGCCCTTCTAAGGGTTTAGATGGTAAAGGATTTAAACACTCTGTCCGTGGTGCAACGGAACCGGACGTGCATCCCTTTATAGAATTATAGTTGGAAGCAGAGAGGAGCCAGAATTTTTGCGTAGGGGGCGGATATACACAATCAATTTTTTTTTTTTTTGACAATAAATTTTCTTTTTCAATGTAAAAGTAGGGTTTTTCAAAACATGTTGGCAAAAGTTAGACGCATACAGACAAGCTTCAAATTCAAGTAAAATGCCGAGACTCACGACACTCCATATCGAAAGAACTATGGAGATACATTAGTAGCCATTCATCAGCAAACCAGCATAGATCATCAAATGACAGTGTATAATCCCAACCGCATTACCTCGTCACGCCCAGAAATCACACGAGCCCCACCCTCTTTTAAGAGCTATCAATACCAAGTGATTCCAAATCATGAAGCAACTAGCATACACCAGCAGTCACAAGATTGTGATGAATTGCAGTTGAAATGAAGTCGAAAAATAAATTAGTACCAGCTAATGAGTGGGGATCTCAATCCTCCATATATACCCGTATCCCACATGCGGACACATTTCTTGGTACTACTATTTAAAGCAATGGTACAAACCACTTATTGATTTTCTCAAAAGAAGAAGAAAAAAAAAAAAAAAACATAATCAAAAGACAATACAGAATTGCAATAGCGTGCAGGGGATTTCGAGGTCTTATTACAACAGAACTCAAAATTAGGTCATATGAGTCATGTATATGGTCTAAAAGTACATTACAGTTTTAAAAATACAAAAATCAGTCTGGTTTCGACAACGCTACGTATTGGACTCGTTCGCAACATATACCTAGACAAACATATAGAAGATTGCATCATCAGTCCGATACCTATGTTTGTGTCACAACCAACAATGTTCGATAATAGAAAAGGTGCAAAGAAAGCACACAGATTATCATATGTGAGGCTCATTCTCCATGCACTCATCCTTGCACTTTTCTGTGTTATTACTAACTTGTTCGACTACAGCATACTGCAAGCTGATCCAGAGGAGTAACACCTTACCACCTCAACACTGGAAAGCTTTACGACCGGGAAGATCAATCCACTCTATTTGCACTTCGACTTCTCCCCGCTCCACGTTCCTCAACCGAAGACACATGTCTTGAAACATTTTGCCATTGTTCCAAATGATGCAACTCTCATCAGCTAGGCAATTTTCCCTGTTTGGCTGAACTCTTTCAACTTTAGTGCCATTGGGGAGATTCTGCAATCCCATTTTCATGCATTCTATGTACGGCTTAATGTCTATCACTGCATCCCCCATTTTGTCATCTACAGTGAATGTGTCTTTGTCATACACAGTCTGCAAAACAAGAATGAAGCAAATGTGTAACTAAGAATCTAGAAATTTTGGTTGTTACAATGTGCCTTCACTTACTAAAGTTACCTTTTTTTCTAACTAGTATACTGAGGGCAATGTCTAACATGTGGAAAATGGACAAGCATTTTTGTTAGCCAATGTCCTTAGAACACTAGTGAATTTCCCGTTCAATTATGAGGTGAAATAGGAACGAGATCGAACGCAGTTAGGTGCTCTACGATTGTGAGCCATCGCAAGCGGAATCACGAAAGCGTAAGAAACTGGTTTAACATTAGCTTGAAAATACTTGGTCCTTCCATACCATTGTCCGTTTTTAGTTTTCTATGTAACAAAATAGGACACAAGAAGCCCATCCCCAATTGTATTTATGAAAAGAAAAAAGAAAAGAAAAGAAGGTGTGCTTAGTATATACATCTATTCAAAATAGTTTTGTAGAGCACAAGAAAATATGGTAAGATAGCAAGCATTACCAGGCAGAAGGAAGTCTGAGCAAATACTCTGCTTTTTTTGTTTCCCTTAAATATTGATACATCTGAAAATTTTCATTTTTACGGCAAAGGAAAACAGTCATCAAACATGATGTTTGTTTCAAGATTCTATCTATAATAAAGAAACATCCTAAAATTTTTAGGAAACTAAGTTCATAGCTTTCAAATTTTCTCTCTATTACCATCCATAGCAGCAGTGATGTGCATATAGCAAAATGGAGACAATTCAGGGGAAGTGAACTTACAAGCATGATTGGAATATTTGAATCCATAATTGACAGAGTTAGCTCGTCATTCCACTCTGGATTACAAGTTTTCTTCACCACTCGAGTCTTTACTCTCTGCGCGCACACACACACAAAAAAGGAGAAGATCAGGGATATGGGGCAGTTAAAAGTCTATTGCAGTCTTGCAGACACTTCAACTAATGTTTTCGTAAGTATTGAAAATGACACTAGAAAAAAAATAAGTAACATCTCTCTGGATACTGTATACTCACTCGTAATGAGCCATTACTATACACGGGGCAGCTGCAGAATTTTAGCTCAATGTCGAAAAAAAAATATACTCCCTCTGCCGGACAAAAACAGTTCACTATGAAAAGACAAGTAATTTAAGGAAAAAAATAAAGTATTCCCGCGTATAATTTCTTAAATTTTTTGACATCAAACTAAAGAACTATAGTAATTGAGATCTTTAATTTGGTGTCAAAAAATTCTAAAAATTATACCCAAAAGTAACGGAGGGAGTATTACAGAAATTCCGTATACAAAACATTGTATAGAGTAAAGATTTCTTTTAATTGAGGGTTTATTGGGCCTCTTGGTTTTATTTTGTTGCACTATATGATTTACTTACACACAAGTTTAAGTGAATTGTCATATATTCTGACTTTGTATGAGTGATTTAGTGTAGACAATATTAAATAGAAGTAAAAATATATGGGAAAAAAGACATATTTTATTACATTTTTTGAACCCAAGGAACCCCCTCAAACAATAATAGAGCTGCCTGGACTACGTAAAGTTAAAAACTCGAAACAAACCACAAAACACAAAGTAGCACATTAACCAAAAAGTTCGAAACCAACCACATATATGCACATTCCTCCTCGAGCACCGCCACGTGATGTTCCAGAAGCCTTCTTCACCACACTTTGGTGTGAGAGCCGTACCATTTGGTGGTGGAGCTCACACCAATAAACATGAAGAATGCCCATGGAGCACATAGCAGTGTTCAATGAGCAATTAATAATTGTTCCTAAATCGATAGTCTGAACTCGATGAAACAAATGGAGTAATGTTTAGACCCCAACGGCCTGTTCGGCAGCAGTAAAGGGAAGGGGATATAGATTTCATCCGGATATAGAAATCCGGGCGACTTATATCCGGCATAACGGTGTTTGTTTGGTATTTTCGTACATACAAATTTGTTCATCTATATCTATCTCAAAAGGCAAAATTTAGAACCCGTCTTAAATTTCGTTTTTATATGGATAGGTAGATACAAGCTAAGGATGATGATAGTTAAATTTTTCGAAAGATGTAACCAATTTATTTTCAGCGAAAAACAAGACTGGCCAATTGAAACTAGAGAAGCGATATGTATGTGTATCACAAATCTTATCATACTGCGATTGCTACTCAGCAAATACGAATTGAAGAAACAGAGAAAAGATTTTGACATGCCTGTTTTCCGAGGGTGACGACGACGTAAGGATCACTGCTAACTGTATCACAAACAACCAGATTGATTCCCCTCCGGACTCTAATCCTCAGAAGACCCATCAAATTCTCCATTTCTGTGAAGAAATAAACGGGTTCTTGGTGGTGGTTGCAGATAAGTTTAAAGGAGAGGAAATGACAATGGAAGGAAGGAAGGATTTCTCGGAATTTCAGGTACACGTTTGGACGGTCCGCACCACGTGGCCCGTGTCCACCCGGCAATGAAAAATTTCTCGTTATTTTCATATGCAAGTGGTATACATAAATGATGACATTGACGGTCAACATCCAGTTGACTAATCAAAATTGAATACTCAAAAGTTGTCATATTATTTTTTAATTATTCATTTAAGGAATCGCTAAAGGTTAGCAATGTAGATATTTACAAATGCATAATCGAACATTGAATAATCAAAATTTGCCACATCACATTTTCAGCCTATAAAAATTTAAAAACATGTTATTAGAAATAGAAAATAATTTTTTGAAAACTTTTATTTTGAAAAAACGTTTCCAAAAAAGTTTTTAAAAAAAAACTGTTTTTGAAAAAAGAGACTTTTTTTTTAAATAATAGTTTTTGAGAAAAAAAAGACAGTTTAAAAAAAACAGTTTTTTGAAAACCGGTTTAACAGTTTTTGTAAAAAAAAAAAACTTCTTTTAAAAATATTTTTCTTAGAAACATTGGGGGAGAGAGAAAAGGTTTTGGTTATTGGCAAAAAGTTGCTAATTTTGATTATCCAAGGTTCAAAATTTGATGAGTTGTTAAGAGGTTGTTAATTTTGGTTATGCCACTGTGAGCACTTTTTTGAGGGAACATTGCTAACTTTGACAACCTCAGGGCCCGTTTGGATACGGGATAAGGATTGAGGGTATTAGTTATGAATGAGGAATAAGATAGTAGAGGGTATTATATGGGTAGGCCCACATTGATATGACGAAGGGATTAAATAGTACTTAGTTTGAATGAGGGATAAAACAGAGGGATATGGTTGTTTTGTAGTTGAAATGAAAAAAAAAAGAGGGTATTATCCGGGGGTATTATGTAATAACACCTCAGAACCTCTCCATAAATAATTCCTCCTCCGGAGGTATTAGAGGCTCATTTGGATGCGGGATTAGGTTTGGATGTGTTATGTAATAAGGAGGGATTGGATAGTAAGGGGTATTGGTTAATAAGAGATGACCCACATTGATGTGATGCTTATAGAGGGGGTATTAAATAGTAGGTTGTTTGAATAATGTATTAGTAAAGGGAGATTAATAATACTTTGTTTGGATGAAGGACTAATAGCGGGTATAAGGAATGGTGGATGATGTAAAAATGTGTCAAATGACTTATTTGCCCTTGTGCAGTGTTAGAATTAGATTATTCATTTGAATAAATATATAATTACGAAATCCAATACAATTAAATACTTTTTCACTATTAACCAATAATAAATTCCTAAACTAATATAATAATTAAATTATTATTTTTATCTGCAATATATTAATTAATTTGATAATTAAAAAATAAAAAATCATTTTTTAGGTGCAAAGCACCGGATAATTTGCTCACAATCAACATTGGACCGTTCGATTGCCTTGATTTCCTAGATGCAAAGCACTGGATAATTTTCTCATTGTTATTATCGACAACCATCTTGATCTCTCTTTTCTTCTTCAGATCTGCAAGTGCCTCGCAATCTCGGAGTTCCTCGTCGATGTCTCCTTCTCGCACGATCTCTCTCCCTCTCTCTCGCGCCCATCACTAACGACTATGCCTTTCTCCCCAGAGCAATTAAGCCTTCTGTCGCCTCATCCATCCGGCGAAGAAAAATCTAACAACGTCCTACTCTCTCCAGCGATATAATCTTCAACGACGCTCTACTTTCTCTCACTGTAATCATCCAACTCCTCTCTCTCTCTCTCTCTCTCTCTCTCTCTCTCTCTTGCTAGCTCTGTGTGTGTGTGTGGGAAGAATTGAAACTGAAAAAGTCACAAAAAAATCAAACCAGTGCGGTGAGAGTTGAGACAGAAAAATGGTACCTCGGGGTGGGAAATGGGGATTATGAGGGGTAGATTCGTCCGAAAAAGAGGAAGATTTGGGGGATTACGCAACGACTGGTCAAAGGGTGCCCATTGCCAACACCCCCCTCAGGCGGTATTAGGTGGTGTAGTGGAACACCGGGTGAAGGGAATACCCCCTCCCCTTTTGACTGCCAAATGGGGTATAACGGTGGGTCCCAGGTGTTAAAATGGGGTATAACGCAACACCCCTTTACAATACCCCATCCAAACAAGCCCTAGGGGGTATAATAGAATCCGGGACTTAGCTAATACCCCATCCATTTTACTTCCCAAATGAGGTCTAAGCCTGGGTCCACGGACCAAAAGGGGGGATATCACAATCCCCCTTCACAATATCTCATCCAAACAGGCCCTTATGGTTTTGGTTATTCTACTGTGGATGCTCTAAGACTCTTCTCTCTCTTTCTCCAACCCCAAAGAAGCTGCTGCCCCACATCTCCTCCTTCCCCCCCCCCAGGGTTTTACGCCCTAATGGGTGACGGGAGGGGAGGGATTTCTCCCCCTCATGGGGGTTTTTTCATCTCCCCATCTTAGATCTTGAAAGCTTTCCAAAAAATATAAAAAATAATCTTAGATCTTGAAAAAAAAATTTCCTTCCCCTTTAGCCCCCGTCCTCCTCCTCGAACCACCATCTGCCGCCCCTCCTCCACCTCTTCCGCTGTACAGTCCGACGGCTTTTGGAGATAGTGTCTTGCAGATCGTGGTCGCCGGAGGCGTCCTCCTTGTCAAAGTGGGAGATCTAGGTTAGTGGATTCCGTTTGGTTCTGTTACCGATTTTTCTCTTTTTTGTTCTTTCTTTGGTGTCCACTGTGTGGGATTTCTCCCCGTTTGTGGGGTTTCTATCACCCCCGTGTAAGTGTTTTTGGTTGTTTTCTATAGTTCTCCAACTGTTTGGAGGGATATGTTTAGTTGGAGTTGGGTATAATTTTTGGACTGAGTCCCCTTTTGTTTGGTTTCTTGATACTTTGATTAGGGATGAAGTTTCCTCTTGATATACTGTTTCTTGGATCTATAATATTATTTGTTATCGTTTAGGGAAAAAAATTGTATACATAAAGGCATGGCTCCTCCATATTTTTTTTAGAAAAACAGGATCGATTCACTTTTTGACATTTTTGGATTCATTATGAAATTACTTAAATTGTCGTAATCATTCATCTCATATTACTCGTTGAGAAATCTAGCAGTGCAAAAAATCACATCAATCGGACATGAATCATTAGATGCATGATTGGATCATGTTTATCTTCTAAGTAGTCAGTTTTGACATGATTAAAAGCCCTGACGAGCTTTAAAAGTTCACTATTTTTAATACTGAGTCCTTCTCAATAAGTTATAAAAATGACAAAACAAAAATAACACAATATACAATCTCTATATTATATTACACAACGGTTTTGCAAAATATCTCTCTTATAACTATCCTTAGTGGCACATTAAGGGGTTGTGATTTAATTTCAAATTTGCGATTCAAATGATCCTAGGTTCTTTCTCTTCCTACTCAAAATTCAAATCCCATATAGACAGGATTTCTATTCAATAACTGGGATCGGTACTAAATCAATCTTAGTAATGAGATCATTCCTGAAAATATTAGGGATTCTAGTCCCTACAAAATTGATCTCTCTCTCTCTCCGAACTTGGTTCGGATAGGAATGAGATTCTCTATTATTTTTTGTGCTAATATCTAAATGCTCAAGTGATAACAATAAGCTCTATAATGCCTTAAGAACAATTTTCATGAATGTCAACTTTTATTAATTTTTTGTGTGTTATTTGCCATTAAAAGTTTGACTTTTCAAAAACTACGATGCAATCTGATAGAAAGATGGAGACATGTGGAAAACAAAGGTCCTCAATGTGGTAAAAAGTTTATGGTGACAATTGCTCCACGAATTTTGAATTGTATTTATAAAAAAAAAAAACTTGAATGGTGAGCTTGAGAGCCATCCCTACTCTATCCTATGTTATTTTCCAGACAAATATCTGATATTCTTTCGGTGCGTTATTTTCGAGAAATATTTCAGTGCTGGGTGGGCACAGGCCATGTGGTGCCGAGCACGCATCTCGGCCGTCCAAACGTGTTTCGGACAGCCCAGATCTATTTGGGCTTGTGGGGGTGTTTTGATAATTTTACATTAAAAAATTATCCAAACAGATCTGAACCATCCAAAATACGTTTGGACGGCTGAGATGGTGCTCGGCCCCACATGGCCCGTGCCCACCCGGCACTGAAAAACTTCTCCCTCCCTTCCCCCTTTATATGTTGGGCATACTATTTTTAAAGAAAATTCCTAAAAATAATCTCATTATAAACAAGTACATTGAAATGTATAAAAAATGATTTGAAGTGTGTGAAAATATATTGAAAAGGGTAAAAAAATTAGTGTCTTGTCTATGCCCGAAGGCAAGACCAAACATAATCAGATCTTAAAATCAAATCAGTTCCCTATTACCCGTCAAATACAATCAAAGTCCATCAAAATTAGTATGCATTAGGTCCACATAATTTTTTTAAGGGGAATGCTACGTACAAATAAAACTTACCCCGAAAGTACCCCGAAAACAGTAATCAATGGTTGAGAATCACTTTGATGATTGGGTCACACATATCAAAGTAAATCTCAACCATTGATTATTGTTTTCGGGGTACTTTCGGGGTAAATTTTTTTTGTCCCTAACATTTCCGTTTTTTTAATCAATTGGAAATACTTTGTAGAAAAATACTTGAAATGACATACCAAACTGAAAATGAATGGACTGCCAACCATGGGATAGTGTCAAGCATATCCACATGGGGACCTCAAGCTCCGGGAATCTGACTCCATTTTCATTTGATTTTTTTTCCCAATTTTTTAGAGAGTTTCTTTCTGCGGAACTATGAAAATGAAATCGTTTACTAATTTTTCGAGTTGGCGTTACATTTGAAGTTCTTCGGTGATTTTTGTGAAGTTGAACTTAATTTTAAAGTCCAAACCAAATCAATTTTGACCAATATCCTAAAGAGCAATTAATCTTATGGCGGACTACATCTAAGAACCGATTGTCGATTCAACATAATACTTTAATTTATTCTTTATGTTATCTTTATTAGAAATTTATACTAAAAGTCATATTTTTTTGTAATGAATAAATATTTTATTATTTATTATTAATCAATTTTATCTATTTTGATGAGAATCTGAGCAATGTTTGCATAATATTATTGGATGTTGTGCTTGTGTCTCTCTTGTTCTACATAGTAGATGATTCAGTGTGTAAAGTACGACTTCCACACGGAAGATTGGATTATCGATTCTTGTGGAATATAAGATTTGGTTCACGATCTTCAATGGAAATAGACACACCATCGTAGGACTGTAGTACAATATTTTAGTAGGTCTCTCTTGACTACAAAGAATGGTTTAGTTTCAACTCATTATGCTAATACACTTTGTGTGCATTCAATAGGACTGTTTTGAGGTAATTATTTTTGTACTGATTTCATAAGACAAAGTTGACCTCATGGTTATTATGAATACACACGGGGAGAAATTCCACACAGTAGAAACCAAAGAAATAACAAAAAAGAGAAAATCAATAATGGAACAGAACGGAGTCCACCAACCTAGATCTCCCACTCCAGCAAAGAGGACTCATCCGGCGACCACGATCTGTAAGGCACTACCTCCAAAAGTTATCGGACTACACGGCGGAAGAGGGGCAACAAATGGTGGTTTTGGGAGGAGGACGGGGGTTAAGAGGGAAAGAGAAAAAACTTCCGAGATCTAAGATGGGGTGATGGAAAAACTCTAGGAGGGGGAGAAATCCTTTCCTTCCCGTCATCCATTAGGGCATAAAACCCTAAGGAGAGGGAAAGAAGGAGGTACGGGCAGCTGCTTCTATAGGGTTTGAGAGAGAGAAGAGTCTTAACTTAAGACTGTCAATGTCATCATTTATGTATACCACTTCCATATGAAAATAACGCACCGAAAGAATATCAGATATTTGTCTGAACCTTTGGAAAATAACATAGCATAGAGTCAAGCACATCCACGTGGGGACCTCCAGCTCCGGGAATCTCTTCCCCACAAACTTGTGTGTTTTCTGTATTTTTACCTGTTGATCAATTATACAATACTCCGAGAGTACTGTCATGTGATACTCTGGATCACTTTACAATCACATATTTTAGTGGGATCTATCATTAATGCTGTGTTTGAATGAGTTTGTGAGATATTTTTGAGAAATTTTGTAAGGTTATGAGTAGGACCGGCTCAAGGTATTTGGATATCTTAGGCCTAGTGGAGGAATTGTGCCCTACATAAATTTTCTAATTTAAAAATAATAAAAAGAAATACTTATTTATATATCTTTTTTTTTTTCATACTATAAAACATGGTAAATATTCCGGCCTTAATGGTTTGTGCATTAGCAATAATATTCAGTGGACTTGTGTTTGAATCACAGTTGTAGAGACTCGTGAATTATTATATTTTATTTTTATCATTTAAATATGTGAAATAGTGTATTTTGAGGTTGTATTGACGTTTGGAAGTGTTGGTAGCAAGTGGGGTTTGATTCGGTGTCCGTCGGAAAATTTTCATTTTTATGTCCAGCCAGTACCGGTACTGCCTTTTGCTCAGTACCGGTACCCAATGTCCAGAACTTGGCCAATTTGACTTCTTGAGGGTTCCAGTTACCGATACTAGGAATCACCCAGTACTGGTACCCGCTGTGTTTTTCTGCAATTTCAACACGCTTTTTGGACCACTATAAATATCTCCCTTTACCATATTTCACACCCAAACACCACGAACCAAACCTGGAAACACCCCCTCTCACCTACCCAACTCCAATCTCACCCAACACTCTTGATTTCAACCTCAAATCTTCAATATCCAAGGGTTTCCAACCTCAAAATCACTTGAATCTTGCATTTGGAGAACAAGGGGTAAGTTTTGTGTTCTTGCTCTCATCTTTGGGCTCTCATCCACGTTTTTCTCTCTCTCCTCTCAATCACTTGTTGACCTTTGTTCATTTATCTTATTTTTTAGTTGTATCCACTCTAGATCTTGTATCTAAGCTTGGATGGACCTCGTTATTGGTGGATTCAAGCATATATCTCTCGGTAGACCTAGGATTTTGCTCAAAACCCATTTAGATAGGGATTCTTACTCTTGTTATATGTTTATGTGATGTTTATGTACCTAGATCGTGCTTTGTTTCATGCTTGAGGTTGGGTTTTATATTTTGATCTAATCTGAAAATTCTGCCCGTTTTTTAGTTTCAGCCCAATTTCAAACGGCCATAACTTCTTCGTCCGATGTCCATTTCATGCAAATTTTACATCAATTCGAAGGTCTTGAAGTCAGCTTTCATTTGCTGCTAGAATCACCTAAAAACTCTTAGTACACAGAAAGTTATGACCATCTGAGTAGAGGTGTGTCGGTTGGCTATTCCTAAGATTGTTTCGTTCCGTATTATGACTCCCTGTATAATTAGAATGTATTTAAGTCACTCTCGAATGTGATTGCTTGTGTCTTAATGACTCACATACTCGTGCCTCGTCTTGTAGAGCTCCCTAGGTTTCTTGGCGCTCGTTTTATTAGATTCTCGTTTAGAACTTAGCGGGTGGTATGTTGATGAGTCATTGTGGGTTCGGTGCGTGACGAAGGATATCATGATAGACTTTCAGGAATAACATGAACTTAAGGTATCTATCATTGTACGATGGGATGTGTTTATGAATTTATAATGCATTGCATGATGATAAATGAAAGAAAGGTGAACTTGAAAAATGTTGTCTTTTTGTATTCAGATTGATTATGCGTGTGTGTATGTCCGAGTTGATAATTTTAAATTGAGGGTCCTGCAACGCAAAGTGTGGTAATGCGAAAACTCTAGAGGGCCTACAACGCAAAGTGTGGTAATGCAGAAACCTAGGTTGAGAGAATTCAATGTGACACAAGGGATGGTAACACTGTTGAATGTCTCGCATGATGAAGAGAATTTTGATTGACTTTAGAAGTCTATGTTGTTGTTTGGATTGCTTATTGCTTGGGATTGTGATTGTCAAAAAAGAGAGTGAAAGGTTGGTTTTATCAAGGTTTTATTAAAGAAAGAAATTTGAATTTTGAAAAGAGGATTTTTGATAAAAATCCACTGGTATTCTTGAGCAAATCAACGGATCCGGTATTTGGGCACAAATCAACAGATTCCGGTAGTCAAGCTTGAATCAATGGAGTTTGACCCGTAATGGTCTTGAGTTTTCTCTAAATTGTTTTGGAAATCAGAAAGGAAGGTTTTATGAAATGTGGCTCTATTGCGAATGGTATGAGTTTAAATGTTACTTCTAGTTGATGTATGAATAGTTAGGGACATCTATAGGACATCCAGGATTTTTCAGTCTTAGTCCATCTGTTCGTAGTGGTAGCTCTTGTATCTTATGTTCGTTTTTGTTAAATTTCATGCACTCTAGTTTCATGTTTCATCGCATTTACATATAGCTTGAGTATAAAATTTCCTACTGGGCTAGTGTAGCTCAACAAAATCCTTCTATTCAGGTCTAAATGCCGGGCAGTAGATTGCATGCTATGGTGTGCTTAGATACGAAGATTTTTGGGAGCTAATTTGACTTAGTTACTCACTCATCTTTGTAATAGACTTACTTTTGGTTACAGATAACTTTGTAACTAATTTACTTTTGAGTTATCTTTTGACTTAAGTTTGCAATATTCTAAACACTCGTGCTTGTGTTTAAGTTAATTTGGGTCGTGGTGCTAAGGTTGTAATTCTCCAAACTTGAGGACTTAATTTGTAAATTAAATAGGTGGAAAATCATTTTGGGTATTATTTATCTTATGAGATGATGTTTTATCGAAATGGTATATTAAATTATGTTGAAAATCGAGGGCGTAACAAATTGGTATTAGAGTATTCGGTTAGAATACTTCGAGACCGTGTGGAGACATAGTCTCAAAGGTTCAAAAAAAAAAAAATCGTTGCATTCGTTTTTTTTTTCAAAACACATGTGTGCTTGGATGAATGGGTTAGTACATTGATATGGCATTGCATTCATATTACAGTAAAGTGGCGTAGGGTTGTTGCCATGTTAGAAAGGTTGGAGATTTGCATCATACGACAATTTGATTAATGTTGATGACTTTCTTTTTTTATGCTTTCATAGTAAGATATTTTCGAGACGTGAAGTTAGATGGGGTGAGACCGGGAATCAGGATCACCAGGGTTGTAGTCCATACGGGGAGAATGAGGTGAATCGACGTACTAGGGATGAGACAATGTTTCCTGAGATCGTCATGAAGGGTGTTGAAATTTTGGAGGGTGCCCAGAGGGGTGTCAATGTGGGGACACTAGATATCGAGTCATTAGCGCGAGCTCATTCTCATGGAGTGTTCAGAGTGCAAGAGAAAAGAAACCGAGGGGACCAAGTCACTCTATTCAGAGCCAGCAGGGCCTTAAGCTACCTTTTCATATCGGGACTCCGAGAGTTCTCCTCAAACGTCAGATTGTGTGTCATTGTTGTGGTCAGCCTGGTCATATTTGTGTTTAATGTCCGTGGTGTCAAAGATCTTGTTTTACTTGTGGGAAGCTTGACCATGTTCGCAAGAAACTGTCCACAGGTTGTTAGCCGGCCGCAAACCCTGAATGCACAAAGGCAACCAACCGTTAGAGTGAGTATATCGCCAGGGGATTTTCGAAGCCAATAGAGGAAAAGGCAAAGGGAACCAAAGCAACCTTTGTAGAACCAGACTAATCTTAGGCCATCTACATTGTCTAGGAATCAAAGAGTCTCACAGCTTGATAGACTGTGTTATGTCTGCCGCAAGCCCAGCCACTTTGCGAGAAATTGTACTCGGGGATTCGGAGTGCATGGAGAGTCGAGCTCGGTGCAGCAGGATAAACGTACACCGAAACAGCAACAGATGCAATTCCACAGCTGAACTACTATCTCCTACCTTTCTTTCTCGTTCTTAGAAACAATTGTTTGAGGTATCATCACTCCCTTGTCATTCTACTTATTCGTTAGCCATTCCATAATGGTGCGTTGTCTTCGACTTCTTAGATTTATGTATGGCAATGATTGATCTGATTTGGGAAGGGATTGGTTGCGTCCGTGCTAGTTGGTGACATTCCGAGCGTGATCTCGTGAGAGTTGTTTCTTTTATTACCCTATTACGTTGGCCTAATTGAAATTTTATTAGAGTTGTATTGTAATCTATTTTCCCGTAAGTCTGTCGTACTATTGACCAATTATAGCTTTTGACATTTGAGTTATTTATCACAAAATCGTTCTTGGTATGTCTGGGGAACAATTGAGTTCTTGTGGCAAATTATCCTATGACTCATTTTCTATTAATGATAACGAATGCTTCTCGATTCCCATTTAGAGTCTTATTGTCAACATTGTTTTTCTTGAGATAAAATTTTCGTTGGTTAATTTAGATCCTCCTGTTGCGACTACCAATTTCATCATTTGCTTGTAACTGTTATCCTATGCAAGTTTTTAAGTTACAACTCCAACCAAATTAAACCCAATCTAACATACTTCATTGATACTCATTTGTTGGTACCGTTCAATTCGAATTCACTTGTTGTAGTTATAGAAATGAGTAAAACTTCTAACAATTTAAAACTGACATAACGGATCACCATGTATCTCCAGAGTTGAGAAACCACATCAGAGTTGAACACCAGTGAAAGACGAAATTTTGGTTTTCGATCACTCAGTTTACTAGGGAACTATCTCATTACTCTGTGTTTGTCCTCAGTATTGAAGTATTTCATTTGCCAAGATGTTATCTGCTAACTCCTTTGACTTGTGGAGCAATAAGAAGGGTATGATCAGTCATTTTAAGATTTCCCTGATTATCGTAAAATAGTACTTGAGTTCGTTGCCTAACCACCTTAAAGGGTTCCATGTGTCCTTTGAAATTCCGAATATCTCATTACAGTTCTTTGGATTTTTGATTGACCTTGTTCGAGTTTCGAAACTTGCTCATTTCGTTTGAGATAACAATCGAATCCTTCTCATGATCTAGCGTGACCCAATCTGGAGCTATAATTTGGTGCGACCTTTAAAGGAATTGGCTCGTATTCATGATTCACTAGATTTAATATTGAGGAGTACGATGAAATCTATTCACCGACGATTTTTGGAAGCTCAAGAGAGAATGACTGAACAAATCAAGGTAACAATGTCAAAGATTGCTAACTGTGCGAGGCCGACCAAAAGATTACGCCAGCTATCATCGTCACCCATGATAAAAAAAAAAAAGAAAAAAGAAGGGAAAATCGTGTGTTCCATAGAGCATCACCGCGTTGGAGTTTGTCTTGTTTTGGGCGGAAAGGGAAACATTCACCGCTAGAAAGATGGGGTGAGTGTCGGATATTGTGTGTGTCTTTTTGATACCTAGGCGACAACCGATGAAATCTAGTTAGAAGAGGCGCTTGATCACCGCTCTTTCTAGATGGAAGTCTCGAAAAGTCAAGTGGACTATCGGGTTACGTTTAGAGGTAAGATTTCTGCATTGAGATAGATGACTGTATGTGAGAATTTCGTGGTAAAGGGAAGCTTCGAAATTGCATATTGCTTGGCAGTGCCACCAAATCTTTAGAGTATTTATGATTATATATACGGATGGTGAGCAGGTAGAAGCCGAATCCTTTGCATGAGTTAGAAAGGTCCGAACTTGAGTTAGGAGCCAACGTATCCCACGGCGAGAATCCAATATGTATCCTAGATCCGCGATCAAGTGTGAAGAGGTAAGACAAAAACCATTAGTGCGAGTCTACGTGGTAAAAAGGGAGACAAAGTTAGAAGGGATTATCCGCATTTGTTTTGATTTGATCAATGTGAGTTTTCGGTTTGAAGTTTTGTGATTATAGAATTGTTGCATGATGTTTGGTGCTATGGCTTTTACACAGTTGTGCGATATGTGACTTGGTTTAGCAAATTCGAGGACAAAATTTCTTTCAGAAGGATAGAATGTAGAGACTTGTGAATTATTAAATTTTCTTTAATCATTTAAATATGTGGAATAGTGTATTTTGAGGTTGTATTGATGTTTGGAAGTGTTGGTAGCAAGTGGGGTTTGATTCGGTGTCCGTCGAAAAAATTTCATTTTTCTGTCCAGCCAGTATCGGTACTGCTTTTTGCCCAGTTCCGGTACCTGTGTCCAGAACTTGGCCAATTTGACTTCTTGAGGGTTCTAGTACCGGTACTGGGAATCGCCCAGTACTGGTACCCGATGTATTTTTTCTGCAATTTTCAGCATGCTTTTTGGACCACTATAAATATTCCTCTTTACCATTTTTCACACCCAAATACCACGAATCAGACCTGGAAATACCCCCTTTCACTTACCCAACTCCAATCTCACCCCAAACTCTTGATTTCAACCTCAAATCTTCAAGATCCAAGGGTTTCCAACCTCAAAATCACTTGAATCTTACATTTGGAGAACAATGGGTAAGTTTTGTGTTCTTGCTCTCATATTTGAACTCTCACCCACGTTTTTCTCTCTCTCCTCTTAATCACTTGTTGATCTTTGTTCATTTATCTTATTTTTGGATTGTATTCACTCTAGATCTTGTATCTAAGCCTGGGTGGAGCTCATTTTTAGTGGATTCAAGCACATATCTCTCGGTAGACCTAGGGTTTTGCTCAAAACCCACTTAGGTAGGAATTTTTTACTCTTGTTATATGTTTATGTGATGTTTATGTACCTAGATCATGCTTTGTTTCGTGCTTGAGGTTGGATTTTATATTTTGGTCTAATCTGGAAATTCTGTCTATTTTTGAGCTTCAGCCCAACTTCAAAAGGCTATAACTTCTTCGTCCGATGTCCGTTTCATGCAAATTTTACATCGATTCGAAGGTCTTGAAGTCAACTTTCATTTGCTGCTAGAGTCACCTAAAAACTCTTAGTACACAGAAAGTTATGACCATCTGAGTAGAGGTGTGTTGATTTGTCAATGTCGGTTGGCTATTCTTAAGATTGTTTCGTTTCGTGTTATGACTCCATGTATAATTAGAATGTATTTAAGTCACTCTTGAATGTGATTGCTTGTGTCTTAATGACTCGTATATTCGTACCTCATATTGTAGAGCTCCCTAGGTTCCTTGGCGCTTGTTTTATAAGATTCTTGTTTAGAACTTAGCGGGTGGTATGGTGATGAGTCATTGTGGGTTCGGTGCTTGACGAAGGACATCATGATAGACTTTTAGGAATAACGTGAACTTAAGGTATCTATCATTGTACGATGGGATGTGTTTATTAATTTGTAATGCCTTGCATGATGATAAATGAAAGAAAGGTGAACTTGAAAAATGTTGTCCTCTTGTATTCGGATTGATTATGCATGTGTGTATGTCTGAGTTGATAATTTTAAATTGAGGGTCCTGCAACGCAAGGTGTGGTAATACGGAGACTCTAAAGGGCCCTCAACGCGAGGTGTGGTAATGCGAAAACCCAGGTTGAGAGAATTCAATGTGACGCAAGGGAAGGTAACACAGTTGAATGTCTCGCATGATGAAGAGAATTTTGATTGACTTTAGAAGTCTATGTTGATGTTTGGATTGCTTGTTGCTTGGGATTGTGATTGTCGAAAGAGAGAATGAAAGGTTGGTTTTATCAAGGTTTTATTAAAGAAAGAAATTTGAATTTTGAAAAGAGGATTTTTGATAAAAATCCACCGGTATTCTTGAGCGAATCAAAGGATCCGGTATTTGAGCACAATCAACGGATTCCGGTATTCAAGCTTGAATCAACGGAGTTTGACTCGTAACGGTCTTGAGTTTTCTCTAAATTGTTTTGAAAATCAAAAAGGAAGGTTTTATGAAATGAGGCTCTATGGCCAATGGTATGAGTTTAAATGTTACTTCTAGTTGACGTATGAATGGTCAGGGACATCTGTAGGACGTCTAGGATTTTCTAGCCTTAGTCCGTCTGTTCGTAGTGGTAGCTCTTGTATCTTATGTTTGTTTTTGTTGAATTTCATTCACTCTAGTTGCATGTTTTCATCGCATTTACATATAGCTTGAGTATAGAATTTCCTACTAAGCTAGTGTAGCTCAACAAAATCCTTCTATTCAGGTTTAAATGCCGGACAGTAGATTGCATGCTATGATGTGCTTGGACACGAAAGTTTTTGGAAGCTAATTTGACTTAGTTACCCACTCATCTTTGTAATAGACTTACTTTTGGTTAAAGATGACTTTGTAACTAATTTACTTTGAGTTATTTTTTACTTATGTTTGTAATATTCTAAACACTCGTGCTTGTGTTTAAGTTAATTTGGGCCGTGGTGCCAAGGTTGTAATTCTCCAAACTTGGGGACTTGATTTGTAAATTAAACAGGTGGAAAATCATTTTAGGTATTATTTATCTTATGCGAGGATCTTTTATCGAAATGGTATATTTAATTATGTTGAAAATTGAAGGCGTGACAACATTAGCCCCAATTTGTGTGACAAGAGAATTTTTTTTGACAAAAAAACACTTCAAAAAAGTATCCTACCAAGACTTGAACCCAAGCATTTTATGTAAAAGAGCAAACACTTTACCATTGAACCACCAAAGAAGTTTGTATTATAGTTGTGCACAGAAAAATATATATACTTATCAAGGAAGGGGTACCCCATTTTTGGCCCAAAATATGAAGGCCCAAGGCGACGGCCTCTTGGGCCGGCCCTGGTTATGAGTGGAGAGAGAATGAGAGTATTTATAGGAAGTAGATGTAATGAATGGAGAGAGATAAAGAGAGAAATTGAGAATAATGATTGAAGATATGGGTGAGTAATAATTGAAAGTAAGAGTAATTAGTGTTTTTTGAGTTAAGAATTTTTTTCCCAAAAAGCAATCCAAACAAAGCATAAGTGTATGGACCTTACAAAAATGTGTGGTTATAAAGTAGTCCAGAGTACCACGTGGCGGTACTCCTGAACTATTGCCTGCATGTGTTCTCTCTATGTTTTCTTCTTCTCCTTTTTATGCGTGGCACTTTTGGTTTAAAGTCACGTCTCATGTCTGTCCACAAACAAATTTCCACAGCCTGAATGCAACATGACTTCTAGGAGAACTTTAGGTAAGATATTGATGATAAACCTATGTGGGAGAATCAAAACAAATATGTAGCGAAAAAATTACTTACCTTCTGCCATGGTGTTTAAGTCTTAAGAAACCCGAAAATCGCTTGGATCTTGAACCAATATGCTTGACTCAACGAAACTCCCACTAATTGATTTCGGGGAGCAAAAGGTAGGATTTCCAATCTAATCTATATAAATGTTCTTCACACATGTAATTTGATGGTAATCACATGTCTTTATATAGATAGATCGAGACCATTTTCCAATGGACACAACCCTTCATACTTCCTTCGATCAAAGAAGTAATAAGACAATTTCCAATCTAATCTATATAAATGTTCTTCACACATGTAATTTGATGATAATCACATGTCTTTATATAGACAGATCGAGACCCTTTCCTAATGGACCTAACCCTTTATACTTTCTTCCATCAAAGAAGTAATAAGACATCTATTCATTAATAGTTGCAACCTTACACATGAATGGTCACTAAACCCATTCATGAATAATCACCATATCTATTTATGAACAGTCACCAAACCTTTTCATGAATAGTTACCAATTATTTAGGTAATGTTTTATTTAAATCTATTACCCATATTTTTAGTTACGAACATAAACACTATAAAATATAAATAGAATTGATGTGGCATGTGAGCCACATAAATAAGTTTCAACATTCTCCCACTTGCTTCACATGACAAATCAACCGGAAAAAAAAATGTTGGGTAAAAGATTCTAAGTATTGTATATGGCTATACAACAACTGTCCAAATAATGGCCAATAGTGGAAAGATTGAACACGAATCATGGCGGTTATGCAATATAAGTAAGCATTTCCTTCCAAGTATTACAATGGACAAATCTCTCAAAACTTTATTTGGTATCACCTGTAAATCATGACTAATTAATAGTCACTTAGGGTCCGCTTTATTTATCCCAACGAATAACTGCATACGTACTTCATACTTTATGTGCACATGTACGCCTTTATTCTCTAAGAACACTTATAGTGTGACGAAACTTTAATTGAGCATCAATATGAGAGAAAACTAATATTAAATGAGCTAAAAGCCATGTATTCACTACATGACATAAACTTTTTGCCAGCAATAACAAGCTCAATACTTTATGCTCAGTGGTCATGAATTGTGTTTATGAACTCTTTCTCTCCTCTAATGAAGTACTTTACGTCGATATTCTTTATTCGGATTTCATCTTTATCTTAGAGAACAAAACTATAGCTGAAATAAACTTAATAATGATCTCAACATAACATCGATAACTTGAGACCCATATTGCATGCTATGCTAGTTTCATAGCTCTCACTAATTCTGCCATTCATAATAAAGATCACTATGAATTGGATGTTAACACCGTGGTAAGAGATTTGTAGCTTAATCTCAGTCAATTACTCTTGATTAGCATGCATGTACATGTAATTTTTGGTTCTTTATAAGTACCTCACAATCTTTATTTGTAGCTTTCTATACCATGTTTATTTGGATATTGATCTAGTAAATCCTTAGCCAATATCCATATAGTCCAGAAAAATGCTTTTACTCCCACTAACTTTAAGGAGTATACATTTGTCTCTTCTTATAAACAAAAGGCTATCTTTTTGCAAATTTCTTTTGGATGCCATCTAAAACCTTATTGGATCTTCGTATAAATGCATTAACGGCATAAATAGAACTCCAAATACTCTTACTTTCAACATTAAACATAAGGGACTAATTCTCCCACTATTAATGTTCAAACTTTTATCTAACGCGTGAACTTAATCATGTGGGTATGATGCTTTATCCACATAGTGCAAAATCATAATCCATGCATCCCAGACTAGAAAACTTCTCACGCAATCAATAAAACTTTCACAACTGATAGTGAAACACAATAAGCAACTTTAAGAACCATGAATAGCTACAATAACCAAGAAATAATGACTCTCAATATTTTATAAATTCTAACCTTCCTGTGGGTAGAGGTGCATCACGCATGAATTTATGTAACACTTTTATGAATAAGATAAATAATCTAAATAATGAGAACAAATTCTTCATACATGTGGGCATAGAAAAATTTTATTCTCGACTTCCAAATGTTTGTCTTATCAACTTAAATCATAAAAATAAGAACCTCATCGTAGGACCGAGTTATTATTTATGTGAATTAACTCCCAACTTTGTATGCTAATGTTTAACTGAAATAAGTAAATCCAAACCTCCCTGTGAGTAAAGGTTGCAATACGCATTGAATCTTCTTAAATTACAACAATAAGACTAGCAAATATCAAACCTCAAAGTAAAACCCATAATCTGAAGACATAGGGAAATTTTCTGTTTTGATATGAGTCCTGCTACACACACAGTAGATCTGTGCACAGATTTTCTTGTCGGGCCCTCCACGGGTCCCACACAAATCATCCGAGCCGTTCATTAAATGTAAAACATTTTTTCAAGGGTCACCGTAAAAAATAACCTCAATCTGATACCTATAGGTGCTTCATCCAACCATCTAACTTTTCATTCAGATTTTCGGATAATGAAAAGTTATATGGTTGGATCGAGCACCTATAGGTATCGGATTGAGCTTATTTTTTACGGGAACCCTTGAAAAAATGTTTTACATTTAATGAATGGCTCGGATAATTTGTGTGGGACCTGTGGTGGGCCCCACAACAAAATCTGTGCACAGATCTACTGTGTGTGTAGACTTTCTGTTTTGATATTGAATTTATCATTTTTTCCAAACAAATCGACAAAACTAATTATTTTCATGTGGTTGAAAATAATCAATTTTATCAATTCATGTTTAATGGTTGATACCATCTAACGCAATCATATATAGTCCAATGATCATTCTGCATGTGACTATACTTCATACGGAACATCATAATATTTCAAGTTGCTATGGCCAATCTCAAAATATCACAACGTTCAAATCACCTGAGAATGCATCAACCAAAATTTAGCGGTATACAATAAGGCTTAACATCACATATGAAAATTTTGCTTGCCCATATTCATATCTCGAAATGATTAATGATTCACTCGTCAGGACTACATGAACCATTGCGACTCTTCGTCAACGGTATGTTTGAGTATGAATTCTCTTCATAGTAAAAGCACACAAAAGAATCAATTAATCTAGGGCTAAGACATGCTACCGTTAATCCAAGGCCACTTTTAACAGTAAGTAATGGCCAGTCACGACCTTTTACCAAATATGTGTGTCATTTCTCAAAGGACACTTAGCAACCAAGCAATGTGTCTTGCAATAAGTGACACCTATTGCCAACAACCAAATGCCAACATTTGGAACCGTATCTTCCGAACTTGGAAAAAACGCAATTCCATAACTGATTCAATCTAATCGTTACTGCTGCCATTAATGATACTTAGAAAATCCAATTTTGCATCAAACTAAACACATCAATTGCTAAAGTTTGACTCATAGACTAACTATAAAGCATGGATGATCAATGCGAAATTAAACATATAAAAACTCAAACTTCAAATGGATTTCACGAGTATTCCGAAACACTAATAAAACCCAGTGGCTCGTGTTCCACTCATGAACCAGTTCAATAAATGGCAAAATAGAAATCCGAACATGTAATAAGAGACTCTGGTTCTTCAAAACGGCTTGTCGTTTCAACATTTACCATCCTTCCAAATACCACAATAATAAAATCTATTGATCCAACTGCCATAGTAATTAAACTTGGCCAGATTTTATATTTTGAAGAGCACCAAACCCCATCCCATAATAGAAAACGTAAGTGATCAATTAATTAGCAAAAAACCCGACAACGTTGATCGTCATGGAAACAAAACAAATGTTCCTGTGACTTTTAGGCAAACCCACGAGCCAAGATCAAAACTAATCAAAAAGCTTTTCTCCTAAAAGCATGTGAAATCCCAGTGGATGGGTTTCAGCATATTCATGATTTACCAATCAACTAATGCAAACTAAACAGAATGATAAGAAGGTTTGCTCTGATACCAAATAATAAACCAATGTGGAAGAATCAAAACAAATACACAAAGGAAAAATATTACCTTCTGCCATGGTGTTTAAGTTTTAAGAAATCCGGAAATCGCTTCAATCTTGAACCAATATCATTGACTCAACGAAACTCCCACTAATTGATTTCGGGGAGCAAAAGGTAGGATTTCCAATCTAATCTATATAAATGTACTTCACACATGTAATTTGATGGTAATCACGGGTCTTTATATAGATAGATCGGGACCCTTTCCAATGGACACAACCCTTCATACTTCCGTCCATCAAAGAAGTAATAAGACACCTATTCATTAATAGTTGCAACCTTACACATGAATGATCACTAAACCCATTCATGAATAATCACCATATCTATTCATAAATAGTTACCAATTATTTAGGCATAAAGTCTACACACACATACAACCTGTGCACAGATTATGCACATATTTCATTGTAGGGCTCACCACGGGTCCCACACAAATCATCCGAGCCGTTTATTAAATGTAAAATATTTTTTCAAGGGTCCCCTTTAAAAAATAATCTCAATCCGATACCTATAGGTGCTAGATCCAATCATATAACTTTTCATTATCCGAAAATCTGAATGAAAAGTTAGATGGTTGGATGAAGCACCTATATGTATTGGATTGAGCTTATTTTTTATGGAGACCCTTGAAAAAATGTTTTACATTTAATGAACAGCTTGGATGATTTGTGTGGGACCCGTGGTGGGCCCCACAACGAAATCTGTGCACAATCTGTGCACAGATTGCTGTGTGTGTAGCAGGACTGTTATTTAGGCGAAGGTTTTATTTAAATCTAATACCCATATTTTTAGTTACGAACATAAACACTATAAAATATAATTAGAATTGATGTGGCATGTGAGCCACATAAATAAGTTCCAACAATTATTATTATTATTTTTTCAAAATTATAACAGCCATATATTGATACCAAATTAAACAAAACATCAGAAAAGATGATCATCTCGCCCTAAAGAGCGCAATAACCACGAAGGAGGTCTAGCTTCCCAAGTCTTGGAACCAGAACCTCGCACACTATGACTTGCTAATGTATCAGCCACCACATTAGCTGATCTTCTCACAAATCGGAATAAGCAACTCACAAACCGTCTCGCCAATCGACAGATATCTTCGATTATCACTTCCACATCAATTGGGCATAGTATATCCTTGTTCAAAATCCGAACAACCTGTTGTGAATCTCCCTCGACCATGATAGTACCTTTGGCTAAGGTGTGCCCAAATTCCAAGGCAGATTCTCAGCAGTTGAAGGCCAAACTGCACTCTGTGAGGTTGGCCGTTTTCCAGCTGCTTGCAGAACAAAATCCAACAATCGGTTCCATATATATTGGAGTATTACTATAGAACTCGCCGAAGCACTTGATCGTGGTTTTAAATCATGTAAAACCCAGATAATATGTGATAGGATAGGAGCAACAAAACAAATCAAAACTAAATTTTTGTGGGTTTCATTTTGATTTATTTTTCATTTGGATCCTATATTATTTGATATCTAGTTTACAAGTCACAACCAAGCATTTTTTACGAGATCTACAATACGAACGGAACTAAATTGTTGAATTATGTACCGAAAGTAGTTGGAAAATAGCCAACAGCACGTTGTGCAGTTTGGCCTTTAACAGTTGAGAATCTGACTCCATTTCCATTTAATTTTTTTTTTCCCCAATTTTTTGTGAGAGTTTCTTTCTGCTGAACCATGAAAATGAAATCGGTTACTAATTTTTCGAGTTGGCGTTACATTTGAAGTTCTTTGATGACTTTTGTGAAGTTGACATAATTTTCAAGTCCAAACCAAATCAATTTTGACCAATATCCACGAGCAATTAATGTTATGTTCATACATACTAAGTACAATTGTCGCGATGCCTATGAGTCTCGTTTGTTGATTAAACATGGTACTAATACTTTACGTTGTCTTTGTTAGAAATTTATACTAAAAGTCATACTTTTTTGTAATAAATAAATATTTAATTTTTTATTATTAATCAATTTTATCCATTTTGATGAGAATCTTTTATGAGCAATATTTGCATAATATTATTCGATGTTGTGCTTGTGTGTCTCTTGTTCTACATAGTAGATGATTCAGTGCGTAAAATACGACTTACACATGAAATATTGGATTATCGGTTCTTGTGGAATATAAAATTTAGTTCACGGTCTTAGATGAAAATAAACACACTATCGTAGGACTGCAGTACAATATTTTAATAGGTCTGTCTAGGCTATGGAGAATGGTCTAGTTCCAACTCATTATGCTAATACACTTGTGTGTATTCAATATGTTGAGGTAATTATTTTTGTATTGATTTCATAAGACAATCTTGATCTCATGGTTATTATGAATACTTATGCTCTTAATCTAAAAATAATTAATAGATATTAATATCTAATGTTGTTGATTTTGATTTATTACAAAGTGAGATCATTTTTAGGGTCAATAGTCTCGGTGAGTTGGGTTATCTACATATTTTCAAAACTACAAGGGGTTAGTGCACACTTTTAAACTATAGGACATGTATATGCACATGACTCAAACCATATGAGGTGAAAGTAGAATTTGCCCAAAAATACACTAGTGATTAACTTATGCAGCATAATTTTTTGGTTTTGTCTTTATTATTATTTTTTTTGTGTTTGTTAGTTTTACGGAAAATTTTTTATGTGATTTAGGTTTTTTTCAACGAGAGGAATCGGAATAGTAAAAATTATGACTTTTACACAAGTATTTTGATAAATATCAAAAAAAATATCAAAAAATCAATTTTTGAATTTTTTCTTGTATATTTCCCAAAATCCTTATATATAAGTCATAATTTTTTACTTTTCTGATTTTTTCCATCGAAACGAAACCATATCACATAAAAACAAACATAAAAAAAAAAATTGAATAAGAACAAAACTAAAAAATTATCAATCAGGTCAGTTACCCAACAAATCTGACAGGAGGGGAGAGACATTTCAAAAACCTCAGGAAAGATGTCCGTGTTTATAAAAAATCTCAGGGAAAGTCAGTGTAATTTACCCTAAAAGAAATAGTACTCCTAAAACATCAGGCGTCCTTTTTCTTTACCCCAATCTCTGTTTCTCCCTTTCCCGCGAACTCTAATCTCTCTCCCCTTCTCTCTGCAACCAACCTTGTCCATTGTGAATGGTGGAAATCTCCAGCAATCGTTTCCAAAACTCCCCCTTTACCTCAAGGGGGATCTCTCCTTTCTCCTTTGGATCTTGCAGGGAAGGCTGGTACTACCGCTGCCTCGGCCTCGACCCTTAAACCCTCCACCCCACAAAACCTTACATACCCCAAACCAAAAAAACAAAAAACCCAATTCCCCTCCGCCCCCGCACCCGCCTCTCTCTCTCTCTCTCTCTCTCTCTCTCTCTCTCTCTCTCTCTCTCTCTCTAAAACAAACCCAGGCCGAAACCCATCTCTCTCTACCTTAGATTAACTCACGTTGGTTGATAATTTTCGTTGATTTTGGTTTTGAACCACCTATGATGTTGATGTACAAGCAGAAGAAAACTGGGAAGGGCCGTGGCGGAAACCAGCTGTTGATTAGTGTCACCTTCCCTGGTAGCACTGGACCCATCCGGTTCGTAGTTGGTGAGGAGCAGCTTGTTGTTGGTGTTATTCAAACTGCCCTCAAATACTATGCTCGAGAGGGCCGGTTACCGGTTCTTGGTTCGGATATCAATGGTTTTGTCCTCTACTGCGCCCCTGCTGGAACTGAAGGTCGTATAGTAATTCCTTCCATGCCTGTCTAATTTCTTGTTGCAGTTACTATAGCAAACTCTGTGAATTTCCTCCATACCCACGAATTATCAGTCTTTAGCTTGGGTCTTCGTTGAATGTTTGCAGCTACCATTGCATTTCCGTGAATATTTTGCATTTTCTATCTTTAACTTGCTCTTCTTTTGAATATTTTGCATTTACTATTTGTGATACCCGTAGATGTTTGAATTTTCTTTATAAGTTTGGAAGTTTGTTTATAAGATAAGAGTGGTTGTAGCACTTACAGAGGGGATTTCATTACAGAAAAGAAAAGAGCTACAACCACTTAAACCAAGACACAAGCTTCAAACTCAATTAGCATGTATGCAAAGCTGATTACGAATAAAATTCGGAGATAGTAAGAGTCAAGACATGGGTACTAATGTGACTACAAAGCAGGCTGTGCTGTGAGGTGCTGCGGCACTGTTTTGTGAGATTCGCGGAGAGCCCCACCTCTTGCCCTTCCGCTCTCTTTGGAATTCAATTGGTACCACTGAACCTTTTGTTCAACCCAAAGGACCAAAAACATTTTTCGTCTCGGTAAGACCGTAACACCAAATGAGTACAAAGTTCCAAACAAATGGACTTCACGAGTCCCAGTGGATGATTGGGTTTTTTTTTTTTTTTTTGTAAAGGTTACTGAAATGTTCTAGTTTAATTGGCATTGAAGATGCATGATTTTTTTCTCATCAGAAATCAGTAATGTTAATTTTAATTATTGAGGTTTGAACCCGATCATAAGTATGGGAGGATATTGTGCCTACCACTGGGTCACCACTACAATTGCCTTTTAAGATGCTTGTTGCAGTTTGGAAATGGGATGCACATTGTGAAATGATAATTTCTGTAAAATAATTTAAGGGAAGTCTTAGACAATTATTTTTCGACTAGGAAAATAAAAAAAAGTATAAAAATATGGACCAAAGTTGAAAAAAGTTTAGAATAGACTAACAAAAATAAGGTAGGTTAAACTCCATTTAAAAAAATGTTATTTCTCTATTTTCTATAAGCTTTTCATCATATTTTTTTACTCTTTAAATTGATGTTTTCAAACCAAATGATTAATTGTAAAATTATTGCGAATTTAACAAATTTCATTAGGGAAATAAAAGAACACTTCGAGTAATTTTAGACAAAGCCACACTAATTTGAGCGTGTTCCTTTCATTGGTGTTTCCCAATCAAAACAAAGTTGTCTTATTTTTTCTTGAATAAGGCTTTAGTGGTCCTTATTCCTTCCCCAAAATAGTACAAGGGCCAGAGAGTGGGCTCTCCTTGAATGGCACAAAATTTTGCTGAAGCACCTCAGAGGCAGAGCCTGTGAACCCCCCAATTTGTAGTAAATACCACTCTAAATGGGTACCCAAAACGATGGAAAGAACCAAACATGAAATCCACAATGTTTTCGAAGCAAGAAAATCCTAGAGGGTTGCTAAAGCTCCATATTAGAGGAAAACACTCCACAAAAGGAGGAGAAAAACAAAACAACAAAAGGAAAACAACCTCCATTATTCGGTCTTCGGCTCATTGCCATGGAAAGTCATTGTATGCCGCTTTGCAGTCTAAACTGATTCCAAAGCCTCCAGAGCTAAACATCTTCGCCTGTGTCAGATGTCTAGGATGCCGGATATAACCATTAGGCGCGGGAAAGTGAAGAGGTATGGGGATGGGCGGTTTGAAGGTGAAGAGGTAGGGGAAGGGGTGGAGGCGGCGGAGCCCCCAACCCCAAAATATTTTTGAGAAACCTTAGAGAGAGAGAGGTTTGATTCAATATATAAAATTTTTAAGCTTATTGCTCTTTAATTGGGTCATTTCCTTAAAATTTTACAGGTCTGAGCCCTTGGGAGACAATTGGATCGAGTGGGGTTAGGTATTTCATGCTATGCAAGAAGCCCCAGGCGAATGACACCACCACTAATGATGGAAAACAGAAAATTTCGCAAAAGGGGAAAGGCAGTTGGAAGGCATGGCTCAATAAGTCTCTCAACTTCAAGATATCCAGCCATTGAAAGTACCTTTTCTGGTACTACGGGATAATTATGTTACTGGTTAGCATTTGGTGTTTTAATTTGGACCACATTTCAATTTTAGTTTGACTTGCAGTGTTAAAAAGCGGTAGGTGTGATGAATAAGTCATGACTTATGAGTGTTTTCTTACCTTTGCAATAAAGTAGAGAAGTATGGTTGCTGGGTTTATTTATTTGAAGTGTTTTTGGCCCTTCTATTTTGTTCTTGGAATGTTTTCTTTGTATTCTAGAGAATTTGTTGTCAATTTACTGGTGTTATCCGCTTGGTTACATGGATCCTACAAAATGTATAAAGTACCCATGTTGGACTCTCCACACTGGATAAAGTTCCCGTTTTGGACTCTCGACACTGGATAAGGGTATGGGATCCGGGACACGGGGATGCTGCTGAGCACCCCCCTGCCAAGCAAGGTGCCGAGTGGCATTCGGCCGTTCATCTCGGCACGGACAGATTGAATCTGAGCGCATACAAATTAGAGCTATCGATTGCTCGGAAAATATCCGAGCCGTCGATTGTCGAGATTAACGGCCGGATTGGGTGCTCGGCACCGCTGCCAAGCACCCCCGCTAGCATCTCCCAATCACGGGATCCGTGTTGAACATGTTCAGTTGGACATCAACCTAGTTTTTCTGACTCAAACCTGGCACTTGGATAAGGGTATGGGATCCGTGTTGAACATGTTTAGTCAAACATCCTTACTAGATGTGCACCGAATTTTTATAATGTGCATGGAAAGGTGTAAGACAAATTAGTAAACATCATTTAAGCTAGAATTTAAAAATTATGCAGTAGGGATTTTAGATATTCCAGGTGTACTGTATCCTAGAAACAATACTTTGATGAATCCGATACTCAAAGACAAATAGCCGCACCGGCAACTGTAGTTGAGTCCATGTGACATGGGTTGTTCGTAAAATTTGCAAGGGTATAAGGCCACTAGTCCAACATTTAAAACTTTGATGCCTAACCTTGAGTTTCTGGGTTTGGAACCAAGAGCCGCCACAGTGGGCATAATTAAGTCTACGGATCTACCCTCCCAGTCCATCTCAGAACCGGGTGTAGTTGTTTTACTTGATGAGCTTTGATAGATTATTGATGAACTATTGGTTGAAGCTTTCAGTTATACTTGGGTTGGTTAGTCATTTGTTTAGGTTGGTGTGGATGGACATAATATATTGTTAGTACATATTGTGTTAACAAGGTTTTTTTTTTGAACGGATGTGTTAACTTGTTGGGTTCGAGTAGTATTGAGGCCAGTCTGATCCTTGTTTACATGGTAAAGAATGCGCAACGCCACAACCATCTCTGTTTGGCATGGTGGCATGGCCAAATTCTTTGATTTCTTGACCGATTTTATGGTAATGTAATCTCCTCAGGATATATATAGTATGTTGAATTCATGGAACGGCATTGCATGAAACAACCTTCTTTCTATCTTACTTTCCGTTTTACTAACCTACCAGCCCACCTTAAGACCAAGACTATCTCTTCTTTACCCATTAATTTCTCATTTGGCAGAATTGCAGTTAGAACAACTCTTCTCTTAGAAGAAGCAGCACAAGATTGTAATAATCTTTTTTTTTTCTTCATTGTTAGTCTGATGTAACTACGGGTTGCTTTATTCACAAGAAGTTCTGGTAGTTGAGTAAGGTCTCTAAGCTTAGCTTAGCAGATAGTGAGTTTTCTCTTGAATTTTTCAAAAGATATCATCTATTTTCTATGCACTGTAGAGCTCTAAATCTTTCAAATGTGAAACTTATTTGGCGTTTCTGTTTTGACCCCCAGTAGTTCATTTCGATGGATGAGTAAGTTGTTGATTGCTCAACCTTAAACAACAATGCTAGTGGCACCCACTAACATTAGGTGGGCCCATTTATGTGAGTGTGTGGAAAGTGTGTCAGCCAGAGTTTTAGCTGAGTGTTTGTACTCATCAGTGATTTGGAGGAACCAAATGTTTACACCGGCGGTGTAAAAAATTTATTCTCTTCTTAATATGTGAGTGTGTTTGGAATGGCTTGTTTTCTTGTATTTTGGAGAATTGTTGTTAATGACAATTGCATTGGAAAATGATGGGTTGTGTATACTGGGGAGCTCAAATCGATGGTTGATGAACTATTTGTGCAAGTAAAGGCTTGGAATTCTCCTTAAAAGTAGTTGGCACAATGGCATTAGCGTATTGGCGCCTTAGTAAGTGCCTGTTGTGAACTTTTACGTACTCCTTCTGTCCCTTTTTAAGTATTTAGCGTCGTAACTTCAACTTATTAGGGAGATATCATTTCATCTTTTACATCAACTTTTACTTCCAATTTCTTTACTTATCCTTTATGGAGATATCATCATTATATTTTTATTCACTAACTTTTCAAAATGAAATTTACTTTTAGGGAGAAAATGAAAAATGTATTTATCCACTAATTTTATAAAATGGACACCTATTAAAGAACAATTCTTAATAAAATGCTAGACTCTAACAAATGAACGGAGGAGGAGGGAATATGATATATATCAGAGATTTGAATTAGTAGCTTTTCTAAGCAGTGACGACGAAGAGGCATCCCTTCCTCGCTAGCTTTCGGATGGGGTTTCTTTTTTATCTTTTCAATTGCCTTAAGAAAATTGATTTTCGCGTTTCACCTTTTATTGATGGCGCTCCATTTTTAACATGAAGTTAATAAGGGAGTTGAGCAGCCAAAAATGACTAATAGAATCTGGTGCACAGAGTTGGATTCCCATGGGCGCAAGCTAGGGGCATTACTATCTAAATGATCATGTTTGGCGAGTGGGAGTGTTTGGGGATTCTAAGCAACCCAGGCTCCTTTCAGCCCAAATGTAGTAAATCGAAAGGGTGAGAGACAACTTCTTTCTTTGCTAGAGTAGCTAAGCTTTTTTTTTCCTCTCATAACTTCATGTTAAAAATGGAGCGCCATCAATAAAAGGTGAAACGTGAAAATCAAAATCCTTGTCTTAAATGCTGGAGTAAAAATGTCTCCAAAGGAGGCATCTATGTTTGGTTTTTTTTTTTTTTTTTCCCCTCTTTTCTCAATGTAGATTGTGTATATATGTGTAGGTGAGCTACTGAGAGAGAGAGAGAGAGAGAGAGGGGCTTGTCCCAGTGTGATCAAGGTCTTTCTTATCTTTTTCTTTGATCTTAGCCAAACAAAAAGAAAAGTAGCTCTCTTTTTGGGTAATTAAAAAAGTTACTCTTATCTTCCTACGGTAATAAATTATACGTACACATTTCCCATTTTCCTGAATATAGTCCAACAAGTTTTACTATAACTAGACCTCGGTGGGAAACATGGTCTAGTGGATTTTGTCAAGAACTCAGTAAGCAATATTTCGGAATTTAAAAAGGTCACTTTTAAAATCCCAAGAGTCAAGAGACGTTCAGTTTTTGCTATCTGAACCTCACGAGTGATGTTGGCTCTCTCAAATAAAACCCCTCATTCATGCGATGCGTATTTGACTATTGCCTCGGAATGTTTGACATATACTTACAGCTCGTTTGGATCAGCCGATTTCGAGAGAAAAGAAAGGGGACGGAGGGAGAAGTGATTCTCTCCCTCGTTTGGAAAGCCCAGAAGGCAAGAGAGGGTGAGAGAAGGAGGGAGACGGAAACCCACTCACACTCCAATTCCATTTCTCGCCAAAAGTGGTGTGATTCCATGCGAAAGGGAGAGAGTGAGGCGATTGAGGCGCATGGGTGAGAGTAGATCTCACTCTCGCAACTTTTGGCAACACGTGTGGTCCACCCTCTCGTTGGATCGTCGTCGTACTTGCACCGTTGTTTTTGTCTCGTCAAGGAGGGATTCGGAGACCCTAACAAGCAGGATGGGTGGGTGAGAAACCACAACTTTTTCTTCTCTTTTCTCACTAATAAGAGCATTTCCATTGCAATAATCAAATTGATATGGATAAGCAAACTTAACAACAATGCTAAAAAAATACCTCACATTGTAATAAGTAAAGTTATAAGTCATTTAGCAAATAATCAAATTCCACTCATTCCATAACCAAACTTAGCAACTTTTATCAATAACCAAACCCAATAACCAAATTCAAAACTCAATAACTAAAAAATACCCCACATTAGAATCGTCTCATCGAGACGAATAATTTTGTGTGGTCAGGTGCGTGATTGGAACTCGTTTGCAATTGGACATTGGTGCATTGCGTACTGTAAGGTTTTTTTTTTTATAGGGATGCAAAAATAACCAATGTAGAGATAAAGGTTGTTAAGTTTGATTATGAACTAAATGGATAATCAAATGCTGACGTGGCACATTTTGGTTATTGATTTTGATTATTCCCATTGCGGATGCTCTAAGGGAGACCACTCCCCTCTCTTTTCTTTTCTCACCTCCATTGCCAAAGGGGCTGTTAGGGACTTTCTTACCGGCTGGCTGCCATGCTCCTCTCGCTCTCCTTCCCCTCTCCTTAACAGTTTTTCTTTGATCCAGTCCCCTGTTTAATTTTGGGCACTTCTGGGTCCCACATGAGTCCACGAAAATGATAAAAATTGTTCATTTTGTAGAGCTCGAGAATGTCATCGACTTTAACAATTAGCTTAAGCAAACATGAAAAAAATGGGCAATTTTAGTTTCAAATTATTTTGTCATTTCATTTTCCTTGTACAAATTTATTTTGTTTATGTATTTATTGATGTTCGATCAAACTATTTTTTTTACGTGGATTACATACTTAACAAACTTTACAAAATGAACGATTTCGATCACTGTTATGAGTCTAGTAGAGGCTACAAAATGACGAGCTCTGCAAAATAACAGACGTGAAAATCCAACTTTATCAATAAATTTGACTCAAGGTTGATCAAACTTCGTGCGATAAAAATTGACAAAGTTAGCTTTGCTATTAAATTTGGCAATAAGTTCGATTTTCCGAATCTTGCCGCATCACCAAAAATCAAACTCTCAAGGTTTTTTTTTTTTTTGTTTTGTTGAAATCAAACACCAATTCTAGCTCCCAAACTGGAAAGAAAAAAAAATTAATACTAACAAACCGTCTTCATAATCAGACCATTTTTGTGAAACGGCAAAGATAAGGTTCATTAATACTTAACACAAAATACAGAGCTAATAGGTTCATAGATACACCGTTCATAATCAGACCATTATCATTAGACCATCGTCATTGGACCATGAATATGAATCTTTTATTAATTAAGATTAAGATAATAATGTAATGCCCCTAATTTTTGAAACGTTAAATAAACATTTTTATTGAAAACCTAAATAGAGTATGTCTCATTATTACATCATAATTCTCACAAGAGTACATTTATTCAACAAAGGGAGAGAAACTAGAATTTCTATCTACTGCTCCACCTGCTTCTCCATCCTAGCCAACTCTTCGGCTCCGAAAGCCTCTAAGGTGTAGAGCTCACCATGCTCATCTACAAAGTCTAACACATTATACCGGCGTTACCCCCAGTATAATATGTGAGGGTTACAATAGTAACACCGTGAGCTACAAAAGCTCAGTAAACAATCTCATACCCGCTAACTCATAATTTCTAATAACAAAACATAGTAGCAACATACTATAGCAGATAAATATTCCGCGATAACATGTCAATAATACATGTGCATTCAACAACTTCCAATTCAGAGATTAACAATAACACATGCACATTTACTATTCAACTATCGTCAGTGTCCGTGTACAGGGATGGAACCAGGATTTTACCTTAGCAGTGGTGAAATGTATACTAAAAAAATCTAGTGATGGCGAGACTATATAAGTTGGGCATAATTTTTTTTTTAACATATAATAATTGCATTTTTTAAAATTCTTGTCGTGACGGTTGCCGCCACTAGACCCCCCCTGATCTCATCCTTGTCCATGTAATTAGAGTTTCTCCTATGCAATATTTTCGTAGACCGTGTCACCATTTTTTTTCTAACGATTTCACTTTTCATTTTCCAAATCAACATTTCCAAAATCATTTACACACCCAACCTCGGTTCCGCTGCCTTGGGTTTCCGAGTATCCTTACAATGGTTCTGCTGTTCCGGGCTCCCATTGGCATACAATCACATTGGTTCCTCTCCGCAGATAACCAAGTCATACCACCAATGAGACTACCAAGTCCGGCCCCATTGGCAACCCACACACATAATGGGCTACCAAGTCCGGCCTCATTGCGGTTGCAAAAAAGTTTCCTTTCTTGAAAAACACATCTTTTCATTACTAGTACCTTACATTTCATGTTTCTAGACTTTCTCAATTTTCGTGTCTCATTTTCATGCAAAGACTCCACAGTTGGACTTTCCACATAGGAACACTATATACGGTATCTCGTAAACATGTATCATTGATCGTAATCTTGAAACTAAATTAGAATAATTAAAACAACAAGATCATCCAACTCTATGATGTTTTTCATGCTTAAGTCATCTACTAGTCTATAAATTCAACAAGATATGCCCATAACTCAACATCAAGATAAGTAAATTAAGAAATAAAGACATGTATACATGCTCATAACCCCTTTCAAATAAAATCTAAGTAACCATGCTACCAATCAAACTATTATTTTTTATATTTCAAAAATTCGTTCTTTCTTCCTTTTTGGGAAGTTCAAAACCACATATAGTTTTCGGAATAAAAGTCGAGATATTCAACATGATTATATTTTATTTCAAAATTTTAGTAAAACAAGTTTGCTAGCTATTTTTAGTACTTTAACTTAACATGCAACACAAAAAAAAAATATAACTAAAATTTTTACTAGAGAAAGTGAGTAGAAATATTCTACAGTTCTTCTTGGCGGTAAATACGTTGGCTTTCAAAAGGTGAATGTGGATATCGAACGAAGTGACCTCTTATTGTAAGCTTACAGTAGCCTCGAAAGAGAAAAGAAAATACTTTTTTTTTTCTTTCGAAACTAAATCTTGACTAAACTACTAAATATTTTGGATCAAGAGGATGGTCGGGTGGTGGTGTAGTGGCGGCTTAGGTTGATGATTTGATTGCTTCAAAAAACTCAAGAACAACAGGAACACAAAGCAAGAATGCAATAGTGGGAGAGTGAATTGGTGTGGGAAAAAAAATGTATGAAGGGTCCTATTTATAGGAGAGCATGAAGGCCTCCTCCTTTCCCTAAAATAGTTGAATCTCTCTCTCTCTCCCATGCTTTCATGTTTTTTCCTTGTTTTGTCAACTTGATTGATTGGGTGGTGAAGTGTGAGGTCAACCATTTGTGCAAGTAATAGGCTAAAAAGGGGTTAGGCTCTGTTTGGAACATATGGAAAAGAAAGGAAAGGAAAAGAAAAAGGGAGGAAAATGAGAGAAAAATAGAAGGAAAAAATTACTATTTACTTAACTTTGGGTTAGGTGTGTAATTAACTTGCACTAGGAAAGTGCAGGCCATCATTCCCCTCTCCCACGCCATCTCTCCCCCTCCCCCGTTCTCGGCTCTCTCTCTCTCTCTACATGTATGTATATAACATCTAGTCTAGAAGGAAACAAGGTGCAAGGCATGGATGGGAGTTGACTAGACCAAATTTAGGAAAGTTCACATGGAACTTATCTAATTATTGATGTACTTTTGGAAGGAAATAGAAGTTGGTCTTTGAGAAGTCAAGTGATGTATCAAGTTGCTTGTTTTACATATCAACAAATGGTACTAGCTAGTAATTGGTTACCAAACATCCCTTCTCTCTCTCCATTTGGCCGAACATTACCCCTCTCCTTTCTTCTTTCTTTTTTTTGGCAGGTGCTAGTCTAACCCTAGGCTTGCATGCATGTAAATCTAGTAAGAAAAATGATGATGATGAGAGATATGACAAAATCTTAAAAAGACTACACTTTGAAGTGAAATGATTATATATACTAGTCATATATTTAGTTAGGGCTTAACTAGACATAATTAGATTTGAAATGATCATTGGATTATCGAACTAGTTGGTTGGAGTTTAACTAGACTTGCCAAGTAAAATTTCTAGTCAAGAAATGTAATTTTATAAATGAATTTTTTTGTCACCAAGTAAATATACAAGTGTATATATATAAGCCCACTTGTTTTTAGAAAATGGCTAGATAGCCCGATGCGTAGTAATTCAAGTTTTATGAAGAATGAAATTAATTATGACAAACTATTAGAAAGTAAAGCGAACTTATAAAGCAATCCAAGAATTAATTAAAGAAATTCAAATATTTAACGAAATTTTTATTTACTAAAAATCGGAGTCATTACAAATAAGTTAGGAGGTTGAGTAAGGATATTTGTTGAGTGGTTCTATAACATTCCGAAAATTTTAAATACAAATGAAAATATTTTATTATATATAATCCATTTGCTTAATTATTCAAAGTAATGTGTGATTAGTTGATAATTTAAAGAAGAAATTAATTAGCCATCCTATTTGCCCTACTTATTTAGCTGCACATCCTACTAGGTTTAAATATTAAAGTCGACATCCTGAAATTTAAATAATACCTAAAATACCCTTAATCATGACAAATACAAAAATCATGACAAAATCATGAAAAATACAGAAATTATGACAAAGTCATCCGAAATCATGACAACCTTAAACTAACATTTTAAATTAGTCTACATCCTGAATTTCTTCACCTATATAGTAAAGAATTTTAGGACTTTGAACTAACTTTTTAAGTTAGTTCTACATCCCAAATTTCTTCACGTATATAGTGAAGAATTTCAGGACCTTAAACTAACTTAAACTACATCCCGAATTTCTTCACCTATATAGTGAAGAATTTCAAGACTTTAAACTAACTTTTTAAGTTAGTTCTATATCCCGAATTTCTTCACCTATTTCTTCACCTATATAGTGAAGAATTTCAAGACTTTAAACTAACTTTTAAGTTAGTTCTATATCCCGAATTTCTTCACCTATATAGTGAAGAATTTCAGGACCTTAAACTAACTTAAACTACATCCCGAATTTCTTCACCTATATAGTGAAGAATTTCAGGACCTAACTAACTTTATAAGTTAGTTCTACATCCCGAATTTATGCACCTATATAGTGAAGAATTTTAGGACCTTAAACTAACTTTTTATGTTAGTTCTACATCCCGAATTTCTTCACCTATATAGTGAAGAATTTTAGGACTTTAAACTAACTTTTTAAGTAAGTTCTATATCCCAAATTTCTTTACCTATATAGTGAAGAATTTCAGGACTTTAAACTAACTTTGTAAGTTCTACATCCCGAATTTCTTCACCTATATAGTGAAGAATTTAAGGACATTAAACTAACTTAAACTACATCCCGAATTTCTTCACCTATATAGTGAAGAATTCCAGGACCTAACTAACTTTTTAAGTTAGTTCTACATCCCGAATTTCTGCACCTATATAGTGAAGAATTTTAGGACCTTAAACTAACTTTTTAAGTTAGTTCTACATCCCGAATTTCTTCACCTATATAGTGAAGAATTTTAGGATCTTAAACTAACTTTTTAAGTTAGTTCTACATCCCGAATTTCTTCACCTATACAGTGAAGAATTTTAGGACCTTAAACTTACTTAAAAAATTAGTTTTACATCCTGGATGATTTTATCATGATTGCCACTGCGCAGACCAAATTAAATAAGGAATATTGACTTTGTCATGTTGTTGCGCAGACCAAATTAAATAAGGAATATTGACTTTGTCAAACATGACAAAGTCGACAAAAGTCAATATTCCTTATTTAATTTGGTCCGTGCAGCGGCAATCAGTAAAATATAAAAAAATTATTAAGGGTAATATAGGTATTATTTAAATTTCAGGATGGCAACATAAGTTTTTAAACCCTCCAGGACTAGAACATAAGTATATACAAGGAGAGGACCCCTAATTAAGTCCCCCTAATTTAAAGGGTAAATTACGAATACCACCTTTGAGGTTTTGGTCAAACACAATCTCCTCCCTTGGTTCTAGAAATTACAAATTCCACCTTGTCAGATTCTCGAAGGACAAACCACACCCAAGTCACTACTGTCGTTCTACCTCCAACCATCAACTCACGTCGTCTCACTGCTATACTTCTCTGATCTTCCCAACCATGCTAACCACATCTAACTATTTTTCTGTAAAACACTTTGACAACCCCCTCTTCAGAATCAACAACCACTGTGACACATGATCACTATAAATTCAACTACATAAGTTGTTAATTAAAAGAAACATAAGTACTTTGTAATTGGTTTTTAGTAATATAAATTGCATTCTTTGTTCTAGAAAATGTAGCAAGCCTTGGCCTTGGGGAAGGTAGCCAGGGCTGATAGGAAACCCAACAAATTTTGTATATCTTTTTGTAACAACTCGTAATTTTTTACAATAATAATAGTATTTTAAAAGCTTTATTCTTAATAATAAAATTCTCTTTATTATTAAATATATACAATTATAATTAATTTATCCTAATTACCTTGTTTTTATTTTATTTCTTTCGTTACAAATTACGTGCATGCATAATTCCGAAATTCCTTCCATCTCTCCCTCTCCTACTCGGTCTCTACTTCCTCCCTAACCCTATTTTCCGTCCATCTTAGGCCCTAGAGTTTGAATCCTTTTCAAACTCAATTTTATCAACTTCTTTAAAAAATTTCCTATATATATACCTCATTAATCCGACCCTAGGGCATACCACAAAATTCCCCACGCCCCACCAGTCCAGAGAGAGAGAGAAATCGGAGAAAAATCGAACTCCAATCCATGGAGTTCTAGAGAGAGAAAGAAAGAGAGAGAAAAGTGGGTTTGCATTCCAAAGCCAACCGAAACCCGAATTGATCATTCCAAACACTTCCCTCAACCCCAAGCACCCCCAAGCATCGTTCAATTCGAGCCCAAGGTCCCCTGATCGCCAAAACCGTAGTCATCTTCCCAAAAATTCAAGTTTCGGTTTTAAATCAATTCGATCTGAACCAAGGTATTATAATCCCTTCCAAACACTCCTCTAAGTATATTAAGTGTTTTTATGCTTAACCCAATAGCCCTAATGGTCCCATGCATCAAAAACCGTAGAGAAAAACAAAAAAATCGTTTTCTGCATTCAACCTTGCGGCCGCAAGGTTCGGGCCACAAGAACCAGGCCTGACCTTGCGGTGAAGGCTCCAGCCGCAACCTTTGACCGGTCAGACCTTGCGGTTTGACCTGTTTTATTTCGAATGGACTTTTCGACCTCCCAAACACTATTTTTGACCCCCGAACTATTTTTCATAGACTTTTCACATCTCAAAGATCATAATTTGTTAAGGTCATATTTTTTTTTATTTAATTATCTATTTATTAAATTATTTATTAGTTATCTATCAACGTTTACAAACGAAAAATCCTTGTGACCTTCCAAACAACGTTTTAACATCCAAACTAATTTTTTTCTAGACTTCTGGCATCTCAAAGATGATATCTTGTTAAAATAATATTTTTTTATTTAATTTACTATTTATTGTTATTTCTATAGCGTTTTCAATCAAAAATTCTTTACAACCTTATAAACCTTATTATAAATGCCCAAATAATTTTATTTAGACTCTCTACATTCTGAAGATGAAATTTTGTTAACCGCAACATATTTTAAATTGTAAATTATTTATTATCTATTTACTTCACTTTTGGTCACTTTATTTAACGTTTCTATTTAAATAAATCCCGTGACCCTCCAAACCCAACTTTCAACACTCAACTGGTTGCATAAGACCTTTAGGACTCTTATTAAGGTCATGATAAATATTCTAATATTTTTATCTAATTAATGTATTTAATTAGTTTTTAATTAATCTATTATCTTAGAATTAATTAATAAGAACCCAGAAAATTTTCCTTTTAATCCCTTTTAAAACTCTTACTTTATTATTGACATTGTGACCATACAAGATTAAGGGCAACAGCCCATTCATAATAAGTTGCGTGATTTTATTGTTTATTACTCCCTTCGTCCCTTATTTATAGTCCGGTATTCCATTTTGGGCTGTCCCTTAATAAGTGTCCATTTTGTAAAGTTAGTGGGTAAAAATTGGTGAATTGTCTATTTTGTCCCTAAAAGTAGATTCCATTTTAAAAAGTAAGTGAGTAAAAGTGTAATGATAATGGGTAAGTAGGGAAAGTGGAGGAAAAAGTTGATGTGAAAGGTATAATGATGATGTCTTTTTAATAAGTTGGAATTACGAAGTAGGACACTTAAAAAGGGACGGAGGGAGTAATTGTTTTTAATTATTATTGATTGGTTGTATATTGTATCGATACTTGATTTGAATGTTAGATTGGACCCTAGAGATATGGGATGGTATTGCGAAATAGAATTCATCTAGACGATGCTAGATAATGGACAAACTGGAAAGTTTTTATTTTTAGATTGCATGCAGGCGGATTTTAGTGATTGTGATGAGATTTGTGATGAAAATAAAACTGGCGGGTGTCCAGTGATAAATACACCAGTGATAAAATTGTGTGATGAAAATAAAACTGGCGGGTGTCCAGTGATAAATTGATGAAAATAAAACTGGCGGGTGTCCAGTGATAAATTGATAGACTGGCGGGTGTCCAGTGATGATTGTGAAGTGATTTGTGAGGTGGTATATAAGATAGGCGAACCCTAGTTGTGATTCAGGCATGATAAGCTTTCCTCTTGTTGTAGTTATTGGGATGCATACTCGGTACATAACTTAGGTGTATCTGCGACAGCAAAGGGAAGTGATCTCATGGGGCCGAGCATGGCTAGCGGTTGGGGAGGAAAGATCCCGCGAAGGAGATCTTAGATTTCACGTTAAGATAATGGATAGTAATAAACTGGTTTATATGGAACAAACTCTGTTTTACTTCTTCATACTATATTTATCCTGCTGCTTGCTATCTGTAAAGTAAGAGGGGTAGTTGGGTTGGATTATACTACGGGGTGAACTCTTTCACTCAGGTACGGATTGCCTGGCTTCCGTGCCAGATTTTGTAGAAAATCAGGAAGAGACACAGAATCCTGAAGGTGAGCAATTCTATGCAGAGGAGAATCCAGAGGTGGGAATCGAGCCAGAATATGCTTGGGATCCGTATCAAACCTAGAAGACGGCTCGATTATTTTGTTTAGTTTAATACTACAAAGATTAATTTTAGTACTTTTACTATGGATTGTAATAGATGAATCTTTAGGATGAATTATCCGTTTTGGATTTTGAATTTAATTTAAAGAATTTTCAAAAAAAATAATATTTAATGCCTTCGATTTTATTTCCGAAAATCGGGGCGTTACACTTTTAATAAAGTTTACATATATTAACTTTTTATTTACTTATGATAGAAATAAGAAAGACCGCTAATTTTGCCACTTCCTTTTTTTTTTTATTTAACGACACTCCCTTTAAATGGGTGATAGAAACTAAATTTGGCCTTCAATTCAAATTTTTTTACCTTGTTTCTTGAAATTATCTGTACATATTTTCATAAAATAGGTTTAAGTATAATAACATGGATATTTTATTTACTAAAGGAAATAAACATGAAACGAAATAATACATGTAGTGGCCCCAAAAATAGGGCTCAGCCCATCCCCGAGTCAGGGACCACCGAGCGCATTCGCTTCAGCCCGTTTAGGTCACCGCAGGTGCAGCTCCGTCCAATGTACTCATGGCTCGGAGTCCCATCGTCATATCACTCGATTGCTCCAATTTGGATCGAGCTCTTGATGCCCGAGCAATTTGGAAGTGAAGTCCTGTCCTCGTGTACCTGAGCCACTCGGCCATGTATGTCATCGTGACGTAGGCCAAGACAGTTATAGCACGTGGATCATCATTACGGCCAACTCAAGCCATGTGCTCCGTAACTGCCTTATTCGGTATGTCATATGTGACGTCACCCGAGGCGGTTACCCGAGCATATCCTCTACGCGCTTATTTGGTCGCCAATAAGGTGAAGTCTATAAAAGGAAAGAGAAGATAACCTAATAAGGTACGCCGTTTTCACTCTAAACCTGGACTTACCTTATTTTTCCTCGGAAGGTCATTGAGCTGCCATCAACCTGGTGACTTGTTGCATGTCAGGCGAGGCAAGCTGTGTTGTTCAGAAGGAGCCAGAAACCAAACCAAACTTGCTGATCCTCAAACCAAACCCCAGAATACATAACAATAGGGGTTTATTATTGTCGGTATAAAAAAAAAAAAAATTAATGTTTGACATTTCGGCTCCTCAGTGCATTTTGATTGGAGTCCACAAGAATGAGAGAGAGGCTTTTAGGCTTGCAAAGCATGAGAGGGTCTTCCGCTTTTGACATCAGTTCAGTTCTGTAAAAAGAAATTGCCCTTCCTTTTACCTCACCCTACACTAGTCCTGGATTTGGCCCGGAAAAGGAAAAAGGTTAAAGGACGGGAAGCACAGAACATACCTTATTTCAGATGAATCATTTGCAAAGGAGAATATATAATCTTTCACAACCAAAAAGTAAAGTAGGCAGAAAAAAGGTTGTCCGGTGCTTCTATTTGCGGATTGAAAGGCGGAGACTGTTTATTTCTCATATCCGCTTAAGGAAAGTTAAATATTTCAAATCTTGTTGCCAATGAAAATTTGTCTGATCGTTAAATTAAAGGTTCTAAAATTAATCGAGATGTGCTAGTCAATCCGATCATCCGGTCACAGAAAAACGAAACCGGCCGGTCATATAGTAGGCCTCTCAATAATTAGTCGTATATAGACTCTGAATAAATCGAGGATGTCTACGTCTAGCCAATATTTTAAGTAGGGCATGGCATGTCTTCCAAAGATTATAATCAATTATTGTGTAAACGCACACACAAACACTTTAATTGATGGTGAACAGATTTCTTATTATATTGAAAATCATCAAACCGTGATGGCCCCGTTCTAGAAACTTTCTTAAAAAATAAGCAGTTTATTTCACATTTTCAAACTCAAAAATAAAGTAAATGAAAAATAATTTTTTAATTTTTTTTTGCATCGTATAAAAAGATCTCATCGAGATCTTCTAAACAAGATCCATATTGCATATTTTTAAATTTCCATAAATTTATAATTTATGAGCTTGAAATTGACTTATTAAAAAATAAGAATTTATTTTTTGTTCCGGAATGGAGCCTGAAATGAGCCTCCAGTAATACTTCTCTCACTAGTTAATTCCCATGACACTAGACGATTATAATATGCAATCGGATTGATTATCCTGACTTTGAACTCATCTGTGCTTAACAAAATAAAAAGCAAATACAATAAATGGTTAACAAATGCTTTCGATTAGTATCATATAACGCCCAATCAACCTAAGATTTATTTCGCGTGGTTGGTGGATGTGCTCTCCACATAATTGCTCAAGGTTCGACTCTTCGGGGCTGGTCGGAAGAAAGTAATTTTTTTTTTTTATCAATTCTCTATTCTTGGCGTTGATGAGATTAGTTAAGATGCGTGTAAACTAGCTCTCACATCCGTAACGACCATATAAAAACAAAAATAAACGCCCAATCAAAATAACCAAAACTACTTGTACAAAGTATCATTAGAACTCTGCTACACACACAGATAATCTGTGCACATATTTCATTGTGGGACCCACCACGGGTCCCACATAAATAATCCAAACCGTTCATTAAATGTAAAATATTTTTTCGAGGACTTCTGCGAAAAATAAGCTCAATCTAATACTTATAGATGCTCAATCCAATCGTCTAACTTTTCATTATACTGAAATCTAAATGAAAAATTAGACGATCAGATCGAGTATCTATAGATATTGGATTACAGGTCTTGCTAGTGCAACTAAAAAGCTTGGATACTCATGAAATTTTTTTTTTTTTTTTTGACGGTACAAGATGTCCAGGCGAGCTCAAACAAACCTCAATTAATCCCCTCCCCTATCTGTACACATAAAACCTTCTTTACAAAGATAGAGAATGAGGAGAATCAATCAGAGTTGAAATAAGAGGCCCATCCATTTACGCTTTTCCAATGTGAACTCCATCCAATAATCAGCTTCACAAATAATAAAGCCAGTTGGTCCTCATATCACCACCACAATCACTAGGTTCAAATTCCCAATGAAGTACTAAAGTATTACCACTGTCCTTGTTATTAAGAGAAAAGCTAGCGGATCAAAAAAAAGAGAAAAGCTATACTACATAGTGCATAGTACATACATATACACATTGACCTCATGAAACTTAAAAAAAACACAAACATAATTCCACCCAATCATCAACAAAAAAGAAAATTATAATTGAAAGAAGAAACAGAGGTAAATGAGAGAGAGAGAGAGAGAGTGAGTATGTGTGTGTGGTGGGTCTCTCTCACTGGCGCCACACCATCTCAGCAGTGCATCCCACTATGGTTTCCATGAGTGAGTGGCACTGAGTCGACCCAACTCGGTGTGATTGAGTTGACTCAGAGTTCACTGAGTTTCCAAGCAGAAGTGGCAATGAGTGGGCGAGTGTGCCAGCCCAGCGTCAAACAACCGCCGCTCTCCTCCACTTTGTACCCATCCCCGCCGTTGAACAGCGCCAACAACATGCTCGCCTGCGTGAAAGCGATCGAGCCCAAACGAACCGGTTCAAATCCCGCCGACCCGAGCCGCGATCCCCACTGAGCCAACGTCTCGTGCCGCTCGACCCGGTCCACCCCTTCACACGCCACCACGTTGCAAATCTGCCGCCCCAAGTAAATCTCCGACATCACCTTATCCTGATTCGATCCCCCACCACCCTCCAACGAATCGAACAGGGTGGAGTAAAAATGCAACGACTCCGTGAACCGGTCCAAGAAAACGGGACCATTGTGGTTCGCTTCTTGCTCCACCACTGTCAAGATCTTTGGTTTCATCTCCTTCACCACCCTCAAAACGTTCTCCACCGCCCCCGGCCGAGCCAGCAACTGATGCAACTCGAAAACCGAATTCACCGCCACCGCTTCTTCCCCTTGTCTTAAATCAAGCATCGACGCGTCCAAATCGGCCAAACTATTCGCCACGAATCCCCTGAATTCGAACTCGACGTGCACAGTCTCGGCCAACTGAGCCAATTTCCAGCCCACTTCCTGTAGGTGGTCGGCGTTATCATGTGCCGGCGGCCCAATCCCGGTTAAGCGAAAAGAAGGCGGGCCGCCGGGTCGTAACGCCAAGGCTTGCATTAAGGCCGGCCATTGCATCCCCTGTTTCATACTGAAATCGATTACGTGGACTCGTTTTTCAGACGCGAATGCTTCGAGGATGGCTTGATTAGCAGTGAAGTGAGCGAATTTGAGGTAAGGGCAGGTCTCGTAGAAATGGGATTGGAGGAGGTCGGAGAAGGCGGAGCCGAGGGAGTAACTCGGAGGAGGAGGGTAAAGTCCGTAGATTCGACGGGAGAGGCCTTCAGCGAAGTAGGTGGCGACTTTCCTCATGGCCCCGCCAGATTGGGCGACGGCGAAGTACCCGATTTGCTTCACTAAAACCTCAGCGAGATTGAGGTTTTCCAGTTGGATGGCCTCCGCGCAGGCCATGAGGGTGTGGACGAGTCGGATCCCGTACTCTTGTGACGAGTCGTCGACTAGAATCACCGGTCGAGTTGACTCGGTCCTAATCGAAGACGTCGACGCGGTGGTTGAAGCGGGTTTGTGCCGTTTATAGTTCTGGTGTTGAATTTGGTGGGAGACGACGGCTTCACCTGGGATTGCTTTCAGATCGGAGGAATTACGAGATGATGAAATCTCGAATCGGTCGAAATTGGGAGTGATAATAGGGTTGTTGAGCTCGGTAACGAGGGATTGGAGCCAGGAGGACAGATCGGAGGGGTTGTAGTGAACTGAGTCAGAAGAATCGAGGTGATGAGTTAACCCGGTCCCTTCTTCCTGAGCCAGATGACCCATCATCATCACTTGCTCGAGTTGCTCCAGCTTCTGAGCAACTTGGGCCATGTCGGAGGCCTTCACCTTGTAACCCAACACGGCCAGGAGCTCGTCGTCTCCGGCGTCTTGTTCGGTTCCCTCCCACATCTTAATCTTGCCTTTCCCACTTGCCGCCCCATCGCTGGATGAAGTACTCCCGCCGCCGCAGAAATGTGAATGGTCGTTGTGGTAGTGGCGCTTCATTTTCTCCAGGCCGTACCAATTCTTAGGGTTAATTTGGGGGTGCAACGGAAGCAGAGGGTTCGCAGACCGAAGGAGAGTCTCAATGAGATTGGGTGAATTGTGCTAGGTTTTTTCACTAGTCTCAAGAGTTTTGGATGCAGCCAACAAGAGAGAGAGAGAGAGAGAGAGAGAGAGAGAACGTTGAACACTTATTTTTGAACCCTCTCAGGGTTCCGGAACGCATAAAAGTTTTGAGGTTAAATTCTACACGGCCCCTCCGTGTAGAATGAGATGAGCGGCAAATGGATTTATAACTGACTCGTCAACCTAATCCCCATTTAAAACTTAAAACTGTAGTTCCTTCCTCATGCTCACTCCCTTTTAGGATTCTGTAGAGCAAAAACTTAATTATGAGAGTTCTACAAATAAAAATTAATTATGACTCTTTAGGATAAAATGATTAAAAAAATAAGATATTCGCAACTGTTTAAAAAGATAAAAAATTTGGAATACTTAATTTTTTTCCTCGCAGCGGTTTAATCATGGTGAAAAAAATTAAATGTTTCAATTTTCAATCAGTTTGAACTGATACGAAGTTTTTATTTTATTTTTATCATTTTATCTTAAAGGGTCATAATTAAATTTTATCTTTACGGTTCTCATAATTAAATTTCTGCTCTATAGGGCCCTTAATAAAGAGTAGATACTTACTTATAAGAGCCTGAAGACAAAAATTAATTATGATCCTTTAGGACAAAATGATCAAAAAAATAAGATCTTCGTACTGGTTCAAACGGATTAAAAATTTGAACACTTAATTGTTTTGAGACTGCTTATTTACTATTAAAAAAATATGTTGAAAAAATTAAATACTCCAATTTTCAATCCATTTGAACCGGTGTCTAATTTTCTTTTTTTCAATCCTTTTATCCTAAAGATCATAATTTATTTTTGTCTCTAGTGTCTCATAATAAGTATCTATTCTTCATTTAGGACCCTGTAGGGTAGATACTGAATTATGAGAGATTAGAGACAAAATTTAATCATGACCTCTTTCGGATAAAATAATCAAAAAAAATAAGATTTTCGCAGTGATTTATACAGATTGAAAATTGGAACACTTAATTTTTTTAGACTAATATGGTGAAAAAAATAAATGTTCCAATTTTCAATCCGTTTAAACCGTTGTGAAGTTTTTATTTTTTTAATTATTTTATTCTAAATAATCATAATTAATTTTTATTTCTAAAACTTTCATTATCACATTTCAGTTCCATAGGATCTTAAAAAGGAGAGAGCATGAGCAAGTAACAGCTGTTTTAAATTTTAAATGGGCATTAGGTTGACGTGTTAGTTGTAAATCCATTTGCCGCTCATTTCATTCTACACGGAGGGGCCGTGTAGAATTTAACCTCAAAAGTTTTTATTTTTTTGATGGTAAGGCATGTTCCACAAAATGGTGGATAAGTAATTATTTTTTAAGAAAGTTATTTCAAGCTCAAAAATTATGTACTTATTGTGTAAATAATTTTTTTACCAATATAGATCTTATTTGATAGATCTCATTGAGATCTTTAATACGGTGTAAAAAATTGAAAAATTATTTTTCATTTACATTATTTTTTAGTTTGAAAATATAAAATAAGCTGCTTATTTGGGCATTGTGGAACAACCCTTCTTTTTTTTTTTTTGAGAAGTTCAAAAATAAGTACTATTTTTTAAGAAGGTTTCTGGAACGGGACCTCAAAATCTCACACGAGAGAAACTTATTCACAGTGGATTCGTAAATAAGTTTTCTGCGGATTCGTGTAATCGCAGCCATCCGTTTTCACAATCTTGGTTGAGATTTCTTTTCAATTAATTTTTATAAGATAAAATTATTTTTCAACCCAGACAATCCAAAAAACACTTTGCACGCATGCAATTGGGCTCCGTAAACCCATTTCACGGTATCTTCCGTAAAAAATACTTCTCTATACTCAATTATATTGGTTTAGCTTTTGTAATAGGGGTAGTAATATTTAAAAGAGTTTTTTTTTTGGAAACATCCCTCAAACTATCCACCATGTTTTTACTTAGGCCCCGTTCTAGAAACCTTCTTACAAAATAAGCAGTTTATTTTACATTTTCAAACTCAAAAATAATGTAAATGAAAAATAAATTTTCAAATTTTTTTGCATTATTTAGATCTTTTAAATAAGATCCGTATTGCATATTTTTAGATTTCAACAAGCCCAAAATTTTTTAGCTTGAAATTGCTTTCTTAAAAAATAAGGGCTTTTTTTTTGAGTTGCGGAACGAGCTCTTAGTCCTCAAACTATCAAAATGGTTTACTTTAGTCCTCCTACTATTGGCTTGCATTCTATGTTGTCCTTCTTGCCAACTTCTGTTAAGTTTCAAACGGAAAAAAACATGTGGCTAGCACATTCCACATCTCAAAGGGCAGAAATGCCATTCCACACCAATCCACCAATCTGGCACCAAACTCTAATCTGGGTTCCCTCCATTTTGCCTTAAATATATATACATACAATCAAGGAAAATACAGAGTACACCACCAGTGAACTTACCTTCATCCCTTGACCTCTATCCACCCCCTCCCCCCATGCCTTCCTCATCTTTCTCCTCTTCAAGGACTCTAAATGAGTACCCTATTTGCATGAAACAGATTGAAGACAATACAATACACTAAATTGCAGCAGGTTAAATTGCTATTAGATTCAGAAAAAATTCAGTAAGTTCAAATACAGATTCAATGCACAGAATAGACAAAATTGTAGCAGGTCCAACAAATTCTAAACTGCATCTAAACTGGAAAAGGAAAGTGCAGCAATCAAACTTATACCATGCCAAACCAAGCTGATTCAATACAAATTCATTGCATTAAAACTGAAGAACTACAGATTAACTAAAGAGCTGCAGATTGGATATAGATTCAGAGCATTCAAGACACAAAAGCAGGTCTAGGTCCAACATTCAATACAGATTCATCTATTGCATTTAGTTACAAAAGCACAGAATTACGTAACTGCCATTAGTTACCAAAAAACTGACCACATTATGGTTCTGCTATTAGTTACAAAAAAACGTATTCAAATGACTCAGATTTATTGCGCACTGTTGGTAACTTTTTCCCTTCCTCTTCCTTTTCCTCTTGCTCTTGCTCTTGCTCTTCCCCTTCCTCTTGTGTCGGTGTTGTGGACTGGAGTGGGGTTTGTAGATCCACTTGGGAGGGAATCCACAGGGGCTTTACCTGTCCTGGTGTTGTGGCCTTGTGTCCCACATCTTCTATAAGTCATTTTTACCCCAATTTTACCTAGCTTGTATTGGTTCTTTGGTGGTTCATCAGGTTCCCTTCTTCTTGCTTTTTTGGGCCTCCCAGGTTGCCTAGTGAACTCTGCAGGTTCAATTGGAGGCTTACCTAACTTCTCCCACATATCAGAACCATTCATAGGATGCATTATGTGGTTGTAAAAAGCCAGGAAACTATGCTTATGGTACAATGCACTCATATAATCCTCTAGTTGTCCACCTTCTCGAGCTATGACTGTTGCAGCATGCTCACACGAAATTCCAGTAAGGTCCCATCTTCTACAAGAGCAAGTTTGTGCTCATAGATTCACTGTGTACTAACCACCATGTATGGCTTTTGCTTCAAACTCTCGACCCCCACATGGTACTATGATAAAGTCACCATACTTCTTAATCATCTCTATCTTTATATGTATCTTAGGACCCAAGTCATCTACCCATTTAGTTGCAAATTCCCTCTTCTCCTCTAACCTATTCATGAAATATGTTCTAAGTTTTTCCAAAATAGCAAGTATAGGTTTGTCCCTAGCACACAATATGGCCTTGTAGAATGGTTCACAAAGATTGTTAAGTAAAATGTCACACTTGGGGGTGAGAATGAAGTGTGACCTAGACCAATGACAAGGGTTCCTATTTGGGTGAGACAACCAAGTAAATGCCCCTGGGTCTTCTTTCTTTAGTTCTTCCATCAAGAAGTTAAACTTACCCACATAATTTGCCGTAGCTAGATTCCACATCTTATCATGCAAGGCTTGTCCTGGGAATCCAGCATTTTTGAAGTTGTTGTGCAAGTGTCTGACATAATGCCTATGCTCAATTGATGGTAGCAACTCCTTAATTGCATTCTACAATCCCTATGCCAAGCAAAAGAAAGTTTGTTTATTCACTATTTATAACAACTTATAAAAAATGTGTGAAAAAACAAAAGACAATGACTTATTATAATAACGTACCTTCTGCTTATCTGAAATAATAGTCCAAGTTGGCTCATTCACTATTTGTATGTCACGAATCAAATGCTGCATAAATTAAGTCATAATTTGGAAGTTGATTTTTTACATCAAATGAAAGTTAGTAAATAGGCAAGAGATTCAAATTTAACTTACAAAAACCAAGTCCAAGTACTTGTGTTCTCTTGCTCCACAATTGCATATGCCACAGGAAAAATCTAATCATTTGCATCTATACCCACAGCTGTTAGTAGTTGACCAAGATTATGCCCCCCTTTCAAGTGAGTTCCATCCACTCCAACAATTGGTCTACAACCCTCTACAAATCCTTTTTTCAATGCTTCCCAACAAATATAGAACCTTTGGAATATGTTGGTAGCTATTCCATCTTGGTTTGGTTTCACGTGTACATAGATAGAAGTACCAGGATTGGTTCTTTTTATCTTATGGCAGTAATCCCACAATTTAGCATATTGGTCTTCAACTCTACCTTCAATTTTCCTCAATACCTTCTGCCTTGCCATATAACACTGACTTCGTGATATGTTACACATGAAATTTTCCTGAACCTTTTCCACGAGCTCTTTTGTCTTAATGCTAGGACTGATCCTGATATCATCAAAGTAAATCCTAGCCAACCAACTGCTATTCATCAACTTATTATCCCAAATCCTCCCACAATTATGGTTTGGGTTGTAAGCTACAACCTTTAGCGTTTTGTTACTTGTCGCCCTATTAGTCGCAGAAATTTCCCATGTACAATCAACTTTGCCCTCTTCCTCCTTATAAACCTTGCATTTAGCCCTCACCCTTGTGGTCTCATTTTTTAAGAATATAATTTCTCTCCTTTGCAGAATTGAATGCTGCCTAATAGCTCCAGCCAATTGGGCCCTATCTTCTCTCCCTTTCAGTGACCGAAAAACCTGTACTTTATTAGCTCTTTGCTCATCCTCCCATTCAGCTTCATTCAAACTAGAGAAACCATCATCTGAATCTAAAACATCTTCCTTATCCTCATACATCAGATCATCTTCAGAATCTCTCTCATCACCATTAATCATACTATTCTTACTTCCAGCCCATTCTGTGTTCATATCAACATTTTCTTCATACATCCTATCATCTTCATCACTTAAATCATAATCACTGTCATTAAAAATGTCATACTTTGCATCAGACTTTGAGTCACCATCCCCTTGCATCCCATCATCTGCCACATCTCCTAACCTTTCTATGGTATTTCCACTCTCTGGAAAGTTTCCACACTCCCAATCCCAATTAGCAACGTCCACATCTTTCCAAACCACTGGAGATCACAAGGAATATCTCTACTACATTATCCTTAATACGCCTAACCATATCCATTACATGGTTATCAGTTTGCATAATAATGAAACCTCCATCTTGGACTAAACTAGGGACATTGTAGTCGAAGTCTACTACATTAGTTAACCCATATTTTTTTGCAATTTCTTTCAAATCAAGAATTGAGACCCTATCCCTATCCTCATAACACTGTAGTTTATTTGGCCACCAACATAGCATTTTCTACCCCTTTCAACAGAGAAATTTCCCCCATGGTGGACCCTTATTGAAAAGAATTTAGGGTTTATATCTATAATACACTGACAAACAACCACAAAGCAATAAAATATTGTACTAAGGTGAAAAGGAAATATACAAAATGCATGAGGTGGGGGACTAGTAAGACCCGAAGTGGGGGACAACATACTAGAAAAAAAAAATCAGAAAATAGGACCACTTGTGTTATATTATCCGACAATGCATGGGAATGTGAAAAACCCCAACTTTCATGTTTAAAACCTAGCTTCTCTCCTCAATCAGAGCGCGCGTGCGCGCACACACACACACACACATATCATAAGCAAACTAAAATTAAACAAAACTCATCTAAATTTCAAAAACCCTAACTTTATCGCACACCATAACAGAAAACCCAACTGGAATTGCAAACTTACAATTTGGGGAATGCTCGTTTCCTTGCCTCAATCGATCGTCCATTGCACCCCTTAAGCCTTCATCGTCAGAAAATTATGGGTTTGTGTGTGCAAGAATCGTGTGGAGTGATGAGTCGTATAGATGCAGAGAGTATGAGAGAGAGAGTGTGTGATGAGGGTTTTGTGCGTGGAATCAGAGTATATAAGTAAGAGAGAGAGAGAGAGAGAGAGAGAGAGAGAGAGAATGATGGGGGGTTTTGTGCATGGAATGGCATTTTTGCCCTTTCAGTTATGGGGATTAGGGCATGTGCAGCCCACGTGAGCTTTTTTCCGTTTGGAACTTAACAAAAGTTGGCACAAAGGACAACATAGAATGCAAGCCAATAGTTGGAGGACTAAGTAAACCATTTTGATAGTTTGAGGACTAAGTGAAAACATGGTGGATAGTGTGAGGGATGTTTCCAAAAAAACCTCTATTTTAAAAATACCCTGCTATGGGTACATCACTTTTGCGTACAATACTTGTATACCATCTTGTGTGAGACCATTTCGAGGTCCTATACAAATGATCTGAGTTATTCAATTTGTTCATATTTTTTTTGAAGGACCCTCGTAAAAAATCAATTTAGTTGGATATCAGTAAGTGTTTAATCCATACGTTCTTTTTTTGGTCTCTAATCGTACAGACCAAAAAAATAATGTATGGATCAAACACTTACCAATATCTGATGGAACTGATTGTTTTACAAGGATCTTTCAAAAAATATTCTAAACAAAATGAAAAGCTCGAAATATTTGTGTGAGATCTCAAAATGGGTCCCACAGTGTTGTACACATAGCAATTTCATTAAAAAATTCATATAAGACTATGCTATAGACACTAAAATTTTATTTTTTTAAAACTTTATCCTCTTTAGTGTACTTTTTCCAACTTTAATTCATATATTTAAATTTTTTTGGTTACTCTTATTGAAACCAACGATTAATTTTTGGCATTTAACCCAAATCTAATAAAAATGGAATGTAAATTATCAAAAAAAAATGTATAAAAAACTAAATAATTTAGAATAAAAGCTAATATAGCTCGTGACTCGTGAGGGGGCGCAAACTCCATAGAACCAACATGCAAAAAGACAACAGAAAATTTCTAATACAACAGTTATTTATAACGTCCCTCTTTTAGGGGTGAACCTTACATATACGCAGTGGTGACTCTATGATTTTAGAAACGCAAGGTTATTCCTAAGTACAAATTCTCTTACCAATTATAAATATATATATAAAAAATCTATAGTAATGACAATTAATAATCTAGTTTGACAAAAACACATCCAAAGCTCAACAAGCATTTTCAAGTAATAAAAATAAAATATATCGAAAGATATGTACTAATTATCTTCTTCTTCTTTTTTCAGTTGCACCCAAAATAAAAACTTAAGAACTTCTTCAATTGCATACAATGGGGTTTCGTCAAGTGGTGCCCCAGCACCCTCAACGCCACACATTTTTCTGGAGTACATACACTTAACGGTGATCTGCACAGAAATGTGTAGTGTTTAGAAGTATTAAGGTAGCCAGTAGCAGTGCCCCAAGACCACCAAATAATTTTTCTACAAAAGGTGAGGTGGGTTTCATGTGGGAAAATAAAATTAATGGGGTGTGGTCATAATTATAATGGGGTGTTTTCTTAAGTTTTAACTTTTACAGAAGAGTGTGTGGATTTCAAGTGGAGAAATAATCTCGTGTGGTGTTGTCATGAAATTATAATGGTGTCAGTTATTAATTTACAAATATTCAATATATTAATAGTTAGTATATTTTTCTTCTGTGGGGTTGCCCGACCCTGTTTGTGCTAAATTAGCTCAATCTTCGGCAAAATGATTGTGTGCAGGAGTGCCAAAAAAAGAATAAAAATTATTCTTTTATAAAAATTATTCTTTTTAGATTAACTCAAAAAAAACTAACTTAATCAAGCAATTGTGATTATCCATTCGATTACCTCAACGAAGATGATTTTTCTATAAGGTATCAACCTAACTAAATCGACACTCTTCAAACAGAGAAATCAAAAAAGATAACTGGATATAAGCAAGCTTGAATTTAATCAAAAGCAAGCTTATATATGATAACTGATAAGCACCCGAGAATGTAATGTAGGGTGCGCTAGTGTTTAGTTTTAATTTAATTTAATTTAATTACTAATTGGTTATTGTTAATGTTGTTTGCTTGTAGAATGTTCTAGTTCTGTTTTATAGGTAAATCGCCAAACAGGGGAGTTTTTGAGGCGTAAGGCATGTCATTGCCCGAGCAGAAGTTGATTTGCCCGAGCAGAAGTTGGTTTGCTCGAGCAAGAAATAGATTTGCCCGAGCAAGAGGCAGCTGGCCAAGGCAGAGGATGATGGCCAAGCATCGAGCTAACCATCTCGGCATCGATGTCAAGGCAAAAGTTCCATCGATGCCGAGACCCTTAGTGGTCCAGTCCCCTAACTAGCTCGGCATCGATGTCAAGTCTTACAGTCCATCGATGCCGAGCCCCTTAGTGAAGCACTCTAAGGCCGTTGCCATCGATGCCGAAGGACTTAAGGGCGAATTTCCAGAGCATCTGGGAATATTCTAGGCGCGGACCCCCGGAGTATAAAAGCTTATGTCATTGTTTTGTAAAAACAAGTAGATAGATTCAAGTAGTACATTTTTCTAGATCTAGATTAGATTTCTTTGCAATTCAAATTGTTCTTGAGTGTTCTTCATTTTTAGTTTTAAATATTTCAATTTCTGCCTTTAGTTGTTAGTTTTTGACATTGTCTCTTTAATTAAAGTTGTTTATTTTCTCCCGATCTATCATAATCTCTAGTTTATTTCAAGTCTTGTTATTTCATTATGTTAAGTAGATTTTCACTTGCTCCTATCTCTCTAGATATGGGTGAGTAGTTTCCAAGGTTAGGTCATAGGATGATTAGCATCACATGGCTCAGGTGAAAATTGCATTTTGCACCCAATAAAGCTTTAAACTTTGATTTGAAAATTGATGTGGGGTTCGGGTTTGTTTGACAAATTACCGAGGTGTTAACCTCTTTGATCATGTGTAGGTGGGAGTATCGCCTACCCACCACACATGATGCTTAGAGCTCTGTCGCTCGAGGTATTTGCCAAATGAATTCTAAAGCTAGCTTGATTCTCAAATCATTTTATCTTCCGATTTGAGAACTATAATCAAGTATCTTAAATTGTGTAATTGGGTGAAGAGTGTGATTTAGCTCGAGTCTTGGGTGTTAATGATTCCTAGACCTAGCCTATCTTTTCTCTAGTTAATTCATTTTTAATTTAGCCTTTTATTTCCATCGTTTAAAGTAAAACAAAGTTGGCTGTCTTAAAGCCGAAAGCCTCTTACTTGCATCTACAAATCCGATCAAGCCATATAATTATTCCCTTGGGTACGATCCCGGATTTCCGGTTTATTATGCTTCAATCGACGTGTTAAACCCTACGCTTGGGGTATTATTCCACATTATATTGGAGAACGAAGCATTTTTGGCGCTGTTGCCGGGGATTTCTTATTATGGCTTTCTTGGAGGTTCGACAAACCACTGTAAGTATCCCGCTTTCGTTAAGTAGTAGTAGTAGTAGTAGTAGTAGTAGTTTAGTCGTTTATGTGTTAGTAGTTCGTATTTAGTTTGGTGGATACCTCTAATCTAGTTTTGCTAAACTTGAGGTGTAACAAAGCCAGGCTAAATATTGAGTTTGTTCTTAGTTAGTGTAGCATAGTTAATTTAGTTAGTTAGTTTAAATTTGATTGCATTGCTTAGCCGAGGTGATGGCATAACCCCTCGCATATTTTGTTTGTTGAGTTGAGGTGGCGGGATGGCCCCTTCTGTTTGGTAGTTTGTTGGTAGTTAGTTAGTATTTGTTTTGTGTATGCGTGTTTACCGAAGCCCAATTTCAAATCGGCTTCATCGTTCTTCTTCACCGCCAAGAATCCGTAGCATTGCCAGGGCGTATCCTGCCCACTCTCCGCCTCGCAAATTAAATCGCAATTGCAAAGGCCCAATGGTCGAAGAAGTTCCAGTTCGTACTCTGCGTGATTATCTGAATCCAGAATGGGCTCCTCAAGTATCTCCTATCGTTATTCCAACTTCGATTGCTGGGAATACATTTGAATTCAAAGCTGAGTATCTTCGGATAATTCCAGAATTTCGGTGGCGAGAATTGGAGGATCCTTATTTGCATATCAGGGAGTTTGAGAATATTCTACACTCTTTTGTTACAGTCCCGAGGCAACTTGACCAAGCTTGTTTGAAATTGTTCCCATTCACTCTCAAAGATAAGGCGAAACAATGGTTCAATTCTTTGAAGCCTTAATCTTTGCGCAACTGGGGAGAAGTTCAGGATTCTTTCACCACCAAGTTCTTTCCAGCAAGCAGGACGAAGTTACTTATCGATCAGATTCAATGTTTCAAGCAAAGGGATGGAGAGACTTACCACAAGTATTGGGAGCGCTACAAAGACTTGCTTATGTCGGTTCCTCATCACAACCTTCCATTGTATCTCAGAGTCAACTATTTCTACACAGGGTGTTCTTAAGAGAGTAAACAGCTTCTGGATACTATGGGTGGAGGTGATTTTATGGGAAAGACACAGGAGGATGCTTGGGATTACTATGAGTCACTAGCTAAGAAGACCCAGTCTTGGCAATTTGCAGATTTAGGAGATAGAGCAATGTTCAATCAAGGTCCTACAGGTTCAGGAAAATTCTCTATTGCGGGGCATACAGCTTTTGAAACTCGTTTGGAGGAGATTGCTCGGAAACTTGACAAGTTGGAATTAAAAAGTGGTCAATCTCAAGAAGTGAAAGCAGTACGCCAAGTGGAAGAAGTATGTGTTATTTGTGAGATTGTAGGCCATTCTACCGAGGCTTGTCCAAACATTCCTGCTTTGAAGAATGTGATTAATGGAATTGCTCCAGAAGAAGTACAAGCTGTCCAACGTTTTGACCCTTATTCTCAATCGTATAATCCGAGGACAAGGCAACATCCGGCTTTCCGTTGGAATCAACCTGTTGAAGGGAATTCTTCCCAAGCTCCACCGCAAGCTCCTCAATTACTTTGGAAGCAACCTCAGAATGCTTTCTGTTTTCCTCAAGCTCAAGGTCCGCCTGGTTTTGCTCCTTCTGCTCCATTCCCACATGCAAACCAATTTCAACAACAACCTGCCCAGTTCCACCAACAACCACCAAAGCGTTCTTGGGAAGATCAATTCAGTACTTTCTTGCAAGGTCAAACTGCTATCAATGAGCAACAAACTCAGATGATGAATGACATCAGAAATCAGTTGGGCAAGTTGACAACTACGGTGGGTTTGTTACAACAAGAAAAAGGGAAGTTTCCTACTCAACCTCAACCTAATCCGCAACCGAATTCTAATCCGACTTCTCAAGATCTTCACTTTGCTAGCTCTTCGGTGACTTTCCCCGAGCAAGCAAAGGCTATTATTTCTCTTCGGAGTGGAAAGACAGTTGACAATCAAGTGGTGATGCCTCTGGAACCATCTTATTTGCCTCCTCCTATCGATCGTTCAATTCCAACATCAACTCTTGGGGAATCTCCCAAGGAAGCAAGCAAGGAGACTCTTGAAGAAGAAGAAAAGGATAACGGGAAAGCAAAAGAAAGTGTATTGGACCCTCGAGTTATTCCAACACCGGCTCCGTTTCCTAATCGTTTGAAGGCTTTGGCGAAACCAAATTTGAATGCGGAGTTGCATGAGTTATTCAATCAAGTGAAGATCAACATTCCTCTTATGGATGCAATTAAGCAAATTCCGTCATATGCCAAGTTTCTTAAGGATTTGTGTACTCGGAAGCGCAAGCTTAATGTTCAAAAGAAGATATTCCTTACTGAGCAAGTGAGTTCTATCATTCAAACGAATATCGCGCCTAAGTACAAGGATTCGGGGAGCCCTACTATTGCTGTCACAATTGGAGGGAAACGTATCGAACAAGCTTTGCTCGATCTTGGTGCTAGCGTTAATCTACTTTCGTACTCTGTTTATCAAGAGCTTGGTTTGGGGGAGATGAAGCCTACTCGTGTCACACTCCAATTAGCCAATCGAAGTGTTCGTGTACCAAGGGGAGTAGTGGAAGATGTTCTAGTCCAAGTTGATCAGTTTGTCTATCCGGTGGATTTTGTGATTCTCGATACAAATCCGACCGACTCTTCTGCTGCTTCTACTCCAGTGATTCTTGGAAGACCCTTCTTAGCCATGGCGGATGCAGTTATCAACTATCGAAATGGACTTCTCAATATGACCTTCGGTAACATGAAGATGGAGGTCAATGTTTTTAATGTGGGTAGTCAAATGGGAGATGACGAGAACGTGAATGAAGTGAGCCTTATCGATACTCTTGTAGAAGAACACGTGGATGAGTTGCTTTTTAGTGATCCTTTGGAAGTTGTTCTTACAGCCGAAGAGGTCGAATTTCTTGAGTCTTCTGAAGTGAGTTATTTGTGTTCATTGCTTGGTGAGGAAGATGAAGCTTGTGCTAAAAATTCTTGGACTCCAAAGTTTGAAGAGTTTGAGGAGCTACCACCAATTGAGAAGAAGGTTCTCCCATCTAGTGTTGAGCCACCGAAATTGGAGTTGAAGCCCCTACCTAACACTTTGAAGTACGTTTTTCTGGGAGACAATGAGACTTATCCTGTGGTTATTTCCTCCTCTCTTGGGAATCTCCAAGAGATGAAGTTGATCAATTCACTAAGGCGACACATGAAGGCTATAGGATGGACAATTGCTGATATCAAAGGAATCGATGCTACTCTTTGCTCTCACCATATTGCTTTGGAGGATAATGTCAAGCCATCTCGCCAACCTCAACGCCGTTTAAACCCGATTATGAAGGATGTAGTTCGTGCTGAAGTTTTGAAGCTTTTGGATGTGGGAATCATTTAGTAAATGGGTGAGCCCGATTCAAGTTGTACCAAAGAAATTCGGAGTTACAGTTGTAAGAAATGAGGAGAATGAGCTTGTACCTACTCGTGTTCAGACTGGATGGAGAGTTTGTATTGACTATCGTAAACTCAACGCAAGTACCAGAAAGGATCACTTTCCCTTACCATTCATTGATCAGATCTTGGAGAGGATAGCCGGCCATGCATTCTATTGTTTCTTAGACGGTTATTCCGGTTACAATCAAATTGAAGTTGCTCTAGAGGATCAAGAGAAAACGACATTCACTTGCCCCTTCGGAATGCTCGCTTATCGTCGTATGCCTTTCGGTTTGTGCAATGCTCCGGGGACTTTTTCACGATGCATGATGGGGATTTTTAGTGATATGGTTGAAAAGATAGTAGAGGTTTTTATGGATGATTTCTCTGTTTTTGGTGATTCATTTGATTCATGCTTGGCCAATTTGGAGAAAGTTTTAACGAGGTGTGAAGAGAAAAATTTGGTTCTGAATTGGGAAAAGTGTCATTTCATGGTCACTCAAGGGATTGTCTTGGGGCATATTATATCGTCGGATGGTATCGCGGTGGATAAGGCCAAGATCGATCTTATTTCCAATCTCCCGACTCCAAAATGTGTGAAGGATATTCGTTCATTTCTTGGGCATGTCGGATTCTATCGTCGGTTCATCAAAGATTTTAGTGCCATCTCTCGACCCCTGTGCCATCTTCTTGTCAAAGACGTTCCATTTGAATGGACCCCCGCGTGTGAGCAAGCTTTTGTAAAGTTAAAGGCTAGTCTCACTTCTCCTCCTATTGTGCAACCACCGGATTAGAGTCTCCCGTTCAAGCTTATGTGTGATGCAAATGACTATGCTGTAGGTGCTGTTTTAGGGCAAAGGAAGGACAAGCATCCATATGTTATCCATTATGCAAGCAAGACTTTGAATGACGCTCAAGTGAATTACACTACCACGGAGAAAGAGTTGCTTGCGGTAGTGTTTGCTCTTGATAAATTCCGGTCTTATCTTATTGGTGGCACCCCCATTGTTGTGTATACGGACCATTCTGCTCTTAAGTACCTACTTACCAAGCAAGATGCCAAAGCTCGTCTGATACGATGGATTTTACTTCTTCAAGAGTTCAATTTGACTATCAAGGACAAAAAGGGTGTCGAGAATGTGGTAACTGATCATTTATCCAGGTTACAGTTCGAGGATCCTACTCCAAGCTTACCTATTGTGGACACGTTTCCGGATGAACAATTGTTTGCTGTTTCGAGTACCCCATGGTTTGCGGATATAGTGAATTATTTGGCTATGGGACTCTTACTGCCACATTGGTCTCCTCAAGAACGTCGTCGGTTCCTTCATGAAGTACGAATGTTCTCTTATGATGACCCTTATCTCTTCAAGTATTGTCAAGATCAAATAGTGCGCCGTTGTGTCCCAGATTCAAATCAACGAAGGATTCTTGAGTTTTGTCACTCAGAAGCTTGTGGAGGCCACTTCTCTTCTAAGAAGACTTCTACCAAGGTGCTACAATGTGGATTTTATTGGCCAACCTTACATAAGGATGCTCATCACTTCTGTGTAGCTTGTGAACGTTGTCAAAAGCTTGGGAGTGTGTCTCGGAGGGACGAAATGCCATTGACTAACATTATGGTGGTTGAGATCTTTGACTGCTGGGGCATAGACTTCATGGGACCTTTTCCCGTTTCTTTCGGCAATTTGTACATTTTATTGGCGGTCGATTATGTTTCAAAATGGGTATAAGCCATCGCAACACGGACCAATGACGCCAAGGTAGTGGTGGAGTTTCTCAAGGACAACATTCTTTCACGTTTTGGGATGCCGAGAGCAATCATAAGCGACCAAGGAACTCACTTTTGCAATCGTGTTTTTGGGGCATTAATGAAGAAGTATGGAATCACTCACAAGGTCTCCACTGCTTATCATCCTCAGACAAATGGGCAAGCTGAGTTGGCAAATAGGGAAATCAAGCACATTTTGGAGAAGATGGTGAATCCGAACCGGAAAGATTGGAGTCTTCGTTTGACCGATGCACTTTGGGCTTATCGTACAGCATACAAGACCATTTTGGGAGCTTCGCCGTATCGTTTGGTTTTTGGAAAAGCATGCCATCTTCCGGTAGAGCTCGAGCACAAAGCATATTGGGCAATCAAGACACTTAATTATCGTTTACCGACTGCCGGAGCACATAGAAAGCTCCAACTCAATGAGCTTGAAGAAATTCGAAGAGATGCTTATGACAACACTGCCATTTACAAAGCAAAAGTCAAGGCCTTCCATGACAAGCGAATTCACCGGAAAGAGTTTGAGGTTGGACAAAGGGTACTCCTATACAACTCTAAGCTTCATTTGTTTCCCGATAAATTACGTTCCCGTTGGGCTGGCCCTTATGTTGTTGAACATGTTTATCCTCATGGTGCTGTTGATGTTTTGAATCCAATTAATGGTAAATCTTTTAAAGTTAATGGCCAAAAGCTTAAACTGTTTCTTGGTACTTTAGAGGTTGGAGAGCCGGATGAGGAGTTAATCGATATAGTTTACACGATTGATTAGTTTGATACTTAAAATTGCACGGGGAGCGAAAGCGTAACCGCTGAACTTAACTGTTTGTCGGATTCGGCCCCCGGGTAGGGGGTACCCTCCATTGACTTAGGTATATGTAGCTTCGCACGCCGCTACTAAAAGAAGGATCGTGTGCCCAGCTCCGGTTCGAAGGGCAAATATTTAATATCAGTGACATAGGGCTTTAATTAGCTTTTCTAATAGGAGTAATTCACAGTAAACCACTCACGTCTCCCAGATTAGCCCCAACGGGGGCGGTATAGATCCTTAGGTTAGGCCTTGATACTCCCGTGCTTGCGCACTTGGCTCTATCTTGTTGCTTGCCTGGTTACGATCTTAGGGGACGCTGGACTTCATTGTTTGGCGGAGTCTAGCTGTGACTTTGGCGCTCCGAGTTCTGATATTAAATTTGTATATAATGTGCATATTTGTTCTTTCTTTCTTTTTTGCTTTGTTTCTCTTTCAGTTTAGTTATGCATGTTTTGTTTTGTTGTGTTTTGTTTGTTTTGTTCTTTGTTTGCATCGAATAAAATCTTAGAGATACATCACTTGCAAAAGATTTCACCAATGTGTTAGTGTAAAAAGGGCTTTCATTAGTTCTTCTTGGTAATAGTTTATCGTTAATGATCCATGCTCTCCGCGATTGCCCCTAATCGGAGGCAACTTAGGTCTGTGAGTGAGGTTTGATGTTGCCTAGAGTGCACGCTAGGTTGTATTGCATCTTGCTTTGTTTTGATCCTAGGGGACACTGGACTTCATTATTTGGCGAGGTCAAGCGATAAATTTTATTACGGGCGCTAGCATAACAAATGTTCAACGGTCTAGTATAGCCACGCATTTCTTACCCCACCGGTAGGGAATGGGAAGAAAAGTATGACTCGTGTGATCGCGTGATGATCGGGTGGTGCATTTCATTATGTTTTGCATGTTTTCATTTGCTCTTTGCATTGTTTTTATGTTTTGTCTTTTAGTTTTTGTTTTGTTGGAAGCCGGATAACACGGGCCGGTGGTTCTAATGTCATTTGTTTTGTGGAAAGCCGTCCTCTTAAGTCTTCTGCAGGGTTTATGTGCTACCACACCAGCCTTGGTGGTTTGGGTCTAAAGCCGGAGTGAGTGAGGCGTTCAGGAGCCCTAAGCATGGGTGCGGCGAAGCGCCGCGGTTTTTAGTCCGATAAAGCTTTGGATATGGCCCTGTGTGACTAGCTGTGGTTCCGAGTTGGTAGAACCGAAGGAGTAAACCCTGGAAGCATCTAATCTGGCTGGAGCAAAACAATGACATGAAATCCTCCAACTTGGTCGAGGTATTTAGGGGTTGACATTCCCCTTGGACGGTACATTCGCACACTCTTTCTCTCTTCATCTTGTTCTTACTGCTATGAGGGCATAGCATCGCTTTAAGTTGGGGGGAGGGGTTAGCTTATGTGCTATTTGGTTGATTTTTGTGATTTTTGTGAAAAAATTGAAAATTTCAAAAACATTTGAAAATTGAAAAAACCAAAAACATGAGAAAATTGAAATTTTCAAAAAATAAATAAAAGGTTTTTACTTGCAATCCTTCCTTTTGTCATAGTTTTTAGTTTTGTTCATGACTTGTTGCATGCTCAATCGTTGTTAGTTAGCAAGAATTCATAACAATCCTAAGAATTTTGTGCTTCTTAATTTGCATGCTTAGTTGAAAATTGAATGATTTAAGTGTTGAGTAAGTTTTTGAGCAAGTTTTGGCCCATATCCCCACCATTCAATAAAAATGCTTGTAGTTAGGTGAATAATCGCATGTCCATGCCTAGTTGTGTTTAAACGTCGATTTTCAATCATTTTGGAATCCAAGGCGCACTTAGGAAAGGATACAAGGCATTCTTTGCATGATTATACCACAAACGTGTCACCTAATCCTATTTTGCATCCTGTTCTCTTTCCATTCTTTGCTTAGCCTAGGTGACCGGTTGTTTGGAGGGTTGTTTGGTTGAGTTTTCATTACTAAGAGGTGTTTTGGAGGTGTTGAGGGAATTGTTGGAAGTTCTGGGGACCAAATTGAAGAAAAGGCAGAATTTTTGAGTTAAGGCAATCGGCATCGATGGATTAAAACTCTTTACATCGATGCCGAAGTGGATATCTTCCTGGGGAGCTAAGGGCAGCGGCATCGATGGAGGAAATTAGCTTACATCGCTGCCGAGGGTGTTATTCTTCTGGGCCGTTAATAGAAACGGCATCGATGGGATAAAACTTGTTACATCGATGCTGAAGGTGTTTCAGCAACAGATCAGTGCTAGGCTCATCAGAAACCCAGCAAAGTACCACTCCAACTTCTGAACCCGATTCCTCTCCTCTCTTCACCTCCGTTTTCTCCAAAAACCCTAGCCCCAAACCTTCAATCCATCACCAAATTTTCCACCTTTACCCATAAAATACCCTAATCCTCCATCTTCATCAACAAAACTCCAAATTTTTTCACCAATTTTGGGTTTCCAAGCAAAAACAAGGTAAACCCACTTTTTTTTTTCTCTTTAAATCCGAATCTTTCCTTATTTTTTCCACAAAAACCCTTGTTTCTTCCTATTTTCTACTCATATACACAACCCCCACCATAAATCCTACCCTACATTCCATTTTCTCGCCAAAAATAAAAAAACCCTAAAAAACCCTAGCCAAAAATCCGAAAATATAAAAAAATAAAACCCTAGCCTTTTTCAACCTACAATTCTGAGAATAAAACAGACCGCACACCGTGCTCCACCTTCTCAATCAGAAATTGAAGAGGAAGATGATTTCATGGCTGAAAGTGAGGAAGAAAATCAGCCCGCGGAGGCTTCGGGATCAAGGAGTAAGCGGAGGAGACGGACTCTGGGTCAAATTGTAACAGATAAAAGGAGGGTTTGGGAAGATAGTTTTACAAGCAGAAAGTTCAAAAACGAGAGGCTTGTGGATGCTACGGCATTGGCTGATGATCACACGGGGCTTCGGTACATCATGAGAAAAGGTTTGAATTTCTGGACTGAGCCGTTATTGGGTTATAATAAGAATGTTGTTATTGAGTTTTATAAGTTCATGATTATTCCTGAGGGTGATTGGGAAAGTGACCCGGCTGTTGGAATTTTTTCGAAAGTAGGGGGAATAGATATTATGATTACTCCTAATGATATTGCTGCATATCTGAAAATTCAAAGGCCCTCTCCTAAATCTGTGAATTACCCTAGAAAGGATGAGTTGATTGATTTGCAAGTAGTAAATGAGACTTTGTATTATGATCCCACTTTGGCTTCACTGCCCCATGTGCCTGGAAATTTCAAAGGCAGCTTTAGATTCCTGAACAAAGTGATACATTATAATCTTTATCCCCGAGGTTCAGAGAGTAGACCAACCAAGAAAAGGGGAGAAATTCTGTTTGCATTTACAGCTAATGATTTGATAGTTAATTGGGCTATGTTCATCTTTACTCAGCTGCGTGATTTTAGGGCCAATACTTAGATTACTGCCAATATGCCATTCCATTGTATGATTACTAGCTTGTGTAAGGAGAAAGGAGTTAGGGGGGCAGCTTATGAGCAATTGGAAGAACTCTCTCCGGGACCCATATATGACACTTTTGATGTAAAGAACTCATCTCAGATTCACACTGCTAAGGGTAAACAGGCGAGAAAGGGGGATTATTTGACTTCAATGCCATCAAGGAAAGAAAAACAGGGGTCTTGGCTCAAGAAACTGTTCTATCAAGGGGTGTCAATAATTAACTCTCAAAGAAAGGAGAAGGCTAAAAACAGAAAGATGATGAGGGAACAGGAAGCACAGAGGAGAGAGATAGCCTGGCAGACATCGATTCCGGAGCAGCAGCATGGGGTGAAGTATGTCCCCGAGCCGGTTGATGAGGGAGAAGTGAGTGATGACTTTGCAGGGTATGAGAGTGAGGAGTTGGCGGATTGAGAGGATGACTTGATGAGGTGGTGACGTGGTGATAATTTGATAGAGAGTCGGTGGCTCTAGAAATTCCCCTTACTTGGTCGGGGTCTTGGTTGGTTGACATGCCAACTATCCTATCCTTTTATTTTGTTTTGTTGCATTTTCATTTCGTAGTATAACTCTGCACATTGTTAGTTCGCAGTTGGTTTATTGGTTTGGCCGGTTTGGCCTTGACTTGGTTCATTTCTTATGTTGGTGGCGGTCACTCGGGTAGTTAACCAAGCTAGTAATAGACCGTCGCCCATTTTTGCTAACTCGTTCTTTGTAACCAAGGTCATTACAAGCTGAAAAAGACCTTAGTTGATCTTTTGTGCGCATGGATTCCCTTTTGATTGACTGTCTGATAGTTGCATAACTAGTTAATGGCATGCTTTCCTTTCGTTATCCAAATATCATCTGCTAGTTTTCAATTCTGTTGAATAAGTGCTTTCGTTGTTTGAGGCATAGTATTTCTTGTTCACTGTTGCCTGTTTGTCAAGCACTGATTCGGTGGATATGGTTTAGTCTGAATTCGTAGGTTTTGTGTCCCGTATCCTCCCATTGTTCAAGGACACAAACCCTTTTAGCTTGCTCTTTAACTTGCTTGATACTTAGCCTGTTTAATTGAAAGCTGAAAATGTGAGTTGTGGAAATGAAATAAAAAGCTGGATTGTTGAACTCTTGCTACGTTACAGAATTGAGCATGTTCTAAGTTGTGAATTCGGAAGGATTGCATAGTTGCTAATGTTCTAATTTTCTACATTTCGTTCGCTAGGGACTAGAAAACCTTAAGTTGGGGGGTGTGATAAGCACCCGAGAATGTAATGTAGGGTGCGCTAGTGTTTAGTTTTAATTTAATTTAATTACTAATTAGTTATTGTTAACGTTGTTTGCTTGTAGAATGTTCTAGTTCTGTTTTATAGGTAAATCGCCAAACAGGGGAGTTTTCGAGGCGTAAGGCATGTCATTGCCCGAGCAGAAGTTGATTTGCCCGAGCAGAAGTTGGTTTGCCCGAGCAAGAAGTAGATTTGCCCAAGCAAGAGGATGACGGCCAAGCATCGAGCTAACCATCTCGGCATCGATGTCAAGGCAAAAGTTCCATCGATGCCGAGACCCTTAATGGTCCAGTCCCCTAACCAGCTTGGCATCGATGTCAAGTCTTACAGTCCATCGATGCCGAGCCCCTTAGTGAAGCACTCTAAGGCCGTTGCCATCGATGCCGAAGGACTTAAGGGCAAATTTCCAGAGCATCTGAGGAATATTCCAGGCGCGGACCCTCGGAGTATAAAAGCTTATGTCATTGTTTTGTAAAAACAAGTAGATAGATTCAAGTAGTACATTTTTCTAGATCTATATTAGATTTCTTTGCAATTCAAATTGTCCTTGAGTGTTCTTCATTTTCAGTTTTAAATATTTCAATTTCTGCCTTTAGTTGTTAGTTTTTGATATTGTCTCTTTAATTAAAGTTGTTTATTTTCTCCCGATCTATCATAATCTCTAGTTTATTTCAAGTCTTGTTATTTCATTATGTTAAGTAGATTTTCACTTGCTCCTATCTCTCTAGATATGGGTGAGTAGTTTCCAAGGTTAGGTCATGGGATGACTAGCATCTCATGGCTTGGGCGAAAATTGCATTTTGCACCCAATAAAGCTTTAAACTTTGATTTGAAAATTGATGTGGGGTTCAGGTTTGTTTGACAAATTACCGAGGTGTTAACCTCTTTGATCATGTGTAGGTGGGAGTATCACCTACCCACCACACATGATGCTTAGAGCTCTGTCGCTCAAGGTATTTGCCAAATGAATTCTAGAGCTAGCTTGATTCTCAAATCATTTTATCTTCCGATTTGAGAACTATAATCAAGTATCTTAAATTGTATAATTGGGTGAAGAGTGTGATTTAGCTCGAGTCTTGGGTGTTAATGATTCCTAGACCTAGCCTATCTTTTCTCTAGTTAATTCATTTTTAATTTTTAATTTAGCCTTTTATTTCCATCGTTTAAAGTAAAACAAAGTTGGTTGTCTTAAAGCCGAAAGCCTCTTACTTGCATCTACAAATCCGATCAAGCCATATAATTATTCCCTTGGGTACGATCCCGGATTTCCGGTTTATTATGCTTCAATCGACGTGTTAAACCATATGCTTGGGGTATTATTCCACATTATATTGGAGAACGAAGCAATTACTCTTAAGATTTCAACAAGAACAAGATAGAAATATAAGCTCGCTTGAATCTTATCAAAAGCAAGTTTATAAGCCATTGCTCTTTAGCAAGAACAAGACAAAATAATGTAAGATAACTTGAATTTAATAAAAAAGCAGGCTTTCATTCAAATAAGTCTTCAAACTTGTAAAATATTAAGCTATAACTACATGAACTACTTCAAACTAATTCTTAAGTCCTAAACTACTTTAGATCTCTAAACAACCATTTTTTTGTATGGGATGTCAGATGATGATTTTGTTGGGGGCTCTTCTTCCTTTTCTTCTTTATTTATAGATAAAGGGCATGTCCTTAATTCTTCTTTCTCCACGTTTTCCTTAAATGTCTGAGTCTTCATTCAAATTTGATTTGAAATGCCATAATTCCCTCCAAGAACGGTTGTAACTGCCTTCGAACTGCTGTTGACTTGGTCTCTTCAGAGAACTCTTCTGCTTCCCACGTTTGTTGTTATAGATTGTGGCTAAACATGTTGATAATGGGCTCCCTATTCTTGTACAACATGGGTTAGTGCTTCAAAATGGGTTACTCAGATGGATACGATTAAACATAAATGATTCTCTTTATAAAACAAGTCCTTAATGACACCGTTTGATGGTTTAAAGAGTTAATCAACGGTTAAGCTTAATAATCCTCTTGACATCTGCTACTTTGCAATCAAACGTAGTCATTTCCAATCTAAATGATACCATATAGTATTAAAATAATATCATAATTAAGCTCGTCGATCTCACGTATCTTAGGCGTAATTATAACGTAATTTGATTGGTCCACACACTGTTTGGTGCCACGTTTAATTTTCTTAGTGGGTGGTATATTTTTGGATGTAAACAGACCCCACTCCTAGAACTGTCAAACTTTTATGATCTCCTGGGTGCTCATAGAGTTTTTTTGTTGTTTTTTTGCAAATTTACACTCATATTACTTGTTGAGTTTTCTCCAATATTAATTCCAATTGTTCGATTTAGGTTCACCTCATATGCTTCTTATTGCTCCATTACATATGGCATGTGTTAAATTCAAGTTCTGCTTTGTGTCTTAGTTTTGGGTTTTGTGATCTGTTGGTTGATTTTGATCCTTTTATTTAGGGCTATTGTATTTGTTTGCCGATACAAGAAGGTATAATCACTCTCTTTTTTCTTAGGTGTTTAGGTTATATATAACATGCTTCTTACCTCTTGTTCCACTTGCAAATTTAATGCTCACTTCTTAGAAACCAAAAATATTGGTAGTATCATGCAATTGAGGGATGATGCTCTCCAGTGGTGTGTGCAATACCGTGCTGCGCATCTTTGAGCCATCGAATCGTGCATCGGACGGCTCGGATCTCATCTCGGCAATGAATGGCTCTCGATCATTGGTTGCTGAGATGAGATCCAAGCAGTCATATGCACTATCTGACGGCTTGGAGGTGCGCAGCATGGGGTTGTGCACCTCACTGCACAACACCAACCCGAAGTTCAGTATCATGTGCCTTAGTGCATTGACTTGTAACATATGAGAGTTGGTGTGGCGCTTAATTGTTTAGAGGTGTGTAGTGCAATTTGACCTTTAAATACCCAAATTGAAGCCAGGAGAACCAAAAATTCCCTTTTCTCTTCTTTTTCTTTTTCCTAGTGCTATGTCTTCTCACCCTCTCTCATTCTCGGAATGGGAGGGGTTGTAGTGCACCCACTGCACTACACCATGTAGTGTGGCCAATCTGGCCGGCTATCTCGGCATGGATGGCTCGGATTTAATCCGAACTCCTGCAAATCCTAGCCATCCATTGTTCAGATAAAAATTTGAGCCGTACATTGCTGAGATGGACGGCCGGATTGGCCGCACTACACGTGTAGTGCGGAGGGTGCACTACAACACCCTCTCTCTCCCCTACTCTCGGGTCACTCTCTCACTCTCACGCCTAACCCAAGAAAAACCCACGCCATCACTATCATATCTTGGCGATCTAGACCCGTTGATTTAGTGGCAAAGCTTGGAGGGAGTTTCCTTAGTTGGATTCAAGCTTATAACATCTAGGACTTGGTTGAGTCTTTGGGGTTTTGCTCAAAACACATCAGGTAGGGATTTCTCCTCTCTCTCTGTAACGCCCCTAATTTTGGAAACGTTAAATAGATATTTTCATTGAAAAACAAAATAGAGTCTGGCTCGATATTACATCATAAACTTAACAAAAGTACTTTTATTCAACAAAACAAGGGAGAACTAGGGTTTCTATCTACTCCTCCGCTTGTTCCTCCATCCTGGCTAGCTCTTCGGCTCCAAAAGCTTCCAAGGTGTAGAGTTCACTCTGTTCATCTACAAGATCTAACACATTATACCGGCGTCACCACCAATATACTATACCAGGGTCACCAAAGGGTAACACCATGAGCTACAAAAGCTCAATAGAATAATCTCATACCCTCTAACCCTTAACTTACAAACTTTAGGGCAAATTCTACTTAACACATGCATATCTGTCAAACAATTAATAATGACACATCCACATTTACTATTGTTGGTGTCCATTATTTTTGAGTTTCTCCTACGCGTCATTTCGTAGACCGTGTCACTAGTTTCACTTTTCATTAACCAAATCAATATTTTCAAAATTGATATCTTAACACACCCAATCTCGGTTCCGCCGTTCTGGTCTCCCAAGTATCCTCACAATGGTTCCGCCGCACCGGGTTTCCATTGGCACACTTTGCATTAGCTCCTCTCCGCGGATAACCAAGCCACACACCCAACCTCGGTTCCGCCGTTCCGATCTCCCGAGTATCCTCACAATGGTTACGCCGCACCGGGTTCCCATTGGCACACAAAACACACCACACAATGGGCTACCACGTCTGGCCACATTGCGGTTTCCAAAACATTTCACCTTTTCAAAACACGCATTTTCATCAACCACAACCTAGGTGTCATGTTTCTACTTTCTCGATTTTCGTGTCTCGTTTTCATGCAACGACTCCGCGGTAGGACTTTCCACATACGTAATCATACATCATTCATTGTGATCTTGAAACTAACTAGCAAGATCATCCAACTCTATATTACTAATCATGCTCAAATTCCTACTTAAAGCATAACGCCACATGTACCGACGCCTTTGGAGTGAAAATCACTTATGCTTTACAACAAGGCAAGTAATACAAACAGTTCATAATACATGCTCATAATCGTCCTAAGGATCAAAATACGCATACTTCTATCAACGATAAAGTCTTTATCTTTCGATAACTGCTCTTTCTTCCTTTGTGGGAAATTCAATACAACATATGTTTATTGAAGTAAAAGTCGATTATTCCAACATGCTTATACTTCCATTAGCGAAAATAAGTTAACTAATTAACTATCATGCATTTCAAACATTATAAGTGAATAGATAACCTTATATACTAAAAGATAAGGTATAAGAAGATTCTACGTTATACTTTCCAACATACGGTTCTATGTTATACGTTGAGTTTAGTGGACAAGGGACTCTACCTTTCTTTTTGGCGGTAGTGACGATTACAAAGAGAGTAAGTACGTCAGATGGAGTAACTTTCTACGGTAAGCTTCTGATAGCTTCGAAAGAGAAATGTTTCTCTCGAAACTAGTTCATGACTAAAACTACTAAACTTTATGGATCGAAAGGGTGGTTTAGGATGAGTTTATTGAAGAACTTTAGGAAGAACTCAAGAACACTCAAGAATAAGAAGAACAAAGTAAGAACACAAGGATTTTCTAAAGAGAGAAGTTGAGGGATGAAGGTGTGGGTTGAAATGGCAAGTAAGGGGTCCTATTTATAGCAAAACATTGAGCTCTCTCCATCCCTCTCTTGGCCGGCCCTATCTCTCTCCAATTCTCCCATGGATTTGCTCCATTGTGTTGTCCAATCAAGTCTTTCAAGCATGCCATGACTTGTCTTTTCCAATCTAGGTGTAAGAATAGGTAATTATGCAGATTTTCTGAGACTTAAAGGCAATCCTAGGTAATTATACCCTAGGTTGGTAAGTCTTGCAAGTAAGAAGAAAATGGTGGCTAGGCTAATGTGTAGTCTTCCCATGTTTAGTCAATCCTAGGCTAGGTTGTAGTTAATTTCTAGGATGGTTAAAGGCTAGGTAGTGTGCTTGAAATTGACTAGAAATGGGTTGTCAAGTCATAAATAGGCTTAAGGCTAAAGGGATAGCTTGGAGTGCACAACACACAAGCCAACACCTCATTCCTCTCTCTCTCTCTCGCTTTCTCTCTTTTTCTCTCTCTCTCTCTCTCTCTGTCTCTGTCTCTCTCTCTCTCTCTCTCTCTCTCTCTCTCTCTCTCTCTCTCTCTCTCTCTCGTACTATGTATGTAGGTATGTATATATATACCTAGAGAAAATCTAGGAAGTAAGCCTTGGAGGATAATTAATAGGTTTAGGGCTATTAGTCTTAGGTTGACATGCATGGCAAGGCTAAGTTTGCTTTTTTTGGAAGCAAAATGATGGCTTCCTATGGTCTATGATTTGTCTTGTCAAATCACTTATTCATTGGCAATCTAATGTCCATTGTCCAAGGGATAAAAATTTCCCTAACCATTATTGACCAATGGGTAATGAGGTAATGATGAGAAGTAAGGTCTTGATGTGACTCGACATGTAAGTATATGTATATATAAGTGTAAGACTAGACATGGTTAGGTCCAAGTAGGCTTATAAGGCTAGGGAGAGGTAATGATTAAAGGTGAGAATCTTAATGACTAGTTAATACCCAATAGGTAACATTTACCCTAGCAATCATATATATACACACATATATATCTAGGTGTACTTAGGTCTAAGTAGCCCTAATAGGTCTTAAGGAAGGCAATGATTAGGGTTAGGCTTCCAAAGGTAATCCTATGGACCAATGGTTAACCATTTCTTAGAAAGTAAGTCTATGGTCAAGTAGTCATGATTAAAGTAGGCTATGAGTGCTACTTTTGGTAGTATCATGATTACTATCTTTGACCAATGGTCCTTAAATGTTAGGGAAAGGTAACTAAGTCAATTGGTACTTAGACTTGCCTAACTAGATGGTTGGAAACAAATCCTATTACCCAAAGGATAAGAATTTCCCTAACAACTACCGTTCAATGGGTAAAGAGAAAAGATAGACTTGGAAGATGTAATGATGAGGAATAAAGTCAAGAATTGACTAGTCATGAAGTGCAATGATTACTTCCTAAGTCTAAAAGGTTCATAAGGTGCAAAGAGAGTTGAAAAGGTTCTTTTAGGGTTAGGAGAATGTAACTAGGCGAAGTGATAGTTAGGCTTCTCTAACTAATCGGTTGGAAGCTAATTCTACTTGCCAAGTAGGATTTCTAGCCAAGAAATACAATTTAAAGATTTTATTTACTCATTAGGAAAATATACAAGTGCTTCTATTAGCATACTTGTCTTTAGAAAATGACTAGATTGTCCGGTGTGGAAAGATATAATTTTATAAGTCTCAAATCTAATTATGACGGATTATTAGGAATTAAAAAGGATATTTAAATGAAATCCAAGTAATAAGAAAAAATTCAAATATTTAACGAAAATTTTATTTACCAAAAATCAGGGTCGTTACAATTTATCCCCCTTAAAATAATTTCGTCCTCGAAATTGGTGCGCTTGGCTACGGATCAAACATAGTCGCTATACTGGTCGTTGAATCATCGTCTATCCCCCTTAAGATAGGGGCAGGTCACCACCAATCCTTTACTGGCGTGATGTTGAGGTGATCGTCTTCGTCATTCGTTAGGTATCGCCATCCCATAACTTTTGTAGACTAGGTTGACGGTTATTCTCTCTCCTCGGGTAACGATAGGTTTAAGAGCGATCTTAAGGGTTCAGTTTCTAGCCCTATATAGGTACGCAATGATAAACAGTTTGGGATGAATCTTCCCATTCAAATGGTAGATTCTCAATTGGAAGAAGATGGGAAGTCAAAATACACTACATGGTTATAGGTACCCTCGTAGTGTTGATCAGACTTGGAAGGTTTGAACAAAGAGGGGGGTGATGTCAAGAAACGCCCATGCATGTCAAAAATGACCCTATTGGCATGTTTTAAGCCAATCAGCGATCTAATTAATATTCAAATACTCTGACAACCTACAAAATGCTTTGGCATCATACGGCCATTGTCTAAAGGCTCCGGCAGGTCCTAAAAGTATTTCAGAGTAAGACGACAGCATTTCAGGCATCCCTCACAATCCTTTTCATGTTTTGTTAATTGAATTAAGCCTCATCACTTGCTTAATAAGATGGGGTTGAAGTTCCTTTAGCCGTCAAACAATTTGCCTCGTTGTACGCCTTTGATGAAATTTCGACTGTAAATGCCAACGTCAAATGCAAAACTTCTACCAAGTCATCACGCAGACTTGTACTCTACAAACGTTTCCCACCTAACAATATTATACTTGTTTCCAAAACTAGGAAACAATGGATCAACTCGAACAAAATCACTTCAAAATCGTAACGCGTAAGTACTCCTTTCTCATTCAAGGGAAATTGAACATCAAGCAAGCGAGCCCTACGATATTTTAAAAGCTCGGATATTATTAGCAAATGCACTAAAAGAATCTATACAGTCAGGGAAAACAAGTCTTTGGCAGCGTCGACTCATGGTGGTAATTTCAAAGGTACGACAATCTTGAAAACAAATTTTGAAAAATCCAAGATAATCCTAGATGTCAGGATGGGAATGACTGATTTATGCTGCCCTCAAGTAGCGCAAGCTTTTGATAATACCTGGTTAGTTCAAGGAAGGGTACCCATCTCCTAAGGAGATTAGTTTCGACAATTTTGAAAGAGTTGTACTTGAAGGATCGTGTCATGCGAGTGAAATAAGGGGTTTTCCGAAATGATTTGAATATCATCCGAAATTATTGATCACGATCGAAATGGACGAGATATCAAGTGGACCAATCATCAAATCCCAGTTATTACCAAATGGCATTGCCGGTCATTATTGAAAGCGTCAAATAACAGTTGGAAAAGAAATTAGGGGTTATGATTCTTAAGGTTCAAGACTCAAGGGATCAATATCAAGGAATTACGAAAAATTCGAGGGACAGTGAAAGGTTTCTGGTAAGTGATAACGGTTAGGATCAGTAACACCATAGAGTGTACTACTGAGTTGAATCATTGGCCAATAAGGTTGGGTCACAAAAGATACCCAAGATTACGCCACTCTTGTCAATAAGTGTCGTAAGGAGTTAAAATGGATGATCTCATTACTTGAACCAATAAGGGTTTCCTTCAAAAGGATGTCGATTTCAAACAGAGATTTGAGAGAAGTAATGTAATTGGGAAACGATACGGAGATGACTAGCCGATTGATATATACTTCCTGCTAAGATTTAATCGACGAAAGTTTTTGTCGTTCCCTTCGAGCATTCCTAACCTAAACGAACTCTTCGATCTAAGTGTTCCCGGTTTGCATCTGGTATAGGTGGTTAGCGTCCGCAGCCCTCGAACAGTTTCATGCATTCCTTTATCGGTTTAAGATTCTAAGGATTCTTAAGGTGTTATGGGTCAGAATGGGAGTTCTGGGAGTAATGGTTGATTTTGCTAGCGTCAGACGTTGCGTTGAGGTGCACTTTCAACTTCTGCATTGATGTCGCCCTTGTCGTTTGCGGTGGCGGCCTCGCCGTTAGTGCTGGCATCTTGACTTGCTCTTGTAGTCTTTCCTTTTTAGTGTTAGGAGGGAGTTATTCTCAATCTAGTTTCCTAAGGGTGCGTAACTCAAAATCGCAAGGTTCTTACTCCTAGTGAAAGGACTATGAGGTGAGAAGAGACCATCGAGATGTTGGAACACGAATCGATTTTCGAAGTAGCAATGGAAAAGGAGAGCGAATTCTTTCATAGGAAGCAGTTGGATTTGGGCTAAGGTTCCTGCTGCTTGGGCCTAGGTTGGTTGGTTCTAAGAATGGCTACAATAACATAGTTAGACCTATTTTGCGTTAGAGGGTCCTCCGTTATCGGGTTCTAATCCGTGGTGCGTGTTCACCATCTACGAGTGGAAATCGCAAGGGGTGTTTTAGTCTGCTTAAATAATTTTCCTTTTGTAAATGGCGTTTCCTTCTAAAGGTTAAAAGTAGTTTATCAAGTAGTATGTAACAGTACTCTTTTAAATAAAGTAAGGTTTTCATAGATAAGCAGGAAAATACAATCATAAGCATAGAGTTCCACTATAATGGCAAGTAGGGACCTAAGATAAGATTTTACATACTCCTAATACAAGTTGAAACGATCCTACATACTCCTACTACATGATCCTACAGGTTGTCAGTAATGATTGATAGTCGGCCAGGACTCGTGGGGTGAGGGGTGGGCATCCTCCTTGTCGCACGCTCGACATCTATAATAATAAGGAGAATTATATCCTAGACTTAACGGTGTAAGGCGTAGGCGGGCACAAGGATAAGTATGTACATGAATAAGGATCAAGTATTAAAAGCAACATATAAGAATGAGTAACAACTGAAATAAGCATTTTTTATTATTAAACATAGCAAAAGTACAACCTAGGAAGAACAGACAACGTTGATCCTGATCTTCGTCATCCTACATCCTGAAGGATTACAACGATTACTAGATTTATTCTAGGTGCGCCTAAGTAGTATCTTTGGCTTTCACGGGTCTTTTGGAGTCTCGTCTTCTTCGAGATTCCCTTCACCTGATAGGTTCTCTTCCTTAGTCATCTCGTTGGCGTCCTTATCGCCATCGATTTCTCCCTCCTCATCACCAACCTCAAAGTTTTGCATCGAGGGTTGGACACCGAAAAACTCATGGAAGGCATATAGAATAGGAAACATTCCAGGAAACCAGGGGTCTTCTTCAACGGGAATAGGGGTATTCTGTTGTACTCTTACGAAATCTCGCTTTTCTGCGAGTTCAGCGGTAACAAAGTCGGAGTCCTCCACTAGTTGAGTTGTCATGGTTTCTATGGCGTTTTTGAGATGGCGAGCTCCGGCTAATAGGTCGACTAGGTGGTTCATCTACAAGAAAAGTGTTTTAAACCTCAATTAGTAATGTTTCAGACAGAGATTTATTAACACTAAGGAATGCTTTTGAGTTTCTAAGTTCCGCATTCGATCCTTGATTTAAGTTATCATCCAATTGTTTGGGAATTCCCAGCTCGGTGGTTCTGTCAATTTCCACACCTTGCTTCAATCCGAAGATTGTGCTGTCAAAATTCCATCCAATTTGGGACGGTAAACTTAATCTCAATTTACATTTGTGCAACGGTCAAACTATCTTATGGTTCTACCAATTCTACCCACGACCGAGGTTTTGAACCTAAAACTCTGATACCAAGTTGTAACGCCCCTAATTTTGGGAACGTTAAATAGACATTTTCATTGAAAAACTAAAAGAGTCTGGCTCGATATTACATCATAAACTTAACAAAAGTACTTTTATTCAAGAAAACAAGAGGGAACTAGGGTTTCTATCTACTGCTCCGCTTGTTCCTCCATCCTGGCCAGCTCCTCGGCTCCAAAAGCTTCCAAGGTGTAGAGTTCACCCTGTTCATCTACAAGATCTAACACATTATACCGGCGTCGCCACCAATATAATATGCTAGGGTCACCAAAGGGTAACACCATGAACTACAAAAGCTCAATAGAATAATCCCATATGCACTAACCCTTAACTTACAAACTTTAGGGCAAATTCTACTTAACATATGCATATCTGTCAAACAGTTAACAATGACACATCCACATTCACTTTCGTTGGTGTCCATTATTTCTGAGTTTCTCCTACGTGTCATTTCGTAGACTGTGTCACTAGTTTCACTTTTCATTAACCAAATCAACATTTGCAAAATCGTTATCCTAACACACCCAACCTCGATTCCGCCGTTTCGGTCTCCCGAGTATCCTCACAATGGTTCCGCCGCACTGGGTTCCCATTGGCACACAAAACACACACCACACAATGAGCTACCACGTCGGCCACATTGCGATTTCCAAAATATTTCACCTTTTCAAAACACGCATTATAGGGGGATGAAAACAATTGATGCCTAGAATTTCACCAATTGGTGACGGCTTCTCTTGCCTCTGCACTGGAACCCTAATTCGTCGTTGGAACACTAATCTGCAAAACAGACAAGGGGTGAGCGCACTTTTGCCTCTCGTGGCAAAGGCCCTTCGATGCCTAAATTAGAATTACGTACTAGTAGATGAACCCTAATTATCAGTAGGAAAACAATATGAATGCTTCGTATTGCGCACCTTTTTCCTCTAGGTTTACCTCATATTTATAGATTCTTGGATACTTGTTGCCCAAGTATTCGTGTTGCCCTAGATTTCCTACCTCGTATAGGAAATCAGAGTATCGTGGATTCTCGTTCCCTTATCAGTTTATTACTTTAGCTCATTAAGGACTCTTTTCCATAGTTGGCTGAACATCCCACTCTCGTTGGGTATCTTATTCTAGATCCTATATTCTCGGGATCCCATTCTTTAACGGAATACCACTGTTTCTGGACCCTTCCAGAGTGTTCCCTTTACTCCAACATTTGATTGGATTTCTTCCCTTGTTCGGCTATCTTATCGCCGAGCAGACTGCCTAGACCAGTCACTTCACTTGCAATTGGTCCTCTATCAATTATTTGGACCACTGCTCTTTTAGGAGCTCTCCTCTTGTTCGTCCTTCTCTTTGCCAAACAAGCTACCTGGACTAGTGACTTCTCATGTCACTGTTCTTTTATTAGTCTCCTGGTCTAATAACTTCTCATGTTAACTGGATCTAGACCCCGTACAACCTTCCTGGACCAATGACTTCTCATGTCACTGGTCCATATTGCCGAACACTGTCTAGCACGATGACTGCCCCTTTTATTGTTATACCATGATCCCTCTTACCACGTGTTCGGGCCCTCCTTAGGCCTGTTCGGGAATACCTCCCTACACACATTTTCATTAACCACACCCTAGGTGTCATGTTTCTACTTTCTTGATTTTCGTGTCTCGTTTTCATGCAACGACTCCGCGGTAGGACTTTTCACATATGTAATCATACATCATTCATGATAATCTTGAAATTAACTAGCAAGATCATCCAACTCTATATTACTAATCATGCTCAAATTCCTACTTAAAGCATAACGCCACATGTACGGACGCCTTTGGAGTGAAAATCACTTATGCTTTAGAACAAGGCAAGTAATACAAACAATTCATAATACATGCTCATAATCGTCCTAAGGATCAAAATACACATACTTCTATCAACGATAAAGTCTTTATCTTTCGATAACCATTCTTTCTTCCTTTGTGGGAAATTCAATACAACATATGTTTATTGAAGTAAAAGTCGATTATTCCAACATGCTCATACTTCCATTAGCAAAAATAAGTTTACTAACTATCATGCATTTCAAAAATTATAAGTGAATAGATAACCTTATATATTTAAAGATAAGGTATAAGAAGATTCTACGTTATACTTTCCAACATACGGTTCTATGTTATACGTTGAGTTTAGTAGACAAGGGACTTTACCTTTCTTCTTGGCGGTAGTGACGATTACGGAGAGAGTAAGTACGTCGGATGGAGTAACTTTCTACGGTAAGCTTCTGATAGCTTCGAAAGAGAAATATTCTCTCGAAACTAGTTCGTGACTAAAACTACTAAACTTTATGGATCGAAAGGGCGGTTTAGGATGAGTTTCTTGAAGAACTTTAGGAAGAACTCAAGAACACTCAAGAATAAGAAGAACAAAGTAAGAACACAAGGATTTTCTGGAGAGAGAAGTTGAAGGATGAAAGTGTGGGTTGAATGGCAAGTAAGGGGTCCTATTTATAGCAAAACATTGAGCTCTCTCCCTCCCTCTCTTGGCCGGCCCTCTCTCTCTCTAATTCTCCCATGGATTTGCTCCATTGTGTTGTCCAATCAAGTCTTTCAAGCATGCCATGACTTGTCTTTTCCAATCTAGGTGTAAGAATAGGTAATTATGGAGATTGTCTAAGACTTAAAGGCAATCCTAGGTAATTATACCCTAGGTTGGTAAGTCTTGTAAGTAAGAAGAAAATGATGGCTAGGCTAATGTGTAGTCTTCCCATGTTTAGTCAATCCTAGGCTAGGTTGTAGTTAATTTCTAGGATGGTTAAAGGCTAGGTAGTGTGCTTGAAATTGACTAGAAATGGGTTGTCAAGTCATAAATAGGCTTAAGGCTAAAGGGATAGCTTGGAGTGCATAACACACAAGCCCACACCTCACTCCTCTTTCTCCCTCTCTCGGCCTCCATCCCCCCCCCCCCCTCTCTCTCTCTCTCTCTCTCTCTCTCTTTCTCTCTCTCTCGTACTATGTATGTAGGTATGTATATATATACCTAGAGAAAATCTAGGAAGTAAGCCTTGGAGGGTAATTAATAGGTTTAGGGCTATTAGTCTTAGGTTGACATGCATGGCAAGGCTAAGTTTGCTTCTTTTGGAAGCAAAATGATGGCTTCCTATGGTCCATGATTTGTCTTGTCAAATCACTTATTCATTGGCAATCTAATGTCCATTGTCCAAGGGATAAAAATTTCCCTAACCATTATTGACCAATAGGTAATGAGGTAATGATGAGAAGTAAGGTCTTGATGTGACTAGACATGTAAGTATATGTCTAATAGGTCTTAAGGAAGGTAATGATTAGGGTTAGGCTTCCAAAGGTAATCCCATGGACCAATGGTTAACTATTTCCTAGAAAGTTAGTCTATGGTCAAGTAGTCATGATTAAAGTAGGCTATGAGTGCTACTTTTGGTAGTATCATGATTACTATCTTTGACTAATGGTCCTTAAATGCTAGGGAAAAGTAACTAAGTCAATTGGTACTTAGGCTTGCCTAACTAGATGGTTGGAAACAAATCCTATTACCCAAAAGATAAGAATTTCCCTAACAAATATCGTTCAATGGGTAAAGAGAAAAGATACACTTGGAAAATGTAATGATGATGAATAAAGTCATGAAGTGCAATGATTACTTCCTAGGTCTAAAAGGTTCATAAGGTTCAAAAAGGGTTGGAAAGGTTCTTTTAGGGTTAGGAGAATGTAACTAGGCGAAGTGATAGTTAGGCTTTTCTAACTAATCGGTTGGAAGCTAATTCTACTTGCCAAGTAGGATTTTTAGCCAAGAAATACAATTTAAAGATTTTATTTACTCACTAGGAAAATATACAAGTACTTCTATAAGCATACTTGTCTTTAGAAAATGACTCGATTGTCCGGTGTGGAAAGATATAATTTTATAAGTCTCAAATCTAATTATGACGGATTATTAGGAATTAAAAAGGATTTTTAAATGAAATCCAAGTAATAAGAATAAAATTCAAATATTTAACGAAATTTTTATTTACCAAAAATCAGGGTCGTTACACTCTCTCTACTTGTTTATGTGTTAATTTGGTATAAATTTTGGTGCTTGATCATAATTTTCATTATTGGGTTAACCCTTTCGAAATCTGGGTTAGCATGTTGAAAAATCTAGTCGCTACCGGTAGCCCATTTAGGGCCCTACTGGTAGCCAGACATTAGAACTAAAACTTTTGATTTTGCTACTACTAGCCCATTTAAGGTTCTACTAGTAGCACCGAAAAACTTTACAGTGTGGAATGTAAGGTCATGGTTTGGATGAATTGGATTTAGATTTATTGTGATTTTTGTTACTTATTTTCTGATAAATTTATCATCTTTGTGATAAGATCATCATAATTTTTTAATGAATTTATCATATTCGATTATGTAACGACTTGACCTAACTGACCTGCTAACTCTTAACCTAATCACGTGGCTCAAAAGGTTAACATCAAATTAATAATAGCTGGTGGGCGTCCTCATATAAACCATTAACTTCCACATCCTTCTGCTGTGGAACTATTGCCCAAGGTGGGTTATCACAGATTATGGTATACTGAAGATTTTCTTGATAAGATGTTGTAGATTTGAAAGACATGGTGTCACTGGTTTTTTCTCCTAACATTGAATTTGGATTTTTGTGATTGTTGAAACCCAATATTCATGATAGGTTTCCAAAAATATTTCATGGAAATACATGGGATATTAGATTATGTGGTTGTGCTATTCATTTAAAAAATTTTATGGAAGATTTGCAGAAGTATGTCATGAAGCTTAGCAAAAAAAGAAAAAGAAAAGAAGTATGTCATGAAAATAAATGGTATATTTGAAAGCAATGTGTATGTTTTATAGTAAATTTATGGTATACGATAAATTTATCATAAATGCAAAAAAATTATCATAATTGATAAATTTATCATATTCGTAAATTGGTAGGTAAAGTAATAAACAAAAGGTAATAAATGGAGAGAGAGAGAGAGAGAGAGAGAGAGAGAGTTGGGTAAGGAAAATATGTTCTTTCAGTGAAAGAATTGAGACTTAAGGGAGTGTGGGTGTGATGATAAAAAGATATATAGGGGTATAAAAGGGGAGTGTATGGCATGTAGGAGATCATTTTCTCCCATCTCTCTCTCTCTCTCATTCGTCCCCGTCTCTCGGCTCCTAATCTCTCTCTTGCTCTCACACACAAAACCTTGCTCCATCTCACAAAACCCGAAGGATCCATCTCTACTTCTATAGACACCCCAATCTGGACTTTCAGATTAGTTTACTTTCGGTTTTTGATTCCCTGATGATGAATTGGATCAAGAACACCTCGAAAATATCGAGTGTTTGAGCTTTTAGCGTTTGACACCCTTTTGAACCTAACCAAGCCTAAACCCCTTCAAAAGAGCCAAAAACCCTACTGGCACGTGTTGGTTGAGAGCCCGCGCGTGCAGATCAACTTGACAGGTGTTGGTCAATGGTCAAAGCTTGACCGTTGACTAACACGTGAGTAGGTGGTACACGCGCGCGTTGCTCCTAAACCCGCGCGCGCGGGTCAAGCTGCCAGGTGGTGGTCAACGGTCAAATCTTGACCGTTGACCCTCGCGCGCCAGGACGCAACCATCGCGCGCCAGAGCGCAACCCGCGTGCGCCGGTCAAACTGCCAGGTGTGGTCAACAGTCAAAGCTTGACCATTGACCCTCGCGCGCCAGGGTGCAACCCTCGTGCGCCAGAATGATTCCCGCGTGCGACGGTCCAAGCTGTCCCCATCACTTTTATCAGCTGGTAAGCTTAACCACCAAGTAAACCTCAGCCAGCCTCGTGAACTGGCAAAGCTCCTCTCCTTACACCAACCAGATTCACTTCCTTTTCCTCCTATATATATCCCCCTTTGTTTCTCTTTCAAAAGGTTCAAAAATTTTTGAAGAAGGGTTATACACACCATTCTCACACCTCATCGAAGAAAGAAGCTTATTCTTCCATCTCCACCTTTTCAAACACCTCAATCAAGCCTCAAATCTCAAAGCTCAAACTCTTTCAAACTCAATCTAGGTATAACGTACCTGTTGTTTTCTATTCTGATCCCTGAGGGGGGCTAGTAGGGCCAAGGCTGGTAATCAATACCAGTCCTGGTCCTAAAGCTAGCAAAGTTTCAAGAACCGTGCACTTGTATTCCCACGCGTGTTGGACTCACTCTCGGCGCGCGTGTCATGGGCAGCGCGCGACAGTCCAGGTGGGGATGGGGATTCTTGTTTGTTTCCTGTTTATTATGTTATAGCTCACTGTTAAGCATATTAACAACCAGTTTACTGCTTTTCTTTGTTAGAAATGTTAGCTGTAGTTCAATATGTATTTCTGCTATTATGGAGTACCCCTGGGATCATTCTGGACCTATCCCAGAATCCAGAAATATGTAAACCAAAGACTGGTTGAATGACCGTCAAGTGCGCGCCAGGGCACAACCATCGCGCGCCAGAGAGCGACACTCGCGTTCCAGAGCGCCATAAGCGCGCGCCAGACTGCCGCTGACTAGTGAGTGGCCTTGCACGGGTAACTTAGCTTTAGGCCATTATTTTGTCCTCACACTATTTATGGGGTGTTTTGTTAATTCGTAGGGCTCTTTCAGCGTTTAAACTATTTAGAATTGCTTATCAACTGCCTATAAACTGTTTGGTTTGTCCTGGGTGTGCACTGGTCATTTCTAGAGCCCAAAGGGTTTAAGAATAAGAGCTGTGGGTTTGAGCTCACTATTGCTCGCGTGTCTTAAAATTGCGCGCACAGGAGTGAAACAGCATGCAGTGACTTTTTTAGTGCATGCTAGTTTCTTCCTGCGCACGTCACTCCAAAATAGGGGTCTCTCAGTTTGTTTAAACTCTCACAACAGTCTGTTCTCATCTTATACTAACTGCTCATCCATGCTATTTATCACATCCTGCAAACATGTTACAGCTTTAATCACCATTAAATTGTTCCCCCGCTCTAATTGGCTAAAGAATTGATTAATCAAACAAAATCGCAAATATTTTCGCAAATGCCTAAGTAGAGACCGATCTCCGGATTGGACGATAGGGGTGCCTTAAAACCCTTCCCCTCTCGTAACCTGGCTCCTGAACCCAGATATGGTTATGACGGACTAATGCCTTCACCCTTTTTCAAATCAAACAGCACGGCGAGCGTTTCAAATTCGATTCCTTGGGTGTCGGACCTTCAAACCCAAGTGGCGACATTGAATTGAGCGCTTGTCTGCCAAAAAGCGCGCTCATCGATTCGCCTTTTTCCAGGCACGTTGCCCATAGTGGTGACTCTGCTGGGGATCGAATCAATATTAATCCATACTTAGAGTTTAATACACTTATGAACAATCCTTTTAAAAAGTCTGTCAAAATGGTGAGCTTCGCATTGACGAAGGTTGGAATGGTGATTTAACAAAACCTCGTGTTCGGCCAATCTGATCTGGGACTTTTTCAATTGATCACTTATGTAGTTTCCTCTAAAGATGGACTAAATAAAGTGAGCCAAATTTGAAAAGGCATTTTGCGAATTTGCGATTCTGTCAATTTCTTTTAGCATTCTCATTTGCATCGATGTGGGATAAGCCTCGTTGGATTGTTTTGGCAATCCGACACGGTTTACCGGAGCCCGGGGACCCCAAATGACCAACAACCTTCAACAATGATGAGTCATTTTACCGTTTGACTGTTGCTCTGCGATTACGCGGGCAGCGAAAGGTATATCTTGGCTCTAGTCTGAGGAACCTGTTACAAGCCAAAACCAGCCTTTGCATATATAAAGCACTAGCACTCTTCAAAATAGGACAAGTACCTACAGGGTAAGGTCTACTTGCATCTAACCCCATATACTGTCTACGTGTTACTGCTTTTCCTATCGCATGCACTATACATACATACCGTTTTGCGTAGGAGCATGTTTAGGGCGGCTTCTAGGTTGTCTCTCTTTCGAGTCTGTCTTATGCTTATTGGGACGCTGTCATGGCCCGATGAAGAGTCATGCATCTTGATGGTGCATGTTATCAATTTTCAAAGTCCTTAGATCAACAAGACTTTGGAATATCAAGACTTTCTAAGTCCTTGTCTACATAATTGAGGTTTCAAACAGAAAACAAGGAACAACGGAGAGAATGCTGTGATGCTTATACCACCTTGGTTATCATGCTCAGCACGTACACCGTTTAGGCTATGGCGCTGTGCCGCCTACGCCGCCCCGGTTAAGGTATCATGTCATCTACACCGAGTTGTTCTGACTCCAAAGTAGAAACTTCGAGAACGGAATAGTCAATGGCTTAGACTATTTTGACATCTCTTCATTTTATTTGATCTATTCAAAGGATACACCCTCAAAAAGATTTCTGAGGATTTTGGCAGCGTCCGAACATCATGAGACAGATTTGTCTGTAGTTGTAAAGTCCAGGAGGACACTGACGACGATGACGTGTGCATTGTATTTCTTTTTTTTGCAATTAACTGCTGCTACAGGAATGTCACTGAGCTTTCAATTACTTTACTATCTAGTTTGGAACCATTGCACCAAGCAAGAGGGTACCGAAAGGAAGAGCCAAACCTACTTGGGAACGTCTACCGGGGCTATTACATCTTCGCTTCCAAGGTCATATCGCCTTCCTCGTTCATCAATCCAGAATGGCAGCACAAATGGAGCTGGCTGACCTCAAGAAAGTTGTAGAGGAATTGGGTCAAAAGATGGACAAACAAATGGTTATGGTCCAGGGACTGGTTGGCCTCTTTACCTCCACAGCCCCGCAACTAGATATGGGGCAAGTCAAGGAACCCTCTCAAGCCTGCCACACTCCTGCGGTTGGGATTAAGTTATGCTCGAAGGACATGTTCAAAGACCTGGCTGAATTTCATGAGGCCAGGACGTACCCAAAGGAGGATGATGGGTCCTTATTCACGATCATTGCCGAAGGGGAGGAAAAGCCCCCGTGCCGATTTCAAACATAACCTCTACTGCACCTACCATCAAACGCCTGGCCATTCTACCAATGCTTGCTTCCGGCTTCGACATGCCATTCAAGATCTCATCGATTGTGACATCATCACAACCCCACCTCCATCAACAGTTGATACTGTCTCCAAATCCTTTCCTCAGCCCAACTTTGGCTCGCAAGTTGGTCAAATATCCACTATCTCCACTCAAATCAACCCTAGCTCCACCATATTCAACCCTATCCCCTATATCGTCCCAGAAAGCCAACCCAAACCAATCATATCCATCCCGTTCGATCTGGAGATTAACATGATGGCTGTAGGTCGGGCAATTGAGGTCTTCACTATCGACACCTGGGTTGACAGTAATGATGAGCTTACAAAGGAGCGAACTGACGGGCTGAGGTTCATTGATCAAAGGAGCACCGAGTAGGTTTGGTCAAAGAAGTTGAGGAAGCTGAAGTGTTGTCGCTTGGGCCTAACATCCTCTAAATTCCACCTCTCTATGAGGAAGCCAAGGGTAACTATAAATGTTGCATTTTCAAATCACGTCTATTTTGTATTGACACTTTTGAGTCTGAGTCTGACACAATGTCTGTCAAGTCGTCTAAGTCTAGCTTTGAGTCGGAGGTTGTGCCTCTTGGCCCTCTATGTCGTAGCTTCTATTAGAGTCTTTTGTTGTACTTGGCAGCCCCAAGGGGCTTTCTTAAGATATGCACTATCTTGCTTCTACGTACTTCGCTAGCTTTTGAATAAACTGTGTCAACCCTGATGACGAAGGGATAGATTTCAATGGGATCATCCCCAAGGACATGTGTTCCCTCGCCGAAAGGGAAGACAAAAGGCATGCTCAGCCTATTAATTGAAATAGTAGTTTTCAAATAAACTTGAAAGATGAGGTAAACCCCCAAATGGTTCAAACTGGTTCAACGCAATCCCCAGAGGAGCATTGTGCCCGGTCAGACAGGCTCAAAGAGTTCATCGACGTTTTGGCATGGTCTAACAAAGACATGCCTAGCGATGATCCCGAGATAAAGGAACATCAAATCCCCCTGCTACCGGATGCCAAGCCAAAAAACAGAAGCTCAAAAGGTCCAGCGCCACATACCATGTTCAATTTTGCAGGAACAGCATTCCGGCTTTCCGCCAAGCACAAGTTAGAAAGTTCAAAATTGGCCTGGGGCGAAGCTTGTCAACTGAAGCACTCTGGACTCTGCGCTATCAAAACCATTTTATCCTGGGCTGCGGCCATTTTATCGACCTCAACGACAACAAATTCAAATACCTTGGTCAACATGGATTAATTCAAAATCCTTTTCCCTGAGAGAAGCTCGTTGGCTGAAAACCCCAAGGGTGGGCAGTTCCAAGCAAAAGTTAGAGCAGCCTGCTAGATCAAAAACCTATGAAGGCGGTCTAGGCAAAAGTAAAGGAAATATTTGAAAGCTCGCTAGACCGAAGACCTGAATGGGCAGTTCTAGGCAAAAGTTAGAGCATAAAAGGTGAGGTAAAACACACGAGTGAACCTTGGCTTGAACTACGTTTTGACCTGATTCCCAAAATGGGATACGTAGGTAATCTTGCTTTGAGACTCGGTCATAATCAATCGATTTGATTCAAGGCTTTGGTACATTGCCGTGGTCGAGACGAAGATAGGCTACATCTGTGCAGAAGGGGGAAACCGTTCGTCTTTCAAGTTTATTTCAAACTACTATTTCAATTTCAAAGTTGAGCATAAAGCCTTAAAAGATTTTAAGCATAAAAAACAGAATGAAATGCTGGCGAGGCCTAACGGCTCACAGAAGCGAAGTCTGGTGTAAGCAGTCACAGCAGACTTGCATTCACGCGCGCTAGTTTAAGGTTCACGCGTGTTTGTTCAAAGTAGTGCGCGTTGGTTTCAAACCTGCACGCGCATATTCAATTCGAGCAACAATCAATAGCAGTCAGCTACTGCTTTTAAATGTCATTTAAGGGGCTTTTGCCAAGTTTTGTCATGCCATTCAGGTCATATGAAATTAATGTGGCTGCACGGGGGTGTCGGTTTCAGCCCAGGTCTATATGTGTCTTTATCTGCTTCTTATGTCCGTCTTTGTAGCATTTTTCGAAGTTTTTTAATCCATACTCGTTTCGGGAAGCTTTTCTCGGTTTTATTTGTTCATGTAGGTCTTTGTGCCTATTTTTGACCTTGCAAGTGTCAGTTTCACTTGTTTGGGGATATTTGAGTTTTGGCTCATTAATGCCCAAAATTTCATTATTTTCCATGTGTCTAAGGATTCGCATCATATCCTGGAGATTTTCTTCCTTTTTCGTTCAAGCTAGGCAAGTCTGTGCATGTGCACATGTTTGTGTGTCGACTCAGTTCATTTGTCAATGCAAATTGGATATTAGTGGTTAGTTTTTGTATTCTCTTAAACACTTGCAAAAGAGAGTTAATAAACTGGAAAATGCAATTTTTACATTGCTACCCTAGCTTCTGTAATCTACAAGCAGTAGAATCTCATCAACGGCAAGGGCACGTCAGCCCAAGGCCAAGCAAAGCATATCTATAGGGCTTGTTTGCCCAAGCATTAAGGAAGGGGCACGCATGCCCAATGCCACAGCTAAATGTCAACTGAGGCCCGCCGGCCCGCACAAGCGTCTATCTATCTGGGTGCGTATCTCAAAAGCAAAAGATAGTAAAGTAATGGGGCTCAATTATAGTCCTTAGGCATCGTTGTCCTCATAGGAGCCGCCCTTAGCTTTCATCTACATTGTCAATTTGTGCCTTTTGTTAGCATACATCTTTTGCATATTGTATATCAAATGTTTAAAGCAGGAAAATTCTATGCCGGAATCGCTTCTGCGGGATAATGCAAGTATGGGGGAATGCCACATGCCATTTTCCTTATTTCATTTGCCATGGTAATCATCAAGCACACTGCCTCGCTGTCCTTCTTTGCTGGCACTTAAAATGCACTTTAGGGGATCAAAATTCAACCCAATCCACAACAGCATGTTCATCCTGAAGAATGATCCGCCCATCCAAATCAACGACAGCCGGTCTTATCCAATGCTCAACAACTCAATCATTTAGACTGATGATTCGCCCATCCAAATCAACGACAATCGATCTTGTCCAATGCTCAATGGCTCGATCATTTAGACTGATGATCCGCCCATCCAAATCAACGACAGCCGGTCCTGTCCAATGCTCAATGGTTCAATCATTTAGACTGATGATCCGCCCATCCAAATCAACAACAACCGGTCCTGTCCAATGCGCAACGGGCTAGATCATTGAGACTGATGATCTGCCCATCCAAATCAATGACAACTGGTCCTGTCAAAATTCTCAACGGCTTGATCATTCTGCACACTGATCTTCCTGTCTCCAATTCAATGACAGCCGATCCTGTCAAAATTCTCAAAGGCTTGATCATTCTGCACACTGATCTTCCTGTCTCCAATTCAATGACAGCCGGTCCTGTCAAAATTCTCAACGGCTTGATCATTCTGCACACTGATCTTCTTGTCTCCAATTCAATGACTGCCGGTCCTGTTAAATTTCTCAACGACTTGATCATTCTGCACACAGATCTTCCCGTCTCCAAATCAACGACAGCCGGTCCTGTCCTATCCACAACGGCACGTTCATCCTGAAGTATGATCAGCCGGTCCTGTCCAATTATCAACAGCACGATCATCCTGAAGCATGGTTAACCATATCATTAATAACAATCAGCCACATTGTCTATCTCAGTCCATTCAGCGATAACAATCAGCCACATCGTCTGTCTCAGGTCATTTAGCGATAACAATCAGCCATATCGTCTGTCTCAGTTCATTCAGCGATAACAATCAGCCACATTGTCTGTCTTAGTCCATTCAGCGATAACAATCAACCATCATCTGTCTCAGTTCATTCAACGATAACAATCAGCCACATCGTCTGTCTTAGTTCATTCAGCGATAACAATCAGCCACATCGTCTGTCTCAGTCTATTCAGCGATGACAATCAGCCATATCGTTCTATCCATCCACCAATGATCAAAATATCGTTCGATGGTCCACCTATCCACAACTAATTGTTTCCTAGGAGAGTCCGCCTCGGCCTGCCCTGAATGATTACCTCTACATCAATCTAGCTTCAAGTGCATCTTCCAGCAGCCTTATTGCTCTGTCTCGAATGGTCTTTGATAAGGAGATTGGCTCTAATTCCCAACAGATGGAATTCAACCTGCTTGACATGACCTCCCCGTGTTTGTTGGAATGCTTTGTGCCGAGGATAGTTTGATCCCCAGCAACGACGGCCTGTCTCATCTAAATCTGCAGCGACAGCCTATCCTATCCAAATTCGATCAACAAGCGGTGATCCACTCATCCACTTCTACTTCTATCTCCGGCAATGGACCGCCCGTCCATTCCATCAATCAGGTTCCTTAAGTTTACTTGTCTACTTTGCTAGTATGCTTTGTATGTTCCTTAAGTTTACTTGTCTACTTTGCTAGTATGCTTTGCTCTGGATTGCCTTGAGGGGTGTCTAGAGCTCTTTGACATTACTTGTACCTAGTCGATGGTGCTTCAAGTGCTGTCAAAGAGGGGCTACTATAGACACCCCAATCAGGGCTTTCAGATTAGTTTACTTTCGGTTTTTGATTCCCCGATGATGAATTGGATCAAGAACACCTCGAGAATGTTGAGTGTTTGAGCTTTTAGTGTTTGACACCTTTTTGAACCTAACCAAGCCTAAGCCACTTCAAAAGAGCCAAAAACCCTATTGGCACGCGTTGGTTGAGAGCCTGCGCGCGCAGATCAACTTGACAGGTGTTGGTCAATGGTTAAAGCTTGACCGTTGACCAATGCGTGAGTAGGTGGTACACGCGCGCGCTGCTCCCAAACCTGCGCGCGGGGGTCAAGCTGCCAGGTGGTGGTCCAGTCAAAGCTTGACCGTTGACCCACGCGCATCGGTCAAACTGCCAGGTGTGGTCAACAGTTAAAGCTTGACCGTTGACCATCGCGCGCCAGGCTAACTCCTGCGCGCGACGGTCCAAGCTGTCCCCATCATCTTTATCAGCTGATAAGCTTAACCACCAAGTAAACCTCAGCCAGCCTCGTGGACTGGCTGAGCTCTTTTCTTTGTACCAACTAGATTCACATCCTTCTCCTCCTATATATATCCCCATTTGTTTCTCATTCAAAAGGTTCTAAAAATTTTGAAGAAGGGTTACACACACCATTCTCACACCTCATCCAAGAACAAAGCGTGTTCTTCCATCTCCACCTTTTCAAACACCTCAATCAAGCCTCAAATCTTAAAGCTCAAACTTTTTCAAACTCAATCTAAGTATAGCATACCTGCTGTTTTCTGTTCTGATCCCTCAGGAGGGCTGGCAGGGCCAAGGCTGGTAATCAATACCAGTCCTGGTCCTAAAGCTAGCAAAGTTTCAAGAACCATGCACTGGTATTCCCATGCGTGTTGGACTCACTCCCACGCACGCCTATCATGGGCAGCGCGTGACAGTCCAGGTGGGGATAGGGATGCTAGTTTGTTTCCTATTTATTTTGTTATAGCTCACTGTTAAACATGTTAACAACCAGTTTACTGCTTTTCTTTGTTAGAAATGTTAGCTGTAGTTCAATATGTATTTTTGCTATTATGGAGTACCCCTGGGATCGTTCTGGACCTATCCCAGAACCCAGAAATATGTAAACCAAACACCGGTTGAATGACAGTCAAGCGCGTGCCAGGGTGCAACCATCGCGCGCTAGAGCGCGACACTCATGCGCCAGAGCGCCATAAGCGCGTGCCAGACTGCCTCTTACCAGTGAGTGGCCTTGCACGGGTAACTTAGCTTTAGACCATTATTTTGTCCCCATACTGTTTATGGGGTGTTTTGTTAATTTGTAGGGCTCTTTCAGCCTTTAAACTATTTAGAACTACTTATCAACTGCCTATAAACTATTTGGTTTGTCCTGGGTGTGGACTGGTCATTTCCAGAGCCCAGAGGGTTTAAGAATTAGAGCTGTGGGTTTGAGCTCTCTGTCGCTCGCGTGTCTTAGAGTTGCGCGCGCAGGAGTGAACAGCATGCAGTGACTTGTTCAGTGCACGTTGGTTTCTTCCTGCGCACGTCACTCCAAAATAGGGGCCTCTCAGTTTGTTTAAACTCTTACAGCAGTCTGTTCTCATACTATACTAACTACTCATCCATGCTATCTATCACATCCTGCAAACATGTTACAGCTTTAATCCCCATTAAACTGTTCCCTCGCTCTAATTGGCTAAAGAATTGATTAATCAAACAAAATCACAAATATTTTCGCAAATGCCTAAGTAGAGACCAATCTCCGGATTGGACGAGAGGGGTGCCTTAAAACCCTTCCCCTCTCATAACCTGGCTCCCGAACCCAGATATGGTTATGACGGACTGGTGCCTTCACACTTTTTCAAATCAAACAGTGCGGCGAGCGTTTCAAGTTCGGTTCCTTGGATGTCGGACCTTCAAACCCAAGTGGCGACTTTGAATTGAGCATTTGTCTGCCAAAAGGCGCGCTCATCGATCCGCCTTTTTCCGAGCACGCTACCCACAACTTCATCTATAGAACTCAACCTTTGACTCGTATCACGTTGGGTGAGGCTCAGGAAGAAGACCTCGGTTGATTTCAAAGGTTTGGGGCTCATTCAAATCTCTTGGGTTTCGCGCCTTGAATCGAAGTAGGGATTTCTCTAGATCTTTTACGTGTTTATACGTTGATTAAGTGTAGAAATTGTACCTTGGATGGTTGGTTGTTTTGTTGTACTTGCTTTTGAGATTTCTACACAAAATCGCCGTTCATAACGTCTCCATATCGATACAAGTGTTGGTGTATCGATACGCTGAAGGAATTTGCATTCCAGTAGCTTCAGAATCTGTCGTAACGTTCTCATATCGATACAATTATTTTTGTATCGATACCCCAAACTCTCCCGTATCGATACTCCATGGCTTTCTGGGCAATTTTGCCATGTTGCTCCGATTCGACCATTTTGACTCCAGATCACTTCTAAACCCTTTTGGACACCTCCTAATCTATTCCAAGCATGTTCAATTGACTTCCTTTAGTTCATTGAAGTTATCCTTGGTTCGTTGGCATTCCGTTAGTAAGAAATGAATAGGAATTCACTTGATTAAAACCGTGTTAAAATGTAACTTGTTGATGGATTGATTACTTGAGAGTGTTTGTGGCATAGTGGTAATATTGTTGGCATAACGTATGATGTTCCTTGCATGAATGTGATCATGAGAAAGACGTAGTTTGCATATTACATAAGAAAGTAGTTGTTTGGGTTGAAAGTTGGTTTAGGGAGTCTCGTAACGCAAGGGGTGGTAATACGGAGACTCAATTGGGTCTCGTAGCACAAGGGGTGGTAATACGGTGATCCAAGTGGTTAGGGTTCTTCGTAACACAAGAGGTTGCAATATGGTAACCCTCGTGATGTTATGTTGTAACGCAAGGGATGGAAATATAGACAGTGGAAATTAGTGGTAGTGGGTCGCGTCGAAACCATAATGTTGCATAAGTCCTATGAACAATGTGGCTAATTGTGTTAAAGGCATGTGTTAGAATGATCAAAATGAGTGATTGGCATGCCTATGAGTTGATTGCTACCCATTGGTTGAGTTATACATTCATGCCTCCTTCCTTTTGCACTTATCATCACATTTGCACATAGAATTGGTGAAAGATTTTTCTATTGGGCTAGTGTAGCTCAATCTAATCTTTCTTTTCAGGACAAAATACCGGACAATAGATTGCTTGCATTCATGTGCTCGGACATGAAGACTTTTTGGAAGCTGATTTTGCTTTAGTTACTTAAACATCTTGTAATGACTTACTTTTGGCAAAGATGAGTTTGTAACTAATTGTTCTTAAATTACTTTTTGACTAAAGAGTTTGAAATATTCTAAACAGGTCCGTACTTGTATATAAGTTGATTTGAGCCGTGGTGCCAAGGTTGTAACCATCTAAACTTGGGGACTTATTTGTAAAGTTAAAATGGGAACATAATAATTTAAACTAACTAAGATGAGGACTTAAATTACCTCTAAGGTTCAGAACACTAATAGTTAAGTTCCCAGTTTTATAATTCAATTCATCCGAATTACGACCATGGAACAGTTGGAGACTTTCTAATGATGAAATGTTTAACGTAATTGTTTTTTCATCACCCTTTGTTTGATCAAATCATAGTCGATAATCTTTTCATAATGTCTTTTAACTTGGGTTAGGTCCTAGAGGAAACATCTAAAGGTATTTCCTTTCTTTGGTGGGGTGAATGTGTAACGCCCCGATTTTTGAAAACGTTAATTTAAATACAGTAAAACCAAGTGTAGTATTTATTTAAATAAAAAATCATAATTTCATCTTGCAAACAAATAAATCTTGAATCGAATTACATTTATACTAAAAAAAGGGGGGGTACTATGGTAAATTCTACTCTTCAAGGCGTCCGTCTTCTCTGCAACAACCTGTTCCACATAAAATTCTCCCTGTTCGTCACCTAGGCCTGGCATAATATGTCAGGGTCATAAAAGTAATACCGTGAGCTTTTAAGCTTAGTAGCTAACTCTTACCCTAATGTCCCTTACACTAGCAAAAATATCACATAATTTTGTATAGTGAATTGCAGAAAACAGTTCATCACATAAAATCAAATCAACAAATGAAGTGTCAGTGTCTTGTCAAAGTTTATCATCATCGCAACGTATCGTAATTCGTGTCCTCATTTTTCAAGTATCGATTCCATTTTCCATCCTTTTTTTCTCGAGCACTGGTTCCGCTGACTATCTTTTAGGACCTATCGGTAAATTCAGATTTTGCCACCCAAAAGCATTAATTCCGCTGACCGTCTTTTTCAGGATCTACCAGGCTCTCAGTCTTTAATCATTTCACATTTCTCAACACACATGGCACTAGATCCGCTGACCATTCTTTCAAGACCTACCGGGCTCCTAGGCCACACACGCACATCTGAGCCATGGTTCCGCCGACCATTCTTTCAGGACCTACCGGGTTCCTATGCTCACATATGCACACCCGAGCCATGATTCCGCTGACCATCTTCAATGGACCTACTGGGTTCTCATGCTCACACAGTCATCAACCCTTTTCACATTTCAACTTCCCATTTCTTTTCGTATTTCGTTTCTCGTTTCTCATGTCTTATAAACATGCATCATTTTCTCATGTTTACCAAAAAAAATATATATATACATATATATATATATATATATATATATATATATATAATATATCATGCGATAACAATACATCCTAATTCCATTCATTTTTATGTTCAACAATATTGGAGAATCTAATGTCGCAACTTTACCAAACAAATTATAACCTCTCCAGTCAAGCCATCAATTGAACAATACAATAATGGTATCAACTTTTCAACTAAATCATGCATGCGAGTCAATCTGATTCTAATTCCAACTATCTAATGTCAATGGCTTTACTTTAATTTAACTAACAAATTTCCAGGAACAATTTTCTGTATTGATAACTTCTCATATTTTCAGCTTTTCAAAGTCATAATACTTAACGATTCCAACATGTGATTTTATAACTAAAATTCTAATTTTCTTTTCCCAACAAATAATGCATATTATACATTATATTTAGGTAAGTAGATAGGAGGTTTCTACCTTGCTTCTAGGCAGTAGTGGGTTGAGTTATGTCGGGTTGGGTTGGAATGCAGCAACACAGCTTCGTTCGATCTCGGATTGATGGGAAAAAAATCCTAACTTCCCTCTAAATATAAATAAATATGGTGTTTGGTGGTGATGTGGCGAAGAAAGTGGTGATGGGGTGGACAAAATCAATTCTCCTCTCTCCATCTCGGCCCACTTTCTTTCTGGAACTAGTGTGTGTAAATAAAATTGGAGAGATTTTTGGTGTCTAGGAAAAGTGTGAGAGGGTTCTCAATTTATAAGCAATTCCTCATCTCTCTCCTCTCCCATTTATTTCTATCTTATCTCCTCTCTTATTCTTTCTTTCTCCCTACGGCACATTCTCTCTCTCTCTCTCTCTCTCTCTCTCTCTCTCATTTATTTCTATCCTATCCTATTTCTCCTTATCTTTCTCTTTCTTTCCCTCCAAGTATATATGCATATATATATATATATATATATATATATATATATATATATATATATCTACTTATATAAATATAGCTAGAACATGTTTAATATTATTTTAGGTTTTCTAGGTTTAGACTACTAGGTCTAATTAACAAAATAAATTAATCAAAAAAAAATTTCAATAAAATATTCAATTTTATTTGAAACAAATTTGGCTGAAAATTCGGGTTGTTACAAGATGGTTGTGAGTTTCAAATGGAAAAATTGAAGAGAAGGATTGTAAGGGGATTTGAGGTATGGTTGTTGGAAGATGATGTTAAATAAGAAAAATGATGTGAAAATCGTATATAGTTTGGGTTAGTTTATGCTATAGGGATGGTTATTGGAAGATGATGTTAGATAAGAAAAATGATGTGAAAATTGTATATAGTTTGGGTTAGTTTATGTTATATTTTATGTCTCCAGACCAATGCCAAAATGCCACTTGTTTTTACTAAAAATATCATTTAGTCTATTTAGATAAGGAAAATGAGTTGTTTTGAATAGTGTTTTTTTAAATTTATACTAAATACCGAAAGTTCTTAAAATACCGTTTAGTCATTACCATGAACTCACCCAAGTAGTAAGGAGTTGGGGCGTTCTTGTCAATCTATCCATGAGAATTAAAGGGGATTTATGGCTACCAATATTAGAAAGGGCAAAATAGGGATTAAAAAAATACAGTTGCTTTCAGCACTTTCCGTTAGTCAATGGATGATCAACTGACGGAAGGGGGCATCTGATATGAAAAAGGGAACCAGAAGGGCGGTAAATGAAGTTTTGGAAAAAAGTATAGGATGACAGTGTATTTGTTAGATAACACAGGGAAGGTTAGTGTAATTTACCCATAATGACGCATATGTACTAAACAACATAATATGGCTTTGTTCAGTTGGTATTTTAGTTTAATAGATGAAAAAATAATAATTAAAAAAATTGATATTTTAGTTTAATAGAGAGATGAGAAAATAATAATTAAAAAAATAAAATAATAATTAGAATAAAAAATAGGATAATGATTAAAAAATTAAACTAAAACTAAATTAAAATCGTAACTAAACATAGTGATCATGTTTAAACGTCGTACGTCTTCGCGTTTCAGAAGCAGCAGACAAGTCCATCGGATGACCTTTCAAAAAAAAAAAAAAGAAGGAAAAGTACAACCGAAGACCTTGATGTCAACACGATGTTTCTTGAGCATAGAAAGAGAGAGAGGGAGAGAGAGAACCCGCTCTGTTTCTTGAACATAGAGAGAGAGACCCAGCACCATCTTCTTCCCACGCACAGAAATATTAACAAGACGCAACTCAATCTCAACTATCTCCCGAGGCTCCTAAAACCTGAAACTTTCATAACCCTCCCCTTAATGGGTTTGTAAATCACAATGACTAAATCAGGCACCTTCATTCAATGCCTTCTCAAGCCTTTCAAATCTAAGAAAGGTATTGCTCTCTCTCTCTCTCTCTCTCTCTCTCTCTCTCTCTCTCTCTACTTATATATACAGATTTGTCTTTCAGTCTTTGAATGTTGTGTCTGTCATAGTTTTATGTGATGCTCTGTTTTTGTGCTCTGGAATTCGATGAATCAGACAGAAGTGACGACTTAGAGAAGATCGCCGCGCGAGAACAGAAGCAATTCCCATTCGAAACCCTAGTTTCCGCTACCAAAAACTTCCACCCCAATCACAAGCTCGGCGAAGGCGGATTTGGACCTGTATTCAAGGTAATCACCTCAAAATTGAGTTAATTTTAGGCATACATATTGGTACAGAGTAGTGTATATGTATGTATATGTGTATATGTTTGTGAAATTTTTAGAACACTTGTGAATGTTAAATCCTATCTTGTTGGATATAAAAATTGGATCTTAACATAACGTTGGGAGCACTCCCCGCTCTCCGGCTTAACCTATTTTAAGTGGGTCGGAACTCATTCAATCTATATTGGGCTTAAAGTGATGCGGCGTGGACTCCACAATAACTCCCCCAACGAATTGAGCCTTATGCATAAAGCACAAACTCAAAACGGAAATTGTGATGAACACCCAAAAATAGAGATTGCAGTTGCGAGAAATGGCATATGATTGTTGGGTTTTTGGATATGTAGGGGAAATTAGAGGATGGTAGGGAGATTGCGGTAAAGAAGCTGTCGCAGAGCTCGAGACAGGGGAAGAAAGAGTTCACGAACGAGGCGAAGTTGTTGGCGCGTGTGCAGCACCGCAACGTTGTGAATTTGTTGGGGTATTGTGCACACGGTGCGGAGAAGCTGCTCGTATATGAGTATGTTGCTAATGAGAGCTTGGACAAGCTTCTCTTCAGTAAGTCCTCTTCTCCTTTGATCCTTTTAAATATGGATTTTGAACATTCTTTGTATCTCATTGGAGCTGAAATTGGGACACTAAAACTGAATCTAAAACCATTAGAGTTGCAATTGGTGACTACTATTTTGATTTTCTGCCATCATAGTTAGGCGCCAAGCTTCAACAATGTGCCTACTTGTCTATTGAGTGAATGAGTACAAGGAGAAGGCCAAAGATCCTTTGTTGCCATAATACTTGCCCCATGTTTCTAATGCACTCAGAGGCCGGAACTAGAGGATACGGTGTGAATCTCAAAACCCACGAATCTCAAGACCATAGTTGTCGAAGGCACGCCCAGGTGTGCACCTAGGCGTGAGGCGAGGTGCACCCCCATCACCTTGTATGACCCCAGGCGAGGCAACTTGAATAAGGCGCAGACTAGGCAATGAGGCGTGAAAAGACTCGCTTCTCTCAAAATCGATCCCGGCCCTAGGATTTTGTTGTCCAGGTTAAATTTTTACCTTAGGCCATCGAACACAAACGAAACAGAAGGGCAAATCGACTAGTCCTTAGTTGATCTACAGCCAATCTTCTTCAATCCTCTCATCGATCTCTCTCATCTGCATTGATCAGTCGTCCAACTTGGAGAACTTCAGTCGATACGAACATCAAAATAAATCTTCTCTAAGAGTGAGGAAGGGGGTCTTTGAATGCCTTGGAAAATTCTATAGTCTAGAGTTCCATTCTTCCATATATAATAAACCATAGCAGCTCAAGCAAGCTTCCTAACTATGCTGCTGAAGGATTTACCTCTGATTTTCCCAATAAGCCAAGGGACCTCAACACTCAGCTATGCGGATCCTTAGAAACACCACATAGTTACCGTACTTGCTTCCATACATTCCTGGAATAGTTGCACACAAAGAAGATGTGAGAACTGAGAAGTAGTTTCCATTTCTTGTTGGCAAAGAGAGCAGGTTGTTGACAGGGAGGAGGGAATGATCCCCCAGCCTGCAAAGTTCATCCTTAGTTCTCAATTTCTTAATAGGCATCCAAATAATATGTCTTGGAGTATATATGGGAAACCAAAGCAACTTATGCCAATGTGCAATTGGGCAATGAATTCAAATGGCATCCCATGTAGTTGCAGCAGCATAAGTAGAGGAAGTAGAGGCAGTCCACAAGACTTTGTCAGCCATAGAGCAATTAGGAGCAAGGGATGGCTATAGAGAAGGGGGGAAAGGCCACATTATGTAAAGTCAGGGTACCTTAGCTGAAAGAGAAACAGAAAAGCGAGAAACGGGAAAACAAAATTTTGAATTTTAGTTTTTTTTTAACCCGTTCATTATTTAGGACCATTGTCATGCATAATTATCTTGTTCTGCATGCTTGTTGCTTTGGCGTTCCCTTTATGTATAACTAATTTTGTTGGTGCATTACTACTAATTTTGGGTTTGAGTCCGTATGGTACTAGTTAATGGTCACTATTTCATTATCGACGAGTGCTTTTCCTTCTGTTCTCATTTTCCCTAAACTTTCAGTTACTTGTCTGATAATTTTGGTTGTAATGTGGCATCAATCTTGGTCCATGAAAGTTCTTCTTCTTCAATGGTGCAAGCAATACTTTTCTGTTTGGTGTCTTGTTAAACTGGAAAGAGCAGTAATTTTTGTTTCTTACTGCCAGTGCTATTTTGCTCACTGTTTGGTAGTTTTAGGTTCTTCTTCGATTTGGAGCAAAGGACCAAGGAGTCCAAGATGTTAATCTGAGTGGGTGAGGCCAAGCACCTTTTGGTTCTTCAGTTGGCTGTGCCTAGTTTTGTAACTCTTGTGTGTGCATTTGTATTTTTGTGTTCTTAGTTTGGTGTTCATAGTCCTTTTCATTCACTCTCCAGCCTTGTCAAAAAAATCATTCACTCTCCAGCCTTGAATAACTGCTGAAATTGGGTGGCACAATCTTGGCGTGACAGTTTTGATTAGCTTTATACCTCATATATCTGAACAGTGCTTTGTTAAGTATCTAACGAGTGCTTTTTCATTTTGGACTACAGTTGGTGAGTGGAACAGTCCATGACATTACGACGGCCTTAGTTTATATGTATGTCATAGCATCCAATGTTTTTTAAGTTCATGATCAATTACAACTTCCTTGTGATTGCAATTAACAGTCAACTTCCTTGTGATTGCAATTAACACTCAAAATTGATATCATTAGAGTCACTGGATGCAGATGATGTTCTTAATTGGCTTTATAACTAGGTTGGAATGGATTGAAAAGAGATGACTGATAGTTATAGTGATGCTAATTTTGATGGTATTGATTCAGAGTCTGGAAGACCAGATGTGCTGGATTGGAAGCGGAGGTATGACATTATTCTTGGCGTTTCTCGGGGCTTGCTTTACCTTCACGAAGACTCACATAGCGTAATCATCCACCGTGATATCAAGGCCAGCAATATCCTACTAGATGACAAATGGGTTCCGAAAATCGCTGATTTTGGCATGGCTCGCCTCTTCCCTGAAGATCAAACGCATGTCAATACCCGTGTAGCTGGTACAAAGTATGTTTTCAAGGATCTTAGCTTTCTTACTTAATTTCGACTGTAATTTAAGCTGTTTGAATTTAATATCATATCTAATAGACGCGTGCACAATGACACAGTGGGTATATGGCTCCTGAGTACCTCATGCATGGGCGTCTATCTGTGAAGGCAGATGTATTTAGCTTTGGGGTTGTGGTTTTGGAGCTAATAAGTGGTCAGAAGAACTCGACTTTCAACCTGAGTTTAGACAGTCAAAATCTACTGGAATGGGTAAGTACTTCCATCTTCTTTTGCGTACTTTATTTACACTGATAAGTTCTTGTGTTGTCGTTCTACGTGGAAACCACCTTATCACTGAAAAATATTGTTGTCCAATTGCCGTTGTATTTGGACAGCAATAAAATCTGCTGTAAAGTATTGGAAGTTTTATTTTACACCTTCTCTATTATAAAACAGAAAGGTGTGGGGACAAGTTGTTGGAACGGCTTAGATTCATTTGATCCAAAAGCTGTAGTGCATTCTCCCACTTTCTGGTTAAGTGTCCACGGTTTTCACCTAAATCACATAACTGTCATCCCCTTTCAACCGGGATGCGTAGTGCCGTAGGCACGGGTTAGCACTAGTACATTAATATATAATTACATATTGTTAATTATTGTGACTTGTTACTACTATTTCTTGATATTTTGGTGGCCGTAGCAGCCTTTGTATGACCAGTGGTTGACTAATACTCTGGTAGGCGGAGAAAGGTCTCCATCATTTTGAGCTGGCCTTTTAGCTGTGCTTTTTTCTGTGTGATTGACTACCCTCCTATCTTCGTTTGATTAAATTTTTCCAGAAAAAATTTAAAAAATTTTGTCAAAACAAAAAAAAAAAAAATTCATTGTTCGCATTGTTCTTTTTGAGCAAAAGGATCCACGAATTTGAAGAATTTAAATTCCGTGTTTTCTTGAAGTGAGTTCTTTTCCAAGAAGATTTCGGGTTATCTAGGAAGTGTTTCAGGAAAGTATTTCCGAAACAACTATCAAAGAGACCAAATTTCGAGTTTGTGAGGGTGACCTACTTGGTAGAATTGGTTGAAGGAATCTGATGCAAATAAAATCAGGAAAATTGAAGGCAGTTTTTAATGTTTCAGAAGTGTATTGAAAAAGCAAGTACTCTATACTCCTTGTTGAATCTTGATTTTGACTCAACAAGGTCTATTTGGGCCTAGTTCCTGTCTGTGGGTTTGTTTACATCATCAAGTTGATTGTTTGCATCATCCAAGCCATTGTTTATATCGTTGACCCCAGAGGGGGTTTATAAATCAACGTGACTTTAATCAAGTGTTGACCTTTCTCAATTTAGCAGTTGATCAAACTTGAACTGGTCAAAATTCATAAAAGTCCAAATTATTTTAAAAGCCTGGAAAATTCGGATTCGAATTCTGGGCAAATGGCGCCTATATATATATATATTATATTATATATATATATATATATATATATATATATATATATATATATATATATATATGGAGTTCCCTTCTATTAAGGACCACCTTAACTTAATAAAATAAGGACCTCCCTTTCCTGATAGAATTTCGATGTTCCAAGCCGCTCAATGTGTTCAGAATGTGATTTTAAGGATACTCGCGAGAAATCAGCAAAAAAAAAAAGACTGGAAACGCTTCATCCGAGCAGTTTTTGTTTGTTTTTTATCGAACGGTTCAAATAAAAACTGCTCGGATGAAGCCCTTCCCGGTCTTTTTTTTGTTGTTGATTCCTTGCGGGAATGACTGGGAAGGGCGTCATCCGAGCTGTTTTTTTTTTTAACCGTTCAATGAAAACTGCTCGGATGAAACCCTTCCCGGTCATTTTTTTTGCTGATTTCTCACGGAGACCCTTAAAATCACGTTCTGATCACTTTGAGCGGCTCGGATCATCGAAATTCAATCGGGAATGGGAGTCCCGCATTTTAATAAAATAAGGGATCTCTAACCGGAACCTAACTCTCTCTCTCTCTATATATATATATTCCGAATTTGGTCTAAAAGGTGGTTATAACTTTAAAACTTACCTCGCAAGAATAATAAAATGGGTAACGAAATTCATAGGTGATGTCGGAAACTTTGGAAGTTCATGATTTAGACAAGTTCTCACATAATTAAAATTAAATGTTGCTTTTTGAAAACCACGTTCAATTCACAACTATCACTGTGGATGCAGGCATATAAGCAGTACAGGAAGGGGAAGAGCTTGGAGGTTATGGACCCTAAACTGGCTTCATCCGCTGTCCCCGATCAAGTAGCAGTGTGCCTGCAGATAGGGTTACTTTGCACCCAATTGGATCCACAGGTACGGCCCACCATGCGGCGTGTGGTGGTAATGCTATCGAAGAAGCCTGGAAGCCTAGAAGAACCGACAAGGCCGGGGTACCCTGGTGCCAGGCACAGAAGATCGGGTAGGCCTGCCACGTCATCATCCTCAACCGGAACTTCCAGCGAATCCAGTTCCCAAGCGTTCGGTTCTACTACTAATAACAATAGTGCCAGTGCCACGGCAAGTACGAGTACATCCTATTTGAGAAGCCCCCGGTTGGACCCTCACGGGAAACGCCCAATGCAATGATAGGGCTGTATTTATATAGGGGATTTTGATAATATTTTGATGGTGGCCTTCTTTGCGGTAATAAGATTGCTCCATTGTGGTCCGATACATGGAAAGTGTCTTTACGGTTAAGGGGTACAAAGGCTACGTGCATTTGACCCTCTCCAGCCGCAGCTTTGGTTGGTACAAAGGCTACGTGCATTTGACCCTCTCCCGGCGCTCTTAAGTTTTGTTTTTTTCGTGACTTCATGTATAGCAGTTTTGTAATGCTGTTTGGTAGGTGTGTAAATTTTGTAGAGCAATATGATTAGAGACGAATGACAAATTGTGGTTAGGGTACTATTCTTGAAATATCCACAGACCGAGTATAAAAGCGAGAGAAACCAATTGGGCATGGCTCTCATTTTGGTCCGAATTTTCCAATTGGGTCATTCTACTCTGGAGCTCCATGGCTGGAGGCTGGGGTAAGATCGGCTTTTCACCCGTTCTGTGGTGGGCTCTTTGAAACTGTTTGGTTTATTTCTAATTGACTAATATGGGTTTTCGGACTTCTCCATATTTCTGAATGAGTCTCCTAAAAATGTATTCTATTTTCTTTTTATGTTTGGTATTCCAGCATTTGTTTAGGGACATTTGTTTAGTGAATTTGTGGTAAACTCTACCAATTATGGTGCCAAGAAACTCTTAAAAACTTATTTTAGTTTCGGTATTTTAGCCATTAGTTGAAAATTGTCCACCGTAGTTAAGTTTGGATATATGGAAATCAAAATCCCTTGACCAGTTATTTTCCTTCTAATTGGCTATAGAATAATCAGATGTTGATGTAGAGGAATTTGCTTTGCATTTTTTCTCTTCAAAACTTGATAACCTCAGTTTTTGCTTCATAGGAACAAGATTATTATTCTTTGCTAAGTATTGTACGTACCAGATTGCTCTTAGACAACCATCAACTCTTGTTGTAGCTTTCGTTTTACATAATGTTCCTACCTTGTAGAATCTCTTGACTTGTTCAAAAGTTTGACCTACATCTTGGTTTTTCACTACCTGTGCCGTATTATTTAAAATGAGTTGATAGTAAAAAAATGCACTAGATGATAGAAACCAACTTGTGAAGGCTTCACAGAAAGTTAAAGGGAATTGTTCTAAGCTGAAGTCATATTTGCAAAATTTACTTAATTGGGGCAATGGATTTTCTTTAAGTCTTATTGTCCACAAATTTACGTTTCCATTACAAGTTTGTTGTGTTACAAGTAGTAATTGAATATCTATCAATTTTATTTAAACTTCTTACATTAATTCATGTCTTATTTAGAAAGAGGTAGAAGTTCAATACTATAGTTTTATATGGAAGTGGTAAACCTGATATTAGAAATTGAAAGTAATAATAATATTCTTCAATCTAATTACGGTATGTTGCTGGTCATGCACGCACGTAGTTGCTCTAATTATTCACCGTAGAACATGGAAATCATTTGGAAGCAATACTTCATTCCGTGGTTGGCTGGACAATTATCTTTCGTTTGCTTTAAAAGGGCATCTTTCAATGGGTGGTTATGAGATCTTTATTCCTGGTTATGAGATCTTTATGCGCTGAATTTAATTTGCTTTTGGATGTGGAATCTTCATGAGTTAGTTTGGGTGACATCTTTTAGTGTGCATGACTAAAAATTATATATATTTCTATTTTCAACAAGACTCTAGGCCGTTTTTCTCTTCAAATCAATTAAACACAGATCTAAGGAGCTTCGTATTTGTTGATTTTTGGGCACTTCATTATACTTGAGGAGGTTTTTGAACCGAGACCTAAGAAGAAGAAGAAGAAGAAGAAGCAAACTCAAAGTATGAGGCATTGATCACGAGGCCAATCCCTTTCGGGTTTTGCCGCACTAGCTATAAGGCTATGAAGATCAGTTTCAGAGCTCAATTTCAAAGACCTTGATCTGATTCGTTTTGATCGTACACACAAATCTAAGGCTTTACCCTTTATCCACAAACCGCAAGAAAGAAGCATGAAACTCAATTTCTTGGTCGCCGATATTTTGGCACGATTTTTCCAATTGGGTTCTTACATTGGGGAGCCTCAAGGCTAGGGAATGACTCGTGGGTTTCCACTTGGTCAGTGTTAAACTTCAAGTCATGATCGTTTACAAGTAAAACAATGTTTACATTCCTCGCTTTGCAGAAATTTAGGGCTTAATCGAGTCATCACTCTACCACTATGTTTGCAATGGTTGCTTTAGTTTACTCCCGGCCTTTCTAAAAACTTTGCACAGAATAATGGCTAGATCAGGAAAGGTATAAAAATGGACATTACACCACTCTTTTCTTTTATTTTCTTTAGTTAATTTGTTTGGTAGGTGCTTTGCATTAAATCTTTAACTTCTTCCCATTGATGTTTATTTGTTTGATTATTTTTTTCCCGTCTGCAGTGATAAGAAGAAGTTTTGAGTTGTTTGGATTTCTCTCGAGCGTTGATTTTGGCCTTTCCTTTTTTCCCAGGTATGTTTCGGTAGATTGTATAGAGTGCATGCTGATCAAAAACCCAGTGCGATGGTATTGGTATGATGGTGTTTTACATTTCCTATGTTTTCTCTTCTCATTTTTGTCTGGTCGATGACCAATTTTATACAGCTGTTGCTTCATTTTATTTTTGTTCCGGTATCTACTAGTCCTACCGATGGACAAATCAATTGCATTGCAGATGCATGAGGTTTATATTCTTTAATTTTATATAGCTGTTGCTTCATTTTATTTTTGTTCCAATATCGACTAGTCCTACTGATGGACAGATCAATTGCACCGCAGACGCATGAGGTTTACATTCTTTAATATCTGGACACCACAATAGTGCCTACATAAATAGATGACTTTGTTGGTCATAAATCATTTTTGCACATACCCAGTGTAGAGAGATTTTTTGGCTATGCATCTTGATGTATTGACCGGTGTCTATTGCTTGGTTCAGTGCTATATATTAGACGACAATAAGCACATATTGCTTAAACTGAATCGTTGGAGTAGATATGAGAAGATTATTTGTCACGGCAAATTTCAATAGGGAATTAAGCTAGAGTTGGGGCAAGGTCATTGATATGAGAAGATCATTTGTCAAGAAAAAGTTGCCCGACAATTAGGAACAACTATAAGTTGCCCTGAACCTTTGAGTTAAAAACATGGATGTGTTTTTACTTAACTTCAAACCCATTTTTAAGTAATCTTGATTGATGGATGCAGTAAAATAAGTCTCCACTATTAGTGCCGAGTCTTCAGACCAATGGAACTATTTCATTTCAGCTGATCCCTTTCTAGCACTATCTTCACTCAATCTCATTCGAGGAAGCAATTTTGAAAACTCAGAGAGAGAGAGAGAGAGAGAGAGAGAGAGAGAGAGAGAGAGAGAGAGAGAGAGAGAGAGAGAGAGAGAGATTTTGTTTTGCTTTCTCAAGTTGGTGAAATAGTGATAGAGTTGTTAGCTTTCTATGGTAATGACCATAGCCACTAACTAGATGTAATTGTTAAACTTTCTGAGTGCCCTCCATTGGCATATCTGCATATGTCCTCTATCCAGTTTGTGTTTAATTAACAAACACAATATATATTTACACTTATCAAAACAATGGGCATAATAATCGTGCATCGCATGTGGCATTATTCCTAGTTATATACTCAATAAAGGACCTTCAATGAGTTACCATCTATATGCAAATCAAGTTCTTTTGTCTTTTTAGAATTTTTTTGAATGGCCCTTTTCTTTTCTAGGATGAATACTCTTATTTCAATTTGTTACTATATTCCTGAAATATGCGTGCATCAAGAGTCTCTAAAGGACCTTTAATTAGTTCATTCATTTACTTTGTAGCCAGCATCTGAGACACTTTTTTTTTTCATTCAAAGAGTAAACTTACATTGCTGTTCAAAAATAAAAGAGTGACCTCACAGCCTAAAAAAAATGAAAAAAAATGCGAAGGCCTAATACAAGATCAATTACAAATGGCAAAACGTAGATAGCCTCCTTGTAGTTTGGCTTTTTCGCACTTTACCTCCCTAACATTTGAAAATAAAACCCAACTTGCCTCCTGGTACTTTTGGAGTAAAATGCAATCAAAATCTACCTTTTTGGGAGCCTTTTCATTTCCAATCTCATAATCAGCGTGTGTGCTATGCCTTCTGTCAATTGGATGGCCAAAACCATGAGAAGGCAAGTTGTTATTTCTAAATGTTAGGGAGGTGAAGTGTCAGAACACAATGTTATGGAGTAAAATGCAATTAAAATCTAAATAAAAAGTTAGATGATTAGATCGAGAACTTCTAGATATCAAATTGAGCTGATTTTTCGCAAGGGCTCTTGATAAAATATTTAAAATTTAATGAACGGCTTGGATCGTTTGTGTGGGACCCATAGTGGGCCCCACATCACGATCAGTGTCATGCTTTCGAATTTCAACATAAATAATAATACTTTTTCCAATACTAATATATTATCCTCACATACATACATACCCAAAATGTTATGCCAAACATTATCTTATAGACCAATACCCTCACATATTAATGCCCAAAAGAGAAGATGTTATACATCTTTTACAATCCTTTATAATTAAACATGTTATAACGAAATTATATATTTCTTTAGCTCAATATACATTTTGCATGAGACGATAACATAACTAAATACAAGGCTATTAGAATGACACCCGACTTGTCCTCCAAGCTCTCCAAGCTATATGCCTTGTTGGGTACCTGAAAATGAAGGGTTGAGTATACACTTGCTCAGTAGAAAATCTCTAACCACCTCTATATGCTTATGGGAAGATGAGTGCTAAGGGAAACACTTTCATAAAAATAAAAATAAAAAATGGTGTGACTAGAAATAGAATATGTGACTCAATCCCAACTTTTAAACCAAGCATACATAGAACTTTATCTCACATACCAATCTTCTTAACCTCGCACGTACACCTTTCACCTAAAATCTCTATTGGCCATTCTCAATATCATATCTCGTTATTACCTTATGCTTTCAATGACTTAGAAACATTTCGGGTTCTTTAACGACCATTTTCTCTTTCTTATCTCACCTCACCAATCCACGAGCCTTGCTACCAATACTGACTGGAAACCCACCGAAATCGTACCGACGGCCGCGCCGGGCCGTCTCCGGCCACCGGACGGTCGATCTGAGCCGTCCAAAAATTCTAAAAAAAAAAAAAACAAGGGGGCCTACGCGGGAATCAATGGCATCCGACGTGTATATACATATATACAAGAAAAATAGGGTGTTTGGATCAAGTACCTTACACAAGTTGGATGTCGTTGATTCCCGCGTAGGCTCCCTCGTTTTTTTTTTTTCAGAATTTTTGGACGGCTCAGATCGGCCGTCTGGTGGCCGGAGACGGACCGGCGTGGCCGTCAGTACGATTTCGGTGGGTTTCCGGTCGGTACCAATAGGTTTTCTGCCAATCCACATCTCAACTAAGATACACACCCTACGTATAAAGAGGAGAAATATAAAGCGAACGAAGACACTTCGAACCCAACCTCCATAAGGCACCAGAGAACTCACACGACTACCCTGTCTAATCTTTTAAATATCAGGTTAACACTTATCGTATCCTCCCTCATGTCCTCTTCATCACGTCATCTTGTTAGTGTTGATATATCATTATTCAGTCAACTTTCTCACCCACAAGTTATATTCTAGCCTCATGTTTTCATCTACCCAAGATTTTTTCACATTGAAATTTCTTTTGTAAGTATGACATGCAGATACCCTTTATAGACTTCCCACAATGTATCACACCACCAACTATCAAATGAGCATTCATACGAAACAAGTTACTAAATTCTATCTTTCGCGCTACTAGCATCTGACCGACGCCTAAGGACTCAATCTTATGTAATGTCATCAGTACAATCCAATATAAATAGTTCAACAATATCAGCATCAAGGTACTATCTAGTTTATCCCTCATCTTTACCCTTATTATCACACTTTTCATTTCAACATTAGTCTAACATTGTTGGTTATCAAAACCCTTTTCATATAAAACTTTCCTTTTTGATTGCAAAATAATGTAGAGGAACACAAAATTAGTATAAATCAAGATCCGTTGATTCGAGTTTGAATACCGGAGTTTGTTGATTTGTGCCCAAATACCGGAGTCCGTTGATTTGCTCAAGAATGCCAGAGGATTTTATTTTAAAAAAAATTTCTTTTCCAAAACATCAAGTGAATCCAACCATTTTCTAAATACCAAGTAACACATAGCACAACCAAGATTATCAGAGTTCCACACCTAATGCTCATTTCATTTTTTTGGTGCATCATTGTCATTTCATCATCATGTACCTCGAGCAATTGCTCCTGCCGAGTCAATTTAAGGATCTCGATATCCTCTGCCTAGCACCTCACTCTTTGGCGGGTCTAGAATAAGTTATGAGCAATTGCTCATGCCGGGCCAATTAAAGGATCCCGATATCCTCTGTCGGGCCAGTTACAGGATCCTGATATCCTTCACGTAGTAAACCAATCCTTAGTTCTCATAAGTCAAATCACTTCTACATCAACTCATCTTAGTGCATATCAATACCGTAACAATATATATCCTTTATACCACGCAAGTTTTTACATGATTAGTTATCCCCATTTCTTGTTTCAATATGTATACATAGCCATCCGTTTCACAACACGTTTCTCATAATTCTCATCATTAATCTCGTCACCAACCCATTTATTCTACTACTAAGTATCTACTAGTTAGTCACAAACTCAACTTCATGCAGGTAACTAGAAACAATTTCACCGTTCGATTTATAGTTCAAGAGAAAAAGAATAATTGTACCTCACGTTTCCATTTCATAGATATAATTAATCATCATTATTCAAGTATCCCCATTCCAATTTTAATATACGATCAATCATCTCACCTCATCCAACAAATACAAGTATGCTCATTAAGAAGACCTAGAAGTGCACCAAATCACACGTGAAGTTCGAATATAACAAACCACCAAAATCGATATGGAGTCTAACAACCAACCTATCGTATTTTAGCTATAACTTCTTATAGGTTCAGAATTTGATCATGAGACTACCGCCATTAGATAGTAGATTTTCCGTATATTAATTTTGATATATAATATGCCCCAAATAGATTTCGGATGATAAGGTTATGCTCGTCCGAAATTTTTCCAAAAAATGTAGATATTTCAGCTTCTACCGATAAAGAATCAAATTTTTAGTTTCTACCAGTAGAGAAATATTCTTACTTGTAGAACTCAATTCCAACCGGTAGAACTTAGGTTTTTCAGCGCGCAATTCCTAGTTTCGATAGATTTCTCCCAACAACAAATACAGTCATTTAAACACCCTTGGACACATCAAACCAACATATAAACACATAAAGGAGGAGAGAAATCCCTACCTCATGGGTTTTGAGCAAAACCCCAAAGATCCAAACAAAACCCTAACTCAAAAAGCTTTGAATCAACCGAATACTCCTATTCAAAGCTAAGACCCGCGAATTCAAAGCTCTAGAACACTTAAATACGACAAATATACGATGGATCTTTGCGGGTTTGAGGTATTGAGAGTGTTCTGACGTGAGAGAGAGTGAGAGAGCCGAGTGAGGGAGAGAACGAAAGAGAGGCGTGAGGAGAGAGAGAAGAGTAAAAATATATTTTTTTCTTCTCCTGACACACATATATATAGGCACAACTACACCTCTCACCCCCCAAGTGCACAACCATATCATCCACTCCCACAAGTTTCATACAATTACACAAAAGCCCTCACACAATATCATCCACATAATTATCTTAAACACATTTAAAAATTATAAAGCAAGAAAAAATTATTCCGGGTCTCTACGATCAATGCACTATTCATCTGTGTCAATAGCACCTCTGCTCAAAAACTCAGACAAAAAACACACGATCGCATACAAAACACAAGAAATTTACATTGTTCTCTAAAATCAAGTACATCTACGGAGAGTGAGAGTTCAATTATATGAAGTAGAGAGATTACATTATTGTGATATAGATAATCAAAATACTCAAAATGGGATGGTGAATATTGTTAGAAGATAAGAGTGTAGGGCAAAGTACACTTTGACCCTCGGTGATTTAGGTCATCTGTGGATACATTCTTATGGTTCAAAAGTATGCACATAGTCATGTGCGGATACACCCTCTTGGATCAAAAGTGTGCAAATAACATCCTTGTGGTTTGTGAGTGTGCATATAACACCCAATTCCATCTATAATAACATCAAGGGTGATAGACGCGCATTAAAAGTCCGATATGCCTTCATCTTCTCCCTTCATTCATCTTCTTCCTTGAATCTAACCATTCCATCCTCTATACTAAAAATTGGATCTGAACTGTTGATATTATATAATTTGATGAGTATTACATCCATACCAAAATTTAAGTCCATCAAAAAATGAAAACCTCATGGTCAAATTGAAATTTTTATGAATTAAAATTTTAAATTTATCATTCATTTTAACAAGAATTAGATCATTGAGCTATTGATGTCTGATCAAGTTGATTTTTTACAAAGATGTTATATTCTATGATTAATACATTACGAACAGCTCGGATAAGATTTTGGTTAGATTCACGAGGTGTGTGAGACCAATACACCTTTGTTAAAATATAGACAGAATTAGGTGTTACGTGCACATTTTACAATCATAAGGGTGTCATATGCACACTTTTGAATTATAAGTGGTGTATTCTCACAAGACCCAGACCACAGAAAGTCAAAGTGGACATTGCCTTAGATTGTATTAGACAGAAATTGTGGATAGTGAATGGAGGGAATGCCTAGTGAATGGGGGGAGGGGTGGTTCGTGGTGGTTAAGGGAGGATTTTCGCAAGGAGACGGTAGAGAGTTGGGTGTGTCGGTAATGATGGAGAGAGAGAATAGTAGTGGAAGAGTGAAATAATCCTTCTCTTTTTGCAGCTTGAGAAAAAATAAGAAAAAAAGTGCATGAGAATGAAAGAAGAGGTGCAATAATCCTTTCCCTTTCAACCAACTAAATCTAAATAATGTTTCAAAACCCGTCGCAATTTGCAAATAACAATGTAGTTCTCCCTCTGTCCCAATTTGTTTGTCCAATTGTTGAAATTCGCGTCTTTCAAAAATATACTTATATCTTACATTTTATAATATTTTTTTATGATTTTGAAGATTTTGTATAATAAAACTAATTGAGATCTACTAAATAAGATCCTTATTGTATATTAAAAACATTACGAATTGAAAATTATAGACAATTTTTGTAGAGGTCAAACACTCTCAAAAAATTAAAAATGGGACAAACAAATCGGGACGGAGTGAGTAACATATAATACCTGTAACAACCCTGATTTTTAGTAAGTAAAAATTTCGTTAAAAAATTAATTTTTTTTTAATACTTGGATTCGCTTCCAAAAAATTCCTTTTGTATTTCTCATAATCCGTCATAATTAGATTTTAGTCTTTTAAAATTATATTTCATGGCTAGAGATTCTACTTGGCAAGTATAGTTAGATTCTAACCAATTAGTTAGAGGAACCTAACTACCAATTCACTTAGTTATGTTCTCCTAACCTTAGATGAGCCTTTTAAACCTTCTTGAACCTTATGAGCCCTCCAAACCCTAGTGGAACCCTTTGGACCTTTAACCTTTACCCATTGGATGATAAAAGTTAGGGAAACTTTATCCATTGGACAATAGATCTTTCATCCAAGATCTTTTGATAGATTTGTTAAAGTACAAGATATAGTTATATATATGTATTTATACACATGCCTAAAGGATATATGGTATTATTCTAGTGTATATAGTACCTCACCTTTTTATCCATTGGTCAATAACCGCTAGGAAAATTATTACCCATTGGATAATAGAATTAGTAAGTACTAGGGTTTTATTTAATAATCATTTCCTAGATTTCCCATGTGATGATGTATTTATATAAATATAAATGTGTGTACTTTATAATATATACCCTAGATTTCCCTAAGATATCCTAAGTACAAAATCTAGTATTTTAATAAGAAACATGTGCCAATTTGGACTATTTTAATGGGGAATTTTGATCTTGTAATTTTTTATTGGATTTGGAAATCTACCTAGATCTTCTAGGTACAAATATGTCATTATATATATATATATATATATATATATATATATGTACATAGTACACTAATATAATATTACAACAAGAACATGTGCATATTCGATTATTTTAATGGGAAAATCTTAATACTTGAAATCTATTAGATTTTATGGTACAAGTATATATATATTATTTGTTCTTGGAAGTATTATATATATGTATTAGTACTGAGAGAGTGAGAGAGAGAGAGGAATGCCGAGAGAGAGAGGGAGAGGGAGAGAGAGAGAGAGAGAGGGAGAGAGAGAGAGAGAGAGAAAGAGAGAGAGAGAGAAAGAAATGTACCTTGTCTTGATCTTTCTTGATCTTCTTACATTGTACTTGACTAGAATACAATCCATGGATATACACTTGTTCAAGCAAAAATCCATTCACATTGTCCTTGTATGTACAATTGCCAATATTAAACCTTGTACCATCCTCCTTTCCTCCACCAATCTTTCCATAATCCTATTCAAAGTACCAAAATCTAGCCTTGCATGCCTAGAACTAGGTAGGAGTTGTACAAGCAAGCCATAACCTAACCCATCAAGCTTTCAATCAAGCTTGACAAGTTAAAGAAAAGTGAGATATAGAGAGAGAGAGAATTCGGTTGAGAGGGAGAGAGAGGGAAGCCTTGGTCTATAAATAGAAGGCCATTCCAAGCTTAAACTCACACCTTCTCCATATGCTCCAACTTCTCTCTAGAAATTCTAAGTATTCCTAGTTCAAAAGTCCAAGTTTCTTGTTCTTTCTTCGAAGTTCTTGAGAGATACCACCAAACCACTCCAAAAAGGCTTAAGTAGTGTAGTCAAGACTTAGTTTCGAGAGAACCTTTCTCTTTCGAAGCTACCATAAGCATTCCGTAGGAAGTTACTCCGCTCGATCACCGACGTACTTTCCGTAGCCGCCCTACCGCCAAGAAGTAAGGTAGAATCATCTTATCCCCTATCTCTAAGTATATGTAGAAACCCTAGTCCACTTACTCTACGTAAAGTATAGAATCGTATGTTGAAAAGTAGGAATGTCCGTAAGTTCAAAGTATAATTTTCTTAATTGTTTTCGTTAAAGTAGATAAGGTTATGACGTTTGAAATGCATGGTAGTTAACATACTTATTTTCGCTATATGGGAGTTTGAGCATGTTGGAATAATCAACTTTTAACTTCGAATAAACATGTTGTTTAGAATTTTCCATAGAGTAAGATAGAACAGTTTTTCGAAAGATTGGAATATTATCGCTTGAACAGAAGTATTCGGAATTTGATCTTTAAAAAGGGTTATGAGCATGCTTACGTAAATTTCTTGCATTACTTGTGGTATAATATTGAGTTGGATGATTTTGTTAGTTTAGTTCCAAGTTTTCAATGAATGATTTATGATTAAATGTGAAGTCCTACTGCGGAGTCAATGCATGAGAACGAGACACGAAAATTGAGAAAGTTAGAAACATGGCACCTAGGGTGTGGTTTATGAAAAGGCGTGTTTTTGAAAAGTGAAATGTTTCGGAAACCGCAATGTGGTCGGACGTGGTAGCCCTTTTCGCTATATGGGAGTTTGAGCATGTTGGAATAATCAACTTTTAACTTCGAATAAACATGTTGTTTAGAATTTTCCATAGAGTAAGATAGAACAGTTTTCGAAAGATTGGAATATTATCGCTTGAACAGAAGTATTTGGAATTTGATCTTTAAAAAGGGTTATGAGCATGCTTACGTAAATTTCTTGCATTACTTGTGGTATAATATTGAGTTGGATGATCTTGTTAGTTTAGTTCCAAGTTTTCAATGAATGATTTATGATTAAATGTGAAGTCCTACCGCGGAGTCAATGCATGAGAACGAGACACGAAAATTGAGAAAGTTAGAAACATGGCACCTAGGGTGTGGTTTATGAAAGCATGAGAACGAGACACGAAAATTGAGAAAGTTAGAAACATGGCACCTAGGGTGTGGTTTATGAAAAGGCGTGTTTTTGAAAAGTGAAATGTTTCGGAAACCGCAATGTGGTCGGACGTGGTAGCCCATTGTGTGGTGTGTGTTTTGTGTGCCAATGGGAACCCGGGATGGCGGAACCATTGTGAGGATACTCGGGAGACCGGAACGGCGGAACTGAGGTTGGGTGTGTGGCTTGGTTATCCGCGGAGAGGAGCCAATGCAATGTGTGCCAATGGGAACCCGAGACGGCGGAACCATTGTGAGGATACTCGGAAACCCGGAACGGCGGAACCAAGGTTGGGTGTGTTAAAAACGATTTTGAAAAGGTGATACAGTTATGAAATGTGGAAAATGTTGACACGGTCTACGAGGAGTCGAGTAGGAGAAACTCACAAATCTTGGACACCAACGTTGATTGATTTTGGAATGCGGATGTGTCATTGTTATTTAATTTGGCTAGATAAGCATGCACTATGTGGAAATTGTTGATTTTATGGTGTATTGTTTGTAAGTTAAGGGTTAAAGGATATGGGTTATTCTATTGAGCATTGTAGCTCACGGTGTTGCCTTTTTAGTGACCCTGGCATATTATATTGGTGGTGACGCCGGTATAATATGTCAGACCTCATAGATGCACAGGGTGAACTTTACACTTTGGAGGCCTTTGGAGCCGAAGAGCTAGCCCGGATGGAGGAAGAAGCGGAGTAGTTGTTAGGAACCATAGTTCCCTCATTTGTTGGTTAAAAGTACTCTTGTAAAACTTTGTGATGTAATAATGAGCCAGACTCACTTTGTTTTTGTAATAAAATGTCTTATTAACGTACCCAGAATTTGGGGGCGTTACAATACCATTGATACCAGCCTTGTGGTACTAATGGATTAGTCTAAAATGGTTTGGGTGATAGAGAGGTCCAACATTTGAGTCACATAATTGATGCCATCTCGATATTTGTCTTCTGCAAAGTTTGGCTGTGTTGCACTGACGGTGGAAGCTACGACTCTTATGCGTTTAAGCTAAATCAATTTATCTTAAAGATAGTCGTTAATATTTACTTTCGTATCATTTGTTTAGCCTTTCGTCAATGTAATCATTCATTGCAACTAGAGTAATAAAAAAAGTATAGAAACATAATATAAAAGTGAAAAAGTTACAGATAAGACGACACTAAAGACAAAAAAAAAAAATTGTTTTAATTCTTTTTTTCTATAGTGATTTTTAAAAAAAAATTCTGGTCATTTTTTTACTTTCTAGACTCCTCACATCCAGACGAATGGTCAATCCAAAATATTTAACGTGAATCCAACAAAAGTTTACAAAATAGGAACAAAACTATCAGATCTAAATTTTTGGTCAAATAAAGCCCCTTCCATGGCTTGCCACATGATTGAAATCCCTGTGATACATACACTCAGAAGAGGGCTACTACGCTTGATAGCTCTTCCCACCCTTTTCATGATAGCAATGCTACGTATCCAACTCTCGACCACAACTGTAACCACAAACCTCACATTTGTAATACCCGTCCCGGATATTTAGTGTGTAATTAAATTTTGAATTGAATTATATGTTTACAAGGCTGAACTGCATGTAGTAGAATCTTGAAGGCCTTGTATGTGATTTATGGGTTGGAGTATAAGATGTATATGGTTTCGCTTGCGTAGGATGGTTTTTCTTGTTGTGTTAACAAAATATCTTGGGGAGAAATATCTCCCCATGCCCATATCATTTTACGGAGAGAGAGAGAGAGAGAGAGAGAGAGAGAGAGAGAGAGAGAAGAAGAAGAAGAAGAAGAAAGGGGAATAGCCAGGGGATGATTCTTCTTGGCTTGGGTTGAAGTCTAGACTTGGTAAATTCATGTTCCCTTTACTTGATTTCATATTCTTTATGTTGGATAACATGATTTAGAGGTTAAATTCATGATCTAATTGTTGGTTCTAGGAAGAACTTGGGTTGGGGTTAAAACCCATTTGAATTTTTTGATTTTCATGTTTGAAACTTGCTTTGATTCATGAATTTGATGTTCTTGGAGTAGCCCTTTAGTTCTAAGAGTTTGAGCATGATTTTGTGAAGTTTTGATGAGAAACACTACAACAAATTCTAGATTTTGCTAGAAAAATTTGTCACTACATGTTAGTTTTTTGTCACAATAACATAATGGTGACAAAAAAAATTTGTCGCCCCTTTGTCACAATAAGCCCATAGCAATAAGTTTATTGTGACAAAATCTCAAACTCATTACAACAAACCAAAATTTATAGTGACAATAAGAGTCTGTCACAAAAAGTTTTAATAGTAGTGACAAAATATTTTGTCACAATTTGTAATCCTTTTGTTGCCATTAGATTGAAGTTTGTCACAATAAAATATTCATACAAAGTATAAAAATATTATTGTGACAAACGAGTTTGTCCCAAAAACTCAAGTTTTGTGACTAGAAAGTTATTGAGACGAACCAAAGTTGTTAGAAGTGGTAGTCTAATTTCATCATTATAAGCTTGTGGTGACAAAATAGTCATTCGTCACAGAAGTATTGGATCTATGGTCACAATAATTTTGTCGCAATGTCATCATTAATTTCACCTCTATTAAAACAAGTTTGTCACAAAAAGTTCTGTCAAGACACCATTTGTGACAATTAGTTTGTGATAGACGTGCTAGACAATTTTACCAAAACCTTCCATTGATAAAAATATTGTCTCAACTATACAAGTTCACGACTAACTCACAAGCTAGTTGCAAAAGCCGTACATAATTAGCAATCTCATAACTTCGATTCACCAAACACAAATTAACAATGTGTGTTAAACAAGTATTTCCTCAGAAGACGTACATTTGCATAAAAGAGATTCCAAGCAAAGCAAGCTATGAAATAGTCATCTATTCTAATCATAAACAATATGATAATTGCCTCAAGTACTACAAAGAAAAATAAAAAATTGTTTGAACTAATACCTAAAGACACCAAATACAACATAAAGACTTGAATTCTTTGTAAACAATCAGTTTCAACATGTAGCCATCCTTCAAATTTTCAATCACCTGCAATAAAAAGAGTCAAGCTTAACTTAAGTTAACAACCATAAAATGAAATATCAACCATACTGTAAGGAGGTATTCCCGAACGGATGTTAATAAAGACCGAACACGTGGTACGTGGGACCATGGTGTAAAAACGGTAGGAACAGTCATTGTGCAAGACAGTGGTCGGCGATATGGACCGGTGACATGGGGGGTCACTGGTCTGGGAAGTCTGTACGAGGTCAAGGTCCAGTAAACACGAGAAGTTATTAGACCAAGAAACTAATAAAGGAATAGTGACATGTGATGTCACTAGTCCAGGTAGTTTGTTCGGCAATGAGAAGGCTGAACAGAAGGAGAGCTTCTGAGAAGACATTGGTCCAAGTAATTGATAAATAACCAGTTGCATGTGAAGTGACTGGTCTATACAGTCTGTAAGGACCCGTAGTTTCGTTTAATAAAGTTAAATTGTTTCGCAAACGATAATTTCGAATAGTATTTGGATAATTGTTTGAAATGTTCAATGTGTAAGAGTTTGAAAGATTTGGGTGAATGGGTAATATGCATTTGTGTGAGTATATAAGGGAGGAGTGTGAGAAATACACTTACACCCCTCATTCTCCGCTCTCGGTCTCTCCCTCTCTCACTCACCCCTACCCATTTTTCCACCAAATCACCTCAAACCCATAAAACCCAACCTCCAATCCTTCATTCCCTCGTGTATTCCAGTCCATATTGCGTTGGTTTGAGCTCGGTGGAAGCGTATTTCATCCAGTTTCAAGATTTGAGGCTAGGGCTTGGAAATTCTTTAAATTCGTTCTTCGATCCTTGAGGTAGGGAGTTCTAACTTTCAATATATGTTTATGACTTGTTTTTATTGCTTGATTTGTGCCATTGATCGTGGTTATTGTTGTTGATGTTGTTGTAGTTGAGAAACCCATGAAAATCTGCAGAAAATCTGCTCGAACAACCTTTGTTATCGATACCTTAACCTTTGTTATCGATACCTTTGTGTTCCAAAACCCAGAAAATCACTTGTTATCGATACTATTTGCCATTGTTATCCATACCCTTGCATTTGGAACCATTTTTGACCAAATGGTATCGATACCTTTGTGTTAGGTATCGATACTTGTTGCTTATCTCCAGTTTTCACTGTTTTGCTTCATTTTTCACCGTTTTGGTTTCTAGTCACTTCCAACCTACCCAAACACTTCCCGAATGATTCCTTAACTTGATTACTTGTATTCGAAGAACTCATTGTACGTTCCCATGACTCTAATCCTCGTTTGGACATGATTTCATGAAATTGCTTTATGAATGAAAGTTGGATTGAATGGTATAAACGTGACAAAAAGATGATTTTTGAAACATTACGGACACGGCGAGACATTTCAGGACATCCCGAACGGGTAAAGAGCCTGGCAGAGGACATCGGGATCCTTTAATTGGCCCGGTATGAGCTTTATGCTCGTATTTGATACTTCAGGACATCCCGAATGGGTAAAGAGCCTAGCAGAGGACATTGGGGTCCTTTAATTGGCCCAGTAAGAGCTTCGGCTCATGACACATGTACAAGACACGTTTGACATATGGTGTTTTCAAAGTTTGTTCTGTAAGACACATGATTGGTTTTGAAAATGTAAAGTTGGAATCGGATTATTGTTGCTGCCCTTTCCGTTGGTTTTGGTTGCCATCTTTCATCCCATGATCGTTCCTGCATTTCATCTGCATACATTGTTAGATTAGAGCTTTCTACTGGGCTAGTGTAGCTCAAACCTTACATTATATTTCAGGTACTAACCTTGGGCAGTAGTTGTATGCTTGAGTGCTTGAGCATGGACACTCTTTTGAAAGCTAACATTGAAGAAGTTACTTAGCCATTTTTGTAAATCATTTTTTGGAAGATGTATTTGTAACTCCATTTGATACTTTTGTTGAATTTGGGGCCATTGAACCGATAATGTACCTTTTGTAAATATTTGGACATTGAAGTGTAATTTATGGAAATGGACTTGTTAAATCCTTTTGGGGTATCGTACGGATAATTGCGAGGTTTTATTTATGAAAATCCTTTATCATTATGTTTAAAACCGAGGGTGTGACATAGTCTGTTCGGCAATGGGATAGCCGAACAAAGGTAAGAACTCCAAACAAATGATGGAATAGAGGAAACACTCTGAAAAGTTTCAGAAATAGAGGTGCTCCATAGGGAATGAGATCCCGAAGAAATAGGATCAAGGAAAGATACCCAACAGTAGTGGGATATTCGGCCAGCTATGGAAAAGAGTCCTAAAAGGACTAAGGTAATGAATTGATAAGGGAACGAGAACCCAAGATATTCTGGGTTTCCAATACGAGACAGGAAATCTGGGGCAACACGGATACTTAGGCAGCAAGCATCTACGAATCTATAAATATGAGGTAAACCTAGAGGCAAAGGTATGCAATTGTGATTGCATTCGAGTTATTTACCTACTGATAATTAGGGATTATTACTAGTACGTGATACTAACTTAGCCATCGGAGGGCCTTTGCCACGAGAGGCAAAGGTGCGCTCACCCCCTTGTCTGCTTTGCAGATTAGGGTTCCGACGATGAACTAGGGTTCCGATGAAGAGGCACGTGAAGCCGTTGCAATTTGGTGCTGTTCTACGCACCAATTGTTTTCATCCCCCTACAATTGGCGCCGTCTGTGGGAAGCGAATGAATTCCCTTGAAAAATAACCATGGCAGAAGCAGATCCAGTCACGCCGCATATCGAGAAGGACCCGGCTGATGGGGGAAGAGATAAATCCCCACCAGGTGCTCCGAAAAAGCCTACCGGCGAGCAAGGCAGAAGAACGACAAGCAAAGGTCATCCCCTGACCATCCAAGATGATTCCAAGAATAGGGAGGGTAGGACTGCTATAGGCTCCATGCGAAGGAGCAATTCCTATCGAAAGGAAGATTCGATTGCATATTCAAGGAGTGTGCACAACATTGAAGACATCCTCGATAAGAAAAAGCAAGAAATCGAGGAGTGTGCTCAATTGATAAAAAGACGAGAACATGAGATCCGATAGCTAGAACAGATCCGAGAACACCCTGAGGATTTTGGACTTTCACAGGGACGTTCCAGAGAAAGTAAAGGGGGTATGGTAAAATATAGAGAGGCTCTTTCACGAGGAAGAAGGAGCAGAAGCAGAAGTCCTTCTTCAAGGAGACATAGAGCTTCTCCACGAAAAAGGAAAAACAGGAGTAAGAGCCGAACATCGGAGCGGCAAAGGGCTTCTTCAAGAAAAAGGAGGAGTAGAAGCCGAAATCCTACCTCTGAAGAGGAAGGAACCAGAAAACATCATAGGGACAGGTACGAGAGACCTGATTCCGATTGGGAAAGGATTAGACCCAGCAAGACAAAGGGACGAAAAGAAGAAGCCATGACTGCAAGAGAAGCAGCACGAAAAACACTCAAGAATATTGCATCCTCCCCTTTTGCAAGAAGGTTACAGGAGGCCAGGCTCCCGAGTAGAGTGAAACACGGAACATTCAACCTCTACGAGACAGATGCTGATCCCGTAGCACTTATACAGCATTATCAGCAGGCAATGTTTATGCATGAAGGAGACGATGCAATTATGTGCAAAATGTTCCCATCAAGTTTAGGGAAGGTAGCTTTGTCTTGGTTCCATAAGCTGGCTCCACGCTCCATTCGGACATGGGTACAGTTGGCCGAAGAGTTCACTGCTCGGTTCTTGATGAGCAGAAGAGCTCCAAAGACTTTTGAGAGTCTCTCCTTTATGAAGCAAGGAGAGAATGAGCCGATCAGAAACTATGCAAAGAAGTACTAGGAAACTTTCAACGAGATTGAAGGTTGCAGTGAGGAGTACGCAATAGCTGCATTCAAGACCGGGTTGCCCGTTTAGGGGGAGCGGCGTAAACCTTTAAACATGAGTCCAGTGGAAACGCTGGCAAAATTAATGGAACGGATAGAGCAGCACGCCAGGAACGAGGATGATATACTCCGGGAGGACGGCAAAGTGGTTGCCGAGCAAGTTAAGGGGCCCGCTAAGAAACCAGGTAAATTGGAGCCCAAAACATATCGAGAAAAGAAAAGATTATGGGTAGGCAAAGAAAGAGCAGTATAAAGACAAACAAGCTCCTGATCCCAAATTTTTCTTCTCTATTGCCACGGTTTGGAAAGAGCCCATCTATAGGATTCTTTATCGAATAAAGAATCAGCCTTACTTCAAATGGCCCCTAAGCCTGGGTGGAGATAAAAATGCAAAACGTGTTACAAATCAGCACTACAGTTACCACAAAGATTGGAGCCACATGATGGAAGACTGTGAGATGTTTAAAAGACACCTTGGCGATCTGGTCTCTCGGGGCTATCTCAAAGAGTTCATTCAAGAGGACCCCAAAGATAAAGGGAGAGCTATGGAGATGGGTTACGAACAGAATTCTAAAGGGATAATCCATATGATACATGGATTAGCCACGCCATATACAAGGAATGAGGTCAAACTGCTTCAAAGACAAGCTAAGCATAACCAGCATGTTATGCGACTGGGAAAAAAGAGAGGGCGAGAAGACGACACATGCGATGAAGGCATAGTTTTTACAGATGAGGATCTGGGAGAAGTTCAAGTGCCCCATAACAATGCTTTGGTCATAACCCTACGAATTGGGGAGTATGACATTGAAAGGATCCTGGTGGATTCAGGGAGCTGTACCGAGGTTCTTTATTATGATGCCTTTAAGAAGATGGGATTGGCACAGACGGATTTGGAACAGTCAATAACACCCTTGGTTAGGTTTGGTGCGGGAGCAATTTGGCCCCTTGGAAAAGTGACCCTGCCTGTTCGGGCAGGGTCAGTTGTATTAAGAACAGACTTTCTGGTAGTAGATGTTCCGTCCTCCTATAATGCTATTATAGGTAGAACTTGGTTGCATAAGATGAGAGCAGTTTCCTCAACTTATCTCCAAATGGTCAAATTTCCAGGATCTAATGGGGTTGAAAAGATCAAAGGTAATCAGAAGGTAGCACAACAGTGCTTGGTTTCCATTATCAAGCAAGCAAAGGTCCACCAGGTTCACACGGTAGAAATACCGGATCAACCGACTATCGAGGACGTCGGAAAGAACCCAGCTGAAAGAGTAGTTTAGGGCTTAAAGAAGATACAAATCAACGAGACTGATCCTGATAGGTATTTTCTAATTGGGGAATCACTGCCAGCAGAGGAAGAAGCTGAGTCAATTAGTTTTCTTAAAAAATATATTGACGTATTTGCCTGGACACCAGAAGAAATGTCCGGGGTGGATGCAGATATAATCTGCCACCACTTGAATGTTGATCCACAGCATAAGCTAGTCATTCAGAGGAAGAGAAGGGCAGCCGTGCAGCATGTTGATGCTGTCATCGAAGAGGTAGATCGTTTGCTGGAAGCCAAAGCAATTCGGGAGGTTTACTACCCAGAGTGGTCATCCAACACCGTGGTAGTAAAAAAGAAAAATGGAAAATGGCGTGTCTATGTAGATTTCACAGACTTGAACAAGGCATGTCCAAAAGACAGCTTTTCTCTTCCCAGAATTGACTAGTTGGTTGACTCAACTGCTGGATATGAACGGATGAGTTTCCTCGACGCATATCGTGGATATCATCAGATTGCTATGTTTTGGCCTGATCAAGATAAGACTTCCTTCATTACACCACGAGAGTTGTATTGCTATAGTGTCATGCCCTTCGGACTAAGGAACGCAGGGGCAACGTATCAAAGGTTAGCAACCATCATGTTCAAAAGGCTGCTTGGCAAGACTATGGAAGTTTACATAGATATAGTGGTGAAGAGCAAGACCAGACAGGGACATTTAGCTGATTTAAGGGAAGCCTTCGAAATACTGAGGAAATACAAACTAAAACTTAATGCCTCGAAGTGCGCATTTGGAGTTGGTTCTGGAAAATTCTTAGGCCACCTCGTGACTGTGAGGGGGATCGAGGCGAATCCCGATCAAATAACGGCTTTACAGAAGCTACAAAGTCCCAAAACAACGAAGGAAGTCCAAAGATTAACTGGGATGGCTGCAGCCCTAAACAGATTCATCAGCCGATCAAGTGACAGGTGCAAACCCTTTTTTTAGCTGTTAAAGAAGAGGGAAGGATTTGAATGGGGAGCGGAGTGTGAGCAGGCTTTCCAGGATTTGAAGAAATATTTGGCTGAAGCCCCACTTTTGTCAACTCCAGAGCCTGGTGAGTCTTTAGTTTTGTATTTGGCTATTTCTGAACATGCTGTAAGTGCAGTGTTAGTAAGAGATAGAGGTTCCGAGCAAATCCCTGTCTACTATGTAAGCAAAACATTGCTGGATGCGGAAACGAGATATCTGCCCCTTCAGAAACTGATCCTTGCAATAAGAACAGCCACAAGGAAGTTGCCACATTATTTCCAGAGTCATAGGGTTGTAGTTTATACTGAGTTTCCATTGAAATCACTACTCCGAAAAGCAGACTTCTCGGGAAGAATCTCAACTTGGTCCGTTGAGTTAAGCTAAATATGACATTGAATATCGACCGCGCACGGCAATCAAAGGTCAAGTATTGGCAGATTTTGTGGCAGTGTTTTCACCTGTAATAGCACCCTTGCCTCCTACGAGAAAGGAGAAAGTGGCTGGATCACCATCTAAGGTAAAGGAAGCCATAGCCGAACAGGACTCCCTAGAATGGAAACTGTTCGTTGACGGATCAGCATATAACACTAGTTCAGGAATTGGGATTGTACCTTTTCCTCCTGAAGGAGTAATGTTGGAGTTATCTGTTCGGCTTAGTTTCAGTGCTTCAAATAACGTACCAGAGTATGAAGCACTCTTGGCAGGGTTAAGGAGTGCAAAGGCCCTTAAGGTAACAAGAATTAGGGTATATTGTGATTTACAACTTGTGGTGAATCAGCTGTCCGGGGAGTACGAAGCACGAAGTGAGAAGATGGTAGCTTATGTAGAGGTAGCCAAGGATTTACTCGAAACCTTCGAAAAGGTTTACATTGAACAAATAAGTTCTGGACAAAATGCTCATGCTGATTCCTTAGCTTGGTTAGCTGCAGTTGTACCAACTGAACTTAAGAGGAGGGTGGCCATGGACTACCTTAATGAGCCCAGCATTGGAAGGAGTGTTGAGTTGGTCTTGGACGTGAACTAGGGACCAAGTTGGATGGATCCAATTGTGGTGTTTTTACGAAATGAAACACTTCCCTCCAATAAAAAGGAGGCCCATAAAATCAAGACCAAATTTGCAAGGTATTGGCTATCCCCAGAAGGGAAGTTATATAGAAAGTCCTTTACTAGACCCTATTTGCTTTGTGTACATCCAGAGATGGTGCAAAGGTTTCTGCACGAGATTCATGAGGGAACATGTGGAAGCCATGCTGGGGGTAGATCCATTGCCCACCGAGCAATTACCCAAGGATATTGGTGGCCACACATGCAAGAAGATGCAAAGGTGTATGTGAAAATTTGTGAAAAGTGTGAGAAATTCTCACCAATGATCCGAACACCAGCCGAGGATCTGGTGCCGTTGACAAGCCCTTGGCCATTTGCCCAATGGAGCATGGACATCGTGGGCCCACTCCACAAGGCAACTGGGAATAGGAAATTCTTGTTGGTGGCAACTGACTACTTCACAAAATGGATTGAAGCAGAGCCACTGGCCAAGATAACTGAGCCAATGGTAGAGAGGTTCGTTTGGAGGAACATTATTACTCATTTTGGGGTACCCTACTCGTTGATCACGGATAATGGGTCCCAATTTCAGAAGAAGTTCAAGGCTTTTTGTGCCTAATATGGGATTAGGAATTATTACTCAAGCCCAGCCTACCCACAGAGTAATGGGCAGGCGGAAGCATCCAACAGAACCATACTTGACGGGATCAAGAAAACGTTGGACAAAGCAAAGGGAAAGTGGCCCGATGTGTAACGCCCCCAAATTCTGGGTACGTTAATAAGACATTTTATTACAAAAACAAAGTGAGTTTGGGTCATTATTACATCACAAAGTCTTACAAGAGTACTTTTCCAACAAGGGAGGGAATTAGGGTTCCTAACTACTGCTCCGCCTGCTCTTCCATCCTAGCAAGCTCCTCGGCTTCGAAGGCCTCCAATGTATACAGCTCACCCTGTTCATCTATGAGGTCTGACACATTATACCGGCGTCACCACCAATATAATATGTCAGGGTCACCAAAAGGTAACACCGTGAGCTACAACGCTCAATAGAATAACCCATACCCTCTAACCCTTAACTTACAAGCAATAGACCATAAAATCAACGATTTCCACGTAGTTCAAACATATTTGACAAACAGTAAGACATCCACATTCATTATCCAAACTAATGTTGGTGTCCATAATTTTTTGAATTTCTCCTACGCGACTTCTCGTAGACCGTGTCCCCATTTCGTAATCATATCAACATTTTCAAAATCGTTTTTAACACATCCAACCTTGGTTCCGCCGTTTCGGTCTCCCGAGTATCCTCACAATGGTTCCGCTGTCCCGGGTTTCCATTGACACACTTTGCATTGACTCCTCTCCGCGGATAACCAAGCCACACACGCAACCTCGATTCCACCGTTTCGGTCTCCCGAGTATCCTCACAATGGTTCCGCCATCCCTGGTTCCCATTGGCACACAAAACACACACCACACAATGGGCTACCACGTCCGACCACATTGCGGTTTTCAAAACATTTCACCTTTTTCAAAACACACCTTTCCATTAACTACACCCTAGGTGTCATGTTTCTACTTTCTCGTTTTTCGTGTCTTGTTTTCATGCATCGACTCCGTGGTAGGACTTCATATGTAACCATGAATCATTCATTGAAATCTTTAAACTAACATGATCATCCAACTCAATATTATACCACAAGTAATGCAAGCAATTTATGTATGCATGCTCATAACCATCTTAAATGATCAAAATATGAATACTTCTATCAATGATTAAGTTTCTATCTTTCGAAAATCGTTCTTTCTTCTTTTGTGGAGAGTTCAAAACAACACATGTTTATTGAAGTAAAAGTTCATTATTCAACACGTTCATACCACCACTAGCAAAATGAGTTTGTTAATCATCATGCATTCTAAACATTATAAGCGATAGATAACCTTATCTACTTAAATATACTTCAAGTTATACTTTGAACTAAAGAGTACAGACATTCTATTTTCTAACATACGGTTTTATACGTGGAGTTAGGGGACAAGGGGTTCTACCTTACTTCTTGGCGGTTGGTCGGTTTTGAGAATAGGTCGTCGGTTTAGCGGATCGGCGGCGTAACGGCTCCGATTTGCTTCGAAAGGAAAAGAGATGGATTTTCTCTTCCTAGAAACAACTTTGTTAACTAAACTAGTCTACTTTAAAGATCTAGAGGTGGTTTTTGGAGGTGGTTTGGTGATAGCTCTCAAGAACTTCAAGAAAACTCAAGAACTTGAACTTTGGAACTTGGAAAGCTTAGAAATTCTAGAGAGAAGTTGGAGCAAAGAGTGAAGGTATGAGTTTAAGCTTGGAATGGCTTGCTATTTATAGGCCAAGGCTTGTCTCTCTCTCCTCTCACCCGAAATCTATCTCTTTCTCTCTCTCTCTCTCTCTCTCTCTCTCTCTCTCTCTCTCTCTCTCTCTCTCTATATATATATATATATATATATATATATATATATATATATATATATCTTTGATTTTTTTCACTTGTCAAGCTTGATTGAAAGCTTGATAGGTTAGGTTATGGGTTGCTTGTACAACTCCTACCTAGTTCTTAGGCATGTAAGGCTAGATTTAGTACTTCTTGGGTTGGTTTGGAAGATTTTATGGAAGAAAGTAGGGTTGTACAAAGATTTATTGATTAATAAAGACAATGGAAGGTAGATCTTGCTTGGAGAAGTATATAACCCAAAATTGAAAGGATGTAAGAAGATCATGGAAGATCAAGTTAAGGTACAACCAAATCTCCCTCTCTTTTTCTCTCCTTCTCTTTCTCCCTCCTCTCTCTCTCTCTCTCTCTCTTGTACAATATATGTATATATATATATATATACACACACACACACGAGTATGATCAAGTATATATAAAAGTACATAGGTACTATGTGATCTACTAGATTTTCAAGCCATAATTTCCTATTAAAATAACCTAATATGCACATGTGTACTTTGTAATATTTATATATACATGTCCAAGCATATATATATATGTGTATATATATATATATATATGTATGTATAAATAAGTACTATGCAATCTAGGTAGATTTCCCAATATCCAATAAAAAATTATAAGATCAAAATCCTTTATTAAAATAGTCCAAATTGACACATGTTCTTATTATAAAATTAGATTATGTACTTAGGAAATCTAGGGTATTAAATATACTAGGTACACACACACACACACACACACACACACACACACACATATATATATATAAGTATATCATCACATGGGAAATCTAGAAAATGATTTAATTAAATAACCTTAGTACTTGTTGGCAAGACTAATACTATTATCCAATGGGTAATAATTTTCCTAGCGGTTATTAACCAATGGATAAAAGGGTGAGGTACTATATACACTAGAATAATACCATATGTCCTTTAGGCATGTATATATAACCATATATAGCTATACATGGGTACTTTAACAAAATCTATTAAGTACTTTGGTAGAAAATCTAGGTTTTCTATTGTCCAATGGATAAAGATTTCCCTAACATTTATCGTCCAATGGGTAATGGTTAAAAGGTAACTAAATGGATTGGTAGTTAGGTTCCTCCAACTAATTGGTTAGAAGCTAACTATATTTGCCAAGTAGGGCTTTTAATAAAGAAATGAATTTTAAAGAGTTAAAATCCAATTAGAAATCAATGAGAAAATTGTAAAGCCATCCAAGAGAAATTAAAGAATTTGAATAAACAACGAGATTTTTATTTACTAAAAATCGGAGTTGTTACACGATGAATTGCCACTGGTCCTATGGGCACACCGAACAACCCCGAGGAGGTCTACGGGAGAGACCCCCTACTCATTAGCGTATGAAACGGAAGCTGTTATTCCATTGGAGGTGGGCTTGCCAACCAACAGGACCACTTTGGTTGAAAGTGGGGGCAATGACAGAGCCCTAGAGATTGAACTGGATCTTGCCGAGGAACGGAGAGAAAGGGCTCTAGTACATCTAGCCTCGTATCAAGAGCAGCTGATGAAAAGCTATAACAAGCATGTCCACCCTCGTGAATTTGGTATTGGAGAGCTTGTGCTTCGAAAAGTGCTCGGCCATACTAAAGTCGTTAACGAGGGAAAATTGGGGGCCAATTGGGAAGGCCCCCATCAAGTAACTGTGACTCTGGGCATAGGGGCTTATCGATTGGCGAACCTGGACGGGAACCCGGTGCCAAGGCCTTAGAATGTTCACAATCTAAGAAAATTCTTTGTTTAAAAAGACTTTAGTTTATTTTCATTCTGTTTTAGGATGCACTATATGATTCTGTGGGAATTATGAATGCAATTCCCTAGTGTTTATTTTCATTAGTTGCAAGGGGTACGAATAAACGCCCCCTTGAGTTCAGAAATTATGAATAAAGTTACCTTTCTGCAATATTTCAATTACTCTGAAATATTGTTTTGCTTACTTCTGATATTTGTTAATACGAACAACGGCCTTGCCATCCCTTCTTCGTATTGGGGAGCAGGGAACGGGTATACGAATAAATACATGTGTTAACTATTTAAGTACGAGAAACGAGAATCTTATAGATGTTTGAAGTATGAGATACTTGAAACAACAAACGTATAAAATACGAGCTTATTTTCCTAAAAACGAGAACATTTGGGGTGCATATGAAAGAATGCAAATTATTCAAGCACGATGACTTGATCAAATTTTCAAATAAATTTATGTGCATGCGAACATATGCAACGCTATTTAAGTACGAGACACTTAATACGTCTAAGTACGAGAAACTTAGGGACTTCTCCAGAAGTATGAATACACTTAGGATACATACGTAAACGAGCGACACGTGCGACATTCAAACTAAGTATGAAACACTTAGATGCATACGCAAACATGCCAGATAATCTAAACAGTACGAAAAAACTTAGGAATTAAATGCTTAGGGCAACAAAAGCCATGAAGGTCCAAGCAACCAATATCTAGGCCACGAAAGGCCACGAGATCAAAACTATTGTTAAGCCACGAATGGCTGAATACCTGTATTATCCAAACAGTAAGAAGTACTGGTGCCACACAGGGCTAGAAAACTACGGTCTCACAGGACTTGCATAATTGTTCTACAAAATGAGAGTAGGGAAGGCAACAAACTCTTACTCATTAATCCAAGTTCTGGATTTCTGAAGCGGTCTCACTTGGGACTTCAGTATTCTCTTCCATACTGTTCTCTTCCAGGTTGACAGGAACATTTGTAACGCCCCGAATTTTGGGTACGTTAAAAAGACATTTTATTGAAAAATAAACTGAGTCAGGCTCTTTATTACAACAAAGCTTAAAAGAAGTACTTTTATTACAAAGAAGGGAACTAAGGTTCCTAACTACCGCTCCGCTTGTTCCTCCATCCAGGCTAGCTCTTTGGCTCCAAAGGCCTCCAAGGTGTAAAGTTCACCTTGTTCATCTATGAGGTCTGACATATTATACCGGCGTCGCCACCAATATAATAGGTCAGGGTCACCAAAAAGACAACACCGTGAGCTACAACGCTCAATAGAATAATCCAAACCTTCTAACCCTTAACTTACAACAATACATCATACAGTCAATAATTTCCACATAGTGCATGCTTATCTAGCCAAATTAACTAACAATGACACATCCGTATTTGAAAATCAATCAACGTTGGTGTCCAAGATTTGTGAGTTTCTCCTACGTGACTCCTCGTAGACCGTGTCACCATTTTTCCACATTTCATAAACGTATCACCTTTTCAAAAATTGTTTTTAACACACCCAACCTCGGTTCCGCCGTTCCGGGTTCCCGAGTATCCTCACAATGGTTCCGCCGTCCCGGGTTCCCATTGGCACACATTGCATTGGCTCCTCTCCGCGGATAACCAAGCACACACCCAACCTTGGTTCCGCCGTTCCGGTCTTCCCAGTATCCTTACAATGGTTCCGCCGTCCCGGGTTCCCATTGGCATACACACACAACTCCTATAATGCCACCCAAAACCGGTCATTATGTAGTTTCAAAATATTTCCTTCCTCGGAAAAACACATTTTCATCTTCGTTAACACCCTAGGTGCTATGTCTCTACTTTCTTGGTTCTCGTGTCACGTTATCATGCATAGACTCCGTGGTGTAGGATTTTCCGCATAAACAAGCGTTTATCGAAACTCAAAAATGAACCCAACAAGATTATCCAATTCTAGATTACTTAACATGCTTGAATCACCAACAACGAACATCATGCATTTCATACATTCCCAACAAAAGATAACATTATCTACTTTAAATAAAATGATCAAAGTTACTTCCTAATGAACTTATATATAGAGTTAGGGTACAAAAACTACTTTATGCTTGGGATAGTAGATAAGGATAACTACTGTTCTTCTTGGCGGTGGTCGGCTACGAAGATTTGGTCTTCGATTTTGGAATTCAGCGGCGTAACGGCGTCGGTTTGCTTCGAAAGGAAAAGAGATGTACTTCATTTTCCTAGAAACAACTTTACTAACTAATGTGGACTACTTTAAAGATCTATGGGTGGTTTTAAGAGGTGATTTGGTGGTATTGCTCAAGAACTCAAAAAAACTCAAGAAAATTAGAACTTTGGAAGCAAGAACACTTGAAATTTCTAGAGAGAAGGAAGAGCAAAGCTTGAAGGTGTGAGTTTGAAGCTTGGAATGCTTCTATTTATAGGCCAAGACTCTCCTCCCTCTCTCTCTCTCTCTCTCTCTCTCTCTCTCTCTCTCTCTCTCACTTTTCTTTCACTTGTCATGGTGGATTGATAGGTTGATGGGTGAAGTTAAGGCTTGCTTGCACACTAACCACCTAGTTTTAGGCTTGCATGGCTAGTTTAGTACCTTGGATGGGTTTTTGGAAGATTTGTTGGAAACAAAAGAGACAATGGTACAAGATTTGGTGTTTAAAGAATAATTGAAGGACAAAAGGTGATGGATTTGGAAGATATTCAACCCAAAAGTTGAAATGGTGAAAGAACAACAAGGTACAAGTCCCATCTTCTTCTTCTTCCTTCCTCCTTCCCTCTCTCTCTCTCCCTCTTCCTCCCTCTCTCTCTCGGCCTCTCTCCTCTCTCTCTCTCACGGCCTCTCTCTCCTCTCCCTCTCTCTTTCTCTCTTGTTAGTACACCCCTATTTATACATATATATATATATATATATATCTAAGAAAGACTAAGTATATAATATATACAAGTACATGGTACTAAGATCTAAGGGTTTTGAAAGTCAAGATTCACCCATAAAACTAATACAAAAGGTATTAGTACTTAATTAATAAAATAGTGTACTTTGTACTCTCGAAAATCTTAACAAAATATTAGTTTAATAGACCTAGTACTTAGTTGGCAAGACTAACCTATTGACCAATGGGTAATAAATCCCCTAATGGTTAATAACCAAGGGATAATAAATGATGAGTACTTTAAATAATAAATTAAGTCTTATAAAAAGACTACATGTCCTTTGCATGAGGTAAATACACATGTGTATATATATACATGTACTTAATAAGATATAATAATGGAATAGGCTATTGTCCAATGGGTAAAGATTACCCTAACAATTATTGTCCAATAGACAATAGCTACTAGGGGACTTTTATGGTAAAATAATCAAAAAGTACTTTCAAAGCAATTATAAAAGTCTATTTCAAGTACTTTACCCAAATCTTTTATTGAATCCTTTTAATATAAAGAATTGGGTTTCTATTATCCAATGGATAATAGTTCCCCTAACTTTTATTGTCCAAAGGATAACGAATAAAACCAAAACAATAAAAGAAAATAATTTAGACAATTTCTAATCTAGGGTTTGAAAAGGTTCAAAAGGGTCAAGATGGGCAAAATGGTCCATCTGTGGTTAGGAAAAAGTAACTAGGTGACTTCCTAGTTTGGTTTCTCCAACAAGCCGGTTAGAAGCTAACTAGACTTGCTAAGTAGGGCTTAAAAGTCAAGAAACGATCCTTGAGGGGCTAAAGTGTAATTATAACCAACTACAGGAAAATAAAAGAAAATCAAAGCAATCCAAGCAATTTAAATAATAACTTGAATAATAAATAACTTTTTATTTATTAAAATTTAGAGTTATTACAACATTGATCTCCTCCCGAGTAGGTGTACCACCAGCAGTAGCATCTTGTGACTCAGTTGGGGTGTTTCCCTCGACATCATCAAAATCATCAATTTGCTGCTCGATGTCCTCAATTGGATGCTCCTCTGATGCATGAAAGGCTGAAGCATGGCTGCTTGGAAGATCGTTTTCCACCCAAAGGGGGGAATCTTCAGCAACTCCCACCTTTGTTAGGCACGCCTCCCAGCACGCAACCCAAATTTGATCTTGAATAGCCGGCATTTGATCCACATAGCTAGCTGACTCCATCACAATTACATAGCTTGCAATATGTTAAAGTTTAAACAAATTGGAATCACTTCATTGAGATGACACACTCAAACAATAAAAACTTGCTAAACCAAAATTGTTAATCGCAATTGTTTCTCAAATTTAAACTATTAACTCATAATTCTGTTATTACCGAAAAAACAATCCTAGTGGAATCATTGTAAGTGCTGGCTTTTCTAAAGCACATAAATTGAATTAAGTGAAATATTAAAGGTTGATGCTCCAAGGCTAGATACCAAAAGAAGGCCTCTAAAATGTCCCGAATAGACACAATTAGAACTGGGATGTGAGGGGAAGGAGAATGGGATGACCTAAGGCATCAAATGATTGAAAAGAGCCTTCAAAAGAGGGTATGGAGATTTTGTAAGCAAAAAATATCTGCACGGTGAAGGTATAATGTTCTCTAGCATTCTATTGAACACATAGAATGCAAATAGAAATGGGAACATAGTTAAAATCTCAAGTGAAATGAATGTTCACAAAGACAACTCACCCCACCAATGAAGTAGCAATAGGCTTTGTGCACTTCTCATATGTTGAAGTTTAAATTCCCCCATAGTTTCTCTCCCTACTAACAAATGAATAGTCAAACTTCAAATTGGGAAGTGAAATGTGAGAGTTCTAAAGCCCCATAATACACTTTAATATACAGGTTACTGTCGAATCCAAACTAAATGGGTAGTTTCTTCATTCGGCATAAAAATCCCACGAAAATCAGAACCAATTTCAAATCGTAAATTGTAAACAATAGGTCATTCAAGCCCTAAAACCTATTTTAAATATGAAATCCGAATCTCAAACCAAAAAGAACATATCCCAAAAGAGAATGTCAAATGAGAAATATAAATATTGAATACCAATGACGAGTGTAAAACTGAGAATCATAGAAAGTTACCTTTAAAATCAGGGGCACTAATATTCGAGTGACAAACCCCATATCTGAAATATGATTACTTTACAAAAAAAAAAGAAATACAAAAATTACGGCAAACCAGTATATATTTAACAAGATACAGGGTAAGAAAATTAGGGCAAACCTTTCAATTTTGGGTTTGAAATTGGTGGAGGGAGAGAGGGAAAGTGGTAGAAAACATGTACCTGGGGAGCTTGCGGTGCTTCGGTGTTGCTTCAAAGCCGGCTCGGAGAGTTGGGCTTCACGGCATGCCGGCAAACAGCCAATAGAGAAGAAGGTTGCTTGAAGACAGAAGAGAAATAGGAGTTGGATTTATTTTTACACGGTGCAGTTACAAACATAACATTTCCTTTTTGTTTTTTGTATCCCGCCAATCCGAATTTCCGTAGCCCGCTAAAATCAAAACAAAAGAGGCAAACGAAAGTTTTCCCCCAATATTGAGAAAAATTGAAAATAGTGGATCGCCCATAGGTTCAAAATTTGGCACCCATATTTTAAAATATGGGAGTATCATGCACCAATTGCTATGGGAGGCCACTCCAGGTTGTTCACTAGTTTCCGGGTGGTCTTGAACAAAACATCATGTTCAAATTCAATTAGATAAATTCAGGTGCTTTCATTCATAGTTTTTCTTCAAAAAAAACTTTCTTCATTTAGGATTTGAAATTTCCAATGAAAATTGAAAGATTTGATCAAGCATTTATAGTTACAACTTACAAGATTGAGCTGATTTTTTTACTAGACAACCAAAAAAAATTAATTTAAAATTCATCAACGGTTCCAATTTGTGTAGGACCACATAGCGGGCCCCACACAGTTATCAGGTTGGATTTCATTCTTAAAATCACAAATGTCATTAAATGATATATCGACTGCTCTGCAATTAATTATTATATTTGTACGAACAATCTACTCCATAATATGTAAAAGATAACCGGTTCAGATTACAAATGAAAGCATGGGGACAATTGGGGCAACATAACAGTGTAATGCATGTGAACTCATTAAATGTGTCCTAATCATGTGGACATTGATACTCAATTAATTTTGTTTTTGTGAGACAAATATATGCTCCGTAAGATATACATCCAACGGTTTGTACGACGGTTCTAAAAATTAAAGATGATTGATGTTGAGTACGTGTTCATACGTTTGACATATGTGATCTGAACTTAAGTATTATGCTGCAAGTTTAATGCATATATAGTAGCCACATGATTGAAGACAACCTTGATGATCAAGACAGTTCATTATGTCGTGTCTATTCACAACATTATTCACGCAAAATTTTGTGTCGTTCGGGTAGCAATACCCCATTCATCAAATCACATTTCATTCTTCAAATCACTCATGCCATTGAATCATATACCTGCCACTATACAATTATATTTTGTAGTTTGTTTGAATGATCTGATCCATACTATGTATAAGATAAATGGTTCAGATTGCAAACGAATGCCTCGATGGGGCACAAATGGTTAGGGTGTAATGCATGTGAACCCACTAACATGTCACAATCATATGTAAGATGACAAGACTGATTTGGCTTTTATATGCTTGGTTAGATATAAAATCCCAACATTTCAGATAATCGGTTCCCAAAATCAAATAACCAATGATGTTGAGTATTCATATATTTGACCTTTGTGATCTGAACATAAGTCTTGTGTTGCAAGTTGAATGTGTAGTAGCCACATGTTTGCAATACAACCTATACAATCAAGATCGTTCATTTTGTTGAGTCCATTAATAACATAAGTCATTCAAAATTTTAAGTTCATCGGGTATCGTAACCCCCACATCAAAGACGCACTTCATTCATTGAATCATTGTTGTCATGCAGCCCACACTACAGGGCTATAGGGGGCAATCCGTCTATCCATTTTGGTGACGGACGACTCGGATTTTAATCCGAACACTGAACAGTTTGGATCAATATTAGCTCGGATTAAATTCATGCCGTTGGCATCAAATTGGATAACCAGATCGGCCGCCATACAACCCCTGCCGTGCGGGCTACACTGCAGGATTTCCCTATGACTACCAGTACGCGAATATGTTTACTTTTGATGCCAAGCAATAGTATATTCCCCTTCAAGGAATTAAATGTTGACTGATCGTTAACTAGAGTAATAATTTGTCGTTACAGTAATTCCTATTGTGAAAAAAATTTTATTTTATTTATCAGTGACAAAATATTCCGTTGTCTATTTATAGTTAAACTTTAATGCCAAAAATTAATGGGGACAAAAATACAATGTAGCAAGACTCAATTCCACCAAAAACAATAAGATTCATGCCATGGTTGTTGTGACTAACTATCGTGACAAAATTAGTATCGTCACCATAGCTCTTCGTTTTAATTTTGTTGCCACAAATGGAATTTTGTCACAATAACAATATCTATTGTGACGAATAATTTTGTTGCAAGTATCTATACCAGTGCCATGAAATTTTTTTTTGTCTCCATAAGTGCAATCGCAAACCTTTTGCAACAAAATAAATTGTAGTAAGAATAATATCCTTTTGTGACAAACGAGTTCATCACAATATTTCAAAAATAAATCTTTGTTGTGACAAATTATTACGTCACGAGAAAGTTTCCCACCATACTTGTTGCGACAAAATGTTGCAACGAAATTGATTTTGTTACAATAACTCTGCCTCATGTGGCTTGATGCTACAAAATGAGATTTTGTCATAACATGTGAATATATTGTGACAAAATTAATAAGTTGAATTTTCGTTGAAAACCCAGTTGGTACCTGTACCACTTTTTAGTGGTACCAACTATTATATGCAAATGGGATGACAGGTAGAATGAATAACAGAAGCAAGGTACGGTATCTCAAAGGAGAAACAAAACACGACTAGTAATTGTCCCAATGTCGACGACATAAATGAGGTACCATGACTACACACCAAGACTCTAGTTCAACCACGAGGGCTTACTATCTACACGAATTTCTCATGACTGCTACTGCCCCTCATCTTATTTCGAATCACCAATCCGATATCTTGACTTATGAAACTATCATAATTAAAGAATCGCAACGCCAACGTCTTTCATACCACTCACACTTTCACAATGATAGCCTCTTTTCATTCACATCATGTCACAATTTTCTTATCGTTCTGTGTCATGAGCACAAGCTCCTGCCGGGCCATTTAAGGGATCCCGATACCCCCTGCTAGGCACCTTACCTGTTGGTAGGTCCTGAATACATTATGAACATTTGCTCCTGCCGGGCCATTTACAGAGTCCCATTACTCCCCACTAGTATCTCCCTCACTGATGGAGCTAACTCAAGTCACACATCATAGTTCACCATACCACAATTCCTCCGATACACTTTACAATTTAGTCATTCATCTCAATCACATATAGTGAAATCACAACGAAGGCTTATTCACATAGTAGTAGCAGCAGTAGTAATAGGGATAATTCCACTTTAGTCAACTCGCTATCATTACACCATTAATTTTTCATATATGCATTCACATACCGCATATCAAAGGTAGTTGCTTATAATGATTCATAGATTTTCCCTTTGCAACTCTCTAAATCGTACAAGCTGCATGAGAGATGTACCACACATCAAACGTAATAGAAATGTCTCTCGTAACCCCCCCCCCCCCCCCCCCAACGTTGTTTAGCTTTAAGGGGTGTCCTACGTGTCCGTTTCTCGCATCGCGTGTCAACACATATCACTTCTGTCCACTTATATTCATTACGTTTTCTAAACTCTTGTTTCGGTGTCTTTAGACTCCTACGGAACCCGACGTCCACCATAAAGCCTTAAGCATATCACTAACCTCGTCAAACCATTCAATTAAGTACTCAAGAGAACCTAAGAACATCTGTGTCTCACCCAAACGATTCTAATGTAAAAAGATTACCCAACGTATACGAACATGTCTATCTTATTTTGGCTACCGAACCTTATCAGCTTAAAATTAGGCTATAAGACCACCACCGTTAGAAAGTAGATTTTTTGCACATCAATTTCGATATATAATATGCCCAAAACAGAGTCCAGATAATAAAGTTATGCCTATTCGAAATTTTGCCAAAAATGCAAATTTTTTTCAATCCCTACCGGTAGGACACAACCTCCTACTAGTAGGAGACCAAAATTTCTCAAAAAAGACACTACTGGACAGCGTTTCTACCGGTAGGGCAAAAACGCCTACCGGTAGGACCTGGGTTTTTAGTGCTCGATTTTCAAATTTCACAAGAACAATTCCAACAACGAAACCAACGATCTAGGGCACGATTCAAACATCAAATCAACACATAAACATATAATAGAAGTGAAAAATCCCTACCTCAAAGTTGAAGAACGAAACACAAGCTCAATCAAGCAAGCCCTAACTTTGAAAACCTTGAATTAACTGAATACTCCTCTCCAAGCTAAACCCAACGAAATACAAGCTCAAGATCACGTGCGGAAGGTGGAATGAAGGTTAATCTTCATGGGTCTCGAGTTTAGAGGCGTGATTGAGAGAGAGAGAGAGAGAGAGAGAGAGAGAGAGAGAGAGAGAGAGTTGCGTGGGAGAGAGAGGACCGAGAGAGAGACGTGAGTGGGAGAATGATTCTCTACCACTCACTCTCACATATTTATACCACCACACCCCAAACTTCCAAATTCTATCACATTCAACCCAAATCACATATTCAAATCACATTTTCTCTTTACCTAAATATTCTAATTTTATTCTAACATTAAAATTGTTGAAATTAAACACGGGTCTCTACATTTATGCGGACCTGATACATAGTAATGCAAAAGTGCTAATGTTTAGCACAAAAATGTTCCTCGCGGTGTTAGAATTGAGCGCGGGCGTGCTAGGACTAGTCGCGTCCAACGTAAATGACTGAGTGCCCTTTTCTGACTTCGTAACTGTGAAGGCAATAGTGTTGTGATCTTAAGGGCGAGATCACAATAGAGGTTCGTGGTTTGCCACAACGATAGTGGACTTAATAATTTCCTAACCGTGTAGGAATGAAAGAACAAGGTAAAAGAACTTTATTATGTCGAAATAATAAAGTTTGGTGCGAGAAAGATAAAAGGGCAAAGTACGGATTACCTCACTGTGGTTTGGCCTTTTGGCAAATGACCTCCCTGAGATTTATTAATGACCAAATCACCTCCCTATGGTTTTGGAGTAAAGCGCAACCATAACTCAATTAACGTTAAAGCTGAACTGATTATAATACCCTTGTAACTTGTTCCTCTCTTTTTTTCCGTCTTTTCTTGGCAAAAAAAATTAAATTGAAATTAGAGGAAAAGGATAAAACTCTTTTCTTGTTATGAGCAGGAACTTCAGCATCAATTGCTTATTTTGCCATCAGCTTTTATCAATTATAATTACAATCTCAATCATAATCAACATCCCAAAAATGAAATCAATTGCGAAGTATTTTCCGACTGCAAACACCTGACACCTGGTACATCACCGACCGACCCCATTCAACTCTGTCAGCAGCTAATTGCAGCTCCAATCACCACCAGCTAAATACCTAGCCCCATTGAATCGAAAATGAAACATAAAGCAATGCAAAAATCCCCAATTTAAAACCCCTAACTATCATAATTACTCAAAATTGCATTTTTTATACGAAACCCTCAAAAGATTTAGGGGTTGGAAAACTACTACACCATAGTTTGAGGGAGGAGAAGATGAAGTTCGGTGGGCTAAACGTTAGAGAGGAGGCGATAGAGGGAGGACGGGAACGAGATTCGATTGCGTCGACGTCTGCATCGTTGGAGTTGAGAATTTCACCAGCGTCATTGCAGTTGAGAATCGTCTGTGTCGGAGTAATCCACCGACTGGGAAAGCTTGAAAGGAAAGCTGGGTTCGGCAGTGTGTTGACGTCCACGTCAGAGTCGTTGGGTAAACCGTCGGTGACTCGGCGGGTAGAAAGAAAAGGGAAGCTTTATGTTCCTTTTATAGTTGATTAATGGAGTGGATACAGTTCTGGCGATAGTTAAGGAAATGGATATAGTTAAGGTAAGGAAGTGGATAAACAAAAGGAAGCCGTCGGCGATGGGTCGGAGTAAACCTGGATAGCGTTTTGGGTACGTTTAAGGAAGAAGATGAGAGAAGGATAATATAGTCCTTTTACAATTGATTTTGACTTTTCGTATTATTTTTCTTTCCCAATTTCAAACCACGCGCGTGGAGTCCAGTTTCTGTTAATTTAGATGGAAAATGTAACGGTTGCCTTTACTTCAAAACCATAAGGGGACAATTTGGTCATTATTAGTAAATCTCAAGGAGGTCATTTGTCAAAAGGCCAAACCACAAGGAGGTAATATGTACTTTGCCCAAGATAAAAATACAATTTACTTGATGAAGTAAAATGTATTGAATTGATTGAAAAGTAAAGATAAAATGCTATGCTGGAAAGACTTTGGTTTGTAAGTGATGGGCTTCGTGGTGTTGGAACCATTTTTCTGTCTTGATTTCTCATATTTATAGGCCAAGATCCATACGGTTTTGGCCTCACTCGAATTTCCCACCTTTATTTGGTGATGACAAGTGTCCCATGAGCCTCCAATTTTCCCTCAAAAGTGACAGTTATGAGAAGTTAATCCACGTCCATCTTCTTTGCAAATAAAGAAATTATAGATAATCGAAAACATGGGAAAAATAACCAACCCACTACCTAATCTCCTTTAACTTACACGTGGAATCTCAAAGTAATGGGCTATCTGCCATGAATTCTCCCCACATTTTGTGGCATCAATAGGATCATGGGCTAATTGTTTCTCCATGGAATGCCATGTGTCCTTCATTTGTACAGTGTGCCCACTAACAAATCATAAACCACCATTTTCTCCCATGTAGATCACGGCTATGAATAGCCTCTAAATCAAGTTTATTAAGTTGGTTGTCACATTTCTCTTTCCAATAGTGACCTGAGTTCGAGTTTCACGGAAAGTAGGTTTGGAATTCAGGGCTATAGATAGCCTCTAAACCCCTCCCGTCGACTAACATACTAACATCTCACTAACCCCCGCTAATGTATACCATATGACAAAAAAAAATATGGCTTGTATATATATATATATATATATATATATATATATATATATATATTAATTACATGAGCCACCACATAGAAAATTATTCAGCACATCTCGCTTCACTTAGACAAAAATTATTTGGGCCTTGTTCCAAATTACAAAATTAATGTGGCCCACTAATTTTTAGCCTAAGAAACTCATAAATATCAGTCCAATTTGATTAATATTAAATGGCCCTCCAGTGCTGACCAAGAGTTTGGTGCAAAAAATGAGGGTGTAAACAGCTACATACATAACACTAAACACAACTTCTCACATATATGTGGGGCCGACACATTCTAGTGGTGTGGACCGCACATGTATGTAAGAGATTGTATTTGATGTGTTGTGTTTGAATTATTGTGTTCCTAGCATTTTTGCATAGCAATGAGGCCTCGGCTAAAGGTGTCAAACGTGCCTGTCGTGCTGTGCCGTGCCATTTTCTTCCGTGCCAACCGTGCTTCGTGTCATGCCATACCGTGCCCATTTACTTCATCGTGTCGTGCCGTACCGTGCCTGTGCCGTGTCATACCGTGGGCCATTTTGCTTTGTCAGGTCGTGCCTTTATAAAATCGTGTCGTGTCGTGCCGTGCCTGATTAATTAATCGTGCCGTGCCTTTTTTTGTCGGGTCGTGTCGTGCCGTGCCTTTTTTTGTTAGGTTGTGTCATGCCGTGCTTTTTTTTGTCGTGTTGTGCCGTGCCTTTTTTTGTCGGGTTGTGTCATGCCGTGCTTGTTGGTTCGTGTCGTGCCGTGCCGGCCCTTAATCGTGTGTCGTGTTGTGCTGGCCCTTAATCGTGTGTCGTGCCATGCCATGTTGTGCCATCAATTTTCGTATACACATCACCAACTGGCAATCGGTTTTCGTCTAAAAAAAAATCTTCCCAAAAGACACACATTCTGGTGCCCAGTGCATCGGTGCCTCTAATGTTCTTAAGTTTGTATATCGTAGTATTCAATATTTCAATCCTAATGAGTAATGATTATCCAGTGTCCTACGTGCAAGGTGCATCCCCCTAGAAAACACAAGCTCTCACAAATGTTATATTCCAAATTAACATTAGTAACTAACGTTGTTGCCAATGGACTGTAGCCCAGTTGGTATCTCCTCGTCCTCCTCATGTGGGAGGCCAGCATTCGAGCCCGGGATGGACGTTTGGGATTCAGTATGGGTAGTCTTTGAAATCCATACTAACATGTTGCTAAGAGAGAGAGACAATAGCATTACAATCAAAGAATCACCATGAAATTCAATGTTGTTGTGGAGGTTCGGATGGGTGAGACTTGGGACCAGAAAGCAGATTTTTCACATTTAGTAGAAAAGCTTGGTGCTCATTCTCGACCAGATCAAAAGCTATTTGAAATGCGAGCAGAGCATCATCCTTATTTTCAGATCGTAGAAGTATTTTCATTGAGAGAACTTGAATGAAGAAGCCTTCAATATTGTTTTGGTGTAGGATCCCTAATTCAAACCTCTTTTTGTTTTTATCCACACAAACTTACATTGTTGTCCTTTGAATATGTGGAAGGAAAATTCTAAAATCAACCCATTGGGCTGACAATAGTGAGAGTGTGAAAATCACTACCCATAATATAATCGAAAAATGCTACTCAAGGTTATGTATTCCACATGTAAAGCTTAACACAATAACATCCAATCCATGATAATCTGTTAGATATAATTGATTTTGATTATGTTCTATGACAAAATTAATTTATGAAAAGCTTTTTATTTTTCGACAAGTAATATGGTTGGCCCTGCATAATTCATTTTCAATTGTATTTTTGGACTACAACACATTTTGATACAGTGTCGAAAATGAATCTTTTAAAAGCAACAATATTGATCCTTGGCCCAAAACTCTTTTAATTGTGGCCCTTGAAATCCCTTTTTAAGTAGTAGTACTATTAGATTTTGGACATAAGCTCTTTCGGCCATATCTATTTTGTTGCCTTCTAGTTCACTTCAGTCCAATTAAATGAAAGCTAGAAAACCAAGCCCAAATTAGTTTTATCGCAAAGTGGTCGATCGGTTTTGAGATTGGTCCACCGACAGAGATTTCAATCTCAGTATTTTGTTCAACTGCTTTTGTTGACTTGAGAGCTTGGGAGTTAATACTCGATGTTGAAAAATACGGCTCAACATTTCTCTACTACATTCAAGGAAAGACAATCACCTTGTTTGAATTTCATTTTTGAAAGTTATTTTTGATGTAATGAATGAAGAGATAGAAAGAAAAATATATTGAGAAATGTGTAGAAAGTAAAATGAGATGAGTTGAGTTGTGAACCAAACAAGGTGAATATCTCTACAGGTGTACATTTTATGGCTCAACGTTCACTTGCAATAAATGAAGATCAATATCAACAGAAATGAGATTTACATCTCAACGGAAAAATTTCAACTGTTCAAATATTCAAACTATAAAATGGAAGAGGTTGAGCATCTACAAGCGATACAAAACAATATTGAAGAACTTTTCTTAAATTCCTTTCTCTGAGACAAATGATTAGTTTAAAAAAAAATAAGAACTAAGAAAATTAACAACAATTTCAAAAAACACAAACAAAAAGACACGTCCCTTAATTTAGGGAAAAACCATGAGCTAGCAAAAGTATCAAATCTACCAAGTGCCAAAACCGCCACCCTCAACAATAACTCCCTTGGTAGAATTGACCCAAAACCATACATGCATATATACTATTAGGTGAATAAGACTGGAAGATGCCACAACCGTTGATCTGATTATTTCCTCTGCCGAAAACATGCTGGCCAAGAAAACTCACTTCTAAGGTTGTAAATATAGTAACAAGCAACAATCTATACGGTATACATAGAAGAAGCATTTATTTGAAAAACAAAAAGAAAACTATTTGTCGATAGCTTATTTACACCAGATTCTGGACATGACTCTATTTGAAGTTGACATTACAACTAAACAAGATACATTAGCATAGAACAGAGCTATCTATTCATAAAACTATAATCTGGGAGGAGTTCACTGGGGAGGGCTAATGTTGTCAAGGATCCAACACCAATTTAATTCCTTTCTTGCCAGATATTCAGGCATCTCCCAACTTCATTTGTAGATTCATATCTGTTTAAATGGACAACAAAAAGATTCTCATCAAGGCACGCCAGTATTGCAGTCCACGACAAGTGAATATATCACCAATTTCAATTTTTGGTTGCCTCCCAGTCCAAGGACATGTTTCTTATAGTGCAAAAAATTAACGCTCATGCAATACAATCAAATAAACAGCTAACAAACTAACAACAAACTAACAGGCTGGAGGGGCTAGGCCGCCACCTCAACTCAGCAAACAGAATATGCGAGGGGTTATGCCACCACCTCGGCTAAGCAATGCAATCAAATAAAATTAACTATACTAACTAAAAACAAACTCAATATTTAGCCTGGCTTCGTTACACCTCAGGTTTGGCATAAAACCAGGTTAGAGGTATCCACCAAGCTAAATACAAGCTACAAACACATAAACTACTAGAGATTGGATAGTCAATGACTCACTGTTCACCTTTCGAGAGCGAGAGAGAGAATGGATTCTGGAATGTTGGAAGGGCACTTGCTGGATCGAAAACAGCTACCACAAAAGCTATCCAAGTACACTATCCAATATGCACACATCAAACACTACAAGAAATCCGGCATTTTGCGAGGAATTTTTTAGCGAGGAAATCAATTTCCTCGCTAAAGGAAGGGTATTGGCGAGGAAATTACAGTTTCCTCGCTAATGGGACGACAGTAGTGTTCTATTGCGTGGAAGGCGAATTTTCCTCGCTATTTCCTCGTCGCTAAAGAGTATTTGCGACAAATTTTCAAATTTCCTCGCTAATAATGTACATGGGAAAAATGAATTTGCGAGGAAATACAAAATTTTGTCGCCAAAAGGCTGTAGAGTTTTTTTGTGTCAAACTTATTTGGACGCTAAAATTGTAACCATTTTGCGAGGAATTATGTTTCTTGCAAAATAGTGGTTATTTGTGAGGAAATAAAGCATTGGTTGCTAAAAACCTATATTTAGTGAGGAAATCAATTTCCTCGCTAAAAGAAGGGTATTGGCGAGGAAATTACGGCTTCCTCGCTAATGGGACAACAATGGTGTTCTATTGCGTGGAAGGCGAATTATCCTCGCTATTTCCTCGTTGCTAAAGAGTATTTGCGACAAATTTTCAAATTTCCTCGCTAATAATGTACATGGGGAAAATGAATTTGCGAGGAAATACAAAATTTTGTCGCCAAAAGGCTGTAGAGTTTTTTTGTGTCAAACTTATTTGGACGCTACAGTTGTAACCATTTTGCGAGGAATTATGTTTCTTGCAAAATAGTGGTTATTTGTGAGGAAATAAAGCATTGGTTGCTAAAAACCTATATTTATTTTTTGAGGGGAATTGTGTTCCTCGCTAAAAGCCTATAATTATTTTTAAGGCTCTCAGTAGAAAATTTTCTCATCCCTGCTTCCAATGGAAGCGGGGGCTCTGCTGTGCCTCATGGCACAGCACCCCCTACCCACACCCCCAAACGGTACCGTTTGGGATTAAAAAAAATCTTAAGTTTTCAATTTGCAATCCTAAAGAGCAGAAACGTGATTATAAGAACCTTAGAGATAAAATTTAATTATGCCTCTTTAGAATAATATGATCAGAATAATAAGATCTTCACACTGGTTCAAACTGATTGAAAATTGGAGCAGTAAATTTTTAACCATATTTTTTAATATATAAACGGTCTAAAAAATTAAAAAATAATTGTGGTAATTTTTTAACCATACTTTTTTGTGTGGAATGGATATTTTCCTAGCTAATAGTTGTCAGTAATACTTTGGCGCCAAATTTTCCTGTGGGCAGGAGAAAAGCATTTTGGGAGGCAATAGGAAAAGGCCTTGCGAAAGCCGGTAAACATTTTGCGAGGAACTTTATTTACTGCAAATTTTAGTCACTAAAAGCCTAATTGTGGTATTTGATACTAACAGTAAAAGCATTTTGCGAGGAAATGTGATGGTTGCAAAAAAGTTCAAAAAAAAATATGAGTATTATTTAAGTGTGACCCTTGGTATTTTTATACTATTGTTGCCCTTTTTTAAAATAAATGTCATTATATCTTAGTTTTACAAAAAAAATTGAAATATAACATAATAATATTACATAGTAAATAATTTTTCAAAGTTTCGCGAAACACGGATTAATTAGATCATTCATTAAAATTAATCATATGTTCGTTAGACACTTGATCGGACGAGAAATATCATTTTTTCAACAAATTCGCATCTCAATGAAGGGACTTTTAATACCTAATCGAGCAATAATTTTACATGAATGATTTAATCAATAAGCACAACAAAATCAACGATTTCGATCATCATGATTATGTCACGACCATGTGGTTATTGTATATCAGCAATTGCAAAGACTTAGTTTACTATCCATTGCGTCCCAATGAAGGGGCTTTCTGAACTCAACTGAGCCAAAAATTTACATGATTGCTATAATCACTAAGCCCCACAAAATCAACGATCTTGATCGTCATGATTGTGTCACTGTCGCGTGGCTACTGTACACTCAACTACTGCACAAGATTTAGTTTACTATCAAGTAAGTTGAACGTATAGATTATAAAGATTAGTGTCAAGTCTATTTTCATAATTGTCGATCTAAACAGTTAGGATTTCACCTTTTACTAATTACATCATTTCTATTAAAATTTGAGATAATCGGATATTGACAAACATATGATCAGAAGACATTAATGCGTCCGGAGGCATTAAAGTCTTTATGGTGCATCACTCGAGCCCATATTGTGGTCTTTTTTTTGCCATCCGAACCGTTTATCTTTTACATGACATGAATTAGATTAGTTTGTACTAGCATGAAGTTAATCAAGTATCGTTAGACGTTTGATCATAACAAAACATATCGTTTTATCAATGAATTTGTATCCCGATCGATGAAGCGGCTTACTAAACTCGATTGAGCCAAAAGTTATGTGACTGATTTCATCAACAAACACAATGAAATTAACAGGATTGATTGCTAAAAAAAATTTATGTGAGAGATTATGTTTGATGTTGTGTTTCAATTATTATATATGCAGCATTGTTACAAAAGAAATTAATATTTACAAAAGAAAATCATTTAGCGAGGAATAATTTTCGTCTGTCATTTGTCCAAAAATTTCCAATTAGTGGCGGGATTGGGAAAAAGGAGTGGCGCGCGGGAGGGGAAAAAAAAAGAGACAAAAGCGGCACCGTTTGGGCAAAAAGGGAATGCTAGTCCTACTTGTTTCCTTTCTCTCTTACGTCTCATAACCCCCTCTCTCTCTCTCTCTCTCTCTCTCTCTCCTCTTCTCTTCTCTTCTCTGGTGAAGTTGCAGAGAACACTTCAATGAATCTGTGGTAACTCTTCTCTGAGATTTTAGGTACACTGGTAAGTTTTCATCTCTCGTTTCCCATATATTCCTGCAAACATCCTAAATCCCAGTTGATTTGTTGTGATTATTTGGGGCAAAGGTCTCATAATCTTACACACACACACACACACACACACATATGTTTATCCATGGATCTGTGTATATATATGCACTTATATGTTAGTATTTCTCCAATCTATAGTCACAAAACCCCATCAATGCACCGACTCTCACAATAATGAAAAGCTGAAACCGAGCAAAAAAATAATAATGAAAAGCTGAATACACTGTGAGGAAATCAAGAATCTTGAAACCACATGTATGGAATTTTTTTATTTTTTTTGCTGAAATTAAGCACATGCAAAAGAGGCCTCATTTATTTACTCTATGTCTTTGTCTTTAATTAATCTATGTCTTTGTATTTAATTACTCTATGTCTTTGTGTTTATTTACTCTCTGTCTTTATGTGCTGAAATTAAGCACATGCAGAAGGGGTATTCAGTGTGGGGTTCTTTGAGTGTGGGGGTTTCAATTTCTGGTGCGGTAGCTGTGGGAGTACAGGGGTTTCAATTTTTGGTGTGGGGGCTAATTGGGGTTGGGTGTGTGGGAGTACGATTCTGAGGGTGAAGAGAGGTGCCATGTCTTATACTCAAAGAATGCAGCTCATTATTGATATGCTCTCCAGAATCTATACTGCTGGTTTTGGAACCTACATTGTTGGTTTCTTTGTGGCACCTATGGCAAAAATGTTAGATATGGGATGGACTTCCGGTGGAATGTTGGTGAACTACTCTGTTCTATGGCTTGTGGCTGTTCAAATCACTTGTGGCAGTCCCTTTCATGTACACTGCGGTTATTTGTCTCCCTTTTCATGGGGGTTGTTTTCCTTTTCTGTTTTGTTTGTCTGCTAGTTGATTGCTTATCAACCGGCTTTTCGATTTTTTTGGCTTGATATTTTTGGATAGGTGCCAACCTTGTTGAAAAGTATCCAGTGCGTCTTGTTGCCATTTTTTCTTTTGGGACTATCTCTTGTATTTTGTTCTCCTCTCTCTTAATATATCTTTCTTCTTCGCCATTCAAAAAAAAAAAATATTTTGGGGGCTTTGATTCTGGTGTTGTGGTTGGTTATGTGGAGTGCTTGGGAGATGTTAGGGGCTTCTATTCTGTCAATGGAACTCAGCTAGCACGACCAAACTGGTGCTGGATTTATATTACCATCTGCTATTTTTGTTGTTGCTTATTCTGGAACTAAAAGAATTTGAGTTGGATTCATGTTCTCTTTTTTTTGTGATCATAATTTTGAGCATTTGATATACTATACGAAAAGTAAATAGTAAATCATACTTGATGAGAAAGAGGTACTAAGAAAGTTTGAGATCTTTGGAGAAAACCAATTTTAAACACTACATTGAACTGCCCTTAACTTTCTTTTATTTCTTTTATTAACCTTGTAGAAAAAAGAAGAAAATCTAAATAGATTACATTACTTAATCTTTTAAACGTCAACAGCAATGTAAATTAACTTTAATTTAAGGTATTTTCTTCCCTTATATTCAATGTTCGTTCAATTTTATATATTGTTTGATGGTTGGTCTATTCTTATTCTTTGTCGTCTTATAGATATGCAAAGACGTCTACTAGAGGTGGAGGACGAGGAGGTCGTGGAATGACAAGTCATGGAATAACTCCTCATGGTGTGACTACAAGATCAGTGCTTACTCCTATTGTGAAATTTACGCCAAATAATGATGTGACTACAAGATCAGCAATTACTCCTGCTGTGTAATCTAAGCCAAATAATGATCCAGAGCAAAGAACGGTGTGAATCCTGACCTTCCTGAGACTTGGAAGGAGACTCATTACAGCCAAAAGAGACGATGTCATAGTTTAGAAACTGTATATGTAAGTGGAAAACATCTCATAATGTATTAGTTTTATCTTCTAGAAAAATTTGTTTTGATTGTCTAGGCATAATTTACTGTGATATTTGCAGAAACAGTTAAAAGATGTTCATGATCAAGCGATGGCAAATGGATTTGTTCCTTTGACAGATGAGGAGCTCTCATGTACAGTCTTTGGACCCTTTTCAGGATACGTACGTGGTTTAGGACATGGTCCCAAGCCTAGCCTAACAAAATCTGGCCAAGCTTCTCGGGCGCAACTTATAAGAGATGTTGAAGAGGCTAAAGAAGAAGCTACAGCAGTGCATAAGAAGTGTGAGGAAGCTCTAGTTGAAGCAACACAAGCTCGTACAAATGCTGAGCAACTAGCAGAAACCATGGCTAACATGCAATCCCAATTAAATTTCTTGTTACAGCAAAATGGTCGCAACATGCCTTCCAATGATGCTAGTGAGTATCTATTCCTTACTTTTTTTATACATGCAAAGACTGAAACTCAATTGAAAAACTTAGGTCCTTGAATATCAGAAACAGAGTTTTAGTTGTAAGAAATCTGCGTATAAGTGCTGGAATGATGTTTCCAGTGCTAGAACTGTCGTTTCAAGTGCAGAAACTGGTTTTACATGCTGGAAATTAGGTTTAATAGGTAAAAGTGTGAATCAAAATGTTGGAATGAGTCCTAGTTGCTGAAACTGGGAATTATCTATGCAGGGACATAACCTTTTACAAGTTAGTTTAGAATTTCTAGACCATTTATTGCTTTCATAACCTTAAAATCACGTACCAAGAGAATGCCGATAACTTTTCACAATGTGTCTTGTATTCTATTGTTTCTAGATGATATACCTTGAAACTTCTACTGCATAAGTTCAACCCTCCGACTTGGGTTGGTAGACAGTGCCGGCCAATTCTAATGATTGTGGTTCGATTTTTTGTGGCCTTGATTGAGCACGTCATATTTATGTGCTGAGGGGAACTAATGGCAGAGAGTTGGTTTTTTACTCTGTTGTTAGAACCCCCTTGGAAGAGCTACGCTAGTATACTAATATACTTTCCTAGCCTAGAGTGAAAGACTTCTAATGAGTATAAATTTTTTTATAGAAATTTGTTGGGATATTCATGTTTAGTAGTGATGGTATATTGTAATCAAATAGTAATCAAGACTAGAATTTCTAAACCTTTCCATTTTACTACATTTATGTAGATTGCTCAACGAATGATGGTGATCTTTTTGTGGATGAAAATGCAATGGAGTACTAGATGGGAAACCAATGATGTTTGGAGGACAAAGCCGCTTTTTACCTTTTGTTTTTTGGGACTTCTAGATGGAAGAAGGATACTTGAAGGATGCAATTAGTTTCTGGTACTCAACAGTACATAATTTGGTATTTCATTGTTGCCTTTTGTTTAAAGGACTTCTGGTACTTGACAATATGATATAGTACTTCATTGTGGAGGATATTGGAAGGAGGCTTTTGGTATTTAACAGTACATAATATAGTACTTCATTGTGGTTTTTGTATAGATACTTGATATTATGTTTTGGGAATTGAGGTATCATGTTTTGACATTGAGAATTGTTTTAATACTCCTGCAATTATTTTTGAGTTTGATGGATTGTGTTATTTGAATAATATAGCAGATCATTGTACGACAAGAAGCAAAAAAAGAACAATTACCAAGGGGTTTTTTTGTCGCTAAAAGAGTAATTTGTGACAAGAAAATTATTTTTTATTTGCGATAAGAAAACTATTTTTTATTTGCGAGGATGAGTTTCTTTGCAAATTGTATTTCTTCTTTTGGGATAAAATTTTATTTCCTCACCAAAAAATAACTTTTTGCTAGGGAATTTAACTTGTCGCTAGTGGGTGCACCATTTTGTGAGGAAATGCTTAGTCGCTAAACATATATATTCGGCGAGGAAACATGTGTTGTTGCTACTTATGGGTCATTTTGCAAGGAATTTTTTTATTGCTAAACATTTAAATTTTGCGAGGAAATTCGGGTTGTTGCTATTAAATGCACCCTTTTTGTGAGGAAACATGTGTTGTTGCTACTGAGGGGTTATTTTGCGAGGAATTTTTTTTGTTGCTAAAAATTTATATTTTGCGAGGAAAGTCGGGTTGTTGCTATTGAATGCACCCTTTTTGCGAGGAAATAATTTGTCGCCAAACATGTATATTTGGCGAGGAACGGGATACTTATAGCGACTAATTTGTTTTACATTAGTGTCAAATGATATTCCTCGCAAAATGGGTCATTCAATAGCAACGACCAAAACATCCTTGCAAAAAATAACCCTTTGGCGAGGAAAAAATATTCGGTCGCAAAAAAGAATCTGAGACTACCCATTTGCGAGGAATGGACGACGAATGAAATTTTGTCGCAAAAGCCCTTTTGCGAGGAGAATTAAGCAGTTAGCGAGAAATATATTTCCTCGCAAAAGGCTTGATTTCTTGTAGTGAAACAAAATCCATGAGTAAGTGCGTAAACACAAGAATTTTTATGATTAAAATCAAAAGTTAGGTGTATCAAGAATGTAAGGCCCTCTCGAATCTTTACTGTTTTTTTTGGGTAAATTCGAATCTTTACTGTTCTTAGATTCAAAACCATTTGAGTATAAAATGGTTTTAACCAGTTTTGTTGAGAAACTGAATGCTCCTGTAACGACCCTGATTTTCGGTAAATAAAAATTTCGTTAAATATTTGAATTTTATTTTTAAATTACTTGGATTGCTTTTAAAATTTCTTTTTAATTTTTAATAATCCGTCATAATTAGATTTTAGCCCTTTAAAATTATATTTCTTGGCAAGAAGTCCTACATGGCAAGTAAGGTTAGTTTCTAACCGATTTGTGGAGAAACTGAACTACCAATCCACCTAGTTACGATTCCCTAACCCTAGATGGACCTTTTTGACCGTCTTTGAGCCTTATGAACCCCTCCAACCCTAATTGAACCTTTTAGACCTAGAGAGGTCATCATTATACTCCATGTCTAGTCATTTCAACCTTAGTCATCATCATTATTCCTTTACCCATTGGATAATAAATGTTAGGGGAATTTTTGTCCCTTGGATAATGAAAGCTAGATTTGCCAATATGTTTATATATTTGACAAGACAACTCATGCCATCATTTTGCAACTTAGCCTTGTCATGCATGCAAGCCTAGGAAGAATAGCCTTGAACCTAATTCCCCTTCTAGACTTACTTTCCTAGATTTTCCTAGATGTACATATATACATATATAACGATATATGTAGTCATATATATATATATATATATTCATTGAACAAGAGAGAGAGAGAGAGAGAGAGAGAGAGAGAGAGAGAGAGAGAGAGCCGAGAGGGGGAGAGGAGAGAGAGGCCGAGAGAGAGTGAGAGAGAGGGTGGAATGTGTGCATGTGTTTGTACACTTGCACAAGCTACCTCTTTAGCCCTATTTTAGCCTTAAGTCCAATTGACTAGACAAATCATTCTAGTCAATTTCTAGCATAGAATCCTAGCCCTAATCATCCTAGATTTGATTCCAAAGTAGCCATTAATCATCCTAGAAATTGGCTACAACCTAGACCTATGAATGACTAAACATGGAAGGCTATGCCTTACCCTAATCAAACCCTACCGTAGACTTGTAAGACTTGCCAACCTAGACTATGATCACGTAGATTTACCTAGAAAGCCTAAGATCCTACTTGATTTTATAGCCTTATGCCTAAAGATTGAATTCGACAAGTCATGGAATGCTTTCAATCATGATTTGCCCTTTTAACCATTGGACAATATTTGCTAGGGAAAATTTTATTCATTGGGTAATAGAAGTTAGTTTGACTATAAATAGCACCCCATCTTTGCCATTCAACTCACACCTTCACCCATTCAACTTCTCTCTCTAGAATCCTTGCAATTGTTCTTTGTTCTTCTTGTTTTTAAATTGTTCTTGAGTTCTTCTTGTGTTCTTCAAGAAACTCATCCTAGGCCGCCACCAAACCGCCACTCGACCACCTTTTCGATCCAAAAAAAAAGCTTAGTAGTTAGTCCAAGATTTAGTTTCAAGAGAAACCTTTCTCTTTTGGAGCTACCGGAAGCCTACCGTAGGAAGTCACTCCGCCTGATTATCAACTTACATTTCTTAGTCGTCACTACCGCCAAGAAGAACGGTAGATTTTCTCTACTCAGTTCCCTAAGTATAAGTAAAATATTCTTATCATCTATCTCTAAGAATTTCGTATGATGCTTGTACGTTAGAAATACATGAGAACTTGAAAGGTGTTTTTCCTTAAAGATGAAAAGGAAGGGGAGTATGTTGAACATCTCAACTTTATTTTTCAGAATAACGTATGTTGTTTAGAACTTCCCAAAAAGGAAGAAAGAACGGTTTTCAAAAGTTAAGACTTTACCATTTGATTAGAAGTATTCGTATTTTCATATTTAAGATGGTTATGAGCATGCATACATGAATTACTTGTATTACTTGTGGTAAAGCATAAGTGATTTTCACTCCAAGGGCGTCCGTACATGTGGTGTTATGCTTGAGCACGATTAGTAATATTGAGTTGGATGATCTTGCTAGTTTAGTTTTCAAGATTACAATGAATGATTTAAGATTTTGTATGTGGAAAGTCCTACCGCGGAGTCTATGCATGAAAATGAGACACGAAAATCGAGAAAGTAGACGCATGGCACCTAGGGTGTGGTTAATAAAAAGGCGTGTTTGAAAATGATGAAATGTTTTGGAAACTGTAATGTGGTTGGACGTGGTAGCCTATTGTGTGGTGTGAGTTTTGTGTGTGTTCCAATGGGAACCTGGAATAGCGGAACCATTGTGAGGTTGTGTGCGTTCCCATGGGAACCCGGGGCGGCAGAACCATGGTGAGATATGGCTTGGTTATCCGCGGAGAGGAGCCAATGCAAATTGTGTGCCAATGGGAACCCGGTGCGGCGAAACCATTGTGAGGATACTCGGAAACCCGGAACGACAGAACCGAGATTGGGTGTGTAAAAAATGATTTTGGAAATGTTTAATGGTATATGAAAATGAGACACAGTTTACGATGAGTCGCGTAGGAGAAACTCAGAAAGTTATGGACACCAACGCTAGGAAGATAGCGAATGTGGATGTGTCATTTATTCATGAGTTATGTGACAATCATGAGTTTGTGTGCTATATCTATGACCTGCTATTTGTAAGTTAAGGGTTGGTGGGTATAGGATTATTCTGCTGAACTCTTGTGGCTCACGGTGTTACCTTTGGTGATTCTGACATATTATATCGGTGGCGACACTGGTATAATATGTCAGACCTTGTAGATGATCAAGATGAACAGTACACCTTGGAGGCTTTTGGAGCTAAGGAGCTGGCTAAGATGGAGGAGCAGGTGGAGCTGTAGATAGGAACCCTAGTTTCCCTCCTTTTGTATAATAAAGTACTCTTGTGAGAATTATGATGTAATATTGAGCCAGTCTCTATTTTGAAGTTTCAATAAAATGTCCTTTTAATGTTCCCAAAATTCGGAGCGTTACAGCTCCAATCCTTACTATTTCACGTATTTAATTTTGGTATTCAAACAGATCAAATTGCGTATGTTGTATGCACCATTTCCAGCACATAAGCAGTAAGCACCTGTAACAACCGTAATTTTTTTTCATTAATATCATTATAGGTATTATTAGTAATAATATTATTACTTTCTTAATACTATTTTTTTTTTTAAAAATATGCATGCAATTATGAACATGCATGCAATATTTTTTTTTCTACACAATGCATGCATGCACATGCATACACCTCTTCATCTCCCTCACCTCACTCTCATGCGGCCTCCTCATCTCCCATAGCTCCATCTCTCTCCTGTAATTACTCCCACCATTTCCTTAACCTCCAAGAAACCCAAGTTTATTCCCCCTTGCTCCAAACCAAAATTTGCTTCACCACCAAGTATAATCCGAGGTAAATTCGTTCCTATCCTCCTCATGCTCCCTCCCTGGCCTTAAAATTGTTCTTATCCCGTCCAATTCATTGCCCAAGAGATCAAACCTTCATAAATTCAATCTTATCACCTCTTCAAAATTTGCCTATAAATACCCCACCACTTCGACCCACAAGCACACCTTTGCAACCACCATCCTTCACTGAGTCAAAAAAGAAGAGAAAAACTGAAGGAAACCAAGCTCCAAGCTATGGAGTTTTAGAGAGAGAAAGTGAGAGAGAGAAAAGTGATTTTGTGCCTAGACCCAACCAAAACTCAATCCAACGTTTCCAATCACCTCCTACACCCCAAAGCAACACCAAACAACCTTCAATTCAATCCCAAGGCTCCCCCTCGGTCAAAACCGAAGTCAACTTCCAAAAAATCCAAAGTTTCGATTTTGAATCAATTCGATCCAATCGAGGTATTATAATCCATTCCAACCACTCTTCTAAGTATATTAAGTGTTTATATGCTTAACCACATGCCCCGAACGAACCCATGCATCGAAACCATGACGAAAAGACAAAAAAACGAAATCTGTCGCGGACCTTGCGGGCCACAAGGTCAACCCGGCCAGACCTTGCGGCAGGTACTATTTGGTTCGAAATCGTTTTGTGACCTCCCGAACACCATTTTTGACACCCGGACTATTTTTCCTAGACTTTTCACACCTCAAAGATCATAACTTGTTAATATCATATTTTTTTTATTTTATTCTCTATTTATTATATTTTATTCTTGTTTTCTTTTTAAGTTTACAAACGAAAAATCTTTGCGACCTTCCAAAGAATGTTTTTACCACCCAAACTATTTTTCCTAGACTTCTCACATCTCAAAAATGATATCTTGCTAAATTCATAATTTTTTTTATTAAATTTACTATTTATTATTATTTTTAAAAATGTTTCCAATCAAAATTACTTTACGACCTTATAAACCTTGTTATTAATGCCCGAATAATTTTTTTAGACTCTTCACATTCCTAAGATGAAACTTTGATAATCTCAGTATATTTTATTTATTAGATTATTTACTATCTATTTATTTTACTTTCGGCAACTTTCGTTAATATCTTTATTTTAAATAATTTCGCGACCCTCCGAATCCAACTTTTGATACTTGAACATATTGCATAGGACTGTAGGACTCGTTTTAAGGTCATGCTACTTCACTCAATTTTATCATCTTTTTTTTTTTTTGTATTTATCATGGTTATTTATCTATTTTAAATTCTTAACTAAAACTAGTATAAGCCTAGGCTTACTAATTTTTGACCAAAATTAATATTTTCCTTCTTAATAATTAGATAAAAGTTTCTTGCATATTTATTAACTTTTTGGCCATACAAGACTAAGGGCAACGGCCCATTCATAAAAAGTTATGTGATTGCATTGCTTGTTATTTGTTTTAGTTATTATTCGATTAATTGTATATTGCACCGATACCATTGCTCGTTATTTGTTATTATATTGCACTGATACTTGATTTGAATACTAGATTGGACCCTAGAGACATGGGATGGTATGCGAATAGAATTCACATAGACGATGCTAAGTTAATGGAAAAATGGTAAAGTGTTGAAGTTGTGAGATTGTGGATTATGATTTGGCCATGGCTAAGGGTGACCTACGGGGCCCGGTGATGTTATTGTGGTGACCCTAACGTATGGTACGCCATGAGAAGTTCCAAAGGATAATCGTGCCTTGCAAGGCCAGCAAGGGGGATTGTCCCATGACACGATCATAGTTAGTGACTTAAGTATGGTGGCGACCATAACGTATGGTACGCCATGGAACGTTCCAAAGGGTAATCGTGCCCCCCGCTATGGTCTTAAATGAATTCATGCGAAGTACATAACTTAGATGAACTCGTTTAGAACCTCATATGCAGGACAAGCAGAGGGGGTGGGGATTTTCTTTGACACGGTCATAGTTAGTGGTTATGGGAGGAAAGGATCTCGCGGATGAGATCTTAGATCTCACATAGGGTTAATGGATAATAATAAACCAGTTTATGTGAAAAATCTCTGTTTACTTCTTCACATCATTATTATCTTGTTACTAGCTAACTGTAAAGTAAGAGGGGTAATTGGGTTGGATTATACTACGGGGTGAACTCTATCACTCAGGTACGGATTGCCTGGCAACCGTGCCAGATTTTGCAAAAAACTAGGAAGAGACACAGGACCCCGAAAGCAAGCAGTTCTATACGGAAGAGAATCTAGAGGTGGGAGCTGAGCCAGAGTACACTTGGGATCCGTATTAAGCTTAGAAGTCGTCTCTGTTATTTTGTCTATTTCATTACCACAAAAACTATTTTTAGCATTTCCACATTGGTTGGTAATAAATGAATCTTATGTTGAATTATCCGTTTTGGATTTTTGAATTTTAATTTAGTAAACTTTCAGAAAATTTTATTTAATGCCTCCGATTTTTATTCTGAAAATCGGGGCGTTACAGCACCATTTACTTTAATTGAGGGAATCATAAAAAAGCCATGGATACAAAAATAAGTGAGAAAATCCACCTTCTACATTTTGTTGGCATTAATTTGCTTCAGCCTTCACATGGTTTGGTCCTTGGCGTCTACAATGTCCTACAAAACAAGAACCAGCACCAGCACCAGCAGAAAATAGGTATATGAAAGCCAAATGAACAAGGAAAATGAATAAGAAAATTGAATTCTGCTTAGATATTAGTTCTTTTTATCATCATAGCAGAAAATTGAAATGGATGCAACGTTAAGTTGCCATTATGGCCTTCATAAGTTGCAACACCACTTCATAGTTCATAACAATACGGCTCAAACATTAGTGTTTTTTTTTATCATCATAGCCGGAAACAGAAATGGATGCGGCAATGTTAAGTTGCCATTAAGGCCTTCATAAGTTGCAACACAATCACACTTCACTTAGCCAAAAATTGGGGTTGTGTCTGTGGCTTATTCATTTCAGACTAAAAGGAGACACACACACCCCACAACGCATGCAGGCAACATCCACTTCAGTTAAGTGAAGCTAAATAGACCACAAGGCATGCAGCAAAACTTAGGCTCAGCATATTAGTTAAGAAAATACATCATAGCCAAAAATTGAAGCGGGGGCAACATCATGTTGCCCTGTAAGGCCTTCATAAGTTGCCACAACATCCACTTCAGCCCACTTACTGAAATGAATAAGCCACAAACACAAATGCACAATACTAAAATGAATAAGCCACAGACACAACCCTAGCAGAATAAATGAATAATAAATTCAAACCAAATGCCAGTAGGTCCCCCTAATCACTATCGATATCAGAGTCTGCAAAATAGCCTCTGAATTCATCTTTAGCTGAGCATTTTTGAATTCCAAGGTGTACATCCTCCCAATCTTTCAAGCAAATGAGACAGTCCAAAATGTCTGGAGCTAGTCTGCTCTTCCTTTCATCCAACACTCTTTTACCTGTACTAAAAGCAGATTCAGATGCCACTGTAGACACGGGAGGGGTTAGTAGATCATGTGCCGTGATTGAAAGAATGGGATATTTATCTCATTTTTTTCCACCAAGCTAAGACATCAAAATCATGCCTGTCGTTTGCGTTAACAGATTCTAGGTCCAAATATTTCTCAAGTTCAATGCGTGAAGTTACAGTGCTACTTCCTATTCCTAAATTTGAACAAACGAAATCCCAAAATTCATCATTGGTACTTGTAGAAGATGTTAAAGGAGTAGCAGTACAGGTAGCATTAGAATGAAACTTAGAGTCACATTTAGCATACATGGTAGTCAATAAATCATTCACATTAGCAGAAGAAGGTAAAGTAGTAATCCTTAAATTTGTACCAATCTCTCTTAAGAGCAAGCTAACACCTTGTAACTTCATCCTAGGGTCCATTATTGCAGCTTACATAAATATTGGTGGCATTTCCTCATAATATTTTCTGAATTTTCCTTCCATATCTATACAAGCATGTGCAAAATTTGGATGTTCCCTATGTTTTCGAAAATTGACACTGATATTGAAAAGATGATGAAACACAATACAAGAAGTAGGATAACGAACACCAGAACAAGCTACGGTAGCAACATAAAACACTTTCAAAAATTTCATGAACTCAAAACCAATTTCCCAATCAGCTGGAGTTAAAGGAGTACCACGACACGGTCGATACCTCTAATTAACAAAAGCAGATATTGCATCACTATATTTCCTACAAGACTTTAACATAATGTAGGTCGAATTCCAATGATTTTGAACATCAGAGTTCATATTTTTGGGTTTAAGATTGTAAAATAATATGCCCAATTTATCAAATTCTTGTTGCCTAGATGGGGAAGTAGCAATAAAAAGAACAGCATCTCTAATTTTTTTAATCTATGGTGCTATATGTTTCAAACCATCTTGCACAACTAAGTTAATGACATGACATACACATCGCAAATGCAATAATTCACCAAAATAAGGAGTCGTCAAATTTCTTATAAACAATGGAAGTGTAGCAATATTAGCGCTATGGTTGTCAAAAGTAATGCTATAAACTTTATCAACAACTTCAAAATCCCTAAAAACACCCATAATACTTTCAAAAATCTGTTCAGCATCATGAGGAAACTCCACTAAATGGAAAGCAATAACTTTTTTTTGCAAAGTCCAACAAGAGTCTATATAATGAGCAGTCACACAATATAACCACGATTATTTATACCAGACCACGTACCCATGAGTAGCGTCGTGACTTTTTTGAATCGCTAAGGCCTGAATTTGCAGCTGCAGGAGTAGAACCTGTTGGAGTAGCAGTAGAACCTAAAGGTCCTGTTCCACTTCCACCACCAACAATGTTTGAAGCAGCCTTCTCACCTACAGAACCCATACCTTGTGGTGCAATAGGGATTCGTGGTAGTTCATCAGAAGAACCTGAGTGGGAGTCACGATCCTCCCCATTTCCAGCATCAATCTACAAAAAAAACACCATAACAGGGGTTATTAAAAGGGAAACAGTGCATGTGTGTACTAATATACGAAATTAGTGTAGGTGTGTGTGTACAAAATCAGTTTCGACAAATTTGTTGAAAATAGTAACAAAAGTGAAAAGCCCTAATTTCTTGTAATTACTCATTTCAGAAATTAGTAACAAAAGCCATTTCGTAGTCCTAATTTCAGAAATTAGGTTAGTAACAAAAGCCCTAATTTCTTGTTACTAACTTTAGATTAGTAACAAAAGCCATTTCGTACACCCTAATTTCAGAAATTAGTAACAAAAGCTCTAATTTTGTAACCCTAATTTTAGAAATTAGTAACAATTAACAAAGCCCTAATTTCAAAAACTAGGTGAAAACCCTAATTTCAGAAACCCTAATTATTTGGCTCTTCCAAATAAACCCAAACTGGGTTTTTATTCAAAAATATTGAACTTAACACATCAATCATGAAGAGAACCTAAAACGGGATGCATGTCAGCATGTGGTCAACAAACAGGAAAACGAAAACAATAGCAAGAATTAACAACATGTTTTCACATCAAAACACCAAGTACTTGCAGTAAAACGGGCCAAAGCCGAAGATTGTAAACGAAAACAGGCCAAGGTTGTAAATACTCACCGTTTGAGTGTTGTGTGTCACCGGAAACGAAGAGAGACAGAGGTGAGTCAGGCAAACTCAGATCTAGTTGTAGATCTAGGTTTTGAGTTGTTTGAGTTGCTGAACTGCTGAACGGCAACAACAACGGAACGGAAACGGTCACCAACTCACTGCTAGAAACAGCAAAGGTAGTCACCACCAGTCAGTGGTCACCGACTAGGGCTTCACTGTTTGAGAGTTGAGAGAGAGAGAGAGAGAGAGAGAGAGAGAGAGCGCCTTAGGCGTTGAGAGGGAGAGACGGTGTGAGAGTGAGAGTGAGAGTGAGAGAGATGTTGAGAGTGAGAAATGAGAATGAGAGAGAGACGTTGAGAGAGTCAGTCAGTTAGAGAAAGACGTTGAGAGAGTCAGATGAGAGTGAGAACAGAGCGACTGAGAGAGAGAGGGTTGCTAGGGTTGTTCTCAGTCTCATCTCTTCCTATTTATACCAGTGCCGTGCCTGATCATGTGCGACAGTCGGACCATAATGCATATGCACTCAATAAAGAAAAAATCTCGTAGAGTCCTATCGTGCATCACTCAAGGGCCGCCCGAGCTGTTTGTTGAAAATCCGAACCGTCTACCTTTTATATGGGAGTGATTATATCATTCGTGCAAAAAATGAAGTAAATTAGTTACCGTTATATACTACATCGCACATAACAAAAAAAATTCCTATTAATGAATCTACGTCCCGATGAAAGGGCTTTCAAAATCCGATAGACCCGAAAATTTGCAAGAGTGATTAAAACACCAAGAACAACGAAATGAACGGTATGGATCGTCATACTTGTGTTGCAATTGTGTGGCTAGCGTACATTGAACTATAGTGGAATACATTGGTTTAGAACCAGATAAATTAGATGTATAGATTTGAAAGGTAGTTGTAGACTCATTTTTTTGAATATTCGATCTAAACCGTTATGATTTAAGATCTTGTCAAATTTATCATTCTCCCCAAAAACAGGTGATAATCGGATGTCGGAAACCACGTGATCAGAACACATTCGGTGCTTCCAAAGACGTTAAAGTCCTATAATGCACCACTTTAGGGCAGCCCGAGTTGTTTTTTGAAAATCGGAACCGTCCACCTTTTATGTGGGACTATTTATATCATTCGTGCAAAAAATGAAGTAAATTGGTTATTGTTATATACTCAATCGCACATAACAAAAAATTCCCTATCAATAAATTTACGTCCCGATAAAAGGGCTTCAAAAACCCGATAGACCTGAAATGTGCGAGAGTGATTAAAACACTAAGAACAACAAAATGAATGGCATGGATCGTCATACTTGTGTTGCAATCGTGTTGCAATCGTGTGGCTAGCGTACAAGAGGCCCATTTTTTTAAAATAGAATTATATAATTTATATTACTTGTTCTAATTACAAGCACAAAAAAGATTGTTGGCCTTGATGGTTTGAGATGTGTGTCAAGTCCCCAAGGACTTGGGTTTGAACCCTATAGAGATTATTTTTTTAAAATCAATTTTTTTAAATTAGTTTTTTTCTTATTTATTTTCTGCACATATATATATATATATATATATATATATATATATATTTATTTATTTAAAAATCTTTACTAGATAAAACGGAATATATATCAATATATGTGTAGTAATTGGTATATTATCATGTTTGAATTTTGATTCAAAATTTCTTAATCATATCAAATATTTTAAAAGCTTATTTTACTTAAATAAAAGAAAAAGATTAATAAATTATTGGATTATCAAAAAATACACACAAATAAAGTAAACTATAATATGAAATCCCTTGTTTATTTAATAACATATTTTTTTTGGTTTTTCCATGCCTCATGTCGTGCCCATAGGGCCCGCCCTGAGGTGAAGCCCGAGGTGCAGCCGCTTTAGGCCTCCAAAATTCGGGCGAAAACTGAGCCTCATTTTTCATAAGACGAAAATATATTATATATAAGTTATTCCGAATTCTAACACAAGTAGAGTTCCAACATCAGTGGTTTATGCATATTGTTTAAACTGAGGTCCCTGTTTCAAGTCCCATGAGGGCCATTTGGCAAATTTTCTTTTCTAAATTTTTTTGTTGGATCTAGGTGAGACTGCATCTCTTGTATTAGTTGTGCTTCAGTTGTTTTAAATGTTACTCACACTAAGGGTTCAAATCTTTTGCACACTACTATAAATGTTTGGATAAGTTTTCTTTTTAATTTGAATTTAATTTTTAACTTTTAATATCTAGTTCACAGAAAAGAAAAAAAAAACACTTTTGACTATATAAAAGCATAATAATTACTTCAAACTCAACAAAATTTGATAACAAATGTTTAAAATAATTAATTCTCTTATTATTAAAAATAACATTTTTATGATTAAAGTTCATAATATAATTAGTCAAAAAAAACACAATGTATGAGCGATACGTTTGATTCATATTTTTTCTAATGGTATAAATTGTTTTAAAATTTTATTTTAGTTAAATTATGAACCTAAAAGTTTAATCTTTTAACCTTATATTAGACACATACATTGAATTTTTTCGTTAAAAATATAGGGCCTCATTTTTAGAATTCGCTTTATGCCTCTAAAATCTCAGGACCGGCCCTGTGTGCCAATGTCGTGCCGTGCCGTGCCGTGCTAGAACCGTGCCGTGCCATTTCGTGACTTGTGCCCCATCCCACTTCCGTGCCGTGTCCGTCTAAGACCGTGTCGTGCCGTCCAGTGCCAAGCCAACTTCCGTGTCGTGCCCGTGTCGTTCCCCCTCACTTCCGTGCCTTGTACCCGTGGCGTGCTGTGCCGTGTCTAGCTAGAACCGTGTCGTGCCATGTCATGACTCGTGCCCCATCCCACTTCCGTGCCATGCCGGTGCCGTGCCCGTATAAGACCGTGTCGTGCCATGCTCGTGTCGTTTCCACTCACTTCCGTGCCGTGCCGCCGTCAAACGTGCCGTGCCAGTGCCGACCCGGCCAATTTTACACCTCTAGGCGTTAGGGCCGGCCAGGGGGTAAGCCCCGCAAGTCGGCCGGCTCGGGCAACCCCCCGGCATAGGGCAACAAAAAAAAATTTGTATGTATACAAAAAAAAATAGAAATCTAGCAAAACATATATTTAGGGGCATCATCCAAAAAATTTTCTACAAATTTTTAAAAAAAAGTAAATATGTATGGTTTCCACCTACTTTAAAAAATTATGATACTTGAGAAAATTAGGAGGGTAAAATAGAGGTTTTTATATACTTGGGGTAAATAACAGATAAAAAAAATTAGAAGGGCAAATTATTAAGAGGGAAAATTAGGAGGGCTATCAGATAAGAAGAGAAAAAGAAAAGGGACGCTATAGCCAAAACGAGAAGGGACAGATGATGTAATTCAAACTAAATTGACAATATAATCTTGTTTTTGTCCTTTTTTTTGTTGCTTGTATGTCTTTTTTATATATTTAACACTAGTGGGCAACGAGCCCTATTATTCGCAATAAAGATTTGCAGACAACCACATAAGGAAAAACTCGTTTAGGCCCATTCCAGATCCCACAAAAATCTAGAAAAATATTCATAAATTTTTTAATATTATTTTATAGGGCTCTGTAAAAAATCAGCTCCAACGGACTTCAGTAAGTGTTACTTTTGAATTCATATGGGCGAATTGAGCAGTTTCGCCCCAACGAATCCAAAAGTAATACTTACCGATCGATATCCCTTGGAGCCGATTTTTTACAGGGTCCCTAAAATAATATTCAAAAAATTTTGGATATTTTTCTAGATTTTTGTGAGACCCGGAATGAGCCCAAACGCATTTTTTCTTACGTGGTTCTTTGCAAATCTTCCTTGCGATTAGAAATTTTGAGTGGACAACCAAGCGAAAGGTCGGGTTTGGACAACCCAGATGTCGGGGCCGGCACTGCTAGGCGTATGCGAGAGGCTTGTATATGTGGTTAATGATTGTGTTCCTATCATTTTCTGACTTGGCAAAAAATTCATCTCTCTACACAATGACAGAGGAAGCTTCCATGCTACTCACACATCTCAACATGGAGTGTCACAGACGCTGGTGGACCTTGACCCGTCTCTCTCCGTTGACCCCAAAACCGCACACTTCCCCCACACCGGCGCCCCCACCCCCCCCCCCCCCCCCCCGCCGCCGTCCTGTACAACAATACAATAAATTGATTGATATAAATAATCTCCAACCCCATTGGACTTCCCTATTCCAAACTACCATTCCCCTTTTTCTTCTTCTTTCTCATCCCTATCTTCAATATCATCGCACACCTCACAGTCACACACCCCTCATTTTCCAATCATGTATACCTCAAATTCAACCGAGTACCAGAGATACTTGACCACTGTGCCGCCTCCGCCGCCGCCCCCCTACGACCAGCCGGCCGAAGGCATCCCCGTCGATTCCGCTGATAATTTCTACAGCGAGAACGTCCCACAGATACCGGTCCCAGTTCGGCCCAAACCACTGGTCCCTTGGTCCACAGGACTCTGTGACTGCTTTGATGATGTCAATAATTGTAAGTCAACTCTGTTACAAAGTAATTAGATTTTTTGTTTTTGAACTGTTGTTTCTCATTGGCAAGTAAGTGGATTTTGTAAGAGATTTTCGAGTCAATTGGGTTTCTTAAAGATGTGTTTTTGTTTGTGCTAATTTTGTTGATTGTAGGCTGTCTTACTTGCTGGTGTCCGTGTATTACGTTTGGACGGATTGCTGAGATTGTGGACAAAGGGTCAAGCTGTAAGTATTAATTAAACTGAGGCTACAAATATTAGTACTGTACAAATTTGTGAGGTATTCGAAAAAAGTTATAATTTCACCCATAATTATGTTGAATTCAGGATGTGTCCATGGTCGTTCGCTATGCTATTATGATAGCAATTGATAAAGAACTAGATTATGTAAAGTAAATTTTGAATACGTCGGCTCTTACATCGGGAGTTTGGGTTTGTGTGTGTTTAAAGGGTTCACTCTACCTCTCCCTAATCAGCAATTGTCTATGTGAGTTTGGTAGGTGAAATTACCTTCTTGCCCTTCCTAAAAAAAACTAAGTCGTGCCCACCCGTTGTGGAGGGATTCGACCTCTGGTGTAGGCCCCTTGGGCCCGCTGTAGTTGTGCTGCGTTTCGCGGCGAGGCTCTTGGGCATGCGTCAGTTGGGCTGGCTCCTACATCGGGAGTTTGGGTTTGTGTGTGTGTTTAAAGGGTTCACTTTACCTCTCCCTGGTCAGCAATTGTCTAGCTGAGTTTGCTAGGTGAAATTACTTTTTTACCCTCCCTCAAAAAAAAAAAAATTGAATATGTCAAGCAAAAAATTATCTATCCTACTTTGGCTCCAGAGAGCGGACAGTAGTTTTTTTTTTTGGTCAAGTCAAATCTTATATAGCTCAAATCAACCAAGAACAAAAGGACCAAGTCCAAGTACAACTTCTACAAACAAGAAAGCTAAAAGAAACCAAAATCCTATACATCCCCAAAACAACTAGGGGAGAAAAATTTCCCTACTAATTTTCCAGCTAACAGCAATGTCACAGTTTTGGAGAGAAGCTTTGACCCCTCTCCAGGAACTGATACAAGCACGAACATCATCAATTATCACACCTTGTAAAGAAGAACAATCCTGGCTTCGGTTGAAAGACTCCACTATTTCGCTCCCTGAGCCTCCCTCCAAAGCCAATAGATTGTAGTAGCCAAAGATAAATTTAAAATCGTATGCACCATAGCATTCCCCTTGTGAAATTGCTTAGCCCATCTTAGCACATTCTGCAACACTAGTGACCCACTGATAATCCCATTACGAAGCAAAATAGCATACCAAACTTTAGTAGAATAAGCACAAGTGAAAAACAGATTGGAGTGGGATTCATCCTCCCTAGAGCAAAGGACACAAGTAGGATTCACTTGAATGCCCCAGGAAACCAACCTATCTTTGGTTGTTAAACACTCCAGAACTGAAAGCCACTGGATGAAAGCCCACCTCGGGGTATGAAATTTAAACCATATGATCATATGCCAAGGGAAAAGAGGTTTAGGTGTCCTAAAAGCCTGCCAAGCAGACTTCACAGTATAGACCCCACTAGATGTAAGGTTCCAACGACAAAATCAGCAGAAGTAGGGTCGGTGATGAATGTCACAGGCGTTGCTCTAGTGATTTCAAGAATTGAGGGATTTCTCTGTCGTGGCCAATACTATCTGTTCATATGAATGATAGAACTAACCTTAGCAGTCAAGGACCTCCCCAAGTTATGAACTACTTGCTCACCAAATTTCTTGTAAAGGGGACCTAAAGGATGCCAATTATTGAGCCAGAAAAAAGTATTAGCCCCATTCCCAATCTTGTATGTTATCCAAGGATGCACTTTGTCACGTAACTTTAGCAATTTTCTCATAGTCCAAGAAGCATTTGGGGGGATTCTAAGACCCCAAATACTCCTATCTTTGATCACATATGTATGTATTCATTTCACCCAAAGTGTATCACTCTTCATGCATACTGCCCACAAGTGTTTGACCATTGAGGCCCTATTCCAATCCTTCATAAGCCTAAAGCCATGACCTCCTTCTTTGGGAGCACAAACATCTTGCCAAGAGATTTTAGCACCTGTACTTTTAAGTGTCTGACCATTGAGGCCCTATTTCAATCCTTCATAAGCCTAAAGCCAAGACCTCCTTCTTTGGGAGCACAAACATCATGCCAAGAGACTTTAGCACTTGTACTTTTTAACTCTGATCCAAACCACAAAAAAACCCTAAGCAGTTGTTCCATCTCTTGAATAACTTTCCGAGGGAGAATAAAAATGAAGCCCAATAAACCTGGATACTGAACAGAACTGATTTAACCAATTGAGCCCTCCCTCCATAAGAAAGAGTTCTATTAAGACTGAATTCTTAACAGAATTTTGTTCTTCAATTGAGCACAGTCAGAAGCTTTCAATTTAGTAGATATCAGAGGGACACCAAGATACTTGACTAGAAGAACACCCTCAAGGACAGAGAGGATATAGTGTAAACGACATTTAGTAGTAAAATCCACATCAGCAAAAAAAAAAAAATAGAACTCTTGAGCATATTGATTTGCAACCCAGAAAACAAGTGAAAATCTTTCAAAACCTCAGCAATTATTGTAGAAGATCCCTCCTCAGCACCACACAAAACAAATATGTCATCCGCAAAAATTAAATGAGTTAACTACAAAGAATGGCATTTAGGGTGATATCGAAAAGCTTGATGTTGCACCTTATATTGGAGAAGTGCTGTGAAAGCCTCCATCACTAGTAAGAAAAGGTAAGGGGATAAAAGGTCTCCTTGCCTAAGACCCCTTTGGCCAGGGAAAAAACCCTCCAGCTGCCCATTGATCATAACAGAGAACATGGAAGTAGTTATACAGTTCTTCACCCATTAAAATCCATCTTAACAGCACACCTAGGAGATCCCCTAGATTTATGATAATTTTTCACTAGTTCTTGCATTAGAAGGACATTTTCCATAATACTACGACCCTTAACAAAAGCAGATTGATTGAACTAATGATACTTGGAAGAATAGGCTGCAGTCCGTTGGCAAGAACCTTAGTAACACACTTATAAACCACATTGCAACATGCAATGGGTCTATAGTTTCTCACAGTTGAAGGAGAAGAAGGCTTAGGCACTAAAGTAATAGCAGTTGCATTCCATTGCCGAATATCCCCATCAAGGAAAAATTGTTGAACAGCTTGAATCACATCCTTCTCAACTAAGTCCTAATTTTCTTGAAAGAAACCCGAATTAAAACCATCCAAACCTGGAGCCTTATTCTTATTGTCGACCACATAACCAATTTAATCTCCTCAGCAATTATATGTTTAATCAACTCTACCCCCATTGCTCTAGTGACTTTCTGATTCAAAGCCATACCCAAAACCTATTTGGCATCTCTTCTCTGACTAAAAGGAGTGCCTAGGAGATCAGTATAGTAGCTCAAAATATCTTGCTTGACCTCAGGAGGAGTATTAATGGGGGTGTTTGGGAGCCTACTTTCTGGCTTTCCATTTTCAACTTTTTGGCTTTTTGACTTTTTGGTCAGAAGGTAATTTGAATCTGGTAGCGTTTGGATGAATATGTGCAGAATTTATTTTGTAATATGAGTAGTGTTTGAGAGATATATGATGAATATGAATTATGGGTTGGTTTTTTGCCATGTTGCCCTTGGTTCTTTATTATTATTTAAAATTATTATAAATAATTTTTTTACTAATTTAATTTATATTTATATATTTTTTGGGAACTAAAATTTTACCAGTCTTGAATTTTTTATTTGGTAATTCAAAATAATTAAATATTACCATGTAAGTAGTTTCATAGAAATAAGAGAACGATTAAGTTAAGGAATCACTAAAATAATAATAAAATTAACAAAAAAAAAAAGCACACAAACTTTATTATTAGGAAACAATTAGAAGTACCAATTGAAGAAAAAAAAACACATGTACACTGTACCGCCAGTTCCAACACATGAGTGTGGGTATTTTCGTAGTCTAACTGAAAATTGGATAATCCAATAATGCAAAAAGCTCCTCTGGACCAGTTTTTTACTTCTCTCCTTAAGCAAAATGAGCAAACTCATTCTGCCAAACTACATTTTGAAATGAGGTGCCAAACACCCAAAACAGCAAAACCCAATAATGAAAAGTAGGTACTCAAAATGTGTTTTCAAAAACACATTTACGAAATGAGCTGCCAAACATTGATAATGTAAAAAGGCAAAAATGAGAATGGGAAAAAGAAGTCACCAAACACCCCCAAGTCTGACCCCAGAATTGTCCTATAAACTGAGAATTTTATTTCTAAGACAATGTGCTCTCATCTTTTGGTGGAGGAACTTAGTGTTCTGATCCCCCAAGGATAACCACAAAACTCTATACTTCTGTTTTTTAAAAGATTCTTCAGCATAACTAAGATCAATAAAAGAAACCAACAGTTCGAAGGGGGTGTTTGGCAAGTAGATTATTGGATTTTTGGATTCCCATTTTCGGATTATGGGTGTTTGGCAACAGATTTTGAAAATGGATTTTGGGAGAATGAATTTTCGGATTATGGGTTTAGGAGCCAAAAACCAAAATCTGGGTTGGAGGAGCTTTTGGGATTCTCATTTTCGGATTCTGAATTTTTATTACGAAAATACCCCTAATACTCCCATCATTTTACCAAAATTGCCCCTCCTTCCTTATCCACTTTCCTAACAGCAACCATGAAAGTAGGGTCCAACGTGATGATCGTAACATGGACGTTGTAAGGGCATCTATGCGAGATTTCATCATGGAAAACAATATACGCTAGGTCACCTCGACACTTTCGAGGTTGTGTAATGTTGTTAAACATGTGTGTTTGTTTTTTTCATTATGCTTGTAGGCGTGGTTTGTGTGTGTTTTTTTTTTGGCTTCGGATTGTACTTTTTAATTTTTTTTATATTTATGTTATGTGTTTGTCGTTAAATTAAAGTGTTACTTGTAACATTGGTCTTATTATTTTAAATCTAAAATACCAAATAAAAATACCAAATGTCTTCCTTAAATTTAAAAAAAACGAAAAAAATTACGTATCAAAAATAATTATGTTAACACAATAATATAACGGCCAAAGGCAAACAGCAGATTTGAAAAAAAAATACAAAAAAAAAAGACAAAAACAAAACATTACTTTAGAATAATAATGGACTTCAATAAACGGCCCATAAAAACTATTCAACAATAAAGTTTAAAAAAAATTAAACAAAAAAACGGAAGTGACTGTTATAAGAAGACAAAGGGCAATATTGTAAAAATGCAACCCATAATTCATTCTCAACAATCATCTACCAAACACTACTACAGTTTCAAAATACATTCTGCACAAATCTCCCAAACACTCCTATCATACCCAAAATACATTCTGCCCATAATCCAAAAAACCAAAAAACCAAAAAGCTGAAAATCAAAAGCCAAAAAATAGGTTGCCAAACACCCCCGAATCCTTTTCTTGGTCATGCAATTGTTGATTTTGGGGGAAAGTTGCCAATTGAAACTGCACATCAGCAAGAGCTTGCCCAGCCGTATCCACTCTTGCAGAAACATGAAAAAAATAGGACGTATTGAAAGATCGTAACACAGGCTTAATTTCTAACCGTAGTTGTTTGGTCAAATTCTCCATAAGTCATGTGATTTGATAAATTGTTTTTTTTTTTTGGAAAATGACGGTCCATAACGTGTTTTGATAATTAATACCCGCCAAGGACATGCTGAGAACATTTGTTAATGCTAAAAATATTTTTAGCGAATATTAATTATCAAAACACGTCTTTGACCGTCATTTTCCCTTGTTTTTTCCTTCATTCGGAAAATGTTAGACGATGGTGCCACAGGCTCTGGCTAGGCCACTGAGGCCTTTGTCTAAGGTGTACCATGTTTGAAAGGCCCAATTTTTACAACGTCCGCTTCTTATTTTAGTCCAAGACCCAAAAAATGAGGACAATTTTGTCTTTAAAGTAAGTGCTTACCTGATCAGAAACATAATAAATATTACTCCATCCGTTCCTTATTTAGAGTCCAGTATTTTATTTTGAGCTGTCCTTTAATAAGTATCCATTTTGTAAAGTTAGTGGATAAAAGTTGGTTCATTGTCTATTTTGTCCCTAAAAGTAGATTCCATTTTGAAAAGTTAGTGAGTAAAAATGTAATGATGATGGGTAAATAAGGGAAGTGGAAGAAAAAATTGATGTGAAAGGTATAATGATGATGTCTTTTTAATAAGTTGGAGTTACGAAGCAGTATATTTAAAAAGAGACGAAGGGAGTCCATGAATGACTTTCTTTTTTTCCCCCATGCGGTAAATGCAGCATGTGGAACAAGCGGAGCACTATACACATTAATAACGTGCGTGACTGGGTGTCCGTGTTTCTTCTCGTGCTTCTACCGTGCAAAGATGAGGCAACAATACTCTCTGCAGGAAAACCCTTGTGGTGATTGCTTGCTTCACTGCTGCTGCGAGTCGTGCGCCTTGTGTCAAGAGTACCGTGAGCTCACCAATCGAGGATTCAACCTCCCCGTCGGTATACTATTTATAGATGCTTCTCTCTCTCTCTCTCTCCACACACATGTACGGAAAATGATAATATGCCAAAATAATTTTTGTTAATGTCTAAACTTTAGTACAGAAAGCCTTGTAACCAAGTGCAGTCATTCTACAATTTTAGAAACACTCATATGATAGAGAGGAAATAAACAAATTTCTACAGATTTAAGGGGCCATTCTATGTAGATCATAGAAATTTCCCAAAAATTACTACTAATGATTGGCAAACAGTTGAGTGGGTATATCGCCATCATATGGTCCAAGGGCACCTGCACTATGGATTGAGGGGGCTCTAGTGAACACCCTCGGTTTAAAAAATGTACAATTTATTATTTTTAGTTTTAGTTTTTTTGTATTGTCGGCACTGAATTATTTATATGTAGTTAAAGTAAAAGAAAATTCACTTAAATTTGTAATAAGTAGATAATGTAGTAAACAAAATAAAATAAAGTAGGCATAGTTATTTTCAACAACAATATACATCTTCAAGGACCCCTCTTCTTTCCTCTCTCTGTTCACTTAGACACCATTTAACAGAAATGATATTGGTAAATTTATTTTTTTTGGACTAGTGGCTTCCATTTCCCCTCTCAGAATATTTGTAATTTTGGTTGAACCCATGTGTTTGGTTGTGTAAGAGCATCCACACCGGTGTTTACCATTTCACCCTTGCCATTTTCATTTTTGGCCAATGAATAGTTTCATTTTTTGCCAATGAATATGTCATTTTGCCAAAAAAAAAAATATATGCAAGCTATATACGATAGAAAGGTGTTGATCTGTGCCCTAATAATCGAGTTTGACAAGGCTCTAGCTAAAGTGACCGCAATAATTTTACACACAAACACTTACACATATACACACACACACAAAGGGAATGGGCCCTACACATATTGGAGGTGTACCATGTCTAGTGTGTGTATAAGTGTTTATGTGTGATTGTAGCATTGTTGAAAGTGATCGATCAAATGTTTCCTTTCATATTCTGATATTCACTTTATGTGCCTACTCTTCTTTTGTCCAGTTAAAAGCTTACAAATAGTTTTTGTTTGAAAATTGATTTTCACGCTATCCTTTTGTCCAAATGCACTCTATTCTTTTTGTCTTCATTCATGTAGAATTACAAAATTACCCTTCATATATTTTTCCTTCACATATGAAAAGAGTAATCATGTAATTTCACATAACTATAAACAAACAAAAAAAGAGTGCGTTTGGAAAAAAAGAGGAGTGTGAAAATCAATTCTATATTTTTAGAAAATTTTATTTTACGATATCCTATATATTTTTAGTTTATGCCAATATATCTTTTAAGTTTTTGCATGACCTATTGTTTTTAACGCTTTCGCACGATCTTTTTCGAAGAACATCTGGACTCGCGGTTCTAAACAAGCATTTACTATATATTTAAGCACATAAATCAAATTGTAGATGGGACTGTGATTCAACTGATGAACGTGTTGATGCATGGTCTATTAATTTGGTGATTTTAATTTCTTTGTAAAATTTTCTTAGGATGGCATGGAAATGTCGAGAAACAAAAACGGGAAGTGGAAATGGCACCGGCGGTTGAAGAAGGGATGAGCAGATGAAAGGGGAACATAGAGTATATACGATATTTATCTCTTTTCGATTCTCCTCTCTATCTATGTACGCATCATAATTTGTAACTTTAATTGTTGAACGTAAAATGTACAAGGGACGAGCAGATAATTGTATTTTGTAATGTTGAATTGTTTACCACTTCTACTACTACAGATGCATTTGCAATAATGCTAACGTATCCTCTCTCACTCTCTCTCAAAACCAGATCCCTTCTTCCTCTTCTTTCGCCCCCGCCGCCCCGGGGGGAAGACGCCCCTTCCTCCTCCCCACTGGGCCTCCGTTTCTGTTTTTCTTCCCTCTCTCTCCTACCTCCTCCCCTTCTCCTCTCCCTTTACATTCCCTCCTCGCCCTTTTCCCAATCGTTTTGGTTTTGCCGCCGTCAGTACTACTGGGTACGACGGATTTTTCGGCCTAATGGCTTGGCGATCTGTTTTCTTCTATCCTTCTGGGCTCCCTCTAGTTCTTGTTGTTGGATGGTACTGGGTTCTTGCTTAATGGCGAAGTGGGGCCGTGGCGGAAGGCGGTTGGGTGTTGTTGGGTGGCGTCTGGTGGTCGAGGGGGTGGGTTGGGGCTCTGTTTTCTTGTTTTGTTTTGCAGGTGATGGTGGATCTGGTTTGATGTTATCTTGTGGATGTGGGAGGTGGCAGTTTGAGGGGTTGGATGCAGCGGAAGGGAATTGTAGTGGCCCGAATAAATGGGGCTCCGTACTGACTCCGGAGATATACCACCGAGCTCCGTACCTACTCCGGAAGCATATTACCGAGGGCTCCGTACCGACCTCGGAGACATACCACTGAGGGCTCCGTATCGACCCCGGAGACATACCACCTAAGGCTCCGTACCGACCCCGGAGACACAGCACCGAGGGCTCCCGAGCAAGCCTCCTATGCCTAATGAGACACATCATCGAGAAGAATCCTCTCGAAGGGCTGACCTGGCCATGTGCTCCGTAACTGCCTTATCTGGTGCGTCATCTATGATGTCACCCAAGGCGGTTATCTGAGCGTGACCTCCACGCGCTAGCTTGGAGGCCAAGTAAACCTAGGTCTATAAATACAAAGGGATACTCATCTTCGAGAGATATGCCATTCTTCCCTAACCCTAGATCTATATTCCCCCCTGAGGTCTGACTTGATCGTCGGAGGGTCACTGGGCTATTCCAGCCCTAGTGACTTGTCGCAGGTCCAGAGGCAGGGGAACGGAGCAGCGGAGGAGGAATATTAATTCAGGTCAAGGTCCCGTTAAATCGTACCCCTACAATTGGCGACTCTGTTGGGGATTAGTCGTTCTCTCTGATGTTCGCTCCTTCCCTTCAACAACTCTCACCTCGCTTATAAGCGTTCTTCACGACGGAAATGTCGAGATCCGAGAACCAAAGAGCGGCGACGCAATGAGAGAAATTGGTGAAGATCAAGCGGCTCTTCCACCTGTCCTCCAACTCTTGCTCCGGCGGGGGCTAGGACCGTCTGTTGCTCAACAACGTACGCATCCGCCAAAAGAATCAATGGCCTAGGCAGTCCGTAAAAAGATCGCCTTGCCCCTTCCAGGGAAATGGTTCTTTGGGAGAAAACGGGCTAGCATAGAAGGCGTCCACCGTGCCCCGAACAGCAATCAAACCAAGATTCAAGGCAGAAGTTAGCTTTCAATAGGCTCGGAAGCATCCAAACCTTTCCGTGCCTCCTTCGTGCCACGGTTTCCTGAAGCTGAGCCTACGAATCAAAGGAACCCTTCCGTGCCTCCTTCGTGCCTTGGTTTCCCGAAGCCGAGCCCTCGAAGCAACGGAACACTTCCGTGCCTCCTTCGTGCCTTGATTTCCTGAAGCAGAGCCCACGAACCGACGGAACACTTCCGTACCTCCTTCGTGCCTCGGTTTCCCGAAGCCGAGCCCCCGAAGCGACGGAACACTTCCGTGCCTCCTTCGTGCCTTGGTTTCCCGAAGCCGAGCCCACGAAACGATGGAACCCTTCCGTGCCTCCTTCGTGCCTCGGTTTTCCGAAGCCGAGCCCCTGAAGCGACGAAACCCTTCCGTGCCTCAGTTTCCTGATGCCGAGCCCCCGAAGCGACGGAATCCTTCCGTGCCTCCTTCATGCCTCGGCTTGGTTTCCTGAAGCCGAGCACACAAACAGATGGAACTCTTCCGTGCCGCGATTTCCCGAAGCCGAGCCCCAAAGCGACGGAACCATTCCGTGCCTCCTTCGTGCTTCGGTTTCCCGAATCAACGGAAACCTTCCAGTGCCTACTTCGTGCCTAGGTTTCCCGAAGCCGAGCCCACGAACCGACGAACAACGAGTATGAGGCTCGACACATCTTTCTGGGGCTTCGTACACATTAAAACATTCGGCCGTACTACTCGTCAACTCCTCCCAAACCAATAAGAGGTCGAGAGAAGTTGAAGGGCTATTGTAGTGGCCCGAATAAATGGGGCTCCGTACTGACTCCGAAGACATACCACCGAGCTCCGTACCTACTCCGGAAGCATATTACCGAGGGCTCCGTACCGACCTCGGAGACATACCACCGAGGGCTCCATACCGACCCCGGAGACATACCACCTAAGGCTCCGTACCGACCCCGGAGACACAGCACCGAGGGCTCCCGACCAAGCCTCCTACGCCTAATGAGACACATCATCGACAAGAATCCTCGCGAAGGGCTGACCTGGCCATATGCTCCGTAACTGCCTTATCCGGTGCGTCATCTATGATGTCACCCGAGGCGGTTACCTGAGCGTGACCTCCACGCACTAGCTTGGAGGCCAAGTAAACCTAGGTCTATAAATACAAAGGGATACTCATCTTTGAGAGGTATGCCATTCTTCCCTAACCATAGATCTATATTCCCCCGTAAGGTCTGACTTGATCGTCGGAGGGTCACTGGGCTATTCCAGCCCTAGTGACTTGTCACAGGTCCAGAGGCAGGAGAACGGAGCAGCAGAGGAGGAATATTAATTCAGGTCAAGGTCCCGTTAAATCGTACCCCTACAGGAATCTTTAGGTGGAGGTCGGCTGTAGGTGTGAAGGATGAGAGGCTCATGGCTGCAATGCTCTAACGATCGCACTTCTCTTCTACTAAGATTTGGTTCGTTCTGCCCTGGCTATGGTATGTTTAGGCGGATTGGTTCGTTCTTTGGCGGCTGTGCTTTCACGGGTGATCTGCGGCGGAGAGTTTGGTTGTGGTCTGTTGCAGATACGGCGTGGGTGGCAGCGGCGGTGGACGGAGGTGCTGATGGGGGCGGCTAGGGTTAGGAGTTGGGGTTGGTTTTGAGCTTTGCCCATTTTGTTGTATTTAAGTTTGTGTTGGTTTCTTACCAACCTTGGGTTGTTAGGTGTTTTTTCCTCCTGGATGGGTTTATCCTATTGGGCCTAAATCAGTACCTCAATGTGGTTAAGAGAAGAGGGTCTTGGGTGATCAAGCCGGTATACCCAAAACCATATTAACTTTGTATTTTGTGTTATGAATTAATGAATCTTTTTCTTTTTTTTTCCGATCAATAATACTAACATATCAAGATTAATATCTATAGAAGTCTAATTCCATCGGAAAGTGTTGTTCTCTACTTTTTGGACATCAATGAAAATTCACGATTTATAGCATTCCCTTTTATGAAATCATAATGGTGTATCATCATGTTATCTTGTTCTACATTTTCAATCTCGGAGCAATTAGAGGTTTGTTCAGCCGTTAATTTTAGAGTCCTATAAATAAATGACGTGCGTGCAAACTTGTGTGACCTAGTTATAAAAGAAAATATATTTTGGTCTGCAATAATAAAATCATTAGTTTGGCCATCTCTATGCATTATCCACAAAATACAAGCCAAAAACATGTTGGAAAATGGAAGAATAAGATGGGTAGTCATATGGTACACACTACTTATTAGGGGGTGTACTGTATGCATTATGATTTTAAAACCTTGGATTTCAAAGTGAATAATCCGAACCACCCATTTATTAAATCAATTAATAAAATAAAAAAAAGGCTTAGCAGGTAATAAGTTGTTCTCTCCTCTTTGACTTTCTCTGCCTCTCTCTCATACATAAAATATTACAAATTATATAACATAACCACAATTGTTATGATAACATAAAAAATTGACACTTTCTTACCACAATGTGTCGTATCAAAAGAAATCGATCAAAAGATATTAGATAAAAGACCAAAATATGTCGTAGCACAATCAATAATTATTATACCTAAGCAAGATATATGTGTAAAATATCACAAATTAAATATCGTATAACTTGACATCCTAACAGCCTTGATCAATCATTCTAAAAATACACTCACTAACGACATTTCGATTGTACATTTAATTTTTATTTGATATGAAATCTAGTCCTCTGTTGTAGTTGAATGTAAGGTAGCCATGCAACTGTGACACAATAATGACGATTAAATCCGTTGAATTTTTTATGTTTGTTGATAAAGTCACCTACGTAAATTTTTGCCTCAATTAGGTTTAGGAAGCTCCATCATCAGCACGCAGATTGAATAATAGAATGATATTTTCCAACCAATTAAGTGTCTAACTATAAACCATCAACTTCATTCTTGGTATGACCTAATTGATATTATGTAAATTGTAAAAGATTGACGATTTCGATAAAAGATAGATGATTTCAATATTATTTAGATTGTACTTCCACAACCTAGGACCACCATTAAATTTGGATTGATATGCATAGGGTGAAGGTTTGGCACCGATGCACATGTCAAATATATAGTGCCAATTGTTAAGTGCACCGCCCTGAATATTGATAAGATTGAGTAGTAATATAATTAATTTTACCAATTACAAAAAGGGGAGTAATTTTCACACTCTATTTTTTGATATTCACACTTATTTTTTTGTACTCCATTTTAGTGTCGAAAGTGTATGTATTTGAGACAGTTGGATAATTATTTTTTTAGTGACATCTCATTTTTCCACGAAGGAATTTGATTTTTTGAATTAAATTTTGTAGAGAAAGAATTTGACTTAGACTAATATTTTGAGAGGAAATTGCAGTTGTATTTGAAAAATTGGGTATAGTACTTACTTTTTGGTGAATTTCTTGGATGAAAATTTTGAGCGAGAACGTCATTTTTAGTTTAAATTATTGAGGTATTGTGTAGGAAAAATTAAAATTTGAAAAAATAGTGCGGAGGGAATTGAAAATTAAGATAATACGGTGGAAATTTTCAAAATTTGAAAAAATTATGTGGTGGGAATTGAAAATAATTAGGTTAAGTTTTGTAGAACACATTGTGCTAAGGTAACGACAATCTATGGTATTGTTATAATACTTGTGATTATTTTATTCAATATTTGGTATTTAATTTACATATATATTTTGCTTCAGTATAACTATTGTGAATTTTTTATGACATATTTTTATTTTGTTCTGGAATATATCATAAAAAAAATATATGACAGGTTGTGGTAAGGTAATGCCACTTTATGATTTTATTAAAACAATTATGGTTATATTATTTAATTATGGTATGGTATTTTGCCGATTATAACTATCGTTAATTGAACAAGCTAATTGAATTTTTTTTATATGACACGTTGTGGATATGAAAACATCAATTTATGGTGTTGTCGTAACAAATTTGATTATATTACTGAATTTGTAGTATTTTAGACATGTCTTATTATGAAATATTTTAATCAATTTCTTTTGGTACGACACATTGTGGTAAGAAAACGTCAATTTATGGAATTGTCATAACAATTGTGATTTGTTATATAATTTGTAGCATTTACTTATGTTTTTTTTATACGACACGTTGTGGTAAGAAAATGACAACTTTAGGTGTTGTCATAACAATTGTGATTATTTTATAAATTTTTTGGTAATTTACAAATATTTTTGGTTTGGGTATAACAATTGTTGATTTTGGTACGACAATTTTTTATTTTGTTATGGAATATCATACGAGTTAAAGAATTTTTTGTACGACTTATTGTGGTAAGATAATGCCCATTTAAGGTGTTGTTATAACATTTATGGGTAACATTATTTAATTTTTGATATTGTACGCATATATTTGGTTGGGATACAAGTATTATAGATTTTGGTACGAATAATTATAGTTACATAATAACAATCATTTTTAATTATGGATAACCTGCTAGTGATCTGTTCAACAGGTAAATTTTAAAGTACAAGTCATAACTAGCATCATAAATATGCATTAGAAAACCAAAAATCGGCAAAATGAAAATCACAAATTGTCATAATTTAAACATACGGTATGCCCTGTGTATTATAGCTTTCTCCTTATTTGAATATTTTGATGATCCTAATGCTTTGAAAAAGAAGGGATGTAACAACTCTGATTTTTAGTAAATAAAAATCTCGTTGTTTATTCAAATTCTTTAATTTCTCTTGGATGGCTTTATAATTTTCTTGTTAACTCTAATAATCCGTCATACTTATATTACATCTCTTGGCTAGTATAGTTAGCTTCTAACCAATTAGTTAGAGAAACCTAACTACCAAACCATTTAGTTACCTTTTAACCATTACCCATTGGACGATAAATGTTAGGGAATTCTTTATCCATTGGACAATAGGAAACCTAGATTTTCTACCTAAAGTATTTAATAGATTTTGTTAAAGTACCCATATATAGTTATATATTATTATATATACATGCCTAAAGGACATATGGTATTATTCTAGTATATATAGTACCTCACCTCTTTTATCCATTGGTCAATAACCACTAGAAAAATCATTACCCATTGGATAATAGCATTAGACTTGCCAATAAGTACAGGGGTTGTTTATTAAATCATTTTCTAGATTTTCCATGTGATGATATACTTATAAATATATATGTGTATGTACTTTATAGACTTAATACCCTAGGATTCTCTAGGTACAAAATCTAGTATTTTAATAAGAAACATGTGTCAATTTGGACTATTTTAATGGGGGATTTTGATCTTATAATTTTTTATTGGATATTGATAATCTACCTAGATTACATGGTACATACTTTTACATATATATATATATATATATATATCTATGTACTTGGACTTATATATTTATTTATATATACTTATATTATTACAAAGTACTCATGTGCCAAATTGGAATTCTTTAATAGGGAATTTTGATTTGGAAATCTAGTTAAAGATCACATAGTACCTTGTACCTTTATTTATATTCTTGGTCATACTTATATATATATATATATATATATATTATACAAGAGAAAGAGAGAGAGATAGGGCCGAGAGAGAGAGAGAGGGCCGAAGGAGAGAGGAGGGAGAGAGAGAGAAGAAGATTTGGATTGTACATTGGCTTGATCTTCCATTGTACTTCGACTTGATTTCAATCTTGGGTTGTATACTTCTTCAAGTAAAATCCCTTCACATAGTCCTTATTTGTACATCTACCAATATAAAACCTTGTACCATCCTACTTTCTCCACCAATCTTTCCATAATCCAATCCAAAGTACCAAATCTAGTCTTGCATGCCTAAGAACTAGGTAGGAGTTGTACAAGCAACCATAACCTAACCTATCAAGCTTTCAATCAAGCTTGACAAGTGAAAGAAATCAAAGATAGGAGAGAGAGAGAGAGAGAGAGAGAGAGAGAGAGAGAGAGAGAGAGAGAGAGAGAGAGAGATTCGGATGGGAGAGAGAGAGGAAGGAGCCTTGACCTATAAATAGCAAGCCATTCCAAGCTTAAACTTACACCTTCACTCATTGCTCCAACTTCTCTCTAGAATTTCTAAGCTTCTTTTGTTCCAAAGTTCAAGTTTCTTAAGTTTCCTTGAAGTTCTCGAGAGCTACCACCAAACCACCTCCAAAACCACCCCTAGATCTTTAAAGTAGCCTATTTTAGTTAACAAAGTTGTTTCTAGGAAGAGACAATCCATCTCTCTTCCTTTCGAAGCAAACCGGAGCCGTTACGCCGCCGATTCACAAAACCGACGACCTATTCTCAAAACCGACCAACCGCTAAGAAGTAAGGTAGATTAACCTTATCCCCTATCTCTAAGTATATGTAGAACCCCTTGTCTAATAACTCTATGTATAGAACCGTATATTAGAAAGTAGAATATCCGTACTCTTTAGTTCAAAGTATAACTTGAAGTATATTTAAGTAGATAAGGTTATCTATCGCTTATGATGTTTAGAATGCATGATGATTAACGAACTCGTTTTGATAGTGGTAGTATGAACGTGTTGAATAATGAACTTTTACTTCAATAAACATGCGTTGTTTTGAACTTTCCACAAAAGAGGAAAGAATGGATTTTTGAAAGATAGAAACTTATCGCTTATTTAGAAGTATTCGTATTTTGATCTTTAAGATGGTTATGAGCATGCATACATGAATTGCTTGTATTACTAGTGGATGATCTTGTTAGTTTAAAGATTACAATGAATGATGTCGTAAAAGAAAAATCCTACCGCGGAGTCGATGCATGAAAATGAGACACGGAAATCAAGAAAGTAGAAACATGACACCTAGGGTGCGGTTAATGAAAAGGCGTGTTTTGAAAAAGGGTAAATGTTTTGGAAACCGCAATGTGGCCGGACGTGGTAGCCCATTGTGTGGTGTGTGTTTTGTGTGCCAATGGGAACCCGGGATGGCGGAACCATTGTGAGGATACTCGGGAGACCGGAACGGTGGAATCGAGGTTGGGTGTGTGGCTTGGTTATCCACGGAGAGGAGCCAATGCAATGTGTGCCAATGGGAACCCGGGACGACGGAACCATTGTGAGGATACTCGGGAAACCGGAACGGCGGAACCGAGGTTGGGTGTGTTAAAAACGATTTTGAAAATGTTGATATGGTTATGAAATGGAGACACGGGCTACAAGAAATCGCGTAGGAAAAACTCAGAAAATCATGGACACCAACGTTAGTTTGGATAATGAATGTGGATGTGTTATTGTTTGTCAAATATGTTTGAACTATGTGGAAATCGTTGATTTTATGGTTTAATGTTTGTAAGTTAAGGGTTAGAGGGTATGGGTTATTCTATTGAGCCTTTGTAGCTCACAGTGTTACCTTTTGGTGACCCTGACATATTATATTGGTGGCGATGCCGGTATAATGTGTCAGACCTCATAGATGAACAGGGTGAGCTATATACATTGGAGGCCTTCGAAGCCAAGGAGCTTGCTAGGATGGAAGAGCAGGTAGAGTAGTAGCTAGGAACCCTAGTTCCCTCCCTTGTTGGATAAAAGTACTCTTGTAAGACTTTGTGATGTAATAATGAGTCAGATTCATTTTGTTTTTGTAATAAAATGTCTTATTAACGTACCCGAAATTGGGGGCGTTACAAGAGATGTGCACGCTTGCCATCACCAAACACTTGGATGACACCGAGGTTAGAGCAGGGACTTTGAACTCGTGGGCTCGCGACCTGTCGCCCGAGGTTTGTGGTCTATCGTCTGATCTAGGTTAGTTTGGAATTGAATTGGGCTTTGTAGAACAAAGTTATTCTGGGATGGGGTTTTTTTTTATTGCTTCCCTCGCGAAGCACTCTTGGCCACATAGAGAGCCACAAAGTTATCAACACTTCTCAAAAAACTCACACCGAGTTCATCAATCAAAGAAAACAAACAACACCCACAAAGGGTGAGAAAGTCCCGCGAAGGGAGAAAGACCCGCATAAGGGGAAACACAGCTGAAAAAATAAAACGCAACCAAAAAGAAAAAAACCTCAGAATCATCATCCACCAAGCTAGATCTCCTACTCTGGTGACTCAATCACGCAGAAAACAACTCCGCGCCCACATTCGCAAACCTTAACCACGAACCCAAGATGCACCACCAGTGATGAGACACCGACGACTACACTTTGAATATGATGGAGGAGGTGCGGCGGCAGAGGAAATGGGGAAGCCGAGGCTTCTGGAAGCATGAGGGGAGTATGAGGATGGAGAGTGACGAAGGGAAGGAAAAAGAAAAACGATTGGAGGCCGACGGAGAGAAAACTCCAAAGGTGGAGAACACCCACTTTGCATAAATTGGGCATACAGGCATTCCAGCCCATTTTAGTTGAAGGACGCGCTCTTTGTTTACATCCATTAGTTTGTAAGGGATTCAATATTGGAAACCCTAAGGGGAGGAAGGAAGGGGAAGGGAGAAACAAAGAGGTATGACGGCTAGGGTTAGAGAGGCTCAAGAGAGAGTCTCGGATGGAGGTTACAAGAGTGTAATAACATAATCAATTTCCATATTGAACGGGGCAATTTAGTTAATTTCTCGTATTGAATGGAATAATTACCTAATTAATTTTCCATGTGAATGTGATAATGGTGATTTTTAATCACAGAGTAGTTCCCCATATTGAAGATTGGTTTTTTTTTTTTTTTTACACCAAACTATGTGGGCGTCCTCGTACATTGCACGAGTACCATGCCCGTAGTGAAGAACTTGGTGAAAAGTAGGTCTAGTAATTTACATATTTATGTACATCGAAAATTTGGAAGTTCTAAACACAATGCCAGATTATATACAAGCTTTGTGTGTATGTTTCTCGTTACATTCTTGACTTGGTATTTATGGAAGGTCTACACACCAAAAGATCTTCCACCACATCAAGATGTCTTCAGAAGATCCCAAGCAAAAAGGGTTGGAAATAATCCAAACCCCATTCTCTCTCTCTCTCTCTCCCCCTCGTCACACACACAAATACATATGTGCATACACACATAAATACATAAACATGTCTATATATACACACAGAGAGAAAGATATCAGAGATCAACAAAAACAAAAACAGATCAGAGACCAGAAACGCACAACCAAAGGTAGTTGAGATCAACCAAAGGGTTGCTGATAAAAAAAAAAGGTTGTTGATTTTTCTAGGTATTGCCGTTTCGAGGCATAGTTGTAGAGCCGCGCAGAAGTCGGTAGGGAGTACTCTTTTCTTTCCCCTTCCGGACCGATCTGATTATGGGGGCTTGAAGAAGCATTCGGGTCGAGATTTCGAAAAAAGTTTTGCCGATTCGAGTCTTGTAGAGAATTGAGATCGGTTAGTTGAAGTAAGAGCTGGGTGGGCGCCATGGCCGGTGGAGCGCAGCTGCATCGTCGATGGATGAGAGAGAGAGAGAGAGTTTTTCTCCAAGTTACTACAGCTATAAGTTACCTTAAGTCCATATAAGAAAGCACTACAGCTAGCCCACCACACATGGCCAGAAATCGTGCGTGCCACCACACATGGCGTGTGAAACTACCAATACGGACAACCCACAAAGCCGAGCAAATCCAATTGAAGGGCACAATTGGAAAAATTGGAGGACGAAAATAAGGTACTCCCTCCGTTCTAAAATGTTTGTCCGGTCTGCAAAATGGGGTGTTAAAACTAATATAATTTTTACAAAAAAAATCAAATTTTTTTTAATAACTTACTAGATATCAATGAGTATTTTTAATTTGTGAAAAAAGTTTGAATTTTTTTTTGAAAAAATTGTATTATTTTTATCACTCCGTTTTCCGGATCGGACAATCATTTTGGGACGGAAGGAGTATTTGATTTCACCCACCGTTCTTTTTACTCAAGGGATGGGACATTGGCATTTGTTGATGTGATTGAAAGGTCTCTTTCGCAGCCATAAAAATGGCATTCGCTTCCCAGTATTATTTACTCCGAAAATTCCCAGCAACATTGAGATTCCGTTCCAAAACTTGAATAAGTTCTTATTTTTTGTTTAATAATAAGACTTGTTTCACAAAATAAGAAGTAAATACTTATTTTTTGGTTAAGGCAATTTTAAGCTCAAAAATTATGTATTTACGCAAATAATTTTCTTATCAATATGAATCTTATTTGATAGATCTCATTGAGATTTTTAATACGGTGCAAAAAAAAATTGAAAAATTATTTTTTCATTTACGTTATTTTTGAGTTTGAAAATGTGAAATAAGCTACTTATTTGAGTTTTTTGGAACAACCCTTCTTATTTTTCTTTGAAAAGTTTCAAAATAAGTACTTATTTTTAAGAAGGTTTCTGGAACGGAGCCTAGTCTTTTCTGCTCCTCCATTTTTATTCGTAAGAGACGGTACAAACACGGTTCAATTCGACAGACAGTCCAAACGATGCTTCTGCGACTGAGTTTTACCAAGCTACACTGGGAGAGAATGCCGACAAAACCTCCAGCACCTCCGGTGAAGCAGCGAATTTGTCTTTAGGGTATATGCGGGTCTTTGTTTGTTATTTCTTACTCCCTCTGTCCCCTTATTATAGTCCAGTATTCCATTTTGGGCTGTCCCTTAATAAGTATCCATTTGGTAAAGTTAGTGGGTAAAAGTTAGTACATTGTCTATTTTGTCCCTAAAAGTATATTCTATTTTGAAAAGTTAGTGAGTAAAAAGTGTAATCATGATGGGTAAGTAGGGAAAGTGGAGGAAAAAGTTGATGTGAAAGATATAATGATGATGTTTTTTTAATAAGTTGGAGTTACGAAGTATGACATTTAAAAAGGGACGAGAGAGTAATTCTTATAGTTGTTGTTTCTATGTTAATCTCAGTTTCTGTTCTTGTTATTAATTTCCAAAAATTCAATAGAACAGTTTTCATTATTGGTTTCCGCTATTGTTTTTCCTACTATCTTAAAAATAGTTTCGTGATCACCAATCAGTTTTGGGGGTAAACCAATTTCGTGATTAACAAACTAGAGGTGCTAAGAAAACCGACGGGCACGCGGGACAATTCGAGCCATTAAATAATTTTAAAATAAAAAATTGAGTGGGCCCCGTGAAAAATCAACTAAATTCGATATGTATAGATGCTCAATCCAATCACGTATCGGATTAAGCTGATTTTTCACGGGCCCACTCCGTTTTTTTATTTTTTTGGTCTATTCATTTATATTACGTCAACGAATCTATTCATTTGTGGTCTACTCAAACTTTTTTAGGGTTGGAATGTAAAGGTCAGAAAGATAACGTGGTAAATACAACGAGAACACTTACGACAGGGATATCGCAGGAGCATCCGCAGTGGAATAAGCAAAAGTAAATAATCAAAATATGTCACATCAGATTTTGATTATCTATTTAGAGGTTGCTAAAGTTAGCAATGTCAACTCTTACACTGGTTATTTTTTGCTCATAATCAAAACCAATGAGACCATTGCTTCCTTCCCTGAGTTTTCTCCAAACTTTTCTCCTTCATTTCACGTAAATCTTTTGAAAAACTAGTTTATGTTAAAAACAGTTTTAAAAAATATATATATTTGTTCTTGAAAAAACACAGTTTATTAAACAGTTTTTGGAAGGAAAAAAACAGTTTAAGTAAAAAATAGTTGGATAACAAAATGGTTTATGAAAAAAAAATGTGTAAAAAAACAGTTTTGTGTAAATAAAATTTTAAAAAAGAAATTGAAGAAACAGTTTTTATTAAAATTTTTAAAAAAGTTCATATAAAGACTTGGTTTTTTTTTTAGAAAAAATTTCTGAAAAGAATAGTAAGAATAGTTTTTTATAATTATTTTTTGAAAACATTGTTGAGAGAGAGAAGATTTTTGTGTAATAATGAGTGTACTTGATTGAGAAAATGTGGAATCACTAAATTTGGTTATTGCCAAAAGGTTGCTAGTTTTGATTATTCAAAAGCCAAAATTTGATCAGTTGCTAAGATGTTGTTAAGTTTGGTTATTCCAATGTGAACACTTTTTTGAATAAATATTGCTAATTTTAGCAACCTTTTATTTTGTTTATTCCACTTGAAAGAGGGCAAGATGTGGGCAACGTGCCCGGAAAAAGAAGGGCGGATCGATGAGCGTGCGCTTTCTTTGGGTAGACGAGCACTCAATTCAGAGTCGCCACTTGGATTTGAAGGTCCGACACCGAAGGAACCAAACTTGAAACGCTTGCTGCGCTGTTTGATTTGAAAAAGGTAAAGGCACCAGTCCGTCATAACCATATCTGGGTTCGGGAGCCAGGTTACGAGAGGGGAAGAGTTTTAATGTACCCCTCTCGCTCAATCCGGAGATCGGTCTCTACTTAGGCATTTGCGAAAACGTTTTGCAATTCTGTTTGATTAATTAATTCTTTAGCCAATTAGAGTGGGGGAACAGTTCAATGGGGATTAAAACCGTAACAATTTGCAAGATGTGATAGATAGCGTGCATAGATGAAATATTAAAAATAAATGAGATAAAATCCAAAACTGCGACCGAATATCAAAACAGTGTGCCTTTGTATGAATTTGACACAAACAATGGCCAACTTGCATGCATGGATCTGCATGCATGCAAGCCCACCATCGCACGACAAACCCATACAATTGCGCGCGAGTTGACATCCGTCCAACAGGTTGAGTTTTATCCCCTTTTGGGCTCTGGAAGGACCAGTGCACACCCATGACAAACCAAGCAGTCTATATAGCAGTTGATAGACAGTTCTAAGCAGTTTAAAGGCTGAAAAAGCCCTACAAATTAACAAATCACCCCATAAACAGTGTGGGGACAAAATAATGGCCTAAAGCCAAGCTACCCGTGCAAGGCCACTCACTGGTCAGAGGCAGACTATCGCGCTACTATGGCACTCCGTCGCGCGATGGTGTGCTCTGGCGTGCGAAGATGTACTCTAGCGCACGATGGTGCACTCCGGCGTGCGATGCTCGCGCCCTGGCGCGCGATGGTCTGAGCCTTTTGACCAGTGTGTGGTTTATATGTTTTTGGGTTCTGAAACATATTCAGAAAGGTTCCAGTGGTACTCCATAACAGCAGAAATGCAAATTGAACTATAGCTAACAATTCTAACAGAGAAAAGCAGTAAACTGGTTGTTAACATGCTTAACAGTGATCTATATGTAAATAAATACACGAAAACAGCAAGACACCAATTCCCACGAGGACCATCGCGCGCAGACTGGAACAGTCGCACGCGTGAGTGGCTCCATTGCGCGCTGGTTCTTACCACAACGGTTTTTGAAACCTTGCCAGCTTTAGGATCAGGATTGGTATTGATTACCAGCCTTGGCCCTGCCAGCCCCCTTCAGGGATCAAAACAGAAAAATAGTAGGTATGCTATACCTATGGTTTTGAGGTTTGAAATGTGCTTGAGCTTTGAGTGTGAGGGTTGTTTGAGTGGTTCAATGATCGTGTGATGGAGGGGCAAAAACAAGCTATGTTCTTGAGGGTGTATGAGTGATAGAAGAGACAAGGGTGGGTGTAACCCTTTTCATAAAACTTGAACCCTTTAAATGGATGAACAAATGGGGTATTTATAGGGAGAGAGGGAGGTGAATCTAGTTGGTGCAAAGAGAGGATCTCAGCCAATCCACGAGGTTGGCTGAAGTTTGCTCGATGACTAAGCTTCCCAGCTGATAAAGGTGATGGGGACATCTTGGACCATCGTGCGATGGAGTCAGTCTGGCATGCGATGGTGCGCCCTGGCACGCGATGGTCAACGGTCAAGCTTTGACTGTTGACCACCACCTGGCAGTTTGACCATCACGCGCGGGAGTCAGTCCGTCGCACGATGGTGTGCCCTGGCGCGAGATGGTTGTGCCTTGGCGCGCGTGTACCACCTACTCACGCATTGGTTAACGGTCAAACTTTGACCATTGACCAACACTTGTCAAGTTGATCTACGCGCGCGGGCTCTCAACCAATGTGCGCCAGTAGGGTTTTTGGCTCTTTTGAAGTGGCTTAGGCTAGGTTAGGTTCAAGAGTTTTGTGAACACTCAAAGCTCAAACACGCTATCATTCCCGAGGTGTTCTTGATCCATTTCATCATTGGAGAATCAAAAACCTGAAAGTAAACTAATCTGGAAGCCTAGATTGGGGTGTCTAAAGTAGCCCCTCTTTGACGGCACTTGAAGCACCATCGACTTGGTACAAGTAACGTCAAAGATTTCTAGACACCCCTCAAGGCAATCCAGAACAAAGGATACTAGCAAAGTAGACTTGTAAACTTAAGGAACTTGATTGGAGGAATAGACGGGCGGTCCATTGCTAGGGATGGAAGTAGAAGTGGACGAGTGAGCCACCGCTTGTTGATCAAATTTGGACAGGACAGGCTGTCGCTGCAGATTTTGGATGGGACAGGCCGTCATTGCTGTGGATCAAGCTATCCTCGGTACAAAGCGTTTCAACAAACACGGGTAGGTCGTGTCAGGCAGGTTGAATTCCATCTGTTGGGAATCAGAGCCAATCTCCTTATCAAAGACCATCCGAGATAGAGCAATAAGGCTGCTGGAGATGCACTTGAAGCTAGACTGATGTAGAGGTAGTCATTCAGGGCAGGCTAAGGCGGACTCTCTTGGGGAATAACTAGTTGCGGATGGGGGGACCATCGAACCATATTCTGATCGCCGTTGGGGCCTAAAAGGACGAATTCTGATCATTGTTGATGAAGTGGATGCGGACGAATTTCTGATTGCCGTTTGAAGTTGTGAACAGGAACGATATTCTGATCGTCATTGACGGATTGAAAGGATGATTTGGCTGACCGTCATTGATGATATGGCTGATCATCGGGAATGACTGCATCGGACGATATGGCTGATCATCGTTGATGATATGGTTGACTATCGGGAATGACTAAGTCGAACGATATGGCTGACCATCGTTGATTATATGGCTGACCATCGGGAATGATTGAGTCGGACGATATGGCTGACCGTCGTTGATGACTGAGTCGGACGATATGGCTGACCGTCGTTGATGATACGGCTGATCATCGTTGAATGATTAAAACGGACGATATGGCTCACCGTCGTTGATGATATGGTTGATCATCGGGAATGACTGCGTTGGACGATATGGCTGATCATCTGGAATGACTGCGTCGGACGATATGGCTGACCATCGTTGAATGATTGAAACGAACGATATGGTTGATCATCGATGATGATACGGCTGACCATCGTTGAATGATTGAAACAGATGATATGGCTGACCGTCGTTGATGATACGGCTGACCATCATTGAATGATTGAAATGAATGATATGGCTGATCATCGTTGATGATACGGCTGACCATCGTTGAATGATTGAAATGGACGATATGGCTGGCCGTCGTTGATGATATGGCTGACCATCGTTGAATGATTGAAACGAACGATATGGCTGACCGTCGTTGATGATATGGTTGACCATGCTTCAGGATGATTGTGCCATTGATAATTGGACAAGACCGACTTTTCATACTTCAGGATGAACGTGCCATTGTGGATAGGACAGGACCGGCTGTCGTTGATTTGGTTCTGTAGGAGATTGCATCACAGCCCTTTGGTAAACAAATCGCATGATGGCTACCATTCTGGCATAACTCCCACAAACTGGCCACCTTCCTGTTTTCAACAGTTGATATACACAATATGCAAAGATGTATACTAACAAAATGCACAAATTGAAATTGCAGACCCTAGTTAAGGGCAGCTCCTAGGAGGACAACGATGCTTAAGGACTATCACTGAGCCCCAGTACTTTATACTGCCTTTGCTTTTGAGATACGCACCCAGACAAAGAGACATTGAGTGGGTCAACGTGCTCAATTGCTATAGTAACAGCATTGGACTGCGTGCCCTTCTTCGATGCTTAGGCAAACGTGCCCCAAAGATATGCTTTGCTTAGCCTTGGGCCGACATGCTCTTGCACTTAACGAGCTTCCACAGCTTGTGGGTTACAGATACTAGGGCAGCAATGTAAAAATTGCATTTTTCCAGTTTATTGACATATAAACCATGCGTTAATGTCTAATTTGCATTGATAAGTGAACTGAATTGACATAGACACACATAAATGTACAGACTCCCTAGCTCGAACAAAAAGGGAGAAAGAGCCCCGGAATTCAACACGGACCCTTAGACACATGGAAAATAATGAAATTATGGGCATTAACGCGCCAAAACTCACAATAGCCCTTCAAACAGGTGAAACTGACGCTTATGTGAGGTCAAATAGATGTACAATGACCTGTACAAACAGACAAAATCGGAAAAAGCATCCCGAAGTGACATTGGATTGAAAAACTGAAAAAAATGCCACAAAGACGGACATAAGACGCAAATGAAGACACATATAGACCCGGACTGAAATTGACACCCCCACGCAATCACATTAGGTCCACATGACCTGCACGACATGACAAAATTTGGCAAAAAGCCCCTTGATTAAAACTCGAAGGCTGTGGTTGTCTGCCATTGTTTATTGCTCGAATTGAATACGTGCGCATTGAACAAGCGCACGTGAGTATCGAACTAGCACGCGTGACTGCAAAGCTGCTGTAGCTGCTCAAACTAGACTTCGTTGAACTTAGAATAAACTATGAGCCGTTAGGCCTCGCCAGCATTTCGTTCTGTTTTTTATGCTTAAAATCTTTTAAGGCTTTTGCTCAGTTTTGAAATTGAAGTAGTAGTTTGCAATAAATTGAAAGACAATAGGTTTTCCCCCTTCTGCACAGATGAAGCTTGTCTTGTTCTCAACCCTTTTCGACCCTTGGTGTGCACCAAAAATGTCAACCATGGACCATGTTGATAGAATATGACCGAGTCTCGAAGAGAGATTGCCTACGTATCCCACATTCTGGGGAATCAGGTCAAAACGTAGTTCAGGCAAAGGTTCACTCGTGTGTTTTACCTCTCCTTTTACGCTCTAACTTTTTCCTAGAACCGTCCATTCGGGTTTTCGGTCTAGCGAGCTTTCAAATATTGCCTATGTACTTTTGCCTAAACCACCATCATAGGTTTCTGGTCTAGCAGGCTTGCTCTTACTTTTACTTGGAACTGCTCACCCTTGGGGTTTTTAGCCCAACGAGCTTCTCTCAGGGAAAAATAGCATTTGAATTGATCCAGGCTGACCGATGTATTGAATTGTTGCTGTCAAGGTCGATGATCTTTGGCTGCAACCCTAAATAAAATGGTTTTGATAGCGCAGGGTCCAGAGTGCTTCAGTTGACGTGTCTCGCTCCAGGCCAATCTTGAATTTTCTAACTTGTGCTTGGCGGAATGCTGTTCCTGCAAACTTGAACATAGTATAAGGCGTTGGACCTACTGAGCTTTGCTTTACATGGTTTGGCACCCGGTAACAAAGAGATTTGATGTTCCCTTATCTCGAGATCAATGCTAGGCGTTTTGAGAGACCATGCCAAGATGTCGATGAACTCTTCGAGCTTGTCTGACCGGGTGCAATACTTCTCTGGGGATAGTGTTGAACCAATTTGAACTATTCGAGGGTCTACCTCATCTTTCAAGTTTATTTGAATCTACTATTTCAATTAATAGGCTAAGCATGCCTTTCATCTTCCCTTTCAGTGAGGGAACACATTTCCTTGGGGATGATCCCATCGAAATCTATCCCCTCGTCGTCGGGTCGACACAGTTTATTCAAAAGTCAGCGCAGTACTTAGAAGCAAGATAATGCATATCATAAGAAAGGCCCTCGGGGTTGCCAAGGACAATAAAAGACTTGAATAGAAGCTATGATATGGAGGGCCAAGAGGCACAACATCCGACTCAGAGCTAGACTTAGACAATTTGACAGACACTATGTCAGACTCAGACTCAAGAGTGTCAATGCAAACTAGACGTGGTTTGAAAATGCAATTTTATAGTTACCCTTAGCTTCCTCACAGAGAGGTGGAATCTAGAGGATATCAGGCCCAAACAACAACACTTCTGCTTCCTCAGCTTCTTCGACCAAACCTACTTGGTGCTCCCATGAATAACAGACCTCAGTTTGTCAGTTCACTCCTTTGTAAGCTCCTCATTACTGTCAATCCAAGTGTCGGCAGTGAAGATCTCAATTTCCCAACCTACAGCCATCATGTTAAGCTCCGGTTTGGACGGGATGGATACGATTGGTTTGGGTTGGCTTTCTGAGACGATATAGTGGCTAGGGTTGAATATGGTGGAGTTGGGGTTGATTTGAGTGGAGATGATAGATATCTGGCCAACCAGAGGGTCAGAGTTGTGTTGAGGCAAGAAGTTGGAAATGTCATTGGGCTTTGGTGGAACTTGAATCGTGCCATTGTCAATGAGATCTTGAATCTCCTGTCAAAGACGATAGCACCCGTCAGTGGGATGGCCAGGCATTTGGTGGAAGGCACAGAAAAGGTGAGGTTTGTAACCAGCAGGTAGGACTTTTGGTGGGGAGGTTGGGGTCAAAGGCTTGAGATGCCTGAATTTGACGAGTTTCTCCATCACTGCGGACAGAGGTGTCTCAAAGATAGAGAAATTCCGAGGTTGGGTTCGGGCCAGGTAGCTTTGGGCGTTTTGAACCTGATTGACATCGATTGTATGATTGGGGTCAAAAGCTGAAGCATCGCTCCCACTTGTAGCTGTATTGGAGTAGCCGCCGTTACCGAATAGCGCACTACTATTTCTAGAGTAAGCCCTCGGTTTAGCTTTCTATGAGGAGGACTCTCCCCTAGGTAGAATTCCACTCTGCAGTGCATCCTTAATGGCTAGGCCAGACTCGAAGAAAGTCTCAAAGTCGGCAGATGCTTGAACCAGCACGAGGTGCTTGGCATAGTCAGGTTGAAGATTGCGGGAGATGATGCGGAGTTGATCCCTCTCGCTCGGGCGATCAATCATTAATGCGGCTTTGGCTCTCCACCTCTTAACAAAATCCGCAAAGGACTCCTTTACTTCCATCTTGGTGGATTTTAACTCCCGAGTGGTCATCTTGAGTTGAGAGTTGTAATTGTACTATGCAACAAAGGCAGCCCTAATGTCCTCCTAAGTTCTTCTTTTGGAGATGTCGAGCGACATAAACCAATGAAAGGCGGGCCCAGAGAAAGTCTGTGGGAACAGCTGAGACATAGCCTCATTTTCCACACCCAGCAACTTCATTGCAGCATGGTAGCCAAAGAGATGAGTCTTAGGATCACCACTCCCATCGAACTTGACCAGGTTGGGCATTTTGAACTTCTCAGGGAGCCTAGCATTAGGGTATAGGCAGAGATGATCCAAGTCTATTCCTCCTACGCTGATCTTCTCGGATTTTGAGACAGCTTCTTCCAGCCTAGCCATCTTGGTCATGAGAGCTGCCATGTCAAAGTCTTGAACAGGCCTAACAGCAGCAAGGTTCGGGTTTGGAACAAGCGCATGAGCCTCTCTAGGAATGGGCTGAACAATGAGACGCCCTGCATGATTTGGATCCTCGACAAATACAGGTTCTGCATGTACATCCTCATCATCCTCGCCTTCCTCTTCTGGTGGTGGTGGAAGACGAGTGTTAATAAGGTCATTCAAGCGAGTGATGTTAGCATCTGTCTGAGTAGCCCTTTGCTGCATAACAGTGATACTATTCTAGAGGTCCATGAACATGGTTTCCAGAGTGAGCGGTTGCGGCTAATCTGCCATGACAGATTTTTCTGATGAGGTTGAAGAAGAAGTTGATGATGGGGAAGCCGGCGGCGTGGCTTTTTGCAAAATCGATGGCGAACCCGACTGTAGGGCGGCCAACAGTGAACCTGGAGAAGCCTCCGTTGCAACTGACAGGGAATCTAGCCTGACAAGTCTTTGAACTGGATTCTGAAGACATTCCCAAGTAGGTTTGGCTCTTCCTTTCGATACTCTCTTGTTCGGTGCAATGGTTCCCAACTAGACAGTAAAGCAATCAAAAGCTCAGTGACGTTCCTGCAGTAGCAGTAAATTGCAAAAAGAAATGCAACGTACACGTCATCGTCATCGGTGTCCTCCTAGACTCTACAACTACAGACGAGTCTATCTTATGATGTTCGGACGCTGCCAGAATCCTCGGAATTCTTTTTGAGGGTGTATACTTATTTGAATCGACTAATACTAAGAGATGTCAAAATAGTCTAAGCCTTTGACTACTCCGTTCTCGAAGTTTCAACTTTGGAGTCGGAACAACTCAACATAGATGACATGACACCTTAACCTTGAACGTGGCGATGTATAGTGACTTCGCACTTCAACCTGGGTAATGGCAGTGACACAACATCCATACTTTGTGGTTCCTTATTTTCAGTTGAAACTTCAATCGGGCATGAGCCAAGGACTTAAAAAGGTTTGATTTCCAAAAGTCTCACTGATCTAAGGAGTTTGAAAATTAGCAATGTGCATCATCAAGATGCACGACTCTTCATCGGACCATGGCAGCATCCTAATAAGCATAAGACAGACTCGAAAGAGGGACAACCTAGAAGCCGCCCTAAACATGCTATTATGCAAAACGGTATCTATGTACAGTGCATGCAATAGGAAAAATAGTAACACTTAGACAGTATATGGGGTTAGATGCAAGCAAATCTTACCCTACAGGTACCTGTCCTAATTTGGAGAGTTTTAGTGCTTTGTATATGCAAAGGCTGGTTTTGGCTTGTAACAGGTTTCTCGGACTAAAGCCAAGATATACCTCCTGTTGCCCGCGTAATCGCAGAGCAACAATCAAACGGTAGAATGACTTATCATCGTCGAAGGTTGCTGGTCATTTGGGGTCTCCGGGCTCCGATAAACTGTGCCGGCTTGCCAAAACGATTCAACGAGGCTTATCCCACATCGATGCATATGAAAATGCTAAAGAATCTGATTAATGGAACAGAATCGCAAATTTGCAAATGCCTTTTCAAATTTGGCTCTCTTTATTAACCAATACTTAGAAGAAACTACACGAGAGAACAATCGGAAAAGCCCCAGTCAGGATGGCCGGACACGAGGTCCTATTAAATCACGATCCTTTCTTTAGCAGCACGAAGCTCACTATTTTGACAGACTTTTGTGGAATTGTTCTCAAGCGTATCAAAATCTAAGTATAGATCAATATTGATTTGATCCCTAGCAGAGTCGCCACTGTGGGTAGCGTGCCCGAAAAAAGAAGGGCGGGTCGATGAGCGCGCGCTTTATTTGGGCAGACGAGCGCTCAATTCAAAGTCACCACTTGGGTTTGAAGGTCCGACACCCAAGGAACCGAACTTGAAACGCTTGCTGCACTGTTTGATTTGAAAAAGGTGAAGGCACCAGTCTATCATAACCATATCTGGGTTCGGGAGCCAGGTTACGAGAGGGGAAGGGTTTTAAGGCACCCCTCTCGCCCAATCCGGAGATCGGTCTCTACTTAGGCATTTGCGAAAATGTTTTGCGATTCTGTTTGATTAATTAATTCTTTAGCCAATTAGGGCGGGGAAACAGTTCAATGGGGATTAAAACCTTAACAATTTGCAAGATGTGATAGATAGCATGCATGGATGAAATATTGAAAAATAAATGAGATAAAATCCAAAACTGCGACCGGATATCAAAACAGTGTGCCTTTGTATGAATTTGACACAAACAATGTCCAACTTGCATGCATGGATCTACATGCATGCAAGCCCACCATCGCGCGACAAATCCATACAATCGCGCGCAAGTTGACATCCATCCAACAGGTTGAGTTTTATCCCCTTCTGGGCTCTGGAAGGACCAGTGCGCACCCAGGACAAACCAAACCGTCTATATAGCAGTTGATAGGCAGTTCTAAGCAGTTTAAAGGCTGAAAAAGCCCTACAAATTAACAAAACACCCCATAAACAGTGTGGGGACAAAATAATGGCCTAAAGCCAAGCTACCCGTGCAAGGCCACTCACTGGTCATTAGCAGACTATCGTGCGACTATGGCATTCCGTCGCGCGATTGTGCGCTTTGGCGCGCGAGGATGTACTCTGGCACGCGATGGTGCGCTCCAACGCGCGATGATCTGAGCCTTTTGACCAGTGTGTGGTTTACACGTTTTTGGGTTCTGAAACATATTCAGAAAGGTTCCAGTGGTACTCCATAACAGCAGAAATGCTAATTGAACTATAGCTAACAATTCTAACAAAGGAAAGCAGTAAACTGGTTGTTAACATGCTTAACAGTGATCTATATGTAAATAAATACACGAAAACAGCCAGACACCAATCCCCACGATGACCATCGCACGCAGACTGGAACAGTCGCGCGCATGAGTGGCTTCATCGCGCGCTGGTTCTTAGCACAACGGTTTTTGAAACCTTGCCAGCTTTAGGACCAGGACTAGTATTGATTACTAGCCTTGGCCCTGCCAACCCCCCTCAGGGATCAGAACAGAAAAATAGTAGGTATGCTATACCTTTGGTTTTGAGGTTTGAAATGTGTATGAGCTTTGAGTGTGAGGGTTGTTTGAGTGGTTGAATGATTGTGTGATGGAGGGGCAAGAACAAGCTGTGTTCTTGAGGGTGTATGAGTGATAGAAGAGACAAGGGTGGGTGTAACCCTTTTCACAAAACTTGAACCCTTTAAATGGATGAACAAATGGGGTATTTATAGGGAGAGAGGGAGGTGAACCTGATTGGTGTAAGGAGAGGAGCTCAGCCAGTCCACGAGGCTGGCTGAAGTTTACTCGGTGACTAAGCTTCCCAGCTGATAAAGGTGATAGGGACATACTGGACCATCACGTGATGGAGTCAGTCTGGCGCGCGATGGTCAACGGTCAAGCTTTGACCGTTGACCACCACCTGGCAGTTTGACCATCGCACGCGGGAGTTAGTCCGTCGCGCGATGGTGCGCCCTAGCGCGGAATGGTTGCGCCTTGGCGCGCGTGTACCACCTACTCACGCGTTGGTCAACGCTCAAGCTTTGACCATTGACCAACACTTGTCAAGTTGATCTATGCGCGCAGGCTCTCAACCAACGCGCGCCAGTAGGGTTTTTGGCTCTTTTGAAGTGGCTTAGGCTAGGTTAGGTTCAAGGGCTTTACAAACACTCAAAGCTCAAACACGCTATCATTCCCGGGGTGTTCTTGATCTATTTCATCATCGGGGAATCAAAAACCGTAAGTAAACTAATCTGGAAGCCCAGATTGGGGTGTCTACACAAGACATGAACTGAGGTCGCCAGCCATAAACTTACTGATTGTTGAACCAATTGCCACCACCCATTTTCTGCAATTCTGCTGTTTCCACCCTTTGCAATTCTTGGGTTATGAAGTGGTACCTCCTAATTTCGTCCGGGCAAGTCATGAAAAGCGTTCGGGTCCTCACATCTCTGAAAAGGTTATGGGCTTTTGCCCACGACGTTGGATCTGTGTAAAACTTAGGGAGTAGCAATAGCTTCTCACTGCATTTTTTATCGTTGGAATGTCAGGGGTAGAACGGTGGACGGAGGAGGGAGAACTTGCATTGTTAGTTGAGTCACGGATTTGTTGCATGCAAGCTTCAAGTCTTGAGCCCATGGTACCCTTTTTGCCTTTGCCTTTCTTCGTAGCCGATCCATCAACACGCCTCTTTTTGGAGACATTTTCCAGTGGGTGCACCAACTCTTGAACCTCAGCATCATTATCCAACAATGCATCAATGTCGTCCACCTCCAAACTTATAGTACGCTCTTTCGGGGCAGCTGGAACTGAGCCTGAACTAGGTGTGTGCATATGCTCACCAGTAGCTGTGTTGCTACCAAAAAGGATGCGCATTTCCTCCTCAAGTGGCAAGGGCTTTTCCTTGAACTTGATGCAGTCATGATGGCGCTGCAAATATACATATCATTTAGGGAAATGATTTAAAAATAACCTCTGTATTTTGTACAAAATCTGCAGGATGATGGGAACTATCTCATCCACAACTGCTATTGAGTGATCATATTCCCATTTCTTTAGTTCACACAGTAAAAGGAACTTATCATAAAAAAGGGAAAAGAAAAGTGATTCTTTGGAGGACTGAGGTAGGTTCCTGTTCCATTGTGATCGAAAGTAAAACAAAAGTTGTTAAAGACAAAAACAATTATAGAAGTTGTATTCAGATCCTCTTGTCTTGAATTTTTGTCAACTTCGTCTATATAACTTATATTTCTTTTATTCTTTTTGTCAAGACGGAGATATATCTAAAAAATATAATGAAATGATTTTAAAATATTCACCAAATAGCAACACTAGCGACTGTTTCTACATAGTTGAAGAAAAACAAATTCAAAAGGAACAATACAGTACTTGAAAGAAATTGGGAGGATGGAATACCATCAGCTTGAGATCCCACCACTCCTCTGATGCTGTAATAGCACCCGTGTTTGGATCCCTACCTAGTCCGCTTTCACCTAAAACCAAGTGTTGCCATAGCTGCCACTCCTTTTTCAGAACACCCCATTGATTCTTCAGTCGGCTTCTGTCATAATCCTTTCCCCTTCATTCATTAAATTTCTTAACAACATTGGCCCACCCAACCTTGGTAAGTTGGGTTCCTTCTTTGTACCCAGCACCTTCCAACTCTTCCACACATGCTTGGATGAAGCACTCTTTGGACTGTGCATCCCAAATTGCTTTCGTTGCTGCAGTTGCCACTTTTTTTCCTCTCAAAGACGTTTGAGTGGAAGACATGTCTACAGTAGTGGATATAAACAAAATTATACGTTTTGAATAAAAAGAAAGCACAACTATCCATGAATTGAAAGGTACAACACCAAATGATTCCTTCAATAACCACCAATCACAAAGGGAAGTTCTATTGGAAGCAACCTATGCGAATATTACATATATGTACACGTGTTTTACTTCTTTCATCTACTATTTCATCGTCGTATTGTAGGTAGACAACATTCATACTATCATCGCAAATAATTACCTTAACACAATTCCAGGTAAGGAAAATGGTACTCAGGTTCAACACATAGGTAATAAGTATGACTAAACAAGCCAACATTTATACTCTGAATTAAATTAAAACTACAATAAGTTTCTGCTACATCTTGCCAATACCCAATACAACATAATAATGACAAAAAGTTGGAAAATTACAAAATGACATGGGCATCAATACTTAGCTAACACATAGCCATACTATAATATGAATTTAACGACATCTCCCATCTTCATTTGAACACGATGACCCCCATCGCGATAACGAGGCATATGGCCAAAAACTTTGTCAACATCTGTGAATACTCCAATTGTTGTCGAATGATCATAACCTCTTTCTCAAGTGCTACAGCATCATCAATCACCTTGGACGCACAGACATTGGACGCACAGACATTGGTATATTCAATCGATCCCCAACCGCCAATTTTACTACTGCTTGTCCATTCCACGGGGAGGCACCAGTCAAAGAACCCACACCAAGCTGCCCTCTCCTTATGACATATAAAATACAATTCTCCTTTCGACTTCTCACTCTTTTCAACAACCTTAATTTCAGCCCTTATCCCACAATAACAATCTCTTGCCTTATACAGAAGTTTAGGGGTGTTGGTAACCCCTTTCTTGGTCTCACTCTCCGCTCGGTAATAACTACTGCTCGATGACATTTGCCTTAAACAAACAGGAATATTACTACGGATTAGTACAAAATAATTACTATAGAATTTTTTTTTTAAGAACTGAACGCAGGGTAGAATTTTTTTTAAAAAAATCTGTAAACATTAACCAGTACCGTAAACCCTAAGTCGGAAAAATAAAACCCTTGTCAAATCTCTCTCTCACTTGCTCTAATCTAATAGATCTATAACAATCTACGCACAGATAACCGATGCAGAAACATCCACTGAAACCCTAACCTCTTCAACAATTTCAAGCCGAAGAAGAACAAGAATACCTGAAGATTGGGTACAAAAAGTTGATGAAAAGTGGTGTAGATCTGCTCCGGCAACACACCATGTACGACCACGACCCTTTCTCCGAGCTTTTTTGTTGTGAAGTGCTTCTCGTTTCTCCTCTCTGCTCTTCTCTCTCTGGTCTCTCTCTCTCTCTCTCTTCTCTGGGTGTCGGATGTGTGGTGACCAGATGAGAAGGGGAAGTGGATAAGGAGGGAGGGGCAAATCTGGTAAAATGAAGGGAGTATTAAGGGTATGTTCGTAATAGAAACTCAAAATTTGAAAATGGGAATCCGAAAAATCCCTCCAACCCAGATTCTGGTTTTTGGCTCCTAAACCCAAAATCCGAAAATCTATTCTCCCAAAATCCATTCTCAACTTTAGTTGCTAAACACTCAAAATCTGAAAATGAGAATCCAAAAATTTCAATTGCCAAACACCCGCGAAGAGTAATGAAGACAAACTTTTGGGACAATAATCTTTTCGCAAATTACAACCTTTGTAGAGCACCCGTTTCTGTTACATTTGAGTTTGACTCTTATGTAGTCTTTTTTTTATGTCATGTTTGAAGTTGGATCTTATAAATGTAACATAGTATTAATTTGAATTTTATGTGTTGCGTTATAGTTGAATTTGGATTCTTTCAGTGCAACTCAGTATTTACATGGTTTGGACCATCGTTGGAAGTGCCGCATGCACGGGCAATTCGTTAGTGAATAAAATCCAGAAACTATAAAATGTCTTCTATTTCACTCTTCCTAAAACAACTCATTTCTATTTTGTATTTAAAGATGAACAAGTAACGCAAGGGCGATGTGGCATGCATTACACCTTTCTCACTCGTACCAATAAATTAAATTACCAAACTATTTCTTTTCTCACCTCGCAGACCAAAGGTTTTTTCACAAGCAAAACATAGTCACCCTCTTAAAACCAAGCCTATGGGCTCGCAAAATTATTTTTAAAACACTTGAACTATTCTTTTGGATAATCCAAAAGGTGACCCGGCATACCTAAATTCTATGTCTGGTGGCAATTCTGAGTTATTTCCAAAATCTCTTTTAGAACTCAAACTACGTTGGACCTGATTCTCCCACACCCCAGGGATATCTAGGCAGTTCTCTAAGAGCTCGGTCCCAATCCATTTTCTACTATTCAAACATATTTTCTATAAATTATCGGATATCCCCTTTTATATAAAATACAAAGCTCTTCTTCAAAACTACGTTGCATTCATAAAAACAGGATCTCTTCCTCCCTCTCATTTGACCCCTAAAAAAGCCCGATGACACGCGAGGGTAAGATTTCAGGCACAACACTAAGTTCATCTATGGATATGGAAAAACCTTTCCATGAAAATTTATTTTATTTGTATTTATGCGTCTATAAATTGATTTCCTTATTCAAATGCAATATTGACTATCTTATTACTAAACTCTAAATTAGGACTACCTTGGAACCATACTATCATGATTGTCTACTCATACAAATACAAATCATTATGGAAATTGTAACGCCCCGATTTTTGGACATGTTAATTAAATCATTTATAATTGATTTTGTAATCCATAAAACTGATTTAAGAAATAAAATTTTATTAAACAGAGTTTAGCATCGAAAATCTCGAATACCAAATTCAAAACTACTTAACTGTCTTGCAACCCAACGAAATAAAATAGAGTTTGACCAATGTGATAACACTTTTGAAAATTCAAATACTTTAAATTAATAGAGCTTCTAAGGGTAAGGCAACTAAGGCTCAACAAACTCCCCTTCCTTAGTTGGGAGGTCCTCACTTTGGTATGAATCGTCTTGCAGCGGATTCTATCCTTCGGTCTCCTGATTAACTGGCATGAAACGCCAGCCTGACGGCACTATAATGAGTTTTGAAACTCAGTAGATAATCTCAACCCTACTAACAAGGTACAGAATAATAGCACATTGTCCTTTTCTTTACTATCGATTGTCTTACATAAAATCTAAGGATCCTCTCCACAAGGTCATTTCCTCCCACATCCACCAACTTTGACAGTCCCATGGAATAACTCTCCCTTTATTTTGTCTTGCACCAGCGTTCTAAGCGAATGCTACTAAATGATGTACTCAATCTGGATTCACCGACAACCATAATAAAGGAACAACTCACCATGATAACTCAGCATTAGGGATCGTACTATCTTATTGCCAGGATCCTTTACCGTCTCCCAACTCTACACACTGGTATTTTACCATATCTCTAATCTACACACTGGTATTATACCGTATTCAGGGACCTTTTACCGTTTCCCAAAATACTGTACCTGAAATCATTTACCGTCCTTCACACACACATTCGATACTGTACCACATTTAGGATCATTTACCGTATCCCAAATCCTGTACCCGGAGTCCTTTACCGTCCTTCACACACTCTGAGTACTTTATCGTACTCAGGGTCCTTTACCGTTCCCCAACTCAACTAAAGGTACTTTACCGTACCAGGGTCCTTTACCAGCACCAAACATCCTCAATCAACTTTACCATTTTTATCTTTTACTTATCAACGTCTATATATTCACTACTCGAAACCATCCCATGAACCTAAGTCCATTCTAGCACGTACAACATGATACAATCAATAATAGCTCAATTCATAACACAATAAATTTCAATAAGATAACAATATAACAATCGATGTATACGAATAATCAAACATGTAAGAAATTTGAATTGGGCCAAAGCCTTTTGGATTATTAAGTTTTATAGAACAAGTATGTTCATTTATAATTAAAATTCTTAAAATCATTATAACTAAGATAATGTTATCACATTTATAAATGGAATAAATCTATTATTTGTGACTTCTAAATATTATACTAATATTAGCAAGGACAATGTTATCATAACTTATTTATCATTTTCAGTTGCTAATGTTACACCCTAGTGGTAATATAAGAAAATGTTATTGGGCCAAAATTGGTGCCGACTGTAACTTAATATATTTATTTAGGCCAAAATAGTACACTAGAGTAATTAGGAAGGCCAAAGTGTGATTTTAACAAGAGAAATTTGAAACCCAGTTCGTTGGTTTCACTGGTCATTGCCGAGAAAACTAGAGGAATAACCATTCTGGCACGCAACGTCGAAATCAATTTCTTTTATACCGGAACATAAAAGTCAATACTTAATCACATAATATACTTACGAGGAAGTAGGGGAGCGATTATTCTACCTTTAATCTGGACAAAATGATTCGGTGGAGTCCGGTGGGTTTTTGTTTTGTAGCGAAAGATCGGTATTCTAGTAGCAACTTTGGACTGGAATAACTTGACCAGAACTCTGCCATTTCGGACAATTCTTGTGTCTAACGCGAAGCTCTTGAAACGCTCTACAAATTTTGTGAAGAAGTCCAAGCCCGAACACAAATCTAAGTAGAAGAAAAATGGAGATTTAGAAGGGTCGCTGAATCTACCGGGAAATCAGAATCCGAGAATTTTACCAAACTTTGGATGGTAATAACTCTATCAATCCTTGACCGTTTTGGTCGATTCTTGGGTTGGAATTGAAGATCTCGAGCCCCTCTACAACGTTCGTGAAGTAACTTAGGCCTAAAAATGACATCAACAAGGAAGAAACAGGCCATGAATAGAGGTACTTGATATGGTTGAAAAAAATAAAATGGTGTCCTCTCTTTTCTTTTTCTTTTTTTCTTCTTTTGGTAAAGAGGGATTTTATTACAAAAAATGAGACAATATACAAAGGAACTAAGGGGCATACCCCAGCAAAACTAGAAACCAAAACATAGAAAATAACAAACAAAGGACTAGCCTAACTATTACTAACTACATAACTTTCTCTGAGATGTGCCAATCACTACATAAGATTCTATTCACAGGGCTACGACCACAGTTTTTCCAAGAGAACACTCTATCACGCACGTCTTTAACGATCTGCTCATAAATGGAGTCCGGACAGTATTGTTTGTTGTCAAAAATTGAGTCATTCCTAGCCTTCCAAATGTAGTGATTTCTTCTCTGTCTCTCTTTCTCTCTCTCAGCCGAACAAAATGGGAATGGGAAAGATGGGTTTTGTTTTGTAGTGGACGTGGAGTAATATAGGGAGAGTAGTGGAGAAAAATGGGAGAGTGGGATGATATGGGTGAAGGTGATGGAATGTGGGAGGGAAGTGAGAGAGATAGAATCAGAAGAGATAAGGGAGAGGGGATGGGAGCATAATCCCATAAATTGTGGGATGGGTATATTATAAATATATATATAGACAAACACGTATATTTACAAGCTAATTAATAATGTATATGCTAAACTAATTTTAAACACCAAAAATTAATCTAGGTTCTAGTTTAATCTATTACACTTTTAAATAATTAATCGATTACTATAAACTATTTGATTAAAAATAATTTTTTTATTTGAAAAAAAATAGGGCAAAAATATGGGTCATTACAACCTATCCCCTTAAAACAATTTCGTTCTCGAAATAAGATTGTGTCTCTTGTATTGAACAATCATTAATCGTTATCATAGATGATTGCTTTCATGCTTGCTCCCTTTTTGCTGAGGTTGGCTGAGTACTCAGACTAAGCGAATAGTTTTGTCTTGTATGTTCTTCTCTCTAAGATGAAATCTATATTAGTGGTTTTGAAAATTGTGTATTTTGCATAACATCTTTGCGATTCGTGGCTGTAGTTTTAATCGATGAGCCACCTTTCCTCCTCTTTGCAAAATTTTGGACCATCAAATGTATGATGACATCATCTTCCCTTTCTTTCCAAAACGAATGATATTAAGTCACAGCTTAATCTAAAAATATATATCGCATCAAAACTCAAAGATATGGACCTTTTGTCGATATAGCTCATTAATTGGTCGAGTCTGAGTGGTTAGAAGTCATTGTCGTATCACCTCTGCTTTCTCGGTCATCTCTTGAAATTTGGGTCCCTATTTTTAAAACAAAGCAAAGCGTCCTCAACTTGAAAGCGCTTTGACGTGAAATTTTTGAAGGCTAGACCATTAGTGCAAGGTGAACAAATTTTCTTCCGAAGAGTGCAGTAGAATTAGTATATTCAAGATTGAGTTGTGAAACCAAGAATTTAAAGGTGGCTATGATCATGTTAATAAAAGACAATTGAATTGAAAGTTACATGACCAAAATAGTGATTTCTCATGGGTAGATATACGAATGAGGCAGTGACACCTTAGCTTGGAAGAACACGACACTTTTGTAACCAAAGGTTCACCTTAAAGGAGTGAGTTTATTCCAACAAGATTTTGCAAATGGTTAATGAGGTAAAGCAGATGAAAAATCGAAGACATGGTAATATTGAACAACGTCGGCCAAGGGTTTCAGAACAAGTATCGAATTTTGGGTATCTGTAAATGGTTTCAAATGTAGAGCTATGTAGGATACTAGCCCTTCAAAAATAGTACAAGCCATAGTTATTTCAAAGGTTAAATTCCGCCAATCAAGAGTGGTCACACAACTCAAAAGGGGAGGGGCATCACCAAAATATAAGTATTTTGATAATTGAAAACTCCAATGAATGAAATTGGTTTGGGCTTCCAAAGTTATGGTTTTGCATGGCAAAGAGATATTTAAAGGTGATGGCTTGCAAGAGAGTCAAGAGGAAAGGGGGAAAAAAAAGGGAGTGTTCTCATGCAAACACTTAATTGAGCAACCAAGAATCACCAAAATTGGTGCTAGTATTATAAATCATTGAAGAATTATGAAGTACGCAAACATACGAGTGATTATGAATGTTATTAACATATCCAAATGGGCCAATAAGATCGTCACCATGTAATCTTATCTACAAGAGAAAATTTGAAACATGAAAATTGTGAGGGATACTCAACTTACCAAAGAGATGTGTCACAAAGAATTTAGTATTTGGAATATATAAAAATCTCAATAATTTACGTTTTAGTTGGATTTGTAGCTCTATAAATGAAAGGTCACTACGAAGGTGAATTTGAAAAGATTCCAACGAGGTTGAAAATAGTGATCAATTTGAATAGGGTTAGTTGAATGAGAATTGAGAATTACAATCTTTGGTTGGCAGTCTCTTCTATCCCCCTTAAATGAGTAAGACGTCACCTGTGAAAAATGATCCTTCGCTTCTCTAATTACAATTGATAATAGCGTGATGGGCTAATAGCCGATCCTTGACATCAAAGTCAATTCTTTTTATGACCTAAGAGTCACAAGCCAAACGTAGGCCTAAGACTCCTTCTCCCATGGTCTATTTGTTCTCAGGGATGAGGGGCGTACGGAGCTTGAGGCTGGAGTGTCAAAATAGCTGTAGTAGCGATTGCGCGTAGCAGTTGTTAATCTTACAAATTCCTAATGCACGTTAACTCTGACATTGATGTTAACATTGTTGTAAGGGTAGCAGCATTCCGGTCAACGTTGGCGTCTTGGTCATTGATTTGAGCACAAATTCTTGTGGCGAGGGGGTTTCTAACTTTTGGTTCTCCAAAGGTATCGCGTGCAAGGATTTTAAAATTGAAATGGTAAAGTTTTGGTTTCACGTCTAATGACATGTAATGATTTCCAAAAAAAAAAAAAATTAGTATAACTAGTCAAATCCTATTAGCACAAATATACAATAGGCACATAACACGTAAAGCCTATGAGTTAGTCAACATGTAGTGTAACGCCCCCAATTTCTTGGTATGGTAATAAGGCATTTTATTACATAAATAAAGAGAGTTTGACTCATTATTACATCATAATTCTCACAAGAGTACATTTATTCAACAAGGGAGGGAACTAGGGTTCCTAACTACTGCTCTGCCTGCTCTTCCATCCTAGCAAGCTCCTTGGCTCCAAAGTGTACAGATCACCCTGTTCATCTATGAGGTCTGGCACATCATATCGGCGTTGCCACCAATATAATATGTCAGGGTCACCAAAAAGGTAACATCATGAGCTACAACGCTTAATAGAATAACCCATACCCTCTAACCCTTAACTTACAAATAATAGACCATAAAATCAACGATTTCCACATAGATCATGCATACATAACAAAACGGTTAATAATGACACATTCACATTCAATATTCAACTAGCGTTGGTGTCCAAGATTCTCTGAGTTTCTCCTACGCGACTCATCGTAGACCGTGTCACCATTTTCCATTTCTCATATACCAAATCATCATTTCCAAAAATCGTTTTTACACACCCAACCTCGGTTCCGCCATTCCAGTCTCCCGAGTATCCTCACAATGGTTCCGTCGCATCGGGTTCCCATTGGCACACTTTGTATTGGCTCCTCTCCACAGATAACCAAGCCATACACCCAACCTTGGTTCCACCGTTCCGGTCTCCCGAGTATCCTCACAATGGTTCCGCCGTCCCGGGTTCCCATTGGCACACAAAACACACACCACACAATGGGCTACCACGTCCGGCCACATTGCGGTTTCCAAAACATTTCACCTTTTTCAAAACACGCCTTTTCATTAACAAAACCCTAGGTGTCATGTTTCTACTTTCTCAATTTCTGTGTCTCGTTTTCATGCATCGACTCCGCGGTAGGACTTTTCACATACGACATCATTCATTGAAATCTTTAAACTAACAATATCATCCAACTCAACATTATACCACTAGTAATACAAGCAATTCATGTATGCAAACTCATAACTATCATAAAGATCAAAATACGAATACTTCTATCAATGATTATGTTTCTATCTTTCAAAAACCGTTCTTTCTTCTTTTGTGGGAAGTTCAAAATAACACATGTTTATTGATGTAAAAGTTCATTATTCAACACGTTCATACCACCACTAGCAAAACGAGTTTGTTAATCATCATGCATTCTAAACATTATAAGCGATAGATAACCTTATATACTTAAATATACTTCAAGTTATACTTTGAACTAAAGAGTAAGGACACTCTACTTTCTAACATACGGTTCTATATGTAGAGTTAGGGGACAAGGGGTTCTACCTTACTTCTTGGCGGTTGGTCGGTTTTGAGAGTAGGTTGTCGGTTTTGCGAATCGGCGGCGTAACGGCTCTGAAGTGCTTCGAAAGGAAGAGAGATGAATTTTCTCTTCCTAGAAACAACTTTGCTAACTAAACTAGGCTACTTTAAAGATCTAGGGGTGGTTTTTGGAGGTGGTTTGGTGGTAGCTCTCAAGAACTTCAAGAAAACTTAAGAAACTTGAACTTTGAAACAAAGGAAGCTTAGAAATTCTAGAGAGAAGTTGGAGCAAGGAGTGAATGTGTGAGTTTAAGCTTGGAATGACTTGCTATTTATAGGCCAAGGCTCCTCCCTCTCTCTCTCCCACCCGAATCTCTCTCCCTCTCCATATCTCATTTTTTTTATTCAACTTGTCATGCTTTCTTTTAAAGATCAAGACCTAGTTCTAGGCTTGCATGGCTAGATTTAGTACTTTGGATTGGATTATGGAAAGATTGGTCGATGAAAGGAGGATGGTAGAAGGTTTTATATTGGTAGATGGACAAATAAGGACAATGAGAGATAGACTTTGCTTGAAGAAGTAAATAGCCATGGATTGAAATCAAATCAAAGTACAATGGAAGATCAAGCCAAGGTACAATCCAATCTCTCCTTCTTTTCCTTTCTCTCTCTCTCTCTCTCTCTCTCTCTTTCTCCACCCCTCTCTCTCTCTCTCTCGTACAATATATATATATATATATATATATATATATATATATATAAAAGTACATGTGTACTATGTGATCTTCTAGATTTTCAAGCCAAGATTTTCCTATTAAACTATTCTATTTAACACATGTGTACTTTGTAATATTTAAGTATACAAATAAATATATAAGTCTAAGTGTGTGTGTGTGTGTGTATATATATTAGTACGTCTCCTGTAAGGACCACTTTATTTTAATAAAATGCGGACCTCCCTTTCCCGATTGAATTTCGATTATCCGAGCTGCTCAATGTGTTCAAAACGTGATTTTAAGAGTACCCGCGAGAAATCAGCAAAAAAAATGACCGGGAAGGGCTTCATCCGAGCAGTTTTTGTTTGTTTTTTATCGAACGGTTTAAACAAAAACTGCTCGGATGAAGCCCTTTCCGGTCATATTTTTTGCCGATTTCTCGCGAGTACCCTTAAAATCACGTTTTGAACGCATTGAATAGCTCAGATCATCGAAATTCGATTAGAAAATGGGAGAAATGAGAAGGTCCGCATTTTAACTAAAATAAGGACTCTCTCATTTGAGACTGACTGTGTATATATATATATATATATATATATATATATATATAAGTACCATGCAATCTAGGTAGATTTCCAAATCCTATAAAAAATTATAAGATCAAAATTCCCTATTAAAATAACCTATTAGGCACATGCTCCATTAAAATATTAGATTATGTACTTAGGATATCTTAGAGTAATATTTTATAAAGTACATACACATATATATATGAGTATATCATCCCATGGGAAATTTAGGAAATGATTTAATTAAATAACCTTAGTACTTATTGGCAAGACTAATGCTATTATCCAACGGATAATAATTTTCCTAGCGGTTATTGACCAATGGATAAAAGAGTGAGGTACTATATACACTAGAATAATACCATATGTCCTTTAGGCATGTATATATAACCATATATAACTATATATGGGTACTTTAACAAAATCTATTAAGTACTTTTGGCAGAAAATCTAGATTTTCTATTGTCCAATGAATAAAGAATTTTCGAACATTTATCGTCCAATGGGTAATAGTTAAAAGGTAACTAAATGGTTTGGTATTTCGGTTTCTCCAACTAATTGGTTAGAAGCTAACTATATTTGCCAAGTAGGGCTTTTAATCAAGAAACGAATTTTTTAAAGAGTTAAAATCCAATTAGAAATCAACGAGAAAATTATAGAGTCATCCAAGGGAAATTAAAGAATTTGAATAAACAACGAGATTTTTATTTACTAAAAATCGGAGTTGTTACAACCTATCCCCCTTAAACAATTTCATCCTCGAAATTAGGTGTACGCTCGGATTCGAACAGGTGAGGGCAGTTTGCTTTCATGGTTTCTTCTCTCTCCCATGTGGTTTCTCCAGATCCATGGTGCTTCCACAGAACTCGTACCAATTTAATGGTCTTGTTTCGGATCACCTTCTCACTTCGGTCTTGAATCTCTATGAGTTCTTCCTCATATGTCGTGTCTTCTTCGATGGTGATGTCTTCCCAATTAAGAACATGGGTGGGTAGGGCGAGATACATGCGAAGCATTGAAACGTGAAACACGTTATGCACTCTATCTAGCTGTGGTGGCAGGGCTAGACGATACGCAACCTCCCAATCTTCTCTATGATGTTGAAGGGTCCGATATAGCGTGGGGATAGTTTTTCCTTCTTCCCAAATCTAATGACTCCCTTCTTCGGTCTGATCTTCAGGAATACATGATCTCCTACTGCAAAGGATAAAGGTCGGCTCCTTTTATCCGCATAGCTCTTCTGTCGGCTCTGAGCGGTCTGGATCCTTTGCCGGATGGTTTTGAACTTTTCCGTGGTCTCTCGCACTATGTCAGGCCCAATCAATCCTGTCTCCCCAGCATCTGTCCAGCAGACTGGAGATTGGCAGGGTTGACTGTATAGAGCTTCGTATGGCGCCATCTCGATACTTGCTTGGTAGCTGTTGTTGTAGGCAAACTCTACCAATGGTAAGTGTTGTTCCCAATTCCCAGAAAAATCCAAGGCAGAGGCTCTTAACATGTCTTCCAATGTCTGAATAGTCCTCTCCGTTTGTCCATCTATTTGCGGGTGGAAGGCCGTACTGAGCCTTACATCTGTTCCCCACGCCTTCTATAATCCTTTGCAGAAGTGTGATACGAAACGTGGATCTCTGTCAGATACAATCGAGATAGATACCCCGTGTAGACGTACAATCTCTTGAATGTACAGTAGGCTCAACTGTTCTACGTTCTCTGTCATCTTGACAGGTAGAAAATGCGCAGATTTGGTGAGTCGATCCACGATCACCCAAATAGCTGTGTTGGACTTAGCGGTTCTTGGTAATCCAGTGACGAAATCCATCGAAATGTGCTCCCACTTTGAGCTCAGAATTGGTAAAGGTTGAAGGTCTCCTCCTAGTTTCTGATGTTCGGTTTTGACTTGTTGACACACCAAACAGGTAGATACAAATCGGGCTACGTCCTTTTTCATTCCTTCCCACCAGTACGTTCTTCGTAGGTCATGATACATCTTTGTACCGCCAGGGTCAACTGCGAAGTTTGAATGGTGAGCTCCTCGGAGTATAGCTTCTCAAAGGGTTCCAATATTAGGTACGAATATCTTTCCCTTGAATCTCAGGCTGTTATTGTGGGCACACGCCCTTGAAATTTTCGTTTGTATTTTGAAAATCGGGTGCGCCCCTTTTGGAGAAGCGCGATGAAATGCTTCGATTCAGAGTCGCCACTAGGGTTTTAGTGGTGAAATACCCAAGGAACCGAACTTGAAAAGTTTTGCTGTGTTGTTTGATTTGAAAAAGGCTTGTAGACTGGTCCATCGTCACCTTCGATAACTGAGGTTCGGGAGCCAGGTTACGAGAGGAGAAGGGTTTTATGGCACCCCTCTCGCCCAATCCGGAGATCGGTCTCTACTCGGGCATTTTATAAAACATTTGCATTTTTCTCTCATTAATCATTTTTTAGCCAATTAGGGCGGAGGAGCAGTTTAAAGGGGATTTAAAACTGTAACAAGTTGCATTTATGAGACAATGTGATGGATGATTGATCTAACAAATGTAATAGATTGAGAACAAGCACCTGTGAGCGTTTCAGATAAACTGGAACACACCGTCCCAGAATGGGGCACGCAAGAGGAAACTGTATGCACTGGCCAGGCCGCTGCATGCAGAGACTACTTGCATGCGCCACCGGTATACCAGCGTGGGCCAGTCAATCTAAACTCAGAGCTCCTATTTCTCAACCCTCTAGGGTCTGGAAGGACCAGTGCACACCCAGGACAAACCATGCAGTTAATATGGCGGAATAAATACAGTTGCAAACAGCATAGATGATTTTTGGAGCAATGAAATGAATAGGACACCCCATAAACAGTGTGGGAAATATAAACAATGACCAAGGCTTAGCTGTCATGCAAGGACCAGCCACTGGGTCCATTGCAATTGTCGTACGCCAGTCCATAGACCCCGTACACTAGTTACATTACTTGGTCAGTGCTTGGCTTTACATGATCTGGGCTCTGGAACATGACCAAAAGGATCCCAGAGGCCTTGAAATATAAATAGCAGATAAGAAGCTACACAGTTCTAAGACACAGAAAGCAATAAACTGGTTCTTATCATGCTGAAAAGGTGATAAAGTAAAATGAAAGCAGAAAGATGGATGATCAATGATCCCCGCGCCAGTGGTGCACGTACAGCCATAACTGGCGCACGGCGTATGATTACTGGCGCGCGCCACTTATCATCACACACGATCATTGAATCTTTGCCAGCTCTTGGGCCAAGACTGGTATTGATTACCAGCCTTGACCCTGCTGGCACCCCTCAAGGGTCAGAACAGGAAGTTTACAAAGATGTATACCTATGGTTTTAAGGTTTGAGAGATGTTTGAGCCTTGATTTTGAGGGTTGGATGATGGAGGGTGATGGATATTTGACTGTAAGAGGTGTATGGAGGGGTCTCTTGTTTACTCTTTCAATGGATGAAAGAAGAGCAAGCAAGAAAACCAAGAAAAGAGAAAGAAATAGACTTGGAGCTTGAAACTTGAAGAGCCAACCCCCTTGAAAGACTAATGGAGGGGGGTATATATAGGGGAAAAGGGAGAGAAAGGGGTTAAGACCAGTCAAAGGGACTAGTGCCTTAGCCCTTAAGACTTCCTTCTCATTGGATGAGAAGAAAAGGTGATGGGATGGGGGTGTAAGAAATGTCCCCTGGCGATGACTGTTTTTTTCGACGGATTAAAAGGTTCCCATGTGCTGTAGACCCCTACGCATGGCTTTTGCATGCTGAAAAACACAAGTTTGACCAGAGGTTTGACTGGCGTACTCCAATTCAAAACTGGCGTACTCCAGTTCGAGCATGGTCAATGGTCAAAGTTGACCAATGACTGACATGTGGCAGAGGACCAGCGCACGCAAGTTGAGTACCAACGTATGCAAGTTGGGTTTTGCTAAGGCTTTTTGGTTCTGGTTTAGAGAGTTTGAAAGGGATCTGAAAGGGTTTTGGAATGCTCAAAGCTCAAACATACTAACATTTTCGGGGTGTTCTTGATTCGTTTCATCATCGGGGAATCAAATGCCATAAGTAAACTAATTTGGAAAATCCAAAATAGGGTGTCTACAGTAGCCCCCCTTTGACAGCACTTGGAGCACCATTGTCTTTGTACAAGTAACGTCAAAGGTTTCTAGACACCCTCTCAAGGCTATCCCTTAAGACTTCCTTCTCATTGGATGAGAAGAAAATGTGATGGGATGGGGGTGTAAGAAATGTCCCCTGGCGACGACTGTTTTTTTCGACGGATTAAAAGGTTCCCATGTGCTGTAGACCCCTACCCATGGCTTTTGCATGCTTAAAAACACAAGTTTGACTAGAGGTTTGACTGGCGTACTCCAATTCGAAACTGGCGTACTCCAGTTCGAGCTTGGTCAACGGTCAAAGTTGACCGATGACTGACACGTGGCAGAGGACCAGCGCACGCAAGTTGAGTACCAGCGTATGCAAGTTGGGTTTTGCTAAGGCTTTTTGGTTCTGGTTTAGAGAGTTTGAAAGGGATCTGAAAGGGTTTTGGAATGCTCAAAGCTCAAACATACTAACATTTTTGGGGTGTTCTTGATCCGTTTCATCATCGGGGAATCAAATGCCATAAGTAAACTAATTTGGAAAATCCAAAATAGGGTGTCTACAGTAGCCCCTCTTTGACGGCACTTGGAGCACCATTGTCTTGGTACAAGTAACGTTAAAGGTTTCTAGACACCCTCTAAAGGCTATCTAGAACAGAATAGGCTAGTAAATGAGACACGAATACTTAAAGAACCTGATTGATGGATTGAACTGAACGGGCAGGCTGTCGCCGATTGAATTGGTGGACAGGACAGACCTTCACATTGTTGATTGAATGGACAGGAAGACCGTCGCTTGTTGATTTTGAAAATGGATGGGCGAACCATCGTTGAGTTAAAATTGGATGGGCGAACCGTCGTTGATTTGAAATTGGACGGGCGAATCGTCGTTTGATTTGAACTGGTGGACCGGACAGACCGCCGCGTTGTTAATTGAATGGACTGGCCGCCGTTTGGGGAATAACTAGCTGCAGATGAATCATCATTGCTTGGGGGAAAAACCTTTTCGGCACACAAAGAACCCCAACAATCACGGGTAGGTCGCGTCAGGGAGGTTAAATTCCATCTGTTGGCAATCAGAGCCAATCTTCTTATCAAGGACCATCTGAGACAGAGCAATAAAACTGTTGGAAGATGTGTTAATGGTTGGATCACTGTAGACCAGGACAGAGTGATGCTGCAAATGGATTGGACAGGACAGGTTGTCGTTGACTTTGGATAGGATTGGCTGTCATTGAATTGGAACTTAGACAGGCAAATTGTCGTTGCTTAGAAATTGGACGGGCGAATCGTCGTTGCTTGGAAATTGGATGGGCGAACCTTGATTTGAAATTGGACGGGCGAAGCGTCGTTGATTTGAAGATGGACGGGCGAACCGTCGTTGATTTGAAGTTGGACAAGCAAACCGTCGTTGATTTGATAATGGACGGGCAAACCGTTGTTGATTTGAAATTGGAAGGGAGAACAGCCATTGATTTGAAGTTGGACGGGCAAACCGTTGTTGATTTGAAATTGGACGGGCGAGCCGCCGTTGATTTGAAGTTGGACGGGCAAACCGTCGTTGGTTTGATAATGGATGGGCAAATCATCGTTGATTTGAAATTGGACGGGCGAACAGTTGTTGAGGGGATCAAGCTATCCTTGGCACACATAATTTCCAACAAACACGGGTAGGTCGTGTCAGGTAGGTTAAATTCCATCTGTTGGGAATCAGAGCCAATCTCCTTATCAAAGACCATTCAAGACAGAGCAATAAGGCTGCTGGAAGATGTGTTTAAAGCTAGACTGAAGTAGAGGTATTCGTTCGGGGGCAGGCCGAGGCGGACTCTCGTGGGGAACAATTAGTTGCAGACGGATAGACCGTGGGACAATATTCGGATCACCGTTGATTGATTGAAAAGGACGGCATGACTGATCGTCGTTGATTGAATTGAAACAGACTGCATGGCTGATCGTTGTTGAAAGATTGAAACGGATAACATGACTGATTGTCGTTGAAAGATTGAAAAAGACGACGTGGATGATTGTCGTTGATTGAATTGAAACAGACGACATGGCTGATCGTTGTTGATTGAATTGAAAAAGACGACATGGCCGATTGTCGTTGATTGAATTGAAATGGACGACATGGCTGATCGTCGTTGATTGAATTGAAACGGACGACATGGCTGATCGTCGTTGATTGATTGAAGGGGACCACATGGCTGATCATCGTTGATTGATTGAAAAGGACGACATGGCTGATCATCGTTGATTGATTGAAAAGGACGACATGGCTGATCGTCGTTGATTGATCATCGTTGATTAATTGAAAAGGACGACATGGCTGATCGTCGTTGATTTGATTGAAAAAGACAACATGGCTGATCGTCATTGATTTGATTGAGAAGGGACGACATGGCTGATCGTCGTTAATTTGATTAAGAAGGACGATAGACGACATGGCTGATCGTCGTTGATTTGATTGAGAAGGATGATATGGCTGATCGTCGTTGATTGATTGAAACGGGTAGCACAAGCCATTGCTGCTTTGAATTGTATTCTGATTGCCAAAGTGTGATCCGGATGCTAGTGGAATGGGACAGTGAGGCTGTGTACTTGACATTTGCCATGGAGAAATGGATAGGGAGAACAACATGCGGCACCCCCCTTACAATTGCACTTTCCCAGAGCAGCGGCTCCGGCTCCAGTTCCAGTAGTGATTAGATCCCAGGTATGAACCCCCAAAATCCAATCTACTTGCCATTTGCGATACTGGATAAACATGTTTTGGCACTTGATAAGTTTTTCCTGTTTTCAACAGTTGATATACAGTATGCAATGATATGTACTAAATTGAATGCATAAATTGAAAATGCAAGGGCAGTGTGGGCAGCGTGCCCGAAAAAAAAAAAGAAGGGCGGATCGATGAGCGCACTTTCTTTTGGCAGACGAGCGCTCAATTCAGAGTCGCCACTTGGGTTTGAAGGTCCGATACCCAAGGAACCGAACTTGAAACGCTCACTGCGCTGTTTGATTTTGAAAAAGTGAAGGAACCAGTCCGTCATAACCATATATGGGTTCGGGAGCCAGGTTACGAGAGGGGAAGGGTTTTAAGGCACCCCTTTCGCCCAATCCGGAGATCGGTCTCTACTTAGGCATTTGCGAAAACATTTGCAATTCTGTTTGATTAATCAATTCTTTAGCCAATTAGGGGCGGGGGAACAGCTTAATGGGATTAAAGCTATAACATGTTTGCAGTATGTGATAGATAGCATGGATGAGCAGTTAGTATAGGATGAGAACAGACTGCTGTGGGAGTTTAAACAAACTAGGAGGCCCCAGTTTTGGAATGACGTGTGCAGGAAGAAACCAGCATGCACTGAACAAGTCACTGCATGTTGTTCACTCCTACGCGCGCAACTCCAAGATACGCGCACGCCAGTGAGCTCAAACCCACAGCTTGTATTCTTAAACCCTCTAGGCTCTGGAAGGACCAGTGCACACCCAGGACAAACCACGCAGTTATAAGCAGCATAATATACAGTTTAAAGGCTGTAAAGCCCTACAAATTAAAAAACACTCCATAAACAGTGTGGGGACAAAATAAAGGCCTAAAGCCAAGCTACCCGTGCAAGGCCATTCACTGGTCAGAGGCACTCTGGCGCGCGATGAAGTCAGTCTGTCGCGCGAGGGTGCGCCCTGGCGCGCGATGCTTGCGCCCTGGCGTGCGATGGTCTGAGCCTTTTAACCAGTGTTTGGTTTACATGTTTCTGGGTTCTGGGACAAGTCCAGAATGATCCCAGGGGTACTCCAAGATAGCAGAAATGCAAATTAACTACAAAGCTAACAGTTTATACTAAGGAAAGTAGTAAACTGGTTTTTTACATGCTTGCAGAGTGATCTATATACAAAATACAACATAAAATAGTGGGACACCAATCCCCACAAGGACCATCGCGCGATGACTTAGAGAGTCGCGCGCGTGACTGGGTCCATCGCGCGTTGGTTCCTACCTAGACGATTTTTGAAACCTTGCCAGCTTTAGGACCAGGACTGGTATTGATTACCAGCCTTGGTCCTGCCAGCCCCCCTCAGGGATCAGAAGAGAGAGCAGAACAAAGGTAAGCTATACCGTTGGTTTTTGAGTTTTGAAAGGTGTTTGAGCTTTGAGGTTGAAAATAGGATTTGAAGTGTTTATTTGAGTGGTTGATGCAAAGAACAAGGTAGCTTGTTGCTTGGTTGAAGTGTAAGAATGGTGGTGGGATGTTGTAACCCTTTGAATATTTTTTGAACCCAAGGTGTATGGATATTCTAGCCCTTCATGTATCAATTTTTTGAACCCTTTTAATGGAAGAAGAAGGGTGGGTATTTATAGGGATGGATGGCGATAAATCTGGTTGGTGTAAGGAGAGGAGCTCAACCAGTCCACGAGGTTGGCTGAGGTTTGCTTGGTGGCTAAGCTTCCCAGCTGATAAAGGTGATAGGGATAGCTTAGACCGTCGCGCGATGGAGTCAGTCTGGCACACGATGGTGCGCCCTGGCGCGCGATGGTCAATGGTCAAACTTTGACTGTTGACCACCACCTGACAGTTTGACCATCGCGCGATGGTTGCGGTTCGTCGCGCGAAGGTGCGCCTGGGCGCGCGATGGTTGTGCCCTGGCGTGTGTGTACCACCTACTCACGCGTTGGTCAACGGTCAAGCTTTGACCATTGACCAACAATTGTCAAGTTGATCTACGCGCGCGGGCTCTCAACCGACGTGTGGCAATAGGGTTTTTGGCTCTTTTGAAGTGGTTTAAGCTAGGTTAGGTTCAAGGGTTTCGCAAACACTCAAAGCTCAAACATGTCATCATTCCCGGGGTGTTCTTGATCTATTTCATCATTGGGGAATCAAAAACCGTAAGTAAACTAATCTAGAAGCCCAGATTGGGGTGTCTTCAGTAGCCCCTCTTTGACGGCACTTGAAGCACCATTGACTTGGTACAAGTAACCTCAAAGAATTCTAGACACCCCTCGAGGCAATCCAGAGCAAAGCATACTAGCAAAGTAGACAAGTAAACTTAAGGAACCTGATTGGTGGAATGGACGGGCGGTCCATTGCCGGGGATGGAAGTTGAAGTGGACGAGTGAATCGCCGCTTGTTGATCGAATTTGGACAGGACAGGCTGTCGTTGCAGATTTGGACAGGACTGGCCGTTGTTGCTGGGAATCAAACTATCCTCGGCACAAAACATTCCAACAAACATAGGTAGGTCGTGTCAGGTAGGTTGAATTTCATCTGTTGGGAATCAGAGCCATTCTCCTTATCAAAGACCATCCAAGACAGAGCAATAAGGCTACTGGAAGATGCGCGTGAAGCTAGACTGAAGTAGAGGTAGTCATTTGAGGCAGGCCGGGGCAGACTCTCCTGGTGAACAATTAGTTACGGATGGGTGGACCATCGAACGATATTCTGACCGTTGTTGGGGCCTGAAAGGATGATATGGCTGATCATCGTTGATGATATGGCTGACAACCGCTAAATGATTGAAATGGACGAAATGGCTGACCGTCGTCGCTGAATGGACTAAGACATGCGATGTGTTTGGTTGTCATTGATGATATGGCTGACCATCGGGAATGACTGAGTCGAGCGATGTGGTTGATTGTCATTGCTGAATGGACTAAGACAGGCGATGTGGCTAATTGCCATTGATGATATGGCTGACCATCGGGAATGACTGAGTCAGTTGATATGGCTGACCGTCGTTGAGTGGAGAAGGACGATATGGCTGACCGTCGTTGATGATATGGCTGACCGTCGTTGAATGATTGAATTAGACGATATGGCTGACCATCGTTGATGATACGGCTGATCATCGTTGAATGATTGAAACGGACGATATGGCTGACTGTCGATGATACGGCTGACTGTCGATGATACGGCTGACCATCGGGAATAACTGAGTCGGACGCTATGGCTAACCGTCGTTGATGATACAGCTGACCATCATTGAATGATTGAAATGGATGATATGGCTAACCATCGTTGATGATACGGCTGACCATCGTTGAATGATTGAAACGGACGATATGGCTGATCGTCGTCGATGATTCGGCTGACCATCGGGAATAACTAAGTCGGACGATATGGCTGACCGTCGTTGATGATACGGCTGACCATCGTTGAATGATTGAAACGGACGATATGGCTGACCGTCGTTGATGATACGGCTGACCATCGGGAATAACTGAATTGGATAATATGGCTGATCGTCGTTGATTTGGAGACGGGAAGATCAGTGTGCAGAATGATCAAACCGTTGAGAAATTGGATAGGACCGGGTGTCGTTGATTTGGATAAGCGGATCATCAGTCTAAATGATCGAGCCGTTGAGAAATTGGACAGGACCGGCTGTTGTTGATTTGGATGGGCGGATCATCAATCTAAATGATCGAGCCGTTGAGAAATTGGACAGGACCGACTGTCCTTGATTTGAATGGGCGGATCATCAATCTAAATGATCGAGCCATTGAAGATTTGGACAGGACTGGCTGTCCTTGATTTGAATGGGCAGATCATCAGTCTAAATGATCGAGCCGTTGAGAAATTGGACAGGACCGGCTGTCCTTGATTTGAATGGGCGGATCATCAGTCTAAATGATCGAGCCGTTGAAGATTTGGACAGGACCGGCTGTCCTTGATTTGAATGGGCGGATCATCAGTCTAAATGATCGAGCCGTTGAAGAATTGACAGGACCGACTGTCGTTGATTTGGATGGGCGGATCATCAGTCTAAATGATCAAGCCGTTGAAGATTGGACAGGACCGGCTGTCGTTGATTTGGATGGGCAGAACATTAGTCTAAATGATCAAGCCGTTGAGAAATTGGACAGGGCCGGTTGTCGTTGATTTGGTTCTGCAAGAGATTGCATCACAGCCCTTTGGTAAACAAATCCCCTGATGGCTACCATTCTGGCATAACTCCCACAAACTGGCCACCTTCCTGTTTTCAACAGTTGATATACACAATATGCCAAGATGTATACGAACAAAATGCACAAATTGAAAATGCAGACCCTCGCTAAAGGCGGCTCCTAGGAGGACAACGATGCTTAAGGACTATCACCGAGCCCCAGTACTTTATTGTCTTTTGCCTCGGAGATGCGCACCCAGACAAAGAGACATTGAATGGGCCGGCGTGCCCAATTGATATAGTAACGGCATTGGGTCTGTGCGCCCTTTCTTTGATGCTTGGGCAAACGTGCCCCAGAGAAATGCCTTGCTTGGCCTTGGGCTGATGTGTGTTTGCTGTCCACGAGATTCCACAGCTTGTGGGTTACAGATACTAGGGTAGCAATGTAAAAATTGCATTTTCCAGTTTGTTGACATGTAATCCATCCGCTAATATCTAATTCGCATCGACAAGTGAACTAAAGTTGATACACAAAGACACATATATGTACAGACTCGTCTAGCTCGAACAAAAAGGGAGAAAGAGCCCCAGGATACGACGTGGACCATTAGACACATGGAAAATAATGAAATTTTGGGCATTAATGCGCAAAAACTCACAATAGCCCTTTAGACAGGTGAAACTGACACTCGCGTAAGGTCCAATAGGTGTATAATGACCTGTACGAACTAACAAAATTGGGAAAAGCATCCCGAACCGACAATGGATTGAAAAACTGAAAAAATGTCGCAAAGACAGACATAAGACGTAAATGATGACTCATATAGGCCCGGACTGAAACCGACACCCCCGTGCAGTCACATTAGATTTACATGACTTGCACGGCATGACAAAACTTGGCAAAAGCCCCTTGAACAGAACTCGAAGGCAGTAGCTGACTGCCATTGTTTGTTTCTTCAATTGAATATGTGCGCATTAAACAAACGCGCGTGAGTATCGAACTAGCACGCATGACTGCAAAGCTGCTGCAGCTGCTCAAACTAGACTTCGCTGAACTTAGAATAAACTGTGAGCCGTTAGGCCTCGCCAGCATTTCGTTCTGTTTTTTATGCTTAAAATCTTTTAAGGCTTTTGCTCAGCTTTGAAATTGAAGTAGTAGTTTGAAACAAAATTGAAAGATGAAAGGTTTTCCCCCTTCTTTCTGCACAGGTGAAGCTTGTCTTGTTCTTGACCTTTCTCGACCCTTGGTGTGCACCAAAAATGTCAACCATGGACCATGTTGATAGAATATGACCGAGTCTCGAAGAGAGACTACTTATGTATCCCACATTATGGGGAATCAAGTCAAAACGTAGTTTAGGCCAAGGTTCACTCGTGTGTTTTACCTCTCATTTTACGCTCTAACTTTTGCCTAGAACCGCCCATTCGGGTTTTCGGTCTAGCGAGCTTTCAAATATTGCCTATTACTTTTGCCTAGACCACCTTCATAGGTTTCTGGTCTAGCAGGCTGCTCTAACTTTTGCTTGGAACTGCCCACCCTTGGGGTTTTTAGCCCAACGAGTTTCTCTCAGGGAAAAGGCTTTTGAATTGATCCATGCTGACCAAGATATTGAATTTATTGCTGTTGAGGTCGATAAAATGGCCGCAGCCCCAAATAAAATGGTTTTGATAGCGCAGGGTCCAGAGTGCTTTAATTAACATGCCTCGCTCCAGGCCAATCTTGAATTTTCTGACTTGTGCTTGGCGGAACGCTGTTCCTGCAAACTTGAACATAGTATGAGGCGCTGGACCTTCTGAGCTTTGCTTTACATGGTTTGGCACCTGTAGACACCCCATTCTGGACTGTCCAGATAACGTTATTTATCGATCCTTTATTGCCCCAATGATGATTTTAGTCGAAAACAGTTTGAGGACAAAGGTGTGTTTGAGCTTTGAGCGCCCTTAACCTTTCTCAAACCCGTTTCAAGCCTTTCAAACCAGAGCCAAACAGCCCCAGCAAAACCCAACTGGCATACGCTAGTGTATTGGACGCGTACGCCAGTTATCTGCCACGTGTCAGTCATCGACCGTTGACTCAGCTATCACTGGCGCACGCCGGTCCAAGTGTGGCGCACGCCAGTCAAACCCAGTCAAATCAACTTTATTCAGCCACATGGACGAGACTTTTGTGCCACCCTGACGTCGGCCACAGTAGCCCCTGATGATTATATCGGCCAAGCCCGCTCCCCCTCTCTCCTACAGCCCCCATCAACTAGTCTCATGCATTTAATGCATGGGAAGGCTCTCTTCTTGACCCAAGCCAGCCAAACAGGCCTTAGCACCAGACTGATCTCAGTCTCTCTCCCCTATAAATACCCCCCTTGCATTCATTTGCAAGGGGTTAGCCTCATTAAGAAGCATAAAGCTCCCTTCTCCTCTCTTCTTCTTCTTCTTCTTCTTCTTCTTCTATTGAAAGAGAAAGAAAAGAAGTCTACTTCCATACACCCACTGATGTTCAGTCACCATACAACCTCTATCTTCAACCTCTAAAGCTCAACACAACCTTCAAACCTCAATACCAAAAGGTATACCACCTTTACGTTCTTTTCTGTTTTCGACCCCTGAGGGGAACCAATAAGGCCCAGGCTGGTAAACAATACTAGTCCTGGCCTTAAACTGGCGAAATACAACAATCGGATGAGATGGAATATGGCGCACGCCAGTACTCCTATGCCGTACGCCAGTAATGGCAGAACGAGCACTACTGGCGTGGGGATCATGGATCACTATTTCTATCATTTTATCTTTCTGTCAATCACCCTTGCATGCTAAATAACCAGTTTACTGCTTTCCGTATGTTTAGAACTGTTTAGATGTAGTAGTTATTGCTTACTCTTTGCTTGTTTAAAAGGCCTCTGGGATCCTTCTGGTCATGTTCCAGAGCCCAGATGATACAAAGCCAAGCATTGGATCAAGGTCAAAGTGGCGTACGGCTATCCATAAGTGGCGTACGACAGTTTGTCCCAGGATCCAGTGGCTGGCCCTTGCATCTTAGCTTAATCTTGGCCTCTTTCATGCCCCCGCTCTGTTTAGGGGGTTTCTCATCTATTTTCATGGCTTCAAGCCATCTCATCTGTCTGTAAGTATATATTCCGCTTTATTTAACTGCATGGTTTGTCCTGCGTGTGCGCTGGTCCCTTTCCAGAGCCCAGAGGGTTGAAAACAAAAACTGAGTAAACAAACAAGTGGAGTACGCCACTTATGTTGTGGCGTGCGCATGTTGTATCAGCATGCAGTGGCTCGGCCAGTGCATGCTGACACAGAATCTGCTCGCGCCCCTGCAAGGCAGCGTACTTCAAGTTATCCAGTTTGCTCAGTGCTTGTTCTCAATCTATATTTAGCATTGCAATCAAGTCATCCATAAACATTTTGCCACATAAATCACAACTTGTTATAGTTTTAAGCCCCGTTAACTGTTCCCCCGCCCTAACTGGCTAAAAAATGATCAAATGAGAGAAAAATGCAAACGTTTTATAAAATGCCCGAGTAGAGACCGATCTCCGGATTGGGCGAGAGGGGTGCCATAAAACCCTTCCCCTCTCGTAACCTAGCTCCCGAACTTCAGATATCGAAGGTGACGACGGACCAGTCTACAAGCCTTTTTCAAAATCAAACAAACGTGACAAATGTTCTCGAGTTCGGTTCCTTGGGTGTTTTCACCGCTAAAACCCGAGTGGCGACTCTGAATCGAAGCGTTTCGCCGCGCTCTTCCAACAAAAAGGGCCGCGCCCAAATTTTGCAAACAGAATTTCCGGGGGCTGCGTGCCCACAGTGGCGACTCCGCTGGGGACCATTGCGTCGGTTGATATTTGGCGAATAATACATAATTGAACAATTCTCAAAAGCTTGTCAAAACAGTACGCTTTGCGCTGCTGAAGAACGGAATGGTAACATAACAGGATCTCAGCATCCGACCAATCCGAACTGGGGCTTTTACTATTGTCCTCTTGTGTAGTTTTCTCCAAGTATCAATTAACAAAAGTGAGCCAAGCTTCAAAAGGCATTTGTTTTCAAAAGCGTTGCATTTCTCTCTCATTGAATCATTCTTCGGCATTCTCCGTTCGTATCGATGGTTGGTCAGCCCCGTTGAGGTGTTTTGGGTAACCGACACAGTTTACAGGAGCCCGGGGTCCTCGAACGCCCAACAACCTTGGACGATGATGAGTCGTACTACCGTTTGACCATTGCTTTGCTCCACGCGTTGCAATGGGAGGTATATCGCGGCTCTAGTCAGAGGAACCCCTTTAAGCCAAAACCGGCCTCTACTGCGTTTACAAAGCACTAGAACCTTTCAACCTAAGACAGGAACCCGCAGGGTAGGATTACTTGCTTCTAACCCCTATCATCCTGTTTATGTGTTACCGCTTTCCTTATCGCATGCCTGTACATACATTCATGACCGTTTTTGCGTAGGAGCATGCTAGGGCGGCTTTTAGGACATCTTTTGTCAAGTTTGTCTCGCGCCCATTCAGCGTTTGCCTTGGACCGATGACGAGTCGTGCATCTCGATGTTGCACGTTACCAAAATTTTCAAGTCCTTAATCAATGAAACTTCGGGAAGTCGATACTTTCTAAATCCTTGTCTAAAAACCCATCGAGGTTTCAAACCAAAAACTAGGGGCAACGGAGAGAATGGCATGATGCATACACCGCTCGGGTTAAAAGTGCTAATCACTTACACCAGGCTCCGACACAGTGCTGCTTACGCCATTTCGGTTACGGTATCATGCCATCTACACCGAGTTGTTCCAGAATCAAACTTTGAAACTTCGAGAAGGGAGGAAGTCAAAGACTTAGGCTGTTTTGGCATATCCCTTAGTAACATTCGATTCAATCAAGGATACACCGTCGAAAAGAAAATCCGAGGATCCCATGGCAACTGTCCGAGTGGCGTGAAGCAGACTCCCCCTAGTTCTAGAGTCTAGGAGGACACCGACGATGTTGGCATGATCATTTTTCCTCTCTTGTCGATTCTTTCAAATAAAATGACTGCAGGCTGTCACTGAGCTCTTATACCTTGTTGTCTAGCCACGCCAATGCCAAAGCAGAATTCCGAAATCAAGAGCCAAACCTACTTGGGACCGTCCGTCGAGTCTGTTTGAGGATTTGATTTGGGGTTCGTCTCTCAGTCGACCGCAACGGAAGCTCTGGCCTGCACTGTGTCACGGGAGGATTCACCACCGACTACCCCGCACGAGTCTCCGTCGTCTACTCCGTCTCCACCAGCACCTCCCAAGCTTGTTAAAACAGAAGTACTAGCCATGGCGGATGTCCCACCTCCGAATCTCGCAACCGTGCTAGCCGATCTGCAGCGCAACCTGGCCATCATGCAACAAAGGGCTGACCAGGCCGACGCCTCTATGGCCAATCTTCAAACCCTAATTGAGGAGCGACTTCCCCTTATAGCAGGAGGGGAAGGCGGTGAAAGGCGTGCACAAGGAGCCGCTGCCGAGGAAGAGCCACTAGTTGAGAATCCCGCTCCAAGCCCAGAAATGGCAGCCTTAGTCGCCAAAATGGCCAAGTTGGAAGAAGCCATTGCCAAATCCGAAAGAAAAAGGGTCAGGAGTACTAGACATGGACCGCCTCTGCCCATTTCCGAATGCCCGGCTTCCCAATCGGTTCAAAATGCCCGACTTTGCAAAGTTCGACAGTACTGGAGATCCGAAAACTCACCTGTTGGCCTATCATGGAGCCATGAAGCTGCACGGCGTCGGGGAGGATGCCATGGCTCAGCTGTTTCCGCAAACTCTTGCCGGTCCCGCCTTCCAGTGGTTCCTGTCGCTCGACATCTCCAAGAGGCGGACATGGGAGGACATCGGCACGGCCTTCAATGCTCAGTAAAGCTACAACGCCCAACTCAAAATGACCACGCGGGAGTTGGAATCCACCAAGATGACTGTAAAGGAGTCCTTTGCAGACTTTATCCAAAGATGGAGAGCCAAGGCCGCTCTCATGCCCGACCGCCCAAGCGAGAAGGATCAAATCCGCATCATCTCCCGTAATCTGCGGCCCGACTTCGCCAAAAACCTCGTGTTGGTTCAGGGCGCAAATTTTGAAACCTTCTATGACTCCGGGCTGGCCATCAAAGAAGCCCTTCAAACCGGCGTTCTGCCTAGGAGCGACAATTCCTCCTCCACCTCAGCCTCAAAATCAAAGCCCCGTGCATACACCGGGAACAGCACTGCTTTGTTCGGTGGCAACAGCTACGCCAACGCGAACTCTGCCAACAACCCCTCTGCCCAAAGCTCTAACCACATTGCCGACATCAACCAAGTTCAAACCCCTCAAAGACCCCGAAACCGCAATCAACCCCGTAACTTCGCCAACTTCGAGGCACCTCTCTCCTCGGTATTGGAGAAGCTAATCAAAACCGGACACCTCAGGCCTCTAGCCCCAACTCCGCTTCCTCAAAATCCACCCCCTAGCCATAACCCCAACGCTTTCTGTGCGTATCACCAAATGCCCGGCCATTACACCGACTCCTGCTATCGCCTCCGTCATGCGATACAGGATTTGGTGGACAATGGCACCCTTCCGACTCCACCCACAAAGCCCAATGTCATCTCCAATTCCTTGCCCAAACATGACCCTAACCCTCAAGTGAACCAGATAAACCTCAGCTCCACCATATTCAACCCCACCGACCATATTACCTCAACCATCAACCCAAGGCCGGTTGTACCCTTTCCGTCCGAACCAAGCATTAACATGATGGCGGCCGGTTGGGCCATGGAGGACAAAGCCAAGGAGTGGGAAGAGCTTTGCAACGATTGGACCGAACAGTATAACATGGGGTTTCCTGCGCACCCTTGAGTCAATCAAATATGGCTAGACCAGTGGAAGGGAGAATGGAACGCGGCGCAGGCTGACCCTCTGAATGGTCTCTCTTTGTTCGCGCTCTTTTACCAGCCCGAATTAAACCAAGTCGAAATGGAAGCCGAGGAATACGTGTGGGATCCACAGCCTGATGAATGGCAATTGGGTCGGGGTCTCGAGACCGATGTGAACCAAAACGACATCAGTGAGGAGTACTGGGACCAATTCCAAGAATGGGAGATTGTGCCCGATATCCGTCGCCCACTAGGCGCCATGTTACCTGTGGTGAGTTCTATTGCTGACACGGTCGACCGTCGCATCCATGAGTTCGATCCTACTCTCGACATTGTCTCTGTGGAATAGCCTCGCCCTATTGTTTCTGCTCCCGGAGATGACTGCTCAATCATGGTCCTGGATGCGCCTCCGGCCGACCTCTGGGATGCAGAAGAAACCGTTAAGACCCCTCCGCCTGCTGATATTTGGGACGTTGTCAACATTGTTGACCTAAACATGGGGAGCGAAGTGTGGACTGTCAATGCTGCTCTCGTCGATGGAGGATTTTAGGACGTTCCGTTCGTCACTAACCCGGGGGCACCATTTGAGGGAGAGGCTGCACAGGATCCTGCCTTTTGGGAAGGTCTAGTGATGGAGGACTTGGAATGGGGCACCGCTCTGGGGACAGACTCGTCTGCAACGGTGGCATCAACGGACAAAGGAAAGCGCAAGCTGGAAGAAGTACCGGCCGATCTGTGGGATTCTATTGACTCATTTTCTTGGTGGGATGTGGCCAACGTCACTAGGAGCGGCCGAGTGTTTCAGCCATCCAACCTCCAGGCTGGAAGCTCGTCCAATCCGCCCGGTCAGAAAGCCACTGCTCCCGCTGCTGAAAGGACTGATCCGCTCTTTCCAAATGGGGTTCTGGAAGAAGACGCCATTTTGAAACAGCTCGAACGGATTCCGGCCGCTGTCTCTATCTGGGGTTTGATATCGCCATCAAAGGAGCATCGTGAAAAGCTGTCCTCCGCGTTGGCCCGGCTCACAGTATCGATCGACATCACTCCCGAGGCCATGATTGCCCTCGTGCTGCCACTTCTCTCTAAGCACTCCGTCACATTCACCGAAAGGGATCTGCCCGTCGAAGGAACCGCTCACAACCGCCCACTGCACATCACCGTCAAGTGCCGGGGACATTGGGTGCCAACCGTGCTAATTGACAACGGCTCGGCCATCAACGTTTGCCCAATGAGGGTTGCCTATCGTTTGGGGTTCTCAAAGAGCGACCTAACGCCCTCCAATCTGGCCGTCAAGGCATACGACAGCACTCGCCGCATGGTGGAAGGAACTTTGATGCTGAAACTGGATGCTGAAGGCTTTGAGATGGACGTAGAATTCCATGTGGTCGATGTCCCTGCCACCTTTAACCTGCTGCTGGGCAGGCCATGGCTTTATAGGGCCGACATCATGGCCGTACCTTCAACCCTGCACCAGAAAGTCATGCTGGGGCTGCCTACCGGAACTTTAACAATCTGCGCGGACTCTGGGATCCGCCCGCTCACAGATGACGGCACACCTGTCTTAGGCATTATGCACGGGGAAGAAGACTCAGACTTCGGGGGATTCTCTTTCGACACATCTGGCTCAGTCCTCGCCATCGCCATGGATGATGACTTCACCATAAGCTCAACTGTCCTTGAAATAATGAGGAAGATGTCATTCATGCCGGGCTTAGGACTCGGGGTCAACCAACAAGGGATCGCTGAGTTCCCTGTCTTTCCTTCCACCAAAGGTCACTTTGGTCTTGGTTACGCTCCGCCGGCCAAAGACGCCGAAAAGAGGAAAGACATGGGAAAACCTCGGACCCTTTTTGGTAACCCCAACAGCTACTTTGTGCGAGAAGGAGGAGGCTCTGCTTATTCAGGACAGATAGAGCCATTTTGGGACCCGGAGACTTCCACTTGGCTGCCGGGATTTGAAATCTTTGCTGCGGACACCTGGTCCGATGAGGAGACGGCCGAAGAAAAACTGGCCAAAAAGGAGTTCGAGAAACAGCTGGGTCAGACCAAGGAAGAGTTTGATTGGCTGAAAGCTTTTGATCAAGGGGGTTTGGAGATGCTGTTCTCCCAAGTAGGTTTGGTTGGCAAGGGCGAAGAAGCTGAAGTGCTGATGCTCGGGCCCGACTCCTCAAATGCTCTCGAGGATCCTACCTTTCTCATCATGGAGGCACAGGGAAGTCTCAATAACTGCATTTTCACTCCGCGTCTAACATGCATTGACGATGAGTCTGAATCTGACACAGAGTCTGTCAAGTCTAAGTCTAGCTCAGAGTCGGAGTTTGTGCCTCTTGGCCCTCCACGTCGTAGCTTTTACTTCGAGTTCGAGTCTGTTGTACTTGGCAACCCTGTGGGGTTTTATGAAATGCATGACCCTACTTCTGACTACTTTGCTAGCTTCTATATAAACTGTGTCGACCCTGACGATGAAGGAACAGACTTCGACGGGGACATCCCGGCTGAGTTGCGTTCCCTCATCGAAAAGGAAGACGAAAAGTGTGCTCAGCCTTTAAAAGAAGAAGTAATTTTTATAAATTTGAAAGACGAGGATGATCCCCGCATGATGCAAATTGGTGCAAACCTATCCCCGTAGAACCACGCTGGAACAATCGAGCTCCTCAAAGAATTTCCCGAGGTTTTCGCGTGGTCTCACAAGGATATGCCCGGCATCGATCCTGAAATAGTGCAGCATCGAATCCCGTTGGAGCCTGGGGCTGTCCCCGTCAAACAGAAACTCCGCAGGATGAGGCCGGATTGGGTTCAGAAGATCAAGGAAGAGGTTACAAAGCAGATTGATGCGGGATTCATAAGGGTTGTAGAATACCCCAGGTGGGTGGCCAACATCGTGCCTGTCCCTAAGAAGGATGGAAAGATCCGAGTCTGCGTCGACTTCAGGGACTTAAACAAGGCAAGCCCCAAAAATAGTTTTCCCTTGCCAGACATTGACGTGCTTGTGGACAACACGGCGGGGCATGCCTTGCTCTCTTTTGTCGACGGATTCTCCGGATACAACCAGATCTCTGTGGCACCCGAGGACCAAGAAAAAACGACGTTTGTCATAGAATGGGGCACTTACTGCTATGTGAAGATGCCTTTTGGGTTGAAGAACGCCGGGTGCACTTTCCAACGGGCTCAAACGACCTTGTTTCACGATTTCATCCATAAGACTGTCGAGATCTACGTCGATGATATGATTGTAAAGGCAAAGGAGGAAAAGGACTATCTTCCCTCGCTCAGGCAGTTTTTCGAAAGGCTTTGCAAATACAACGTGCGTCTGAATCCACAAAAGTGCACATTCGGGGTCACGTCAGGCAAGATGTTGGGATTTCTGATCACCGCGAGAGGAATTGAAGTGGATCCTTCCAAAATCAAAGCGATTCTTGAGATGGAGCCCCCCAAGTCTGAAAAAGGTGTGCGAAGTTTTCTAGGGAAGGTCCAGTTCATCAGCAGGTTCATCTCCAAGTTGACTCTAACCTGCGGGCCGTTATTCCATTTGCTCAAAAAGGGGGTCCCATTCGAATGGACAGAGAAATGCCAGGCCGCTTTCGAGTCTATTTAGAGGTATTCGTAGAACCCGCCTGTACTAATGCCACCAACGCCGGGTCGACCTTTGATTCTCTATCTGTCCGTTTTTTCAATAGCCATGGGATGTCTGCTAGCACAGGAAGGAAGCAATGGGGTCGAGAAAGCTGTTTACTATCTGAGCAAGAAGATGGTGGGATCTGAAGAGCGCTATACCCCTCTGGAAAAGACGTGTTGGGTGCTAGTTTGGGCTACCAGAAAGCTTAGACACTACATGCTAGCCTATTCGGTGAGACTGATTTCTCGGGTGGACCCTATCAAGTATCTATTCGAGAAGCCTGCGCTCACCCATAAGCTAGCACGTTGGTTGCTTCTGCTAGCTGAGTTCGAACTCCAACATGTCACGAGGAAGTCTGTAAAAGGGCGAGCTGTGGCTGAATTTCTAGCCGATCACCCGATCGACGGCCCGGAAGATGTGGATTTCATTTTCCCCGACGAGGAGGTTCTAACAGTGGTCGAGGAAGTATGGACGCTCTACTTTGATGGGGCTGCTAACCAGAGGGGATTTGGGATTGGAGTGTTGTTGATCACGCCCGCCGGCGCTCACATTCTGCTCGCCTTCAAGCTGAATTTCGATGTCACCAACAATCAAGCCGAGTACGAGGCCTGCATCGTCGGAATGGAAGCTGCTATCGCTTTAGGAGTCGAGAAGCTCGAAGTAATCGGAGATTCTAACCTGGTGGTCTCTCAAGCCAATGGAGATTGGAAAGTTTGTGAGGAAAGGTTGAAGCCTTATCACCAAGACTTGGAAGAACTGATTCCTCGCTTCAATAGGGTGACTTTCACCCATGTCCCACGCTTGAAGAATCAGTTCGCCGATGCCTTGGCGACTTTGGCTTTAATGATCGAACTTCCAATAGGTGTTAAGTTGCGGCCGATTGTGATTGAACAGAGGGACTTGCCTGCTTACGAGTATATCAACGCCATTGATGATGTCGATGATGGCCTGCCATGGTACCATGACATTTGGAACTTTGTGGAGCGTGGGGAGTTTCCTACCGAGGCCACAAAGAAGGATCGTATTGCTTTGCAGAGGTTGGCTTCTCAGTACATCAGGTGTGGGGGGAAGCTGTATCGAAGGTCGCACTGCGGGACGCACAAGCTCTGTGTCGACGGCGTCGAAGCAACAAGGATAACGGAAGAGGTTCACGAAGGAGTCTGCGGGCCTCATATGAGCGGCGTCATGCTTGCTAGGAAAATCCTCAGGCAGGGTTATTACTGGTCTACGATGGAATCTCAATGCATCGACTACGTACGGCGCTGTTACAAGTGTCAAATCCACGCGAACTTGCAACATGTCCTTCCATCTAAGCTGTATGGCATGACTTCACCGTGGCCGTTCTCTGTTTGGGGCATCGATGTTATCGGGATGATCAGACCGTCTGCTTCAAATGGCCATAAGTTCATACTAGTGGCGATAGACTACTTCACCAAGTGGGTCGAAGCCGAATCCTACAAGACGCTGACAACGGTTCAGGTTGCTCAGTTCATTCGAAAGAACATCATCTATCGGTACAGGGTTCCTCAGGCTTTTGTGTCAGATAACGGGAGTCATTTCAAGGGAAGGGTTCTGGAACTCTTCGAGGAATTCGGTATCGAGATCCACCATTCAACAACCTATCGCCCACAGACAAATGGAGCGGTCGAAGCTGCAAACAAGAATGCCGAGATGATCATCAAGAAAACTGCCGAGTCTGCAAGGGATTGGCATGAGCAGCTGCCTCTCGCCCTTTGGGGGTACCGAACGTCTATCCGCACTTCAACTAGTGCAACTCCTTCCTCCTTAGTCTATGGGATGGATGCAGTACTTCCCATCGAGCTTGAGGTACCGTCGCTGAGAATCATGGTCGAAAGCGGTCTCGAAGAAACTGAGTGGTTGAGCGGGAGGTTTGTCGAACTGATGTTGTTTGATGAGAGAAGGCTCCGAGCCTTGTATCACGTTCAGGGGTATCAGTGTCGAATTGCTCGAGCATTCAACAAAAAGGTGAAGTCCAGGGGCTTGGTCGAAGGAGACATGGTCACAAAGGAAATTCGCGCCCCAGTGTTTGATCCCCGCGGGAAGTTCAGACCGAGGCGATCCGGGCCGTACATCATCAAGACCATCCTATCCGAGGGTGCTGCTAAGCTCATCGACCTCGACGGCAACGAATTCAACACCCTAGTCAACCTGGATCAGCTCAAGCGTTACTATCCCTGAGAGATGCTCGTTGGGTCGAAAACCACAAGGGTGGGCGATTCCAAGCAAAAGTTAGAGCAGCCTGCTAGACCGAAAAACCTAAGGAGGCGGTTCTAGGCAAAAATAAATAGGCAAAAGTCGAAAGCTCGCTAGGCCGAAAACCTGAAAAGGCGGTGCTAGGCAAAAGTTAGAGCGTAAAAGGAGAGGTAAAATACACGAGTGAACCTTAGCCTGAACTACGTTCTGACCTGATTCCCTGAAAAGGGATACGTAGGCAATCTCACTTTGAGATTCGGTCACATTCCATCAAAACTTCAATCCAGGTTCGACATTTTTGGGTCAATATCGCAGTTTGAGGAGGTCGAGCACAAGTCAAAGGCTGCACTGAAGTGAATCAGAAAGGGAAAACCCGTTGTCTTTCAACTTTATTGCAAATTACTACTTCTAATACATAAGCTGAGCATAAAAGCCTTAAAAACAGTTGAAGCATGAAAAACAAAACAAAATGCTTAAGAAGCCTAACGGCTCGCAGTTTATTCTAAGCATAGCAGAGTGGCCCGAAGTCAGTCAATATTTTCCCTTGCATTCACCTCGGCTCTCAGCCACTGCCTGTAGCGACTCCTTAGCCCTGTTGCAAAATCCGGCATCTTAGCCTGAAGGGCTCTAAGGCCCCAGCGCCTCTGGTAACCGTTGAGTGTTTGAGCGTTGAAATTCGGGACACGGAAGTCCCCAATGCTGATGCGGTGGTTCTCTTGAGAAGCGCCCAGCTGTCGAAGAGCACGGCCGGGAATGTAGAAAGTAAAGCTCAACAGTCCCGCGATCACCACCCTGTCGAACCCATCGGAGTGAATGGCCATGTCCGGGAGGTCCAGCCAGGGGCACCTCTAGGCAATCTCGTCAGGCTGCATTTGCCGCATGAACTCGTACCAGCCTTCTGTGTCCATGTCAGGGTAGCGCATCTCCCTTTGATGAATCCTCTTCGGAAAGAGATTCCAACCCGCCACCGGAGGATGCAATAGATTCAACTTGTCCGACAGCCACAACTGCATGAGAGAAAAAAAAAAGACAAGTAAGAAGTCAGATAAAACTTGAGCGAAAAGACAAGTAAGGAGCTAGGGAGCAGCCTAAGCTGAGCGTCGAGATAAATGAGAACGTGTGAAAAACCGGAAAAAGGTGAGCTGAGTGAGATTACCTGAAGCAAAAGCGAGCTGCCGCCAAAAACGGCCGACTGGCCCATATACACCAAGTCCAAACCCGAGAGTGTCTCAGCCAGGACCAAAGGGATCACGTTCCTTCGTGCCCCCATTTGCGCAGCAACGCTCACCAGTGAAGGGCTAGCCTGCCTGTGGACCGGCACGAGCAAATAGGCGGCAAGCAAGCAGATTACCAAGGCGAATCGGCGGCGCGCCTGAGCGTCATCATTATCCAAATCGCCGTCCGGGCCGTACATCTCAATGAGCCGCATGATATTCATTTGGCCACCCTCGAGGATAGTATTCGCTAGGCCCCGGGAAATGTTGAGCGAGCTGGCCAGCAGTTTAAGCATGCTTGCTTGATAAGGTGGGACTACAAGCGTAGGGGACGAGTAGGTCCGAAGGTACGCTTGGAATTCCTTGACAGTGGGGCACATCTCATCGTCGCCAAATCGAAAGACATGGACGTTAGGATCCCAAAATCTGAGGGCAGCCCGCAGGAGCGTCTGACGGAGCGGCACATGTCGAAGAAAACGAAACGAAGCCAAGCCGTGGTATTGGAAATTGAGCCAGTCGATGCTTAGAAATTGCGCCAACCAAGGCCTAAGCAAAGTTGGGAGGGGGTTGTCCATGGAGAATGTGAAATATACTGGGGAAAAGAGGAAATGCAGCCGTGAAAGGATCTCAATACCTATGCCTCTGCTTTATAGGCCTTGGCCTTTCCTTTCCATCACCAATAAACCATCAAAGCATCATGCTAGCTTCCAAACCTTGCCCCTGCAAAGGACACTGCCCCCCTGAGAGCTCAGAAACCGTGTGCAAACCGTGTAGGGTAAAAACAAAGTAGCCCCTGAAAAAGGACAGTTGGTCAGTCAAGGGGATCTGGCGTCCAGAAACATGGCGTACGCCAGATTATGACTGGCGTGTCCGTGTCCCCCACTCACTGGCGTACGCCAGTAAGATTCACCAGAAACCAGTTTGCAGCAGCTACTGCCTTCACATGGTCGTTTTCAACTCCGGGGCTGGTTTTGACCATTTGTTAGTTCCTACAAGTCTTAAACATCATTTGGGATTATGGCAAGGCGTCGGATTCTAAAAGCCATGCCCGATGGAGAATTTGGACCTTCGGTGGCCCATTTCAAGCTAAAACCAAGGATACGGGAGGTCAAAACTCGTTTCCAGGGCTTTTGCCAAGCTTTGTCATACCATACATGTTACATAGGCCTTATGTGACTGTGTGGGGGTGTCGGTTTCGGTCCGGGACCATATCGAGTCATCTTTTGCGTCTTATGTCCATTTTTGCGGCATTTTTAGTTTTTGGTTTTTTTTTTTCCTCGCACCGGGGCAATTCTGCCGGTTTTGATGGTTTGTGCAAGTCATTATACACCTATGTCACCTTTTACAAGGGCCAGTTTCTTTCCCTGGGGAGAATCTCGGAGTTTGGCTTGCTAACGCCCAAAAATCCCGTATCCCCCGCGTGTCTGGGATACGTGTTGTATCCTAGGACTTTTCTGTCCATCTTTCCTTCGAGCTAAGTCGATCATGTACATATACAAGTGTCTATTGTCGATTCAGAGCATTCGCCAATGCATGTTAGATATTAGTGGAGGGTTTTATCATTTTCCTTTATAAAGTCTCATCAAAAGTAAAGGAAAAAGCGGTAAACAGAAAATGCATATGTTATATACTGCTGTGTCAAAGCCAACGTCAGGAATGTATCAAGTATCGAAGCGGCGCAACGGCCCGGGCAGAACTAAAAAGTGTCAGGGCACACTCGCCCACAAAGTCAAGAGGCATGCAGGCCCCATCCAAAATGTCGAAGTATCAAAGTATCTACTCAAAAGTGGCAAGTAGCGGCAAAATAAATAAGGCTCGGTGATAGCCCTCAGTCGTCAAAAAGGTCCTCCTCGTCGTCGTCCTCCTCACTGTCCTCCACCTCTCGAGGGTCTATGCGGAACCTGGGGTCGCTCGCTGAGTCCGAGCCGCTGCTGAGGGACGTCTCCTCCTCTTCTTCTCCCTCCGCCTCTTCCTCTTCTCTCCTCTTCTTCTGTGAGGGTCCCTCGGCAAGCCTTTTCTCTGCAGGCCTCTTCCTCAGCTCTCGGCGGAACTGGAGCTCCTCGCTAGCCGGAGTAATCTGCGCTCCCCGCTGTACTCTTGCTGCTGGCTGAGAGGAGCTCGGTGCTACCTTCTTTGTTGGGGGAGGCCGCACGTTTTTCCTCCTAGGAGCCGCCCTAGCATGTCCCTGCATGATCGTTCAAAGTCATTTAGCATACATTGTGCATATTGTATATATTGAAATGCTGAGTGCAGGAAACGTCGAAAGCGAATTCTAGTCAAAAGTAAAGGGAAAAAGTTATACCTGAGGCTGCTCAACGGGAGCCGGAGCTGGAGGTGGGTAGTGCAACTGTAAAGAGGCGCCGCCGGCAATCTTATGAAACTCTTTCTCCATGGCCTTCATCAGGCGAGCTGCCTCCCGCACCCACTCCATCGGGGCCTATGTTACGATTTTGGGCAAAGTCAGAATGCAAGCCAAGTATACATGCCGAAAATAAAGTACGGAAACTACAAAAGGAAGAAGGATGTCTTACCGGCCCTATGATTTCTGCTGGGTCTGTCCTGGCGGGCTCGAACTGAACTACGGCCTCCTCCCCTTTGGCGTCCCGCACTGCTAGGGTCCAAGAAAGCCGAGGCAGCCCGGTTGCGGTGGCATAGTCACTCCTCTCTCTCGGGCGAGCTGCCCTGCTCTCCCGGCTCCGCCTTTCCTCACCAGCCTCAAGCGCCTCGCTCTGCACGGCGACATGCTCCAACACCCCAAGCGGCCTCGCCAAGCGCTGCCTCCGGTAGACAGCGTAGTCACGCTCGGGCCTCAGAAAAGCAGCAAGCCTGGTTAGAACAGTGAAGCGTCTCAGCTCGGCCAAAGTGTACCTGTCCGTATGAGAGGCGTGAGGTGGCAGTGGCCCCGAAACGTGGAAGTCAAGAGCGCCCAATGACTGCCATGTCACCCGGTCACCCAGGTACCACCGCCACCCGAAGGCCGACTCCAACAGCACCCGGCTCGCAGTCACCACCCTGCTCTGTGCCAAGTACTCAGGCTCAGGCTCGGCGCTGCTCCATGGGTTCCACTCTGCCTGCAGGACAATGGCACAGATTGTAAAGCATCAGCGACAGCATTAAAGCAATTCAAAAGGGCAGGATAATCAATTTGACATGTTGCATACCTGAGTACCGGACAGCTCCTCAAGGTACGTTCGAACGGATAAGAGGCTCCCTCTTGATTTCTTCTTGCCGCTATACATGGGACCCCAAATCATGGCACGAGGGAGCATCCGCAGGTTCGGGCATTTGTTCTCTGGCGGGTACATCTTCAGCACCTCGTAGGCCCATAACTACAAATGGTCAGACAATCAAAAGCATCAGAATACAGTTCATATGCAAATCAAATACAAAGTGCAAGAAATGAAAAAGCGGGAAGTAAACGACAAGCCTTGTTTCTTACCTCCCACACCCTCCAGTAGCCGGCCGTCGCCTTCTTTCCGCGCGAGAACGCCCCCATGAAGCCATAGCAGGTGCCCAGCGCTGCTCCTCCCCAATCAAACCTCGACGCTGTGCTCAAGTCATAGAGGGCCGGCAAGTAGGACAAGTGCACCGTGGATCGCTTGTTCGGGTACAAGGTAGCCCCGAACAAGTACAACAAGTAGGCCCTCGCCATCTGTTCCGCCTCCAAGTCCGACTCCGGCTCCCTCCCATGCAAATACCGCTTGAACTGGTCATAATGGACGGTCTCCGCCTCACCTGCCGGCGCCTGCCCCAAAAACCATGCCAGAGCCTCAGGATCCCTGTGAATCTCTGAGTCGAGCGGGATAGGCTCTCCTCCTACCCTCAGGCCAGTGAGCGCTGCAAAGTCAGACGGAGTCACCGTCATCTCTCCAATCGGCAAGTGAAAGGTGTTCAAGGAGTCCCACCACCTTTCGGCCAGCGATGTTAATAGAGCGTGATCACTCTTCACAGGTGTCAGCGTAAGGATAAATGGACGGAACCCTGCAGCGTTGACCAAGGCCCTGACTCGCTCGGGCAAACTCCGGTACAACTCCAGAGAGCTCGCAGGACCTCCATGGCCTCGAGTGCTAGCTGCTCCCCTCTGTACAACAAAGACAGGCAACAAAAAGAGTTTCATCAGTATCATAAAGGTCGAACAAAACTATCAGGCACCTATATTATCCTATCCCGCTCTGCTATCAGTCGAATCAATTCAAAGGTATTTTTCAGTCGAGTTTCGGGCTCCGAAGGCTTTATTTCTCTCGAGGCACACCTCTCGGTCGATTTCACAAGTATTCAGTTTATCAATATGGTCGATTCAAGCTATTGGGCACGCCATCCGGGCGTTCGACGTGTCATGGCAATTTACATAGTCGAATTCAAGTTCAAAGGACAGTCTTATTGATCAAGGCAGCTTATGGTTCATTCAAGTTAGGCACCAACGATTTTGTCGAAATCATGGGCATTCTACGAGTCGATTCAACTACTTCAAGTGTTCTATCATTCAAGTTAAGTTTCAAAAGTTGAGGCATGCTATTCAAAGTTCTACTTTCTCGGTCAAGTTACAGTTCAAGGTTCTAGCCTACATGCATTACAAGTTAAGCTACAGCAGTTCAAAGCTACGTATTGTTACAAATGACGAGGCATGCATATCAAAGCAAGTCCAAAGGAATACCTGCGCCCAGTCCACGGACAAGTGCCTCTGGGGGTCTCTCAGAACAAGCTCCGCGTCGTAGCTCTCCCTCAAAGGTGCAAGGCTCTCGACCCCGGACGGGATGAACACGTGTGGCTCGGGCAGAACGTACGTGGCCGCGTCAAACCTAGCACGGGGCGCCAGCCGTATGGACTCTGCGAGCGTCACCGCCCACTCGAAAGACCACACCTCCCCCTGAGCCTCCTCGGCTGCCTCAGTCTCGCTCACAAAGGCCTCCTCCTCAGCCCTGGCCCTCTCGGCCCCTTCCCTCAAGCGCTCCTCCTCCTGCGCTCTCTCAACTTGCCGGGCCCTATCCTCTCGTGCTGCCAGCACTGCAGCCACCACCCCCGGGTTCTCCCGGAGCAACCGGCCGAGTTCTTCCTCAGATACGAACTCTGCAAAGTCCCCCCGTGTGATAGGGACATGCGCTGAAGACCCCACTGCAGGCCTGAACTCCACCTCCTCCATGGGTACTACCCCGGATGCAGCCTCCTCAACCACAGGGCCTTTGCCCCTCGCCGGACCTCTCACCGGCGCTTCCGGCTGGCCGCCATCATCACCGTCATCACCACCACCATGGCCGCCACGGCCGCCGGCCCCTGCCAAGCCCAAGCCGGTAATCACCACACCCTCTACACCACTCCTCGCATCCAGACGACGAACCTGTGGGCCCACTGACTCAGAACTACTTGGCGTACGCCCCTCTCCCCCTGGCGTACGCCGCCTGTCGCCGTCGCCCCTCTTGTAACACCCGTTCCGGGCATGCACGTGCATCACATATGACATTTAATTTTATGTTGCATAGGTCATGCTAATTGTTACATGTGTTGGGTTATCGTTCACATATCATTCATAAATTGTTTAGCGATACATGATTAAATTTGAGGGTTTAATTAAGTTAATAAAAAGAGATTGACTTGGTAGGTGGATGAAGGGTTAAGATGAGTTATTACCCTTTTGAACCCATGCACCCAACCTCATGGGATAACTTTTCCCTAATAAATCTAGCTTCTACCGTATTCTACACTATTCCACACCCCTCCACCGTTTCTTTTGTATCACGTAGAGAGAGAGAGAGAGAGAGAGAGAGAGGAAGAAGAAGTAGAAGAAGAAGAAGAAGAAGAAGAAGAAGAAGAAGAAGAAGAAGAGGAGGAATTGGGGAAATCTATCTAATTGAAGGTAACCATTTTATACCTAATTTATGTTTTGGGTTTTGATCAAACATATTTATACCTGGTTATTCATGTAGTTTAAGTCCTAATTAGATTATAGAAGATTGGATTTTACTGTACCAATTCGTCCATCTTTGGGACATGTCTCAATTCTGTCAATTAGAGCTTGAACTTGATTGAATCTGTCCTATTCTTAGCGAATTTTTCTCACAGACTTTCCGACCTTGTAATTTTCTGGAATTTTTACTGGAGATGGATATGCATGTCTAGTTTGTTGGGTAAAATTTACAGAATTTATTTCGAAGAGGGGAAAAAGTTAAAAATCGCGCACCGAACTGTTGCTGTGAAACTCGTATTGCTGACTGCACTGACACAAGTTGGGAAAACAGTCATATCCTAGCTCGAGACTCGAAATCACATTCCGCTTGTTTTGCTAGAAACTAGACTTATAGAGCTTTCCAACGGTGCAACCCATGCGCTGTGGTTATGCCTGAGCAATAACAGATTTGCTGTTAAAGTTGACCCAAAATCTGTCTCTGCACCAGTTTTGGTGTTTTGTTAAGTTATAGTCGCGAGGCCGTAGTAAGGTTACCCAAACCCCATTTTTTATGAATGACCTGTCGATTCGAAGAGAAAGAAGTTTACTTTTCAACGGTGTAAGTGAAATTCTTAGAATTCACGATTATGTACTGGATATGGTCAGAACCGTACATGTTGGTCATGGTCTAAGTCTTATTCTTGGGAATTCTTGTATCTAACCTCATTGAATCATCTTTTGAGCATTGAAGCACATCACCCATCATTTTTATTGCATTTTGCTTGCATTTTAACATGAGTTGGAGTATGAAATATACTAAGTATAGTGTCATTCATATTCTAGGATCGGGGGACGAGTCTCCACCTCAAGGTTGAGAAGGAGGCGTTTCGCTTTTGTCTTTTGAATCTCTAAGGTGAGTGTGCTATTTCATTGAAGTGATTAGCTAAAAATAAACTTATGTTTTTTCTGCAAATGTTGGGAATTTTTCGATAGTTGAGGATATGGATCAAGTTGCTTGAAACATGTTTTTATTTCAAGAGCATGCCATAGTTGTATTGTTGGTTGGATTTTCTTTCTTCTTGATGTACACAAGAAGGGTATAAATTGTCTGTTTGTTGTACACAAACAGGGTATAAATTGTTGGAAGTACCCTGTTCACAGGGTCACGGTACCGTCATAACTCCTGGTTGCGAGGGAAGCAACCCTATGGTTTCTTGAAATATTGTGCTTATTTAATGGTTTGTGAAAAATAACTTGTTTCTTGCTAAATATGGTTAGAAGCATTACTCGATCCATGTTTGTTCGTGTAAATTGTTTTATGCTTTTTGCTTGAATGAAGTAGTAACACTCACAATCCTTCCAGGTAACTGAAGTAGAGTTTTGGTCCACTACTGGTCGAACAGGCTGTAGGAGTGGAGGCGAGGGTCGACTTGGTGTCCTTTTGGCATAGTACATTTTGTGATATCAATTTTTGGAGAGTTGTCGTACCTTATGTGGATGCAACTCATCTTGTAAAGTTCTCTTGTAAATTTTATTTTGGAAGCCGGTTGTAATATACTTAGTTGACATTGTCTTGCGTTTATGGAATGAATTTCATTAAGGTTGATATTAAGCTTTCATTAAGACTGATTATGTTAATCCTTCTAGAGCGGGTCGTTACACCTCTCTCCTGCATGGCCATCACCGCCGCTTGCGCCACTCAAAACTTCTACACCAGTAACCCGTAACGCCTCCTCTGACGTTTGATCGTCGATCCGAGTCCCCAAAGCCTCGATTTCACTCCTTGTTTGGTCCTTTCCTTCTCCGGCACCACCATTGCTGCCACCTTCGCTGGATTCAGCCATGGATGGAGCAGGTTGCGTGGGTAATGAATGAGATGAGAGATTGAGTGAGAGTTGGATGAGTTTTGAGAGAGTTTCGAAGTATTAGGAGTTCAAAACCGAAGAATGGCTGTTTCGGCACTGGTTCGGAAGCTTATACGACGTAAGGGAACAGTTGGGCCGGGTCTGGGCTCGGATCTGGGCTCGGATCTCTTTAAAATGTGGCGTACGCCAATCCTTTGGCGCCGTACGCCAGTAATTTGTGGGCCTCAGGCCCAATTCGTGTCCTGTGTTGAAATTCATCCCCAACTACAAGCCCGGCTCTTCCTAAGGAAGTCTTGGGCCCATCCCCAAGCAGAGATCCGTCCAATTTCAAATCAACGACGATCTATCCGTCCAATTTCAAATCAACGACGATCGATCCGTCCAAATTCAAATCAACGATGATCTATCCGTCCAATTTCAAATCAACGACGATCTATCCGTCCAATTTCAAATCAACGACGATCTATCCGTCCAATCTCAAATCAACGACGATCTATCCGTCCAATTTCAAATCAACGACGATCCATCCGTCCAATTTCAAATCAACGACGATCCATCCGTCCAATTTCAAATCAACGACGATCTATCTGTTCAATTTCAAATCAACGACGGTCTATCCATCCAATTTCAAATCAAACGACGGTCTATCCGTCCAATTTCAAATCAACGACGATCTATCCGTCCAATTTCAAATCAACGACGATCTATCCGTCCAATTTCAAATCAACGACGATCTATCCGTCCAATCCCAAATCAAACAGGTCTTTTAAAATTCACGTATTCTGAATAGCCTCGAAGAGGGTGTCTAGAAAAACCTTTGACGTTACTTGTCTCCAGTCGATGGTGCCTCAAGTGCCGTCAAAGGGGGGCTTCTGTAGACACCCCATTCTGGACTGTCCAGATAACGTTATTTGTCGATCCTTTATTGCCCCAATGATGATTTTAGTCGAAAACAGTTTGAGGACAAAGGTGTGTTTGAGCTTTGAGCGCCCTTAACCTTTCTCAAACCCGTTTCAAGCCTTTCAAACCAGAGCCCAACAGCCCCAGCAAAACCCAACTGGCATACGCCAGTGTATTGGACGCGTACGCCAGTTATCTGCCACGTGTCAGTCATTGACCGTTGACTCAGCTATCACTGGCGCACGCCGGTCCAAGTGTGGCGCACGCTAGTCAAACCCAGTCAAATCAACTTATTCAGCCACATGGACGAGACTTTTGTGCCACCCTGACGTTGGCCACAGTAGCCCCTGATGATTATATCGGCCAGGCCCGCTCCCCCTCTCTCCTACACCCCCCATCAACTAGTCCCATGCATTTAATGCATGGGAAGGCTCTCTTCTTGACCCAAGCAAGCCAAACAGGCCTTAGCACCAGACTGATCTCAGTCTCTCTCCCCTATAAATACCCCCCTTGCATTCATTTGCAAGGGGTTAGCCTCATTAAGAAGCATAAAGCTCCCTTCTCCTCTCTTCTTGCTCTTCTTCTTCTTCTATTGAAAGAGAAAGAAAAGAAGTCTACTTCCATACACCCACTGATGTTCAGTCATCATACAACCTCCATCTTCAACCTCTAAAGCTCAACACAACCTTCAAACCTCAATACCAAAAGGTATACCACCTTTACGTTCTTTTCTGTTTTTGACCCCTGAGGGGAACCAGTAAGGCCCAGGCTGGTAAACAATACTAGTCCTGGCCTTAAACTGGCGAAATACAACAATCGGATGAGATGGAATATGGCGCACGCCAGTACTCCTATGCCGTACGCCAGTAATGGCAGAACGAGCACTACTGGCATGGGGATCATGGATCACTATTTCTATCATCTTATTTTTCTGTCAATCACCCTTGCATGCTAAATAACCAGTTTACTGCTTTCCGTATGTTTAGAACTATTTAGATGTAGTAGTTATTGCTTACTCTTTGCTTGTTTAAAAGGCCTCTGGGATCCTTCTGGTCATGTTCCAGAGCCCAGATGATGCAAAGCCAAGCATTGGATCAAGGTCAAAGTGGCGTACGGCTATCCATAAGTGGCGTACGGCAGTTTGTCCCAGGATCCAGTGGCTGGCCCTTGCATCTTAGCTTAATCTTGGCCTTTTTCATGTCCCCGCTCTGTTTAGGGGGTTTCTCGTCTATTTTCATGGCTTCAAGCCATCTCATCTGTCTATAAGTATATATTCCGCTTTATTTAACTGCATGGTTTGTCTTGGGTGTGCGCTGGTCCCTTTCCAGAGCCCAGAGGGTTGAAAACAAAAATTGAGTAAACAAACAAGTGGAGTACGCCACTTATGTTGTGGTGTGCGCATGTTGCATCAGCATGCAGTGGCTCGGCCAGTGCATGCTGACAAAGAATCTGCTCGTGCCCCTACAAGGCAGCGTACTTCAAGTTATCCAGTTTGCTCAGTGCTTGTTCTCAATCTATATTTAGCATTGCAATCAAGTCATCCATAAACATTTTGCCACAAAAATCACAACTTGTTATAGTTTTAACCCCCGTTAACTGTTCCCCCGCCCTAACTAGCTAAAAAATGATCAAATGAGAGAAAAATGCAAACGTTTTATAAAATGCCCGAGTAGAGACCGATCTCCGGATTGGGCAAGAGGGGTGCCATAAAACCCTTCCCCTCTCATAACCTGGCTCCCGAACTTCAGATATCGAAGGTGACGACGAACCAGTCTACAAGCCTTTTTCAAAATCAAACAAACGTGACAAACGTTCTCGAGTTCGGTTCCTTGGGTGTTTTCACCGCTAAAACCCGAGTGGCGACTCTGAATCGAAGCGTTTCGCCGCGCTCTTCCAACAAAAAGGGCCGCGCCCAAATTTTGCAAACAGAATTTCCGGGGGCTGTGTGCCCACAGCACCCGGTAACAAAGGGATTTGATGTTCCCTTATCTCGAGATCAATGCCAAGCGTGTCTTTTGAGAGACCATGCCAAGATGTCGATGAACTCTTCGAGCCTGTCTGACCGGGCGCAATACTTCTCTGGGGATCGTGTTGAACCAATTTGAACTAGTCGAGGGTCTACCTCATCTTTCAAGTTTATTTGAATCTACTATTTCAATTAATAGGCTGAGCATGCCTTTTGTCTTCCCTTTCAGCGAGGGAACACATTTCCTTGGGGATGATCCCATCGAAATCTTTCCCTTCGTCGTTAGGTCGACATAGTTTATTTAAAAGTCAGCGTAGTACTTAAAAGCAAGATAATGCATATCATAAGAAAGCCCCTCGGGGTTGCCAAGTACAACAAAAGATTGAATAAAAGCTACGATATGGAGGGCCAAGAGGCACAACCTCCGACTCAGAGCTAGACTTAGACAACTTAACTAACACTGTGTCAGACTCAGACTCAAAAGTGTCAATGCAAACTAGACGCGGTTTGAAAATGCAATTTTTAAAGTTACCCTTGGCTTCCTCACAGAGAGGTGGAATCTAGAGGATATCAGGCCCAAGCAATAGCACTTCGGCTTCCTCAGCTTCTTCGACCAAACCTACTCAGTGCTCTCGTGAACAATGGACCTCAGCCCGTCAGTCCGCTCCTTTGAAGCTCCTCATTACTGTCAATCCAGGTGTCGGTAGTGAAGGCCTCAATTGCCCAACCTTTAGCCATCATGTTAATCTCCGGTTCAAATGGGATGGATACGATTGGTTTGGGTTGGCTTTCTGGGATGATATAGTGGCTGGGGTTGAATATGGTGGAGTTGGGGTTGATTTGAGTGGAAATGATAGATATCTGACCAACCAGAGGGTCAGAGTTGTGTTGAGGCAGGGAGTTGGAAATGACGTTGGGCTTTGGTGGAACTTGAACCATGCCATTGTCAATGAGATCTTGAATCTCATGTCGCAAGCGGAAATAGGCATTGGTGAGATGGCCAGGCATTTGATGGAAAGCACAATAGGCGTTAGGGTTGCAGCCAACAGATAGGACTTTTGGTAAGGGAGTTGGGGTCAAAGGTTTGAGATGCCCTGACTTGACAAGTTTTTCCATCACTGCGGATAGAGGTGCCTCAAAGACAGAGAAACTCTGAGGTTGGTTTTGGTGGGTTTTGTGACTAGGACAAAGGTTATCGGAACCTTTGCTTGATTTACAACTGCATAGTGTTACACCAGCGAAAGAATGCACTCTTTTGCCTTTAAGGTTGATTTCATCACCATGGACGTCTCCCTCTTCGGCATTGGCTTTGAAAAAGGATCCAGCATCCTCTTTCGGGTGAGTTCCAGCCTCATGAAATTCAGCCAGGTCTTTGAACATGTCTGCCGAGCACAGCTTGATTCCAAATTCTGGAGGGTGGTAGGCTTGAGAAGATTCTTTGACTAGCCCCATATCCGGTTGTGAGGCTATGGCGGTAAAGAGGTTAACCAGCCCTTGGACAAGAGTCATTTGCCTGTCCATTTTGTGACCCATTTCTTCTACAGCCTTTTTCAACTCAGCCAGCTCAATTTGTGCCGCCATTTCGGATTCAAAAGTGACAGTGAAATAGCCCCGGCACACGTTCCTGAGTAGGTTTTAGCTCTTCCCTTCAGTGAGATGGCCTAGAGCTTTGGACAGCAAAACAAACGAGAACTCAGTGAGGTTCCTGCAGCAATTAGAATGTAATGCACATGTTGCCATCGTTGTTGTTCTCTTTGACTCTACAACTAAAGATGAGTCTGTCTTATGATGTTCGGACGCTACCAGAATCCTCAGAAATCTTTTCGAAGGTGTATCCTTTGAATAGATCGACTGATCTTAAGAGATGTTAAAACAAACTAAGCCTTTGTCTATTCCTTTCTTGAAGTTTCCACTTGGAATTCGGAACAATTCGGTATTGATGACATGAAACCTTAACTTTGAACACCGCGGTGTATAGTGACTTCGCACTTCAACCTGGGTAGTGGTAGTGACACAACATCCATACTTTGTGGTTCCTTATTTTCGATTAAAACTTCAATCGGGCATTAGACTAGGACTTAAAAAGGTTTGATTTCCAAAAGTCTCACTGATCTAAGGACTTTGAAAATTAGAAACGTGCACCATCAAGATGCACGACTCTTCATCGGGCCATGACAGCGTCCTAATAAGCATAAGACAGACTCGAAAGAGAGACAACCTAGAAGCCGCCTTAAACATGCTCCTACGCAAAATGGTATGTATGTACAGTGCATGCGATAGGAAAAGCAGTAACACGTAGACAGTATATAGGGTTAGATGCAAGTAAATCTTACCCTGCAAGTACCTGTCTTAGTTTGGAGAGTTCTAATGCTTTGCATATGCGAAGGCCGGTTTTGGCTTGTAACAGGTTCCTCGGACTAAAGCCAAGATATACCTCCCGTTGCCCGCGTAATCGTAGAGCAACAGTCGAACGGTAGAATGACTTATCATTGTCGAAGGTTGTTGGTCATTCGGGGTTCTCGGGCTACGGTAAACCGTGCCGGATTGCCAAAACGATCCAACGAGGCTGATCCCACATCGATGCATATGAAGATGCTAAAGAATTTGATTTAATGGAACAGAATTGCAATTTTGCAAATGCCTTTTCAAATTTGGCTCTCTTTATTAACCAATACTTAGAAGAAACTACACGAGAGAACAATCGGAAAAGCCCCAGTCAGGATGGCCGGACACGTGATCCTGTTAAATCACCAATCCTTTCTTTAGCAGCGCAAAGCTCACTATTTTGACAGACTTTTGTGGGATTGTTCTCAAGTGTATTAAATTCTAAGTATAGACCAATATTGATTCGATCCCCAGCAGAGTCGCCACTGTGGGCAGCGCGCCCGGAAAAAAAAAGGGCGGATTAATGAGCTCACTTTCTTTTGGCAGACGAGCGCTCAATTCAGAGTCGCCACTTGGGTTTGAAGGTCCAACACCCAAGGAACCGAACTTGAAATGCTCGCTGTGCTGTTTGATTTTTAAAAAGTGAAGGAACCAGTCCGTCATAACCATATCTGGGTTCGGGAGCCAGGTTACGAGAGGGGAAGGGTTTTAAGGCACCCCTCTCGCCCAATCTGGAGATCGGTCTCTACTTAGGCATTTGCAAAAACATTTGCAATTCTGTTTGATTAATCGATTCTTTAGCCAATTAGGGGCGGGGGAATAAATTAATGGGATTAAAGCTGTAACATGTTTGCAGTATGTGATAGATAGCATGGATGAGCAGTTAGTATAGGATGAGAACAGACTGCTGTGGGAGTTTAAACAAACTGGGAGGCCCCTGTTTTGGAATGACGTGCGCAGGAAGAAACCAGCATGCACCGAACAAGTCACTGCATGCTGTTCACTCCTGCAGGCGCAACTCTAAGACACGCGCACGCCGGTGAGCTCAAACCCACAGCTCTTATTCTTAAACCCTCTGGGCTCTGGAAGGACCAGTGCACACCCAGGACACACCACGCAGTTATAAGCAGCATAATATACAGTTTAAAGGCTGTAAAGCCCTACAAATTAATAAAACACCCCATAAACAGTGTGGGGCAAAATAACGGCCTAAAGCCAAGCTACCCGTGCAAGGCCATTCACTGGTCAGAGGCGCTTTGGCGCGCGATGGAGCCAGTCTGTCGCGCGAGGGTGCTCCCTGGCACGCGATGGTCTGAGCCTTTTAACCAGTGTTTGGTTTACATGTTTCTAGGTTCTGGGACAGGTTCAGAATGATCCCAGGGGTACTCCAAGATAGCAGAAATGCAAATTAACTACAAAGCTAACAGTTTATACTAAGGAAAGTAGTAAACTGGTTTTTTACATGCTTGCAGAGTGATCTATATACAAAATACAACATAAAACAGTGGGACACCAATCCAACGAGGACCATCGCGCGATGACTGAGACAGTCCCGCGCGTGAGTGGTTCCATCGCGCGTTGGTTCTTACCTTGATGGTTTTTGAAACCTTGCCAGCTTTAAGACCAGGACTGGTATTGATTACCAGCCTTGGTCCTGCCAGCCCCCCTCAGGGATCAGAACAGAGAGCAGAACAAAGGTAAGCTATACCTTTGGTTTTTGAGTTTTGAAAGGTGTTTGAGCTTTGAGGTTGAAAATAGGATTTGAAGTGTTTATTTGAGTGGTTGATGCAAAGAACAAGGTAGCTTGTTGCTTGTTTGAAGTGTGAGAATGGTGGTGGGATGTTGTAACCCTTTGAATATTTTTTGAACCCAAGGTGTATGGATATTCTAGCCCTTCATGTATCAATTTTTTAAACCCTTTTAATGGAAGAAGAAGGGGGGGTATTTATAGGGATGGATTGCGATAAATATAGATGGTGTAAGGAAAGGAGCTCAACCAGTCCATGAGGCTGGCTGAGGTTTGCTTGGTGGCCAAGCTTCCCAGCTGATAAAGGTGATTGGGACAGCTTGGACCGTCGCGCGATGGAGTCAGTCTGGCGCGCAATGGTCAACGGTCAAACTTTGACTGTTGACCACCACCTGACAGTTTGACCATCGCGCGATGGTTGCGGTCCGTCGCGCGACGGTGCGCTCGAGCGCGTGATGGTTGCGCCCTGGCGCGCATATACCACCTACTCACGTGTTGGTCAACGGTCAAGCTTTGACCATTGACCAACACTTGTCAAGTTGATCTACGCGCGCGGGCTCTCAACCGACGTGTGGCAATAGGGTTTTTGGCTCTTTTGAAGTGGCTTAGGCTATGTTAGGTTCAAGGGTTGCGCAAACACTCAAAGCTCAAAGATGTCATCATTCCCGGGGTGTTTTTGATCCATTTCATCATTGGGGAATCAAAAACCGTAAGTAAACTAATCTGGAAGCCCAGATTGGGGTGTCTACAGGCAGACTAGGGCAGCTTCTAGAGGATGATGGCCTAGGATGGCCACATAAACAAGAGTTACACAAAACAATACTGTCACCTTAGCCACGGCTCAAAGATACGAGAGCAATAGATAACCAGCGGCTAGAGGTGTGCAGTTGGAAGAAAGGCCCATAGAAAGGGTGGCTCGCGCTAAAGAGTTTTCAGAGGTTCAGATAGAGAAGTCTGAGAGATTGAGAGTGAGTGAGAGAGAAAGAGAACCCGTCAGCAAAAGCCTCCTCAGAAGAGGCGGATGGGAGAGGAGCCCCAGGTACTTCAAAGAGATCAAGAGTGACGACAACAACGAGAACGAGGCTGAGCTCTACCACTGAGGACTACCACCGAGCCTCTTTTCTTTACTGTCCTTTGCTTCTGAGATGCAGAGGTTGAGCGGGCGGGCATGCCCCAGTTGACATTTAGGAGTGATATTGAGTCGGCGTGCCCCTTTTCTTCAATGCTTGGGCGGATGAGCCCCATAGATAAGCTTTGCTTGGCCTTGAGCTGACATGCCCTCACTGCTCACAAGATTCCACTACTTGAGGACCACAGATGGTAGGGTAGCAATGTAAATTTGCATTTTCCAATTTATTTGACTTTCTATTGAGAATGTCTAAAAGAATGCATAGACCAACCGCTAATATCTAATTTGCATTGACAAGTGAACTGAATTGACAAACAGACACATATACATACATACTCGCCTAGCTCAAATGAGAAAGGAAGAAGAGCCTCGGATATGTCACGGACTCCTAGACATTTGGAAAATAATGAAATTTTAGGCATTAATGTGCCAAAATTCACAATATCTCTTAGAGAGGTGAAACTGACACTTGCATAAGGTCCAATAAATGTACAATGACCTGTACGAATCGGTAAAATCAGGAAAAGCATCCCGATATGACAATGGATTGAAAAACTTGAAAAGTGTCGCAAAGTGGACAAAAGACTCAAATGATGACTCATATAGGCCCGAACTGAAACTGACACCCCCGTGCAGTCACATTAGGACCATATGATCTGCACAGCATGACGAAACTTGGCAAAAGCCCCTTGGACGAGATTCGAGGTGCTTTGAATTTGAAATGTGCCCCCGAGGGCCCAAAAATCTTTGTTAGGTGTGATGGCTACCTACTGCTGTCTGATGCAGGAATTGAAGAAGCGCGCACAGGCTTGAGACCAACACGCATCACTTTTGTACGATTGCGTGTGAGCCTCAAACTAGCGCACGGAATTGCAAAGCTACTACAACCGCTTAAACTAGACGTCGCTGAACTTAGAATAAACTGTGAGCCGTTAAGCCTCATAAGCATTTCGTTCTGTTTTTTATGCTTCAAAATATTTTAAGACTTTTGCTCAGCTTTGAAATCGAAGTAGCAGTTTGCATTAAACTTGAAAGACGAATGGTTTCCCCCGTCTGTTTCTCCAATGAAGCTTGTCTTGTTCTCAACTCTTCTTGACTCTTGATGTGCACCAAAACGTCAACCATGGATCCAATTGATAGAGTATGACCGAGTCTCGAAGAGAAACTGCCTAAGTATCCCTTTCTGGGAATCAGGTCAAAATGTAGTTCAGGCAAAGGTTCACTCGTGTGTTCTATCTCTCCTTTTATGCTTAAACTTTTGCCTAGTACCGGCTTTTCAGGTTTTCGGTCCAGCGAGCTTTCGACTTTTTGCCAATTCATTTTTGCCTAGACCGCCTTCATAGGTTTTCGGCCTAGCAGGCTGCTTTAACTTTTGCTTGGAACTGCCCACCCTTGGGGTTTTCAGCCCAACGAGCTTCTCTCAGGAAAAAAAAACAACACTTGTGTTGATCCATGTTGACCGAGGTATTGATTTGCTGCCGCAGAGGTCGGTGATTTTTTTACTGTAGCCCCAGATGAAATACTTTGATAGTGAAGGGTTCTGACTGCTTTGGTTGGAAATGCCCCGCTCCAGGCCACTTTTGTACCTCTTTAATGTGTGCTTGATGGAACGCTGTTGTTACTGTTTTGAGTATGGTACGAGGTCTGGAGCCTTCTGAGCTGCTGCTTTCTGGCTTGGCATCCGGTAGCAGGGGATTTGATACTTCTTTATCCCATGATCAACGCCAGGCGTGTCTTTGTGAGACCATGCCAAGGTACTGTTGAATTCTTTGAACAAGTCTGAACGGGTGCAATGCTCTTATCGGGACAGCACTGAACCAATTTGAACCATCCGGGGGTCTGCCCCATCTTTCAAGTTTATTTGAAATTACTTCTTCTTTTAGAGGCTGAGCATGCCTTTCGTCTTCCCTTTCGGTGAGGGAACACATTTCCTTGGGGATATTCCCATCGAAATCTATCCCTTCATCGTCAAGGTCGACACAGTTTATTCAAAAGCTAGCAAAGTACTTAAAAGCAGGATAATGCATATCATAAGAACCCTCGGGATTGCCAAGTACAGCAAAAAGACTCGAATTGAGAATAGAAGCTACGACATGGAGGGCCAAGAGGCACAAACTCCGACTCAGAGCTAGACTTAGATGACTTGACAGACACTGCGTCAGACTCAGACTCGAAAGTGTCAATGCAAAAGAGACGCGATTTGAAAATGCAACTTTTATAGTTACCCTTCCTCGCAGAGAGGTTGGAGCTAGAGGACAGCAGGCTCAAGCAATAGCACTTCGGCTTCTTCAGCTTCTTCATCCAAACCCACTTGAGAGAACTCCTTGAACAACAGCCCCAAATTCTCATGATTGAAGGATCTCAGCCAGTCCGTTTTCTCCTTTGATTGATTAAATTTCCTCTTGAATTCCTCCTTTATAGGCTCCTCATCACTATCAACCCAGGTATCGGCGGTAAGGACCTCGACTGCACCTATGGCCATCAGGTTAACCTCGGGTTAGGATGGGAGAGACAAAATTGGCTTGGTTTGATTTTCTGGGATAATGAAAAGGGTTGGGTTGAATATGGTGGAGCTAGGTTTGATTTAAGTGGAGCTTGAGTTGATTTGAGTAGAGTTGATGGATATCTGGCTAACACATGGGTTGGAACCGTGTTAGGGCATGAAGTTGGATATGACATTGGGCTTTGATGGGAGTGGAGCTTGAATGGTGCCATTATCAATGAGATTTTGAATTTCATGTCGAAGGCGGAAGCAGCCATCGGTGAGATGGCATGGAATTTGATGGAAAGCACAATAGGCATTTGGAATATAGGATGCCGGGAATGTTCGAGGTGAAAGAGTTGGAAGGAGTGGCTTGAGGAAGCCAGCTTCGAGAAGCTTCTCATAAACCAAGGACAAAGGCGTGGAGAAACGGGAGAAGGTCCTTGGTGGGTTCCGGCGATTGGACTGGGGGTTCAAGGTGGAGCCTTTGCTTGCTTTGTAGTTGCACAACATTGCACCATCAACAGGGTGAACTCTTTTGCCTTTGGGATTGATTTCTTTGTCGCGCATATTCTCCCTTTCAGCGTTGGCTTTGAACAAGGATCCAGCATCCTCCTTTGGGTGAGTCCTGGCTTCATGAAACTCAGCCAGGTCTTTGAACATGTCTTTCGAGCATAGCTTGCTTCCGACCGCAGGAGTGTGGCGGCCCTGAAGAGGTTATTTGACTAGCCCTAGATCCGGCCTTGACATGACGGAGGCACAAAGGTCAACCAGCCCCTGGACCATAGCCATTTGTTTGTCCATTTTCTGGTTCATTTCTTGAACAACCCTTTTTAGCTCAGCCAGCTCTGTTTGTGCTGCCATTTTGGATTGATGATTGGAAGTGACAGTGAAATAGCCCTGGCAGATGCTCCTAAGTAGGTTTGGTTCTTTCCTTCGGTGAAATGACCTAGAGCTTTGGATAGCAAAGTAAATGAGAACTCAGTGGCATTCCTACAGCAAGCTTTTGAAAGAATTTAAAGAAATGAAATGCGCATGTCATCGTCGTCGGTGTCCTCCTAGACTCTATGACTAAAGAGAGTCTATCTTATGACATTTGGACGTTGCCAAGAATACTTGGAAATTCTTTTTCAACAATGTTCCTTATTTGAATCGACTCGTGCTAAGAGATGTCAAAATAGACTAAGCCTTTAACAATTTTGCTCTCGAAGTTTCAACTTTTGGAATCGAAACAACTTGGTATAGATGACGTGATACCGGAGCCGAGGTGGAGTAAGCAGCACTGTGCCAAAGCCTGAGCGGTGTAAGTATCATGGCATTCTCTCCGTTGTTCCTAGTTTTCCGTTTGAAACTTCGATCGGATTTTGGACAAGGATTTAGAAAGTATTGATTTCCCAAAGTCTCGCTGATCCAAGGATTTTGAAAATTGAAAACATGCACCATCGAGATGCATGACTCGTCATCGGGCCAAGGCAACGCCAAACGGGCATAAGACAAACTCGACAAGAGGCACCCTAAAAGCCGCCCTAGCATGCTCCTACGCAAAACGGTATGAATGTATGTACAGGCATGCAATAGGGAAATCAGTAACATATAGACAACACATGGGGGCTAGATGCAAATAATCCTGCCCTGCGGGTTCCTGTCCTAGGTTGAAAGATTCTAATGCTTTGTACGCATGTAGAGGCCGGTTTTGGCTTAAAGGGTTCCTCTGACTAGAGCCGCGATATACCTCTCACTGCAATGCGTAGAGCAAAGCAATGGTCGAATGGTAGTACGACTCATCATCCTCCAAGGTTGTTGGGCGTTCGAGGACCCCGGGCTCCGATAAATTGTGCCGGTTACCCAAAACACCTCAACGGGGCTGACCAACATCGATGCGAATGAAAGAATGCCGAAGAATGATTGCAAGAGAGAGAAACGCAGCACCTTTTGAAACAAAATGCCTTTTGAAGCTTGGCTCACTTTATTGATTAACACTTGGAAAAAACTACACAAGCGAACAATAGTAAAAGCCCCAGTTCGGATTGGTCGGATGCTGAGATCCTGTTACGTTACCATTCCGCTCTTCAGCAGCGCGAAGCGTACTGTTTTGACAGACTTTTGAAAAATTGTTCATTTATGTGTTAATTGCCAAATATTAATCAATGCAATGAGGTCCTCAGCAGAGTCGCCACTGTGGGCACACACACCTGAAATTTTCGTTTGTATTTTGAAAATCGGGTGCGCCCTGTAGACACCCCAATTTGGACTTGTCGAATTTCCTTAATTTGTGGCCCTGAGGCTCCCCGATGATGAATATGGATCAAAACAAGCCATGTACCAATTGAGACGTTGCTCCTTAAAGGATTTGAAAAGGAAATGGTAAAAAAACATTCCCAAGCGCTTGGAAGCAGTCCCAAGCGCTCCAAACTATTTTCCAAAAACCACTGGCCTGGCTCACTCTCGAGCGCTCGAGAGTGAAGTCCCAAGCGCTCGAGACCACTCCCGAGCGCTCGAGACCTCTCCCAGTGCCCAATGGGTGAAAAAGATTCCCACTATCCATGCAAGCCATCATTGCATTCCCCTTGAGCCGGCTGAGGTGAGTCAACACTCAACCTCAGTCAGAGAAGATATCAGCTGAAGATTTCTTTCTTTAAAAAAGGGTTTATTTCAAAATCATTTCATTTTTCAAAACCATGGGTTATATGCTCTATATATATACTTGGTTTTTCAGCTGAAGAGGGGGCTACGAAAGTTCTCTCTCTCTAAACCCCTCCTTTTTTCTCTCTCTTGTTCAAGGGAAAAAATTTTCAAACTCAAACTTCTTTCCCAGCTTCAAAGGTTTTTTTTTTTTCAAAATCATCAAGGAAAAGGGCAAGAAATCCAGAACACTCTTAGCTTCTGATCTCTTGTCTTTTTCACTCTACATTCACCTTTCACAACCATCCAAGGAGCAAAGTGTCAAGCAAAGGTAGAAATATTTCTATCCTTGGTTCAAATCAAGAGGCTGTTCTCCCTTCTGAGGGGGGTCTCTCAGCCTGTCCCAGTCCTTAATGCTGGGTGCATGGTTGGGAGACCTTAGTGAAAAAGCAAGAGCAAAGAGTCCACGAATAATGTTTTCCCAAAACCCCTACTGGAAACACTCTTGAGCGCTCGAGAGTGCTCCCGAGCGCTCGGGACTGTTTCCAGTCCCATGCATCGCATTTTGGTAAGCAATAGGCTGGGGGTGAGGTGCACTTTTAAATAAAATGGTTTTATTCTGGCGTGCAGACACAGAAGATCATTTTTCCTAAAACAGAAATGTTTCTTACAAATCTCAAGTAAGAACAAAGTTTTCCTAAGTTAAAAATAAGATCTTCTCTTGTTAAAAACTTAGATAAGGGTGTTTGCATGATGAAGTGGTGCCATTTTCTATTTGAGAGTAAGCGGGCATGCAGCTCACTCCCAAGCGCTCGAAGCCATTCCCGAGCGCTCGGGAGTGCATGCATGCCATTGCATTCCATTTTCCCAATTTTCTGTGTTTTCTGAGCTTCTGCATGCAGAGATGTGTACATTTGCTCTTTTAAAATTGTAGATCTGTTCATGCAATGGCAAGGATACATGATTTGAAAACTTGAGGTCCTATCTCAGTCTTTCAAGTCCTCTGCTGAGCCAGTGGTCTGCTTAATAGTATTTCATTTTACAGTCTTTACATTATGTTTTGTCAGTACTAACAGAATGTGCAGGTGGGGTTCAGACACTCCCAAGCGCTCGAGAGTGAAGCCAGTGAGCAGTGTTTCATTTCCTGTTATCTTGCTGTCTTTCATCACATAATCACCCCCTATACACGTGCTCCAGCATACACTGTTATTTGGCATCCTATTTGTGACTAACAAACTCTGCAGGATTTGGTCAGTAACACTCCCAAGCGCTCGAGAGTTGATCCAGTGGCAGTTTACACTGCTTTGCCATCATGCATGTGTCCATCATCATTTCCTCACTCCTTCTACACAAGCACCAGCATACACCTTCTATTTACTATACCTGTGGATATCTGCTACATGCTTAATGAAACAAAATCCCTTTGAAAAATCCCACAAATGTTTAGTAGAGACCGACATCGCGTCGGGCGAGGGTGGTGCCGTAAAACCCTTCCCCCCTCGTAACATGGCTTCCGAACCCTCGAATGATCTCTGGTTTTCAATTCAAATCAATCAATTTTCAAATCAAAAATGGTTTCTCGGGTGGCGAACCATAAATCCGGGTGGCGACTCCTCAAAATTTTCAAATCGATTCGATGGAGCGGTATGTTTTTCTGGCCGCCCCGATCTCACCTGGGGCTGTGGTAGCCCACAGTGGCGACTCCACTGGGGAAATGGTTTAATTAAACTTGTGAGCCAAGCTTGAAAAATGTTTGTGGGATTTTCAAATTGATTTTGTTTCATCGTCTATTTCTTGTGTATACATCTTGTGCAGCCCCGCTGTTGTGTTTCGACAATCCTACCCGGCTTGCCGGTGATGGGGAATCCCGGAATGCTCAGCAACCCTCGACTGTGATGAGTCATCTCTACCGTTTGTACCATTATTGGGTGTACGCTCAATAGTGGGAGGTATACTTTGACTCTAGTCCGGGGAACCCATTTCAAGCCAAAACCGGCCTTTGTGCATGTTTAGCAAGCCATAGAACATTCCAAATTAGGACAGGAGCCTGCAGGGTAGGATTATGTGCTATATCCTGTCTATGTGCTGCATTTCATCTCACGTCATCATGCTGTCAGCCACAGTTCTCGAGACTTGCTCGCGCGGTCTTTGGGAGGTTGCCGAGACCCGATGAAGAGTCACGCACCCTTGTGCGTGTTGTTAACCGTATGAGTCCTCAAGCGAAAACCTAAGGGAAACTAGGATTTTGTTAAGTCCTAGACTAGTGTTGGGTCGGAAAATTAACCAAAGGGAGGAATGACACGGAAACAGAACATCGTGATACCGACACCGCCCAGGCTAAAAGCAAATGTGCTGCTTACGCCACTTCGGTTATCGTATCACGTTGTTCACCCCAAGTCATTCCAAACCGATGGTCAATTTCTTGATGAAATACTAGCTGGTCAATTTCTTGATGAAATACTAGCCAAATACTTAACTTATTTTAGCATCTTTTGGGGAACGACGCTTCCTAAATGAGGATACACCCTAAAAATCTGAGGATCAAGGCAACCTCTCATAACAGATATTTAATCATTTTTCAAAAATCAGAGTCGATGACGGTGATGGTGACGTACACATTTTCCAAAGAATTATGCACAAATCTCATAAAATGTAAACAGGGACCACATCTGAGCACGGTTTTTGCTTTGCTATCAGTTCTGAGCAATTGGGCCAAGGAAGAAGAATATCATACCCTCCTGGACCAGACCCTTAGGACAGAGATTGGAACGGCTCCAATTGTTCAGGAATTCCCAGCTCAGTGGTACTGCCAATTTCCTACACCTTACTTCAATCTAAAGATTGTTTTGTCAGAATTCCACCCAATTTGGGATGGTGAACTTAAACTCAATTCACGTTTGTGCAATGGTCAAACTATCTTATGGTTCTACCCATTCTACCCCTGGTCGAGGTTTTGAACCGAAAGCTCTGATACCAAGTTGTAACGCCCCCAATTTCTGGGTACGTTAATAAGGCATTTTATTACATAAATAAAGAGAGTTTGGCTCATTATTACTCATAATTCTCATAAGAGTACATTTATTCAACAAGGGAGGGAACTAGGGTTCCTGACTACTGCTCCGCCTGCTCTTCCATCCGAGCAAGCTCCTTGGCTCCAAATGTAACGCCCCGAAATTTGGGTACGTTAAATAAAACATTTTATTGAAATAAAAACTGAGTCTGGCTCTTTTATTACAACAAAAACATGAAAAGGAGTACTTTTATTACAAACGGAAGGAAACTAAGGCTCCTAATCTACAGCTCCGCTTGTTCTTCCATCACAGCTAGCTCCTCGGCTCCGAAGGCTTCCAAGGTATAAAGCTCGCCCTGCTCATCTATAAGATCTGACATATTATACCCGCGTCGCCGCCGGTATAATATGCCAGGGTCACCAAAAAGGCAACACCGTGAGCCAAAAAGCTCAATAGAACTATCCAAACCCTCTAACCCTTAACTTATGAACGAAGAACATAATAACAACAATTCCACTTAAATCATGCATATAGTCCATACACATATTCGATTCTACAATCCTTACTTGACTAACGTTGTGTTCATTACTTGGACTCATCGTAGACCATGTTATTACTTCACTTTCCTTTTTACCCAAAAACTCCTTTTTAACTCACCCAACCTCGGTTCCGCCGCGCCGGGTTCCCGAGTATCCTCACAATGGTTCCGCCGCGCCGGGTTCCCATTGGCACACAACCGCATTGGCTCCGTACCGCGGATAACCAAGCACACACCCAACCTCGGTTCCGCCGCGCCGGGTTCCCGAGTATCCTCACAATGGTTCCGCCGCGCCGGGTTCCCATTGGCATACACACACACAACTCACATAATGCACCAAAAACCGGTCATTATGTAGTTTCAAAATATTTCCTCCCTCGGATACACATTTTTATCTTCGTTAACACACCCTAGGTGCCATGTCTCTATTCTCTTGGTTTTCGTGTCACGTTACATACATAGACTCCGTGGTGTAGGACTTTCCACATAACGAGCATTGATAAAATTAAAATGAATACAACAATATTATCCAACTCTTGACCACATAACATGTTTGAATCACAACAACAACATCATTCATCCCACTCATTTTTAAACAAAGATAACCTTATCTACATAAGCTTTAATGAACAAAGTTACTTTCAAATGAACTTATTTTTGAGTTATGATACAAAACTACTTATACTTAGGAAAAGAGATAAGAAGTTACTACTCTATATTTGGGGTGGACGATAAGAATATTCTACCTTGCTTCTTGGCGGTAGTAGTCGGCTAAGAAGATTCGGTCGTCGGTTTTGGATTTTGGCGGCGTAACGGCGTCGGTTTGCTTCGAAAGGAAGAGAGTTGATATTTTCTCTTCCTAGAAACAACTTTCTAACTTATCTAAGCTACTTTAAAGATCTAACGGTGGTTTTGGGAGGTGGTTTGGTGGTTTCTCTCAAGAACACTCAAGAACTCAAGAAAAGAAGAACTTTGGAAGCAAGAACACTAAGAAATTCTAGAGAGAAGTTGGAGCAAAGTGAGAAGGTGTGAGTTTAAGCTTGGAGTGAGCTTCTATTTATAGGCAAGGCTCTCCCTCTCTCCCTCTTTGGCCGGCCCCTCTCTCTCTCTCTCTATGTCACACTTTATTTCACATGTCATGCTTTGATTGAAAGGTTGGAAGCTAAATTGGTAGGCTTGCATGGCTATGTTAGTCCTTGGATGGGATTCTTGGAAGATTTGTTGCCATGGAGGAGACATTGGTACAAGATTCATGGCTTAAACAATTGAAAGTTGTACAATGGAGGTTAATGGGGTTAAGATTTGGCTAGGAAAGGAATCACCAAAGATTTGAAGTACTTTGCAAGACTAATGTCACACATCAAATCCATCTTCTTCTTCCTTCCTCTATCCTCCTCTCTCTCTCCCTCTCTCTCTCTCTCTCTCGGCCTCTCTCTCCTCTCCTCTCTCTCGGCCTCTCTCTCCTCTCTCTCCCTCTCTCTCTCTCATGTACTAACTATATATGTATATATATGTATGTACTAACATGAAAGAATACAAATAAATAATAGGTACTTTTGTACAAAAGGGTAATTTAGTCTTTAAGGGTCAAGATTCACTCTTTAAACCAATACAAAAAGTACCGTACTTTAATTAATATAATAATGTACTTTTGTACTCCCGGGAATCTTAACAAACCTTAGTTTAATGGGTTAAGTACTTAGGTTGAAAGATGAGCCTATTACCCAATGGTTAATAGAATCCCTAATGGTTATTATCCAATGGATAATAAGGTACGGGTACTTTATATACTAAAATAAGTTTTTGGAAAGACTACATGTCCTTTTGTAAAATCCCATGTGTTTATATATATATGTACTTAACCAATTTAAATAAAGAAAAGGCTTTTGTCCAATGGGTAAAGATTACCCTAATGGTTATTATCCAATGGTCCAAGGTTACTTGGGTACTTTTATTAGAAAAAATAATCAAAAGTACTTTTCAAATGTCATTTCTTTAAAAGATCAAAGTACTTGTTCAAATCTTTCAAAAATCCTTTAAATATAAAGAAATGGGTTTCTATTATCCAATGGATAATAATTCCCCTAACATCTATCGTCCAATGGATAAAGAATAAAACCAAAATAATAAAAGAAAATAATTAAACAATTACTAGTCTAGGGTTCAAAAGGTTCAAAAGGTTCAACATGGGCAAAATGGTCCATCTTCGGTTAGGGAAACGTAACTAGGTGACTTTCTAGTTTGGTTACTCCATCGAGCCGGTTAGAAGCTAACTAGGCTTGCTAGATCGGACTAAATAGTCGAGAAACGATTCTCGAGAGTCCAAAGTGCGATTAGGGTTTCTAGTCGAGAATTACGATGATAAGGCGATCGATTGCTTAAATACAAACCACAAGAAAATCAAATAAGAACATCAACGAGAAATTAAGAAACTTCAATAACAACGAGATTTTTATTGCACGAAAAATCGGAGTTGTTACAACCTATCCCCCTTAAACAATTTCGTCCTCGAAATTAGGTGTACGCTAGGATTCGAACAAATGAGGGTATTTCATCTTCATGGTTTCTTCCCTCTCCCATGTGGTTTCTCCAGCTCCTCGATGCTTCCACAAAACTCGCACCAACTTGATGGTCTTGTTTCGGATAGTCTTCTCGCTTTGGTCTTGAATTTCTATCGGTTCCTCTTCATATGTCGCATCTTCCTCGACGGTGATATCTTCCCAATTGAGAACATGGGTGGGTAATGCTAGATACTTGCGAAGCATGGAAACGTGAAACACATTATGCACTCGGTCCAGCTGGGGTGGTAGTGCGAGGCGGTATGCAACCTTCCCGATCTTCTCCACGATGTCAAATGGTCCGATGAAGCGCGGAGACAACTTCCCCTTCTTCCCAAATCTGATGACTCCTTTCCTTGGTCTGATTTTCAGGAACACATGATCTCCCACAGCAAAAGTCAATGGTCGGCTCCTCTTATCCGCATAACTCTTCTGTCGGCTTTGAGCGGTCTGGATCCTCTGTCTGATAGTCTTGACCTTTTCCGTGGTATCTCGTACTATGTCAGGCCCAATCAATCCTGTTTCCCCAGCGTCGGTCCAGCAGACTGGAGATCGGCATGGTCGACCATATAGAGCTTCGTATGGTGCCATCCCAATGCTTGCTTGATAGCTGTTGTTGTAGGCGAACTCCACCAACGGTAAATGCTGCTCCCAGTTTCCAGAGAAATCCAAGGCGCAGGCTCTCAGCATATCTTCCAAGGTCTGAATAGTCCTCTCCGTTTGTCCGTCGGTTTGGGGGTGAAAGGCCGTGCTAAGCCTTACGTCGGTTCCCAATGCTTTCTGCAATCCTTTCCAAAAGTGTGATACAAAACGTGGGTCTCTGTCGGAGACTATCGAGATTGGTACTCCATGGAGGCGTACGATTTCTCGAATGTACAACATGCTTAGTTGTTCCACGTTTTCTGTCATCTTGACAGGCAGGAAGTATGCAGACTTGGTGAGTCGATCTACGATCACCCAGATGGCTGTGTTGGTCTTGGCAGATCTTGGCAGTCCCGTCACGAAATCCATCGAGATGTGCTCCCACTTCCAGGTCGGTATTGGTAAGGGTTGAAGATCTCCTCCAGGTTTCTGATGCTCAGCCTTGACTTGTTGACACACCAAACAGGTAGACACGAACCGTGCTACATCTTTCTTCATTCCTTCCCACCAGTACGTTCTCCGCAAGTCATGATACATCTTTGTACCGCCGGGGTGAACTGCGAAGTTCGAATGGTGAGTTTCTCGGAGTACATCTTCTCGAAGGGTTCCAACATTAGGCACGAATACCTTCCCTTTGAATCTCAGGCTGTTATTCTCCTCGATAGTCCATCCTGGCACCGCCTTTCCTTCTCGGATTCGATGTCGGACGAACTCACAATTCTGCTCGATGGTTTGGGCTAGCAAAATTTCCTGATGGAGTGCTGGCTCCGCAACTAGAGCGTACAGTCGTGCGTTTCCGCTCTCTGATGATGGTCGCAGGTTGAACTCGTTCAGGGTGTCCACCATCTCCCATTCTTTGATGGCAGTCTTGACTTTCTGTGCTCTGTCCTTTCGACTCAGAGCGTCAGCTACCACGTTGGCCTTGCCAGGGTGATACTGGAGCGTAAACTTGTAGTCCTCCAAGTATTCCATCCATCGGCGCTGCCTCAAGTTCAACTCCTTCTGAGTGAAAAGATACTTGAGACTCTTGTGGTCGGTGAAAACTTCGAATTGTTCTCCCCACAGGTAGTATCGCCAAGATTTAAGGGCGAACACTACTGCGGCCAATTCTAGGTCATGGGTAGGATAATTCTTCTCGTGAGGTCGAAGTTGTCGAGATCCGTAGGCTACGACCTTCCCATTCTGCATCAGCACGCATCCTAAACCATCTCTTGAAGCGTCACAATAAAAGGTATAATCTACTCCTCGCTCAGGGACGATAAGTACTGGTGCGTTGGTCAGTCTTTTCTTCAATTCTTGGAAAGATTTCTCACATGCTTCATTCCAATCCAGCTTCACTCCTTTCTGAGTTAACTTGGTCATTGGCTTGGCCAAGGTTGAGAAGTCCGGGATGAATATTCGGTAATAACCCGCCAATCCTAGGAAACTCCTGATTTCGAACACTGAGGTCGGCTGTTTCCAGTTCAGCACTGCTTCGACCTTTCCTTCGTCCACTGCCATCCCTTCCTTGGATACTACATGTCCTAAGAACTTAACCACTTCTAGCCAAAACTCGCATTTACTTGCCTTGGCGTAGAGTTGGTTATCTCGGAGTACTTGTAGTGCTATCCGAAGGTGCTTTTCGTGCTCCTCCTTGTTGGCAGAGTATATCAATATATCATCAATGAACACCACTACAAACTTGTCTAAGTAGGGTTGAAAGATCTTGTTCATGAGACACATGAATACCGCCGGAGCATTGGTCAGCCCAAATGGCATTACTACAAACTCGTAGTGGCCGTATCTGGTGCGAAAAGCCGTCTTGGCAATATCCTCGTCTCGAATCCGTAGTTGATGATAGCCTGATCGGAGATCGATTTTAGAGAAGCAGGTTGCTCCCCTTAATTGATCAAAAAGGTCATCGATCCTAGGCAACGGATATCGATTCTTGATTGTGACTTGATTCAACTTCCTATAGTCGATACACAATCGCAGCGTCCCTTCTTTCTTCTTCACGAACAGAGCGGGCGCTCCCCATGGTGAAGTACTCGGCCTGATAAATCCCTGGTCCAACAGTTCTTGCAACTGGGTCTTGAGCTCTTTTAGTTCGGCCGGGGCCATTCGGTATGGCGCCATCGAGATTGGAACCGTTCCTGGTTGAAGTTCTATAGAGAAGTCTATCTCTCTAGGAGGTGGTAAGCCAGGAAGTTCCTCAGGGAAAACATCGGCGTATTCGCACACGATGTGAGGTAATCCTAACTCCATTCGGTCAGTTTCTTCCATTTGGAGACTAGCTAGCCATCCAAATAGTTGATTCTGCCACCTAGATCTCTTCGTTGTCAAACTCGTTGCTTCTCTATCCCCCTTAAAACGAAAACGAGTTCCCTCAGGGGTGTAGGCCGTCACTGTCTTCTGATGACAGTCTACGACTGCTCGGTGAGCCGATAGCCAGTCCATGCCTAGTATCACGTCGAAATCCACCATGTCGATCACTCTGAGGTCGCAGGTCAGGCGTAGGTTGGCTACTTCTAACTCGCACCCTCTACACACTAGATTAACAGTTATGCTCCCCCCCGTTGGTGATACTACTTTAGTACTTTTGCTCAGGGGTTCCGTTTCTAGTGCTAGGGTAGTTACGCAAGTAGTAGATATGAACGAATGCGATGCTCCAGAATCGAATAAAGCTTGTACACAGGTGCTATACAATAGTAGTGTACCTTGGATCACAGAGGAGTCCTGCTCCTGCTCCTCGGTCTGCAGGGCAAAGATACGCCCTCCAGTGCCTCGCTGGGTTCCAATGGGCTGCTTTCCCTTGTTCTGCCCGTTCTGCTGCTGCGGTGGGCCTCCAGGGTTTTGCTTCACAAAGCTGGCCTGCCCGAGCTGTTGAGTTTTCTGGTTCCCAAAGCTCCCATTCCTCTCCCTCTGAAGCTGAGGGCAATCACGCTTGTAGTGGCCCATGGCCTGGCAGTTGAAGCATTACACAAATGCCTTGTTCTGGCTGCCCCTCTGTTGTTCACTATGCCCGGATGCAACAGCCCTCCAGGGTTGGTTGCTTTGAGCTGAGGTGAATGGCTTGGTCGGGTAAGGTCCACGGTTGTTGTTGGGTGGCTGGTTTCGGATTGGCCCGCCAGTGTTGCCCGTTGCCTTCCTCCATCGAGTCTTGAAGTCAGCCTCCTCGCTTTCCAGGCGGAGGGCACACTGAACCACACCATTATAGGTGGTAAAGGCTTGTGCCACTACGGCCCTTCGAGCAGTAGTCAGCCCCCACTCGAATCTCCTTGCCTTACTGCCTTTTGTTGCCACAGCAGTTGGGGCGTAACGGGACAGCTCTTCAAACTTGGCCGCGTACTGGGTCACGGTCATTGTCCCTTGTTTCAGGTTCATGAACTCCTGCTCCTTGGCTAGGCGAAGGGGTGTAGGGAAGTATTTGTCGAGGAAAAGGGTTTCAAACTCGGCAAATGTCATGGTGGCTATGGCATGGGTGGCTTCCATCAACTCCCACCAGTAACGAGCTTCTCCCTTCAGCTGGTAAGTGGCTAAGGCCACACGGTCTCCGTTCCGGGTGATCTCCAAGGTGTCCAGGATCACCTTGGTTTCTTTCAGCCAGGCTTCCGCCACGGTAGGGTTAGGATCTCCATTGAAGGTCGGGGGTCGACGCTTGCAGAATTCATTCATCGCCCGGGTGCGGGTCATTGGTCCATCATCGTGGTTTTGGTTATGGCGGTTAGCGTTCAGGGCGGTTACGAGTGCTCGCATGACTTGAGCTAGGTCGGTGTTAGTGTTCGAGGATTCTCCGTTCTCGTATCCTAATCCGCTGCGTCGGTTCACCATCTACGAGTAAAAATTGTACGGGGGCGGTTTAGTCTACTTAAAACATTTTCTTTGGTAGACGCAATCTTATCAAATAACACGCAATAGTAAAGAGCAAGCTTTTCATTGATAAGCAAGAAATTACAATCATAAGCATAGAGTTCTACTATAAAACAAGTAGATTGAAAATGAGATTCCTACTACAAGATGAAATGATCCTACTACATGATTCTTCTAGCCTTAGTGCTTTCAAGGGCGACTCAAACTATCAAAACCTTATTCTAACACTACTACTCTACTGACGAGGTGGAATGAGTCCGAATGACTCTCTCAGCTGCTCCATCCACTCCTTCTCCCGGATCTCGAGCCAACGTTCTCCCTCGCGGTGAATCTTCTCCGCAAGTTCCCTCAGTGGTGAGTCCTGGGGGTCGAGCGCCAAGTACTGATCCTCGCTGGTGTAGGGTGTCATTACAACTATCTCGTATAGCTGTTCACCGGTCTCGGGGTCACGAACTCCCAAGTGTGGGATGGGAATAGGGCTCTCAGGTGATATCAAGGTCTTGTAGTACAGCAGGTCTGCTACGGTGATAAGGGTACGGCAATCCATATCTACAATAAGGAAGTTATATATTAGACTTAAGATGGTGGAATGCAATCGCATGCATACAATTTAAACATAAACAGTGATCAAGTCTAATAGAAGCACAAGTCTTTTATTTCATAATAAACAGGTACAACATAGAAGGCTTTGCTAGTCACAACTTCCTATTAGAACTGATTGCATAGACAGAAAAAGTCCCACTACTTCTTAAGCTTCCTTAATTACTCTAGAAAATCCTAGGGAACTCCATCCGATAAGCGCCTATGTCGGTCTCAAAAGGTGGTGGTGGCACATCACCGGAGTCAGTGGCTATATCCATGACTTCGGGTTCCGCTCCTAGGAATGCTTCTGCCTCCTCATCGGATTCCCAATCCTCGTCGTCGGTTGGTGCATCGAGATCGGGTCCTTGCATCAATTGCTGCCAATCTTCTTCGTCACTGAATTCTTCGGGGTCCTCCTCGGGTTCTTCCGGATCTTCCTCGGGGTCCTCTTCCGGTTCTCCCGCAATCATGTTGATGGGTGGGATCATCGGAATCTGGGCGAGGGCAGCTCCCGCATTGTCCTCTCCATTTCCCTCAATTAGGAATTCTACGTCGTTGGGAGGTGCTATTTGGACTAGAACTGGTGCCGCTTCGACATTGCCTCCTCCCTCGGGAAGTATGATCGAGCCATATTCTCGGTAGTAGTCATTGGTGTAAGGAAAGGCATAAGGGAAGTAAGGATCTTCTATCAGCTGGTTTGTCATCGACCTTAGGGTACTCGCGAGATGGTGTGCTTCGGCTAGCAGGTTGATTTGGTAAGCACTCAAGTGATTCATCTACAAGGAAAAATTTCTATCAGTCAAATTTTTTGAAAAGAAGTTTTAGTAAAACTTAGAGAAAACTTTTTAGGTTTCTACATTCCACATTCGATATTTGATTTAAGTCATCATCCAATTGTTCGGGAATTCCCAGCTCGGCCGTACTGCCAATTTCCGTGCCTTGCTTCAATCCGAAGATTGTTTTGACAGAATTCCACCCAATTTGGGACGGTAAACTTAAATTCAATTTACGTTTGTGCAACGGTCAACTTATTGTGTGGTTCTACCCATTCTACCCATGGCCGAGGTTTTGAACCTAAAGCTCTGATACCAAGTTGTAACGCCCCGAAATTTGGGTACGTTAAATAAAACATTTTATTGAAATAAAAACTGAGTCTGGCTCTTTTATTACAACAAAAACATGAGAAGGAGTACTTTTATTACAAACGGAAGGAAACTAAGGCTCCTAATCTACAGCTCCGCTTGTTCTTCCATCACAGCTAGCTCCTCGGCTCCGAAGGCTTCCAAGGTATAAAGCTCGCCCTGCTCATCTATAAGATCTGACATATTATACCCGCGTCGCCGCCGGTATAATATGCCAGGGTCACCAAAAAGGCAACACCGTGAGCCAAAAAGCTCAATAGAACTATCCAAACCCTCTAACCCTTAACTTATGAACGAAGAACATAATAACAACAATTCCACTTAAATCATGCATATAGTCCATACACATATTCGATTCTACAATCCTTACTTGACTAACGTTGTGTTCATTACTTGGACTCATCGTAGACCATGTTATTACTTCACTTTCCTTTTTACCCAAAAACTCCTTTTTAACTCACCCAACCTCGGTTCCGCCGCGCCGGGTTCCCGAGTATCCTCACAATGGTTCCGCCGCGCCGGGTTCCCATTGGCACACAACCGCATTGGCTCCGTACCGCGGATAACCAAGCACACACCCAACCTCGGTTCCGCCGCGCCGGGTTCCCGAGTATCCTCACAATGGTTCCGCCGCGCCGGGTTCCCATTGGCATACACACACACAACTCACATAATGCACCCAAAACCGGTCATTATGTAGTTTCAAAATATTTCCTCCCTCGGATACACATTTTTATCTTCGTTAACACACCCTAGGTGCCATGTCTCTATTCTCTTGGTTTTCGTGTCACGTTACATACATAGACTCCGTGGTGTAGGACTTTCCACATAACGAGCATTGATAAAATTAAAATGAATACAACAATATTATCCAACTCTTGACCACATAACATGTTTGAATCACAACAACAACATCATTCATCCCACTCATTTTTAAACAAAGATAACCTTATCTACATAAGCTTTAATGAACAAAGTTACTTTCAAATGAACTTATTTTTGAGTTATGATACAAAACTACTTATACTTAGGAAAAGAGATAAGAAGTTACTACTCTATATTTGGGGTGGACGATAAGAATATTCTACCTTGCTTCTTGGCGGTAGTAGTCGGCTAAGAAGATTCGGTCGTCGGTTTTGGATTTTGGCGGCGTAACGGCGTCGGTTTGCTTCGAAAGGAAGAGAGTTGATCTTTTCTCTTCCTAGAAACAACTTTCTAACTTATCTAAGCTACTTTAAAGATCTAACGGTGGTTTTGGGAGGTGGTTTGGTGGTTTCTCTCAAGAACACTCAAGAACTCAAGAAAAGAAGAACTTTGGAAGCAAGAACACTAAGAAATTCTAGAGAGAAGTTGGAGCAAAGTGAGAAGGTGTGAGTTTAAGCTTGGAGTGAGCTTCTATTTATAGGCAAGGCTCTCCCTCTCTCCCTCTTTGGCCGGCCCTTCTCTCTCTCTCTCTATGTCACACTTTATTTCACATGTCATGCTTTGATTGAAAGGTTGGAAGCTAAATTGGTAGGCTTGCATGGCTATGTTAGTCCTTGGATGGGATTCTTGGAAGATTTGTTGCCATGGAGGAGACATTGGTACAAGATTCATGGCTTAAACAATTGAAAGTTGTACAATGGAGGTTAATGGGGTTAAGATTTGGCTAGGAAAGGAATCACCAAAGATTTGAAGTACTTTGAAAGACTAATGTCACACATCAAATCCATCTTCTTCTTCCTTCCTCTATCCTCCTCTCTCTCTCCCTCTCTCTCTCTCTCTCTCTCGGCCTCTCTCTCCTCTCCTCTCTCTCGGCCTCTCTCTCTCTCTCTCTCTCTCTCTCTCTCTCTCTCTCTCTCTCTCTCATGTACTAACTATATATGTATATATATGTATGTACTAACATGAAAGAATACAAATAAATAATAGTACTTTTGTACAAAAGGGTAATTTAGTCTTTAAGGGTCAAGATTCACTCTTTAAACCAATACAAAAAGTACCGTACTTTAATTAATATAATAATATACTTTTGTACTCCCGGGAATCTTAACAAACCTTAGTTTAATGGGTTAAGTACTTAGGTTGAAAGATGAGCCTATTACCCAATGGTTAATAGAATCCCTAATGGTTATTATCCAATGGATAATAAGGTACGGGTACTTTATATACTAAAATAAGTTTTTGGAAAGACTACATGTCCTTTTGTAAAATCCCATGTGTTTATATATATATGTACTTAACCAATTTAAATAAAGAAAAGGCTTTTGTCCAATGGGTAAAGATTACCCTAATGGTTATTATCCAATGGTCCAAGGTTACTTGGGTACTTTTATTAGAAAAAATAATCAAAAGTACTTTTCAAATGTCATTTCTTTAAAAGATCAAAGTACTTGTTCAAATCTTTCAAAAATCCTTTAAATATAAAGAAATGGGTTTCTATTATCCAATGGATAATAATTCCCCTAACATCTATCGTCCAATGGATAAAGAATAAAACCAAAATAATAAAAGAAAATAATTAAACAATTACTAGTCTAGGGTTCAAAAGGTTCAAAAGGTTCAACATGGGCAAAATGGTCCATCTTCGGTTAGGGAAACGTAACTAGGTGACTTTCTAGTTTGGTTACTCCATCGAGCCGGTTAGAAGCTAACTAGGCTTGCTAGGTCGGACTAAATAGTCGAGAAACGATTCTCGAGAGTCCAAAGTGCGATTAGGGTTTCTAGTCGAGAATTACGATGATAAGGCGATCGATTGCTTAAATACAAACCACAAGAAAATCAAATAAGAACATCAACGAGAAATTAAGAAACTTCAATAACAACGAGATTTTTATTGCACGAAAAATCGGAGTTGTTACACCAAAGGCCTCCAAAGTGTACAGATCACCCTGTTCATCTATGAGGTCTGACACATTATACCAGCGTCGCCACCAATATAATATGTCAGGGTCACCAAAAAGGTAACACCATGAACTACAACGCTCAATAGAATAACCCATACCCTCTAATCCTTAACTTACAAACGATAGACCATAAAATCAACGATTTCCACATAGATCATGCATACATAACAAAACAGTTAACAATGACACATTCACATTCAATATTCAACTAGCGTTGGAGTTCAAGATTCTCTGAGTTTCTCCTACGCGACTCATCGTAGACTGTGTCACCATTTTCCATTTCTCATATACCATATCATCATTTCCAAAAATCGTCACCCAACCTCGGTTTCGCCGTTCCGGTCTCTCAAGTATCCTCACAATGGTTCCGCCGCACCGGGTTCCCATTGCCACACTTTGCATTGGCTCCTCTCCACGGATAACCAAGCCACACACCTAACCTCGGTTCCGCCGTTCCGGTCTCCCGAGTATCCTCACAATGGTTCCGCCGTCCCGGGTTCCCATTGGCACACAAAACACACACCACAATGTCGCGGTTTCCAAAACATTTCACCTTTTTCAAAACACGCCTTTTCATTAACAACACCCTAGGTGTCATGTTTCTACTTTCTCGATTTATGTGTCTCGTTTTCATGCATCGACTCCACGGTAGGACTTTTCACATACGACATCATTCATTGAAATCTTTAAACTAACAAGATCATCCAACTCAACATTATACCACTAGTAATACAAGCAATTCATGTATGCAAACTCATAACTATCATAAAGATCAAAATACGAATACTTCTATCAATGATTATGTTTCTATCTTTCGAAAATCGTTCTTTCTTCTTTTGTGGGAAGTTCAAAACAACACATGTTTATTGAGGTAAAAGTTCATTATTCAACACGTTCATACCACCACTAGCAAAATGAGTTTGTTAATCATCATGCATTCTAAACATTATAAGTGATAGATAACCTTATCTACTTAAATATACTTCAAGTTATACTTTGAACTAAAGAGTAATGACAATCTACTTTCCAATATACGGTTCTATACGTAGAGTTAGGGGACAAGGGTTTCTACCTTACTTCTTGGCGGTTGGTCGGTTTTGAGAGTAGGTCGTCAATTTTGCGAATCGGCGGCGTAACGACTCCGAAGGGCTTCAAAAGGAAGAGAGATGAATTTTCTCTTCCTAGAAACAACTTTGCTAACTAAACTAGGCTACTTTAAATATCTAGGGGTGGTTTTTGGAGGTGGTTTGGTGGTAGCTCTCAAGAACTTCAAGAAAACTTAAGAAACTTGAACTTTGAAACAAAGGAAGCTCAGAAATTCTAGAGAGAAATTGGAGCAAGGAGTGAAGGTGTGAGTTTAAGCTTGGAATGGCTTGCTATTTATAGGCCAAGACTCCTCCCTCTCTTTCTCCCACCCGAATCTTTCTCCCTCTCCATATCTCATTTTTTTATTCAACTTGTCATGCTTTCTTTGAAAGATCAAGACCTAGTTCTAGGCTTGCATGACTAGATTTAGTACTTTGGATTGGATTATGGAAAGATTGGTCGATGAAAGGAGGATGGTAGAAGGTTTTATATTGGTAGATGTACAAATAAGGACAATGAGAGATAGATTTTGCTTGAAGAAGTAAATAACCATGGATTGAAATCAAATCAAAGTACAATGGAAGATCAAGCCAAGGTACAATCCAATCTCTCCTTCTTTTCCTTTCTCTCTCTCTCTCTCTCTCTCTCTCTCTCTCTCGGCCCTCCCCCCCTCTCTCTTGTACAATATATATATATATATATATATATATATGAGTATGACCAAGTATATATAAAAGTACATAGGTACTATGTGATCTTCTAGATTTTCAAGTCAAGATTTTCCTATTAAACTATTCTATTTAACACATGTGTACTTTGTAATATTTAAGTATACAAATAAATAGTCTGGTTCCCTTAAGGGATCCCGCACGGGCTTACCATGCGAGACTCCCATTTCCCGATCGAATTGGGACGATCCGAGTCGCTCAAAGTGATCAGAACGTGATTTTAAGGGTACCCGCGAGAAATCAGCAAAAAAAAATGATCGGGAAGGGCTTGATCCGAGCAGTTTTTTATTGAACGGTTCAATAAAAAACTGCTCGGATCAAGCCCTTCCCGATCATTTTTTTTGCTGATTCCTCGTGGGTACTCTTAAAATTACGTTCTGAACACATTGAGTAGCTCGGATCGTCGCAATTCGATCGGGAAAGGGGAGGTCCGCACGGTAGACTGGTAAGAGATCCCTCACTGGATCCGTGGTGTACAAATAAATATATAAGTCCAAGTACATACATACATATATATATATATATATATATATATATATATATATATATATATATAAGTACCATGCAATCTAGGTAGATTTCCAAATTCAATAAAAAATTATAAGATCAAAATTCCCTATTAAAATAACCTATTAGGCACATGCTCCATTAAAATATTAGATTATGTACTTAGGATATCTTAGAGTAATATTTTATAAAGTACATACACACACACACACACACACACACACACACACACACACACACACACACATATATATATATATATATATATGAGTATATCATCCCATGAGAAATCTAGGAAATGATTTAATTAAATAACCTTAGTACTTATTGGCAAGACTAATGCTATTATCGAACGGGTAATAATTTTCCTAGCGGTTATTGACTAATGGATAAAAGAGTGAGGTACTATATACACTAGAATAATACCATATGTCATTTAGGCATGTATATATAACCATATATAACTATATATGGGTACTTTAACAAAATCTATTAAGTACTTTTGGTAGAAAAGATTTTCTATTGTCCAATGAATAAAGAATTTCCTAACATTTATCGTCCAATGGGAAATGGTTAAAAGGTAACTAAATGGTTTGGCATTTCGGTTCCTCCAACTAATTGGTTAAAAGCTAACTATATTTGCCAAGTAGGGCTTTTAATAAAGAAACGAATTTTTTAAATAGTTAAAATCCAATTAGAAATCAACGAGAAAATTATAGAGCCATCCAAGGGAAATTAAAGAATTTGAATAAACAACGAGATTTTTATTTATTAAAAATCGGAGTTGTTACATGTAGAGCCTATTATTTCTCACGGTACATTCTCACAATGAACCTACTCTATTCAACTATTTTCAATCACTACCTACTTCAGAAAAGTTTTTTTTTTTTTGCAGGTACTTTATTTACTTAGTAGTCTCCTCCGATAGTACCTTCTCTTTCATTGGGGTTTGCCTTTTCGTCTTCAGACTTTGAAATTTTTTTTTCTTGGTTGATCGGTTAGCCAAATACAATAGGAGCGGTTCCTCAATCGCTTTCTTAGGATCGGAGTCAATGTTGATTGCATACCTCCTCAAAGTCTAAATCACGACAACTAATAAAATATTTATATGCTATAGTTAGCTAGGTATGATGTTGCAGAGTTACAAAAGTAATAAATAAGATAAATGTTTAACTATCCAACTTTACGCTCTAGGAAAGTGATCTACCCAAGGCTGAGTGTTTGAACCTAAAGCTCTAATACCATGTTGTAATGCCCCAATTTTCGGACACGCTAATTAAATCATTTATAATTGATTTTATAATCCATAAAACTGATTTAAGAAATGAAATTTTATCAAACAGAGTTTAGCAACGGAAATCTCGAATACCAAATTCAAACCTACTAAACTGTCTTGCAACCCAACAAAATAAAATAGAGTTTGACCAATGTGATAACACTTTTGGAAATTCAAATACTTTAAATTAACAGAGCTTCTATGGGTAAGGCAACCAAGGCTCAACAAACTCTCATTCCTTAGCTGGAAGGTCCTCACTTTGGTACAAATCGTCTTGCAGTGGATTATGTCCTTCGGTCTCTTGATTACTTGGCATGAAACGCCAGCCCGACGGCACTATAATGAGTTTTAAAACTCAGTAGATAATCTCAACTCTACCAACCCATTACCTTACAATTAGCGGATCAACAATATAACAATTCACAGGAGGTACAAAATAACAGCACTTTGTCCTTTTCTTTACTATCCATTGTCTTACATGAAATCTAAGGATCCTCTCTACAAGGTCCTTTCCTCCCACATCCACCAACTTTGACCATCCCATGGAATAACTCTCCATTTATTTGTCCTGCACCAGGGTTCTAAGCAAATACTACTAAATAATGTACTCAGTCTAGATTCGCCTACAACCATAATAAAGGAACAGCTCACCATGAAAACTTAGCATTAGGGGTCGCAGTATCTTATTGCCAGGATCCTTTACTGTAACGACCCGGATTTTTGACCCAATTTTTTTTAAATACAAATTTATATTTTTAAATTTCTAATTCAATAATTAATTAGATTGAATAATTAAAATATATTATTATGTGTATAATTGATATTATTTGCATTATTGTATAAGATATGTATTTAAACTTTAGATATACAGGGAATCAGTGATTCATATTCATCTCTTATCTTTTCTATCTAAACCCTAAGTAGAACTCTATTCAAACTAACTCTCCACTTCTCTATCTTTCATCCTATACATAAAAGCGTCCAGATACATTCTCACCATGTACATACATGCGTCCACATACATTTGAATTGAAAACCCCCCAAATGTGGCACTTGTCACCCATCTTTTTATCATTATCAGTATCACTCTCCTTTCTCATCCACCACTTCTACACTTATCATCTCATATTCTCATTACTTTATTCTCTCTCATTATACATACCCACATAATCCAAAAATTGAACACCAGTATATTATTTCACTCCCAATTTTATTGTTGAGTCTAGAATAGAGAGATAGAGAGAGAGAGAGAGAGAGAGAGAGAGAGAGTTGTGGCCGTAGGTGTGTGCACACCGCTGTTGCGGGCCCTGTCGGAGTGCCGCCGAACGCTGCCTCGAGATTTCAAAACCACCATGGCGATCTACGGACACCGCATAACACTTATCCGAACTTAGAATCGCGTTTGAGGTAGTTTTCCGAAAACCCAAAACCTTTATCTGCATTTTAATGGAGTTACTTAGATTTAAAGTTTATTGAAGATGATGATCTGCTGTTAAATTGTTAATTTATTTTTAGTCCTGTTTATATTAAAATTTAGTCTGGTTGTGCTGTAATGATTAGTGTTATACCCTGTGAAAATTTATGATCGTTTAACAAATGTTTGATTGTGAAATTATTATTGATGATACCTTGTTAATTTGTATTTGAGTGGACGTTTACGTGTTTAATAAATTATTGGGGTAGATAAATATTTATGAAATATTAACAAGAATATTTTATTAGTAAAAATTTATTTAGATTGTAAACAAGAAATATTTTAGATTATATATTAGTTAATCTTTAACTTTAATAAATATTAACTAGAATAGCCTCTCATAATTTTGTTGTTATAAAAATCTCATATTAATATTTAATATAGTTAGTAAATACTAAATTTTGCAATAAGTATTTTTTTTCAATAAAAAAAATTAGTTTGTAAAATCTATAAATAGTATGAGAGTTAAAGAAAATGTTTAAATAGTAGAAATGTTTTATAAAATTTCTAAATGAGAGAAATAGACTTAATTTTAAGTGTAGTAATTAATTGTTTGACTGAATATTATTTTGTTACTCGCATGATTAATTCTATGACAGGATTAATTTTATCGCATGGTTATGTGTTAGTACTTTTAGTTGAAATGTTGAACCGTGTGATATTTTGTTGTGGATGTAGATTGGACAAATAGGTTCCCTGGGTGGTTACGAGTAGTGACTCATGTAGACGATGTTAAGTAAATGGAAATTGATAAAGTGTTGGAAGTGTGATTGTGTGGATTGTGATTTGAGCCATGGTGATGGCAAGGGTAACCTATGGGGCCCTGTGTTGAAATGGGTTACCTGAGGGGCCCGGTGTTGTGACGCTAACGTATGATACGTCATGGGAAGTTTCTCTTCGAGGAAGAGAATGGGTCCCATGAGACGATTATAGTTAGTGAGACGTTAATGTATAATACGTCATGGAAAGTTTCTCTTTGAGAAAGAGAATGGGTCCCATGAGACGGTTATAGTTAGCGTGGGGTAGTGGATGTCCGACCCTAATGTACGATACGTCATGGGATGACTCGATCCTCCTGTTATGGTCTTAAGTGAGAACATACTCGGTACATAACTTAGATGCGCTCACCTAGGACCCTGGTGCAGGACAAGCAAGAGGAAGGGTGGACCCATGAGACGATTGTAGTTAGTGGATGTGGGAGGAAAGGATCTCGCGGAGAGAATCCTTAGATTACATGTAAGATGATGGATAGTAAAGAAAAAGACGATGTGTTATTATTTTGTACCTTCGGTGTATTATGAATTATTAAATTGTTGATCTGTATATTGTGGTATTGGGTTTTAGGATTTCTACTTAGTGAATTATCACTCAGGATACGTTTGTATCCTGGCAAATCGTTTGCTTCGGCGTTCAATTTGCCAGAGTGTGCAGGATTCCACAGTGGAGAAGTTGATACAGGTGGGACTCCTGGAACGAAGTCTGGGCCAATGTTGCTTGGAATTCGTGTCAAAATTAGAGTCGCTCTGGAGTTGTTTTTATTAAGTAAATGTACGTAGATTTTTGTATTATTTTGAAATTGTAATTTTTGTATAAGGATAAATAAGGGCCTAATAGTTTGTAAAATTCAGTATATTTTAGGGTTAATGTTTCCGAAATCCCTTGAGAAATCGGGGCGTTACAGAATGGTATCAGAGCATAGGTTCAACTCTCGGCCTATGGTAGATTGGGTAGATCACTTTCCGAGAGCGTATACCTGAGTTATTAGTTGTGGTTATTACTTATTTTAAATCTAAATTATAAGTAGTATTTAGCTGTTGTTCAACTTAGACTTCGAGAGCGTACTGTGAGAAAACATAGGTCTTACTTGCTTGACTTTTATGTGATACGTTAACTTTTTTTTTTGTTGTTGAGTGTAGTGTTGTCGTTTGACTCCAATGGTTTTAAGATCAAAAAATAATAATTTAGAAACTATAATTTCATGTTTGTTGTCAAAATTAATTTTCATGAAAAACTTTTATTTGACATACAGTTGCTCATCGTCCTTAATCTCTTTGAACAAATATCTTTTTGGAATCTAAATATATTTTTCAGGGATTCTTAAAATGGATTCTTTTTCAAAAACTTTAAAAAAAAAAATTGAAAATATCTTTTATCAACTTAAATGACTTATAAATTTTTTTTTATTGTTTTAGTTTGAAATTCCTAAACACACAATTTCGAGGACGAAATTATTTTAAGGAGGATAGATTGTAACGACCCGGATTTTTGACCCAATTTTTTTTAAATACAAATTTATATTTTTAAATTTCTAATTCAATAATTAATTAGATTGAATAATTAAAATATATTATTATGTGTATAATTGATATTATTTGCATTATTGTATAAGATATGTATTTAAACTTTAGATATACAGGGAATCAGTGATTCATATTCATCTCTTATCTTTTCTATCTAAACCCTAAGTAGAACTCTATTCAAACTAACTCTCCACTTCTCTATCTTTCATCCTATACATAAAAGCGTCCAGATACATTCTCACCATGTACATACATGCGTCCACATACATTTGAATTGAAAACCCCCCAAATGTGGCACTTGTCACCCATCTTTTTATCATTATCAGTATCACTCTCCTTTCTCATTCCACCACTTCTACACTTATCATCTCATATTCTCACTACTTTATTCTCTCTCATTATACATACCCACATAATCCAAAAATTGAACACCAGTATATTATTTCACTCCCAATTTTATTGTTGAGTCTAGAATAGAGAGAGAGAGAGAGAGAGAGTTGTGGCCGTAGGTGTGTGCACACCGCTGCTGCGGGCCCTGTCGGAGTGCCGCCGAACGCTGCCTCGAGATTTCAAAACCACAATGGCGATCTACGGACACCGCATAACACTTATCCGAACTTAGAATCGCGTTTGAGGTAGTTTTCCGAAAACCCAAAACCTTTATCTGCATTTTAATGGAGTTACTTAGATTTAAAGTTTATTGAAGATGATGATCTGCTGTTAAATTGTTAATTTATTTTTAGTCCTGTTTATATTAAAATTTAGTCTGGTTGTGCTGTAATGATTAGTGTTATACCCTGTGAAAATTTATGATCGTTTAACAAATGTTTGATTGTGAAATTATTATTGATGATACCTTGTTAATTTGTATTTGAGTGGACGTTTACGTGTTTAATAAATTATTGGGGTAGATAAATATTTATGAAATATTAACAAGAATATTTTATTAGTAAAAATTTATTTAGATTGTAAACAAGAAATATTTTAGATTATATATTAGTTAATCTTTAACTTTAATAAATATTAACTAGAATAGCCTCTCATAATTTTGTTGTTATAAAAATCTCATATTAATATTTAATATAGTTAGTAAATACTAAATTTTGCAATAAGTATTTTTTTTCAATAAAAAAAATTAGTTTGTAAAATCTATAAATAGTATGAGAGTTAAAGAAAATGTTTAAATAGTAGAAATGTTTTATAAAATTTCTAAATGAGAGAAATAGACTTAATTTTAAGTGTAGTAATTAATTGTTTGACTGAATATTATTTTGTTACTCGCATGATTAATTCTATGACAGGATTAATTTTATCGCATGGTTATGTGTTAGTACTTTTAGTTGAAATGTTGAACCGTGTGATATTTTGTTGTGGATGTAGATTGGACAAATAGGTTCCCTGGGTGGTTACGAGTAGTGACTCATGTAGACGATGTTAAGTAAATGGAAATTGATAAAGTGTTGGAAGTGTGATTGTGTGGATTGTGATTTGAGCCATGGTGATGGCAAGGGTAACCTATGGGGCCCTGTGTTGAAATGGGTTACCTGAGGGGCCCGGTGTTGTGACGCTAACGTATGATACGTCATGGGAAGTTTCTCTTCGAGGAAGAGAATGGGTCCCATGAGACGATTATAGTTAGTGAGACGTTAATGTATAATACGTCATGGAAAGTTTCTCTTTGAGAAAGAGAATGGGTCCCATGAGACGGTTATAGTTAGCGTGGGGTAGTGGATGTCCGACCCTAATGTACGATACGTCATGGGATGACTCGATCATCCTGTTATGGTCTTAAGTGAGAACATACTCGGTACATAACTTAGATGCGCTCACCTAGGACCCTGGTGCAGGACAAGCAAGAGGAAGGGTGGACCCATGAGACGATTGTAGTTAGTGGATGTGGGAGGAAAGGATCTCGCGGAGAGAATCCTTAGATTACATGTAAGATGATGGATAGTAAAGAAAAAGACGATGTGTTATTATTTTGTACCTTCGGTGTATTATGAATTATTAAATTGTTGATCTGTATATTGTGGTATTGGGTTTTAGGATTTCTACTTAGTGAATTATCACTCAGGATACGTTTGTATCCTGGCAAATCGTTTGCTTCGGCGTTCAATTTGCCAGAGTGTGCAGGATTCCACAGTGGAGAAGTTGATACAGGTGGGACTCCTGGAACGAAGTCTGGGCCAATGTTGCTTGGAATTCGTGTCAAAATTAGAGTCGCTCTGGAGTTGTTTTTATTAAGTAAATGTACGTAGATTTTTGTATTATTTTGAAATTGTAATTTTTGTATAAGGATAAATAAGGGCCTAATAGTTTGTAAAATTCAGTATATTTTAGGGTTAATGTTTCCGAAATCCCTTGAGAAATCGGGGCGTTACAGAATGGTATCAGAGCATAGGTTCAACTCTCGGCCTATGGTAGATTGGGTAGATCACTTTCCGAGAGCGTATACCTGAGTTATTAGTTGTGGTTATTACTTATTTTAAATCTAAATTATAAGTAGTATTTAGCTGTTGTTCAACTTAGACTTCGAGAGCGTACTGTGAGAAAACATAGGTCTTACTTGCTTGACTTTTATGTGATACGTTAACTTTTTTTTTTGTTGTTGAGTGTAGTGTTGTCGTTTGACTCCAATGGTTTTAAGATCAAAAAATAATAATTTAGAAACTATAATTTCATGTTTGTTGTCAAAATTAATTTTCATGAAAAACTTTTATTTGACATACAGTTGCTCATCGTCCTTAATCTCTTTGAACAAATATCTTTTTGGAATCTAAATATATTTTTCAGGGATTCTTAAAATGGATTCTTTTTCAAAAACTTTAAAAAAAAAAATTGAAAATATCTTTTATCAACTTAAATGACTTATAAATTTTTTTTTATTGTTTTAGTTTGAAATTCCTAAACACACAATTTCGAGGACGAAATTATTTTAAGGAGGATAGATTGTAACGACCCGGATTTTTGACCCAATTTTTTTTAAATACAAATTTATATTTTTAAATTTCTAATTCAATAATTAATTAGATTGAATAATTAAAATATATTATTATGTGTATAATTGATATTATTTGCATTATTGTATAAGATATGTATTTAAACTTTAGATATACAGGGAATCAGTGATTCATATTCATCTCTTATCTTTTCTATCTAAACCCTAAGTAGAACTCTATTCAAACTAACTCTCCACTTCTCTATCTTTCATCCTATACATAAAAGCGTCCAGATACATTCTCACCATGTACATACATGCGTCCACATACATTTGAATTGAAAACCCCCCAAATGTGGCACTTGTCACCCATCTTTTTATCATTATCAGTATCACTCTCCTTTCTCATTCCACCACTTCTACACTTATCATCTCATATTCTCACTACTTTATTCTCTCTCATTATACATACCCACATAATCCAAAAATTGAACACCAGTATATTATTTCACTCCCAATTTTATTGTTGAGTCTAGAATAGAGAGAGAGAGAGAGAGAGAGAGAGAGAGAGTTGTGGCCGTAGGTGTGTGCACACCGCTGCTGCGGGCCCTGTCGGAGTGCCGCCGAACGCTGCCTCGAGATTTCAAAACCACCATGGCGATCTACGGACACCGCATAACACTTATCCGAACTTAGAATCGCGTTTGAGGTAGTTTTCCGAAAACCCAAAACCTTTATCTGCATTTTAATGGAGTTACTTAGATTTAAAGTTTATTGAAGATGATGATCTGCTGTTAAATTGTTAATTTATTTTTAGTCCTGTTTATATTAAAATTTAGTCTGGTTGTGCTGTAATGATTAGTGTTATACCCTGTGAAAATTTATGATCGTTTAACAAATGTTTGATTGTGAAATTATTATTGATGATACCTTGTTAATTTGTATTTGAGTGGACGTTTACGTGTTTAATAAATTATTGGGGTAGATAAATATTTATGAAATATTAACAAGAATATTTTATTAGTAAAAATTTATTTAGATTGTAAACAAGAAATATTTTAGATTATATATTAGTTAATCTTTAACTTTAATAAATATTAACTAGAATAGCCTCTCATAATTTTGTTGTTATAAAAATCTCATATTAATATTTAATATAGTTAGTAAATACTAAATTTTGCAATAAGTATTTTTTTTCAATAAAAAAAATTAGTTTGTAAAATCTATAAATAGTATGAGAGTTAAAGAAAATGTTTAAATAGTAGAAATGTTTTATAAAATTTCTAAATGAGAGAAATAGACTTAATTTTAAGTGTAGTAATTAATTGTTTGACTGAATATTATTTTGTTACTCGCATGATTAATTCTATGACAGGATTAATTTTATCGCATGGTTATGTGTTAGTACTTTTAGTTGAAATGTTGAACCGTGTGATATTTTGTTGTGGATGTAGATTGGACAAATAGGTTCCCTGGGTGGTTACGAGTAGTGACTCATGTAGACGATGTTAAGTAAATGGAAATTGATAAAGTGTTGGAAGTGTGATTGTGTGGATTGTGATTTGAGCCATGGTGATGGCAAGGGTAACCTATGGGGCCCTGTGTTGAAATGGGTTACCTGAGGGGCCCGGTGTTGTGACGCTAACGTATGATACGTCATGGGAAGTTTCTCTTCGAGGAAGAGAATGGGTCCCATGAGACGATTATAGTTAGTGAGACGTTAATGTATAATACGTCATGGAAAGTTTCTCTTTGAGAAAGAGAATGGGTCCCATGAGACGGTTATAGTTAGCGTGGGGTAGTGGATGTCCGACCCTAATGTACGATACGTCATGAGATGACTCGATCCTCCTGTTATGGTCTTAAGTGAGAACATACTCGGTACATAACTTAGATGCGCTCACCTAGGACCCTGGTGCAGGACAAGCAAGAGGAAGGGTGGACCCATGAGACGATTGTAGTTAGTGGATGTGGGAGGAAAGGATCTCGCGGAGAGAATCCTTAGATTACATGTAAGATGATGGATAGTAAAGAAAAAGACGATGTGTTATTATTTTGTACCTTCGGTGTATTATGAATTATTAAATTGTTGATCTGCATATTGTGGTATTGGGTTTTAGGATTTCTACTTAGTGAATTATCACTCAGGATACGTTTGTATCCTGGCAAATCGTTTGCTTCGGCGTTCAATTTGCCAGAGTGTGCAGGATTCCACAGTGGAGAAGTTGATACAGGTGGGACTCCTGGAACGAAGTCTGGGCCAATGTTGCTTGGAATTCGTGTCAAAATTAGAGTCGCTCTGGAGTTGTTTTTATTAAGTAAATGTACGTAGATTTTTGTATTATTTTGAAATTGTAATTTTTGTATAAGGATAAATAAGGGCCTAATAGTTTGTAAAATTCAGTATATTTTAGGGTTAATGTTTCCGAAATCCCTTGAGAAATCGGGGCGTTACATTTACCGTCTCCCAACTCTACACACTGGATACTTTACCATACCCCTACTCTACACACTGGAACTATACCGTATTAAGGGATCCTTTACCGTTTCTCAAAATACTGTACCCGAAGTCCTTTACCGTCATTCACACACACATTGGATACTATACCGCATTTAGGATTCTTTACCGTATCCCAAAATCCTATACCCGGAGTCCTTTACCGTCCTCCACACACTCTGAGTACTTTATCGTACTCGGAATCCTTTACCGTTTTCCAACTCAACTACAAGTACTTTACCGTACTAGGGTCCTTTACCAGCACCCAATATCCTCAATCAACTTTACCATTTTTATCCTTGACTTATCCACATCTATATATTCGCTACTCGAAACCATCCCATGAACCTAAGTCCATTCTAGCACGTACAACATGATACAATCAATAATAGCTCAGTTCATAACACAATAAATTTCAATGAGATAACAATATAACAATCGATGTATGCGAATAATCAAACACATAAGAAATTTGAATTGGGCCAAAGCCTTTTGGATTATTAAATTTTATAGAACAAGTATGTTCATTTATAATTAAAATTCTTAAAATCATTATAACTAGGATAATGTTATCACATTTATAAACGGAATAAATCTATTATTTGTGACTTGTAAATATTATACTAATATTAGTAAGGACAATATTATCATAACTTATTTATCATTTTCAGTTGCTAATGTTACACCCTAGTGGTAATATAAAGAAAATGTTATTGGGCCGAAATTGGTGCCAATTGTAACTTAATATATTTATTTAGGCCAAAATAGTACACTAGAGTAATTAGGAGGACCAAAGTGTGATTTTAACAATAGAGATTTGAAACCCAGTTTGTTGGTTTCACTAGTCACGGCCGAGAAAACCAGAGGAATAACCATTCCAGCCACACAACGTCGAAATCAATTTCTTTTATACCGGAACATAAAAGTCAATACGTAATCACATAATATACTTAGGAGGAAGTAGGGGAGCGAGTATTCTACCTTTAATACGGACAAAACGATTCGGTGGAGTCTGATGGGTTTTCGTTTGGAGGTAAAAGATCGGTATTCTAGCAGCAACTTTGGACTAGAATAACTTTACCAAAACCTCCGCCGTTTTGGATGATTCTTGTATCTAACGTGAAGCTCTTGAAACGCTCTACAACTTTTGAGAAGAATTCCGAGCCTGAACACCACTCTAAGCAGAAGAAAAATGGAGATTTGGAAGGGTCCCTGAATCTGCCTAGAAATCAGAAATCTGAGAATTTTACCAAACTTTGGACGGCAATAACTCTATCAATCCTTGACCGTTTTGGTCGATTCTTGGGTTGTAATCGAAGCTCTCGACCCCCTCTACAACATTTGTGAAGAAACTCAGGCCTAAAAATGACATCAACAAGGAAGAAACAAGCCATGAATAGAGGTACGTGATATGGATGAAAAAAATAAAATGGTGTGATCTCTCTTTTCTTTTTCTTCTCTTCTTCTTTTTCAGATTTCTTCTCTCTCTCTCTCTCTCTCTCTCTCTCTCTCTCAGCCGAATAAAATGGGAATGGAAAGATGGGTTTGGTTTTGTAGTGGACGTTGAGTAATATATAGGGGGAGTAGTGGAGAAAAGTAGGAAAGAGAGATGATATGGGTGAAGGTGATGGAATGTGGGAGAGAAGTGAAAGAGATAGAATCAGGAGAGATAAGGTAGAGGGGATGGAAGCATAATCCCATAAATCGTGGGATGGGTATATTATAAATATATATAGACACACATATAGTTACAAGCTAATTAATAATGTATATGCTAAACTAATTTTAAACACCAAAAATTAATCTAGGTTTTAGTTTAATCTAATTACACCAATAGATTCTTCTTTTTCTCTTTCTTTTTTCAATTTTTTTCATTATGATTATGAGTTTTATGTGAGGTAATGTGTTAGGTGTTCAAATATCAATTACCTGGATTGAAGGGCTGTAATTGGATTGTGATTAAATGTTCAATTCTTTTTGGGTTAAGTGTTCAAGACTATTAGAATTGGATGTTCATTGATATTTGAGTTGGGTGTTCAAAAAAAGGCTAGCCCATAATTTTTACATGTACTCTAAGTAAACTAAATTTGTTTGGGTGTTTAGTTGCCCATGATTTATTTGGAATGATAGCTATTAATAATCACTACGCCAAATATAGCCTTTATCGACATTTCTATTATCAACAGGCAGGAAAATGTTGCTAAAGGGTACTATTACTAAAATTACTACAACTATTGGTAATAGTAACCTTTACTTGCATTTGTTTGATTTTTACCGGCATTTTTGTCCCCTTTTCTGGCATTGTTTAAGTGCCGGTAAAGGTCATAGTTGGCATAGTGTTTAATAGGGCCGGCTAGAAAGAGTGTAATATAGTTGGATTTCGGTTCGATTTTATTCATTTTGGTCTCTTTTACACATAAACCGAAATGGAATTGACTGATAATTTCTTTAAAATCCAAAACAGAACTGAACCTGATGACTTATAAAACCGACTAAAGTTGGAAAAATTTATTCAGTATGGTCGCTCGGGTTGGTTTTTTCGGTTAAACTGTTATCCCTATGTGAGATGAAATTTGACCGCTATTATCCAAACATGATGCTTCCAGCAAACAATTAACAATTTTTATCTTTAGTTCCAAAATGATGTAGAATCATGATCTCAATTTTTATCTTTACTTTCTACTTATGCTCTAACTTTTGCCTAAACTGCCCTTGAGGGTTTTCAATCTAGCGAGCTCATTTTTTCCCCTTCTATCTTCAACAACATATTTCTCCTATGAGCAACTCCATGAGAGCACACAAATGTTTTCAACTCCCCCTCAACTCAACATGAATGACATGGATCATAGCTCATTCTTTGCATTTGACAACTCGAGTGATTTATGATGTGTTTCAAGCGATATCATGAGATTACTTTGAAACCTTTGAGGATTGTTTTCAACACTTTAATGTTATCATGAGTATTCCATGGCGCAGCAAATTAGCACAAGAGAAAACATTTTCAAAAATGTGACCGACCCTAAGGTGCCTACGTATCTCTAACGATAATCAGGCCATTCGTAGTTCATGTCTAAGGAGATTCATATTCCGGGAGAGATTCACATTTCATGTTGAGTGCAAAGAGTTGGTCCAAAACCATAATGAACAAAATGACTTAATTTCAAGAGAAAATAAACTCAAGACTCAAATTCCTAAAGGAGAACAAACTCGAGACTCAAACCCTAAAAGAAGCAACTATGGGCCAAAAGAAATGCCTAAAAAAAACTGACTCAAAACACATGACAGAATTTGGCCGCCGCTTCTTAATCATCCAGCTTGGTTGGATCAACTATCCCTTGATCAATGAGATCCTAGACTACGTTCTTAAGAGCCCCACATTGTTCAATGGAATGACCAGTCACTTGATGATACTTGCAATACTCCCTACCCTTCTGTGCAAGATTATGAAGAAATTTTGGTTGCAATGGTTTCAGATCACTTGTTGCTTCTAAGATGTGTTCCACATCTTCTAACTTCATTCCAAAAGGAACAAATTCCCTCTTATGCTTGTGATGAGATCTCACCATATTAATACCACTATCATTGTTGGTATTTGTGCTTATCTCTACCTTGTGGCTTACTTCTCCATTATCGAGTAATCCTTGATTAAGGCCGTCTTCAACTTGCAATCCAGTAGCATAGAGGCACTTAAAAGTACAAATTGCTTGGGAATACATATGCCTCAGGAACTATTGCTGTAAATTTCTCACCACCATTCTGACTTGGTCTTCTTCTGAGGGAAGAGTTTTCATCTGTGCGGCTTTTTTTCTCCACCTAGTAAGAAAATTGGCAAAGCTCTCATTTGGCTTTTGTTTAAGCATCTCCAAAGCTCGAGTGGTTATCTCAATCTGGATATTGTAGGCATATTGATTGATGAAAGCATTGGCAATTTCTTGCCACCCCTTATACTTGGTGAAGTCCAGAGTGAGAAACTAATCGAGAGCACTGCCTGTGAGAGTTCTTTGAAAAAGTTGGGCAATGAGTTCATCATTGAGGCCCATAGGTTTCCGGGTGTTGATGATATGGCGGACATGGCTAGTGGGATTGCCGGTGCCATTGAACATCTCAATATCGAGCATCTTGAACTTCTCTGGCAGTTTGGCATTTGGGAAAAAGTAGAGTCCATCAAAATCAAGGATTTGATCTCCTTTTGAGCGAGCCAAGGCAGCTTTGATGTCCTTAACTTGTTGGGCAAGCTCATGATTTACCATTATGATCACGGTGCTATCAAACTTCTGAGGGAAAGGGCTTCTGAGATATCGGCGGCCACAACTGTCACAACTAAGTCCAAAAGCAAATCTAAAAGAAGAAAAAGCTCAATTATGTTTATGTTGAGACATCCCAAATTAAGTGATTGTGTAGTGTGTACCAACGCCTATTGCCCCCTAATATGATGACCCATGTACCATGCATGTAACCAAGTGGTTGAACAATATACTAGTACTATGAAGTTATGTGATCAGGTAACAATGCAATACAATAGGCAATCATGCAACAATTATGTGATCAAGAGATAATATATACAATGTGCCATGCAAGATACAAGATTGACAAAGCCCCCACTTTTCTTTTTCTCCTTCTTTTTTTTTTTTAAAGATGCTGGTGGTAATTAAAACAAATAAGAAAGAAACAAATTTGTAAAACCTAGAGGAAAAATGAAAGACATTTTTTTTTAGAACTCCTAACAGTTGAGAACTGTGGCAATCTCTCACAAGCCAAAATTTATCTCAAAGAGAGATAGAGTTATATAAGGACTTCTCTTTATTTGAAGAGAGATAGACTTTATCACAAACTCATAATAAAATGAAATTCATCTTCTACAGTAATTAAAACTCTAAAGAGTGATAATCATTTAATCAAGCAAGATGAGATATAATGCAACACATAGTCCTAACCTGTTTGGGATTTCCTGTCCTAGTTTGGAAAGAGTTCTATGGCTTTCTACAATATGCAAAGTTTTGGATAGTCTCAAAGGATGCTCCGTTAGGAGTTTGCTGGAACCCCTAACATAGCCCGTGACATGCCGGTATATTAGGTGAACTCAACGAGGTTGCCCGCTTGATGCATATGATACAAGAATTAAACAAAGCAAGTATTAATCTTATGTCGAACTTTCTGGTTATGGCTCTCAAGTCCCTAGCAGAGTCGCCAAAAACTGTAGACACCTCCCAAACGGGGCATCGTAATACATATTGATCATATTTGTTTGATTCCACTTCATAAACCAGAATCATGGACATTCTCATGGTTAGAAATATCTCCACACGATAACGGTTATCATCAAAATAGAGTCGCCACCTAGTTTATAAAACTAGTAAAAACATATAGAGATTCCGAGTACAGGAGCCAAAAGTATGATAAATGAAGGTGTTAGGCACCCCTTTTCACCCAGCCATGAGACTGGCCCATAATCATTTAACATACGATTATTACTTGCTTTATTTAATTCTAAACACATAGACTGGTTTTTAGCCTTTAACAGTTAATAGGTGAGCCAGGACAATAAGTAAAGCATGCATGAAATAAACAGGAAAACAGCAGGCTATCCCAAGGAGTAGATCCCGCGGCCAGTGAATTGATGTCACGACCGTAGGATCCTACTGGATCTATGTACCGACCATGGGAATGATATCTCAGCCGGTGTTTTTCCTCACACTAGAACGAAGAGTTAATCAGGAATTAAAACACTGCAATTAAAGTATAAAAACAAAAAATGAATCAAACCATAAGCCCCTGGGCCTCACCACCTTGATCCCTCAGTGCTTGATTGCTTTGGATTGAGGGTGATTGATTGATAGATCTTCTTCTCAAAACCTTAAGATTAGGATTGTACTTCGGGGTTTAATTGCTCGGGATGCGGCTGCTCACAAAGGTTTATGGCCTTTGTAGAGAGGATATGAGAGATGATTTTTGCAGAGCTTGGAGGTATGAGATGGAGGAATTGAATGTTAATTTTGGAACCCTAAGGCCTCTTTATATAGGCAATTGGTGACTCACTCCGCCCAATCAAATGGTGTGAATCAATAAGGTAGTTTAGGGTAACAAGATCTCTGACTGAATCTGTTTTTGTAGCCCTAAAGAATCAAAAAAAGGCTGCTAGGGTTTTGGTGCGTCGATCAAACGACTGACAGAACATTCCAAAATTTTGGAAAAAGACGATCTGGCGGCCGAGGAATGGATTTGGCGGCTGAGGAATGGATTTGATGCCCAAAGAATGGATTTGGCGACCGAGGAATGGATCTGGTGGCCGCCGAAGAATGGATCTGGCGGCCGAGGAATGGATCTGGTGGCCGAAGAATGGATTTGGTGGGCAAAGAATCAATCTTACGGCTGATAGATGTATTTTTCTAGGATGCTGTATTTCTGTCTGAAAAGCTATTTGGCTCTGAATCGGGTCCTCTAAATGGCTAAAAGTACTCACCATATGTCCACAGGTTCACGAGAAGTCAATTAGTAATCACTGTATCCATCACTACAACACGAGATGCTTGTAGCGAGGATTTAGTTTCCTCGCTAAAAAGCTGATTCCTCGCAAAATGTATTTGCGAGGAAATTTTTCCTCGCCCGTTTTCCTCGCAAAAAGCTTGTCGCAAAAAGAATTTGCGAGGAAAAAAATTTCCTCGCTTATTCTGACCCAATTAGCGAGGAATTTTTTCCTCGCTATAGTTTTTCCTCACTAGACTAATACAATGTTTACAAAATAGGCGAGAAAATTTTTCCTCGCTAGACTAATTTTTTCCTTGCCAATTATAGTTAAGGCGAGGAAATTTTTCCTTGCTAAAACTCTTGAAACTAAAAATAGATAGTTCTCCAACTCATTTGCTTCCGCGTGAATTCGAACCGTGGCCTCATGTATGGAGGCATTCACTCCATCCATCACACCAACTTCCTTTCCAGTTCAAACCTTTGCCTTTTTTATATATAAACCTTTTGTACATCTTTTCACCTCTCTAAATTTGTTTCTTTAAACATTTCTCTCTAATTTTAGTCCATTCGTAGTGTTTCTTTAAACTTGTTTTTTTAAATCATTAACATTATTCGCTTTTACTAAATTTTTTTATAATTTAATGTTTTGTTATATATCTTTAATAAATCTTTATACTTTCTAAATTTGTTTATTTTATACTTCGTTTTAATTCTCTCTAAGTTTAGTAACCTTTTGTAGTGCCTAAATTAGTTTGAGCCCTTTAAATTTCTGCAAATACGATATTTTTTTTGGTGGGTTAATATGTTCTTACTGTGTATATGCGCCCATAACAATTTTAACTCAACTACAATATTACAATAGTAATAATTTGTTATGTTTCTTTTTAAATGGGGTTAACCTTGCATATTTTGAAAATAGATTAGTGATATTTTGAAAATACATTTCGCAATTATTAAGTACTTTATCTTTTGTTTAGCTTTTCATTAATTTTTTTTGTATGAATTAATAATCAGTTATCTCTATGAAAAGCAATCCATATATCCCATGCATTCTTTTTCTAAAAAGCACATCATTCATCCACAAACTTATAATCCCTTTGTCCAATCCTTTTTTTGGGTTTATAACAGTCAAAAGAACAATACGATAGAATTGATGAATGCACTTTGTTACCTAGAGTGTTCTATTCCTTGGGTATTTATATACAAATACGGTTACAAGTGATAAGCTTTACAAAAGATATTGCAAATGATAAAATATAACCACTGAAATGGCTAACATTATTAGGACTTCTTTTCTTGATCAATTGATTTGCACTGATTGGTTGACATCCCCCCGCAAGCTGATGGTCGAGGCATGACCTTCAGATTGAAACGCAGTGTCTGATGCGGGAAGACGCAAGTCCTTTTGTGTAAAAATATCGGCAATTTGATCCCTGGTGCTAATATATTGGACGGTTAAACCACCCCGAGCGACTTAAAATCTTTGTATTCAAACAATAAATTTTAGTAGAATTTGAACATACTGACATTGTTAACAATTAATTTCAGTTGGGGAAAAGTGAATTCATATAATTCATGTGAAACATATTTTTTATTTCATCAATTCAATGCGATTGGCGAGGAAACTATTTTTTCCATTTATCACTTTTTTATTTTAATAAATTTGCTAATGATATTGAACTATGTAGTTGATTATCCCTTACCATCGTGATATTAAAGATACATGAACATAATTAATCATGACTTACATATTAAAAATTTAATGAGTCCTAAAAAAGGTGACAAAATATTTTTCGCGAAAAGGTTACATTTAGCAAAGAAAACAGATTTCCTCGCAAAAGGGTTACATTTGGCAAGGAAATTATTATTTCCTCGCTAAATGTAACTTTTTAGCGACGAAATTGAATTTCCTCGCAGATTGTGTACTTTTAGCGATGAAATCTCTTTTCCTTGCCATATTTCCTCGCAATAGGCCTTCCGTGTTGTAGTGCATTCATCATTGGGATGGTCCCCAAGGTGGGACTTGAAATAATCATTAGGCCAAATTGGGGTGTCTACACCTCTCCGTTATGAAACAGGGGGAGAATGAGCCGATCAGGGACTATGCGAAGAAGTACTGGGAAACCAGTGAGGAATACACAATAGCCACGTTCAAGACTGGGCTGCCTGTTCGGGGGGAGCTACGCAAATCATTAAACATGAGCCTATTGGGAACACTGGTAAAATTAATGGAACGGATTGAGCAGCATGCCAGAAATGAGGATGACATACAGCGAGAAGACGACAAGGTGGTTGCCGAGCAGGCCAAAGGGCCAGCCAAGCAGGAAAAACCAAAGCCTAAAACTTACAAGGAGAGGAAGGAATATGGACAGGCTAAGAAAGAGCCGTAGAGGGAGAAGCATGCCCTGGACCCTAAGTCTTTCTTCTCAGTAACTACGATTTGGAAAGAACTAATCTACCGGATTCTTTATCGAATAAAGAACTGCCCATATTTTAAATGGCCCCCGAGGTTGGAAGGGATAAAGATGCAAAACGAGCTACGAGTTAGCATATTGCAGTTATTACAAGGATTGGGGTCACATGACGGAGGACTGCGAGATGTTCAAATAGCACCTAGATGACCTAGTTTCACGTGGTTATTTGAAATAGTTCATTTAGGAAGAGCACAAGGGTGCAAAGAAAGTAATGGAGTTGGATTACGAGCAAAATCGAAGGGGCGTAATCCATATGATACATGGATTGGCCACACCTTATACGAGAAATGAGGTGAGGTTGCTCCAAAGGCAAGTAAAGCTCGACCAACATGTGATGTAGTTGGGGAGGAAGAGAGGACATGAACAAGAAGTATGCAACAAGGGCATAATCTTCACGGATGAAGACCTGGGAGGAGTCCAGGTGCCACATAACGATGGTTTGGTCATAACCCTACGAATTGGGGAATATGACATGGAAAGAATCCTGGTGGACTAAGGAAGCTGCACTATGATGCATTTAAAAAGTTGGGGCTAACACAAGCAGATCTGGTGCAATCAATAACTCCTTTGGTCGAATTCAGTGCAGGAGCAATCTGGCCATTGGGCAAGGTCACTCTTCCTGTTCGGGCAGGAACAGTGGTGCTGCGAACTGACTTCCTAGTCGTAGATGTGCCAACTTCCTATAACGCGATTATAGGAAGAACATGGTTGCACAAGATGAGGGCGGTTTCCTCCACTTAACATCAGATGGTGAAGTTTCCTGGGTCTAATGGCATCGAAAGGATCAGAGGAAACCAAAAGGCTACCCAGCAATGCCTGATAACTATAATCAAGAAGGCACCTAAGGCAAAATTGGTCCAAGCCATTGAGGTTCAGACCAGTCGACCATCGAGGATGTCGGAGGGAACCCCGCTGAGAAAGTGGTGGAAGGCTTGAGGAAAATTCAGATCAACAAGACTGATCCGGAAAGGTATTTCTTGATTGGGGAAAACCTGAACAAAGAGGAAGAAAAAGAGTTGGTAGGGTTCCTCAAGGAGCACGTTGATGTATTTACTTGGTTAGCCGAAGAGATGCCTAGGGTGGATGCAAACGTGATTTGCCACCACTTGAATGTGGATCTACAACACAAGCCCATGATGCAGAAGAAGAAATGATCAGCCATACAGCACGTAGAAGTTGTTATCGAGGAGGTTGACCGATTGCTAAAAGCAAGGGCTATATGAGAAGTACTACCCGGAGTGGTTGTCTAACACCGTGGTAGTAAAGAAGAAGAACGGGAAGTGGCGGGTTTGCGTCGACTTCACAGACCTGAACAAAGCTTGTCCAAATGATAGTTTCCCCCTCCTAAGGATAGATCAACTAGTCAATGCAACAGCTGGGTATGGGCGGATGAGTTTTCTTGATGCTTATCGAGGATACCACCAGATTGCCATGTACGGCCCCGATCAAGAGAAGACTTTCTTTATCACACCAATAGGGCTGTATTGTTACAGTGTCATGCCTTTTGGTTTGAGGAATGCCAGGGCAACATACCAGAGATTAGCAACGATTATGCTAAAGAAATTGCTCGGCAAGACAATGGAGGTGTACATAAATGATATCGTGGTCAAAAGCAAAGAAAAGTAGGACCACATAGCTAATTTGAAAGAAGCCTTCAAAATTCTGAGAGAGTACAAACTGAAGCTCAACACCTCGAAGTGTGCATTCGGAGTAAGTTCAGGGAAGCTCTTGGGTCACCTTGTGACCATAAGAGGGATAGAGGCAAATCCTGACCAAATAATAGCTTTGCAGAGGCTCCAAAGTCCGAGGACCACGAAGGAGGTCCAAAGACCTACTGGAATGGCAGCAGCCCTTAACAGATTCATCAGCCGGTCCCGCGATAAGTGTAAACCCTTCTTTCAGTTGCTAAAAAAGAGAGATGGATACGAATGGGGAGAGAATGCGAACAGGCGTTCCAAGACCTAAAGAAGTACTTGGCAGCAGCCCCGCTCTTGTCTACTCCTGAACAGGGTGAGTCCTTAATTTTGTACTTAGCAGTCTCTGAACATGCTGTTAGTGCAATATTATTGAGGGACAAGGGATCCGAGCAAATCCCTGTCTACTACGTGAGCAAGACGTTGATGGATGCAGAAACAAGATATCTGCCTCTATAAAAATTGGTTCTGGCATTGAGGATAGCAGCAAGGAAGTTGCCTCATTATTTCCAGAGTCACAGAATTGTGGTTTACACTGAGTTTCCATTGAAATCTTTGCTACGAAAGGCAGATTTCTCAGGACGTACATCAACTTGGTCGGTAGAGTTGAGTCAATATGATATTGACTACCAGTCGCGCACTGCAATAAAGGGGCAGGTATTGGTAGACTTTGTAGCAGAGTTTTCTCCTGCAGTGGCTCCACAGCCTCCTACAAGAAAGGAGCAGCCAATTGAGCCATCAACCAGGAAGGATAAGGCACCTGCCCAATAGGATCCCTTAGAATGGAAACTATTCGTTGATGTTTCGCATGCAATACCGGATCAGGGATTAGGATTGTGTTTTTCCCCCCCGAAGGAGTAATGATGGAATTGTCCCTTCGACTGGGTTTCAGTGCTTCCAACAATGTGGCAGAGTACGAAGCACTCTTGGCAGGGTTGAGAAGTGCAAAAACCCTGAAAGTAAAAAGGATACGAATATACTGTGATTCGCAACTTGTGGTGAATCAGTTGTCTGGGGAGTACGAGGCTCGGAATGAGAAAATGGAAGCCTACGTGGAGGCTACCAAGGATCTAATAGACACTTTTGAGAATGTGTACATTGAGCAAATAAGTTCTAGGCAGAATGCCCATGCAAATTCCCTTGCTTGGGTGGCCATAGCTGTGCCAACAGAATTCAAAAGAAGGGTGGCAGTAGATTATCTTTCTGAGCCGAGCATTGGAAGGAGCGTGGAATTGGTCTTGGATGTGAACCAAGGACCAAGTTGGATAGATCCAATAGTGGAGTTCTTACGAGATGGGACACACCCCACAGATAAAAAAAAGGCTCACAAGAAAAAGACAATCTGCACGATTTGGGTTGTCACCCGAAGGAAAACTGTACATGAAGTCCTTCACCGGACCATACTTACTCTGTGTGCACCCCAAAATGGAGCAGAAGTTCTTCCACGAGATTCATGAGGGAACATGTGGAAGCCATGCTGGGAGCAGGTCCATTGCCCACCGAGCAATAACCCAAGGTTACTGGTGGCCGCGCATGTAGGAGGATGCAAAGGTGTATGTGAAGATTTGTGAAAAGTGCCGGAAATTCTCACCAATGATCCGAACACCAACCGAGGATCTAGTGTCATTGACAAGTCCTTGGCCATTCTCACAATGGGGAATGGACATCGTGGGTCCACTCCACAAGGCAACTGGGAATAGAAAATTTCTGTTGGTAACAACGGATTATTTCACTAAATGGATTGAAGCAGAACCATTGGCTAAGATCACTGAACCTATGATAGAAAGGTTCGTGTGGAAAAGCATCATTACTCGATTTGGGGTCCCTTATTCGTTAATTGCGGATAATGGGTCCCAATTTCAGAAGAAGTTCAAAACATTCTGTACCCAGTACGGAACAAGCAACTACTACTCAACCCCAGCCTGCCCTCAAAGTAATGGGTAGGTGGAAGCGTCCAACAAAACTATACTAGACGGGATCAAGAAGAGGTTGGACAAAGCAAAGGGGAAGTGGCCCGACGAATTGCCAATGGTTCTGTGGGCGCACCAAACACCTCCAAGGAGGTCTACCGGAGAGACCCCCTACTCATTAGCATATGGAACAGAGGCTGTTTGCTGACCAATAGGACCACTTTGGTTGAAAGTGGAGGCAATGACAGAGCCCTAAAAATCGAGTTGGATCTAGCCAAGGAAAGGAGAGAAAGGGCTCTGGTGCATTTGGCCTCATATTAGGAGCAGCTGATGAAAAGCTACAACAAAAATGTCCACCCACGAGAGTTTGGTGTTGGAGACCTTGTGCTTCGTAAGGTGCTCAGCAACACCAAGGTAGCCAATGAGGGCAAGTTGGGGGCCAATTGGGAAGGCCCATATTGAGTAACAGAGATATTGGGCATTAGGGCTTATAAGTTGGTGGACCTGGACAGGAACCCGGTGCCAAGGCCTTGGAATGTCCATAACTTGAGGAAGTTCTTCGTTTAGCAAACTTCACTCTATTTTCTATTCTGTTTTAGGATGCACATTGTGTGGGAATTACGAATAAAATTTCCTTGTTTTTTATTCTTTGCTAGTTGCAAGGGGTATGCGTAATGCCCCATTGAGTTTTGAATTATGAATAAAATTCGTAGATTTTGGTGAAACACTCTATTTTTGCAATTTTTTACGCTGGAATACGAAACTAGGCTTTGTTCTTTCTCCTCCCTTCATATTGGGGAGCAGAGCGTGGGTCCATAGGAATTTTGGGTCCATACGAAATTTTTTCATGTACAAAATTACTTGGATCTAAGTACGAACAAACTTAGACCTTTTCCTAGGAACGTGCAATCTTAAGGAGCATACGACAATATGCAAGTATGGATACACTTGGTCATTTGGACGGGTATGAATAAATCTGGAATGCATACGTGAAAATGCACACTTCTGCCAAATATGAATACGTTTGGGTAACCTAAGTATGAATACACTTAGGAATATCCCCAAGTACGAAACACTTGGGTTGCATACATGGACATGAAGATTCATCTAAGTACGAATAAACTTAGGCATTCTTAAGATGCATATGATAACATGCATAGATTTGTCAATATGAATAAATTTGGGCATTCGTTTAAGTACGTGAAACTTAAGCGTATAACCTAAGTATGAATAAACTTAGGAATTTTACCTAAGTATGTGGAACTTGGGGAGCATACGAGAACATGCAGAGTTACCTAAGTATGAATATGATTAGGAATATTACCAAAGTACGTGAAACTTTGGGGAGCATACGAGAATGCACGGATTTGTCTAAGTACGAGCGATACTTAGATGGTTGTCCAAGTATGAACACACTTGAATGAGCAACCAAACAAGTTAAGTACGAAAAAACTTAAACTTGAACGTTTGGCCATGAAGGGCCACCTCCAATATCAAAAGGCCACAAAGGGCCGAGCAAACATATGTTTAGGCCAAGTCAGGCCACAGGAACTAAAAGTAAAGCCACGAAGGGCCGAATACCTGGTTTAAAATGAGATGAAAACTCAGAAATACCCTAGTAAGTAGGGTGGCGTATGTGAAACGTCACCCCAGACGCCGTTTTTGGCATTCCGTTCCCTAATAGGAGTCTATTCGCATTTAATGTGGGCAGTACGGATTGCACCACGTGTAAAAGTAAGGGCAAGAAAAGCCTATTCAGCCCAAACAAAGAGACGTTTTTTGCTTGGACTAATGATGAAAGTTGCACCAATTTTACAAAATAAGGTGCAGGAGCTAAATGAACTTGCTCGGATCTTGAGAGCTTTGCTCGTCATTTAAGAGAAAATAATGAGTAAAGCTAGGGAGCAATTGTTGGAAGATATTCCCAAACAAGCACAAATAGGGCTTGAACACGTGGTACGTGGGACCATGTATAAATACGATAGGGACAGTCGCCGTGCAAGACGGTGGTTAGCGATATGGACCAATGACATGGGGGGTCACTGGTCCAGGAAGTCTGTACGGGGTCAAGGCTCAGTAAACATGAGAAGTTATTGGACCAAGAGAGTGATAAAGGACCAGTGACATGTGAAGTCACTGGTCCAAAATAGTTTGTTCGGCAATGAGAGGGCCAAATAGAAGGGGAATTCTAGGGAAAGCAACCCAGATGCAAGGAATGCTCTGGAAGGTTCCAAGAACATTAATGTTCCGTGAAGTGGATTGATAAGGGAACGAGAATCCAAGATATTTTGGGTTTCCTATACAAGGTAGGAAACCTAGGGCAACAAGGATACTTGGGCAGTAAGCATCTGTGAATCTATAAATACAAGGTAAACCTAAAGGCAAAAGGTACGCAATATGTTGCATTCTTATACACTCCTACTGATAATTAGGGTTATTTTGCTAGTACGTGAAACTAACTTAGGCATCGGAGGGCCTTTGCCACGAGAGGCAAAGGTGCACTCACCTATTGTTTGTTTTGTAGATTAGGGTTTCGACGACGTGTTAGGGATCCGGCGAGGGAACACGAGTAGCCATTACAAACTGGTGTTGTTCAAAGCTTCTTTCGTTTTTCTCCACTTACATAACCTACATTGTTGGTTCTTAAAAGTTTGTAGTTTTCATTGTCGATTGACTGTTTGATCTGTTTCATTACTTGACTTGATTTTTACTGATCATGTAGTTAGTTCATATAAATATTTCACTTGACACTGCTATCCTATTAAAATTTTGATTAATTTTTGTAGACAAGTGTTGTAGGTTAAATGGTTATCTTTACTTGTTATTATTGACTCTATAGAAGGGGTGAGTCATATTTTTTTTATAATATAGATCAATGAATTGGTCTCTTTCAAGTAATGTAATGGTTGTTTTAAAAAAAAAGTGAAGAGTGTTGTTTGGCATGTGAGTGATGTTGAAGAAAATCACACTGTATTGATATACAAATGGTGTAACATATGAATTTTAAGAGTTTACTGATGTCCTGTATGATTTAGATCGAGAATAACGTTTTCAAACAAGTGTTGTAGGTTAAAGGGGTTAAATTGGTATTTTGACTTGTTTTTTTGGACTCTATAGAAGGGAGTAATGTTTTATTTCAACCATTGCGCGTAATGTAATTTTATTCCCTTCTTATAATCATGAAAACAAAGTTCACATACTCAATGCACTCATCTTTCATGTTATGTGACAATTACATTTGTTATGTTAAAGGAGTCATGACATCTAGTTCAAACAGTGGAACCACAGGAAGTCCTATGAGGATATGACTTTGCGAGCACAATGAGCAAGCGGTCATGCACACATCTTGGACGGATATGAATCTTGAGAGAAGGATCTTCGGGTGCTCTTACTTGATTTCCCGGTGCATCAAAGAGGGGTGGTGCACACTGCGAATACATTGAATGATTGGATGGTCCATAGGAGAACGTGAGAAAGTGGTTCTTCGATTCCAGAGGGACAAGGTAAGGTCACTCAATCAACGTATTGCAGAATATGAGACGAAGATGGAAGAAATTGAGATAAAGTGGAAGGAACGGGAGAATAAATGTAAGGAATATGAGAGGAAGAATAATGCATTGGAGGAAAAGGTGAGGAAAAGCAGTGGATTGATGTGGGCAGCGTGGGTTGCTTGTTCTATTTTTGTTGTGATTCTTCTTGCTATCATGGGGACCCGTAGTAGGTCTGGAAGTAAGTATTTAAGACTGCCTCATTGAAGGAGCGGTTGAATGTTTTGGTTTTTGAATTATAGGAAGCGGGACTAGTAGGTGGTTCCTTTTTGTAAGAAGAAAAAGTAATCGAACCCGATGGTTTGACTTGAAATAGGACTAGTAGGTGGTTCCTTTTTGTAAGAAGCATATGTAATCCAAGGCAAGTGATTATATGTAATATGTGAACACAATTTCAAGTACTCCAATGTAATATATTTGCGGCATCTAACGTTTGCAGATAATTTGTAACTAAGTTTAATGTTTTATTGTGTGGTACTTAGAAAATCTTTTGGTGGTGTACATGAACATTAAATTTGTTGGTGATTTGTAATAGTATGGTTGTTCATAAAATTTGCATTCACTTATCCTCTAAATCACAATTTATTTACAATTTAACAACCCTTTTATCCATAACCTTGTATCATCTAATTGAGTATCAATTGCGCAATGGTTATATATTTTGGTTGATGTTGTGTAGCCATGTCGACGACTCCTCAGAAGTTAATGTGTTTTTGTTATTGAAGTGGTGAGCGCATGGCGAATGCAAATGATACCTTAGGAAAATATTTAGGTGGTGTATCTGAAGCCACACTCATCGAAGAGGGCATATCGTATGACGACTTAGTCATAAAAGTTTGCTCTCGCATGGATATTAGCAATGACGGGAAGTCATTCTTTTATAGTACTACCAAGGACAAGTCTAATCATTTGTGTATGAGGGATGGAGATGACGTTTCTATGATGTTTCATTTAAATGAGGATGAGGTTGACATATTTGTGGAAGAAGAGACTGTTGTTAACCCACCAAAACAATGTAACATCATGTACACATGCTATAAGTTTTAACATATATATAGAGATATAGTAAGATTTTGACATGTGTATTTTTTTTCCTTCCATTGTGTATGGAGTCCAACTTGTTGTGTACCAGTCCATTCACTGCCGCTGGCAAAACTTGTTCGCCTAGATAAGGTAGCTTGAGTGTTTACCATGAAATGGGTTTGGTGACGTACTCCCAACAACGAGGTGAAGGTATCCTAACTGAGGATGGTCAATTGTTTTGACAACCCCAACCTGTTTAAGAAGGCTGTTATTCTTTTTGCCGCTTTAAACAAGTTCACATTCAAGTATCTGGACAATAGTCGTCATTATTATAGGTTGGTTTGCATGGTTGAAGGTTGTCCGTGGAAGCTAACGGCTAGAGCGCAAGGCAATTCTGAACTTATTATAGTCATCAAGATGACCAATGAACATTGTCACACTACACATGACACGGCTAAATTCAAGCCAAGGATTCAGGCAGAAGAGATGGGTATGATATTTAAGGAGCAAATAGCAGGCTAACCCGATTTCCTCCCAAGGAGCATATGCAAGGACTTTGAGTTAGCGTTTCATACTCCCCTAACTTGCAGAGATGGAGGACTAAGAAATGTGCCCGTGAGTTGATAAGTTGGTCCGTATCGCAGACGTATCACTTAGTGCCATGGATGTGTGAACGGCTTGAACGATCGATTCTAAACACGAGGGCAGTTTGGACTTCTAGTGAGGATGGCAAGTTCAAGCAATTGTTTCACTTATGGTCGTAGCATTACGGGCTTCTTGTCGGGATGTCGACCCATGTTGTTTATTGATGCATGTTTCTTGACTGGTCCGTATCAAGGTAGTTGTTTGTCTGTAGTCATGTATAATGCCAATGATCAGTTGTTCCCTCTTGCATATGTTATTGTATCATCTGAGAACTATGAGGATTGGTTATGGTTCATGCAAAAACTTCAAGGAATTGTTGCCAAAAAACAAATTGTGCTTGTCACCGATTGTAACATTTCCTTGTTGAGGGCTGTAAAGGAATTGTTTGGTGAGGAATGTAATGCATGGTTTGTTCGCCACGTCAAGGAAAATTTTAGTAAGTTTGCCAACTCGAGAGGAATGAAGAGAAACCCCATGAAGACGACATTGGACCTTTTCACAAAAATTGCCTACACAAGGGATCATCTATTGTATGGGGTGTACCTGACCAAATTGTTTGGGTTGAAACCTGAGTTGGCAAATTGGGTTGATGAAAACGGTCCACAACACTGGTCAAATGCGCTATTTCTGTATCCGAGGTGGGAAAAATTGTATACCAACATCGCCAAAAGCTTCAACCATTGGATATTGAAACTAGGAGAGATGGACATCATCCAATTCATGAAAGGGCACGTCGCCATTACTACTGACGTGTTATTTAGGCATAAAACATAGGTGACTAAATGGCATCCCTTGTTGGTTGGTTGTAACATTGATAAAATGATTAAGGAATCTCAAAAAAAATCTCAAGGTTTCACTAGCAGGGCCATTTCTCTCATAGAGTTCATCATCCAGAATAGCGTTTGGAAATCTCATGCGGTCAAGCTCCACCCTTATTTTTGTTGTTACTTGCATTGGTAGATGAAAGGAATCCTTTGTAAGCATGCGGTGAGCGCAATGTAAGGTTCCCCGTACAATATCTATAACCTACTGGATCCTTTCTATAGGGTGGAGTCATAACTTATTGTTTACACGACCATAATGTCTTCTATTCCTTTGCATGACATGCCTTTTTCTACTAATATGGTACCAGAGGTTCATCAGATCAAGTTCGATTGTGGAGAACTTGATATAGCTACCTTTTCTTCTACACCCATGCTAACGCTTTGACCTCTCACTACAAAGTGACGAGCTGGAAGGCCAAAGAAAAAGAGGATTGAGTCATAATTCCAAGATAAGAAAACTATTTTCTGTGGCCTTTGTCGTGAGGCTAGACACAATCGAAACACGAGCACGTCTGCCTTGCCTGGGTGGCATTGGAGCTATAGCTTGTTGAGATGATTATTATTATGCTTTATTATTATATTTTCATATTATAATTTTATGTAATGTTACTGCTGTATCATTTCCTTACTATGTTCTGTGTCTATCTCATGGTTTGGGGCTGTTATATGACTTGGTGTCTATTATGATTTCTCTCTTAAACTACCACCACTGACTCTAGTCATCATCCTCATCCTCATCTTCATCTTCCTCTACCACATGCTCCTTGCCACCCCTTCGGGCACTCAACTCACCACCGTCACTTGTACCAGTAACATGCACTCCCTCAGCTTCCACGAGAGTGGACTCCCTCAAATCTGCCTCGCTGGGGACATACACATCACCCTCTCTCCCACATCTTGCCGCTATCCACAACATCCCTCTCTTAATCGCTGAGACGTCTCTCCTCGTTTGACACATCTGAGTCTCAAGCTTCTTCTGCTTTGCTTGCACTAACTGGAGTTGAGTAGCCATAATTCCCATATATTCCTCGATCCTCCCAGATTAAGTCCTAACAGAAGGCATAGGGAAAACAAAGCTATCAAGGAGAGGTGTCTGAGAAAGTGACTTGCTCTTCTCCAATGAGCCACCCGTAATAGGACCGAGAGTTCCGGGAAAGAGCCTTTCGGAGTTAATGCTCCTTGATCGTCACAAATAGCGGTCACCATAGCCGGAAAAGGAATATTAGGCTTTGACGAGCCCGACAGCTGTCTAATCTTTACTATCTCCCTCCAAATAAACAAAGCCCAATCAACCACCTCCTCACTAGAACCAAACACAAAAATCACCTCCCCATCTTCCTTGCGTGGTCGCATCTCAGACCCATGGGGAAAAGGTTATAGTGTACCACCTTATTGATCACCCGGTATTTATCAAACAATTTGCCATGGATAAAATGGTCATTTTTCAGTGGTTTATCGGTAAGAGCATTTTGAATTTCCTTCTCCGTCTTAGACCATCCTTTGGCAGGGTAAGTGATAGAATAGAGGGTGGGACGTTGGTACTTCTTCAAATGCTTGGCTATGATAGTAGGGGTTATAAACATTGTTTTCTTTCCCAAGCGGGACTCTATTTTCTCTTAAGACTCATCCACATCCATATTAGCATAAAAATCAAGTACCAACTTTGGTTTATAGCCTTTAATTGGATCGAAAAAGAAGTGCAAACCTCATTGGTTGATGATATCAATGATTGGGTGAGTCCCCATCTTAGTGTGGTCCACTTGTCACTCACAAGTGAAGTTCCGACCCTTCAAATCCTTTTCCCATTTCTTTTTCTCCTCATCTTTTTTCTCTCTTTTTCTTTTCCTATTCTCCTCCTCATCCCTATCTGCCCGCTTGGCAATTTTCTCCGGGTCAGCACGTCTCATAGTGAATGATTTACCGATGTCGCCATGAGTCGACCTAATTGCATCACCCATAAGCTTTTTTGACCTCCCCATTGCAATAATCACCCACAAAAACAAAGCAACAATGACAAAGCAACCCCAAAATTCAAACAAAACCCAGCACCTGTAGCACAACAACAGTACAGTAGCAGCCACAAAACCCCAAAACCAATCCACTAATGTAGCAACAAAAACAGGCAGCCCCGGAAATCAAAAGAGCACGGAGTTTGCAACACAAATTTAGCCCGTAAAACACAGCAAAAACTAACAGCAATCTAAACCCCCAATTCCAGTACACAACTGCAGCAAAATTTCAAAAATCTAGGCTAGGGTTATAGGTGATTTTTGGATTTTTAGGGTCTTGGTGTGTGGGAAATGGTGTAGAGTGAGTAGTGCATGAAACTATGTAGGAATTCAAAATATGAAAGGGAGAGCAAAGGATTTTCGGATTACCTTGTAAATTGGGGATCTATGGCTAGAAACATGCAAAACCCCTCATAAAACTCGAAAATCCTTAACTTTAGAGAGTAACTGTGGTGAATAATGGAGGACAACAGAGAGAGAGCTTGAGTTTTCGGTTAACCTCATCAATGGGTGAATTTCGGACTGAGAGAGAGAGAGAGAGAGAGACCCAACCTTGAAACCCTTGATTTCGGCCATGAATCTTGAGGAATGAGTGTTATTTTGAAAATTTATGGAGGTTTGAAAAAAAATTTGGTTGATTTGGTGGAGATTAAAGAGAAAAATTGGGTTTGGGAAGTTAGGGTTCGTTTTTTCTGGGCTGTGGGGGTTAGGGAAGAAAAGGTTTGGTTTATATAGTGGGTAGGAATGAGAAAAGAAACGACCAAAAATTTTAAAAATCTGCCGACCGGGTACCGGTACTGGCCAATTCCCAGTACCAGCACTATGGTTCCCTGAAAACTGCTTCCAACTTCTGCCAAGTGGGTACCGATACTGGCCAATTCACAATACCGGTACTGGGCTGGAAAATTTCTGAATTCTTGCCCACTTCCACCGTTTTGACTTCCGCTCATTCCTAACATCCTCAGAAAACCTCACAACAGTAGAACACTCTTCCAAACAACCCTCCATACATTCGGCTCCTTAAGTTCATTGAACAAAAAGTAGGACACGGACTAGGATACGAAATAGGACGAGGGGACACATTTGTGGTTTAATCAAACAAAGAATGCCTTGTATCACTTCCTAAGTACGCCATAGATTCCAAAACGATTCAACAACGATATCAAACACACTTAGGCATGAACATGAGATTATTTACCTTAACTACAGATGTACAATGAAAAATGAACGGGATATGGGTAAAACTTGCTCAAAACACACTCAACACCTAATTGCTCATTCTTAATCATGCTTATGAGTTGAAATGTACACAATCACTTAAGATCAAACACCGAACTCTTGCCAATTAAGAATCAATGAGCATGTACCAAGTCGTTTAATTCCACTAAAATTTTACAAACAGAAGGCTTGCTCTAATAAAACGAAAATTTTGTACTAAAAACATCAAAGCATATATATAACATATATATATCCCTCCCCCCAACTTGAAATATGCTATGCTCTCATAGCATGGAGAACAACAGTATTGAGAGGGAAAGAACAAAAGAGTGTACCTCCGAGGGAATGTCAACCCCCGTATACCTCGACCAAGTTGGAGGCTTTTGCGGCACCGTCTCCTTTCGTCATTCAAATGGCTTCCAAGGTCGACTCCTTCGGCTCTTCCAACGGAACCACAACTAGTCACACAGGGTCATGGTCAAAGCTTTTGTAAGTCGACAAAAATGAATAGTGCTTAGAATGGCACTAGAACGTAACGGCTACTTGTGCTTCTTGACTGTAACCCTAGTTCATCGTCGGAACTCTAATTTGCAAAACAGACAAGAGGTGAGCGCACATTTGCCTCTTGTGGCAAAGGTCCTCCGATGCCTAAGTTAGTATCACGTACTAGTAGAAAACCCTAAATAACAGTAGGAAGTATAGAATAATGCAACGTATTGCATACCTTTTACCTCCAGGTTTACTTCATATTTATAGATTCATAGATGCTTGTTGCCCAAATATCCATGTTGCCCTAGGTTTCTTACCTCGTATAGGAAACCTAGAATATTTTGGATTCTCGTTCCCTTATCAATTCATTACCTTAGTCCTTTTTAGGACTCTTTTCCATAAGGAGCCGAACATCCCATTCCTGTTGGGTATCTCTCATTGATCCTATTTTCTCGAGATCTTATTTGTTTACGGAATTCCACTTTTCTAGAACCTCCAGAGTGTTCCTTGCATCTGAGGCTGCTTTCCCCAGAATTCTCCCCCTGTTCGGCCCTCTCATTGCTAAACAGACTACTTGGACCAGTGCCTTCACATGTCACTTGTGAAGTCACTAGTTCTTTATCAATCCCATGGACCAATAACTTCTCATGTTCACTGGTCCTTGGCCCGATACAGACTTCCTGAACCAATGACTTCTCATGCCGCTGGTCCATATTGTCGATCACCGTCTTGTACAGTGACTCATCCTGTCTTACTCAAACCATGGTCCAACGTACCACCCGTTTGGGCCTTATTTATGCCTGTTTGGGAATACCTCCCTACAATTTCTCCCCAGCTTTACTCGTTATTTCTACTCAAATGACGAGCAAAGCTCCTAAGAACCGAGCAAATTCATTCTGCTTTTGCACTTTGTCTCACAAAATTGGTGCAATTCTCATCATTAGTCCAGATAAAATTTCTCATCGTTTGGGGTGGACAGGTTTTTCTTGCCCTTACCTTTAAACGTGGCGTACGTCGTATTGCTCACATTAAATGCGGACGAAAGCCTTTGGGGAACAGAACGCCCATACAATGTCTGGGGTGACGTTTCACATATGCCACCCCACTCATTAGGGTATATTTGGGTTTTCGCCCTTCTTTTGAAAACTCTATTCTCTCTCAACTCCCTCTACAGAAAGAAGGTTTATCCATATCCACCATTGGAGCACTGTTCACCATCTCAAGGTTTCTCCTATTCTGCATTTTGGGAATTCTGATCGTCGTAAGTCACTGTTCTTTTATACTCCCACTTTTCTTCAATTTAGGGCTTTTCCCTCATTTAGGGTTCCGTTAGTATCCCTTCGTTTTCATTTACAATTTTCATTTTTCACAAATGGGGAGATTTAGGTGCCATTGTGACACTCCTCAGGCCATGGCTATGTTCAGATATCGTTACAAGATACCTGATAACGTTGCCACTGCACTGGCCCCTAAGGACGCCATTCACTAGAGTCTTGATTTCAATACCCTCCACATTCCGGCAGTCGCCGTTGTGGAAGGCGGTGTCAGATTCCCTTTAGCACCACTGCTCCGACAAGTATTAGCCAATTATAGACTTTCCCCCATGTAGGTCTCTGCTAATTTTTTCCGTGCAATTATGGGTATAAAAGCCATAAACCAAATGTTAGGCACATCCCTAAGGTTGCACGACATTCACCACATGTACAGTATTTCTAGGACGAAGGATGCCCTCACCTACTACCTAAAGAGGAGGGATTTTAGAAAAAAAACTTGTCCTTGAACTTCCCGACTCCGCTCGGGGAGATGATGATGATTTTCTAATTATCATGGGGAACTTCGAGCCCAGAGATGAGGATGGCCAAGTGATAGGTTTCCATGCCCCTCACAGATTTGGGCGTCCACGTTAGTTTCTTTTACTCGCTGTACCCTTTGTTTACTTAAAGTTTTCTCGTACTTTACTTATACAATTTGTTGCATATAATCTTCTGCATTTCTCATTGCAGCTATAAATGTTAACCAGGGTCATGATATTATCACCCCACAAGTCCACGTTGCGGATATCAACCAAGCATTGGCTTTTAATGGGCAGGGTACCCATCTTGCTAGCCTAGCAAGAGCAGCTCAAGTGCTCTTGAGCTACAGAGCTTCATATGGCAGGTTTATTGATCATCGCACTCGTGCAACAGACAACTTAGCACTCCTCGGGCCTTCCATCTCAATCCCCGAACAAGAAAGGTGCTCTCAAACCCCTCCATTCCCCGACAGGCCTATCCAACTTGCCAATGAGACCTCTTCTTCGTCCAGTGGCTATTCCCCGTCTTCTCCACCTCAAGAGATGAATCAACAGATTGACCTTAGCGATCTTCTTACCATTCTTGGAGCCGGCCATGGTAGAGGCCGCGGAGCTGTTCATGGCCACAGACGTTCCTAAAGTCCCTTGCCATCTCATGGCCGCCGTGGACCAGCTCAACTGGACACCCCCTAGCTTTTCACCCGAGGAAATTGAGGCCAGCCACCGGGACAAACATCAACGCCTGGACTCGACTCTAGAGCAGAACTTACCACCACAAAACCTAACAACTGCATCCCTTGTCTGGGCCCCCCTAATTCTCTCACGAAAACCGGCTCATGAGTGTAAGGGACAGCGCAGAATCCGAAGGAACTGCTATGGCCTTGTCCCAGGCCTTCATGCTACTTGGGGACATGCAAAAAGAGGTGGCCAGCTCCCCAAATAACCTTCTTGGGTCGTTTATTATAGGGGGATGAAAACAATTGGTGCTTAGAATAGCACTAGATTGTAACGGCTTCACATGCCTCCTCATCGGAACCCTAGTTCGTCGTTGGTACCCTAATCTGTAAAATAGACAAGGAGTGAGCGCACCTTTGCCTCTTGTGGCAAAGGTCCTTCGATGCCTAAGTTAGTATCATGCACTAGCAAAGAGACACTAATTATCAGTAGGAAATCAATATCAATGCAACGTATAGCGTACCTTTTTCCTCTAGGTTTACCTTTGTATTTATAGATTCATAGATGCTTGCTGCCCAAGCATCCCTGTTACCTTAGGTTTCCTACTTCGTACAGGAAACCTAACCCTCCGCGGATTCTCTTGACTAATTAACCGAATTCCCATACTCGTTGGGACTTCTTCCTTTTATGGAACTTCTTCCATACTGGTCTTTTCTACTTATCTCATCCAGGTATTGGGTTCTTCTTCTAGAACACTCCTACCGCCTTATTTCTTAAGGCTATCTCTCTGAAGGATTTCCCTCTGTTAGGTCATCTTACAGCCGAACAGATTGTCTGGACCAATGCCTTCACATGTCACTGGGCTTTATCTATGGTTTAGACCATTGACCTCTCATGTCTTTTGATCCTTACCCCCGAACAGGTAATCCGGTCTAGTGACTCCACATGTTACTGGACCGCATGCTGAACTCTACCCTAACAGGGTAGTACTACCTGCTTTATCTACCACGTGCTCTATATATCACGTTGTAGACACCCCAATTTGGATGCTTCGATAACTTTTAAGTCCCCGATGATGATAAAAGGATTTTAATTTAAACTAATACCATTTTGGAATGAATCCTTCAAAAGTCAAAAAGTCAACTCTACCGTACGGTACAAAACTCCACCGTATGGTACAAAACTCCACCGTACGGTACAGTTACGTCATTCTAACCGCCTTACAGTTAGGGCGGTTGTGATTTCCGCCGCACGATATGTAGGGGGATGAAAACAATTGATGCCTTCTGATCAACTAGATTGCAACGGCTTTCTCGTGCCTCTTCACCGGAACCCTAATTCGTCGTCGGAACCCTAATCTGCAAAATAGACAGGGGGTGAGCGCACCTCTGCCTCTCGTGGCAAAGGCCCTCCGATGCCTTTGTTAGTATCACGTACTAGCAATTAAACCCTAATTATCAGTAGGAAAGCAAGAATGCAAAGTATTGCGTACCTTTTGCCTCTAGGTTTATCTCATATTTATAGATTTTCGTATGCTTGTTACTCAAGCATTCCTGTTGCCATAGGATTCCTAACTCGTATAGGAAACCCAAGATATCAAGGAGTCTCGTTTCCTTTATCAGTTTATGGAAAAGAGTCCTTTTAGGATTCTTTTCCATTAAGAGCCGAACATCCCATACTCGTTGGGTATCTTTCTCAGATCCTATATTCTTGGGATTTTATTCCTTTATGGGACATGACTATTCTGGAATCTTCCAGAGTATTCCCTCTACTCCTACTCTCGATTGGAGCTCCTTCTTTGTTCGGCTGTCTCATGGCCGAACAGACTACCTGGACCAAGGACTTCACATGTAACTTGGTCCAAACGTAATCAGAATGTCTCTTATCTGCCGAGCAGATAGTTTACACCAGTGACTTGTCATGTCATTGGCCTTTTATTTAGCCGAACAGATTGCATGGACCAAGGACTTCTCATATCATTGTTCCATATCGCTGTACTTCATACTGCCCGGCGATAAGTTCAGTCGTATTCACCACGTGCTCCCAAACATCACGTGTTCGGCAACAAAATGTATGTGCTCGGGAATACCTCCCTACACGATATAAACAACTCTACCGTACGGTAGACATGTGTACCGTACGGTACATCGGAACTTGCACTACCTTTTCCAGAATTTCGGCCAAGGCATCTCAGGCCATCATGGCCCGGCCCGTAGCCCTCCTTGGCCGGCGTAGGTTTGCAGCAAGAAAATGGGAGCTTGAAGACTAAGCTAAGTCCCCTGAAAATTCTTCTATAAATTCCCTAGGGTTTTATTAAAAAAACACACGAAAAATTACAAAGAAAAATACATTGAAAAAAAAATGATGAAACATTGAAAACTGTTCTGAAAATTCTCTGTTCTTTTCCTTTCATTTCAAAAACATCCAAAACATCTCCTTTCTTTAGAAAAAGTCCCAAATCTGATTTTCAAATACCATCAACGGTTTGAAAAGAGGCACCACACACTCTCCTGGAGGGCAGTACGTCACAGCCCGAGCTCACACACTAGAAACCTTTTGCAATCACTACAAATTTTTAAAGAAGGATCCATTCCAAATAAAGGTATAATCTTCTGTTCTTTTATTCTGAGGGGAACCAATGGATCTGGGCTGGTTAACAATACCACCCTTGGACCTAGACAGTTCAAACATTCCGTGAAATCAAAGTTGGAATCCCTCACACTTCTACCGTACGGTACACATTATTACCGTACGGCAGCGATTTTCGGGGGAACAGTCTCTCGTGCGCTATTAATTCTCTTTTTATAATTTCATACGACATGCCATACCTGATATAAGATACCATGCTGATTCAGGCTCCGTCTTAAATAATAGATGTCATTAGTTAGGTTTGTGAAATTTGTATCAGTCATGTAGCATGATTTAATATAGAAATTGCTTATTTGATACATGAAGCATATACTCCTATTGAAACATTGAATAATGAAAACTTTTGTTTTGAAACTGGAAATCACAGAACATGTACCGTACGGTACAAGTTTCTACTGTACGGTAGATTTCACGTGGTACAGATTGATATTTTCTGCAATTACAATGTTGATATTCCTCTCTCTTAGTTATTACTTGCAATTATGTATGTATAAGCACGTTTATTTAGCTACTTGTTACTGATGGTTTTGTTCAAAAGCATGCCTGCTAAATGTTTATGTTGCAAATAAATCTGTTTATGTAACTATTTAAAAGTCAAAGCAATAAAATGAATTTCAAAATCCCACGAATATTAGTAAAGACCGATTTTATCGGGCGAGGAGGGTGCTTTTCTAAACAAAACCTTCCCCCCTCATAACCTGGCTCCCAAACCCAAACTCTAGTTCATTTTCAAATTCAAATATCATTCTCAAGTTCCAGGTTTTCTCGGGTAGCAAACCATTTTACCAAAAAAACCCAGGTGGCGACTCTTCAAATTTTTCAAACGAGCGCACGACTGGGGATGGCCTCCGAAAAGGCCCGTCCCGGGCTCTGGTAGCCCCCACACGTGTTCGGCCACTAAGGTTGACTGTTCAGGAATACCTCCCTACAATTGCTCCCCAGCTTTTGCTCGATGCTACTTTTTGGAGGAAACGAGTAAAGCTTATAGACCAATCGTAGGCCGAACACCTTGGATCCTGTGTAAATGATAAACCTTGGATCTTGGTTTAGTCATCACTATCTCGAAGTAGTGACTCCACGTGGCACATCTCGTACGCCTCGCATTAAATGCGAACTGACGTTCTAGCCAAACGGCATCTGAACAATATCTTTTCTATGTTTACTTTTCGTTACATTTTCATGCAACGGGGTGAGAGGGGACGTTTCATCTCCGTCTTCCCTTCTAAGCACCTCCAAAGGGTTTCCCTTGGGTCTTTCTACTCAAAATACTCACTTGACGTCCGCCATCGCCACCGCCTGCAAACCCGATTGCATTTCAGGAAAACTCCAGAGCCTCCTTGTAAGATTCTCATTCTTAGCTCATTTTCCATTTCATTCTGAAATCTCACTCTCAGACTCATTAGTTTTTAGGGTTTTGTTCATACCCTTTTCCAAATTTCGTAGTTTTCTTTGAGTGTTTCCATGGCGAATGAGGACGATAATGGCCCTAAGCCAGGTAAATTTAGAAAACTTTGTGAAACTTCTGCAGCCATGGCAACCTTGAGGACAAAGTACAGTATTCCTAAAATGTAGGGCTTGAACTTGCCCTATTAGGAGTAGACAGGGACGCTGGATCATAGGATAGGATGTGCATTCCCATCGTAGCTATTGTTGAGGGTGGAGTTCATTTCCCCCTTGACCCATTACTTCGTCGAATCCTTAATTGGTATAGACTTACACCCATGCAAGTCTCCACTAATTTTTTCAGATTAGTGATTGGGGGTCGTAGCTCTAAATAGGATCCTAGGAACCCAAATAGGAATTTGGGACATCCAATGGTGGTAGAGCATCATGCTAAACCCTTAATACAACACCTATTACTTCAAGGTAAGGAAAGCAGAAAAGTGTCTCGTGCTTAACTTGCCAGATTCTGCTCGTGATCATGAAATGGACTTCCTCTATGTCACTGGAGCTTTCGAGCCAATTGGGGAAAATGGCCAAGTGGTGGGGTTCCATTGCCCCCACATATGGGGCTACCCACGTATGCTCCTAATTTGCTTCGTGATTCATGTTTACTGCTTTCTCATAGCTTTTTTCATGTTTCTAATTCATGTTTGTACTTTTAATTCTTCAGCGGATAATGCTAACAAACGCCCGAGACGTGAACCTAGCAACATCCGAACAGCAGAAATTAACAGGATTCTCCAATACACAGGAGAGCCTAGAACATTAACAGCTGGCCGGGGTTGTGATGTGAGCATCTTGTTGGGTTATGACCCTTCTTTCAAAGGCTTTATTGATAGAAAGCTTGCCAACCCAAGTACCAGCGCTGCCTCCACTTCAACTGCTCCCCAGCCAAAGAACTCAAGATCTAATGCTAGAATGACAATCGCCAGACAGTCAGGTGAAATTCCCATCCCAGAAGGTGTCCCACTTCCTTGCTTGGTCCTAATCAGGTCTAAACGTCGACAAGCCTCCTCACAACGTCAACCCAAACAGCCAGTTCCTACTCGTGATACCAGTCAATCATTTTCTTCCAGTTACTCTCCCTCTCCTTCAAACTCAGGTAATATGTTCATCAACCCCTAAATTTGAGCTCTCTTCCTACTGTATCCACACGAGGATGAGGTACTGGCCGGGTGGCATCGACTGGGCATGCTCCCCCGCCACCTCATCGTAACAGAAGGGGCTCTACTCGGTCCTCCTCGTCCCCTTGGGATTAGATGCTGCTCTCGAAGCCAGTGATGCCCATCAAGATAAACGTCCAAGGACCGAGGATCCAACTGATGCCGTCGCGCAGGCCGATGCGTCCACTCAGTCGCCCTCTCTTCGAGTCACCAAGTACTTCCTCAAGCCTGGACCCCTCAACTCATTAGGGGTGACCGGCCTGTAAATGTTAGGGATAGTGCAAGCTCCTCAGAGACTTCTCAGACCCTAGCATAGGGCTTATTACTACCCGTCGATATGCAAAAAAAGTCCTCATCTACCTCTGATCGGCTTGTGTCCACTGGGATCGTCAGTGGAATCAAGGTAATTTGATTTTCTCAAAATTTAGGTTTTACCTTTCTCGGAGTAGTAATTTTTTTTGTTTTAAGCTATGTTTGGTATTCCATAATTTATCCAAAAGATGGTCACACTGGGCCAAAAGTTCCAAGAAGCAAAGACTGAAAGAGTCAGGCTGTTAAATGACAACACCAGGCTGTTTTGAACAGTCTCAAGTCTCAAGATTGGAGAGAGAGAGAGAGACAAGGCTAAGTTAGATAATGATGAAGCAAAGGGCAAGTTTGACACTGCTGAAGACAGCCTTAATCAAGCATTGGCCGAGATAGATAATACCAAGAAGGCTGCTTTCGAAGAAGGGTACCAAAAGGGCTTTGATGTCGCTACTACTGATTATGTTGGCCAAATGCCCGCCATCCAAGACCAAATCTGGGTCGCCAGTTGGGAAGCTTGCTTGAAAAAGATTGGCGCTGCTGACGACTCAGTCCTCTGGGTGGAAAATGACTTACCGAGCAGCCTTGCTACAGCCTCTCAAGAGCATGAGACCCCAGAGGATGATGTCGAGCAGCAGATTGAGGACTTTGCTGATGCAGAAGAGGATATTCAGATGGAGCCCAATAATATTCCAATTGTACGTTTGCCCATTCAGGAGGCGACCAACGAGATAATCATCTTGCAGGAGAATGCTACCAGTGGTGGTGACTCCAGTACAGAGGTTGCACCCGACATTCTACCGGAGATCCAAAACCTTGATTGATTTGGTAAGTTTGCCTCTAATTGTGCGAATACCTTCAAACATTTTGGCTGGTCCTGCATGACCGTGGTTTTTGAGCCCTACGAGGCACCAATACTTTCTATACCTTGGCCACATTTTGGTAACACAAGTGTTTGGCCCCTTGCGGCATAAACGTTTGTTTTGGTGGCCGTTCATGGCTTTATCATTTTGCTCGGCCTATCGTGGCCTTTAGAATTGCATTGTACATGATGTTTTAAGTATTTTGTACCATCATTGGTATTTGTCAATATTCTTAGCAGGTGCATATATTAAACTGCTGCTAAGTTTTCTTATATGTAAGCTAATTAGACAAGTTTAAGTTTCTCAAACTTAAACAGATTAAATTTCTCATATTTAAATAGATGCGTATGTCCATACACACCTAAGTATTTCGTATATAGAATTCATTGCTTCTAAGTTTCCCATACTTAAATAGTTGCCCAAGTGTCACGTACTTGGATAAACACCCATTAAGCGTACTCATATGTTTGGAAAAATACTCAAGTAATCGTACTTGGATATTTTGCATGTCTTTTATATGCAACCCAAGTCTTTCGTACTTGGAATTATAAGTGTATTCGTACTTAAATTACTATCCAAATGTATTCATATTTGGCAGAATTATTGGCATTCTAGGTTTATTCATATCTGGACAAAAAACCAAGTATATTCGTACTATGTTAAGTTTTGAATTTGCTCGTAATTCATACTTTGAATTTGCTCGTAATTCATACTACACTCCTCTGCTACCCAATACGAAGCGAGGAAAGGTGGTGTATAATTTGCTAGCTCCGTATTTAATCAAAAGGAGGAGGAAATCTGTAATCTTAAAATTTGAAAAAGTTTATAATTAAAATCTTTATTCATGAACTGATAATAACTCAAGGGGGCGTTATTCGTACCTCTTGCAACTAACAAAGAATAAAAACAAGGGAAATATATTCATAATTCCCACACAATCACAATGTGCATCCTAAAACAAAATAAAAAATAAACTGAAGTCTTTTAAACAAAGAACTTCCTCAAATTATGGACATTCCAAGGCCTTGGCACCGGGTTCCCGTCCAGGTCTGCCAATTTATAGGCCTCTATGCCCACAATTTCAGTAACTCAATATGGGCCTTCCCAATTGGCCCCTAACTTGCCTTCATTGGCCACCTTGGTGTTGCCGAGCACCCTATAAAGCACAAGGTCTCCAACACCAAATTCTCGTGGGTGGACATTTTTGTTGTAGCTTTTCATCAGCTGCTCCAGATATGAGGCCAAATGAACTAGAGCTCTCTCCCTCCGTTCCTCGGCCAAATCCAACTTGATCTCTAGGGCTCTGTCATTGCCTCCACTTTCAACCAAAATGGTCCTATTGGTCGGTAGACCGACTTCCAATGGTATAACTGCCTCTGTACCATATGCCAATGAATAAGAGGTCTCTCCCGTAGACCTCCAAGGAGTTGTTTGGTGAGCCCACAAGACCAGGGGCATTTCATCGGGCCACTTTCCCTTTGTTTTATCTAACCTTTTCTTGATCCCATCAAGAATGGTTTTATTGGATGCCTCTGCCTGCCCATTACTCTGAGGGTAGGCTGGGGTTGAATAATAATTTCTTATGCCGTATTGGGCACAGAAAGCCTTAAACTTCTTCTGAAATTGAGACCCGTTATCTATAATCAAAGAGTAGGGTACCCCAAAACGAGTAATTGTATTCTTCCAAACGAACCTTTCTATCATAGGCTCTGTTATCTTGGCCAGAGGCTCTGCCTCAATCCACTTTGTAAAATAATCAGTTGCTACCAGTAAAAATTTCATGTTTCCAGTTGCATTGTGGAGTGGACCCACGATGTCCATTCCCCATTGAGCAAATGGCCAAGGACTCGTTAATGGTACCAAATCTTCTGCTAGTGTTTGAATCATTGGTGAGAATTTTTGATACTTCTCACAAAGTTTCACATACACCTTTGCATCTTCCTACATGTGTGGCCACCAGTAACCTTGGGTAATTGCTCGGTGGGCAATGGACTTGCCCCTAGCATGGCTTCCACATGTCCCTTCGTGGATTTCGTGGAGCAATTTATGCACCATCTCGGGGTGCACACAAAATAAATATGGACTGGTGAAGGATTTTCTGTAAAGCTTTCCCTCTGTTGACAGCCAAAACCATGCAGACTTGGTTTTTATTTTGTGAGCCTCCTTTTTATCAAAGGGAAGTGTTTCATCCCGTAAAAACTCCACAATTGGATCCATCTAACTTGGTCCTTGGCTCATGTCTAAGACCAACTCTACACTTCTTCCAATGCTAGGCTCATTAAGATAGTCCACGGCCACCTTTCTCTTGAGCTCTGTTGGTACAGCTGCAGCCAACCAAGCTAGTGAATCTGCATGGGCATTCCGTCCTGAGCTTATCTGCTCGATGTATACCTTTTCGAAAGTATCAAGCAGATCCTTGGCTGCTTCCACATAGGCTCCCATCTTCTCACTCCGGGCTTTGTACTCCCTGGATATTTGATTCACCACAAGTTGTGAATCACAATATACCTTAATTCTTGTCACCCCCAAGGTCTTTGCACTCCTTAACCCAGCTAAGAGTGCCTCGTACTCTACTACGTTATTTGATGCACTGAAACCAAGCCGAACAGACAGCTCCAACATTACTCCTTCAGGAGGAAAAAGCACAACCCCAATTCTTGAACCAGTATTGTAGGGAGGTATTCCCGAATAGGCCCAAGAAGAGCCCGAACATGGTGTGAAAGAAAAGGTCAACGCGCTATGGACCAGTGACATGAGAAGTCATGGGTCCAGAGAGGTTGTACGAATCTTGGTTCAGTAAAACACGAGAAGTTATTGGACCAAATACAAGGAAAGTGACATGTGATGCCACTGTTCAGGTAACTTGTTCGGCAAAGAGAGAGCCGAACAGAAGGAGAGCTCCTAAGGAGGAAATGGTCCAAATAATTGATAAAGGACCAGTTACATGTGAAGTGACTGGTCCAGACCGTCTGTTCGGCCATCTCATGGCCGAACAAGGAAAGAAGTTCTGTCAGACGTTGAAGTAGAGGGAACACTCTGGAAGAGTCCAGAAACAGTGGTATTCCGTTAAAGAGTGAGATCCCGAGAATGTAGGATCTGTAAAAGATACCCAACGGGAATGGGATGTTCAGCCAGCTATGGAAAAGAGTCCTAAAAGGACTAGGTAGCAAACTGATAAAGGAAACGAGAATCCTTGATATCCTGGGTTTCCTTTATGAGATAAAGAATCCTAGGGCGACAGGGATGCTTGGGCAACAAGCACCTATGAATCTATAAATACGAGGTAAACTTAGAGAAAAAAGGTACGCAAAACATTGCATTCATACGTGACTTCCTATTAATATTTAGGGTTTATTATCAGTACGAGATACTAACAAAGGCATCGGAGGGCCTTTGCCACGAGAGGCAAAGGTGCACTCACTCCTTGTCTATTTTGCAGGTCAAGGGTTTCGTTGACAAATTAGGGTTCCGGTCAAGAGGCACGAAAGGCTGTTACAATCCAGTGCTGTTCAGAGCACTAATTGAATTTGTCCACCTACAAGTATTACACATTGATCCGTCAACAAACAGTTTCCATTCTAGGGGATCCTGTTCGGCTGGTGCTTTCTCTCTCTTAGTCGGTGATCCAGTTACTTGCTCCTTCCTCATAGGAGGCAAGGGTGTTATTGCCGGTGAGAACTCTGCCACAAAGTTAGCCAACACTTGGCCTTTGATTGCCGTGCACGGCTAATAAATCAATGTCATATTGGCTTAACTCTACGGACCAAGTTGAAATTCTTCCCGAGAAGTCTGCTTTTCGTAGCAGCGATTTCAACGGGAACTCAGTATACACACAACCCTATGGCTCTGGAAATAATGTGGCAATTTTTTTGTTGTTGTTCTTAACGCCAGGACTAATTTCTCGAGGGGCAGATATCTCGTTTCTACATCTAGCAATGTTTTGCTCACATAGTAGACAAGGATTTGCTCGGATCCCTTATCTCTTAACAACACTGCACTTACAGCGTGTTCGGAAACAACTAGATACAAAACTAAGGACTCACCTGGCTCTGGAGTTGATAAAAGTGGGGCCTTAGCCAAATACTTCTTCAAGTCCTGGAAGGTCTGCTCAAACTCTGCTCCCCATTCAAATCTATCCCTTTTCTTTAACAATTGAAAGAAGGGTCTACAATTGTCACTTGAGCGACTAATGAATCTATTGAGGGCCGCTGCCATTCGAGTTAATCTTTGGACCTTTTTCATTGTCCTAGGGCTCTGTAGACTCTGTAGGACCATTATTTGATTAGGGTGGTTTGCCTCAATCGCTCTTATGGTTACAAGGTGGCCTAAGAACTTCCCAGAACCAACTCCGAACGCACACTTCAAGGCGTTGAGTTTTAGTTTGTACTTTTTCAGGATTTCAAAGGCCTCCTTTAAATCCGCTATGCGTCCTTGTTTGGTCTTACTTTTTACCACCATATCGTCTATGTAAACCTCCATAGTTTTGCCAATGAGCTTTTTGAACATAATGGTTGCCAGTCTTTAATATGTTGCCCCTGCGTTCCTCAGTCCAAAGGGCATGACACTATAAAGTACAACCCTCATGGTGTAATGAAAGAAGTCTTCTCCTGATCAGGTCCAAACATAGCAATCTGATGATATCCTCAATATGCGTCGAGAAAACTCATCCGCTCATATCCAACAGTTGCATCAACCAACTGGTCAATCCTGGGAAGAGGGAAGCTATCTTTCGGACAAGCCTTATTCAAGTCTGTGAAATCCATACAGACACGCCATTTTCGTTCTTCTTTTTAACTACCACAGTGTTGGATAGCCACTCTGGATAGTAAACTTCTCGTATTGCTTTAGCTTCCAACAAATGGTCGACCTTTTCGATAACAGCATCTACATTCTGCACAGCTACTCTTCGTTTCTTCTGAATTACAGGCTTGTGCTGAGGATCTACATTTAAATGGTGGCAAATTACATCTGCATCTACTCCGGGCATCTCTTCTGGTACCCATGCAAACACATCAACATGTTTTGTTAAGAAACCCATCAATTCGGCTTCTTCCTCGGCCGGTATTGATTCCCCAATCAGAAAACATCTTTCAAGGTCAATCTCGTTGATCTGTATTTTCTTTAGGCCTTCGATCACTTTTTCTGCTGGACTTCTTCCGACATCCTCAATAGTGGGTTGATCTGGTAGCTCTACTATGTGAACCTGATGGGCCTTTTAGACTTTCTTGACAATGGAAATCAAGCACTGTTGAGCCACCTTCTGGTTACCCCTGATCTTTTCAATCCCATTGGATCTCGAAAATTTTACCATCCGATGATAAGTTGAGGAAACTGCTCTCATCTTATGTAGCCAGGTCCTCCCTATAATCGCGTTATAGGAGGAAGGAACATCTACAACCAGAAAGTCAGTCCTTAGTACTACTGAACCCGCCCGAATAGGTAATGTAACCTTTCCAAGGGGCCAAACTGCTCATGCACCAAACCCAACCAAGGGTGTTATTGATTGCTCTAAATTTGTCTGCGCCAATCCCAACTTCTTAAAGGCATCATAATAGAGAACCTCTGTACAACTCCCTGAATCCACTAAGATCCTCTCAATGTCGTACTCCCCAATTCATAGGGTTATGACTAGAGCATCATTATGGGGTATTTGAACTTCTCCCAAATCCTCGTCTGTAAAAACTATGTCTTCGTTGCATGTGTCGTTTTCTCGCCCTCTCTTTTTTCCCAGACGCATAACATGTTGGTTATGTTTGTCTTATCTTTGGTGTAGTCTAACCTCATTCCTTATGTAAGGCATGGCCAATCCATGTATCATATGGATTACCCCTTTAGGATTCTGCTCGTAATCCATCTCTATGGCTTGCCCCTTATCTTTAGGGTCCTCCTGAATGAATTCCTTAAGATAGCCTTGAGAGACCAGATCATCAAGATGCCTTTTAAACATCTCACAGTCTTCAATCATGTGGCCCCAGTCCTTGTGGTAACTGCAGTGCTGATTCGTAGCACTTTTTGTATTCTTATCTCCACCTAGACTTGGGGGCCATTTGAAGTAAGGCTAATTCTTTATTCGTTAAAGAATCTTATAAATAGGCTCCTTCCAAACCGTGGTAATAGAAAAGAAAGATTTGGGATCAGGAGCATGTTTATCCTTGTAAGGCTCTTTCTTAGCCTGCCCATAATCTTTCCTCTCTCGGTAGGTTTTGGGCTTCGGCTTATCTGCTTTTTTTGCAGGCCCTTTGACTTGCTCGGCAACCACCTTGTCGTCTTCCCAAAGAATGTCATCCTCGTTCTTGGTGTGCTGCTCTATCCGTTCCATTAACTTTGCCAGTGTTCCTACTGGACTCACCAAGGGTAGGCCGGGGTCGAATAACAGATTATTTCACCAAGTGGATTGAAGTAGAACCATTGGCTAAAATCACTAAACCTATGATAGAAAGGTTCGTGTGGAAAAGCATCATTACTCGGTTTGGGGTCCCCTATTCTTTGATTACAGATAACGGGTCCCAATTTCAAAAAAAGTTTAAGGCTTTCTGCGCCCAGTATGGGATAAGAAACTATTATTCGACCCCGGCCTACCCTCAGAGCAATGGGCAGGCAGAAGCATCCAATAAAACCATTCTTGATGGGATCAAGAAAAGGTTGGATAAGGCAAAGGGAAAATGGCCCGATGAGCTGCCTCTGGTTCTATGGGCGCACCGAACAATGCCGAGGAGGTCTATGGGAGAGACCCCCTATTCTTTGGCATATGGAATAGAAGCAGTAATACCTCTGGAAATTGGTTTACCAACAAAAAGGACAGCATTGGTTGAGAGTGGGGGCAATGATAGGGCTCTCAAAATTGAGCTTGATCTTGCCGAAGAAAGAAGAGAGAGAGCCCTGGTTCATTTAGCCTCTTACCAGGAGCAACTAATGAAGAGCTACAATAAGCACGTTCACCCATAGGAATTCGGTGTTGGAGACCTTGTGCTTCGTAAGGTGCTCGTCAACACCAAAGTGGCAAACGAGGGCAAGTTGGGGGCTAATTAGGAAGGCCCATATCGAGTAACTGAGATCGTGGGCATAGGGGCTTATAGATTGGCAGATCTGGACGGGAACCTAATGCCAAGGCCCTGGAATGTCCACAATTTGAGAAAATCCTTTGTTTAAAAGAATCTAGTTTGATTTTTATAATGCGCAATGTGATTGTGTGGGGGTTACGAATAAAGCTCCCTTGTTTTTTATTATTTCTTAGTTGCAAGGGATACGAATAACGCCTCCTTGAGTTTCAAGATTATGAATAAAATCACTTTTTTGCAATATATCAAACTTATGGAGTTATGAATTTTTACTTGTTTAAATACGGAGCTAGAAAGCTCTACACCGTCCTTCCTCGCTAACATATTGGGGAGCAGTGAGGTAATAGGTGTAGTTTGAATTATGAGTAAGTTTTGAATTATGAGCAGATTCAATTTCTCAAAAGCACGAACATACTTGATTATTTACCTAAGTATGAATAAACTTGGAACTCACGGATTCTCTAAGTACAAGAAACTTAGGGCTATGAGAAACCACGAAACACTTGATTCGTAGGACACAAGTTCCTTACGAATAAAGTCCAAGTATGAACAAACTTGGGAATGCATACGAGAACATGCAATAAACTAGTACGAATAAACTTATTTGCATAAGAATACATGCAATATTTCAGGACCAAGTATGAGTAACTTGGGTAAAAAAGCAAATTAGTTAAAGTACGAGAGACTTAACTTTTTTCAAACAAGAAAACACCAATGCATACGCACATATGCATTTAGAGCAAACGAAGAATGCAAGATATTCATATGAAATGGTGTGCAGTAACAGCAAACACTGAAACGGCTACGACAAAAGTTCACAGCCGAGCAAAAAAGCCATACTTGGCCACCAAAACAAATGTCATGCCCCGAGGGGCCAAATACCTGTGTTATCAAAAGTATGTATGAACTAGTGCCCCGTAGGGCCAAACATTACAGTCTCGCAGGACCTCCAAAAGGTTTTAAATGTTAAAAAAGCTTACTTACTAAGTTAATCCAAATTTTGGATCTCTAGGAGAGGCTCGCTTGTGGCCTCTGCATTAACCTCAGTACCAGCACCTCCATCAACAACATCCTTGTCAAGATTAACAGTCTCGTTAGTTGTATCCCGAGCAGGTGAACGGATAGCAAAAGCATCTTGGTTTGCTGTTTGAGTGTCTTCATTGGCAGTAGCAAACTCGTCAATCTGTTCGTCAACATCCTCCTCTAGGGTCTCTTCGTGCTCTTAAGAGGCTGGAGCACGGCTGCTCGGTAGATCATTCTCAACCCAGAGGGGTGAATCGCCAGCAACGCCAACCTTTGTCAAGCAAGCCTCCCAACATGCAGCCCAGATTTGATCCTGGATTAATGGCATTTGATCAACATGGCTGGCTGTTGCAGCATCAAAACCCTTTTGGTATCTGTCCTCATAAGCCGCCTTCTTGGTACCGTCAATTTCTGACAGTGCTTGGTTCAGACTCTCCTCAGCAATTACAAGTTTGGCCTTTGCCTCGTCTACTTCTTGTTTTGCCTTGTCTCTCTCTCTTTCTAGTCTTGAGACTGTACGAAGCAGCCTGGTGTAGTCGTTCAGAAGTCTGATTCTTTCAGCTTCAGCTTCTTGAGCCTTCTAGCCCAACGTGACCATCTTTTGGATAAACTATGACACTACAAGAAAAATGAGAATATGTGACGAAATGCTGGTGAGGAAAGTAGATTTCATCTCCAAATATGCCTATTTTGTGAGGAAAATATTTTTTCGTCACCAATTAAGAAGGTAGACAAATTTAAGGTGAGGAAATTTTATTTTGTCGCCAAAAATATCTAATCAGTGACGAAAAAATAAATTTCGTCTACAAAAGTGTGGACCAAAAAATATAAGGTGACAAAAAAATAAGTTTCGTCGCTAATCCATTTCCTCCATACGTTGCACAGATACTTGCAACCATTATGTCACGAAATAGTTCCTCACAAAAGGAAAGAATTTGGGAGAGGAATTCTTTTTTGTCGTCCATTAAAGGGGGAATTTTTTTGGGCGGGTTTTAGCGGGCAGGGGCGTTCATTAACTACAAGAAATTTGAGCAGATCTCAATAAGACAAAACTATTTTAACAGTCGAGGCTGTTGATTTCATTGTGCTTATTAATTATATCATTATCGTAAAAAGTTCGCTTGATCAATTTTAAAAAGCTCCTTGATAGGGACGCAATTTTATTTTTTGGATGATAGTTATCGTCTGATCAAATGTGTAGTGATCCTCGAATCAACTTCATTCTCGGTACGAATGATAAACTCCATAATATGTAAAAGATAGACGGTACGGATTGAAAAATAAAGGCTTTGGTGGAATCAGGTCTTTCAATCTAATACTTTAATGCCTCGAGATGCATCAAATATTGTCTGTTCAGGTGGTCGCCGATATCCGATGATTTTCGTTTTTGGTGACAACAATGAAATCAATGAGACGTGAAATCCTAACGGTTCAGATCAACCATTGTAAAAATTGAGTTGGTAATGACCTTTGAATTCTATACGTTCAGTGTAACTGTTAACAAACTAAATCTTGTGTTATATTTGATCGTACAGTAGCCATTTGACTATGACACAGTTACGATGATCCAAACCGTTGCTCTTGTTTTCCTTTTTGATTAATTTTTTTTTCAAAATTTTTTGTGTCGATTAGATTTAAAAAGCTTCTTTATCAAGACACAATGTCATTAACAAAATGAGTTTTTCTATTCGATCAATTGTGTAGCGATACTCGACTAACACTACTGCAATAACAGATATGTATCAAACTAAGTAGATTCAGAAAGATCACGGTTTTCAGTGAAAAACATAATAAAAAATGGTGCTTAATTTTTTTTATCTTAGTTTAAGTCCAAAACTGAGATAAAAAGTGGGTTTTAGCATGGAATAAAAGACCTCGCTTTTGCGGTGAGATAAAAGAAAAACAACCTCACTCTTGCAGCATGATAAAAGATTTTAGGGCGGAAAAGAATGAGATAAAAGATCTCGCTCTTGTGGCGAGTTAAAAAAGAAAAGATCTCACCCTTGTGGCTTGATAAAAAACTTTAGCGTTGAAAAAAATGAGATAAATGACCTCACTTTTGTAGCGAGATAAAAAGCCTAACAAAGACCATGATAAAAAAACTACTCATTTAGGTGTGCGATCTGAATTTTCATGTGGGCGGGCTGGTATTCATTTAGGCGAGCGTAACAAATTAATTGAAAAGTTATGTGAGGAAAAACGACATCGTTTAAGGGGTTATGTTAGGCAAACAATACACTATCATTTCGGTGGGTTTTACTTCTACGCCCAAAATAAGCCCTGATTACAGAGAGAGAGAGCAGGGGGGGGGGGGGTGGGGGCGGTGGGTGGGTGGGTAGGTGTTGTGAGTCTCCTTCTATACAATGAGGAGATTCACTCACGGCCCTTTCGGATGGAGGGGTGAGAAAGGAGAAGAAAGGGGAGTCTTCTCCATTAATGGCGAGAAAGGAGAAGAGAGGGGAGTGATTTCTCACTGTGCAACCCAAACAACCAGAAGAAATCAAACCCTCTCCGGCGACCAAGATCTGTAACTCCGGCGATGAAGCTTTCTCCGGCGACGATCTCGCAACACCGGCGACGAGCTAGCAAAACCGGCGTGGCCCGCACGCACGCCTTCCTTTCCTTTCTCACGGAATTGCGCCACATCCGGCGCAATTCAGAAATGGGGTCCTGTGAGGAAACGGTTTCTCTCCTTCCTCACCCCTTTCTCGCTTGATGGCTCTCCTAAACGTGGGTGAGAGTCGGATTTCTCACCCTCTCCTTTCTTCTCTCTCGAATCCCCTCCATCCAAACGACCTGTAAGTCTCAAGCCGTGTTCCTTGAGGCGACCTTCGTTCTCCTTCTCTCATGGCTCGCCTTCTGCTTCTCGTCCGATTTGGAAAGCTACGAGATGGACGCACCGTATGGCTTCAGATCTGGCCGTGGATTTGCCAATCGGACACGTGCTTTGCCACCCTCCATTGGCTTGTATTCTTTCTCTCCCTCTCCCCCCCTCTCTCTCTCTCTCTCTCTCTCTCTCTCTCTCTAACTTCACTTCTTAATACATGGACAGATGGACCGATTTCGGTTTGATATTCCGAGAATCCTGGATGTTCGGACGCCGAAGTAAGGTTTTCTACAAGAGAGATGTGGTGTGGAGGGTACATTAGTCAGAGTTTCCTGTTGATGACGGATGCGTTGGCGAGCAGTCTCCGTAAACGATGGTTAGGGTTTCAGGTATATTTACATTAAAGATTTGTACTCATTAAAGGGTCTATCTATTTCTTTCCGTATGATTAATGATAAGAATTGATTTGGTATCTTCTTAAGTTCTATTTTTTTAATAGGAAAAGTGAACGGCTATGTATATGAATACATATACAAAAGAAATAAGATTAGCAAGATGCTAACCTGAACATATGGGGGTTTTTCATTTGGTTGTAGTTTGCCTATTTTGTGACTGTGAAAGGGAAACATGAGATCTATTTTTTTCTTTTTGCTATGCAAAGTCAGTCCTTTTATTTGTTGGTCCTTGTGGAAAATTAGGAACAAACGTGTCCTTGAGCGAAATGAATTGAATTGGGAGCATGAAATGGAAATGATCAAGTTCATGTCTATTTTGGATTACTTGTTGTATCTGTTGGTATCTTGTACATAATAAACTTTTAGCATTTTAGTTGTAGAAAATTAGAAATTCATATACCATTCCTAACATGGTATGAAGGCACCAATCTATCTGTCTAAATGCAGCCTCTATAGAGTATCAAATTCTATTCTCAATCAAGACAGCCAGCTCAACTGTCATCAGATGATCAGGACATGTAACTATTTTATTTTTTTAAAAAGAAACACATACTCTAGATGAGATGGAATCTGTTGCTACTATGTTAGTCTGTGTAAATGCCTTTTCCTGGTTGTTGCTTCTATTTTGCCATATGCTCTAACTGGAATTACAGAATACAGAGTTGTTGGGGTGTGTGTTTGGTATTTGTTTGCTCATAGGTTTCTATCATACTATTAATTGAATTTTCAGCTCCTGAGACATCTATGAAGAAGCATGGTCGAGGCTGTGCTAAGGGCATGAAGAAATGGGGTAGTGGAGCCAAACTTTAGGTCATGTTTGATAATGTCCGTGGTTTATGACCTGACTTCTCTTTTATTTTGTTGTACTTTGGTGCAGGTGTGTCTTGGACTTAACAAGATCACTACGCAAGTATGTTAGGCCGCTCGAGATTGAGCAAATGCTAAGCTTTGAGATTGCACAAAGGCTCAAGGAAGTGATTGAGCAGAGGCTCATGAAACAGATTGAGCGTATGCTTAATGGCTTAATAAGAGGTTAATGGCTCATCTTGAGTGCATGGGGGCTCAGACTGGACAGGTGCTATCTAAATGTTTGGATTTTCTTTTTGTTGTATATAGTTTTTAAGCATGTCATAGTGACATCAATGTTTGATAATCAACAAAACAGACAAACATACGAGAATTGTGTTACAGAATTGCCATCGTGTGCACATTTTAACCAATGCAAGTGAAGTAGTTTCAGGCATTAAAGACGTCTCTCATGCTTGCTATCTTTTGAAAAATGTATTTTTAAGGATTTTATTGCTCTTGCTGCTACTTTTACTTTTGATCATGTTACTGAAACAAAGGTTCCTCGGAAAACTGTGGTGGAAGCTCATAACATTTCCAAAGGAAATTGAAAGACTTTAATTGTATCTGCATATGTTTAATGTGCTCGAAAAGACTCGGCCCCCTCGCTCGAGGTCTTGGAAATGGTCAGAAATGATATGTAGCAGTTCATCTTTCATTTGCAATTCATTGTTGACTTGAGCACTTATACCTCTCTGTATTTCGTTCTTTGTTAACTTCTAGCTGTTCATTTGCAGCAGCTCTTAGTTTAAGCTTCTAATGGGGTATAGTGTACTAAAATTATCAGGTTTCTTCCTAAATTATGATCAAGTCATTACTCAAAATATCAAATATTGCAGGATAAGTTTGACTTGTTAGGTGATCCTATTGATGTTGAAAATGCAGTAGCAAGGCAATGTGGACGGAGGCTGAGCAATCACAACTTCATTGTGCACAAAAAAAATACAAGAAACTTAGAGAAACGAGGGGGGGAAGAGTATGCTAGAAACAACCCACCAGTGGACAAGCTTAATAACTAAGAAGTGGGCTGTTCCAATATGACAGGTATTCTCTTTCACCAGAGAAATGGTCATGGTTCTTCTTATAGCATCCTAATCTTGGATTTTGTTGGAAAAACCACATCCTAAACTTGAAACCCTTATAGTTTTCTCTGATAGTTTGTGGTCTTGTAGGAGCGATAAAAAATATACCACAAACAAGTCTAATTTTCTTCCCTTTTTTGATGCTGCTTTTGATGATGCCTTTTTGCGTTCTTTTCTACCCTTGTGCCTATTGTTGTTGATCCTTGGATCTCTTTGTAGTGCCTCTTAAGTTTAGGATTGTTTTGGCTATTGTTTTTTGTGGCCTTTTCTGCTTAATTTGTAACTTCTTTTTTTATTTTTATCAACATGGACATGTACTGCTCTTCTTCAAGAGCAAGTGGAAGGAAATGAAGTAGCAAACAATAAGATAGACGAGCTAGTAGAGGCAAAAGAGGAACATGGGAGGACTTTGGATAGTGTTTTGGCGTTTCTTAAACACCAAGGATTTATCGGTTAACGACTTGCTGGTTAGTACATCATGCTTTCTCTATTTACATTCATCATGAGAAAACTGGGCTGGAGTGGGCTATATATTTTTGTTGGTTTGGTTTTCTGCCTTTTTTTGTGCCCTTTTTAAGCATATGTTTTCTATTTATAAAGATTATGAAAGTTTTTATGTTCTCTGGTTTGATGTTAACTATCTCTACATCCTATAAGTCTGTCCAAAATAGATGGACAAACACAAATAATCAATCAAGAAACAAATAGTTTATATTGTATTCCTCTTGCTTTGGTATTGCTATGTTGTTTGCTGCTGTGGTTTTCCTTCAAGAAACCCAATGTTTGACACTGTCTAGCTTGGTTTATGTTGTAGCTGATAATAATGGAGTTTCTGGGCTATTATTGCTCTGGTTTTGGGCTCTTACTGCTCTGGTTTTGCTCTACTATTACTGTCGTGGTATATCTTCATCTATAGAGATTTGATGTAGTTATTGATGCTAATCATGAGACTTTTCCATCTGATGTTGACATGTGGTTTGGGGTCTGCTGATCCGTTGTGTCCCAAAACATGGGGGTTTCCACCTCTTTACGGCGGGGACACAACATATATGGGGACACAACTCCTTAGGTGTATAAAATCTTGTAGCTTAACATAACAATCCTTTTATTATTCTACATTCTGCTTTTAAATACAGTAGGACTATAAGTATGGGCCTTAATTTTTCAAACGCGCATGGATAAAGCTCCCACAAATATTTGCCAATAATAGCACAACTATGCTTAGAATCTGACTATACCATTGGATCAATTAAACATGGTTGTTAGACATACAGTTTACAGATAGAAAGGCGACCAAGTTATACAAGAGTATATCAGGCTTTTTGTTTCTTTAAAAGTTTGGTTCTGTGCATTAGTCATCCCATGCGGTGAACTTTTCCTTGCTTAAGGTTGTGGTATTGGTGTTGTATTTTGAGTTAGGTTCTCACTTGTCGTTTCATTTGTATATTGTAAAGTTTACGTAATGTTTTGTGTTCTATTAATATCATAACCAAAATACTTTATCCTACTTTTCATGTGTGCAGATTGAATATGCATAAGTTTGGTCACAGGCCGGAAGATGGTATATATATGCTCTACTATGAAGACTTTTTGTTTGGATATCTGCTTCTACGGAGATTCTTTTTTTGAATGAAGTTCCGAGTCTTCTTTTCTGGATATATCCTTCTATGAAGACTCCTTTTTGGTTGAAGTTTCGAGTTTTCTTTTTTTATTTTAATGATGCTACCTATATGGTATGGTCTACCTTTCATGTTTTTTTCATGGGGACATTGATGCTTTGGACCCTATCGGTGGATGTACATTTTGGTGTAGAGTACATAGTTCTCGTGGTTAATGGATGTCTAATTTAGACATGATTATATTGATTTATGAAGATGTGTTGGCCATTATATATTGGGTAATGTATAATTTATTTGTTTGTCTGCGTATTGAAATGAACAGGATAATATTGTATTGTAAGAAGAGTGTAGGTGATCGACAATCTTTCGTCACTGATTGGCTTTAATTTGTAATTTTAGGTGACAAAATATTTTGTCACCTTTATTATTTTTCATTATTTTTTAATTAAATCTTTCGGTGACGATTTTTTTTTTGTCACCTATGTGCTTAACTTTATCAATTACCTGCCACAATTAGTGACGAAATTGAAAATGGGTGACAAATAATTATGGCAATGGTGACGAAATGTTTCGTCATAAAAAACACAATTGGTGACGAATTTTTTTCGTCACTAAGTGATTTTTCCGTGATGAAATTTTTCGTCATCAAATGGCACTATGGGTGACGAAAAACGGATTTCGTCACCAGGGAGGAATCCTCGACAACCTTTAGACAACAATTTTTTTTTCGTCACCTATACTATTTGTGACGAAAAATATGCCATTTGTGACGATTTTCAATCGTCACCCAATGTGATTTTTCTTGTAGTGTGAAGTACCAAAAATGACTCAAATGCTAAGAAATTCAGCCACCACGAGGAAGGTAAAAGCAAAGGTTATGAGAAAGTTTTAGTTAGCTTGATTCTACTGACGAGACCAGTGGACACAAGCCGGTCAGAAGGAGATGAGGATTCTTTCTGCATGTCAACGGGAAGCAATAAGCCTTGCGTAAGGGCTAGTGCAGTCTCTGAAGAACTGGCACTGTCCCCAATGTTTACTAGGCGATCACCCCTTACGAGTCGAAGGGCCCAGGCCTTGTGAGTTACTTGGGTGCCCGGTGAAGGAGTTTCCAACATTGATGCAGAAGCTTGTGCATCAGGAACTCTGGCATCTTGATGCCTAGGGCGTTTGTCCCTATGAGCATCAATTGTCTCAATGTAACTGTCCCGTTCTCGAGGAGAAAAGGAGGATTGTGTTGAAGCTCCCCTGGTATGACGAGGCGGCGGGGGAGCATGACCGGTTGATGCCCCTCTACCGGCGGCACCACGTCCCCGAGAAGAAACAGTGAGTAGGGTACTAAGATTCAGGGGTTGACGAGTCATAGTACCTAAGTGTGGGGGAAACGGAGAGTAACCAGAGGAAGATGATTGGCTAGTATCATAGGTGAGAGCTGGCTGTCCGGGCTGTTGCTGAGGAATGGCCTGTCTTTGTGAAGATCTTTTGAGTCTCAAATGGGGTAAAGGGACGCCTTCTAAGATGGGAACCTCACCTAATTGTCCGGCAATAGTAACTCTAGAAATGGATCTCGAGTTCCTCGGCTAGGGAGCGGTTGAGGTTAAGGCAGTACTAGTGCTTAAGTTGGCAAGTCTTCTGTCATTGAACCCCTTGTAAGCAGCATAATAGCCTAGCAGGACGTTGGCATCACGACCCCTACCAGCCATGGAGTACCCGGCTCTCCTGTGTACTTTAAGATTCTATTTATCTCTACTGTTCGGACATAGCTGGGTTCTCGGCGTGGACGTTTGTTAGCGTTGTCCGCTACAAATTGATAAGTCAAAACAAAAAGTTAGAGGATGCTTATGGAGGCAATCAACAGAAAAATTAATAAAATATTAAGCAAATCAAGAGCATACGTGGGTAGCCCCATATGTGGGGGCAATGAAAGCCCACTAGTTGACCATTCTCCCCCAGTGGCTCGAAGCCTCCAATGATGGAGAGGAAATCAATTTTGTGACCCCGAGCATAGTCTGGCAGGTTTAGCACGAGACGTTTTTCTGCCTTTCTAACTTTGAAGTAAAAAGTGTTATACTCAGGGTTAAGTACGATGTTGTACCACCATTGGATGTCCCATAAGCCTATTTGAGTTCCTAGAATCCTATTTAGGGCTACAACCCCCATTACCAGTCTAAAAACATTAGTCGAAACTTGCATGGGTGTGAGTCGGTACCAGTTTAGGACTTGGCGAAGTAACGGGTGGAGGGGAAAACAAACTCCACCCTCGACAATAGCTACGATTGGGATACACATCCTATCCCAAGTACCAGCATCCCTATCCGCTCCCAATGGGGCAAGTTCAAGTCCTACATTATCAGGAATGTTATACTCTGTCCTAAATGCCGCCATGGCAGCAGGAGTTTCACAGAGTTTCCTAAATTTACTGGGCTTAGGACCATTTACATCCGCCATGGATATACTCGAAAGGAAAGAAAAACTCAGAAATGGGAACGAACGAAGCCCTAGAAACTGACAAGAAGAGAAAGAAATCTCAGTGGGTAACCCAAGCAAAGGAGTAAGAAATCTTACAAGATTAATGAAAGGAATCCCTGTGACACGAGCGAGTTGCAGACGGCGGCGATGGCAGAGGAGCGGATGTTTTTCGCCTGGATTCTAGAGAGAGGAAGAGGAAATTCGGTTTTTGGTAAAAGAACCCAGAAGATCCCTTTTTTTGGGTTTGAGGGTGTGAGACGGAGATGAAACGTCTCCTCTACACACCATTAAGAAGAAAGTAACGGAAAGAGAGTTTTTGAAAGACACCGTTTGGCTGAAACGTCAGTCAGAATTAAATGAGAAGCGTACGAGCTGTGCCACGTGGAATTACTACTTCGAGGAAATGATGACTAAACCGCCAAAAACATCGAAACAATTGAAACCATGACTACACAGGATCAAAAAGTTCGGCTTGAAGTGTACTTATAGCTTTACTTATTGCCCCCGAACAATGGCAAACAACCAAAGCTGGGGAGTAATTATAGGGAGGTATTCCCGAACAGATAAAACAATGGCCGAACACGTGGTACGACGGATCACGGGATAAATATGATAAAAACAAAACACCATGAGCAGTGATCGGCGATATAAACAAATGGCATGAGAAGTCATTGGTCCAATCTGTTTGTTCAGTAGAAAGGGACATGAGGTGACCGGTCCAGGCGGTCTGTTCGGCGACGAGATAGCCGAACAAGGAAAGAACTCTAGTCAAGAGTAGGAGCAGAGGAAGCACTCTGGAAGATTCCAGAAACATAAAATCCTGAGAGTATAGGATCTGAAAAAGATACCCAACGAGAATGGGATGTTCGGCCAGTTATGGAAAAGGGTCCTAAAAGGACTCTTAAGTAATAAACTGATAAGGGAACGAGAATCCAAGATATCCAAGATTTCCTATACAAGTTAGGAATCCTAGGGCAACAGGGATGCTTCGGCAGCAAGCATCTATGAATCTATAAATAAAGAGGTAAACCTAGAGGTAAAAGGTACGCAATACATTACAATCTCACGACATTCCTACTGATAAATAGGGTTTTTTGCTAGTACGTATACTAACTTAGGCATCGGAGGGCCTTTGCCACGAGAGGCAAAGGTGCGTTCATCGCTTGTCTGTTTTGCAGATTGAGGTCCCGACGACGAATTAGGGTTCAGGCGAAGAGGTACAAGTAGCCGTTGCAGGTTCGTGCTATTCTGAGCACGACTCGTCTTCATCCCCCTACAGCTGCTTCTCGTGCAGTCATGGTTTCATCTTCTTGTCGCTTTGTCTTGTTAGGTCTAGTTTTTTCCCAATCGGAATCAAGTCTATCGTACCTGTCCCTATGATGTTTTCTGGTCCCTTCTTCCTCAAGGGTAGAACTTCGGTCCCTGCTCATCCTTCTTCTTGAAGAAGCCCTTCGCCATTCCGGTGTTCAGCTTTTACTCCTACTTTTCTTTTTTCGAGGAGAAGCTCTTTGTCGTCTTGAGGTAGGACTTCTGCTTCTGCTTCTTCTTCCTCGTGAAGGAGCCTTTATGTATTTTACCATATCATACCTGTCTCCCCTAGAATTTCTTCGTGAAAGTCCAAAGTCTTCCAGGTGTTCCCGGATCCATTCTAACTCCCGGATCTCGTGCTCTTGTTTCTTAATCAAACGAGCATACTCCTCGATTTTTTGCCTCTTTTTATCGAGGACATCTTTGCTGTAGTGCACACTTTTTTGAGTGTGCAGCTGACTCATCTCTTCGGTGGGATTTACTCCTTCTTATGATGGACCTTGAGGCTGTCCTTCCCTCCCTGCTCCTGGAGTTGTGATGGACAGTAAGGGGGCGGCCTCTACTCGTGGTCCTCCCATGTCCGCCTTCAGGCTTTCTCGGAGCCCCTGGTGGAGATTTATCTCCACCTCCATCTAGCAGATTCTTTGGATCAAGTGGTGTTGTTGGATTTTCTTCCACCATGGTCGTTTTTTTTTTAGAGAACTCTATTGTTTCCCACAAACGGCGCCAATTGTAGGGGGATGAAAACAATTGGTGCTTAGAATAGCACTAGATTGTAACGGCTTCACGTGCCTCCTCACCGGAACCTTAGTTCATCGTTGGTACCCTAATCTGCAAAACAGACAAGGAGTGAGTGCACCTTTGCCTCTCGTGGCAAAGGCCCTCCGATGCCTAAGTTAGTATCATGCACTAGCAGAGAGACCCTAATTATCAGTAGGAAAGTAAGATCAATGCAACGTATAGCATACCTTTTTCCTCTAGGTTTACCTTATTATTTATAGATTCATAGATGCTTGCTGCCTAAGCATCTCTGTTACCTTAGGTTTCCTACTTCATACAGGAAACCTAACCCTCCGTGGATTCTTTTGACTAATTAACCGAATTCCCATACTCGTTGGGACTTCTTCCTTTTATGGGACTTCTTCCATACTGGGACTGTCTTTTCTACTTATCTCATCCAGGTATTGGGTTCTCCTTCTAGAACACTCCTACCCCCTTATTTCTTAAGGCTATCTTTCTAAAGGATTTCCCTCTGTTAGGTCATCTTATAGCCGAACAGATTGTTTGGACCAATGCCTTCACATGTCACTGGGCTTTATCTATGGTTTGGACCATTGACCTCTCGTGTCTTTTGATCCTTACCGTCGAACAGGTAATCCGGTCCAGTGACTCCACATGTTACTAGACCAGATGCTGAACTCTGCCCTAACAGGGTAGTACTACCTGCTTTATCTACCACGTGCTCTTTATATCACGTGTTCGGCCACTAGGGTTGACTGTTCGGGAATACCTCCCTACATTTATGGTTCACAGTGCCAAGGTACACTTTCCTTTAATTTCATCATTAAATACAAATCCATACTTCATCCCTATCACCAGTGTCACTGATTTCCAATGGTTTGCCAGGCAATGCAAAAAATGGTTGCCATGGCCCAAAAGCTAGGCCAGTCCGAGCCCCAGCATGCAAAGCTAGCCAGCGAGAATACCAAGTTGCAGCATACAATAATCAGACTCGAGAGAGAGAGGGACCAAGCCTGTGGGATGGTGGACGAGTTGAAGGGAAAGTTGGACGGCGCTGAGGACAGCCTGCACCAGAATCTCACGGAGCTAGAATTGAGCAAGAATGAGGCCAAGGCTTCTTACCAGCAGGGCTATAATGAGGGGATCAACGTAGCCACTGAGAGCTACAAAACTCAGATGCCCGTTATTCAAGATCAGATCTGGGTTGCTGCTTGGACAGCATGTCTGACAAAAGCTAGAACTACTAAAGCATCCCCTTTGTGGACAGAGAATGACCTCACTAGCATCATGGCGGCACAAAACAAAGAGATTGCCGAGGAGGAAGATAGTCTAGATAAGGAGCTCGATGCCAATGTCTCTGAGCAGCATGGTGTGGACGCCGATCAAAACGTTGAAGGGACCAACCCTGGCCAGAAAGAAGCCAGTGGTGGTCCAACTGATGGGAGCACTGTTGTGGAAGACACACCTGCACAGACCTCTCATCCTCTAGTCTTAACTGTTGACAAGTAAGTTAATCATCATTTCTCCCAAACAATAGTGTTTTCGTTTTGCAGGCCCTGCGTGGTCGTAGCTCTCGCCCTACGTGGCACAAGTACAATTTAGAAATTTGCTTAACACAGTTATTCGGCCCTTTGTGGCATAACACTTGATTTTGCTTGGCCCTTCGTGCCCTTCGTAGCTATAACCTTTCAGTTTTATTTCCTAAGTTTAATCATACTAGAATTTCATTGTATTCAACTAAGTGTTTCGTACTTAGGAAACAATTGCATATATGTCACCAAATTTCTCATACTTTAGACAGAAGCCCAAGTATTCTCATTCTTGGCTAAGATTGCATTCTCATGCATGCCCTTAAGCTTATTCATGTTTGTACTTGAAACACCTGCATGTTCTCGCATGCTCCCGAAGTGTGTTCGTACTTAGGTAGTGTTGCATATATTCGTATGCACCTAAGTTTATTCGTTCTTAGACAAAAGCCCAAGTATTATCGTACTTGGCTTAGCTGTATGCTCACATATGCACTCCATGTATTCGCGTACAGGGAGTAATTGAGCATGTTCACGTATGCACCCTTGGTTTCACATACTTGGATAGACTCCTAAGTATATTCGTACTTGGATAATTTGTGCATACATTCATATGCAACCCATGTATTCTCGTACTGGGAAAAATTAATTAATTGCACGTCCTCGTATGCACCCCAAGTGTTCTCATACTTGGATTACTTGGCTAAGTTATTTCGAACTTAGCCAATTTTACATGTTTACATATGCTCCCCAAGTTTTCACGTACTTGGACAAATTCCTAAGTTTCTCGTACTTAAAAAAAATTCATAACTGTAAATTTGTATGTGATGGACCCACTCTCTGCTCCCTAATACGAAGGGAAGACAAGTGCCTGGATTCGTATTCAAGCATCCAGAAAGAAGTGGAATAAAAAATTGCCAAAATAGAATTTTATTTCAGAATTAAAAACTCAATGGGGCGTTACGCATACCCCTTACAACTAACAACGAATAAAAAATAAGGGAATTTTATTCGTAATTCTCACACAATCACGATGTGCTTCCTAAAACAAAATGAAAAATAAAATGAAGTCTTTCAAACAAAGAACTTCCTCAAATTATGGATATTCTAAGGCCTTGGCACCGAGTTCCTGTCCAGGTCAGCCAATCGATAAGCCCCTATGCCCACAATTTCAGTTACTTGATATGGACCTTCCCAATTAGCCCCTAGCTTGCCCTCATTGACCACCTTGGTATTCCCGGGCACCTTATGAAGCACAAGATCTCCAATACCAAATTCATGAGGGTGAACATTCTTGTTATAGCTTTTCATCAACTGCTCCTGATATGAGGCCAAATGCACCAGAGCCCTCTCTCTCCGTTCCTTGGCAAGATCCAACTCGATTTCCAGGGCTCTGTTATTGCCTCCGCTTTCAACCAAAGCGGTCCTGTTGGTCGGCAAACCCACCTCTAATGAAATAACAGCCTCTGTTCCATATGCTAATGAATAGGAGGTCTCTTCTGTAGACCGCCTTGGAGTTGTTCGGTGTGCCCACAGGACCAGTGGCAATTCGTCGGGCCACTTCCCCTTTACTTTATCCAACCTCTTCTTAATCCCGTCAAAGATGGTTTTGTCGGACGCCTATACCTGCCCATTACTCTGAGGGTAGGCTGGGGTTGAGTAATAATTTCTTATCCCATATTGGGCACAGAAAGCTTTGAACTTCTTCTGGAATTGGGACCCATTATCCGTAATCAATAAATAATCAATAAATAAGGAACTCCAAACCGAGTGATTATACTTTTCCAAACAAACCTTTCTATCAAAGGTTCAATGATCTTGGTCAATGGCTTTGCCTTAATCCATTTAGTGAAATATTCTGCTGCTACCAACAGAAATTTCCTATTTCTAGTTACCTTGTGGAGTGGACCCACAATGTCCACCCCCCACTGTGCAAATGGCTAAGGACTTGTCAACAGCACCAAATCTTCGGCTGGTGTTCGGATCATTGGTGAGAATTTCTAACACTTCTCGCAAATTTTCACATACAACTTTGCATCTTCTTGCATGTGTGGCCACCAATAACCTTGGGTGATTGCTCGATGGGCAATGGATCTGCCCCAAACATGGCTTCCACATGTTCCCTCATGAATCTCATGGAGGAACTTTTGCACCATCTCGGGGTGTAGACAAAGCAAGTATGGACTAGTGAAGAATTTTCTGTACAACTTTCCTTCAAGTGATAGCCAGAATCGTGCAGATTTCGTCTTTATCTTATGGGCCTCCTTCTTATCAGTGGAGAGTGTCCCATCTCGTAAGAACTCCACTATTGGATCCATCCAACTTGGTCCTTGGTTCACATCCAAGACCAATTCCACGCTCTTTCCAATGCTAGGCTCAGCAAGATAATCTACTGCCACTCTTCTCTTGAACTCAGTTGGCACAGCTACAGCCAACCAAGCTAGTGAGTCTGCATGGGCGTTCCGCCCAGAACTTATCTACTCAATGTACACCTTCTCAAAAGTATCGAGCAGATCCTTGGCGGCCGCCACGTAGGCTGCCATCTTTTCATTCTTGGCCTTGTATTCCCTGGATAACTAGTTCACCATAAGTTGTGAATCACAGTACACCCTTATCCTTCTCACTTTTAGGGTCTTTGCACTTCTCAATACTGCTAAGAGTGCCTCATACTCTGCCACGTTGTTTGTTGCACTGAAACCCAGCCAAATGGATAGCTCTAACATTACTCCCTCAAGAGGAAAAAGCACAACTCCAATCCCAGAACCAGTGTTACAAGCTGAACCGTCAACGAACAATTTCCATTCCAATGGATCTTGTTCGGGCGGTGCCCTTCCCTTTCTGGCTGGTGGCTTAGGTACTTGCTCCTTTCTCGTAGGAGGTTGGGGAGCTACTATTGGGGAGAACTCTGCCACAAAGTCTGCCAACACTAGTCCCTTTATTACGGTGCGCGGCTAATAGTCAATATCGTATTGGCTTAGCTCCACCGACCAAGTTGACATACGTCTCAAGAAATCTGCCTTTCGTAGTAATGATTTCAACGGAACTCTGTGTAAACCACGATTTTATGACTCTGGAAATAATGAGGCAACTTTCTTGCTGTTGTCCTTAATACCAGGACCAATTTTTCTAAAGGCAGATATCTCGTTTCTGCATCTAGTAATGTTTTACTCACATAGTAGATGGGGAATTGCTCAGGCCCCTTGTCCCTTAGTAAACTGCACTCACGGCATGCTTTGACACTGTTAAATACAAAGTTAAAGACTCACCTGGATCAAGAGTGGACAAAAGTGGGGCCGCCGCCAAGTACTTTTTCAGGTCTTGGAATGCCTGTTTGCATTCTGCTCCCCATTCGTATCCCTCCCTCTTTTTCAGCAATTGAAAGAAGGGCCTACACTTGTCGCTGGACCGACTGATGAACCTGTTAAGGGCCGCGGCCATTCCAGTCAGTCTTCGGACCTCCTTCGTGGTCTTGGGACTTTGGAGTTTCTGCAAAGCCATTATTTGATTAGGGTTTGCATCTATCCCTCTTATAGTCACAAGGTGGCCCAAGAATTTTCTTGAGCTTACTCTAAACACACACTTCGAGGCATTGAGCTTCAATTTGTACTCTCTTAGAATCTCAAAGGCTTCTTGTAAATCAGCTATGTGGTCCTGCCTTTCTTTGCTCTTGACCACCATATCATCTATGTAAACCTCCATAGTTTTGCAGAGCAACTTTTTCAACATAATCGTTGCCAGCCTCTAGTAAGTTGCTCTAGCGGTCCTTAAGCCAAAAGGCATGACATTGTAGCAGTACAGCCCTCTTGGCGTAATAAAGGAAGTCTTCTCTTGATCGGGCCCGTACATGGCAATCTGGTGGTATCCTTGATATGCATCAAGGAAACTCATCCGTGCGTACCCAGCAGTTGCATCAACCAATTGATCTATCCTTGGGAGGGGAAAGCTATCTTTTGGACATGCCTTGTTCAAATCTGTGAAGTCTACACAGATATGCCACTTTCCATTCTTTTTCTTTACTACCACAGTGTTAGACAACCATTCTGGGTAGTAAACTTCTCATTTGGCCTTTGCTTCCAGCAAGCAGTCAACCTCCTCGATAATAGCATCCACGTGTTATACGGCTGACCTTCTCTTTTTCTGATCTCGGGCTTGTGTTGTGGATCCACATTCAAGTGGTGACAAATCACGTTTGCATCCACTCCTTGCATCTCCTCGGGAACCCAAGCAAACACATCAACGTGCTCCTTTAGGAACCCTATCAACTCTTCTTCTTTTTTGCTCAAGTTTTCCCCAATCACGAAATACCTTTCCGGATTAGTCTCGTTGATCTAGCTTTTCTTCAATCCTTCCACCACTTTCTCGGCGGGGTTCCCTCCGACATCCTCGATGGTCGGCTGGTCTGGAACCTCAATGGCTTAGACCAACTTTGCTTTCGGTGCCCTCTTGATTATAGAAATCAGGCACTACTGGGCAACCTTCTGATTTCCCCTGATCCTTTCAATGCCGTTTGATCCGGGAAACTTTACCATCTGATGGTAAGTAGAGGAAACTACTCTCATCTTGTGCAACCATGTTCTTCCTATAATCGCATTACAACTATAATCGCATTATAAGAAGACGGAACATCTACCACCAGGAAGTCGGTTCGCAGCACCACTGTTCCTGCCCGAACAGGCAGAGTTACTTTGCCCATTGGCCAGACTACTCCTGCACTGAATCCGACCAATGGAGTTATTGACTGCACCAAGTCCGCCTATGTTAGCCCTAACTTCTTAAACGCATCATAGTATAGCTTCCTGAGTCCACCAAGATCCTCTCCATGTCATATTCCCCAATTAATAGGGTTATGACTAAGGCATCATTATGTGGCACCTGGACTCCTCCCAAGTCCTCATCTATGAAGGCTATGCCCTCGTTGCATACTTCTTTTTCACATCCTCTTTTCTTCCTGTAACGCCCCTCAATTTTGGTCAGTAAAAATTTCATTAAATATTTGAATTTTATTTGAATTACTTATTTTCTCTTGAGTGGCAATATGACTTCTTATTTATTTTCGTCATAGTTAGATTTTGGTCAATTGATAACTCTCGACTAGAAACCCTACGTGACCAATTTAGTTGGAGGAACCGAGCAACCGACTCACCTAGTTACTAGATGAACCTTTTAGACCTTTTGAAACTTTTGAACATTTGCCTTTACCCATTGGTTCATAATGATTAGGGTAATTTTTGTCCATTGGATAATAAACTTTTTAAAAAAAAAGTACATGTAGTCTTTTCAAAATCTTATTTTAATAAAAGGTACTTGTACTCTTTTGTCCATTGGTTATTAACCGCAAGAGAAATTATTATCCATTGGGTAATAACCGCTAGGGAAGTTAGTAACCCTTGGGTAATGAAGTCTTTTGACCAAATAAAGTACCGATGTGACTAGAGAATCTTCCAGTAAAGTTGATTTGACTAGTCAACCTTTTCAACCCTAGAAAATTACTTATTTATTCCTTTTTATTAATTTGGTTTTATTCTTTGTCCTTTGGACAATAAAAGTTAGGGGAACTATTATCCATTAGATAATAGAAACCCAATTCTTTATATTAAAAGGGTTTTGAGCAAAGTACTTGAATAGACTTTTATAATTGCTTTAAAGTACTTTTTGATTATTTTATTATAAAAAGTTCCCTAATTATTATTGTCCATTGGATAATAAAAGTTAGGGTATTTATTATCCATTGGGTAATAGAGTTATTCTTTCACCAAGTACATGGGCTTAATAAACTAGTCATTTTTCCTAATTGCCCATGTGATGAAGTACCAAAATTTTATTTTGAAAGTACTTATTAGCCTTAGTAGCCTTTAAAGCCTAAATTTTCCTAAGTACTCTTTTATTATTTTGTATTAGGGATTTATACCCAATTGGATTAATTTATTGAGGAAATGATCTTCCTAGAGTACACTAGTTTATTTGTTTAAATCCATCATGTGTCATATTGTAATTCTTTATTGGGTATTTGATTTTGTAAATCTTGTACTTTGGTCCTTTTACTTATTCTTTCTAGTATATATACATATATATATATATATGTGTGTGTGTGTGTGTGTGTGTGTGTACTTGAGAGAGAGAGAGAGAGAGAGAGAGAGAGACCCGAGAGAGAGAGAGGAAGGAAGAAAGAAAGAGATGGGATTGTACTTTGCTTGATCTTCCATATCTTCCTCATCCTTTCAAGTTCATGGGAGAATCTTTCCCCTAACCAAACTTAACTCCCCATTTGTACTTTCATGCTTTGTTTAAAACCAAATCTTGTACTCTTGTCTCCTTTCCTTGCATCAAATCTCCCATAGTCCAATCCAAGGACTAACCTAGCCTTGCAAGCTACCTTATTAGGCCTTAGTCTATTTTTGCCTAATGACAACCTATGATGGACCTTTATGACACAAATCCTAGCCTTTATTAGCCTAAGATTTTGACTACAAGCTAGACCTAGGTGATAACTACCTAGATTCACCTAGAAAGGCTAAAGATCTTATTGCTTTCTTAGCCTTACACCTAAGATATGATTTGGACTAGGCATGGCATGACATGTGATGTGGTTTGACAACTTAATGGAGCAAATCCATGGGTGATATGGAGAGAGGGGGGCCGGCCTTGTAGAGTGAGAGAGGGAGCCAAGATTTTTCCTATAAATAGGACCCCATTCCAAGCATTTCAACACACACCTTCTCATTGCTCCAATTTCTCTCTAGAAATCCTTATTCTTTCTTTGTTCTTGTTAGTTCTTCCTTTGTTCTTGAGTTGTTCTTGAGTTCTTCAAGAAACTCATCCAAGACCGCCACTAAACCGCCACCCGACTACCCTTCGATCCATAAAGTAGAGTAGTGTTAGTCAAGAAGAAGTTTCGAGAGAAACCATTCTCTTTCGAAGCTTCCGAAGGCATTCCGTAGGAGGTTACTCCGTCCGATAGCCGACTTGTCTTACCATAGCCGCCCTACCTCCAAGAAGTAAGGTAGAATCCCTTGTCCACTAACTCAACGTATAAGTAGGATTCCTTGTCCCCTAACTCTACGTATATGTAGTTATCCTTATCGTTCACCCCAAGTATAAAGTAGATTATCCCTATCTACTACTCCTAATTATATGTAGTTCATCTTTACGTACTTATCGTTTGTTTAGAAGTATTTGTATTTTGATCTTTAAAGATGATTATGAGTATGCATATATGAATTGCTTGTATTACTTGTGGTGTGATAAACCATAAGTGATTTCACTCCAAAGACGTCTGTACATGTGGCGTTGTGCTTTGAATAAAGCATAAGTGATACACTCCAAAGGCGTCCGTACATGTGGCGTTATGCTATACGTGGTGATTGAGCGTGATAGGTAATATAGAATTGGATGATCTTGTTAGAATGATTCGTGCTTGTTTTTGTCCTACCGCGGAGTCTATACATGTAACGAGACACGAGAACCGAGGAAGTAGAAACATGACACCTAGGGTGTGGTTAATGAAAGGAAATGTTTTTCGAGGAAGGAAATATTTTGAAACAACATAATGACCGATTTCGGGTGGCATTATGGGAGTTGTGTGTGTGCGTGTGTAAAAGACATGTTTTGAAAAGGTTTTGAATTTTCGAAAACCGCAATGTGGCCGGACGTGGTAGCCCATTGTGTTGTGTGTGTTGAAAAACCCAATGGGAACCCAGAGCGGCGGAACCATTGTGGGATACTCAGGAACCCGGAGCGGCGAAACCGAGGGTTTTGAAATGTGTGTATTCCCATGGGAACCCAGAGCGGCGGAACCATGGTGAGGTATAGCTTGGTTATCCGCGGTACGGAGCCAATGCAAATATTTTTGTGTGCCAATGGAAACCCGGCGCGGCGGAACCATTGTGAGGATACTCGGGAACCCGGCGCGGCGGAACCGAGGTTGGGTGTGTAGCTTGGTTATCCGCGGTACGGAGCCAATGCAAATATTTTTGTGTGCCAATGGGAACCCGGCGCGGCGGAACCATTGTGAGGATACTCGGGAGACCGGCGCGGCAGAACCGAGGTTGGGTGTGTAGCTTGGTTATCCGTGGTACGGAGCCAATGCAAATATTTTTGTGTGCCAATGGGAACCCGGCGCGGCGGAACCATTGTGAGGATACTCGGGAGACCGGCGCGGCGGAACCGAGGTTGGGTGTGTAGCTTGGTTATCCGTGGTACAGAGCCAATGCAAATTTTTTTGTGTGCCAATGGGAACCCGGCGCGGCGGAACCATTGTGAGGATACTCGGGAACCCGGCGCGGCGGAACCGAGGTTCTTTTCCATTACTGGCCAAACATCCCATTCTCATTGGGTATCTTTCTCAGACCCTATATTCTCGGGATCTTATTCCTTAATGGAATACCACTGTTTCTGGATTCTTCCAGAATGTTCCCTATGCTCCAATACTTGACTGAAGTTCTTTCTTTTGTTCGGCCATCTCGTTGCCGAACAGACTTCCTGGACCAGATACTTCACATGTAACTTGGTCCAAACGTAATCAGAATGTCTCTATCTGCCGAACAGTTTATGCTTTTTTTGGATTGGAATTTGAAAAGTTTTTTGAAAAATAGTAGGGGTAATAAGTGGAGAGAGATAGAGAGAGAAATGTTGAAAGTAGGGGGAATCTAGGGGGAATTTTTTGAAAAATTCTTTTTAAGTTGCAAAGAGAACAAAGCATTAGTTTACACCACTGACTACTCATGTCATTGGCCTTTAATTAGCCGAATAGACTGCATGGATCAATGACTTCCCATATCATTGGTCCATATCGCTTTTCACCATACTGCCCGGCGATAAGTCCTGTCATACTTTACCATGTGCTCCCAAATATCACGTGTTCGGCAACTAAATGTATATGCTCGGGAATACCTCCCTACAGCTACTCATGCTTCTTGACCGTAACCCTAGTTTGTCGTCGGAACTCTAATCTACAAAATAGACAAGAGGTGAGCGAGCGCACCTTTGCCTCTCATGGCAAAGGCCCTCCGATGCCTAAGTTAGTATCACGTACTGGCAGAAAACCTTAAATAACTGTAGGAAGTATCGAATAATGCAACGTATTGCGTACCTTTTACCTCCAGGTTTACTTCATATTTATAGATTCATAGATACTTGCTGCCCAAGTATCCATGTTGCCCTAGGTTTCTTACATCGTATAGGAAACCCAAAATATTTTGGATTCTCGTTCCCTTATCAATTCATTACCTTAGTCCTTTTTAGGACTTTTTTCCATAAGGAGCCGAACATCCCATTCCTGTTGGGTATCTCTCATTGATCCTATTTTCTCGAGATCTTATTCCTTTACGGAATTTCACTTTTTTGGAACCTTCCAGAGTGTTCCTTGCATCTGATGCTACTTTTCCTAAAATTCTCCCCCTGTTCGGCCCTCTCATTGCCAAATAGACTACTTGGACTAGTGACTTCACATGTCACTGGTTCTTTATCAATCCCATAGACCAATAACTTCTCATGTTCATTGGTCCTTGGCCCCGTACAGACTTCCTGGACCAATGAATTCTCATGTCGTTGGTCCATATTGTCGATCACCATCTTGTACGGCGACTCATCTTGTCTTACTCAAACCATGGTCCCACGTACCACCCATTCGGGCCCTATTTCTACCTATTCGGGAATACCTCCTTACAGCTTTATTGGTCTAACAACTGTGACATATAGCCGCACCCATGCTTAAGGCTCCTGAATGCCTCACTCACTCCAACTTTAGACCCAATCCACCAAGACTGGTGTGGTAGCACGTACACCCTGCAAAAGACTTAAGCTCGAACTACCTACTAAGAGATAGATGACATTAGAACTGCCCAGCTCGTGTTATCCGGGCGCCAAACAAACAAATATACAAAAACAACATCAAAGACACCACCCGATCTTCACGCAATCGTACGAGTCATACTTTTCTTCCCATGTCTCACTTGAGAGGTAAGGCACAGGTGGCTATACTAGACCGTCGAAACTTGTTACATCAGCGCTCGAAGTAAAATTCACCCCTTGACCTCGCCAAGCAATTAAGCACAGCATCCCCTATGATTGAAACAAAGTGAGACAAGACAGAGCCTAGCGCCAAGGCACGGGAATACCAAGTCTCACCCAAAGACCTAAACTACCCCCGATAGGGGCATATCTGGAAAGCATGGATCATTAACTGTAAACTACTACAAAGAGAACTAGTTAAAGTCCTATACAAAGATGCATTAGTGAAATCTTATCAAGTGAATACCCCAAGACATAACAAACATGCATAAAATATAAAAACAATATTTACAAATGTACAAACACAAAAAGATTTAATATCAAAGCTCAAAGCGTCCAAGTCACAGCTGGACTCTGCCAAACAATTAAGTCCAGCGTTCCCTAAGATCATAACCAGGTAGGCAACAAGATAGAGCCAAGTGCGGTAGTGGAACACGGGAATACCAAGGCCTAAACTAAGATCTATACCACCCCCGTTGGGACAAATCTAGAATACATGAGTGGTGCAAATCTAGAATACGTGAGTGGTGCACTATGAATTACTCCTATCAGAAGAACAAATGAAAGTCCAATGTCACTGATATTAAAATTTGCCCTTACTAACCAGCGCTGGGCACATGATCCTTTTTTTAATAATGGCATGCGAAGCTATATGTACCCAAGTCAATGGTGGGTACCCCTTGCCCGAGGGCTGGGTCCAACAAACAGTTAAATTTAGTGGTTACGCTTTTCGCTCCCCGTGCAAATTAAGTTAACACCCAACTATCCAACAGGGTCATCAGCATAAACATGATTGACCAAATCCTCATTGGGCTCACCAATTTCGAAGCCACCAAGGAAAGGCTTAAGCCTTTGACCATTCACCTTAAAAGAAGAACCATTACTCAAGCTTTCTACTTCTATCACCCCGTGAGGGAAAACAGTTTTAACAACATAAGGACCGGCCCAACGTGAGCGCAATTTGCTTGGATGGAGATGCAAGCGAAAGTTATACAATAATAGTCTTTGACCCGGTTCAAAGTTCTTACACATAATATTCTTATCATGCCTAGCTTTGAGTTTTGATTTATAAGCACTAGAATGGTCATAAGCATGATATCACATCTCCTCAAACTCCATCAATTGTAGCTTCCGGTGGGCGCCGGCGAGAGGTAAATTGAAGTTGAGCTTCTTGATCGCCCAATACGCCTTGTGCTCAAGTTCAACCGGCAAGCAAGCTTTTCCATAGACGAGTCGGTAGGGAGACATACCCAAAATTGTCTTGTACGTAGTATGGTAAGCCCACAAGGTGTTGACCAAACAAGTTGACCAATCCTTACAGGTAGGATTAACCGTCTTCTCCAAGATATTCTTGATTTCCTAATTTGCTAGTTCCGCTTGACCATTCGTTTGAGGATGGTAGGCCGTTGAAACTTTGTGAATAATGGAGTACTTCTTCATGAGAGCCGCAATCGACTGGTTGCAAAAATGTGAGCCTTGATCACTAATGATAGCTCTCGGCATCTCAAATCTTGACAAAATGTTGTCCCTCAGAAATTTGACCATAATAGAATGATCGTTAGTGCGCGTAGGAATTACTTCTACCCATTTGGAGATGTAACCAACCGTCAACAAAATGTAGAGGTACCCGAAGGGCGAAGGAAAAGGGCTATAGACACCCCAATTCGGACCTCGGAGGGTCTTTAAACATCCCAATGATGAAATAAAGGAAAAGATACCTTTGCGAGCTTGGATAAAGGACTCCTCTAGCCCAAACCAAAACCTCAAAGCCCAAACCAAAAGCCCAAAAGCCCTAGACTAGACCTAAAATACCGCACAGAACATTTCTACACCGCACGGCATAATAGAATTCATTAAGCCGCACGAGATCATGAGGTTAACCGCACGGCATTTCAGGTAAAGTTCTGACTGGCTCAGCTAGATGTCGGCCACACCCACTTGAGCCACAGCTACAAGTTGGCTAAATTGAAAAGGCACTTCTGGCCCACCCAGAAAATACCTCCACCATTTGAATTCAAAATCCTTGGCTCTTGCCTATAAATACACCCCTCCACTCAAGGGAAAGGGGCTTGGAACTCTCTTTCTCTCTCATCATGCTTTCACACCCACTCCTCACTTCCAAGTCTTGAGAAGATTTGCTCTAAAAACATTCTCTGGGCTTTTTCTTTCTCAAAGTCCCCCATTTTTCTCCTCATCATTAAAAGTGAATCCTTTTACTCACTTTAAGATTCCAACTACCTAATATACCCATCTATTACACGTGTCCACACCTCTCTTCTTTCAACCGACCTCACCAACGCTCATCCACCACCATCCGTTCTCATCCAAGCTCAAGATCAAAGGTAAAAACCAAGTTTCCTTGGGTTAGGCTCCGTCTTGACCCTGAGGGAGCTTCTTCTGTTGTCAGACTTAACCCTGCTTTGGTTAAGTTTTGACTTAAAAATCATTTTTAGAAAACAAAATAGCCACTGACCTAAAGGCACCATGTCGCGCGGCGTTTCAATATGTCGCACGGCGTAGTGTGTTCAGACGCACGGCGTTTCATCAGCAACTGTTTTCTTGTTCAAACTGTCCAAGTCAAAACTATCTTCCATAAGGCCTGTTTCTGTTGTTGAGGAAACCAGTCATCAGTGTTTTCAGAACAAGATCACATCCACAAGCCATGACCCGTTTTATAAACAAGGTTTTCTTGACTATTTTAATCGACCAAACGTACTAAAAGTTGTTTTTCGCCATTGGCTTAAGGAAAAATAGTACTGTTCTGAAACTGGTCAGTGGTTGGATATTCTCTGATGTCTTTAAAGGAGTCACGCACAGGGTATCTGGAACACCGGGCGCTGTTTTGAGCACTGATAACAGTCAGACAACAGAATAGGTAGACCACACAGCATTTCACAAAACCGTGCGTGGTTTTGAGATAAGCCGTGTAATAATGGTTTTGATCTGGACAGTTTGCTGTTTAGTTATTTTCATTCCATGATATCATGCTCTTATCATTCATGTACAGATGGCACCACGTGCACGCCAATATGATATATTTTCCCATGTCCCTTCCCTTCTTACTTGCTTATTAAAGAGCTCTATTTTCCAAAAGATTCATGAAAACTTTCCCTTTTGAAAATGTTTAGTAGAGACCGGTTTCACCGGGCGAATAGGATGCTTTTCGACAAAACCTTCCCCATTCGTAACATGGCTCCCGGACCCAAAGTCTTGACGTTTTTCGCTAGACCAAAAGCCTTTTTCAAACGAGTCATCGATTTCTCGGATCATCCATCTTGAAAATTCGGGTGGCAACTCTCTCGGGCGCACGCCGGTCGGGGAGCCCACAACATCACAATCAACCCTCTCTAGCCATGAAATTCTGCAAAAACACTCTTCCATATCCCCTCTACAAAATTTCTAACCTCTCGAAGGCTGACGTAATTCGACAATCAAACCCTCAAAGTACAAGCCCTAACCCTAGGGTTTTCGTGAAGCAAATCAGTCAATCACTCTCAATCCGAAGCAATCAAGCAACTGAGGGATCAAGGTGGTGAGGCCCAGGGGCCTATGGTTTGGCTCTTTTATGCTTTTGTACATTAATAGTAATATTTTGATTTTCTGTTAATCGTTTAATCTGGTGTGAGGAAGAATATCGGCTACATCTTCGATCCTTCGGCCGGTACATCAATCCAGAAGGATTCCTCAGCCACGACATCCATTCACCGGCTGAGGGATCCATTCTCTGGGACAGTTTATTTTCTGTGTTAATGCATGTTTTCATTACTGTTTTGGCTCACCTTATCAACTGTTAAAGGTTAATAATCAGATTGTGTGTTTAAAGTTAAATACAGCAAGTATACGTCTTATGTCGAATGATTATGGGCCAGTTTCACAACTAGGCAAAGAGGGGTGCCTAACACCTTCCCTTTATTGTACTTTTGGCTCCCGTACCCGGAATCTCTATTTGTTTTTCCTAGTTTTTATAAACTAGGTGGCAACCCTGTTTTGATGATAACTATTATCGTGTGGCGATATTCTTAGCCATGGGAATATCCACGATCTTGGTTTATGAAATGAAACTAAACAAGCATGATCAATCTATATGGTGATGCCCCGTTGGGAGGTGTCTACAGTTTTTGGCGACTCTGTTGGGGACTTGAGAGCCATAACCAGAAATTCGACATAAGACTAATACTTGCTTTATCTAATTCTTGTATCATATGCATCGAGCTGGCAACCTCGTTGAGTTCACCTAATATCCTGGCATGTCACAGGCTATGTTAGGGGTTCCAGCAAATTCTACAGTCACTTGTACCTAGTGGTATATCAAAGAATGAATCACCCAATTACCGCCTATGATGGGCTTGTGAAAGGACTAGTGTCCTTTTGACAATGGAGCATCCTTGATACTACCCAAACCTTACATGTGATCAGAAAGCCATAGAACTTATCAAAATAAGACAGGAACCTATAGGCTAGGAATCTACTTGCATTTTGCTTTAAAAGTTCTTCCTCACACCCATTGTATATATGTATGCTGTAAAATTCTCTTTAGCAGGACAACCTTAGGGGCTTTTGAAATCAAGGGAAAAAGGGTAAGCTGACCAATCTAACTAAAGGAAAAAATTTCAGGTAAAAATGGCTTCGTCACTGTTCATGTTCGATTCGCACTTTCAAATTGTCACCATGTTGTCTGGCCCGTTCATTCCCACTGTCAAGGTTTTTGACCCTTCCAAGTACATTACCCCAATGGATCAACCAAAGCCTGAGGTAATTCTCTGAAGACAACCATATCATGTTTACAAGAACGGTTAATGACGAAGAGGTGGAAGACATAACTGAGGAAGAAGAACTTCGTAGGGTCCTGATTTATTTCTATGACCCTTACGCACCTACCGATGACTACTGGTAATAGACGAAGTGGACAACCTCGAAGTTGAAAGAGCAAAGGAAGAAGAATCTGTTAACAATGATCCACTAGACGAAGTGTCACTAAACCTACTCTTTGATGAGAGGGTTATTGATGATGAAATAAGGGTGATCCACCCCATTATGGATAGGTTTAGCAACTAGTGGGGATTTGTTGGCACATGAAAAGCACAACAGCGATGAAGCAGAGATTGAAGCTCAACTAGAAGAAGCAACAGCAGTGGCAAACCAAATGGCCCTCCAAGACTTGTAGGGTGGCAATAATGAAAGTGCAAATCAATATGACAGTAAAGACCTTAGATTGCTGGGAACCATGGTGGGCCTTAAAACTGAGGTGGCCGCCATGCTTGAGATTGAAACTATGGCGGTCCCTAAGAAGATCCAGCTTCATTTGGCTGGTTCCAATGCGGTCCTGAAGTTTGCTTCCAGCCCGAATTAAAGGTTTGCGGATAAGGATCATAACGTTGATTCAATGCATTCGCCTCTTCCGGTGCATAAGCACTTATCGCATTTTTGAGAGCCGGGATGCTATGATAGTTATCAGTGGAATGACCCATAGTTTCACATATCACACACACCTCTACATGGTTGATAGCCTTAACTTCTTTCTCTCCTCGTAGTTCCATCTTTTCTAATTTTTGGGCTAACTCTTCCAAACCGGAGTCATACTCTATATGCTCGGCTATACAGAACTTGCCAGAGCCACTCGAGCCTTGGTTCCTCATTGCCTACTCACCCCGGATCTATATACTGCCAAGTCTGTGCCCTTTCCGCCAAAGCGTCTATAAAATCCCAAGCATCATCAGGATTCTTTCCCATAAAGTCACCACTTCCCATTATATCCAGGAGTTACTTGTTATCCCAAGGCAACCCAGATAAAAGTAGTTAATCAGTAGGTACTTGGAGAAATTATGATGGGGAATAACCATAAACAAATCCTTAAAACGTTCCCAGTACTTGTGAAAAGCTTCCTCGTCCCGTTGCTTGAAATTCTGAATTTGGTCCATAAGCAGCTTGGTTCAGCTAGTCGGGAAGAACTTTGTTGTGAACACATCCTGAACATCACCCCAAGATTCCAATGATTGGGGCTTCAGCGAATTGAACCACTGCTTGGCTTTGTCTTACAAAGAGAAAGGAAACAACCTTAGGCAAGCCTGATCAAGCTATCCCGGAACACTCACAAATGTGTATACAGCAGTTTCAAACTCGCAAACATGAGCACATGGGTCCTCAAGTTCATGGCCACGGAACTCGGGTATTACACGAAGGTACTTCGGCTTAAACGCAAAAGTATTGGCCGCAGTAGGGGTTGGAACCACAATAGGAAACACATGGGGAGCCCTTTCCGGATTCAGAAAATATCGCAATGATTGAACCAACGGATCTGCCGTTGGGCTTTGCGGAATCTGACTAGTATTGCGTACTCGCAAAGGAGAAGTAGACCAATGAAGTCGATTTGATATAGGACTACGATAGACGTTGGGCATGCAACCTACACAAACTAGTTGACTAGACTAGAGGGGCTATACCGCCGCCTCGTTCTCAAAACAGTCTCATGGGGTTATGCCACCGCTACGGCTATATAAACAACAAAAATAGTAAAATGGCAATTGATGCTCAAACTAGCTTCGTTAAACCTCAAGTCAAATTGGTGGCTCAGTTAGAGGTATCTGCTAAGTTGAGTTCAAATCACATAAAGGAAAATAAATGGAGTACTTACAATGGTTTATCGATCCTCCAAATAAGCTATATAAAGAATCCCGCAACAGCGCCAAAAATGGTTACGCCACAACCTCACCTTCAAATATAAGGTTGGAAACCCCAAGCATAGGGCTAGATCATCGATAACATAATAAACCGGCAAGACCGGGATCGTTCCCACAGAGAATCAAAAATAGCTTAATCGGATTGTAGGTTTTATATGCTGGATTATGGCGTTTAAGATGGCCAACTTGGTTTTGCTTTAAACGGTGGAATTACTAAAGAGAAAGACTAGAAATGAGGTTTACGAACTAAAAGAGGCAAGTCTAAGGATAGTCTTTCCCTTGACAAAAGCCATTACCAGTTCTCAATTATAACTCAAACGAGAGTCACGACTGTGTGCTCACGCTCAAGATTTAGCTTTAAAGTCTACGTTTATCAAAAGATGTGATTAATCGAAACTAAACCAACCTATTTTTGCTAATGTATCTAACACGTAAGAGACCACGAGCCCTCGATATGTTGCGTACCAAGACTGCTTGACTAAACGACATATCAAGGAGTTAACACCCCTCGCTTAGACCAAAATGGCTAGGTTAATTTAAATTCCGAAAACCATGATTTTAAGCCCGAAGGTTTGAGAACCAAATAACCACCTAAGTCCTTAGTAAAGAGTAGCCCAAGACTTAGCCAAATAACTACTCAAACATAGCTAAAAGACTAGAAAGCATGCTAGAAATGATAAACATGTTTAACCAATGAAAATGGAAATAAACTTGATATTAGTAAGGATCTAGTCCGTAGCTACAACATTAATGAACGAGAAAACAATAAATGACGAATACCGTAAGTAGTTCTTTAAGAAATTAGCTCAAAAGCTTGAAAGCATTAATGGAGTTCCTAGGAAATGAAAAGGACTTAAAATGATAAGATACTAGCTACAACTTAAAAGGAGGAGAGGGGCATTTATATAAAAACATCTTTCTCTCTCTAAAAATATCCAAAAACATGCCAAAAGTGGCAAGAATACTATAAAAGGAAAGTTGAAAAAGGAGGTAAAAACGTAGATATTTCTCCAGGCCTAGTACTGGTACTGGGTCTTCAATTGGCTGGAAAAATCACATTTCTGGCAAGTGGGTACCGGTATTGGCCATTTCGCAGTACCAGTACTGGGTTGGCAGATTTCTGATTTTGGCCTTGCCCTAGTTCGAACAGCCCGAGAACGACCCAAGCACCTCTCGCCACTCAACTAAACACCCGTCGGGACTTGGTGGAGAGCCACCGCGCGGCCTTGGATGCTTGGATGCTTCCGAGAGCGTTCCATGGCGACAAAAAACCGCCTTAGTTCCACATATTACCTGTAACTATCAAAAAGCAACATTTCATGCAATATCAAATAAAAACGATAACTTATATGCAAAAATGCTACAAATTGGAGGACTTTAAGCACCAACATTAAACAATCTTGGCCGTTTATCAATGATTGTCATGGATGAGTTACCTTTTAGGTTTGTTGAGCGCGTGGGGTTTCGTTCTTTTTGTCATGTGTTGCAACCTCTTTTCAAAGAAATCTCACGTCATATAGTGGCTAAGGATATTGTGGATCTTTATGCTAGCTAGAGAACCAAAATAAAGAATTTGTTCAAGAAATCAAATCAAAGAATTTTCCCTATCGTTGATTCATGGACCTCCCTATAGAATCTATCTTACATGTGCGTTACTGCCTATTTCATTGATATGGATTGGAAATTGCATAAAAGGATTCTTAACTTTTGTGTGATTTCGAGTCATAAAGGTGAGGCAATTGGGAAGGCCCTGGAAACATGTTTGCTTGAATGAGGTGTGGGTAGAGTGTGTACTGTTACGGTGGATAATGCAACAGCCAACGATGTTGCAATTGCATATTTAAAGAAAATTGTCCAAGAATTGTGGTGCATTGATCTTAGGAGGTGAGTATCTTCACATGAGTTGTGCTCATATCATAAACTTAATTGTGAGGGAAGGGTTGGGTGATATTAAACAATCAATTTCCTGAATTCATGATGAGGTGAAGTATGTTAAAGGGTTCTCCTCAAAGAGAGCAACGATTCAAAGCATGTGTGATGAGCGAGGGAATAACTTGTACAAGCTTTGTGTGCCTTCATGTTCCAACTAGGTGGAACTCAACTTATCTCATGTTAAGAACTGCTTTAAACTATCAAAAAGCATTTGAAAGGCTTGAAGAGGAGGACCCACTGTTCCTTCTTGAACTCCATACTGGACCTCCTACCTCTAATGATTGGGATGATGCTAGGTACTTTGCTGATTTTTTGAAGAAGTTCTATGATGCCACGCTACACTTGTCTGGTTCTTCATATGACACATTTAATATGTATTTCAATGAAGTTATGGCAGTTGATGAGTTTTTATCGAGTTTTCTAAAAGATGTTCAGGTGATGTATGAACGTGATGAGAGAATGTGAGTCATGATGCATTAGTTGCTATAGCTAGAAAAATGAAGAAAAAGTTTGATAGATATTGGGGTAAAGTAGAAAAGATGAACATGATGATGTTCATTGCTATTGTGTTGGATCCCCATTTTAAGTTGAAGGATGTGACATTTTGCTTTATTGAACTTTTTGATTTTGATTTGGAGAAAGAGTTAACACAAATGATAAGAGATCTATTGGATCGTGCCTTTGTTGAGTATGAAAAGTTGAATGAAGGAGCACCATTTTCTAGCCAAAATAGTAATGGGATGGAAGTTGACCAACCAAATAGACATAGTGAAAGTGAGCAGGGATTGTCATTTGCATCCAAATTTCAAAAACATAGGGAAAAAGAAGATAATGTGGGGAAAATGAAATCAGAGATAGAGAGTTATTTAGCAGAATGTTGTGAGAAGAAAACTCCAAATTTTGATATCTTGGCATGGTGGAAGGTGAACTCTTGTAAGTACCCAATTCTTTCTGAAATTACTCGATGCTTTAGCCATACCTGTCTCAACCGTAGCTTCTGAAGTTGCTTTTAGTATCGGAGGTTGTGTTGTTGATCAATTTCATAGTTCTCTCACTCCAAGGCTTGTTGAGTGTTTAATTTTTATGCAAGGTTGGATGCGTGCTATTCCATTGCCATTTGAAGTGGAAGAGAATATGGAAAAAATGCAACAACTTGAATTGGATAAAGTTTCAGTTTACTGTGCGTTTTGTATTTCTATTTATAACTTAGTTAATTTGTATGCAGAGTTTCATTTTACTATAATCTAATTTAGCTTCATTCATTTATTTGCAGCTTTACAAAATGTTTCACTTATTTGGTGTAATGCTTTAATCTGCGAGATAATATATGCTAGTGTGTAATTTTTTCTTACTTATGTAACAAAATCCGTAGACAAACCCGTGACCAATTCGCGAGTCATGGATTGGATTAGAACCAAATCGTAGGACTTTTGATTCGGACACGGATTTCATTTTCAAAAAATCGTGACCAGCGGTTTGGTCCTCGGATTCTTAGAAATCCGAACCAAACTGGACCGCGAGCAGCCCTAGTTTCAACTACCTCTTAGGCCGTCTCTTAGATGGTCAACTTAAAGAGTCTTTTTTTTATCCACCATAGGTTATTGTTCACCTTGTACCTCGACTTGGTCAACCACTAATTCGTGTTTTTCTTCCTCCACCTCCAATTTTTTTTCCTCATCCACTCCTTCCTTTGCCTCCGGTTTCTCGTCACATTTGATGTCAGAGATTTTACCTTGTCCACTTTGTTTGTCAGGGCCCGCATGCCTCTCAATTCCATTACTGTAAAAAGTTGATAACGCAATGTCCTCAATCACGTGGTCCAACGTGAATATTGGCATATTTCGGTCGAAAGCAAATAAGGGTTCCGCATCCTTTTCTCGACGCTCACTTTTTAAAAAAAAAATAGTCTTAGGTCCACTATAAGGAACTTGAAGAGTCTCTAGTCCACCTCCCAAGTTAATAAAGTCTCTAGTCCATTTTTAACATTTTATAGTAGGCTCAGTCCACTCTATTTCAATTTAATATGTATACCCTCCTGCCACATCATCGCTGAAAAGTTGACCGATGCCAAAAAGTCCACTGGAAAATTGGCTGGTGTCGGAAAATTTAGGCACTTTCATATGATTCTATGGTGCACTTAGTTTCATAGGATTTTAGTGGTTTAGGCACTTTCATTGGGTTTAGGATTTTAGGCACTTTCATAGAGTTTTAGAGTGCACTTAGTTTCATAGGGTTTTAGTGATTTAGGCACTTTCATAAGATTTTAGTAGTTTAGGCACTTTCATAAGGTTTTAGTGGTTTAGACACTTGGTTTCATAGGATTTTAGGGGTTTAAGCACTCCGGCGAACTTTTCGGTGGTGATGTGGTGGAGGGGGGTAGGGGTGGGGGTGGTGGGGGGGTGCTGGAGGTGGGCTTATTAAGCAAGTGGACTAGGGATTCTACAAATTATTGAAGTGGACTAGAGATTCTACAAGTTCATTATAGTGGATTTATCACTAAATCTCCCCTTTTTTTACCCCCGATTTTCGATTCAGTGAGGAGGTTGAAGGTAAGTGGTTACCCTTTCTTTCATCTCCCTTTCATCTTCGGGTGGAAGGAACATCACCTCCGATTAATTTATTTTCCAGAGCTCGCATAAGGATCTCGTCTATTGCAACGATGTGTTCCACCTGCCGAAGAAACATTCTTTTTGCCAGCTGAAAACCTTCAATAGATCGCTGTAGAGGAGAGAGATGTAAGAAATGGAATTTATAGTAGCTTACTTTGTTGTAAGTAAAAAATTGTTTACTGATTGGATGCCGAAGACAAGGCTGGGGAAATTAGCTTGAAATGGGATCCAAAAGATCCAAATTCTCCTATTTGCTAATACGTTCCTGTATGAGTTGTTGCATCTAGCACTCAATAAATGGAACATCCTCTTTACCAACACTCATACCCATGGGCTCTTGATCAAAATATATAAGCTGCAAAAAAATTTGTATAGTACGTTTAACTTTTCACATTTCGCAGCATTGATGAACTTCATAAATGTGAGGGCACAAAGTAAATCGAATGTACTTACCATGAGAAGTAGAACACAACCACCAATGCCTAGGGCATCAATCTTCCCTACTTTTGTAATGGCCTTCGCATCCCTGTTCTTATACATGGTTATTTGATGAACCAACTAATCAACTACAAAATGAGGCCATGCATATTGGGGAATAGCAAACAGGTCCTTATCACTTGGGAATAACTTAGGGTCTACTTCATCCTTGGTCGTAGGATACAAAAAGTAGCACAAGGCGAAAAGAATGTAAGCAGTCTAAAACTTTTCATCGGCTGTCTCCTCTTTAAACACTTCGTTCATCATCTTAATAGTCAATCATTTCTCCAGTTTTTGGCCATTTTTTAAAAAGAGTGACTCAATATGCTCCACATGGATGTCTTCATAGTTGGTGGGAACTGGTATGCTTCTAACGTCGAGACCTAGGGCCCTTGCCACCATAGCAGTACTGATTTCATAAGCTCTAAGCCTCCCAAATTCTTACTTCCTGGTGTTGGGGTTGAAGTGTTAAACCAACTTCCATATGAAATCCCGGTTTAACATATTGCATTAGAGATTTAAGAGCAACACAAAACCAAGTCGTTGAATCGCCTTTCTTTGATCATCGGTGAGCTTCCCATTTACCTCTGCCAATTTCTCGAGAGAACACGTACTCCGAAATACGGCTTGACATGCAAATATTATAAATTTTGGTCAGAAAAATTTAACTTGTCAATATAAGATAAGAGCATGACTTTCACAAACATATTATTTCCATAACTATACACTAACTTTAACAAAAAAAATCCATACACGAAGTCATACCAATGCAGTCTTCCTTTTCTTCTTGGGGCCACCCTCATTTTTTTTTTGGCCTTTACTTCATTGGCAAGTTTAATATGGCGCTTTATCCACCTCAAACATTTTGCTGTACAAGTCCCCAGCTTTTCAGGTAAGCTGCATAGTACTCCAAATGAATATTAGTAACACGTCGTGGAGTAAGTATTACCCAAATTTAATAATCAAATAGAGTTAAGTTAAAATAGCATGAAAACCATAGCATCTAACGTTTTTTAGATAATGTTTACTAGTAGGTTCTACCTCTCTTACACCCTTTATATGCTCTTTCCTACAATTGAAAAAGTATAAATTGCATTAGTTAATGTGAACAGAAGATGGAAGTAAATACATTAATCAACCAAACAACATTGGACTAAAATGTACATATTTGAAAGTAAGGTATTGGTCATTGTAGTTTCCTTGGATGCCTTACTCGAATCTATAGTTCATGATTGCTTTTGTCCTCTGTTCGTCCTTCATTTGGGAAAATTAAAAATAAACTTAACTCATTATTATAATGTATGACCAATTAAGTAGTGATGCAAGAAATTTGTGCTGAAACTCAATTGACTTGTTGGTTATATTAGACAAACGGAGAAAACTCAAGGGAAAAATTCAATACTCAACTAAAATTGGATAGGCATCAGCAATTCGGCTCGGACTCTTTACACTTAGGCACCTCGGGCCCTTACTCATCCCACAACACTGACTGAGATTGGGACCTCGACCCAAAATCTCGTCACATTTAAATAGTATAGACACCTCAGGCCAGCAATCAGACATAATACAACATCCCACCCAAACTCTAACTACAATCTACTAATTATTGACAAAAGAATGTTGGGAAAAATGTTTACTCTTTAACCACCAAGAAGTAAATGTCACAGTACTTAACGTAATGACTCAACCAATTATACCAATCCGAACCCAATTAAATGACAAAACCTTTCAACCGTGGAATAAATTTGAGAAAACATCAACCATAAATCCCAAAATTCTTACTGCCTACGCGATTTTCCCAGTACAATTCCCACACTTAATTATTCAGTGTTTCTTACAATTTCCCCCAATCACACAAGCACCTAATATCAATTACACAACTTTAATTGACAATCATCATCTACTATGCCAATGCAGTAAATAATGCAGCTCTACTTGCCAAAATTAAACTAGAACAATCTACCAGAGTAATAAAATCTTGATCAAGATTAAAAGAGGAAAAAATTGTCATTAGTTTATTCGATAAATAACTTAAAGTCTTAAGCCATACAAACACAAATAGAAGTGGCAGAGTCCACAAGTTATTTAGACTTGTGAAATTACTCCCACACAGTATAGTAGTATGTAAAAACAAGAACAAACTATTTCTGTAAATGGTGATTAGATTAATGGGTAGCAAAAATTAAACTCAAGAAAGATTAATGGGTACTCAAAACTTCTTCCACAAATAAGCAATAGCTATGATGGCTAACTAAATCATATTGGCATTTCATCAAACAACTTACAAGCATATATCATCTATCAAATTAGTTCATAGTGAATTAGTTCATAGTGATGCTCTCCCCTTCTACCTTTTTAAAGAAACTGTTTTTTAGAATCACTTCAGAAGAGGTCCAAGAACCAAGAGAAGATTTTGGTATTACAATGGTTCTTTGGGTATCGACATGCCCTCCCCAAAGAAGATTTTGAAGCAAAAATTACGTTCGAAAATATACCATTGCAACCTAAATCCATAGATTTCAAACCCTAATCTGTAGAAAAAACTTACATTACGAGTACAAATCAAATCTGGCATAAATTAATCTGTTAGTGCAAGTATAAGTTATTCTAACATGAAGATGCCTTTCCAATAAAATGTTTAAAACAAAATTTAAATGTAAGAAAACATTCTAGGTAGTGGGACGTCACCCAAGTCGCGTTTAAATTTGTCCGGCCATGAGGACTCGGGAAGGGTAATTTGGCCTTGCTCCGATAAAATCGTTGACAGAAGTGCTATCTAAAATGTTGCCTTTCATTTAATCAAAAAAAAAAAAAGGCAAATTCATGAAAGAATAATTTATATGAGCACTAACACAATTTTATCTCAATGAGGAGATTATTTAGATATGATAATGATAGAATTAAAAATACTGAATTAGTAGAATATGCCGATGTGCAGGAACAATTAAACCACTGGACTATACCTCCAGTACGCCCTTCTACTATATATGGGCATGGTATGTTTGAATTTCGAAGTAGCATGGCAATAAAAACCATGGAAAGAACCGAAAGCTTAGAGCTTAATGATAAGATATTAAATCTTATGGATCGTAGTGATCTAATTGCTCACATGCGAAATTACAAATATGTTCATATTGGTTTAGTGCAAAGAGCTCTTAAACCATTGACTTTGTTAGGAATGAATACTTGCCTTCAAGTAACACTTAGGGATGGCAGGTGTAATGATTGGAGATCCTCAATAATGGGGGCTATAGAGACCTTGCCTTCAAGTAACACTTAGGGATGGCAGGTGTAATGATTGGAGATCCTCAATAATGGGGGCTATAGAGACCAGTTTATGTCATGGTCCTGTTTATTTTAATGTTTATCCAAATCTTGCTTTATCATTGATAGATAGAAACCTAGGTGAAGTTTTAAATTGTAGGATCCAAACTAGAGGTTATGATTTCTTACCTGGATCTAAAGTAATAGCAGTAATTTATAGAATTTACTATAAAATTATGAATACTGTTAATCCCAGGGTTCGTCAATTACGACCTGCAGATCAAACTATTCTGGTAGAAACTAATATGTTAAACATCGAATATTGCAACCGACAGGTTGATAAATTGGGAGGAAATTACATTTCCAAAAAACTGGGTGATCAATAATGCAGTTCCACCCAGGCCTATTGTTAATCAAATCGAACAAATAATGCAAGACAGTGATGGAACTGTCTCTTTGAATTTTAGGAATTCTCAACCAGAAAGATTTCTTAGGAGTAGAAGTTCTAGAAATAGTTTTTCTGCAACACAATTACCATATAGGGTTAGTGTGCCTACAACTAGCAGTAGACACTCAACATTTGAAATTCCAGAATCACCACATCCAATTGAAGATATTAATTTGGCAGGAATAAGAATATCCCAAAATCAAATTCCTCATGGAGTTTACAATAATCCTACAAACACAGTAGAATCACCTACTGCTAGTGAAATGAATTTTACTATTAACGACAACAATAATAGATCCTGATATTAGAAAAAATATTAATAAGGAATTTTACCAACCTAAATATAAAGAATTTAGGGAATGGTATTTCTCAAAATATGATGAGAATCAGTTACAGAATTTTGAAAAAAAATTCTATGATTGGATTGATTACACAAAGAATGTTATCCCTTTTACTCAATGGTTTTATGGGAAATATTTTACAGAATTTGATAAATCTATTAATGTTATCCAGGACTATCATAGAAATTGGAGATCTATGACTGGAACTATAATAGCTACAGTTCATCCTCCAACAATTCTTCTATCTTTGGAAGGAAGTTCAAAATTTGAACCTTCTTTAGAGATTGTAGCGTTTGTTAAACCTACAAATGCCGATATAAATGGAAAAATTCATAAGCAGAATAATTATACCAACTTATATCTCAACACAGTTGGAGATCAATTAGTTCGAATAGAAGAACATATAGTCCAAATAAGTGAACAAATCGTGAATCTTGAAGATACGGATAAAGATAAAACAGATGAGATTTCCCCTTCTAATATTAGACCACCAACCAAATAATGTACAATAAATAGAAAAGAAAATCTACAAGGATCGATAATTAAGAGGACACTGACCTTATTATTATTTAAGGTCGAAGCCAAAAGTACAAGAGAGGAGAGGAGAAGACCAGAGTGTTAGGATTTTAGAGAGAGAGAGAGGGCAATCCAAAACCTACCTCACACAAAACACACGAGTCCTATATATAGAGGACTCAACAGTAAATGAAATACAAAGAAAAGTATTATTACACTCAAATGAAATAGAGATTCGTCGGGTGTGCAGATGGGCCCCATCGTCACGAGTTGATCCACCACTTTGAGCGTGCTATACTCCATAATTGAGCATACTACTAGTGCACCCCATAATTAAGTGTCAATTATACCGAAAGTCAAGTTTCCCTGGCACTTTTATTAATTCTTTTCTTTCCCTCTTTTGGAGGACAGTTGAGCTGTCATTATCTCCGTCATACTATCCCAAAAATCACCCAGAGTGGGTTCAGCCAAAACATTATTATCGTCCTTAGGGGTCTTGAGATTCCCCATCTAGGCATGCAAAAGGATTATTGTCTGTTTCATTACTCATTGCTGAAGTCATCGAAACATCATCATTACTTTGATGAACAGATTGCAAAAATTGATCCTTCATAAAATCCATGGTCTTGATGACAATATCATCGTCTGATAAGGATGGATTTTTTGCTTTTATCTGAGCAGAAATTTCCAAAAAGGGGTTTTTGATAGTAGGCTTCTCCTTTTGCTGCAATTGCTGTTTTAGTCCCTGATTTTTCAACTTAATTGTTGACATTTGTTCATCCATCTGAATCGACTTCCACCACTTATACTGGAAAGTCCTTTGAAGCACTGGTAGTCCTAAATTATTAATTCCAACTTGAATATCCCATTTCCAGATCCATGGGGTTCCACAAATTATCATAGCTTGAAGGACGTATTTCCCTTCTATGGTATCATTTGATCCCCTTAATTGAGATTGAAATCGTATAAAATACTCCATTTCTTGCTTGAATTCTTGTGGAAGATAATCTGGCTTTGGTCCAAATTTAGACCACCAACCGATGAACCAATTTGGAAATTCATTTCGTCCAACCAAATTTGGACACAATTTAAAAAACCAAGAGTGCTTTCACTTATGATTTTGGTAATAAAAAGCTTTCGTCCATGCTTCAATATAATCCAAATAATTATATTGGACCATTGATATACCATTTTCATTTTTGATTGACAACGATTTCGATCTTTGTGGATGAATTCTCCACTTTTGGACTGGCAATACCATCTTAATTATGGCTTTACTGTAACTTATTGGGCCATTCTTCTGTCCAACTTTCTCATGTGTGAGTAATTTCCACAGAACCAGATTAGATAAGGATTGCTTCATAGAAGGATCTGTACTTTCCCTCAAGAACCGGATAACTCATTATATCCATATATTGGGACTTAATTTCCCATGGATCCTCTTTCCATTGTTCATCTTAGGATTCCAAGATCATAATATTTTCAATTGTTTCTAAAGTTTTAAAAATTTCTTCAATCTGAACCACTTCCTTGATTGAAGGGGATGATGATGATGTTGAAGCTGCATCTTGAAGTGATGGAAATTGGAGTTTTTGAGCCTGCAAGTAGGCTTCAACATTTACCTGAGTGACCCTTGATTTACCTCAGCCACAAGAAGTATTGCCTCTTCCTCGTCCACGGTCAGGAGGTCTGTTCATTCTATAATATTAAGCACCAGCTAAAAGCTTTAGCTGTTCCTGAAGTTGCTGAAGTTGTTGATTAAAATAATTATCAACAATATCATCTACTTCATCAGATTCTCAGCCATATTCATCATAGAATTGTAATAATGCTTGTTTAGCATTAGCCCATCTTTGTAAGTAAAAACGCGTTGTAGTAAGTCTTAGAAAATTCTATTCCCAATTAGTCTGAGATAAATTTCTCATGACAAGTTTAAATTTTTTATCTTTAGTGATAAAAAATTTTAATCGTTCCTTTGAAATTGAGGGACAAGCTTTTCTAAGAAAAGTTTCTAAATCCATATTCCATACATGAGCCATCGATTAACCCTGCAGAAATTCACGAGTAAGAAAATCAGGTAGAGAATTATTCTCTCCTTTAATATATTCTATGTCAAAATTAAATGCAAATAATTCAGACTGCCAATGAGCAAAAATTTACTTTGAAGCAAGATTTTTAATATCTTGTTTTAAAACTTGCTTTGCTGCACTGCAATCAACTCTTAGCAAAAATTGTTGATTTAGCAAATCATCTTGAAACTTATTTATACATTTAATAATAGAAAGAATTTCTTTCTTTATTGTGCTATAATTAGTTTGTGCATTTTTTAAGAGTCCAGAAGTAAACCTTATCAATTCTTCCTTAGAAGACTTTGGATTATATTGTTTCAGGATGCCACCATATCCAATATTGGATGCATCTGTTTCTACAATTTTCTTCCATTCTGGATTAGCAATAGCTAAACATGGCAATTACTTAGCCTTTAGCTTAATTTTTTGGACAGCTTTAGTATGATTGTCTGTCCAAGGAGGAGGATTTTTCTTAAGTCTTTCATATAGGGGAGCCGAATCCTGGGCTAACTCCTTATAATAGTCTCTTATATAATTAAGACTCCCAAGAAATCTTTGCAATTGGGTTTTATCCTTAATTTCATCTGAAAATTTAGAAGCAAATTCAATACTTCTATCAATTGGGATAATTTTCCCCTGGTGAATATTATGTCCTAAAAACCGGACCTTAATTTGGAATAATTTCATTTTAAGTGCAGATACCACCAAACCATTTCTTTTAATAACATCTTTAAATATTTTAAGATGTTTTATGTGTTGATCGATGCTTTGTGAGAAAAGCAAACCATCATCAATATAACATATTGCAAATTCTGCATACAAATAGAAAATATCATTCATAATATTTTGAAATTCTGAAGGTGCATTCTTCAATCCAAACAGCATTACGTTCCATTCATAGTGACCAAACGGGACAGTAAAAGCTGTTTCATATCTATTAGATTCTTTATTTTGAATATGCCAATATCCCGATTTTAAATCAAATTTAGAAAAAATGACTATCTTATTCAGTCTATCCAATAAATCTTTTTTATTGGGGATGGGATATCTTATCTACATTAAGACTTCATTGAGAGGTTTTATAATTAATAACAAGTCTAGGAACACCTCTTTCCTTTTCAGCATTTTTATTAACATAAAAAGCTGTGCAACTCCAAGGAGAGTAGCTTTTTCTAATTAATTATGTTTTAAGTAAATTGTCAATTTTATTTTGACACATTTTTAAATATTCTTGTTTCATTTGAGAAGGCCTAGCTTTAGTAGGAATTTTTCTTTCGTCAAAATCCTTCTCATAAGGAAGTGAAACAAGATTTTTTTCCTATCCCAGAAAGCATTAGGGATATCATTACAAATTTCCTTATGAAAATCTTCTTCAATTTGAGAAATTTTCTCTATCATTACAGGTTTTTGTAATACTTCTTCGATATTCATAATTCGAATTTCTTTTTGAAGAAAATTTATCTGTTTATCCTTATTAGAGATTTTCCTCATGATGTCATTGATTTCCTTGTAAACAGGAGGAGAAACAAATTCAAAGAATATTTCATGACCATCAATATGAGCAGTTATTCCAGCAGTATTGGTTTGCATTGGTATTAACATTGCTAGAAAATGAGTTCCCAATATTAATTCTTGCTGGAGATTTCTTATACAAAGAAATGTTGTCTCCAAACAAACTCCTTTGTTGCAAATGTAAACATTGTTAAGTTTATATTGAATTATCATTTTTGATCCACTTGCGTTAGTGAGACTTTGAGAAGTTTTCTTAAAATATTAGGTTGGAACTATTCCTTCTTGGATACAATTTATATCAGCTCCCCTATCAACCAATGCAATAATATTGTTGATAGTATATTCCTTTTGTATCACTAAGTTTACCTTTACATGCCATTTTTGGTAAATTACATTATTAATTAGATTTAAATAATTGGAGTAATCAGTATGACTAGTTTCACCTTTTTCTAAAGAGATTATTTTTTTATTCATGTCATAAAGCTCTTGAGTAGCTTTATTCTGAAATGATTTTAACAATTTTATTTCTGTTTTTAAAATATTTATTTCCCCCTTGAGATCAGGAATTGTAACGGGTTTGTAATTATCAATTTGTTCTAATCTATCTAAAACATTTTTTAGACTATAGGTTTCATTAGGAATTTGGGGTTTTTCTTCCTCTTCTTCGTTAGTAGAAGAGATGCATGTTTCTATGATTTTTATTTTCAGTTGAGGATCATTAATTTGATCTATTATATCTAATAAACCTTGTTGCTTATCAGTTAGGACATTAATACTGAGACCATTCATATCAACAATTGCCTTCCAATAATTATCGAAAATTGAGCATTCCAGATTATTACAATTACAATCCTTAGAAACTTCTTCTTCTTCTGAACTGGAAGAAGTATCTTCTTGATCGGATATCTCATTTATCTGTTCATCTGATTCTTCCTGTGATTCTGAATCACTAGAATTAAGCATTAATTTAAAGAGTTGCAGTTTTAATTCATCATCTATTTGAAGCTCATTAAGCTTTTTCTTAGTTTTACACTTATTTGCATAGTGCCCTATTTTTCCACACTTAAAGCATTTTGCTGTGACTTTCTTTTTAGATTTATTATTCTATTTTTTCTTGGTTGAGGTAGACTCTTCCGAACCAGTTTGCTTAGTAGTCTTCCCCTTCTTTTGAGCTTTTCTTTTAGAATATTGTTTAGTAGTCTTATTACTCCTCTTCTTCTTGGAAATGTTTGGATATTTGGTTGTATCATATCCAAATTGGTCACAGAATTGTCCTAATTCTTGCTTTCCAGTCAGATGTTATTTTTTCAATTGATTGTGTAATTTTATGTCATTACACAAGGTTAACTCTTCCTGAATAATAATAGAGATTAATTGTCCATAAGTGTATTGATCATAATTAATAGTTAGACCATTACTTTGATCTCTCAATTTTTTCCTAATTTTTTCTGCAAAGAAATAAGGTAATCCATCTACAAATTTTGATTTCCAATGCTCACTATTAACATCAGTCATTTGCATTACTTTTGCTAAAAATACATATTTATACCAACGAAAATGAGTTAACCTTGGATATTTTAGATTTTGAAGCAATTCTCGACTTCATTCTCATTGGTTGTCCCAGTGACTAACAAAATGTAAGATGGATTGAACTAGAGTGTAAACAACATCCTGTATCTGTTTACCCTTTTCATTAATTTTTATTGCATTTAATATTTCCGAATGTTGGTTTGCAATTAGGACATTATCCCACCAACCTTTAATCATGCCAGTGAAACCAACTGTTATCCATCCCTAAGTGTTACTTGAAGGCAATCATTACACGCACGTCTTGGATTTTTGTGGAGTACAGAAGAGAACAATGGAGACCAAACCCTAGAAAGAGGAAGAGAATGACGTTCCCAATTGTGTATCAGTCGTCCAAGAAAAGAGAGAAAGGAAGATAAGGTTTTGGGGGGGAGAAATGGTGTCGTGTTAAATGAAATGGCAAAATTGTCTTAAAATTGTTTCACCGGTGTCATGCTTACCATATATTAGTGATTATAATTGATGCTACCGTGTATTTGTGATTTCAAAACTATTGGCCATGAAAGTGTAAAAAAGGGCTACCTCCTCTACTTGCCGGTAATTCTTCCATTTATTTTTTATTACTTCCCTTATTATTCACTACGAATATTCAACTAAGGTGCCGTTCTAATTTTTTTGTTAACTTTTTTTTTTAAAAAAGTAAGTAATTTGAAGCTCAAAAATTATGTATATATGCAAATAATTTTTTTTATGAATATAAATCTTATTTGATAGATTTTATTGAAATCTTTTAAACGGTGCAAACAAAGTTGAAAAATTATTTTTTATATTTTTTATATTTGAGTTCGAAATTATTATTATTTTTTTAAAAGAATTTTTTGGGGAAAGCGAAAGTCAAAAACGAAATGAGTCCGTTGCGGTTTACACGCAAAACTGGTTGAGAAGACAGTGTGGCCACCACCACTGTCAAAAACCAAATGGAGCAGAGCCAGAGGGCGGCGTCAAGGGCTTCTTTCCAGTTTCATCCCGCCAAACCATCCATTCTCGATCTCTTCAACCGCTACTTAGGAGTACTACTTCCTTCCCTCTCTCCATCGCCTTTTTTCATCTCTTTTCTAGTTCTTCAATTTCTGATTCTTTCTTCTCGATTTTTGTTTTGTTCTCCAGAGAAGTGGCCGCCAGAAACCCGAAGATTCAGTCCGTGAAACTCCGTACGTCTGATTCTTGTCTTTCTGTCATCACCCATTGCTTTTTTAACTCCTGAATTTGTGACCTGTTTCAGTATTTAGGGTTTGTGTTTCTTTTATCTGGGGTTTATGTTCTTGACTTGTTTGGGGTTTAATTTTTTGGTTCTTCGAGTTTGAAATTGGATGTGGCGACTATGTGTATAAACGCATACACTGAAGCAGACACAACAGTCTTTGGTGTCTGGTTGAATTATAGTTGTATTTCGAAGCTTAGAACATCTCCAAATGGTTTCTCAAACTGTTATAGGGAGGTGGCTTGAGCCATTTTGTCGAGCTCACTAGGAGAGATGGATGCAGAAAATTCCGCTTGCGCCAGATCTTGGTACAAAGCTATGGCTTAGGTTTGGAGATGGTTTCTTGTTATATTGTGTCAATTCGTGAGCTTAGTAAAGAAATGTCTTAAGGTCGGAGATGCTCCTTATGTAATGTAGATGAAGGCGATGATTGTTTTACTGCACCAATTCATCCTATCGAGTGTAATGTATTACTATCATAAACTTCCCCACATGTTCCATTGGCAGAAACATGCCCATATACAATGAACTCAGCTGAAGTGTACATGAACTCAGAATGTCTACTGAATTACTCTACATTAGTAGGACTGAGAGATCGAAAGTTATTGATGCCGTAAATCAGAAACAAGAGGCTTTATGACTTTGATGAGGGGAATGCAACTGGATGAGAATTAACTAGGAGTGTAGTGACCAATGGTCTCAGCAGTTGTAGCAAGATATATATCTACTCTTGTTGTTCTGGGAGTACTTTTTTTGTGGGTATGAATCTTCTAATGGGCTTCTGTTGTAATCATGTGGGTTAGTTTTTCTGCCCAAGTCATAGAACTTCGTGTTTGCTCTTTTATGTTCTAAAACCAGCAGTCTTCAATTATTTATGTTCTGAACAATAATGATGTCCAAAATGTTCAGGAACAAAACACAGAAGCGTATAACTGCTCTTAACAGAGAGCTTCCTCCTCGGAATGAGCAATTTCTTTTAGATTTTGAACAGCTCCAGAGTCAGTTTCCTGTAAGTTTTTGCCTTTGACTGTAACTTTGTTGAATCAAATTTTTGGTTCTATTGATTCCTTTCTTCCTCTCCTGTTTTTAATTAATTAATGCTACGACACTGAGTGTTTTTTTCAACGCTGTGACTTATATTTTAGGACCAGGAGCAATTGCGTGCTGTGACTGAGTCCGTGCTTATTTCTCTGGTTATTCAGTGTAGCAGTCATGCACCCCGGGCGGAATTCCTACTTTTTGCTTTACGTAGTTTGTGCAGTATAAGTTTCATACACTGGGATACATTCTTGCCTTCCCTTCTTTCTTCAGTTTCCTCTGCAGAGACGTCAATTGGTCAAGGGAGTCAGTCCGTGGCTGCTGTATCTTCTACAAGTTTATTACAGTCTGGCATGTTACAATCCTCAAGCGCAATACCCAGTTCCTCAAATTTTCAGTCTTCGAATCCTGCGTCTCCTTTGCCTTCAATTCATGGTATCGGATCGCCTGCTCAGTCTGCCAATGAACCATCATCTTCTGCAACTTTATCACCAATGAAATCGTCTGATGTCACCTGCGTTGGACAACAATCCACAACCAGGGCCAATTTATCGATGAGAGATAATGCTCTAAGTAGCTTACGTCAGTTATGCTGCAAGATTATCTTAACTGGTCTCCAGTCGAATTTAAAGCCAGTAACTCATGCTGACATTTTCCACCACGTGCTGAATTGGCTGGTTAATTGGGACCAAAGACAACATGGGGTAGACGAATTTGATGGTGCAAAATCCTGGAAACCTGATAAAGGCCTCATTGAATGGTTGCACATTTGTTTGGATGTGATCTGGGTTTTGGTTGAGGATGATAAATGTCGTGTTCCTTTTTATGAACTGTTGCGGAGTGGCTTGCAGTTTATAGAAAATATTCCAGACGACGAAGCATTATTTACGCTTATTTTGGAGATCCATAGGAGGCGTGATATGATGGCTATGCACATGCAGATGTTAGATCAACACCTTCACTGCCCTACTTTTGGAACTCAACGGCCCTTGTATCACGCTACTCCTAATGTATCAGGTGAACCAGTGACAAATATGAGACATGCGCCAATCACATACCCAAGTGTCCTCGGAGAACCTTTGCATGGAGAGGTAATGACTTTTTACTTGGCTGGTTCCGAAACTTGATGATGTGATACATTTGAATGATAAAGCCACACGTTGACCGGCAAGCCAAATGATAAGAGAACATCAGGAAGGATGACATAAATATTAAACAAGCTACAAAGCAGATAACTAAAGCTAAAGAGGGAAGCTCTGACACCCCTAAAAGCCTAACACACTCCTTGTTCTCACGAGGGTAAAATGATTTAAAAAACTCCAGAGTAGGGGCACCACCCTTTGTCAAAAGATTGGCCATTTAGTATCTGATCTAGGTTTCTTCCTGCCCTCAGCCGTTAGGGACTACTGATCACTGCTTTTATCACTGATTCATTGTGGTGCTATGATTCAAAGAATACGACAATGGGCTATTCTCAACAGCCTCTAATTGACCCTGAGTAGACAGTATGGAATACAAAAAATGCATCTTGAAGGTCTTGAAAACGAGCTGGAGTCTCCTTTTGTACTAACTTTTGCTTCCAAGTACTCGGACAAAGTTAAAATACCATTTACTGTTAGACGTGTAAATCGCTCCACTATATGAAGGAGTTACAATCCGGAAGCTGAAGGGGAGAGAAATAAAGTTGGTTTGATTCTATTGTCGGCTGGACGGTCAGTCACTTCTCAATCTTTCAAAACTAAGCCCAAGGCTTTCCTTTAAAATTTTGGAAAGGTTCACTTATTGAGAATCCAAAAGACATTCAAACTCCTGATATATTATGCTCCAGAACCTGCTAGCATCCATGGTTTAAAATGGCGCAAGAATGGTGAGAGGTCCTAGTAACGTGTTAATCCTTTAAAGATCAAAAAGAGCCCTAACCCACTTTCGTACACTAATTAAACACCAATTGCACCCACTTCTTTTGTCTATCTGCACTAGGATTACAAGCATTGACAAGTAAAAGACAACAACTAGGAACCAAAGCCAAAAAATACTTGACACATAAATTAAGCTATTAAATGAAGAAATAGTAGCAAGACCTCCTTTGTTAGATATGCATTTTGATGGGAAAAAAGACTCCCTGGCAACAGAAACTAGAAAGTTTTCAACTTAAATAGTTAAATTTACTAAACAAGGTTGCCTTGTTCAAGAACCTCATCAGCTTCCCTTTGGTTTATTGAGATTCCTACTGAAAGTGTTTTGTGGAATAGCCTTGTGGCAGCTTACACTGAGGGCAACATGTTCGCTGAAGCTCTTTATATTTTGGAGAGGTCGAACTTCTCTTGTCCAAAGGTTGACAGCTATACACACCCACTTGTCTTGAAGGCTTGTAATGGGTTTGACAGAGGTGATTATGATCAAATGGTTCATACTCATGATAAAAAATGGGTATTGCTGTATTGGTGAGATATTGTCGTACCTACTTCTTTGACTCCAAAACAAACATGTATGGGCTGTGAGCCTGCGACATAGCCCCAAAACACGGAAGTCGAAAAAAGCCCAAAACACGAAAGTCGAAAAAAGCCAAATGGTGCTATTAATTTGGACTGATTGTTGCAGCAACACAAGTCAATATTTTTGTGGTTATAGGGATATATATGAGATGGCCCTCGCATGTGGATAGATGAATATATACACACACAGCGTTGATGAAGTCAAATTCGCAATGCAAGGTGTTTTATTCCTCACGAGGCTAGGTGTAGGCGTTGAAGTATAAGCATATAGAATTTGATAATCGCGTAAACTTTAGAAAATTTCTGAAAAAGAGATGACACAATAATAATGCTATCTAATCTAAAAGTTATAAAAGCTTCTCTAAACCTAGACACATGTGTTGTATGTTTTTCAGTTAAAGCTCATTTGCTCTAATAAGCTAAAACTGTCGCTATGTCTCCTCTGTTTAGTACTCATACCATGTCTTAGCGATGACTTTGGACACTTTTCTCTCTTTTTCTGTATCGCTTAGGTTGTTTTCGTAAGCTATCAAGTATGTACTCTACATCACTTCAAGTAAAGATCAACATGTTAAGAGAGAGGGAGAGAGTGCTAACTGCTAAGATCTATTAGCCAAGTTGTTCCAAAAAAGCGTACGCCTCACTTGAAAATTGAAATGTGTTTAAATGCTCAAACGGTGCACCTTCTGCAAATACCATGGCCTTGGGCTGGTTTTTTGATTGGGTAGCCTTGATGCCTCCCTCAACACAGCCTTTGAAAACACGAAAATGCATTACGAACACATACACATGCACATGAAGTGAAGCAACTTCACAAGGATTGATGTCTATGCATTCACACACCCACCCACATCCACACACAGACACACACACATAGTTGCTATTGGAGGAATTTTTGTGGCATTGATCGATTCTGATTCCTTTTGAACAGTCTTCATACTGCCACCGTACTCTGAAACACATGGTATTTTGTACACTAGTGACGCTACAATGAGAAACATATGCTAGTAATCAGTTGTTAGGACAGTTTAATACGATCATAGTCCTTTGAATATTGGATACCAAATAAGGATCTGGAAGGAACTTGTCAAAAGTCTGTTTTTCTGGTTATAGGATCTTGCAGCTTCTATTCAAAGGGGAAGTTTAGACTGGGAGAGAGCTTTGCGATGTATCAGGCATGCTCTTCGTACTACTCCCTCATCCGACTGGTGGAAACGGGTGCTTATTGTGGCCCCTTGCTATAGGAATCATGTCCAAGGACCTACTCCTGGTGCTGTTTTTACTTCTGAAATGATTTGTGAGGCAACAATTGATAGAATTGTTGAGTTATTGAGGTTGACAAATTCAGGCAATATTCTCGTACCTCATATTATCCTGTCTCCTTTGATAGTTTATTGACATGTGTTTTAGTTTCATATATGCTTTTGCTATTTTCTGTTCTTCTTGAGTGGCATACTGTTGGTGCTTAATGGTACAGGATCTCCTACATGCAGATCAAACAACAATGCTGCAACGACGTTAACAATTATCTTAACTTGAGCAAACAAAAGAAAGCAGTAGCTGCGTTATCGGTGTAGTTATTTTAGGAACCCCAACGTGAAGTTGAAAGTTGAAACCGATATCCAAAAGAAGAACCAGAACAAGGAAGTGGATATTTGAATTACTTTTAGGAAGTGGATCTTGGAACACCTCTTGGAATTATTGCTGTATGAGGATCTTGGCAGACGTTTTGTCATCATAAATCATGCTAATCCCTATGCTCTTCATTTTTGTTTTGTTTTGTTTTGTTTTCTTTCTCTTCTCAGTTCTCATCTTCATAAATATTTATGAAATAGTTGAAGTTGCCGTAAGGGGACTTCCACTTTCTTCCCCTTCCGCTTTTTTACTGTATTTGTGATTGCAAGGGCATTCTACAACATTGGGCTTTATTATTTTCATGAGCTCAATGGTTATTACTCAATGAAAGGTGAACACTATCATGAGCCCCACCCAAGTGTGTTTATCTTTAAAGTGTTGGGTCGCTGGCAGTAAGTGTGGGAAGCTGGTAAAGTTTGGCGAAACGGAGTAGGGAGATTGGAGAAACTGGTTGGTGTCATAAGACGTTACCACATAAGACGTTGGCCACGGTTCTCTTGGAGATTGGAGAAACTGGTTGGTATCATAGTCATACCCCAAGGGAAATTTTTGAAAGGTTTCAGATTTGGGTGTAACATTGGTAGCACATAGATCTCGAGGCTCGTGATAATGTAGATTGTGTTTCTAGTTGAAGGATTTGAAGTTAGATGACGGAAATGGATTCAGATGATTTTCTATACTCTCTGTAATCAATTTGAATTAGGGCCGGATGGTCTCCTAATCCATTCGGTGTCGGAAACTATCATTCATGGGTCTAGGAAGCCATCGTTCGTGTGTGTTTGATAGGCCCCACCTGTTGTGTGTCTGATAGGCCCCACCTGTTGTGTGTTTGGGAAGCCTCATCTGTTGTGTGCTTGGGAAGCCTCATCTGTGGTGCGGAGCCACGTGTCAATCACCTTGTGGGTGGAGGAGACAACAGGACGTTCTCAGTTTCTCAGTGTGCATGTATATGCATCATGATCTCGTTGTATCTTGTATTTTAGGCATAGAATCGTATCGTGATAATATCGTAATTATTGTTGGAAAATGGAATTTTACTAAAGAGAATTTGGTGGGATCCACACCGCGTGAGGTGGGCCGAACAACAGTGAACAAATTCCATTAAAGATGAATGAGAAATTGTCTCATTATGGGATTTGGAAAAGCCAAATGACGTGCGTGTGCGCTGTCACCAAACACCTAAATTAGATTGGGGCCAGGGCCGGAGCTCAGGATTCGTGGGCCCGTGACCTGTGGTTCGAGGTCTATGGTCTATAGTGTATGGTCTAGTCTAGATTGGTTTGAAATTGATTGTGCTTTATTGGGTCAGTATTATTCGCGTTTGGATGGTCTAGTTACAGAATCTGTGCGCGTAGCTAATTAATACTGGGTAGAATGCCTAGAATAAAACCCATGATTTGATTATAGAATCAATTGCTGGATTAATGACTATAGCAGTTTTTCTCTAGAAATTGAATTCTCCATATTCAATTCCCTATATTCAATATGAATATTGAATTGACCCTATTGAAGGGGTAGGCTCCCCCTATTGAATTCTCTTATTCAATAAGAAGGCTTCTCATCGATTATATAAAGGAGTTCGGCTCCTTTGTTTCAATACACCAAAATCGAGAGCTCTTCATCTGTAATATTGTTCTTCCTTCCGAGAGAGAGAGTACAGACACAAGTTCGTTCGACGGGCAGTCTACGGCGGTGCTCCGGCCTTTGGCGACTGAGTGGTAACCGAGTCAACTCTGGGAGACAAACACCGACACAACCTCCCGCACTGATGAGGCAGCGAATTTGTCTTATGGATCGTTGTACAAAACGGGTCTCGGTTTTCAAATTCTTGTTCCCTTCTTACAGTTTATGTTTCATATTTTGTAATTCCAATTCATGTAATATTCTGTTCGATTGCAAATTTCCAGAAATTAGTAAAATCGATTACTGTTTTTCCTACAATTATCTCTCTTTGTAACCTTCTATTTTTTTTTTTTGAACGGCGATTTTTTTTATTTATTGATCTTTGAAAGTGATTGCAAAGACTAAAAGAAGCAGGGAGAAACGCAACAAGTGCCCATTCGAGACCAAAACCCTAGATTGGCAAGATGCCAACCAAGGAGAAAACCTCAAGGGCCAAAGCCCAGAACCTAAAAGGCCACAAGCCTAGATAAAAGCAATAAAGAACAGATGGACAGATGGATCGCAGCCCAAACACCAGAAAAGGCTGAAAAGCCCAAATACAAGAGATTAACCCAACAATAAAGCCCAATACACCCAAACCCTAAAACCCATGCCACTGATTAGAATTCGAAACGCCCGCTGCGAAGCAAGACCGCCGTGAAACCTCGCATCCCAATCACCGCCGTCGTGAATCTTGCATCTCAGCCATCACCATGCACCGCCTCTTGCTGCCAAAACACCAAACCTTTGGCCATCCACTTCCAACGCGTCCTTGTAATCTTCTATTTTAGGTATTGATGTCTAGGCTTTTCTCTATTTAAGCTTGTGTTAGCATTGTAATCATTTACTCTCAATATTCAATAATACAACAGATCAGTTCTCTCTCCCATATGTTATGTCACATGGTATCAGAGCATAAGATCTATGATGCTCTAGGTCTATTGGATATTCACTCTCCACTCTCCGACGGGCGGCCCAAGCCTCGCCGCCGTCCACCGGGCACTCATCTTTATGTCTGTGGCAGGTGAAGTAATCGCCCCGGGTCATCATCGGAACTGCAACCACCTATGCATCTTCCGTTGCATCAGCCGAGCTCTCCCCACCCCTTTGCAACCACCGACAACCACACCCACTCTATTTTCCTACCACCGATGACCCCCATCTGCACTTGCCAATACTTGTTGCCTTCTGCTCTGATTTGCAACCCATCTGCAATCAGTCTCCTCTCTTCTGTCTTCTCTCATCTACGGCACTATTCATTGCAACTGTTCGGAGGTATTGTTCATCCGTACACACTGTTTACTGAACCTCTGTTAAACCTATTTTGCATCTCTGTCGTATACCTCAATCGATTGTTCTTCTCCTTCCCTCTTCGATCTTTGTTTCAGTCTCAACATCTCTCACTCGGTCTCTTTTGCAGCATCTCCTCTCTCTCTCTGAGAATCAGATAGCATCTCTGTCCCTCTCTCCAATCAAAACCCTAAGTAGTACATATTGCATCTCTCTCTCCTCAAATCGCACATCACTTCCCTCTTAGTTGATAGTTCTCTCAGTCAGTCAATCTGAATCCCTTGCATCTTTCGGTCTCTCTCTCAAACAATCTCTTTTTCTCCCTGTCCAACGTATCTTGACCTCTGTTCTGTTTGATACGGCATCTCTCCTCAAGTCTTTGTATGTTTTTGCAACACTGGTTGGTTGGCTTGCTATTTGAGAATTAGTGCACTAATTGATTTTTTATAGTTCGCTTCAGCACCGTTTAGAAAAGTTTCAACTTCTATTTGCACTATTTGGTTTGGAGTTGGCTGACCTCTTCACCTAGACACACACCGGTACTCGGTTTTGTTTCCTCCTTGGCAAACTCTCGATGCTCTCTGGACTGGCATCATGAGTTTGAGGGGGTGTGAAATACATGCATCGTGATCTCGTCGTATCTTGTATTTTAAGCATAGAATTGTGTCGTGATAATATCATAATTATCTCTTTGTAATCTTTTATTTTAGATATAGATTTTTAGGCTTCTCTCTATTTGAGCTTGTGTTAGCATTGTAACCATTTACTCTCAATATTCAGTAATACATCAGATCAGCTCTCTTTCCCATATGTTATGTCACACTCAGTGTGCCTACTAACTGAGGCATCCTTTCACTGCCCTCTTTAGGGCACATGTCACGCTATGATTGCTTCGTTCTCAAACCGCCCCCGATGCCGTTTTCGAGCGGTGTCCTTTCGCCCATGCTAGCGTTCCGAGGGCGTCTTTTCAGGACACATGGCATTGCTCGAGAGGGGTGTTTTTAATAGTCGTTTCCTTTCCTGCAAATGGTCATTATGGAAAGGGTCTCTCTACTTCTCTTTCAGAGCAAAGGGGTTTCAGTTCAGAGAAGGCGATTTTGTCTCTTGAGAAACACGTGACGAAGATCAAGCCCCGATTTCGACTTGAAAGCTTTGGACCTTTCTTCGTTGTGGTAAGTCCTTCTCTGTTCTAGAGTTTTTCCTTGATTATTTTGAGTTATTTGCCTGGTTGTTGGGGCGACTTTGGTGCGCTTGGTGACAACATCTGTAAGCGTCGATGGGGGGTTTTGAATAGTCGTTTCGTTTCCCGCGAATAGTCATTATGGACTCCTTCGTCGATGGGGGGTTTCCAGCTTGAGCCCTTCTCTTTGGGGCCTCCAGTTTGGTCCGCCTCCTCCAGCCTGTGGCGATTTTGAGCGAAGTGGACCCTATTTTCACTTTTCCCTCCCCCTCCCTATATGGTGTTAACGATCTTATCATTTCTCAAGGGACATGGTTGCGCAAATGAACAAGTACTGGAGGATCATGGATTTTGAGGAAAAAATTGGGGCTTTTAGGGCAAAGTACAAGGTTCCTCATCCGTTCGGTTGGAGCTGCTGGAAATGGGGGTGCAACTAGGACAGGCGCGACAGGATCTAAATCCCAGTGGTGGCGATTGTGGAAGGAGGGGTTCGGTTCCCTTTAAACCCTTTCTTCCACCACGTGTTGCACACCATTGGGATCACCAGCGTGCAGTTGTCCGCGGATTTCTTCCGCATAGTCAACAGGATTGCTGAGCTCATCTGTCGGCACAATCTTTTCTGCACTGTCAAGGATCTATTCTGCGGCTACATGGTCGAGTAGGGGGCGGTTTGACCCCCGCGATCTGTTTGATCATATGGACGAGGTCCTTTTCGTGCGTGGGGAGTATGATTTCGACATCCACGGTAGTGACCCTCTGGTGGGTGTGGCGAACTATCGGTAAGTTGGTTTACCCTTTCTCCGCTTTTGCGATTCTGCATTCGGTCCTATTTGTTTTGCGACATTGTCTAATCCCTCTTCACTTGCAAATTAATCTTTCATGGACGGGATGAGGAATAAGGGAAACGACGTGCATATTGAAGTACCGTTGGCTGTGCCCCAGAGGGATGCCCCTTTCCTGCTCGACTATGTCCTCACATACCAAACCACCATCGACGGACGCTCCCAATCGACTCGGTCTCATTGCTCCATGACAGAGGGGACTGGGGAGAGGGTTGAAGGCGTTCAAGGGGGATCCTTTGGGAAGAGAGGGATGAGTACATTCCCCATCCTTCCCAAGGTTCCGATTGTGTGGCAGAAGGTGGATCTGAGGGAGAGTTAAAAGGAGAGGAGGTGGGTGGAAAAGGCAAAGAGGTGTTGGAGGTGATGGAGAGGGTTCCGCTTGACCTCGGTCGCCTCGTGGATTCTAACGACGATGATTCGGTGGAGATATTCTCTGGACAAATTCTCTAGCGAATGCATCCCTTGGGGGATTGTCGAGAGCCAGGGGAGGCAGTGACGATGGAGATGATGTCGTAGATGGCGGCAACCAGTCTAAGAAAGCGAAGGTGGTGGGAGGAGTGGAGAGGCCCAATCAAGCATTGGGGAAGGCGACGTAAGTCTTGGTCAGGGGACGTGCTCGTGGTGCCATTAAGGTGGTTGACGACCAAATCAAGTGTGGTCTACCAGAAAGTTTTTGGAAAAATTTGCACAACATTGTTTTCAAGCGATTCTTTTTCATTAGCAAATTTTTCATCTAGTACAAGTAACTTGACAGAGTTACATTTGATTTAAAAAAGAAAAAATAGGCCTCTGGGATCATGCTGGATGGGGTGCACGGCTTCTTCATTACTGTAGGACTTTCGAAGGTTTCGTGTGATCCATATGCTCGGTACAGAGGTCCCGTCCAGTTCTTTAGGCGACAAGCCCCTCGCCCTATGACCTCCTTTACTGTGAGTGCTCCTTCCCATTTTGGCATGGCTTTTTTTGTTTTTGATGATCTGTTTTCTCAGCACGAAGCCACCGGGCACAAATTTATTGGTGCGAACCCCTCGGTTGTATCTCACAGCCGTTTCCTGCTGGTATGCAGCCAGTCTTCTACGGGCCACGTCTCGGTGTTCTTTTGCTGTTTCGGCTTGCTGTCGCCTTGTGGATAAACTGAGGTCGAGTGAAAGAATTTTATATTCAGGTCTTCACACAGTTTCCCAATTAGGTTGCCGACGAGCTGTGTCCCGTTATCTCAAACGATAGCACGTGGGACCCATTTTGACATCGGCCTTCCTGATTTCGTCCGGAGGCTTGACCTCTACCCATTTTGTGGAGTCATCAGTCGCCGTGTTGCAGAACTTGAGTCCTCTGACTGGGAGTCTACCAGTGATGTCGATTCCCCATTGGGCAAACGGTGACGGGCTTGCTATGGGATATGGGTTTTCCGTGGGCTGGCGGATGAGTCGGGAGATGTGTTGGAGGCGGACAGGGTGCATCGGATGGCATCATGGTTCTTGTTTTCACCGGGAAAAATGGAAACGTTGAGCTTTCGGTTTTTGCGGGCACTTACAGTTTCAGAATTTTTTAGGATAAGATCGAAGACATTGAGAACTTGAGGGACATATTTTGTTGTCGGGCGTTTTTTGGGGTGAAGTGTTCTCTCACTTTTAAAGGCTTGAAGTTATTTTAATTTTGTAGTGGTTGGAGAACTGTACGTGTATAGTATACTTCTTGACCTCCTTAGTCTATTTTGTACTTCTATTTGTTCTTTGCTAATTTCCATGGGCTCCTTAATCAACATAAATTCTCAGTGGACAAATAGATTACATTGATCTAGCAACTTCTCATACACTTGCTTTGAGATAGACACACCTTGCATATCCATGGGGGAGCACAGGAGGGATTTGTTCCTTAGGCTTAGGGTATTGCTTGTCTTTGACAAGTTCCACATTGTTTATGGAAAGGAGGAATTACAACGAAAACGTCGGCTTACAAGAAGTCCACCAAAAAGGAGAGGAATTATGTCATACAATGTCTCCAATCTCTAGTATACACCGAGAGTCCAAGACCCATGGGATTTCAAACAACAAATTGTATCCCACGGACCATTTTTTATGGGTTGGACCACATATGCCTGATCTTTAAAATTTTCCTAACAACAATCTAGTTTTTCTTTATAACATAATATTTGGATGGCTGCAAAAATTACACGTCTCTAAGGAGGCAAACTTTCCTGCTAATAGCCAACTCCAAAACTACGTGATAAGCTAGTGGACAGAAGAAGATGAGACGACCAATCTCACACCATAAGCCCAAGGCCACAGAAATATGCAAGAATAGGTGATTGATCCTCTCTTAATCCATCCTACATGTACAAACACAACTGCAGAAGAAGGTTATAGTTGGGCCACTTTCTTGAATGGTATTTTTTGTTTTCAATTGATGTGTGATTCAAATAGGGATGAGACATTAGATCATTACCTCACCGGTATTGCGATTTTAAAAATGAATTGGTTGTACCTGGACCATAAACTTGAGTTGTTTTTTATTGTATATGTTTCTTTCTAAAGCTAAATCAATCCGCACTTAACTAATTTTTTGCAGAGGTAAATTGCTGGCAAGAGTGGCTTGTCTTTTCAGACGTATTCTTTTTTCTCATGAAGAATGGGTGCATTGATTTTGTTGATTTTGTGGACAAGCTAGTTTTACGCTTTGCAGAGGGTGACCAAAATATTCTCAGGACAAATCATGTGACGTGGTTGCTTGCACAAATTATAAGGGTTGAGCTGGTGATGAATGCTTTAAATTCAGACTCAAGAAAGGTTCATTTTTAGTGTTTATATTTGCTATGATTCGCTCCTAGCGTATGTACTTCCTCTCTTTCTTCTTTTGATCAGGATGCCGCATCACTGGTCCTTTATAATGTGGAGTATTTCATATCAAGTTCTTGTCCATAGATTATGCAAATATGCATGTCAAATGACAGTTGCGTAATTTACATGGTATTATTTTATTCTTGAGCCAGTCAGTCCTTATTTGCTTCAACTTATCTGTAGGTGGAAACAACCAGAAAGATCCTTTCATTTCATAAAGAAGATAGAACCTCCGATCCTAATAATCCCCAAAGTATCCTGCTTGATTTCATAAGCAGTTGTCAAAACTTACGCATTTGGTCATTGAACACATCAACCAGGGAATATTTGAACAATGAGCAGCTTCAGAAAGGAAAGCAAATAGATGAGTGGTGGCGACAAGTAAGCAAAGGTTTGCGTCCTTGTAATTTTAATTAGATTCATCTTGCTGCTATATGTTTCAGTTATGCTGCATACTTGATGTTATGGCTGACACTCTTGCTTATAAACAACTAGCAGATTGCCCACGCTTAAAGGCACTCCCAACAGTAATTTCATATTTTCTTTTATTTTGCACGGGTGATCACATTTATCTCAATTTTTTTTCATATTCAGAATCAGAAGTCACATCAACTTTCCTATATAGGCCCATATAGGAAAGACAATAAATTCACATATAGGCCCATCTAAAAATAGAATATTAAGACATTTAACAAACCAACCAGTCATTTAAATTTATGTTTGTAGATTGTAAATGTGTAGGGGTTAGTTGTGTAGATGAGTAGTGCAGAAAAGAGACTCAGCTAACCCCATGTATTTTGAATGAGTTGTAATGTATGTCAATGATATTGCAATAACGTGAGGAGACAATGATTTTAAATGTGTTGAGATGTGATCACTGATATTACCATAGAGGTGAGGAGACAAATATAGAACGGTTGTTTAAAGAGAGAGAGTACAACCTTAACAAAAATTGATCAAACAACTGGAGAGGGTACTCTGTTTGTGTGCCTTGACATTTTGAGAGAGAGAGAGAGAGAGAGAGAGAGAGAGAGAGAGAGGGGTGATTGAGTTTTCCTTTTTTTAGTTATTCTGATCTAATGACTACAACCTCAACAAGAATATGATCGAATGGTAAGAGAGGGTCTGTTTGTATGCCTTGACATTTTGCCAAAAAAAAATAAAAATTCTGTTTGTGATATAGATTGTAGTGGAAGTGACGAACAAAATTCATGGCAAGACTATTTTTAAAACGTGTTCTTGACTACAAGAATAACTGGGCCACTTTATTTTCTTTGATGATGCAAAAGATACTATGCATTACTTTACCTTCTTGTGAATGTTTGGGAGAAATAGCGATGGCTACCAGAAGGTATGGCTTGAGAGGTAGGGTTTGCCTCATTCCCGTTTACATTGCAATCTCACACCCGCACCACCATGCTCTACCCGATTAGTCTACAGATCTTCTGAAATATTATAAAAAGCAAATAAAGTAAGTTGAAAATGACTTGAATCCATAAGTATTTGAATAGGATACGGCCTTGTTCCTTGAGGAGGTTGTCATTGTTGAGGTCATGACTAGATACCGCAAGTTAAGGTCCAATAATGGTAGTTGTGCGCCTATTGTGAGGTCAGGCTATCGTATGCGAACAAGTGAGAGGGAGACAGAGAGATGATCGGTGTTAGCAAGTGCAGGGATCCTACCTGTAGTGGAGGTGAGAGAGGACCCACGATGAGTGCTATGTACGAAGATGTATAAATAACTTTTTGAAGTTTTTATCAATAACAAAAACTGCTAGTCAGTGTCTGGCTTTGATACCATGCTAAATCATCCCGTCAGTATCTCGCTTCAATGGGTATATGTTGGAAATGTTTCAGATATACGAAATACGATTGAAAGAGTAAGAAGTTTCACCACTACTTGGTTGGTTAAACGGGTACGTAGTTAAAGTTTCTTTCTCAATGCTTGGGTTCAAGTCTATGTAGCACCTTGCGGGCCTAAACATACTCTTTCATGCCTGTAGCACGTTGTGTGACCTGAGCTTTGGTCCCAAACTATGTGTCGTGAGATCTCCTGCATATGACTATTTTGTGCTGAGGGCGATACTACCTGTTCGAGAAGTAGCATATATACATATTCTTTTTGTTCAACAAAAAAGAAGAAAGAGTAAGATCTGTATAGGCATATGGAAACATAACCAAGATATATTAATTGCATATGCGAACTTCATGGCACGGCAAATAACAGAGAAGTGAAAAGAGAGGTTTGAGAGAGAGAGGGGGAGCAGTTTGTTTCGCTATCTTGCCCTTTGTGTGTTTCTGGGTGATACCTCTATCTTCTGGAAAAGCAAAAAGCAATTTGTTGTCGCTTGCTTTATTGCTGAAGCCCAATATTGTGCTATGGCTCATGCTACCTCAGAAATTGTGTGGCTTTGCTGGCTTCTATCGGAGATGGGCGTCTCTATTTCCTCTCCTACGCCTCTTTCCTTTGATAATATGCGACGACCAGGATTTTTGCATTGCCTCAAAATAAATACATTTCCAATAATTACAAGTTCTCAAGATAAATATCCATAGTGGGCCCAAAAACCTCCAAAATGATATAGATTTCTCAAATGTCTCTAAGCCTAGTAATCTCAAAATAAACAAAATCCTTCCATTACTCCAACTTGGATCCCCACTAACTTGCTCTGCACCTGAAAATATAAAAAGGGCCAGGTAGTATATGCAATACGAAGACAATAAACATGGCTAACAATACAAATATGTTCAATAATTGAGGATAACAAGTCAAACTGGATCATGAACAACATTTCATCTGTAGCCTATCATCCGGCTCATTTCGGTAACATGTCAAGCACCACCCAGGTCAAAATATGTATTGGCCACTTGGGCCCCATAAGTTATCTGGATTCCCCATAGGGTAGTCATTCATACATTTCCGATACTTCTCTGACCCCGGTGGGCTCGCACATGCACCATTCTGTTCCATGACTTTCAGCCAAATATTTTCTATGTCACGATACAAAAGGTGACAATAATCGAATCAATATACGTAGAGGTCAAACAAGTACTAATATGAGAGAATCGAAGAATACTCTTTGGAAAGAGATTTAGCTAGGAATGTACTAACCGGTACCTCAAATTATAATCATGGTTGTCGAAGGGTGGGTGGTTTTTACGCACTTGTGTAAGTGTTAATATAATTGTATGTCCATTTTTGTGTGGTTATAAGATTTTTAAATTCCATCATATGTATCCCCTATTAAAGCTATTCTCAACTGCTTAATACCGAGTTCGATATTACTAAGTACATGTAGACCGTATGAATCGGTGTCAAATTACTCTTTTATTCCAAAAATTTTATACGAGCAAATTTCATAATGCATATAATCCCAAGAGGTGGTCAAAGCCTGGGACTTAGGGGCTTGCTCCCTCCTAAAGACTCCGGTTCGAAACCTCTCAGTTGCTATCAACTTCTTTGGGGCTAGTCCATACAGAGCTTTGCTCTAACTTTAATTGGAACCCTTGGAAGTGAGCGATGGGATTGGTCCTCCTAAGATTAGTCGAGGTCTGCATAAGCTAGCCCGAACACCTGCGTTGTTAAAAAAACCTTTATAATGCATTATCAAACATAAATTTTATCTTTTTTTTTGCAAGACAATAGTATGTTTTTTTGCCAGATGATAAAATGTTAGAATTTGTTGCATTACTACAAGGGCCAATCTCTTGTCCATAGGAGTCAAACCATAAATCTTTTGGAGCGGAACAACCATTGAGCTCCCAACAAATTCGGTAATGCTGTACTTCGTCCATAATTGGGCCAAATTTTGCTTTGATTTTTGAGTAATCTTGACAAAGCGCACTAACATATCATCGCAAGCTAGCAACAAGCAGTCAAGCACATCTGAGAGAAAAAAGGAAGAAGCAACAAGCTCATCTGCCTAAGCCTAGGCTAGGCAGTAAGCTTACACACGGAGAATCACTAAAAAAAGACAATGTACTTTACTTTTATCGAAAGACATAGACTACCACCAACATGTAGGGTTTGTCCTCTTGGGGTTTCGAAATCTCTCTCCCTCTCTATGTGCACGGTTTTCAACAAGTTTCTCTCCACTATCTTTCTATCTATCTCTCTCCACTCATTACCCCAAAACCGTTCCTCAACACCCATATCGAACTACCCCATAATGACTTTAATTCATTGAATCTTTCTTTCTTTAGTTCTTTACTTCGAGGTGCAGGAGTTGACACTCTTCTCTTGGTTATCACCTATACCAGTAGGTTTGTGGAAATGTTTAGACCGTTGGTGTGGAGGCTTTAATTTTTTTTTAATTTTCGTTTCTATTTCAGGGGATCGCATTATGGATTACATGACACTGGATGACAGATCTATTGGAATGTTTTGGGTTGTTTCTTATACCATGGCACAGCCTGCTTGTGAAACAGTGATGACTTGGTTGACCTCAGCTGGTCTTACTGAATTGTTACCTGGATCAAACTTACAGTCCAATGACAGACTAATGGTTATGCGAGAAGTTTGTCCATTGCCAGTTTCGTTATTGTCAGGGTTTTCTATCAACTTGCTTATGAAACTGGCTTTTCAGATGGAAGACTCAATGTTTTCCGGGCAGGTACTAGTCTTCTTTTTCTGGTTATTATTGCCTTGCTTGTGTTCAATTAGCATCTGGAGATCGGAATTTATGGTGGTATATGTGAATGTTTGAATTAAAGAAGCGGGGCATGCAATGAAAAGATACTTTTACTGGTGGATGTTTCCCTGTAGATTTCTTCTTCCCAATGAGATATACAGGTTTCATTCAACTAAAAGGGGAATGACACATGGAAGGTTTCAGGAGCTTTGACAGTTTCTGAGCTCAAGGTTATGGTTGGCGTGTTTTTTGCCATTGTGGTTATAACAACAAATTGTCTGCCAATCAAATAAAAAAATACTCATCCACCATAAAGGCGGGTTAGATTTGGTGTTCATCTTTTAGCCAGAATAAAATCACATTTAGTACAGAATCACTTTGGACTGATCTCTGACTGATGCTTGAAAATACAGGGAACCATTTCTACATATGTTATTTACTTATTTTTTACTTATATAGAATCTGGATATGAAGTTAAACTGCAACTGTATGGCAACTTGACAATACTGTCCTCCAAATGTTAAGAGAATAGCATAGAGCCAATGGATCTCCTGGTATTCATGCACTGTAAAGATCTAGTAGGTTATAAGTATTGAGTTATCATGGTAAATAGTTAAAAGTTCTAAGGGATCTTTCATGTCTTCGTGACAAGCTTCTTGATAAACATTTTTCTTGGGTTGGCTACCTTTAAGGCTATATTGTAGGTCACATCCAAGACAATTGAGTTATCAATTTCATGGCCGAAAGCCTTGTACATACCATGGCTGCATATGGTCCTGCGTTACCTGCAAGGCTGCAACTTTGTTCAAATAACTCTTCAGTAATGATACTCCCTTATTTCTACTTAGTTTCCCGGCGTTGCTTTTGTTGCAAATGACTAAACCTCTAAAGTCATCTCCTTTAGCATTCAAGTGTTTCTACTACTGAAGCACTGACAGGTGCAACTGGTCGCCGTGTACGTGTGGGCATGTATGGGATTTGGACACGTATATATTGTGACTGATCACTGAAGTTTCTTATGGATGAAGTTTGTGGATCTACTATGCAACTACGTGACAAATATAAATATAAATAAATGGCTCTTTTTTCCCAGTCTCCCCACCATATCCGTTACTTTATATATTGGAACTTTACATTTGCAGTGGCCTTGTCCATATCCCCACCATATTGCTTCCAAACTGCCCAATGTCCACTAATTTGTTTTTTCCTTATGCCATACTTTGTTGAGCAACACCCACTTATCTGACATGTTCTGCATTTCTGCCCAATATACCGTATAAGCATAGTGACTGTCGTGTAGTACTGTTCTGTTACCCTGACTATGGTTGTAGAGTAAAACACATGGTGCAGCTGATCGGTTAATCCTACTTGCTCTAATGCAGTAGTAGAAGGCTTCCTCAATTTTCTTTTATCTAGCTGATTAATCGTCGTTTATCAACATTCTAACTGTTATTATATATATATTTTTACTACGAGTTCATTAGCCTTCTAATTTAACTAGAAGTTATGCTCCATAATCCATATAACAATCCTTTGTTTGTAGACAACGTCCTTAGATCTGGAGTATTTCTGTGTTTACTGAATATTTTGAACTTTGAATGACCTGATATCTAGTTTAATTCTTGGAAGATAAAACATGCGTTCTCTAGTAAGATGGTATGTATATCAAACGGTAAACAAAGCGAGGGAAAATACCATGGAAAGAAATAAACTTCACATAACATGTCAAGAAGCTATTTGTGGTCCCCCTTTGGTACAGTGGTAAAATAGAAGTTAATTATCAGTTATAGATGCTACAAATTGGATGAGCACTATTCGAAATAGAACTCATCCAGCCTTCTCAGTTGTTCTGTTATCATTAATCTTGCTCTGGTATCCTTTTTTTATTTCCCGTTATAACATTAACTGCGATAATTGACTGTCCGAAATTTCTGCATATCGGGAGTTTCAACAGCATATATGAATGTTCACACAAGTCTTGCAGCAGTTAATTGGGTTTGTTGTACTGCCTGGTTTTTGAATAACTAATTTGCATCTGCAAGGGCTGAATGAGCAGCAATCTATGTACTGTGAGTCCATGAAGATGATTACCAAGCAACCTCTTGTGTTTTTATAACTTCAACATTTTAATGCAGGTTGTGCCTAGCATTGCAATGATTGAGACATATGTTAGAATGCTTCTCCTCGCACCTCATGCATTGTTCCGGTCACATTTAAGTGTAATTTCCGTTCCCCTGCTTTTTGGTTATTATTTCTGTATGGTTATAATATTTCTTGTGTTATTTGTCATTGCAATTAGTTTATTAGTTAGAGTTAGAGTTAAGTATTAAATTAGAGTCCAGGACAGGAATATGATTTCTCCATAGTAGATTGGGAAGTAGATAGCGGATCCATTTATATCTCACTCTATAAGGGATGGCTTCTTTCCTGCAGGTTGAAGGATTTCCATGTGACGTCAACAAAAATGGGTATAGTCATGGATGAAAAAATTTGCAAGGAAATAGGAGAATCAGAAATCCACCCAAGATAAGATTAAGAAAAAAAAAACAGCCAGAATAAAGGATGGATACCTCTATTTTTGGTTTCTACCAATTATGGTGTATGCTTCATTGTTTCTGTCATGACCCTAACCTGTCCCTGTAGGTCCTAGTCATAACAAAGCGCCGGTAAAACCATCACCAAGGCCATTTCAGACATACGACAACTTACATTTACAAAGAAGACTATAATCCCGAAATATACCTCAGAGTTGTGCTTATTAATAAGGTTTTATCAAGCTACTTACAATGATTACAGAATTTAACAAGTAATCAGAACACATTCTCTGTCCACAAAATAACCGTATGACCCCACTCCACAAAACAAGTACCACGCTATCTAACTCTTCAATTCCTGAAAGGTGGAGAAAACACAAAATTATGTTTTACAAAATAAACTTCCTTATTACAAAATTAGGCATCAATAGTCGTTCAAAACTCGGATAAACTTCCTTATTACATCACGTTTCACTAACAAGATTCTAGGGTCAAGGTATGATGTTAGGTTGAGATTTAACAACTTAAAAGTAATGTAAATGCTAATTCCAGTAGCAAGACCATCATCATTAAAAACTAGACTTCAAGAGCTTCGGAATGACTGGTCATAGGTTAAAAACGAAGTTCGTACGAGATAGCTACACCAGTTTAAAGTTGCACATTTAGCTTCAGAAAGACGGAGTTGCAGATTCTGCAGCTCTGTCAACTTCAAACCAAAAACTTACTTTGCTCAGGAAACATCAAGGCACAATATTCACATATTTTGAAAGATACACGAGTCTAGTTTCAAAATCAAGAAACAATGTGCAATTTTTATGCTCGTGCTAAAAGTTGCGTATGTTTTCCCAACAGGTGACGGTCTGACTGCACAGTGAGGAATTTGAGTGCTGCTAGGTTACGAATTTCTACAGAGCGCAATACTTTTGACTTTAGTTCTGAAATTTTTACCATGTATTGAAGATACATAAAGGAAATCTCAGTAAAAATCTCATAAATTTCAGAGTTTTAAAATTTCCTCAATAAAAATCCCTAAAATCAGTTAAGTGCAAGACTTCTATTCTGCAGAATTTCAATGCTAAGTAATTCCGCTAAAAATTCACATGATTCATCGAGGGTTTATCATGAGCTCTCTCAAACTCAATGAAAGGGTTCCCATGGTCTCTAAACTCCAAACCCTACCTTAAAGTATGAAATTGAACATGTAAACCATGAAATTAAGGACAAGGACTCGTGTGTTTTACCTTCTAGGGCTTCAATTTTTTCTTAGAAAGGTTTTTCCCCAATTTCTTCTTCCTCCTCTCGGCTTCTCCAGTCTTCTCTCTCTCATAAGAACAGAGAAGGCAGCGTAGAACCTGCCTCTTGTTTTATTAGGCTATAAAGGGAAAATCATTGCGTGTGGATGTGTCCATGTGTCTTCATGTGCTCCAAGGCTAAAACCCACACGTTTAGCTAAAACTCAACATGTCTGCCAATTATAGAACAATTAAGGATCCAGGATATTACAGTTTCCATGTACTCTTCTGTTGTTCCCCTCTATTGTTGTTAATTATGCCCCTCTGCATTCAGCAAAGAGCATATGCAGTGACTTGGTTGTCTGCTTCCTGCCTCAAACCCAGTTCATACTGAGAGAGAACATTATGCTCTGGTCGTCGTTTGTTTAGAGAAGACTGCTCTTTGTGGAGCCTAAAATTAGTGTAACTGGAAGCCTTCATTTGAAGCTTCTAAATGAATTTTGTCTTGTATAATCAGTCCCTATAGCTAGTTATGTAACACCCGTCCCACATCGGAAGTCTACATGGGTGATCTTGGGTCTATAACATACCTTGTAGGCTACTACTAGTACTTTGGAGTTAAGCATTTTGGGCCATGTGATGTGGCTTGTGGATCAAAATCAAAGTATTGGGCCAGTGGTTTGCTTGGGGCGTTACAGGTGGTATCAGAGCAATCCATGTACACGACCATGTTGGCCTTGGACTTTGGATTGAGTTTGGTTTGGTTTGGATTGGTGATTTTGTGCTCAACCCCTCGCGAGAGCGTGAGGTTAAGATTGTAACACCCTCGTCCCACATCGGAAGTCTACGTGGAGGATCTTGGGTATATAACAAACCATGTGGGCTACTACTAGTACCTTGGGCTTAAGCTTTTGGCCATGTGGTGGGCCTGTGAATCAAAATCAAGGTACTGGGCTAGTGCTCTACATGGGGCGTTACAAATGGTATTTAGAGCAATCCGTGTACACGACCATGTGGACCTTGGACTTTTGTTTGACTTGGTTGTTGGTTTGGTTTGGTGATTTTAGTGCTCAACCCCTCACGGGGGCGCGAGGCTATAAAGGTGGGGAGATTGTAACACCCCGTCCCACATCGGAAGTCTACATGGATGATCTTGGGCCTGTAACAAATCTTGTGGGGTACTACTAGTACCTTGGGCTTAAGCATTTTGGGTCATGTGGTGTGGCTTGTGGATTAAAATCAAGGTACTTGATTAGCGGTCTACTTGGGGCGTTTCATGTAGTATCAGAGTAATCTGTGTACACAACCGTGTGGGCCTTGGACTTTGGATTTGGTTTGGATTAATGATTTACTGTTCAGCCCCTCACGATAGCACAAGGCTATAAAGGTGGGGAGATCGTAACACCCCTGTCCCACATTGGAAGTCTACATGGATGATCTTGAGTATGTAACAAATCATGTGGGTTACTACTAGTACCTTGGGCTTAATCTTTTGGCCATGTGGTGTGACTTGTGGATCAAAATCAAGGTACTGGGCTAATGGTCTGCTTGGGGCGTTGCAAGTTATTCGTTTTAGGCTGCTATCCTATTAGCATAAGCTTTTTGAACGATGGGTGACTTAACATGGTGATAGAGGTTGGTTCAAAGTGGTCTTGGGCTTGGTTGGTTCAAACTAGTGTTGGATAAACCTATCTGCATTACCTACCCTGGGGTGGTAATTTACCCATTTGATGTGCCAGTTTAGTCTCTCACTACTTGGTGGGGTCCTTTGGTGCTAATGTAGTCTTTAAGTTACGGGCTTTTGGAGATATCTATAGCAAGAGTGGGTCTTTTCTGGCTTCTATCTTTTAGTCTTGAGAGCTCATCCAATACATTCCTGGTTACTATTGGACACTTTGGAGTCATCCTGCTTTGTCATTTCACACTTGTGTATCTTGCAGTATGATTGCATTATGCACGCGATATTGTCCAGGATGTTAGTTGTCTCATTTCCCCTCGTTCTATGTGACATGCTTTTGCTTACTAATAGAAAATTGCCTTAATTTTGCAATTCCTTGCAGCATCTGTCACAAAGGAATCCAGCGCTTTTGAACAGGCCTGGAGCTTCTCTTTTGGTGCTTGAAATTCTGAACTACCGTTTGCTTTCACTCTACAGGTGATTGAAAGTACAGTCCAGCTTTTGAAAAAAACAGAACTACTATGCTTTGTATGCAAAAGGGCTTCCATTTGAGCATGCTGAAAGCAGAATAAGATGGAAAGCATTACGACAAACAAAATAGCGTATTCTGATCTTTATCTTCAGGATGCTCTGGCTTTCAGCTGCCATGGAACCTTCTGCATTGGGTCGATTTTAGCGAGTCATATGTGACAGACATAGTAACAATGCAAGATTGTGACTTTACCTATCTTTTCTTTGTAGGTACCAAGGGAAAAGCAAGAACTTGATGTATGATATAACGAAAATAATTTCTACCCTGAAAGGGAAACGTGGAGACCATCGCATTTTGAGACTGGCTGAAAACTTGTGCATGAATCTTATATTTTCATTGAGAGAGTTTTTTTTTGCGAAGAAGGAAGGGAAGGTAGGATATATGGGGATTAAATCCAAAATCCGTATTGCTAAGGTAATTAAAATCTAAGTTTCTATTTCTTTTCAGGGCCCTACTGAATTTACAGAAACACTGAATCGTATTACCATAACAACGCTTGCCATCATCATTAAGACACGTGGGATTGCTGAGGCTGAACAGGTACTCTATCTTCCAACCATGGTGGAACAAATATTAGCAACCAGTCAGCATACATGGTCAGAAAAGACTCTACGCTACTTCCCTCCTATTCTACGGGATGCCCTGAGTGGACGGATAGACAAGAGAGGGCTTGCAATCCAAACATGGCAGCAGGTTACTAAAATATGCTGGTTCCAATGTCATTGGTTTGGTTTATTTTTCCACTCTTTGTCATGTCTAAAATTTTCTTGTCTCTGAAATTAAAAAGTTGAGCTCTCAAATTACTGCTGAAATCATTTGAAGAATGTGAATTGTGGTGTGGATACTGATTATGTGGCGTTCAATGCACTTGATGTATATTAGAAAGAAGAGGCTTGCCCACGGGCTGTAAATAGGTTTCATTTTCCATTTCCTATTAGTGGATGCTAATGGGTCCTCATATGACTTAGCTTACCTTGATCTATTATAGTAGTCAATTATTATGGCAACACCTATTGTAATACATACAATTCCAGCCGTACCTTATCATGTGGTACATCTAGCTTCATGTCAGAAAAGGCGGAATAGCCAATCAATTTGGATGGAAAAGTTGTAGTTTCATTTCCACAGCCACATATGTTTAATAGTGAAGAGACGGATTTGAAATGGGCTACTACGTCTATTGCGCCTCTAAAGAAGTTAGAACAACAGAATTAGATGGCTTTCCTGTTTCCTTGAGGACTGTCCATTGAGGGCGAAGGTGTGAGTCCGAATTGGGGATGACAACCAGATCCATAGTCCATACAAAGATTCTCCAATTGCAGATAGACTTTGGGTTGACTCTTTCATGCTGTAAATGCGATCTCAATCGTTCCTCATATACATATATTCTATTGAAAAGACCAGTCTTTCGATCCCGTGCTGTCAATACCAATGGGTGTTAACATTGTACAAAGGTTAGAACTTTTGTATGTATCTAGTATCTTGTGAAAATAGTTCTGTGAGGCACGTGCACCATGGTATCAAATTTGGATTTGCCAACTCGATTCTCAATTACACGTTGAAGAATGCAGGATTTTATCTTTCACTGATGTGGAGAGAGGATTTACATATCTCGGGAATTGTGAAATTCTAGATCTTAAATGGAAGCAATTTAGTAAACTTTACAAGCATGCATGCAACCAGTGAAAGTTCTTAAGTTAGTGTTAATCCCAGTTTTTAAACTTATAGTGCTGAGTATACTTAATCCAATTTGTCGTTTGATATGGCAGGCAGAAACTACTGTGATTCACCAGTGCACTCAGCTTCTTTCACCATCTGCTGATCCTTCATATGTTGTGACTTACATCAGTCACAGTTTTCCTCAACATCGGAAGTACCTTTGTGCTGGCGCATGGATACTTATGCATGGTCATCCTGAGAACATTAATAATGCAAACCTTGTAAATTCCCACTCCAATTATCCTGAATTTTCCAGTGAATAATTTCATTATGCTCTGGATCCCTAGCAAAATGTTAAATCTCCCTCTGTGTGTGTGTGCGTGCGTGGGTGGGTGGGTGATGAATGCAGGGGCGTGTCTTAAGAGAATTTTCCCCTGAAGAAGTGACAGATAACATATATACAATGGTTGATGTCCTTCTTCATCACATTCAGTTGGAGCTACAGCATGGGCATTCATTGCAGGTCTTTGTCGTGCCCTTCTTTTTATTTTTCTCTTTATCCGTTCTATGCTCGTTCTTTCCTCTTTATTTTGATATAAGATAAAGGTAGAGATTGGTATTTGCTTTGCCCGTGTATGTTACAGTTTCCTGGTTGATGATATATTTCAGGAGCTCATAACAAAAGCTTCTACAAACCTTGCATATTTTATTTGGACTAATGAGCTGCTTCCCTTGGATATTTTGCTTCTTGCACTTATTGACCGGGATGATGACCCCCATGCTTTGCGCATTGCGGTATGTTAATTGAGCAGTTTCTTCTTCTCTCCTGAAATTTGAATTCTGTAGATGCATTAGTATCACCATCAACATCTATGTGCATTCCTTGCTATAAGTCTACTCGATTTTAATTCCAGCTGTGGTGCATTGAATAAGTTTGATGCTTTTCTTGTGTTTAACAGATGGTTCTGTGTTCTGTTTCTTCGTGCCACTTATTTCTGGTGTGTTGTTTTAGTGCTCAAGTTGCTTGTCCAAAATCGTTTTAGTTAATTGGAGTGTAGTATCTTTACACAAAATAATGTATCTATCTTTTGTCTCATCTGTTGTTGTGTGGTGGTAGGGAACAAATATTCGTCCCACATCCATTTAATGGGATGGGAGCAGGGTTTTTGGTTCTACCATTAAAGGTTTTGGGATAGGTAACGGTCAATGTCAATGGGCAAGGCGAGGTCCTATGCTCAATAGTAGTTCCACTGGCCAAAGGGGCCAGTTGCGACTGGAATTGGGGTTTGGAAGGTTGATGTAGATTTTCCAGTTGGGATGGTAGTTGGGCCAAACTTGTGCATTTCTTAGGTGGGTGCTTGGTTGGGAGGTTAGGGGTGTTTTAGATGAGGTAGCAGAAATATAATTGGTTAAAGCTTTTTGGTTGTTTAGATTTAGATTTCGGCAGAAGAGCTAGACATCAGAAATTTCAGTGGCGTTTTTTTTTTAGTTACAATCTGAAGTGGAGGCGCATAGAGTGTTGGCTAAGTAAATGAGCCTCTGTTTCTAGGTTGGTCGTTGACTGGTTTATGTTATAGATCAGAGGGGATGCCAATTTGCGTGTCGTTGAGGGTGATGGGTATACCTCTGCATTTGCTGAAAGAAGTTTTCAATGCTATAGGTGACAAGTGTGGTGGATTTTTGTACATTGACAAAGATGAGGTGAAGGAGCACTTGAAATGGGTTCACATCAAGGTGAGAGTGGAGATATGCGTCGCCTATCTGGTCGGAGGAGGGTCCAAGGGCGGAAATGAACAAGGTAAGTGTTGGTGTTAGAGGTTGGGCGCAAGGGCATGCTGGTGGAGTGAGGGCAGTTGGTGGGTTTTCATGGGGAGGGTGAGGGGCAGTGGAGCTCCGAGTGAAAGTTTCTGTTGCTCAACTGCCATGAGGGTTTATTGGGGCTTTGTTGATTGCAAAAGTTGCTCTAAACAATGGTAGAAGAGTGTTTCGGGATTGGGTCAGCAGTGGACGGTGCGGCAATGTTAGTGATTTATTCGAGGTCTGGTTCTGCGAGGTAATAAAGAAATGGAAGGGCCAAGTTTATGAGACTATAGACATCCCAATTTGGACTCTCTGAAATACCTTTAAGCTTCCCCAATGATGATAAAAGAGCAAAACAGTATTTGGACAGCTAAGAACAATGCTCCTTTTGAGTTTTAAAACCCAAACAAAACCTTTTCAAAAAACCAGAGCAAAGCGCTCAGGTCCAAGATGGACCATAGCGCTCAGTAGTGTCTTGGACCTGAGCGCTCAGGTCAAACCTGAGCACTCAAGCCCACTGCGCGCACCTAAAAAAGCAGAGTATCTGTCAGCCCACTTTCTGCGGAACTTTTCTGCCGATTTCGGCTGTGCAGGCACGACTATCCCTCTCCCAAGCAACTATGATGGGATTCTCTTTGAATACAATGATGATTTCCACTCCCCTTTGATCAAAATTTTCTCTATAAATACAAGCCTTGTATTTTGAGAGAAGGGGGGCTGATTTTCTGCAAAGAGGAGAGAGAGCCCAAGGTCTGTTACACTCAAACAAATCCAAAAAAACCTCTTTTCCACTTCAAAAACCAGCCTTCTAGCCAAAAAAGAAGCATTGTTCAAGCCTAACAAAGGTAGAAAGCCACCTCTTGGTTACTGTTTTCACACCCTGAGTGGAGCCAGTGGGCTCAACTGGTCTTTAATATGAACAAAACAGAAGTTTCAAAACTTCTGAGCTCAGGAGGACCTGGGCGCTCAAGACCAGTTCTTGAGCGCTCAAGTCCCTTGCAGGGTACCCAGGGCTGTTCCCCTTAGGTCTTCTGGTCATCAATATCAGTCCGACTTAGGGATGGTTTAGTTTATTATCTAAAGTATCTTCATGTCCTGTTCAGTTCTAGAAACATTTACAACTTAGTTTTAAGCTTGGAAACTTTGCTTGCTTAGTTCAAATGCTGCTCATAGTTATGTTAAAAGTTAGTTTCTGTTCATTTCAGTACTGTTGTGAGCCTCACACCTGAGCACTCAAGACTAGTTGTTGAGCGCTCAGGTGTGTTGTTGAGCGCTCAAGAGTGGTTTTATTGCCAGCTCTGTTTTATTCATTTTAAATATATGCTTCAAGTTTTTTTTTTGAACGACGATTTTTTTTTTATTAATCTCTGAACAAGGTACAAAGATTAACAGGACAAGGAGAACGACACGTATGCCCAGTCCGAGACCTATGCTTCAAGTTATTTGCTGTTCCTGGGTGTGCACTAGTCCTTCCAAAGCCCAAAGTAGTTGTTCCAGAGCCTGCAAGGAAGCAGGACCTGGGCGCTTAAGACCAGTTCTTGAGCGCTCAGGTCCACAGCTGAGCACTAAATAGTGTTAGCAGTAGCAGTCTTTTGTTTTGTTGTATATTCTGTCATCTCATGCTTATTATCATAAACTGTACACTGCTCACAGGCATACACTTATTCGTGATGTGTTTACAGTTTTAATCCCCTTTATTGTTTCCCCTCCCTACTTGTTTTGAAAGTTAAGAGAAAGCAATTTTGAAATCCTACAAGCACTAAGTAGAGACCGACCCTTGTGCCAGGCAAGAGGGATGCCTTAAAATCCTTCCCCTCTTGTAACCTGGCTCCCAAACCTATGTTATCTCTGGTTATGACGGACCGGTAAAAGAAATAAAGCCTTTTTCTAAAATAAAGCGACAAATGTCATTCAAGTTTGGTTCCTTGGGTGGCGAACCACTGAAACCCGGGTGGCGACTCAGAATTGAACGCCTCATTTGCTCGAATTTTCCAAAGAAAAAGAAAATGAGACGGCACTAACCGCAGGGCAGGTAGCCCACAGAGACTAGGTTAGAGGAGGGTGGCAAGTTGAGGACTTGGGAACTTGGCAAGGTTAGTTCTCTCAAGGTGGTGTTGCCGCTGCTGATTGGAAAAGTTGGGGTGTGTTGCGCTATGTAGGGCCATGAGGAGGTTCTTTGATTTTTTGTCGGTTTTGTAGTTGATGGATTTAACTTTGATTGGGGGCCGTTCCAATTTTTTTGGATAATAGTGGATTGAAGAGACCCAAGTCTGTTCAGATCTTGGTATGTGGTTATTAGAAGACGGGTTCTACTATTCAAGGATAGGGGGAATGGTGGAAGAACTAAAGTGTCATGGTTTGGTTGGTTTGTTCTTGCAAGGAAACTAGAGTGTTTGAAATAGAATGTGAGAATTTGGAATGAAGAGGGTTTTGGAAACTTGAATCACGCAACTGGAGTACGAGATTTTCTGTAGGATGGTGAATGCTCATTAGAGGTCCAGTTTTATGGCGCGGGTTAGGGAGGGATTCGGTCGTGGACATGGAGGAGGATATTTGCTATGGTAGTTTGATTTGTACACGGGTTTATTTTTGGGGGACAGTGATTGGATGCTTCGAGTGGATGGATCGAACTTCGATGTTATTTCCATTAAGGAGTGTCTTGGTTGGAAAGAGATTTTTTGGAGGTGGTGGTATCACTCAAATCTATCAATGCCGAGAAGGCTCCGTGTTTGGACGGATGACTTTTGCCCTCTTTCAATAGTGTTAGGAGCATGTTCAGGTGGTAGGAGCATGTTCAGGTGGTGGTGATAGGTATGTTTCATATTTGTGGTTCATTGTGAGTTTGAGAAGAGCGTGAATGCATCACTTGTTACTTTGATCCAGAAGAAAAGAGGCACAGAGGACATTCCGGATTTTCGGACAATCAGTCTTCTTGGGGCAGCGTGTATAGTTGTTGTGGATGTGAGTGTCAGGAAGAGTCTTGAGGTTGTTCCTCCGGGAATATGGCGGTCACCACAACATTGGTTGGGGCCACGGGAGATGGAAGAGGGGAGAGAGAGAGAGAGAGAGAGAGAGAGAGAGAGAGAGAGAGAGAGAGAGAGGGGATGGCAGTGGAGAGGTGGTCAACCAGAGAATTAGAATTCTGTATAGGTATGTATTGTATTCGATGGAACCATCTTATATGGAGACCTTGGAGTTGTGCATGCTAGAGAGAGAGACTTGCCAGAGGGATGGACTGACCAGGGGATGGAAAGGCCAGAGGGATGAGAGGCAGGTGCTTAATTTCTGGATGTCAGGGGTGGTTGCAATAAGTATGGTTTTGGTTGTAATGAGGGTGGTTGTGGTAATGATGATGGTGGTTGAGGCAGACGTCACCTGACGTAGGCATTGCCCCTCCCTCTCTATGGTCAGTCAAGGTTGAGCTTGCCTCCATGAGGCGTGCCTTGACAATCCCCTTGCTCTAGCCTCAAAGCCACGTACCTCCTTAGGTCCTGAGCAGGGTACCCAGGCCCTGCGCCCGACCTATGGTATTGTGAGGAGTTGCCAGACTCATTACCTAGCCTTATTTCTTGTATGGAGAGTGGACATTGCTGAGCATGTCAATGAGCATCATAGGATGTGTTTCAGAGCTTCCATAGAGGAGTCCCTATGTGGAGTTTCATGAAGCCTTGTGCTTGCACAGGAGGAGTCCTGGATCCGGAGGAGCTTGCTTGCCTTACCGCGGAGGTATTGGGTCCGCGGTAAGTACCGCGTGGCGATGCTCTTTCCAATACCCACACTTGTTAAAGTTTTAGCAATTAAGATAGTCAGTTTTGGGCAAAGTTGTTCCAGAATCTCAGAGTTCCTTTGTTGCAGGAAGACATATCTTGGATGCAGTGTTGGTGGGTTATTAATGTGTGGACCCTAGGTTATATAGTGGGTAGCCAGGGCTTTTGTCCTAACTGGAAAAAAAAGCGCCTATTATCATGGTTATTGAAGTTAGTGAGGTTTTTCACCCCAATCCAAATGCATGGGTGTACACGTTGGGCTACTACTACTTTTGCTTATGATCAAGTTAATTGGGTTTGCATCTATATATCTTGGAGAGGATGGATGAGGGCATAGTGGTTGAGCTGGATCAGATTTTGCATCTCTCGAATCAAATTTTAAATCTTGGTGAATGGTTCCTCGGTTGGTTAGTTTCAATCATCAAGAGGGCTCAGGCAAGGGAATCTTTTATGCCCTCTATTGTTCATTTTGGTTAGCAAGGTCTTGAGTAGGATGATTTAGAGGGCTGTGTTCTAAATGGTTTCAGGGTAGGCAGTACAAATGGGCCTCAGGTTGTGTGACATTGTTGTATACAGATGATACCATTTTTTTGTGGTACGGATGAAACTCAGTCGGGTTATCATAGATGGATTTTGATGTGTTTTGAGGCAGTGTTGGGTTACAAGGTTAATGTAGGAAGGTTTGAGATTATTCCAGTGGGGGAGATGGGCGGTGTTGATTTTTTAGCGGAGGTTTAAGGTTGCCAGGTTCATTCTTTCCCTTTGTCTTATTTGGGTCTCCAGTTGCGTGCTCCGTTCAAGTCTAAGGCGGCTTGGGACCTAGTAGTTGTGAGATTTCAGAAGCGGCTTGCAGGATAGAAGAGGCATTATTTTTCGAAAGGGGCGAGGATGACTCCCATGAAGAGCACTTTATCGAGTTTGTCCGCATATTTAAGTGAGGCTTTACAATCCCAATTTCAGTGGCAACAAAGTTAGAAGAGTTGTAGAGAGATTTCCTTTGGTCTGGTGAGGGGTTCAACTATCATTTTAGGGGTTAGGAAGCTTGTTATATTCAATCAAGGTTGACTTGTGAAGTGGTTATGGAGATTTGCTATGGGGGTGGTGTAGGAAAGTGGTGCATTCTCGGCATGGTAAAGGCTAGGGTGATTTGACCCCGCTTTACTTGATGTGGAGAGAGGGAAATGGCAGATATTTTGATGGCATGGAGAGGCCTTTGTTTAGGCTTGAAGTCTTTTTGTTTCTCATTTGCATAGTTGGGAATTGATAGATTTTTTGGAATATACTGGGGACCAAATGTTTTTCGTTGGATTCGTTTATATGCTTTTTGATGTGTAGGACCTTTTTGTACTTGACCTTTTGATTTTACATCGGTGATATCCCCTTAATGCCTTTTCTGTACAGTTATGGATTATTAAAAAAAAAATTAATTCATTGTTGGAGTGTTGAAGTGTTTCATCATAATTTTCTATTTTTCTGGTACTTGTTTTTTCGGGAAATTTTTTTTTGTGAATTAATTTGATATAGTGTTTGAGGCGAATTTCGATGTATTGGGAGTTAAAAGGCCTTCGATGTGAGGATTGTTCTTGATTTACTTGCTTTGCGGATACAGTTATTTTTTCTGTGCGTAATGGAAGTATTGCTCTAGGATTTCTCACGAGCTCGTGTCTTAACTTGTTTTACCAGGAGTCACATACATTTTGTGTGACAATGGTATAACAGAGATGGTACCTTTCTTTTTATGAGCCGGGGTTTGTTTGTTTTGGAAAAGTGTGGTTATATTGATATCAGTTTCCATCGATTTGATGGTTTAAATTCATATTGTCAAGAAATTTTGGGGTGATCTTATCTTACAACAGGTTAAATGATAAGTTCAATGTGATCTAGATGATTAGGCTCTAAGGCTACTGTAATGGTCTTGTTCATAATTCTCCATGTCTTCAGTTGTTGGTGTTGTGTTTGTTTCCATGACCAAATCGGGGAAAATAGAACCCAAAGCACTAAAGCTTTTGTGCTTTTGGGAGGTTCTGCTGCACAAGATGAGTGCAGAGGTCACCATCCCTCAACAAAAGAAACAAATTGTTAGACAGAAGATGGGATTGCAAACCTTTTGGTGCTCAGTTCCATTTTTAATTTTATTTCTCCAGTGTTATTAGCCTTTCTGCTGCGGGGACCCACCCTCCATAATGTGTCATTCTCTTTGTTGTTTCCAAAAGGATGGCTTTACCTTACCATTCTCATATTAGGAACAATTGATTTGTAGCGTTTTTGGTTGTATTGTTAAGTGCTGAAGGAAGTTTAGTATGAGTACTATAATCCTAGAGGTTCCTTCAAAGCTTTCCCAAGTCAAGTCTACCTATGATGATGGATGCTTGTGCCTTAAGATTGATATTTTCATAACCTTCTTTATATACATATCAAGAGTTGGCTTCATGCTGTTTAATGTTATGTTACGGTGATTTTGCAGATCAATCTACTTGAGAGGCAAGAGCTTCAACAACGAGTCAAATTTTACCTTAATCGCGGTCCACCTGAGCACTGGCTTTTCTCTGGCATGTTCAAGCGTGTTGAGCTGCAAAAGGCTCTTGGAAATCACCTCTCTTGGAAGGAAAGGTGACGTCTTGTAGCTGTTATATGGTTTGCTAAACTGTGTACAATATTAACTGCTTGGTGTGTGATGAAGGTCATGCACTAGCCTTTACAGGGGAACCTTAGTTCTACAAGAAATATTTGGGTATTCATGAAGTATGGTTGTTGAAGATTTTAGGCAGTTTGTGTGCTGATTTTGTGACTGGATTATGGTCCTTGGCAATAGAGAATCTTTAGGTGGGCAAAAAGTACTAGTGCAATCAATATTGCCGATTTTGGGAACCGTAGTATTGTTAACGGTTCAAAGTGCTAATAATGATGTGCCATGAAGCTAAGTGCTTCTCTTGACGGAGTACCCCTTAAAAGCACTTCTCCAAAAGGCAGACCTATCCAACTGGATTTCCCGTTGGGCCGTGGAGTTGGCCAATTTCCGCAAGGTTGGGAAGCGAACAAGTTCTGTAATCATCTTCACCTTCTTTATCTTTATTGGGGCATTGGAGATGGTTAAGCAATATTTGATGCAAAGTTGTATTATGGACCTTTACTAGAGAATAGGGGCTTTTCCATTAAAGGTGTTTGTGGCCATCCTAGGTTTTGGTGGGAAGTGCAGGCCACACGAACGTTCTTACAATCGGGTAATCTCATTGGAGACGTGATGTAACTTGAAAAGCCACACAAAATAAACGAAAAATGCTGTCTACTTTTCTCAGTAAAGTAGATACTGTGGTACAAGAAAGGGGAGAAACCCAGAGTCTACTATACTTTTCTCAGTAAAGTAGATACTGTGGTACAAGAAAGGGGAGAAACCCAGAGTCTACTAGGGGCCTTAAATCCACAAGGAGAAAATAAGAGAATGAGGAAGAGGAAGAGGAGGGGAAGGGATACATGGCTGTAGCCCCCAACCAACTTAGGGTTTCTCATATCTTGACTTTGCTCTAATGACTTGAGTCCTATTTATTGGCTCTTCAAAACCCTAAGTGTACAATGACCAAAATAACCCTGGTTCTAAAATAAAATGATAAATCAGCTGCCATCCATTTTCTTGCAAACTCTTATCATCAAGAAGTCAGCAAGTTATTAATTGGTGTTGCCAGGGCAAGTGCGATAAGTTTTTGTTGGTCGGGTCCCGTGGTGGATTCAGGATTCTGATTTTGAGGGGCACAAAAGCCCAACCAAAGCCTATGGTATCAATGATGGATTTTGTACAAGATCGAGGTGTTGTTTTGTATTTTATCCAATAAATGTATTTACTAGAAAGTGAAGGGGACTTCTACATTGCACTGAACCGGTGTACTAATGAGTTGGAGGGAAATCCAGGCCATGTGTCTAGCCACATGGGTACAGGTGTAAAGGAAAAAAGATAAATCTCAAAGCATTATACAAAACTTTGTGTAGGAGGCAAAAAGAAAGCGGCCCTAGAGGATATAATCTTACATGAGGAAGTATGTATTTACAGGTTGTGAACAAGTGGGGAGGGGCACTTAACCCTTCTTGTCTTAGGTTTGGTCCATATGCCTCTTTGAATTGAATTGTATGGCTTAGTAGGCTTACCACTATTATGTCTTTGTACAGGGGATGGACCCCCTTAGAGGCTCTTTTAGTTTATTTTTCTTTACCAAACCAGCAAATGAGAGTGTATTTGCGGTCAGCTACATACAACACAACAGCAACAACAACAGAACCCATGTTGTCCCCAATCATTGAGGTTATGGGCGGAGGAGGATTGGAGACAGACCTAACCCTTGGCAATATGCATGAAGTGGATGCTCTCAGAATATCACTGAAACAGTGGCCCTCTTGTACTTGTTTTGCTGTGGAACCATGCCCACTAATCAAAGTCAAATAGCATGAGAGAGGACAGGGCTAGAGACCCAATTTAATTTCTGTGCATATTACCATGCTTCCTTCATTGATAGTCCAAAACATCGGTATGCACAACATGGGGTCAGCTACATAACCTGTTTTTTCTTCAGTTCGGAATCACACTCCAATTATTTTGGATAATTTTGCCTTCGTACATTTACTTTCAAACATATGTTCTATTGAGGGACAAACAGAGAAGTAAAAGGATGGTTTTTGGCTGTCTGCCTGAACCAAAGTGGAATTCACTCACTCCAGAGAAGTCCCCAAAAAAATGTTACATTTATTCACGAGAAATGATAGATTATACAGAATAGAAAGTGGTTTTCAGCCTAGTATGTTTTGCATTTTACAACTAAATTATTTGCCGTATCTGTTACTCATGCTGAAGTTTTATTGTTATTCCTATGGAAACATGTGATGTAGGTTGGTTTTAGTACACTAAGAGTATTGCCGTCACAATAAGAATCGTGATGGTTTTGAGTGGGGAAGCAAGACTACTTGGGCTAGTGCGCAATGAAGAAGAATGAAAGAATGAGAAAAATAAGAGAGAAAGAGTGTTTCACCCTCTCTCAACTGTTAAGTGATTTCTGCAAGGACCGCAGCCCCAAATACAATGATAGCAACCTCGATACTTCAATTCAATAACCAACTCTATTCATTAAAGGGAAGATTACATCCCAATCTATAATCCATAGAAAAGAGTCTTCTAATTCCTAGAAATTTAAATCATCAAGCCACATGATATGGTTCTGGATGTGGCCCAACTTTCAACCTTAACTTTTTCAGAGCTTCTTCGGATACCACTTCGGTGCTACTACTTCGGTGCAACTTCCAATACTGATAACCAACGAACAAACTTGACCACCACAATTGACCCTTGTCTGGAAGATTTTCCCTCGATAAGGAAGGCGCTCATCACTCTTGGAAGCTTGTTTATTGGTTACCACAAGAGGAAGGATAATGCCCATGAATTCATCTAATTCATCAAAATTTACCTCTAAATTAGCATCAAGGGGTTCACAAACCTCTTCATCGGCTAGTGGTTCAGTTCATGTGGTCTCCTTTGGAACTTCCTTTCCAACCAAGGCAATTGACTTGTTGGGGCATTGAAAGGATAAATGACCAAAACCATGGCAAGTGAAACATCTTGTTCTAGAAGTACTACTTGCTTGAGATGTAGATAAGATGCACTAGGACAAGAGGACTTGTTAGGATTTAAAGAATTTCCTTGTGGCTTCTCAGTAACCTTACTTTGACTCCCATCTACAAAAGTCCTCTCATTGCGGGTAACACTTTCACTTGTAGCCTTCATGGGAGTGTTCTTTTTCAAGTCTTCCTCCATCTGGTAAGCCACTTGAACCACATCTGCCATGCTATAGAGTCAACTAACAACTAAACTACAATAAATCTTTGTATCCAACCCTTGGTGGTACATTGAAATCATCACATCTTTACTCAATGGAAAATTTGGATCTGGTATCCAAGCTATAAAATCTTTCAATGTAAACTTCAACGGACATACTGTCTTGTATCACTTGTGTGAACTGTAGCTGAACACGTTGCTTGAAATTAGCTGGCAACAAGTATCAAGTCATTGCACTTTTCATGTCTTTTCACGTCCTCATGTTAGCATAATATGTTTCTTGTTATTCTGCCACACCAAATTCTAGCTGTTCCCTTCAACTTAGCCTCCACAAAGAATTTCTGCTCATCGTTAATAAGAACTCTTCAGGCCATGTAACCAACCAAGTAATACTTCCGCATCGTTGCTTCCATGAAAGTCTCCAAATTCTAGTTTAGCATCTCTGTCAACATCAAGTAATCTCTGATCTTCTTGCAATCGGTGTGGCCATTGGGGTGGCGGAACTTGTGTCATAAATTGTTGGGGTTTCTTGGAGAAGGATCCTGGAATATTTATGGTACCAAACTCTTGAGCAAAGCCCTCTCCGACAGGATTTTTGCCCATGATAACAGATGCCAATCTATCTAGTGATCTTTTTATCTCCAGTACATCATTAACCCCAGCAGCAATACTACTTTTTAATGTAGCGCCATCGCTCTTTAACGTTGCAACATCACTTTTCCAAGTTGCGACACCTTCCTGAGTAGCCTGAAGCTCTTCAGAAAGAGCGCCAACCTTGGAATTAAATTCACTAGTTGTCACCATTGTAGATGGATCAACTTTGAGGATGCAGGATTAAGACCTGACACCAAACTGATGTAGGACGATTTAAGAGTATTGCCACCTCCAATAATAATCATGGTGGTTTTGAGTGGGGAAGTAAGAATACTACTTGGGCAAGTGCGGAAAGAAGAAAGGGAAGAATGAGAAGAAGAGTGAAAAAGAGTGCTTCACCCTCGCAAGGGTTAGTCAATTTCTGAAAGGACCGCAGCCCCAAATACAATGACTGCAGCCTGGATACTAAAATGCAATGATCAACTCTATTCATAAAAGGAAAGATTACATTCCAATTTATCATCCATGGAAAAGACTCTTCTGATTCCTAGAAGTTTAAATGAAATGAACCTGTCAACGAACACATTTAATAAGATATGTGAATGAACCTAAATATAAATGAAGACATTGAATATGTGCACACCTAGAATCTAACAATGACTACGTGCAATGAATTAATATCATGTGTTTAATGTACCTAGATGAATATTAATGCAAGTACTAGATTCATGATGACCTTTGAACTACCAGCTACCATGGACACTTGTTTGTGATCCAAAAAGACTTCTCGATGCTCATGCTACCCATAACCTTTTGGTTTAGGCTTTAAAGCCTATGAGACTTATCTATCCACTCCATGGCCGTGTCGTCAACATCATTATTGTATATTTGATCACATCTTGGTCTGTTTAGTAACCCATAAATTGACAGTTGTGACCAGGCCTAAAATCTGCATATGTATCAGGCCAATGTCCACATAAATAGTGTTTCCACAGTTTCAACTATTTCCAAGATCATATACGAGTATTTAACCGTTATTCCCTAGGAATAGAATCTACTTTCCGACCCATTACAATCCAGTCAACATCTAAACCAAACCAAACCAAACCGAGCCTTACGTCTCAATCACTTGGAGTCGGCTACATGAATCCGTTTCCTCCATTGGACTCTATCAAGTGCCGCTTGTTCACACAGACCCATTATACTCATATCTTTGCGCACTACAGCATCTAATGTCAATTTAGGTCTACTCCTCCCCGTAACATTGCTACCTAGAGCTATCCTATCTGCTCTCTTAACTACTACATCTTCTGGTCTACGGTAGATATGTCCAAACCACCTTAGCCTATATTCCCTCAACTTCTCCTCTATAGGTGCTACACCTACCATCTCATGAACTGTTTCATTTCTAATCTTGTCTCGTCTAGTCTTACCACACATTCACCTCAACATCCTCATTTCTGCTACACTCATTTTGCTCACATGTTTCTTAATAGACCAACATTCTATCCCATAAAGCATCGCTGATCTTATGGCAGTTCCATAGAATTTTCCCTTCAATTTTGTAGATACCCTCTTGTCACATAGTACACCAGTAGCGCTTCTCCACTTGAGCCACCCCACTTGGACCCTATGGGTCACATCATCAGCAATCTCTCCATCTCTACTAATAATTGAGCCTAAATACCTAAAATGATCACTCTTTGGTATCTCCTGGTCTTGGATCATCACTCTTTCTTCATGCGCACTACTGGTACCACTAAACTTGCGCACTATATACTCAGTTTTACTCCTACTTATCCGAAAACCCTTTGACTCTAATGCTTCTCTCCAAATTTCTAGTTTCGTATTAACACCTCTAGCGGTTTCATCTACGAGGACAATGTCATCTACAAACATCATACACCATGGAATATCCTCTTGAAATTGTCTAGTCAATTCATCCATAACTAAGGCAAAGAGGTATGGGCTCAGGGCTGATCCTTGATGCAATCCTACGGTGATAGGAAATTCACTCGTTTTCCTTACTAGTGATCTAATGGTAGTGACGGCACCTTCATACATGTCTCTAATCACCTCGATATACCCTTTGGTCACTCCTTTTCTCTCCAGAACCCACCATATGATATCCCTAGGCACCCTATCATAAGCCTTTTTTAAGTCTATGAAAACCATATGGAGATCCTTCTTCTTTGCTCTGTATTTTTCTACCAATCTCCTTAATAGGTAGATAGCTTCCATGGTTGATCTTCCTGGCATGAACCCAAACTGTTTCTCTGACACCGTAGTCACCATCCTCAAGCGATGCTCAATAATTCTTTCCCACAATTTCATCGTATGACTCATCAATTTAATACTTCTATAGTTGTTGCAGCTTTGAATATCCCCTTTATTCTTATAGATAGGTACTGAGGTGCTCCTTCTCCATTCGTCGGACATCTTCGTAGTCATAATAATCTTGTTGAACACCTTCGTCAACCAAGTCACCCGACTCACCCCCAAGTCACCTAGACTTTTCCACAATTCAATAGGGATACCATCTGGTCCTAGGGCCTTACCCGGTTTCATCATTTTTAAAGCTTTAACCACTTCGAACTTTTGTATTCTTCGATAAAACTCATATTCTATGTTCTCGCCAGGTACATACACTTCCTTCCCACCAAAGCCTCCTTCATGTTTCTCGTTTAACAACTTATCGAAATACAACTTCCATCTATCCTTGATCGCCTCGTCTTTCACCAACACCACCGAATCAATATCTTTTATACACTTAACTTGAGAAACGTCTCTAACTTTCCTTTCTCGTAGCTTAGCAAGTTTATAAATAATCTTTTCTCCATCTTTACTATCGAGTCTAGCGTAGAAATTCTCATAGGCTTTCAACTTAGCATCCTTAACGGCTTTCTTAGCTTCCTTACTAGCTTGCTTACAGACCTGAAAATTTTTCACATTCCAATCCTTTTGCCACTTGTTAAAGCATTCCTTCTTTGCTTTTACCATGGTTTGAACCTCGTCATTCCACCACCATGTCTCCTTAGAAATTGGACCTTTTCCCTTCGACTCGCCAAGAACTTCTTTTGATATTCTTCTAATACCATCAACTATCGTATTCCACATATTGTCACTATCGCCTTCCACTCCCCACCGTACTTCTTGAGACATTCTTTCCTTGAATACCTCTAGTTTCTCCCCTCTTAGGCCCCACCATTTAGTCCGTGGGCATCTAGTTTCCTTTCTCCTTGTATTATTCCCCTTGAGACAAATATCTAACACCAAAAGTCTATATTGTGCTACTAGACACTCTCCGGGAATAACCTTACAATCCTTACATGTCAAGCGGTCTGCCCCTCGAGCAAGAAAATAGTCGATTTGGCTTCTATTGCTCCACTCTTAAAGGTAATTAAATGTTCATCTCGCTTCCTATAGAGAGTATTCCCAACTATAAGGTCAAAAGCTACCGCAAAATCTAAAATCCTCCTACCACCTTCGTTAAGGTCACCAAATCCAAAGGCACCATGTACCTTCTCATATCCTTGCTTATGCACTCCCACATGACCATTGAAATCGCCTCCTATAAATAGCTTCTCCCCAAAAGGTATCCCTTGAACTACGCCATCCATTTGCTCCTAGAATTGCTCTTTAATAAGATCATCCAAGCCTACTTGGGGTGCGTAAGCACGAATAATATTAACTATACTCTCTCCGATCACAAGCTTAATTAAAATAATCCGATCTCCTTTTCTCATTACCGTAACTACCGAATCTTTCAGGTGTTTATCTACTACGATACCTACCCCATTTCTATGTCTATCCTTACCCGTATAGTAAAGCTTATAACCTGTGTCCTCCATCTCCCTAGCTTTCTCCCCTACTCACTTAGTCTCCTGAAGGCAAGCTATACTAATCCTCCTCCTAAGCATGGTGTCAACTAGCTCCCTGGTCTTACTCGTTAATGTCCCTATATTCCAAGTTGCTAAACGAATCCTATAGTCCTGGGCTAGCTTCTTTACCCGCGCTCGTCTAGGCACGCGTGAGAACCCTTGCTCACTTATCACCACACCCGGGCGCCGGTGTGGCGCCCCTTGCTCATTTTTCGAAACACCCGAAGGCAGGCACAACGCTTCGCTTAAAGGGAATGCCCTAGCATGTCTCGTAATCATATTTGGATTCATGTCATAAAGATCTGACGGGTTTTTTTTATGTGCTGGCTGTCAGCTACCTAACGCACAACCCTCCTCCTTTATCCGGGCTTGGGACCGGCTGGGAAATAAAGATAAGACTCTAAGCACGAACCAGGCGGAGTTACAATCCAGTCAACATCTACAAAAGGAATTTTGAGGACAAATAATTGACTATTTGGTGCATGGTCTGGTCAAAAAATATATGTGATGGTCAATTTGGTAAGTGACACTGCATGTGTTTAATCCGAGTAATCTTTCTCTTTCATGGGAAGATGAGAAATGGCCTGTCTTCAAGGAGACATTGACTGTACAGGTTTTGAGGGGCGCTGAATGAATTCGCCTTTCATTCTTATAGTGGCATATACATCGTTAAGGGTCCCTTTCATATATTGCTGTCAATCAAAGCATTGATAAGTATTTCCATGGGATATTTTTATTTAATGTTCATAAATTCCCTTTTTATGACCTTATTTTTATTTTTTGCTCTGGCAGGTATCCTGTATTCTTTGACGATATCGTAGCGCGTTTGCTTCCGGTTATCCCAGTAATCATCTACAGGCTTATTGAAAATGACGCCACAGACTTCGCTGACAGAGTACTACTGTTGTATTCTACATTTCTTCACCACTATCCTCTAAATTTTACATTTGTGCGCGATATTCTTGCATATTTCTACGGTCATCTCCCAGGAAAGCTGATTCTCCGATTGCTAAATGTACTGGATCTTAAAAAGGTAAAAACCCTCTCTCTCTCTCTCTCTCTCTCTCTCTCTCTCTCCTTTGGTCGTTACTGCTGATTCATTGATTGCTTTCTGTTTTCCTCACAGATCCCATTTTCTGAGTCATTTCCTCAGCACATTAACACATCAAATGCTGCCATTTGCCCACCATTGGACTACTTTGCAACACTTTTATTAGGACTTGTCAATAATGTTATTCCTCCTATATATAATAGCTCAAAATCTGGCTCACTGGGGGAGGCATCAAGTAATTCCCTCCGTGCACACAATAAGACATCGGCGAGTTCTCTGGCCGGATCCACAAATGTTTCTGAAGGCCAGAGAGCATTCTATCAAATCCAAGATCCAGGCACACATACTCAGCTGATCCTTGAAACAGCAGTCATAGAAATACTGTCCCTTCCTATAACTGCTTCTCAGATTGTATCATCACTAGTTCAAATCGTTGTGCATATACAACCAACCCTTATCCAATCTAGCAATGGTCTTCATGGTGCTCCTAATGGTGTTGGTCAAGGTTCTGTTTTACCCACTTCCCCTTCCGGCGGCAGCACTGATTCCATGGGTGCGAGTAGATCCACTCCTTCAATCTCCGGAATAAACACCTCTAACTTTGTTTCCCGAAGTGGCTATACCTGCCAGCAGTTATCTTGTTTGCTCATCCAATCTTGCGGTCTTCTGTTGGCTCAGCTCCCAATGGATTTTCACGTACAACTCTATATGGAGGCATCACGAATAATAAAAGAGAGTTGGTGGCTCACTGATGGTAAAAGGTCACTTGGAGAACTAGATTCTGCCGTTGGCTATGCTTTGCTTGACCCAACATGGGCTGCCCAAGACAATACGTCAACTGCCATTGGTATTTGCTTGTTTCCTTTAGCTTTGTACTGATCTGTTCCATATACACTCAGATAAGGGCAATAGGCTCGTGTCCGACATGTTTAGTTAGACATTCACCTACCAAGCATATTGTGTAATGATGAACTTATCCTAAAATATGCATGGAAGTCCTAGATATTGCATTAAAATGCCATTTATCCTACAAAATAAAAGAAATATATAATGAAATACATAGTTCTTCTGTGTCCCCATATCCTCAAAATGGAAATTAATAGATCCAATACTTAGACACGTACCCGTAGACAATACCAGTACCCGATTCGATGCAACACAGGTACTGATAAACTTTGCCGTCTATGCTGATAACTGGTTGCTGATATTATCTTTCTCTATAGTTTATACTTCTTCGTTTTCCTTTTCATCCACTTGTAATCAATATGCCATCGGCCAAACTTTTCCTTTTCTTCCATTCTTAGGTGTAAAATAAGCTGGCTCTCATTTTCCCTACAACATCATATTGGAAAATGAGAGCCTAGTTGTAGACATAAATTTTGAACCATAGAGTTTAATCCACAATTTGAAATCTATATCCCAAATATCCATTGTTCAAGCGAACAGTGTTAATTGTTTATTTGTAGGCTCCTATTTCCGATTTGGATTTCAAATTGTTAATTACATAGTACGAAAGTAAAACCTCCAATTAGTGAAGAATAAAGAACAAGAAAAGACAAGAATGATTTAATTTTATTGATGATTGGGGTTTAAAACCCTTGTTTACATCAAAACGGATATTTAAATAGGATACATTTAGAGGGATTGGAACCCTTTACCTATCACTTGGTATGTGCAACCCCGTTCCATTAACTTTTTCCACTTTTTTGGTTTTGTCCTTATTTGAATTTTTTTTCGCATTTGTTCGTTTTGCGCCAAATTTTTTTGACTTTTTGAAAAGTAATTTTTTTTTTACTTTTACCCAAATATTTTGAACAATGACCACTTTTAAGTAAAAAAAAGTAGATTTTTTTTTACTTTTTCTACTTAAAAGTGGTCATTGTTCAAAATATTTGGGCAAAAGTAAATTTTTTTTACTTTTCCGATTCGTCTCATCAAGACGAATCAAAAAGTCAAAAAAAAATTGGCGCAAAACAAACAAACGCGAAAAAAATTCAAATAAGGACAAAACTGCACCTTTTTTTTAAAGTGTTAGTGGAGCACTTATCCAGGTCTTCGAGGCTTGCTGAAGATTGCAAGTTGTAGTGAGCGAATAGGTTGCTTGGTTGTTCAATCCCTTTAGGTGTTCGGGTTTCAGCCCATTTTGGCTTTTCCTTGGTTGGTAGCTTGCCAATCTCGGCTTCTTCTCTCTTTTAGGTCTTGGATTGGCACATGATTGTTCTTAATCTTTGTTTAGGGATATGATGCTGTCTAAATCCTTGTTCCTTTTCGTCTTTGTACTTATTCAAAGATTAATAAAATTTTCTTTGCCTTTCAAAAAAAAAAAAATTAGTAGGTTACTTGGTCGTTGTAGATTGCAGAAGTTTTGTTTGAGTAGTGTATCTTCTCTCTCTTTTTATCTTCTACATTGACGGGAGAAGTGATTCTTGTATAGTTTCTACGTTGAGGGGGAAGAGATGTATGTATAGCTTCTACGTTTAGGGGAGAAGAGAGATCCCCTTCGTTTTATGATGGACCTCTTATTTATAGGGGCTTCCTTCATCAAATGCTTGGTCACCAAATAATTCTTTTGAATTTGAATCGTTGTTGCCAGGATAGGATGCTATCTCATCTTAGCTCCTCAGCCTCTTTCAATCAATGTTCTAAAAGTCGCTTGGCGTTCGTCACTCGGTCAACCACCTTCGAGCTTCGAGACCTATTAATCGCCGATTATTCGGCTTGTAGCAATTAGTTAGGTTTTTATTTATTTATATATAAATACTCCCCAATGACAACTCTTATAAAAAGTTGAACATTCATCTATCAATCCATCAACATCAATTGTTTTTCAAATATGACATAGAAATCTCTCATTTACAGAAAACTGTTAACATGATTATAATACCAGGTGGTACTGGGTATGGGCCGTTCATTTATTAGTCACCTACCAATTATAATAACTTTATTTATATACACCAAACAATACTACACTTCGTGTTAAGATTTAATAAAAAATATTACTACACTTTGTTTCCAGAATCACTAACGTGTCAATATGGGTATGGGCTTTTCAAAAAAAAAAAATGTTCAAGGTCGGTGGAGACGTGGAGTGAGAGGAGATCTCGAATTTGAGAGAGAGAGAGGCGATAGGTGGCTCGGAGATCTCGTGTTTTAGGGTTTCACAGAGATATGACAGGCGACTCCAAGATCGATCAATCGATGACTAAGTGTTGAACAAGCCCTAAAAACTGTGATTCGAAGCCCTTAAACTAGTATGAGTATATAACAATTACACCCCTTGATTTTCCAAAATTATAGATTTTACCCCTAGTAATCGCCTAATAGCCAACTAATCGCCCATTAACCGATTAATCGACTAATCGCCGCTAGACGCCGACCAACTAATTGCCGGTTAATCACCGACTAAGTCTGATTAACCTCCTGACCTACTAATTCAACCGACTAGGCATTAATCTAATCGGTTAGACCAAATTTCCGATTAATCGGCAATTAAATCCTTCTTTTAGAACACTGCTTTCAATTTCAAATATTGGTTACATCTGATGGCATCCACCTTGGAATATTCTTCTCTTGGGCTCTACGTATTATTTGATTTGAGACTACGTTAACCCATATTTGATTTGTAGGCCCTGCGAAATGCGGACCCTACATGGTTCAACCAATTTGTCGAGCTGCTACTTCATCCGCAGGCCCATATACTCATAGGCTTGTTGGGTTAACATGCATTTAGGCTCTTTATATGCCATTTAGTCCGCAAGCCCAACATATGATACATTGATGATGTGCATCAATCTTTTGTTCAAATTTATGTGCCAAAACTAGTAGTCACAGATCATTGTATGTTAGAAATTTATCGTGCATGTGACAACTCATCAGTATTTTTTTTCTGGTCACAAATTTGGCTGATAGGAAAACAATCTAAGGGCTTAATTCTTCTGCTAAAACATGTTAGCAGTGAGTCTTAATTTCTCTAGTGATCGAATCAGAATCGTTGTGGAATTCAAATGTTTTCAATTTTTTTCAGCGTACATAAATTGTTCTCTCAAGTTTCACAAGTGAGATATTTGTTTGAGTTCACGACTTGTTCTTCTATCCCAATAGACGTAATCTGTACATTGTGGGGATGCTGGTGTTCTTCTAGGACTGATCAATTGAAGATCATCACCATGAAGCGTTGCGTGTTCAGGGACAGTTGTTGCTTGCATTTTTATTGTTGTTTTTTGGTGATCCTCTGATCCTGTAATATACTTGTATCATTGCCAGGTAATATTGTGGCCCTGCTGCACTCTTTCTTTAGTAATCTTCCACAAGAATGGCTAGATGGAACACATCTCATCATTAAGCATCTCAGGCCAGTAACATCAGTTGCTGTGTTGAGAATTGCATTCCGTGTTATTGGTCCGTTGCTCCCAAGATTGGCCAATGCACATGCTCTTTTCAGTAAGGTATGCTAGCCATTCACTTCTTCTAGATTAAAATTTTCTATTTCAGCTCTGGTATTCAGCAATGTATTTTATCACCAACATGAAGCCTTACTCGGGCAGATTGACCTTCAATATTTCCAGGCATCTGTGAGATGATTCTTAACACTCACTGCACAACTTATCAGTTTTTAACCATGCACAACTTATCCGTTTTTAACCATGCCAAGTTCATATGTGACTTGTTCAGAGATCCAGCACTCATGCAGTATAGTTATCCACAACATATTAGAGGTCTCGGAATTCTTTAGAAATTATGTCATCCAGAATTGCTTCATACCATTCTCAAATTTGACCATAATGTAATGTGGAGTTTCCAGCATCCCTGTCAACTTTGCCTTGACTTTTTCATGAAAACCACAAGAACTGGATGGAAGTCATCTTCCTTTGGAGAAATACATACAATCTGTTCGACTGAAATTTATACACAGTGGCCTTGCTCTATGCCCTTTCAGAACCATCAACCCCATCTTTCACTTTTAACAGCATTTTACTCCTAACCTTCCACTTGCTTCATAAGATTTAGCTGCATTATCAGCTAGGGTATTCTTTCCCCCATTCCGTTCATTTCCCTAATATGACTCCCATCCACTTAGGCAAAATGGGAGTGGAAGCTTTTGTTAATGAATTGAGATAACATAACAGATAAAGAAGTGATAGATGAAATCTTGGGTATAGCCTCAACAGAAAGCTTAGAAGTCAAGCTTGGATCTGAACTGTAAAGGAGCATCGACTGATAGCTGTCTTCTTGTGTGGAAACACATTTCAGTACTCTGCCTCAAGCTGGTGCAAATATGTAGCACACTAGATTGGTTAGAGTGTAATAGAAATTCTTGGTACTTCCTTTGCTCAGATGTCATCAAGTTGATCATAAGTCTTCACACGGGGTAATTATAATGCTAGTTTATACAATGCCTGTCAATCCCAATATCATTAGTCCGAACATGTTAAACAGGATTATGAGCAATATTGATTTTTTGTCACAATAGTACCTTACAGGTTTTTGGCGATCAAAACCAAGATCTCTCAGCAATATGTCAAACCAAAGTAATTCACAAACTCCATGACCGTTGTTCTGAACTCACCCTCAGATAAGCATGGAACCAGCCCAATTTGATCTACCGCATGCCTACCAATGGAATGGTCATGCTCCAATGAGCAATGGTGGAAGGAGTAAAGGCCCAGTGGGGGCCCGGGCCCCCACTGAATTCCCCTCCTTTTTTTGTTTCTTTTTTTGCATTTTCCTTACAAATTATCTTTTCAATAATCACTCTAATACAATTTGTATATCATTTTATTCTCAACTTGTTATTTCAAATATTAGAAACAAGTCTACGAGACTGACGAAATAAGATGTCTAATGCCAAGAATAGCCACCACTTACTATTGGAAACTCTCTAATGCTTAATGTCCAAAATTCCAAAGTGGCTAAAATCGGGGTATATGAATTGTAGTTTAGCTATTATTCACAATTTTGACAATAGTCTTGTTTCTTTCTCTTTGCCGATAATGTGGAGATTTTGGAATAAAATGTGTAACAAAAGATATTGTTTAATTGGAGCAAGATTGCTAATATTGACTTTTTTCTTAATAAATTTCTTAGATTTTTGCTTTATTTTTAACAAAAGTTTTTTATTATTTTTGCTTGAAGTGTGTTAAAAGGTGCCCTACTAACGCTAATTCATGGTCCCGCCATTGCTGATGAGTAACCCTTGCCAAGAGCACTCAACTATGGAAGAACTGGATAGACTAGCTTTTAGTACTATTCACTTTAGTCTCTCAAGTATACGCCTATCAGTATCAGTAGATACTTGTATGAGTCAAATAGATATTGATCGAGTCAAAGTTCTACCCGTTGATAGAGCAAAAAGTGCCTGCAAAATGCTCTGTTCAGATAGATCAGAAAGAATAGAACTCTCGATTGATCCGGGTACTTGGGATCCTATGGCTATGGATGTCAGTATTGCTGAGCCTCTAGGATGAAAAATGTAAGTGCAATGCAGTCTTCACCACTCTAATGTTGAATGACACTCAACAAGTATTGTATGCCCTACTTGTTAGTTCATTTTTTCCTACTTGAACCCGCCGTACTTCCTTTGATTACTCCTGAGATATAGTGGAAACATTTTGTTATGGTGGAGTGGGGAGTGAAAACACCAATGCAGCAGAGAACGACCGCATGAATCGGAATCCAGTTAACCCAACCATCTAGCTAGAGGGTTCTCTTAGAACCCGACCTTCTAGCCAGAAAAGAAATAACCAATAAAGATACCAATTGAAAACAAGAGTGTTGCGCGCACGCACACACGGCCTATTGACGCCCGAAGAGACCTTCCGAGAAATAACAATTCATTTATTAGAACAAGGAACCCTCGGCCGAAGGAAAGAGAGCTCAACCACCCTGCTATTCCTGACATAAGAAAGGAATGGAGTGAGGGGTGACCTTCTACTGAATAAAAAGAAGATACTGATCGAGGATATTGACAAAAAATTCTGGGACGAGTTGGAAGAGGAATTCTTAATTATTACACGGATGAGACTGATCACACCTTATCAGTGAAAAATTCTGACTTTGACATGGTATCAGAGCTAGGCTTTCGTAGGCTTTTGGAAAAGACTCTTGGTTGGCAGCCCCGTCGTTTGTACCATAAATACACGTTTTGTTATCATGTGCAGGCTAGGGGTCACACATGCTTGTCCCAATTTGGTTGATTATAGCCTCCAATCTAGTATACGAGTATGGGCAGCCTCTCCACTCATTGCCAATTGGTTTTTAATTGGATGCTTGAGCATATTTTAATCTCCTTGTTAAGATAAACTTTCAATTTTGTACTTACTCAGTTTCTCTAGATGACGTGCTATCATCAACATACACAATGTGTTCAGTCACCTTACCATCGAAATGCTGAATAATTATTGTGGTCACCCCGACTAGGTTTTAGCCACATCTCAGCTCCCGAGTCCAATTCTTAAACCAAGCTTCAGTAGGCAGTTTTAGGCCAGGTAATGCATTTTTAACCCCTCAAACTCATGCCTTTAAGGAATAATGTGCAAGCCAGAAAGAAGTTCATAAATACTACCTCTCCGAAGTCTCCATGGAGGAAGCATTCTTCGCATCATGTTGTGAAGAGGCCAACCGAAGGCTAAGGAAATCAAAACGCGAGCGGAATTCATCTTGGCTGCCATTGAAAATGGCTCCTGTCTCCTGATAATCAACCCCTTAACTCTATGTAAATCCTTTCTCCTTTGTAGAAGAAAAATCCAACTGATTTCTTTCGTCTTAGTGGATACAAGATTTAATGCATGAAATGAAGTCGACATTGGTTTCTTATGACATGCTATTGAACCATTCCTGCCTATCTTTGTTGTATTATGGTACTGCACACGGCTTTAATTTGCAGTGGTATATGTCAATCTTGCCAGTGATTTAGAGGATCTTTACTTATTTACTTTTTGGCTACATATTCACATGTTGTTACATTGCCCCCTCTATTTTCCTTAGATACTTGACGTCTGTACTGTCACCAAGATTCTAATAGCCATCTCAAATTTTTTTTACTAATTTTGGTGACTTGATGTTGCCTGTTTTCAATTAAGCATTTTGAGAAAGGAAAGTTAGGTAATTACTCTAGTTAGACAGAAGGAACTGCCTTCTACCATGATGTTGTGGGTTTATCCAGTTCATTACTGTTGGCAATGAATTCCATTCCAGTACAGTAGGAATTGCTATTCTTGTTTGGTGATTATTAACTCCTGAGTTAGTTGCATAATTGTGCTTTTCTAATATGATTGCTTTAATGTTTTCAAAATCATCTCCAGATGCTGTCACTCCTTTTAAGTATAATGGTCGATGTGTTTGGGAAGAACTCAACTCCATCAACTCCTGTTGAAGCAGCTGATATCGCTGATCTCATTGACTTCCTGTAAGATCTTATTTCTTGTCATTGAACTTAACCAAACCTGTAGCATAAAATTTACGTTTTACCTTGTGTTAGGATTTTGTGGAAGGGGAGATAAATATTCCAGTAAGTGTTGCAGATACTTTAGGGGCAATATAGTGAGATTACTATCCAGTAACCGTTACCGAAATTGTAGGGAAATTATATTGAGATAAACATCCCTTCATTTGCTTTGCGAAAGCAAATAAAAAAGTGAGAAGGAAAATAACTTTCCAGTTGCTTCTTTTTTTTTTTAGGAAAGGGAGAAAAATAAGTTTATACGAACCAACAAAAAAGAGGAAAGAGAGTAATAAAAACGAAATGAAACTGGAAAAGAAATTACTTTTCACTTGTTTTTTCTTATATTCTTCTTCTTCCTTCCATCTAACAACCAAGCATGGGTAATGAATGGAAGTTATTATTTTCCATCTCCTTCCCTTTGTTTCCTCGAGTTCCAAATGCACCTTCTTTTCTTTTCACCACCCAAATGAAGTGCTTACATGTTTTTGTCATGTATATACTCCACAGCCACCATATTGTCCATTACGAAGGGCAAGGAGGACCAGTGCAGACTAACAGCAAACCGAGACCCGAAATTTTGGCACTTTGTGGAAGAGCATTGGAGAACTTGCGGCCAGATGTGCAGCATCTTCTTTCCCATCTAAAAACTGATACAAACTCTTCCATTTATGCTGCTACTCACCTAAAGCAGGTTCAGAATCCTTCGTAGAAGATGAGGCTTACAAATTCACCGAATGTTCTTCCTGTGGCTCTTTGCTAGGTTTCCGAAGGTTCTTTGTATTGCTGCTGTAGTGTTGTCTGTGTTGTTTTCAATTTTTGTATGTGTATTTGCTGATCACTGTTGTATTTGTATCTTTTCATTTACATGTATAATATGAAGTTCTCTTTTTCCTCCCCAAAAGAGGAAAGGTTCGCTGTTGTTTGTAAATATTGACGACAGGAGAACAAGAACTTGCTATTGTTTGTATTGTTATCATAGAAACGGATGTTGTTAGAACATGTACAAATTAGATGTGAAACTTAAGATAGCAGTGAGTAATTTAAGGCTAAATGTGTTGTGTACTTTTTAATGTTATGTTTTTTAAAAGATTGTAAGTTCCAAAGTGAATTGTTTTCCCCTAATCTTCCTTATTCCATAAGTTGCTTTCTACTCGTGATTAATACTTATTTGTAACTCGACATACCTTTTGAGCTAGTGTGCTTGCCACAAATTTTTTCGGTTATAGTTTCTCTTTGATCTTTTTCTTTTCTTTCCTTTTTGAAATTTGGTTATAACGTAAGTCCTGCAAATAGTATAAAACTATTACTACGTATAGACATATATACTCCCAAAGATAAGTACCTCCGGCCGTGTACATAATTTGGTCGGGAAGTTACAGATGAAACAATACGGAAATAGTGAATCAAGATTAAATTACCTGTTGGAAGTTCTTGTGGTTGTCTTGCTTTACAACGAACTGGCAACCCCAGCACTTAAAATGCTTCACCCTAGTGTTAATTTGCCTCGTTTTTTTTTTGGGATGTAATGTTGGTAGTGAGGAATCTGAAGATAAACATGAAGGGGATTCTATTTTCCCATATATAGAGGCGATCCATTGCAAAGAAGGATTGAAGGGGTGCATGTCATTCAGGTTGTATCGTTTTGGTTGGAGCGTTATATTGTGTTGGTTGGGAAGAGGTGTAGGATAGGGCTGGTATTAGTTGTAAGTGCTTAGAGCATTTGTGAAAATCAAAAAGAAGGTAACATCTTCGTACATTTAAAAGTAGTATAGCTGAAATATCTTAAAGGGTTTCCTACTTTTTGTTTTTCTAATCTACGTAGCGAAATTTCAGAGGCAAGAGATAACAAATCAAACTAAGTCAATTTGAACAACTATTCATCTGTAGCCTCGAACCCGGCTCATCTCGGTAGCATGCCAAATGGAGGTGTTAAACGGGTCTGGCTGGCCCATTTAGCTCCGTGCCAACCGTGCTTCATGCCGTTCCGGCCCGTTTATTTTATTATGTCGTGATGTGCTATTTTTTAATTGTGTCGTGCCGTGCCGTGTTGTTTTGTAATCGTGTCGTGTCGTGCTATTTTTTAATTGTGTCAGGTCACGCAGTGCCCATGTCGGCACATCTCCAATCGAGTTTCGTCGAAAAGGAAAAAAATTTCCAAAAAGTGTAAAATGTTATGGTACATTATAAAATAAAAATTAATCTCTTTTGGTATTAAAATTAGTATTTGAAGTGCCATGCCTATGTCGTGCTTGTCTAGAACTGTGTCGTGCCCTCTAAGATCGTGTCATGCTCGGTCCACTTCCGTGCCGTGCCCGTCTAAAACTGTGCTTGTGTCGTGCAACATTTATAAGTGTCGTACCCTTGTTGTGTCGTGCAGCCTAGCCCATTTGGCACCTCTAATATCAAGCACCACCTAGGTCAAAAACTCTACATGGCCACTTGGGCCGCATAAAAATACTCTAGACCTCCCGTAGGATAGTCAATTATACTCATAATTGTAACTCTGGGACCCGAAGGGCTTGCACGTACATGTACCAATGATCTATGTGCCACGATACAAAATGTGACAACAACTGAATCAATAATAAGCTGAGAGATCGAATTAGTACAAACATGAGAGAATCAATGGATACTCTTCGCAAAGAGATTTAGCTAAAGAATGTATTACACACTACCCCGTATCTCAAATCACGAATTGTTTCATATGTGGACTTCACCATCATGAACAACATCCTAAAGTTATGCTTCAACCGGACTAAACCTCGCCGTAGTATAAACAAGATGGCAACTATGCACACTATTCCGTCTTCTTATGCAAATTCCACCACCTTTCAATAATTCAAAGCACCAATAAACTATTTCTCCACCTATTAACCAACTTCTTTCAATGCACTCTAATACATCCAAATTCAATGTGCGGGCCAAGAGGCCAATGCAACTACCTAGTGGCTATCGTGATATGCATGCAAGTGTGTTTCGGACGTCTCAACTTTCGAGTACGCAAGCTACTGCTTCTTCTACACCCCACAAAATGCCAACGAATTTCGCAAAAGCCAAGTGGCTGTGACTAGATAAATAACGAGACTCAAAAAGACTGTTGGAACACTCTAGCGACACTGCTGAAACACTAATGACACCCCCTGTGAGAGGCGTCGCCACACAGTGATACCTTATCGGCGAAACTGTTTGATATTAGACACTCGTTGCGGCATGTCTTGTTTGATCAGAAGTGTCTGTTGCAGCGCAATTTATTCTATTTAGAGTCGCCACTTGGTTTTAGGAACCAAGAAACTAAAAGGGTTGAGATTCTGAGTTCGGGACGCATGGGTACGGTGAGGGAGAGGTGTTAGGCACCCCTCTCCGCCCAACCACAAAGGTTGGCTTCTACTTGTTCGATGTAAAACACTTTTATGCACTTTATATGATTTCACATGTAGTTTTTAATTACAGTTGTGCTATTGACACAGATTTGCCACGCACAAATCGTGCACTTTAGAGTTATTCTTCTTAATATTGGGCAAAAAGAGAATCAATCGCTTATAGAACTAAGAACTGGCATGAAAGAAAGCGGTTGAGTTCGTTGGTGGCTGGCTTTTCGTCAATCTACTTGGATTTTTCAATGAAATAGAGTCTGAGAGACGTGTATAAAATTATACACTTAGTAATGTTGTGGATGAACAACGTATATAATCCAACAACAAAAATGAGGACATTTTCAATATCATCATAATCACAAAAGTGATAAAACCAATTAAAAAAATAGTCAATAATAACTAAATCATGACATTGAAAAATGCCTTGAGCTATAATTAGTACAGTATGAAGTTTTTCGTGCCCTAGACCGTTTGATATTTATAAGAACTTTTGCTCTCGACGTAATTAGGACACTAGCCTAAATGAATTAATTAATTTTGGACCTTTTAACATAGAAAATGAAAACACAGTGATTAGGAAATTCAATATTTAGTTGGCCTTCATATGGGCAAAAAATTCTATATTATAACATGCATATCTTGCATTTCCACAATCACAATGATATTTTCATATACAAGTTGACCAAGTATAATTTTGGAATATCAAATCTTCAACTGATAAGGGAATTAAAAAGAATCAAAACTAATCTTTAAGGAAATGCAAGTACGGCTCATGGGTTGGTATCGGCGGTATTGTGCCATGTCGTTTCGGGTTAACGGGTCAATATGGGATGATAAACAATTATGTGTCATTATCGAGTTACGTGATTCTAACCCTTATTCGTCCCATTTAATATATTCGTGTTGGTGGATCATGTCATAATCGGGTTTGGGTCAACAATCGTGTTTGTATCAAAAAGTGGTCGACCCAAACCCTCTAACTCCGTACCATGTTCATTCGCACCGTGTTAACAGGCCATGTCCAGAATTCCCACCCCTAGTTTTATGGCAGTGTTTCAAACAAAATCTGCGTCCGAATAGACCTTGGAGCTTAGGAGAACAGGTTTCTTCTAAAGTCTGATTCTAAAATCATCTTTCCTGCTGATATCTCATCTATTATCATGTCCATTCCAATCTCTCAGTTTGGGTTTGATGATAGGTTCATCTGGGGACACTCCAGAGATGGAGATTTTAATGTAAATTCAGCTTACTCTCTTCTATTATCTCTCAAGCACTAAATTCAGCTTACTCTCTTAAGCATCATTCCTCTTCCTCTGCCCCCAGCTCCTGTGTCCACTCTTCTTGGCCAAACTTTGCTTGGAACTTCATCTACTCATTACCAATCCCACATAAAATCCAGTTTTTCTTATGGCAATTGAGCAATGAATGCTTACCTGTGGGTGATCTCTTAATTAATAGAGGTTGGAAAGGTTTATCCATTTGTCACCTTTGCAAGCAATCCTTTGAGAGCCTGGTCATCTTTTTCTTCGATGTGAGTTTGTTAGGCCTATTTGGTTTGGTGCTGACCTTGGGATTTACATCTCTGAAACTCCAAGTCTCTCCCTTCCTTTTTAGCTAGGATGGTTGCATAATTTAGGTCTTGTCATGGCTCTAGATAATCGCAAAATTTTTTTCACGTATATCTTCTCTTTTATGGTGTATTGACTTGTTAGAAATAAGTCTGTCTTTTATTTCACAATCTCTTCCCCCATACAAGTCATCAGTCATGCTAATCAATTGAATCATGCCATTATTCAAGCCTTTTCTCTCATCATACCAGACTGATTATCCAGTGACCTAAGGAAAGGATTTGGGAGAGTTCAAACTCTTCGAACTCTAGAAACTTCTCATTGAACATCTTGCTACCATGACTACTTTAGTTCTGATGGTTTAGCTGCATCCTTTACTTTTCATGCAAATCCATGTCTATGCTCACGGGATGAACCTGTCCTAGATATTTTCTGTGCCAATTCTTTTAATTTGTAGCTCAAGAAAATAGGTGTGGGTTTAACCTTTATGGTTAACTCTAGGATTGTGGGCTCCTCTTCCAAGAGCTTCAATTCTCACAGGGATTGTCCAGCTGTGCTCCTATCATGCCTCTACTGGTGGCTTTGAGTTGGGCCATTGATATCCATTTATTGCATATTAACATTCATACTAATGATTCTTACGTTTTCCAACAATTGAGAAGCTTTAAGGAGTTTTCAGCACTTGCAGCCCCTCTGTTTTTTGACTTCTGCTTTCTAGCTCATGCCGTCCACATTTGCAATATATGCCTTTGTGAGAGTACTAGAGTTCATCAAGCTTTATCTTTGGCAAGATTTGCTACTTCTTCTAGGATTCACTCTAAAGTTGACATTTCTTATCCGTTTGACAACTAATAATCTTCTCAAGTGGATCTTTTTGTGTTGGAAGTTGCTTATCTTTACACTTTTGTACTCCTTTATCTAGCTTTTAGTTTTTTTTCGATATCCTTTGTCATTGGGGCTGTATTTTATTCTCTGTGGACCTTTGTAATGACTCATTATCTATCTATGAAGTTCTCTTTTGATGTCAAAAAAAAAAAAAGTTTCAGGTGTTCAACTCAGCACTCAAGTAATCTGCTCCATGAAGGATTATTTGAGTGCTATGCAAGATGGACTTGTTACATGGAGCTTGTCTGTTGCTCTTCTTATAGGGTGGGAGAAGCAGATGTTTTTTTCCCTGCATGCTGTGTCATGGATATACAGGAAACTCCTGACTCAAGTTTCCCGTATTTATCAGTAGTGCTCTTTGGCCTTGGTGAATTACAATTACCGAATTCGAGTTAGGTAAAATCACAGTCACGTTCTGAATACTGTGCTTGGATCTTGAATCCACCACGAGAAACAGAAATTAAAAGGAAAACAATTACTTGACGCAACATTTTCGGACAGCTAAATAATTATAACCTGATAATTGAATAAGGAAAAGTTAGCTTCTTCACTTCCCTTAGTCTCCTATATTCCTCTCGCCTTCGTTTCCTTTCACTCTTCAGATGAAAGGTCCAAAATAGTGTTACTAGTTACCCAAAAAAAAAACTTAGTCTTACACTTCAGTAATTATAAAGAACAGAAAATGTTAGGTAATGCTAACTTTCCATAGCTTTGAAACCTCACATCACTGTAAATCTTGAATTCATGGCCTTTATGAAAAAAGGTTTCACTTGTAGTCCTATGTTCTAAGTTTCTCAAAGCATCCAAACTAATGTATACTAATTTAGCAATTTACCCTTCGTTTTTCATTTCCTTTTCCTTCTCCTTCACAACATCATTCAAGCATACAGTATTCATAGAGGTTTCTTTCATTCATCCAAAATGGGTTTTTGAAAATCTGTTAATTTAGAAACTGCCATTTAGAATGTCGAGACGCATGGTAGTTGTTAAACTACTTCTTGAAATAGTAATAGTCCATAAAAGAACTATCAGAAACCCCTAAAACTCATTTTAGGGTCTTCTGGTTTCCTTCCGCCTCGTCCTCGTCCACCTCTTCCTTTACCCCTCATTCGGCCTCTGCCTCCTATGCGTTTGGAGAAAGATTTACCATACTTCATCTCCACGAGCGAATGCAGCAATTCATCACAAAGAATGCACCCACTATACAATGTGGTTCCATCCTTCAGAGGTGTTGTTTTCTTATTAAAGTCTACTTCAATGATGGTCGAGTCACATTCGACACACCTTTCCTCTGTTGTGGTAATCCGATGAGCCCCTTCTGGAAGGAAAACAAGGCAATTGCACATATTGCAGTAAAGCCTCCATTTGGGAGCACTTACTGGATCAAGCACTAGGGTTCCGTTGCATTCAGGGCAAGCACAAACACCTTGGGCTATGAAAGAATGCTGGCATGTGGGGTGAGGACAGAGGAAACAAGGCATGCCAGCTCCCTTTCCCAATTGGACAGAACCACCGGCTTTAGAAGCACCAAAGAGGCTTCCTATACCTTCAAATGGAGGGCTATTGTAGCAGTAAGGGCAAAAAGGAAATGTCTTTCCTTCGGGCCCAGGAAAGGAGAATATCAGAAGTTCAAAGTTGTCCAAGGGGCAAGTAAGTTCTTTGTATAGCTGCACAGAGGATTTAGTTAGCTATCGTCAGTTTGATAGAAAAGATAGAATGCATTTCCAGGCAGATACACAAACAAAATTACATTCTTATGTCCAGGTGAAATAGTGATGTTATCTGTGGTAAATGCTAATGACTTTTTATATTGTACAAGTTGTACATTCGCCATCTATCACTTATCCATTGATCCCCCTTTTATAAAATTTATAAAAGCCCCTAATGACAATTTTTTCATTGTGTGCCTGAACAATCTATCACTTATCCATTCATCCCCCTTTAGGGCAATAGGTTCTTCACAATCTAGATAGCAGAAATGCATGTCTTTTCTCCAGGTAAAATACTTGGGGCAATTTTGCAACTTATGTCGTATACTGGGGACAATACTACTAGTTTAGTGGTCAGATTTGTAAATTGAGTTCTAAACCTATCACAATAACACAAACCTCGGAAAATTAAGTGGAAAGAGTTTGTCTTACACTAGAAAGAGTTTGTCCGAGTTTATTACTCCAGCAAACCCCACTTGTAAATACAGTACCTATTACCTATTATAAAAAGAGGCAGTTTCTCCGTCACTTACTTTAAAAACAATTATTCCCTCGACTTCATAAGTTAATACCCAAACACCAGAAAGCCACAAAACCACTTGTGTAGGAACATACGCGTCTGGCCACTGCCTCACGCTTAATCTGCTTCCTCCCCCCATTTGCTACCTACCATCGCCACAACACCATCATGTACGGCCGCCGCAAAAAAAAAAAAAGTGTCTACACCTACTGTCCCGTTTAGCCCTCATATAATTCTTATCATGGTTTGCACATGTTTAATTTTCAGATAACATCCACTGAGATTTGTAGACTATGTTGAAGCACTTGCATATGCAGCTAGTCTCAATAGGTAGGGTACCAACCTATCATATCAATGATATCACCATTGGTGGCCTAATGCAAAAGACTATGAGGTTTATTAGCAGTACCCCATCCACAGTTAGGCCCCTCCACTTTCCCCAAGAGTTGTTACAAAAATAAATAAGCAGATTTTACCACTCCCCTCGAAAGATATTGTGTAAGAACCAAACACACTTCAAATTCTGTCTACCCTCTTTCAACATGTGGGCCCAGACAGCGTAAGCAAGACAAAAATATGAAGTAATCATAGTAAATCATCTTAGGTGCAAAAATCACAGGAAAACTAAGAATATAAAATGTTGGAAATGAACATAAGGTTACCTTTATCGCACCCTTCTGAGGAACATAATAAACTTCTTCGCAAGTACTGCAGAATAGTCGTGAGGGCTGGGTAGAGATGAACTTCATGTAACGAAGGCATTTCCCACATTTACTTAGCAAACGTCCAGAATCTGATAGCGGAGAAAATTGTGCTTCAAACAATGCATCCATGTTGTCAATCTGCACCAAATAAAGCACACCAATATGTAAAGGGAAAATTTTAAGGGAAATTTGCACTTACACCCCCTGTACTATCACTTATTTGAAGATACACCCCTTGTACTTCAAATTTAAGCAAGACAGATACTTTCATCATGGTAGACAAAGAAGATATCAAGGAACTGATTAATTTGGAACAAATTGGGAGGGACTGTAACAGCATGAAAGAAGATCATTGCGTATAATCACATCTGTTAACAAGCCAACCGAACCCAAAGCGGTTGCAAACCATCCTACGAGATGAACTCAGACTACCACCAGAGGTATCAGGCAAGATGGACATGAAGGCAGTGGAAATTTCTGTTCACTATTCACATGCAGGTAGTAAAAGTTGATTGAAGATGATCTAAAACTAAAGTAGACCAAAATCAGCCGGAAAAAATTTGCAGAACATGTACGTGTAGCAAATTTTGATAAAAATGCTATTATATGTATCAAATCCCTACCTAGGCCAACGTGATGCATCCTCCAAGAATGCCCAATATAAAGAAGTAAAATTTGATTCGGCAAAATTCTTTGTTAGAGTATTGATGAGTATTAGTCTTAGTCCCACATTGGTTAACTTAATCTTGTATTGAGTTCTCTCTTAATATAAATAAGATATTACAGTGTTAGGGTTAATTAACACCCTATACACTTTCTTCTACTTTGTCTCAATTTTTGGATGATCATGGTATTATTAACCAATCATCGTGCGCTCGGACTCCACAACAAAATGGGGTTGCCGAACGCAAGATTCGACATTTATCAGAGGTTATGCGTGCTATGTTATTTCAAATGCAGGTCTCTAAGTCTTATTGGAGTGATGCCGCCCCTACCGCTTGTTATTTAGTTAATTGTATGCCATCCACTATTCTTGGAGGTCAGATACCCCATAAGGTCTTGTTTCCTAGTCGGTCTCTCCACTCATTACCCCCTCGGATATTCGGGTGCACATGTTACATTCATGCTCTTGATCCTGATCAAGGTAAGCTTGAACCTCAATCCATCCGGTGTGTCTTTCTTGTTTATTCGCGCACTAAGAAAGGGTATAAATGTTTTTTCACATCTTTACGATGTCATTTTGTGTGTGCTGATGTTACGTTTAATGAGTCCATGCTGTTCTTTTCTTCTCCTGTCCCTATAGTTGATCTACCTATGGTTAAGTCTGTTTTCCCTGTAGTCGTCCCTCCTGGTTCTGGGTCTGCCCCCACCCCCCGAAAACACTTTTGCAGGTTTACGTTCATCGTCGAAAAGTACCAGTCCCAACTGAGCTCGCAGACCCGTGTCTGCCCACCGCTCCATCTTCTCCTCCGTTACGAGATCCGGACGATCTTCCTATCACTCTTCGCAAAGGTATTCGGTCTTGCACTTCTTATCCTATTGCTCAGTTTGTTTCCTATGATCATAAGTCTCCTGTCCTTCGTGCTTTTACTACTTCTCTTTCGTCCGTTTTCGTTCCTAACACTGTTCAGGAAGCCTTATCTGTTTCTGAGTGGCGGATAACTATGGAGGATGAGATGTCTACTCTTCATCAGATGGCACATGGAAGCTGGTTCCTCTACCTGCTGGTAAAACCACTGTTGACTGTTGTTGGGTATTCACTGTCAAGTATCTTCTTGATGGCACTGTTGAGCGTTATAAAGCTCGCCTGGTCGCCTAAGGCTACACTCAAACTTATGGTGTTGATTATTCGGAGACGTTTTCTCCCGTTGCCAAACTTAGTTCTGTTCGGATCCTTATTTCTCTTGCAGCGAATCTGGGTTGGGCATTATTTCAGTTAGATGTCAAAAATGCATTCCTCCACGGGGATCTCTAGGAAGAAGTCTACATGGAGCAACCACCGGGGTTTGTTGCTCAGGGAGAGTGTACTTAGTCGTCTTCGTAAAGCCCTATATGGGCTTAAGCAATCTCCTAGAGCATGGTTTGGCAAGTTTAGTGATGCCGTTTGGTGATTTGGTATGCATCGCAGTCAGTCTGATCACTTTGTGTTCTCTCTCACATCGGACCGAGGAAAAGTCTTATTGATTGTATATGTGGATGACATTATCGTTACTGGTGAGGTATTGATGAGCTAAAAGCTTTCTTACATCAGCAGTTTCATACAAAGGATTTGGGAAAACTATGATACTTTTAAGGTATTGAGGTGGCACGATCCAAAGACGGTATTAGCTTATCACAGAGGAAGTATGTGTTGGATATTCTTGAGGATGTTGGTTTGTTGGGAACTAGGCCTGTTGAGACTCCTACGGATCCCAATGTCAAATTGTGTGTTGACCAGGGGCAGGGGCAGTTGCTCTCCAATCCTGATTAGTATTGCCGCTTGGTTGGTAAGTTGAATTACCTTACAATTACACGTCCGGATATCTCTTTTGCAGTGAGTATGGTTAGTCAGTTCATGTCTGCCCCTTGTCATCCACATTGGGAGGCAGTTATCAGAATTGTGAAGTATCTTAAGTCACATCCAAGACGTGGTTTGTTTTATCGAGCAAGTGGACATTTACGTGTTGAGGCGTTCACTGATTCGGATTGGGCAGGAGGACCATCAGATAGGAGATCCACTACAGGATATTGTATCTTCCTTGGTGGAAATCTTGTCAATTGGAAGTGTAAAAAGCAGACAATAGTTGCCCGGTCTAGTGCCAAAGCAGAGTATAGAGCAATGGCACACACAACGTGTGAGGTTGTATGGTTGCAGTCATTTCTTGAGGAGATAGGATTCAGTGTGCAGTTGCCTGTGCCTTGGCACTGTGATAACCAAGCAGCTATTCACATTGCATCTAATTCGGTATTTCATGCGAGGACTAAACATATTGAGGTTGATTGTCATCTAGTACGAGAGAAGTTAATTGGTGGTGTGATAGCTACCCCATTTGTGACTATTGGCGCTCAGTTGGCTGATATGTTTACTAAGTTGTTGTGCGGCAAGCTGGGTCTTTATGATATCTATTTCCCAGCTTGAGGGGGAGTGTTAGAATATTGACGAGTATTAGTCTTAGTCCCTCATTGGTTAACTTAATCTTGTATTGAGTTCTCTCTTAATATAAATAAGATATTACTGTGTTAGGGTTAATTAACACCCTCTACACTTTCTTCTTTTCCTAACATTCTTGAGAGAGTCAGTTAACTAATTGCATAAGATCTACAAATACACTCAGCCCTTGTACAATCAAACCAACCAATGATCATGTCATATTGGCGAAACCACTTTCTGTTGTCTTCAATGATTAAGTGGTTCGTTTTAGCATAGTCGTGTACAATAATCTCAATAAAATTTGCCGGTCACCAAATATCTGAGGATATTCCTTTGATCTGAACACAGCTTGGGAGAAATGCTTCACAAGTTTCAACGCATTGAAAAAATCTCCTTTCAACATCCCTCATTCAAATTTCGTTTCTTTTGTCCACTTTGACCAAGTGTGAAAACCACTCGCTTATTGCTCACCTTGAGTACAAAATCAGCATTTGTCAATAAATCTTCCCCAAAACAATCCGAAACCCTAACCTCAATACCTATAGTACCATTGCAGCAGTGGTAGCCAAGAGGATGTCCAACAGATTCCCGAAACGACTGCCCAGAGACAAATGTCATACCTATCCTTGCTAGTACGGTACCACACATTGCAACTTCATCATTTGATGCATGAATAAATATCTCAATTCACTTGATGTAAACCCAGCGACCGCAAAGTAGTAGGAGCTGGTATTGGTTTTGTTCATGCGAGTTTACTTAATGAAGTTGTTAAAATATCAAGTGAGGAAGCCATTAAGACTGCTAGCTTTTTGCATTCAAAGAAGATCCGGTATTCCGGTGTCTATTAGCTATCTAACAATATCATCTAATGCTGCTGTTGCTGGCAATTAGGATAGCTACGAAACCACAAGATGAACTCATCGTTGTGGATCCCCAGCTTTCGAGAGCGTTATCTATGACAAGTGCTATACGACTCATCGAAGGAGGCATAAAATATTGGTGAGGTTTTCCCAAGCTTCATAAAGATGCTAAAAACTATATAATGCCTTGTCCATGACAGCAATATATGCGCTTTTTTATCAGCCACAAAGAGAACGTCCCAAGGAGGCACAACCAAAAAAAAGAAAGGAAAAAGGGGGAAAACAATAGACAAATCGAACAGTTAAAAAAAACTGATCCAAACCCAAAAAGAGTTAAATATGTTATCAATGTCTCAACTGAAGTTTCTCCAGTTCAGTACATTGATCCCATTTGTCTTGTGCACATCTCCTCGAACTCCTTTCTCAACTCTTCCACACAACAGATAGAAAACACAAGACAGCTTTTTTCTGAAATGCCCCGCTATAGCATCCGACCCTTTTCATCCATCACAATTCTCTAGACACTGGAACCTCTTAAGTTGCTTATCCTTTCCACAGGATACCTTGCCCCTTACCATTTTCTTCCTAACCTTGGGAGTCTTTGGTCCAACAAATTTTTTTTTATCAGCTTTGGGCCAACAATTTGACAGACAAATTCTGCTCAATCATCCATGTTTTCCTTTACCTTGGAATCATCCTCAGCCAGGTCTTTCACCTTCTGAACCAGTTGATAAATCTGTTCTTGACACAAGCTTCCTCCTCCTATTATAGATAATGAACTCAAAATTACAATTGTCCTTGTCAAACTTCGTAAGAGTTACAAACCTTGAGGATCAACACAAAACGAAACTTCACATAGATGTGAGCCCTTGGAAAAATAAGCATCCCATGCTCCAGACCAGTGAAATGGCTTATGTAGCACACACATCTAAGGTAATTCTGACTTGTGCTGAAGCCCATGACAGCATTTTAAAACTGAGGGATTTTACTTTTTTGACAATACATACAGATCAATTAACAACACCATATTAGACTACAAATGGAGGAAAGGAGATACCCCTTAAAGGGATGGCACCAGAGCATACTTCGTTCTTTCCATCTAACAAGACTATCTTGCACACTGATGCGTCAGCAACCTATTACAACTTCTACCAATCCTATAAACATGAATTTCAAAAACTGAATCAAACAGGGTTAACACATCCTTTCCCCCTCTCACTGGTAAAGGTAGAGCTTGTTGAGGACAGGCTCAAGATCCTTGACAACCCCTTTGCTCTAGCCTGCAAATCACAGGCCTCCTTTAGTCCCAAGCAAAGTTCTTGGCCCTGCTCCCAGGGGTGGTGTTGGAGTTGCTTTTGATAATTTGTTGTGAGCTCGTGGAGCTTGGAGAGCACCATAGGAGGTGGCTCTCTAGGAGGTAAGTAAGGCCTGTTGGAGAGATTATTCTTTGAGGTGAGGTGTTCGGTCGATCATTGGGAGGTGAGGTGCCTGTAAGACTCTATAACACATTGCGCACCTAAGCCACCCAAACTTGGTTAATATAAGCTAGAGGTTACTCCACCTATTGCCAATTGGTTTTAGGTTGGAACCTTCTAAGAAATCCAACATGGTATCAAAGCTAGGCCTTTGGTGGCCTCACTTGTAGAGACCTATGTCTTATTTTAATTTTTTTATTTAGTAATGTGGTTATGTGCAACTATAATTAATAATTTTGGAAGTCATGAATTTTTTTTGTATATATATGCATGCATATCCATGTGTAAGGGGGTGTTTGGCAAGCAAATTTTTGGATTTTTGGATTCTCATTTTCAGATTTTGAGTGTTTGGCAACTGAAGTTGAGAATGGATTTTGGGAGAATAGGTTTTCGGATTTTGGGTTTAGGAGCCAAAAACCAAAATCTGGGTTTAAGGAGTTTTTTGGATTCTCATTTTCGGATTTTGGGTTTCTATTACGAAATACCCATAATACTCCCTCATTTTACCAGATTTGCCCCTCCCTCCTTATCCACTCCCTTCTCATCTGCTCACCACACAACCGACACCCAGAGAAGAGAGAGAAGAGAGAGAGAGAGACCAGAGAGAGAAGAGCAGAGAGGAGAAACGAGAAGCACGGTCGTCGTCGTACACGGTTAGGCAGCCGGAGCAGATCTACACCACACCTCTCATCAACTTTTTGTACCCAATCTTCAGGTATTCTTCTTGTTCTTCGGCTTAGGATTGTTCTTCGGCTTGAGGTTAGGGTTTCTGTGTGTAGGTTGTTATAAAGATCTGTTAGATTAGAGCAAGTGATAGAGAGATTTCACAAGGGTTTTATTTTTTCCGACTTTACAGAGTATTTTTTTTCCTCTGTGTGCTCTTTAATGGCGATTGGGACACCGAAGAAGCAGAGGCGAGAAGGGGGGTGACACATATAGGGAGTAAAGTAGGAGATGTGTCACACTCACCATGGGTCCTCTCTCTCTCCTGTTCTTTGTCCCACTAATATAATCCCTCCACAAACACAGGATCCTACACTGCATTTAGCCCTCGGACTACCAATCCTTCGACCACGACCCACCTTGGTTTAAGAAGTTTTGTGATTTCATTAGTTCCAAACATTAATTCCTGGTACGGGAAATGCAACTGTTCAGTTTTCCGTCAAGAGTAGAATGCAACTAGTATAATTTGTTTTGACAAGGAATTATTCTTTGATTAGGCAATAGCCCAAACAGATCTTTGCTTCTATTAGGATGTTCATAATTCCTCTTTGTTTTAGATATTGCATGGTATATCCGTTAACCTTGATAATAGTAGCTAATATCCGTCAGCAAGATCTAATCTTAAAACCCCAATCAAATAGGCCGAAAAAGAAAAAAAATACAAACAGGAATGATCTTTGAGGTTGGGTTATGTCCACTACGACGAATCCTTCCAAACCCACTCTTAATGCCTGCAGTTGATTCCAACTGTTGGAGCAGCAAATTTTATATCTGAGTTCCAGTCTCAACAGCAAAGTAAATTACAGTTATTAGTTACCAAAGCATCCCCAGTTTCTTCTTCAGGGGAAGAAGAAGATGAAAGAATATCCTACTGTTTTAGTTCTTCATCAACATTTAGGGTATACGGTACTGGTTAAATGTTTGCAGATTTTATTGAAAAAAATTCTACCCTGCGTTCAGTTCTTAAAAAAGAAAATCTATAGTAATTATTTTGTACTAATCTGTAGTAATATACCTGTTTGTTAAAGGCAAATGTCATCGAGCAGTAGTTATTACCGAGCGGAGAGTGAGACCAAGAAAGGGGTTACCAACACCCCCAAACTTCTGTATAAGCCAAGAAATTGTTATTGTGGGACAAGGGCTGAAATTAAGGTTGTTGAAAAGAGTGAGAAGTCGAAAGGAGAATTGTATTTTATATGTCGCAAGGAGAGGGCAGCTCGGTGTGGGTTCTTTGACTGGTGCCTCCCTGTGGAATGGACAAGCAGTAGTCAAATTGGCGGTTGGGGATCGACTGAATATACCAATGTCTGTGCTTCCAATGTCTGTGCTACCAAGGTCATTGATGATGTTGTAGCACTTGAGAAAGAGGTTATGATCATTCAACAACAATTGGAGTATTCAAAGATGTTGACAAAGTTTTTGGCCATATGCCTCGTTATCGCGATGGGGGTCATCGTGTTGAAATGAAGATGGGAGATGTTATTAAATTCAGATTCTAGTATGGCTATGTGTTAGCCAAGTACTGATGCCCATGTTATTTTGTAATTTCCCAACTTTTTGTCATTATTATCTTGTATTGGGAATTGGCAAGATGTAGCAGAAACTTATTGTAGTTAATTTAATTCGGAGTATAAATGTTGGCTTGTTTAGTCGTACTTATGACCTATGTGTTGAACCTGAGTACCATTTTCCTTACCTGGAATTGTGTTAAGGGAATTATTTGCGATGATAGTATATGAATGTTGTCTACCTACAATACTATGATGAAATAGTAGATGAAAGAAGTAATACACGTGTATAGATATGTAATATTCGCATAGGTTGGTTCCAATAGAACTTCCTTTTGTCATTGGTGGTCATTGAAGGAATCATTTGGTTGGACGTTTCGATTGGTCGACAGTTGTGCTTTCCTTTTATTCAGGACGTATAATTATGTTTTTCCACTACTGTAGACATGTCTTCCACTCAAACAACATCTTCGAGAGGGAAAAAAGTGGCAACTGCAGCTACGAAAGCAGTTTAGGATGCACAGTCCAAAGAGTGCTTCATCCAAGCAAGTGTGGAAGAGTTGGGAGGTGCTGGGTACAAAGAAGGAACCCAACTTACCAAGATTGGGTGGGCCAATGTTCTGAAGAAATTTAATGAACGAAGGGGAAAGGATTATGACAGAAGCCAACTGAAGAATCAATGGGGTGTTTTGAAAAAGGAGTGGCAGCAACGGCAACACTTGGTTTTAGGTGAAACCGAACTTAGTAGGGATCCAGACACGGGTGCTATTACAGCATCAGAGGAGTGGTGGGATCTCAAGCTGATGGTATTCCTTCCTCCCAATTTCTTTCAAGCACTGTATTGTGCCTTCTGAATTTGTTTTTCTTTCGCCAAAATACAAAGGTTATTTTTAAATCATTTCCCTAAATGATATGTTTATTTGCAGCGCCATCCTGATTGCATCAAGTTCAAGGAAAAGCCCTTGCCACTTGAGGAGGAAATGCGCATCCTTTTTGGTAGCAACACAGCTACTGGTGAGCATATGCACACACCTAGTTCAGGCTCAATTCCAGCTGCCCCAAAAGAGTGTACTATAAATTTGGAGGTGGATGACATTGATGCATTGTTGGATAATGATGCTGAGGTTCAAGAATTGGTGCACCCACTGGAAGATGTCTCCAAGAAGAGGCGTGTTGATGGATCGGCTACGAAGAAAGGCAAAGGCAAGAAGGGTACCATGGGCAGCAAACTTGAAACTTGCATGCAACAAATCTGCGACTCAACTGATAGTGCAAGTTCTCCCTCCTCCGTCCACCGTGCTGCCTCTGACATTCCAACGATAAAAAAATGCAGTGAGAAGCTATTGCTACTTCCTGAGTTTGACACAGATCCAACGTTGTGGGCAAAAGCCCATAACCTTTTCAGAGATGCGAGGACCCGAACGCTTTTCATGACTTTCCCGGACGAAATTAGGAGGTACCACTTCATAACCCAAGAATTGCAAAGGGTGGAAGCAGCTGAGTTGCAGAAAATGGGTGGTGGCAATTGGTTCAACAATCGGTAAGTTTCTGGCTGGCGACCTCAGTTCATGTCTTGCCCTCTTTCAAGCGGTGTTTACTAGACTTGCGTGTTTTAAATTTGTGTGGTTTTCGATGAGACTTTAACTAAACTTGTATGACTGTGTTTGTATGACTGTGATTGTAGTACTTTTAGACCGATGGTTCCTTGTGTCTAGTGGACTACTGAACTAATGGTAGTATTTGGAGTTATTGATGCTTGTTTTTGGAGTTAAATGGTTAATTTTTGTGGTTCCACACATAACAGAAAAAATGTTGCCATGAGTTTGAGGGTGTTTAAGCAAGCTTGACATAAGTTCAATGATTTGTGGCTCAGATAAGCTGCTGCACTGGAAATCGAATTGATTCGAAGTTTGCTATGCCTTATGAACAAAAACAATGGCTTTTTCGTCTGTTTAGGCAATTTCTTAGAACTTGTATTGTCATTGCCTGTGTTGATTCTTTTTTTATTTACCAAATTTTGCTTTTCTGTGTTGTGTCATATGAACGACTAACTCATAATATGTATGTGCAGACTCTACAAATATTATGCTGTTGAAATCAATGAGAATTGTTTCTATGTAATTTTGTTAAATAACTGGGTGGGTATCTCACTAAAATAATGAAGTTAGCTATTTTTTTCCTAGCTAAAGTCCGCAAGTCTAATTTGTTGCACCACTTCATAAACAGAAAAAATTGGTTAAAACCGGGGTCATTGGATGAAATGCGTCCCCATTTACTGTTTTAGTGACCCCATACCAAAGAAAAAACCTGAAAAGGAGAAAGACACCTCCAAAGGTACTAGACCAAACCCTTCAAATGGACACAAATACACAACAGATCAAAAGAACAAGCCCAAAAGACACCCCACCCACTAAAACAACACAGACCACCCAATAGCCTAAACACAGACACAAAAGAAAAACAACCATACCACCCAAGAGCCCCACCCAGACCCTAACGGGACAAAGAGAAAACCAAAGAACCCAAGAACCTGGAGACCTAGAACACCAAAACTGACCAAAACAACAACCCCCACTAAAGTTTATATCATACTTGCATTTGGTTGTTTAAACATGAGGTTCCTTGTTTTTTCATTCTTTAAAGAGTAAGGTTTATGGGCAATTCCCTGCCCGAATCTGCATCTATGGGGTGTGTTCATCCATGATTGGGTTTTTTCAGCAACCAGATGGAGCCCAATAAGTCAAAGCTTTCTTGCTTTCAAGAGGCCAATAATGCACTTCACGAGTCCTTGCAGATTCTGAATTCCCAGCTTTCTTGACACTTTGGCTGTATATTTGGTGTTTGGCAAATGGGGGAGGACAATAATGCATGAAGGACAAGTTACATTTATGGAAAAAGTCCAATAATGCATGAAATAGCTCCAAATGTGAATAGTAATTTTAACTTACCAAAAAAATTTGAATAGTGCGAATACTTTTGAAAATTTGTCGGCAACTTGGCTAGGGGGGTTTGCTTTACAAAACGATGACCAAGAATGTGTATAAATACCCATACAGTTGGTTGTGTTTTTTAAAACATGAAACAAAACTCCATTTGCAACAAAACCGCCCATATTCTACCACTGTGCATGTTTACCCCTACAAATCCGTATGGCAAATTATGCAAATCCGGATGATTACGATCATGATCTTTATGATGAAGAAAATTGGGACAATGACGATCCGTATGGCGGAGATCCATGTGATGGAGATCCATACGATGGAGATCCGTATGATACCGGGGAAGGGTCGAGTCATCCTACGCCTCGTCGGGCAAATGCAAGAATGCGACGAGCTGCTGTTGGGATATGTAACATCCACCATGATACGTACATGTGCAAGGAACCGTGCCGTACCTCTGTCTTAACTGGTCGAGCTTGGGTCACCGAGCTAGAAGAGGGAAACCTAAAGCGTATGTATCAATCATTTCGTATGAGTAAGATGAATTTGTTTTCACTTGTTTACCAACTTGAGCATAATTATGGGTTGCAAGTATCCGAGCGAATCTCGGTTGCTGAGCAAGTATCTATCTTTCTCTGGATAATGGGCCAACGAGCTAATAATAGAAATGACCAAGAACGTTTTCAACATTCGGGGGAGACTATATCAAGGCAGTTCCATAATGTGCTAAACACCCTCAATGCCATGGCTATCGATTGGGTTAGACCATGGCCTCAACAAGGAGTGCAGAGCAAAATAGCTAACAATCCAAGATATTATCCACATTTCAAGGTATTTTTTGTAATTGATTTATTCATTTTATGAGTACCCAGCCAATTCGTAGCCTTGGGGCTTTTAACCATTCAATTTTCTATATGTAGGACTGCATTGGGGCTATTGATGGCCAATGTTCTAAAAGTCGCTCGGCGTTCGTCGCTCGGTCCACCACCTTCGAGCTTCGAGACCTATTAATCGCCGATTAATCGGCTTGTAGCAATTAGTCGGGTTCTTATTTATTTATATATAAATACTCCCCAATGCAACTCTCATAAAAAATTAAACATTCATCTATCAATCCAACATCAATCGTTTTTCAAATATGACATAGAAATCTCTCCTTTACAGAAAACTGTTAACATGATTATAACACCAACTGGTATTGGTATGGGCCGTTCATTTATTAGTCACTTACCAATTATAATAACTTTATTTATATACACCAAACAATACTACACTTCGTGTTAAGATTTAATAAAAAATATTACTACACTTTGTTTCCAGAATCACTAACGTGTCAATATGGGTGTGGGCTTTTAAAAAAAAAACACTAATGTTCGAGGTCGGTGGAGACGTGGAGTGAGAGGAGATCTCGAATTTGAGAGAAAGAGAGGCGATAGGCGGCTCGGAAATCTCGTGTTTTACACAGAGATATGACAGGTGACTCCGAGATCGATCAATCGATGACTGGGTGTTGAACAAGCCCTAAATACTGTGATTCAAAACCCTTAAACTGGTATGAGTATATAACAGTTACACCCCTTGATTTTCCAAAATTATAGATTTTACCCTTATTAATCGCCGATAGCCGACTAATCGCCCATTAACCGATTAATCTACTTATCGCTGCTAGACGCCGACTGACTAATCGCCGGTTAATCGCCGACTAACTCCGATTAACCTCCTGACCTACTAATTCAACCTTCGAGGCATTAATCTAATCGGTTAGGCCAAATTTCCGATTAATCGCCGATTAATCGGCGATTAAATCCTTCTTTTAGAACACTGTTGATGGCACTCACATAAAAGCCCACCCACCTACGGACGACCCTATACAGAAATGGATTGGTCGTAAAGGATATCCAACACAAAACATTATGGTCGCATGTGACTTTGATATGTGCTTCACGCTCGTGTTATCGGGATGGGAAGGAAGTGCGCACGACACAAGAATTTTTTATGATTGTATAAGGAATCCTGCGTTAAATTTTCCAACACCACAAGGAGGTTAGTCTTGCGATTTCTCCTTTACTTATATTACACCATAATTGTACTAAAATTTTACAACTAACGTATTGGACAATCACTACAGATCAATTTTATTTGGTAGATGCCGGGTACCCAAACACTCGTGGTTATCTAGCACCATACAAAGGTTGTAGATATCACCCTCCTGAATGGCGTGACGGAGGCGCACCAAGGACCAACTTTGAAATGTTTAACAAAATACACTCCTCTCTTCGGTGCACCATTGAAAGGACATAGTTTGGAAAGCTCGTTGGCCTCTGATTTGTGACATGCCTGTTGGCTTCACAATGACAACACAAGTAGCTCTTGTGTTCGCAACGATGGCGATTCATAACTTTATAAGGAATAACTTTCCTGACATTCCTTTTGGTTTCTATGATAGGCGACCAAATTTCTTGCCTTCAGATCCAGGAGTAGAAACACAGCACCTAACGGCAACCATGGCAATAGGGTCCAAAGTGATGATCGTAACATGGACACTGTAAGGGCATCTATGCGAGATTTCATTGTGGAAAACAATATACGTTAGGTCACCTCGACACTTTGGAGGTTGTGTAATGTTGTTGAACTGGTGTGTTTGTTTTTTTCGCTGTGCTTTTTTTTTCATTCTGGTTGTAGGCGTGGTTTGTGTGTGTGTGTGTGTGTTTTTTTTTTTTGGCTTCGGACTTGTAATATTAATAAAGTGTTTGTGTTTGTTTTATTGTTCTTTATATTTATGTTATGTGTTTGTCGTTAAATTAAAGTGTTACTTTTAACATTGGTCTTATTTTTTTATATCTAAAATACCAAATAAAAATACCGAATGTCTTCCTTAAATTAAAAAAAAGAAAAAAATTACATATCAAAAACAATTATTTTACCACAATAATAAAACCGCCAAAGGCAAACAACAGATCTGAAAAAAAAAAAAAAAAAAATAGGCAAACACAAAACATTACTTTAGAATAATAGACTTCAATAAACAGCCCATAAAAAATATTCAATAATAAAGTAAAAAAAAAAATTAACAAAAAAACGGAAGTGACCTGTTATAAGAAGACAAAGGGCAATATGGTAAAAATACAACCCATAATTCATTCTCAACAATCATCTACCAAACACTACTACAATTTCAAAATACATTCTGCACAAATCTTCCCAAACACTCTCCATACCCAAAATACATTCTGGCCATAATCCAAAAAACCAAAAAGCTGAAAATAAAAAGTCAAAAAGTAGGTTTCCAAACACCCCCTAAGTATGTTTTGTAGATGGGGCCTGAGTTGTGGGCCGTTGACCTAGTGTGTTGGGAGGACCCACATGTATGGTGGAACTTAGTTGCAGGGAGCTCATGGTACCGCTCTCACCTTGGGAGCCCGCTTTTGCGCTCCCAACTAAGGAGCTTGATGGGAGCCTGCTCCCATCGAGTTGGGAGCTTGCTCCTAATTAAGATGGGAGCTTTTGTATGATCTCTGTATAAAAAAAAAATAGAGATTTATCACTTGGTTTTATTAATTGGCCTTTGATGAACTCATGTACCTAGCCCCAGTCATGATATCTTGAAAAGAAAATCATATATTATAACACTAGCCCATTTGTTACACTTATGGAGGACTTGGCCCATATTTTTACTTCTTAAAATGATTGTACTTTTAAAGTGAATACTCTATGCTACATTATTTTCATTATTTATGTACACGTTCCTCTGACGCTCCCAACCTTGGGAGCTTATGTATTCCCTCGCTCCCCCGCTTCCACTCCCGCTTCATGCAACCAAGTGGTGGAAATTATCGGAAACCTTTAGAGTTCTTTATCTAATTTATTGGTGGCATTAGGGACCTTAGTGTAACTACTTGTCACATGTTAGGAACTGCAGCGAGAGTTCATATTTGGAGGGGCCTTAGTGCGATTTTTGCTCTTAAATCTTTAAAAGAGCAGAGAACTTTCGTTCCCTTTAATATCTCTCTCTCTCTCTCTCTCTCTCTCTCTCTCTCTCTCTCTCTCTCTCTCACACACACACACACACACACACACACACACACACACACCCCTACACAAACCTTTATTCTTCTTCTCCAAAATCGAAGGCCAAGACACGAGAATCTTGGATAAGCGCAAGAAGGAAGTTCAATCTACGCAATGAGGGCTACGTTTTGATCCGCGTAAAATCTCAATTGCACAACTTTGGTATTCCTTGCAATTTGGGATTTTCTTCTCTTGAGGTAGGGTTTTCTACTAGTCTCTTTAAAATGCAAGTTACAATGTATGAAAAGATGTGTTGTTTAATGTTCAAGCATATGATCTATGAAAAAGCCCTAATTTGAGTTACATACTTCAAGTTTGAAATTTCACTTATGTGATGAAGAGGATTTGTATAGTGTTTGATGTACAGTGATGGAATATTATGCCTAAGAAATCTGTGGTCTCAATATGAGGATTTAATTCCATTTTGCCAATAATCCTTACTCGTTTATTGAAAGCTCTATTTGACTCCTTTGATGTTTGTTTTTTTGGTGTTTTGTGAAGAGCACATTTGGAAGGTTTTAGATATGAGTTTACCTTATTTTGGCAACAGTAGAAACTAGTTAAATGGGTGATTTGATAATTTGGACCCTCGGTTTTATGTGCTCTCATTTTCTCCTAACCAAACCAACTAAACCGAGCCTTATATCCCAATCAATTGGGGTCGGCTACATGAATCTTTTTTTTCCATTGAGCTCTATCAAGAGCCACTTGTTCACAATATCATAAAGATCTGACGGGCTTTTTACGTGCTAGCTATCAGCTACCTAACGAACAACCCTCCTCCTTTGTCTGAGCTTGGGACCGACTGAGAAAGAAAGATAAGGCTCTAAGCACAAACTAAGCGGAGTTTCATTTTCTCCTACTTGAGTTTAATATTTCAATGTGTTTTATATTTGACGGATTTTGGTTTCATCTTTTTGGGGTTGGTTATATTCAGTATGAATTGTGTCGAGCAAGTATAAATTCGAGTTTAGTAGAATGGGTCATTGATGGACACAGTGGTAAAGCTAACTTTTGGGTTGAGATAAGTTGATCTAAGTATTGTTTTGCTGGGCCTGAAGGCTATCTTTTGACTACATGTATATTTTTTTTTTACTTTGGGCATGTAACAATAAATGTTAAACTCTACCTTAGAAATGTTTTGCTATGTTCTTCGGCAAATGGAAAGAATGAAATTTTTTATATATGTAACTTTATAAGCTTGGTTTGTAAGGCCTCAAGCCATGAAACTTGATATCAATGGAGTTGTCTAATAAGTCCAGAACTACTTCCTTATTCATGTCATCTTATGTATTTATAGTTTTGAAAATGGATGTAGACATGCAAGCACTTTTTTTTGGAGGTGTTGGAAACATAATGTAAAATGTCCAGGTTTTTGGTCATTGGTTGTGACCATTTTGAGAAGTCTTCTAAACAAACGTTCCCTTACAAATTTTTATAAAATCTTATCACTTATGGGCGCGATTTGAATTGGTATTGGAGCACTTAACTTTGACCTCGCCATACAGATATTAACTTTTATATGATTAATTTGTGACTTATACTTAACACTCACGTGCTAGAGTCGTGTGAGATCGGGGCGGGACATCACCTCACGTGGTTGAATCTCCATCCGAGTCAATCACCTCAACTCATCAATCCATACCTCCATGTGCATCTGGGCTACCCGTAAGGGGAAGTGTTGGACTTTATCCCACATCGCTCACCTAAACCACCCAAGCATGGTTAATACAATCTAGAGGTCACTCCATTTGTTGCCAATTGATTTTAGGATGGAACCCTCCAAGAGATCTAATAGTGCCCAATAGGAGGATGCTCCTTGAGAAGTCGCTTCAAGCCCGGTTGCTCATTCAAAGGTGAGGAGCCCACAGACAACCTCACTCATTTGGAATGAAATGCACAGGCAGACTTCGAGATGAGAGTCTGGCAGTGGCATGGTATGGAGTGATAATGGGACTGAGTACATTGATAAGATTTTTCGGACATATCTAGATGATAATGGAATTATTTTTCAGATGACTTGCATTGACACTCCACAACAAAATGGCGTCGCTGAACGTAAAAATCGTCATCTTGCTGAGATAGCTCGATCCCTTTTGTTCACTATGAATGTTCCCAAATACTTGTGGGGAGAAGCTATTTTAACTACTACGTATCTTATCAACCGTATGCCATCCAGTGTCCTTAATTTTAAAACACCCATTGAGTGCCTGCCAAGCAGTTGTCGGGTTACGACTCTTCCACCTAGGGTGTTTGGTTGTGTGTGTTTTGTTCATACCCCTAAACCTTCTGGGGGCAAGCTGGGACATAAAGCCCATAAGTGTATTTTTGTTGGGTACTCTCCTACCCAAAAAGGCTATAAGTGTTATGATCCTTATTCGAGGAAGATGTTTGTCTCTATGGATGTTACCTTTTGGGAAACAGAGGTTTTTTATTCTCCCTCCAAACCATCTCTTCAGGGGGAGCATCAGCAGGAGGAAGAGATGTTTACCTTTTATAATCATAGTGAGGGAGAGAAATTTTTCTATGATCATAGTGAAGGGGAGAAGAAAAACACTGGAGAGGAACAAGTATCTGTTGAAAGGGAAACACATGATATTGGTGGTGACATTGAGGAACAACTACCTGCACGACTGCAGGGAGCTGGCTTGCAGAGGTATGCTAGACAGAAAAATGGACAGTCTTCATGTACGTTACCATCTTGTCAACCATAATCACCCACTCCAATTCCAGATTCCTCAGCTGACTCTTCTGGAAATGATTCTTCTCTTATTGAACCTCCTCCTATGGATCCTGACAATCTTCCTATTGATATTCAAAAAGGTATTAGATCTTGTACTCAACATCCTATCTCACAGTTTGTTTCTTATGACCGTTTGTCTCCTTCATACCATGCCTTTGTCTCTTCTCTTTCCTTTATATTATTCCACAAAATTGGCAGAATGCATTCAAGATATCTAAGTGGAAATGAGCTATGGTAGAAGAGATGACAGCTTTGAAAAAGAATGGCACCTGGGATCTAGTGTCACTTCCAGGAGGGAAGAAACCAGTGAGCTGCAAGTGGATGTTCACTATTAAGCAAAAGGCTGATGGTACAGTTGAGAGATACAAGGCAAGGCTTGTTGCCAGAGGTTTTACTCAAACTTATGGTATTGACTATGAGGAGACGTTTGCTCCGGTAGCGAAGATGAAGCTCTCCTCTCATGTGTTGCGCACTTGAAATTGACCTCTTCAACAGTTTGATGTGAAAAATGCATTCCTCCATGGTGATTTAGAGGATGAAGTTTTTATGGATATTCCACCAGGTTTCTCTTCTCCTGCAAGTGAAGGAAAGGTGTGTAGATTGAAGAAGGCACTTTATGGGCTGAAGCAGTCACCTAGAACCTAGTTTGGCAAGTTTTCTAAGGCTATGTTGAGTTTTGGTTACAAGCAGAGCCATGCAGATCATACGATGTTCATCCGGCGAAGTAATGGTAAGATTGTTATCCTTAATGTTTATGTTGATGACATAATAATGACAGGCAATGATGTGAGTGAGATTCATAACCTTAAGTCTCGTCTAGCTCAAGAGTTCGAGATTAAGGATTTGGGATCGTTGACATACTTCCTTGGAATGGAAGTAGCGAGGTCTAATAGAGGTATCTTTATTTCCCAACGCAACTTGATCTTTTGGAAGAAACAGCTATGTTGGGCTGTAGCCCAACAGATTCTCCTATTGAGGCGAATCATCATCTTAGTGGAGATATGGGGGAGCATACTGATAAGGAGAGGTATCAGCAACTTGTGGGTCGACTAATATACTTGGCCCACACTCGACCAAATATTACTTATTCAGTAGGTGTTGTTAGTCAGTTTATGCATGATCCTCGTACTTCACATCTAGATGCAGTTTATCGTATTTTGAGGTATCTGAAATCAGCTCCAGGAAAAGGAATTTTGTTCTCTAATCATGGTCATTTGCGATTAGAGGCATTCACTGATGCTGACTGGACTGGTTCTGTGGATGATAGGCGCTCTACTTCTGGCTATTGCACTTTCCTTGGGGGTAATCTGATTACCTGACGAAGTAAGAAGCAATTGGTAGTCGCCAGGTCTAGCGCAGAAGCTGAATATAAAGCTATGGCTCATGGTGTTTGCGAGCTCTTGTGGCTCCAAACTTTGTTACGTGATTTGGGATTTGCTGACAGTGTTCCGATGAAACTCTACTGCAACAATAAAGCTGTTATTAACATTGCTCATAATCATGTTCAGCATGACAAAACGAAGCACATAGAGATTGATCGACACTTCATCAAGGAAAAGTTGAACGAGGGTTTGATATGTATGCCGTTTGTGAGATCTGGAGATCAGTTAGCTGATATATTCACAAAATGGCTGGGTAGCAAGAGCTTTCATCGTATTGTGTTCAAGTTGGGCTTGATTGATATCTTCGCACCAACTTGAGGGGGAGTGTTAGATGATGGATCTATTTGTATTTAGTGTAATTATGTGTCTTATCATGTAATTAGTTTAAGTATCTAGGACCGTAGTGCAATTATTATACAGCTTGTATATATATATTTTAGATTGAATGAAATTAACCTTGATGGGTTTTCTCCCTATTACGATTACCCTAAAACTGAACACATATAGTGTGGAGTACAAACTACAAAAGATCGAAATACCCTCACTGATCAATACTTAAATTATTATATAACTCCGAACACTCCCCCTCAAGCTAGAGAGTAAATGTCACTAAGTCCTAGCTTGTTACAAAATAACTGTAACATTGGCATGAACAATGATTTAGTCAACATATCAGCTAACTTGGCACTGTAGACACAAAGGGGTAGCTATCACACCACGAGATAACTTCTTTATGATAAGATGATAGTCGACCTTAATAGGCCTAGTTATTTGTTTGCGAAAAATTCTGAGAGCAGATTATGAGATTGTAGCTATTAAAAATCTACAATGGAGTGTTTGTTGCAATTCTAGGAGCAACTTCTTAAAATCACTAGTTTTTTTAAGCTACTATTTAGATGCTTTAGATTCAAAGAAGTTATGATTAGCGTAAAGACAATAATATTCTTTTCCATTTTAAACATTACCCCTTGGTCAAGGACAAAAAAGACTAGTTTACAGCAAAAAGCTCATTTTGCATCTTCTAAAGGAGTATCAGTTGTGAGAAATGCATTCTATCCCTAAAAAATCTGACTAGTGAGACACACCGCTGTCTCGAGTTTAGTAAGCCATGCAAAGTTTTTTTTTTTGAAGTTTGGATTGACATTTATTGAAGTTTGGGTCTTTATGTGACATTTGGTGTCAAAAGTACAAGGTTTTCTTTGAAAATTTCCCAATTTCCATTGATTTACAGCTAATTTGTTAAAACCCCATCTCAACTCTCTTCTCAACTTTCGATATATTTTACATGGTCTTCTAACCGTAATTACGCATAATGCTACTAGTGTGGTTAAAATCTTGTAGTGGTAGTAGTGGTGAGATGGATGTGGTGTTAGTGTTGGTTATAGATGGAGCTATGAAGCACCGACATGCCTAACTTGTTGCCACAAGTTCCATGTTGGGCATGCTTCAGACATGTGACACTGTCAAGGAAACGAATGGATGTGTATGCAACACACCACTAGCATGTCTAATTAATTTTCCTAATTTTTTCATGTCAGGACATGCATTGTCAAGGTTAACACAGTGGGGGACATAGCAGGGGACCAGAATCAATATACAATTTACAACACTTAATAGAAATAAGTTACTATGGTAGGCATATCACAATATCTAAGGATAAGAGATAAAAAAAAAAAGAGAAATACAAACATCTGTCAACCTGATAAAACCTCGTCTATGTTTTACTATTCAAAGCACAAAATGTAATAATTACAAACTATAGTACTAGTTTTGGTTGTTTCTTGATAGACGCTCAGCTCATATGATTAACAGCCAAATTGGACAAAATATGTATAATTAATTTTTCCATGTCCCCTGAAGCGTCTGCATCCTCGTTCAGAATTGTTGCATCTAATGTTCGTATCCATGTCCAACCACAACCCGTGGCCGTGCCTTCCTACTTAAGAGTAGCGCTGAGAAGATGGCATTAAAAATAGAGAGTATTGGCCTTTTTGGTTTTTCCTCTAACAGAGAATTGAGAATTTCAGTCTAAAACCATGTGGCAGTACACTGGCCCAAAGGATAGGGGGTGATATGGTCCAGGCCCAAAGCATAAGTGCGTAAAGTGGGTGGTGCCCGAACAAGGAAAGAGTTAAGAGCCCAAACAAAGGAAGGAGTTAAGAGAGGAAAAAAGTTTAAAAACAAATGTGTGAGAAAGTCCAATTATTGTCAAATCACCAAGACCTTTTGGTGTCCAAATCACGATAAGAGTTTCTTTTATTTCACTATCTTTTAGACAGGCAAATCGAACAACCTTTAGAGTAAGTTTAACCCAAAAAGTAACTACTGTAACAAAAGGTTGATCAGATTTATCACCTGCTTAACAAAGTAGCTGAACTTCCTCTTGAATTGTTGTATTACATGCTGCACAACAAGACAATGATCTGCTTGACCCTTAGCAACAAGAGTGATCTGTTGCTCAATAAAACTCCGAATGTCAGGCAAACAAAGATCTGGATCAATACATTGATAGCCTCTTATTAGGCTGATGCCTAAAGCAGTTGGAACCAACTTTCTTCCAGCCTGCACCTGCGGTTTGAAGGGAACACACTAGAGAGCTATAACACATTAACAAATAGAAAAAGTCCCACCAACAAAACATGTTGCCCAACAAACCTGAACATAGTTCCTTTCACATATGTTGTTGATATGCACAGCAATTGATGCATCCGTCCCTATTCCATTCTTCTCCATTAGAGAGATAAGCTCGCTCTCGCTAAGATAATCCGGGGGCACAGTCTCACCCTGAGTATTTGGAACTCAGTTATCCATGGCACAGAGCAGCAATAATTGAACACTACAGACATTCAAACGAATATTCCAAAACCAAGACAAACAATTGTACTTTAAAAAGTTAGGATTAAGTTGCTAAAATATCATTTTGCAAATGGAATATCACATGTAATACAGATAGGCTTACGTTGAAGCTTTTGGTTGAAACAGAGTCAATGCCTACAGAGAGGGAATGATTCTACCTCAGTATATGGCTTGACACAACTATTTGTTGAAATGAGGAGAACCTACGGTTCAAGCGCTTCTAGTGGAAGTGGGAGCCAAGAATATATGTTCTATCGCAGAGTACAAAAGTATAAGTTGGCGAATGCGATGAATAGTGCAAGGAGATAAATGTTGATTATTAATGAGGGTACTTTAGCCTTTGTGAATTTGTAGTCACTTAATTTATATACAAGTGTTAGGTGTGTGTTAGGGATAATTAACACCCTAACCACTTCTCGTTCTCTCAAATAATTGAACGAAACCATTAGGCCAGGTGGTTCTTATTGAGGTATCTAAGAGCCTAGATGATATGGTAGTGTTGTGGTTGACAAAGTTGTTCAATGAGATTATTTCAACTAGAAAGATGCCTAATGAGTGGCGAAAGAGTTTCTTCGTACCTATATATAAGAGTAAAGGAGATATTTATAGTTGCAATAGTTATAGATGTACTAACATTGATGAGCAATACAATGAAGCTGTGGAAAGAATTGTTGAGCATTGCCCAACAATGACGACATCTTTAGCCTAGAACAAGTTTGCGATTATGCCAGGTAGATCAACTATCAAAGCCATCTATGTATTAAGAAGATTAGTTGGGAATAATAGAGAGAAAGAACGACCTTAACATAGTTTTCACAGACTTCAAAAAAGCATACGATAAGGCACATAGAGTCGTCATATGGTACATCTTAGAGAGTAAGGATGTGACAAAAGAGTATATTGATGTACACAATGATATGTATGAGAGTGATATCAGTACTATTAGATCCAAAATGGGGACAAAGAAGCAAATTCCCAATAGAAATTACACCAAGGGCCCGCTTGAGTGCTTACCTCAACACCTTAGGTATGGATGAATTGACTACACATATTCAGAACCATATCACCATGGTATATATTGTCTGTGAGTGATATTATTTTAATAGACTAAATTAGAAGCTTGGAGGGAAACGTTTGAGTCAAAAAGGATTTAGGATCAGTAGGAAAGTAAGTTTACCGGTAGTCAAAGTGTTCTTGTAGATAAAGCAACCCTTCAAAATCAGGAGTTACTTAGAAGCAAAAATTTAAGAATCTTGGCTCAATTGGTCTCCAAGATGTAGTGGTTATGGTGGATGTGACGCATAGAGTACAAGTTGGATGGCTCAAGTGAGGAATGCTTCTCGAGTGTTGTGTAACACGCAGGATACCCACAAAGTTAAAAGGGTAATTCTACCACTATTAGACCAGCCATGTTGAATGCCACAGAGTGCTGGGCTTCTATGAAACATCATCTTATTAAGATGAGTGTAGCTGAAATGAGAATATTGAGATGGACGTATGGCAAAACTTTGTGAGAGAATTAGAAACAAAACCTTCGCGGTACGCTAGGGGTAGCACCAATAGAAGATAAGATGAGAATAAATAGATTATGCTAGTTTGGACATAGATCGGTAGATGTCATAGATAGGAGGAATGGGATAGTTACGGCAGAGAGTAGCATTAAGGTCTCAAGACCAAAATTGACTTTAGAGGTGGTAGTTCGAGAGGATCTATCTTTGTTGGACATCATAGAACACAATGCCATTGACCAAGATGAACGGAGAAAAAAGATGTAAAATACGATAGAATTTGGGAACCCAATAAATTAGGGTTATTTTCTCATAGAATAAACTGATTATAACGTGAGATAGTTATACAACACACTAGACTAATTACACTATGGTCCTAGAGAATGAACCAGTTACACAATAGAACGACTAATAAACTAATTATAAATAAACCCATAATCTAACACTCCCTCTCAAGTTGGTGCGAAGATATCAATCAAGCCCAACTTGAACACAATGGGGTGGAAACTTTTGCGACCAAGTCCTTTCGTGAATATATCAACTAATTGATCTTCGGATATCACAAAAGGCATACATATTAAACCCTCACTCAGCTTCTCCTTGATGAAGTGCCTATCAATCTCTATATGCTTCGTTCTGTCATGTTGAACAGGATTATGAGCAATGTTTATGGCGGCTTTGTTGTCACAGTAAAGTTTCATAGGACCATTATCAAAAATTTCCAAATCACGTAGCACTGTTTGGAGCCATAAGAGCTCACAAACTCCATGTGCTATAGCTCTATACTCAGTTTCTTCACTAGACCTGGCAACCACTGATTGTTTCTTACTTCGCCAAGTAATCAAATTCCCCCTAAGGAAAGTACAGCAACCAGAAGTAGAGTATCTATCATCCACAAAACCAGCCCAGTCGGCATCAGTGAATGCCTCCAACCGCAGGTGACCATGATTAGAAAACAGAATTCCTCCCCCTGGAGCAGACTTGAGATACCTCAAGATACGGTAAACTGCATCCAGATGTGAAGTATGGGGATCATGCATAAATTGACTAACAACACCTACTACATAAGTAAAATCTGGTTGGGTGTGCGCTAAGTATATCAGTCGACCCACAAGTCGCAAATACCTCCCCTTATCAATGCGCTCCCCCACATCTCCACTAAGATGATGATTCGCCTCAATATGAGAATCTACAAGTCTACAGCACAACATAACATACCTGTTTCTTCCAAAAGATTAAGTATATACTTCCGTTGGGCGATAAAAATATCTCTATCAAACCTTGCCACTTCCATTCCAAGAAAATATCTTAATGGTCTCAAATCCTTAATCTCAAATTCTTAAGCCAGACTGGACTTAAGATTGAAAATCTCATCCACATCATTGCCTTTCATTATCATATCATCAACATAAACAATAAAGATAGCAATCTAACCAACACCTCCTTCTCCTTCGATGAACATAGTATGATCTGCATGGCTCTGTTTGTAACCAAACCTCAACATAGCCTTTGAAAATCTGCCAACCATGCTCGAGGTGATTGCTTCAACCCATAAAGAGTTTTCTTCAATCTAAACACCTTTCCCTCAGTCTCTAAGGAAGAAAAACCCGGTGGTATATCTATATACACCTCGTCCTCTAACTTACCATGCAAGAATGCATTTTTCACATCAAACTGGTGAAGAGGCCAATTCAAATCGTCAGCACACGAAATCAGAGCCCGCATAGTGTTCATCTTCGCTACTAGAGCAAATGTCTCCTCGTAGTCAATGCCATAGGTTTGGGTAAAACCTTTGTCTACAAGTCTCACCTTGTATCTCTCAACTGTACTATCAGCATTCTACTTAACAGTGAAAACCCACTTGCAACCCACTGATCTCTTCCCTCCTGGAAGTGATACCAGCTCCCAAGTACCATTCTTTTTCAAAGCTGTCATCTCATCTACCATAGCTGCTTTCCACTTAGGTACCATGAGTGCATCCTGCCAATTCTGTGGAATAGATATAAAAGAAAGAGACAAAACAAAAGCATGATACGAATGAGATAAACGATCATAAGAGACAAACTGAGAGATGGGATGTTGAGTACATGCCCTAACTCCTTTTCGAAAAGTAATATGAAGATTATCAGAATCAATAACAAGAGGTTCAATGGGAGAAGATTCATTACCAGATAAGTCAGCGGAGGGGTCCGGAATTGGAGCAGGCGATTGTGATTAACAAGGTGGCATTACACAGGGGAACCTTCCATTTTTTCTGTCTAGTTCTAGTGTAGACCTTCAAGTTAGACCCTTGCAGCCGTTGTGGTAGTCCTCAATGTCATCACCAATGTCATGTGTTGCTCTTTCGGCAGATACTGGTTCCTCTCCAGATTTTTCCTTCTCCCCCTAACCATGATTATAAAAAGTAAACATCTCTTCGTCCCTCATCTCTTCTTGCCTATACTCCCCCTAAAGAGATAGAGTGGAGGGAGAATAAAAAGACTTTGTTTTCCAAAATGTGACATCTATAAAGACAAAAAAATTCCTAGAGTGAGGGTCATAACACTTATAGCCCTTCTGGGTAGGAGAGTACCCAATGAAAACACATTTATGGGCTTTTGGACCTAACTTCCCATCATAGGAGTGAAGGGCATGAACAAAACACACACAACCAAAGACTCTCGGAGGAAAAGTTGTGACGCGAAAACTACCAGAGAGACACTCAATCGGAGTTTTGAAGTAGAGAACACTGGATGGCATACGATTGACAAGGTAGGTTGCAGTCAAAATCGCTTCTACCCATAAATATTTGGAAACATTCGTGGTGAACAAAAGAGGGCGAGCAACCTCAGCAAGATGACGATTTTTGCGTTCAGCAACTCCATTTTGTTGTGGAGTGTCAACACAAGTCGTCTGGAAAAGAATGTCAGTTTCATCCAAAAAAGCTTGAAAATTCCTATCAATATACTCAGTGCCATTGTCACTACGGAGAATTTGATATTCGCATCAAATTGGGTGCACACCATTGCATGAAAAGATTTAAAACAAGAAAAGACTTCGGTTTTGTTTGGTTGGGAGTTTAGTTTAGTTTAGTTTTGGTAGTGGGTAGAGAGAGAAATAGATTAATGATTGAAAATAGGGGTAATGATTGGAGAGACATAGAGAGAGATGAGAAAGAAATAATTGAAAAAATAGGATAATAATTGGAGAAAAAAATAGGGTAATAATTGAAAACAAAACTAAAACTAAAACAGAAATGTTAACCGAACAAAGCCTTCACTTTTTGACTTAAGTAAATACACCCAAGTAACACGAGAATAACAGTAAATAAAAGTGATAAACTACCGATAACCCTTAAGAGAGGTAACAAGGGAAGGACCCAAACATCAAAATGAATAACCATAAAAGGGGAAGCACTTTGTTTATTAATAGGTGCATAAAAAGAACGTTTATGTTACCCAAGCTCACAGGCTTCACAAAAAAACTGACTCCGAGAACAATACATAATTAAATGAGGAAAAAGTTTCTCTAAAATCCCAAGAGGGATGACCCAATCTACGGTGCCACTGATGTAACATAGAAAGAGCTAAACTCGTATTTATTTGTTGAGCTAGACCACATGACATGGATGAATGAGAGGTAGGAGCTGCAGACTCCAAAAAATAGAGGCCACCATGTGCTTTACCACTGCCAATCACCTTCCCCGCATCCAGTTCCTGAAAAACACAATGAGTAGGAAAAAAGGTCACAGAATAATTTGTGGAATGAGCAAGACTACTAACGGACAGAAGGTTAGTGGCAAAGTTTGGAATATATAGAACTGAAGAGAGGGAAATAGAGGGAGATAATCGAACAGCATTTTCCTGAAATAGCAGAAAAAGTCCCATCTGCTATTCTGACCTTATTCTTACTAGAACAAGTAGAGTAAGAATCAAACACAGATGAACAACCTGTCATATGGTCTGAAGCACCCGAATCTATAATCCAAGGAATAGCAGGAGAGGCAGTAAGTGCACTAGCTGAGATACCTGTGTGAGCAAAATAGGTGGAAGCGGAAGCCTTTTGTTTATCCTCCAATATTTCAACAGAAGAATAGCAATTCCAAATAAGCAATACCCAATCAAAATCAAGCCAAAAAACATATATTCGAGTACCCAACAACAGATGGAAGCTCTTACACTATTTGTGACCGCTGAAAATAGAGTCAAACAATACTGGAAGCCATAAAATAGATCTCAAACATGCCAACCCAGTAGGTTCAAAAACAATATAGCGTAGAAACTAAAAATTAGGTGCCAAAGTACCTTATATGTTCACACACATACAGTTTCAATCGCGTGAACAGTGCTGAAACCTAACTTCGAGATACCTCAGAACTGTAAAAAAAAACACTGGGTTGAATCCAGAACAAAGTGGCGAGTGAAAACCGAGGTCAACCAGCCCTAACCCAGTGATTTTTGAGACCAAAAAAAACTTTAAGAAAGTACCCAGTGCTGCACGAGGTGCCAGAAGATGCTGGAACGTGGTCGAAGGAGGTCGGAGAAGGGTCGCCAACGAGAATCAGACCTGTACGTGGTCGGAGCAGTGTTCGTCGAACAAGATCCAGGCCTGTCGGACGTCGAACAGTGTCACGAGAGGCATCAGACACAGATGCGAGACACAGATGCGAAACCTGGTCAGAGGTCAACGACGTCGGAATGACTAGTCAAAGGCTCATCGGAGCCTGGTGATCCTCGTCGACGTCAGGAAGACCAGTTGGAGAGCCGACGAAGATCAACAAGGGGAGATGACGTGATTACCCAGGTAAATCGTATGCTCTGATACCATGTAAAATACGATAGAATTTGGGAACCCAATAAATTAGGGTTATTTTCTCATAGAATAAACTGATTACAACTTGAGATAGTTATACAGCACACTAGACTAATTACACTATGGTCCTAGAGAATGAACTAGTTACACAATAGAACGACTAATAAATTAATTACAAATAAACCCATAATCTAGCAAAAGATTCATGTTGCCGACACTAATTGATTAGGACTTAAGGCTTGGTTTGGGTTGGATAGATTTATTTTCACTTAGCCCCAATTTTATATCAGTTACGGCCATTCAAGGCCCGAGGGACTATACCAATATAACCTTTCATTATGTGTTGCTTATTTTACACGTTTTGCACTCTCCCAGTATGTTAAAGTTAAACACTTGGGAGAATTACATTTTAGAATTTAGTAGGAATAGGCTATTTGTGATATGAAACATATACACGAAAATACACTTAACAGCCTCAGTCTTCGAATGAGCACATTTTGTCAGATTCCTTGAGAGGATTATCAATGAAGTACTCCATATTGCTTGTTTCCCAGAAAACACACTTAAGAGCCTTAGCCAAGGGGGCCATAATTTTTGTTATTTAAACTAGTGGAAGTAATATACACATCTCCAGAGGGCAATGGGACCAGAATAACTAGCAGGACTAAAAGCCGGCATAAACAAATGGCTCCCAAGATATGTAAGAAGCAGAGCAATCACCAACAACGAACCATTGCCTATGATATGCAAGTAAGGCCATCACCAACGTTCATAACAAAAACAAGAATCACGAAGCCGAGTACCAAACACAAAGTAGGGAAAACAACACCAACATGAACACCCAAGAATAGGGGATATTGATACCATAAGATTAGATTAGATAATGAGCTGTTTAGGGCTGCTGAAGGATTCGACGAGGTTGAACAGACGGAAAAGGTCACGAGAGAGAGAGAATGACAAATCAAGCGAGAGAGGCCAAGACATAACCCAAGGGAAATAGAGATAATGAAGGCTCCGAAGGTCAGACGAGAGCTCGCTAAAGATCCATCAAGGTTGCCAGAGGTCTGGGTGAGATCAAAAGTAGTCAAGACAAGGAGGGTACCGATCTGTGTTGGGTTGATTGATTGAGGTATGGGTTCTCAAACTTCCTAAGTACAAATTGGGTTTCCAGTGGAACAAGGGCCAACGACTGTTGCAGGTGGTCGATGATGACTTCGCAGGGATGGTTGCAGATGGACAAAGATCAGCGGGACCACTCTGATACCATATTGTTTAGAGAGTAAAAAATGGTGTTTTGGGTAAACATTACTCTTACAGATGTGTATTATTAACAGAGAGATGGAACAGCATAAGTGACTAAATTCACTTTCTAATACTAAGTCATACACAACTCTTAACAACATAGAATAAATTTAAATACTTGTATATGAGTCGCATATTAGAATAAGAAAACTTATGAAACTTATCAAATCAAATTAAGAAATGTTGGTCAAAGCAGCAAAAAAAAAAACCAAAACAAAGTGATTGAAATAAACTAAGTACCTCATATAGATCAACTTTTGAAATTTTCACTTTCTCCCCTTTTGTAAACTGGGGAAGATTGTTTTCCTTTACAGCCAACCATGGCATTATACGTGTATATCCCTTGATTGTCACATGTTGTCCGACAATATGAAAGAATTCTCCACCAACTGAAAATTCAATTGTTGTCCTGGGGTGGTCATAGAATGGTGTGTCATGGAACAAGTTCACTTCTACATATCCAATACATGATTAATCAAGGTAGAAACTGGTAAGGATATAATAATGTCTCTCATTTGAATTGCATGTGTAGAACTGTAAATTCTATTGCTCAATTGAGTCAAGCATTTGCATTTGTAACACAATGGCGATGATCTCAGGAAAAATTCGTGAAACTAAACCATGGTAGTCACGATCAAATTGAATATTACTACAGCTTCAGCAGTTCATAATGCTCAAGATCAACTCTATAGGAGCAATGAATGTTTATGCTATAATCAAAAAGTATACTAGCACAATGCCTGAAGACTCATATCCTGCAGAAGATAGCATTTAACTTTGTAAACCCCATATTAACGACGAAACTAAACAAAATTATCGAATAATACTAAAAAATGATACCTTAAAAAAGGGCCCATGCATCAACTTTACTTCCATATGAAAAGTATTATTGTATGGTAAACATAAACAGTGTTGTAGTGCATGCCTTTAGGATATTTAACATAACAATAAAGTTCACATTCACAAAACTACATGATGATAGATTAATCATAAAAAAAACAGGGAACTTGTTCCCCTATGGATCAAGAATTACATTTCTTGAGAAGTATCATGTCCTTCCAAATAGCAAGGTTTTAAAACTTGTTTTATTCGCAAGTTCATTCCTTTTATTCCCAAGTTCCAAACATAATGCAAAAGTACTTTAAATAGGTTTCTATACACAAAGATAAAAGAGGATAAAGATAACATACTAAATCTTAACAAACTTGATAAATCATAACTCACTATCCAACTTTTCATTTTTGCCATCATTTTCCCCCAACCAGAAGAGCTCAACTTTGGCGATTTAGATAGAAGAATTTTAATTTGAGCTCCTCCGAATTCCGATGACGTCCTTTCTCGGTTGTCATAGATCTGTTTTGTTTATAATTTTTTTCCTAATGGTGATGCAATGTGATGGCTGTCATAGATAACCGATGATAGTGGTTGCAGGTGATCTAGTGGCTACAGATTCTTCGATGGTAGATGGCACTACAAATGAAGCATTAATAACAGCGGTGGTCATGGCAATTTTTGTGTTTGCTGTGGATCTATGACGATATTAGATCGGGGCCAATCTAATGTGGCCAGTCTTTAATGCTAATTGTTGTGTTGACACGGTGGTCTAAAAGTAACGCTAAAAATTCCCACCTATTTCTATTTTTTTTCTCTTTATTACTAATAGCAAAAAATGGCTCAAAAGAAAAAAGAAAAGAAAACTATATCGATCAATGTTTGCTCTGATACCAAATCTGATGCATAATGGTCAAGAAAAAGATAGAAAAAAAAAGACCAGCAGGCATCTCCATGATTAAAGAAGTATAATGGCGTCCCCATAGGCTGTACATGACATCAATTCTGTCATTAGTTGCACCTAGTGGGGGCGGGGGCGAGAGCAGGAAGGGGGCGGACGCGGGGGAGTGGAGTATAATAGAAGCTTCTCGTTTGGGAGCGTATGGGGAGCGTGTAGGAATAATTTATTAAAAAAATGTCAAAGTAGAAAATATTGTTATTCGTAATTCATTGTCTATTGCATATATTGTTTTAGAGAATATACATAAACATGACATTTATAAGGGTAGTGATTTTCACACTCACTTTTTCGTCTTTTTGTGATGTGAATTTACAATGTTGTCCTTCCAAGTGTGAAAGAGTAGACAAACGAAAGGTTAATTATGTGAATTCACATCACAAGAGGACAAAAAGGGAGTGTGGTAATAAAAAAGAGGAGTGTGAAAATCAATTACCCTATAGTACATGAGCAAATTTGAGTTAATATTTTTCTAGTATCTTATCATTAATTCACGTCTTCTCTTGCTTGGAATCTTTTACTAGGGTTTCTTCTAGGATTTATATGCCAAAGAGTTTCTATTAATTGGGAGCAGGTCCCTTTATCGATGAGAGTGAGTTTCCTAGGAGATCCTGACTTTGGGAGTCTGAGGTGGATTCACCACCTCGATAAGTAGTATAATTAGGATTTTGTCCGGTATTTTCCTCATGTTTTCTTTGATTCCAAACCCTTTGAATGTTCATTAAGACCTACTACAAACGTCCATTTCTCCCAACTAAGGTTAGAACATGCTTATCGAAGAGCTTTATGGCAGTTTTAGCTCTTGAAAAATAATCGAGAGAATGGTTTATGAAACCGTATAGACCCATTTAAGATCTTTATACTTAACTCTGAAACTTCAATTTATGTGCCTTCAGTTTGTCATGGTTTTATTCTCTAGGACACTCATGGAACAGATCTCATGAGACATAACTTATTCAAACATTCTTCCGCGAAATGTATCCATTTCCTAAATAAATGAGAAAAGACTGACAGCCAAGCATATCTAGGGATGTACGTATACTGGTCAACAAAACTGTACCGAGCATATAAATAACTTTCTAACAATGTATATAATGTGAATCGTGTTACTTTCATCTCCGAGAGACCAAGTTTGAAATCTTTTGTTAGATTACTCACTTGAAAGACAAGCCTCTACTTAAGGACAGAAAATGCACAGAAGTACATTGCATGGAACCCAACAGAACTTCTCGGAATCACTGTCTGCCCTACTGTCAAGTTTAAAAACGTAGATGCTCCTCGTGTCTGGCCAAGAACCAATCTACTCGTCCTTGAACTTGCAATTTGACTACATACTAACCCGCTAGTCCTCTTTTCCCCTCATTGAATGTCCAAATCGTTGACCATTATGAAATTTCATGTTTTCAAGATATTGTGGAAAAACTTGTTCTAGTTGCATGAAAAATACATAGGATCAAACATCGAGTGATTCAAATACAATAGTAGGTGCTCTAAAATGTTCTCCCTACAAAGATGAGTTTTTAAACTTTTACAGTGGCCCGACTGTACATCGAAAAAGGCACCACACTACAATTCCTGCAATGACACAGATCATTGTGTCAGAAACCATCAACATGACTCTACCAATTAGAAATAGATCCCTAGAGGCCACATAAATTAGCAGACTACTCTTTTTTACTAGCTTTGAAGAAAATCCCACATTTTCAAAGGACAAAGCCAACCCAAAGATGTAATCAAGTCTTGGACCAACAGATCTCACAACTGTTTCTGTCACAAATTTACTGAACCATGGTGCGAGTGCTCATAGCCTTCTAAATTCTCCACTTCATTCAGTTAGGTAGATGGACGTCAAAATATATATCGTATGATTCGTATTTAGTGCTAAGTTCAATGTCCATTCAATGCTTTTCCTCTGCAGTCTACAAGTAAAATCAACTGGCTTGGTTTCTTCATCGAGTAGTTGAAGAGAGTAATAGTTCCATTCTAACAAGCACTTCAGTATTTTCAAATCTGTTCTTGATATAGTGTCAAATGGAAATCATTCAACCTGTTCTTCCACTAAAACAAATGGTTGAATATCTTTGTGTAAACCAAATTAGCCCACCTAAACTCAATCACAGTCAAACCTAGTACAGTGGATCAGTTTATAAATAGGATAGTAAGATTTACAAAAATGACTAATAATATAATGAAACAGTACCATCAAAGAAATTTTCTTATTTGACAGTAATTTATCTCAAGAAAATGCATGACCGATAAACACAGAATTCTCGCACAGGAACAAAAATGTAAACTACTTACCTTACAAATTTGCAGTCAGGGGATACAGTTCCTAGAAAATGCTGACAGACATATTGATAAAGCCTCCAAGCATCGCTTCCAAGCATGTCCTCTGAGGCTGAGAGGATCGGTGTAATGGGAGGGTGGTCACCTGCATCTGTCCCTGATCGCGGCTTCAGATAACCATCAGCTAGCAGTGATTGTGCATAACTACCCCAAGATGGGCTACATACTAGAGCTCCAAGTATGCCTCTAAACTCAAATGAAGAAGGGTATGCTGTGCTCTCAGTACGTGGATAGCTAGAGGAAAACCAATGAAAGAGAGAGAAAAGATGTCCCAGTTAATATTTTTCGTAGTGACATGAAGAAGAGAAGCATGGGCGACATTCAGGATGTTTTAACATGGATTTTAATACTATATTTTGCAATATCTCGGCAGAAAATTCCATTTCCTGCTGAAAATCTGTACAAAGAAGTCTAGGAAGTAAAGACTGAACTTAAACTTTTACTCCACTATTTGATGCCAATATCTTTGCAATTCATACTGCAACATTCTCCTAACATAGTTTCCTTACCTGTAATCTAATATGCCCAACCTATGTTTCTGATATTCGTCTACGGTGAATGACCAGCTCTTTTCCAATAAAATGAGAACGAAAGTAGCAAAAATACACCAGCCAGATGAATTCTGGATTTCATGGAGGGGAAATGGCAAACTGAACCGTTTTTTTGGAGCTATGGACAATACTCAGTCATGTGCAGAATGTGGGCCTCTAGAAATCATGATAGGAGCTAAGAAGTTGCGAGGCCACCAGAGTGGAGAGGGACAAGCTAAGGAAACTTACGAGTAAAGGGAGAATACGGCAGTGAGGGAGATGAACCTTTAAGATGAGCTGGCGATGGACCTCCACGTGGGTCAGAGGTCTCCCCTCAAGGGCTCTTTTTCTGTATGGATGTGGCAACCTTTATGGTTGGCAGTTGAGGCCAGCTCATCCACCGTAGTTGGCATCTTAAGGCATCAATGGATAAGTTTATTGGTTTATGAGGTAACACATGTCTTGGTCAGAAGCCTCTCTCTCTTGAATCTAAGGCTGGCTCAAGGTTTTAAATAGTAGTATCAGGACACATGCAATGATCACCGTCGCAGAGTATGAGTGTCGAGAGTATCCAATGATACATAAACAGAACCAAGCGTAGTGGTCGCGAATGTTTTAGATCATTTTTGACAAAAAAAAAAAGCTTCAAGGTGCCTAAATCGCCCGTAATGGTCAGGCACCAGCCGTAACAGCCGTGAACCCGTCCGTCAATTGGAAACGGATCGATACAACAGCCGACACACAGATGTAATTTTTATTTTCACTAGTATATCAGGGCATAGCGATATCAAAAGGTTCAAAAACTATTGTGTATCAGCCCACACGAAACGTAACAACAGATATCTAAAACCTTGAGCTGGATATAGTGTAGCCACTTGAATGAAAAATCACTCCTATGTGATCTTATACTCGACAATACTACATATTACATTTGGAGTTTCAAATATACCATGCGGGTGTTAATTTGAAACAAAACAACAATGAAATAAATAGATTAGAATGATGTGTAATGTTTACCTATGCATATATAATATAATAGCATATACGACGTGACGGTTCAACTCCGGTTCACCCACGGTTGAACCGGTGACCCATCCGCCCGGCCACTTGTCCGGTTCGCTCACCAATCCGGTTTTTAAAACATTGCATGGTACCCATAGCCCATCACAGCTCGACAAAAATTAACAAAATCAGAGTGTCTGTAACTCTCCACGTCAAAAATCACACATGAAGGATTAACGGGAGAATGACAATGCCAATTTGTCTCCTATTTCTAATCTAGAAAAATATCTCTCTCGTCTTTCATACGCCCTTCCTAATAATTTCCTAACACATTACTTTTTGACCTTTTGTCTCTCTCTCCCTAGCTATGTAATTTCAATCCATGTAAAGTTGAAATTTAACGGCACCACCAATATATTCACCCACACATAATCCAGTTATAACTATAAAGTGTTTGCTATTCATTTCAGTTGCTGGTGGGTCAAGGAGCTACGGAGACGTTCACAGCTCCAACTACTTGCAAAGAAGTAGCACAGTGACTAGTTTCTGATGGCCGCGACTGAACGAGAACGGTGACGCTAATGGAAGGAGTGTTAGATAGCTAGATATACATTGTTGGGCCCATTTCCTAACAGCTTAAGCTTTTGGGACTACTAGTAACTTAACATGGTATTAGAGCTCGGGTTGCAAGAGGTCTTGGGTTCAAGTCTCTTTGTTTGCATTTGTTTCCCGTTTGCATTCTGCTCCTTTCGTATTTTGTTTTGCTCTATCGATGAAAATTTGCATCTCCACATGTAAGATGGGATTGCACGTGAGGGAGGGTTTTAGATAGCTAGATATGCATTGTTGGGCCCATTTCCTAACAGCTTAAGCTTTTGCAACTACTGGTAACTTAACATGATGAAACACATTTCTTCAAGCTCTTTTTGTTCTGTGCTGAGAAAATCTTGTTGATTGCCCATCATAATTTGATCACCCAAGATCGTCAGCTCCTCAAGCGTATTGGATGTGTGATCTAGCTGTTGGTGGTTCCTTTTATTGTTCGTTTTTCCCTTGTCTTTCTTATCGGTCTGGGTTATTGTTTGTTGGGGGACCCTTTAGGTTACTTTGAATGGATGAATTTCAAGTGCACTTTGCTACAACCACCATAAAAAAATGGTTTTTACATTTGTTTCAATTGGTTTGTTCAAATACGGTGACCTCCAATTGTTATATCAAGGGATGTTGACATATTGATACCAGTAGCATATGACAATGATCGTTTCTAGCCATCTAAAAATTCTGCTACCTACAATAAATCTGTTACCTCCAATGTTAGTCTCCAAATCTGGGTGATGCTTGTATTGCAAGCCAGCTAAGGTTCCACTATCACCAAATCAACAGGATGGTACATCTTATAATTCTACACAAAACTTCTATTTCAATTGCATTATGAAATAGATACTGCATAATGTTCTTCAATCGTGCCCCAATGAACAATGGACAATGTCGTGCATCTCTGTATTACCTCTCAAGGTTATAGTTTCTGTCTCAGTCTACATAAATATATAAATACGCATATATTCTTCAACCTTCAAATTTCTCATAGTTAATTTGAATCAATAGCAAGTTCTGATCGGGGTCAAGCAATGATAGATAATTCTATCTGGCATCAAGAACAAACATTAGAGAGAGAGAGAGAGAGAGAGAGAGAGGGGTTCTAACAATCTTATTCGGAAAGATCAAAGGGTGGTCTCTATGATGGAAAATTTAGCCAAGAGGAAGGAAAAGAAAATCGACGTTTGGTGATTGGATCTGCTGACAATGACTGAAGAAGAGAATGAGGGAAGCATGGAAAGAATGTGGGTTTGCTGGAGGGGAGAGAAGAGGAACAAAGTGAGATTAAAAGAATGAATAGGCCAGAGAAATGAGTCGGATGAAATGACGCTATGAGGAGAGAATGCATTGAAGGATGTTTATTTCTGCTTGGTATTAATGGGTAATGTCCTGATGTGGCAATTTATTGACGTCTCTAATATTTTCAAGAAATTGTAAGGCTGCAATTGCCTACAGGTACCATGTCAGCTGGGACCTCACCCCATCTACACCCAAAAATTTCTCCTCAATCCCAAAAGCCTAAGAAGTATGGATTGAGGCAGACACGGGTCACACTACACAGGGAAATTATCAAAATTTGTGGAAATGGACACCGAGGGAGTAAGGGCAAAAATATGTTTGTATATGCAGACATATTTTTAGTTGTAATCTAGTCTATTATATAAGGGGGGGAACCACAGTGTGGACTTTTAATTGAAGTTGGCTCACACTTTCACCTCAAAACCTGTAAGGGTAAAAACGGAAAAACAAATATCAAACAATCACCCGCTTCACCAACTCAAGCAGTTTTACTCTTCCTCCATGATTGCTAACCGCTTCAATTTTACGCACAGTGCTGAACAAAAACGTCCAGGTATGTGGAATATAATTGTTGCACGGTCATGAGTAGAACTCAACCCCGGAAGCTAACTATTGAAGTGAAGGTACCCTCACGCTTACATATTCATATTACTTTAGTACCCAGGCAATGTGGGACTTCGCTTCACATCCTCTCTCACGTGCAGCATGCTCACTCACCAGCACCTGCCTCATGCAAGACAAAGAAAGAAGCAAGACAGAGACAGGCACCTACCCATCCCTGATACTTAGCTCCGTGTTAAAGCATCAAACTCAAAGCCAATTGGCCATGAAGGGTGAGGCCGCCTAGCCTCATATACTAGTTTTCGAGGTGATAATTAACCAAGGTGGGACAAATTCCAACACACCCCCACACATGTGATCCCCGACTTGCATGTGGAAAGGTCAACAAAGGATCTGGAACATGCGGATCACAACGAAACAAAGTGCAACTATGGCACAAACAAACGGGAAAAGCCTCCGAAAACCTACCTCTAATACCATGTTCCACAGTCTTGGATAGAACTTAACCCCAAAAGCTAGTTAGTGAAGTGAGGGTGCCCTCGCGCTTATGTACTCCATATTACTTTGGTACCCAGGTGATGTGGGACTTCGCTTTAGAATAATATGGTCATGAATCATCTAGTGGGTGTTCTGCTATGACTCTAATCTGTGAATTTACGTCCTCTTTTTTCCTTTATATCAGGGTATTTGTAACTTTAGTTACCTCTCAGTCCAAACCTCTCGGTCCAAACTCTCTTTCTTCCGTATTCAATCCATTCTTTGCTAAAAAATGCACTATTTGGAAAAATCTACTTTGGGATTGGGATACATACCACAAATCAAAAATACATGATAGTGGTTGTAGTGGGCCGTACCAGAACAAAGACTAGGCCTATTAGACGAACAGCCTAAAGCACAAAGCGTACGGGCCGAACAACTCACGCTTGGGCCAATACGCTGGTATGGGCGTGAGGGCCTATTGGCTGATGGGCAATGGATGGGGGAGCAAGGTCTAGGGTTGGGAAAGGTCTAGGGTTGGGAAAGAAGGCTAAATCAAAAAATATAATGAAAGCATATATCTACCATCCTAAAAACATGAACTGAAATGAAATCATTCGCTTCTCTTCGACTGGGCTTACCCAAGGTGGCATATCGATACGATTTTGTTTAAGAATCATGACCAGTAGCAAGATTTATTATTTTGCAAAATGATTAATCAATATTCAAGATCAATTCGAATATTGATTACAAATGGACAGCTTAGGAAATTGTGGAAGTTGCCAGAATCAAATTCAATCTTCCAATCTTTTCCAGTATTAAAGATCAATTCTTCTGAAGACATGGACATTATGAAAAACAATTCAAAGGTGTAGCCACCTAAAAAATACACAAGGCCAATCAAATTAGAAAAGATGTTACAACAAACATGTCATAAACATGAGAAGCCCACATAAACCAAAAGGAAGAAAAGCAAATAGAAGTTAGTATCCCCTAGAAAAATGATCAAACTTTTGATGCTACTATCACTCACAACATTAAGTTGTAACGAAGGATGGTTATTGTGAAAAATACGAATGCCAGAGAGAGAATATATCAGATCAAAAACTTCTAACCCAAGGAAAGCAACAAACAAAAAGAAATATACACACTAATTTGACCTCTTATGCTGACCAACATAAATAAAAAGCATATCCACATTCTAAAAAGTTCTTTCGTGGCAAGGGTTAAAGAAAATGAAACCTGATGAAACCTTGTGTATACAAGCGCTCAGCCAACTGCATAGCCAATTGGGGTCCAATGCCCAATGCGCTTGAAGCAACCTGAATTAATTAGCACAATATGTCTAATTTCTCATAAGCAGATGTACCAAATGCATACCTTGCAACTAAACTATACGAAGGAACCCAATCTACTATTTAGACAAAACTATGGGAACCATACAAAGAAAACTCCCGACCTCAAAGCACAAGTGCAAAAAACCCATACATCTTATACTGATCTCGAGCTTATTAACTACTGGGTTCCCCACCACAAGCAAAGGACTTAAAAACTGTACACCGTATAGAGTGGCAAATGGGACAGGTAAGAAAATATTTACAGCAGTGCTTTGAAACAAATAATTCATAGGAAGTCACTTTTAGTCTGCCCTAGTATTTTAGTATGTGTTCTTAGTCTCATAATGTACTCCCTCCATTCCAATTTGTTTCTCCAATCTCAGGTTTCCAACTTATTAAGGAAACTAAATCTAATCCAATGATTTGAAAATTTACATAATCTCATCCATTGATTTTAAAATTGGACAGTCAATTTGGGACATGTATAAGTCAAAAAGGGGACGAACAAATCGGGACGGAGGGAGTAGTATTTAATAGGGATACTACTGTTTTTTAGAGAGCCAAATCAGCTAGGCATGTTAGGACTTGGCGACAGGGTAGGCGCTTGGGCCAAACAATGTGTGTCAGACCGGCACTAACGGGTCCCCCCAAATCACACCACCCGACTGCCCAAGCACTTGGTTCAAACCGAATCACCTCGGGTCAGGTTAAAACCAACCCAAACCGGGGTTATGGATCCGCGTGTATTGTGGATAGGCCATTCGACTATGTTGGCATAACCTAGGTTCGGTATGTCATCCATGACATCACACCAAGCAGTTAGGGTGCCCGACACAAGATGGCTTGGAGGTTAAGCCAAGAGGTCCTATGTAAGGTACAGCTCCATAACATAAAGAGGTACACCGTTTCTACTAACCTAAGAGGTCTTTACTTTTATATTCTCGGTCGAGGACTTATTTAACCATCGGAGTGCCTTCCCACTCGTCACCGGCCAGTTAGGCACCATCGGTGGTACCTTGCCTTGTAGGGCTAGGTTTGAAGACGGAGCACAGGCCAAATCATAACCAGAGTTCCAGCGTAGGGATTCCGAAGGTGCCACCCCATAATTGGCGAGTCCACTCGAGAACCGTTTCTTTCGCCATTCATCGCGAACCTCTCCCCTCACTCTCGCACTCTCTTCACCTCGGAAATGGTTGAAATCTCGGTGAGTCAGTGGAACCTAAAGTCAACAGTGTGGTTGGAAACCCAACCGCCACCATGCACAGCTTGGCCGTCCACGCCTATCAACCCAGACGCTTTCAATGAGCCCCAAGCGTACATTCAACACCAAGAGAGGTGCATTGATGAAAAGGACACCGTCATCAAATCCATCTAGAATGAGATGGCTCAACTTCAAGATGTGATCTATAGGAGTGGAAGTTGGCAATGAAGGGATCAAACTCTCGCACAGCACGATGACTGACACAAGCGTTGCAAGGACCAACCAGATGCGAAATTCAGGAGTTCGTCTAGGTTTGAGATCGACCTCGACCATAGCTTTTTGTACCGAGAGATGTCCAGCGGCTATCGTAGCAGGCCGAATCAGCTAGGCATATTCGAGCTTGGGCTGAACCATGTGTTAGACTGGCACCAAAGGTTCCCCCCTAATCGCACTGCTCGAGTGCATTGTCCGAACCAAATTGCCTCAGATCGGGTTAGAAGGGTCCACGCGTATTGTGGGTAGGCTGTTCGGCCACGTTAGCAAAACCGCTTGGGTTTAGGATGCCGTTCATGACATCTCACCAAGCAATTAAGGTACGTGTCCGGCACAAGGTAGCTTGGAAGTTAAGCCAAGAGGTCCTATATAAGGTACAACTCCTTACCCTAAAAGAGGTACACCATTTCTACTTTCTACTAACCTAAGAGCTCTGTACTTCATCTTGTTGATTAAGAACTTACTTAACCATCAGAATGCCTCTCGTCGTCACCGGCCGGTTAGGCAATAACGGTGGTTTCTTGCCTTGTAGGGCTAAGTCTGAAGACGGAGCTCAAGCCAGATCCGCATCAAAGGTCCAGCGAAAGGGGTTCCACAGGAATGCCACCACACATCTTTTATATTTTTTGTGTTGATTAGAGTGTGTGTATATAGCTAGCCATACATATTGGCCTAGGTTTTCCTTCCTTAGCGATTTATAATCATTTCAAGAATAAATTATTGAGAGGATTGCTCTTTGTATTCCCATTTTGGGAAATTTCTATCTCTAGAGTCTCGAGGGAAAGTTTGGTTTGCATCATTTGATATCAGAGCTTCTAGACTCAGATCCTAGTCACTCATCTCGCTGGAAACCTAGCACGAACCCTAACCTCACTGGGAATTTTCACCGGAACCCTAAATCACATCTTCCGACCTGTTTCACTTAGATCTAAGCCTAAGATCAAACCGAGTCCTTATGCATTGATTCAAACCATTAAGTCAATTGACCAAGTTCAAAATCACGCCCAAAATCCTAAATCCACTTACGCATAGTCAAAAAAGACTCAAAAACCCTAATTCAAAAATCAAATCAGCTATTTTAAACCTCTTTATGTGTCATCTAATGGATTTGAACCTTGAAACTCTCATATATTGGGCCGAAATTACATAATCTTTCAAGTTTGACTTTATACGAATGGTAACCAGTTGATTCGAAGCCTGTGGAGTTGCGATTCGAACCTAATGTCCAGATTGCGAGACCCCGTCTCAAGACCGTAAAGTTGCGCTGTACACTGTGAAGCCTATTCAAGCCCTAATCAGACCAGTGGAACTCTGAATCTGTGCTTCGGGAAGTGATTCTTACCTGTTTCGAGTGGGATATCATGTGTACAACCAGATTCGACACAATAGTTGAACTGATTCAAGGTAAGTTTGGTTGAGAGTGATCCACTTTTGGTGATTTTCATAGTTCAGAGCTGGGTTGCTTGTATTCAATTGGGTATAGGCTTAGTGAGTTGACTGGGTTGAACGGTTGTGTAATTGGCAGTGATTCCTTTGAGTTTTACAACTAAGGAGACTAGTTGCCAGTTGTTCCGGTTTATTTGATTGTCAAGTGTGATAGATTTGGTTTGTGAATCAGTTGACAAGGTTTTGTGATTGAGTTGACTGGGCCTGATTTCTTGATGAATTAGTTGTTGAAATGGCTCATACTTCATAGAGCTATGGGAAGAAGGGGAGGTAGAGGTGGAGCATTAATGGTGAAAAATGGAGATGGACTTGATAACTTTGGCAACCAAAACCACGAGGTTGAAGAGTTGAGTCAACAAGTTGCTCCCTTGAATGACAAGGTACAAATTTTGTTGTTGAACAAACAAATTGCTATCTTGATTTAGAAGGTGCAATACATGCTACCAAGTGAAGGTGGTGATGATTTTCAATGTCAATTTGAAAATAATTTTATTGTTTTGAGTTGTAGTCCAAAATCGGAGAGATTTGATTACAACTAGGAGGACGGTAATGTTGATCTTTCCAAGTTGTTTGGAAGCTCCACTCCATCCGAGTGTGAGGATATTAACCTCAATCCGGTTATGTTTGAGAAGGAGACGGAACAATGTTATTATGATGATGTTCCCGCCTATCCAAGTGGAGGTGTCTTCAAAGATGTATATGTGTTTGAAATTAGAGATAAATTTGAGAGTGTCGGATGTGCCCGAAGCTGTCACCAAGCTCTTGAAGGAGGATAGTGTTGTCTTTGGGATTAGAGATAAATTTGTGTACCTAGCTAGCCATATATATTGGCATCAGTTTCCCTAGCAGTTTTTATTCATTTCAAGAAAAGATTATTGAGAGCATGCTCTTTGTATTCCCATTTTGGAAAGTCTCTCTTTCTAGAATCACGACGGAAAGTATGGTTTGCATCATCATATGACTTATCCTTGTTAGTTCACATATCCCTATTCACTCAGGAAAATTAATGAACAAGAACTGATCTTCCAAAATAGCTCATGAAACATATACTAGTCATAGGTATTTCAGGGAAAGAGGCGCACTGAGGCACAAAAGGTCTATTGGCATCTAGGCGCAAGTTGCGAAGCAAAGCGTGGCCTCATTGAACCGAATTGCACCAAGGTGAGAAAACATCCAAAAATACTTCAAATAGAAAGCACTACAACAACTGATTTTTGAGGGTATAACACTTCAAAAGCCACAAAAACATCCACTAAATGTCAAAAAGTCAATACATTTACAAAATAACTAAAAACTCCATAACTAACCCAAAAACGGAACATGTTAGATTACCCAAAATTTTCAAAGAAGTTACAAAAATAGAGCAAGTTGAGTGCTCATCTTATTCTGAGTGTATAACGCGTGTAGTCAGTCCGTAGGAAGCACCGACACTCCTGAATGTTTCCTGTATCCATGTTTGACACTCCGGGAAAATAAGACACACGGACAAGTACGGCTTAAGAAGGGAAAACGCCAAGGACTCATTGGGCACACTCGTGTCTCAATTTGGAGACTAATGGAAACATGACAGGGATCAACTTATAATATTAAAAAAGCTTATTTCGGGGGTATGATATTCCAAAAAAAGGAAGAAAACAGTACAATGAATGAATTATGACTAATTAAAACCCTCGCTCAACTTCTAATATTTAAGAAGGAACAATAAGAAGTAAGAACGATAAAGTTGCTATTAGTTTTGCTTATTTTCTGATGGAAGTGTTCATACAAATAATAACTAAATATATATCCTAATATATTGCATAAGTCGTGTCCCCATTCAATTAAAACCCTCAGACCTTTTGCTCAGTAAACGGAATCCAATCCACCCTAGGTGCCTTTCTCCTTGTAGCTTCTACTATCTTGACCGCTGCTTTAGGTGGTTCTGCAACTTAAGCACCTCTTCTAATATTCAAAAAGGAACAATAAGAAGTAAGAACGATAAAGTTGCTATTAGTTTTGCTTATTTTCCGATGGAAGTGTTCATACGAATAATAACTAAATACATAACCTAATTTATTGCATAAGTCGTGTCCCCATTCATTTAAAATTGTCGCGTCGCATGTCAATAGCCGTGTCTATGTCAGCGTTCATGTCTGTATTCGTGCTTCTTAGTTCAGTACAAAGGAGTTGTATAGACACACACACATAATTGTAAATTTCGAAGAAGAAGACCTTAAATTTGGATCAAAGGTTGAGGGAGACGTCTCGTTGCTTTTCTTTGTTAGGATTTTTCAATCATTTCCTTAGACAAACACCGATGTAGCTTTTAGGTGTTAATGGATCCCTTTTTCATTTGGAGATCCATCTCGTAACTCAATTCCAAGGCTGAAATAGACAATAGTAAGATCCAACAATAAATGCAATGGGGCCCTCGCCTCAGCACCTCTGAGTCTCTCACACCCCTCTAGGCACATAGCAAGGCCTCAATCTACCTCGCGCCTAGGCATGTCTTTCACAACTATGACTCAAATCAAGTGTCATCAGAAGAAACTTATTAGCATGGGTCTTGAGCTCAGCCCTCAGCCTCATAACGTGTAGAAGAAGAAGAAACAAATCTGACCTAGAATTACTTATGAAGTACTCTATGAGGTCTTGTTGAACAAAGCATCACATAATGCCTTAAAGAGTATCAAACAAGCACACAAAGCTTCACTCTCCACAATAGAAGGATTACTTGCATTCTTCTCAAGGGGTTGGATTTTCTTAACTCCAGTAGGCTAAAGGTTAAGAAAATCTGAGTCAGACTAATAGCCAATTCTAGACCGAAACATATCCACATATAATGAACATATGACATAGCTTCAGCAATAGAACCATTCCACGTTTAACACCTACTTATACAAAACATACAATGGCTATTGAACGTATCAATTACGGTATTCAAAATGCATTACAGTTTTTAGTTCTTTTATATTTCATTCCTTACGTTTAGTTAGTTATGAATCAAGGATAAAAATTATTTCCTTCCCCAGTTAGGATTCTAGTTTTCCTTTCCGGTAAGGGTTCTTGATTTCCTTCAAGACCTTCAATCACTACCCCTTGGAGTTGATTACTGAATAGAGTATAAGGTTGTGGCCATTGTGCGCTACCCTTCTTCCCCCTTCTCATCAATCCACTTGCTGCATCAATTTTGGTAACAGGGCCTAGGCTCTCTCTCTCTCTCGCTCGTTTTCCTTTCCAGTAAGAGTTCTTGTTTTCCTTTAAGACCTTCAATCACTACTCCTTCGAGTTGATTACTGAATAGAGTATAAAGTTGTGGCCATTGTACGCTACCCTTCTTCCCCCTTCTCATCAACCCACTTGCTGCTTCAATTTTGGTAACAGGGCCTAGGTTCTCTCTCTCTCTCTGAGCTGAGCTGAGCTGAGCATCACAGTTGCCGAAGACTCCCCTCATGATGCCCTTTTTCTAGATGTGTTCATCGGCAAAGAGAAAGGTCTGCCCTGCCTGAGGGCCTGTCATCGGCAAGCTAATAGTAAACAAATTTTTCATGTCCCGGAAGCTTTGTTACTGACGTTGCCAAAAGACTCGTTGACATCACAGAATATTCTTTATTCCCCCGCACTGCTCACCTCACTTTGTCCTCATTGAAAAATATCTCGAGAGACCTAGAATTTCAGTTAGATTAGTCCATCAACAGAAAAAGACACTCTAGGTAAAAGGTTTACAAATGTTTATCCTAACCTAGGTTTTTACTACTCCTATATTATAACTCCTTAATCTACTTCAAGACCCACTAAGCCATATAAACCTTCCCCACCCATGAATGAATTTGACCAGAACCCATATGCAAACTTGTAAACCGAGAACCCATTGAATCAAACTAACTCATAGATCTGACCAAAAACCAAATTTCACCGATAAAATATTCATTTGCTCATCTGAACCAAGACCGCAACTGATGATAGTTTGTCCCATTGGAAACTATCAAACCAATGATGCTTGCCTTAACGAGTGGAGACACACCAATAATTCCACACATTTATTAGAGTGCTGACGAAGTTTGCCAAATTGTCATTGATAGAGAATTTAAAACAAGTGTGGTATCCAGATTAGTTGTCACGATAACGAAACCTCTAAATACACCAGTGAAGCGACCCTATCTACTTTGGGCTAACGTCGCTCCTCTTTCAGTCTCTTAAAGAAGTTTGGTTCCTATCCAGATAGGTGATTATTTTGACATGATTTGATGTTAACATCATTCCCATAGATGTTACGCATGTATTACTTGGTCGTCCATGTATCGAACAATCTAATACCCCCTACAACAAGAGTCTCCTGACAAGAACGACACAACCTTTGGTCCTTTACATTCAAGTATACTCCTAGGGAAGCTACTTTGTTAAAGTTTGTGAGTCCAAAGCAGGATAAGGTGTCAACTTATTAGTCTCCTACCTCGATAGTCAATACCCACAAGAAATTCCTGAGCTGAAAACAGTTTCACCAAAAGATGAGCCTCTTGAACACAAGGCTCTCAAACTGCCAAATCTTAATGTTCTCCCCCAACCAGTTGAAAACACAATGGTTTCATTGGTGCCAAGGACTTTGATAGGGTTTTGATATCATATTTGGCGGATCTCATCAACAGCTCGAGAACCGCAATAATTTGGCACGAGAAGAATAAGGAGTTTTCATGCTCAAAATATTTGATTCGTTGGCTTCGACGAATTTCAAAATTTTGAAGCAAACTAGAGGTTGAGTTTCGTTTTCAATGGAGAAGAGTGATGTGGACATATATCATATTTGGAGTTTTCATTAACAATTTCCAAAATGAATTTTTATGCTTAATTATTCCATATTTCATTGCTATAAAGTTTGAGATAATTAGGAAATAAGGATTAAGATATTTCCTTTTCGAACTAGGGTACTTGTTTTTCTTTTAACTCGGGAGGCTTACAAATATGACCTATGGTTATTGTAATCGTTAGAAAGGATCATTAGATTGACCACAAGGCTTTGGCCTTTTATTGTCGGGTTGTGGCCCTTTAACACTATTCTTCCTCACCCTTCTCATCCCTCAATGTACTACATCATCTACTGACGTCTGTTCATGCCCAACGATTGTTACTATTCTTGTTTTTTGAAAAAACTCAAACTCACCCCATTACCCCTGATAAATAAAACCTAACAAAAAGCCTCAAAGACATGCAATCGCACAACGCCAGAAGCAATCAGCTAGCAAGATGAGTTTAAAGTTTTTTGAGTGTCGACACAAGTTGTTAACTTAATCGAAGCAAAAAGATGGACAAAAGAAATAATTAAACTACACATGATCTTGTTCTCACCTTCAAAAGATTCACTGTATTAAGACCAGAAGGCCGAGTTTTGGACTCTTGCTTTTCAGATATGCCAGTTACTTCCACAACCCCATCCTCCATTATCAACTTTTGGAACATCTCAGCAACCTGCAGTAAATCCAATTATAATAGGAGTAAGAAGCACATGCATACTAAGGAAGGATATTAATACTGTCTGAAAATGTAAGGCAGAGAGGACCTCACATTTGAGTCAAACAGCTTATTGCGTTCCCATTCTAACTTGAGTTCATAGCCATTATGAATTATGTAAGGGTGCACAGCCCAGAACTTTTCAGGCTTAAAGGTAGTTATTTGCAAGTAACGTTGCACACAAAATCCAAGTGTAGGCGTTTGGCAAGGCCCGTAGCTGAAACAAGGAAAAGAAAACTTCACAATTCCATCAAAGACAAGAAAGAGAGAGCAAAAGCGGGGGCCTACTGCTATTCATGAATAGTGAGTAGAGAAAAATGACAGCGTATTTGCTTATGTTCTAAAGTAATTACATGATCTAAGGAATAAAGGCTAAAGCAAATCACCTCAAAACATTATGCCAAAAATGGGATCAAAAAATAACATAACTATTGGTGTAAGATACTAGAAGGGTGATGAAGTCCACTAAATGCATCTTGTGCTAGTACAATGGCGTATAGTGCTTTGCCTAAATGAACCATACACCAAACATAAGGTTAAACCATAAAACACAAGGAAAGAAATTCGAAAGAATCTCAAAAAGTACGGGGAAAAGAAAGTAACAAACAGAAAAGCAAGCACACAAAGTCACAGTGTGCTGGAGAAATTCTCCCCCTCTATGCATTTTAGTCCACTCCAATCCAGCAGCAGCAAGATGAGCTGCTTTATCAACACTACCTTAATTCGCAGCTAGTAGCATCTCCTCGGACTTGAATGTCTATAGTTTTTCCAGACATACTTTGAATATTGAAGAGAAACCAATTGGTAAATTAAGCTTCACTAACTTTGTCACACCCATATTTCATATATCCGCATGAACTAAGTTCAATAAAAAACATATTATCACCAACAAAGAAAAAATTTCCTTTCATTCACTTAAGCATTGAGTTATAAGTCAAACCAAAATGTTCAATAAAAACCATACTATCCCCAACAAAGAAAAGCAACAAGTGATCCAATTTCAATCTTTCAAAGTTTTCCATTAGCCACCAAGGCACCAAAACACAACTTAATCCTTGCAAACTTCAACTACAAAAGAAAAGTGCAAGTTCTTCTTTCCATTTTCCAAAAGACTTATACTGTGATTGGATGGATTTTTGAGAATTTTTTAGTTTGGTTTTTGGGTTAACGAGTGGAGAGAGATAGAGAGAGAAATCTGAATAATGATTGGAGATAGAGGTAATGAGTTGAGAGAAAAACGAGTGTAATGATTGAAAGTAGGGGTAATGAGTGTTTTTTGAGTTGGAAATTTTTTTCCAAAAAGCAAACCGAACAAAGCCTAAGCAAAACATTTCTAGAGTAGAGTTTAACATTTATCATTACATGTCCAAAGTCGAAAACTCCTTGTACTCAAAAGATAGACATCAAGGCCCAACAAACAACAGTTAGATCAACTCATCTAGAACACAAAAGTTAGCTCCACCACAGTGTCTATCAAAGCTTATCCTTGCCCTTCAAACCTGTAAGGTATGGGCAAGCACAACTGCCCACATATAATCTACTAGAAACTGAAATATGCAAGTAAACATGTTTAAAAATATGAATGCTTGTACCCGTATACCCCTTTTTACTAAACTAGAATTTATACTTGCTCGACACAATTCATAATCAATATAACCAAAATCCTTCAAACCTAAAACAAATCAAAATATTAAACTCAAGTACAAGGAAAGAAGAGCACATAAGAAGGAGGTCCAAGTTATCAAAGTTGTGTACCAATCCTAGGCGACTGATCAGGTCCCTAAATCATCCAAATTTATGGGCTACTAACCCAAAGGCCTACGCGGTACCTTATCACGCGGGGGTTTAAGGACTATACACAACAGACAAACTCATTATTCATATGTTTCTGACTACACAACACGTTTAAAATGGCCAACTTGGCCTTCAATACATGGATCACTAGTCCAAATAACAAGTATCCAATCCAATCATCCAAACTCAACATATAAGTAGCATCAACTCACAGCTTCTTAACTTAAACAAAATCAAGAAAATCCAAATGTCAAAGTTCAAGTTTCTTGGGCTTGCACGTACCTCATCATTTTTCCTTACTCAATGCAACTCTTCTGCTACTTACCATTTATTCTAATTGATACTAGAAAAATAAAATGCACTTTTCACAAGATACCCACAATTCATCAATGTACCTAAAATATTGCTTTCAAGTAAGCTAGTAGCCTTTATCAATCAAATAAACAGAACCCACAATTAAGAACCACAAATATCCTTTGGTATAATATTCCTACTACACCCAATCAAACACTAGATCCATCAAATGCAATCTAAAAGCAAAATATCAAGTTTACCCAATATCACTCAATTAGGGTTGTTGCCATGGAGCAATATACTACTTAAATACATAAAAACAATTAATTCCCAAATACACTACTTGCATTTTTTAAAGTAACTAGTAGAAAAACCTACGTCAAATATTAGCACAACAAGAGAGATGGGTGGGGGAGATGATGATGATATTTGAGAGCCCGCAAGCTTGAGAGAATCTCTTGTTCCTCCAAGTTTTCTTGATGCAGAGACAAAATACCCAAGCAAAATGAAGGATGGAAGAGGATTTCGGATTTGCTTGTGTGTGTGTGTGTGTGTGAGAGAGAGACGGGAAAATGGAAATGGACGAAGAGAACTTCACAAGTTCTCTGGTGAAATATGATCCAAGTGTAAAAAATACACACTTTACACCCTCCAAGTTCCTAGTTATCATTCCTCTTCCTAGCATGTCACAAGTTATTGCACTAAGACCCTCAAACTAACACTTAAACAAGTAATTAGCTCTAAAAATTTCTAACACCAACGACACAACACATGCGGTCTCCCAACACAGTGAACACACTCGATCAAAGGCCCACGAATTCGAACACAGACAAGCAAATGTTTATGAACACAAAATATCAAAAAAGAACATTTTCCATGGCTCATCAAATTCAGATGTACAGAAAAAAATTAACACATCACATTATGAAAATATAATAAAAATATATATACACAGGTCTCTACAAACTTCATCTTCCATGAAGACAACTTTGTTTCCACTTCCAGACTAGTATTGTCAACTGCGTATAACCCCCAATCCACAAAACAAGAGTTTCATTGATGTCTCCTCAAAACTCCAAACCATATATGGTACTAACATTCTATTGTAACCATCAATTAATGGAGCTGATAGAGGAGTTATTCTTGACTAGATCCCCTGGGATCCTTATAGCCACCGTCTAGAAAGCTCAAGCAATCACAGTTGCTGGCCCACAAGTCCACAAGAACCATTATTGTGTTTCTCTTTATTTGATTTTTCCTTTTTGTCTCTTTCATCTGCAATTTTGCAGTAAAAATATTGTTAAGTTATGGGTTCATATGTAATGTAGTTTACATTTAATCTCTTATGTAAGTAGATTAGGATATAAGGGTCTAATGTGTAATTACGAATTTCATTTTGTATAAGTATAACGTAATGAGAAATAAACCCTATTCTTTTGGGTTCCCAATTCTATCTATCATTTTACATGGTATCAAAGCACCGATCTTGATCGGATTACCTGTCGAGCACCCTCCTCATCAGTCGAAGGCTTGCCAACGCCATACAACTTGTCGACTTGACTTGTTGATACTGTACGCTGCTCTTCTCTCGCCGTACGACGTCCGACAAGCCAGGTTGTTGCTCGACGAAGCCCTTTTCAATCTCCGACGAACTCAGGCTTTGAGTTCCGATCGTTTTTTGACGTCACCAAGACTCGCCGGCTCTTTCCGACGTTATCTGACCTTGCCTGCATCGTCCTTGACCAGTTCCGACGCCGTACAGCCAATTCCGAAGCTGTACAGTCAATTCCGACGCCGTACAGCCAATTACCGACGTCGCTCCACACCTGTTTGGCTCCAGTTCAGTTTTTTCGTGGTTCTTGGAGTTGGGTCAGATCTGTTTTTCCTCATTTGGCGCGGGTAATAGGTATTTACACTGTTTTTTTGTTTGGATCAGAATAATCAGCTTTTTCGGAACCCTATTTGTCCTATTCTGTATCATTTGTCATAATCTTGGTTTGTTGAAATGTCGGAGGATAAACAAAAGGCTTTCGCTAGTACAAATGATGAGTTGAGTCATGTAGGGACTCTAGATAATTTTTCTTTGGATATTTGCCATATTAAGTTGGATGGTACCAACTATTTGATTTGGTCTCGTACTTTTATTTTGGCTATTGAGGCCAAAGGGATGTCAGAGTTCATTGAGGGCCCTGTTACTCCACCTGTTGAGGCGGTCGAACTCAAGAAGTTTAAATCTCGGAAATCATTAGTCATGACATGGTTGTTTAACTCTATGAGAGCTGATATTCGTCATACTTTCCTGCCACTTGATACTCCACATTAGATTTGGACTACTGCAGCCCAGACCTATTCTCAGCAAGGTAATGATGCACAGTGTTTTGAGTTGAGGAAGAGGCTCCGTACATTGGAGCAAAATCATCGTTCTGTTGCTGTGTATTTTGTTAACTTGAGTGGAGCTTGGGGGGAATTTGATTATTATCAGGGTTTTCAGGCTGTTTGTGTTGTGCATGCTGCTAATTGGCTAAAAAGGATGGAGAAAGAGCGTGTTTATGAGTTTCTTGCTGGTCTTGATCTAGAACTTGATCCGATTAGAGTGCAAGTGTTGGGTCGTGTTCCGTTTCCATCTTTGGGAGAGGCCTATTCTATTGTTCAGCAGGAGGAAAGTAGAAGGGGTGCTATGTTGCACCCTCCTATTTCTGATCGTTCTGCCCTAGTTGTTACTCCTCAGGGTCATTTTGTTTCTGATAGTGGGCCTATTCTCCAGGGTGGCAAGTCCCTGTCTGGTACTAGCAGTGGGCCTCTTGATCGTGTATCATTCCAGTGTGATTATTGCCACAACATTGGTCATAGCAAGGATTTCTGTTGGAAGCTACATGGCAAGCCCTCTCGTGGGCGCGGGGGTGGACGCGGTGGCCATAGTCGTGGTCCAGTGCGTTCTCGGGCCCAGGCCCATGTTTCGGAGTCTACAGTTGACACCTTGCCTGATTCTGGGTTCAGTTATGGGATTCAGGCGTCATCTGATCATGTTAGTGGTTTCTCTCAGGGGGAGATACAAACTCTCAGGCACCTTACGGCTCAAGCTGATTCTCCATCTACTACAGCTTCCTTTTCCACAGTAGCTCCTACATCTTATTTTGCTCAATCAGGTATACCGGCTAGTGCATTTACTACCTCTTCTGCTATTCCTTGAATTATTGATTCTAGTGCCTCAGATCATATGACTGGATGTTCCTCTGTGTTTGATTCTTACTCTATTTGTTCTGGTAAGGAAAAGGTCCGAATAGCAGATGGGTCATTCTCTGCTATCTCAGGGAAGGGTTCTGTTTGCTATTCTCCCTCTATTTCTCTCTCTTTAGTTTTACATATTCCTAACTTTGCCACTAATCTTATGTCTGTTAGTAGCCTTACTCGTTCTGTCAATTGTTCCGTGACCTTTTTTCCTACTCATTGTGTCTTTCAGGAACTGGATAAGGGGAAGGTGATTGGCAGTGGTAAATTACATGGTGGCCTCTATTTCTTGGAGTCTGCACCTCGTCCACCCATGTCATGTGGTCTTGCTCTGCAAGCAGATACGGGTCCAACTCTTATTATGTTACATCAGTGGCACCATAGATTGGGTCATCCATCCTTCGGAATTTTAGAGAAACTTTTTCCTAATTTAATAAAGCATTGTCCTAGGAGTCAGTTTTTTTGTGAAGCCTGTGAGTTTGGAAAACATAAACATTCATCTTATGCACCTATTAATAAACGAAGTGCGTCTCCTTTTATAGTTATCCATTCTGATGTTTGAGGTCCTTCCCCTGTTACCTCTCTTAAAGGTTTTCGGTGGTTTGTCACTTTTATTGACTGTTATTCTCGTGTTACTTGGGTGTATTTACTTAAATCAAAAAGTGACGTCTTTTCTTGTTTTAAATCTTTTTATGCCATGGTATGCACTCAATTTGATACAAATATTAAAATTCTCCGCAGTGACAATGGGACTGAGTATAGTGATCGGAATTTTAGGGCATTCCTAAAAGAAAATGGCATTCTTTAACAGACGACTTGTGTTGACACTCCACAACAAAATGGGGTTGCTGAACACAAGAATCGTCATCTTGCTGAGGTAGCTCGCTCTCTTTTATTCACCATGAATGTTCCAAAAAAAATTTGGGGAGTGGCGATTTTGACTGCTACTTATCTTATCAACCGTATGTCGTCTAGTGTTCTCCGGTTCAAAACTCCTATTGAGTGTCTTCCTCACAGTTCTCGTGTCACCACTCTCCCACCGCAGGTGTTTGGTTATGTGTGTTTTGTTCATGCCCCTCATCCCTCTGGGGGCAAGTTAGGCCCTAAAGCCCATAAGTGTCTTTATTGGATACTCTCCAACCCAGAAGGGCTATAAATGTTATGATCCTCACTCTAGAAAGTTTTATGTCTCTATGGATGTTACTTTTTGGGAGACTGTGTCCTTTTACTCTCCCTCCACTCCATCTCTTCTCATTTTACAAATATTAAGAAGTTTAACTACATTGGGGTGGAGAAAGAATGCATCAAAATGAAAATTGAGATTTTTTTTTTTTTTTCCGATTGGCGAAATTCACAATCAATTGCAAGGAAGATAGAGTAAGATCCCATCTAAACCAAAACTAACATGCACCAAGCAATAAGCAAGTTAAAAAATGCAAAATAAGACAAAACTATAAGTAGCATGGTCACAGAAGAGAGAACTAACGAGATGACTCTGGAATCAAGATTCCCATATTTTCCTTGGAAATAATTAGTCTGAAATCGAGTAAATGCAACTCCAACTTTCAAGTCTATCTCCTGGCGAGCATCTACAGCTAGTGCCTCATCTTTGTTGGGTTCAACAAGGTTGCTCATAGCCTTCATGATATCTTTCTCCGTAACAGAAGAAAACCTTGCACGATAAACTCTTCTACCCTCTTTGACATGAAATCCAGTACACTCGATCACTGAAAGGAAAATACAAACTCAAATAAACAACATAATGAAAAGTAACTTCCCAAATACACCGACACAGTAAAGAGCTCCACAATAGAAGAAGTAGGGATTAGCAACTACCCTCTATGTCGATGGGCATGTGCCCTCGTTTATCATGCACATCATAATTTCGTAAGTACATATTTGCTAGCAACACATGTACAGATTGACTGATTCATACTTCCATTCATCTATCTGCCAATGCTAGTAGCCTAGTCTGAAAAGATAAACATTACATTCACGCAATATACATATTTTGTTTATAACAAGGAAAAAAACAATGGTTGATATGATCAAAGTGAGTTCTTGGGTTACAAGATACAGGTGTATACTGTTAGAAAGGGGGAACCAAACTGGTAAATGTACATAATCCTCATTGGATTTGCATAATTTTCTCTTCTATGTGTCTACCAAATCAGCGGTTGTCATATTTTCCTAATTGGGCTTCTTTATTTCCATATTGGGATGAAACGCGTAACAATTAGGTCCTTGGCTAACTTCATCAATCCTACATAGATGGGAAATGTTAAAAAGGGAAGCATAAACCATTCTTCAAACAGCCAAAAAATTAAGGGTGAATTACAAATATCACCCCTGAGGTTTCTATCAAATACAACTAAATCCCTGAGGTTTGAGAAACTATAATGTGCTCCCTGAAGTTTCTAATCGGATAGCAATTTACCCTGTCCGTTCCTCTGCCGTTAGGCCTAGATTAACAGAACATGTAACATTAGCCATTAATTTTTCTTAAATCCCCGTTTTACCCTTGAATAGTTAGACTAGAGTACATTGCCCCACACGCTCCTCTCTCCCCTATCTCTCTCTCCATTTTATTCCTCCCAGCCATCACCATCGTTTACATCCACCCCCATATCTCTCCATTAAACCACCATCAAATAGAGGCATCACACCAAATTAGTACCTTCATCACAGCAATAGGCACCATCGGCCATTGCTAAAGACCACAGCAAATGAAATCCGTCCTGCGAAATGAACGTCAACTATGTAATTATCACTGCACAAACGCCCTTAATTCCCCACTAGAATTAGCCGTACACTCAAAACCCAACCATCTGCTCTCTCCTATTTGAGTGTGTTGAAGGTTGTGTGTACGTATGTGTGGATTTTATGTGCATAGTTGTCGGAGGAGGTTCGTTTGGAGATGCTGTAGAGAGATGGTGATGGTTTTGGGAGAGGGATGGTGGGCTGGGTGACGATTCAATTGAAAGGTTATGTAACTGGGATTGATTATTAGTCTAGGATTCCAATTTAGAAATAGAGATGAGCTCTCTAATTGATGGAATTGATCTGGAGGTTTCACTTTCTCAATAATGGAATTGGATTTAGTTGTTTGGGAACTTAAATATGGGTACAGTAGTCTATTTGTTTGGGAAGTTCAATCTAGATAGAAATATATAGGTCTATAAATACGACACACACACATGAGAACTCAATTTTGGACTGTTAGAAAGGATTTTTTTAGAGGCATTTATAATTGTTAGAATTGGCGGTAGTAATTGCAGAGGTGGTGCAACGGTGGTAATTGCTGATCCTTGTCCCATTTGAGTTCTAAATTTACAAAATAATTTTCTTTTGGCTTTTTATTGGTTTGGTCAGCAACTTACCAAAAAGGTTTAGGCTCCGTTCTTGTAAACTTATAAGTTCGTCATAATATTTGGGTTAATTGTTTGTCTCGACGAGACGAATAGGAAAAGTATAAAAATACGGACCAATGTTGAAAAAATTCAAATAAGACGGCACTTTAGACAAATAAGACAGTTGTTTGATACTTTTTTCATCTTTAGTTAACTGTTTTTTGCTTTCGGTCATAATTTTGTACTTTTTAGACTCTTCTAGTAGAGATGCATTAATTCAAAAAATATCACGTGAATCTAACAAAAATTTAGAAAAGACGAACAAAATATACAAAACGAAAAAGAAAATTAAGTTTACAAGAATGGAACCTTAGTTGCTAGTAAATTTTTTCCCTTCTTATTTTGAGCTAATGCAAAAGAGAGCTTCGCGGCTCAAGTGCACAGTGGTTCACAAGATTGACCAATTATCGGGATGAGGGTTTTTTTTTTTCAAAAAATACAGAGATTGCAAATTGGGTTGGGTTGTTAACCTGATGGTGAAGAGGTTGGCTGAGGTATGATGTGCTAGGGAGAACAGCAGTAATGGGTGGAGGGGACTAATGGAAACGACAGTGGTGTTTCTAGAGGTAGCGGCAGGGCCGCAGGTGATAGTCGGGATGGTTGTCTATGGTGGTCAGGCGAAGGTGGGAGCGAGGGTCAAATAAAGATAACAAGGATGAACTTCCTTTATTTGCTTATTTTAAGACTGATATTTAAAAGGGTATGTTAGTCGCAGTACACACTCCGTTGGCTTGTTTAAGTGAGGAGGAATCTGTAATTTTCTGAACGTGAGGGGTTTGACTATTTTGGCCAAAACCTCAAGGTTGCTATTTGTAATTTAACCAAAAATTCAAAATTAAAGAGGAGATAGGAGAAGAAACCAAATGGGTGGCAAAAAGAATACAACCCTCCAAACCCACTAACGCATCACATAGAATAACCCCCAACAAAAACATGTTCCTTTGATATCAAAGAACCTTTCTATCAAGGCGCAGGACACAGTATCTTACAGTTCGGTGCAGGATACATGTCTTAAGCGTCAAATTCAAATCATTTAGTACATAACTTTTATTTAATTGGAACAATAGTGTTTAAAAGGTACATTAAGGGCATTTCATGCATATTATAGGAGTTCTATGTCCAGTTCATGGTGAATTCAAATTCCAAATATATTTGCTAGGCAAATGTCCAACTAAACATGTCAGACAAGGATCCAATACCCTTGTACGAGTGTCCAACACGAGTACATAGCCCAGTTAGAAGAATTCATGTAACATAGGTCTCAATGGATTACAGTTCCTCCCATGGATTCAAATCCCCAAAATATATTCGAGCTGAAGTTGAAGTAATTTCACAAGAGTGAAAGTGGTACCTTCAAAGCATATATTTTCTCCCTCTCGATCGCAATCCAACCATAACACTAGATGACTAGAACCACGAGCTTCTTGGCTTAAATGTCTGCGTATATGAGCCTTATTTCCAGAAGATAAAGTAAGCAAACAGGTATTTAAAACATTAAGTATCAAAAGACTCTATAATAGAGCCGCAGAGGTCAAGCGAATAAAACTTAAGAATCAAAATTCATTCAGGAATCATCAACTACAAATAAAAGTCGTGACGAGTTATATGAGGCTATGAGCAAGGAAGATTCTTTGGATGAACATAATTTCAAAGAACAGTATACAGAAGAAACTTTGCACAGCAACACGCTTGATATGTAGTGACCAATGATCAGAAGCAGAAGAATAAAAGGTTTGCTTCTAAAAAAGCAAACGAAAGGTTCCTTCTAACTTTAACAGTAATAGTGCTTCTAACTTTAAAGTATAGGCAAGCATCCACACAAAAGATAGGATCATTGAAACCATTGCTATTAAAACCATGCAACACAATATCTATCCAAGTCGGGAAAGACTTTTCATGAAAATAGTTGCAACACAGACAAGCGCTAACAAACCCCATATGGCAGGACTTGTAACAAAGGGACAAAATTTGCTCATGAATCTTGATGGGTTTCACTTAGTAAAGCATCATTCCAAAATCCATGATGTACAAAATGGAAGGTTAATTGACAAGTAGTCTTTAGCCATCATTGATTTTTTTCCTCGTACAATCCTAAAAACATGGCACTCGACTGAACCATGTAGGTTGCATTAGTGGAGAGTGAAAAAAAGCCACACCTTTGGATTTGATTCTGTCTTAAGCACTGGAGCTTGGAAAAGATCAAGAGGATCTGTAACTGTCCAATCTTGAAAAGCTGCAGGAAAATCTACACTACACTTGCACAAAGAAAATAATACCACATTCAGAATACTGAGTCTTATGATGCTCAGCAAGCAAATAACCCATTTCAACTTTAAAGCTGAGTTTCAATGTGAATTTAATGAAGTAATGCTCACAGGCCAAGACACAGCATACTTGGTTGCACTTTGTGTAACAATGGCATAGCAAAGTTTGATTGAGGAACGGTTTTCATAGGCAGTAATTTTTTTTTTTTTTACTCTTTTTGTTTCAATGTCACAGGCAGAAATACACATTACGTATATAATTATAATCACATCAGGATTCTATTTCTTATTTCACTAATTATAATTCACCTAACTACAGAATTATAATTGCACTCTCGTCCTTATCTCAATTATATTACGAGCACATGATATTAAATACTTAAATATCTCCTCACGTTAAGATCGCAGATATCCGTTGATTAAATCAAATTACCAACAATTATATTTAATCAACATCTATAATTCCTTGAGACTGTCCACTTAACTTATTTGATATGTCGGATACAAATATCCACCTGCAAGGTTTAACATAATCGAAACTTATAAGCTTACTCAATGGGTATCATCCATCCCTACCGAGACATGGATTACTGGATTCCATTAATAATTAATAGCTATCATACATATAATGTTGTGACCCAACTCACCGAGATTATTGACCCTCAAAAGGATCTCACTCTCTAATAAATCAAAGTCAACAACATTAGATACATATATCTATCGATTATCTTTGGATTAAGAGCATAAGCATTCATAATAACCATGAGGTTCTAATTGTCTTATAAAGTCAGTACAAAGACAATTACCTCAATGCGGTCCAGTTCAATACACATAAAAGTGTATTATCACAATGAGTTGGAACTAGACTGTTCCCCGTAGTTAAGACAGACCTACTAAAACATTATACTACAGTCCAACCGATGGTGTGTCAACTAAGACCGTGATATTTTACAAGAACCGATAATCCGATCTTCTATATGTAAGCCGAACGCTACACACCGGATCATCTACTTTGTAAAACAAAAGACACACATGCACAACATACAATAATCTTATGCAAACATTGCCCATAAATAACAATCAAATATTAATCCATTACACAAAAGCATGACTTTTAGTATAATTTCTAAAAATCTCCCACTTAGACTCAAAGCCATGCTGCCACAAATCTCACTCCCATCCCCTCTACGTGACCGTTAAAAGTCTTGGCTAGTAAGCTCTTCATAAAAGGATCTGCCAAGTTGTTTGCTGATGCAATCTTGGTCACAGCTACATCAGCTCTCTGTACAATTTCTCAAATCAGATGATACTTATGCTCAATGTGTTTGGCCTTCTCGTGAGTCCTTGCCTGCCACATACTTGACCTCTATGGTAGAATCAGCAATGCAAGATTGCTTGATACTCCTCCAACTAATGGCTCCACCTCCTAGGGTAAACACATACCCCGAGGTAGACTTTCTAGAATCCTTGTCTAACATAAAGTCTGGGTCTGCCACAAGGTACCAAACTATTTGACTGGTACACCAACATATAATCTCTAGTTCTTTTCAGATACTTGAGTATATGTTTCACCGCAGTCCAATGTTCTTGCCTCAATAAATAATTGAGGCTGATGTCGGGTGACGTAGGCGACGCCCTTCTCTCTATGGTGGTCACAGTGGAGCTCGCCTCATGGAGGCGAGCCTTGACAATCTCCTTGTTCTAGCCTCCAAACCACATACCTCCTTAGGTCCCAAACAGGGTACCCAGGCCTTGCTCCCAACCTAGGTATCATGAGAAGTCTTTGAGGGTCACCAAACTCATGAGAGCCTTATTTGCTGTATGGAGAGCGAACATGGCTGAGCACATCATTAAGCCTCTTAGTGTCATATTTTGGGACTCCGTGAAGGAGTTCCCAATATGAAGTTCCATGAATTCTAGAGTGCTCGCATGGTATGAGGAATCATGAATCCGGAGGAACTCGCTTGCCTTACCCATGGGGTATTGGGCCTGCCGGTAAGTGCCACATGGCGATCCTCTTCCGGATACCCACAGTAACAAAATGAAACAACTTTGATCTTGTTAAAGCATCCAACTCAAGATCAATTGGCAATTAATGGAGAGGCCTCCCAGACTCATACACTAGTTTTGGAGGTTATGATTAACCAATGTGGGACAAGCTCTAACACCATTGGCACATGCGACCCCTGACCTGCATATGGACAGGTAAACAAATAATCCTGAGGTATGGATCACAACGAATCAAAAGAGTGTTGTCCAAAAGACTCTGTAAGGCTACCTCTCTTACCATGCTAAAGCACCAATTGTCCCCAAAGCTTAAGCTGTTAGGAAATAGGCCTAACAATGTATATCACCCTCCCTCAAGTGCAACCTCGTCTTGCATGTGTAGATGCAAACATCCATACATACTTCAAAAGAATGCAAAGGGGAGAAACATAATGCAAATAAGGAACAGAGAGCTGAACCCAAGACCACCCGCCACTGAGCAAAATATAACTTCTAACAAATCTTCCGGAGTACAGAACTACAAGGAACACATTTACATAAAAAAGAGTGAAATCTATTGCCAAAATTATACAAGACAAAAGCCAGAAACACATTACAAGAAACAACGCTAATCACTTTGATAATGACATATCAGTGGAAGGCTTTTAAAAGATTTTTTTTATCTTCTTTTTTTTTTTTTTTTTTTTTTTGGGGGGGGGGGGGGGGGGAACGAAAACAATAAAACCTGAAAACATGGCCGATGACTGATGTGACTTTATAATGAGCAGAAAATCCCTGAAACATTCCATCAAATTCATGGACCTCAGTACTGCCCCTTCTTGTTGACATCTGCAATCAAAAATCCCTCCAAATCATACACAACCAAATTTTCAGCCAATGGAAAATCTAAGGAACTCAGCCATTCTAAGTTAACCGACATATTTCCATCCATCCTTCCTGATAGATGCAATAAATTGTGCACAATAAGCACCGGCTCTAAACATGCTACGTTCTTATCAAAGGAATGAGAAAATTAAAAAGGTTTTTGAATAGTGATAGCAGAAGGCTACCACCCAAAAAATGATACATGGTGATATCATTTTTCACTTCTAGTCGCAAGCAAGGTAAATTCCACACCATGCACAAGTAAATCACCAGAAACTAAAATTAAAGATGCTAAACTCCCTGCAATAGATCCTTTAATTGTAAGGCTATGGGGACTATATCATATGCTAAAACCGCCTTTTTGATAATTAAGCCCATATGCATACACGATATAATAAGCGTTGGACTTCTAGTTGTGAGGCAAACAATAAGAGAGGGAGGGTGACGACAGATTAGCGAATCATCCTTAACATAAAGATTTATCTAGGGTGATGTAAAATACACTTTGTTCATCAAGGAGAAAAGTGTTTAGAATTTCTTAATTAACCCCAATATGCACATTATAGTTATATAAGATAGAATGAGCGAGTACAATGACAACAAAACCCTCCTTATTCACTAACACTTGTGGAATGTATTAGTGGGATGGTCTTCTGGTAATATGGCAGGAACTACAATAGCTTCACCGGAGGTGGAAAAGAAGAGAATTAGAGATGGTTTAAGGCGATATATTAGACCTGTATCGTAGGACAAGTGGTAGCTATGATATATTATCCCCATACGTGTCCCCGCAATGTCCCTCCTGTGTCTCCGCCGTGTCCCCCTAAAAAATTTTATTCAATTTATTATACACACCATGTGGCGTGTCCCATACGTATTTTTCCGTCTCCCCCGCGTGTCCCCTTCTTAGACATGGCCACATGGGTACACGCGGCCTCTAAGAGTATCGGTGCTTCATAGGGTATATGCAATTTAACCTTGTGTGGCCCGCACCTTCACGTAAGCGATACCCATTTGCATACTTAATGAATTGAAGAAGATGACCATAAGAATTGCCGCAACTAATTATCACACAATAGTGGGGGCTTGCCTCTTTGGCGTGTATCAATAGCCTCCTTCACAAGTATTGACACTTAGAGCGGCCGAGTGATTACCAACAGAAATCACATGGTCTCTCTCTTTGAATTTCTTACTTCGTTATGCTAAGACTTGTTTGCCACCAAAGATTGAAAATCACCTATTAGTTCACTATATGCAAGAAGCCAAAACTGACCATCACCGATTAAACATTTTAAGCCAAACAAAGCATGATGACTTTCTTAGCCGTCTAATAGAACCCATCCCTTTTCCTCATGTGAACTAATGGCTAGCTACCAAACAAGCCACCTTCCTTGGCTCGTCACATGTGACATGTCTAAGCTAGAACAAATTTCCAATTAATCTGTCCCCTTGGGTGGACTTTTACACAACGGGAGAAAAGTAGATAAAGACTTTGATTCCATTGTACATAACAAGCCTAAAAGTTGATGGAAATGCAATTGAGAACAATTTCACTACCCTGCCCAAATGAGAATCAGTAGATTCCGTACAAGACTCTTTATTAATTTTACTTCACATACTCATTGTGAGACCAATGTAGATTCCCACCCAGTAAAATTTCTCCCCAGCAACCACCAGAGGAAATGAATAAGAAAATACATATTCAACTCAATTGAATTTAATCAAACTACTAGGGAAACGCAAAGGGCAACAAATGAAAAGGAAAAACTAGGGTTTGTATTGGGAAAAAGAAGATTTCACATACTTGGCCACCAGAAAGAACAGAGGCAATGGAGACAGCAATACTGGGCTTCTCGGCTACCTGCGAATAGTTTTCAAAAATGAAAAACAGTAAATAAATGTGTGGCAAACTTCTCGAATGGGCGTAGCAAAAAGGTCTTAAATGTATATTCTCATGTTCAATTTCATTTTTCTCACCATGAGAACTTTGGGAGCCATCTCTCTCTCTCTCGCTCCCTCCCTCCCCTCCCTTCCCCTTCCTTCCTTCCTTCCTTTTGATATTCAAAAAAAAACGGATCCTGAACTCTTGAACACGCAGAGTAGTCGCCGGTCGGGATAGTTGTTTTTGCGTTAATTTCAGTAACACCTCCTCGACTATGAGAAAGTATCACTTAACGACCCTCAACTAAAAAACCGGTCAAACAAACCCCTAGGTTTAAGTATGAACCGTCAGCGTTGTCACTCCCTTCGTCTTGTTTCCTTCTACCATTTATTTATACCATATAGGCTCTGTTTGGAACCTAGGGAAAGGAAAGGAAAATAAAATAAAATAAAATGGATGGAAAATGAGAGAAAAATAGGAAGAAAAATTTACTATTCACAAAACTTAAAATTATTATTATCTTTTCTCTTTCTCTTCTCACCAAACAATAGGAGGGAAAATTTTTTAGTTTTTCTTTCTTTTCCTTTCATTTCGTCAAGTTCCAAATAGAGCCTTAGTGTTTGCTGATGATTTGTTTGTCCTTTGTGGTACTACTGGTCCCTCTTTCTCTCTTCTTAACCAATTGCTTAAGAACTTCCATGCCTATTCTGAGCTTTAACCTAATATGGCTAAGAGCTCAGTTTTTTTTGTTAGGGTTTCTGAGGAGATTAAGGGATCCTTAAAGGACATTCTTCCTATTCTTGAAGCTAGTCTTCCGGTAAAATACTTAAGGGTACCCATTATCTCTACAAGGTTAAAGGCTGCTGATTGTTTAGTACTTAAAGAAAAGATTCTAAAAAGACTCCACGGGTGGTCCCACATGCAGTTGACTTATGGAGGGAGAGCCCAACTTATTCAGTCTGTGTTGTATAGTATTCAGGTCTATTGGAGCTCTATCTTCATTATTCCTAGTAAAACAGGGAAGGAGATTGAGAGTACTCTGATGGCCTTTCTCTGGTCAGGATTTGATCTGAATCACAAAGCTGCAAAGGTGAAATGGGAGCATGTTTGTTGTCCAAAAGAAGAAGGGGGCCTGGGTTTTAGAAGAATCAAAGAATGGAATAAAGCAGCAATGATGCGACACATATGGGCTCTGAGCATGAAAGCTAACACTCTATGGGTTAAATGGGTCCACACTTACATCATCAAGGATCAGAATATATGGGCTACGGAGGTCCCTAGTGATGCCTCCTGGACCATCAGAAAGTTGTTCGGAATTAAGGAGTTGGGGCAACCTTTGATCCAATACAAGGTTGGCAATGGACAAGGGACTTTCTTATGGCATGACAATTGGCATCCCTTTGGACCTTTACACAAGCAATTTGGTGAAGAGGTGGTCTTTAATATGGGGAGATCCATTCAAGCTAAGGTCTCTTCCATTATTTACCAAGGAAAATGGAGATGGCCCAAAATCCACAATAGGGTCACGCAAGAGATAATCAGGCACACACCTGTTGAGCTAAAGCTTGATAGTTTGAGGGAAGATTATGTTGTTTGGTTGCCTTATCCAAGTGACAAATATTCAGTTGCATCTGCGTAGGAAGTTTTGAGAAGTAGAAGACCAAGTTTGCCATGGGCACCAATTGTTTGGTCCAAGCAAATGGTCCCACAGTGGGCTTTTATGCTTTGGTTGGCAGTTCATGATAAGCACCTGAGAATGTAATGTAGGGTGCGCTAGTGTTTAGTTTTAGTTTAATTTAAGTACTAATTAGTTATTGTTAACGATATTTGCTTGTAAAGTGTTCTAGTTCTGTTTTTTAGGTGAATTGCCAAATAAAGGAATTTTTAAGGCTAAGGCACGTCAACAGCTCAGGCAAGGATGACCCGACGGCTAGAATTGCTCAGACAGAAGCAAAACAGCTTAGGCAAAGACAAGGCAGAAGTGACCCGACGTCCATTGCAAGGCCAAGGCAGAGCAGAATTGCCAAGGCAAGACCAAGGCAAGAGCAGGCAAGGCGAGGCAGGCCAAATCGCTAAGATAACAGCCTCGGCATCGATGGGATGTATGGCTTTACATCGATGCCGAGCCCCTTAGCACCCCAGCTCCTTACCAGCCTCGGCATCGATGGGATGTATGTCTTTACATCGATGCCGAGTCCCTTAGCAACGTAGCTTAAGCCTGCTGCCATCGATGCCGAGGGCCTTAAGGGCGAATCTTTAGAGCATCTCACAGTATATTCTGCGCGTGGATCCCCGGAGTATAAAAGCGTGTGACATCATTTTGTACAAACAAGTAGAATAGATTAAGTAGTAAAAATTTCTAGATCTAAGATTAGATTTCATTGCAATTCAAATTGTTCTTGAGTGTTCTTCATTTTGAGCTTTGAATATTTTAATTTCTGCCTTTAGTTTGTAGAATTTGATATTGTCGCATTAATTAAAGTTGTCGCTTTACTCCCGATCTATCTTAATCTCTAGTTTATTTCAAGTCTTGTTATTTCATTATGTTAAGTAGATTTTCACTTGCTCCTATCTCAATAGATATGGGTGAGTAGTTTCCCAAGGTTAGGTCATGGGGTGATTAGCACCTCATGGCTCAAGTAGAATTGTGTTTTTCACCATAAAGTTTAAACCTTTGGTTTCGATCATTGATGTGGGGTTCGAATTTATTTGTCAAATCGTTAAGGTGTTAATCTCCTTGATCCTGTGTAGGTAGGAGCATCGCCTACCTACCACACATGATACTTGGAGCTCTGACGCACGAGGCATTTGCTAAATAAATTCTAGAGCTAACTTGGTGATCGAACCATTCTATTTTTCGATTCGGGAACATTAATTGTGTATCCTAAATTGCGTATTTGGGTAAGAAATGCAATTTTAACTTGAGTCGTGAGTGTTAGTAATTCCTAGACCTAACCTGTCTTTTATCTTAGTTTATTAGCTTTTCAATTTAGCCCTTTTAATTTCCACTACGCACGTAAAACCGAGTTGGCTGTCTAAAAGCCGAAAGCCCTTACTTGCATCTACAAATCCAGCAAAGCCGTATTAATTATTCTCATGGGTACGATCCCGGATTTCCGGATTATCATACTTCAACTGACATATTAGGCCCTACGCTTGGGGCGTTATCTCTTATATCGGAGCAAACGAAGCAGTTCAGAATAAGATGAACACTAAGGATAGATTAGTGAGTTGGGGAATGCAGATGGATGATATGTGTGTACTGTGTAAGAATGCTAGGAAAACCCATCACCATCTATTTTTTTTCCAATGCTCATTTTCTTCTATAGTTTAGCACCCTGTTTTGGGGACAACCTCCATACTTGGTATACCTGATACTCGAGCAAATATTATGGAATGGTTTGTTTGGAATGTGAAAACCAAGGATTTTAGGAATTTGATCCGATCAAGTATGCGCGCAGCTACTGTGTATGGCATCTGGAGGGAAAGAAACATTCGAGTATTCCAAAATCTAACTACACAGGTTGATGTTGTCTCCCTCAATATTGTTAACTCTGTTAGAGATTTCTTGTGTTCTAGAAGAAGAGTTAAGAAATCATCTTTGAACAAATCATTGGGCGCAAGCTAGAGGCTTCCAGAAAGCGTTTTCTCGGTGTAAAAGGTTGATATACCTTAGATAGGTTGTTGTTTGCTTTGTTTCTTTCTTGGCCCCAGAATGTTTTATAGGGGGATTTGATTTTACTGGGGTATGCCCCTTTTAGTTCTATAATTGGTTTGTGCCTTTTCAATGAAATGTGATAATCAAAAAAAAAAGGTCAAAGGTAAATACTAAGTATTTGCATCCCTTAATTTTGTTCATACAAGGATGATAGTCTCGTCGAAACCGTTGGTTCCCCGAATCGCTTGGTGCGAATCCATTTTCACCGGGAACAAAAATTTGCACTAATTTTTAACAATGGTTTTGATTTTGGTTTATAATTTCGTCAAATTGACTGGTTAGGTTCTGGTTTTGGTTTCGGTTTTGTGTGATATCCACACCAAAACCAAACCACATCATAATTTCACAAATACCCTCACACACATATATATACATATCTACCTAGACACATTTATGTCTTAGCTTCAATTTATACACTTCCAGTACCAATTTATACAATTGCCTATATCGTATTGGATTTGTAGTTCAAGACATACCGAATTTTTAAAATTGACCCAAGGAACCTCTATAGTGATGAAGTGTGAGGCGAGATTAACAACGCTATCCCGTGTTGCACTTGAGACAATTACTAAAGAGAACTTTGAAGTGGAGGTGATTTGAATGGGGTCTTAGTTTGCATATCCTCAAAGGTATTGTTGGCCACCGTTGTAAGAAGTACTCTAAAGCTTTGACTGTGCCATGGCAGTTGAGGGTGGTGCCCAATGTGCTAAGCAAACCGAGGCAGGGAAACTACGATTATAGGTTACGGTTGTTAGCCAGTTAGGCCAGTACAATCTATTATCTCTTTAGGGAGGTCAATTTTGGAATTTCCTTTGCTTTCATTGTGCCTAGACATCAAAAAGCCCGAATGCCTACTTAGGAGGCAGAATCAGAATAGAGGACCATGAGTTTGACATCAATGCAGTTAGGTGGGGCATATGCAACATTTTTCTCCTAATGCTCACAGTTCTCAAGGGGTAACGCGGTAACACTTTCTAGCAACACAACCCACTTCAGGCTGACCTTTTCAACTTAGGGCCCACTAATCAAGGCTATAAGCCTACTTTAAGTTTAACTACCACTCCATGTGTTCAACAGCCTAGTTTTTATGGCATGATTGTGATTCCATTAACATTTACGTCCTTCTGTGCAAGCCATACATGCCGTTTGGAGTTGCTTGTGTACGATGCCTAACCAAATGATAAGCACCCAATAATGCTTATTATTTGTGCTTAAGTGCTTAGTTTTACCACTTTATGTTTAGTTAATTTAGCTTTTTATTTGATATTGCGCATAAGGTATGTTAATTCCATTTTGTAGGAAAACCACTCAATAAGAGGGTTCTAAAGCTTAAAGCGAGCCGGAGGTGTCCAAGACTCAAGATGATCAAGAAATGGAGCCACGGGGGCCCAAGAACAAAGTGTTGAAGACTCGACGAGTGGCCAAGACCTTTGAAAGCCAAGCTGAGGGCCGGAAGCTGAAGAGCCCAAAAATTCGAAGGCGGTATCGATATGACGTTCTTTCGTATCGATACCCAGTTGAAACAGAGAAACTAGGAAATGACATTTGCAATTGGGTATCGATACAGCGTTTTGCTATATCGATACCAGTTCAGTACGGCGACCTAGTGGATTTGTCTCAAAGCTATCCAGTATCAATACAAGAAACCCTTGTATTGATACTGAAGACATTCACAGCGGATTTTTCGGGCGTTTTTGGGATATTTTGTGCGCAAATAAGGGCTAGTATATAAACCTCATTATGTCACAATATCCAAGAGGAGCACTTTTGAGATCTAGAATAGGATTTTCCATTACTTGTTGCTTAGTCCTGCTTGTTCTTCATTGTTCGTGGTGTTCTTAGTTAATTCTGCATTTTTCTCCCTTAATTAGTTTTAGTTTGTTATTTTACTCTTCATTAAAGTTGTAGCTACACTCTTGATCTATCTTAATCTCTAGTTTAATTAGAATTCCATCATGTTTTCAATAATTAGCCTTGCTGATTCAATTTCTAGCATGAGTGAGTAGTTAATTAGGCGTGGTCATGGGGTAATTAGCACTCCATGACTTGGGTTGATCATGTTTTTCTCTCAATAAATCTTTATGTTTAGTTGGAAAATCAGGGTAGTTCGTGTTTGTCTATCAAATCTTGGCATGTTAACCTTTTTGATCATGCGTAGGCAAGAGTGATCCTACTTGCCTCGCATCGATGCTTAGAGCTATGCCATCCCTTGTATTTGCTTGATGAATACTAGAAATCTCTTGGTGTTTCGACTCCTTTTCTAGTAAATGGGCTTCATGATGAATCTTCCGGGTTGAAAAATCGCTGACTCGTATCTCAACCCGAGTAATTTGAAAGACAGCTGATTGATTCGAGTTGTGGGTGTTGAAATCCCCTAGACCTGGCCGCTTAGTTTAAATCGTTTTCAAAATACACTTTTAGCGCACATTTTATCCGTTTCAAATCATTCCTAAAGTTGGCTGTCTCAAGGCTGCGAATCTTACTTCTACAAATCCAATCGAGTCATGACGATATTCTCTTGAGTACGATTCCGGACTTCTGGATTATTATGCTTCAAGTCACGTTTTAGTTCTACACTTGGGGTGATCATATATTTTGATATATCGACGGACGAAGCACCAAACCACTGTTTGCATTACCGCGCACAAGGACACATTTTAATAATGCATTCTAAGTATTGCACACTACCATAATGTACTTCATTTATACAAAAAGCAAAAATTGCGTTCTATTTACTGCGCATTATCATAATGTGCTTCATTTGACACCCTACAACATGCTAAGCAACTTATGTGGCAGGCTACTAGATCCAGTCGACCATATGGCACATTTTAAGAGTGCGCATTACAAAGGGTGCATTGCACTATTTTAGAAATTTTGAAAATTGATTATCATCAAATTGTGCTATTTAAATAAAAATTAGATAAAAGTAAATCATAGTCGCGAGTTAGAAGGGTGGTTGCCGGCGTTATATTTTGTTTTTTTGAGAAATTAAAATGTCAAAATTTCTATGTTACATATATGTTCTTGATATAAGGCTGCGTTCTTGTAGACTTAATTATTTTTTTATTATGTGTGTTTTGTTCTTTTTTTTATAATTTTGTTAGATTTACATTATATTTTTTGAATTAATCATTTGTCTTGACAAAATGAGTCTAAGAAGTACAAAATTATGACCAAAAGCCAAAAAAAAATTTAGCAAGTGCCATTTTATTTGAATCTTTTCAACATCGGTTCATATTTTCATACTTTTCCGATTATTCTTGTCGAGGCGAACGATTAATGCCAAAAATTACGACAAAAAGTTACAAAAAATTAAAAATACCAAAATAAGTTTCAGACTTCCATGTTTGGAAGAACTAAAGAAATTTATTGAACAACATCCACATCGAACAAGTATGAAATTATGTAAAACAAAATTTCGTTAATTTTCGAAGTTCGAATGATGTGTGAAAGTTCAATCTATAGTTCTTAAGGCTGAAATTCCAGTTTTAACTCCTATTATGTAGCATATGTATTGGAGAATTGTCCCATAATATGCAATTCTAAGTCACCAATTTTTGGAGTGGAGAACATCAATACTCCCTCCGTTCCTTTTTTTGTGTCCAGTATTCCATTTTGGGCTGTCCCTTAATAAGTGTCCATTTTGTAAAGTTAGAGGGGTAAAAGTTGGTGTATTGTCTTTTTTGTCCCTAAAAGTAAATTTTATTTTGAAAAGTTAGTGAGTAAAAATGTAATGATAATGGGTAAGTAGAGAAAGTGGAGGAAAAAATTGATGTGAAAGGTGTAATGATGATGTCTTTTTAATAAGATGGAGTTACGAAGCAAGATACTTAAAAAGGAACGGAGGGAGTACTATTTTTTCCTTTCGGCGTTATTCCATATTCCGCTTAGATTTCAAGTTTTCAACGAGTAGAAAATATGTTAGGGAAATAAAGATCAGCAATCAAAGCAAAGCTTGTTTGTTTGTTGCTATCGTTTACTATCAGAATCTAAATAGATACTTGAAACATCTCTTATTTGAGCTCGCTCTGAACATTTTATGGCTCACACTTGTGCATGTGCTCACCTTACTTCCGAAAGATGTCCGCACCTCTAACTTCCTCAACCAATAAACTTAGCCAGCCATACAAAAACTGAGCTTCTAGATGCCATAGTACATTATGCACTACCCCTACCACGGACTAACTGATCCCCCTGGCTCCTGCAACCATCCTCATGGCACAAATTAACTACCAACTCCACCCAAAATTTTGGAAAATTCATTTTTTTGGCATGAATTCAGAATTCTCCTTAAGTACCAAACTCATAATCAAACTCATCATTATCACTAATAACACAAAAGAGCAAACAAAACTTTATACATAAACAGAAACTCCTAAACAAACTTATTCACCATAGTGGCAGCAGGATTATGCAGTTTCTATTAACACAACACACAAGTAAACTGCCCGTGTCTATGATGCATTCAGCTTCTTTACTGTAGTTCCACTACTGAGAAATGTAACCGCTGGAAGGAGCAAATATGTGTTTTGTTTACTTCATTCACTTCCATCTTAGACGTGGAAGAATGGAACCTTAATCCAACTCATGGGATGCGTTCCAGTGCGCGCTGTAATGCCCTTTTAATTCCTTCTTGATCAAGTGATGTTGTCAGTTGTATCATCTGTACCTGAACCACAAAAGATAATTTCCCAATATCATCTGCACCTGAATAACGAGAGAGAGAGAGAGAGAGAGAGAGAGAGAGAGAGAGAGAGAGAGAGAGTAAAAAAAACACCTCTCTTCCAGCACGGGCAAGGAGAGTGAACTTTTTATCAATAGGTGGCGCCTGTGGTGGTTTCATGTGGTTAACAGGTTAACAGAAATCGCCACTATAACCAGTATGTTGCACGAATTCAAAGACAAGAAACTTACATTTGAAAGCCACAGTTGCAGATCTGGCGAAACTACCCGTTTCTCAAATCCTTGCCTACTGATTCTTACATCACTTATACTGGACCAGCAAACAATAATATGCCAAAATAAGCATCAAACAACAAACTAAGAATGAGGTAATAAGATGAGATGATGTTCTACCAAATGAATCTTGCGCGTCGCAGATTCTGATATTCGTGTAAAGAACCAGAGATGGGATCCAGCACTGGTACATTAAACAAGTTAAAGCGGAACCTCCCCTAAGAGACTTTATGGATAAGCCATAGTTTGAAAAGTTCTAGTGTCAAGCATGATGTCCAGGACTGCGTGTATCTATAGCATCCCTCTTTAAAGAAGAGAAGACACATCCACCCAATTCGCCAGAAGTTTCAAATTGTACCACCTTCAAATATTCCTCTCAAGTCTCAAGTTTATGCAGAAATTTCTGAGATCGATATTCATAGTGGAAGCTATTTCAAAGCTCATTTCACTAAACCGGAGAGCATTAGAAAAGAAATATCAGACATGAAAAATTTGTGGGGAATCAATTGAGAGGATGGCCTGAGGAAAGTAAATGCACATCATGTTATTATGGTAACTTAACCTCCCAACAAAAAATAAGATTAGTAGCTGTCTTATGAAACGCTCCATATTTTCAAGTTCACAATGTAAAAATATATTATGAATTCCATTCCTCAACAATAAATGCAAATCATACCCCTCTTCCTGTCGTAGCTCGTCCAACACTGTTTCAAGCCCAGGAAGGGGTTCAATACTATATGGATTACTTGCGCCTGAAAATGTAGGGTCGGCAGAACCATCCTGGTAGTCATCATCACTAACTGAATTATTTGATTTAAGTGACAAGTGCACCATATAAATTACCAAAAGTGCATGCAAGATTCAAGCCCTTCTCACACCTGAGGAATTACATTCTCCAGAGTTTCTAGCAGTGGATCTTCTTCCAGTTGTTTGATTGACAGCGCAAGTCTTGATTTTTCCCTGCAGTAAGTTCTCGACTCAAGGCCCTTGCTTTTGATACAGTGAAAGAGTCATTTATATCATGTACGGAAAAGCTATACCAAAAGGGAAAAAGCAGCAGCAGTAAATTTGTTGCGATCAGAAAAGTGCAAACTTATAGTTGATATACATAATGTGAGAATTACGATTGCAGAATAAAAATCCAAAGGAGGTTAGTGATTAATGAGTGAAAGCTAATGAATTATTTCTTCTCTAACACGCTCTCTTAAACATATGACAGTTATACACATATATCAACCAAGAAGGGGAATAGCATGCACAAATAAAATCTGAAGCTTTTATTCCCGCGTAACAGGACTCTTCCTAACAAAAGATCAGGACAGCAGCAAAACCAGAAATCATCTCCACTGGTATCAACTTGCAAGCAACCAACATAGATGCAACTCGTACCATATATGGAGTAGATTGTCTGAGAAGAAACTGCTAATCTGCATCTTCTATAAAATGTGTGCTTCCCATAGTCCAAGAAGCTCAGACCAGGTTCACATATCCGTGCCTTACAGTCTGCCATAGACAAGTTCTGGCTATGTATCACACATGGGAAAATATTTGTCCAATTACTTTCATTACATTCATTTTAAGGACATAGTGAGGCCACGTTACGGGCACATTAGGAGGGTGAACACAATTTCAATAAAGTAAGTTTGGATCAAAATTGCCATGGATGTTTGGTTCCTTTTAGTGGTTGTTCTTTCATATCTTCCGAACGATAAAATTGTGTTTTGGATTCCTGATTCAATGTGGATCAATTTTTGCTATATATATATAATATTCGCATAAATATATACCTATTCCTATTCAACGTGTCTCCAACTTGTCTGTTTCCTAATTTTTGAAAAAGTGACGTATGTAAGTGCCTGTGTCATCTGCCGATAAAAAAAAAGTGCCTGTGTCGTATTCATGTCAAGTGTCCGTATCTTTGCTTTATAGTCCCCACTCCACAGTGATAGTGAAATCTTAGTGTATAATCAGCATAGTCAATTTTCTGCCTGTGTCTAAATCTTTCCCAATACACCCGGGTTGGTAAGTTGGCCCATACATAGATTCACCTTTGAAACATAATAATGTAGTGTCTATGAAGTATGAAGCACAGCTATAGGTACAACATTGGGGCATCGTAAAGTATGCATATGGATGCATGATACAGCAAAAACAATAGATAAATTATGAACTTAGGATTGGAACTTTACTTACATTAAAAAAACCTGAACTTTCACTTACGCCTCCAGTACTTCAATTTGGATACGCACACACCCTGGCTTAACTAAAGTGAGACATCCAGCATCCCTATTACCTCTTTATCTGCAACTCTTTCCCAATCCCTGCTTTCAACCAAATCCCTGGCACCAGGTAATACTAGTTTGGATGGTGCTTGTGCAAGGCACAGGTGGTTGACGAATAACACACTTCTACATCTTCCTAAACACAGTGACATGTGCCTAAAACAACAGTTGCACTCAACGTATGATCGTTCAGATGAAATGATCACACGGAAATTAGTTTCCGTAGTATATACACTTACTTTGTTCTTTTATGTTTATCTAGATCCATCTTTTTAAATTTAAGACTGAATAAGATATTTTACCTCTCAACATATGTAGCTAAGGAAGGTTTGGTTCTTATTGGTCCATTTCCTACAAATTTGCCTTCAGAGAAGTACGTTACTACTCTCGAAGTATCTGATCTTCATGCCGTCTTCTGCTCCCTCTCATTCTACCCTCCTTCCACCCTTTCAGTACGCATACTCTCGCCACAATGCAGCTTCTTTTACACCGCCTCCCAGTTCTACTACTACTCAACCTGCCTGTTTGGACCCTGGTTTGTCTGATCCCCGGTATCCAGTCTGTGAACATCACCTTCCGATAAGATTTGGCTTTACTAAAACTTACTTTTCTTCTACCTTCTGCTCTTTTCTCTCGTAACTGTGAATGTATTTTTAGGGTTTTGTATGCGTTTGTTATTCTATATTATTTTAAGGGTAGCTTAGTCTTTTTGCTTATTATGGTTTCTTAGGGTTTTATCTATTTAATCTCTTGTACATCTTCTAATGAGATTATTGCAATAAACATACGTTGAAAGATTTTGCAAAACTATCACTAACCACACTTATGTTGAAAGTAGGTCATATAAAGAAGCTTGTAGTGATCCTTATTGGGTCCATGCCATGAATGACAAACTCACTGCTCTTGCTAAAACTCAAACTTGGGATTTGGAACATATACCGGATGGTAAAAATATCACTGGTTGCAAATGGGTTTACAAAGTCAAAACTCATTCTGATGGTTCTTTAGAGCGATATAAAGTTCGCCTCGTTTCAAAGGGCTTTGCCCAAGCATATGGGATTGATTATGAGGAGACCTTTGCTCCTGTGGCTAAGATCACCCAGTTCGCACCTTGATCTCTATTGTTACAATGCGCCTATGGTCTCTCTTTCACTAAGAAGTCGCGTCTAAAGAAGTGTATATGCGCCCTCCTCTGGGCCTTACACATGCTCAGTTGCTCTGCAAATTGGTTTTCAACCTAGTAACCATGACTCAGATTTTTTTGTTTGTCGCATTTCTACTAGAATAGTTCTTCTCTTATTATAAGCTGATGACATGATTATTATGGGCTCTGATTCTGCTACAATTAATGAGGTACAATCTCATCTCTTTCACGAGTTCGTAATCTAAAGGAAATCAGTCCATATGGCTCAACTCTAGTTTCAATGCTAATGCAGGATTTGCATGTACATCCAGTGGATCATTTCGCTTAATGAAGAAATTTTTATAATCTGCAGAGGATCATGCATCAATTATCTAGCACTAGAAACAATATACTAGGTAGTGGATATCACAACACAACATGTGCACCTCAAAATATCAAGAGCATGTTAAATCATGCAACTATTCTATACAGCAAGAGCATGGTGAATCACCTATCTATGCTAATAACCTTGACCCTCACTTCGTCATCAACATTTAGGATGTCTCTTATGTCTTGAACTAAATTCCACGACACCTCTGAGATATGTACAAGACCAGTGAGACAATAAGAACCTGCACAACATTTGTAAATGCAACACGTAACTTTTCACGATACAGATAATTCCATCAAAGAAAGAAGAGAAAATTTAAAAAACACCCCTAAACACACTTAAATGTCTCATAAACACCTGAATTAATGGAAATCTCAATTCGATACCTAAATTTGTTAAAGATTCCTCAACTGGCCAACCTTTACCATCGCCATCATCAGCAACCTTCACCAATGACCACAACCCTAAGCCACACAACTCCTTTCTTGTTCCTCTCTCCAAGCATCACCACGACCATTTCCCATCCCACTCCACTAAAACTCACCATCAAATCCCCTCTCACCTAGATCGGCACCAAATATGGAATTTCTTGTTTGCCCATTTGCCTAATTGATGGAGGTGAAGAGCTCACTTGCTGAATGGGTAGAAAGTCAAGAATCCACCATCAATACGCAATTAAGAACCCACTTGCTGAAGGTGCTATCAGTACCATTAGATCCCAAGCAAATTTCCATATAATGATAGGGTTACATCAAGGATCTGCTTTCAGTCCTTACCTCCCTGCCTAAATTATGCATGAATTGACAAGACAAATTTAGCATGCTATCCGAGGTTTATGTTATTGCGGATGATTTTGTCTTAGTAGATGAAACTGCAAGAGGTGTTAATGCTAAATTAGAAACTTGGAGAAAAGCATTGGGGAAAAAAAGAATTCAGATTAGTATGAGTAAAACGGAGTACATGGAATGTAAGTTTGATGGTAGTCAAAGTGGTAGTGTTGCCACAGTGACCCTCCATCATCAAGAGTTACCAAGACGTGAGCGTATTATCTTTCTTTTTTTTTTGGGAAGTACGTATTAAGTATATTGACTCAACTGTTAGCAAGCATGGAGAGATTACAAAGGATGTGATGCATGGAGTACAAGATGGATGTGTCACGTGGCAAAGTGCTTTGGGAGTGTTGTGTGACAGCAGGATGCCCACAATGTTGAAGGGAAAATTCTACCATACCGCCATAAGCCAGCCATGTTATATGGCACATAGTGTTGAACTACTTAGAAACAACATACTAGTGAGATGAGTGTAGCTGAAATGTGAAAGTTGAGATGGATGTGGTAAGACTTTGCGAGATAGAATAATAAACGAAAACCTTAGTGGGATGGAAAGCCAATGGAAGATAAGATGAAAGAAAATAGATAAAGTTGGTTTGGACATGTCTATTGTTGATGCGGTAGTTAGGAGTGATATGACTACAATAGAATTGAGCACTAAAGGGAGATGTAGGCCAACATTGATTTTAGAGGTAGTAGTTCGAAAAGACCCAAGATTCTTAGATATCATGGAAACCAATGCCCTTGACAGAACTCAATGGAGACAATGGATTCATGTGGCCCATCCCAATTGATTGGGACTTAAGGCTTGGTTTGGTATGGTTTAAGGTTCAATCTTGCTCTAATCCGCAACCTTTAAAGTTTAACAGTCATTAATCCACCAATAGTCCACCACCAATCGCAATCAAAGTTACACAAGAATCTCTCCAACTCACTTGCCTTGTCCATGTCTCATTTTCTGTCACTATAATAGATAAGTATGTATGTTGAGGTGATTAGACACAAGAATACCAAACACCTAAATAGAGAACTCATACCATTTGAGACTAAGAGAAGATTTGAGTAATTGAAAAGGGAAAGATGATTTAGGTGAGAGTCAATTTATGAGCAAAGGACAATTAGGAGTCATCGAACTCTGAAAATGTTTCAAAGCATCAATGTGGTGGATTGAAGTTGCCGATACAAATTACCAGCACCAACAAGGCCAGCATGATGCCTTCTTCCACTAAATTCGTCCACAAAAGTTGATGTCTGGGTACATATATACATTTATGTCAGTGTGTGTACACATACACACACACACAGATAGAGAGAACGTGTTTAGCTGAAAATTTGGGTTTGGGTCAAGATTGGGACATAGGAATGGGCTATTTATCAAACATGTGGCAAACCATCGTGCCGCAATGCCAATTTTTGTGATCATAAGGGGTCACTTAAGTTAATTTAATGGCATACCAGCAGAATCAGTAATTATTTGATGAGTGGTAACACTAGGAATCAAAATGACAATTTTTTTAAAACTTCAGGTGCCTATTTTGAGGTTTCTATAAGTTAACGTATTTATGGGACATTACATTGAAAATTCAGGGGCGTTTTTAAGATTTTCCCAACAAAGAATAACTTCTTAAAGATAATAAATACCATCTGGGAAATGTAAATGCACAAAGGCACCATAATCCTCGATGGAGCCAACCCGTCCCTCAAAAAGGTCCCCAATATTGACTTGTCCAGAAAACTTTGACCACATTGCTTCCTTTTCAGAGAATATCAATTTCTTGTTTGCCTGGTCAGCTACGATGACCTACAATCATTAAAATTCCATGCTCGCTTTCATCCAATGATGCATACACCCCTTCCCACACATAACAAACATACACACACAGATAGAAAATAAATGCAATGAAATAACCCGTGAATAATGACAAAGGCTTATCATAAAGTTTGTCATTGCATGACTATGACTACTACTTCGAGAAATATCCTCCAACACAAAATTCTTTGTCAACATTTATAAGAACAAAAAAGATACACAGGGATCTATTGTAGATGTAGAGTGAATTAATACGAGATGTCCATTACTTGGGGGACCTATAGGATTACTGATGGTGGAACCGTGGAAGTAGAGAAAACATGGTTTGCAAAGAGCCTCAAAGTGGAAGACCATCCCCATCAGTATAAACTATTTGGGATCAAGAAAATAAATAAATAAATAACAAAAGGTTTTTCAATTGCTTTCTCCATCCAGAAGCGGTATTTTGATGAGGTGTGGTTTGATGTGGTATTCTACTTAGGCCCCATTCCTCTAAGGGAAATAAGTGCTTATTTTTCAAATAAGTACTTATTTTTTTGAATTAAAGGTAATGTATTGCGAGAGAATGACCTATCTCGTAAAGCGGGAAATAAGTACTTAAAAAATAAGAACCTTCGCAGATTAGGGCCTTAGAGCTCCATGAAAATGTGATAGGCAAACTCTGCATGGTACAAGAGAGGATTCGCAATCTCGCCAAGGATAGCCAACCATTTACATTGTACGCTCCTTGATGGTTTTGTTTTCACTTGGAAGAGTAAGAAGCAGATGCTTGATGCACTAGTCTAATGCAGAAGCAAAGTTCAGAGCCATGACCAGAGTTGTACGGGTACACTCCTCTTTTAAAGAGATAGGGCTTGGGGCGCAATTGCCCATGAATCTATATGGTGAAAATCAGGCAACAATTGCGTCTAATTCAATTTTCCATGAGATGACTAAGCAGATGAGGTTGATTGTCATCTTGTTAGAGTAAATGTTGATAGGGGTGTAATAGCTACCCCTTTGTGTCCACAGGCACTAGATTTAGCTGATATCTTTACCAAACCGTTGATTAAATCATGGTTAGAGTTGCTATGATACAAGCAATTCCTTTGTGATATTTTTAGTCGAGCCTGAGGGGGAGTATTAATAGCTATAGTGGTAAGAGTCGTTAGTATGAGTAAGGGTGCAAGAGTCATTGTACTGTGTTTGTCTCTTCCAAAATAAATGCACACACTTTTCGTATCCATCTCAAACATGACGTTAAAATGAGCATTATTAGATGTATGTTATTCCATTGAATAAGAGATAGTAGCGAAGGAATTCTTTGAAAAATATAAATACACTCACTTTTCATATCCATCACAAACATAATGTTAAAATGAACATTAGATGTATGCTATTCCATTGAATATGAGATAGCAGTGAAGGCATTCTTTGAACAAGTTGGTCCAAATGTCGAGATTTATTTTGTCTTAAAAGTCTAAGATATTTTGCTGCGCCTCTAACCTATCCAAGATATGGTTACTCTCTTTTTTCTTTATTGAAAGTAGGACATTGTTCCTCAAAATACAGCAGAGTTGCATATTCTCCTTTCCGTGGCTTTATCCCAACCATTAATTTGTTTCAGTATGATTAGGACCGCATATTTAAAACCTTGATGGTACAGGAACTACATAAAGGATATAATAACCACACCAAAAGAGAGAGAGAGAGAGAGAGAGAGAGAGAGAGAGAGAGAGAGAGAGAGAGAGAGAGAGCCACAAACAAACCACTTGTTCTAATTAAATAAAAAGAGGACGAAGAAGCTGCTCAAGAACCAACAACTACAATGCAAACCTGAGACAAGTGTTTTTTGACAAGGAATTATACTATCATTCTTTCAGATTAAGCAAACACGGGGCATACCAACCTTTAGGAGTTATGCTGCTAATCAGTCCCTGAATTTTAATAGATATTAGTCTTCCTTACCCTTGGAAATTGACAACTGCCCCCTATTTCTTTCAGTACGATTTCTGCATATTTCAGTTCAAGTTGGAAACAAAGATTCACCGTCTATTACTGATTCATAAAGATCTTGAATGCTCACTCAAGAAAGTTTTCAAAAGTATGCCAAGTGCACAATGTGAGACATCATAATAGAAAGTAAAAATAAGACTGATGATGTGAACCATGAAAATACCTTCACAGAAATAATTGAACCTCTAAGAGCTTCCGCAATATCTTGGATGGATTTGTTAGGCTCTGCATCAAATGGAACATAGTGTCATAGTGATATGGCACTACGTTAGCAATCAAAGTTCACGGCATTAGGAAGGGAAGCCGTACGGTACACATGAAACTACATTTTTCATCCAGCCACGATTCGCAACTAACAACATACACTTTCGAGATTAGCCACCACAACTCCTAGCATTTCTACGCGTAACATACACACCTATTTGTAACTATCAAGAAAATATGTAACACCATAAAGGCATAACCATAAAAAACAAAAAAAAAAAACTACAAAGGAAACCACACCACACAAAAAAGAAAAGAAAAAGAAAGTAAGTGTAACCAACACAAGAATACAGAAACTCTAATTTTCTATGGTACACACCTTATCATCTCTAAACCACAGAAGTTCATGGCTAGGCCATGAAATACATTACTCTTTACAACATACACGTGTGTCCTACAACTTTTACCTGTTACGAAAAGGTCATCACTACATTCAACTGCATTGGCACCAATATAAACAAATTAGGCATGAATCAGTAATCTGTTAACAGAACTTGAAATTGACATATTTTTCTTGGTATAAATAGGAAAAGCAGTGGAATCGTTTGGAATCACGAAATTTATCTTGAAGGAAAGGAATTGTACCCTGTTTCAGAACATATGGCTCCAATACGTAAATGGCATACGTACTAGCGTTTTATGGTAACATCTCTTGTACCCTAAATAAACATTCTCCAACATGAAATTCAATGTCATTAGATTAATGTGTTCCCTTTAAGTTCCAATTAATATTACAGTATGCAATGATAAAATAGAAGAAAAAATAAAGGGCAAATTTTTGTAGTCGTCCCTCTAGTTTTACGGTTGTCTCAATTTCGTCCCTCTAGTTTCAATTGTCTCAATTTTGTCCCTGTAGTTTGTTTTACATTTTAAATTGGTAAAATCGTTAACGAAACTAACGGAAAAATATGATTAAAAAATTAAGTGCTCCAATTTTCAATCCGATTGAACCGGTGCGAAGATCTTATTCTTTTTATCATTTTATCCCTAGATGGTCGTAATGAATTTTTTTGCTCTAAGGCCTTTCAACAAGCACCCGAAGACTCCTTATTTAGTTTTAGGGCTCTCTTAGGGTGCTCATTGAATGGCCTTAGAGCCAAAAATCCATTACGACCATTTAAGATAAAATGATCAGAAGAAAAATAAGATCTTCGATCTTCGCACCGGTTCAACCGGATTGAAAATTGGAGCACTTAATTTTTTAATCATATTTTTCCATTAGTTTCATTAACGGTGTTAACGATTTTACCAATTTGGAACGTAAAACAAACTACAGGGACGAAATTGAGACAATTGAATAAAGGGACGAAATTGAGACAACCATAGAACTAGAGGACGACTACGAAAATTTGATAGGCAAAATAGAGAATATGAACCTTGCGAAGAAAGTCTAGTAGCAAAAATCATATCAATAGATTCGATTTCATTCTATATGCTCTGTGGACCATTAAACATCCTGTGGCTGGTGAGTTAATACAAGCTTATGAACGTGTTGTTCAACAAGGCACAGTTACTAGCGATGAACACTAAAGGGCGCAATTTACACATACTATGTGAGCTAGAAAGACGACAATTAGTACCTTTACATGAATGATATGGGCTCAGCTGGGGATAAGGAAGAAAACCAACAAGCGAGTAAAACCGAACCAGCAACCCTCCTCCATTAAAGCCATCAATCCTGCCTTCATGGAGTAATCCCTTTTCGCTATATGCCCTTGCTGCCTCCCAATCAGCAGACCCCTTTGTAGAGAGGTAGTGTTAGATCGCAGAATCAATCCAGAGCATTCATCTCCACTTCAAAAAGAAAATTTACAGAAACTGTATTGCTGTTGCAGTAAAAGGGAAAGCTATTTGAGCACTTTTTCAGAAGTTTTTACACCTAGCATTATACTCAATTACAGAAAAAAAAAATGCAATGCTATCATCTGGTCGCAACGGTAAGAAGTAACAAATTGTACAGCTTATGCCTCCTTATTGGGGAGGTCAGTCTAGTTTACCCTCATTATTTTTTCATTATTGAGGTGGATTCTGATTTGCAATCATCATTAGGAGGTGCTTAGGCACCTTTGAAACCCCTTGGAACTTTATCAGTAGTAGACAGTAAATTTGGTTTTATTAAAACCGTTAATATCCTCGAACTGTCACATTTCGGTACGTTGATTTTGTTCATTCTGTCTTAACATCTGCAAATTCCAATGCACTTCTTATTCTCAGGAATGGTTACTCATGCAGGATCACACTATTTGTGCGGGACATCCCCATTCACGTCTCCAAAATGGCACTAACATCCCCTCTAGCTTAGTTATCACTAGCCAATTCCACCTTCCGTACATTTTTAGTTATCAATATGCCCTTACCCAACACCCAATCTCATCAACCGATCTCCACATCCAAACACGCTCATAAATCTTAACTTTACCATTGTGCCCATCTCTAGAACCAACCACCCTTAATCACCACCATAACAAAATTGGCAACTAACAGTCTTAGAACATAGTATGAATTAGACTATATGCATATATTACAAAACAGAACAATTTCTGAATATCACAATGACATGTATTCTACGCAGCTCAAAACTATCAGATTGTCACAAACTTTTAAGATTCTCTCTCAAGTAACATGGCAGCCACAGCGCCAGCTCAATTCTCCAAGGCAACTATTGCTTCCATCCACCTCCAAAGGTAGCAATCATTTTCATTCAAACTACCACGCCCCAATTCTCAATACGCCAAAGGAACTCCACAGTCACAGTAAAGCTTGAGTAAGTTGCAGATCAGCTAAACAGACCAAAAGATGAAAACCAGCAAAACAGACCTACCATGGAGATAAAGGGAGAGATTATGGGCCCCGTTTGCTAACACTTATAATTCAGCTTTTTAGACTTTAGTTTTTTTGATGATTCGCTTAAACAAATTAAAATAAGTTATAAAAGTGTTCGTTATAGCTCTTTATAAGTTGTAAAAAAAGTATAACCTGTTTGCTTGAATAAGCTGTCAAATAGCTTTTTATAAACGAAATGTCTATATTGTCCTTAAAACTTGAGTAAGAACAACTTTTTCACTTTAGGATTCTTTTGTCCATTCATGTTCTAATAATTTAAAATAAGCAAAAAAGCTTCACTTGGAGCTTAAAAGAATCTAGCTTTTTTGGATCAAATAAGCTTGAAAAGCCAAATAAGTGATTATTCATAATTGCTAACAAACACCCTTCATTAGCTTTTCTAAAGCAAATAATCTAAATAAGTTGGATTATAAGTGTGGGACCTATAAAGATAGAAAGAGAGACCATAATCTGTGTTTTCATAAACCGAAGCCCGTTTCTCTCTTCTTCTTCTTTCTTTGGGTTATCCAAGTTCTCTTTCTTCAAATACCTAATTTTCTATCTAACACCCACCTCAATAATGTCTCATATGCCAATGTATGAAATTGTAAAGTGGGTTTGTGAGCAAAGCTGTGGAAGCCAACCACCCTCATGTTTCCTTTTCTTCTTAAGCAATGTTGCTAAGGAAAAGAGCTAACTGCTCATGTGGACCACACAAATGAAAATAGCACCTCTCCCACTAGCCAGCACATTTCCATCTCATGCTGGCCACCTCTTGCTTGCTTGTCATTTGGCAAACCTAGTGCGTTCTAGGCACCTCATACTTGTCGTGTCGTGCTGGCGACCTCGTGAGTGCTGGCATATCATGATTGTCACCTCATACATTATAGAAACGTGTCAGGACTTAGGAACAAGCTGCATGTGTTCCAACTCCTAATGCCTTGCAGGAAGGCATGTTTCCTGCAATGGGTTGGTTGAACAATGATTTAAGCAAAAGCTCCACTATCATGAAATTTAGTCCAAGAGAGATCTCCTTCAAGCACCTCAAGAATCATCTGTCTGGAAGGACATAAACGTTTGCCCATGACTCAAGAGGAGCCTGCGAAGTGAGTGAATATTGCGTCAGGGCCGGTCCTAGGCGCAAGACCGCTAGGCGACCACCTAGGGCCTCCACTTTTGGGTCAGATAATTGGGCCCCCAAATAGCGTTATATATTAAATATTTTCTACGTGAATTACTTTTCAACAACAATAATGTGTCATGGTGGTAAGCCACTTGTTTAGGAAGCATAGGATCGTGAGTTCGATTCCTGTCCCCTTCAATATTTTAACTCAAATTTTGATTCCGGTACAAAAAATGGGTTTTGAAACGAAGATAAGTGTCGAACTCACGACCTAAGGGTTCCAAAGAGAGTGTAAACGCTTTGCCACCAAACTACAAGGCTAATTTATTTCTTCCATCGAACAAATAATAAATATACTATAAAATGAGAGGCCTCATTTTCAAATCTCGCCTAGGGCCTCGTAAATCTAAGGACCGGGCCTGCATAGCGTGCCGGGGTCGAAGACAATGATCTACAGGTGCCATCTTAGGCGGTCGCCTTCCAATGGCACCATACGGAGCCATCTGCCATCTTAGGCGGTCGCCTTCTTATGGCACTGTGCACAAGCTCCCTCAGCACTACGTGACATTGCATGGCTTAAACCAATAAAAGTTTATTCAGTAAATATCACTTATGGTTATTTGATGAGAATAAGTGAAATATCGCCAGTTGAGTTGAATGGAAGGACCTAGATAATCAAAATGCAAGTGTTTAAAATTAATATTAAGTCAATCAAAAAGTACGAAAAGGTAAATTTTTACTTGGAAAGAAAGGTTTGTAGAACAACATTCAAAATCCACACCATTTGGAATCGGATAAATTGACATTAACAGACCGAGAAATGGCATCAAGGGATCTACTTCTCAAAAAGTATACATCTATTGGTCAAATTTCAGCCCTATTCAGACATCCCCCGTCAACATGACTGAAAGGAGAAAGTAAAGTTTCGCACAAGGAATAAACTTTACATCGTCATGACAAAACCGTTCGGATTGTACCGCCCATTGAAAGAATTGGTAAAGTAATTTTGAAAAAAAAGAACAGAGAGATAGAGCGTATGAAAACACACCCCTTTTTGTGTGATGACACTCTCAGGCGAGGCTGACGTGTCTGGAGTGACCATGGCTGCCTGCTCGACGCCTTGCGTTTTGGCATCCCCGGACACCGAGACCTTTGAAATGCGCGGCGAGCTGGAGGAGTATCTTCTTCTTCTAATGGGCGTAGAATTGAAACAAGGAGGGTGGTTTGTGAGAGCAGTGCCTGAAAATGATGAAGAATGGTGGTTGTTATTACCTGCGAAGCGATGAGAGAGAAAGGCCGACCCGAATGTTGCAGTGAAAATGGGCATTTTTCAATGAATGGATGATCTCGTTTGGTTTTTGGATTGTGTGGAGATAGTGTGTATATATCCTCCTCCTATCTCCTCTCCTCTCCTCTCCTATATAAAGGGGAGTTTTTCGGAGGTCATACTTTCAATTTGGGACGAATTTACCCTTTAATTTTGGGCATTTTACAAATTGCCCAGGCCAGATGGGTATAATTGTAATTTTACTCCTGACCGCGTGGCGCGTTCTACACCACTTTCTCCCACCACCATTTTATTACTCCCCTTGATTTTGGCGTTTTGCACACAGAACGACGTTGAGAGAGAGAGAGAGAGGACGAGGACGAGGACGATGAAGGCAGCCACGACGACGATGACGATAACGACAACTAAAAGGGCAGCAATGAAGAAGGCAAATGAGAGGTGATTTTGTTTTACTACGTTTCCGCAAATTTTGACGGATTGCGTGTTTTTTTTTTTTGATAAGTCAAATATCGATTACAGAACATTAAGATTGTTAATCCTTCAAGAGAATGGATGCTAACCCAGGAGGAATACAACCTAAGGAACAAGTAAATCTCTTCTCTAAACAACTAGCTGCTATCCAATGCGCTGCTTTGTTTTGTTCTCTGCAAACCCAATTGAACGTCCAATTCTTCTGCCTTGCCCATAACTTCATGTCTGCCACCATTGCAGCTATTTCCCACAGCTCCTGACCAAGCTTACAATTCATGCAATCAACTAGCACTCGACAATCCGATTCAAACACAGCATTATCAATACCCATATCCAATGCCAGTCCACAAGCTATACGGAGGGCCCATGCTTCTGTGACCAACGCCGAAGAGGCCACTATTCTACCTGATCTGTAAAATTGGATCCCTCCACCGCTATCTCTGGCTAAACAGCCAAAGGCAGCCTCGGTGCGGGAAGAGGAAAAAGCTCCATCGCAATTGAATTTAACACAAGAATGAGGGGGAGGGGACCATTTCCTTTCTCTGTGTGGCTTGGTTGTATGTTGTATTTTTTCCCCAAACGCAACTTGAAGATAATCAGAATTGGCTCTCTTAGCTATATCAACTGTTCTCTTTGGATCAGGCAACACCCCATTGAAAACACATTCATTCCTGGCTTTCCATATGGCCCAGCAAACCTGAAAGATATATCCAACCACCTCTGGACTTGATTCTTTGGCTAAGTTTCCACATAATAACTCCTCTGCCCATCTATCCGCTGAAGTGATAGTGTGTTCTTTGATCCAAAAAGAAAGACCACAGCCAAACCAGACAGCTTCTGTCCAAGGGCATCTAAATAGCACATGTTCAATGGATTCATGCTCTAACTCACATATAGGACACAAAGGGTTCTGAGCACATTTTCTTCGACAGAGGTTATCCTTACATGCCACCCAATTTCGAATTACTTTCCACATGAAATTACGTACCTTTGGGATTGTAGGCGTAGCCCAGAGTTTTGTCCAGAACTTGTCTGGATAGCAATGAGAAGAGGACGGATGACGGGCTTTGGCCTTGGCTTTGTAAGCTTGATCGTATCCAGACTTCACCGTATAAGATCCAGACTTTGTGTGCCTCCATATGACTTTATCTGCAGAATTTGTCACACTGATAGGGATTGTGACAATGGCCTTTACTTCATCTGCTGTTGTACAACTTCTCAACTTTCCCACATCCCAAACTTGTGTTGGTTGTTTGATGAAATCAGAGACTTTGGTCCATGGGCAGTCCTCATGCGGCTTTGATATTACCTTGCCTTCATCCCAACTTGGAATCCAGTAATCTCTCCAAAAATCAATGCTTTCTCCATTTCCTACATTCCATCTCAGACCTTCCTTCAAAATAGATTTGCCCTCCAAGAGGCTGCTCCATAACCAGGAAGGATTAGCCCCTCTTTCTGCTTCCATACACGAGGTGTTAGGGAAATAAAGCATTGGGATTGTTTATCATTCTCCAATATTGTTTAGCGAAAAGAGCACCGTTGAAGGCTTCAAGGTCACGGAATCCCATCCCCCCTTTTCCTTTCGCCTCTGTCAATTTCTCCCATGACCCCCAGTGAATTTTCCCACCTCCATTTCCACTTTCCCACCAAAATTTTCCAATAATTGAGTTCAACAAAGAGCACAAAGATGTAGGCAATTTGAAGCACATCATGGGATACATTGGAGTAGCCTGCACCACTGATTTAATGAGGATTTGCGTGTTCAATTTGCACAGATTTGTTAATTCTGGTTTGTATTTTCCTTGCTTTCTCTTCACTTGGATTTTTTTCAGTTGGCATGAACTCTGAGGAATGATTTGGCCTCTGTTTTTTATGTTCTAGATCTTTTGCCCTGTTGGTGGCTTCGAAGAGGTAACTCTTGCGATCGACTCTACTTTTCGATCTTAGTTATGGCGATGAGGTTCCAGGCGAGGAAGCCGAAGTACAAGAGGTGATTTTGATTATTTGGAGATTTGTTTTATTTTATTTTTTAATGAAAGGAAAAAAAAAAAACCCTTCATGTGCCATCGCTCTAAATTCTGCAGGTATTCTCTAATCTGGGATTCGAATTTCGAGTAAACTGTTCAGTTTTTTTTCTCCATTCTGTGTATATATACATATATAAATATATGTAAGGAATGCGTATATGTATAGAAGTTTGCAGATTCACCTTACCTTGGATTCCTGTCGCTTTGAACGTACAGACGGCGACAGTTAGGGTTTGTGAATTGGTTTTTTTTATCAAACCGATCTCGACCTCACTGCCTGAAATCTTACGTTTAGTTGAAGAAATTGTAATTAGCTGATCAACGAGCTTTGTTTTTGATGAATTCGTGTTGGTTTTGAACTTGCATGGGTTATTTGAGATTCTGTTCAGAACTGATACATACAAGAAAAAGGAAAAAGAAATTTTGTATCTATATAATATGACAGGGTGGTTTTTGAATCCCCTAAAATCTCTCCTATATTTTGGACCCTAGGATTGGTACACATTTTTTCAACGGCTGAGATCTACGGGTAGAAGGACTAACGATATATTTGGAAAGGATGAAAAAAATTAAGAATGAAAGGAGACCTTCCTTAATTTCGAACAAATTAACTTGGCCGAGATTTATTATCTATAAAGGTAATAATGATAAAAAAAAATTACACAGCAACCTACCTATTTACGTGTAAAAACGTATATTGAGTTTATTTGATTTGGATTCAATAAATGGTCACTCTCAATCTCGATCTCCGATGCAAACCTTATTCAGTCCTCTTCTAACCTTATGCAGTCCTCTTCTCACCATCCTCTCCTCCTCTGCCTTCAACAAGCCCTAAACTTGCTGATTAACTCTGTCTTCCTAAACTCGCTGATCTTATTTATGTCTCCCCAAACTTCTTGTTTTTATTTGGACACTGTGGAAGCTCCATAGATCCCATCGACGTCAGTTTCACAGTCAGCCGTCCTTACTACTCCTCATGTCAGGCATCCTCAACTTTGCTTGCCATAGGTTTGGGTTTTAATCGCCAAGTCCGGCGCCGTCCCGTCCCGAGGCTTTCTTCCTTCCCCTGCGCCGCAGCCCCAACGGGTCCTATTTTCTGTTCCTATTGGCGTGAAGCAACGGTACTTACTTGAATCCCAGATTTTTATATTTTTATGTGCTTTTGGCAATTGGAAACTAATTTAAAACCTATTTTGTGTGACAGGGAAGTTTTTGAATCCATATATTTCGATCATTAGATTGGTACATATTTTTTAAATGGCTGAGATTTCTAGGTACAAAACCTAGCGATATATTATGATGAAGGAAACAATATCCGGATTTACAACTACAATTCCACATTTTTGTCTGCATTATCCGGGTTCAATTAACAGGGAATTAGAAGGTTTTTGAAGGAACCATTTCCGAAAATATATAAAACGTTGAATTAGAATGATAAGCCACATTTTCGGCCACAATAACAGGGAATTAGAAGGAAATATTTCCGGCTCCTATTTAGGCATTAGGTAAAATATATAAGGAGTCCACAACCTATAAGGAATATATATACCTTCTATTTAGGAATGTATGAGTGATTGGTTCTTGTGATTTCGGAAACTTATCACATAAGATTTAAATTTTAGAAGAGTTAAACTTATCACCACATTTTAGAAGTCCGCGTTTCTTAGAAGGCCAGCCTACCGTGTGCAATTGATACCTTCTATTTAGAATTCCACTTTTTTGGGCATTTTTGTTGTTTGTCACATGCATAAAACCTCCACCAACTTTTGAATGACCATTACCTACAGTGAGGTAAGTTCGATTTTTTCAGTTCTGATGCAAGTTCGATTTTTTCTTGAATGATTTTTTTCAATTTTCATGCAAGGGATTCAAACATCGAAGGAATTTTTCCATTTCTCATGCCAGTTCGATTTTTATATTGGGTTTTTTTTTGCCGAAAATTGGGGAAAAAAAAAAAGAGTGTGAGAGAATAGTTTTTGTTTTGACAACCTAGCATGGGTCTTTTACATTATCCTAACTTTGTTGTTTATTCTACCATCTTATTACTTTCTATTATTTTACTGCAAGAAAGATCAAGAAAAATATATTTATAAAATTCTTGCGTTGAGCTTAAATTCGAGGTACTACTATTTATTTTTTTTGTATTGGAGGGTTTGCTTCTTTTTTTTTATAAGCAACAAATTTTTATTAAAACTTGACAAAGAGTACTTCGAGATAACCAAACTCTAGATACAATAGAACCTTGAATCCTAGAAAAGGAAAAGAAGAAAAAACGTTTTACAAGGGATTGAAATAAGCCAAATAGGATCAACACTGCCTCTACCAAAATCATCTTACACTAGACTTCATCAAAATCAACCACCAAAATTATGACCCCTATTTTTTCCCATGTTCAGTTTTAATCCCATGTTCAGTTTTAATTTGCGTGTGCTGAATATTCGAGCCATGCCTTCAGGCACGGGCATTCGCTAGTATATAGATATTGAAGGATAAGGTTGGGGATTTAGAGATGGATAGACAGGTCTTCGTGTTTCTAAGCCATTTGTTTGTTTATTTTCGAGTTCAGTTTGCAAATAAGATTTCGATTTAGGGGTTCGTGTGCTTTAGGTCGATTTAGGTCAAAACAAAAAGGGGTTTGTTTGTTGTCTCTGTTTTTTTGGGTGAATTTAGTTTGTGTTTTTTAAATATGAAAAGCAGATAAAGAACTTACTAGAGTCCAATATTGAGTACTATTGATTGACAAGTCAGAGATATCTTTGATAGATATTGAGTACTATTTGTTCTTTTGTAGTTGTGTTGGTTTCTCCCCGGCTGTAAGTTACATGGTTTGCATGCATGTGCCGTTCCAGGCAAGTATCGATGAGCTTTTGGCCTTCAATCTACCAACTAATACACATTGAGAGCAATATTATTTCTACTTGCCGTTTCTTTCCAAACATGATTAAAAAGTGGAAGATAAGCTCTGGTTTTAGCCAAAATCTTGTTCTTAATTGCGAGAACTATTCGAGGGACTGTGCTTTGATTTTTTCCGAAGGACTCTATCAGATTCTGTGTTTCTTTGTTATATTCAGCTTACGAAATCAGAACTTAGAACTGGAAAATTGAGTAATTGATGATTCAATCCACCAAGAGAGAGCTACAAAATTTATGACTCAATGTAGTACAGATTCTTGGATTGAACAATACATTGGGTTAGGTTTGCTTGTTACTTTTCTATGTGCTTGTTTTGTATTCTTGGTGATCTGTGCATTATCATCTAATAAATATAGCCCATTTGTGCTTGTCCATTACTCCATTAAAAAACTGGAGCTTGTGGTACACTAGTTATTAAGTTTTTCTCCATTTCCTAAAGCTGATTGATTTGTGCTGTTTGAGGCTTTGGTCTAACCAGTTCAATTTACTCTCCCAAAGATTTTGATTCTATTATACCAAAGCTGGGCTTTCACGTGTTATCAGTTTTGTTCTTTTGTCCATGATATTCGAGTTCGAGTAAGTAATAAGATTTATAATGGCTCCAACAGGGTAGGGATGACCATTTTGAGAAGAAAAGAGAATTATCAAGTTGTTGGTGTTTCTGAATAGCCTATTTGAAGCATTCCAAATGCTACATAAGGGGAACAGGTGCTTGCAGATTGGCCTTCTTGGATTGTTAAGGTAGCTGGCGAAGTTATCAAGGGACAGATACTGTAGAGATCTAATAGTTTTAGAAAGTTAGATAAGGTAACGTTCCTCCTTTTTAAAAATTTAATGGTTTACTTGCATTTCCTTTTTTTGTACTAGATTAGAAAATGGTTGACTTGCATTTAGGTTTTACTGTGAGAGAAGGAAACTTGTTATTTCAGGTCACTATATATTTCTGAAAATTGCATATGTTAGTATAATCTTCATTTTAATTATTGCTTGTTTGTAGCTTAGTTTAGTCGGGAAATACAAAATGCCTATTTAAATTTTTAGTTAGTTTTTCAATGGTCTGCGTATTTGTTTATTTTTAAGCCTTGATCTTCTGTTGTGTCTTGAAATTCAAAAAGGTTTGTAGAGGTAGATTGTAATCTTTTTCGTATAACTATGTTGAATCTGCAAGATTGTATCATGTTGCACTCTAACTAATTTTACTTTGGTGAGGTCGACACGTCTAAAATCCTCTTTAGTGAAAGATAAGCAATCGGGAGAAGAAGTAAGATTAAAAAGATGGTTAAGAGATCTTAAGATTGATATGCTTCTTCTTCAAGAGACAAAACTAAAGGACATATTAAAGGCTGTTATTGGCTCACTCGGGGGTGTTATTGACTGTGATTATCTAGAAGTCGATGCTATTGGCAGTGCTGGGGGACTACTAACAATTTGGAATTCTGACTTCTTCAAGCTGGAAGCTGCATGTTGCAATAGGAATTTTATTTTGCTAAAAGATACAATCCCTTCAAACTTTCAGTGCATTATTATCAATATATATGGCCCTTGCTCTCTTACTGATAGAAGATGCATGTGTTGGGGCTGTTTTTGGGTTCTATTTGGTCTTTGGGCTGTGGTGGGGTGGGCTTTGGGGCTGTTTTTTGCGATCTCTGTGGAATTGTTCTGGATGGTTTTGACTCGTCCAAGGGTGAATTGAGGTGTCGAGGTTGTGTTTTGCAAGTTGGTTCGGGATTGGTTGGTTGGAGGCTGTAAGTTTTGGACGGGTTTGGGGGTTATTTTATTCCTCACTTTCTCTACCCCTTTTTAACTCCTAAGTTTGGAGGGCTAAGAGTTTTATGGTGGAGCTTCCACTCATTCTCTGGAATCAATTGTGTTGAGCTGATGTATCTCTTACCAACTCCATCCCTAGAGGGCTAAGAGATTAACCATGTACTTCTCGGAGGGCTACGATACCTTAGAGTGTGAGCATGAAGCTTTACTCATTACTACCGTGTCTTATTCTCAAAGAATACAGCTTGTTATTGTGCTACTCTCTGGAATCTATTCTGCTGGGTTTGGAACCTTCATTGCTGGATTTTTCATGGCACGTGTGGCATTATCTTAGATTGGAAATGGACTTCAACTGGAGCGTTGGTAAACTATTCTACTTCTATTCGATTGCTTATGGTCCATGGCTGTTGAAATCACTTGTGGTAGTTCCAGTCACATATACAGCAAATGTTTGTTCCCCGTTCCATGGGTGCTGTTCAGACCTCTTGTGGCAGTTCCATTTCTTTTCTGTTTCATTTGCCTCGTTTGTTGATTACTTATCAACCGGCTTTTTGGCTTTTGTTGTTTTGATGTTTTGGATAGGTGCCAACCTTGTTGGGATGTATCCAAGGCATCTTTTTTTGGGATTATCTCTTGTATTTTGTTCTCCTCTCTCTTAATATAGTTTTCTTCTTCGCTGTTCAAAAAGAAAAAAAGAAAGATAGGTTGGTTGCTAGCATGCTATAGAATACTTGAAACAGGGTCCCTATATGATGGTACTGTTTGTAACGTGCTGCAATTTGGATGCTGTACGCATAGCGAACAGTAGCATTTCTTAGTTACATATCATGAATATCAAGAAATGTTGATGTGTTTTTGTTAGCACATAGGTGCCTTTCCAAATCTGCACTTGGAATAGCCCAATCAAGTGAGAGCTGAACTGCCCATGCCGTGGAGTGAGATTTGAAGTGAAGCCACAAAGGCTTTAGTATAAGACCTATGTATTGCAGTAGTTTCTTGAGAACTAGCAGTTTGACAGTATTTGGTAGTCCACTTTTGTTAGGCTTACTCTTTGCTCTTTACTAATACGCCTTTGGATTGATGGTTTGAATTATTTCGTTACAAGAAATGTTGAAAATTCTTTAAAGCTTGACAATGTAGTTCGCAACACCCGCAGAAGAATGACTCCAGTGGAGAACTCCTAATATGTGTAGATTTGTTTTCACTCAGACATAAATTTTTTTGAAACTATTGTGAAACTTGAATGTGCATGTGGATGGTGTGTTGCCTTTTCTCTTCAACGGGCATGACATTCGTGCCTTGCACGGACGGCGAACCTAGTATATATAGAAAGAAAGGGGAATGGAACACTGTGGAAACTCTCTGTCTATCTATCTATCGAGAAATTTTTGGGCTTGATATTTTTGGGCTCGATATTTTTGGGCAACGGGTGGTACCACGTCACCCCGTTGACGTGTGCCCGAGCAATACATCTGGATCGTCCAAAAGTGTATTGGTAGATACTACGTCACCCGGCTTACATGATATCCGAGCAACACATCTGGACCATCCAAAAATGTATTGGACGGCCCAGATTGAAATACTCTCTCTCCTCTTTCTCTTTCTTTTTTCTCTCTCCAAATCTAAGCCATCCAAAATTGAAATGGACGGTCTGGATGCACCGAGCGGGCACCACGTGGTAACCGCTCGGCACTATCTATCTATTTATCTATCAATCAATCAATTATTAATATACTATAGAAATGTGTATGCGTCTCCAAAGCCTCCAAACTTTAAATCCTAATTTTCTAGATTTTTGGTTTTTTTATAGTAAAAAATAAAAAGGAAGAGAGAAATGTGGGGAAGTGGGCGAAAATAGAGGGAACATAGGAGAGAGACTTTTGGGGTTGAATGAGAGCTACTTTCCCTCCGACCCCACCCCTGATAGAAATACCCCCTCTAAATTATTTATTTATTTATTTACTTAATTTTATATCTTTATTTATTTAGTTTTAATTTAGTTAACTCAAATTATATTTTCAATTAAATTTGACTTCATATTTAAGAACTTTATATTATTTTAATTAATTTGTCTTAACAATGAATAATAAATAAATAAAACTTCAATCAATAATAATAAATTTAAACAAAATTTCATTTTATTATAATTGAGTACATATTGACAATACATGAAAATATATAAAAACGGAAAAATTCTAATCAATATTTCCTCCAAATTCTGCTCCCGGCGCACTTATACCCATTACTTCGTACCACAATTGCATACGTATTATATAACTATCAGCCCATCCTCTAGCTTCGTCCAATGCATGGTTCCACCACAATGTTGGGATGGGTGATACAGGGTAATGAGGGTGTAAGAAAACTGTGAGCCAATACCTCCCACTCTTGTATGCATTTAAGGATTTTGGTTTCATTCGCTGGTTTTTTATTTTGGGTTTAAAAAATAAGATTAAAAAATTAAGTGTTCCAATTTTCAGTCCGGTTGAACCGGTGTGAAGATCTTATTTTTTTTTATCATTTTATCTTAAATGATCGTAATGAATTTTTGGCTCTAAGGCCTTTCAACGAGCATCCTAACACTCTTTATTTAGTTTTAGGCCTTTTAATCTCTAAGGGTGCCCATTGAAAGGCCTTATAGCCAAAAATCCATTATGACCATTTAAGATAAAATGATAAAAAAATAAGATATTTGCACCAGTTCAAACAAATTGAAAATTGAAATACTTAATTTTTTAACTATATTTTTTAATATATAAACGGTATAAAAAATAAGTATTCGGATTTTCAATCCGGTTGAACCGGTGCAAAGATCTTATTTTTTTGATCATTTTATCATAAATGGTTGTAATGAATTTTTTGCTATTAGGCCTTTCAGTGGGCACCCTAAGAGAGCCCAGAAACTAAATAAGGAGCCTTAGGGTGCTCGCTGAAAGGCCTTAGAGCTAAAAATTAATTACGACCATTTAGGATAAAATGATCAAAAAAATAAGATCTTCGTACCAGTTCAACTGGAATGAAAATCGGAGCACTTAAATAAAATTCAATAAATAAAAGAGAAAAAAGATATAAAGAATACTAAATAAATATTCTTGGCACACACAAATCAACATTTTTGTTCCATTCTATCTAGTCTCTTTTTTTTTTTTGACCTAATAATAGGCCACATTTATTAATTGGTACATAAATCAACATTTTCGCCTTCCCAAATTTGGTGATTAAATGAACTGATCTTTGCAGTACTGTAATTGTCCCGAGCACTTTTAAACTACGCAAAATTATCAACGTTGTCCGATCAAGTTCCGAGGTATGTCAATTTTCTCATATCGGCGCACACAATACAATAGTGAGGTTGAAGGAAAAGAAGAAATAGATAGAAAGAGATAAATAGATAAAAAATAATAATTCAATAAATATAAGAGATAAAAGATATAAAGAAAAAGAGAAAAATAAATTAATTTAAAAAATAAGATAAAAGAATTAAGAAATTAAATAAAAATGGAATTTAGTTAAAAGGGAGGGGTATTTCAAACTTTTGGCATGGGACCCATGGGGGGTGTGTGTCAGGGGTGGGAAACGCAATTTGCGGGTTGAATATGGAGAAAAAATTATTCTCTGTCCCTGAAATACCATCATGTAGTACTCAAAAATTATTTTTCACATACATGTGTCTTTCAATACATAAAATGAGGCCAGTGCTAGCATGCATCGAACATGGGACTGGAAAAATTATGGATTTTTTTTTATCAACTAGCATTGTGCCCATTCGATGCACGGTGAGCAAAAATCACATTGGTGATTTTTTTTATCTCGTGCATCGAACGAACACAGACACTAGTTTATCTATCTATAAATATATTATAGAAAATGTAGAGCCTCTCAACCATCAATCCTAAATTCCTAGAATTTTGAGTTTCTTAAAAAAAGATGAAAGAGGGAGAAAAACGTGGGGAAGAGTGTGTGTGTGTGTGTGTGTGTGAGAGAGAGAGAGAGAGAGAGAGAGAGAGAGAGAGAGAGAGAGAGAGAGAGAGAGAGAGAGAGAGAGAGAGGAACATGGGAGTGGGAAGGGAGAGAGAGACTTAGGAAAAATTATTCTATGCCCACCAGGGGTCTCATCACGTGATACTCCAAATTTATCGAACATGGGACCAAAAAATATTAAACGATATTTTTTATCACTAGTATTGTGTCAATTTGATACACGGGATCGAAAAAAACCAATGTTATTTTTTTATCCCATGCATTGAATGGGTACAATGTTTGATTTTTTTTGTTACAGATTAATTTGATTTAATTTTTTTTGAAGTAATTTAATTTGATTTAATATTTGTTCAATACATGGAACCAAAAAAATTTACATTGATTTTTTTTCTTAACTATCTTTTCTAAGGTGCCTGCCAAGAGGACAACATGCGTGTTGGGCCAATTCGGGCCGTCCAGTCTCGGCAGTGGATGGCTCAGATTGCATCTCGATCGAATAGATCTCGACTGTCCATTGCTGTTCTGCTGAGATGCAATCTGAGCCGTCTATTACCAAGTATGGACAGTCCGGATTGGCCGAACACGCATGTTATTCCGGTGGGACAACACGCAACCCGTAACTAGCTTCGTTTTCATTCGATGCACGGGACAAATTATTGGGGTGATTCCGCTACAAAATATCGAGCTCGCACAAAATTTGTTGTTTATCTCGTGTAAATGGATGTGATGAGAGAGATCTATCATCAATTAAGGAAGCCATTTTATAGACTTGCTTGGTTGAAAATGACTAGTGACTTGTACGACGATACAACAAACCTCACCATTCCACTGAAGAATATCTACAAGGAAATTGGATCCTCTAAGCAGTACTATTAATTTCATTGGCAAATTACTCAAATTGTCGCTATAGTTTAAACTTTGTGTCACTTGGTCTCTACTCTTTCAATTGATTCAATTTTAACCCTGCAGTTTCGATTTCGTGCCAACTAAGGATCATAGATAACTTCCGTTAAACTCTCACTAATGGAACTCATTTGAAAAATTACACTTGACCCCTTATAGTTTGGGCTTGATGCGAATGGATCCCTTGTCATTTCAAAAAAACCACATGACCTTGTGTAATTTGTGTAATAATGTGAGATCCCACATCGGTATTCCATGGGAAAAGGAAATTATTTATAAGTAAATGTCGACCAGTTACTATATAGCTTGAGGTTAACCTTTTAAGCCACGTGGTTAGGAGAATAGTTAGCAGGTCAGCTGGGGTGGGTCGTTACAGTTTGTATCAGAGCACAACCCTGGTTGATATGGTGGGGGCCACCTCTAGAATCTGGTACGAGCATACTGATTATGTTGTACAGAACTAAGTGCCACACTATGGCCACTAGGGGAAGGTTGTTGGGCCAATGCAACGAGGACGTTGCAGCCAAGGTGAGGAGATTGTGAGATCCCACATCGGTATTCCATGGGAAAAGGAAATGATTTATAAGTAAAGGTCGACCAGCTACTGTATAACTTGAGGTTAACATTTTAAGCCAAATGGTTAGGTGAATGGTTAGCAGGTCAGCTGGGACGGGTTGTTACAACTAAAATGCATCGTTACATCATATTTTGAAACTACCAATGATAAATGTACAAAGACTATATTACCTTTCATATCTTATTCTCTTTCCTCTCTAATCTATACATGTAAACACATTTGTTTAATATATTATTGTACATACATATGATGAAATGCTAATTAAATCTCTTATCAACCTAGTTAAATCATAAATCACCATAATCCTCTTCTTTCAAAAAAATGTAAAAAAAAAAAAAAAATGTAGTTTTTCAACTGATAAGCACCCAATAATGTTGATTCTTAGTGCTTAAGTCCTCTAATATGTTGTGTTTGTACATATATGTTGTCGTTTTTATGCGATATTGCACGTAAGGTATGTTTTTAGTATTTTTAGGTAAATTGTGTGAATAAGACGCGTTTGAATGCCAAGGAATGCCCCAGGTGTAACCAAGTATCCAAGGCCACGTGGCGCTCCGCCACCGAGTTCCAAAAGTCATGAAAAGAAGTTTTGAAGCATTATTGGGATGCCCAATGGTCAAGGGAAGCGAGAGAGATGTGAGGATTTTACCCAAAACCATTCATTTTCTGACCAACTGAGGGTTAAATTGTCATATCTTTTGATGTAAAACATATTTTGATCCAAACTACTTGGGTAAGAAAGTAGACTCAACAAGCTTTCCAACGGTTCGAAGAACACCCAAATCTGAGTTCCGAAGTGTCCGAAACGAGCCCGCAAAATTGTGCAGAATCCAGCAAGCAGGGGATCGATCCCTCAGTGCAAGGGTATTGATCCCCAAGGCCCTTCGCGAACTTTCAATGGCATTTTTGTAGTTGTTTTTTAAAGGGGGTATATATATCACCCTTAGCTTGATTTTAGAGTATTCTCCATTTTAGGACTTCTCTCTTTACCTCCCTCTCCTCCTCTATTCTCTAGCTCTCCTTCTCTCTTCAAAGGAGGGGGATTGCTAAGGTTTTGAGGTTTTGTCCTTCATTAATGTTATAAGTATACTTGTGTTCTTCATTAATTCAGCTTTTATTTCAAATTCCATCCATGTTTTCATTTCTCTCTATGTTTTCCCTTGTGTTTACACCAACTATGGGTGAGTAATGATCAAGGTTTGGTCATGGGGTGATTTTACTCAATGATTTAGGTAGTTTAATGGCTTCCCTCAATTATTGTGCTTAATGTGGTTTGTAAATGGATTAAGTTCTTATCTTTATGTAACAAAACCTAGGGTTGTTAACCTAGGGTTGTTAACCTCGGCTTCCAATGCCCAATCGGCAAGAAAGAAGAGTTGTTTAATCCAAGGCTAGAATCTTTGATAATGTGTAAGCAAGGACTTGATCTCTTGCCACATATAATACTTGAAGCTATGTCACTCTAAGTGTTTGCCAAAATGTCTCAAAGAACTTGTTAAGCTCTAATCTTTGGTCTAAACTTAGGGTTGTTAACTTCTTTGATTGTGTGTAGACAAGTCTCCTTGACATACACAATACTTAGAACCATGACACTCTATGTGTTTGATAAAATACCTAACTGAGTTCCTTTCCATTTACAAATATTATTGTATGAGTTAAACTCGATTTTCATTGCTAAATTTCCCTAGAGCAAATGACTATGACTCTCACTTGAGTTATCAAAGAGAAGCATTAAACGGCTTAAGTTATGGGTGGATTAATCCCCTAGACCTTGCCGCCTTTAATTTCTAGTTAAATTTCATTTTCAATCAAAATTAGGAAGTAGAGAGAAATTCTACCACTCAAGAGTTGGCCATCTTAACGCCAAATCCAAAGGTTGGTGGTCCTAACGCTAATAAAAACCCTTCATAAATCAAACCTTCGGCCTAGCTCCATTGGCTCCCTGTGGATTCGACCTCGGACTTTTGGGTTTATTATGCTACAATCGACCTAGCCCTATGCTTGGGATACTCTTTACTACGACACACTTTGGTCGAGCAAGCATCAACCTATTATCTAACTTTTTGATCTAATTGATGGTATTTTGTTAGCCTCACAAATGTACTTTTTTTCTTTTTTAGTTTTGTGTTAAGCTTTAAAAAATATTTTTCTTCTTGATAGAGGTGAAAAAAGAAAGAAAAATATGAACCAAATTAGAAAAAATTTCAGAAAAAGAAAAAAGCAGAAAAAAGAATTATTTTCTACTTTAGCGAACTATGGTTTGGACATAATCTTAAACTTTTTTCACTTCTCTTGTTAAAATGAATAAATAATCTAAAAAATTGTCTCAAAGCTAACAAAAGAAAAAACATTAAACAAGAACGAAAAAGAATTATGATTATTTGTGATTTAGTTATCTTGATAAGAGATTCAATTATTAACTTCATCTTCCTCTTTTTTTCTTTTTTTTTTTCAAACAATAACTAGTGATATTATTCCTTTAAAACCAATACATCAAGAGGAAACTCCATCCCTGGACAAGAGATCAAGAAGCCAAACGGGAGGGCACTCAGTCCAACGACTATACCCCACCCCAATTAAACCCTTATTATCTTCATCTATATTGTAGGACGGTATTCCCGAAAAGGCAGAAATAAGGCCTGAACACGTGGTACGTGGGACCAAGGTATAAATACGATAGGGACAGTCGCTGAGCAGGACGATGGTCGGCGATGTGGACCAATGACATGAGAAGTCATTGGTCCAGGAAGGTTGTATGGGTCTTGGTCCAGTAAACATGAGAAGTCATTGGACCAAGAGACTAATAAAGGAACAGTGACATGTGAAGTCACTGGTCTAAGTAGTTTGTTCGGCAATAAAAGGGCCGAACAGGAGGAGAGCTCCTGAAAAGACATTGGTCCAAGTAGTTGATAAAGGACTAGTTACATGAGAAGTGACTGGTCCAGGCAATCTGTTTGGCGATGAAATAGCCGAACAAGGAAAGAACTCCAATCAAGAGCTAAAGCAGAGGGAATACTCTAGGAGGTTCCAGGACTGTGATGTTCCGTGAAGGAATGAGATCCCGAGAATATAGGATCCAGAAAAGATACCGAATGGGAATGGGATGTTCGGCCAGCTATGAAAAAGAGCCTTAAAAGGACTAAGGTAGTGAACTGGTAAGGGAACGAGAATCCAAGATATCCTGGGTTTCCTATACGAGATAGGAATCCTAGGGCGACGGGATGCTTGGGCAGCAAGCATCTATGAATCTATAAATACGAGGTAAACCTAAAGGTAAAAGGTATGTAATACGTTGCAATACAATTATTCTCCTACTGATAATTAGGGCTTTTCTGCTAGTATGAGATACTAACTTAGGCATCGGAGGGTCTTTGCCACGAGAGGCAAAGATGCGCTCACCCCTTGTCTGTTTTGCAGATTAAGGTTCCGACGATGAACTAGGGTTCCGATCAAGAGGCATGAGAAGCCGTTACGATCTAGTGTTGTTCAAAGCACTACTTGATTTTGTCCACCTATAATTAGCGCCTTCTGTGGGAAGCGAAAGAGTTCTCTTTGAAAAACGACCATGGCGGAAGAAAATTTAACGACGCCGCTTGACCCAAAGAATCTGCTAGGTGGAGGAAGAGATAAATCTATACCAAGGACTCCGAGAAAGCCCGAAGGCGGACATGAGAGGAAAGCGACAAACAAGGGCAACCCCCTGACCGTCCTGGATGGCTCCAAGAATAGGGAGGACAAGACAGCCACAGAGTCCAAAAGAAGGAATGAATCCCATCTTGGAGGAGAGTCAGTTGCACACTCGAAAAGTGTGCACAATAATAAATACATCCTCGATAAAAAGAGGAAGGAAATCGAAGAGTTTGCTGGATTGATCAAGAGACGAGAGCATGAGATCCGGGAGTTAGAAAGGATCCGGGAGCACCCTGAGGACTCTGGACTTTCACGAAGAAATTCCAGGGAAGACAGGTATGCTATGGTGAAACACAAAAAGGCTCCTTCACGAGGAAGAATGAGCAGGAGCAGGTGCTCCACCCCAAGGCGACATAAAGTTTTTCCACGAAAAAGGAGGAGCAGAAGTAAAAGCCAAACACCAGAGCGGCGAAGGGCTTCTTCAAGAAAAAGAAGAAGTAGAAGCCGAAGTCCCACCCATGAGGAGGGAGGGACCAGGAAACACCACAGGGACAGGTACGAGAGACCTGACTCCGATTGGAAAAAGAATAGACCCAACAAGACAAAAGGATTAGAAGACGAGACCATGACTGCACGAGAAGTGACACGAAAGGCACTTAACAATATTGCATCCTCCCCCTTTGTATGAAAGTTACAGGAGGCAAGACTGCCGAGTAGGGTGAAGCACGGAACATTTATCCTTTATGAGACAAATGCAGATCCCGTGGCACACATACAGCACTACCAACAGGCAATGTTTATGCATGAGGGGGATGATGCAATTATATGCAAGATGTTCCCATTGAGGTTGGGTAAGGTAGCTTTGTCTTGGTTCCATATGTTGGGTCCGCGCTCCATCCAAGGATAGGGGCAATTGGCCGAGGAATTCACTGCTCGGTACCTGACGAGCAGGAAAGTGCCGAAGACGTTTGAGAGCCTCTCTGTTATGAAACAAGAGGAGAATGAGCCGATCAGGGACTATGCGAAGAAGTACTGGGAATCTTTTAACGAGATTGAAAGTTACAGTGAGGAATACGCAATAGCCACATTCAAGACTAGGCTGCCTGTTCGGGGGGAGCTACGCAAGTCACTAAACATGAGCCCAGTGGAAACACTGGCAAAATTAATGGAACAGATTGAGCAGCATGCCAAAAATGAGGATGACATACTGCGAGAGAACGACAAAGTGGTTGTCGAGCAAGCCTAGGGGCCTGCGAAGAAAATAGATAAAACAGAGCCCAAAACTTACAGAGAGAGAAATGACTATGGGTAGGCTAAGAAAGAGCCATACAAGGAGAAGCAGGCTCCGGACCCCAAGTCTTTCTTTTCAGTAACTACGGTTTGGAAAGAACCAATCTATAGGATTCTTTATCGAATAAAGAATCAGCCTTACTTCAAATGGCCCCAAGCCTGGGTGGAGATAAAGACACAAAGTGGGCTATGAATCAGCACTGCAGCTACCGCAAGATCTGGGGCCACATGACTGAAGAATGTGAGATGTTTTAAGAGGCACCTTGATGATTTAGTCTCTCGTGACTACCTTAAAGAATTTATCCAAGAAGATCCCAAGGATAAAGAGAAGGCAATGGAATTGGATTACGAACAAAATCCAAGGGGTATAATCCATATGATACATGGGTTGGCCGAGCCTTATACGAGAAATGAGGTGAGGTTGTTCTAGAGGCAGATAAGCATGACCAACATGTGATGGAGTTGGAAAAGAAAAGAGGACGTAAAGGAGAGGTATGCAACGAGGGCATAATCTTCACGGATGAGGACCTAGGAGGAATCCAGGTGCCACATAATGATGCCTTGGTCATAACCCTACGAATTGGGAAGTATGACATAGAAAGGATCCTGGTGGATTCAGGAAGTTGCAAAGAGGTGCTGTATTACGATGCGTTCAAAAAGTTGGGACTGACACACGTGGATCTAGTGCAATCAATGACTCCATTGGTCGGATTTGGTGCAGGAGCAGTTTGGCCATTGTGCAAAATAACACTGCCTGTTCGGGCAGGAACAGTAGTACTGCAAGCTAGCTTCCTAATGGTAGATGTGCTATCTTCTTATAACGCGATTATATGAAGAACATGGTTGCACAAGATGAGGGCAGTTTCCTCCACTTACCATCAGATGGTAAAATTTCCCTAACCTAATGGTATTGAGAGAATTAGAGGGAACCAAAAGGTTGCCCAGCAGTGTTTGGTTTCCATAATCAATAAGGCACCCAAAGCAAAATTGGTCCAAGCCATTGAGGTTCCAGACCAGCCGACCATCGAGGATGTCGGAGGGAATCCCGCCAAGAAAGTGGTGGAAGGCTTGAAAAAGATTCAGATCAACGAGACTGATCCAGAAAGGTATTTCTTGATTGAGGAAAACCTGAACAAAGAATAAGAGAAAGAGTTGGTCGGGTTCCTTAAGGAGCACATTGATGTGTTTGCTTAGGTACCCGAAGAGATGCCTGGGGTAGATGCAAACATGATTTGCCACTACTTGAATGTGGATCCACAACATAAGCCCGTGATGTAGAAAAAGAGACGATCAGCCGTACAACACGTGGACGTTGTTATCGAAGAGGTTGACCGGTTACTAGAAGCAAAGGCCATACGAGAAGTTTACTACCCAGAATGGTTGTCTAACGCCATGATAGTAAAGAAGAAGAATGGAAAGTGGCGAGTCTATGTAGACTTCACAGATTTGAACAAGGCGTGTCCAAAAGATAGCTTTCCACTCCCAAGGATAGATCAATTGGTTGATGCAACTGCTGGGTATGGACGGATGAGTTTCCTCGATGCATATCGAGGATATCATCAGATTGCCATGTACGGGCCTGATCAAGAAAAGACTTCTTTTATTACGCCAAGAGGATTATATTGCTATAGTGTCATGTCTTTTGGCTTGAGGAATGCTAGAGCAACTTACCAGAGGCTGGCAACGATTATGCTAAAAAAGTTGCTCAGTAAAACTATGGAGGTTTACATAGATGACATGGTGGTTAAAAGCAAAGAAAGACAGGATCACATAGCTGATTTAAAGGAAGCTTTTGAGATTCTGAGAGAATACAAGTTGAAGCGCAACGCCTCGAAGTGTTCGTTTAGAGTAAGCTCAGGAAAATTCTTGGGCCACCTTGTGACCATAAGAGGGATAGAGGCAAATCCCGATCAAATCACAGCTTTGCAAAAGCTCCAAAGTCCAAGGACCACGAAGGAGGTCCAAAGACTAATTGGAATGGCCGCGACCCTTAATAGATTCATTAGCTGGTCCAGTGACAAGTGCAGGCCCTTCTTTCAATTGCTGAAAAAGAGGGAAGGATACGAATGGGAAGCAGAATGCGAACAGGCATTCCAAGACCTGAAGAATTACTTGGCAGAAGCCCCACTCTTGTCCACTCCCGATCCGGGTGAGTCTTTGATTTTGTATTTAGCAGTTTCTGAGCATGCTGTAAGTGCAATATTATTGAGGGAGAAGGGGTTCGAGCAAATCCCCGTGTATTATGTGAGCAAGACATTGCTAGATGCAGAAATGAGATATCTGCCCCTCGAAAAATTGGTCTTGGTATTGAGGACAACAGCGAGAAAGTTGCCCCATTACTTCCAAAGTCATAAAATTGTGGTTTACACAGAATTTCCGTTGAAATCATTGCTACGAAATGCAGATTTCTCGGGACGTATATCAACGTGCTCGGTGGAGCTAAGTCAGTATGATATTGTTTATTAGTCGCACATCGAAATAAAGGGGCAAGTGTTGGCAGACTTTGTGGCAGAATTCTTGCCAACAGTAGCTCCACGGCCTCTTACGAGAAAGGAGCAGATGCCTGGGCCTCCGACCAAGAAAGAAAAGGCATTAGCTGAGCAAGATCCCTTAGAATGGAAATTATTCGTTGATCGATCAGCCTGTAATACTGGATCAGGAATTGGGGTTATGCTTTTTCCTCCTGAGGGAGTAATGATAGAGTTGTCCGTTCGGCTGGGTTTCAATGCATCAAACAACGTGGCGGAGTACAAGGCACTTCTAGCTGGCTTGAGAAGTGCAAAAACCTTGAAGGTAAAAAGAATACGAGTGTACTGTGATTCACAACTTGTGGTGAACCAGTTGTCCGGGAAATACGAAGCCCGGAACGAAAAGATGGCAGCCTACGTGAAGGCCGCCAAGGATCTGCTTGACACTTTCGAAAAGGTGTACATTGAGCAAATAAGTTATGGGCAGAATGCCCATGCAGATTCACTTGCTTGGTTGGCTGCAGCTGTGCCAACCGAATTTAAAAGAAAGGTGGCAGTAGATTATCTTGTTGAGTCGAGCATTGGAAGAAGTGTGGAAATGGTCTTGGACGTGAACCAAGGACCAAGTTGGATGGATCCAATTGTGGAGTTCCTATGAGATGGGGCACTCCCCACAGATAAGAAGGAGGCTCACAAGAAAAAGACAAAATCTGCACGGTTTTGGCTGTCACCTGAAGGAAAGTTGTACACGAAGTCCTTCACTGGACCGTACTTACTTTGTGTGCACCCCAAGATGGTGCAAAAGTTCCTCCACGAGATTCATGAGGGAACATGTGGAAGCCATGCTGGGGGAGGGTCCATTGCCCACTGAGCAATCACCTAAGGATATTGTGAAAATCTGTGATAAATGTCAGAAATTCTCACCAATGATCTGAACACCAGCCAAAGATCTGGTGCCGTTGACAAGTCCTTGGCCATTTGCACAATGGGGATGGATATCGTGGGTCCACTTCACAAGGCAACTAAAAATAGGAAATTTATGTTGGTAGCAACAGATTATTTTACAAAGTGGATTGAGGCAGAGTCATTGGCCAAGATCACTGAACCTATGATAGAAAGGTTCATGTGGAAGAGTATTATTACTCGATTTGGGGTCCCTTATTCGTTGATTACGGATAATGGGTCCCAATTTCAGAAGAAGTTCAAGACTTTTTGTGTCCAATATGGGATTAGGAATTATCACTCGACCCCAGCCTACCCATAGAGTAATGGGCAAGCGGAAGCATCCAACAAAACCATACTTGACGGGATCAAGAAGAGGTTGGACAAGCAAAGGGGAAGTGGCTCGATGAATTGGTACTGGTCCTGTGGGCGCACCAAACAACTCCTAGGAGGTCTACGGAAGAGACCCCATATTCATTAGCATGTGGAATAGAGGTTGTTATTCCATTGGAGGTGGATTTACCGACCAACAGAACCACTTTGGTTGAAAGTGGAGGCAATGACAGAGCCTTGGAGATTGAATTGGATCTTGCCGAGGAACGGAGAGAGAGGGCTCTGGTGCATTTGGCCTCATATCAGGAGCAGCTGATGAAAAGCTACAACAAGAGCGTCCACCCACGAGAATTTGGTCTTGGAGACCTTGTGCTTCGAAAGGTGCCCGACAATACTAAGGTGGCCAACGAGGGTAAATTGGGGGCCAATTGGGAAGACCCATATCGAGTTAATGAAATTGTGGGTATAGGGGCTTATAGATTGATAGACCTGGACGGGAACCTGGTGCCAAGGTCCTGAAATGTCCATAATCTGAGGAAGTTCTTTGTTTAAAAGACTTTAGTTTGATTTTTCATTCTGTTTTAGGATGCACATCGTGATTGTGTGGGAATTACGAATAGAATTCCCTTGTTTTTTAAGCTTTTGTTAGTTGCAAGGGGTACGTGTAACGCCTCCTTGAGTTTTGAATTATGAATAAAATTCTCAGATTTTGGTGCAACATTTTGTGCTAGAATATGAAGCCAGGTTCTTTTTCCTCCCTTCGTATTGGGGAGCAGAGAGTTGGTCCGTATCCGTACAAATTTATAAATTTACCAAGTACGAAAACACTTAAGTTGCATACGTGAACATGCATTAGTCATCTAAGTATGAGAAACTTAGGCATAAGAGCAGCAAATATTTGAGTACGAGCAAATTTAGGCATTTGTCCAAGTATGAATAACTTGGGTTGCATACGAATACATGCAAAGCTTCCGAGTATGAAATACTTGGGTTGCATACAAAGAAATGCAAGGAATATTTCCAAGAATGTGAAACCTTGGAATGCATACGAGAACATGCACAATTCTGCCAAATATGAATACATTTGGGCATTTGTCTAAGTACGAGAAACTTAAGAGTATAACCTAAGTACGAATACACTTAGAAATTTTTCTGAGTACGAAAAACTTGGGTTGCATACGTGAACATGCAACATTATCTAAGTATGCATATACTTAGAGGTTTATCCAAGTACAAACACACTTGAGGAGCAATTGAACAAGTTAGAGTACGAAATACTTAAACTGTGTACGAAAAAAACACAAGTCTGCCAAGTACGAAACGCTTGGGCGAGCAAGCACAGTACAAAAGGTGCTTATGAATGAACGCACAAAATTGGCCAGGCACGAAGTGCCTAGGTTTGTAAATAAATCTAGTACGGATTGAGTACGGTTGAGATATACGAAGAGACACACAAACCCAACTAAGTACGAGTACTTAGATGTGTAAACACACGAAACTTAGGTGCGTACAAATAAATGCACAAATTTGCTAAGTCTGAAAAACTTAGGTGCATATGAATAGACACACAAGTTTGGCTAAGTATGAGTATGCTTAGGCAATGACAATGAATAAATGTCGAAATCCGATTGAGTATAATCAAACTCGGAATTTGGCTAAGTATGAATAAACTTAGGCCATGGCAATGAGTAATGCCTAAGTCTGATTGAGTACGATCAAACTCAAAATTTGGCCAGGTGTGAATAATCTTTGGCCATGGCGATGAGTAGTGCCAAAGATTGATTGGGTACGAATAAACCTGAATTATGACAACAACGAATGTCAACAGTAGACCCCAGTACGGAAAGGTTTGGGGCCCGAGCAACGAACAGTGCTTGAATCATGACAAAACGAAGATTGTTAAACAAAGGCCCAAGCATGAAGAAATTTGGGGCCCGAGCAATGAACATTGCTTTGATACGAGCAAAGCCTGAGATAAGCTAGGTACGACATAAACCTAGGCACAACAGTGGATTGGCTAAAAATGAGTATGCTTAGGCTTTGGCAGTAACGAATGCCAAAATCGACGAAGTCCGAGCAAACCTAGGCCTTGGCAACAAATGAGATCTAAATCAAGTCTTGAAGCAATTAGGACTTGGTATTAGTATTGGGTAAACGGTCATGTTCGGCTGATAACTAGGGATAAGTCACCGTGCAAGACGGTGGTCGGTTATATGGACCAGTGACATGAGAAGTCATTGGTCCAAGAACTGTACGAGGCCAAGGTACGGGGCCAAGGACTAGTGAACATTAGAAGTTATTGGTCCATGAGATTGATTAAAAAACCAGTGACATGTGAAGTCACTGGTCCAAGTAGTCTATTCGGCAACGGGAGGGCCGAACAATAGGAGAATCTTGGGATGCATACGATCACATGCACAGATCAGCCAAGTACGAGACACTTGGGTTGCATACATGGCCATGCGACATCAACTAAGTATGAATAAACTTAGACATTTTCCCAGAAATGTGCAATCCTGTGGAGCATACGAGAATATGCAAGGGTAAATACACTCAGTAAATTTGTCCAAATGCAAAGCAATTGGAGTGCATACAATAACATGCATATTTTTGCACCTAACTTAGAAGCAAAATTCCCTAAGTACGAAATACTTAGGTGCATACGATAACATGCACAAAACAGCTAGGTACGAGCAACCTTAGCTAGTTATCCAAAAGTATGAACAAACTTGGAGAGCATGAAGGCATATAAAACGAGCAAGTTAAGTACGAAACACTTAACACATACGTGAAGCCAACTAAGTGTGACAAAACTTAACATTTGGGCAAAATCTATTGCCACGCAGGGCCAGTAATCTTTCTGCAAAGGGAATCTAGAGAGAGAATGAAAGGTTTTAAAGATGGGACGAAATCCCAAATATATCCTTATGAGTAGGGTGGCTATGTTAAACGTCACCCTGGACGCCGTTTGGGCGTTCCGTTCCTCAAAGGCGCCTATCCGCATTTAATGTAGGCAAAACGAAGTATGCCACGAGTAAAGTTAAGAGTAGGAAAAAGCCTGTCTAGCCCAAAAAGATGAGACATTTTACCTGGGCAAATGGTGAAAGTTGCACCAATTTTGTGAAATAAGGTGCAAGAGCAGAATAAATTTGTTCGGTACTTGGGAGCTTTACTCGTCATTTACGAACAAATAATGAGTAAAGCTAGGGAGCAATTGTAGGGAGGTATTCCCGAAAAGGCAGAAATAAGGCCCGAACACGTGGTACGTGGGACCATGGTAAAAATACTACAGGAACAGTCGCCGAGCAGGACGATGGTCGGCGATGTGGACCAGTGACATGAGAAGTCATTAGTTCAGGAAGGTTGTACGGGTCTTGGTCCAGTAAACATGAGAAGTTATTGGACCAAGAGACTAATAAAGGAACAGTGACATGTGAAGTCACTGGTCCAAATAGTTTGTTCGGCAATAAAAGGGCCGAACAGGAGGAGAGCTCCTGAGAAGACATTGGTCCAAGTAGTTGATAAAGGATCAGTTACATGAGAAGTGACTGGTCCAGGCAGTCTGTTCGGCGATGAGATAGCCGAACAAGGAAAGACCTCCAATCAAGAGCTAAAGCAGAGGGAATACTCTAAGAGGTTCCATGATTGTGATGTTCCGTGAAGGAATGGGATCCTGAGAATATAGGATCCATGAAAGATACCCAACGGGAATGGGATGTTCGGCCAGCTATGGAAAAGAGCCTAAAAGGACTAAGGTAGTGAACTGATAAGGGAATGAGAATCCAAGATATCCTGGGTTTCCTATACGAGATAGGAATCCTAGGGCGATAAGGATGCTTGGGCAGCAAGCATCTATGAATCTATAAACACGAGATAAACCTCGAGGTAAAAGGTACGCAATACGTTGCAATGCGATTATTCTCCTATTGATAATTAGGCTTTTTTAGCTAGTACGAGATATTAACTTAGGCATCGGATGGCCTTTGCCACGAAAGGCAAAGGTGCGCTCACCCCTTGTCTATTTTGCAGATTAGGGTTTCGACGAGGAACTAGGGTTCCGATCAAGAGGCATGAGAAGTCGTTACGATCTAGTGCTGTTCAAAGCACTATTTGATTTTGTCCACCTACATATATGTTATAAAATTATACATTAACTGTATGTGTTTACATGTGTACAAGAGAGGAAGATAAAATGAATGATATAAGAAGGGTAATATGGTCATTGTGCATTTATGATTAATAGATGTAACTGTACACTTTAGTACATAAATTACATGGGCATATTTCAAACTATTTTTGTTGAAAGATTTCTCGTTTATTTCAATACCATGCTCAAATTTCTGAGCATTTCCTACATGTTGTATTTCCTTTGCCAAATAAGGGATAATCGAAAGTCAAATTCATAATGTTTCAAGTGGAAGTGAGTTTAAATAAACTTTGATTTTCAAAGACAAACTCTTTGTTAAACCAGATAAGAGAAATGCTATCTCCGCGAGAACACTCTTTGTTAACTTGCTCATTGAGAAGATACAAAGTTCTAATGCATAAAGGCCCCACGCCATGGAAACATGCTCAACAAAAATTCTCTTTTCAACGAAAGCACAATCCTTTTGATAGATGCTCGTTGGGCCAAAAGAAAGATTATATGTCCAAGCAAAAGTTAGAGCAAGTCTGTTATGACAAAAATCACAAATGCAGCCTAGGAAACAGTTAAGGCACTAACAAAGTCGTTAGGACCTCAGCCCCCATTAGGCAGCCAAGGCAAAAATTAGAGCATAAAAGAGAGGAGAAAAACCCAAGTGAACCCCAACCCAAAAGTTACAGTTCTGGAACTACGTAAAAGACTTGATTCCCTTATTGGGAAAAGTAGGCAATCTCTCATTGAGATGCGGTGTTTAGAGCAAAAGAACTTTCAATAGAGGCAGTGCTAATAAGCTTTGTGTCAATTGATTAGCGGAGTTAACTTTGTGTATTGAGCTTGCAAAAGATGAACATCCTATCTTCAAAGGGGCAACCACATAAGTAGAGTCACAAAAATTGTTGTTTATCTTTACTCATTTCTATTTGCAAATATAAAGGGTGTAACAAGCTCGCTAGGATCTGAGCCCCCATTGGGCAGCCTAAGCAGAAGATAGAGCATAAAAGAGAGGAGAAAAACCCGAGTGAACCCCAACCCAAAAGTTGCAGTTCTGGAACTACATAAAATGCACGATTCCCTCATTGGGATACATTGGCAATCTTTCATTGAGATGTGACCCAACATGTTTAGAGCAAAAAAACTTTCAAAAGAGGCAGTGCTAATAAGTTTTATGTCAATTGATTAGCGGAGTTAACTTTGCGTATTGAGTTTGCAAAAGATAAGCATCCTATTTTCAAAAGGGCAACCACATAAGTAAAGTCATAAAAATTGTTGTTTATCTTTACTCATTTCTATTTGCAAATATAAAGGGCGCGACTTTCCGAATTCTCGAGTTTGACAAAGAGACCAAAAGAATGTGGCAAAGGCATAAAGGAAGCATGAATTGATCACGGGCATGGTACGGAAGAAAAGAAAAAATAGTTTGACCCAAGAATTAAATCTTAGTTTCCTTGGAATAAGCAGAAGAAACTGTGTCATGCCCTCAATTTTCCACATAAATAATATTAAATTTCTCATAGTAAAGATCCTCGCCACCATATATGATTATCCAATAGTGAGATGCCAAGTTCCATTCCATACATCAATATGCTTTAAAAGGGAAACTATTTAATGGATACAATCCAACTTTTCTTGAATACTGAGTGAAAAAGATAGTTTAACCTTTATAATAATTGTTCAGAAATTCGTGACATCCGACAAGACTCTACCCTTTGTCTTGCTCCGTAAGGAATACACATACTAGCTTCACTCAAGAGGCTAACAGAGGAGCACTTTAGTATCATCCACTTCTTATCTGACCTTTTCTCTCTCTAAGTTAGGGTTCGCTTCCTCTGCTTCTTTGGAGCTTCTTCTTAACCTTCTATCTTCTAAACATGCAAAATTCTATCTCTCTCCACCAATCTACTCGTGCAAATCTCTGTATCTCTCCTCCAATCTTTCTTCTTGTTTTTTTGCCACAAATCCTTCTTTTCGGCGCTATCTTTTTTACCCACTCCTGTTGTTTTGCTTGTATTGGTTCTCCTACATCTTAATCATTTGCCCTATCAATTAGGATTGGTTTTCAAATGTTAATAGGATTTACTTGAGGTTTTCCCTAGATTTCCCCTACGTTTAAACTTCTTTATTAACTCTTTATGTTTTCTTCTCATTAGCTCATTCTACCCCCGTCTGAAAACCCTTAAATCCCCTTTCTCAATAACTACTACTTTAATGGCTTGCTTAAGTGAAGCCTCCTCAAATGCTGAAGACCCAGATTACATAGACCAACGAGGCTGGCTCTTTCCCACTGATCCCATCATTTCCACCCAACTGAGAGATTTATGGAAACAAATTTTGTTGGGTTGTTTTGTCGACAACCATTCTTTCTCTGAAGGCACCATTCAGCTTGTTGTCAACAGCTTCTGGCACACTAAAGGCTTGGTTATGGTGGAAAAAAGGTCTGGTATTTTTTGCTTCCACTTTGAGGATCAATATGACTTGGAATGTATTCTAGTAGAACAACCATGGAATGTTCATGGGGCTGTTCTTGTCCTTCAACCTTGGAAGACAAACACGATTCTACCCCAACTTCAGTTCCCATCTATGGATGTGTGGGTCCAGGCCCATAGCATCCCTGTTGAATGCTATTATTTTGATCTTGCCAATCTACTTGGCTTTGCTGCTGGGGATCTTTTCCAAGTGGACTAGTCCGATGATAGAACAAGGAGTTTGGATTTTTTCAGATTTAAGGTTAGGATCCACACTGATGAACCTCTTATCCCTAGAGCTTTCATTGAGCTGCTGGAAGGTGATTTTCATTGGATCTCCTTCAGATACGAAAAGCTTTTCAGGATTTGTTACAGGTGTGGAAAGATTGGGCACACTAATACTGCATGCAAGAGCAGTTTAATGGAGGTCTTTGAGAGTTTACATCAAAGATGTGATCACTCTCCTTTTAACCAATCTTTCCCTCTTATTCTGGCAAACAACAAACCAATGTTCACTTCTTCTTTGAGAGCTTTCTGAAACACTGATTATAACAGAACTACTCGCATATGGGTGCTCTATGAAGAAGAGGTGCAGAACATGGAAATGGATCAAAACCTCATTTTCAATGTTGATATTTCAGATAGCCTTTCAACTGATGATGTTTTCCATACCCTCGATGGAGGCTCTTCCCCTCTTATTGACCCCAATCCTCTTCCCCCACCTATTGAAGAGGTGGATCCTCCACCTGCTTAAGGACCCTCTATTTGGGGGAATATTGTTCATTCCATCTTCAGCCCTCTATCCCCAAGCCTTGTCAACCCTCTCACTCCATTTCCCGTTCCTACTTCTAACACATTTCCTTTGCTTGTTAATGAAAACTTGGGCTCAGACCAAAACTTGAATATTGAACCAACGAATCTTATGAGTCTGCATGTGGTTACCTCTACCACCTCACCACAAATACCCATTTCCCCTTCAGTTCCTTTGAATGTAGAAGTTCAACCCTCTCCAACCCACCTTTTTAGCCCACATGCAAATAGCACCTCTGAAACCAAAGCCAAAAGCTCCCATCTTCTCCTTACCAACAACACAAACCCTCCATAATCTGCCACTTCACTAGCTCTGATAAACCCTAAACCAATTCCCAAACAATCCTCCATCACCGAGGTTTTTAGATGTGCAGCTCCAGATTTTAATGGAGATTATGCTCATATGGTCTTTGATTCTCAATCTATTAGCCCTAGGGAGGCTAACACCAACCTCTCCTTAAGCAATGCCATTCAGCAGCAGTCACCGATTTCTAAGAAGAGGTCTTCTTCCTCTTCAGAATCAGGCTCTTCGGGGGGGGGGGGGGGGGGGGAGGGGGTTAAGCGTTCTAAATTAGTTCAACTTAACCAAAGGGAACAACCTTAAGGTATATATTTTTTAACATATTCTTCTCCTACTAACTGTTCTTTTGACTACATGGACATAGACTTCTCCTTTCTAATTGATGCTTCCTGTTCTTATCAGCATTATTTGCATGTAACAAAGTTTTTGGAGTCTAGCTCCTGTTCACTTTCATTCTAATCATGAAAATTCTCTGTTGGAACTGTAGGGGTCTTGGTCAATCCCTTCCAGTTAGTGCAATCTTCCATTTGATCCATGAGCATGCTCCTGATATCATTTGGAGTTGATTTTATTGGTTCTAGTGGCGGTCTTTGGGTAGGTTTGAAAAGCTTCCTATATTTAACTTGTCATGCTTCCTCCCCTTATATTATTTTCACTTCGATTGTGGATGAGTTTGGTTCTTCCTAGTTTTGTGGTTTCATTTATGGTCACTCTGTTTTAGAGCATAGGTCTAGTGTCACTACAAGAAAATACACATTCGGCGACCAAATTCCTGGACCAAAGTAAATTTGGTCGCCTGAAGGTCACAAATTGCCGACTAAAATAGTTTTGTCGGGGGATGGTTAACTTTCACCGACTAAAATATGTTTTATCGCCATTTAGTCGGGGAATGTCTACGCAATTTTTTCCACAGGTGCCAGAAGGCGGGAATACATTTGGCAACCAAAAATTTTGTCGTTGAAACATATGTTTCACCAACTACTTAATTTTAGTCAGCGTTAGATTTGATTATTCCGCCAAAAAATTACAGGGAAAATTCTTGGCGGGGGCTTTAAAATAATTCATTCATGAAAAAAATTGATTGTAGGAAATATTTATCCAAAACTACGTAGTTTTGGTAAGGTAAGTTTCTGGGTTAGGGTGGGTTAGGGTAATATATACGTATCTCAATTGCCAGCTTCACTTTACCAGTACTCCCGCTCCTGATCGACGCCCCTTTGGCGAAAGCGTATGTATACTTCTCTCTCTCTCCCTCTCTCTCTCCCTCTCCCTCTCCCTCTCCCTCTCTCTCTCCGACTCCGACTCCAACTCCAACTTTCTCCGACTTCTTGAAATTTCTGTGCAGGTGCATGTGCGATTTTGGAGAAGTGACCATGACTATAGCATAGCGTACGTCTCTCTCTCTCTCGTTGCAATTCCTGTGCATGTGGACAAATTTGTGAAATTTGGGTTGCTCAATGTGTTTGGAAACATTACAAACAGCAATAGGGCTCATTTGGCTAGTGTAGAATGTAAAACTTGTTTGGTTCTTAATTTTTGGCAAATTTTTACTAAAAGATGGAAGACAGGGGTAGGGTTTTGGTTTTTCTGTATTTTTTCTACTAAAAGGTGGAAGAAAGGGGCAGGGTTTTGGTTTTTCCACATTAATTTTAACAAAAAAAGGTGGAAGAAAGGGGTAGGGTTGTGGGTTTTCCATATTTTTTTACTAAAAGGTAGAAAAAAGAGGCAGAGTTTTGGTTTTTTCATATTATTTTAACTAAAAGGTGGAAGAAAGGGGTAAGGTTTTGGTTAATCCCAAAAAGTTAGGATGTTTTGACCTCAGAAGGGGTCGTATTATTTTATGGGTTTTTCTTAACTCTAAAATTACCGGGTTTTTTAGGTTCTGGTACCAAATTTTAAACCTAATTTAGAGTTACAATAATATTGTATTAACAATGGTAAACCTTGTCTGCTTCCCAAATTATGATTTCTTTGTAAGAAGTTGAGGACCGTTAGACATACTCCCATTGTTCCTGTGATTCAATCTCACCCAATGACAAAGCCATCTCAACAAAGACTTCTTGCAGAAATTAGCGAGTGTACGCTGGAGTAGTCGTAGAGGATAGTTTCCTCTGTAACAGATTCAGTTAGTGTAATCGTGATGTATTAGTGAGAAGAATAAAGTTAGTTAGGTTGCTAAGTAAAGAGAGGCTTTGTATATGAGAAATCTTTCATCTCCTGTAATTGAAGTGGAATGAAAATACAATAAATCGATATTCATTGGATCACAACCCTCGTCTCTACTAGCTCCTCAGAGAAAGGTGCCTTTTTTTTACCTTCTTGCACATTTTGAGTTTCATGAAACTTCAAATTCTAATAGCTAGTCCGAATGGGTACTTGAAAAGGAAAATGGTGACCACCCAGCATCCTTCAATGGATGTTAAAGTGATTTTGGCAATATTCCATAATCACAAGGAGATGTGCTAGAGACACGCACAAAACTAGTCGTTCTTGGTATTTTGGGGGCTCGAAATGAACTTCCAGATTGAGGCCTTTTAGCATTTTTTTGAGCAAATAAAATAACAGTACTGTATTTGAAAAGTAAAAAATATGTGATATAGTAGATTTAGGTGCCGGCTGCCGGTAAATTTGGTATTTACACCATAGTAAAGTTGTAGTTACAAACCACTTGAGCAGTAACATATATTTCAAAAGTTCCAACATAGACTCATATTTACGTTCTTTTGTTTTCTTTAAGGACTGTCATGCACAAAGCTTGACTCTATACAAACTCCGGACTCCGGAGACTTACAAATTTTAAATTACATGTAGAGCAATAGAGCATCTTCCACATCACCAAAACCATGTGACATAATCTGTATGGACTAGCGACAACCTTACCACCTAATGGGTGTTCCATTGCACTATTTAGGGCATGGAGTGTCCAGTGTGTCGCGAGGCCGAACCAAGATGCAGTTTCCTTAACAAGCTCCTTAGTCTCAAACTTGTGGTATCCGATATCTACCAGCCTCTCCTGCCCTGGTTACAAGGCCAACTGAAAAAAGTATGAAACACATTCATAAGCAATCACAATCACAGTCTCTCCCTTGGTTTATTCTAGTTCTTTTTTTGGGGGATGTTGGGGATTGGTAATGAGCTTAATCTCATTGAAGTTGTGAACTTTCCACAGATGTAATGAGTTTTCTTTATTTATACTGTGCTGGTTTTGGGAGTGTTCATGGCTTTTAACACCCTTGATCTTTATATGTGTTTGATTCATAACTGATTTACAAATCTTTCCCCAAACAGAATACTTTTAATGTCCGTGAAGTTACTAATTACTTTTTGGGAAGCAATTAATTTATTTTCATATCAGGTCTCTTCCTTTAAAGACAACAAGAAGACATCTCGCTCTAGCTGTTCGGTAATTTCTCGCTTTGTCGTTATTCCTTTTATATGTACACCATTTGTATTCCCATTGACCAAATTTGGCACCTACATAAACTTTTTGATCAAATTTCTAAAAAAAAATTGGTCCTAACTAGAAAAAGACTAACAAGTGTACTTATTGGCTTACTCGGATCTTTATAAGTTAGCTTTCTTCAGTTTCAAATAGCATGGTCTCTGTATCTCCCTTATAATAGTACAATAATGTATAGATAATTTGAAATGAAAAGTTTCTTAATTCTATGTTCATTTAGAAGTTTCCAATGTATACTATTAGTTGATCAACTTTGAAGTACTATGTAGAAGTGCTGGAAAGTTGCTGAAAAGTTTCATTCGTTATTTATTGTTCAGTTCGATCTTTATTTGCATCTTGTTTTACTATTGCTTATTTTCTTCGCATGCATTTTGCATGCATAAGCATCTCACCTCTAACAGCTTTTATATTGAAAAAAGAAGAAGAGAGAGCGACAATTCAAAAGCATAGTTGTTTGGGTTTTGTAGGAGCTAATATGTTAACAATTCTTTGAATGGCCTTTTGAAAGAAAATAAAAGTTATGGTAATTGATGTGACTGGAAACATGTATCATCATGATGTGTGGCCCCAATCCTAAAATATTATAGTTGCATCATTCTTTTTTCTCTAATCTCAATTCAATCTATTTTTCCTGCCTTTTCCAGCCCCCTCTTTTTTCTCTACTTTTTTTTTTTCTGGTTTGTAGGTGATAAGAAATGGACAAGAGTTGGATGACAAGTAGAAATAGAATGAGTAGTCAATATCGAGAAGGGGTGGATTCATTCATTGAATTTGCAATGAAAAATGTTGCACCTGAGCTTGCCATTAGGTGTCCGTGTGTCAATTGCTTTAATGGCAAAAAACATTCAAGTTCGCTTGTCAGGATTCATTTGATTCGATTTGGAATGTCAAAAAATTATGGGACTTGGATTTACCATGGGGAACAATTTCCATCGCATCAACCTAGTGCACCCTACAATGATAACCAAGACAATGGTGAAACTATTGGTAGTAGACTTGTAGGGCTATTCCCAGAGAATGAGGACCAATTGCCTGAAATGTTAGAAGAAATATTAATGGCAGGTGTCTTGGATGATGATATTGACGAACTTCCTTCTACTTTTGAGAGGGAGGATGTGCGGAACTTTGATAAGTTGTTTGAGGATGCACAACGCAAAGTGTTCCCGGGATGCAATGGTACTATATTGTCGTTTATTGTCAAGATGCTTCACACGAAAGTGCATGGCATGATTAGTAACTCTACGTTTGACATGATGATGCAAGTAATCAAAAGTTTGCTGCCAGTTTATGATGAGTTTGTTCCATGGAACATACGTGAAGCCAAGAAATTGTTACGTGATTTGGGTTTGGGATATGAGTGTATTGATGTGTGCAAGTATGATTGCACACTTTTTTGGAAGGAGAATGCTGATTTTGAGAATTGTCCTAGATGTACAGAATCTAGATACAAGGTGAATGATGGAAAGGGTAAGAAAATTCCTCACAAAGTATTGAGATACTTCCCACTAATACCGAGGTTGAAGAGATTGTATGGGTCAAAGAAAACATCTACTAATATGAAATGGCATAAGGAGAAACGTGTGGATGATGGGGTACTAAGGCATCTGGCTGATGGCGAGGAATGGAAGAATTTTGATGTCCGATAACCTACCTTTGCTGCGGATCCGCGGAATGTGAGGCTAGGATTGGCCACCGATGGTTTTAACCCTTTTGGAACTATGAGCACTTCATATAGTATGTGGCCCGTTATCGTGATGCCTTACAATCTCCCTCCTTGGAAGTGTATGAAAGAACCCTTTTGCATGATGTCATTGCTTATTCCCGGTCAATCTGCACCTGGAAGAGACATCGATGTGTACTTGCGACCTTTGATTGATGAGTTGAAAAAGTTGTGGGAGGATGGCATCCAAACTTATGATGCCTCTAATGGGCAATTTTTTAAGATGCATGTAGCTATCATGTGGACCATTAACAATTTTCCTGCGTATGCCAACATGTCTGGCTGGACTACAAAAGGTTATTTAGCTTGCCCCATATGCAATGAGGATGCATCATCGCAACATTTGTGGCGTAAGATAGGCTACATGGGAGCTCGTCGCTTCTTACCTGAGAACCACTCTTGGAGAAAAAGCAAACTGTTCAATGGCCAAGTTGAGAATAGGTCCAGGCCTTTAGAGTTAACAGGGGAAGAAATATCGAGGCAAATAGAATTAGGAGTGTACAAGCTGCATGGAAAGCATCCAAGCAATAGAAAAAAACAAAGGGATGAAAATCCAATTTTGAATTGGACAAAGAGAAGCATCTTGTTTGAACTGCCTTATTGGAAGACACTCAAACTTCGACATTGTTTTGATGTTATGCATATAGAGAAGAATATATTTGACAATTTGATTGGAACATTGCTGGGTGTAGATGGGAAGAGTAAGGATACAGAAAAGCACGTAGAGATTTAGAGGATATGAGAATACGAAAGGAGTTACACCTAAAGAAACGCGCAGATGGGTCATTTGAGAAACCCTCAGCGTTGTACACACCGTCCCAAATCGAGAGGCTGCAGTTTTGTGAATTCTTAAAATCGATCAAGTATCCTGATGGCTATGCCGCAAATATCTCGAGTTGTGTTAGTACTGAAGGTGGTAAATTAACTGGTCTTAAAACTCATGATTGCCACGTCCTTCTTCAAAAGCTTCTTCCAATTGGGATGCGTGGGTTTCTTAATAAGGAAATCAGTACTGCATTGTTTGAGTTAGGAAATTTCTTCCAATAGTTGTGCTCCAAGACATTAAGGGTAGGGGATCTCGACAAACTTGAGGATGACATCATACTTGTACTTTGCCAGCTTGAAAAGATTTTTCCTCCAGCTTTTTTTGATGTTATGGTGCACTTGGCTGTTCACTTACCGCGTGAGGCTAAGCTTGGAGGTCCTGTGCAATATAGGTGGATGTACCCAATTGAAAGGTAATTTTCTTGTACTCTTACAAATTAATAGAAAGTAATTGAATTATAGTGCTAGATAGAGTTGTAGAATAATATTATTATGTGGGTTCTTTATTCATAGGCTACTTGGAGTACTAAAAGGTTTTGTTGGCAATAAAGCTCGTCCAGAAGGTTCAATTGCAGAGGCGTATGTTTCAAAAGAGTGTACAACTTTTTGCTCAATGTATCTCGATGGAATAGAAACGGTGTTCAACCGAGATGAAAGGAATGATGATGGAGGTGAGCGTGGCCCTGGTTTAGATGTATTTACTCAAAGTGTCCGTCTGTTTGGGCAAATCCAAAGGGCACTTGATCCTCCCACCAAGCAACGTGAGATGGCACATTGGTTTGCCTTGTACAATTGCTCCGAAGTCGAACCATATCTAGAGTATGTTTCATTTAAACACACATTATATGTCATAGTTAGAGGGGGAAAAAATTCCATAATTATCGTTATTCAATTATACTGATTATAAATTTTTAAGTAGGGAACACAAGAGCTTGTTAGCTGATGGAAGTGCTGTAGACATCGCAAAGAGACAACGCAAAGAATTTCCAAAGTGGTTCAAAGAACGTGTAAGGTGAACAAATGAATTTTAAACATGGCACATTATCATATTTTTTATTGGAAGTATTATAACACCAATTCTTTATGTAGATGAATAAGTTGCGAAGGCAAGGGTCACCAGAAGCAACCAATGAGTTGTGGTCATTGGCCCACGGACCCAGTGCACTAATAAAGACATATTCGGGATGCATTTCCAATGGTGTTCGATTCCATACCAACGAGCGTGACAACCGTCATAGAAGTCAGAATAGTGGGTTAGTTGTGGAGGGGGACCATGAAGGCCATACGATTAATTTCTATGGTTCCTTGACCAAAGTGTGGGAAATGACTTATTTATTTAGACATCGAGTGGTCTTATTCGAATGTGAATGGTTCAACACTGGTAGTAACAGGACTTGCGGACTGATCTACATTCTACAAGTATTGATATAAGAAGTCGATGGTATAAAGATGACTCATTTGTGTTACCAAGTCAAGTGCAACAAGTATGTTACATGAATGATACCAAACTAGGTGAGAATTGGAGAGTTGTGGAGCGGTTCGAACGCCGAGGGATTTGGAATGTGCCTGAGATGGATGATTTTGAAGCTAATGATGCTCCCAATGATGAGTTCCAATAGGAGGAAACCACTGAGTTTGTAAGAGTTGTTGAAGATCTCATCACAACCCCTTTGCGTAGAAATGACATTGAACCTGAAATTATCCGAGAGGAGTCTAGTAGAAAACGAGCTCGAGCAGAGGATATTGAAGTCGATGGGTTCATCTGCGATGATGACGAAGATGAATTATTGGATCAGCTCGACGATGAAGATGAATTTGATGATTTGGATATCGATCTTGATATGTAACCTTAATGTATTTTGTTAATGAGACTTGCATAATAGTGGACCAACTGTTTTGTTATTTAGGATCTAAGTCTTTGGAGCATTATTGAGTTGTTATGTTTGAACATTATTGAGTTGTTTTGTTTTAGCATTATTTTGGATCTAAGGCTTTTGACCAATTTTTTTGTTATTTAGGATACTCGACTGCTTTATTACCGGGTTTCTACTAGTTACTTACTTTGCGAATTAATTTGTGTTCTTATCAGGTCTCTTCCTTTAAAGATAGCAAGAAGACATCTCAGTTTGTTTGGTAATTTCTCGCTTTGTCTCTATTCCTTTACTTTTTTATGACATCTATATTCTCATGAACCAAATATGGCACAGATATACTTTTTGATCAAATTGCTAAAAAGAAATTGTCCTAACTAGACCAACTTGTTTGGTGAGGAAAAAAGACGAAGGAACTTACTTATGGGCTTACTCATATGTCTATAAGCATCTTGCCTCTAACAACTTGTTTGTGTGTATTTCATAGTTCATAGTTATGCAAAATGTCCGAACGAGGAAAATTGTTGCTCCAACCTGGTTTTCTAGCAACTCATGTCAAAATAGATTATGAGGGGAAAAAAAATGAGTGGATAAAGAGGAACAATGAGATACGTAAATCTCATGGGGTGAAGAGTAATGCAACTCCTTTTAGGGATGATGATGACAATGAGTCTGTTTCTTTTGAGCAGGAGGTACAATATATAAGTATACGTTAATGATCAGCAAAAATAATGTATCTTTTTCTTTCTTTCTTTTCTTTCTATTATCGTCTTGTGTTATGAATTATGTACATTATATATTTATGCTTGGGCATTCTATATTATGTTGTTATAGGCCATAGAGATGGCACCAGGTCATCGAAATGTTAGAGGCCATAGAGATACACCATCTCCTCCTCAAAGTGTTACACCATCTCCAACCCAAGGCTTAACCTCATCTCCACATACACCATTTCCCTCTCAAAATGTTACACCATCTCCAACCCAAGTGTTAACCTCATCTCCACCCCAAGGGTTAGCCCCATCTCCACATACACCCTCTCCCCATCAACGTGTGACACCATCTCCACCCCAAGGGTTAACCTCATCTCCAACCCAAGGTTTTACCCCATCCAAACCCTCTATCGTTGCACAATCTACACAAGTGAGTGGCACAGGTAAGATAATTTTAGCTTATGTTTCATGGATGCTTTGCTTTCATCATCCTACCCTATTTCAAATCGATTGTTTGTTCAACAGGTCCATCATCCTCAAAGCGTGTGCGGGGACCTACTGTTAGCAAAAGTTTAGATAAATTTATAGCACACCACGAAGGAAAAAAGCTCGTAGTTACTGTCCCAGAGGAGATGAAGGCATTCTGTGGGGTGAATGCCACCATGGCAGCAACTGATCTTGGGGTACAGATTAGGAGGTTTTGCCCTATTCAAGGCTTTGCCCATTCATGGAAGTCTGTGGACCCAATGGCTAAAAAAGCCATCCTGCAATCTAATCGAGTAATGATTCTCTATTCCAGAATTTAGTTAGTGTTCTTGTAAGAATGAAGTGTATCAATTAGTGTATTATGGTTGCAGGACAAGTTTGACATCGTAGATGGAACAGAGGGAAGGGAAATTCACTGGCTGATGCTGTAACTGACAAGAAGGCCTCCCTTTTGTATAAAGATTGGAAGTGTAACATGAGGCGTCATTATAGAAAACTTAGGAAAGAGAAAGTGGACCCATATAGTAGTCCATATCCAGGGATGCATATGGATGATTGGAAGTACTTAATCGACAAAGTATTCAAAGATCCAAAAATTCTGGTAAGTTACTACCTATTAGTTTTAAACTCTTATGTGACATTCATACGTAACCGTATAAATATATTTGCAGAAGCGCTGCATAGCTGGAAAAAAAAGAAGGAAAAAACTCCCGTATAATCACACTATGGGGTCCAAATCTTTTCCTGCTGCGATGTCCATTGAGGTGAGAGGTTTAGAAAAGCAAATGTAATAGTAGGAAATTACTGTTATTTTTGGTGATATTAATTGGTCAAACTTTATGGGCTTGAATTTGACAGGCTGAAGGAAATGATAATGTACTTCCTGATTTCTGTGTATTCTTCAAAAAATCACATACGCTAAAGAAGACAAAAGAGTGGATCAAACCTACTTGTGCAGTGCTACATGTATGTCTTCCAACTATATTAGGGGAGTTAGTGAGCATGTTTGATTTTAGTGCTGCTATCTTCACTTTATTTTAGTGTTGTTGTCTAGTATTTTAGGCCCTTAAATTCTCTCCTAACTGTGAGCATGTTTGATTTAGATTCCTCATTTTTCTTAAGTTAGAAAGATTTCTCTCATTTTGGTTTTAGTTTTGCAACTGCTATTGTCACAAAAGTAGGCTTACGTAGTGATGTTTATGTACAGAATGCTCTAATTTACTTTAATTTATTGAAATGGCTGGTTGAAGGGATGTAGTGTCTCATACTATATTGATCAATGGGTATATCGAGACAGGGTTCATTGCTGGTTTTAGTGGTTATATGGAGTCAAACAACCCAAATGAAGCTTTATTGCTGGTTTTAGTTAGACCAAATATTTGCGGTAGTACTGCTGTCCGATTTTTTGCTTTTAGTGCTGCTGTCTCGTACTCTTGGGGGTCTTATTTTTTGCTTTTAGTGTTGCTGTTTGATACTCTAATTGGAATTAGATGATAAGCTTAGTTAGCTTAGCTTTCTCTCTATTCTGATCAGAACATGGTTGTAAGTTCTTTATGTACTCTGGGTTTCCCTTGGTGGTTGTAACTTCTAGTCAGAACATGATCATACACCATTAGGCTACCAATCATTGTTCTAGTTCTTTGGGGTGGAGTCACTCTGTTTCTGCAGGTTGTTCACTTTATTTCTAGTGGGTTTCTGTTTTTATTATCTCGTCTGTATAATCTTTTCTTTGGCATTGATAAGCGGCGATGGAAAAAGCGCGAGACGAGGCATTGGAGTCTGGAGTCTCATTGACACATGAGGAGCTTTCAACAAAGGTGTTGGGAAAAGGAAAAAATCCTAAATACCTTAGAGGACTTGGGGTTGGCCCAACACCCACTTGCTTATCTTTCAAATCACATGAGTCACGAGCACATTCAGAGCTACTGAGTATCAGATCTGAAATGGAGTCACTTCGTGAGGAACATCAACGAGAGCGAGAGGAGTATCAGCGTGAGCGAGAGGAGCGAGAAAGAGAGCGCCAAGAGGAGCGAGATCGCTTTGCTAAGCTTGAAAGCCTTGTGACAAAACTCCTGGACACTCGTGGAACTCCATGGTAAGTGAACTTAGGAGGCAGATCAGGTGAAAGTGGGAATTACTTGTTATTGACATTCATAGCCATGGCATCCATACAATCTCTGTTCTAATTTTTGCCTTGTGTAGCTCTCTTTTTGGGACGTGGATCGATCATGTTTATTTCAAACTTGGGCTATATAGTTGTATCACTTTGTCATTTCATGGTCCTATTTGCCAAGTTTTAGGGTTTTAGGTCTGTTGGGCATTGCGTATACAAAAGAATGAAAATTGTGTTGGGTCATGCAGATTTTTGGGTAACCTGTTGAAATTTTTGAGATGGTGTTGGTGCTGGCCTTGGGGGATCTTCACATACCCCACAGGGCACCTGGATAGGCTTGAAAGCCTTGTGACAAAATTCATTGCCAACTTTGCCTTAATTTTTTAGTTACTGGTAGATAAATGAGTAGACATAGGTAGGTTATAATTGTTTGTATATTGGTGCATGGCAATTGACAAAGAATTTGTTGTTTACCACTTCTTCGTTCTACAGATACGAGATCGACTTGAAGGGATGCTTTTTGTAAATGAAACAATTTGAAAGATGATTTTTGCTTGTGATGGAAAGACTTTGATGGGCAGATTTTGTATATGGAGCAATTTGGCACACTTTGATGGACAGATTTTGTATATGGAGCAATGTGGTGCACTTTGATGGACAGATTTTGTATATGGAGGATGATTTTTTGTCGTGATGGAAAGAATTCGATGGACAAATTTTGTATACGGAGGACTTGAATGGTTTTTGTTTACTTAAGACTGTTGACTTGTGGTTCTTGGTTAGGATGGATATGAATATGTAATCTATGAAAATTTGGAGTTGGAATTGATCTATGCTTGGTGGTTAAATTGTGCTTTTGGATGGACTAAGCTTGAATATTATGTTTCATTTGTTATTGCTTTTGGTTGGATTAAATAGAGTGATTTGAAATATTGCATAAAGATTTTTGGGTTACAAATTATTAAATATTTCAAAATTTCTAAAAGTATGGTTCTGCACTTGGAGCCCGCGACTAAGCATTTAGTCGGCGAAAAGTGATACCCCTTTGGCAACTTGGTCGGCATAAGTTTGTTTCCGCCGAAAAAATATTTAGTCGGCATAAGTTGCCAATTTTCGTCGACAAAATATTTAGTCGGCTTATTTTCGCCGACAAATATTTAGTCGGCATAAGTTGTTTATTTTCGCCGACAAAATATTTAGTCGCGAACGACTTTCCCAGACCAAGTGTCAACGACGAACTTGGCGACCAAAAATTTAGTCGCTGAAATATTTGGGCGACTAAAATCTGACATTTGGCGACTAAACTTTTAGCCGGCGAATGTGTATTTTCTTGTAGTGTGTCTGGGCCTCCTTGTCAGCAACCATCTCCTCCTTCCCTGGACCCCTCGTCCTTTGTGGGGACTTTAACCAAGTCCTTTCTCCTGTAGACAAATGGGGGAAAACTAACCTTCATACCACAGGATCCTTCTCTTTCCAATCTTTCTTGAATTCCTTTGGCCTTGTTAAAGTTACAAATGCTGGCCCTTGGTTTACATGGACCAACAATAGAGAAGTAGATGCATGCACTTTTGAGATGCTTGATAGAGGCTGGTGCAATCTTCAATGGTTGGATAAGTTTCCTAAAGCCTATATGTCCAACTTGGGCATTTCTAAGTCTGATCATGCTCCTATTTCCTTTGTTACCTCCTCTCCTTCATCCTTCTTTCCCTTTCCTTCTAAATTTGAGGCATGGTGGCATTAAAATCCAACAGCCATGAAAATCATTGATTTCATTTGGAATATGCCTCTTCCTGGTTCCCGTCTTTTTAAAGTAGTTAATCATAATAAGATCATGATTAAAGTTTTGAAGCTATGGGCTAGAGAGAGGAAGGATTCCATTCTTGTTAAAATAAAAATGATCCAAACTCAGTTAGGTATAGTTCTTGAGAGTCTCTCTCCTTCAAACATTCATCTTAAAAAGTCTCTGAGGAAAGAGCTGGATTCTTTATTAGAGCAGGAAGAGTTATTCTGGGCTCAAAGAGCCAAACAGCGCTGGCTTGCTCTTGGGGATTATAATACCAAGTTCTTTCTTTCAATGACAAAAGCCAGGAGAGCCAGAAACCATATCTGGCAGTTAACCTCTTCCTCTGGTGCTGTCTTGAAGGAGGAATCTGATACTCCTATTAGAAATGAATTTCACCAGCACTTTAAGTCTTTCTACTCCTCTGCTTCTTTCTTTGCCTTAGATTCTCTTCAATCCTTTGTTCCGTACTCCACTATTTCTGATTCTCAGCTGGCTTCTTTAAACCTTCCTTTCCAGGCTTGGGAGGTTAAAAAAGCCCTTTTCCAAATGGCTCCCTTAGAGCATCTCCTACCCATACTCTATATCTCTATTTGAGAGTATCAAAGCATTCCAACCCATCCTCTCAACCCTCATCTATTTGAGAGTATTGGATTTTGATCCTCTATATTTAGAGGGTAAGAGAAAATATAGAGGATCATCTTCATAACACTATTCACCTTTTTAAAAGACATTTTTGTCCTTCTAAGCTTTTCTTACTAAATTTTTATACCAACCATATTCTTATGAGAGTATAAAAAAAGGTTATTTTTTCGTAAAGTGATTTTAGAGGGAAAAATAGAGGATTTGTGGTTGGAGTAATTAGGAATAGTGATTTTCTCTAAAATCACTTTATGAATAAAATAGAGTATTTTGATACTCTCAAATAGAGTATTGGATTGGAGATGCTCTTAAAAGCTCTAGGCCCTGATGGGGTTCCACCCATTTTTTACCAAAATTGTTGGCCCCGAATTTCTGTCCAAATCACTTATGTTGTTCTTTCCTTCCTCAACTCTAGAAAACTTCTTAGAGAAGTGAACAAGACTTTCCTTGCTCTCATTCCAAAAATTAGCAACCCAACTTCTGTTGATCACTTTAGGCCTAGTAGCCTTTGTAATGTCATTTACAAACTCATCTCCAAGGTCTTAACCAACAGAATCAAAATGGTCATAAGCTCATTGGTTTCTCCCTATCAAAATGGCTTTATTCCTGGTCGTGTAATCACTAATAACACTTCTATTGCCCAGGAACTTACCCATTTTGTTAGAAATAAAAGATGGGCTCTGATTGCTATGCTGCTATCAAATTGGACATGAATAAAGCTTTTGACCGTATTCGTTGGGATTTTTTGGAAACTATTCTTCATCTCTATGGTTTCCCACACAAATGGATATATTTAATTATGCAATGTGTATCTATAGTCTCATACTCTGTCCTTGTCAATGGTTCTTACACTCCTTTTTTTCCATCCAACCCAAGGCCTACGTCAAGGAGATCCACTATCCCCTTATCTTTTTGTGCTCTGTGTTGACATCTTGTCCTCTATGTATGTTAGATTCTGCAAAGAATCATGGGTTTATTGAAGGGATAAAAGTTTCTAGGGTTGCCCCTCAATCACACACCTCTTATTTGCTGATGATAGTTTTCTTTTCTTCAAAATATCTGATTCTAGAGTCTCAGCAATTCAATCCATCCTGGAATCTTACTACCAAGTCTCAGGTCAGCTAGATAACTTCCAAAAATCAAATATTTTCATCAATCCAAATTCTCTTCCGTCCTTCCTCCATCTCCTCTACTCTCAACATTCCCATTTCTCCTTATTTTGGGAAGTATCTTTGGATAAGTTTGGACATAGTCTCGAAGAAAAAAAGAGGTTTTCTAGGATATCATCAATAATATTGATGATAGATGTCAGGGTCGGGTTTCCTTACTCCTTAACAAAGCTAGGAGACTGTCCTTAATTAAACACATTCTTACCTCCTTACTCGTTTACCATATGTCCAGTCTCAAATTCCCCTCAGAAAATCTCCTCCATCTTTTCTAATTTCTTTTGATCTGGCACAACCAACAAGAAATCCTTCCACTGGAAAAATTGGAATTCTCTGTCTTTCAAAAGCTGAAGGAGGCTTTGATATTAAGGATTTGCACCTCTTTAACCAAGCCCTGCTAGCCAAGCAGAGCTGGAGAATCCTTGACCGTCCTAATTGTCTCTTCTCATCTTTTTTCCTCTCTAAATTTTGTCATTCCATTCCATTCCTAGAAGTTAATCCTTCATCTGCAAATTCTTGGGCTTGGAAGAGCATCTCACATGGAAGAGATGTTCTTGTCAAGGGTATTAAATGGCAGATTGGAGCTGGGGACAAAATTTCAATCTGGAATGATTACTGGCTCCCATTCCCATTAAGCTGCAATCTTGTCTCTGATGACACCACTCAGTATTTTTCTCCCCCTTAGGAATGCCACTGTAAATAAGCTTTTCCTCCCTGGTAAAAAAGAGTGGAATCAGAATCTTATTCTTTCTCTCTTCCCTACTAACTTCTCATCTGTTATCTTATCCATTCCTCTTTCTCAATTTGGGTTTGAAGACAGATTCATTTGGGCTCATTCCAAAGATGGTGACTTTAGTGTGAAGTCAGCTTATTCCCTCCTATTAGATCTTAAACTCCATTCCTGTTCCACTACTGTCAACCCATTTATCCATCCCAGTTGGCCAAACTTCACATGGAGCTTCATTTGGTCCTTACCTATTCCCCATAAAATTCAATTTTTCTTATGGCAATTGTGTCATGAATGCATGTCAGTAGGTGACCTCTTAGTTAATCAAGGTTGGAAAGGTGTTTCCATTTGCCATTTGTGCAAACAAAGCTCTAAGAGTTTTATTCACCTGTTTCTTCATTGTGATTTTGTGAGGCCTATTTGGTTTGGTTCTGATTTTGGGATTTGCATTTCTGAAACCCCTAGTCATTCCATTTCTTTTTGGTTAGGATGGCTTCATCATGTTGTCCATATCTTGGCACTGGAAAATTGTAATTTTTTTTTCAAGAATCTCGTGCTTTTTATGGTGTATTTGGCTTGCTAGAAACAAGCCTGTGTTTAATTCCATTTCCTCTTCCCCCATGCAAGTTATCTGTCATGCTAATCAATTGTGGCATTCTATAAAACAAGCCTTTGTTTCCCTTAAACTTGTTTCACCTTCCCGCTTGAAAATGCATTCCAATGGTTCTGGCCCTTCTGGGGGTACACAACATGGAGCATCTAGTACTCGTGAGACATCTAGATCTTCCCATTTTCCCCCTCATATGGCAACATCTTTTACTTTCCATGCCAATCCTTGTCTCTTCGCTCGGGCAGATCCTGTATTAGATATATATTGTGCCCATGCTTCTAATTTGCAGATCAAGAAATCGGGTGTGGGAGTAACCTTTATGGTTAACTCTAGGCTAGTGGGCTCCAACTTTAAAAGCTCCAAATCTCAAAGGGACTGCACCTCTATCATCTCTTTAAATGAGGCAGTGAGTTGGGCCATTAAAATTCATGTGTTCCACCTAAACATTCATACTAATGACTCTTCTCTTTTTCAACAATTGAGAAGTGTTAAGGAGCTTCCGGCGATTGTAGCCCCATTGTTTTTTGATTTCTGCTTTCTCGAACAATCAGTCCACATCTGCAGTATCACCTTTTGTGAGCGCATCAAAGTTCATCAAGCATACCTTTTGGCACGTTTTGCTGCATCTTCCAGAATTCACTCTGAAACCGATATATCCTATCCCTTTGACAACGGATAGTCTTCTCAAGTGGATCTTCTGCTTTGCGAGTTGCTTTCCTTGTTTATGCTACTTTGATTTTTAGCTTGTATTCTTTTAGTTTGGTTGGCTTTTGTTCATTGGGGCTGTAATATTAACACTCATGTATCGACTTTTATCTATCTATGAAGTTCTTTTTTTGATGCCAAAAAAAAAAAAAAAACGTTTACAAACTTCCAAATCAAAAGATATACACGATAAGTATTGTACAATTTCTTCTACCAACAACATAGTTTATAGGAGACGACAATATAATAGTCAATGAAACTTTTAAAAGACACCCGACTTGTGCTTTAAGCTCCAAGCTATATGCCATGGTGGGTACCAGAAAATGAAGGCTTGAACACACACCTACTGTGAGAACCACCACCATGAAAATAGTCCCACATAATGTAAAAAGGAATATAAGTAAATGCCCTCCAGCTACTAATAACTTGAGATTAACCTTTTGAGCCGCGTATTTAGGCGAATGGTAAGTAGGCCAGCTAGCACAGGTTGTTACAGTTAGTATCAGAGCACAACCCTGGTCTACATGGTGGGAGCCACCCTTAGAATTTGGTACGAGCACACTGATTGTGCAGTACAGAGCTAAGTGCCACACCATGGCCACCAGGAAAAGATTGTTGGGCTAATGCAACGAGGACGTTGCAGCCAAGGTGGGGAGATTGTAAGAACCCACCACCATGAAAAGAGTCCCACATCGGTGGCTGTGGAAAATGTAAAATGAAATATAGTAAAGGCTCTCCAGCTACTAATAACTTGAGGTTAACCTTTTGAGCCATGTAGTTAGGAGAAGGATTAGCAGGTCAGTTAGGGCGGGTCGTCACACTTGCCTAGTAGGAAAATCTCTAACAAACTATACATGCCTATGAGGTTACGAAAAATGAATGTCAGTATGAAAAGTTCTAGGTAAAAACTCTCAAATTTCCCTAACAAAATATGTTCGATTAACCCAAACCTCATCTCAAGAACAAATACCAAAACCGAAGTAGAACCGAACAAAAAAGATTCCATAACATCCCTTATACAATGAAACACACACAAACTCATTTCAAGTTGTTTCGGGATTTGATCGATCTCGTAAATCCTTCAACGTTCTGGTCACCTCTGACCCCGTAAATCCCAAATCATTCCGGGTGCGTAGACCCCGTAGATCACACAAGGTTTTGGGTGCCTTAGACCCCGTAGATCACAAGGAGTTCCGGGTGCTTTTGTCCTTGCAGATCACATAACATTCCGAGTACTTCGGACCCCGTAGATCATCACACACAAATTTACTTCTTTCAAATAAGATTAACCACGTTCCAATACTTCATCCGAACAGAAGACCCAATACATTTCATGTGCTCATTCAAGTCTAGATTCTACGTAATGCTTCAAGTAAGACGAGTAATAAGAAAACCAAACACATACACCATGCATACAACTCATGTAAGACACATATAAAACCCATAAACATGTAAAGAGAGTTTAGAAATTCCTACCCAACAGGTTTTGAGCAAAATCCCAAGCACTCCAAGTAGATCTAGCTCCATATCCACTGAGACCAACCTCCCTCCAAGCTCTCCTACAAGATCTAGAGTCAAGATCTTCTAAAAACATGGCTGAATGGTGAGGAGAGAGGGAAAAACGCGATGGGGAATTCCTACCCACCGTTGGTCTAGTCTGGATGAGACCAATGGCGGTCCGGACCAGAGCTCTTGCGCGACAGAAACCTAACTTTCTGATATTCTCGTCCGGACCAGACCAGCGGTGGTCCGGATCAACCCAATTTTTTTTATAACTAAAAATTCTGAAATTTTATTGTATAACTCAATCTCGACTTTGCAACACACGTCATTGTAGGGAGGTATTCCCGAACACATACATTTAGTTGCCGAACACGTGATATTCGGGAGCACGTGGTAAATATGACAGGACTTACCGCCGGGCAATATGGTGAACAGCGATATGGACCAATGATATGGGAAGTCATTGATCCATGCTGTCTGTTCGGCAAATTAAGGGGCAAGTTACATGTGAAGTAGATGGTCCAAAGCAGACTGTTCGGTTATAAAACAGCCGAACAGATGAAGCAAAGAACCAAGCACGTGATACGAGGGATCACGGGTTAAAAAGCAATGCAAATGGTATGTGGGACCATAGTTTGAATATAGACAGGACAGTCATCATGCTAAACAAGTGTTCGGTAAGATAGACCAGTGACATGAGAAGTCAATGGTCCAAGCCGTCTGTTCGGCCATGAGATAGCCGAGCAAAGAGAGAGCTCCGAGCAAGAATAGGAGCATAGGGAATACTCTGGAAGATTCCAGAGTAGTCATGTCCCGTAAAGGAATAAGATCCCGGGAGTATAGGATCCAGTAAAGATACCCAATGAGAATGGGATGTTCAGCTCATTATGGAAAAGAATCCAAAGAGGACTCTTTTAATGAGCTGATAAAGGAAACGAGAATCCTTGATGTCCTGGGTTTTCTATACGAGTTGGGAATCCTATGGTAATAGGGATGCTTGGGCGCCAAGCATACGAATGTCTATATAAACAGAGTAAAACTAGAGGTAAAAGGTACGCAATACTCTGCATTCTTGCTTTCCTACTGATAATTAGGGTTTGACTGCTAGTACGTGATACTAACTTTGGCATCGGAGGGCCTTTGCCACGAGAGGCAAAGGTGCGCTCACCCCCTGTCTATTTTGCAGATTAGGGTTCCGACGACGAATTAGGGTTCCGGTGAAGAGGCACGAGAAAGCCGTTGCAATCCAGTTGATCAGAAAGCATCAATTGTTTTCATCCCCCTACAGTCATAATTATTGAAATGAATTAAAATATGTAAATAGAAACGTGGGTCTCTACAAACGGCCAGCACATCGATTTGTCGGCCGCCAAATCGATTTTCCATCTGTGGGAATTATTCTGGTTACAACAGATTTCACAAACAGGACTTTGATTCCTCGGCCGACAGATCGATCTGTTGGCCATGACTTCTTTCTGCTATTTTTTACAGCAGCTTGTTTACATCGTTTCCAAACCATCGGCTTACACCGATAAATCAGAAAAACAGGTACCTGCTAAAAAACAGTGTATAACTACTTTATGCTACATTTTCAATTGGCCCACAGGTACCTGCTCACAAACAGTGTTTCGACTGACGTTTTCTATGACGTGTTGAGCAAAACAGTTAATTGCAGGTGAGCAGGCACTAGTTAGTTGGCCAAACCATCATGTCTAAACCAACATGCCGAGCCAATATGACACTTCGAAGGAGATCGTGCTGTGTCCCAAATTGGCACGGTGTTACCCGAACCAAGGTGTCCAAGCTTCAGGACCCGGGAAGCTGATCGTTAGATACATCGACTGGGAGGTTGGGCTCGTCATTCTGGCTGAACGACCTCTGGTGTCAGTTTGGCCCACTACATTTTCTTCCTTAGGCCGAGCCATTTCCATTGTGCTGATCAAATGTATTTTCATCTTCCTTATACCTTCCTTTATTTCCCTCTTCAGTTGTGCTCGATAGTTAGGCTAATTTTGGATCTGGCAAAGAATCTGCATTGCATGTCCTTAGGTGGTCGAGATAACCCCTTCCATGTTCAAATCGGTTTGTCCCTGCACCTATCAGTTCATCTGGGGGCGCCCTTAATGCCTTGGCATGCAGCTGAGCCCTGATTGTTGTTGTTGACCCTTAGTTAGCCAGTAGTGAAATTATTGGTGATTACTGTTATGTACCGTTGTAGGAAGTATACTGTTTGTACTTGTACTATTGGTGTGAAAGTGTATAATTAGTCTAGGTAGCAGTAGGTGATGAATAATTGGTCTTTACTATTCAAGTAAAGACTATGTGTTAAAGTGTCGTACTAATAGCCTGATGTAAATAGTAAAGTTGTATTATTGATACTCTGTATGATGATGTAAGCGCCCTCTCCTTATGCCTATAAAAGGAGGGTTCTCCACCATTGTAATCCAAGTTAGAAAGCCAGTCAGTGTTTGCAATAATATTTTCAGTCTCTTGTGTTCTTATAATTCCTTGTTATGTTCTCTCTACGATCCTTACCTTGAGTCCTTCATTTTTTATAATGCCTTGGCATACAGCTGAGCCCTGATCGTTGTTGCTGACCTTTAGTTATCTGGTAGTTACCTTGAGTCCATTTTTTATCGGCCGGTTCACCTCCCACAATTAGAATATTAGTTTGAAAACCTCTTTAAGTCCTACTCTAAGATTGACTTACGCTTCCTTAAAGAATTCGTATTGGTCAACTAATCCAAAACTTGACTTCCGTCTTCACACAAGATAATTCGCTAAGTCCACCAAAGGACACAACTGGCTCATGGCTACCATTTACATGATAGTACTGTTACGGCAATCATATTTGAATCACATTTTGACAGAATAAAAAGTAACAAAAAGCAGAATAAAAAGTTGAAGCAAAATAATTATCCAAAATGAGGCCCTCACGGTTACAAGTGTATGTCGTGCCATTGAATATGATGCTAATAGATTACCATGTTAAGTTAGCATAGCCAGACTTTTGACACTTCTTCATTAGCTGAAACCAAACCAAACGAAGCAACCATAACTCAAGGTCATTCCATCATTTGTCATTGAACTTCTTGTCCAGAGTACAAGTGCATAACAACCGTATTTATATACAATAAAAACTAAAACTATGAAAACGTGATTCCACAAACAATATAAACTGAAAAGAAAATTCAAATCAGCAGCAGCAGTGAAGATAGGTCGAAATACAAATACAATACAAAAGTTCGTTAAAATGGGGGATTTGCCTCAATAGGAAGGCCGGCCCTAAAACTTATATGAAACCAAACTCATTCTTGCTTTTCTGCCCTCGCTGATGGTAATGGAAGACCAGCTTTTGTTTTCACCTCTATAGGGTCGAGGACATGCGATGAAGTCAATCTGATTCGTCAAGCTTCCACAGCATTTTCCTTTGATTGTGAAGATTCTTCGCCATAGTTCCACAGGTGTTTCAGCTCACGTCTAGCCGCACCCAAGATGACCGCAAATCCTGTGATAAAAATTAAATGTGAATAGAAGAAGTGGATAAATGAATTCCCTTTGAATCTAATAAGATGAGATGCAACCAAATGTCATTAAAGCTGGGTTTATGGAGGTATTCGCAGAGGGAAAACAATACCAAAGGGAGAGGAGGGATTTGCAGATGGAAAAGAAAACCAAACGGGAAAGGAGGGATTTGCAGATGGAAAAGAAAACCAAACGGGAGAAGGTAGAACAAAACATTAACTAATAACTACACAAAGTGCTTCATTTTCTTTTCCCTCCCCAAATCCCTACAACCACCCAGGTTGTAAACAGTCTAAAGTGGCACTTAGCTAAAAATGCAGAACTAAAATAAAGATAATTACCTAATGTACATGGAACAAGGTACAGAAGTGCAGGTTGACCGTGTCCATTCATTAGATACAAGCCCAGGTAAGTGAAAAAGAGGCCTATAGTAAGAAAACCATCCATTAGGTTCAAGAAAAATTAAAATAGAACGAAAAAACAATTAGCTCAGTAGTACAAGCAATTTTCAAAATGCAGCAAGCAGGAAAAGAAAGATATGAAGACTTCCACATCTAGCTAATTTCCTCAATGGATCAAAATTATATTTGTTCGCTACTTCAGCTTGAAAGACTAAAGACATGTCCGGTACAATAAAGCAACATGGCAATATCTTGAATCCTTGACTCAGGCAATATGAACAGCTTATAAACAACGAGGTTTTTTCAGTCAAAAGAACAGCAGATTAGGAGAGCCGCTTGTTGCCAGCATTATCCAGGTTGTAGTAATGTATGAGGAAAAGCCACTGGCAAAATTACACAGTAAAATGCTAAATCCAGAATCAAGCAAACCCCTAGAGGGACTAAGCAACTACAGGAAGTTCGATTGTTCCTTTTATATCAACCCTAACATTATAGAGTACCACACATTTCCCAGAAGCCCATTCTAATAACAGAATACAACTTAATAGGAAGTCTCCCTAATTGTTTTCCAATCAAATTATTATATTTCTACAATGCGATCCAAAGCAAGCACCCTCAATGTTAATTCTTACGAAGAAAACATCACATCTCAACTAATCAATTGGCAGTCGGTACCTTTACCCCATCTACTACCTTCCCCTGTTAATTACCTCACCAAAATTTTGACTTAAGTTAGCAACGTCCACCAGGTGCCAAGACAGATTGAACCAAAGTGAACCTCTCCCATCCTCCCATCCACAATCTTACCATTTTTTTTCCAACCACTGCCAGTCTGCCACTTAGTCAAAAATCTTGTAGACCTTCAATTATGCCCAGAAGGAGGACTAAATGTATCTAGGGCAAAGAAGCAATGTAACCACCCAAAGCCCAGCTAACCTCTATAATCCATCTTGTAATCCTCAATTGTTGAGCGACTCATTCAAAACATCCACAAGAGATTGAAGTAGTTGATAGAGCTTGTCCCACATTGACAAATCATCTGCAAAACTAGTTCATGAGCCTGGTCCATCTCTCCTCTCATGTCCAATTCCTTTTGAATTACATGCTTTATTATTGTACCAGAGCAGCTTTTTCAGAGGCATTTGGGCAAGATCTCTAGAGCAATTACCCTTTCATTGTGCTACACGTGTAATTTGTTTTGTTGTGATCCCTACGTTCTGGATCATCTATTTACTCTTCACGTGCGAGTCGGGTAAGAGCTTGTCCCATATTGGTTAATTATCGCCTCTAGAACTAGTATGCGAGCTTGTGTGGCCTCTCCATTTATTGTCAATCGATTTTGAGTTGGATAGTTTCACAATAATCATCTTCTACACCCATAAGATCGAGAGAATGTTGTGATCCTTGAACCTTTTCAACCCCTCAAAGAAGATTCAATGGATCTTTTAAACTGTTTTAAATTAACATTCGGTTTCACCAAAAATGTTAGCTGCAAACTTTGTTGCGATAAAATTGTACAGTAAAAAATATACCCCATTTTTTCCCTTTTACTTGTTCATTGTTCCTTATTCACAAAAAAGTAGATACAATAATGTATCCTACCACATGTCAATATATACTTGGATAAGTGATTGTATTATCAAAACCAAGCGTTCAACCATTGATGAAAATAAACTATACACCAATTTCGTCTTCCCTGTCCAGACTACTAAATGAGGAATAACCTAGTTCAAAGCAAGAACTTAGCCAATCCTACCAAATCCCAGAGTTTACAAGAAGACTAGTTCAGCTTGACAAATCCAAGGGGGAACACTAGTTCAAATCTGCTGGGCTATCATTTTGAGGAAGTGAGTTGTAGGCTAGCCATTGCTGGAGTATACCTCTCCTAGGACGTAGATCGAGAAGATCCAAGGTAATGACCGCCGGAAAAACCTCTAAATAGAAAATACTTGCCCAAATACTTACACCTAGTATAGAGAGTAGTCACCAATACAAATTAAAGCTTGTATTTTTTGCAGATTCATTGACATTCCGAAGAACATTAGCACACCGTGCATAATATGGAGTGCCATATAGTTTGACAAGATACAGCTACAAAAGAATCCAAATTGCAAAGTGAGTAAATTTTGTTTTCTAGGTATGCCTGGCCATGAAAAGGAATTCTCAATAGTGCCATCTTTTCATGGAAAAAAAGAATCAACTCCATATAAATGCAAAAGATGTTAAATGAAGAAAACAAAATGCAGGAATACCCACCAAATCCATAGCCAATTGTCAACCAAAGGAAGTATCCATTAAGTACACCCTTCTTATTTGCTTTGTCGTACCTGCAACGATCGAACAAAATGCACAAGAACTATAAGAAATAAACAAACATTGGGAAAAAAAAACTGACAGTAATATAACCTACCAAAAATCCATAAGAACAAGAAAATTAACTAGTCCTATACTATCAACATGTTTGTGATATGCAAAATCTAAAAGTTACTGGAGGCTAAACCAAAAAATCCAACTTCCAACATGGGCTATTTGTCAACTTTAAAGCTGTTCATCGCCAAAGATCCAGTAACTGAAATATATTTGGCGTCACTGATTTCTTTATACGGTTGTCCTTTCAACTTGGAGAACTAAAGACATAACATCGTTTGCCTTTTGGCTGTTATATTGGCATGTACAACCTCATATTCTTCCAATAGAGAGGCCTCCAACAAAAAGTTACAACCTAATGTACTTTATCACCTGACTACATGTAAGGAATTAATTCGTATAAAATTTTAAGTCAAGGAGTAAGATGTCGCTACAAGTTTAGCTCGCACCGATCAATTTAACGTTTATGGGAAGGAAGAAGAAGGAAGAGAGAAAGAATAGTTAGGTGAAAGATAAAGAAGTGATAAGGAGGAGAATCCAGTTGAAATTTGTAGTTTCAATCGATTAATTTAGTCACCTACTCGTAGAAAATCATGGTGGAAGTCCTTTGTATGAGGTTAAATTGGTTTTGTAGGATACCATCTCATGGTGTTTTCGTGGATCTGGCTTTGATAGTTGATGAGGTAGGTGGAAGAGAACTACTATAACTTAGACAAAGAAAGCGCACTAAGATCTTCATTGATTTTGTCCCAGATTTATCGGTCTATAAATCCGAAAAGAAAATTGGCTTATAGCTTTCTCAAGAATTTGTCACCATCTCTTCACCATTTATTGAAAAAGAATATACATCTAATAGTTGTCAAGTAGTTTAATAGAAGCTAAAACCATCAACAAAAATACCTAAAAGCAAATGAAACTAGGAGACCAGGGAAGAGAATGTCTCCAAAGCCAATCATATCATAACCCCCCCAAGGATCAAAAGTTCGAGGAACTCTCAAAAGCATTGGAATGGATTCTCCACCACTGTTGTCACCTCGAGCAACCTGTGTTCAGAAAAGAAAAAGAAAAAGAGAGAGGCTAAATTCGAAAAGCAAATAACCCTACTACAGTTAAAAAGATATGGGAATACATCTATATCATCAAAGCATTACTGAAGGTAAAGCTAATGAAAAATATTCATGAGCTAAAAGCTTAGGGAAGCGTTTCCTCCATATAATAGAAGTCATTGTGCTTATGTATATGATATTGTCATATGTATAATTGCTTTTTCATTGATAAATGTTTTCAAATGAGATATCATCTTGTAAAATTGAAGGCTAAGAAGTTTGGACACGGACATCGACACAGACACAAATATGATCATGTGATACGACAATACTATAAATACGGACATGGATGTGCCACAAACTAAACAATTACATACATCCTTATAAAAGTGTAACTATATTTAATACAAATAATGTATCCACAAAAAATGCAAAACTAATAGAAATAACACTAACTTAGCACAAAAACGGTAAGTTACATTGCTTCTACACCACGAATTGCAAGTGTTAACTTCGTTGTAATTTTCAACCCATGAAATAAGTTCTTTATATCATGAAGTGACACCTCACAGTGTCCCCATACATGAACTTGAGACACAGGGACACGTATCCCAGATGTGCCCTCTACTTAAACATTATTTTAAATAACTGGACATGCCAAGTAGTATCCCCGCTTGTCCCCAGCATGTTAGTATCCCGGCATATCCGATACGATGCGTGATAGGTTGAAGACCTTTCTCGTATACTAAGAGATGCATAGTATATGCGTGTAATTCATGAACATGGAAAGGATATATGTTTCAGACACTTTCTCAGTTTCAGCCACTTTATAGGGAAGCTGCATTGCTACTTCCTCCCCCTCAAAATACACCCGGTCACCAAGTATGAAATATACTCCAAACTATCAAGACCTCAAAAGCTAAGGGCTGGCTGGTCTACTGGCACATTTCCCCTACAAAGAATACGAGCCGCCGCCCTCTGAGGAGATCCTTAGAGATAAATTCCATGCTACAATGCTTTGTATTGAATGTCAATGGAAAAAGGATGTTTGCTTCTGAAAGATCATCCACATGAGGAAATGGCAGAGCTAGCATTGTGCTTGATCATATTTCAAGAAAATGATGTAGATGACTAGAGAGCTCTAACTATCACCGCGCTAAAGAACCGATTAAGGAAGATTTACATTAGTGAGTTGAAGTACTTCCCCATCTACCAATGGATCCTTCACCACAATGGTCCCTAGTCGGTTTGTTAGCCTAGACATGTCCTACAAATTTACACAAGGAGCCCAACTTGGAAGCGTGACATAGGACCACCATTTGGGATCCATCATGTGGACTTTTGCCTTGGAGGCCAGAGCAGAGGCTCTACCATGAATCCATGACTAGTGAAAGGACAAAGGGCACGTTGACCAAAGCTCTTGGTTCCTTAAATTTATAATTGCAGCTCGCAAGGACACATCACAAGTACCACTGTCATTCCAAAAGACAGGCCATCGGGTTACGATACGAGAGATTTTAGGTAGACTGAGATACCTGCGGTGGTCAAAAGTATATAGGATGCGCCATGTGTCGAAGGTGAGTTGTCCCCCTCTCTTTGTACACCTAACATAAAGGGGTCGCTCCATCAATGAGAAAACCTTCCATCGCCTTCTAGTCTTTCTCAGTCACTCCCTAAGGGGCACTGCAATTGTAGACACCTCATCGATATCCTTCCCCAATTCCTTTATTGAAACACAGAACATAATGTTTGTTAGCATCCCACATTGATTGATTATAACCTCCAAAACTAGTATATTAGCTTGTGCAACCTCCCCACTCATTGGTTTAAGTTGGATGCTTTAACAGTGTACACCTAAGTGTGAGCAAATGATTACAACCATCGAGCAAAGACTAAACTATCTATAACCTAACATGTTTTAAGCTCAAAGACAAATTTCTTGGAGCATTTATGTGCCTTATTATTATTATTTTTTTGTATAAAAAATCCACGGTCTCCAGATTTCAATTTTGTTATGTTTACATATATATATATATATATATATATACACACACAGTCCGGATCCAATGAGGGATCCCTTACGGCCTTATGGTGCGGGACTCCCCTTTCCCGATCGAATTGCGACGATCCGAGCCGCTCAAAGTGTGCAGAACGTGATTTAAAGGGTACCCGCGAGAAATCAGCAAAAAAAATGATCGGAAAGGGCTTGATTCGAGCAATTTTTTACTGAACCGTTCAATAAAAAACTGTTCGTATCAAGCCCTTCCCGATCATTTTTTTTGCTGATTTCTCGCGAGTACCCCTAAAATCACATTCTGATCACTTTGAGCAACTCGGATCATCGCAATTCGATCGGAAAAGGGGAGTCCCGCACGGTAACACCGTGCGGGATCCCTCATTGGATCCGGACTGTATGTATATATATATATATATATATATATATATATATATATATATATATATATATATATATTTCCACAAGAGGAAAATGTTTAGAGAAGCAAAAGATAGATATGGGAATCGTTTTGGATCAGTAAATTTATTGTATTCCAATCAAAGAATAATTTTTTTTAATCATGTGCTCAAAGTGCTCTAAATTTTATAATCTAATGTTTCTTGCAATGTTAGGGGAGATGGCGCTTCCAGATTTCCAAGGCTTGTTCGTTTTGGGGATTTTGGATTTGAATTTGTAATGATTAGGGTAGGGAGATAGGGGTAATGATTGGGATAATGATTGGAGAGAGATAGAGATAAAAATAAAAGTAATGGTTGGAGATAGGGATAATGAGTGGATTTTGCCGTAGGGTAATAATTTAGAGTCCCAAAACCAAAAACTCAACCGAACAAGCCCCCAATGTTTGTATCATTGTACAAGGTGGAATGGTACCCTATTCCAAAGAAGCTTGGCGTCAATCAACTCTAATCTCAAGCATTTGCACTTACAACATGATAAGTATGAGTCATGTTACTTAATTGGGTCCAAGGACTCTGCCACCACTAAATGATGCAAAAAAATAGTTCTTCGACCACAAATATAAAAACTGTGAGAACCGTTTTCCTCTGGTCCTACACTTTTTGTTTGAGGATTGCCTTTTACTGCCACCAATTGGATAGAATGATATTCCCTATTCACCTCCAATGTTCTGCACAAGAACAAACTCGTTATAGACACCCCGGTTCGGTTAGTTGACCAGAAATGTCCTCCGACGATCAAGTAAGTATTCAGAAGATCAGAAGAAACCAACTTTATCTCATAAAATGCATTACTATCTTTTCTTTTCTTTTTCACTTACTTCATCCTGAAGTTTCTTCTCCTATTTATATCCTTCTTGAATATTCCTCGAAATGCTAACTTTTCCATCTTCTCCCGAGCATCTGCGCCTTGTATCTCTTCTCCACCAACTGAATCCTGTCGGTAATTGGCTAAGTGGTCGGCCTTTGGATAACCTTCTGCCGATGATGTCTTTGTCGGGCGACCGAACTGAGAACTGTCTTGTCACTTCACATCCATGTCTAACCTTTTAGCCACCCTAGTATGTAGACCCTTGACGTGTTATGGTGTGGTCTGGTCATCCGTACTCAATGACCTGCCTTGTCAATGTCTAGTCTGAGTAAAAGATCTATTGTTCAAAGGTCCCTCCTCACCCATTTTTCCCATAAATAGGAACACTCCTCTTGTTTCCTCATTCTTTCCACAAATAGTTGGATGGTGTTGGCCAAACTTACTTCCCATTTTGTCTTACTTTTTAGTCATCCTTGGTGGTGTCCAGAGTGCCTTCGTTCTTTAAATCAGCTTTGCTTTTGCCGTTTGGCATGGTGGGTTTTGGGAATACAAGGAACTGAGTTCATTGAACAGGGACAAATGGTGGCCTGGGTTCATCAAAAAGGGACACACGGAGGGCTACTCGGCTCTTCTCATCCCTTTTCTTTGGTGGGCTTAGATGCTACCTTTGACGGCCGATTAGGATGTGGGGGTTGCCTTCCCTCAGTCGGTTCCAAGCTGCGAGGGAATGACCTCTTGTGGCCTGGACTTCGCGCTGACAGCAAACCCGACCTTGGACAGGTCATCCACACACCCTCCCGGATTGAAGTTTTCCTTCAGAGCCCTCATGAATTCTTCTCCCGGTGTGGAGCTCTTCAAATGGCTGGAGCTTCACTGTTTCGGGCAACATCATCGGCAGAAACAGAGAAACAGTGGCCTGCTGCTCGAAGGGAACCCGAGGTTCACCATCGACTTTGAACCTGTGTGGATCTGAGGAACCTGAATGACTGCGCGTCATTTGTTTGTCGTCGGCTTGCTTTATGGTGTATGACTCACGACAGGGGTGTTCCCTGGGGTGAGTCCCTTCCTCTTTGTAACGGCTATTTTTCTTCCTTTGTGATGTTGTTTCTGTACTCGGGTGTCGGTTTGATCGACTAAAAAGTGCGTAATTATATGATTCGATCAACAAAATCCGTTACCCTGGATACTCGTTTCTTTTACCTAAATGTTCTTTTGGCATTTAACCCTGGGAGGACATGTGGAAAAACAGGTGTCATCTTGACTTTTCCACGCTGATTGTGTTGAGCGCCTTGACTTTTTGACTTTATAAATTTTGGAATGCACAAAAACCTAACACCAAAACAACCTAATCTCAAACGTGTCAGTTTATAATTGTAATGTGAAGTGCAGCAATTACTATGAGCTTTCGGAAAATTAAATATAACAAGAACTAGCGAGACAAACTGCTAAAGCAAACAAACCTCCCATGAAGGCAATGCCTTGTGAACAGACAAGAATAAAAATGCAAAACAAACAGAACATTTAAATAAACTTTAAATGGTACAGAACACTATACAACTTTAAATTGTTCCTTTAACAACTTTTTTCTTACATTATGATACAAAAAAATGGGAGAAAAACTTACAGCAATCATCACACTGTCATGGAAAATAAGCGGCGATAGGAAGACCCAAAAGATGTCGTAAATAAATGCACAGCAAAGTAGTACCGTTGCAACCTAAATAAAGATAATACTATCAGAAAACAGATTTGAAATTTTAACCAAGAATATTTACAGTACAGTGACCCACTGACCTTTATGTTAGGTAATCGAGCCAACTGCAAGATTGTTATCATCAAGCAAACACCCTGTCAACAATAATATCCTTAAATAAGCTAAAGACAAAGCTAAATTTAAGATGATGAAATCTCTGTATCTGCAACATATCACACCATATTGCCATTTAATACAAACTAAATCGAAAGAATCATGAACCATGGGGAAAGTAACATATCAACCGAATTTTTCCCTCTAAATCTTGCTTACGTTTGTAAGAATCACATCAGCAACCAAGACTTAATTATTTTTTCGTTAGCAGTTCAAGAGAACATTTCTGTGGATGTGACATGCCTTCTAAGATGACAGTGCTGCTACCAGAATCTGACTTTGCTATTTCACATTTGGTGCTTGAAATTTGTAAATTGTGAGATAGTTTCTTATTTACCAATGCAAATGCCATATCTCATTATTCTTCAAAATAAATTCTACGTAGCACGGGAAGAAGTGCGTATTGCACTTCATTTCTCATCAAAACCATCATATGATTGCCTTAGCTAGTGTGGGTGAATGTAGGAACTGGAAAAGGCAGGGCCTGTATGTCTCCTGTTTTCTATTGCATATGCTTGAGAAAAGAATCATGCCATTGATTACTTTTCTAATTGACTGAGGAAAGAATCATGTGCATGGTATAATAGAGTACCAAAGGCTTATAGCATAAATAGGCCTAACTTATTGAAAGTAAAGACTATTTAGGTAATGAATGTCATAAAATTGCACATATTGTCCAAAAATAACTGCAATTAGAATTTGTACACGATTTGTGCAGGAATGACAAACTGGCAAAACAGGTAATACAGATAAAACTTACAAGAATATCTTGACCAACCCATGAATATGATTCCTTCCGTTTGGCAGCCCATACAATGGAAAATACTAAGCAAAATAACAAGACCACAATAGAAAGAACTGAAATCTCCCCCAAAAGAGGCAAATTAACTTTCTTATCCCCGGAATTTCTCCATTTCCTGCACAACAAATAGTAGATGTGTCATGTAGGAGGAATGAAGAGTCTTTGGATCACTTAATTTTGCATCACCCTATAGCTATGTTCCATTGCATCAGCTTTTTGATTGGCGGATATTTGTTGGGTGGCTTCGGGTACTTGATCCAAACATTTTTCCAACCGGGTTTGGCGGTTTCAGTGGCAACAAGAAGGCAAAGGTGTTGTGAGATTTTGTCCAATTTTCCCTCTTTTGGGTTATTTGTTTGAAGCATAATACTAGGGTCTTTGATGATAAGTTCGACAATATTGAGTCGACCTGGGATAGAGTATGTCATCTGTCATCTTTTTGGGCATAGTTTCTCCCTGTTTTCAAGTGATTTCTTTTTTCTTGAGGTCTACGCCGTAGGGATTGGAACCTGACAGTAAAAGCATGTTTGTTTACGTGTTGACTATTTTTGTAGTTTCAAATTAGTATGGTCTTTAGAGGACTTGTCCTCTTTTTACTTGTCCACGGATTTGATTTTTCTATAGTCATTTGGTGGTTACGTATTTGTTGTTTGGAAAGGTAATCAAAATGTTTTGCGTGTTAATTAACCCTAACACAAACACTCGTTATTTATTTATATAATGGGATGCTTCATTACAAGACTAAACTAACCAATGTGGGACAAACCACTAAACAATACTCTAACACTCCCCCTCAAGTTGGAGAATAAATATCACAAAATCTCAACTTGTTACATAACAACTCTAAATATGGTTTCATGAAGATATCAACCAACTGAGCTCCTGTAGACACAAAGGGAGCAGCCGACACACCACCCTCTATCTTCTCTCGAATAATGTGACAATTTACTTCAACATATTTGGTTCTCTTATGAAATACCGAATTGGAAGCGCTATGTATTGCCGCCTGATTATTACAATACATAGGGATAGGTAACTGCACACCAAACCTAACTCCTTGAGTAAAGCTCGCACCCATACAATCTCACGTGTAAGCCTTGGTTCGATACTTTGCTTCTGCGCTAGATCTTGCAACAACGGTTTGTTTCTTGCTCTTCCAGGTAACTAGATTGCCACCAATAAAAGTACAGTACCCAGTTGTCAACCGTCTATATGACGGTGATCCTGCCCAATCAGCGTTAGTGAAGGCCCCAACTTGTAGATGACCATTAGAATGGTAAAATAGACCACGTCCAAGATAAGCTTTAAGATACTTCACAATACGAAGACAAGTTTCCCAATGTGAAAGACTAGGAGCTAACATAAACTGACATACCATACTAACTACGAATGAGATATTAGGACATGTATTGGTAAGATAATTCAACTTGCCAATAAGCGACAATACCGGTCCAAATGAGGAAATATCTCCACCTAATCAACACAAAGTTTGACGTTTGGATCCATAGGAGTTTCCATAGGCTTCACTCCCAACAAACCAATCTCCTAAAGAATATCCCATGCATACTTTGAGAGAGACTAATTCATTTCTTGGATCTTGCTACCTCAATATACCCGAGAAATACAGCAACTTACCCAAGTATTTGGTTTGAAACTGACGTTGTTTGTTAGAACTGTTTCAACTCATCAATACATTTCTGATCATCCCAAGTAATGATGATACCCTCTACATAAACAATCTAACACTATTTCCCCCCGATCCAACTAAATAGAGAAGACAAAATCATCAAAATGAGCGGCAAATACCAAACTGTAACACAACATCACTAAACCTGTCAAAACAAGCTCGAGGTGACTGCTTGAGACCATAGAGAGCTTTGTGAATATGACACACCTGAGAACGCTCCTTGAGCAACAAACTCCGGAGGTTGCTCCATATAGACTTCCTCAAGCAGATCACTGTTTAAGAAAGCATTCTTGACATCCAATTAAAACAAGGGCCAACCAAGGTCGGCAGCAAGAGAAATAAGAACTCGAACATACCCTTATTCTGTGGGAACCGAAGAAAAGGTCTCAGCATAATCAACCCCATACGACTGAGTGTAGCCTCTAGTCACAAGGCATGCCTTGTACCGCTCAACAGTACCATTCGAATTATAATTGACCATAAAAACCAAACAAAAACCAACAGTAGACTTTCCTGGCAAAAGAGGAACCTAGTTCTTCGTGAGAGACTGAACTCGAGAAAGCAGAAAAGCTGGGTTAACTTCATAACCTGAACACCCCAATGCCATTCAACAAGGGAACTCCCAAACAGAAACACCTAACATAAGACCCACTCCCAGAAGAGCTGATCGAAAAGGCAAGGAGGATCGGAAGTCTTTCAAGACAGAACAGTATTTGTAGATAGATTGGACTGAGTGTAGGAGAGGACTGATTTAGCACACTCATTTATCGCACTGAATAAAGATATAAAGATATCGCACCACGGATTGACCAGTTACCGGTAAAGGAAAAGGAATGACCAACTTCCAAGTGCCATTTGTTTTCATGGAGAGCAAACATCTCAGCCTCTATTGTTGTTCGCCACTCAACCATAAAGAGCCTCCTATACGGTGTTGGGAACATATATAGGGGAAACAGACAAAGTGAAATCACGAAGAGAAGGAAACAAGTGATCATAGGAGACATAATGAGAAATTGGATGAGAAGTGCAAGTACCACCTTTACAGAGAGCAATAGGAAGATCAGGTGGAGGTGCAACCGGATCTTGGGATGGAGGAGGCATGGTTGCAGGCACTTGAGGGCTGACGATTTCGATCGACGAACATACAACTGCAAGGGTTCCACAGGAGGGACATAAGGGACAACCACAAGAAATACAGACTCGAACTTGGATTCAGGTAAGTTAACGGGAGCGAGTGTACCCAAGTAGAATGACAATGACTCATTAAATGTTACGTCAGCGCAACCAAAATGACGACGAAGAGAGGGTGACTAACACTTGTAACCTTTTTGAGTGTGTGAGTAACCAAGAAAGATGCACTGGATTGAACGGGGATCAAGTTTGTCCCGGTCAAGAATTTAGAGCATGAACAAAACACGTGCACCTAAACACCCGAAGAGGTAATGGGTGGAGAGAGCATCTAGGAAACAAGACCGTATAGGGTATCTGACCGCCAAGGACAATAGACGGCATGCGATTAATCAAGTAGCACGCAATAAGGACGACATCACTCCAATAAGACTTTGGAACATGCATTTAAATAACAGGGCATGCATAACCCCTGTAGAGTTCAAGCAACTGGTGAATAATACCATGATCATTAAAGAACTGACAAAAAGCGTTATGAAAATATTCTCGTGCATTATCATAATGAATTATACGAATGCAAGTATCAAACTGAGTTGTAATTTCTATATCAAATAACTTAAAAATAGAAGACGACTATGACCTCTCTTTCATAAGATAAAGATACGTAACACAAGACAAATCGACAGAGAACACAATATTGAAAGCTAAAAACATTAGGAACACGCATTGGGCCCTGAATATCAGAATGAACTAATTGAAAAGGATGTAACACACGACTCTCAACCCAAGGATAAAATGACACTCTACGATGTTTACTAAACTCAAAGACTTCATAGGACAAAACATCAACACGGCTACATGAAGGTACTAACCGTTTAAGGTTCTAAAGGGATGGATGACCAAGACGACAATGATGTTGATATGGTGACACCGAAGATTGAAAAGCAACAGAGCTAGGGTGAACATCGTCGGTAAAATAATGCAGGCCACCACGTTCAATACCACCACCAATTTTCCTCCCCGTCTTGAGATCCTACAACACACAACCATCAAGGAAGAATGTGACAGAGCAATTCAAAGACTTGGTAAGTTTAAGATTTAATGGCCAACGAGGAACATGCAATACGAAGTCCAAAGTCAGAGATGAAGTATCAGTGGTAGAACCACTAGCTAAGGTAACACGAGATGGTTTCCAATAGACTGACAATAAGAAAGAACAGTAAAAGTACCAGTCCTATGATCAGATGCACCAGAATCAATCACCCAAGGAGTAGAAGAAAGAGATGACTCAATGCAAGCAACAGAGGTACTTGTCTGAGATAGCGTAGTGGATGAAGAACCCATAGATGAAGGCTGATTCGACACAAGGTGTTGGTACTCCTCCGCAGAAATAGTCACCACGATGTCGGCATAATGAGTAAACGGCCCAATATTCTCAAAAGAAGTAACCTAAAGAGCCTGAGGAAAACCATGAAGATCATAACATACTCCACTATATGATTTGTACCTCCACAAATTGTGCACAATTTGGAACCATGACCTCTACCATGGCTACTAAACCTAGAATCACAACCACGACTACTAAATCCAAAATTGCAACTGCGGCCATGGCTAGATAAAGAACCAAAACCACCAAAAACAGTAGAAGCAGTATTAGATTCCATCGCAATAACTAATCATGGACAAGAAACCAACAGATCAACCCACCAACCAATCAACTTTGTCTGCCATGGAGTCAACAACCAACAACTAAAGATAAAAGAGGCCCAACAAATCACCAACAAACTTAACTAAGAGAACTACTCGTGGCAACAAACACTGATCAACTACAACCAATCATTGTGTACTCCACGCATCAAAACCGAACACTAATAGTCTCCAATTGGCTTAACAGCAGCAAGGAACAGAGATATTCAAAATCGGTGGAAAAGGGATCAACCATCGAACAAATATACTACCAACAAACAGTAATTTTCAGTGACATAACCAACACATACACTGAAATAACAGACAATAGCTAGAACTTATAAACTGAAACTTATTACCAATGACTACACAAGCAGACGATCAAATTGCGTCGAATAAACGCGAAATACAATCAAACAAATGGACAAATTGATCAGCACATGCTGCGTTTTGGGGTTTCGAAGAGTTGGGGGAGCCGATTTAGGGTTTGGTGGACTGGCTGTTTGCATTTTGGAGTTGTGGAGGGTTTCGAACAGAGAGCAGCAGGTCGGCGTCGTTGGAGGCTGGAAGTCGAAGTTTTGAGGTCGAATTGCATCAGGAGGATGGTATCTAGGGCTTCGGTCAACTAGGGTGTTATTTCGAGTTGATTAGGGTCGATTTTTGGGGTCGATTTCAGTCTGTTAGGGTTTGATTTGGTTGATTTTGGTGTATTAGGGCTCGATTTTGGTTGAAAGGAGTCTGAATGCTGTCGATTCTGGTTGAATAGGATTTGTTAAGGGTTAATTTTGGGCGGTAACGTTGCAGGAACTGTTAGGGTTTTTCAGATGACAATGGTGGCAGTGCATGGGTGGTAGAAGCATATGATGGTTACGGGTGGATTAGGGTTAGGTTAAGGGTGGCTCTGATACCATGTTGTTTGGAAAGGTAATCAAAATGTTTAAAGTGTTAATTAACCCTAACACAAACACTCATTATTTATATTATGGGATACTTCATTACAAGACTAAACTAACCAATGTGGGACAAACCACTAAACAATACTCTAACAGTATTTGTATTGTCTTTTGGTGGTTTCGTATTTGTACAGTTGTACCTCTGTCTTTCCTTCTGAATTAATAAGTCTTTCTTTGTTGATTGTAAAAAAAATCAATAGATAGAAGATGTTAAATACGCACTACGCATAGAATTCCAAGGTGAGAACTTTAAACATAATTGGATTTAAAGCATACCTTAAAATCAGAGCTACTATACAAGAATGCATTCCCTGATACAAAAACAATTCTAATGATCAAGACCAGAATTCCGAGCATAATTTTTTTTTCTACAATCATTTTAAATTTGTGGCAAACAACTAAAATTGCTTCGTTCATATTATAGGCAGTTAAAGCAAGAAATTTATTAGCTGCAGTCAATGCAAGTAATGTTGATTTCATCTTTCGGGAAAAACCCCTGGGGAGAAAGGGCCTTTGTTCTGCTTTAAGCAAAAATCCTATCTACAGAATGATTGTCCTCAGAAAAGCATGGTTTCCCAGTAACTAAAACCACTTCAAATGTTCAAGACTAAAATACAAAGCACAAGATCAATTGCACTACCTTTCCTTCTTCAATGAACATGCAAACAACTAAAATTGCCTTCTTCAAGATTCTATTCTGGGAAAATCTAATCAAGAAATGTATGGAAGGGAGTCAATGAGAGATTATGCCCTTCATAGAGCAGGATAGCAAAGAAGGATTCATGTACTCGAACCTAATTGATTGCGCATATACACAGCTAGAACTGTAGGAATGAGAAGAAAGAGAGTTGAGGGGCGTAAGGCGCTTAGGCAATAATTTTCGCAACTGCATAGAGCGGTTCTTCTTCTGTGGTTATATAAATGCCACAGAGCAAGAAATATTATGTGCATTTGTTGTCGTGGTGTTGTGTCATGCTCTACATAGAGGTGTGCAATTGATGTGCACTGTGAGTGGACGTGGGGGTGCATCATTGTGCTCACACAGAATTAAGAGAATAAAGGGTGGGGTGTTTACGAAGTGCAGTAAGAGATAGATACATACGTATACAATCTAACTTTGCGGGTCATGATGCATAAGATGTGACTGAGATGCGGAAGCCATAGGCTCTCTTGCTTGGATTTGTGAAGGAACTGCCATTGGCAGTCAAGGAAGTTCATGGGTAAGACACAAATAAAAGAATAGAGAATGAAAAGATAAAAGTGAAAAGTGAAAAGAAAGAATGAAGAGAAAGAAAGGGAGTGTGGCGTATAAGAGAGAGAGAGAGCACAAGTCTCGTAAGACAAGTGCTGATAGGTAGAAGGTCAAGTGACCAGAGTAGAGCATTTTGAGAATACAGCGGGTCCCTAACGGCCAGAAACCATGGAGCTGTTGGTCAGAGCTAGCACCATTAGCACAGATAGAGAAAGAGATTGGCAGCTGTCTGAAAGAGGGAGATGACCAGAGGGTTAAAGCTTGGTATGTATTGTTGGCTTCATTAATAGAGGAAGCCTGTATGTAGTGGTCAATCCTATGATGGGGACAAAATGCACTGGAGGCATGGCCCGCATGTCCAATGTGGGAACCATCCGAGCCATCAGAATTCCAAAGTGGTCGTACATAGGAAGGAATCTGGTAGTTGCAAATTGCCAGAACCCAGCTATGGTATGCACAGCAAGGTGTCTGGTCAACATCGCTTTCCTTTAGGGTGGTCAAGGTGGAACCAATACCATACAGAGGTTGGCCGAGCGACGATCGCCAACTATCAAGTAATTGTGGTTCATGTTTGTTTTGCAGCTGGTCAAAAAACATAGGAGTCGTACATTTCAAAATCTGATATAACAGAAAGGAAAAAAAAAAGAAAAAGAAGAAGAGGCAACTGTGAGGCAAATTGATGGATATAAAGATATTAGCACCTTCAGCTACATAGAATTAAAAGTTACCATCAATAGGTGTTCGACAATTCAAATATGATTTTCCCTGGCAAGCAATTCTCTGGTAGTATGCATTGTAACACTATTTGATGATTAAGACAACCTATCCCCAAAGGATAATCTAAGACAAGTTGCACAGCCTGTCAGCAGGCAATCACAATTTTAATTAAGCAGCAAACTAAAGAACATAACTAAGAGGAAGGTTGATACCTCAATACCGCCAATACAGAAAAGTACAATCAGCAACCAGACAAACCAAGAAGACATAAACAGATAGAGTAACACCAGAAAAGTGGATGCCGATATGACGAACACTATAGCACTCTTTGCACTAATATCAACTACTTCGTCCTCTGCATCATCTTGGACCGTTCCAGCATTGGAAGATTCCTAGAAGGGGAAACATTTAAAGGGACGATGTATTAAATACTGCATAATATCTGGCACTGGAATGATTTCTTGAGCAAGAAGAATAACCAAATTCAAGATAACCTTAGAAAACATTAAGAAAATATATTTAAGACAAAATAAGCAACCATGAGAGAGAAAAAGCCAAGGTTACTAAACATATCTCCCACAGTTATTCCACAGATTGCAACTGTCCATCTCTCACCCACAACACGGCCAAGATACAGAACACCATGCTTAAAGCTAAAGATCAGGATATGTTCCGAGCAGGTCTCAGGCTGCGTAACTCCAAGAAAGGTACATGGCACTAACATGATATTAACAAATTATTTAATACGGCAAGGCTGCCAGAGATCCATTATGCTGGACAACAATTTTCACAGTTTCAGTGAGAAGCAACACCCCATCACCAATATAGTAAATCAATATAAGAGTAAGGTGTGACGCCCTACCTTTTCTGCTTCTTTCTCCTCATTCATCGTTTTTCAATTTTCACGACATAACTGCAGAAAAAGATACCTCAAAGCCAGACCCCAGTGACACTAGAAAGCCTACTGCATAACCCTAAGTTCTCGTCCGTTCAATTAACCAACCTTATTGCCCAAATGAACGGATAGCATCCCAAGGCTACCATTGACAACTCCTCAACAGACCATCCCTTGTCGTTTGCCTACAAACCTAAGGCCTCTGTTGCCCACAAATATAAACCTAAACGCCTGTGTATTATTATCACCATTGGAACACAAGTTATCAAGTTGAACCCATAGAGACTTATGGTGCCATGTCTAACTCCTTGTGGGCTCACTATTCATAACCCTCTGGGTGAGCAGCGAAGAAGTCCCATGAAAAGTCAGAGAATCTGATTAAAGAAAGCTGTATTCTGATTAAAGAAAGCTGTATATTGTAGGGGCAATTCATAATTGAGATGGGTTAATTTTATGGCACCAAAAACTGAAATCTCTCAGAGAGGCACTAAAGATGCTGAAATTCCAATTTTCAAGACAAATGAAGTTAATATTATCAAAACCTTTGGTGACAATTCATTATAGCGCTCATCATTCTTCTTGCTTCCAGTAAACTCAGACCAGAGTGAAGCACAGACAATCGTGCCCACAGCCATCAGCCATAAGAATACCACTGAGAAGTCCACAATTGGACGATTTGGCGAGTATAACAGGAGTTCCACTGCATTGAAGGATAAGTGATTAGTTGCACTAAATAAGATAAAGAAACTGGAATCAAATTGAAAAAAGTATCATTTTGTTGAAAAAATGTTAAAAAACACTGATGCACAAGCACAGCATTATTATAGCATATGTGACAGTTAGCAGACTACCTCATAAAACATGAATAATACAAGCACATAAACTGCAATAGGTACCACAGCTTTCCAAATTAGGATTCTGAAAATCTATTTGCAGATGGAATGTATAAAGAGAATAAAGTTGGCTCAAACCTCATTATGCGTTTGTTGCATTTCTTTTCTTTCGTCACATGAATGAGACCCACCTTGAGGTTTCCAAAATCAACAACTCAACCCCCAACATCCCGAGAAACAAGGGGGGAGAATGGGCACAATGTCATCATAACAAGTACCTTTTTTTTTTTTTTTGCTCAACCATAACAAGTACATTAACCCCCAGGAACTCAGCCTCCGCATCTGAATTTCCTCCAAAGACAACATTTTTCCGTAGTTTTCTCCATACCATGTTACTAATTTGTGAACAAAAAAATTTTCAGATAAGATTAATACTCCGTAACAATGAAAGCAGAAAGGAGAAACTTAATCTCAAGTTTAATTTGTGTTGGAAATATGAGGAGAAAGATATAAATCAAACATCAACTTTGGACACGTTCTAATTCAAATTTAAATGTTTTGTTCCCTAACGATGCTTCAGCATTTCCCCTTGAGTTGATCCGCAATATCAAAAAAATTCATCAATAGAACTACAACATTTATGGATTACAAATGCTTCACCGAGAAGTCCACAAATTATAGATATCACCGAGATAGAACCAAATTAATTATTATTTAATTCCATATTAATTTCAAACTAGTCTCTGGCATTTCAATCACCATTATTTTCATCATATCTAAAATTTGATTCGCTCGTACAACTATCAAAGATTTTAGTTTGGATCATTTCAATTCATCATTGTTGAGAGGGAAGTCTCTCAGATTTCTAGCTTAGCGTATCAGAACCATTGCCCTTCTCCACTATCACCACTTGTTGCCTCTACCACTATTTGGCTGATTTTTCTGTCCAAATGTAGATTACATATTTTAATTGGTTGAGCAAGTGGGTCCCACAACAAGTATGGGGCTGTAAGTGTGACGCTTGCTGCTGTGGGACCCATGCTGATGTTATTCATGCCTTTTCAATAGACTAAAATCGAACTGCAACTGCGGGACCCACACAAGATCACGTTGAGGGAGGGATAAAAAAGCTGGAGGGCGGAGAAACACTCCCTCTCGCATATTAACCTCTATATAATAAGGAAGGGAAGTTTTTGAATCCCAACATAAATCTAACCATTCAGAATCAATTGGCCTTGAACTAATGGTTAAGATTGGTTTCATTCAAGATCTAAGGGTTTAGATCAAGCTTATCTTTAAAACAATGGCTAAGATCACTTTCCATTATCCAACTCTTCCCGCTCAAGAACCTGAACCCCACAGTCCCACTGCTCCTTCGAAGTCGGCATATTTCTCTACAGGAGGAACTTGAAACATAACTGAACTTCACTCAATCAGAAATTGACAGCAGAGAGAGGGAGAACTGTATCGAAATACTGTACAAGAACAAGCTGTCCACCCCAAGCTGGGATTTTGTCATATTTATTCTCTAGCTTGAGGGGGAGAGTTAGAGTATTGTTTAGTAGTTGTCTCCCATTGGTTAGTTGAGTATTGTAATGAGGTGTCTCATTATATATATAATGAGTGTTCATGTTACTTTTTCCTCTTCTGATAACACTTACCTTGAGCTCAGATCCTACCGAGAAGCTTGTTATGATCCTAACTGATTGTAGGTGCGGTCAAAATTATGATTGTTGACTTGCAAAGAAGTTTGACTGACTGACCACTCACGCGACAACACGTGGAGGGGTCGTGAGAATGACATGTGACTGGCGACTGCCACGCGGAGAGAGAATTGGTGCCACACAGCACAAGATGAGACACGCGAGCTGAACAAGCTTGCCAGGCAAGATGGGGCCCCGCGAGGCTGAACAGGCTAGCAAGGGCGCGAAAGCCTGGTAGAGTCACCCGCGACCAAAGGGGCCCTACAAAGATTCTTGGCCTTTGCCTATAAAAAGCAGTAGTTGTATACATTTATGAACAGACTAGAGAGAGAATTTCTATCGCGAAGATGTTTTGGCCTGCGAGAGCTATAGCAAAGGCATTCTGGTCCGCTAGAACCATTGCGAGAGGACCTCGACCGCGCAGCCCGATTGAGGAGCTAGAGATGCGAGAAGGGTCAAGATATACAGAGTTCACCCAGATGTCTAACACATGCCCTGGTCATAAGGAAGGACCAAAGGGGCCTTGTCAAGACGCGATCGTGGTAGGATCGCGACCCTGCTCCCGCGGGAATTGAGGGGGGTCTAATGTTTTGATGGCTTAGGGAGAAGGACCGTCGTGAGGAGGGCACGCCTGTGAAAAAGAGCCCGCGAGGGGTGACGTCACTCTCGCGACCTGGAGGTACAGAAGGGACTCGTGTCAGGATTTCACTAGGCCACTCTAGGCCTGACCCAGGCCCAAATGCCTATAAATACTAGACGATTCCTCAAATTTAGATGATGGTTAGACAGAGATTTTCCTAGAGAGAGAAAGTGGTGGGCACTAGGAAGGAGAACATTCTTCCAAGGAGTGACCGCGCCCAATCCATCAAGGGAAACCCATTTACACCACTCGCGGAAAGGACTAAAGGACACGCTGCCTTGGTCTCTTCTGTTCTCCTGCTTCTTCCTTCACCCCTCTACATCACTCCTCTCTTCTCTTTCCTAATCATCAACCAATTGCACCTAGTCACACGTCAGCTACCTACCTCGAACTATGAACCTAAGCTGAGTGAGCACCATAAATGAGCTGCTTGCCGCTCTTCCTAAGACTCAAACCTCAGAGTTAGTTTGTGGTAAAAATCTGTGTTATTTGAGAGAGAAGTGAAAGTGTTTAGGCCTGCTCTATGAGGCTATTGGAGAGAAGTAGATGGGATGGGTGCAATGCTGAGTTACAAGACAACGTTATAGACACAAAAAAGACTTGGCCAACATTCCGATGTTCAAGGGTCACCTGAATTAGTTCCATAAGGTTGCCTGGGTGTGAAAAATGGAAATGGATGCAGAATGGTAGAAACAGAGGTCGTTGAAAGGTCCAACGAGGGTCGCCGAAGTATGAGAGAGATTAGGCAAGGGTTGCTGGTGGCAAACTAAGTCAAGAGAGGTTCAAATTGAGGAGAAATAGCATCAACAGTCCTGAACAATGCATATCAAGTAGAAACATCGGCGAGAGTTGCCATAGTACGAGAGAGGTTTGGCATCCCCGGTGGCAGACGGGTCCGCTAGTGGTTGGATTGAATGCTCATCGAGATCTAGACCCACTGCAAAACAATCCAGAATTCGGGTTTGCTGAATGTTACTGTGGCTGATGAACGTTGTACAAAAAGAGAGAGTGAAACAAGGGAGGACCATTCCGCTGGCAGATGAGGCAAATCACGACGGCTCCGATACCACGATACAATGCAAAAGAGAATTCAAAAGTTTACTGCTAAAAGAAAGTTCCTCAAACAATACAAAGCTAACCTCTAGGATATATTGTCAAGCTCTAAGTAACCCCAAGAAACATAAAGACTTAACTACCCTTGTTGAACAAGATAAATAAGAATATACCTAAATACTAATACTTAAAAAAAATCGTCTACACAATGATCCTTGGCCGGATGCTCCCTTCTTCCTTGCAAGGGTGTATCCCTGGCTGGACGCTCCATGTGCCCAGTAAACAGTCCTTCGATCTGGATGATCATGAGTTCGTAAATTTGAAACAAAGATTCTTTCACTTTCTTGTACAGAGAAAGTTGTGAATGCATATACACAAAGTCACATGTTACACCAAAATTCATCTCACCCATCATTAAACCCTCAATGCTCATCCTCTCAACCAGAAGACACACTGGCGTACTCATCCTCTTACCCATAAAACCAACCATACACACCCATGACAAGTTTCACCACCACCAATGCGGAATTCGGAGACTTACAGAAATTAGAAGAAGTTAGCGAAAAAAAATGGTTGGGTCCAATAGCAATAAGTATCAGATCACATGGGTTCACGTCTTTTACCCGAAAGGCTAAAATTGGGGATGAGTAACTCTATCATATCATCTCAATGTCTGTCAAGGAAACTCCAAAAAGTTTAAAGAGGATGCATTTTATAAAGACAAAAGAAGCAAGCTAAATCTCTGATCCCTGCCCCCACCAACCTATGAACAAAACACAAAAAAGTCCACAGAGTAAAATAGATTTTCAACCTCAAAAGGAAGTTTACAATCAGTTCTATGAATGAGAGAGATAACAGAAGCACAAATTCCAGCATATTCATAATACTCAGAAGTGGCAAAAGGAAACCATCCAAAGCCTTAGCTTTATCAGGATCCCGCAGGGTAGACATGTTAAACTGTCAACGTATTTTTCATCTTTTCTCCCATTTCCAATCACAGTCATCAATCATGGTACATCTCCCTCAAACATACTAAGGCTTCATTCTCCTTAACTTTTTTGTCTATTTTCTTTCTTGCGTTATGTTCGTCTTTTCTAAATTCTTGTTTGATTCGCATCATATTTTTGAATTAATTATCCAACTTAATGAGAGGAGTCTAAGAAGTACAAAATTATGAAAAAAAGAAAAAAAAGTTCACTAAAGACGAAAAAAGTGCCAAACTGTCTTTTTTTGTCTAAAGGGTCATCTTATCTGAATTATTTTCAACATCGGCCACACTTTATACTTTCATGATTTCTCTCATCGACACAAATGACTAACCCCAAAAATTACGACGAAAAGCTCAACCAAAAGTTACGAAAAGTAAAAAAAAAATATACCGAAAAAAAGTTCTCGACAAAAAGTTTAGGAGAATCGAGCCTACAACTCTCAACTCCAGAACTCATAATCCAGTAAGAGTAAAATTCGACCCAAAAAAGATACCAACAGAAGAAGGGGCTCACCTTTCTTGCTACTTGTCATGGATTTCTCTATAGCCCCCCCTCCTGACTTTGAGATCATCACAATAGGAATTGTGATGTTAGAAACATGGTCCTCACGACAAGACATCTCCAGAAGCTCTGTAAAGAGGCAGAACGAAAACAAAAAGGAGATGCAGAAGAAGATAAGAGTTCAGATGAAATTGTCAACAAAAGGACTTACAGATGTCACCTACTTTGCAAAGAATCATCAAAATTCCAAAGATAAATTAAAATTTCAGATTTTGAAATGCTAGGAATTGTTGAAATATGGTGCACCAAATATTACAACCTTCTCCATCATTTATAACCAACAACCCTGCTGCACCGCCTGATTCCGCAAACTCGGCCTTGGTCATGAAATCACAATCACCACGTATAGACAAAGCAATAAAACCAGATAACTGTAAAACAAGAAAGAAAATTATTTACACCAGGCTAGGGAGATATAACACAAACAACTACAAAACCTATGGGTCTAACAGGACATAAATTCTTGATAATCCTTTACACATATCAAGCAACACTCAATCTTTTAAGGACTTATTCCTTCCAAAAGGAAAGAAAATAAGGGGGCTTACAAATGAAACTTAAATTTCAAACAGGGATCCTCGCATTTCGTTCAATTTGTTAGCATCACTTGTAGAAGGAAATACCTTGATGATGATTGAAGGATTCATATACAAGGTTACGAAGGCTTTTGAATACTAAGTTAAGCACTGTAAATTTTACCACTAGAAAAAATGGCTAATTTTCAAATAACAGCTCAATAAAAGACCTGTTATACTTTTTTATCAACAAAAGGTCCGCAATACATATATCATCAAAAGTTGTTACCAACTAATCCAAGCAAGGCATGTCCTATCTTAACAACTTACACATCTAATGTCCTTCATCAACTACAACTGAAATTTTACTGCTTTTAACGATTATGCATACAAAGTGATTAAGGACCCTAAAACACAACTTTTACCTCAGCATTTCAATAGCTTCAATTTTTCTTCTGATCAAATCTTAAGAACTGAGATACATTTCTGCATTCATATCTCATTAAATGGATATAAGCACTTTGTATTCTCTTGTCATTGCTTAGCTGTTTCAAGGAAATAAAATAATGTAAACTTATAGTTGAAAATTCAATTGTTCTCTTCTCATCATTCCTTGGCAAAGAAACAGCAAGATTGAGAAGATGGTAACGTAAAACTGCAGAGTCCATGATAATGTAAGAACAGCTGAAGTATGCTCAATCAACAAAACAAGGTAAACCTTTGAAGAAGAGTTGGAACAACAGTTTGAGGGATTTGTGAAAACAGCAGGAAACCTTGCGCCGTCTTTCGCCTCTGTGGACAAACTACCACCAAATCTAGCAGTTAATCCACCTAGTACACTACCTTCAGCACCATCAACCCAAATCTTCACCTTGACCTGGTAAACAAGTTTGGAAAACAAACCGTATCAGTTTACTTGCAAACTATTATGCATGGACACTTCATATTGGACCCCATATTCATGTCAAACACTCAAGAAGCATCAATGATTTTCAGACACACATGTGCCCATGTTGGACAAGCCCCAAGACATGTCACATGTTTTAAAGTATAATTTTCTCTCAAGGCATATGATCTATGAAGCATGGATACTTCTAGAAGGGAGTCATTTCTGTACCAATCTAAAATAGATATTGATACTCTTTGGATACTTGCACATGAGTCTCTGACACTTCTAATACATTGTCTGATACTTGAAATTAATTTCTTTCAATTTAAGAAGTACTGGAAACTTTTCAGATACACTTAAGTTACACAGCCAAACTTTTATGAAATAGTTTGTGATATTTGTCCTATAGAGTACAAGTATCAAGGTCTAGATATGTAAAAAAAAATAGTTGCTAGACATGTAAAGATTAGTTTTCTAATATTTTCGATACTTTTTAAAGAAGAACAAAAAAATGAAATTATTATAATATATTCTACTTTTGATAATTTGTCGTTTTGATAAATCCTTATTATGTCATACATGCTCATCCACATCCCTTAGACTGGCTAATGGCTAAAGGCTCTTCGCCGGTAGTTAACTTACATGTAACGAGATTCTAAAATTTTTAAGACAAATTTTTTAGAGCATATATTGGTTGTATCCATATCTTATTATTTTAGATTTTTTCAAATCAGTGCATTCATGTCATGTCGTATTCATATTCTGGATCCATGTCCATGCTTCATAGCATATGGGACATCCTATGGACACACATATCCTAACTCCTATGTCTAGACTCATTTTTTGACACGTTGAAAGGTTTATTAAAGGTGAGGAGATAGTTAGGAAACAAAGTATGATATCTCAAAATAAGAGAGTAAATTGGCATTAGTCCCCTCATCATGTGATGCAAAACTTTTACCCAAAATTGCAGATCCATTCCACTTACAAAAAAGAGAGGGAGAGCAACCCTTAGAGCATCTCCAACGGAGAGCCAAAATGGCAGCCTAAGCCATCTTTTGGTTTCCAGTTCAAAAAACCGAGCTCCAATGGGGAGCCATCTTTGGAGCCAAAAATGGCTGGGTCATTTCGTTGGCCGAATTTGACCATGAAAATGTCATGGGCCATTTGTGCCGCATCAGATTTTTAATTGATTTTAACTACCATAACATCAACAACAACAACATATATAGACAAATTACACAGTAATAATTATGAAAACAAAAAAAACAAAATTTTCACCATAATTCACAATTCGTTAAAGCAAAAATTATTGATTGCCAGAAAATGCAGATCTGATTTCAACCCACAAGATATCAAAGGACCTACATCTAGAAAAAGAGAAGTACGAAGCAGAATGATTTTGTTTCGAGTCGCCAGACCAATCGTAACAATCTTCTATCATCCTTAATTGCACAATTTACTTATCGTGTATGGTTTACTAATATATTATATTCATTTTTGATTAATGAAAATGTATTGACCCATTAAAGCTCATAGATAACTTTATCTGTTAATAATATGAACGAGATACAGAGACAAAAAAACCATTGAGAGAACTTTATCTATACAGGAAGAATGACATACAGAAAACGGAAGCTCATAGATAAACAATGGGATAAAGAGAACAAATAACTTTATAATACAGAGTACAAAATCTCAGAGATAACTTTAACTGTTAATAATATGAATGGGATACAGAGAACAGGAGATAATGTTATCAATTAGTAGAACTCAGAGAACCACTACAATTAGTACTACAAGGTGACATTCTGCTTAAATATAATTCTCCTTGTCACGACCGCCAATGTTCAAACTGAGGAAAAATATAAAAAAATTAGTTGGTAATTCAAAAGTGAGTTAATAAAAGGGTAGTGGAAAGGTAGTTAAGGAATGTAGCCACTGCTGGAGCAGTTTGACCAAATTATTGCAAAAAGGCACAGTAGCAAGCCAAAATTTGGCTTTGGCCGCCGAAAAAGGGCTTGAACATTTGGAGATGCTCTTAGTGGCGACTCATTTGGTTTATGTTTAATTATCATGCTTTGATTACCTAAGTGGATAAGCTTTGGTTTATACATCATTTATGTACTTCTACACAATAACTAAAAATACATAAAGATGTATACTGACACTTCCTCATTCTTGGAGAGCCCTGAGGGTTAGTCTGGGATATCGGCGAGAGGACGAAGGCCCACGCTACCAGAGGTAGAGCAGAGAGCCCAAGAAAAATCTTAGAGGGAGGGTGGCAATAGAGAAAGCAAGTATTGCGCGGTAATGTAATCTGTAAGTGGGTGTTGGTAATGTGTTGGACAATGGCAAGGGCCTCTTTTTACTGGTGAGAGATGGTATGGGATCTAGCTAGGACGAGGACAGGTTTTAGGTACTCAGTGGCTGGTTGTCTGAAAGTTGTAAGCCTCTAAGGCCATACGTTACACCATCTGAGATCAATATATTAAGAGATGGTATCATGGTTTTGAGGCCTGATTTGCTCAGGACACTCACGATTTGCAGAGGACAAGTGTCATGCCTATGAGGTCTATGCGCCAAAGGTCAATGATATGTGGGTTTCCTATCATGGGACCTTGGGGCTGCATCAAAGTCATTGAGCATGTATGACAAGTCAAACGAGGTCGTCAAAACTCAAAAGGTACAATGTGAAGTCACAGAATCTCTGGACATGATGGTGAAGTCCCCTGGAGTCATGATTCCTTAAATTGAGCATAGCCATGCTCCAAAAGCCCTGAACAAGACTTTCCTTTAAAGTAGGGTATAAGAGGTGAGATTGTGGCTGAAGGCTATGAGTCCCCTAGAGGGGTGGTTCCTTAGCCAAGGAACTGAGAATAGCCATGCTACTAAAGTCCTAAGGAGGACTTTCCCCTTATAGCGGGGTGTAACCTAAGAAGCACGGACACAGATACAGGATACGGACATGACACAACATGGATACACAAACACGTCATTTCCCAGAAAATTAGGACACGGACACAACAAGAACACGTCAAATGTAAAGTACTATTTGTATTATAGAGGCATTTTACGAATTCATATAAACGTCGGAAACATTTTAATGTGTCGTTAGCATGTTGCAAGAGTGTTGCCAACATGTCCTAGAGTATCCACGATGTGTCTAAGTTAAAGAAATATCATAAAAACACTCGACAAGTATTTAGGCACGGCCAATACGTGTCCGGAGAGTGTCGTGTCGTGTCCGTGATACGTGAGGCCACTAGACGTGTCCGTGCTTATGCGCCATAATTTTCTGCTAAGAATTATTACAGGTCCCAAGCTAACAAGTGTCAAATAGACATTTGTTATACAACTATTAACCTTTAAGACTTCAAGTAATGAGTCTAAGGAAGATACAAATAGAGTAGGAAAATGATGGATAAAATAAAAATTGCATCAAGAGCTGTAATGGAATTTTAACCAGATTGATCAAAAAGAAAATTGGTGGCCATCACAAGCCTGCGATGTTGGTTGGTAAAAACTTTTAAGCGATTAAGAAATAACATTAAATATTTCTCCAAATGAAAATGTTGAGATGCATCAATAGTTTAAGAGGGGAAAAAATAACTATAAATGTGTTCATAAGAACCTGTGAAGCACTAAAACGTCAAAGAAGTTAATGTGTATTTACACACTCTTTTTTGTGTTCCAAAAGCTCATGGAGGTGTATCTGTATTTGGTGGAGTAGGTGAAAATAACCTTGAAGGAAATGATCTTTACGAGGAAATGAAAGAAACTGGAGTGATTAATGAACAAAATATTGCAGAATCAAAAGTGGCTCCAATTATGATACAAAATATTAACTCGGACACGTGTCTGACACTCTTTTTACGTGTCCACCACGTCCTAGGTCTCTATGACTAAGAAAATTATACATGATCAATACTTTTTAGACAATTAATAACATGTGATTTAGTAAAATTTCGAAACTCAGCATATCTCAATGTGAAAATTTTGAATTTTTTTTGGTACTTGAATATGAGCTAGATATTACTACGCATACCATAAGTTGATGAAATGCAACTAACTTAGATGAGCATTCTTCTATTCCAAGTATAATTCTACCTTGTGGAAAGAATTTCTCATGGATACTTGTTAAATACATGTTTGCACTTCATATTTTCTTTGTTGATACTACATTGAATTTATTCATGGGTTTATCTTGATGAATGCGGGTGAGCTATTCAAGATATTTGATCGATTTTAGATGATTTTGGCTTTAGGGCCATGTATTGAGAAATTGGGATTGATATACTTTTTGTGATTTTGAGTTGGGTCAGCGGAGGGCTCGGGTCGAATGTGACACCGTTGGTGAGAGGCTGTAAACCAGCACGGGTTAGGTTGCTTTGTTCTTCGGGTTAGTAGCCCGTAAAGTGTAGATGAGCAGGAACATGTCTACTACGGTTTTCAGGAGTGCGTCATTGAACAACTCGTAAAGTTTAATGTCTTCGTGGTGAGCAAGTTTGAATTATGGTTTGGCTGGCTATGAGATTGTGGATGTGTTATTTCTCAACATAACTTTCATGGATCACTTTCACTATTCGGATCTTGACTTTGCTTTGGTTGTTAAATAGCTTTCTTTTGACCATTTGAAGAAAATCAAAATTAGAACACTCACCATTGTGTATCCTGTCAAAAAAGAATACAAATAGTTTTGTATATTAAGTTGTGCATGTCCATATCTACTCATTTAGCGTACTTCCTATGGGCTTTGGCTAACAGGGGAGTTGATGCTAATACGCTTTAGTTCTTTTATTTCACCGCACTTCTTGTTGGTATCAAGGGCTACTGAATATGGACAAGATGGATCTTCCTTCTATCAGGATTTCTTAATGTTTTCTCTTTTTCTATCATGCTTGCATGCACGTGTAAGTCTTCTTATACCCCCTTTGTTGAGGTAACCCTCATGTGTCCCCATCTAGTACTTTCTCCGGTCAGGAAACCCTTCTGGCAAACTCAGGAAGCTGATTGAATTCGAAAAATGTCACTGCTACATATTATGCAGGCTGTCGCCTTTTTTATCCCAATTTATGCACAAATTGTGAACTAACATAAGGATTGTAATCTACAACAAAAAAAAATTAACAGCAGAAACCACCCGAAACTCAAAGTTCTTACCCTTACCCATTTCCCTACCCAAACCCAAAATTTGGGTAAAAACTCTTAGGCCCCGTTTGATAAACATTTGGGTAAAAATACTTTGTTTGGTTTTCAAAATTGGTCCAGATTGGTAGTCTCATGGGATGAACAAGCCGGCCCATAGGGGGTATTAGCAATACCCCTTGGAACTTGGTATTCATAGTCCAATCCCAACCCCTTCCCATTACCAATCCCTTCTATCAATCCAATCCCATCATCTAATCCCATCTCAAACAAACATGATATTAATAATCCAATCATCTAATCTCATCCCAAACAAACATACTCATTATCAATTCCTTCTCATTACCAATCCAATCCTAATCCCATCTCCTTACGAATCCCATCCATCTATCATTGTTATCAAACGGGGCCTTAAAGCTCATCTCCAATGTCATACCCATTTACCCACCCATTTTGAGATTTACCCTTTTCCTTACCCAAATTTGGGGAGACCCAAACCCATACCCATTTTTCTCACCACCTCCTTTCACTTCGTAATATTTACTAATGTGCCATTTTGATTCAAATTTGGGAGGGAAAGCCTAGAAAACAATAGATTTGGGTAAAAAAAATGGGTAGAGCATTGGAGAAGACTACCCACATAGAGATTTTGACCCAAATTTGGGTTGAAAAATGGGTAAGGGTTGGAGATGCAAGTGTAAGAACTTTGGAGTTTCGGGTGGTTTCTTTCCACAAATTAGGGCGCATATGATGTATCATATGGAGTATGATACATTATACAGACACAAGACTGTAAATGAGCTAGCAAGGAGAATTAGAACCAAGGAACCTATAGTGATGAGGTAAAAGGAAAATGAAATATGTGGATTCGTGGTGAGAGATTTACCAATCTGAGAGTATTGTCGCAGGATGGAGATTTGGGAGCGGACCCATGATGCGAAATATCATCATCGGCGGCGGACATAATTGATACAGGAGACAACAACAGGAAAATGCCTAATGTGATGGCGACTTTCGCAAGATGGCGGAGGAGGAGGGGCTGAGGAGACGCCATCGCCACGGACATTGCAACTGCTATTGCCTGCCGATCAATCTTCTCCCTTCGTCTCCTTTGCCAGCACAAACAAACCCTATCAACAGGTTTTGCCAATTTAGTTCAGCAACTATATTATTTGAACAAAAAACAAATATACTCGAAGTAAATCATGGATGGAGAAAGAAGAGAACTTTTATGAGAAAGAAACATGCCAGAAGATTGCGCTGGAACGTAATTAGAAAGCCCCTCCTGATATTATTAGAGCGCTCTCTCTCTCTCTCTCTCTCTCTCAGCCTCTCCTGATCTTAGAGCGCTCTCTCTCTCTCTCTCTCTCTCTCTCTCTCTCTCTCTCTCGTCGTGACGTTTGCGAAAAAGTCGCTCGTGTGCTCGCGAAGCCCGTGGCAAGCAAGGTTTTTTTCGAAAAGTGGATTGCGTTGATTGGAGGGTTTGAGGTGGGATCTCAAGTCAACGTGACCATTTGGGAACCGAATCCCATAACCGAATAATGATGGGTACAAATTAGATAACAAAAAATGCAAAATCATGTGAGACGGAATTTGGATTTCACTTCAACTCTCAACATGAACGTTGGTTGATTTGTTTCTTTGTTGAACCGACCATTACAACACGCCAATTGTTGTATATTACGAACTCTGTTTCGACAGTACCTCATGATCTTTTGCCAAATTTCTCACGATCTTCTGCCAAATTTCTTTATACCTCGATCAAGTTGCAGAGTACTCCTACGTGGTTCTTTTTCAAATAAGGAATCTAAGGAGAAATAATTCTATGCTTTTTTTGCAAATAAGAAACATCAATCCCACCAAGATTATATTTGTTATTTTACAAATTATAATTCATACCACTAAAAAATTATAGTAATTGCACTCTCATACTTATTCTCAATTATATTTTGAACTCTATGTTCTTAAACACTTATTAATTTCTCCACATTAAGATTACAAATACCCGTTGATTAATTTAAATTATCGATAATTATATATAATCAACATATATATTCCTTGAGATTGTCCAATTAACTTATTCGATATATTAATTACAGACTCATCTCATGTTGCAACACACCATATACAAATGCATTGCCAAAATTTTAGCTAAGAGGCTCCAAGTTGCCTAATGACACCATCACCCAGGACATTAATGTGATCAAAGTCACTTCTGTTTGGGTACCGCACACTCCACTCCTCATCTTGGCCCATCCAGAATCCAACAATTGGGTGGTAAACAACTCTCTGAACCCAGAAACAGGACTCGGTTAATTATACTAAGTGTAGAGACCCGTGTTTTATTTTATTTCTTTAATTATTTTATGTGTGATATAATTGGTTTGAGCTGGATTGTTTATTCTTCGGTGTATGCATACAGATGTTTGGAGAATAGTTGGATTATGTGTTTCGATATTGTGGTAGTTTTTAGGAATATGAGGAATGTGTTGTCTGTCTTTCAAAAATCTAAGTATAAAAAAATGATTTTTTGAAAAAGTATCGATTTGCGGAATTAAAAATGGCGGTAATTGTTCATTGATTTATTCTAAGAGAAATTATAAAATTTCATAGTCGTACATGAGGGGTAAGGTGGTGTTTCATCCATTTTTCTTCAGAGAAAAAGGTGCAGTTTTGTATTTTGTACTAAAATTGAAAATTTAGATTTTTATTCATTTGGAATTTGAAATTTTTTACATTACCATTAATTTCAAATGGGGGATACTTTCTTATTTTCATTTACTTAACTTTAGAGAATAATGAAAATAAGTATAGATGAGTTGGTAGTGAGCAGGGGTTGAATCAGTGAAGAAAGGAGATATGACTAAATAATTTCCAAGAGGTACCGGTATCACCTTTTCTTCAGTACCGGCACCAGTTGTCTAGTAGTTGAACATTTGTGACGTTTGTGAGAGGTATTGGTACCACGTTTTACTTAGTACTAGTACCAGCTGGGAAAAACCAGATATTTTTTACGCAAATTCAGACCATTGTAAATACAACACATTTACTCTTTTCACATCCCAAACCCACGAAACAAACCCTAAAATCACCCCTCTCACTTCTCTCTTCATCTCGCCCAAATCTCTTGATTTCTCCATGAATCTTTCACAAAACTTCAAGATTTAAACATTTTACAATCTCTCTTGGTTTTCGAGTTTGGTGAGCAAAGGGGTAAGTCTCACATCTTTTCTCTTGGTTTCTCTCTCTCCACCACATTTTTCTCTCTATCCTCTCCATTGTTTCATGTTCTTGGGAGATCTTGACTCTAGATCTTGAAGGAGAGCTTGGAGGGAGGTTGTTCTTGGTAGATACGAGCTAGATCTACTTGGAGTGGTTGGGGTTTTGCCCAAAACCCTTTGGGTAGGAATTTTTCTCTCCTCTCTCTCTCTCTCTCTCTCTCTCTCTCTCTCTGTATACACACACACACACACACACAATTCTTTTCTCCTGAGGACCCCTGCAATTTAAGGTAAAATGCGGACCTAGTTGATGGCCGTCGGATCAAATCCGACGGCTTAGATCTAAAAACCAAATTCGTGGGTCAAAATAGGTTATTGTTCACGGGTTATATGAAAACGGGTCAAAACAGGAGAAACAAATCCCGTAATCCTCATTCCTTCCCACACGAACACAAAGAGAGAGAGAATGAGGCGATTTAGAGCCGTTCAGATCCAAATCCTAGAAACCCCAAAAGGTCTTCTCTCTCTCTTCTCTCTTCTCTAACAAACTCTCTCTCTGTTCTATTCTATCTCTATTTCAAATCCGAACCCTAGAAAACGGGTTCCTCACCTTTCTTCTTCTTCTTCTTCTTCTTCTTCTTCTTCTCTCTCTCTCTCTCTCTCTCTCTCTCTCTCGATCAAATATTTTCAGATAGGGTTTTTTTGGAACGCTAAAGTTTCAATTTTGGGATTTTTTTTTGGAACCGTAAAGTTTTGATTTGGAACCCTAACAGTTTATGTGATTTTAGGATGGCTAATTTCCGACTTGATGTTCGAAACCCTAGTTTCTGTGAACTGAATTTTAGTTAGGGCTTTTTTGGAACCCTAAATCAACAAGATAGGGCTTGAAAAAAAAATGTTGTTTTTTGTTCTTGAAAAAAAAATGTTCTTCACAAAAAAAAATGTAGAACACATTACTACCGCATTACAACTCTATTCTTGAAAAAACATATTTTTTTTGTTGGATTTGTGATTCCTTATTCAACTTTTAAATTGTCACGTCATTGACTAGATAAAGTTATTACGGTAATTAGCGGAGGAAAAAAAACCCGTCTATTTGTTCTTCACAAGTTGTATATTATATGTTGGATTGAGCAATGTGCTCTAAAAAGAATAGTAGTATCCGCAAGGGCTGCAATGATTGTATTGAATGCCCCTTGGAAGAAAGCTTGTGTTTCACACCTTGAAGTCTACCTATGATGATGTTCTTTAGGACCCTTAATGATCTCAAGCCATGTCTACCTTCCAACTATTTTGAACTGGTTTTGTTTGTGGAAAATGATGCATCTTTAGTGGTGGTGTTTGATTAGCATTAGTGAAGTGGCTGTTTGTTGATTATAGAGTCATTTTTCTCTTCATTCTGTGTATGATATTTCATAAGGCTGCAAAATGGGAAAATGGTATGTTGTGTTCGTTGGTCGGGTTCCCGGGGTTTGTGACTCCTAGGCAGAAGCTTATGGTCAGATCACCGGCTTTAAGCACAATCCTTTAAAGGTTACGAGACTAAAGTGGAGGCACGAAAAGTTTATTCAATTTATTTGAGCAAGCGTGATGGTTCGTCTAGCGTGAAGTTCGACGGTTCCCATGACCAACAAGCACTTGCACATCAATTAAAAATAGCACTTGAGCAAAGAGATAAGCTTCAGGAGGAGCTGGATGATCTCCGAGCAAAACTTGGTTATTTAGCTTTAGGATGATGGACCTTGTAACCTTGTAACATTGAGTTAATGTGTCTAAACTGGGTTCTAATGTTATGTTTATTTCTAATGCATCTAATGCTATGTTTCATATATAATGTTATCCAATGGCTTAGTTTCTTTCTGTTTCTTATTTTGTTCATTTTTCGGTCACTATTAGATGTTACATTTCTTTCTTTACAATTTGCTACTTTGCATTGTTGTCATTTTTTGAAAGTAATTAGTTGGTTAAAATCTTATGGTCAAGGTCTAGATGGTGGGATGAATTTGGAAACAATGCACAGAAAAACAGGAAATCAGGTTTCTTCTTTCTTTACAAACTGGAAATGTAATTTGCATTGTTTCTTCTTTGCATAATGTTGTACAATATTGATATTCCGGCTATAAAATTCCAATGTTCATCATAGATGCACAATATCAAGCAACAGATTAGGGCATTATGATTCACAATACTGATGATTCTCATAATACTGATGTTCCCAGGATACCAATGTCAACAATAGCTATCAGGGTTTCCCACGATTGCAGCAATCTGGATAGTTTACAACCATATATTTGTTTAACTAACAACAGAAATTAGTCAAATTACAACCATAATTACTGAAATTTCCAAACAACAATTACATTTTTTTTAACTTCACAAACTTCCAAATTTCAAAGCAAAATTACAATCAACTAATTTCTAAAATGAATAAAAGAAGTCATGACTCGTTTTAGCACAACCTCATCATCTCACTAGTCGTTTTTGCATTCTTGAAGTACTAATAGATCATAAGATGAATAAAAGAAACAAAAAATGCAAACATTTGTAACAACAAAAATTTAAACAATTAATACTAACAAGTACAAACACTTACAATTTTCACTCATAGTCAGTGTCGTCCTCATCATTCAACCTAACATCTTGGGAAGACCTAAGAAAAAAAGACAACAAGTTGAGAATTTAAACTTGGTGTAGCAATATGATTTAAATTATACATGAACGTACTTAGATGCATACACATACATGTTGAGAAGTTTTGGACAGTTCCTTTTGTCATGAAATTGCCCTATTAATCCACAACCATTACATTTCCTTAATGCCTTGATAGCCTTCTCTTTTCCTCCCTTAAGTCATTTACCACAACCCTTTACTCTGACTGGGAGTGATTCTTTATAACTAAGTTGGCTTCCAAGAGAGATAGAAACACGGATACCACTCCCTTTGCCATCTTTGCGAGAAGTCTTCTTGAGTGCAACCCTTTTTCTAGCTGATTCCAAAGCTTCTTTCAAAACTTGTGTTCCATCTTCAGTTAATTCGGCATCATCAACCACATTCGAAAATAGTTGGAAGGCACGTTGTCGCCTTATTAACATTGAATTGCCACATATTTTTTCCCCATTTTCCCACCCAAGTCATCCATAACCTTGCTAGCTTTTGCTGCTATAGTCCACCTCCGCAAGATGTATTGATCAGGCAATGTCATTATCTGCATTCTAGCAAAATATGCTAGCATGTGCTGACATGAAATTCCATCATATTCAAACATCTTACAACTACAGCTGACATTGTTTGATGACTTATTTACCGAAATCTTACGCCATCTTGAACCTTCCATTTCTGCCCCCTGAACATTTCACAAACAATGATGTTCATCATCATCCGTCTTCATAAACACATAAGCATCCTTCTGATAGATTTTCTCTTGGAAATTGTAAAAAATAGTCCGCGTATATAATTCACTCATTCTCTTTTTCATCAACCACAAGGTTTTCTACACAGGCTTCTCATTCACATCATTATGATCTAAATCCAATTCATTATGCCGTATATGTGAAACTGCCCTATCAAACCGTGTCACAAACTCCAACAATAATTATTCTTAGACACGTACCTCTTGAAGAATGCATGATCACTTTTACTTCTTTGACTACTAGTCATGTGGGCAGAGAAAATGTGTTTCATATATGCAGGAATCCATCTATCACAAATTGTGTACATGCCATTTAACCATTCATTGCAGGACAAGTTTATTTTCTGCATAATATCTAACCATCTACATTTTTCAAACTCCTCATAACGTTGCATATATGATAGTGCATCTATTTTTTCAGAAAATTTATTAACAATGTGCCAAATGCATAACCTGTGATACGTGTTTGGAAGTGTAGAAGCAATTGCTTTTGCCATTGCCGGATCCTGATCGGTTATGATCATTTTGGGCGGGCCTCCTGGCATCGCTTTCAACCATTCTTTAAAAAACCACTCAAACGAATCGCAAGTTTTATCACTTAAGAATGCACACCCGAAAAGTGTTGTCTACCCGTGGTAATTAACTCCTATTATAGGTAAGAAGATCAAAGAATATTTATTTATGTTGTAGGTACTATCAAACACTACCACGTCCCCAAAATACTTGTATGACTTTCTACAGGTTGCATCGGCCCAAAACCATTGCGTCATTCTCTGCTCATCGTCCATCTCGAATGTAAATGCAAACTCGGGATTCTTTTTTTTTTTTTCACTCTGCAAATACTCGTACATCATATTCTCGTCATGTCCATCTAATGATTTCCTCCTATCCCTTTCGACATTGTGAAGATTTCGTTTTGTAAATCCAACATTTTCAAGACCTCCATATTGTAACTCCAAAATACTCATTTGTTTGCAGGGTGATACATTGGCATCTCCAAGTTGTTGTATTAAAGATGTAATACCCGCCCCGGATATTTCGGTATTTCAATTACTTTTAATTGAACTATATGTTTTGGGGGTTAAAACCGTAAATAATAGAACTTGCGAGAGTCTTGTGGGTGATTTGTGATTGGAACATAAGTTAACAATATGTCTCGCTTGCACACGATAATCTGTTTATAGGGTTACAAATATCCTGGGGGAGATATTTCTCCCCATTCTCCCCATTCTTATCTCTTGTACGTGAATAGAGAGAGAGAGAGAGAGAGAGAGAGAAGCAGCAAGAAGAGAGAGGGAAGGCTAGGAGTGAATTCTCTTGGATTGTTCCATAGTTTAAGAAGGTAACTAATTTGTTCTTGATTTTCTCTTGAATTTCATGTTATAGATAGCTCTTAATCTTTACTAGTTTGGGGCTGATTTGGGTGTGATTTGAGTCATTGGAGATGGGTTTTGGATGATTTTCGTGGGTCTAGTGGCTGCTGTTCAAACCCAAAAAATCTGCAGAATAGGGTTTTGGTTTTGGGAGGGGTTTCGCCTTCTTAAACTTAGAATTGAATCTTGGTTCCTTCTTATGAAATAAAGTAGACTTGAGGCTTGTTTGTTTGCCGATGGAATCACTTGAAACCAATAAGAATTTAATTTATAGTGACTTTTAGAAAATTGCTTTGCAATCTAGAAATCTAGACAGCAGACAGATTTGAGTCTTTCATCAATTTTTTTTAGTTAAGCGATCCTCCTGATTATGGGTCTTTATGAGTTTGAAAGATTGATAAGTTGGTGATGTTTTGGCTTTGGAATCACTAAAAAGTATTAAGTATTCAATTTTTAATGAATTTTCGATCACTGACTGTTCTGCTGGATCTTGTATTTGCGCACCGACACGTCTTGGGAAAAATAGTCATATCTTTTAGCTCCGATATCGGGTTTGCGAACTGATTTTTGATTTGGAAACTAGACTCATATATCTTTTTGAATATGTAGGGTTTGTACCCTAGTTTTTCATAGGCAAAATCAATTTTGCATGCAAAGTTGACTTATCTGCAAAATCTGTGATTTTGTGTACAACTAGTTGTGTAACATTGAACTAGTATATCTTTGTCATCCAGACTCCGTTTATAGCAAACTTTATATCAAAATTTATGTACCGAAAGTGTACTTTCTAACGGTGGTGATCCCATTAACTAGTTCTAAATCTATTAAAAGTTATGATCATTCTAAGACATATTGATTATGGAATATGTTATCTTTTTCGAGAATTGGGTGTTGTTTGAGTTTCACACTTATTGTGGGACACTTCTAGGTATTGACTTGGACATATTTGTATCCGTTAGACATTATTTAGCTTCTCGTTAGCTTTATAACCTTGTGCCAAGTATTCATTGAATCCGTAACTAATATGAGTCAACTTGTGGCTAGGTAAAGAGCCGGTCATTCTTGGTGCCGAAACTTTAGTTTGACATACTTCGGTTGACACAAAGGTGAGTGTGTTTGATATGGTTATGTTCAATAAGGTATTACATGGTGGTGGTTGTGTATCATGCTATTTGGGATTTAGCTAGTGTTATGCATGTTTGTTGGATGTTGATTATACCGCCGAAGGTTTGTGTGTGAGGCATATCATGTCGTAAGTCATGCCGCCTGATTAACGGTAGTTGGGAGCATGGAGTGTGGGACACCATTCTTGGGGTATATGGGATTATGGCAGACGTGCCACCGCATATGTTTGTGATTATGTGTGTGTTGTCTTTTTGAGTACATAAGCTGAGTTTGTATGAACTACATTCAAGTGAGATGTTCCTTCGGGTATTGTAGTATTTTATTGAATGTATTTTATATCTCACACACTCTGGCTTTCCTTTTTGGATTGTCAGGTCACAGGTGGTCGTAGAGTTGGTCCACTACCGGTCGGCATTTTGGGGACACTTGGATTTTCGAGTGTCGGTGTTTTTGGTCGAGTTGGTTGTAATGGGTCAAACTCTGATTTTTGTTAAACTCATTTTGTGACTAGTGTTGTCAAGTACTTTATGACTTCAAGTTTTTAATTATGTGGGAAACTCCGTTAATGTTTAATTACTTGTGTTGGGATAAAAGGCATCAACTTATGTACTATGTAAGTTCGTAAAGTTATTGACACCTTGTTTGTATTAATGTAAGTCTTTCGCTGGGGGTTTACTCTGTTTCGTGTATGGTTTGTCGTTTAGTTGTTGTCATTTTGTGTGGAATGCCACGTGGTCGTGTCAATTCGGGCCCACTTTAGGTGTCGTTCCGAGACGGGGCGTGACAAAAGACTTTTGTACAGGTGCCACTTTACGATGCGAGTGCAAAAAAGCACCTTCCTTGAGGTCGTTAGAGGGTGGTTATGACCCTCGAAAAATTGGGAGACGTCAAATCCTTCACTTTTTCTCACAAAGGTCACTTTTGCACAACAACCCTCTCTAATTATACCCCATTTGTGTTTAATAGGCCCAGTAGTTGTTGGGTGTTTCTGCCCTTGTTTGAAACAAACTCTTCCTAGTGATTTGATAATTCTTATTAGTCTTGCTAGAATGGACTCGCGTACTAAATCCTACTTGTCTAGCTTAATCATTGTAAAACATGTGAACTTCCTCTATGTTGGCAAACTGCTGTTTAATTTTTTGTATGAATTCATCTTTAACTTGAGGATTGATAAGTAGCTCAGAAGAATTCATAGATGATTGAGCCGGTAAAGATGGTGACGGTGACGATAGTTTTATATCATCCAACGACTGCATCCTACATAACGAAAGAGAAAATAATAAATAAAATAGGAATTTGTCCAATAATTATACTAGCATTGAAAGTGGCAAATGCTGATCATGGACTAATTAGCAACTACAAGAATATTCAACTTCTTGTTGATTTAGTTCGTTTAAACAAAAAATCAGTATTCTCATCCTTAAAAGTAGTAACACTTTTGTGACAGGTAAGTAACAATCCGAACAATCGATTTGGAACAATCCTCAACGCAAAACCAACTAAAAAAATACAATAATCAATTTTTTATTGAACAAATTTCTAGTGAACAAATTCTGAACTGGTTTTTTTAATGAACAAAATTTTTAGTGAACAAATTTCTAGTACATTAATCAATTTCTCCAACAACTCATCAACTGGTTCGAAACCCTAACCCTAATCCAAATTGGTTCGAAACCCTAACCACCCGAATTTCCGAACTGGTACAGAAAAGAGAGAGAGACAGAGAAAGAGAAAGAGAGATATACCTTGGATCTTATTCTTCAATCTTCTTCTTCATCTTCGTTCTCTGGATCGTCTCTCTTTTCTATTCGTAGAATGACAAGGGAGAAGTGAGGAACCCGTTTTGATATAACAGAGAGAGAGAGAGAGAGTTGGTGTGAGAGAGAGAGAGAGAGAGAGAGAGAGAGAGAAGACCTATTCGTCTTTGATCAAGTGTGAATCTGGTTCTAGGGTTTGGATCGAAATCGCCTCAAATCGCCTCCCTCTCTCTCTTTGTTTGCGTGGGAAAGGAATGAGAGATTAGGGAATCTGTTTCTCTTGTTTTGACCCGTTTTCATATAACCCGTGAACAATAACCTATTTTGACCCACGAATTTGGTTTTTAGATCTAAGCCGTTGGATTAAATCTAACGGCCATCAGCTAGGTCCACATTTACCTAAAATTGTGGGGATCTTTAGAAGAAAAGCACTGATATATATATATATATATATGAACCGTGCTACTGGTATACAGCAAGTGATGTACAGACAACGCATACAATGCACTTTTGGGCTTGTCTCGGGTCCAACAAAGATAATCGGAGCCGCTCATTTTGTTCAAAATATTTTGTTTTAGGTCCCCGTCAAAAACCACCTCCAACCGATACCGTTAAAGACGTTTATGAAACGTCCAATTTTGCTTCAAAATTTAGGCTAGCAAATATGGACATTTCATAAACGCCCTTCACGATATCGGATGGAGCTTATTTTTTACGAGGACCCTAAACAAAATATTTTGAACAAAATGAGCGGTTCCGATTATCTTTGTTGGACCCAAGATGGGCCCAAAAGCACGTTGTATGCACTATTTGTCCATTCCTTTCTGTACCAATAGCATTTCTGTGTCTGTGTCTGTGTGTGTATATAAACACATGTTTATGTGGCATTTTGAACATTATTAAGTGTTTAAATCCTTATTATTGAAGTGGATGAACTGTGGTAATGAGGATAAGTAATTGGAATGTGTTTTGATCTTGTTTGAAAGAAGTAAACTTGTGTGTGATGATCTATGGGGTTCGAAGTACCCGGAATGCTATGTGATCTATGGGTGAACCTTGTGTGATCTACGAGGTCTAAGTACCTAGAATAATTTGAGATTTCTGGGGTTAGAGGTGCCCGGAATGTTGAGGGATCTACAGGGTCTATGGAACCCAAAATTCTTTGAATTGTTTGTGGGTAATAACTACTTAGAGGATGTTATGGAATCTTACTTGTTCGGATTTACTTCGGTTTCTTCATACTTCTCATTCATATGTTCTTAATCTCATAAGCATATATAGTTTGTTAGATTTTTTCTACTGGGCAAGTGTGTGTTATTCCCTTCATTTTCAAGTACCCACCAGGGCATATAGCTTAGAATGCTCGGAATGCATTTGGTTTTCTTTTGAGAGCTTATTAATTAGTTTACACTATCATCTCATGTATTTGATTGGTGAAAATGTAACTTCAATTATAAATCTTTTGACTTTGGAAGAATGTAATGAATTTTATAACTATCTATTTTGCATTACTGCAAGAAGGCCAGGTTGTAACTAAATGAACTTATGCTTTGTTAAGATGTTGGGTTGTTGAAATGACATGGGCATGACGATTACGGGTAATCATATATGGAGATGTTGACTTTTAATTATGAGAAAGCTATTATTTTTATGTTTAAAATCGAGGGTGTGACACTAAGTACCAATGTGTTCGTGTCATGCAATTTATGGGAAACTTATATTTAATTATAAAAGTTTAAAGTGGCAAGTGTACCTCCAAGAATGTAAGGACTCCACTAAGCTGCTTCATGTCCCTCCTATTTGCGTGACCAAGTTGTCTATACAAGAGCGCCAAGCCGCTAGCGCAACATTCGTAAGTAGCCACCTGATCTAAGTGCTCCAAAAGTGAAAGTTATGCAATTAGTACTGTAACACCCTGACTTTTAAAAAATAAATAAGGCGATAAAATATATATTCAATGCGAATAATAAGCAGTGTGTAAGGACCCGTATTTTTCAGATATTATTAAAAAAATTTTAAAATGTTAGAAATTAAGAAAAATGTAAAGTTTATTGAGTTTATTTGATTTGGAGTTAAAGTGTTAGGATTATTAGTTGAGGGAGTGCAAGTGTGATATGTTTTTGGGCAAGTATATATAGGAGGGTGAGGGAGTAGAGAATCATTTTTCTCCTCCACCTCTCTCTCTCTCTCTCTCTCTTGCTCTCTCTTCAAATTTCACCCAACCCACTCAAATCAACCTTCAATCTTTCATCCCTACGCGTATTGTGGTCCGTATCTCATTGGTTCGAGCTCGGAGGAGTTGTATTCTGATTGGACCAAGGTTTTCGGAAAGCTAGGGCTCGTAACTTCTTGGGTTTTGTGCTCCGACTTCGAGATAGCAAATTCTACCTCTCTTTATATGTTATTTGAGTATTTTCGTGTTTGTTTTGAGTTTGTATTGGTTGTAGTTTAGTTTGAATGAAATTCTGCTGCTGTTGTAAGAATCGTCTGTTTTTCTCGGATTCCTACCTGTAGGCCCGTCCTTCCTACCAGTAGAACGTTGTTGCTTTGCCAGAAAATCAGTTTCCTACCGGTAGGAACTTTTCACCTACCGGTAAGACAAATGAGAAATTCTTCTACAACTAGCTCAAAAGCTGCTCAAACGTATTCATTCACCTACCGGCAGGACTTGTTTACCTACCGGTAGGTCAAGTACCAAGTTGTTTCGTTCAAAATGTTGGCTCTTCTGTTTGCAGTTTCTACCGGAATAAAATTTTGGCTCTTCTGTTTGCAATTCTACTGACCGGTAGGACTTAGTACCAAGTTGTTTCATTCAAAATATTGGCTCTTCTATTTGCAGTTTCCTACCGGAACAAAATGTTGGCTCTTCTATTTGCAGTTTTTACTGACCGGTAGGACTTAGTACCAAGTTGTTTCGTTCAAAATATTGGCTCTTCTATTTGCAATTTCCTACCGGAACAAAATGTTGGCTCTTCTGTTTGCAGTTTCTACTGACCGGTAGGACTTGTTTACCTATCGGTAGGTCAAGTACCGAATTCTTCTCTTCTACTGGTAGGATTCATTCATCTATCGGTAGGTGGTTGAGCTGCTACAGTGTCTTTAAGCTACTTTACTTACGTCTTCCAAATCACATTCTGAAGCTTGTCATCGACTCTAATGGGTTTGTATACACATTCTTTCAAGTGTTTTAGAGAGTATTACTTGTTTCTCATTTAGAGTGGTATCCAACGGATTAGAGTGAACTCGTTGTGTTAAGAAATGAGAAATGAAAGTTATTACACATTGAAATACGAACGATACACCTGAATATGTCTAGGGATCTAATGAGTAGTATTGCAATTCGTGTTCTCTCGACTTGTAGAATCTTTTAGACTCCTTTAGCGTACGACTTACGGACTCCAAGTATAGAAACTAGAAAACCGGACATCGCAGAGTCTAGTTGAGGGTTGATATGTGGTATGTGAAGGTACGGGGTGTACTTAGAGGTACGGTGAGGACGTGTGTATCTAATTATATGTGATATGGTGGATTGTTGGTCTTGTAATACCATGTGATCAACAAGATGGCTTTTGGATTCGATTGAATGACTTGATGTTTGTGAATGGGAAATGGAATGAAAATGGATGACAAATGGACACAAAGAGAACTTTCAAATGCTCACATCATATACTTTCAGGGCTCTTGAATGAGTAAATGCCTGGCAGGAGCTAAATGCTCACATTATATACTTTCAGGGCTCCTGAATGAGTAAATGCCTGGCAGGAGCTAAATGCTCACATCATATACTTTCAGGGCTCTTGAATGAGTAAATGCATGGCAGGAGCAAATTACTCGTATCATTTGTCTTCAGGGCTCGTTATCGAATAAATGCTTGGCGGGAGCATCGGCTTAGACTCTTAAAGATATATATAGAGGTGTAAAATGGGCCGGGTCGGCACGGGCACGGCACGAGCACGACACGTTTGAAGGAGGCACGACACGGCATAGGCACGGATTAATCCTAGCACGGCACGGGAACGACACGGTCTTAGTGGGCACACGGCACGACACGGGCACAAAAATGAGCGGGAACGACACAGGCACGGCACGGAAATTGGCCTGGTACGGCACGACATGACACGGTCTTAGACAGGCACGGCATGAACACGACATGGAAGTGGGATGGGGCACGAGTCACGACACGGTTCTAGCCATGCATGCCATGGCACGGATGTGAGGGGGAATGACACGGGCACGGCACGGAAGTTGGCCTGGCACGGCATGGCACGACACGACACAGTCTTAGATGAGCACGGCACGGGCACGACACGGAAGTGGGATGAGGCACGAGTCACGACACAGCACGGCACGACACTATTCTAGCTAGGCACAGCACGGGCAAGACACGAGGCATGGAAAAACCAAAAAATATATATGTTATTTAATAAATAAGGGATTTCAGATTATGGCTTACTTTATTTCTGTGTATTTTTTGATAATCCAATAATTTATTAATCTTTTCCTTTTATTTAAGTAAAATAAGCTTTTAAAATATTTTATATGATTAAGATATTTTGAATCAAAATTCAAACATGATAATATACCAATTACTACACATATACTGATATACACTACGTTTTATCTAATAAAGATTTTAAAAAAATCCATAGAAAATAAATAAGAAAAAAAACTAATTTAAAAAAAATTTGTTTTAAAAAAATAATCTCTATGGGGTTCAAACCCAAGTCCTTGGGGATTTGACACACTAGGCACCGAAATGTGTGTTTTTTGGGAAGAAGTTATTTTTAGACGAAAATCAGTTGCCGATTTGTGATGTGTATATGAAAATCGATGGCAGAACACGGCATGGCTCGGCACAACACATGATTAAGTAAACAGGCCGACACAGCATGACCCGACAAAAAGGCACGGCACAACCAGGGAAAAAAAAGCACGACCTGACCCGACCCGACAAAAAAGGCACGTCACGATGCGGCATGATTAATTAATCGGGCACGGCACGACACGGCCCGACAAAGCAAAATGGCCGACCATGGCACGGCACGGCACAGCAAGCCATGGCACGATGAAGTAAACGGGCACGGCACGGCACAACACGAAGCACTGTTGGCACGAAAGTAAAATGGCACGGCACGGCACGGCACAACAGGCACATTTGACACCCCTAGATATATAATTGGTTTATGAAGTTAATTAAAGGATTTAGGTTTTGGTTAAAGGATTTTGATGGAAATCCTCCGGTATTCTTGAGTGAATCAACGGTTTCCGGTATTTGGGCACAAATCATCAGACTGCGGTATTCAGCCTGAATCAATGGAGCTCGGCCTATAATGGTCTTGAGTTTTTCTCTAAATTGTCTGATATCAAAAAGAAAAAAAAAACTTCATGATAAAGGGTTCGACGACGAACAAAAGGGAAATGAGAAAGAATGTGGTTCCACATGAGAAATTGGATTGATGATAGTTGGATACTTGATCATGATAGTATGTTCATCTCTGTTGTCATTGGGTTTCTATTGTTTGTTCTTCTGTATTGCTCATTTGCATAAAGAGTTTGCGTAGACTTTTCTACTGGGCTAGTGTAGCTCAAGCGTTATATTATTTTCAGGTACCAATCCGGAATGGTAGCTTGCATGATTGGAATGTTTGAAGTGTGGACATATCTTTTTGAAAGCTAACCAAAGAAATTACTCATTCATCTTTGTAAATTTCTTTTGAAAGATGTAGTTGTAATTTAAGTTATAATCCTTTTGACTACAGAATATTTGTAACTCTAAACTCTCGTGACACTTGATACTTATGTTAATCTGGGTCATTGAGCCGGTGATGTAATATTTGAAAATCTCATGGACTTGGAGGTATTATTATGGTAATGGAATTACTGTAATCTTTTGGGTATTGTATGCAATATTGTGAGGATTTATTTGTGAAAATCCTTTATATTTATGTTAAAAAGCAAGGGCATGACACAGTGTAACATTTAGTGGTCGCTTGCCATTAGGATTTAGAAAGTATATTCGTTGGGACGTAAAGTCTACAAAAAAATTAGAGTATTTTTTTGCTTATGCGTCAATTTTATTAGACTCTGTCGATACGCCCAATCATGTTAAGAATATTGCGACACATGAATGGGGCATGAATTCCCGCGGGGCGGTGAGACGTAAGTCTCAAACCATATAATCCAGAAAGAGATAGCGTCTAATTATAGGGCGAATCAAATAGAAATCCCTAAATGAAAGAACATTCTAGAGATACCCCTAGATTTTGGAGGATACACTTAGATACTAATAATTATGTGTAGATTTTATTAGATAATCCTAGGTTATTCTAGATATTCTTTAGATATGATCAAGCTTTCTATAAATAGGCTATATCCTTCCTCTTGACCCTCCACGTACAACATAAAACGAGAGAGAGAGAGAGAGAGAGAGAGAGAGAGAGAGACATAAAACGAGAGAGAGAGAGAGAGAGAGAGAGAGAGAGAGAGAGAGAGAGAGAGAGAGAGAGAGCAGGGGATCGAAAAGAAAAAGGAATTTAGGAAGTTAGTATTCCTCTCTTCTTCTTTACTGCCGACAGCACACACTCACACATTTACACTCACTTTTTATGTTCTCCTTTAAATTCACAAAATACAAAAACGGAAGGATGGTCTGCAATGGCTTCAATAAATAATTTTGTAGGGTCAGCTCAATTCGGAGTCGAATAGACTAATGGGTTTGCAAAATTGATCTATTATTTGGTTTTGATTTGGGGCTAAAAAATGAATCGAGCTTCTCGCACAACTTATGGCTCGACTCTACTCGTTTTGTAGTCGGATCGAACTTGAACTTGAGCTTAAATTTTAGGCTCATTTGGTGATACCCATTTGAGCAATTTAACGGTTTGGACACATGATGTATTGCTTGGCTTGAGATAATAAGGTAATAAAGAAGGTGAAAAGTCTACTGCCACTACGAATTGGTATATCTAATTTGCTCAAATTAGGATTAGTTTTTAATCTGCTTAATTAGTGAATTGAGTAAAAGTAAAATAAAGCTTTTCCATATACGCGCACCCTTCACGACCAACACTTACTACAGAAAACTTGTAAAAGGGAAACCAAGACAAATTATGAAGAAGTTTTGTTAGGAATAAATAATTCAACCCTAATTTTAGTATTTCTGATTATTTATGTATTGTTCTAGGACCCAGTACAATACGGTAAACTTTGGATGCAAAAAGGTGAGTTATGAATTATCCCTGTTACATGAATTTTTGTAAAATTTATGTTTTTAACTTACTAAATTATGGTATTTAACAATGAAGTTCTTTTGTAGCAAACATACCATGGAATTATGATATTTTGAACAGTTCATGAAAAAAGTATTATCGATACATCCGAACGATGTCCCTGAATCTAGGGGACGTTAAAGATACTAGTCATAACGGTGTTATAAGGGCGGAATGGAAAGGGGCACAGCCAGGTGTCCAATTGAATTGATCAATTCATGTTATGCGCGTTGGGGGTTGCTCCCTTATTACCGGCGGCAATCGTTGGATGGTATCATATTATTATGTTATGATATGTTATGTTATACACAGAATTGTTTTGGTTACAGCTCAAGCCATAAAAAGCTAAAGTTATAATATTGGTTATAGTTCAAGCCATGAAAAATTGAAGTTATGATTCCTGCTTTTCTCTGATAAAAAGGATTTTAAAAAAATTCCATGGTAGGTCATGTAACTCCGATAATTCATAATCTCACACAAATAGTGGCTTATGTTTGTTAAAATCTTTCCTTTTTAGGTAATCCGAAATAATAGAAGGTCGGGCCCAGTATCTATACCATTAAGCTTATGTCGCGGTTATGTAGTGGAAGGGAAAATGGAAAATATAGCTCATGTTTTCGTTTGAAAAAAGAAAATCTAGTGACTTTTATTTTTTTTAGAGATTGCTTCCGTAAATGTTAAGTTTATTTCTATTTGTAAAAAAAAAAAAAAAGGGGGGGGCAATAGAGGCCTTTGGTGAGACAAACTCATTGGCCGGTCACGATTTTCAAATTCCCTGAATTTGGGTCGTGACAAGTACTTTCGTCCTTGACTTGTCGCAAAAAATGGTGCACCCAAGAACATAGAGCAAGTATGCTTGATCACATCCTCTCGTCGGTGTCTGTCTCATTTACCTCACTAAAGTTCATCCTCAACCAATGAAATGTAACTAAATTTCATTTATCAAGTGCAGCAATCGCTACCTCCTCCAACACACCAAGCAAACCCATTAAAAGAGTCTTCGGGTCTCTCTAGTCCTCAATCCATGAACACAGCCAACCCACTAACAGGGATCCGAAGCAGCTGGTCTACGTCATCAAGTGTCAACCCCATCTCCCTGAAGCCGAAGTGAAAGGTATTTGTCTCTGAATGCCACCTTTTGACAAAAGCTGAAAGTCTTGCGGCATTGCAAAGCGAGTATTATTTAGGCTGCACAATAGAAGCAACCCCGATTTTCTAAACCGATCCTTGAACCTGGCTTTCGTAACTTACCATTTACCTAATAAACCCGAGTGGTGATGCAATCTCAGTGTACTCCACTAATGGCTTGAGCCACGAGCGTGCGAGAACTCTTTAGCAAAGTGAGGTCCTTTGGACCACCCCGAGGCAAAGGTGCGGCCTCATTAGCGTCAGGTACGTCCTGAAGGACAGTTTCAGTAGAGGGGCCTGCGCCTCTTCCTATGGTTGTGCTTTTTGGGGCCGGGCCAGCTTTGACCTCTAAGCTGTGGACGCATAACCTGCATGTATATGCCAATAACACAGTCAATAAGTATTCATAAAAGGCAACAAAAGTTGGAAAGAAATTTTTTTAAAGTAATTCGACATTCAAAATTGAAAACTTTCTAATATTTTGGTTTTTGGTTTTCCAAAAAATGGCACCAACTATGGGAATTACTTTCCATAAACAATTCATTAAAAATTCTGCTTTGGTAATTCGACCCAAAATTTTCTAATATTTCAATTTTTGGCTTCCGGAATCTGGCACCAACTAGTAAATAAAACATCAAAAATTTTGTACGAGTATTTTAACATTACATTCCTGAAATTATTCTACTATTATGATTTTTGTCAACCAAAATTTACAACTACATACGGACCTTTATTTCCGTTTAAACTTTTCATGAGAATCTGAACCTATTTTTTTGCGATTTAAAGTCCGTTTCATAGTAATAATTACGGGTTGTAATTCCCGTATAAAGTCAATTGGGAACTATGTTACATTTTCGGTATTTAAATGACGTTCAAGGTTAATTATTTCAACATTTACAATCCGAAACCTGTTCATCATCAACTTAGTTGTTTTTTCGATTTTCCTTGGGTTTGTGTTTTCAATCTCAAGTCAATTACAGTGCTCACAAACTATTTCAAATAATTTCACAACCATCTTCAACTGTGTAGAGACCCGTATTTAATTTACTTAATTTTAATGATTATAATTGAGGAAAATAGAAAATGAGATGTGTTTAAGTGACTTGGGGCTAAAGTGGTAGAATTGAATGTGAAAGGGTGCAAGTGTGGTTTGTGGATATATGAGTATATATAGGAGGGTGAGAGAGTAGAGAATCATTTTTCTCCTCTCTATCTCTCACGCCTCACTCCCTTTGTCGGCCTCTCTCCCTCTCTCTTGCTTTCTCTTCGAATTTCACCGAAAATCCACTCAAAACCACCTCCAATCTTTCATCCCTACGCGTATTGTGGTCCGTATTTCGTTGGTTTGAGCTCAGAGGAGTCGTATTGCACTCGGTTTCGATTTTCGAAATGCTAGGGCTTGTAATTCGTGGGTTTCACTCTTCGGCCTTGAGGTAGGGATTCTACCTCTCAATATATGTGATAGAAGTGTTTTCCTTGCCTAAAGTCGTGTCCTTGGTTATTGTGATTGTTGTTGTAGTTGAAATCCTTAAGATCTGCAGAAAATCTGCTCGAACAGGCATCTGTATCGATACCACTATGCTCAGTATCAATACCAACTTCTCTGGAACGGTTTAAGGCTCTATTGTATCGATACTAGTTTGGATAGTATCGATACATGTGGGCTTAAGGACAATTTTGTTGTTTTGTTTCAAACTCTACTGTTTTGACCCTCGATCATTTCTAACATGTTCTAAACATCACCAAATCATCTCATAACATGTTTAATCATATCCGTTGAGCTCGTGGAGTATCTTTGCATCCCTCGCCCTTTGTTTGGTATAATTTTACGTTGATTTCCATATGGACTTTGATTGAATTGGAATGACACATAATGAGGATATGATACGCTCGAACACTTGTTGACACAACAAGTACATTTAGGACCTATCGACGGGTAGGTGCCTGGCAGGGGGTATCGGGATCCCTTAATTGGCTCGGCAGGAGCAAAAGCTCATATTGATTACATTCATGACCTACAGATGGGTATGGTGCCTAGCAGGGGGTATCGGGATCCCTTAATTGGCCCGGCAAGAGCTTCAGCTCATGACACCTATGATGAAAAGACGTTGGACACATGAAAGATGAAAATAGTTCTAGTTTGAGTTGCATGACGTTCACTAAGTTTTCGTTTGGGAATTGTTGAGCCAAAGTTATTGATTACTGTATAGTCCTTGTTCTTGTTCCTATTTTGTGTTCTCTCCTACATTTCTCTCGCATATAATTTTAGCGTAGAATTTCCTACTGGACTAGTGTAGCTCAAGCTTATTATCATTTTCAGGTACTAACACAGGGCAGTAGCGTGCATGGTTGGAATGCTTAAATGTGGAATAATTTTGTTTTGAAAGCTAACATTGAAGAGTTACTTAGTCATTTTTATAAATCTCTTTTAGAAGATGTATTTGTAACTCTAATTGTAAATCTTTTGACTATGTAATATTGTAACCCTTAACTCTTGGATATTCGATACTTATGTTAATTTAGGCCTTGGAGCCGAAGATGTAATCTTTTGGAAACTATTGGTTGTTGAAGTATAATTATGGAAATGAAAACGTATAAACTCTTTTGGGGTATTGTACGGATGATTGTGAGGTTTTATTTATGGAAACCCTTTATATTTATGTTGAAAATCGAGGACGTGACAAACCTATTATTGGGAAAAAAAATTGAAAATGCATGGTGCGGCGGTGGTGAGACACAGAGAGAGAGAGAGAGAGAGAGAGAGAGAGAGAGAGAGAGAGAGATTAGGATAGTTTTAAGAGGGGAGGGGTATGTTGAGAAGTTTTGGTGAATTTATTGGGTTGTGTGGAGTAAATTCTATTCTAAAAAATGAGTGGTGGGTTGTATGAAGTAAATAGTGGGTTGCGAATAGCGGCCACATTTGTAAATGTTGAATGAACAACTTTTTGTGTATACTTTTTTAAAAATGACAACACAATTTTAATCAAAGAAATTGTTCAGTATTTGATTTTGTTTGATTATATTGATTTCGAGCATAGGCAAAGGTACATTGTGGCTGGGTGGGGCCAAGCCCCCTGTGATTTTTTTTTTTTGCTTGCCTTTCAAAGTGTGGATTTTATTTTATTTTTCAATCAGCCTGGTTTTTTTAATTTTAATGAGTATTGCATGTGAGCCATATGAAATTAGGAATTGGGGACTGTTTTTTGAATTCTTGAATATTATTATTAAGGCTTTTCATTAATTTAAAACTGATTTTTTTTTTGTTTTAACTTCGGTCCTACCCGAATCTAAATCTTTCGTCACTGGAGCCGAGAAAAGAAGTGGTGGCCATCATAACCCCCATAATTTTAAAAAATGCTCTTTATTATTGTTAAACTTTTTTATTATCTGCCAAACTATACAAGTCAGCCATATTTAGGTAAGGGCAATGATTTTGCCATACTATTTTTTGATAATCACATTCCATTTTTTGTCTTTTTTAGTGTTCTTGCCATATGTATATTTTAAACACTAAAAGACAAATATTGGGATGTAGTTATCAAAAAATAGAGTGTCAAATCCAATTAAGCCGTACACACGGAGATAAAAGGAGAGCAACGGAGGAAGGAAAAAAACCTTTGAATAAGGGATAAAAGAGTAGATCGGCTAGCCGACAAAGGATGTAAAGTCACAGGAGAGGTCGACGGAGGTGGTGCCGGTGTGTGGGCACGCCACCCCGGAAATTTTGCTTTGCGAAATTGGGTGCGGCCCTTTTTGTGTTTGAAAAAGCGCGGCGAAACGCCTCGATTCAGAGTCGCCACTCGGGTTTTAGCGGTGAAAACACCCAAGGAACCGAACTCGAAAACGTTTGCCACGTTTGTTTGATTTTGAAAAGGCGTAGACCGGTCCGTTGTCACCTTCGATATCTGAGGTTCGGGAGCCATGTTACGAGAGGGGAAGGGTTTTATGGCACCCCTCTCGCCCAATCCGGAGATCGGTCTCTACTCGGGCATTTTATAAAACATTTGCATTTCTCTCTCATTTGATCATTTTTTAGCCAGTTAGGGCGGGGGAACAATTAATGGGGGTTAAAACTATAACAAGTTGTGATTTATGTGGCAAAATGTTTGTGGACGATTTGATTGCAATGCTAAATATAGATTGAGAACAAGCACTGAGCAAACTGGACAAATTGCAGTACGCTGCCCCGCAGGGGCATGAGCAAGTTCTACCAGCATGCACTGGTCGAGCCACTGCATGTTGGTTAAACTTGCGCACGCCACAGCAAGACTGGCGTACTCCACTTATCTGGTTTCACTGTCTTTGTTTGCAACCCTCTGGGCTCTGGAAAAGGACCAGCGCACACCCAGGACAAACCATGTAGTTTAAACAAGCAGGATATATATATTTACAGACAGATGAAATGGCTTGAAGCCATAAAAAAAAGGAAAAAAGACAGAAAACCCCCTAAACAGAGTGGGGACAGGAAGGAGGCCAAGACTAAGCTAAGATGCAAGGGCCAGCCACTGGATCCTAGTTTTAACTGCCGTACGCCAGTCATGGACTGTCGTACGCACGTTTGACCCTATCCAGTGCTTGGCTTTTGCATCATCTGGGCTCTGGAACATGACCAGAAGGATCCCAGGGGCCCTCTAAACAGATAAAGAATAAGCAATAACCACTATATCTAAACAGTTCTAAACATACAGAAAGCAGTAAACTGGTTACTTAGCATGCAAGGGTGATTGACAGGAAGATAAAATAAAAGGAATGACGATCCATGATCCCCACGCCAGTTGTGCTCATACTGCCATGACTGGCATACGGCATATAGAAACTGGCGTGCGCCAAGTATCATCGCATACGATTGTTGTATTTTACCAGTTCAAGGCCAGGACTAGCATTGTTTACTAGCCTGGGCCTTGCTGGTTCCCCTCAGGGGCCGAAAATAGAAAGGAATACAAAGGTGATATACCTTTTGGGTGTTGAGGTTTGAAGGTAGTTTTGAGCCTAAAGGTTGAAGATGGATGTTGTATGGTGACTGGATATCAGTGGGGGTATATGGAAGTGGGTTGCTTTCATTTCTCTTTCAATGGAAGAAGAGAGATAGAGAGCAAGAAGAGAGGGGTGAAGAGAGCTTTTCTTCTTAATGAGGCTAACCCCTTGCAAATGAATGCAAGGGGGGTATTTATAGGGGAGAGAGACTGAGATCAGTCTGGGACCAAGGTCTTGTTTGGCTGGTTGGGGCAAGGTTGGAGCCTTCCCATGCATTAAATGCATGGGACTAGTTGATGGGGGGTGTAGGAGAGAGGGGGAGCGGGCCTGGCCGATATAATCATCAGGGGCCACTGTGGCCGACGTCAGGGTGGCACCAAAGTCTCGCCCAAGTGGCTGAATAAAGTTGATTTGACTGGGTTTGACTGGCGTGCGCCACTATTAACTGGCGTGCGCCAGTAAAAGCTGGGCCACTGGTCGATGACTGACACATGGCAGATACCTGGCGTACGCCTCCAAGACACTGGCGTAAGCCAGTTTGGTTTTGCTGGGGCTGTTTGGCTCTGGTTTGAAGGGTTTGATATGAGTTTGAAAGAGGCTTGGGACGCTCAAAGTTCAAACACACCTTCGTCCTTAGACTGTTGTCAACCACTAATCATCATTGGGGGGATAAAAGATCGACAAATAACGTTATCTGAGCAGACCAGAATGGGGTGTCTACAAAAGCCCCTTTTTGACGGCACTTGATGCACCATTGACTGGAGACAAGTAACGTCAAAGGTTTCCTAGACACCCTCTTCAAGGCTATCCAGAATGCAAGAATTTTGAAGAACCTGTTTGATTCGACGCTGGGGCGGATAGACCGCTGCTTCGCTGTCTTTGATAGACAGATCACAGAATGTGGACTCTCCTGGGGAATGATCCTTTTGTAAAAGCATCGACTCTGTTGGGGAAAGAAGATGTTTGGACGGGTGGACCGTCGTTGATTTAGAAATTGGATGGACAGCCCGTCGTTGATTTGAATTTGGACGGATAGATCGTCGTTGATTTGAAATTGGACGAGTGGGTCGTCGTTGATTTGGAATTGGACAGATAGATCGTCGTTGATTTGAAATTGCACGGATAGATCGTCGTTGATTTGAAATTGGACGGATAGATCGTCGTTGATTTGAAATCGGACGGATGGATCGTCGTTGATTTGAAATTGGACAGATAGATCGTCGTTGATTTGAATTTGGACGAGTGGATCGTCGTTGATTTGAAATTGGACGGATAGATCGTTGTTGATTTGAAATTGGACGGATAGATCGTCGTTGATTTGATTTTGGACGAGTGGATCGTCGTTGATTTGAAATTGGACGGCTAGATTGTCGTTGATTTGAAATTGGACGGATAGATCGTCGTTGATTTGAAATTGGACGGATAGATCGTCGTTGATTTGAATTTGGACGAGTGGATCGTCGTTGATTTGAAATTGGACGGATAGATCGTCGTTGATTTGAAATTGGACGGATAGATCGTCGTTGATTTGATTTTGGACTAGTGGATCGTCGTTGATTTGAAATTGGACGGATAGATCGTCGTTGATTTGAAATTGGACGGATAGATCGTCGTTGATTTGAATTGGACGACCTCTGCTTGGGCATGGGTCCAAAGCTTTTCCAAAATGAGTCGGGTTTCCACTTGACGATGCATTTCAGCACGGGACATGGATTGGGCCTGAGGCCCACAAATTACTGGCGTACGGCACCAACAGACTGGCGTACGCCACCATTCTCAGAGATCCGAGCCCAGACCCGAGCCCAGACACGGCCCGATCGTCCCATACGTCGTAAAATTCCTGCAGAAGGCAGGGAAACTGCCATTCTTCAGTTTTCGAACTCCATACTCCCGAAAACTCTCTCAAAACTCTTCAATCTCCTACCCAATCTCTCATCTTCTCCATTATTCGCTCGGAACAGTGCAACCATGGCAGAGCCTAGTGAAGGTGGCGGCAATGGCGGCAGTGGAGAAGAAGGAAGGCGATCCAAAGATGAAACCGAGACTCCGGGGCCCCAAATCAACGATCAAACAGTAGGGGAGGTTGCTTCGGGTACCGGTGCAGTGGGTACAGGCGGTGATGGGGGCGGCGATGGCCATGCAGCGGAGGTTGGCGGTGATGATGGGCGGCGTACGCCAGGGGGGATACGGCGTACGCCAGGCTCCGTTGTCATAGTGGGTCCACAGGTTCGTCGATTGGATCCAAGCAGCGGGGTAGAGGGTGTGGTGATCATCGGCTTTGGTTCGGCTGAAGCCGGCGGCAGTGGCAGTGGCAGTGGTGACGGGGGTGGCCGGCCGGAGACACCGGTGAGAGATCCAGCAAGGGGCAAAGGTCCTGTGGTTGAAGAGGGAGCATCCGGAGCAGTACCCATGGAGGAGGTTGAGTTCAGGCCATCAGTAGGGTCTTCGGCGCATGTCCCCATCTCTCGGGGGGATTTTGCAGAGTTCGTATCGGAGGAGGAGCTCGGCCGTCTGCTCCGGGAGAACCCGGGGGTTGTGGCTGCTGTGTTGGCTGCGCGGGAGGACAGGGCCCGGCAGGTTGAGAGGGCGCAGGAGGAGGAGCGCTTGAGGGAGGAGGCCGAGAGGGAGGCCTTTGCGAGTGAGACCGAGGCGGCCGAGGAGGCCCAAGGGGAGGTGTGGTCTTTTGAGCGGGCGGTGACGCTTGCAGTGTCCATACGGCTGGCCCCCCATGCTAGGTTTGACGTGGCCACGTACGCTTTGCCCGAGCCACACGTGTTTATTCTGTCTGGGGTTGATAGCCTTGCACCTTTGAGGGAGAGCTACGACGCAGAGCTTGTTCTGAGGGACCCACAGAGACACCTGTCCGTGAACTGGGCGCAGGTATTCCTTTGAACTTACTTCGATGTGCATGCTTTGCCACTTTGAATCAGTATGTAGTTTTGAACCGTTGTAGCTTGAACTGTAATGCGTGTAGGCCAGAACCTTGAACTGTAACTTGATAGGGAAAGTAGAACTTCGAATAGCGTGCCTCGACTTTTGAAACTTAACTTGAATGATAGAACACTCGAAGTAGTTGAATCGACTTGCAGGATGCCCATGACTTCGACAAAACGGTTAGTGCCAAACTCGAATCGACCCTAAGCGGCTTTGACTTGATAGGGTTGTCCTTCGAACTTGAACTTGACTAGATAAATTGCCATGACACGTTGAACGCCCGGACGGCGTGCCTCGTAATTTGTATCGACCATATTGATAAGCTGAAAACTCGTGCAATCGACTGAGAGATGTACCCTGAGAAAAGAGAGGCCCTGTAGCTCGGAACCTGACTAAGAAATACCTTCGAATTGATTCGACTGATAGCAAAACTGGATAGAATAATACAAGTGCCTGGGAGTTTTGTTCGACCCTTATGACGCCTGTTTCGACCGTAGAGTTACTCTTTGATATTCTGAATTCGACTAACTGTTTGGATTTGCGATTACTGATGAAACTCTTTCTGCTGTCTGTCTTTGTTGTGCAGAGGGGGGCGGCCAGCACTCGGGGCCATGGAGGTCCAGCGAGCTCGCTTGAATTGTACAGGAGCTTGCCCGAGCGAGTCAGGGCCTTGGTTGACGAGGCAGGGTTCCGGCCGTTTATCCTCACGCTGACGGCCGTGAAGAGCGACCACGCTCTATTGACAGCGCTGGCCGAAAGGTGGTGGGATTCCTCGAACACCTTTCACCTGCCGATTGGGGAGATGACGGTGACTCCGTCGGACTTCGCAGCGCTCACTGGCCTGAGGGTAAAAGGAGAGCCTATCCCGTTTGACTCAGAGATTTACAGGGATCCCGAGGCTCTGGAGTGGTTCTTAGGGCAGGCGCCAGCGGGTGAGGCAGAGACCATCCATTATGACCAGTTCAAGCGGTATTTGCACGGGAGGGAGCCGGACTCGGAGTTGGAGGCGGAGCAGATGGCGAGGGCCTATTTGTTGTACTTGTTCGGGGCTACCTTGTACCCGAACAAGCGATCCACGGTGCACCTGTCCTACTTGCTGTCCCTCCATGACTTAGGCGCAGCTTCGAGGTTTGACTGGGGAGGAGCAGCTCTGGGTGCCTGCAATGGTTTCATGGGAGAGTTCTCGCGCGGGAAGAAAGCGATGGCCGGCTACTGGAGGGTGTGGGAGGTAAGAAATAAAGCCTGTCATTTACTTCCCACTTTTCCATTTCTTGCACTCGTATTTGATTTGCATATGAACTGTATTCTGATGATTTGATTGTCTGACCATTTGCAGCTATGGGCCTATGAGGTGCTGAAGATGTACCCGCCGGAGAATAAGTGCCCGAACCTGAGGATGCTCCCTCGTGCCATGATCTGGGGTCCCATGTATAGCGGCAAGAAGAAGTCGAGAGGGAGCCTCCTAGCCTTCCGGTCGTACCTGGACGAGCTGTCGGGTACTCAGCTATGTAACATGCCAAACTGATCATCCTGTCCTTCAGAATTGCTTTAATGCTGTCGCTGATGTTTTAAAATATGTGCCATTGTCTTGCAGGTAGATTGGAACCCGTGGAGTAGCGCCGAGCCTGAGCCTGAGTACTTAGCACGGAGCAGGGTGGTGAAAGCGAGCCGGGTGCTGTTGGAGTCTGCCTTCGGGTGGCGGTGGTACCTGGGTGACCGGGTGACACGGCAGTCACTGGGCTCTCTTGAGTACCAGGTGCCTGGGCCACTGCCTCCTCACGCTTCTCATACGGACAAGTACACGCTGGCCGAGCTGAGGCGTTTCACTGTTCCGGCCGGGCTTGCTGCCTTTCTGAGACCTGGGCGTGACTATGCTGTCTATCGGAGGCAGCGCCTAGCTAGGACGCTCGGAGTGTTGGAGCATGTTGCCGTGCAGAGCGAGGCATTGAAGCTGGTGAGGAAAGGCAGAGCCGGGAGAGCGGGGCAGCTCAGCCGAGAGAGAGGAGCGACTATGCTACAGCGACGGGGCTGCCTCGGCTTTCTTGGACCCTAGCCGTACGGGACGCGGAAGGAGAGGAAGCCGTAGTTCGGTTCGAGCCTGCCAGGACAGACCCAGCAGAGATCACAGGGCCGGTAAGACATTCCTTATCCTTTTGTAGTTCCCGTATTTTGCTTTCAGTATGTACACTTGGCTTGTATTCTGATTTTGCCCCAAAATATGCCACAGGCTCCAATAGAATGGGTGCGGGAGGCAGCTCGCCTGATGAAGGCCATGGAGAAAGAGTTTCACAGGATAGCCGGCGGCGCCTCTTTGCAGTTGCACTACCCACCACCAGCTCCAGCTCCCGTTGAGCAGCCTCAGGTATAACTTTTTCCTTTTACTTTTGACTAGAATTGCTTTTGACGTTCCCCGCACTCAGCATTTCAATATATACAATATGCACAATGTATGCTAACTGAATTGAATGACTATGTAGGGACATGCTAGGGCGGCTCCTAGGAGGAAAAGCGTACGGCCTCCTCCAGCAAAGAAGGCAGCTTCGAGCTCCTCCCAGCCAGCGGCAAGGGTGGAACGGGGAGTGCAAATCACTCCGGCCAGCGAGGAGCTCCAGTTCCGTCGGGAGCTAAGGAAAAGGCCTGCAGAGAAGAGGCTTGCCGAGGGACCCTCGCAGAAGAAAAGGAGAGAAGAGGAAGAAGCGGAGGAAGAAGAAGAGGAGGGGACGTCCCTCAGCAGCGGCTCTGACTCGGCGAGCGACCCCAGGTTCCGGATAGACCCTCGAGAGGTAGAGGACAGCGAGGATGACGACGACGAGGACCTTTTTGACGACTGAGGGCTACCATCGAGCCTTAGTCTATTTTGCCGGTACTTGCCACTTTTGAGTAGATACTTTGATACTTCAACATTTGGACGGGGCCTGCGTGCCTCTTGACTTTGTGGGCGAGTGTGCCCTGATACTTTTAGTTCTACCCGGGCCGTTGCGCCGCTTCAATACTTGATACATTCCTACCGTTGGTTTTGACACAGTAGTATATAACATATGCATTTTCTGTTTACCGCTTTTTCCTTTGCTTTGATGAGATTTTATAAAGGAAAAAGGACAAAACCCTCCACTAATATCTAACATGCATTGACGAATGCTCTGAATCGACAAGAAACACTTGTATATGCACATAATCGACTTAGCTCGAAGAAAAGATGGACAGAAAAGTCCTAGGATACGACACGTATCCCAGACACGCGGGGGATACGGGAGTTTTGGGCGCCGGCAGGCCGAACTCCAAGATTCTCCCCGGGGAAAGAAACTGACCCTTGTAAAAGGTGACATAGGTTTAGAGAGACTTGCACTAACTATCAAGACTGGTAGAAATGTCCCGGTGCGAGGGAGAACCAAGGAAAAGCTAAAAAATGCCGCAAAAATGGACATAAGACGCAAAAGATGACTCGATAAGGTCCCAGACCGAAACCGACACCCCCACACAGTCACATAAGGCCTTTGTAACATGTATGGTATGACAAAACTTGGCAAGAGCCCCGGAAACGAGTTTTGACCACCCGTATCCTTGATTTTAGCTTGACACGGGCCACCGGGGGTCCAAACTCTTCATCGGGCATGGCTTTTAGAATCCGACGCCTTCCCACAGTCTCAAATGATGTTTGTGACTTGTAGGAACCAACAAACGGTCAAAGCCAGCCCCGAAATCGAAAACGAACATGCGGAGGCAGTAGCTGCTACAAACTGGTTTCTGGTGAAACCTACTGGCGTACGCCAGAAATGGAGGCCCGTACGCCAGTAAGTGGGGGACACGGACACGCCTGTTATAAACTGGCGTACGCCAGGTTCCTGAACGCCAGATCCACTTGACTGACCAACTGTCCTTTTTCAGGGGCCACTTTGTTTTTACTCCCACACGGTTTGCACACGGTTTCTGAGTTCTCAGGGGGCAGTGTCCTTTGCAGAGGGGAGATTTGGAAGCTAGCATGATGCTTTGATGGTTTATTAGTGATGAAAGGGCAAGGCCAAGGCCTATAAAGTAGAGGCATAGGTATTGTAGTCTCCAGGATTGCATTGCTTCCCCTTTGCCTCAGAACATCTCAACATTCTCTATGGATAACCCCCTCCCGACTTTACTTAGGCCCTGGTTAGCGCAATTTCTAAGCGTTGACTGGCTCAATTTTCAATACCACGGCCTTGCCTCGTTCCGCTTTCTTCGACATGTGCCACTTCGCCCAGCGCTCCTGCAGGCTGCTCTCAGGTTCTGGGATCCTGACGTCCATGTCTTTCGCTTTGGCGACGACGAGATGTGCCCCACTGTCGAGGAATTTCAGGCGTACCTTCGGACCTTCTCGTCCCCTACGCTTGTAGTTCCGCCCTACCAAGCGAGCATGCCTAAACTGTTGGCCAGTTCACTCAACATTTCCCGGGGCCTGGCGAATACTATCCTCAGGGGTGGCCAAATGAATATCATGCGGCTGATCGAAATGTACAGCCAGGACGGCGATTTGGATAGTGATGACGCTCAAGTGCGCCGCCGTTTTGCCTTGGTAATTTGCCTGCTTGCCGCCTATCTGCTCGTGCCGGCCCACGGGCAGGTCAGCCCTTCTCTTGGGAGCGTTGCTGCACAGATGGGGGCACGAAGGAATGTGATCCCTTTGGTCCTGGCTGAGACACTCTTAGGTTTGGACTTGGTGTATACGGGCCAGTCGGCCGTTTTCAGCGGCAACCCGCTTTTGCTTCAGGTAATCTCACTCAGCTCACCTTTTTCCGATTTTTCACACGTTCTCATTTTACCTCGACGCTCGGCTTAGGCTGCTCCCTAGCTCCTTACTTGTCTTTTCGCTCAGGTTTTATCTGACTTCTTACTTGTCTTTTCCTCTCATGCAGCTGTGGCTGTCGGACAAATTGAATCTACTGCACCCCTCGGTGGCGGGTTGGAATCTCTTTCCGAAGAGGATTCATCAAAGGGAGATGCGCTACCCTGACATGGACACAGAAGGCTGGTACGAGTTCATGCGGCAAATGCAGCCTGACGAGATTGCCTGGAGGTGCCCTTTGCTGGACCTCCCGGACATGGCCATTCACTCCGATGGGTTCGACAGGGTGGTGATCGCGGGACTGTCGAGCTTTACTTTCTACATTCCCGGCCGTGCTCTTCGACAACTGGGCGCTTCTCAAGAGAACCACCGCATCAGCATTGAGGACTTCCGTGTCCCGAATTTCAACGCTCAAACACTCAACGGTTACCAGAGGCGCTGGGGCCTTAGAGCCCTTCAGGCTGAGATGCCGGATTTTGAAACAGGGCTAAGGAGTCGCTACAGGCAGTGGCTGAGAGCCGAGGTGAATGCAAGGGAAAATATTGACTGACTCCGGGCCACTCTGCTATGCTTAGAATAAACTGCGAGCCGTTAGGCTTCTTAAGCATTTTGTTCTGTTTTTCATGCTTCACTGTTTTTAAGGCTTTTATGCTCAGCTTATGTATTAGAAGTAGTAATTTGCAATGAAGTTAAAAGATGATGGGTTTCCCCCTTTTCTGATTCACTTCAGTGCAACCTTGACTTGCGCTCGGCCTCCTCAAACTGCGATGTGGACCCAAAAATGTCGAACCTGGATTGAAATTTTGATGGAATGTGACCGAATCTCGAGGTGAGATTGCCTACGTATCCCTTTTCAAGGAATCAGGTCAAAACGTAGTTCAGGCTGAGGTTCGCTCATGTATTTTACCTCTCCTTTTACGCTCTAACTTTTGCCTAGCACCGCCTTTTCAGGTTTTCGGCCTAGCGAGCTTTCGACTCTTGCCTATTTATTTTTGCCTAGAACCGCCTCCTTAGGTTTTTGGTCTAGTAGGCTGCTCTAATTTTTGCTTGGAATCGCCCACCCTTGTGGTTTTCGACCCAACGAGCATCTCTCAGGGATAGTAACGTTTGAGCTGATCCATGTTGACCAGGGTGTTGAATTCATTGCCGTCGAGGTCGATGAGCTTAGCAGCGCCCCCGGATAGGATGGTCTTGATGATGTACGGCCCAGATCGCTTCGGCCTGAACTTCCCGCGGGGATCGAACACTGGGGCACGAATTTCCTTTGTGACCATGTCTCCTTCGACCAAGCCCCTGGACTTCACCTTTTTGTTGAATGCTCGAGCAACTCGACGCTGATAACCCTGAACATGATACAAAGCCCGGAGCCTTCTCTCATCAAACAACATCAACTCGATAAATCTTCCGCTTAACCAGTCAGATTCCTCAAGACCGCTTTCGACCATGATTCTCAGCGACGGTACCTCAAGCTCGATGGGAAGTACTGCCTCCATCCCATAGACTAAAGAGAAAGGAGTTGCACCAGTTGAAGTGCGGATAGACGTCCGGTACCCCCAAAGGGCGAGAGGCAGCTGCTCGTGCCAATCCCTTGTAGACCCGGCAGTCTTCCTGATGATCATCTCGACATTCTTGTTTGCAGCTTCAACCGCTCCATTTGTTTGCGGCCGATAGGTCGTTGAATGGTGGATCTCGATACCAAACTCCTCAAAGAGTTCCAGAACCCTTCCCTTGAAATGACTCCCGTTATCTGACACAAAAGCCTGAGGAACCCCATACCGATAGATGATGTTCTTTCGGATGAACTGAGCAACCTGAACCGTTGTCAGCGTCTTATAGGACTCGGCTTCGACCCACTTGGTGAAGTAGTCTATCGCCACTAGTATGAACTTATGGCCGTTTGAAGCAGACGGTCTGATCATCCCAATAACATCAATGCCCCAAACAGAGAATGGCCACGGTGAAGTCATGCCATACAGTTTAGATGGAGGGACATGTTGCAGGTTCGCGTGGATTTGACATTTGTAACAGCGCCGGACATAATCGATGCACTGCGTCTCCATTGTAGACCAGTAATAACCCTGCCTGAGGATTTTCCTAGCGAGCATGACGCCGCTCATATGAGGCCCGCAGACTCCTTCGTGAACCTCTTCCATTATCCTTGTCGCTTCGACGCCGTTGACACAGAGCTTGTGCATCCCGCAGTGCGACCTTCGATACAGCTTCCCCCCACAGATGATGTACTGAGAAGCTAGCCTTTGCAGAGCAATCCGATCCTTTTTCGTGGCCTCGGTAGGAAATTCGCCACGCTCCACAAAGTTCCAAATGTTATGGTACCAGGGTAGGCCATCATCGACATCATCAATGGCGTTGATATACTCGTAAGCAGGTAAGTCCCTCTGTTCAATCACGATTGGCCGCAACTTAACACCTATTGGAAGTTCGATCATTGAAGCCAAAGTCGCCAAAGCATCGGCGAACTGATTCTTCAAGCGTGGGACATGGGTGAAAGTCACCTTATTGAAGCGAGGAATCAGTTCTTCCAAATCTTGGTGATAAGGCTTCAGCTTTTCCTCACGAACTTTCCAATCTCCATTGGCTTGGGAAACCACCAAGTTCGAATCGCCAATTACTTCCAACTTCTCGACTCCTAAAGCGATAGCAGCTTCCATTACGACGATGCAGGCCTCGTACTCGGCTTGATTGTTGGTGACATCGAAATTCAGTTTGAAGGCGAGTGGAATGTGAGCGCCGGCGGGCGTGATTAACAGCACTCCGATCCCAAATCCCCTCTGGTTAGCAGCCCCATCAAAATAGAGCGTCCATACTTCCTCGATCACAGTTAGAACCTCTTCGTCGGGGAAAGTGAAATCCACGTCTTCCGGGCCGTCGATCGGGTGATCGGCTAGAAATTCGGCCACAGCGCGCCCTTTTACAGACTTCCTCGTGACATGTTGGAGTTCGAACTCAGCCAGCAGAAGCAACCAACGTGCTAGCTTATGGGTGAATACAGGCTTCTCGAACAGATACTTGATAGGATCCATCCGAGAAATCAGTCTCACCAAATAGGCTAGCATGTAGTGTCTAAGCTTTCTTGTAGCCCAAACTAGCGCCCAACACGTCTTTTCCAGAGGGGTATAGCGCTCCTCAGATCCAACCATCTTCTTGCTCAGGTAGTACACAGCCTTCTCGACCCCATTGCTTCCTTCCTGTGCTAGCAGACATCCCATGGCTGTTGAAGAAACGGACAGATAGAGAATCAAAGGTCGACCCGGCGTTGGCGGCATCAGTACCGGTGGGTTCTGCAAATACCTCTGAATGGACTCGAAAGCGGCCTGGCATTTCTCTGTCCATTTGAATGGGACCCCCTTTTTGAGCAAATGGAATAACGGCCTGCAGGTTAGAGTCAACTTGGAGATGAACCTGCTGATGAACTGGACCTTCCCTAGAAAACTTCGCACACCTTTTTCAGACTTGGGCGGCTCCATCTCAAGAATCGCTTTGATTTTGGAAGGATCCACTTCAATTCCCCGCGCGGTGATCAGAAACCCCAACATTTTGCCTGACGTGACCCCAAACGTGCACTTTTGTGGGTTCAGGCGCACATTGTACTTGCGGAGCCTTTCGAGAAATTGCCTGAGTGACGGAAGATAGTCCTTTTCCTCCTTTGCCTTCACGATCATGTCATCGACGTAGATCTCGACGGTTTTATGGATAACATCGTGAAACAAGGTCGTTTGAGCCCGTTGGAAAGTGCACCCGGCGTTCTTCAGCCCAAAAGGCATCTTCACATAGCAGTAAGTGCCCCATTCTGTGACAAACGTCGTTTTCTCTTGGTCCTCGGGTGCCACAGAGATCTGGTTGTATCCGGAGAATCCGTCGACAAAAGAGAGCGAGGCATGCCCCGCCGTGTTGTCCACAAGCACGTCAATGTGTGGCAAGGGAAAACTATCTTTGGGGCTTGCCTTGTTTAAGTCCCTGAAGTCGACGCAGACTCGGATCTTCCCATCCTTCTTAGGGACAGACACGATGTTGGCCGCCCATTTGAGGTATTCTGCAACCCTTATGAATCCCGCATCGATCTGCTTCGTAACCTCTTCCTTGATCTTCTGGACCCAATCCGGCCTCATCCTGCGGAGCTTCTGTTTGACAGGGACAGCCCCAGGCTCCAACGGGATTCGATGCTGCACTATTTCAGGATCGATGTCGGGCATATCCTTGTGAGACCACGCGAAAACCTTGGGAAATTCCTTGAGAAGCTCGATTGTTCCGGCATGATTTTCCGGGGATAGATTTGCACCGATTTGCATCATGCGGGGGTCATCCTCGTCTTTCAAATTTACAAAAATTACTTCTTCTTTTAGAGGCTGAGCACGCCTTTCGTCTTCCTTTTCGTTGAGGGAACGCAACTCAGCCGGGACGTCCCCGTCGAAGTCTGTTCCTTCATCGTCAGGGTCGACACAGTTTATATAGAAGCTAGCAAAGTAGTCAGAAGTAGGGTCATGCATTTCATAAAACCCCACAGGGTTGCCAAGTACAACAGACTCGAACTCGAAGTAAAAGATACGACGTGGAGGGCCAAGAGGCACAAACTCCGACTCTGAGCTAGACTTAGACTTGACAGACTCTGTGTCAGATTCAGACTCATCGTCAATGCATGTTAGACGCGGAGTGAAAATGCAGTTATTGAGACTTCCCTGTGCCTTCACGATGAGAGAGGTAGGATCCTCGAGAGCATCTGAGGAGTCGGGCCCGAGCATCAGCACTTCAGCTTCTTCGCCCTTGCCAACCAAACCTACTTGGGAGAACAGCATCTCCAGACCCCCTTGATCAAAAGCCTTCAGCCAGTCAAACTCTCCCTTGGTCTGACCCAGCCGTTTCTCGAACTCCCTTTTAGCCAATTTTTCTTCGGCCGTCTCCTCATCGGACCAGGTGTCCGCAGCAAAGATTTCAAATCCCGGCAGCCAAGTGGAAGTCTCCGGATCCCAAAACGGCTCTATCTGTCCCGAATAAGCAGAGCCTCCTCCTTCTCGCACAAAGTAGCTGTCGGGGTTACCAAAAAGGGTTCGGGGTTTTCCCGTGTCTTTCCTCTTTTCGGTGTCGTTGGCCGGCGGAGTGTAACCAAGACCAAAGCGACCTTTATTAGAAGGAAAGACAGGGAACTCAGCGATCCCTTGTTGGTTGACCCCGAGTCCTAGGCCCGGCATGAATGACATCTTCCTCATTATTTCGAGGACAGTTGAGCTTATGGTGAAGTCATCATCCATGGCGATGGTGAGGACTGAGCCAGATGTGTCGAAAGAGAATCCTCCGAAGTCTGAGTCTTCTTCCCCGTGCATAATGCCCAAGACAGGTGTGCCATCATCTGTGAGCGGGCGGATCCCAGAGTCCGCGCAGATTGTTAAAGTTCCGGTAGGCAGCCCCAGCATGACTTTCTGATGTAGGGTTGAAGGTACGGCCATGATGTCAGCCCTATGAAGCCAAGGCCTGCCCAGCAGCAGGTTAAAGGTGGCAGGGCCGTCGACCACGTGGAACTCTACGTCCATCTCGAAGCCCTCAGCATCCAGTTTTAGCATCAGAGTTCCTTCCACCATGCGGCGAGTGCTGTCGTATGCCTTGACGGCCAGATTGGAGGGCGTTAGGTCGTTCTTTGAGAACCCCAAACGATAGGCAACCCTCATTGGGCAAACGTTGACGGCCGAGCTGTTGTCAATTAGCACGGTTGGCACCCAATATCCCCGGCACTTGACGGTGATGTGCAGTGGGCGGTTGTGAGCGGTTCCTTCGACGGGCAGATCCCTCTCGGTGAAAGTGACGGAGTGCTTAGAGAGAAGTGGCAGCACGAGAGCAATCATGGCCTCGGGGGTGATGTCGATCGGTACAGTGAGCCGGGCCAACGCGGAGGACAGCTTCTCACAATGCTCCTTTGATGACGATATCAGGCCCCAGATAGAGACTGCGGCCGGAATCCGTTCGAGCTGCTTCAAAATGGCGTCTTCTTCTGGAACCCCATTCGGAAAGAGCGGATCAGTTCTCTGAGCAGCGGGAACAGTGGCTTTCTGACCGGGCGGATTGGACGAGCTTCCAGCTTGGAGATTGGATGGTTGAAACACTCGGCCGCTCCTAGTGACGTTGGCCACATCCCACCAAGACGATGAGTCAATAGAATCCCACAGATCGGTCGGTACTTCTTCCAGCTTGCGCTTCCCTTTGTCCGTTGATGCCACTGTTGCAGACGAGTCTGTCCTCAGAGCGGTGTCCCATTGCAAATCCTCCATCACTAGACCTTCCCAAAAGGCAGGATCCTGTGCAGCCTCTTCTTCAAATGGCGCTCCCGGGTTAGTGACGAATGGAACGTCCCAAAATCCTCCATCGACGAGAGCAGCATTGACGGTCCACACTTCGTTCCCCATGTTCAGGTCGACAATGTTGTCGACGTCCCAAATATCAGCAGGCGGTGGGGTCTTAACGGTTTCTTCCGCATCCCAGAGGTTGGTCGGAAACGCATCCAGGACCATGATTGAGCAGTCATCTCCGGGAGCAGAAACAATAGGACAAGGCTGTTCCACAGAGACAAAGTCGAGAGTAGGATCAAACTCATGGATGCGACGGTCGAGCGTGTCAGCAATAGAATTTACCAAGGGTAACATGACGCCTAGTGGGCGACAAATATCGGGCACAATCTCCCCTTCTTGGAACTGGTCCCAGTACTTCTCACCGAAGTCGTTTTGGTCCACATCAGTCTCGAGACCCTGACCCAATTGCCATTCATCAGGCTGTGGATCCCACACGTAGTCCTCGGCTTCCACTTCGACTTGGTTTAATTCGGGCTGGTAAAAGAGCGCGAACAAAGAGAGACCATCCAGAGGGTCAGCCTGCGCCGCGTTCCATTCTACCTGCCACTGGTCTAGCCATATTTGATTGACCTGAGGGTGCGCGGGGAATCCCATGTTATACTGTTCAGTCCAATCACTGCAAAGCTCTTCCCACTTCTTGGCTTTGTCCTCCATGGCCCAACCGGCCGCCATCATGTTAATGCTTGGTTCGGAGGGAAAGGGTACAACTGGTCTTGGGTTGATGGTTGGGGTAATATGGTCGGTGGGATTGAATATGGTGGAGCTGAGGTTTATCTGGTTCACTTGAGGGTTAGGGTCATGTTTGGGTAAGGAGTTGGAGATGACATTGGGCTTTGTGGGTGGAGTTGGAAGGGTGCCATTGTCCACCAAATCTTGTATCGCATGACGGAGGCGATAGCAGGAGTCGGTGTAATGGCTGGGCATTTGGTGGTACGCACAGAAAGCGTTGGGGTTATGGCTAGGGGGTGGATTTTGAGGAAGTGGAGTTGGGGCTAGAGGCCTGAGGTGCCCGGTTTTGATTAGCTTCTCCAACACCGAGGAGAGAGGTGCCTCGAAGTTGGCAAAGTTACGGGGTTGATTGCGGTTTCGGGGTCTTTGAGGGGTTTGAACTTGGTTGATGTCGGCAATGTGGTTAGAGCTTTGGGCAGAGGGGTTGTTAGCAGAGTTCGCGTTGGCGTAGCTGTTGCCACCGAACAAAGCAGTGCTGTTCCCGGTGTATGCACGGGGCTTTGATTTTGAGGCTGAGGTGGAGGAGGAATTGTCACTCCTAGGCAGAACGCCGGTTTGAAGGGCTTCTTCGATGGCCAGCCCGGAGTCATAGAAGGTTTCGAAGTTTGCGCCCTGAATCAACACGAGGTTTTTGGCGAAGTCGGGCTGCAGATTACGGGAGATGATGCGGATCTGATCCTTCTCGCTTGGGCGATCAGGCATGAGAGCGGCCTTGGCTCTCCATCTTTGGATGAAGTCTGCAAAGGACTCCTTCGCAGTCATCTTGGTGGATTCCAACTCCCGAGTGGTCATTTTGAGTTGGGCGTTGTAGCTATACTGGGCATTGAAGGCCGTGCCGATGTCCTCCCATGTCCGTCTCTTGGAGATGTCGAGCGATAGGAACCACTGGAAGGCTGGACCGGCAAGAATTTGTGGAAATAGCTGAGCCATGGCGTCCTCCCCGACGCCGTGCAGCTTCATGGCTCCATGATAGGCCAACAAGTGAGTTTTCGAGTCTCCAATACCGTCGAATTTTGCAAAGTCGGGCATTTTGAACCGATCGGGCAACCTGGCATTCGGAAATGGGCAGAGGCGGTCCATGTCTAGTACTCCCGACCCTTTTCTTTCGGATTTGGCCACAGCTTCTTCCAACTTGGCCATTTTAGCGACCAAAGCTGCCATTTCTGGGCTCGGAGCGGGGTTCTCAACTAGTGGTTCCTCCTCGGCAGCGGCTCCTTGTTCACGCCTTTCACTGCCTTCCCCTCCTGCTACAAGGGGAAGTCGCTCCTCGATTAGGGTTTGAAGATTGGCCATAGAGGCGTCGGCCTGGTCGGCTCTTTGTTGCATGATAGCCAGGTTGCGCTGCAGATTGGCTAGGACGGTTGCAAGATTCGGAGGTGGGACATCCGCCATGGCTAGTACTTCTGTTTTAACAAGCTTGGGAGATGCTGGTGGAGACGGAGTAGACGGAGGAGACTCGTGCGGAGTAATCGGTGGTGAATCCTCTCGTGACACAGTGCAGGCCAGAGCTTCCGTTGCGGTTGACTGAGAGACGAACCCCAAATCAAATCCTCAAACAGACTCGACGGACGGTCCCAAGTAGGTTTGGCTCTTGATTTCGGAATTCTGCTTTGGCATTGGCGAGACTAGACAGCAAGGTATAAGAGCTCAATGACAGCCTGCAGTCATTTTATTTGAAAGAATCGACAAGAGAGGAAAAATGATCATGCCAACGTCGTCGGTGTCCTCCTAGACTCTAGAACTAAGGGGAGTCTGCTTCACGCCGCTCAGACAGTTGCCATGGAATCCTCGGATTTTCTTTTCGACGGTGTATCCTTGGTCGAATCGAATGTTACCAAGGGATGCCAAAACAACCTAAGCCTTTGACTTCTACCCTTCTCGAAGTTTCAAAGTTTGATTTTGGAACAACTCGGTGCAGATGCCATGATACCGTAACCGAGCTGGCGTAAGCAGCACTGTGCTGGAGCCTGGTGTAAGTGATTAGCACTTTTAACCCGAGCGGTGTAAGCATCATGCCATTCTCTCCGTTGTTCCTAGTTTTCGGTTTTGAAACCTCGATGGGGTTTTAGACAAGGACTTAGGAAGTATCGATTTTCCGAAGTCTCATTGATTAAGGATTTGAAAATTTTGGTAACGTGCAACATCGAGATGCACGACTCGTCATCGGTCCAAGGCAACGCCGAACGGGCGCAAGACAGACTCGACAAAAGATATCCTAAAAACCGCCCTAGCATGCTCCTACGCAAAAACGGTCATGAATGTATGTACAAGCATGCGATAAGGAAAACGGTAACACATAGATAGGATATGGGGTTAGAAACAAGTAATCCTACCCTGCGGGTTCCTGTCTTATGTTGAAAGGTTCTAGTGCTTTGTAAACGCTGTAGAGGCCGGTTTTGGCTTAAAGGGGTTCCTCTGACTAGAGCCGCGATATACCTCCCATTGCAATGCGTGGAGCAAAGCAATGGTCGAACGGTAGTACGACTCATCATCGTCCAAGGTTGTTGGGCATTCGAGGACCCCGGGCTCCAGTAAACTGTGCCGGTTACCCAAAACACCTCAGCGGGGCTGACCAACCATCGCTACGAACGGAGAATGCCGAAAAATGATTCGCTGAGAGAGAAATGCAACGCTTTTGAAAACAAATGCCTTTTGAAGCTTGGCTCACTTTTGTTAATTGATATTTGGAGAAAACTACACAAGAGAACAATAGTAAAAAGCCCCAGTTCAGATTGGTCGGATGCTGAGATCCTGTTACGTTACCACTCCGTTCTTCAGCAGCGCGAAGCGTGCTGTTTTGACAAGCTTTTGAGATTTGTTCAATTATGTATTAATCGCCAAATATCAATCAGCGCAATGGTCCCCAGCAGAGTCGCCACTGTGGGCACGCCACCCCGGAAATTTTGCTTTGCGAAATTGGGTGCGGCCCTTTTTGTGTTTGGGAAAGCGCGGCGAAACGCCTCGATTCAGAGTCGCCACTTGGGTTTTAGCGGTGAAAACACCCAAGGAACCGAACTCGAAAACGTTTGCCACGTTTGATTGATTTTGAAAAGGCGTAGACCGGTCCGTCGTCACCTTCGATATCTGAGGTTCGGGAGCCATGTTACGAGAGGGGAAGGGTTTTATGGCACCCCTCTCGCCCAATCCGGAGATCGGTCTCTACTCGGGCATTTTATAAAACATTTGCATTTCTTTCTCATTTGATCATCTTTTAGCCAGTTAGGGCGGGGGAACAGTTAATGGGGGTTAAAACTATAACAAGTTGTGATTTATGTGGCAAAATGTTTGTGGACGACTTGATTGCAATGCTAAATATAGATTGAGAACAAGCACTGAGCAAACTGGACAAATTGCAGTACGCTGCCCCGTAGGGGCATGAGCAAGCTCTACCAGCATGCACTGGTCTAGCCACTGCATGTTGGTTAGACTTGCGCACGCCACAGCAAGATTGGCGTACTCCACTTATCTGATTTCACAGTCTTTGTTTGCAACCCTCTGGGCTCTGGAAAAGGACCAGCGCACACCCAGGACAAACCATGCAGTTTAAACAAGCAGGATATATATATTTACAGACAGATGAAATGGCTTGAAGCCATAAAAAAAAGGAAAAAAGACAGAAAACCCCCTAAACAGAGTGGGGACAAGAAGGAGGCCAAGACTAAGCTAAGATGCAAGGGCCACCCACTGGATCCTAGTTTTAACTGCCGTACGCCAGTCATGGACTGCCGTACACACGTTTGACCCTAATCCAGTGCTTGGCTTTTGCATCATCTGGGCTCTGGAACATGACCAGAAGGATCCCAGGGGCCCTCTAAACAGATAAAGAATAAGCAATAACCACTATATCTAAACAGTTCTAAATATACAGAAAGCAGTAAACTGGTTACTTAGCATGCAAGGGTGATTGACAGGAAGATAAAATAAAAGGAATGACGATCCATGATCCCCACGCCAGTTGTGCTCGTACTGCCATGACTGGCGTACGGCATATAGAAACTGGCGTGCGCCAAGTATCATCGCATACGATTGTTGTATTTTACCAGTTCAAGGCCAGGACTAGCATTGTTTACTAGCCTGGGCCTTGCTGGTTCCCCTCAGGGGCCGAAAACAGAAAGGAATACAAAGGTGATATACCTTTTGGGTGTTGAGGTTTGAAGGTAGTTTTGAGCCTAAAGGTTGAAGATGGATGTTGTATGGTGACTGGATATCAGTGGGGGTATATGGAAGTGGATTGCTTTCCTTTCTCTTTCAATGGAAGAAGAGAGATAGAGAGCAAGGAGAGGGGGGTGAAGAGAGCTTTTCTTCTTAATGAGGCTAACCCCTTGCAAATGAATGCAAGGGGGGTATTTATAGGGGAGAGAGACTGAGATCAGTCTGGGACCAAGGCCTTGTTTGGCTGGTTGGGGCAAGGTTGGAGCCTTCCCATGCATTTAATGCATGGGACTAGTTGATGGGGGGTGTAGGAGAGAGGGGGAGCGGGCCTGGCCGATATAATCATCAGGGGCCATTGTGGCCGACGTCAGGGTGGCACCAAAGTCTCGCCCAAGTGGCTGAATAAAGTTGATTTGACTGGGTTTGACTGGCGTGCGCCAGTAAAAGCTGGGCCACTGGTCGATGACTGACACGTGGCAGATACCTGGCGTACGCCTCCAAGACACTGGCGTAAGCCAGTTTGGTTTTCCTGGGGCTGTTTGGCTTTGGTTTGAAGGGTTTGATATGGGTTTGAAAGAGGCTTGGGACGCTCAAAGTTCAAACACACCTTCGTCCTTAGACTGTTTTCGACCATTAATCATCATTGGGGGGGATAAAAGATCGACAAATAACGTTATCTGAGCAGACCAGAATGGGGTGTCTACACGGTGCCGGCCGATAAAGGAAAAAAAAGGCATGAAAGGTATGCTATTCTAGATTAGATAGAGAAAGTAAGGGGTTGTTCAGCTTAATAATAAGCCAAGTGGCTTCTTCTTTTTTGTTCTTATTCAATTTTTTTTTCACATTTGTTAATTTTTTTGTGGATTATTACTTCGTTATGACAAGAGGAATCTAAAAAGTAAAAAAATACGATCAAAACCTAAATTTTTTGAATATTGACAAAAACAAGCCAATAAGCCAATTTTTTTCGTCTTCATTCAAAAAAAAATTGGATTTCGATTGTAATTTTTTACTTTTTAGATTCTTCTCATCATGACAAAACAATAATCCCAAAAACTAGACGAAAAACTAACAAATGTAAGAAAAAATTTGAATAAGGACAAAAAAATAAGCCACTTGACTTATCTTCCGAACAACCCCTAATTTCCAGATGATGTCTATGCTCTTATGGTTGCTTGGCTGCCATAAAGATTGTATTTGAGAATTTAAGGGAGGAGAGAGAATGGAGTTCGGAAGAGAGAGAGTGAGAATTGTTGTTGGAGGAAATTATTATGGAGTGAGGGGAGCATTCGGCTAAGAGGAGATAGAGAGAGCTGTACGGACAATTGAAGAGGTATTAGCGTTGCGTCCGATCAATATACAAACAAAAAAGAGAGATGAATTCAACATTCAAACATTCAGAGATCTAGAAATCAACACAAAAAATTATGCTAAACTGGTGGCTCAAACACTTAGGATTGTATTAGTGGCGTAAAAAGAAAAAAACAGTTGATTTACCTTCACAAATAGAAGGTATGTTTCATTGCACCTATTGTTTTCTCATTTATGAATCTCTGTACAAATCCTTTACCCAAGCTTCTTAGGTCTAGTCTCACCAAATCAAATCCTAATCAACTGTCAAACTAAGTTTTCAGTAATGCCGAATCACATCCATAGATGGATTTCACCAAATTGAAAGGGGGTACCTATAGACAACTGAAGTAAGAATAAATTGGATGCAACATTTGGCTTTTTAATTGCACAAATCAGCAGCAAATGAAGAACATATTCATGATTTCAAATTAAACAGATTCTTGAAGTTAACACCAAACCAAACTTGTTTTCGGCTGGTGCAAATGAATGTGCATGTAAAGTTTGCAATCATTTCAAAAACTGGAAGTTAGGGCATTTGTAGATAAGTGAAATTCAAAATTACATTTCCAAATGCCAAATTCTTCAACTATTGTCGTTAGTGTGCAAGTTACCCATGGGGCAAATCACCTGAATGAACAATCATGGACAAAAGCGCATCACAAGTTAAACACATGAATACATTTGATGTGACCACAAACAGTGGATAACCCTTCTAGGCTATGTACAGAACAATACAGCAGACAGTGCAATGAAGGACAAAAACTAATACTTCCCGTTTTCGACTTCATCTATCTCTTCCCCCTCTGCTTTTTCTGTTGTATCTGCTGCTCAGTTTCCTTCCCTGCTGCTTCTCAACTGTAGTGCTGGTTTTTCCCACCAAGCTGTCTTCCGGATTTGGTTGAGACAGCTCATGTGATAACTCCTCACACTGCATGGTACAACTGCCTTGAGAGCCACCTGCTGCTGCACCACTATTTGTTTCATATATAACTGGGACCTCCATGGAAGCTTCACTCAGAAGTTCACAGGTCTCTTCCATGGGGACAATATTAACCAAATTGTCAAGGTTTGAGCCGACTGGTTTTGGGCTCGTGTCATGTGAGGATCTAAGGGTTTGTTCTTCTCCAGCACCAAAACTGAAGAAAAGAAAACCAGCATTATGCATATTTCAAATTCACCAAACCGTATGAATAAAATTCAATGGCATCGACCTGTTTTTCACCTAGATCCTGAAATACAGAAACCATTTGTGTTTGGGTTGCCTCTTAATTCAGTCTCTTCTTTGTCAGCAGAATAAGTTTTTGTATCTGTGGAAAGGATTCACAGAGAAGATGAGGCATGAACATCAAAACTACCATATGAGAAGTCAAAAACCTACTAAAGACTCTCTAAAGATGCAATTGAGAAGCCAGCACAAGAACCAAAAAGATGCATGTCAGGCCTTCTCGCGGTGTCCCATTCCCACTTGTTTTCCTATTTGGTGGGGGGAAAGAAGAGGGGACAACAGGAGAGGAGGGATGTTTGAGGACTCAAAAGCTGCCCAGTGGATAGTCTGCCATCATCTGACAAACTTGACTTATTCAAAAACAGCTCTAAGTAAATGAGACAGTATGGACTATGGAGGACAAAGAAATCAACTTGTGCAAAAAGAAATACACTCATCCAAGCATTCTTATTTGGCTGAATTAAGCACTTGACAAACCCAAAAATATCAAAAGAGACAAAAAACCTTCAACTTGTCTTTTTCTACTCCCCAGCTAAGCAAGGAATTCTTGTAAACTTGGACATTGGAAATGTTCTCCAATATACTAAGTGCTCCTTGGCTGTCCTGGATTTGTGTTGCCATATACCAAGGGAAAGGATAAAGATACCAAAAGCAAGGGAGTAATTTAGCTTCTTCATTTCATTCTTGATGATCCTTCACCTATCTTGGTAATTAAGATGCCCCTTATTTCAGAATCCCTGATTCAGGGACTCCACATGAACAGCAAATTTATGCTATACTGTATGTCACGGTAGAAATTCTCTTCACTGATTTACTTCAGATCTGAAAGTTTGTCCCACAAGAGTGACTAGTTATCACAGTGCTGGACTGCTCTCATAATAAAATCTGATGCAAGATATTTTCAATTAGGATTAAGAATCTTCCAAACCGACTCAATGAGAAACTGATTATGGAGATTGGAACAAGTTCAACAAAGGTTTTGGGGTCTATAAAAAGTTAAAGGACAAATTCATCAAGTCCTGCAGAAATTACTGGAGTATGACAAGAATGGAAGAGGTGAAGAAGAAAGGCAATATTCTAGGATTCTTAGGAAGCCGAGCTTTGTCAAAGAGTCAACTATTCTTTGGTCTCACTCATCCCCTGAATCTTCCCTAACTGCATACCGAAGCCCCAAACCTGGAAAACCAACCTGAAAACCTGCTTGCATCCCATACTGATTACAAAGCTGCCCGACATTAAACTAAAAGCACCTAACAAAATACTACAAAACTACTCAACATCCTACATAGAACTAAGCTAGAACACTGCCAATTAAACATTTGGATCCGACCTAAGTCACACAGAGCGTGAGCGGGTCAAATGCGGGAGCACAAAAGCGTCAATTGTTTGAAGGACCGGAATTAAGTGCATCATTAGAGCATCAATATTTAATAAATACAAATATATCTATTATAAGGTCTTATTTGTACTTGTGCGTTCTATAATTTGGTATGTATAATATTTGATCACACCAGAAATTGTACCGGTAGTATATAATAAGTATATTACATATAGGGGCCGGTTCCATGGACATCATTTTTTACACAACTTTTGCCACTTCATCTCAACCCTTGAAATGGAGGGCTGAGATTAAACCTTAAAAGGGGATATTGTACTCAATAATTTTCCCCCTCTCTCACCTCTCTAACATTTTCTCTCTCCTTGTACACTCACAAATCAAAACACTGGCGACTCCCCTCCCCACTCCGGCGCCTCCATCTCCGACGAACACCATCTTCTCTCTCTCCCGATGTTAGCATCAACAAGAGTTTACCAATTTCCAATGTAACCCTTTCAAGATTTTTTAATGGGCATAAAAAGAAAAAACCATGGAAACCCATAACATTCAAGATTAACATTCAATTTTCAGAACCCATAACCCCATTTCAATTTCTGGACGGAAATAACATCCAAAAAGTTCAAGTGCAAAGCAAAATCACATTACAATTGCAGAGATTAGCATCCTCCTCTCTGGTTTTAGAGGTAATTGTTTTGATTTTGATCAATTGGTAAGAAGATTAGGGCTTCATTGGGGATTCGAGAGAGGGGTGTGAGAGAGAGAGAGAAGTGCGAGGGTGGGCAGGAGAGACAGAGAGAACGCCGGAGCTGAGTTCGCCGGGTACGGGAGTCGCCGGAGTCGCAGGTGGTGGCGTGTCGGTGAGGAGAGAGTACGTGAGGGTAGAGACGACATAGAAACGTGAGATGGAAAGACGGGGAGCTATTCAGAGAGAGAGAGAGAGAGTACTGGGTTGATTGCCGGAGATGGGTTTGCCGATGAGGACTCTCAGCGGATATGGAGGGGCAAGGGAGGCCCAGGAGGGGATGGGTTGCAACACAGAGAGAGAGAGAGAGAGAGAGAGAGAGAGAGAGAGAGAGAGAGAGAGAGAGAGAGAGAGAGAGAGATTGGGTGAGGTTGGGTGTGTGTGCCATTTTAAGAGTTTTACTCTCAACCCTCCATTTCAAGGGTTGAGATAGAGTGGTAAAAGTTGTGTCAAAGTTGATGTCCACGGAACCAGCCCCTTACATATACATCTATGAGAGAGAGAGAGACAGAGATTAATAAGTTGTTATGCAGGTTTAATAAATCGATGAGCTATGCAAATTTCGCATAACATGTTAAGCTATAATTTAAATTTCTGTGTAACCAAAAAAAGTTAAGCTGTAGGAGTAATTTGTTTTGTAGCATTATCTCTAGATATATTGATATACACTTATCATAATTGTTGACTGTGACAAGCATGTGAGCTTGAGGTAGATGGGAGAGAGTTGGACGTGCATTCCATTCTCCAACCTTTGCAGTTGTAGTGTTTTCCACTTGCACCTAAGTTACGTGGTATATTAATCCCGCACTGGTATCTATGTAGATTGTAGCCTATAGTGTCGATCTAATCTGCCATGCTTGGCTCGGAAATTGCACTTTCCTGCACGTCTATTAACTATAGGGGAGACACATCATATAATCTGGTCCAGCTTTAACTTGATTCGCGAACTTGGTGAAATCAATTCGCAAATTTACAACGAATTTGCACTGGGTTCAAGAGTCCGCCACCCTAGATAGGCGAATTGTGTGACCAAGGATCAAACTTTAGTTTTGTTTAAAGAAATCTCTCTCTCCATGCATCATATTTGCATCCACTAATCAAATTACAATACCAGATGAAATGCCAATAAAAAAATACCAAATGAAAGGGAAATGCAGATTTATTGCTAAAAGAAAGTTGGCAAACTACCATGCTCTACGGCAGGATCTGGAATGGTTGGGAGCCGTGAGTTAGAACCAGCATGTCCTTCTCCCTCAACAAGCTGAATGCCTTCCAAATCCTTAAAACATAACATGAAAATAGTCAAGACTTTTAATGGTTTATGTTATCTTGAACTTAATATACAATTCTTTGAGTCGAATAGCAGATAATATAGCTAAGCAATGCTGCAAACCAAGCTGGTCATTCAATAAAAATGTTGAGAGAAGAAGATAAAATGTTTAGGGGTTGGTTTACCCTAACACACACATACTGTTATGTAAAGACAACTGTTTTACCCACAGAACTCGATGAAATCAGAACACTTACCAACAAACGAGAATCATAAAAAATCGGACTGAACGTGGTGCGAAAACCCCAACCAAACAACTAAAACCAAACCAGAACATACATCGGATGAGGTAAGATACAATGAGCTCGATCAGAGTCTACATGACCAGAGATGAACAACAAACAGAGATAGACTGACCATTATGTGAGATCAACTAGCAAGGCGAGGCGGGATTGACTAGAGAGACTGATAAATTAATCTACGGTTGGGCACGATTAGTGGGATTGATCAATTATCGGGTTGATCGGTGAGGGATGGCGTTGTGGGTGGTGACCGGCGACATTGGTGGTGGTTGGCGGCAAAGTAGGTATCATGGTTCTGATACCATGTTGTGAGAGAATAAGGTGAAGTGTTCAGAGTTTGATTAAGCCTAACACACAAAATATCGATGTATATAGCGAGAGCACAAAGAATAATGACAAAAAGACAAATATGGCCTCACTTATGTTAAAACACGTAACTCCTAACAAAAAAACACATACTGGCTATATGAAATCAAGTTCCATGAAACAGGTACCTGAATTTGTGCTGAAGAAGAAAATATTGGTTGCGATGTGAAATCTTCCTCCCATGAAATATTGCGTGTCAACTCTAAAGCTGAAGCTGCAGAAAGAAGGTCCATTGTCACTTTTACACTATCCACTGACTTTGCATGTACTTTGAAACTTTTATTAAAATTTATCACAAAGACTGTCTTCTAAGTTCTAACAGCCATTAGATCATTCTGTTTGCGGGTTAGGGGTGCCTAATAACAAATGATAACAGATTACAGGAACGGGAAGTAAAACAACGTTGATTTCCTACAAACTTATTCTGACCTGGTAAGCCACGGGAAGTAATAGCTCCGGCAGCCAACTCCAGCGACGCACTTATTGATCCTGTTGCTGGAAACAAATCAAAGTTGTGCAATTTGGCTCCCCCTTCCCAATCCTTTTTATCAGCCAACAATGGTTCATCGAGGCTTTTACGTTCCCATGCATATGATGGCAAATCTATTCGTGCAGATGTCTTTAGCATGTCTTCTGTTGCCTTTGAACGCACTCTTCGTATTTCCTCCTGGATATTCCACGATCCACTGGATAGAGAATATACTTTCTGCTGCATCCACGTCATGTTAGATAAATGATAAAGTAATCAGATAAGCAGCAAGTGAGAACATAAAAGTCCACATGTGACCTCATTTCTCTCATTTCCACAACACGAAATTCAGAAAGTTGCAATTCCGTGGGGACAGGTAATTTGCCCCGTTTAGGAAGTTCACCAGCTAGAGTGAAATTCGCTGGATGTCCCAAACAAATTAGGTTACATGGGTTAAATCTAACCTCTTATTTTATTAGCTGGGCTGAGCGCTTATCTATTGTCCAACCACCATCTCTTTTCTTCTTTTCCTTCACCGGGAAAACACATATCATGTGTCTATGTTCAGCGTCCATGTCATGTTGGCACGGGTATGGCATCATAAACTTCGGAAATACAGCTTCCGCGTAATGTATTTATTATATTTAATATAAAGTAATAACTCTTACCTGCTTTGTTCAAGCTCAATAGCAATTATTAGTATTTTAAAGTATTGCTTACGCGCTCAATCGTTTTAGAATCCTAGAACTTTAGTTTTTACATAAACGACAAACTATTAGGTATTTGAGCGAATTGGAGTTGGTATTTTTCTACTATCTGACCATTACTTCATATTTTCTCTCGCCTGACAGCTTGTCATTAGTTTCTTTTAAAATTAATATACTCAGAAAGGTGCTATCCTTCTCGATAGGAGAGAGGTTCCTTGAATATCCTTCTCGAAAATAAATATACAAATTTTCTGAACTATAAATACAACACAATACATCTATATCAAAAAGTTGTGTTATTTCGCTATTAGAAAACAATCATTGTAACTTAGCAAAGCGAAAAGCATATGAAATTTGTAGATGGGACACTAAAGCTAATAGTACTGCCTTTAAGCAGAGGGAATAAGAATATGCGAATTCAATAAGGGCCAAATATGAGAAAGGCCTGCATATATAGGTATCAAGTCAAAAACTGACACTTAGCGGTCAATACAACAACAACAACAACAACAATAGAACCCATTTAGTCCCCTAACACTTAGCCGTCAATGCTAGTAGAAAATTGTATGCCGACTAATGTAAGAGTGGTCATGGGTAATGACAGAGGCGTCTAGCGTGGTTGGACTGGTACCATGGTGGTACAGGGTGCAACTAATTAAGAGATAGAAGTGTTTGCTACATTCCCAATGATTGTAGGGACAACAAAGTGTCACTATGGCAGCATTGTTGCCACCCCAGCCTTAAGAACATGACAAACTTTGGAACCTAGTACACCATATAAAGTGTGTTTGTCTCCCCTTCTTTTCAGATAATGTACTTTTATTGGGCCCCTCCTCTTCTTCCTAGCCGCAAAAGGCACCATTTGATATTGGACTGCTATGCATTTTATTGAAGAGTTGTTTGGTATATACAATTAGGTGGAAAGCAACGTTAGGCCAACAGTTTTAATTATATGCTCGCAACGTTAGGCCAACAGTTTTAAATATAAATTTTATATATACGCTCGTAACGCTCCTCCCGCACACCCAACCTTAGGATACTTGTCCCCACCGCTACCGATCCCACATCTGCTCCCACTTTGTTCAACTAAGATAAAGTAAGGTGGAAGTAAAAGATCACAGAAAATAATTACAACCTGCGATTGTGCGACAGAGCTAAGTGTACAAGTTCCACGATCCATGCCTAATTTTGAGCTTGATGCCACCTTCTTTTCCTCTAACCATTGCTTGGCTTCCATGACAGCTTTACTGCATAGCTCAGGAGTAACTGCATAAAGTATTATACACACAATCAGTCAGATACTAAATTTCTGAAGGAAAATTTCACAAATATGTGCTTTAAACTTTGAATTTCGTGAAATCAATACCATCACCAATGGTTCTGTTGGGTATACCACCTAACGTTCCATCCTTTTCCTCTTCCATGGTGCTACCATCTATAACTCTTGACTTAATAATCTCTATCAGTCTATCACATTCTTTCCTGGTGAAAGTCAGCAGCCAGTTAGAACTGAAAAGCTTGGACAAGTTGAGAAGAAAAATGCATGCAGAATACAGCAATAGTTTTGTTCAGATAAACAAGAGCAAAGCATGTCCACCTACAACTTCACACTACTGAATTGAGACATAACTTCTTGAGATCCCATCCAACTTCCGTGTTTCCATTACCCTCAATTTCTTATTTTGGGGTTTCTTCTTGTGGTTTTGTTGCCGCCCCAATCTGAGGACAACTTTTTTTTTTAGGGGAAGTCCTGAGGTAAATAACTATTGTCTTTTTTTTTATAAATTTTGTAGTGGCATATTGTCTATAAATTCGTGTGTAAGGCCTCGTATTCTCAACTTCAATTAGGCAGTAAGAATGATTAGTCGGGGGCTAAATACATATTCTTCCAAAATTTAGGGGGTTAACTGTTGTGGAAATATACTATAGTCTCTCTCTCTCTCTCTCTCTCTCTCTCTCTCTCTCTCCAATGAATTGCAAATAAATCGTTGACATATATGGATGTGTTTTTGCTTCATGTGTATGTACTGAATGTATGCTTTTTAACCTCTTGTGAAATTATTTGTACAGAATGTGTTGTTTTCCCCCTCTAGTAGTAGAACTCACGGGGTGCCATTTTACCGCTGTTGGTGTGATACAAACCAAATAAAGGACAGATTTCATAAGAATGATAAATCCCTCAAAGGGGAATACAAGGAGCAAAGCTCTCCAATATCTATTATCAACAAATAAAAAGTTACCTAATGACCACTCTAGAATCCTATTCATAGACCCTCTACTACAAAGGACTCAAAATGACATACATACCCTTAAACCTATTGCATCAGACTCACCCTCTTAAAAAAAAAAATTGTCCTCAAGTTGGACAACACGACTCAATACAACAAAATAAAGAAAACATAAAAGTCTTTATTATACAGCTTCAGATTCGGCATGTGGCTGCAACTCCTTAAAAAACATCACCCTCATGCAATAGCCAATCTTCAACACAAGTTTTCGATTGTGTACATCCACCACATCCATACTTTTGTGAAATAAAATCACCCATTTACCATGCCTCTTGTGAATCAAAATATCTTCATAGTAGCTCATCATAAACACTCCTAAGTTGCACCAAGAACTATCCCATCTTAGCATGTTGAAAAGTCACAACACTATGCTCAAAACTTGCTTCCTTGAAGACAAAACCCAAAGGGTCAACAAGTTGTCCCAAATCATCTTTCCCCTCTTTTGGCAACTTTAGAACTTGTTCGGGCATCACAACAACACAAACTTGAACATATTGCACCAAAGACAATTCGCAAGGCATGTTCAAAGAACAATCATCAAATTTTGGTTCTATAAAGTACAAAGTCCTCTAGAACCGGCGGGACATCATAAGCAACCTCATTTGTTATTGGTAACACACTCAATGCAACATTAACTCCATTCCATTCTTGTACTTGTTGGCTATCTTCCCAATTCAATAAGCAAGGCTCATTGCTCACAAGAATAGGCATTTCATGTTCTTCATTATTGCCACCAACATGCTCAAGCCCTTCATTACCCAGCTCTTCTTCAAACTTGTCCCATATGGGAACATCTTCAAAATCACTAAAGTCTCAACAATACAATCATTTTCAGACACTTCATACGAAAGTTCATCATCATCCTCATACAGAAACTCGTCAAATACGGGAATCTTTGAAATCACCTCCATAGTCTTCATTTTAAGACTCCGCAAAGATGGGCAATTCTTCAATCTCATGTACAATCTCAAAGACACAATCTCTTTAAGAACATTTCCAAGTTCTTCACTAGAATATTCAATTAAAGATGGAAAAATCCTTGAAATAACCAAGTTCCGTCACCCCAAAGGATTTCTCTTGAGTCCTACACTTCCAAACATTATTCAAAGAACTGACATTGGCGAAGGAAGGGAAAGGTAAGAACTGTTCCTTGAACGTTTTCTTCATCTTTTCTCACTCTCTAATCTTTCCCTTACCTCTCCTTTTTCAGCTATCTAGTAAATGTTCCCACCAATCGGAGGCTCTTCCTCGAAGGTTTTTAGAAACCAACTTTACTTTCATTTCATTCGAGATAACATGGCATTCAAATACTGTCTCAAGAGTTTCAATCAATCGACAAACTCCTTAGGAGTGAAACTTCCATCAAACTTAAGGAGTTCATGGTCAATGTTGTTCGAACATGCTCTACACCAAAGAGGAGCACCAAAACAATTCTCAAATCGAATGCAAATCATACCTTTAGTTGGAAGTTGCAAATGCCGCATCTTCTCAACCAAGATAGGTACTTCTTCACTTTCTTGCAATTTGAATTTCCATAAGTATCAATTTCATCACCAAAATCTCCCATAACATCTCTACCTCTACCTCATCTCTTTTCCCTTGCTCTATGAGCCATTTCACAAGCTAATCACACCAAATATTGAACATCCAGTCACTCCAACAGCCACGAATCCCAATCAATCAACACAGACAATACCCAAATAGCAACAATCCACAGTAAACAGCAACAAATCGCAACCACCTAGTGAAAATCAAACCTGAAATCGCAGTACAGGGGCCGAACTCAATGGGTTGATCTCGTAATCAGCGTCTGAAACTTCAACAGGCAGATTTATGACCAAAGCACCTGATTCGAGTGCTGAAATAGGATTTCGAAGGCCTGAAATACAGTTTTCGAGCATCAAAATGGTCTAATCGAGTGCTGAAACCATGATTTGAGTTCGAAAAGGGGCTGGGTCAAGCTCGAAAACCTAAAACGAGTGCAGATCTGGGTTCAAATCACTGTTTCGAGTGTTGAAACAGAAAAAATGAGCACTAAATCACTGTTTCAAGTGCCTTAAAATGGCAGATCTGGGTCTGAATCACTGTTTCAAGCTCAAAAATGGATTGATCGAGTTCAGAAAGGACTGGGTCAATCTCAAAAACAGAAAACGAGTGCTGTACAGTGCTTGAAATACTCCAAATCAGTTTGACAGGTCCTAAAATGGTTGTACAGTGCTCAAAATGCTCTGAATCAGGTTGAAAATGGCTTTTGGATGTCCAAAATTGAAGAAATCAGCTACAAATGGATAGATCTGTGGATTTAAGAGTTGAAATTGAGTTTTGGGGTCATGGGTTGGCTAGATCTGTATCTTGGCTCAATTGTCAATAAGCATGGCAAGATAGGGGATGATCTAACACAAAACATATACATATAGTTAGATGGATCAAGCGGCAAAGTACTTCGAGTGTGTGATGCAATTGCAAGATACCCGCAAAGTTGAACGGGAAATTCTATTGTACTGCTATAAGGCCAGCCGTGTCTTATACCAAAGTGTTGGAATACTAAGAAACGTGTGAGTAAGATGGGTGTAGCTGAAATGAGATGGTTGAGACGGGTGGGTGGTAAGTTTTGTGAGATAGAATAAGAAATGAAAAGCTTCGCAGAATGGTAAAGGTAGCAATGATAGAAAATCAATGCAAATAGATTATATTGATTTGAGCATGTATATAGCATAGCTAAAAAATGAGGTAGTTATGAGGCGTAATATGGTTACAATATAGGGTAACACTAAGGAGAAGGATAGACCAAATTGACTTTAGATCCAGTAGTTCGAAAGATCCAATTTTGTCAAATATCACGGAACACAATGCCCTTGACAAAGCTCAACGAACAAAACATATTTATGTAGCCAACCCCAATTGATTGAGACTTAAGGCTCCTTTTGGTCTGGTTTGAACTTTGAATATCGTAGAGCTTATGGGATAAGAGATTCTATTTGTCTTCCCTATGAACTTCAGTGCCACCTGAGCCGTTCAAGGGGTTTCCTTGTTTATTTACTTCAGGACATTGAAAAGCATTTTGCAATGGGTAGTTTGTAGGTTATTTCACTTTTTTTGTTTTCTGTAGGACTCCTTTCAAATCACTGAAATGGTTCATATCTTTTTGTTTCTTTGTCAGCTACTTTTGGAACCTAAAGTATATACAATATACTCTATTCTTCTGTTTCTATAATAAGATAGATACCCTACCTATTGCGGTTGTCCATGAGATATGATTTAAGATTCTAGATTCTGATTGTGTCTCTCCATTCGACCATCATAACCTTTGAAAGGGAGATTGGATGGTATGGGTTGAAGTTAATTCTTAAATAATATTTCCATTACCGAGTGTCCTTGGAATCCCTCTTATGTCTAACTATTGTAGTTAACTTATCATTGCCCTCTCCTAGTGTTATTTGCCTTGTGTTCATGTTTTGATGGTGACAGCAACTCGGGGATGATGGGAAGTCTTTGGCTTTGTGGAAGTGATTTGGTGCCTGGCTTAGTCGGATATGCAAGGCACTAGCTTCTCTACACTTTTCGGATAGCCTAATCCTGCTTCTACGGGTTGAGGGTTCCACTTTGGGATATGGAACATTGGTTACGTTTATTGTGGGTTATGTTTTGTGATATGCCTCTTCCAAAAAGTACGTCCTTTTTTGTTCTTGCATATAATCTTTCTTACCCCATGAAAAAAGGAATTGCTAGTTCAGTTCAACTTGCTTAGGTTGAGAATACAAAATTACAAACACTAGAGTCACATAATTCCCAGACAGCTTGTTCTTTCAAATGATAGGTGACCAATATCTAAGACAATATGTGTTTAAAGCACACCGCCATCACAATAATTGCAATAGTCGCACATATTTGGACGACTTATGGAGCAGAGTCGGGCCAATAGTGAGGCAGCTTGTTTAAAACACAAAAACCCTAGTTACCACAACTTCTAACAGCTTATAAACTATAACAGGTGGGTAGTCAATAATCTAAAACTATGGAGTGTAGTCAACATTTTGAGCAAATCAGAAGAAACATATAAAAAAAGCTATGCATAACTAAGGAAACTTAAATTTTTTCTATTACCTTGAGAACGTCTCCTGCATAACTAGCTTTTCTATTACACGCTTGATTTCACTCTTTCCTGCAGTTAGTTGAGGCTCTGACCCAAAGCACTCAATCAATTCAGATGTAGCCCCAGTCTTCCAATAAGAAAAATCACAATCACACAAGTAGTACTGGAAAAAGAGTATAATCATATAATAAAGACTTAAAGAATGCTTATAAAAAAAAACTAAAAAGCATAATAGTGGTCCTTCAGCTGCTCCTGTGATCTTGTATTTGTAAAATTTTTATGACCGGTACCTATGGCCAGAACTCCCCAAGAAGGCCGGAATCCGCCGATACCGGCTGAACTCGCTGAAAAAGTGAACGAAACGAAATCAAGTATCCACCTAACCGTTTTCTCTCCTAAACAGAACATTCCGGCTGTGAAGCGAACCAAAGAAATATGAAGAATATAAGTGTGAGGGCACCCTCACTCAATAGCTAGCTTTTGGAGTTGAGTTCTATCCAAGACCGTGTAACATGGTATCAGAGCCGGGTATGCCAAGGATGGATAGGGTGCGTGTCCCTGGCCTACACACGGCCGGTGCTGCCGAGTGAGCACGCTGGGCGTGAGGCGGGGTGTGAAGCCAAGTCCTATATCGCTTGGGTGCCAAAGTAATATAAAAAAATATAAGTGTAAGCTTGTAAGGGCACCCTCTCTTTAATAACTAGCTTTTGGGGTTGAGTTCTACCCAAGATCGTGTAGCACCGGCCGGTGCAGAACGAGCTCAACAACCTTGGTGTGGGTGACTCTAGCCATTAGCGAATAGACACTGGTGATGCTGTGGTGACCCTAATGCTCAACAGTTGAAGGAAAAATTCATTGTCTTGGTAACCTTCACCGGATTGTCTTAGGAAAAGTTCCACGAGCTGCCTACTCATGGTGACTCTAAGTACGATATCGGATCCAATTGTGACTTATTTATTTCATTGGCATATGGTACTATTTGGATTCAGATGGTTCCCCATTGTTGAAATTCATGTTTAATCACCATTGAGATTCATTGTTGGTTCACTGGTTCAATGGTCTTTTGCATGGTCATATGCATCTCAAAGCCCAACTTAAAGATATGTCCCTTCTAAATTGTAGTTAATGCACACTAAGAAAAAGAAACGGAATAACTTAAGCTACTCAAAACCATTTCGGCACCACATTTCCCATAGTTTTGCACAAATTAGTGAATAAGTTAACTTTACAAAAATACCTGTACTTCAATGATTTATGCTTGTTCCATTTGCATGTATATTCAAAACTCCAAATTATCCGACAAATCAACACAACCTATCCATTCATGTTCAACCACTTACTAGCATCCTTTAATATTACAACCGTAGTAAACTGTCCAGCCTGAGTCACTTATCCTTCACGCTCTAAAAAAATTCTCTCCCTTATATCCTCGTGTCCTTCTCCGGAATCCAAACAAGCTACCCTCTTACCAAGAGGGGTGTCATAACTCAAGTCTATGTCTTGGAATTAGTAGCAACTGTAACATTATACCAGTCAACATCCTCGTAAAATGAAATCTACTAGTGGTATGTAAGCATGTATTCTTTTCCACAACAACAACAATAATTGTACCCATGTATTCTCCAATCGATGTGGGTATAGAAGGGGGAGGACTAGAAAGAGACCTAACCTTTTGGAATATATGCAATGTTCTTAGAAAGTTCTATTTTTGAAAAATTGGCCAACATACCTCCCAAAATCAAGAAACTCAAGCATGTATTATTATCAAACGATTGAATTTTTAAAAATGACAACAAAAGTTTCCACTCATCAAATTTCCAACAATGCATTGCGTCTAACTCGAAATTCAAGACAATTAACTCAAGACGGTCAAGTTCGTAAATACCTCATCTAGCCTACCACCGTCATCATAAGGGACATCATAATCATCATTTCCATCATCCATACCATCCTCTGCATAACAACTAAAAACAATTAGACTTGTTTTATAGCAATGATGATGATGATGATGCCATTACTGCAACTAGTAAGTATTTTGGCTTCGCTAAAGCAGCAGATGTAACGGCATTATTTTTCCTCTATATATACATGATGCGTGCTCAGCGGCTACCAAGATGATGTGTTACCAGGCAATGTGGTTACTTAGAATAACCCCATTCCTATGTAATCCCCACCACCAAACTCTATCACATTGAATCTATCTAATTCAGAAGTGAAGAACTTGCATCAAGCTAATAGTTTTATTAAGCAAAGCAACATATAGAGCTAAAATAGCAAGTTACCAGTGTACTACAGGAAAACAAGTGTAACTACCTGGATCCTCAAGCACAACGATGCATAAATAAAAGAATTGTAAATCGTTCATTTCCAAAAGAGACAATTTACAATTGTCTCCCAAATAAATAAAACAAGTAGGTAGGTCTACTAATCTAGTTCGCTCTTAAAGCCATCCTGAAAAGAAAAAAATTAAACCGGAAAGTATACAGTATGAGAGTACAAGTGCTCAGAAATACACGAGACCAACAAAAGATAATCACAAAGTCAAATTATACGTCCACATAATAGAGCCACATACCCAGCCCTCTGCCCTCCGTAGTATATGACGCCCTCTACCCTCCGTAGTATATGACCAATGATCGCCTCACCAAGCCGACTCTATGGTCTAGTTTGGCTATTGGCCTAGCAATTGGAAAATTCACTAGGAGAATTCAATAAGTATCACAGCAACCAAGCGGACTACAAAATAAGATTAAAAAAGGAAATACTCAGAAGAATTGGAGACCGCATTGTATACTACCGGTTACATTAATCACGATCGTAGCCGTTAAACACGGAGGCTCCAATCAGTTAACACTTCTCTTCAAAGTATCATTACCTACCAATTGAAGCTAACAAATTTAAGGGGAAAAAAAACCCAACGTGAAAAGCACTAACACTTGTGTAATCAATACAGGTTAAAAATACATTGTAGGTTCTGGAAAACACCTCATTAGTATTCAGAAAGATCACAAAAAGACGCTACTTCATCCCTCTACAAAAAATCTACGCGTCCAATCTGAATCAATACAGAGACACATTCATAGACTCATAAAATCTGCAGCGGATATATGCCAAAAGTTGCGTGTACTGCGCAATCAGGGACGTTTAGTGGAGTGCTGGTGCGATATGGCATGTCAACCGTAAGCCACGCAGATAATGGAAAATATGAATATACATCATAATGGAAGTACAAGTAGAATGGAAGAAAGGGGACGTACCTGAAGAGGAATCGGTACCAGAAGACGAGGAAGACGAGGAAGTTTCGGGACCAAACACAGAGGAGAAAAGTTTGGTGGCACCGGTAGCAATTATCCGAGAGGTGGGAAAAATGAGTCCAGTGAGCCAATTAGGGTTTGGGGAAGGAGCACCACCGGCAGCGACCGGACGATCATAGGGAGTTCTCGCGCGGGCGGCGGCGATTTGCCGACCTCTCACTATTTTCCCTCCGGCTCCGGATCGCTCGTTAGTTGTTGGCCGGCTCCTAGAAACGGACGCCATGGCAGGCGAATGTTACGATTGAAGGACCAGACGAGCTCTGCTCGTTTTCTTCTTCGGGGAAATGACGGGTCAGAGGTGTTGACCCGGTTTAATTCCAAAAGGTGGCCGCTATTTGCAGCTTACTTTTTGCTACTCACAGCCGATTAAAACTTTTATCAATTACGGATAAGAATGCCCTCATGCAGTTTGACCATTATACCCCTAAAACCTCATGTTATTTGACCATTTTACCCTTTAAGAATATTACATAACTCATTATATACAACCACAAAAAATCATCTCCCTGATTTCCCTCCATCCCTCCCAGAACGTCTCCTCCCTCCCACATTCAAACTCCTCCATTTTCATCCCTACCCAGCTGCCATCACCCACCACCAGGCCCTTCCCACCGGCAGCTAAGTCTGCCTATCTTCCTCCTCTCCTTTTCCTCTTACATTGTCAATGGAAATCTCGATTGCTTCCTCTCCCTTTATTGATAAACAAGAAATAGTTAACCCATCAATGCACCACGATTTGGAGTCGGAAGATCACACAACGGATGTTGAGAAACATGTCACAGATGTTGTAGTGACGGAGCAAAAATCGCAACGAGAGGTAAGCCCACTCTCCATTTTCAATTTCAGAAGCCCTCCAATTTCAATTTCAGTTCTGGCCCGACACAGTTGGGCACGCAGTGCCAAAACTTTGCTAACTTTGCAGACTCTAATATCTGATTATGTACAACTATTCGGATATTAATATCCGAATATTATCAACATTGTTGGACTCTTATATCCAAATTTAGTGCCAGTTTTCAGATATTAATATTTGAATGAAGCTACAGAGAATCCTGCACTTACAGTTGGATACACAGTGCCAAAACTTTATTAACTTTTCAGACTCTAATGTATGAATTATGTACAACTATCTGGATATTAATATCTAAATATTGTCAACATTGTTGAACTCTTATATCCGAATTTAATGTTAGTTTTCAGATATTAATATGTGAATTAAACTACAGAGAATCATGCACTTACCTGGTTTGTCTTTGGGTGTTACATGGTGACACTTCAACACTTGGTAGTTATGTAGGGCTATCGACTATACCTATTTCGACTTGTCCTCCATACGATTATACGGAGCATTTTACAACGGAGACGGTGAGTATTTTTTTGATAGATTATTTATCTTGTGCAATCTTATATTACAAGCTATAATTTTTTGTTATGTGTGTAGATTTTTTCATCCGATGAAGCGTTGGTAGATTGGATAAGATGTACTGGTAAAAAACACGGGTTTATCATTGTGATTAAGGGTTCTGAGAAATGTATTAAGAATCGCACACCTAGGATGAGGTTTTCATGTGAAAGAAGCGGTAAGTATAGGCCATTTATGAAGAAGGTTGATGGGAAGGAGGTAGCTGTGAAGAAGAAAGTGCGGTCCATGGGCACAAAAAAATGTGAATGCCCATTTGAATTGAAAGCTGTGAAGGGCAATGATGATTGGACTGTCTCTGTCCACAATGACACTCACAACCATCCTCCAGCGGTGTACTTGGAGGGCCATTTGTATGCCAGGAGGTTGTCGGCAGAGCAGACTAGCACGGTGGTTGATTTGTCAGTCACTTTGGTGAAACCCAGTGAAATCCTAACCCATTTGAAGGTTCAAGATCCTGAGAACGTAACGTCTATCAAAACCGTATACAATATACGACAAAAGTACCGAGTGATAGAGAAAACTGGGAAATTAAAATCTAAGTACTAGTACATAAATCAAAAATTAAAGTCCAAATTTTGTTATAGATGTCGAATATTTATTTCCGAAATTAATTTTTCCCAAATGAATGGGTTGTAGTGGACAAAAAAGAGTCTGGATATTAAAAGGGGAGTTTGAAAATCAACGCCTTTATTTATTATTGGTTAAAATGGGATGTAATTATTCCTCGTATAATGTGCCAACATGAAAATATATATTTGTAGGAATTTTATTCCTCGTAAAACGTGTTCTTCCTCGATATCTACCCCTTCCCCTTGAGAGTCGACGTTTGATTGTGGTCGGACGCGTTAACAGCGATCACTTTGTAATGGTACATTTGCGACCAAATTCCCCTATCCCGCCTATTGCAAGGAATTGGTATATACATCACTACTCATTCACGGATGGATGGGATACACATTCTTGTGACAAGATCAAAGAGTTTAAAAACATAGTGGGGAACGATGAGGCAACGACGGACATAATCGAACTAGACTAGGTTGGCTCGAAGGACTTTCATAAAAAATTTGAGTTCATAGAATCTTATTATAAAATATGAAATTTAGGCTTACCATTTTTTTGGTAGTGTTTTATGTTTCTCTAGAGCATTGTCCATTCGTACGGCACTCCTCATTTAAATCTAAATTTTCACATACGAGTATTGTCTAGCGAATTATTTGTGCCTAGGAAAGTATCAAGAATGATTCAAACCATAAAATTTACATTTTGGTGCCCTACTTAGCATTCATATTTTCACGGTATCCAATTATCACAAATATGCTAATAGTTATCCACAATAAAACAAAAGTCATTCCACCATGGAAATTAGTCCATAAAGCATGGCCACAAAGTGTCCAAAATAAATACAAGGCCATAAAGTCCATAAAAAACAAGTCATGGAAAAGACAAGTCTCAAGTATGGTCACGGTGCCGGCACCTAGTGTAACGACTCGAGTAACGATCCGAATTAGGGTTTGCTATGCTCGTTTTAGCAGCCTTCGATCCCCTCAAATTCCTTCGCCCTTCAACAAGTGCATGTCATAGATCATACTGGCAAGTTGAAGTCATAGCCCTAGTCCCACCCAAAACACTGTCCAAAATGGCCAAAGCCGCTGCATTGTGCTCTTTCGCACTCTCGGTAATTCTGTGCAGGAAACACAGTTTTTCAGCAGAGCAATCTATGATCGAATATTCATTAAAAATCGTGTACTTCTTATTTTTCGATGATTCCTTGCCAAAACAACACCAACTTAACAATCTTTAAGACTCGAAAGGACCCATAACCAATAAACTTGTCTAAGTATTACAAATTTGATGAAAAACGCAGCTTTGGTTGCTGCCCAGATTTTTCAAAATTTCTCAACATTAATAGCAGTAAGCAACTTCAAACTTCTACAAATTCATGCTCATAATCCATCTATATACCAACTAACATGCATCAATCTTGGTTTCCATGATCAAAATCATATTATCCATACCAATTAATAATATTTGAGAATTTACGATGAATTAGGTATAAAATCATCATGTAAGCACTATAGAATCCTAATTCTTAAATCTCTTCCATGTAGATTCTATATGCACATATTCATCAATACTCATAGTTTAAGGAAGATTTCTTACCATAAGAAGAGAAATTTTCAGATTACATGTCAAACTCCAAGAGATTACTTCAAGTTCTTCAAGCCAAATTAGGGTTTTCCTATTCTTTTTCAATGAAGAAGAAGATAACTCTGAGTGGGGTAATGTTATGAATGTTTATGGGTTCTCACTCACAATCGGATTCCAATGGCTGAAATAGAGGGGACAAATCGGACTCTAATGTCCGAATGGGGTAAAATACTTTGGATATTAAAATCCAAATGAGGCAAAACATTTCAGATATTAAATTTCGAATGACTTTACAAATTCAGCTACATATTAAAATCCGAATAAGGCAATAAATTTAAGATATTAAGATTTGAATAGGGGGGAAATAATCAGACTTTAATATCCGAAAACTTTATTAATTATTCCTGGACAATGTCAATGGTTTGTGTCATTGTCTAATCAGTTCACATTATATGATGAAAATGTTTAGAATGGAAAACTTATAGAGACCCATTATAGAATTGGGGTAAAATACATACACGTCTCGGGGTAAAATTTAATGTCCGAATGGAGTCAAATATTTCAGATATTAAAATCCGAATGATGCAAAAAATTTCAGATATTACATTCTGAATGAGCTATGCTAACAAATTCAACTATTGCTGTAATACATAGGGGTCAATCAGCCAATTGGATACTAAAATCCGAATAAGCCAATAAATTTCAGCTCTTAAAATCCGAATAGAGGGCAAACAATCAGACTTTAATATCCAAAATTGTGTCAAACAATCGGACTCTAATGTTCGATTATATTCGAAATACATGAAATAGATACACGAAATAGCAGTACGCTCGTGGGTTTCTGAAGAAAAAAATCATACAGTAAAATTCAAATGAGGCAAAGCCGCGTAAGCACACGTAATAACAACAGTAAAAATTTTACCGATGTTTGAACTTCGAAATCGTTGGTGTTGCTGGCGCGTTGTGCTCTTCTCTCACATCTCCTTCGCCTCAAATATGTGTTGCTGTTGTGGTGTGGTGGGAGTGGTGATGACTGGGGAGAAGAAGAAATAGGAGGAGAGAGAGAGACGAGGTGGGTTTGGAGCTGGAAGTGGTGACTGGTGAGAGGGGATGGGTTTCGTGTGCTGGGTGTGGCGGTAATGGCGGACTGGTGGCTGGCGGCGGGCGGCAAAGAAAAGGCCTGAGGTAGAGAGAGAGAAGGCCTGGGGTAGAAAAAACGAGGGGAGAGGGAGGGTTTGTAGGTATAGAAGGGTTGTGGGGTGTATATTTTGTGGGTTGTAGGTATAGAAGGGTAAAATGGAGAGATCAGGGATATTTTGTTGGTTGTAGGTTGCAAATTCTTATAAGGTGGTATGTTGCAAGTAGCAATCGACTGCGAGTAGCAAGAAGCGGGCTGCGAATATCAGAAATCATGGTCTTTCAATCGTAAAACTACCACTCGCATGACAAGAGGGAAAATATTGACAAATACATGGTGTGCCCATTTGAAATGTCTATTTTACCCTCCCTTATTTATCACTTATAAGCCCTAAAATTCATTCTTTCCCCAATCTCCCATTCGTTCCACACACTAGGCGGCGACTCCTATCTCACTCGGTCTCTCTTGACTCCTCACACCAGGCGACAGCGACTCCTCTCTCACTCGACGATGGCAACTCTTCTCTCACTTTGGTCTCTCTCTCTCTCCCTCTCTCTCTCTCTCTCTCACTCGCACACACAGAAAAGACACACTTGTTGTGTCCAAGTCAAAGATGGGTTAAGCAGCTACAACTTTCCAATTTTGTTTGTGGTTGTTCTTATTTAGCATATAAATTCATTGATAGAGCGAATGTGGACCATTGAACCCTAGTTTTTGGTTGTTCTACAGAAGATCTAGCTCACATTGGTGATTATTGGCTTGCTCTTGTTTGGCATGTGACTAATGTTTACCTATAACAGTTGTACTAATGGATTATCGGTTTGGTCAGTTTGTTGTCTCTTTGTTGTTTCCATTTTTGTTGATTGTTTGGTCTGTTTGATTGCATGACTTGGTTTCTACTGAACATGTAGTTTAGTCCATATAAATATTTTACTTGGCACTGATGTCCTGTTAGAATTTCAATTAACTTTGGCAGACAAGTTTTGTAAGTTAATGGGTATCTTTAGTGTATGTTTGGACTCTACAGAATGGGACAACTCATGTTGTTTTATTTCAACCATATCGTGTAGTGTAATTCTTATAATCATGGAAACAAAGTCACATACTCGATGCCCTTGTTATTTATGTTATATGACAGTTATATATTTTGGTTTGGTTAGAGGAGGCATGGAATCTAATTCAAGCAGTGGAACGATTGGAAGTCCTGTGAGGATACGACTTTGTGAGCACAGTGAGCAAGCGGTCTTGCACACCTCGTGGATGGATAAGAATCTAGGTAGAAGGTTTTCAGGTGCCCTTATTGGTATCTCGGTGCGCTAAAAACTAGTGGTGCACACTGTGATTATTTTGAATGGTTGGATGGTCCCATTGGTGAGCAAAGAGAAAGTGGTTCTCCGATCCCAGAGGGACATAAGGTCACTCAAACAACATATTGTGGAATATGAGACGAAGATGGAAGAAATTGAGATGACGTGTAAGGAACATGAGGAAAAATGTAAGGAATATGGAAGGAAGATCGAAGAATGTGAGAAAAAGAACAAGGAATATGAAAGAAGGATCGACAAATGTGAGAAAAAGAACAAGGAATTGGAGGCAAACGTGAGGAAAAGCAATGGACTGATGTGGGCAGCGTGGGTTGCTTGTTCCATTTTGGTTGTTATTCTTTTTGCTATCATGGGGACCCATAGTAGTAGGCCTGGAACTAAGTATTTGAGACTTCTCCATTCAAGGAGCGGTTAAATGGATTTCAAAAAAAAGGAGCGGTTAAATGCTTTGGTTTTAGAATTCTAGGAAGCGGGACTAGTAGGTGATCCCTTTTTGTAATAAGACAATGTAATAAAAGCTAATGCTTCGACTTGAAACGGTATATGCTAGTGGCACTACAACAAAAACGACTTTTTAGGGCAGTCAAAACTACCTCAATAAGAGACCTGTTGAGGCAGTTTGTGTATTGGGGCACTCCACCTTAGTGCCGTGTGTATCGATGCAGCTATAGGTTTAATGCGGCCCTTGTTATGAGGCATTTTAATACGCCTCAAGAACTCTTTTTCGCTACACTTTTAGGTGTCGCACAGATTATATATTGGGGCACATTATGACGCCTCTAAATCTCTGTGTTGCTGCACTTATACGTGCCACAAAAAGTGTATGAAGAGGCACACAAAACTGCCACATAAGCATATGTATTAAGGCATTTCACGGAGCTGCTACAACATGTTAATTGTGATTTCTTAACCATGTTTAATCATCTATAGCAACATTTTAAGGTGCTACAATAGCTTCATTGATGATGCGCTTGGAACTACCTCCATAGATTTCTTAATAGGGCACTTTTAACTGCCCCAAAAGAAGTTTCTCTTTTAAAAAAAAAATTTACAGCTAGATGCTAATTCAATCCCATACTACTCACCAAGCTTCCAAAACTAATAACTCAATTTCTTAAACACCTAGAATCGCCAATTTACACTTACAAATACTTGGATCGAATTTATAAATACAAGATCCTACAAATCCTACTAAGTTACAACTAAGATGAAAAGAAATAGTCAATCAACCATATTTACGAATCACTGAAGCTAAAAAAATATAACACCCGTGAAATCCTCTCTGCAATCCCTATTAGCTTTATCCTCCTCGCAATCACTATCTTAATCCTTTGCTACCTGAATTGACAAACAATGATATATAATAAGAAGCACATGCTTAGAAAAAGGAAATTTAAGTTCTATTATCGTTGCCATCAATTAAAAAACAAGAAAACTAAAGAGAAGATCAGTCACACATATTAACAACCATTGTAGCATACCATACTCAATCTCAGCAAGATATCCATTGAGAAAATGATCATCGTAATCCAAAAGGAGCTTCCTATTGGCAATGACACCGCCATAGAATTCAGGTGTTCAAAGATTCCTATTGGCCAAGTTACAATCAATATGAAAAGGACCGTGTCATGTAGTAGTTAACGCTTTAACTTTGTTTAACTTCACAAAACAGACAATTCAAACGGAAAGATTAATTGAGTTCCTGAACAAAAACAAGAGCATAAACATGAAGTTCACTATGGAGAGAACCATACCAGAATAGATCTAGTAAACAATGCAAAGGCCTCGGCATCATATAACTGCTGAAAAAGCTTTTTGTCGTCATGAAAATTTCCACGAGCACAATTTAAATAAATGTTGAAATTTAAAGCAACATCAACTACAGATGACAGATTATTCAGATCCATCAGCTCTATATCGGAGATATTTAGTAACGTCACGTATGGGCAAGAAACTTCTAGCCTTGAACCATCATGCCTAAAGAGCTCAATCACCACATTTTTTAGATTTACAGATGTGAAGTTCAGCTTATGGAATCCAATGCACTCAGACATGAACAACTTTAGGTGAAATCTTATTGATAATGTTAAACAAAATAGGAATAATAAGACTGCCTCCATTATGATGCCACACATTTTTAAGTTCAAGATAATATCAGCCCATCTAGTGTACCGTCAATTATCATTGTAAGTTAAAAAGTAAAGGGAAAACAATCAGAACTATCAAAATTAAAGGACAGGAGTAAGGACCAATATCCAATCAACAAGAACCAATGGATATAGGCAAAGCAAGGACCAATGAATATAGGCAAAGCACACTCAATCAACAACCAAGGCACGAATAAGTTTTATAGCTTAGCAAGACACCAACTTGTGCCACGAAAATAACATAGGAGAAGGATAGCTCTATGCTTAGCAAGAACAAAAGCAAAATCAAACAATAAAATACCAAAAGAAATGCACTTGTGAGTTTATCATTTACTTGGTTCATTAACGGGCTAAACGATGGCTGCATTGTCCATAGTTCCTTAGTGCAGCTGATAGGAATTAGGCTGCACATGGACTCGTCCAGGATTACGAGTCGTTGGGGCCATGACCTAAAAACATGTTAATGAATAAAGCATATCACAATAATAATCAGAACAATAGATATAAAACAAATAGACACACCTTTTCGATCAAAAAAATAAAAATAAAGGCACACCTTAAGTTGGATCCATATATGTAATACTACAAAAGTAGAACATATATATTTTTGGTGGGTAAAATAGGGACAAGCCTCATCCTTAGCTTGATCTGGATCCATTACTTGAGGATCACAGGCCTAGTGATTTAAGCACAAGGATTTGTTCTTGTTGCCATCAGCCTTATACTTTTAGAAGTCATTGAAATAAGTTGTTCCATATGAAGTCTGTTGGGTCAGAGGTTAATGAACTTGGCATGCCCTTATTAGTTTCTACTTTGTATAATACTACAAGTAATACTATAAAAGCATGTGCGAAATTGAAATAATACTGCAAAAGTAGAACCCTATGAATAAATATCAATTAACATGAACTTTGATTACAAATTCAGAACAAAAGTAGAACCTTAGGTCAAATAATACTACAATGCTAGAAAGAACCATTAGGTATGTGATGATTCGCAAGATTCTTGGACTATGTTCGACATAAACAATAGAACTAAATGCACCACAAATTTGTGAAGTTTAAATCCCAAATAAATTTCTGGATCCAAGAATCATAAACCCCAAATTCTAACGCACAAATCAAAAATTGTCTCTTACCCAACGAAAGAAGACAAGAGTGGCGAGCTCTATCCGATGAAGTCCTTCGATTGGTGTACAACAAGACCTGCAATTTAGGGGACAACAATCTCCAGTGAAGGGATAATAATTAGCAAGAGATGCAATTCCTCTGATAACGAGAATAAGGATTCATGAAATTGGTACAAATATCCTTAGGGTTCAGCGTAGAGAGAGAGAGAGAAAGAGAGTTGTTGCAGTAAACCTAATTTGTTTAAGGATTAGAAATTGGGACAACGATATAAGCAAATATTTACTTACAAGTATTTTGGTGAATGTCGAGAGACGGGAGGGCCTGGAGTGGAAATGGAGGTCAAACGGCGATGCTGGTGTTCCTCAATTGGCAGCGGCAACGAGTTTTGATGGCACTGTTCTCAGTAGTCAGTGGCGTGCGCGCGCGCACAAGAGAGAGAGAGAGAGAGAGAGAGAGAGAGAGAGAGAGAGAGAGAGAGAGAGAGAGAGATGGGATATGGAGACTGATTTCTAGGGCGAGAACGGGGAAGTTTAGGAAAGCAATTGGGGAAGTTGCAGGGGGGAATGCAAGTCAGGCAAATATAGTGCTTAAAATTTTCGTGGAAAAATAATTGCACTACAACAAAGTCTATTGCAAGAAAAATACCATTTTGTTAATGAATTTGCGTCAAAATGAAGTGGCTTTCTAAACCCAATCGAGCCAACAATTCACGTGAATGATGCAATGAACAGGTAGAAAAAAATTCAACAGTCTTGATCATCATGATTGTGTCGCACTCATGTGGCTACTGTACATTCAATTACAGCACGAGACTTAGTTTATTATCGAGTAGGTTTTCTAAACCGGATATGGCTAAATTTGTACCTGAATGATGTGGTCAACAAGCACAACAAAATCAACAGTCTTGATCATCATGATTATGTCCTGGTGATGAGGCCACCATACGTTGAACTATAGCAGAAGACTGAGTTAATTATTAAATAAGTTGAACATATAGATTCTAAAGGTCATTGACGAGTCTATTATTATAATGATCGATCTGAACCATTAGAATTTCATATCTTACTAATTCCATTAGTGTCACCCAAATCAAAGATCATAGAATATTGGAAACCACGTGATCGGAGACATTTAATACGTTTGGAGGAATTAAAGTCTGATAATGTACCACTCGAACACTACCCGAGGTATTCTTCTCGATCGGAACCGTCTATCTTTTAAATATGATAGAGTAGGAATTAGTAGATCATTCAAACCCAGAATCAAGTTTATTGAACACCCATAACCGCCTCATCGGAATAGTATATTCATGCAAAAAATGATTAGACTCATCTATTTTCTATATAAAAGTTTTTCAATGAGGTAGTTGCGTGTGTCCGATCAATTTGACCTTTTGCGTGGAGATTCAATTCGACGAGTTCTGCAAGATGAATGGTTCGGATAATTGAGTAAAGAGCCGAATGTGTTGAATTACGCATTACAGTATTTGAGTATAAAACATCTATCCTTATGCGAATGTTTTGGCCAGTTGGAAAAAAAGAAAGAAAGATGAAAACGAATAGGCTCGGTCTAGTGTTTGCTCTAAGAAATTATTTTTTTCTTGACAAAATCAGTTAAGTTTGGAAAGGAATTTTTTTTTTCTCAGCAAGGAATTATTTCCTCACAAATTATGGAAAATTGGTGAGGAAATTGTTTTGCGGCACTTAAATGTGCCTCGTTAACTGCTTGATGAGGTAGTTTGTAAAATGCCATTTTACAAAGTGCACAAAATTCCCTAGCCGATTTTTTTAAAAAAAAGGTTGATCACAAAAACGTCGTAGTTTTATATCTCCAAGTAAGTGCCCTATTAAATCTAGCTTTTCGAGGCACTTTAAACCGCTCTATCAAATTACCATAAAAAATTAAATATGTTAAATTTAGAGCCAATATTGACTGTCGCAATAGGGAGAATCAAATAGGGCACTTTAGAAGGTGGTGCCATATTAATAACTTGATAAGGCATTTTTGGAAAAATGCCCTTTCAAAAGTGCCCCCCTAAATGCCCATTTTTGTTGTAGTGTAGTTGGTTCTTTTTTGTAAAAAGCATATGTAATCCAAGGCGAGTCATTATATGTAATATGTGAACACAATTTGAAGAACTCCTAATGTAATATATTTGTAGCATCTAACATTTTGCAGACAATTTGTAACTAAGTTAAATGTGTTGTACATAAACATTAAATTTGTGAGTTTTATGTAATAGTAATAGTATTAGTATTTAAATGTTAAATTTGCATTAAACCGGGTCACCACCTCTGATCTATAATTTTTCCTTTACTTATCCTCTTAATTCCAATTGATTTGCAGATGGTGTGTAACATATGGTTTTGAAGAGTTTAGTGGTTTAACCTTTTTGATTAAATGACATGATTTTTGTATAGCATTGTAGTTGCTCCAGACTAATATTTAACTTCCTACTGCTGTCCTGTTTGATTTACAGATTACCTCTTCTAGACAAGTGTTGTGGGTGTAGGTTAAAGGGTTACATGGGTATATTTTAAAGTTTTTTTGGACTGTTGGGACAATTGAATGTCCCTTGTATCATGTAATTGAGTATGAATTGTGTAATGCTTATATATTTGGTTAATGTTGTGCAGCCATGTCGATGACTCCTCGAAAGTTGATGTGTTTTTGTTATTCAGGTGGTGAGCGCGTGTCAAATGCGGATGGTAGATTGGGGAAGTATAAGGGTGGTGTATCTGAAGCCACAATCATTGAAGAGGGCATATCGTTTGAAGAGTTAGTCTTCAAAATTTGCTCTTGCATGGATATGAGCCACGATGGGAAGTCATTATTTTAAAATACAAGTAGGGACAAGTCGAAGCATTTGGGTATGGGGGATGTAGATGGTGTTTCTATGATGTTCTGTTTGAATGAGGATGATGTGACATATTTGTGGAAGAAGAGACCCTTGCTAACACACCAAAACAATGTAACATAAGTAGCAGGTATAGGTTGTTTTTTTTTTAAATATGGCACACACACACATATACATGTATTAGGATTTTGCATGTTTATGTTTGGGTGAAAATTGATACTATTTTATTGTTTTCAAGAGGTTACACATGAGTAAGATATGGTTTTGAAGAAGAGGTTACTATTTTCAACTTTCATTAGCTGACTTGATTTTTGCATAACATGTATGTGCTCTATATATGCATTTCACTGGCAACTGGTCTCCTCTATGATTTACAGAATAAGATCCCTAGTCAAATGTTGTATTGAGACGTTTTTTTGTAGGGTGTCGAACTTGTTGAGTAGCAGATTCACTGTCGCAGGAGAACCTCCTTCGACTAGCAAAGATAGTTTGACTATTTGTCATGAAATGGGTTTGATGCCGTACTCGCAACGATGACGTGAAGACATTCTAAGTGGGGATGGTCAGTTGTTTAACAACCATAGGCTATTTAAGAAGGATGTTATTCTTTTTGCCGCATTGAACAAGTTCACTTTCAAGTATTTGGACAATAGTCGTCATTATTATAGGTTAGCTTGCGTGGTTGATGGTTGTCCGTGGAAGTTAATAGCTACAGCGCAAGACGAGTCCGAACTCATTAGAGTCATCAAGATGACGAATGAACATTGCCACACTGCACAGAACAACACTAATTTTAAGCCAAGGATTCGGACAAAAGAGATGGGTATGATATTCCTGGACAAAATAGTGGGGCAGCCCAATTTCCTTCCAAAGAGCATATGCAAGGACTTCGAGCTTGCGTTCCATACTCCCCTAACATACTCACAAGGATGGAGAACTAAGGAACATGCCCATGAGTTGATAAGTGGGCCAGTATCCAAGACGTATCACTTAGTGCCGTGGATGTGTCAACGGCTTATAAAATCTATTCCCAACACAAAGGCAGTTTGGAGTTCTTCTGAGGATGGTAAGTTCAAGCAACTTTTTGTCGCTTTTGGTTGCAGCATTACGGGGTTCTTGGCGGGATGTCGCCCGATGTTGTTTATTGATGCATGTTTATTGACTGGTCCATATCGCGGTAGTTGTTTGTTTGCAATCGCCTATGATGCGAATGATCAATTGTACCCTCTTGCATATGCTAGTGTATCATCAGAGAATTACGTGGATTGGTTATGGTTCATGCATAACTTGAAGGAAATTGTTGCCAAAAAAGAAGTTGTGCTTGTGACCGACCATAATCCTGGATTATTGAGGGCAGTTAAGGAATTGTTTGGCGAGGAATGCAATGCATGGTGTGTTCGCCACGTCAAAGAAAATTTTAGCAAGTTTGCCACCGAGAAAGGCATTGCATCTTTTCACAAAAATTGCCTACGCATGTGGTGAACGCCTATATGGGGTGTACTTGACGAAATTGTTTGGGTTGTCACCTGAGTTGTCGAAATGGGTTGAAAAAAATGGTCCACAACACTGGTTGAATGACCGATTTTCGTATCGTAGGTGGGATAAATTGTACACCAACATTGCCAAAATCTTCAACAATTGGATATTGAAATTGAGAGACTTGGACATTAGGGGCACATCAACATGACCACTGACATGTTTTATAGGCATAAGATGGAGGCGGGTAAATGGCATCCCTTACCGTTTGGTAGTAATATCGACAAAATGATTAAGGAATCTCAGGAAAAATCCTGGGGTTTCACTTATCGACCCAGTTCTCCCACAAAGTTCATCGTGTCTACATCTGACTGGAAATCTCATGCGGTCAAGCTCCATCCTTTTTACTGCAATTGTTTGTGTTGGCAGATGAAAGACATCCCTTGCAAGCATGCGATGCGCGCAATACAAGGTTCGTCATACAATATATATAACCTTATGTATCGTTTCTATAGGGTGGAGTCATAACTTCTTATTTACGAGACTATAATGTCTCCCGTTCTTTTGCATGACATGCCTTCTTTGACTAACATGGTACCACAAGTTGCTGAGATTCAATACGGTTGTGAAGACCTTGACATAGCCACCTCTTCTTCCACAGCCATGGAAGCGCTTCGACCTCCTGCTACAAAGCGACCGGCTGGAAGGCTGAAGAAAAAGAGGATTTAGTCACAATTCCAAGAAAAGCAAACTATTTTTTGTGGGCTTTGCCATGAGCCTGGACACAATCGAAGCACGTGCAAGTCTCCATTGCCTGGGTGAGCATTGGAAATCTAATTGAAGCTTTAGCTACTTTGGTTGAGCCTTTAGGGTTTTTTTGATATGCAATCTAAGCGGTACTTTATATTTTAATCTAATATATGGAACTGTTGTTGCCTCTAACGTTGGATCTTGTTGAATGTAATGGATTGGGACCTTGTCATATTATAATGGTTGTGTCTTAGCTACCTAAGATGATGAAGAGATTGTTGTATTTTAGTCATATAACCTCCTGGAAATATATGTATGGACTGGGACCCCAACACATTTTTGCATATTTTTACATGGAAATATATAGCCGAACAGATTTTGATTGCATAGATTACTTTATGTTATATTGAAAAATGTCATCTCTCATTCAATATAATAAAGTCTGTCTGATATTTTGACGTTCCTGGAAACCTATATGACTTGGTTTGTTTCAAAATATGTAATAGTCTTTTTCAATATAACATAAAGTCTGTTTCATTTTTTGACGTGCCCTTTTTTTGCCCAAAGAAGGTTGGTTGAGTTTAAATGGGAGATGGCATTTATTGAACAACATATGACTTGGTCTTTATCAAAAAAAGTGATGGTCTTTTTCAATATAACATAAAGTCTGTTTAATTTTTTGACGTGCCCTTTTTCGGCCCAAGGGAGGTCGAGGTTGACTGGGAGATGACATTCCTTGAACCCTATAGGACTTGGTCTGTTTCAAAAAACGTAATGGTCTTTTTCAATTTAACATAAAGTCTGTTTGATTTTTTGACGTGCCCTTTTTTGGCCCAAGGGAGGTTGAGGTTGAGGTTGACTGGGAGATGACATTTGTCGAACCCTATAGGACTTGGTCTGTTTCAAAAACGTAATGGTCTTTTTAAACCTTTTTTGGCCCAAGGGAGGTTGAGGTTGAGGTTGACTGGGAGATGACATTCGTCGAACCCTATAGGACTTGGTCTGTTTCAAAAACGTAATGGTCTTTTTTAATATAACATAAAGTCTGTTTGATTTTTTGACATGCCATTTTTTGGCCCAAGGGAGGTTGAGGTTGACTGGGAGATGACATTCGTCGAACCCTATATGACTTGATTTGTTTCAAAAAACGTTATGTTCTTTTTCAATATAACATAAAGTCTGTCTGATTTTTTGACGTGCCCTTTTTTAGCCCAAGGGAGGTTGAGGTTGACTAAGAGATGACATTCTTCGAACCCTATATGACTTGGTCTGTTTCAAAAAACATAATGGTCTATTTCAATATAACATATAAAGTCTTTTTCATTTTTTGACGTGCTCTTTTTTTGCCCAAAGAAGGTTGGTTGAGGTCGATTGGGAGATGAAGTTCCTCGAACCCTATATGACTTGTTTTGTTTCAAAAAATGTAATGGTCTATTTCAATATAACATAAAGTTTGTTTCATTTTTTGACGTGCCCTTTTTTTGTCCAAAAAAGATTGGTTGAGTTTGAATGGGAGATGGCATTTATTGAACAAGATATGACTTAGTCTTTATCAAAAAAAGTGATGGTCTTTTTCAATATAACATAAAGTCTGTTTGATTTTTTGACGTGCCCTTTTTTGGCCCAAGGGAGGTTGAGGTTTACTGGGAGATGACATTCGTCGAACCCTATAGGACTTGGTCTGTTTCAAAAAACATAATGGTATATTTCAATATAACATAAAGTTTGTTTCATTTTTTGAAGTGCCCTTTTTTTGACCAAAGAATGTTGGTTGAGGTTTACGGGGAGATGACATTCCTCCAACCCTATATGACTTGGTCTGTTTCAAAAAATGTAATGCTCTATTTCAATATAACATAAAGTCTTTTTCATTTTTTGACGTGCCCTTGTTTTGCCCAAAGGGGGTTGGTTGAGCTTTAATGGGAGATGATATTAATTGAACAAGATATGACTTCGTACATTTACTATGAAGTGTTTTTGGTTGAAAAACATAAGACTCTTTTCGTTCGTGTAAGCATTTCTCATTGTTCAACAACTATGAAGTGTTGAAAGGCAGTGAGCCAAACAATAGCACATTCTACACTTCATAGTAGTCACCTGACTAATCGTACTTGGTCCAAATCAACATAAAGTATGGTTATCGTATATTTGTGACGTAGTTTTTTCAATTACAGACTTAGTCTTATTTTCCTCTAGGAGGGTTGGTTGAGGAGATGCCTCACCTAACTTGCTCCAAATAAACTGACAATATGGTCGTCAAAGAGATATTGCTCCTGTTTAATTCCAAGAAGGTTTGTTGAGGTGGAATGGGAGATGGGTCATCTAACTTTCCACACATCTACTGCCTCAAGAAATACGACTTGGTTCAAATCAACATAAATATGGTCTTCACATATTTGTGACGTAGTCATTTTAAATGACAAACTTGGTCTGTTTTTCCACACTTCGTAACTTCATCCATGTCAATAACCACATGGTCCTCACTGAAAAAGGACGTAGTCCTTTTCAATTATTGAGTTGCTCTTCTTTACCTCAAACAACCTTCTTCCTGGTTGAGGTATTAATTTGCTCTTTATACGTCGAATAATTTTGGTTCAACTAACTTTCCAACTTCATAGTTGACATTCCAGACTTCATACTTGACAGAAAATAACGTTGGGTCTAAGTCAATATTATATGTGGTCCAAAAATATATTGCATAAACTTTTTTGAAGATATAACTTAGTCAATATACCTCAATGAATGTTGGTTTTGGTGGAATGAGAGATGGCCTAAGTTTGAATGACAATTTTGTGCTCCTTTTTTATATGGATATGTCATATGACGTAGTATATAAAAGGAGATACAAGACTCATTCTCATTCTCGGAGAGGAACCCTTCTCTCCGAGGCAGCAACATGGCATGCACGGCCACCTTTAATTTTAGGGTTGCCATAGGAGATGGCATTCATGTAGAGGAAAAAAAAAAGGTGGTGTCATGGATAGTTAAATGGAATTCCCTCTCACTTTCGGACATTCTGTTTATTTGTGGAGGTAACCAAAGTGGTGTCATGGATAGTTACGTCAACTTATCCAAGAAGACGGGAGCAACTCTCATCATCTTCAGTTAACTCTTGAAGCGGAATAGCTCAAACCTAAAGAAGCGAAGAAAGTTGGTCAACGTAGGGAAGCAGAACTGAGAGCTGTGAAAGCATCTTATCTAACCATGTATACATATGGTCCACAAGTATACTTGTTGTAGTCTTATTAAATTATTTACTTGGTATTTATACCTTGGAGAATGTTGGTTGAGTTCATTGGAAAATGACACAATTTCCCCACTTCATAGTTGTCCAAAAACATGAGTTGGTCTATGTGAAAAACCAAGTTCACTTTCATTCATTGATCATGATGTAGTCATATTTAATTATACTTGCTCTTGTTTAACTAGGACAATTGATTTAATTTTAATTTTTTGGAATGGGAGATGAGTGACGCAAGTTGTGTTTGGCAATTTTTTTACCGCAGCATTTTGCCATTTGAAGTTTGAACTTGGTATATTTCAATACATATGATGGAATATTTATATATCCAATTAGGTCTATTTTATTGCTCGACTTGGCATTTTTGTAACCCTGATAATGCATTTTTTAAAATGTCATTAGAGTTTGAACTTGAATTTTTTTGCCGTTTTGTTAACTTTTGAATGGCATACGTCCTAACTTTCTACACTTTATTTTTTGCTCGGCAAAATGAAATTTTATAAAATTTGAAAGGTTACACCAAAAGAGGAGGCTAAGGAGCACAAATGCTCAAACTCAACTAGGGGAGGGGGAGACGCAAATCATCCAGCAGGAGGTTGAATGATACACGTCAAAACAGAGTACCTCCTAATATTGAATTTCACTTTAATCTACATATTCATCATGAACTTTATTATATTCATCAACTCTTCTGATCTTGCAGTCGCGTTCTTAAAAGTACACACCCATTCCGCATAATCCAAATGGACGAAATTGTTGCATAGCAACAAACTTCCCACATGTGTTTTTCCAAGTTGCGGAAGCTATTGTCGAACCACCTCCACAAGAGAGATCCGCTACTGAAGACGGGCAGACCCAGTTGGTATGCCACAAATCCAAATCACCTAGTTAGTTTCCAATTGTAATGAGCAGTTGGTTTTTTTTTAGTACGAAGAAGGTTAGTTGAGGTGGAGTGGGAGATGGGTCACCCAACTTTTCACACTTCAAACAATAGCATCAGATTCAGGAAAAGAGAAACACCATTCAAGAAAACAAAATACATATATACAATTACTATTGAAGAAAAGACAGTTATATGTCCATACAAATAGCAAATTGCTCCGGGTTGAGGTCCTATCACTCACCAACTAGGAAGCATAGATACGGATACGGGATACGGATACATTTATATATAGTTATAGTTAGAATAAGGGTCTACACTTATCAATTACACCACAATTAAGGTCGTAGATTCATCCAATAAAAAAAATAAAAAGAATCCCAACATCTTGATATCATTCCCCATCCAATCACAGATCCACCATTAATAATCAATTCCAAGGTAAAAGAAATGTCATCTAATCAAACACTTCAAAAAATACCTCTCATCTTCCAATCATTCACCAACAAATCATACATCCACCATCAAGTACCATATCCAAGGTAAAGGAAATGTCAACTAAAATTCCATAGCTAAAATTAGGGTTTGCAATCACCAAAAGCTCAGCCACATGGGTAGATTCATATAATGAAAATCAACATCCCAACAAGCACCTAATACCATGGCCCAAAAGGTATTATAGAGCTTAATTGCACTTACTAAAAAGCTCATCTCGCTGACTGTTCAATAGGCTTAACACGAACCGTACAAGTAGCCTCTTTCATAAATCATTTTCCTCCAAATCCTGTCACGGAAGTACAAGTGTAAGTCTCTTAGTTAAATGATATTGTATTGTGTATACAGCAAATCATCACAAGCATTGGGGTACTATTTACCTCAAGCTGCGATATATTAAGCCGCCCCCTTGTCCAGTGCTCCATAAACCTTAGGACATAAAATCCACAATCGTGTCTGCATGAACATAAGTGTGTCCCGTTAAAATAAATGCATGCATTCATTGGAAAATAAATAGCCAAACAGATTTTAAGTAAGCACTCACGTGTTACTTTGTTGTGGGACTATTGGGTGCATGATCGACCACTTATGAAATTCGCTATCCAGGTTCTTCCTCGTCCGTTGCAAGACCTTATACAATCCACTTATCCAATGCCAACAACACATGTACATTACAATGTCAAATGTACTATAACTCGTACAAAATAAGGATAACTTAAATTGACTTGGTAATTGTGGTTACCGCATGAGCATTAGTTGTTATCTTTTCTTCACAATCTATGGACAATGAATCAAGCTTGTCAACTTGATTAATCGCAATAACATACCAATGTTGAGGTGATTTCAACAAAACCAAGAGAAACAGATGCATGCACAATTTTTTAGAAATCAACCGGGGGCCCCAACCATAAATATATATATTACAATTTAATCACAATTATACATAACATAAAACTTACCACACTACACATTGCCACATCATATCCTAAGATTTGCGGATCTTCTTCGTCATCCAACACAGCATGGTTTGTAATTGTTTCATATTTTTGCAAATTCTCCTAAAACATGGGGGAAACATAATATTAAATCCCACTCAACTAACCTCAATGAATAAGTAACAAGATTCTAAGTAAGGGCATATTTGAAAATACCACAAAAGGCAGCAGAACATGTGTCGTTTTGGTTAGGGCACTTCGTTTTTTCCGCGAGGGGTGGCCGATTTTTCCACCTCATCAACCAATTTGTCATCATTTTTATCACCTTATATAAATAAAGCAGTTGGGTTTTTAACTCACATGGATACATGAAATGAAGCCTAAATGTGCAATAAAACTTGATTGAGCTCAAATGTACTTAACTTACCATGGACGACATATGACCTTGTGGTTTGAACACATCTTGTAACTGCTCCCGCCCAAGGATCCACCCAATGCCTTCATTTCTAAAAACAGACACCCTACAAGTCTCAAAATGCACGACATTAGTTAATTAAACTTTGTATAAAGCAGAGAATGAATTAAAGAAATGAACGATAACGTAAGCCTGCTTTTGGAGGAAGATTCTCTATTACATTAACCTAAGCCTACTTTGTGGAGGAAGATTATCTATTGCATTAATTTTGGATTAGTTACAATGTAGGACTTCGTGGTGACTCACGTATCGAATTTTGGTGGTCGTTTCGTAAGATAAGCATAAGCTGAATATTTCTTTGTTGGTGTACTTCGATTCTTTGACCACTAGATGAGCAATATAAGGTGTCTTTCTAGATTGACTGTGTTTAAACACCCTCTTAGGCCGTCTCTTTGATGGCTTACTGAGAGCTGTAGGTGGATCATTTTTCTTCCTCTCCTTCTCCTGACCCTTTCTCTTCCTTTCTTGGCTCCCTCTCTCTCTCTTATTCTCTCTCGTCTTTACCTTCAACACCAACTTGTTCATCCATTTGTTCATCATCTTTTTCTTTGTCCACCTCCCCTTTCTTTTGTTGATCTAGTTCTTCCTCCTCTTGTTCTTTTTGACCCACATGCCTCTCATCTGCATGACCATATATACCCGCTTGCGCAATGTCGTGGATGGTCACCTGCTCCGGCGTGTATATTGGCATATCTCCCTGATTGGCAATTTCAGGGAAAGGAGACATTGGTTCCACACCTTGGGTTCGAAATCCTTTTCTACGCATTTTGTTTCTTCACCACCCTCATTTCCTTCACTTTCTTCACCACTGTCACTTGGGTCTCCTTCTTGTCACTTGGGTCTCCTTCTTCACCCTCGTCACTTTCGTCACCTTCTTCATCCTCATCACTTTTGTCACTTTCACTACCCCCATCACTTTCGTCACTCTCACTTTGCTCTCCACTTGGTTTATTTTGAACATTGCCGGTAGATTCATCACGTCCACTTGGTTTATTTTCCAGAGCTTCCATAAAGATGTCATCCGTTTTCTTAATCTGTTCCACCTGTTGAATAAACATTCTCTTCGCCAACTGAAAACCTTCAATACAGATCTACGGAGGAGAGAGATATATAAGATGTAAGATTGAGTTGAATGAAATAGCTTGTACCATCAACATAAGAAAATAACTATTCACTGACCAGATGGCGAAGGCGGGGCTGCGAAAATTGACTTAAAGTGGGGTCCAAAAGATCCAAATTCTCCTCATTCCTAATGCGTTCCTGGAAACGTTGTTGTGTCCAGCACTCAATCAATGGACCACCCTCTTGACCAACAATCATACCCATCTGCTCTTTATCGAAATATAAAAGCTGCAAAAGAAAATTCAAAAATACATTAACACATGTATTCCGTAGCATCCAGGCATTTTGTGACTATGAGGGCAGCAAAGTAAATATAATGCACATTACCATGAGGAGTAGAACACAACCATCAATGCTCGGGGCCTCAATCTTCCTTGCTTTTTTTTTTGCCTTCGCACCTCTGTTATTGTACATCGTAATTTGACGAACCAACCAGTCAAGAACAAACTGCGTCCATGCATAATTTGGAATTGCATGCAAATCCAAAACACATGGGAATAACTTTGGGCCTGCTTCATCCTTTATCGTAGGATAGAGGAAGCAACACAAGGCAAAAAGAACGTAAGCAGTATTAAACTTTTTCCCAGATGTCTTCTTCTCAAACATTGCATCCATCATCTTCACAGTCAATCCTCTGGTCAGTTTTTTCCCTTTCTCTAAAACTAGTGATTGGATGTGGTTGACATGCTCGTCTTCACACTTGGTGGGAACTGAGACACTTCCAAGTTTGAGACCCAAGGCTCGTGCCACATCAACAGTAGTGATTTCATACGCCCTCAACCTCCCAAATTCGAACGTCCTTGTCTTGGGGTTGAAGTGTTCAACCAACTTCCATATGAAGTCCCGGGGCAACATATTGCATTGGACATTTAGAAGCGACCCAAAACCAAGTCCTTCAACAGCTTTTCTTTGATTATCGGTCAAATTCTTATTTAATTCCCCCAATTTCTTCGGCGAACACCTACTCCGAAATATGAGTTGTACAATGCAATGATTATCAATTTTGGTCACAAACATTTGAACTTCAACGAAATGTTGGATAAGAGCATGACTTTGACATGCATAAATCCATACCAATATAGTCTTCCTTTTCTTCTTGGGTTTGTTGGCCTTTGCTTCATTGGCAAAGTGAATGTATGGCGCGCTTTGTTTGCCTCAGGCATTTCCTTCCACCTCTTCTGTTAGGACCATGGGTCATGGTCTCTCTGTGTTGGCAAATTCCAAGACAAAAATACACATTTAATTGTATCCCTAATTATGGAGTTGTAATTTCTTTTTATCTTGTCTAAGCATAGCGAGTCTGTATAGAATTAGAGTGGAAGGAATCTTTTTATGTAATTGAGAGTGAGTGTTTCGTATGAGTAGAGAAGGAAAGAATTATTCTTGGGAGGAAAGGAATTGGTACTCACGGAAAGATTTGCGACACATGGTAAGATTGAATTACCATTGATCAGTAAATATATTGGAAGATTTTTTTTTTAAGCCTCGGCATCTCCAAGGCTATATAGAAGGCTTTTTCTATGTAAGGATATGTGGTCATCTAAGGCTATAAATACGGAGGTGTTTTCATCCTTAGGGCTGAACACGAAGAAGAAGAAAAAAGCCGCACTTTTCATTTTGGAGCAAAGAAACTTTCAAGAGGGGCTCTTGCTTTTGTATCTTGGAGTACATATTGATCTATGGATCATTAAGTGCAAAATCCATCTCCAAGAGGTTTCAATATCATCTCCAACCTATTTCAGAAAAGCTCTAGGTGGATTCCTAGGCAAGTTAAAGTCCTTCGGTGGATATCCGGGAGGCAAATGGAAGGCTTGTGGATTCAAGGCAGCGGCGGTTAGACACTGGGTGTGGTGAACGTGGATTCGGCAAGTAGGTCTTAGACTCGATTGTGAGGATTCAAATCGTAGGGTAAGGTTACTTGTAACTACACAATATTTATAGTGTTTGATTCCTTCCCGTGGTTTTTTTCCGTTTAGGGTTTTCCACGTATATCGTTGTGTTCGTTGTTTGGTGCTTTCATTTGTGTGATTTGTTTAGTTATTGATTGGTGAATCGTTGATTGAGATTTAAAAATAGTAAATCTATAAACCTAGGCAAGCTAGGATTTTTCATCTTCCCAGCTCTTTTCATAAGCTGTATAATCGAGACAAAGATTAGTAACACAACATCAAGTAAGTATTACTTCTTATTACAATAGCATCTAACCATTTTTAGAATGTGTTTCATAGTAGGCTCTACCTCTTTTACACCTTTTATGAACTCTTCCCTGCATTTGTAAAAGTAAAAATTACGTTACTTAATGTGAACAGAAAATTGTTGCCGAAATTCAACACATGTATCCGTAACCAATAAACAACATTGGACTAACAAATACATACTTGAAAATGAGATAGGGATTGGTCATTGTACATCCCTTGGATGCCTTACTCACTTCTTCAGTCCGGGCTTGCTTCTGTCCTCTACTCACCCTTCATTTGGCAAAATTTAAAATATATTTCAATAACAGTTGCTAATAATATGCATCAAACAGAAAAGAAACAAAGAATTTGCACACAAGCAACAATTGCTAATAATATGCATCAAGCGCACCCCATGATATGCTCATAACTTCCTCAAACATTGGTGGTTTAAGTCAAAAACATTAAATTTTTAGCTATGTCAGGATCCAATTCAAGGCTTACTCTTTTTTTTTATTTTTAAAACCAATTCTTGCTTCTAATAAGTACTTACAACACAAAACATCTAGAATTTATAACTTCCAAAAATCAATACAAAATTGAATTACTACTATAACATTTCATACGAAAGATGACGAATGGAAATGTAGTTACAATTGCCACTTTTCTAAGACAATAAAGAAAACAGAAACAAGAAGAAAGCAATTTCAAGATGTAGAAGGTTCAAAATCGCTATGGATGCTCAGTTCTTGAATATTTATTGAGTGACTAATGTTCCTGTAATATTTATCTATTTTTCATATACGTATAGATCATATTATTTGTATTAGTGAACATGTCCCCTACGCGTCCGTGCAAGGTGTCCTCAGATCTGTATCGTGTTATGTTTGTGTCATTGTCCCTATCCATGTTTCTTAGGCTCCAAGGCTATATGCAAGAAAGAAAGAGGAAAGTTAAACTTGATACTAGCAATATTGCAGCACGATTTTGTTGCTAATCGTATTCCACTCGTTGGTTAGGATTTTTTCCTTCCTGGTTTATTCAAGAATCGTTTTCGAATTGTAGTTAATAATAGTTTAGGGAGTACTAGAATTTGTAAAGGTCACTCCATGACACAAATGCAAAAAAAAAAAATTAGGGAATATGTTTTGAAAATCTAACGATACCGTTTTATATTTAGGGGCAAATTGGTCCCAACTGTTTCACCAGTGTTATGGTTACCATGTATTGGTGATTAAAACAGATGGTACCATGGTGGTATCAGAACTGTAGACCATGAAAGTGGTAAATAATCACTTGGTCCTCCACTGACAAGTCATTTTCCCTTCTTCTTTATGGACAACAATTTTTTATTGTTGGGTAAAATAGCTAGGAAAGGACAAATTTGAAATTACAAAAATGGTCCAGGAGTATCTTTAATCGCCTCTCTACAGGTGGCTAGGTAAATATCCTGGATGTGTTCCTGGGAGGTCAAGCCAACCAAGAAAACAACTTTTGAAGATTTTTTAAAATCCATAACTACATTCTGTTATCCTTAATTGCTTTGATAATTTTAAATAATTTTTTTTGTTCAGATACCTCTGAAGAAGATAGTAATTTTTTTCATGAATAAACTTTTCCAAATGTTGTACAAAAGTATCAGTTTAGATCACCTCTTTGTGGGTCCGGCATAACTATAGCATCTTTACTCATGAAATAATCTTCATTGCACTAGCTAAACTTTTATTTTTTTTAATTATGATCTTTCTTGATACCAATTGATGTCCAGTTAAGTTAATTTTTTGTACAAATAATCTTGTCGATGACACCAATGAAACGAGCGATTCGGATTAGTTCACTTATACATAAAAATAATATATTAGTTGTAATTTTTTTGTCTACTAAATTGAATGAATCAATAAAGAATAAATAAAAATTATTTGAATAAAGTGGAATTAAAATAGAGAGATTTATTGATTGTGTATCTAAAATGCAGTTAGCTTAAAATAAACAAATGTAACTTTCGAATAGGGATATTTTGCTCCAAATATGAAGAGGCTGGTGCTCTTTCTCTTAAGATGTTATGGGTTAATAATCATTTTTCAAATAAGAATATTTTGGTCTTTATTCACACAAAACAAAATTGTGTTTGCCCTTTTCAATGAGAGGAATTCAAAAAAAATAGTTTTTATGAATTAGTTTAGTTTTATTCATATATAATCATAAAAAGTTATAGTAACCAACAGTTCTATAACTTATTTTGATTTTAAAGCCAACAATCTAAAAAGATATAATCTAAAATGTTTAAGTTAGACCAAATTAATGGGGAACAAAAGGAAAGTTTTAATGTTTCATTTTTTCCCCCATAATCTTAGATTTGGGAACGATAGAATGATTAGATTCCTCCTTTATTCAGTGATTGCTCCACAATTAGATCAGTAAACAGATGCCCATTCAAACTTTTTAAATATGTTCCACCTTTCCATCTTGTTAGGTTTTCAATTTTGAGATTTAATAGAATTCTATTGGTTTGCGTATTTTTTCGTCTATAATCAATTTTTTTAATTTTTAATGATTTTTTTCTTTTTGAATAGAAGCACGCTATATTTATTTAAAAAGTAAAAAATAGATTCAGAATTTGATAAATAACACAAAATATGAATGACGAATCAATCAAATTTTTTAAGAGCAAGGTGAAAGTTCTCAAAGTTTAAGAATATCATTCTCATTCTCCCGGGCTCCGTTCAGTTGTCAGGAATGTTGTACGGGAATGTTATTCTCAGGAAAAGTCAAGCAAAGTGAAGTAAAGGAAAGGAAAAAGAAATCTATTTTCCTGTGAGTGTTCATTGACAAAATTTTTTTGCAGGAAAACTTAAGTTTAGTGGTTCATTTGTTAGGAAAAGACACTTATGAGAAACTTCTTTATTTTTCATGGCTAAAAGTAACTTTGAGAGCTAACACATACCAAAAAATGTATTTTTTCTAATGCAAAACCTTAACATGAAGCTTAAAAAATAAGTAGATGATAACTAAATAAATAAATTTTAAACAACTATGCTTGATTAGTTGCCGATACAAAAACTCATTGATAAACTGATGATTAGTAAGTACAAAACAAAACTGAAGACTAATGACAAGATAAATAAATACTTCCAAAAAAAATCAATTACTAATTTTTTCCACAACAATTATCTCAGAAAGTACCACAGTAGTCAAAATTGTTGTTACTCACATAAATCTCAAGTGTCTTTCTAAGAATTTAATTTGTATTTTTTTTGGTATTTGCGTCATTTGCTTTTTTTCTTACCCGCCAATTATTTTAGCCCCACGATGGAGAAAACTTTCCTGCAAAATCCTATGCTTTTGGCCGGATCACTTTTGCAAGAAAGTAAATCTTGCAGGAAAACTTAAGAACATGTTTCCCACTACTTTCTTGGCAAATAAACACTACAAAAGTTATGGGAAAGTTGATTTTCCCATCATTTCCTGTACTTTCCTGACAACTGAACGAGGCCTAGATGTCTTCCATCCAAAGACAACCTCGAAATAACTCTAACAGGTTTGACTAATAGCCTCGTTCCAGAACACTTTCTTAAAAAATAAATACTTATTTTACATTTTCAAACTAAAAAATAATGTAAATAAAAAATAAAAAATAATGTAAATAAAAAATAATTTTTTGAATTTTTTTGCATCGTTCAAAAGATCTCAATGAGATCTATTAAACAAGATTTATATTACTAAGAAAATTATTTGTGTGGACACATTATTTTTGAGTTTGAAATTACCTTCTTAATTTAGGTTCTAGAACTAAGCCTAAGTGGTTGTGAAAAAATAATAAGTGTCTCTACATAGGGTCACATATTTCATTTTCATGGAAGCCAACCATTCCAAATCTTGGAGCCACTAGGGGTCATGTTCGGTCGTTACCATCAAGGCTCCAAAATTAGTGGTGCGTGCAAGTTAACCCGGATATCGGGTTATAAAAAAAAGGCGGCCTCGAAATGTAGATATGGCTGGACGCGGCTTGTTTCTTGCCCTTGGTTGAGTTGGTTTGTGTGCTGTCAAACTCCTATTTAGACCTTGACACAACCACAAAGCTCAGTTCCAGAAACCCTTATTTGGGGCATTTGAGAGCCTCTTTTTTTGCTTTTTATTTTCAACTTTTTGACTTTTTGGCTTTTTGGTTAGAATGTATTTTGAATATTGTAGGAGACTATGAATGTTTGGAAGATATGTGTAGAAAGTATTTTGGAACATGAAGGGTGCTTGGTAAATAAATGATGAAAATGAATTATGGATTAATTTTTTACCATGTTGCCCTTTATTCTTTATTATTGGATTAAAGGATGTAGGAATAATGTTTGTAGTCATTTAATAAAAAATTTATATTATGAAACATATTTTTTGTACTGTGTGTAATATATATATATATATCTACTGAAAAAACAAAAGCAAACACAAGCTTAAAAAATCCACACTGAATAGGTAATAGCAAAATCGAACATAAACTGTAGTTAAATTGAACACAAAACTTTAGATCTCCCAAGACACTCCAACCTAGAATTAATTTCTAAAAAACAAAATACTCACAAAACTACAGATTAAAATACCAGATTAACAAATTTTTATGATGGATTGGGTAAATGTCAAATTAAGGAGTGGGTATACATTGCCAGGAAAAAAGCTATTAATCCCGGACTTGTATCCTCTCCACAGGTTTCTCTCCCCACATCTTACACATTTTTTAACCACATGGGGACACCTCATTAATGAAGTAATCCATCGACTGGAAATAAGCCAGCAATACATCTAAATGTTAGATTAGTGAAACGGTGTAGTTTCATGTGCCCCTTCCAAAACAAAAGTAACGGTAGTAGAATAAATCCCAAAAGGCTCCGTTAACTCGTTCCCTGCTTTCACTGTCCCCCACACCCCCCCTCTCGCTGTCCATCCATCAATAGCTCACATTGCCTTGCTCTTGTTGGTGGATATGGCGTTTTCGATGATCAGGATATGACAGTTCTGATGATCTGCACGACTATAATGGTTTCCTTTTTGGATCTTCTTCTAGGAAATCTGGCCCTTATTTCAATTTTTAGTTTTGATTTTTTAGTTGAGTTCCTGAAAATCAAACCCACTTTCTTTCTTCCTCTTCTTTTACCCGAAAGGTGTTTGTTTGTTCTTTACTCAAACCCACTTTCTTTCTTCTTCTTCTTTGGGTGCGTAAAATCAAACCCACTTTCAATAATAATTTCAAGTGAAGGGAAAAGAAGATGATGATGGCCTTCATACATTGGATCTGGTTGGGGAATTGACAAAATCGGCGACGGTTGTCGGTGTTCGATTGAGTGTAGCCGTGGGTTGTTTCCGATGGAGAGGTGTACGGGTGCAGGCCTTAGCGGTGGCGATGAGTTATCGTCTATGGGTGATTTAGGGCTAGGGCCTAGGAGGTAAAGCAGTGCTTCTGACATCTTAAAAAAAAAAAAAAAAAAAGCAGTGCTTCCAAGAGAGAGACGGTCTAGACGGAAAAGCTAGGCGTTAGTTTCCCGTGAGAGTAAACAACATCGTGCAGAGGACAATTTATGGACTTGGTGCTGTGGCTGTGTTTTGGCCGTTGGATTACTTCATTAATGAAGTGTCCCCAAGTGGTTAAGGCCCGTTTCCAAAAGGGAAATAAATATTTATTTTTTTAAGAATGTAATTTCAAGTTAAAATATTATGTACTTATGCAAATAATTTTTCTATCAATATGAATCTTGTTTGATAGATCTCATTGAAATCTTTTATACGGTGCAAAAAAAATTTGAAAAATTATTTTTTATTTACATTATTTTTGAGTTTGAAAATGTGAAATAAGTACATATTTTTTAAGAAGGTATTCTGAAACGGAACCTAAAAGATGTGTAAAGTGTGAGAAGAGAAACCTGCGATGATCTGTGTCCATTAATCCCAGAATGGGAAAAACACCTCTTGGCCTCTTTTTACGTTTTGCTCTCTAAACACAAAAATTGCAAACTCATTCTACCATAATGTGTTTTGAAAAGAGATAGCCAAACATCCAAAATAGAAAAAGGAGATAATGAAAAGTTAAAAAGAGAAATGATATTGGCACTCCAAAAATTGACGTAGGCACTCCAAAAAACAAAGGTAAATGACTTTGGAGTTATACTGATTTTGGAGTACCTGCATCAATTTTTGGAGTGCCAATATCATGTCCCGTTAAAAAAGAGAGAAAAACACCCCCTAAAGAACTTATTTTTTAAGAAAGTAATTTTAAATTTAAAAATTATGTATTTACGCAAATAACTTTTCTAACAATATGAATCTTGTTTGATAGATTTAATAAAGATATTTTAAACGGTGCAAAAAAAATTGAAAATTTATTTTTTATTTATATTATTTTTAAATTTTAAAATATAAAATAAATTGCTTATTTTTTAAAAGAGTGGTGCTATACGTACCGACGACGACGTAAGGAAATCGTACCGACGGCCGTGCCGGGCCATCTCTGGCCACCGGACGTTCGATCCTAGCGGTCCAAAAATTCTATAAAAAAAGAGAGGAGGGCCATGCGGGAATCAACGGCGTCCGATGTGTGTAGGGTGCTTGATCGAGTCATCAAAAATTCTATAAAAAAAATGAGGGGCCCCGCAGGAATCAACGGCATCCGATGTGTGCTTGATTTAAACACCATGGCTCCATTCGTTTTGGGATTTTGGATTTGTGGATAATAAGTGTAAAGAAAAATAAAATAATGATAGGAAATATGGATAATGATGGGAGAGAGATAAAGAAAAATGAGAGAAATAATTGGAGAGAAATAAGATAATGATTAGAATTCAAAATTCAAAACTCCAAAACGAACGGCGCCCATATTTTTCGTGTACAAGCCATGTAGCCACTCCCAGAAGCAGCAGAAAAAAATGCAAAGAAATAAAGTAAAAGAGAGTCTTTCGCCAGTCCTACACTTCTCATAGTAATTGATTTCTCGATGGCTTCGAGGAGTCAATAGACTTCTCGTGATGGGTTCACAAAGAATTTCGTATAAAGATAAGAGATGAGGTGAGTAATCAGAGGTCACAAAGGGAAAACAACCTTGCGAATAGAAAATCGAAACGAATCGCCCCAGGTGGATTCTATATTAAGCGCAGCAATGCCCCCATTGTGGTCTGGTGTTTAGGTCAAACATTTTATACATATTGGATGCCGTTGAATCTTGTGGGGCCTATTCGGTTTTTTAATAGAATTTTTGAACGATTCGGATCGACTATCCGATAGCCGAAAACAGCCCGGTACGACCGTCGGTATTTTCCTATGCCGCCATCGGTACGTATCGCTTTATGGTTTCTATAAAACAGAAAGTCTATTGGTACAGTTAAAAAATCTGTAAATCTGTATCAGTGGGTACAATCCATTTTTCCATTTCAGAAAAAATGATTGGAGTCGATCATTTTGTTTAACCTGAATTCTAGAGCAAAATTTGGACATTTCGGAAATACTTTTACCGATACCGGATTAAGTTTTTTTTTTCTAGGGACCATAAGCAAAGTATCAAAATTTGGATATTTCGGAAATATTTTTACCGATACCGGATTAAACTTTTTTTTTCTAGGAATTATAAGCAAAGTATTTTAAACAAAATGAGCGACTCCGACCATTTTTTTGAAATCTAAAATGAGCACATTCTTTTTAAAAAGATTTCTGCATCCGGGGCAGTCTACAATCATTATCCGTCGCAGTCACCTCTCTTTTAAATTCGGGGAGTTGCTCATGGGGGCACCACCTCATCCCCTTGGGACAGGGATCATCGATCCTCATCCAATCCAATGAGGCTATGCTATGGGTCGCCTTGTTTCACGCAACCACCTTCGGAGACTACAACATTGCTTTATTAAATTTCACCTATTTCTTAGAGGAGATATTCCCATTATTCTTGCGAGCAAGCAGCGCTCTCTCTCTCTCTCTCTCTCTCTCTGTGTCCTTGCTGCTGCTGCTGCTGCTTCCAATCAAGTGAGTGACGATGCCGACCATCGCTTTGACCTCCAACCTCGATTGGAACCCGCTTGATCGACTACGGGCTTTTCAGTTGGTACTAGTCTCTACCTGTCGATCGATCAGCCCGACTAATACTACACTCCAACGAAAATGTCAACCAAAACGGTTGAGCTCGAAGTTCCGACTTCACTGCCAACTCAAGGTAATTAATTCTCTAAAAAATTAGTCGTCCAATATCTAAACTTCATGAGCCCACAAGTCGACTTATCTCAAGTTCATTTCAGGGTACCTAGAATAGGATATGGTACCTTAGGTTAGACACTTTTATAAGATTTTAAGGTGCAACTTTCTTATTATTGGATATGATACCATAGAGTAGGCGAGATTATCCTAGCGTAGGGTACCCTAGAATTTAGACACTTTTATAGGGTTTTAGGGCGCACTTTTCTATTTTAAGGTTTTAGTGGTTTAGACAATTTCATAGGGTTTAGGGTTTTAAACCCTTTCATAGGGTATTTATGGGTTAAGTTGTGTGGACTTGTGGCTTTACGAAACTATTAGGTGGACTTGTAGGCTTATAAAATGTCTATAGTGACCTATTGCTAAATCTCCCTTAATTCTCTTATACTACTACTACTTTGCTATTTGGTCAATAGCTTGAATTTGTTGTTGCCTACGATGTTCTATATTGTAAGAATGCCATTTGTTTCTTTTAATTGGTTATGGTTTTTGATTAAGTTGCCAAAACCCAAATACTAACCCAATTCTTGAGTCTCCAACTCACCCATAGAAGCTTAATTGAGGAGGCCATGCCAAAATTGGTTAGCCCACCCTTCGAGTAGGCCCCACTTGAAGTGCCCTCGATAGTGTCTCACGTAGAGATGCTTTTGGGATTTCCGAAGACACATTAATACTTAATAGTCTCCACCAGATACCCACTCGAAACAACCCTCCAGTTGGCCATTTCTTTGCTGTTCTAAAAGGAGAGGAAAAAAATTTAATATAGAGTTTGGCATTTTGGAAGAAAGTGAGAATTAATGAAAGAGATGTTTGGAAAGAGAAAGCGAAGAGAAAAACACAGAAATGATAGCTAGCAAAATGGAAAATGGATGATCCAAAAGAGAGGGAAGTCGCACCATGGTGTACAACGTCAAGCCCCTTGCTTGGCACATAAATAGAAACGAACATAATTAGGAAGGTACAAAAGAGGGAGCCGAAGAAAAGAAACAAAATGTATGCCACTCATTGTTTTTCCTAGGCTAATTAGGGAATAATTAGCTTGTTGGCTTTTATAAACATTCAAACCTCGCAGTATTATCCTACGCTAGGTTTGGCCAGCACGTAAATGGTAATTAACTTGGATCAAATGAATGAACTAGATTGCCATTTTCAGCTTGCTAATCTAATTGGAGACGAGGTCTAGTCGAAACTCATAATATTGCTCAACCAAAAATTCTCGCAGGTCTTCTCAGCCATGGAGCCCTAAATGCCACCTTGAAGTCATGTAGTTCTCTACCTTATTATTCGTGTAGTGTGTCCACATGCTTAATCGCTATATCTGACTAGTCTTCCTTGGTAAGGCTGAATAGTGAAATCCATGAAGCATTCCCCATGTTTTAACTATTTGTGTTGTTTTGTACATACTCTTTGGTTAAGCTGAAGGCAGTGAACATGATTTAGTTTCCCATTCTTTGATTTCATATTTCAATATTGGACATGAAGCCGTTAAAAGGCACTAAAATCTATCTGTTCACATTCCGTTGTAGACAGAGGAAGTGCAGATAAGGAGGTGTTCACCTTTTCTGGAGAGTCTATTTCTATCAAGTGATGGTGTTGTGGCCTCTCGTGAATGGAAAACAGTTCCAGATATTTGGAGGTCTTCAGCTGAAAAATTTGGTGATCGGGTAGCATTGGTGGATCCATATCACGACCCTCCTTCAACTATGACTTATAAACAGGTCATTTCCACGTAAAGTTTCTTTGTATCTATAGGAGTATTGAAAAGCTTTTATCCTCAGCCAATTACCAGTTTACCACTCACATAATAATTTAGGCCTTTATTGAATTCATCTATAGACTGATGGAAGAGCTAATAGATTAATTACTATTTCTCCTTAATATTCTCGTGTTAATTTCCATGTTTTCATGATCATTCCATTGATGAAGCTAGGATTAGTCAACTCAACTGCAACTCTTTTGAGTCTTGGGCTCTGCAAATGCATAAGACACTCAATAGGTGATCGGGTAGTTTAAGCTTGGTGAACACCAACTTCCATAGCGAAATGCTTTGAAGCTGCCCTCTTTTCTTTTTTTCCGGTTTTTTAAGCTTGTATTAGCAAAAACTTATGGATATACAATGAGGCCGGATAAAAGAAAGAGCAAGCTCCCACAAAGCCTGCGAGGCTAGGCGATTATGATAAGGAAAACAAAGAAGAACAAAATCAACACCGCGTTATATTTCTTAGAAAACTTTCGTATGGGAGAGGCCATGTTTTTGATGATTGTGAATCTTCAGACCATTGAACCGGAAAATAATCCTTGTACTCACCACTGTTTGGTAATTCTCCAATTTTAACAGTTGATAACCTACTTAGAAAAATAGTCAAGTAGTGTTTCCTTTGAAAAACTGTAGGGAACGACATTTTTTTTAATCTTATCCTTCTGGTGGCTATGGAGTTGTGGGACTCAATTTCTGTTTTCTTGGTATGTCTTGGGTTCATAATGTAACTTGACATTTCGAGCAAAACTAGAAAATGCTGCTGGCTTATATTTAATCAAACAATCTCAAACTACATGGAAACTTATGGTAGAGATAAGATGAAAGGAGTATTGGGGGCCTTCAAACCACAAGGAGGAAAAGAATACAGAAGAGGGAGAGAGCACATCTAGGGGGCTTGTATCCACAATTTGAAGAATGGAGGAGGGACCAACCTAGGGTTTCTCATCATTTTTTTCCTTTCATGAACACCCTTGGAGTCATTCTAATAGACTTTTCAAAACCCTAAAAGAATGAACCAACTACAAGAATGAAGCATCCACCATTCTTTCTTCAATCATATTTCATCAAACTTCATTAGTTGTAAAAACACTCGCCCTCGTGTTTGAACGCTTCGGACTTCCTCTGAGATTCATACCCTGTCATAGCTGCTAGCAAGGTTGTCATTACCCTACTGTACCGGCCTGGTACGTACCGGTTTTTGACAAATCCAGTACAGTGAACAGCTAATTTCGTCCCGCATATTTTACCGGCCCTTACCTGAAGTTTCAATCGATACCGGAAAAACTCGTCAGTACCGGCTCTGTAGATTTCGTACCGTCTCAGCTATTCACTGCTCAAGAAACATCTTCAGTCTACTTTATGAAAGCTGCCATGCTCCAATAAGCTCAGTGAAGAAAGTTTCACAGATTTTCAAGAGAAAGGACACGATTCATTACACATTTGACAACCCTTCTTTAAAATATGTTACTGTACCTTGTCAGAGGCAATACTTTCCTTTGTTTTTTTGGTTTTAATAAGAAATCTATTTCTATTTGTGACTTAATGAAGGAATTTAGAGTTGAAATATGTAATATTGGTTTCATATAGATTAAACTCTATACTCAATTTATATTTTATTCTAGAACTAAAATATTTATGACGGTAAATCCAAAACAGTGAATTCTACCAGTACCGGTACATACGGTTCCAAGTAACAAATCCAGTACCATAGCCGGTACGGTATTCAGAACCTTGGCTGGTAGAAACCGCATCATCCGACCATTATTTCCCCTTTTTCCTGGGACTGGGCTGGTTGGGTTTAGGTTATAGCAAGGTTCAGAATTTGGGCTGGTTTTTGGGATCAGAAATGTGTTGGCTGCCAAGTGCGTTATGGGCCTAAGACGTATTTCCAAGTGCGTTGGTGGGTGATTGGATCAGTGTTGACACATGTTTGGTTAAAGATTTCTGCCGATGAACAGGGTGTACATAACCGCACATGCCATCCGAAGTATGACAGACAAAACGCTATTTTGTTGACCCAGAAAATGGAGCATACTGATTGTTTGTATCGACAGGTAGGCATGAGACAAAAACTTGTAGAGACAGGGAAAAGCAAACCAAGTGTGACAGAACTGGTTCGGCAAAAGAGTAAAGAGACAGACCTACGGTAATAGTAGCAGGGAAGGTAGCAAAAAATGAAGGCAGCAAGGAAGAAGATAACTGTAGAGGAGAAAGAGGGTAGTCCCAGAGAAGAAGTGACGGGATATATGAAAGAGGTGGAGTACCAAGAGGAGGAAAGGAAAACATGCTGTGATCTAATGCAGAACAGAAGCAGCTGGAGATATGATGATATGTTGACTTGGTATTTTCTGTTCTTTTTTGAAGCACGACATATTTGTGTCCCTATGAAGCCTATGGGGCTTTAGCTTTGATACGAAACTGATGTAACGTGTATCCAAACCACACTACAAACGCACAAAAACCATGACCTGCAGTTTTTGTATTTTATGAAAACATTCTCAAAGTACATACAAAATGAAGGATAGAGAGAGGATGAAATGGGAAAATCCTAAAATCATTTGAAGCCTTTAAACCACAAGGACAATAGAGATGAAAGAAGGGAGAAGGGAAACTGAAGAACATCTAAGGGGCTTGAATCTGCAAGCAGAAGAATAGAGGAGGAGAAAGAAATACGTGCCCGCAGCCCACAAACAAGTTCACACGTTTCCCACATCTTGATCTCCCTCAAATGAAAGACTCTTGTCCTATATATAGACTCTTTAGAACCCTAAAATGTGCAAGTAAAAAAATAACTCAATAAAATAACTGATAGGGCCGAAAGCATATTCCATTCAGTTCAACATGAGGAGATGGTAAGAGTCATGGTCAGTTGGAGGGATGATTTGGCTGGAGCAAAATTGAAGTTCCTTCCGAGGAGTGGAGTAGTATCTTTTGCAAATGAAGAATTGGTTTTTGGTCATTCTTTAAAGTTGGGTGCCGGAACTTGCAGATCCAAGCCATTTTATTTTCTAGATTGTTGAGAGTCCATCCTGTTGGAGCTTGGAGAGCCTTTTTTGTCTACGTCTACTCCGGTTTTGTTCTACCTAGAGTTGTAGCTTGTCTTGCACGTTCCTTGTGTGCATCCCCTTGATGCTGTTTAAAAAACATTTGTTAATTGTGCTTATCAAGGAAAGTGCAACCTTGTACACACGGTGTATACTAAGATCTTTCATGTTCCGAAGCATTGTATTCCTAACCAGTCTAATTCTGTGTTTGGACATTTTTTTCGCTGGTCCACTTATCTATGGATGTTTGACTTGATCTTGATGTTTCCCTCTACTCATGTTAATCTGGACTTGGTGGATTATCTGTTTGGCTGTCCATGTGACTGTAGTTCTTTATAGTTTCACAGAGAAACAAATTACGGTGGTTGTTGTTGTTGTTGCATAACATACACCTGAAATCCATTTTCGCTTTTGAACTCGCAGCTCGAGCAGGATATATTGGACTTCTCGGAAGGTCTTAGAGTTATAGGAGTAAAGCCAGCCGAAAAGCTAGCTTTTTTTGCTGATAACTCTTGCCGGTGGCTTGTTGCTGATCAAGGTATGCAGCAGTTTTGGTATATATTCAACTTTTGCACCTGAAACTCATTGAGCACAAAGTGAATTCATTCAGCACCTAATTCCTCATGTTGCCCTCTGTACAGGGTTTGTGTCTTTTCTTGTATTGTTTGTAATTCTTTAATCCAGTCTGATACTGAAAGAGACCAACTACTTATTAATTGAACATAATATGAATCAATGTTGTTATGTGTATGACCTTTTTTGCTTGTGTAACTTACATTAGTCGCCATGGTTTTTAATTGGGCTGAGCTAAGAAGCGTGGAAATGGTTAGAACACAAACAAGACATGACATGGACCTGTGGACACGTTTGTTTACCTAGAAATTAGGACACAGACAAATTGGGAATGAGTTGTTTTGTTAGTGAGAGGTAGGAAAAGTGTTTAGAGTAATCAAAAACGTAACACACATTGTATATATTTCGAAATAGACAAAGGATGGCAGAGATCATTAGTGGAGATCGATAAACTAAGGTTGACGAGAGTCATCAAGAGTTGATGTGATGAGGTAACTGGGGTGGTTTGCGAAGGTGGGTGGGAGAAGTTGGTGGTAGTCGACAAAACATGCCATGTTGTTAGAGGGAGATAGGAAAAGTGTTAAGGGTTATCCACACCCTAACACACACCTTGTATTTATATCGAAAGAGTCAAACTTGTGGTATATTATAGATGCAGCCATAGAAAAAGCAAAAACATTCTTCCTATTAAGGTGGGAACAAAAAACAACGTTACGAAGATATGAAAGTAGCAGCCAATTTTATGTTCAAGAACTAAGCTTTCATGGTAATTTGTCCTCTCCAACTTTTTGAAATTGCTTTCTGGTCTCTTGATGTGTCCCTAGTGTGTCCTTAACAAGTCCCTAAGGTATCCGATTAAAACAACATAACAAAGCAATCGGACTCATAGTTGGGTGTGACATACATATGTTCGGAGCATGACTGAAAGTTTCATGGGGACGCGAAAACGTGGGCAGATGTGCCCGTGGTTCTTGGGGGTTGAGCTGTTCTTTTAATGGGCTAGATACCTGTTCTGCTCAGTTTACTGTTTCTGTATAAACCACTGGCACAATGGGGCTTTAAGCTGATGTTGTGTTTAGAAGGGTATTGAGTCTATTGACGTAGTTAACAGGTGCTAGAAATACTGACAAAAATGATTCCGACGGATGGAAACTAAGTAGTTAAACAGTACAAATGCTCAAATGTGTGACTAAAACTTACAATATTATTTTTTCATGGGGGCTACCAGGCTCGGTTTGCGAAATGGTGGAATTTCTTGTGGTAGTGTCGGAGATACTTAGCATGTATAATAAGCCAAATATGTTGTTGCTATATAGTGCCACTGGAAAAGCTAAATGTGCTATTTTACTTTCATATGTTTGGTGTGACAATTATTTTCCTGATTTTAGTTGTTTAGGGTTTCGAAGAGCCACTGGATTTTGTTGAATCATAAGCACGAGTAAAGTGCATCAAGTTGACATGGTCAAATACCAAGAGGTGAAAAACCATAGTGTATGTTAGAGCCATTGGCTACATATGATCCTTTCGCTTTCCCCTTCCACATCCTTCTCTATTCTCTGCTTGTGGATTTCAAGTACCGTAGTGAACTCTAGGGTTTTTTTTTCTTCCCTGTCTCTCTATATCTTGCAATATTTTTTGTGCAGTGTGTAATATCTTGTTTGTTCAGATCCATGTTCGGGTTCTTGCTGAAGAACAAAAAAAATAAAACAGCTTTAAAGCAAGTTAGCGGTGTGATGCATATGCCAGACACGGTAGAGTGTGTAAGAAGCACAAAGAAAATGTTTGAAGCATTCAATTTATTCCAACAATAGGGGTTTGATAATACGCGGTCTCACAGGGAAAGATTGGTGGTGTAATTTTTTATTATTCTTTCACAGTGTGAGTTGTAGTTTGGTAGGTATAAATAGGAGTCAAGTGTGTCCAGTGAGAAGGTTAAGACTAAGGCTGTGTTTGGATGGCAGGTATTTTAGGAGGGAATGAGAATGTGATTCCGGAACTCTAACAATCCTATGTTTGTGAAGAGTGGGAATGGGAATGAGATTACTGATTTCCCAATCTAGGAGGAATCACATTCCTGAATGTTGGAGGAATCTAATCACTTCTGCCCCCCATGGGAATCTTGGATTCTTGGCTCGATCAATATAAAAAGAAAACGTTTGACTTTAGTATATTTCCAAAATAAATGATTCCTAGAGAAGATTACTTAATTAATCCAAATGTCGGAATAGAATTACTCCGGGTATCGAATTACTAAGAATTTGATTCCTGGTAATCAAATTCCTATTCCTACCAAAGTTTGCGGGCATCCAAACTGAGCCTAAGAGGTGAGAAACCAGAACGTTTGTTGGAAATGGAGGCAATGTCTCCATGTTATCCTCCCCCATTCCCCTTCTGTATTCTTCTTCTTGTGGGTAACCCTGTATTAGGTTTGGGGTTTTCCCCTTCTTTTTTCTTTCTTCTTGCTTGTTAGTAAGTCCTTTCTCAACATCAACTGTGTCTATGGGCAATGCATGTGAACATAATCTCTGTGGATGTGTAAACTTAAATGAACAACAATACATTCAAAAGTTTATCTGTGCTTTGTGGTATCGCTTCACATTGTTATGTATCAATTTTGGATTTAGGTATAATGGCCACTGGAGCAATTAATGTGGTGAGGGGGTCAAGGTCATCTGTTGAAGAGCTTTTGCAGATATATAATCATTCTGAGAGGTCAGTTGTACTTGTAAGATATATGCTCTTCAGTTTTGTTCAAGCAGAATTCTCTTGTTATCAGATAAATTTAGTGTTCCATAAGCTTGATATTGTCTTGTATAATCATGTGCTTTTGATGAATAACAAAATCTTAAGTATCATAGAAGTCCAGGTCTCTATATGTTTTTCTGGGTAATGTTTTGTAGTTGACTGCAAAGCTTGTGCAAATAACTGCTGTCTGCTGGCATGTTGAATACCTTCTAAATATCGGATCATTTGTGATGTCAATATAATTCCCCTTATTTGTTTGTTGCTGTTAAGACAGGATGTGTTTCTTCTATTTTCCATGAGACTCTACTATTAACCATTTGACTCAAACTGAACCCCTTAAAAAGTCATACTCCCCCTCACCCCCCACCCTGACGCTGCCGGTACCCAGAATTATCCTGCCATGTGACATATGTAACCTCATCCATATCCAAGAAGAATGGATGGGGTAGTCACATGGCACAATTTTCAAAGCACCAGGTGCTTCATAGGTTTTAGTTATGCAGATGAAATTTGTTCAGGAATAATTAATGAGGCATCCACTAAACATTAGAAACCTCGTTGTACATGTCTTGTCAAGTGAACTAGCATAGCCTGCATGGGGTTTGCTAAATTTGACATGATTTTCTCTTTCTTTCTCCCTCAAAAGTGATAGAAAAAGAGTGGTGCGTTTAACATTCACCTTTAATTGTATTAAATAATCAGTTGCTGATAGCGAGTCATGAACTGTCCTTTTTGCAGATGCTTGTATCGGCGTCTCCCTCCTCTCCAATCTCATTCCCACTCCCATCCAGACAGATTTTCTGTCACAAGTGGGACGGGTCCCAAAGAAACAAAAGAAAAGCTACCAAGCAAGAGAAACCACATACTCTAACATTAATTAAAGTACATCAATACATGATATATATGGTAAATAAGCAAAGAAAATATATACTGAGTTTATGGTTTCAGTAAAATAGCTAGCATAGGCGATTCTATGCTTAGACTATTTATAGTAAATAAGCAGGAAAAGCTACCAAGCAGGAGAAACTACTCCTGCTTCCACCACTGCACCCACAGCTGGTTTGCGCAACTATGGGACATTGTATTATTGCTAGAGTCTATTCTTCTCGTGTTTTCTTTCTCATTAAGGATTACCAAAGACCTTTCCATCCTATCGAAAGATTTCTGTTTTGACACTTAGTTAGAGGGGGTGGTGTGATTTCTTACTTTTGTTGTTCCTTTTCGTCATCATGTTAATTTTTTGGGTGTGCGTGTTTTTTTTTTTTTCAATTTGTTGATGAAGGGGGGAAGTGGGAAGCCGATTCCCCAAAATGAAAAAGATTTACAGCAATAACAGCTTAACCAGCGAGTTTAATGGTATTTCTAGCATTCCATGTCATTTTGTTGTTCTGCCTGAAATTTCAGTGGAGTTTCTCAATGCACTATATAAAGATGTCACATATCCATCTGTTGATTGTTTGGGAATTTGTGATGCTAAATTGCTGGAATGATAACCATTTTCTCTTTGTTTGAAATTAGTGATTTGAATTTTGCTCTCTCTTTCAATATACTTCCCTCATGGAACTATGGTATTTAACCTGTTCCTTCTTATCACCAGTGTTGCACTTGTTGTGGATAATCCCGAATTCTTCAACCGGATTGCCGAAACTCTCTGTTCTCAGGCTGCTGTGAGATTTGTTATATTAGTTTGGGGTGATAAATCATGTTGTACTAGTGAAGTGCTCGAGGGATTGCCTGTCTACAATTACAAGGATATCATAGCCTTGGGACATGAAAGTCGTATGTGTTTGCTTGATTCTCATGATGCTCGTAAGTCTTAAGTTAATCTGTGGTGATCTGATATATTGAAGATTTCTGTTCTACTCTTAGATACATCCTTAAGATGTCACATCTAAATTTCCCCCTTTTCGATCGCTATTAGTTTGCTCTTCCCAAGAAGAGCCATGCCAATTGGTTGTTAACAGCAAGAGTTAAACAAGCAGCTGCCAGTGAAGTCCCGTCTTTAGAGTCTGGTAGATCAGTTAAGACCATAGATGCTTAAAGGTCCTCCTCATATGAAGATGTACCTTCCAAAGGGATAATTGCGCGGATACCTTCTCAAGCATGTGAATCTATTGGAGACTAGATATGTCAAGAAAGAGGTCGAACCAAGGGACTGAAATGTAGTTGAATAACTCAATCAATCTTAATTAAAATTCCTAATCTAGTTCATCAATTTTTTGGATTGACGTGAAATTAAACTTGGAAGTATGCAAAAAGGAAATAGCCAAATGACTCAAAACATTAGGGCATTGAATCAATTACATGGGATATATTTGTTTGTTAATTCTCCAATTCCTGTGCACAAAAAATTGGTGGTAAAATTCTTTTGTTGTGGAAAATAACCTTGACGACCCTTGTTTTGGTAGCTTTAGAAAAATAGTTCTTTAGCCCAACAACAGTATACTAACATTAACTTAACCTGTCAAAACACAATTTATAACAGTTATTTCAGAAATGATAAAACACAATGAACATCCAATTTGAATGGTTCAATGAAAAGTAGGCAAATGAGTAAGAAGAACATTAATAATTCTAAAACATGCTATTTATTTGGAGAAACAAGATTAATTGAGTTATTCAACCACATTTGAGTCCCTTGGGGTTGACCTCATTCTTGGAATATCTAGACCTTAGTAGTACGAAGCGAGGGTGGGTGCGGGGAAGTGGAGGCACCTAGAAGCTCCTAAGGTTGGGAGTGCCTAAGGAGCGTATATAGATTATACAAAAATATGTATATAAAGTATCTTTAAATACTTAACCATTAAAGGAAAAGTGATACTTACTGAAAATTTTCCCGATCTTAAAGTGTAATTATTGGAAGTTATATATTTTCAATTTGCAAAACTTGTTTAACTAATATGATTCTCATATTCTTATTCCACAATGGCATAACTCCCTTAAAAGTAAAAGAATAACTGCCTTAATGGCCCGAAAAGCTCCCATCTTAGTTAGGAGCGAGCTCCTGTCTTGAGGGGTGTGAGCTCCCATCAAGCTCCCATCTTGGGAGCGCTGATTCGAGCTCCCGTCTAGGGAGCGCACCCATTTTAGAAGGATCCTGGTACTGTCTGGACTCCAATAGATTCATGAGTTTGTGAGTGAACGTTTAAAGTTTCACGAAACACAACAGATTTGTCATTAGGTAGTGAACTAAATAGGAACAAATCATTCACTGAATAAACGAGACTTTGTTTGTGTTTCCATCATCGTATGTTAATCTCGTTTGTGGAAAATGAGCGGGAGATTTATATGTAACTTGGTTGAACTATACTACTGCCTTTGGCAACGTAATTAAATGTATCTTTCCTTGCCTTAGTTGAATATGATCATTTTTTGAGAATAGTTGAATTTTGATCATTGAACGTCAAGAAAGTAGAAACACATCGTGGAGTCCTGCACCCACCCATATATGATGCTGAAGTCGACTCAGCTACTGTTTAACATTACCGATTGTGTATCTCCTTTATGTTCTGAAAAACAGGTGTCCACTGTTTAAAGTGACAAACTGTGTACCACTTTTATTTGTTGTAAAAAACCGGGTGTAAAGCACCAATCCAAGTGTATTGAACTTCATTTATCATATTTGGTTCTCTTTCCTTAGGCCACAACTCCTCATGTATAAGTTAACCGTTTGACTGTTAGGAATGAAGTTCACACGTATCTTGCATACAATTAGCTGGTAAGTTTCCTGGTAGTTTGTTGCCTGGCTTTCTTATGCATTTGAATCTTCTCAAACAAGCCAGCATGTTTTTGTTTATTTTTATCTTGTTTGACTAAGGAAATAGGGCTGTTAGCGAGAAGCGGAGTAGCTCTTAGCCCTGAAGTAATATTCTTTGAAGGTGTCCCATTTTCTGCACTAATATTGAAGAGATTTGATTTTCAGTATTTCTTCAATAACTTGAGTACCAGTTAATTTGATTATGTGAGGGACTTTGTTTTTTTTTGGGGTAAATTAACCACTTTATAGAGCAAACAAATAGAATATATAGAGTTTTCCAATACAGACTCTGAAATGGCTACAAACAGGAGCCTTAACAAGGAAAAACAAGGAGAACCAAAGCCTAAAACACCGGCTAACAGAAAACAACAGAACTAGCCAAAACGACAACCAGCTAGGAACTAAAAATCCTAGAATTTAAGCCCCATATATCAGCCAGCAAACGGTTCCCATCAGTCCGCTTGAGGCCTTTCCAAGAGCAAAAAGATGCTTCATTAGCGTATACTATTTTTTCCATTTTTGCAGGAATAGTTGGTTGCATGAGGGCTGGTGTAGCGTTCACTGTTTTAGTCTCATTATTTGCCTTAATCTCATCAAGTGCTATGGAACTTCTCTAACTAAGTAGTTTAATTTCAGGGCAGCACTATATTTATGAAGCCATCAGCTCTGATGATGTCGCGACAATAATGTACACTAGTGGAACTACTGGCAACCCAAAAGGTGTTATGCTCACGCATAAGAATCTGTTGCACCAGGTCTGAGTGTTTCTTATGTCTTAAAATTTGCATTGGGTGTTTTGGGGCAGGATATGGGGTGTTGGGGAAGTTGTGGAGTTGTATCAAACATTTTTGCTTGAGTTTTGTCTTGTTTTGCAAGTCTCCAACATCTAACTTTAATAAAGTGGAGGCTGAAGCTTGTTTGTTTTGCCTTGTTGCATTATGGGAAAAGCATCTAAGCTTTTTTCAGAAGAATAAATTATATTATCCTAATAGTTATTACTCGTCCATTGAAAAAGAAAGCGAAAGCTTTTGGGATTATGCTTTCTTCTCACTTGTTTGGGTTATCTAGTCTGAGCACAATGCAAGGGTAGTAAAGGGCATTGATTCTTTCTCAAATAAAGTGTCGTCTATCATCCTTTTCGGAGTTAGGTTTCTATCCCTTCTCAGGGAATTTCCGTTTTTTTTTTTTTTTTTTATGTATATTTTTGAGAGGATTGGAGGGCGGTGTGTGATTTGTCGGCCAAATTTGTATTTGTTCTTTTGTACCGGTCATTAGCAGATCTCTTCTCCCCCATCTCCTTTTACTAACTTTTGGGTAAATTTCATTGACACCTCCTGAGTTTGCCTTAATGACAGATAGCCCCTCATGTATGAGGAATAACTATGAAGTCACTGTGGTTTCGATGTTCATTTCATCCACACCAAACCAAAAACTGCATGGCCAAACACGTGATAGAATTAGCTAAAAGTGTCTTATATTGAAAAATTCACCCCTTTTGTAATACGATATTCAATAAAAAGCTCTCAATTCTCAATGTTTTGACCGAAAAGTAACTAATTTGTTCTTTATGACAAAAAAAAACAGTTCTTTCGAGTAATAAAATAAACAGTGATTAGTAAATTTTACTGGTTGTACAGGGAGAAAATCCGTGTATTGTATGAACAATGCCTTGCAAGATCGACTGCACATGCCTCCTCGCTGGTACCCTAAGTCTGCAAAAGAAGGCACAATGAGCACACCTTTGCCTCTCATCGGCAAAGGCCCTTTGATGCCTAAGTTAGTATCTCGTACGTAGGAAAACCCTAATTCACAATAGGTAAGGAATGAATGACACCGTACCATACGTCATGGGTCTCGTATTGTATATATACGTGTTGGCCGACTTGCTCTCCAAGTCTCCTGGTCTGCCTAGGCTTTCTTTCACTTTAGGAATCCTAGCACGTATGGAATTACTCTCCATATGTAATCATAGTCCATATCTCTTTAGGCAACACAATCTGCATCCTCTATTCATGGGATACTCGTAGCGCATTCCTTCTAGAACGTTCCAGAACACTTCAACCACATTATTTTAGGGTGGTTTTTGTTAGGGTTTGACTATCTGTCAGTGTTCTAAATGGCGGCCGCCCAGGCCGCCTAGGCGCTTGGAGGTACCCTGCCGCCACGCCAATAGCCCTTGGCGTTTGATTTGGTGCCCAGGGAGGTTTGGCAGTGTTTGGCGGCCGCCAAGGTGGGCTTGGTGGCCGCCTAGGCGGCCTTGGTGGTCTTGTCGGCCTTGGCGGCCTTGGCGGGCCTTGGCTGCGTCGTCGGCGTCTTTGGAGGCCTTTGGCGACCTTATATATATATATATATATAAGGCCGGATCTATCCACACAAATCTTAACACAACTTTTGACACTCCATCTCAGCCATTGAAACCAAAGGTTGAGATTAGAACATAAAGTTGTACACTTTGTCTCTCCTTTCTCCATCTCACCTGATCTCTCTTACATCTGCTCTCTCTCTCCTACCCACTCTGTCATCCCTATCCCCGGCGACCAATTTACTCTCTCTGCTCCCCGGCCCTCTCGGCATCCCCCTGCACTACTATTAGCCACCTCTGTCCCCTCACCGAAGTCCCCTCCAATCAAACGTCACTGCGCAGAAATTCTTCCAAATTTGCAGTTGCAAAATCTCTGTTTCTAAAACTAATCAAATGATGAAACTCAACCCAATTCTGTCCTCCACTACAACCAAAAGAGTTCCAATTTACATAGGAACGAAAATCCAAATCGAACCCAATTGGATGGTAGTGATGCGTGAAGTACAACAAAAGGGATCTTTTAATTTGGCTTCACCTACATGGATTTACAAAATTGGGGGATATGGGATTTTTCATATATGTATCTTTGGGAGAATAGAATGACGTTCAGTGGTGGCAGGATAGAAAAGGGGTGCAAAATCAAATCTGTTACCTTTTTTGAGCTAAGATGCGTGAGATGAATCTAGCAACCCTAGATTCATGAGAGAGAGAGAGAGAGAGAGAGAGAGAGAGAGAGAGAGAGAGAGAGAGAGAGAGAGAGAATGGGTCATCGGAGATGGGGATCGCCAGATATTTGGTTGCCGGAGATGGGATTGCCAGAGAAGTAAGAGCCGACCAGAATTGGGTCGCGGGGGGGGGGGGGGGGGGGGGGGGGGGGGGTGGGTCATCGGAGATGGGGATCGCCAGATATTTGGTTGCCGGAGATGGGATTGCCAGAGAAGTAAGAGCCGACCAGAATTGGGTCGCGGGGGGTGGTGGTGTCGTGGAGAAGGAGAGAGGGAGGGATCAGGTGAGGATGTAGGGAAGGAGGAGATATAGTCTTCTAATCTGAGCCATTGATTTCAATGGCTGAGATGGACTGTCAAAGGTTGTGTTAAGATTTGTGTGGGTAGATCCAGCCCCATATATATATAATATGAGGGAGGTGAGCGAAGCCCTGCTACTTATTGTCTTATTCAACTTATTTGCTAGTTGCTACTACTTAATTTCATTTGGGTTTGTACTTTGAAGTTTGAACTTGCATTATGGATACATGGAATATAGTTTGATTGGATAATGGTTTGTTAAAAAAAATAAAAAATAAAAAAATCTGCCGAATTGCTTGGCGCCGCATAGGCGGCTTGGAGGTGGGTCTCCGCCCTACTACCTCCAAGCAATATTTAGAACATTGCTATCTGTTTGGGCATATGGATGCATCTGAACTACCTGTTCAGCAGGACCACTGTGCACCCCTTCGTGGTGCCGCCGAGCAACTTCTTGCTTGGTACATATCGTTAACCATCACGTGGTACTTTCCCTTACTCACCTGCTACTCACGTGTTCAGGGCTAATTTGTATTGTTCGGGAGAATCCCCCCTTCACCGGTTTTTAATCAAAACAGCCAATAGGTTAAAAAAGTCATTGCGATTCTAAATAAGTGAGAGTTCATATTTTTTTTATTACTTTTTATATGAGAAAGGGTGTATTTTTAACTATAAGTCACTTTTGGCTAATTCCATCCTGTGTTTGGACAGACAATTGTCGATTGGGGGAGTTGGTAAAATGCACATAGAAAACACTAGGGGATCACTGGTATTGCTCATATGTGAGGCGGCATCAGTCATTAAGGCAAACCTCAGGGGGGGGTCAGTGGAATTTACCCTTTATTTTCTAATTAGATGACATTTCTCTTGTTGCCAAAAGAATCTACAATGCCTCCTCTCCTTGCTGAGATGTTTTTGATTTTCTGTTCTAGCTGTCTCAAAACTAATTCTTTCGGTTAACTCGCTTATGCTATCTATATTTCTTGATTCTTTTTCCTGAACGATCATCCGGTTGTTTCATGTTTCAGCTATGAAAAAAATCTCGGTGTTACTGGTGCAATGGTGTTTTTGTCTCTTTCATTGGGCCACTAAAATTGTATGGGATGCTGTTGTCTGTTGGGTAGCTGGTGCAATGGTCTTTTATGAAATTTGGCTTGCTGTCATGATTAAATTCAATAGGCATGCCGCCTTGCTATATATATCTTATTGAATTTTCCAAATTTCACTGGCCATCTCACTTTAGTCCTCTGTTTGGCTGATAAAGCATTCAATCTAGAAAGTAGTTCCAGCTTATGAAGCACCGTTAGGGACCAGTTACAGGTACGGTATGGGTCCTTCAATACACCATGATCTAAAAGAAGTGAGATACAGGTGAAGATCTCTCACCTGGTGTTCGCAGATGACTTGTTCATCTTGTGTAGTGCAGATGGTATGATATGGGTTCTTCGAGACAATATGATCTAAAAGAAGTACTATACAGGTGAAGATCTCTCACGTGGTGTTTTCAGATGACTTGTTCATCCTGTGTGGTGCAGATTCAGCTTCTTTTATCATTGCGGTAGAAGCTTTGACTGAGTTTCACTATTTCTCTAGTCTTCAGCAATTTACAGAAGAGTGCAGTACTTTTTACTGTTTGGCCTCAGCACTAGAACAATATTCAGGGGTATCCTCCCAATTCCTTAGGCCAATTTTGCAGTAAAGTACCAAGGTTTGCCACTAATAGCTACCAGACTCAAACACAGTGACTGCATCGTGTTAAAGGACAAGATCTTGTCTAGAATCCACTCTTAGTCATCCAACTTTCTAAAGGAAGTAGAGCTCAGGTTATCAGCTCTGTGACTGCTGTCCTGTATAGTGTTCAAATATATTGGAGCTCCGTTTTGTTCTCCCTCAAGTATATTGAGACTTGGACAAGGGTATGGGATCCATGTCGGACATGTTTAGTTGGACATTCTTCTCGTAAACATATTTTGGAATTCAAGTTTGTCATGAACTAGGCACAGAACTCCTATAATATGCATGAAAAGTCCTTAAGGTACCTTGTAAACCCGATTTGCTCAACTAGATAAAAAGAAATATACTGAAGAATAGCATATTTTTGGCGTGTCACTGTGTCTTGGAGATGGAAATGAGATGAATCTGATGCTAAGACATGTACTCTCACCTGACGCATGTACCCGAGTCCATGTAACATAGGTGCTGATGGGTTGCAGGCAGATTGCTGCTGCTGAGGGTAGTAAAGCTTTGGCTGGGTTTTGGGGAACTTCTGATATGATTTTTGGTATTTGATTATTACTTTTTTTCCAGTTCAGCTAGCTGCTGGGTTAGGCTAGTTTAGTGTTTGTTTTTCCTGTTATTGGTTCTGGGATAGTTGTCGTCTTGATAGGCTTGTTGGTGGAATTCAAGGGTATGCCCTTGGTTCTTTCTTTGTGGTTTGTTTGTTTTGTAATGAATTTACTTACCCCGAAAAAGTAAGATATGTGTACGGCTGCATACGTCCGTAACTGTATATAGCTTTATAACTTAGAGTAATGCATTATGTATAACAACTTGAAAACCAAATGTAGGATTTTGTTAAGTGTCATAGGCGATTTAGATGAGAGCATAGTTGCATGAACGTTGCCATGGTTATTTGTCTTGTAATCGGCCGGCACTTGGCAACTAGATGGGACACCCAACATCATGTTCCATACCCTTCAAATAAAGCCTAGTTTGCGGATGATCCACTGTTTCAGGTCTTCCGATCTGTCTCGTTCATTTCCCAGATCTCGGCAGTACCAAAAAGTTGCATGAACGATGCCATGGTTATTTGTCTTGTAACCGGCCGGCACCTGGCAACTAGACGGGACACCCAACATCATGTTCTGTACCCTTCAAATAAAGCCTAGTTTGCGGATGATCCACTGTTTCAGGTCTTCCAGTCTGTCTTGTTCACTTCTTGGATCTCGACAGCACCAAAAGGTTTTTATTTTTATTTATTTTTGTTAATAGCAAGTTGGTTGCCACCTATGAAGCACCGACACTCCAAAAGGGCGCCGTGTCCACGTATTGGACACAGGGACACACCCAAATACGTATTGGACACGCCACGTGGCGTGTCCAATAATTTTTATTATTTTTTGATAGGGGACACAACTGAGGACACGCCGGGGACACGGCTGGGGGTCAAAATGTAATATATTTTTAATTTTGAGTGGTTAATATGAAATTATTCAAAACATTTGGGTTAAATTGTAATTCTGCCTTTATTTGGACCATGGTAATCTAATACATTCATATAGGACATGTAACATGGAAGAAAAGAAAATATATATGTATATGTGTATTTATATGTACACCAAGCTTCTACTAAGGGCGCCCGTTACTTGTTAAGTTAAGGACTTCCCCTTTCCCGATCAAATTTTGATGATCCGAACCGTTCAATGTGTGCAGAACGTGATTTTAAGGGTATTGTAAAGAAAAACTGTTCGAATCAAGCCCTTCCCGGTCATATTTTTTGCTGATTTCTCGCATGTACCCTTAAAATCACGTTTTAAACACATTGAACGGTTTGGATCATCAAAATTTGATCGGGAATAATGTCAAACTCATGAGGTCCTTAACTTAGCAAGTTAAGGGCGCCCTTAGTAGAAGGGGACTGATAAGGGATAACCCGTAAAGGTACATTGGTACGCACTACTACCAGTAAAAAAGTAGGACGCTGGACGCTTACCGGTACAAGATTTATAACTTTGATGGTGACCAACATTTCTCTAGTGTGTTTAAGTTCGTATTCATCCACAATTTCATGCATGGTACAACCGTACAAGAGCTTTCTGCAAGGTTTGCAGTAAACCTGAATACTAATTATGTTTTGTTGATGAATGTCTAACTAAAAATGTCAAAACACATATCCCCTACTCTTGCCCAAGTCTCGAGTGCCCGATGCAAGTAACTCAGAGTCTGAAGAGTCCTTGTAAGGTAGGTTAAACCATGCTAATTGTCTCACAAGCTAATACTGCTTCTCCTTTGAGAAATGAAAATGCAAAGAAACATGGAAATGGAAGCAATTTAGATGATTACATAAATGGATTGACTTTGTGGATTGGCTTCTTTTCTAGGGATGTTTCCTACACTATATCGGAAACGTCATGAATTATTTCAAGAGGGAAGAACAAAACCTAAAGTAAGACATCCTCCTAGAAAAAAAACAAGACAATACGAAGCCGCAGGAAGATGAATATCTGACAACCCAACATGGACATAGTTTACTCCAACATTGGGTCACCTGTCAGTGTTTGTGCTCGTGTTACCAACATCCTCGGGACGGATGAGGCCTTTCTGCTCGACCTCTATCTTTTTCAGTCTCGCCTCATCTGTCCTGTCAATTCTCAAAAACGACGTTCTGCTTACTGCACGGGATATTTCCTGCTGTCATGATATTGGTTTTCTTCTGTTTGCGTACTGGTTATCATCTAGCTCTTATTAAAACATTTATTATTGGGCTTTTTTTTTTCTTCTGATGTTCCACTATTGTTTCCTCTTCTAGATAAATAATTTATGGGACGTTGTACCAGCAGAACCTGGAGATAGATTCCTGAGCATGCTTCCAACTTGGCACGCATATGAACGAGCAAGCGAATATTTTATCTTCACATATGGAATAGAGCAAGTATACACAACGGTGAAATACTTGAAGGTACACGTCTTGTTTATTTTCCTTGTCAAGGTGTGTGTGTTTTTTTTTTCGTAAATGCACATTGATCCTTTTCCCTTCTGTTTTGCAAGTGAACCTAAATAACTGGCTTCTATCGTTTGCTTGATCAGAAGAATTAAGCCCTCAGCTTGGTTGTAGTTGTCTTTGACTGCAAAAGAAAGAAACTTATTATTTGTTTTATAGGCCTGTCTTACTCTTATTTTCTTACGATGTGACCTGGAGATCCAAGCCACACTAAACCACACAAAACAGAAAATAGAATACAAACAGAATATTTATACAGAAACTGCAGCTCTTTTATTTCATAAGGCACTCTCAAATTTCATACAGAAAGGATAGTAGAAGAGCAAGAAAGGGGAGAAACGGAGGCTCCGTTCGTTTGACTATAAAATGTTTTCCGGTAAAGTATTTTACCTATTTTTTGGTGTTTGGTTGTACAAATCGTAGATAAATTATTTTTTCCCGTAAAATGTTTTTGGGCTATTGAGGAAAATGACTTACAGCAGAAACTCTCGTAAGTCATTTTACAGTGCTCGCTGCTGTCTCCCATCCCACAGCCCAATTGAGTTTCTGTTTTCCAATTCGATGATTTGGTCTTTCTCTCACCCTATCTCTCTCCTATTTGCTCTCTCTGACTCTCTCTCACGCACACATGCAAACATAGCTGCCACCAGTTGTTCCTGGGACCACATCAATCCAAAAAAACTCTATGTAAATCCCTCCTGCAATTTTCTCCCTTTCGAAGACGTGTTTAAGGATTTTGGTTGAGAGAGTTTACATCTTATTTTTGTGTCTGGTAAGAATAACTTGATTGATAACGATGATTGTAGAAAAGTTTTGCAGCCAAGAATATTTTCCGGTTACCAACCAAACACCGTAAAATGAAATCGGAAAATCTCTTTTTATTGAAATCATTTTACGGGAAAAATATTTTACATTGGAAAATATTTTAGGTCAAAACAAAGAGAAGAGGTAGAAGGGAGGTGGAAAACAAAGAGAGAAAATATTCTAGGTTTTCTCACATCTTGGCCTCTCCGTCAAGTGACAAACATAAGTCTTATTTACAGACCCTACAATCCCTGAAGTGTAAAATTACCAAAGTACTGCTAAAATAAAATGACTAATCATCCATCATCCCTTTACTTGCATGTCAAATTTCATCATCTTACCACTGCAGTTATTTCTTTGTAGGAAGATTTGCTGCGCTACCAACCTAATTACCTGGTTTCTGTTCCTTTGGTACTTGAAACACTTTACAAGTACGTCTTCTTCCTGCAGAATTATAGAATCAATAATGGGGCTGTCTATAGTAACTTTGGTGGTGGAGTTACCATGAGTGTAAAGTTATGTATTTCAAAAACTGCCAGGGGTAGTAACTTTTCTGTTCATTTTTCTGGTGATATCCTGTATTCATGATATCCTATGACTGAATTTAAAATTTTGTCCATGGCTCATATGGAATTGTCTTTTTCCCAAGGTTCTTAAATTTGGGATTCAACACTGGACCCTTTGGAGGGACTGGTGGATTAAATTGTATAATCGGATCAAGAATGTTAATGTTCTACTTCCAGTATAAATCAAGTAAGGTTTTTTTTTATTATTATAAAACTACGCGCAAATAGTACCAAGTATTGGTGTCTGGGAGGGTACATTTGGTACAGACCAAACCTGTGCCGTTAATTGCACAAAGTGGCCCCCCCACAAACTTGAGCCCACAACGTAGAGGATAGAAATTAGGAAAGACAAATAAGGAATATAATATTTAGGACAAATAAGGAATATAATATTGGGATTTTGATAACCATTTTCCCATGTATTACATTTTTTTTTGATCACCATGTATTTACATTTCACCAGTGACCTTCGTTGCACATTAGAAATTGTGTTCTCAAAAGTGCATTTTTGATATTTCAATTGGTTTAATATAAGTATGAGTGGATGAAGGAGAGTACAATATTGTGTTACTCTCCTCTCTGCCGTTCATTGTATATCTATTTCCTTTCGTCTTCTTTGATCAAATTGGCATCGGTATTGGGATTCATTTCTGGAATCTTTTCTGTGGTCTGTTGTGAGCTAAAAAAATGAATAAATAAATACAGAAAGGAATAAACGGATACAGAATTTAGCCATGGTGGTTGACCTGTGTGGTGATTTTCTAAGTTCATCTGAATTGATCTTTCATGCATCTACTCAAATGCCATGTCAAAATTTTATATTTGGGGTCTTGGCAGAATATCTTTTCGTAAAATTAATGCTTTAGCGCAACACTATATGTTGGGTGATATCCTAACAGTTTCGACTTTCGAGGTGTTGCGGCAACTGATTATTTTGACATGGTATCGTGGCAAAAGAAACCGTTGTATAGAATGAAGACACAATGAGCAGTTTATTTCTGGAAAAAAAATCCTTTATCCAGGAGGGAGTGGTCCAATTTCATTCATTCGTCTCACATCTACACAATGAGATATCCCATATTAGTATAAAACCCATTAAGATAGTGATAAGGTTACATCATTAGTTTTTTGCATGCCTCTAACCACACATCAAAGAGCGTGGGCTACCTATCAGAAAAGAATTCCGCATAAGAGCTAACCCTATGCTTTAACAAGGAGCCTATGCTGTCTTTGAAGCAATTGAAGCCTTTAGCTTAAAGGTTCCATCTTCTAGCGCCTATTATTCTCTCTGTTAGCATTTGTGTTACTGGCAGTGGCTTAATGCTAATCGCTGCTGCACTAATCTGGGATCTGCATTAGTTATCTCTTAGATCTCAAGAAGTCATTTCCTGCCTTTTTCTTTTGTAAAAGCTTGTCCCTTCCTGTCTGTTGTCCCCTAGATACATATTGTTTCTCTTGAAACCTTTATCGTGTTCGCGAACAGTTCTTATGTCGTATCTCTTTATGATTAATTTCCTTATCCTCTTCTTGCATTCAGTTCTTTTGTGACTCCTTTAATTGTTTTGTGCATATTGCAGGGGTATCCAAAAGCAGATTTCTACGAGTTCCACCGCTCGCAAGCTTGTTGCACTTTTCTTTATAAAAATTAGTTTGACATATATGGACATCAAGCGAATTTATGAGGTTCGTACTTCCGGCTTGTCTATTTTTAATGGTACTTGTTTTGTTTATTTGGTTGACTTTTTTGTTTTATCTTTCCGTGATTTCCTGTGCTGTTAGCCATCAATCTGACACACGTTTTCTCTTTGCTGACTGATCTTGTTTGGGATAAAGATAGGTTTCCTCTTCCTGTATTGCTTAATGGATCTGGCTGGTTTGCAGGGAAAATGTCTAACAAAGTGCCAGAAGCAATGTTCGTTCCTAGTAGCAGCATTTGACTGGTTATGGGCGAGAACAATTTCTCTTATACTATGGCCATTACATATGTTGGCCAAGAAACTTGTTTATAATAAAATTCAAACTGCTATTGGAATATCAAAGGTATTGTTTTCAATGTTTGATGTTGAGTTTGAGCTTTATCTCTTCCTTTTTGTTCTCTGACATTATTTAAGCTGGCTGATGTGGAAGGATCTATATATCAATAGGATCTAAATTTCAATATTCCATGACAACCATGACTTCAAATTTGTGTAATCTGCAGAACTTTTTTTGCCCTTCTAATTTTCAATAATAATCTGCCAAAGTTCTGCATCGGGAATAATTTTAAATTCTGCTAAGGTGACAAGGAGAATTTTCTATTGTTTAGTTTCTTTAGTAGTTAATATCTCTCTCTCTCTCTCTCTCTCTCTCTCTCTCTCTCTCTCTCTGCCCCTGTGTGTGTGTGCTTGCGTGCGTGCATAAGCTCATGTGTATGTGTATAAAGAAGTAAGTTAGTTGACAAGAAGATGTACTGGTAGTGAAGCCTTTTGTGACTTCTACAGGCTGGCATAAGCGGAGGTGGTAGTTTGCCTTCCCATGTTGACAGGTTCTTTGAGGTTAGATGTTTGTGTTTCTTTTTCTGGCTAAAGCAGGGTGATATGGAGTAATCATTTTCTACTTTTGTTTTATTTTTCTTATGTGAAATTTTGTACTGACAGGCAATAGACATGAAAGTGCAGAATGGTTATGGGTTGACTGAGTCATCTCCCGTCGCAGCTTGCCGAATTCCTTCCTGTAATGTAAGGAGCAAATTATGTTCCTTCTTATCATAGGGATTCTAATTTTTAGTTTCTTCCAGCCACAACTATGCTGCTCAATGCATATTAAGACTCAAGTGCCTAATGATGCTTATGATACAAAATAGTGGGAATATTACTGTTGCAACCCCTGTACTTAGAGTAGTTTTAAATGACAACCCTTGGTCATCCTAAAATAGAACTTTGGGTGATATATAAAAATTTAGTAGTGTAGGGAAAAGTACAAATGCCGAACCTCAGGGACTTGAGGACAGATTACTAATATTATGGAGATTGATTTCTGAGTTAATAGAAAAGTGTTTGGAGTTGTTTTTTCTTTTGTAACTAATACAGCAATTAGTGTGAAAGCAAATTAAAGTTGGCTTGAAGTGAATAAAAGAAAGCCTTGGGCTTTCAGATACCTGACCTTGTCGTTACCATATCAAAACTTCTAATTAAAATAGAACAATTACAACTACTCCATATAATAGTGGCAAAAGTCAGTTCGTTCCACAGGGACAGGAGGACTGTATTCTATTGGTTTAAAACTAATTTCTATATCAATTCAAGGACGAGGTTCGAATTTCGGTATGGAATTTTTAAAATAGGAAAACAAAAGAGAGTGGTTCTCTAAACCAGTTGTTAATAGTTCTAGGGTTTTAAAACCGGTTTCCTCCTAGAAACTTGATTTTAACATTACGACATATGTATCTAGGTAATAGTCGCTTCAACGTGAATTATCCCTAGATACATCTATTTTATTTAATTGTGGATCGATCCAGAATCTATGTATTGTGCTAAAAATCTAAAAAAACCATTCTTCAAGAAAGATGAAAATAGAAAGATCCGTCCAAATCATCACAAGATAGTCACGGATAACTGATTGGCATAGGTTATCTTTGCGTAATATGAGTTGTCTTACTAGTATGAGCCGTATCCAAGTACGGTTTGTGTAATAACACACCTTGGCTTACAAAGTTTAGCCTATCTCAACCAACGGCATGATTCGATGACAAGCCATGTACTCAAGTTCTTGAAGTCTAGAATATAAACACAAGAACTTGATAGAAAAGAAAGCATTTAAACCATTCATTCAAAATTAATTTATCCTCAAGTCATACAGCCAAGATTTAAATGAATAGTCTTAAAACACATACAAAACTCAAGCTACTTGAAAAGAAACTACATCTATCCCTAGAGTAGGAGTTTAGCCAGTCAGGAGAGTTCAAGTTCAATTTCTTAGGGTTAGAACTCATGCTTTCTTGAATTCATTCATTCATTCTTCTTCTTCTTCCTCCTTGCTTTCTTCTTTCGTTAGCCTTGAAACAAGTCTAAACTAGTTCCAGTGCAAGTTGTTATGAGTTGGAATAACCCTAGGACTTAAATAGACCCCTTTCCCCGAAGTCCTTTCAAAACCCCAAAAGCCAAAGCAAAAGGCTGTAGGGTGGCTAAACTTGTCCGGATGGAGTTGGAGAATCGTCCGGATGGATGGCTCCCAAGTTGTTCCCGAGAGTGGATATTTGAGCTGGTACGGTTGGATGGGTTGTCCGTCAAGACAGATTGATCACCTTGTCTGGTTGGATGGCTTGGGAAATTAAACAGAGAATGAGCATTGCGTCCGTCCGGTTGGTTGTGAAACCTGTCCGGTTGGATGGTTCATGAAATATTTCGGAGGCTGCACTCTTGGTTTGTTCGGACGGGAATCACGTTCATCTGGACGGATCTAATCTTGCCCATGGCCGTTTGCCTGCCGTCTTGAGTTGGGGCCTTGTCCCGGTCTCCTATCGCACAACCATTACTTCAAACTTGCACCATTTATCTCCAAATCTGTCACAACGGGCTTTCAATACCTGAAACGCTAGTGAAGTGTATCAATACCCAAGTACCATGATTATGGACTTAACTAAGGTAAATTGGGGAGCTTAAACGTTCACATTTTGATAGAATCTTATAGGACTTGGGAGCACTAACTGCTGCTGCCTACTGTCTTGCCTTAGTCTGACTTTTAACCAGTTGTGGAAAAATTTTAGTGTTGTCTTTCTGCGATCCATGTTGTTGGAGCCTGATATATCGTGTAGGGTCCATTTCGTAGCAGCTTAGTCTTTGGGGATAGGAGACGATATTACATGGTATCAGAGCTCAGGTTGGAGGAGGCCCAGAAATGCTACTCACACAGATAGTGTGTGCACAGATCGTGCACATATGGCTCTGTGGGGCCTACTACAGGGTCCCCACAAACAATTCAAGCTGTCCATTACCTTTAAAATGATTTTCTAAGTCATCTAGTGAAAAATCAACTTAATCCGATACCTTTTAAGTGCTTGATCTAATCGTCTAAATGTTTCTTCAGATTTCAAAATCCTAGAGTCTAAGAGAAATTGAAAGATTAGATTAAGCATTTAGAGGTACCAGATTGGGCTGATTTTTTATGTGATGACTTATAAAATCATTTTAAAGCTAATGGACGGCTTGGATCGTTTGTGGGGACCCTGTTGTGGGCCCCACGGAGCTGTATGTGCACGATCTGTGCACATATTATCTGTGTGGGTAGCATTTCTGGTTGTTGTGTTTAATCTTTTGTGTTTGTTTCTGGTTTTCACTCTGCTTCTCTAAATGTAAGGTTACTCTAAATGTTTAATCTCTGCATTTGCATCTCCACGTGCAAGATTACTTGCACATAAGCGAGGGTGTTTCTTGGTTGATATGTACTTGTTGGCCATTTCTTAACATGTTTCTAGAATAATTGGTGAACTCATCTAATTCCATTCCACTTATCTATCATTTCTAATATCATACATCATGGGGTATGTCATATGATATTGTGACTTGTTTAACTTTTGAAGGTTCTTGGCTCAATCGGTCATCCAATTCGACATACAGAAATTAGAGTTGTAGATTTTGAAACAGGTGATGTTCTTCCTCCAGGTTCGAAGGGTATTGTAGAAATTAAGGGGCCACAAGTAATGAAGGGTTACTACAAGGTAAAGAAATTCATGTCCCATAAATTCAGCTTCTGATCTATTGCTTTATGTTTAATAGGCTTGATGCATGTATTTGACTGGCTATTCTTGTATCAGCTAATAAAGCAAAATTGTCATTTCCATGGTCATGTAATGATATTTTTTACAATGTTCCCACATTCCCCTGATGGTTGAGAATTGTGGGATTGGCAAGAATGGAAACTGTAAACAAAATTGGCTAACCTTCTATCCGTTGCAGTTATTTACCTTTTCTCTCCTTTTGTATGACACTAATTACAAGACCTTCTCTTTCTGCCGCCGTGCGGCTGGACTAATACAAATCACATAGCTAAAGCTTTTAGGGTATCTATAGCCCATTTAGGGTTTTGGTCTTGGAATGTTGACAACTTGGAAACACGAGGGAAGTATTAACAAAGTATACTACTATACAGGATATGTGCATCACAACAAGTTCAACATTTTCCCTGTCAGTATTTTATCAGCAAGATATTCTGCCTTTCGTGTAGAAACTGACATATTATGTACGTGCAATGGAGGCTTGAATTATCAATTTTACTTTATTGAAGTAAGCTTAAGAACTTAAAACATGTACGTTTCCAGGATCTTAGCCAAGGTTTCTTTATTGTTATGCGGTCTGCAACATTGTTCTTGTTACTTGCTGTATAATAGGTAGTATAGCATGTGCTTGGAAGATTATTCGCTGTTCTAATTTAAAAAGAAAGTAATACTGTGCTTGTTGGATCAGAATGAATCGGCCACCAAAAATGCCTTAAATGAGAGCGGTTGGCTATACACTGGTGATATTGGTTGGATTGCACCTTCCCATTCACTGGGGCGTAGTCGCCGGTGCAGTGGCATGGTTGTTCTTGAAGGACGTGCTAAGGATACTATAGTTCTTTCAACAGGTAACCTAGATACTTCTATCGATAGTCCTTCCAAAGATTTCTCCTGTTGTCTGTTTATGGCATCCAGCCCTTTTCCTTTTCTGATTACTTATTTCATCAGACAATCTTTTTCATGAGAAAAGGACTTTAAAAAAAGTCACAACTGTCAAGTTTTTGCCATGCACGGTTTCAAAACCATACCGGGATCATCACCTACACCAGTTGATATGTGCTGAACTGTTAGAAGGTTTTGGTGTATTGTTTGGATGTATCATCCTTGTTGCTAATAGTGAAGAAAATATGGTTGTTTGACATTGTAGAAGTGTCAACTACATCCATTGGATAACTTTTTCTGTAAGATTGTTGTTACTTAACAAACAGAGAAAATGCACAGTCATGTTTCCGTTAAATTATTCGTGATCTCCTAAACAAAAGGCTCATTTTTATCAGAACTATACATTGGCAACCTTTTGTGCAATGTTAGATTATTATGGGTTATTTGTAATTAGTTTATTAGTTGTTCTATTATGTAACTAGTGCATTCTCTAGGACCATAGTATAATTAGTCTAATGTGTTGTATAAATACTTGCGTTGTATTCAGTTTATGAAGAGAGAAATATAACCCTAAATTTCTATGTCTCTCAATTTTACATGGTATCAAAGCGATAGAACTGAGTACCTGTCGTTTTTTTTTCCTTCCGATCAATCAAGACTTAGCAACTTCCATCCACTGTCGCCTTTTCTAGACCGTTGCCCTTGTCGACCACTGTCTGACGCTGACGAGACTTGTCGGCACCTCCGTGGTCCATTCCGCTGTCGTATGACGTCACTCCCGTCGATCCCGCCTATTTCTGGTGCCGTACGACCCTTGTCTACCGTATACGCACCAGATCTGCCTGTTCCGACTTCGTCCAGCCATTTCTGCTGACACCTGAAGTTCGCCGGACTAACTCTGACCTCCGACAGCCCTGACCCAATTCAGTTTCGACCTCACCTACACTCGCCGGAACTCCGACAGACTGTTTCAGTGGTATAACTCTTTGTTTTGGAACAGTGGTAGTGGTAGGAATTTTTTGATCTAAGTATTTGGCACTGTTCGTAGTTCGTAGTGGTAGGAGCTTTCAACTGGTGAGTTGACTGAGTATAAAGACAAGGCTCTCTGAATATTTATTTGGCACTCTGAGCTTTCAACAGGTGGATATTTATTTGGCACTGTTTGGCACTCTGAATATTTATTTTAAGGTGGTTTGCTGCAATTAGTATTGTTTCGGGCGTTTATTGCTGAGTTGTCTGAGTATTGTAGATTCGGAGTTGTGGTTCTACTGTTAAAATGTCATCAGAGGATAAAAACAAGGCTTCCGTTAATACGAAGGATGAGTTGAGTCTCTTAGGGACTTTGGATAACTCTTCTCTGGATATTTGTCATCTTAAATTGGATGGTACCAATTATTTGATTTGGTCTCGCACTTTCACTTTAGCTATTGAGGCCAAGGCATGTCAGAGTTTATTGAGGGCCCTGTTACTCCACCTGTTGAGGCTGTTGAACTTAAGAAGTTTAAATCTCAAAAATCGTTGATTATGACCTGGTTGTTTAACTCCATGAGAGCTGATATTCGCCATACTTTTCTACTCCTTGATACTCCATATCAGATTTGGACTACTGCAGCCCAAACCTATTCTTAACAAGGTAATGATGCACAGTGTTTTGAGTTGAGGAAAAGACTTCGTACATTGGAACAAAATCATCGCCCGATCTCTGTGTACTTTGCTGACTTGAGTGGAGCATGGTAGGAATTTGATTATTATCAGGGGTTTCAAGCTGTTTGTGCGGTGGATGCTGCTAATTGGCTAAAAAGGATAGAGAAAGAGCGTGTTTATGACTTTCTTGCTGGCCTTGATGTGGAATATGATCCAATTAGAGTGCAGGTGTTGGGTCGTGTTCCGTTTTCGTCTTTGGGAGAGGCCTATGCCATTGTTCAGCAGGAGGAGAGTAGGAGGAGTGCTATGGTGCCCACTCCTACTTCTGATCGTTCTGCTTTGGTTGTCATCCCTCAGGGTTAGTTTGGTTCTAGTGGTGGGCTTGTTCCACAGAGTGGTAAGTCACAGCCTGGTGCTAGCAGTGGACCTATTGATCGTGAGTCTCTCCGGTATGATCATTGCCACAACACTGGCCATACTAGGGATTTCTGTTGGAAGTTACATGGCCGTCCCTCTCGCAGGCGAGGGGGTGGACGCAGTGGTCGTGGTTTCATGCGTTCTCAGGCCCAGGCTCATGTTTCAGAGTCCACAGCTGCTACCTTACCTGATTCTGGGTTCAATACTAGAGTTGAGGCGCCTTCTGATCATGTAAGTGGATTTTCTCAGGGGGAGATGCAAGCTCTCAGGCGCCTCATGGCTCGGGCTGATTCTCCATCTACTATAGCTCCCACTTCCACCACAAGTTCCACGTCATCATATTTTGCCCACATAGGTATTCCGGCTAGCGCATTTACTGCATCTTCTGCTATTCCTTGGATTATAGATTCTGGTACCTCAGATCGTATGACAGGTTGTTCCTCTGTATTTGATTCTTACTTTACTTGTTCTGGTAAGGATAAGGTCAGAATAGCAGATGGATCATTCTCTGCTATTTCAGGGAAAGGTTCCGTTCGCTATTCTCCCTTTATTTCCCTCTCTTCAGTTCTCCATCTTCCAAACTTTGCCACTAACCTTCTGTCCGTTAGTAGTCTTACTCGTTCTGCAAATTGTTCAGTGACCTTTTTTCCTACTTATTGTGTTTTTCAGGAACTGGACACGGGCAAAGTGATTGGCAGTGGTAAAGCACAGGGTGACATTTATTTTTTGGAGTCTGCACCTCGTCCACCCCTGTCATGTGGTCTTGCTCTACAAGCAGATACGAGTTTAGCTCTCTCTATGTTACATCAGTGGCACCGTAGATTGGGTCATCCATCTTTTGGGATTTTAGAAAAACTTTTTCCTACTTTAATTAAGCATTGTTCTAGGAGTCAGTTTTTTTGTGAAGCCTGTGAGCTTGGAAAACATAAACGTTCATTTTATGCACCTATTAATAAACGGAGTGACTCCCCTTTTATGGTTATTCATTCTGATGTTTGGGGTCCTTCTCCTGTTACCTCTCTTAAAGGTTTTCGATGGTTTGTCACTTTTATTGACTGTTATTCTCGTGTGATTTGGGTGTATTTACTTAGGTCCAAAAGTGAAGTATTTTCTTGTTTTAAATCTTTTCATGCGATGGTGTGCACTCAATTTGACACAAATATCAAAATTCTTCGTAGTGACAATGGCACTGAGTATATCGATAAGAATTTTAGGGCTTTTCTAGATGACAATGGTATTCTTTTTCAAACGACTTGTGTTGACACTCCACAACAAAATGGAGTTGCTGAACGCAAAAATCGTCATCTTGCTGAAGTTGCTCGCTCTCTTTTGTTCACCATGAATGTTCCCAAATATTTATGCGGGAAAGCGATTTTGACTGCAACTTATCTTATTAACCGTATGCCATCTAATGTTCTCCACTTCAAGACTCCTATTGAGTGTCTTCCTAACAATTCTCGTGTCCTGACTCTTTCTCCGAGAGTTTTTGGTTGTGTGTGTTTTGTTCTTGTTTCTCACCCTGCTGGTGGCAAGTTGGGTCATAAAGCTTATAAGTGTGTTTTTGTTGGGTACTCTCCCACCCAGAAGGGCTATAAATGTTATGATCCTCACTCTAGGAAGTTTTTTGTCTCTATGGATGTCATATTTTGGGAAACCGAGTTTTTTTACTCTCCCTCCACTCCATCTCTTCAGGGGGAGCAACATGTTAGTCAGGAAGAGATGAGGGAGGAAGAAGTGTTTACATCTCAGACTCAAGGGTCATGGTCACTACCTTTTTATAGTGAGGGGGAGAAAGAGAAGTCTAGAGTGGAACCAGTGTCTGTTGATAGTGCAAAACAGGACATTGGTGGACGAGTGGATGTGAATAAGCGTATCAGACCCAGTGAATGGCCTACTACCTTGGCAACGTATCAAAAGAAAGGAAAGAAAGGCCAATCTTCATGTGTACTGCCACCTTGTCAATCACCATCCCCTGCTTCAGTTCCGAACTCCTCAGTTGACTCATCTGGTAATGAATCTTTTCCCATTGAACCTCCTATTATTGATTCTGATAATCTTCCTGTTGCTCTTCGGAAAGGTGTTAGGTCATGTACTCAACATCCCATTTCTCAGTATGTCTCTTATGATCGTTTATCTCCTTCATACCATGTCTTTGTTTCGTCTCTTTCTTCTATATCTATTCCACAGAATTGGCAGGATGCGTTCATGATATATGAGTGGAAAGGAGCTATGGTAGAGGAGATGACAACTTTGAAAAAGAATGGCACTTGGGAGTTGGTATCACTTCCAAGAGGAAAGAGATCAGTGGGATGTAAGTGGGTTTTCACTGTTAAACAGAATGCTGACGGTACAGTTGAGAGATACAAGGCAAGACTGGTAGCCAGGGGTTTTACTCAAACCTATGGCATTGACTACGAGGAAACGTTTGCTCCAGTAGCGAAGATGAACACTGTGCGGGCTTTGATTTCGTGTGCTGCCAATTTGAATCGGCCTCTTCACCAATTTGACGTAAAAAATGCATTCCTTCATGGTGAGTTAGAGGAGGAGGTGTATATGGATATACCACCGGGGTTTTCTTCCTCAGAGACTAAGGGAAAGGTGTGTAGATTGAAAAAGGCTCTTTATGGGTTGAAGCAATCACCTCGAGCATGGTTTGACAGGTTTTCAAAAGCTATGTTGAAGTTTGGTTACAAACAGAGCCATGCAGATCATACTATGTTCATCAAAGGAGGTGCTGGTAAGATCGTTGTCCTTATTGTTTATGTTGATGATATGATAATGACAGGCAATGATGTGGATGAGTTTGTTAATCTCAAGTCCAGTCTCGCTCAAGAATTTGAGATTAAGGATTTGGGACCACTAAGATATTTTCTTGGAATGGAAGTGGCAAGGTCTAATAAAGGTATTTTTATCTCTCAACGGAAGTATATACTTGATCTTTTGGAAGAAACAGGTATGTTGGGTTGTAGACCTGCAGATTCTCCTATTGAGGCGAATCATCATCTTAGTGGAGATGTGGGGGAGCGCACTGATAAGGAGAGATATCAGCGACTTGTGGGTCGACTGATATACTTAGCGCACACCCGACCAGATGTTACTTATGTAGTAGGGGTTGTTAGCCAATTTATGCATGATCCTCGTACTTCACATCTGGATGCAGTTTACCGTATCTTGAGGTATCTCAAGGCTGCTCCAGTGAGAGGAATTCTGTTTACTAATCATGGTCACCTACGATTGGAGGCATTTACTGATGCCGACTGGGCTGGTTCCGTGGATGATAGACGTTCTACTTCTGGCTACTGTACTTTCCTTGGGGGAAATTTGATTACTTGGCGAAGTAAGAAGCAATCAGTGGTTGCCAGGTCTAGTGCAGAAGCTGAGTATAGAGCTATGGTGCATGGAGTTTGTGAGCTCTTATGGCTCCAAACAATGCTACGTGATTTGAGAATTTCTAATAATGGTCCTATGAAACTCTACTGTGACAACAAAGCTGCCATAGTCATTCTTCATAATCCTGTTCAACATGATAGAACGAAGCACATAGAGATTGACAGACACTTCATCAAGGAGAAGCTGAGCAAGGGGTTGATATGCATGCCTTTTGTGAGATCCAAAGATCAATTAGCTGATATATTCACAAAAGGACTTGGTCGCAAGAGTTTCCACCCCATTGTGTTCAAGTTAGGCTTGATTGATATCTTCGCGCCAACTTGAGGGGGAGTGTTAGATTATTATGGGTTATTTGTAATTAGTTTATTAATTGTTCTATTATGTAACTAGTTCATTCTCTAGGACCATAGTATAATTAGTCTAATGTGTTGTATAAATACTTACGTTGTATTCAGTTTATGAAGAGAGAAATATAACCCTAAATTTCTACATCTCTCAATTTTACAGCAACTATAGTCAGGCTCCTTCAAAACTGTTTGCCAATCAAGCGTTTTTCAATTAACTAGTCTATTTTTGTTGGAAAAACAAAAGGTGAAAATGTTGAGCCATCAGAGCTTGAGGAAGCTGCCATGAGAAGTAGTTTAATTCAGCAGATTGTAGTTATTGGGCAGGTAAAATTTTATAATTTTTTTTTTTTTGTGAATTGTCTTTTAGCTCCATTTTCCCCTTCACTATGCCCACTCTTGAGGTTGTGCATATCTTCTCTTCTCTTTGGTGGTAATACAATAATCATGTGCAGGATCAACGTCGTCTTGGAGCTATAATTGTTCCAAACAAGGATGAGATTTTAGCTACCGGAAAGATGTCAATAATAGGTGCAGATACCTCTGAACTTAGCAAAGAAAATATGACTGCTCTATTACTTGAAGAGCTAAGGAAATGGTACAACTTATTTCTTTCAATCTTTGACAAGTCAGTGATCACATCTTATTTCCATATGAGCTTTTGCACTTAAGAATTCGGCTCCGTAGCGAATAGAGGCTCCTTTGCTGAAGGTCAAGGAAGCTTGCCACATACTGGTTGCCCCTCCAACTCTTTTCTACGGAGCCAAAAAAAAATGCCAACGCCAAAACTACATAGTAAATACTTGTCCTTTTCTTTCTATTTCTATGCTCACGAATTAAAGAAAACTAACTACAATTGGCCCACGTGACTTATATATAGAGTCATAGACTAAACAGGATGAATGTCACCTAACTCTACTATGAGCCCTTGGAAATAGATGAATTTTAAAGGTGAAACTAGTGCTTGTATGGAAAGGGAAGAAAAAGTAAAGAGATGAAGAGTGACAGAAATAGGTTTTAGGCACATAATAAGCCCCTTTCACCGCCCATGGTTTGACATTGTGCCGTAAAGCTATAAAAACATAGAAATACCTTAACAAGTTTGTTAGACAAAATAAAACAAATAAATACTCTAACACTCCCTTTCAAGCTGGGTTATAGATATCAAACGTGTACAATTTGTATGGCGTGACAATATTTTTTCTCACCAATAACTACAAAAGCGACAATCAAGCTCAATATACTCAAAGACAATTGGTTGAGAATAAAGAAAAGCCCATACATGAGTAGGCAACCTCAATCCTAAGCGATTATTACCTAAGTTAGTATGAGATCATTCCTTTTGGATGCTGACTCAAATCAACAATACCAATAGAATGATTACCAAAGATAATTACATCATCAATGTAAACAATCAATATGATAGTGCCAGAAAACCAAAAACAAAATGGTTAAAAGTAGAATGCCAAAAGCCACATTCACCTGTTATTTTGCTGAATATATCAAATTTTTTATGAGAAGACTATTTCAAACCACACAAAACGGTACGCAAACGACATACCAGATGTTCAACGGCGAAAACAACATTTCCTGGTGTCTGGTTCATTTGTTTTGAAGAAGACCATGAAGTGAAGTAGTTTTGGTATGAAACTAATGCAAAGGCCATGAATGACTAGGGTATAATCATGATACAGAAGTATCAAAAGTGAGTTAAGACGAGCCACAAGAGAAAAGGTTTGCATATAATCAACCCCAAAATGGCTGATGTTGAATATTTGACTATCGGTTGGAACTGATTTTTGCTCTTACCTGCTCTCTAATATTCCTCTTCGCTAGATTTTCTATTACTCTTCTTATCGATTTTGCCCCGGCCTAATTTGTTGTAGGTGGGCTCCATGGCCCAATGTAACTAAGTAGTTGGATGTCCATGAAAACGTAGTCTAATATAATATACAAATATAGCTGGGGTGTGACCACATGGAAAGAGAGGAATTAAACAAATCTTGCTTTTTTGAGCATCTTTAAAATTGATTTTCCTCTCCGCCAATGAACCCTATCTTTTAATGGCTTTAAAAGTTGTGAATTACTCTATTTGTTCACTTTTTTGAGGTCCAATAGTCTTAATGGGTTCCAGGGGCACTAAAATAACAATAGATTTCCATTTAGAGTGGTAGGTAAAGTTCGTTCACTTTTAAAGAGGGTGAACATAATTGCACTTAAACATGATGTTAAGTTTGAGATTGGTAACCATCCACTCCTCCCACCAAATATTGATGACACTACAAGTAGTTTTCTTTAGATGTTATTGTGTGTGGAAATGATCATAATGCCTAATTTCTTATTTGATATAGTTGTTTTTTATCCATTTATAATAATGTTGGACGCACTGTTGTCTGAGTTAACAAGGTTATCACTTGCAAATGACTTTTTTTTTTTTTCCTTTCCAGTTTTATGCCCTACTAATTATTTTCTTTCATGCAGGACTTCTCAATGCTCATTTCATATTGGTCCAATCCTTGTCATTGATGAACCTTTTACAGTAAATTTCTCACACTTTGATACACATTCATTGATCTTTCTGATCTAGTTTCATTCAACAAATCCCTTTCATGTGCAGATTGATAATGGTTTAGTGACTCCGACTATGAAAATTCGGAGGGACAAAGTTGTTGCTCGATACAAATTGCAAATAGAGAATCTATACAAATGATTCCCTTGTTAGAAGCCATCTTTGATGTGGTTGTACGCAGGAAAATTACAACGATTCGTTGAAAGCTTGCCTTTCATCTGAAATTATGAACATGTTATGTATCCGTGTACATAATAATTATCTGGAGCTCCTAAACATGGTACGTATCATTGTACTTAATCATTATAACTGGAGCAACTGTATACCCTGCATATTGAAATGATATTACCGATTATTTGTGTTGCACAATATATTCAACGGACTTTGGGTGGTACTGCGAAGCCACAAGAAAAAAGTAAGGCGAGGTATTGTTGAATTCCCTTTTATCTGAAGCTCCCAGCATCTTTTTGTATCCATGTATGTCATAATTACCAGTGGAGCAACTGTATGCCTTGTGTATTGGATGGATGGTAAGTATTGGTGGTCATATTGTCATGTCTTTCGTTGAAATTTGCAATAAAATAGAGAATTATGCCTGCGACTGTTCATATAGTTCGTCCGGGATTTAAGTTCTGATATTTGAAAGATGTGTCCCTGGGTGTTGGTTGAAAGCTTCTTTGGTTTAATAAGTCTCGTTTGATTCAGTATGGGGCATGGAAATAACAACATATATTAGACACACCATCAAATTCTACTCCTACTAGATAATTGCGACATTATTACTAACCAAAAAACGATTGCAGGGTCCCTTCCAAGATGGAAAAGCTTGTGAGTGGGAAAAAAAACACTAATCTTGACCTTCAGCTAATATCGAAGGATTTATTTTCAAGGCATTTTGGCTACAAGTCATGCGAAGGGCTGTTGTATATAAATTTGTGATCGAGAGATCAAGCTGATTTTTCGCTTAGATTTGCTATTCTGCGAGCCTAACAAGATGAACAATTCAGATTATTGCAATAAATGCACGGTGAGGCTCACAATAGCGGTGGCAAAAACCCCATTATTTCCACCACTAGTGGATAAAATTTAACAATTATTCTATGATCACATCCAAATAAACATCTACACACGTGTGTGGGCTCCACTTACATTGCACATTGTAGTATGTGTGGGGCTCACACATTTGTGGGTGTATATATGGGTGTGGAGGTAGAATTACTCTAGAATTTAAACTCCATACATGCATGTGTAAATAGAATCAGTTACTCTCTCCGTTCTTTTTTAAGTGTCCTGCTTCGTAATTTTAACTTATTAAAAAGATATCATCATTATACCTTTCACATCAACTTTTTCCTTCACTTTTCCTACTTACCCATCATCATTACATTTTTACTCACTTACTTTTCAAAAAAAATCTATTTTTAGGGGTAAAATAGACAATGCATCAACTTTTATCCACTAACTTTACAAAATGGACACTTATTAAGGGACAGCCCAAAATGGAATAATGGACTCTAAAAAAGGGACGGAGGGAGTACAATATAATTAACAGAGATTGACATATTACACTAAAGTCCTCTGATTACAAGAATATGGCCCTTTAGGGCTTCTTCCTATCATTCCCCACCCCCATAAAAGAGATTTGACATATTACACTAAAGTCCTCTTATTAGAAGAATATGACCCTTTAGGGTTTCTTCCCATCATTCCCCACCCTATAAAAGAGACATTGTCCGCAAGGTGGTAAACGAGGAAAGGGATTCGACAAGTCAAATCAAGATTCTCTAGTTGCATCTCAAAAATGGCATTGAACCACTTCACCAAGACCATAGTATGAGCATAACTCTTTATTCACCAATATCTTGTCTAAAATAGCTACTAGTTCCAATAGAACAAGTCCTTCAGCCTCAGTATGTGGTAGTTTGTGTAGAGACCCATAATAAATTTTGTTAAATTTTAATGTTCGAAATGTGTTTGAGGCATTTAAATGTGTAACAATATTGTGGAAATGCATTTGGGGTTTTAGTAAAATTGTATGGAAATTGTGGGAATGAGTATAATGTATTACTCCTTCCGTCCCTTTTTAAGTGTCCTGCTTCGTAATTCCAACTTATTAAAAAGACATCATCATTATACCTTTCACATCAACTTTTTCCTCTACTTTTCTTACTTACCCATCATCATTACACTTTTACTCACTTACTTTTTAAAATGGAATCTACTTTTAGGGACAAAATAGACAATTCACCAACTTTTACCCACTAACTTTACAAAATGGACACTTATTAAGAGACAGCCCAAAATGGAATACCGGACTATAAATAAGGGACGGAGGGAGTATTAGTTTAGGGTGCAATGTGTATTTGGTCCTATAAAAGTGATGAAAATGGTCCATCAGGAGGAAGTATTACACTTTCCCCTTTTCCCCACCTAACACCCACGTCCCTCTCTCATCTTGGACGCTCTCTCTCATACTCTCTCACTCTCACTCTCACTTGTATTCTCAGCAAACATCTCAAACCCACACCACAAAGATGTACTTCCTCTCCACCATATACTCACATTCTAGACCTTGAGATTCGCTCATTCAAGTTTGGTGGAGGTGTTTTTGGTTGCAATCAAATTTGGGATTCTAAGGCTTGCTTGATCTTGGAGTTTGGCTCTTTGAGGTTAGAGGTAGGGATTTTTCACCTATGTCATGTGTTTACGAGTAGATTTGGTACTTATGGTCTTTAAAGATGCATGGTTTTGGATGGTCTCAAAGGGTGCTCCGTTGTCAAAGAGTGTCGACCCTCTTGCCAACCCATTATAAGTGACAATTGAGTGACTCCCTTTTTGATATACCACTGAGGTACTGGTGATTGTGGAGTTTTGCTTGAACCCTTAAAATAGACATGCCGGGATATTAGGTGAATTAAACGTCGGTTGCCCGTTCGATGCACATGCAAAGAATTGAACTTTCCCTTGAATAAAACAACAATTAATTTTATGTTGAATTTTTTGCTTATGGCTCTCATGTCCCCAGCAGAGTCGCCAAAACTGTGGACACCCCCTCAGAGAGGAATCTCCACACATTGGTCTTGGGGAAATTTATATAAATGGTCCTCCTAATTTCATCTGAGTCTCATTTTCTTCCTCCAAATATCAATTACAACTCTTTTGATTTTAAAGTTTGGTTTTCGTACCAAATTGGTCCAATTGATAACTTCTATTAGCCAAACTAGACGGAAAAAATCAAATTGAAAGCAGACGTCAATTGAATTGAACCAACTTGGTACGAACTGCAACGTCCAAACTGCCATCAATTTGATTTTTTCCATCCAGTTTGACTGATAGATGTTATCAATTAGACCAACTTGGTACAAAAACCAAATTTAAATGTCAAAAGAGTTGCAATTGATATTTGAAGGACAAAAATGAGACTCCGGTGAAACTAGGAGAATCATTTCTATAAATTTCCCTTGATCTTGCTACGTGTTTCTTTGATTTGACCAAAACCAAGGATATTCTCATTGTCATGCCCTTGATTTTCAGCATGAATATAAATAGTTTTCCATGATAAAGTCGTCAAAGTAGACCATATGATACCCCAAAAGAGTTTGTCATTTCCATGTCAGTGAAACACAATTCCAAACCTAGGGATTTCAAAGTATTACATCAATGCCACACCGGCCCAAAATAACATAGTGTGGGTTAAGGAAAAGAGTTAAGTGTTTACATATATCCTTAGTCAAAAGAATGATAAAAAGTTACATTACATCTTCAAAATGAAATTTACAAAAGATGCTAAGTAACTCCTCTTGTCAGCTTTCAAAAGAATTGTGACTCTATGCACATCAACCACACAATGCTACTATCTAAGGCTCGCACCTGAAATGGATGAAGGGATGAACGGGTCAACCAGTAGAGAAATCATACCCAATCTATGTGTTAATGCGATGATCAATGCACCAAGAGGACTTGAATTCAACAAAGACACCTCAAGTAAATATAAAGTTATACCAAAGAGCGAAAGTATCCCATGGCAAGATAGAATAAGCAAATATCAAGTTCTCAATCATCTACATGGTGTCATGCATTTCATTTCCAACGTGTCATGTGTTTCAAGTACGATTTCTGGGTATTTGGGACCCTGTGCGTCCCCTGCTAGCATCACACTGATTGGTGGACCCGTTCATCCCTCAGGTATTTGGGACCCTGTGCGTTCCCTGCCAGCATCACACCGATTAGTGGACCTGTTAATGTTCGTTATATCGTTTGATTATTTGTTCTTTTTCAATTTCCAATGAACAACCAATCATTCCATCACGTGTGTCATTTAACAAGTCCATATCATCCATATTAACATGTCACAATGTTCCACATAACTAGCCAAACACATAAGTAAAGTATCGGTACAATTCCTTTCAAAGATAAACTAGGATTCCAAATAACGAGAGCCAAAGGGATGGGGCAATAATTGAATCATAGGGACACGAATAACCATGTTTGGAGGTGGTTTAGAGATGTTTAGAATGTGTTAAAAGTGATCGAGAGTCCAAACAATTAAAATTAAAATGTTTCTAAAATTTCAAAATTGATTTCAGAAGTCCAAAAAAGCAGTTTTGAAAGGGAACAAACAGACCCAGTTAGTTCTAGAAGTCCAAAAATGTGGACGCGATTCCAAAAGAGAACAAACAGACCCAGTTAGTTCCGAAAGCCCAAAAAAATGGACGCAGGTCCGAAAGAGAACAAACAGACCCAGTTCTGAGAGTCCAAAAATGCAGTTCTGGAATTGAATGACAGATTTTGGGCGATTTTTCATATTTTGACAAATTTGATCAAGGCTCAAAATAAACAATCAAACGCAACTTATTGGCACCAAATTAACTCAAAAACATGTAGAGAAGGCAAGATATCCCTACCTCAAGTCCAAGGGCCAAAATCAAGAGTTCCAAGCAAGCCCTAAACCCGAAAGCTCAAATCCACCAAAAATACTCCACTCCAAACTCAAACCCACGAGATTTAAGGCTTGTTAACGGTATGGTCAATTTTGGTTGTTTCTTTTATCGTTTAAGCTCGTGTCAAGCATTTGTTGAGATGGCTGCAGATTGACGATTGGGAGGTGATGGGCATATCTTAGCTGTTGTTTATTTGTTTCTGTTGTAGCTAAGGTTTGCCACACGCTCATGTGCTTTGATTTGTATTATGTAAGTTGAAACCCTTCTTATACTCTTTTCTTTTCATATTTATGAGCCTCCTCTTCTCTTTTTTCCTTGTTTTTCTTTCCTTTTTTCCCTTTTTCCTTTGCTTTCTCTCCTAATAATGCTAAGCCCTATCATCGTTCGCCGTCAAGATTGACGCATTGTTTGAAGATGGTGCCAATGACGTCGATGGTATTGACGTCTCTAATGGCTCGAATCTTGTTGACGGCATCATCATCTGTCCGGCTAACAGCGTCGACACCTGTGACGAGGGGTTTGATCTCGGGTTCACTGTTCACCTATCTCTGATCCCAGCCCAACCCTCCGCTCTAGTAGAATCGCTCACAATCTGGTCGTACCAGCCATGCATGTTCCCCTCTTCTCCTACTGCTCGATTCCCCTCCCTTCGAGCAACAAGGTTCTTCCCCCCTCTGGTATCCCTTTCCCTTGTCCTATTGGTTGTCCTTTTCTATCCCAATTGACCCCTCTTTTCTGGCTTCCTCCTCCCCGTTCGATTAGGACTCTCTTTGTTCTTCCCTCTCCATTCTTTCCTTTCCGATCGGATCTGGCTTCCCTCTCCATTCTCCCCTTCCCTGTCTGATCCGATCCGATTGGCTTTCTCAGGTCTTGTCTGCTTATGCTGTGGGTTTGCTTGGTTTTGTGTTGCAGGTTGAAGTTCGGGCCTCTTGTCACCGGTGTTTGATGCTGGTGAGGTTTTTTGCTAGTGGGCTTGGTTTTCTCACAATGGTGAACTGATCTGTGTCAGCCGCCGTTAAAAATGGGCGTGATCCAGCCAGAGGTATGATCGATTTTGGTTGTTTATTTTACCGTTTAAGCTCCTGTCAAGCGTTTGTTGAGATGGCTACAGATTGACGATTAGGAGGCGATGCGCGTAGCTTAGTTGTTGTTTATTTGTTTCTGTTGTAGCTTAGGTTTGTCGCATGCTCATGTGCTTTGATTTGTATTATGTAAGAGCATCCACAGTAGAATAACCAAAATCATAAGGTTGCTACAGTTAGCAATGTTTCCTAAAAAAAAGTGCTCACAGTAGCATAACCAAATGTAATAACCTCTTAGTAACTTATCAAATTTTGGCCCTTGGATAATCAAAACCAATAACTTTTGCCAATAACCAAAACCTTCTCTCTCTCTCTCTCTCAACAATGTTTCTAAGAAAAATGTCACGTCCTCGATTTTTAACATAAATATAAAAGATTTTTCATAAATAAATCCTCACAATATTCCATACAATACCCCAAAAGATTACTGTATATCTATTTTCATAATAATACTTCCAAGTCCATAAGATTTCAAAATATTACATCATCGGCTCAACGCCCCAAATTAACATAAGTAATCCAATGTCATAAGAGTTTAGAGTTACAAATATTTTGAAGTCAAAAGGATTATAATTTAAGCTACAAATACATCTTTTAAAAGAAATTTACAAAGATGAAATAGTAACTCCTTTAGATAGCTTTCAAATGGGTATGTCTGCTTCGTTCTTCGATATATCAAATAAGATCACCCCAAGCGTAGGGTATAAGTGTCCAATTGAAGCATAATAATCCGGAAGACCGGAATCGTACCCACGGGAAGAATTAATACGGCTTGGTTGGATTTGTAGAAGTAAGCAAGGTTTTCGACTTTTAGTCAGCTAACTTTGTTTTACGTATGCGGTGGAAAGTAAAAAGGCTAAATTAAACGGGAATAAACTAGGATAAAAAGCAGGTTAGGTTTAGGAATTACTAACACCCACGACTTGAGTTAAATCACATTTTCACCCAATTACGCTGTTTAAGATACTCAATTAATGTTCCTAAATCGGAAGATAAGATGGTTCAATTACCAAGCTAGCTCCAGAACTTATTTAGCAAACGCCTCGTGCGACAGAGCTCCAAGCATCATGTGTGGTAAGTAGGCGATGCTCTTACCTACACATGATCAAGGAGGTTAACACCTTAGCAATTTGACAAACAAACCCGAACCCCACATCAATTTTCGAAACAAAGATTCAAACTTTATGGTGAAAAACGCAATTTTACTAGAGCCATAAGGTGCTAATCACTCCATGACCTAACCTTGAAAAACTACTCACACATATCTATGAAGATAAGAGCAAGCAAAAATCTACTAAGCATAATGAAATAACAACACTAGAAGAAAACTAGATTAAACGATAGATCGGAGTAGCGGCTACAACTTTAATGAAGACAAAAATAGCAAAAACTAATTAACTAAAGCAGAAAATTAGAATTAAAGTGCTGGAAATGAAGAACGATCAAGAACAATTCAAAAAGCAAACAAATCTAATTCTAGATCTAAAAATGGGTAAATTTCAATCCAAATTGTGCAAATGTGACATAATGGGGTATTTATATTCCCCAAGGTTTGCGCACGAAATATCCCAAAGATGTTCTGAAGATTCTGCTCTAAAGGCCCTCGGTACTGATAGAATGGATCAGGTGGTACCGGTACCGAGCTTGATAACTGCTGTCATTGAGGTCCTGCTAATGTACTCGATACCGATAGAAGAAAACAATAGGTACCGATACCGAGATCTTTAGGTCCAGCTTCAGCTTCACAGCTCCCATCAACTTCCACAGCACCCAATAGCTTTCACAGCATCTTATTTTCATTCTCTAAACTTAAGTAAAGATTGTATTTTAAACTTTTTTTTTACATTTTCTTTACTTTAATTTATTTAATGAAAATAAGGAAGTACCCCCCATTTGGAAACAATGGCATTACCAGAATTTTGAGATTTCAATCCAATCAAAATGTTGACCCCCAGCTTTTAGTGTAAAACAAAAAACAACATGCTTTTCTATAGATGAAATGGATCAAAACATGACCTTACTCTTCGAAAAAAACCTTGCAAATTTGAAGATGCTCTTAGAAAAATTCAATGATCAATTACCGCCATTTTTTTATCTTGAAAATTGATACTTTTTTGAAAAGTCATTTTTCCATACTTATACAGATTTTCGGGGGCTGATAGGGTCTTCATTGATTCATCGGGTACTTGGACGCACTCAGGCCATCCATGATGTCAAAATATGCCTTATTCACACGATTTACCTGAAAGCACTAAAAACATACCTTACGTGTAAAAGTAAATAAAAATAACTAAATTAACTACGAAATTGAAGAAAACTAGATAACTAGCGCACCCTACGTTGCATTATCAAGTGCTTATCAATGTCCACACTCCAAGCATTCCAATCATGCAAGCTACTGTTCCGGGGTAGTATCTGAAAATGATATAAGGCTTGAGTTATACTAGCCCAGTAGAAAAGTCTACACAAACTCTATATGCAAATGAGCAATACGGATGAACAAATGATAGAAACCAAATAACAACAGAGATAAGCATAACTATCATGATCAAGTATCCAACTATCGTCAATCCATATTCTTATACAGTATCACGTTCTTTCTCATTTCCCCTTCGTTCGTCGTCGAACCCTTCATCAAGAAACTTTTTCTTTTGATATCAAACAATTTAGAGAAAACTCAAGACCAATGTAGGTCGAGCTCCGTTGATTCGGGCTGAATACCGGAGTCCGTGATTTGTGCCCAAATATCGAAAGATTTTCATCAAAATACTTTAACCAAAACTAAAATCCTTTCATTAACTTCATAAACCAATTACGTATCGTTAAGAGTCTGAGCCGATGCTCCTGTCAGACACTTACTCGATAACGAGCCCTGAAGACAAATGATATGAGCATTTAGCTTCTGCCAGGCATTTACTCATTTAAGAGCCCTGAAGTATATGATATGAGCATTTAGCTCCTGCCAGGCATTTACTCATTCAAGAGTCCTGAAAGTATATGATATGAGCATTTAGCTCTTGCCAGGCATTTACTCATTCAAGAGCCCTTAAAGTATTCCTTGTGTCTATTTGTTACCCACATTTATTCCATGTTCCCACTTCATAAACATCCAATCATTCAATCGAGTCCAAAGCCATTTATTTAATCACATGATATTATGAAATCAACAATCTACTACAATGCATACAAGCAAATACACACATTCTCACCGTACCTCGAAGTACACCCCCGTATCTTCACATATCACATATCAACTCACGACGAGACTCTGCGATGTCCGATCTTCTAGTTTCTATACTTGGAGTCCGCGAATTGTACGCTAAAGAAATCAAAAGATCCTACGTGTCGAGAGTTCTACCCATTGGATCACCAGGCATGCTCATGTGTGTCGTTCGTGTTTCAACATGCAATAACTTGTATTCCTCATCTCTTAACTCAATGAGTTCATTCTAGTCCACTGGATACCACTCTAGGTGTGAAACAAGTAATACTCTCCAAAACACTTAGAAGAATGCATAAATAAACTCATTAGAGTCGACGAGAAGCTTCAAAAGTGATTTGGAAGAACGTAGGATAAGCTGCTGAAAGACACTGCAGCAACTCAATCACCTATTGGTAGGTGAATGAGTTCTACCGGTAGGAGAGGAGAATTCTGCACTCCTACCGGTAGAAACTAGAGACAGAAAAGCCAATAATTTTCATGGAACAACTAAGCCAATAATTTTCATGGAACATATCATCGTATCGTTAATGATCTTTTGAATTATATATAATAAGCAGAATCTATTTTTTCAGTTCTATGGGGCTAGAACTAAAAAAAATTTATCCTAAAAACCCGTGGAGGTACCAAAAAATGCCAAAAATTGGAAAAATACTACAGGCGATAGCCAGCTGGATCAATATCAACCAAAAGGAAATATTGAAAGTCCTATGGACTATAGTCCTATGGAGTCGCGGACTAATCGTAATTTCTTTTATTTTGGTTTTTAATTACATATCAATGAATTTGTCGAATCGCTCCTCATACAAATTAATCCTGCGTCAGGAACCAGATTTGAACTGGCGACACGAGAATTTTCAGTCCTCTGCTCTACCAGCTGAGCTATCCTGACCATTCCCGATGCATCATTCTCATTTTACTAGTGATTTGGGTCTATGTCAATTAAAAGAATGAAAAGGGTATTCCAAAGTCTTATACAGGCCTTGGAATTTCTTGGATTTGCAAAAATAAAACTTGTTTTGAGTTTCAGTTCGAATTCCGAATAATGATATAGATCATGAATCATTCAAATGTAGATTCGTTGCTCAAAGATGTAGCTTGTTCTACTGGTAGGTGGATGAATATGCTTGAGCTTGTCCTACCGGTGGGTGAAAAGTTCTTACGGCAGGTGAATGAATACGTTTGAGCTGCTGCTGCTGTACGTTTGAGCTGGTTATATCGGTAAAGGTTCCTACCGGTAGAAACTGGAGACAGAGAAAAGCTGCACGTTTGAGCTGGTTATATCGGTAAAGGTTCCTACCGGTAGAAACTGGAGACAGAGAAGCCAATGATTTTCATGGAACAACTTTGTACTCGTCCGACCGGTAGGTGGATGAACTGCTTTTGAGCTGCTGCAGTACGTTTGAGCTGGTTATAAAGAATTTCTCACTTGTCCTATCGGTAGGTGAAAGGTTTCTACCAGTAGGGGAAATACGTTTTCTGGCGATTTGACAGAATATTTTTAGATTTCGATCCGATCTCAATAATAATCAATACAAGCTCAAAGATGGTATAAGAACACTCAAATAACCTATAAAGAGAGGTAGAATTTCCTACCTCATGGGTTTTGAGTAAAACCCAACTGTTTGTCTAAGTCAACCGAAGCTCCACGTGGTTCGATCATGAATTTTCTTGGATTTTCTGAAAGCCCGTGCTCCGTATAGCAACTTTAATCCTCGGACTTCGTTCGGAATCACGCTCTAAGGTGTTGAGATTGAAGAGAGGAGAGAAGAGGGAGTTTTGGAGAGTGAGATGAGAGAATTTGGAGAGAGAGCCGAGAGAGAGAAAGTGAGAGAATAGTCTCTCCTGGGAAAATTATTGAGGTGGGGGAGTAATCCCCTACTTCTCGCACCACACACTCTCACGTGCACCTCTCGCTCAATTACCCTTATATCCTTCCACGAATACGCCACACCAAATATCCGCACCGTCTATCTCGACGGGCCGTACGTTTACAAGAGACAAATTCGGCCTAAAAAATATGGGTCTCTACAAAAAATATTTTTAAAAGAAGTTTTCTTTTTTGCAAAAATAGTTAAACTATTTTTCAAAAATTGTTTTTTACTAAAAATTGTTTTTTTAAACTTGTCTTTTTTTTTTTTTCAAAAACTATTTTTTAAAACTTTTTTGGAAAAGTGTTTTTTCAAAATTAAAGTTTTCAAAAATTTATTTTCTATTTCTAATATTTTTATTAGTTTGAAAACTATTTAAAAAATTATTTTATATGGTAACAATTTTTAGATTTTTACAGGTTGAAAAGGTGGTTTGATAAGTTTTGATTATTCAATATTGATTATATCACTGTGGACATCTACATTTCTAATCTTAGCAACCCCTTAATTAAATGGATAATCAAAAGGTGATGTGATAACTTTTGATTATCTAATTGGCAAAAGTACATAACACCCTCTCAACCATCACTTTTTTCCATGGAGACCCCCTCACATTTAAAAGCGCTCATACAGACCCCCTCAATTACTGAAGACGAAAAAAATGCTAACTCCGTTAACGGAATGGATGAAATGACTAAGGTGCCATTTTTTTATAAGGTGAAAGTATATAAACATCCCCATCAACTATCACTTTATTCTACGTAGAACCCCTAATATTTATATTATACCCTTATTCTATTAGTCGTTGTTTTAATCATTTTTTTTGTTTTATACAATTACTTTTTTCCTTACATCAATCATTTTAAAGAGAACCTTATGTATATAACCATAAAAAATAGCTCGAAAACTGTGGCGCGATGGCGGCAGGTGCCGCGGTGGTTCTTTTGCTGATAAGAAATGAGAAGGGAAGAAGACGAGGGAAAGGAGAGAGGTGTGGGAGAAGAGAAGTCAAGGAGAATGGTGGTGGCAGTTGACAGCAGCTGCTGTGTTGCTTTTCCCATATCTATTTTTTTAATTTTTCTTTAGAGAGAGTGTGTGTATGTATTGGAGGAAAGAGAAAAATAGCTCACCAGAACCAGCGGTTAGTTTATTAGGGTATAGAGAGAGAATAGCTTGGATGGAGAGGGAGAGATTACTTGTGATTGAGAGGGGGGAAGAGAATACAGTCTTTTTAAGTTTTAATCCAACCATTGATTTTAATAGTTGAGATGGAGTGTTTTTTAAAAAAAAATTGTGTGGGTGGAACCGGCCCATATATATATAAACTAAAGTTTCAAATCTGTTTGCTGATTTTGGGTTTTGATTGGAGGCTGTTTGTAGAGGGAAGAAAGAGAAGGGTTAGAGGGGTATATGTATGTAATGCAATAAGGGTATTTTTGTCCGATTTATGGATGAGGGGGTTCATCACAAACGGTTTAGAGACGGAAGGGTGTCACTTGGGTAACGGAGATTAGTTGATGGGGTCTGTATGGGCGCTTTTAAATGTGATGGGGTCTTCATGAGAAAAAATGATAGTTGAGAGGTGTTTATGTACTTTCATCAATCCAATTTTAATTAGGCCACCGTGGATGCTCTAAGTTGAAACCCTTTTTGTACTCTTTTCTATCTATATTATAAAACGGAGAGGGTGTTTTTTTTTTTGAAAATGTCTAGGCATACAAGTGAAACCAACATTTATATCTATCAAATTATTCTTCATTAAAATAGTAGCTATTTTATTAGAAAATCTATATTATAAAACAGAGGGGTTTTTTTTTTTAATGTATAAGCATACAAGTTAGAGCAACATTTATATATATATATATATATATATATATATCTATATATATCAGATTACTCTTTATTAAGATAGTAGCTATGTGATTAGAAAATGAACAAAAAAGAAAAACCTAATTATTGCTTTCATTTATCTTTGTCATTTTTTTCGTAATATTTATTAATTTTTCCCCTCTATCTCTATCTTTATCAAGTTGGATTACTCTTTGTTAAAATAGTAGTTATTTGATTAGAAAATAAACAAAAAAGAAAAACCTAAATTATTATTTTTCTAAGTTTTTTTTACCAAATCTCTCTCTCTCTCTCTCTCTCTCTCTCTCTCTCTCTCTCTCTCTCTCTCTTTGTTTTCATAACATTTGCTTCCCCTCTCTCTAACTTGATTTTTTCATAACATTTGCTTCCCCTCTCTCCAACTTGATAAAGATAGAGACAGAGAGGGAAATCAAATATTACGGAAAAAAAGAAGAGAGAGATTTAATAAGAAAAGCATAATTAGTTTTTTTTTCTAATTAAATGGCTACTATTTTAATGAAAAATGATTCGATAGCGATAAATGTTGCTCTCATTTGTATGCCCATTGTTTGCCCATAAATAGAGAAATTTCCTTTGAAAATGTATATGCATACAAGTGAGAGCAACATTTATTGCTATCGAATTATTTTTTTGTTAAAATAGTAAATAAAGTAGTTTTCTTTGAAAATGCCTATAAATAGAGCATTTTCTTTGAATATGTCTAGGCATATAAATGAGAGCAACATTTATAGCCGTTGAATTATTTTTTGTTAAAATAGTAGCCATGTGACTTGAAAAGAAACAAAAAAGAAAAAGAAAAAGAAAACTAATTATTGCTTTCCTTACCAAATCTCTCTCTCTTTTTTAGTAATATCTATTAATTTTTTTCTCTCTATCTCTATCTTTATCAAGTTGGATTAATACTATCTTTTTTATCGACAAAAGCAACATTTTATTGAGGAGAGGGGGAAAGACATTTCCAACCAAGGTTGAAAAGTACAGCCAGATGAGACAAGCCCATACACTCTGAAGGGCAAAGTTCAAAATACCAAAAGGCCTCAAAGTCCAGATATTACAAATGAAGCTCAAAAACACCAGATGGCCAAAAGCCTAAATATTATAATTAAGCACAGACAAAAGAACCTAACCAACTAAAGTGGGCCAAGTTCAGTCCCTAAAACCCAAAACAAACCCTAATGATGCAAATCTTCATACAGCAGCCAAACCCAAACTGCCGATCATGCGCCACCGATCACCACCAAGCCACCTCTAGCCAACCCAAACGGAGAGAGAGCAAGTTGGATTACTCTTCGTTAAAATAGTTGCCATGTGATTAGAAAAGAAACAAAAAAGAAAAACCTAATTATTGCTTTCCGTACCAAATTTTTCTCCCCTTTTTTTTTGTAACATTTTCTTCCTCTCTCAATTTCTCTCAAATGTTATAGAGATTGGGAGAAAGAGAGTAAATATTATGGGAAAAAAGAGATAGATTTAGTAAGGAAAGCAATAATTAGATTTTTTTTTGTTTATTTTTCTAATCACATGACTATTATTTTAGTGAAAAAAAATCAATGGCGATAAATGTTGCTCTTATTTGTATTTTTAGACATTTTTAATTTGTATATTTAGACATTTTTAAAGAAAACCACTCTTTTTATAACAGATTTAGGATAATGTATTAATGTGTGCGGAAATTAAAAAAATGAGATGATTATTAGAAGTGTCTTTAGGCATCAGTAGATGTGTTATTTTTAAACATTCTTTAATGTTGCATTGAATTGATGTGTATCATTGTTATTTAATTTATTTTAAAACATTCTTTAATGTAACTTCAAAGAGACGTCAATTTGGTTGGCGGAACAGCCAACAATAGAGAAGGAGAATTCATTCAAACTGTATTCAGAACTTGTTACGTCGTGTATTTAAGCACGGACAATCACTAGTTCATATATATGATGTTCTTCTTTGATGCTAAAAAATAAATTTCTAATCAATTCTGTTCAACTTTCTACCGAAGCGGCTTCTAATTTTTGCCAAGTATTAATGCAAATCTGTGATTATTAGTTTTTCAGGGTTTTGGTTTGGTCTGAGAGTGTAGGTGAAAGAGAAGCAAGAATGGAGGTGTAATGTCAGGAGCTTCTCCGTTCAGCTTCTGGCCTTCTAAACGGCGTCGTTTTGTCGAAAAAAAGGAGTACCGGATTGACAACCGTTGGATCCTTTCATTAAGGGAGTTTATAAATGCAACTGCGAATTTACTGCACGTAACATTTTACTAACTTAAACCACAAATCTTATAAAAATTGTTATCATACAACCCCAAAATAGGCATGAACTTCCAAAATTATCCCTCCCCAATCCATCGGCCAATTTTTTTTGAAAACCCTCCATTCCCCTCTCGGCCTCTCTCTGTTTTCTGAAAAACCCACAACCCTCGCTCCAATTCTGAAACCCACCCAAAACACCATCACTTCCCTTCCCCCTTCTCCCCGTTCTTCTCCCTCACTACCTCTGTTGTCTCCATTGTCGAACCACCACCGCTACACATCAGCAAGCACCACCACGGTGGCATCCCTTCCGTCGTCCAACCCAACTCCTTGAAAAGGTAATTTTTGAATCCCTAACTGATACAATCAGATATTAGAACTTGATTTTAGGTTTTCTGTTCAATTATTAGAGTCCGAAAATCTGGTGCCATATTCAGACATATAAACTTGAAATTTTCAATTTATTTCAGATGTTTGAAATTGATTTCTGTGACAGATTTCGAACTTAAGAATCTGATTTTTTAAATTTATTTGAGATGTTTGAATCTGAAACAGATTGAAAATTATAGTGGTTCCTCTATGTTCGTTTTATATGTTTCTAATCAACTGTAAATAACTTTGAACACCATGTGTTCGCTGAAATTCCTGAGAGAAAAACCAATGTAGAAAAGAGGACTAGTTGATCCGATTAGTTTCTATCAAAGAGTTTCGCTAAAGGACGGAGTGCATTTATCAAAGAAGGGATTGGAAATCACTACCTTTGTTTGTTTTTCTTAATAACTCTATTGAATAGGCGTTGGTTCTATAGCAATTGTAATTCAGCAGCTCATTGTTCCAAACTTTAGGAGTTAGTTTCTCATTAATGGATAATCTAGCTGCGATTAAAAATGTAGTAATGATGATCGGTACTTTAGTTGTATAATCATCCGTAGTTATATGTGAAAACCTTTAGGCGGGAAAAAACCCAATTCTCATGTTAATCTTTAGTCCACTGCACTCCAGTTCAAACATTCAATCTCTAAAAGTTGTACATGGAGCAAATTTGGAATATAAAGGTTCTCTCACACTAAGACACATTGTGGAAGTTTACATTTCTTACGTTGGGTCGTTTGACTCATTTGTGTTTGGTCCTGGAAGTACTTATTTGACAACTTTGTTGCTATTTGAGCAATACCTAAATCTTATGGAATGTTGTTAACTTAGGATATTATTGTCTTTTCTTTTTTCAAATTTTTGTTAGCATGTTGAAAAGCCTAGTTACTATGGTGCTTGGGAGAGTGATAGAATGAATAACCATTTTGGTAATTGTTGCTTGTGAGTCATGCATGGGAATTATGATGGAGAGCATAAAAATAAACATGTTGCAATCTAGTCATCCACATTATTCAGTTCCTAAGATGGATTAGATGGAAAGAATTACAGCTACGAAGTGGATAGATAAAACACTATGGAAATAAGTTACGTGACTGTCCAACTTTTCATGGGTTTCAGCCTAAGCCTAGAACACATCCTAGGTTGGGAAAACACAAAGAAGGCAAACGAATCCACCAACGTCATGCAATCTAAAAATGCATTGTGCGTAAGATAGATTCACAGACGATATCCACATTCGGAAATTCAAAGAATAATGAAAGTAAACAATAGAGCAGTAAGATACGAAGTCTAATGGTATGAAGGCAATAATATTGCTTGTGAGTTTCATATTATTTATTTTTTCCTTTTCATGGTATAACACTTATATGCGCAAATTATTTTTTTTGGACAATAAATAAAGGTCTTTTCCACTTGAGTACTGGTTTTTCTATGTTTCTTTCTTATAATATTTTTTCAAGAATGGGTCTTATTTGCTTATACTATGTGAGATGTTCTATCATTTTAGATGTTTAAAATCGATTTTTTTTGACAGAAAATGTAGAGGAATCCATGTGCTAAAGGTTGATTGCTCTGAATTGGTGAATACAAGGAAATGAAGAGGACTCGTCCTACTATTTCAGCAAGAAAGAGGAAGGCTGACCAAACTTTAACTTCAGAAGTTGGAGAAGTTGGAGGGAGAGGACGACGACAAAGGCAGAAGAAGGTTGTTAGAGAGGTCGGGGAGGAGGGGAACAGGCCTGAGGCAGAGCAACAAGTGGAGGAGAATGCTATAGAGGCGGAGGAGGAGGCTAGGCATAATGCACAGGCGGAGGAGGTCCAGGAGGAGGCCAGGCCGGATGCACAGGCGGAAGAGGATGGTCGTGTATTAACTCAAGCGGTAGGGGGATATTTTTCGTCTTGCAAGGAGCAATCTCATGAGCGCAAGGTAAACCATGGGTGTACCTCAAAGCACATTCGCACACATGGTTCGATTCCACAATCCATTCCACTTGACGAGACGCGGCCAGAACATGTGTCATGCCATTCTTCGAAACAACTCCCCTCAAAATCTCAAATAGAGGACTCCTAAATTCATGTGGGATAGAAGTAAGACTCTTCTCCATAGAAGCTTTGACTTCAGTTTCTTGTAACAAAATAAGTCGGTGCATTTTCTCCCATATATTGTCAAAGTTACATTGGGAGTGCTCTAGCTGATGTTTTAGTGCAGCATGTGCACTCTCCGCCCTACGAAAAAATAAATATATCTAGACATTAGCCATATCAAATAACATATATGGATTTTACTTGAAATGCAAAAAGAAAGTGCTTAAATTGCGAATAAAACATTTACCTATTACTTGTTAGGTTACCAAAATGCATGACTTTATCTGTCCAAGCTCCAACAAACCTCTCCTTATAAGGTATTAACCAATTTTTCTCCACATAATCAAGTGCTGCAGGAAACATTTGAAAATCACGCTTCAAAGCACGAAGGCGCTCCTCATACTGTGTAACACTCGCTGAAAGGACAACTAGGCCCCAGCTACAACTAAACTCCTCCCACGTCTTGTCATCAAACATCTTCCTACACTTAGCTAAGACGTTCTTTGAGATATGAAACCTACATAGGAGATTGGTAGCATGAGGGAAAACACTTCTGATGGCATTCATAAGCGCCAACTCCCTATCCGTAACTATAACAACCGAAAGTGCATCAGCATCCATCATTCCCTTTAACTTCTCCAACACCCAAGTGTAGTTTTCCTCCTTTTCACACTCAATGAAAGCAAAGGCTACATTAAAAGTCAACTCCGTACATGTTACGCCAACAATTTGCAGCAATGGAAACCTGTACCTATTTGTCTTGTACGTGCAATCCATCATTAACACTCGAGGGAAAGCACGTAACATCTCGCCAGCGCAAGGGGGAGCCCAAAACAAGTCTGTGACATTCCCATCCTTGTTCGAACGATCCCAATTCACATAGCTAAAATGTTGTAGCCGAGCCATTAGATGTTGCATTTGAGTTCTCCCGGCTTTCTCTATCACTCGGTACTTATGTCGTGCATTGTACACATGTCTGATTGTCGTGACGTTCGAAGGATCATTGCCCTTTAATTGACTTAGAATTTGTTTGGGTTTAACCATAGCGACTGACAAATCCACCAACGTGGCAGTTTGCTCCGCCGACAACCTTCCAGGATACGAATGCCCCTCCAAGTACACCGCTGGGGGATGATTGTGAGTGCCATTATGGACAGAGACAGTCCAACCATCATTGCCCTTTACACCTTTCAATAGAAATGGGCATTCAATTTTCTTTGTGCCCGTGGAACGCGTCGCCCTTTTCTTCACAGCCACCTCCTCCCCCAAATACTTCTTCACAAACTTCCTATACTTCCCGCTCCTTTCGCATGAAAACCTCATCCTCGGTTTGCGATTCTTAATAAACTTCTCCGAGGCCTTAATGATAATGACAAAGCCGTATCGTTTACCCGTAGATCTTGTCCACTCTACCAATTCTTTCTCGGACAAAAATACCTGTACAAAAGTAAAAAAAAAATAATCATAACCTGCACCATAAGGTTGAACATGAAAAAAACTCCATGGTTTGAAACACTCACCTTGTCCGTTGTGAAATGCTCCGTATAATCATATATTGTAGGAGTGGGAGTAGGATTAGTTGCGGGTCCTACATGACTACCAAATGTTGAAGTGTCACCCTAGAACACCAAAAGAAAAATCAATTAAACACACTCTGCACAATATTCGAACTCTAAAGTTTAAAAGTTTGGCAACATTTCAAGTTTTAGAATATGATATTATCAGCAAGTCTCGAACTCATTTTGTGATAAGTTCAAGATTTAGAATATGATATAAGTTTCAAACTTTAGAGTTTACAAATTTAGCATAATTTTGAATTTTAGAATCTGAACACATCGGGACAAAACCAGCTTAAAAATGGGAGAGTGATTATTGTCTACAAATTCAAACTCTAGAGTTTGAAATTTTGGCAACATTTCGAGTTTTAGAATATGATATATCTGCAATTTTCAAATTCTAGAGTTTGAAATGTTGGCCTAATTTCAAGTTTTATAATCTGACAATGTCGTGCCAGAACCAAATTTAAAATGGAGGAGTGATAATTGTCGACAAGTTTCGAACTCTAGAGTTTGAAATTTTGGCATAATTTCGAGTTTTAGAATATGATATTGTTTTCAATTTTCAAACTCTAGAGTTTGAAATTGTGGTGTAATTTCAATTTTTAGAATATGATAATGTCGGGACAGAACCAGGCTTAGGAGTGATGAGTTACCTCGTGCTGTGATTTTGGCTCTGAAACTGCAACATCGATGGCTCCCTCTTCCTTGTCAACTTCCATTTCCATTGCACAATCTTCCAATCCCCAATCAAAATGCACATTGCTCTCATATGTTGGGCTCAAGACTTCTTCTTTACCAATGGAGGGAGAGGAAGCAATGGAGGTTTCCATTGAGAGTTAGAAGATGTGAAGCGAGAGTTCGAAGGCAGATGTCGACTGGGTTTATGATGGCAACAATGGTGGGAGCTCAACAATGGTGGTTTGGAATGGAACCAGAGAACCAGATGGTTTCCCCTGGAAGGAGATGGAAAAAAATGGAGGGAAACGTGGGTGGGTTATGGACTTACGTGGTTGTATGTTTGTGGTTGTATGTAATAAAAGTAGGGGTATTTTTGTCCATTTTTATAAGGGCATTTTTGTCCGAATATTATTTACTTAAAAACAAGTTACATGCAGTAAATTCGCAGTTGTATTTATAAACTCCCTTCATTAATGAGACTACACTTCCACGTGAAAAACCTCACACGATTCCTTAAGGCTCCGTTCAGCTGCCAGGACAGTACAGGAAAAGATGGAAAAATCAATTTTCCCATAACTTTCCTAATGTTTAGTTGGCAGGAAAATTCTAGGACTTACCAATTTAAGTTTTCCTGCAATAATTACTTTCCTGCAAAAGTGATCCTGCAAAAAACACATGATTTTGAATCGCGGGAAAAGGAAATGGGTGAACACTCACAAAATTTTTCCGAAAGTTTCTTTTTCCTGACAAATGAACAACTAAACCTTAATTTTTTTTGCAAAATTCTTTTGTTAAATGAACACTCACAGGAAAATAATTTTTTTTTTCTTTTACTTCACCTCACTTCACTTGTTCTGGGAACCAATTTCTCACACAACTTTCTCGACAACTGAACGGAGCCTAAGAAAATCCGATTCTTTGGGAAAATTTTCACAGAAAATCCGGATCCAATGAAATGAGATAGGATTACACACACTGGATACAACCCCCCATGGACGTATTAAAACAATATTGTACCGAGTTGATAAGGGAGTCCAGATGCAGATGCAGATGCGGACGACGCGGATAATTGACATCTATCTATAAATGTACAGTAATTGGAGTGATCTCCAGTAAAAACGCAGAGAGAGAGAGAGAGAGAGAGAGATATGGCTACAGAGGTGGTGGTGCTGAAATATGGATCGATCGAAGAGGAGGAGGTGAAAGGGAAAAATGGGTGCTGCAAACAAGGGGGACCTGGCTACGCAACTCCACTCGAGGCCATGTCTGGTCCCAGGGAATCTCTCATCTATGTCACTTGTGTCTACTCTGGTACGTTCTCTCTCTCTCTCACTCTCTCTCTCTCTCTCTCTCTCTCTCTCTCTCTCTCTCTCTCTCTCTCTCCAGTTTCCTGTATCCACCAAATCGCCCAATGTGTGCTCTGTCATCTACATCGCAGTTTACCATGAAATTCTGTCCCCGTGTTTGATTTACAAGTTTAAACTAGTAATAAATTCCTGTATTACTCGGAAGAAATTTCTTGGTGAAGTTACTCATAAAGGTGAAAAAAATATTAACCCTGATTCTGACTTGGCTGGCGTCCCAATTTAGCCCTCTTGATGGTCAAATCTTTGAGAATAAAGCAAAATATTTTGCAACTATGAATTTTGAATTAGCACATTTTTTTGAGGAGGCTCTTTTGTTGCGTCTATACTCCAGTGTTCTATTGATCTCCCGTATCGCCTTCCTACTAAGAGCATTGACATTAATCTCTACAAATTTTGAGCTAAATTATACCTCGAAAGCCTCATTTTCTACTTTAACTAGTAAGTTTTTTGAAATTCTTATTTTGCTCTCCAATCAGTCAACAAGCAAAATACTAATAGGAAACAAAGAACAACATCGCACACACCGACATACGCGGAAAACCCCTGTATGGGTAAAAACCACGGGAAAGTATGAAAGATCGTGCAGTTACAAACGGCCTTAAAAAAAATATGTGAATCCTCATTGATTCACCAAAGACCGATTTGTCAAGGATTCGACACCGCACTAAGTGTTTGATTGCCGAACGCCTTGAATCCTCAGGCCTTCCGAGATACTTCAGAAATCCACCGGAAGCAAAACACTAACTTGAATCAATGTTTGGAGGAACTTCTTGGAGTTGTAATTCTTGCTCAAAGATCCTTTGATATCATGGGTTGTAGATTGATTCGGTTCCCGTTTTATTGGAAGATTTTCCTTTCAAGTCCTCATTCATCATTGTGTTATTGGGTTGCTGCAAGGACAGCACACTTCAGAACGGGATGGTCAAATTATGGTTTGATCACTTTCCAACTAATTCCCATAATTGTTAGCCCCAACCAAGCCATCAAGATTACTTGGTCTTGCAAAGCCCTTTTTGATTGCTAGGATTGCATGTGAAATGCCAACATAAAAAGGAAAATAAGAGGGAAAGAGCTTATTCCCGATAAGTTACATTGTGTACAAAAGTCAGTAAGGTTCTTAATTGGGGTCAGAAGACAAAGAACTCAGAAGTAGTATTCTGTTCTCTAATGTTTTTTCCCTTCCTTTCGGGTTTACCGAGTTTTGCTGGGTTGTTCCTTGGACTCAGGGTCCACATCAGAATCCCGATAGTAGTTATCTCTCCAATGAAATCTGAAGTGATCTTGCTCATGTTGATTCATCTTCATGTTAGATTTGTTTTACTTCAATAAAGGTAAGGAAATGAAGGACTTAGATTCTCATGACTAAGGATCAAACCTTCAGCATATGTATGTTAACTTGAACCAAGCATTTTGATGGCCTCCTAAAATTTGACATATAGAGAGGAACGTACGGTTATTCATGCATAATCGCGCTGCTTTATTTATGATCAACTGACTTCGGCATGCTTTCTTTTATTTGTCCACCACTGTTGCTGGAAGATTTCTTCCATGTTTGTCTTATTCTATATTCTCATGATGATTTATTGTACAGGAACAGGGCGGGAGAAGCCTGACTACCTTGCCACTGTGGATGTAGATCCAAACTCTCCAACTTTTTCAAAAGTCATCCACCGGCTGCCGGTGCCTTATCTTGGTGATGAGTTACATCACTCTGGGTGGAATGCATGTAGCTCTTGCTATGGAGATCCATCAGCAGCTCGGCGTTACCTTGTCTTGCCCTGTCTAATGTGAGTCAATATCATGTTGCCTAGACTCTGATGATGTTTATTTGACCTCAGTTATTGTGATACTGCCAACAATATATGGGTTGACATCTAAAACTTAATGTTAAATAAGGATTTTGTATTTTGGGTTTCCGCCAAATGCATTTGACGCCGCACCACCCTTCATGGTGACTCATCAAAAACACTGATATGTCCGTTTTGTGCCGACAAACAAATCATCATATAGTCCAATTACATAACTACACAAAAGGGGCATATAATCAACTATTCTACTCTCTTTCCCCACCGTAGCATTCCATTTATTTATTTCTATTGAAGCGCTTTTGTCATTAATTTCCACCGATTGTCCCCAATAATGTCTACTTGGAATGACACCATGCTTGTGTAAAGATCTTTTTTATTAACGTGCTGTCGATTTGTTTTTTATTTTTATTTTGTGGCAATTACATGGTTACCCTTCATTTGAAGGGAGGGTTTTTGGTCTGATATAGGTAAAAGCCCAATGTGGCATATGATCTACTTTGATCAGATCCTTTAAATGCCCTCAGTTTGATAGTTTGTCATTAGATCGTTGGTAAACTTTGATAGATAGTTCATCCATTTGCTAAAATACCTCAGATTTTGATTGTGTACTCCAGTAGTTCAGTTTATGAGGACAAAGAAACTCATGCACCCTGATTGTCGTTACCTTTTTTAACTACTTTAGATCAGGGCGTATATATGCAATTGATACAAAACAAAATCCAAGGGCCCCCAGTTTGCATAAAGTTGTTGAGCCGTCAGATATTTTACAGAAGACTGGATTAGCATATCCACACACAGCACATTGTCTTGCTTCGGGTGATATGATGGTCTCATGCCTCGGAGATAAAGATGGAAAAGCTGAGGGAAATGGATTTCTTCTTCTTGACTCAGACTTTAACGTAAAAGGAAGGTAATGCCATTATCTCATTGGTGTACTCCTGCAAATCATATCGGTAGAAAATTTATAGAGAGTTCTGCCAATTTCATGCCTTCTTTCACTGCATAGTTGCTTCTAACAAAATATGGAAAACATAAATGTTCTTCGTAGTAGTCAAGGATCAGGGATATCATATGGTTAAGAGATTTGGTGATAGTTGATCAATATGCATGCTCGTATTTGATTGTTGATTGTTAGCTATAGTGTCATCTTTCACTATAATGGAAGTATCTCAAATATAGGGCTCTCAATTTGGATTGATTGGAATTTCCATAGCAATACTTGTCAAAAAAAAAAAAAAAAAATCTATAGCAATACATTCTCGAAGGGAAGTTCAATGTACATTAAGTCTTTCTATTTCATATCCATCAGAACCATGTGGGTGATTTGGCGTGAAAGGAATTCAAGATGCTTTGAAGGGGTTGAAAAGCCTTTATTTAGAATCAAAAGTTTTTTGTTAAATAGCTTGTATAGTTGGGACAAGAATGATTGTTTTCTATCTCTTGACCAATTCTTAGATTGGTTTGAGCTTTTTCAGTCGCATAGGAGTGCAAGTGTATAGGGCCTTTTTGTCTTGTGGCCTTTTACTATATACGGGTGGCATTCCCTTAATGCTTTTTGGTAATATAATCTTTTACTTATAAAAAGAGAGAGAGAGATATGGTTCTGATGGATGTGATATGTGTTTTCAGATCATGTTGTAGTGTCACATCAATTTGCAGATTAATTCTCCAATCTCGACTTTTTTGGTCAATTAATTCATGTTGGAGCTCAAAATGCGAGTAATGACGTGCAAATATTATCATATTCTTTTCGAGTGCCCAATGAGATGAGAACAATTACTTTTTATGAGTTTAAAATCTTATCGATAGCCAAAAGTCGTGTCTCAGAATTTATTTTTGCAATCATTCTACAACCACGAACACTTACACAAACCCACTCACATTGGGGCCCACACACACTACACCTCCAGTGTGTGGGCCCCACCAAAAGATGTCAGTGTGTGTGTAAAGTGTTTGTGGTTATATAATTATTGTTATTTTTGGGGATCAACCTATTGAATCTAATCTGCAAACTGTATTCTACATAATCTTGAAGCTCATGTTAAACTATTTAGGTGGGAGAAACCAGGGCACAGTCCACTCTTCGGCTATGATTTCTGGTACCAACCGCGGCACAAGACCATGATCAGCACAGCGTGGGGAGCCCCTAAAGCTTTCACCTCTGGTTTCAACCTTCAGCATGTCTCAGATGGCCTTTATGGGCGCCATTTGCATGTTTATAGCTGGCCTGATGGTGAATTGAAACAGACTTTAGATCTTGGGAATACAGGACTACTACCCTTAGAGGTGCGTGTGGGGAAAAATATCACCTGATGTTTCTTTGTTTTATGGCTTCAAAATGGGACTTGTTAAGAGCTTGTCCTACATTGGTTAATTATAACCTCCAAAACTAGTATATGAGCCCGGGCTGCATCTCTATACATTGCCAATTAGTTTTGATTTGGATGCTTTAACAGGACTTATTTCACAGTATTTTTCTTTTACATTCTTCTAATGCACTCGAGACATTTTGTTGCATTGATTCCATCAGGCATCAGCGGGGGATCGAATTAAAGGCCCAGTCCTTAATTCCTTCTTCTGGGTTTAAAATTGCTTTTCTATCTCCATTTATGAAGCCTTTCTTCTAATTTCCCCTCCATAATTTATATTTCCCCTTCAATTTCCTATAATCCCTCTTTTTATTGCCCCTAGTTTTGCCATAAAATCTCTAGGAATTGCTCTTTCATACCAGATTTTTCCTGTACTCTTTCCTTTTCAACCAATGTTTACCAGCGTTGTGCCACTTGTGGCTTCGCGACTATTGACGATCATTCAGCATATGTATATTGACGAATTGCTATCCTCTGGCTCCATAATGTGTAATAATTGGTTCTCCATCTTATGGCTTAAGCATTCATCAAGCTAACTTGCCCCTCCTTATTGACCTTTGGCTCGGCAACTGTATTTCATTCTATATGTCAATACAATATTAACGAGTGAACACCCCAATTGGGCGTGTAACTGGAAAGCTATGATGAGTTTTTCCGAGAAAACTGCTTCAGTTTTTCTCAACTTCTCACATGCTTTAGTTTTTGATACAGGAGATTTAATTAACCGCTACAATTTCAGAAATCTTCAGAATAAAGACTTGCTCGTGAAATACTCTAGTGTTTTGTAGATAGGTGTACGTCTATCTCAACTGAACTTGTTTACAGATACGGTTCTTGCATGACCCATCTAAAGATACTGGGTTTGTTGGGTGTGCCTTAACAAGCAACATGGTTCGATTTTTCAAGACCCCGGATGGATCATGGAGCCATGAGGTGAGTAATTATCAGTGATTCCCTTTTCACACGGTCTTCAAAAAAGATAACACTGTCATATACTACATTACAGGTGGCAATTTCAGAGAAACCGTTGAAGGTGCAAAACTGGATCCTACCGGAAATGCCTGGACTTATAACTGATTTTCTGATTTCTCTTGATGATCGCTATCTCTACTTGGCGAATTGGCTCCATGGAGATGTAAGACAGTATAACATCGAGGACCCTCAGAATCCTGTACTTGCAGGACAATTATGGGTTGGGGGCCTGATTCAGAAAGGAAGCTCTGTATTGGCTGAGGCGGACAATGGTACAACATACCAGTTTGATGTCCCAGAGGTCAAGGTATGTACAATACAAATATCCACCTTAGAATAACTGAACACTTAAAATAACTGAATCAAGAGGTTTATCATGATGCTGTTTTCAACATTGGAAAAGGAAGAATCAGAAATTTTTTATTTTTTTTGCACGTAACATCTGTTTTATCATTCATTGATGCAATCCTCCCAATTTCATGGATCTCCCATTTCATCTATCTCTAATACGCATTTCATGATCGATGGGTCTGAATCAGATAGGTTATCGAGAATTTATTGCAAACTCTGAAGCAGTAAAGGACTCGTCCTATGTTGCAGTTATTATTGCAAATTTGAGGTCTGATGATGTGCCTCAACTTTTCAATTTAAGTGGAGATGTGAGGACTCAAATTCGTGTTTCATGTGGACATTGCATGTTTATAGTCTCACTGCTCAAACCAATGGCCCTTGAACATTTTCATTGGAAAGTACTGTGCCCGAGATCTGTAGTTGTGATTAATTGGTTCATTTGATGGGGTAAATACTAAATTGTTGTATGGCCATGTTAACTGGCCGATTTGTTTTATGTTCTGTGAGTCTATTTCACGATTCGTCATGTAATGGCAAGTAAAATCACGACATATTGTGTTCAATAGATGGCACGTATCTCAGATACCCCTCATTTTTCAGTGTAGAAACATTGATCAAATAAGCTTATTTGTCTTTTATTTTTTCCCCAGGGAAATCGGTTGAGAGGAGGGCCGCAGATGATCCAGTTAAGCTTAGATGGGAAGCGGCTTTATGTCACCAACTCACTCTTCAGCACGTGGGACCGTCAGTTCTATCCTGATCTCGTGGAGAAAGGCTCTCACATGCTGCAGATTGATGTGGACACTGAGAAAGGTGGTCTCGCAATAAACCCTGATTTCTTTGTTGATTTTGGATCTGAGCCTGAGGGCCCTTCCCTTGCCCATGAGATGAGATATCCGGGTGGTGACTGTACCTCGGATATTTGGATTTGAGCAGTGAGTTTGATATTTCGGAATAAAGGGTCACATTTTGACGTCTTAGTGACAGAAATTGTGATCATGCCGTCTCTGGTAAGAGAATTTTAACTCATCCCTTACTCGAAGAACACGAAGCTTTAAGTTCTGTTAAGATGTGTACCGCTTGATGTAACAGTTATACCGGGAATTTTCAGTTTTTGGGCGTTGAAAAAGGCACTTTCATCTATTTCTGTTTGCTTACAATGTTTCTTCCTGTTATGTGCAACTCATATTTAGGTATTCTTGCTGGTAGACATTTGCGCCGTCCTCATTCTTGGGGGTGATAGATTTGGATACTGCCAGCATCAGTTAAAAAGGTTGACGTGAGATTCTTAAAGAAATTGGAACTAACAACTGACTGGATTCGTTGGATACATCGATGAGTTTATGACAATCACGTTGAATCTATAACCAAAAGCCTTGAAAGTTTCAACCTATTTCCTGCAAAAGCCGTTCTCAAGATAGTTGTTATCCACAATTTGGATAGAGAGAAACCTACAATTTGTGATTTCGATTCCTCTCTCTCTCTCTCTCTCTCTCTCTCTCTCTCTCATAAAGTAAGTTTTTGAAAGCTATTTTTTTTGCCTGAAATGATATGGTACTATGCCACAATTACCATATGGCATTTTTTTTGCCTGAAACAATAGTGAAATACTCTCACAGACAAGATAACGGTAGGATATGTCTACACTGTGCAGTTGAAATGAATTGGTAAGAACACAAAAAGAAAAAATTGATCGCCACACTGTCTTACAACTTTCAATGTACGTAACCCCACGATACAAAAATATTTTAGGCAAACCATTCAACGTCAGCAATATTTTTTTTTTTTTTGGAACTAAGTATTTCTATGGTCTGGTGCATGATTCCCTCTGGCTGGGAACTCACCATTACCAGACATTGCAGCATTGCAAGAACTAGCATTGGCCTGAGGTAACCCAACGCGGAACTCAATAGTGTTTGGCAATGCGTTCTGAATGCTCTCGATCAAATTTTTTACAGAGAAACCATGGCGTTTCTTTTTGGTTGGGCCAAGACGATGATCATTAATTTCTGTTACAATTCCCCTTCGCTGCAAAGCCAATGCATACTCGAGGCTTGTCGCCACTTCAGCCATTGTTGGCCGTTGCGGGGGGCGATCACGTAAACAGTTGCTTGCTACTTCCACAAAGTACTTCAGAGAATCAGGCGATATTTGGCCCCTCAAAGAGGGATCAATGATATGATGAAGACTACCCTCTTGGATGCATTGCTTAACCCAAAAGACTAGACTGATTTGCTCTTCCTCGAGTCTTGTATCCACGGCCGGCCTCCCGCACAGAACTTCTAACATCACCACTCCAAAGGCATACACATCGGACTTTTTGGTTAGCCTTTGAGTCAAGAAGTAATCCGGATCCAAATATCCAAACGTTCCTTTCACGGCTGTGCTGACATGAGTTTGTGATTGGCTTGCAGTGTCCTTTGACAACCCAAAATCCGAAATCTTTGCTACCCATCTCTCGTCTAACAAAACATTTGTGGTTTTCACATCTCGGTGTATGAAACTTTGCTCGGTACCTGTATGAAGGTAGTCTAACCCGCGTGCAGCACCGATGCAAATATTTAGCCTTTGCTCCCACGTAAGACTATATCCATAATTTCCATCGGCTCCTCTTCCACCACTTTTGTACAGATGATGAGCAAGGGTTCCGTTGGCTATGTATTCGTAAACAAGGATCATTTCTTCTCCTTCGTTGCAGTACCCGAAAAGAGCGACAAGATGAGCGTGTCGAAGCTCGGAAAGCATCCTCACCTCCATCCAGAACTCTACCGCCCCTTGCTTGGACTCCGAATTCAACCGCTTTACGGCAACAGTCGTGGCACCACCGTCGATGAACCCTTTATATACCTTGCCGAATCCTCCGGTTCCGATGACGGAGTTGTCATCGAAATTGTTAGTCGCCGATTCTATTTCAGCAAGCGAAAACCAACGGCACAGTGGTTCGTATTGTACCTCAGATTTTCCAGTTGAATTATCGCTGTCTGGAGTAGAAAACATGTTTCTTTAGTTTTCTCAGAGAGAAAAATGGAGTTAATGGGGGAATAAGACTTATTAAGAGAAATGAGAAATGAATATGTTCTTCTTCTTCATCATTTGGGAAATATCGGTAGGCAACAACCAGTCAATGGCGATGGCGCAGAATGTTCAACGAAGTGAGAAGATTGAATTGGCCAAAGTTATTGGCAGCTGCTACCATTCTATGTTTTGAAGGGTCAACTTATTCGGTGGAATAAAAAGAACGAACTTTAAATTCCATGTTTTTTTTTATGGGCAAAAGTAATTTTTAATTAATGAAAACTGACCGGGTCGCGTCCACGGTCTTTGAGCGACTGGACCGACCTCAAGCCAAACCAAACTGGAGGGGGAGCGATAGTGGCAGAATGACCCGTGGGTCGTAGGGTTGAAGCGGAATGGCTCACTGATCAATGCTCAAGCGACTTATTCGAATATGAAAAGCTAATTTCCTTAATCGGCGAAAAAATGAATTTGTTTTTGTTGTTGAAAAAAGCTGACTTCCAAGAAGAAAGAATGGCCTTGGAAAGGGTAAAAGCCTACCTCCAAGAATTAGAAGACAAAATGGATTTGGAATAATGCTTAGGCGTAGAAGAGGGATTAGACTGGTGGGAAACAAAGACGATTCCGACTTAGAAGAAGAAGACTTTGAAGAAAAAGGAATCTACTACGAAATTAAATCTACCTTTGAAAGATGATCAGCAGTGCTTTTCGGTCGTTCGATGCTGTTTAGGCCTCCGAAAGGCCTCTTTTGTCGTTTATAGTAATATTTAGATTGCTAATAACTTTTGATAGGAAATTCTGTTTTAATTGTTGTTTGTTTTGGTAACCTTATATTTCGTCCTAGTATTTGATTTTCTAGTTAGTGTAGAATTTTCCGTTGTTGGTAGTTTTCGTAATTTATGTGATTAGGGTTTGATTCTCGGCCCTAATTATTTCCTAAGTTGTTTAGGGATTCTACCGCCCTATTTATATTCATTGTAAGCTTTAGGGCTCGACAGTTTTTTGATACTGAATTAATAAAAATATAATCAAGATTTATCTCAAATTCGTTTGCTCTGTTCGTGTATTTTCTTGCAAACAATTTCGTAAAAGGAGACTATTCTGCATCAAAAACTTGACCAGAGTACATCAAGTTAGGGGAGGAGAGAAAAATCCAACGAAAGATTGGATGGAAGAAAAAAAATGGAAAAAAACACTTGTTGGGAGAACACACCCTAAGGGCTACGCCCCTAACAATCAAAACGATCCTCATTTAAAAGGGAAATTTTTAGAAATGATCCTTCTAGTTTTACCTGAGTCTCATTTTCATCCTCCAAGTATCAATTGCAACTCTTTTGACCTTTAAGTTTGGTTTTCGTACTAAGTTAGTCCAATTGATAATGTTTGTCAGCCAAATTGGACGGAAAAGATCAGATTGAGAGCAGACGTCATCAATTGGACCAACTTGGTACGAATTGCAACGTCCTAACTGCTATCAATTTGATTTTTTTTTTATCCAGTTTGGCTTATAGAAGTTATCAATTAGACTAATTTGGTACAAAAACCAAACTTGAAGGTCAAAAGAGTTGTAATTGATACTTGGAGGACGGAAAATGAGACTCTGATGAAACTAAGAGGATCATTTGTATAAATTTCCCCATTTAAAACGAACCTCTAAAAATCAAAATGACCGGATACCAGTAAAAATGAAGTCACGCGATACTCAGATCTAGACTTCATTTATTATTTTTGATAAGGGAAGAAATTTTATTAACTCCATCTGAATGAACAAATGGAAGATTGGATCGAGAACCTATATATATCGGACTGAGTTGATTTTTCATGGATTCGCTCGTTTTTTAAAAAAAAATTATTGAACGGTTCGGATCATCCGGGTGGGATTCAAAGTGGTGGTGTCATCGTTCGGTGATGGTTTGTGTCTGGTGGTGGTGAGGTGGATGTGGCCCCCATAGCTGGGTGTTCTAATCGTTTTGTATGCCGAAGTTCGGTTGGTGACCAATCGGAGCTCTCAATCGGGCGTGGGACTGACAGTTCATTGCTTCTGGGTTGCTGCTCTTGCTGTTGATGTCTGTGCTGCCGGGGAGGTGCTGATGATGGTGGTGGTTTGGCCCCATGGCTCTGATTGCTACAGTTACTGTTTTCGTAGGCCGGTTCGTTTCCGCCACCGGTCTCTTCTTCTGGGAGAGACTGGCTCGGCTTAATGGCGAGGCGGGGCGCCGGTGGTTTGTATGGAGGCGGTGGCCATAGTGGTTAGGGTTTTGGGGATGGATTGGGCAGGCCAGTCCAGGTTTGGACCGGATTGGGTGTTTTTAGGGCTTATTGTTTTATTTGGGTTTTGGATCGAGCTTTAATGTTTTATCTGGTTTGGATCCTTGTTGACCCTTGGGTGGTTTGGGCTTTGCCCCTGTGGTGTATCTTCCAACTTTTTGTTGGATCTCCTTCCCCTCTCCCCGTTTTTTAATAAATTTTATCTTTTGCCGATCAAAAAAAAAAGTGGGCCCCATGTGCCCATCGGTTCAGGATTGACGTTGGCTGGTCGGTGGCCGTCACAGCGTTGTTTTTTCCTCTTAGGGATGCAACATCCATGTTGCATATTCCAACACTTGAACATGGCAGGGCTCTGATACCATTTATAACAACCTGATCTTGTTGACCATGAACCCCCTTTCACCGTAAACACTTGGCCTTAAAAGGTATATATCTAAGAAGGTGACATGCAATCCTAACCAATGTGGAACTAAGCACTCACTCCGCAAATCTAGGGAACTACATCGGCAACCATGTGATCGGAAGACATTTAATGTGTCCAGGGCATTAAAGTCTTGTAGTGCACCACTCGAGCCCTACCTGAGGTCTTCCTTCTCTATCAAAATTGTCCATCTGTTATATAGTATGGAGTAGATCAATCGTACCAAGAATGAAATTGATCGGTAGACCCTTGATCGAACGGAAAGCATTATTTTAATAATCAATTGCGTGCCGACAAAGGGCTTTCTAAACCCAATCCAACCAACAATTTACGTGATTGATTTCATCAACACAACAAAATCATTGATCTCAATCATCAAAATAAACGGCTCATTGCGGTCCTTTACATGTTAGTATCGAAGATAACTGGAAAATGCATGCCAAAAATGTATTGTTGGCGGAATATAGACCATTGATTAGGTGGATATGGTATTCTTTTTGTTTTTTGCTTTGGGGATACCATTGAATTTCCCTCATAATTTTTTTTTTTTAATTAGAAGCCTGTCTAAAGTTCGACGTATAATCATGAAAGTCTCTCTCTCTCTCTAAGTTTGGCTAAGTTGGGTTTCTATGCTGCTAGTGTGGCTTCCACTAACTCCCCTTTTAAAAAGTTTGATGCTCCTCCATTATTAATGTCCTTCAAAGTAGAAAGAGAGCTAGCCATAGTAACAATTGAAAAGAGCTCCGCCATGATCTTCCCCCAACTCTCAATTCTTCTATTCCTCCTTATCCTGTTAAGTCATGGCGGATTTGTCTCCGTCACGACGACCACGACCCATGATGCACCTGTAAAATGCATCGGTTCGATAGCAGAATGTAACGCAGATTTGGAGATATTAATGGAGTCGGAGGTGACCAGAAGGTTCTTGGCGACCAAGTACATATCGCCCGGGGCTTTAAAGAGAGATGAGCCAGTATGTCGCGGTGGTGCTAGTGGTGAAGCTTATAGCAAGACTGGTGGTTGTCTCCCGCCGCAGTCCAACCCTTATAACAGAGGCTGCTCAAAATATTACCGTTGTAGAAGCGATGCATGATTCCCCAGGATCTCTGTGTGTGTGTTTATGTGTGTGTTTGTGTGCGTGCACGCGTGAAAATCAGTTGTTGATCTCGTTTTTCCAATCAAGTAAATGGATAGAAGTGGGTACTATGTAATTCAGCTTTCGGATATATTTCGTGAGAACGTAGTAATTTAGTTGCACAGCATTCAAAAGTCCAGTGGACTAACTTCTCAGCAAAGCCCTTAGTGAAGAAATACAGCAAACCCCTTATTCATGCTTTATCCTTTCTATTTTGCAGAAGAAATACAGCCGACAATTTACGATTTGTTCACACATCTGAAAAGGTTATTTCTGTTTACTTCTATTTGGTATTCATACCAGAGAGAGAGAGAGAGAGAGAGAGAGAGAGCAACATATCCTCATCCTGCTGCTAGACTATGTAACGGTAAAATGTGTATCAAAATTAGTTTTCTCTGCCAAAAACAAACATATGTTTTACTTACCAAAAAAAATAAAATAAAACATTTGTTTTGTGTGCTATCTAAACTTTCCAAAAGAACAAAAATAGCAAAAGTGAAACACTTTGCAAACAGTTAAAGTATATTTACAAACAATCAGTTGATCAGATCAAAGACTTATTATGAACTTTAATTGTGACTCTTGCTGTCCCGGGATAAATATGTCACCTTCCCTAGAGGAGGTGGGTACGGAAATTGTCTGAAGGCAAATAGTATGACTAAAAACAAAACCAAAACCATAATGGAAAAGATCAACAACACCACATTTCTAGCTAAATCACTTATCAGATGGACGGCCTCACACCGTATGTGTAGGTGCAGGATGCATCAGCTTGTTGGTAGCATTGAAGGCTAGACGGTTACCACTACAAGATATACCTTGTATGTAGCATTGTAGGCTAGATGTACGGTAACTACAAAATATCATGTATGTAGCTTTTTAGGTAACGTAATTTCATCAATAAACAAACCAAGCAACCTGGACAAATTGAATATCGGCGAGAGTCCTAACAGCAGCAGAAAACAATACCAGAACGAAGACTACAAACACCAGCTAAAACCTCAACAGCCAAAAAAAGATAAGTTAACCGAGGTTTCACATATCAACCACTCTTTCAGGCCAAACTCTATTTGAGATCCATGGCAAATTGAGAGAGAGAGAGAGAGAGAGAGAGAGAGAGAGAGAGAGAGAGAGAGAGAGTACTTTAGTCACTTGAAAAAATACATTTCAATGTCAGGGTAGCTAGATGGATCATGTTGCTCCAATCCAAAATGTGAATCAGCTAGAACATTACGTTATTCTAGAGCTAGAGTAAACCATAATATACAGTCCGATCAGAAAGCATGCATCAATTTTGTGCTCTACCACTGAAACTAACTGAAAATTTGAAGAGACAACCTTCACCTGAAATCAAAATCTACTTATAATGAAGTTTGCATACCTCTCATACATTCGTGGAACCATCGGCTACTTCAGCAAGCAGGCACCCTTCCATAACACCTGGAGAAAAGAGGATCATCTCATCAACACACTAGACCACACAAGCTAACAATAAAAGAATTGCCATGACGTTCAGCACAAACAAAACTTGTGTGCTTCACATAGCCCGTGTCTTGTGTTCTCTTACTCTTTCGATCCTAACCTACTTTGTGTTTGTACCCACTTCGTGTCTGATATAATAGGAAAGTACTGATTCTTACTCGCCTGCTTTTACAACGGGGAGAGTCCCTCTTTTATAGGCATAAAAGGGTCTCTCGCTTACATCATCGCTTATGTCATTTATACAAATAAGTCACACACCTACACACATATAACATTACTCCTGACAACCTACCTTTTCACCTTTCGTACTATTATACAAATACAACCACTTATGGACAGTACAACAATAATATTCCTTTAGGCCTTACACCAGAATCCAGCAACGTTTGGACAAACAATATGATCATGGACAAAAAGGATTCAATTATAGACTTCATCATTACATAACCTGCTCAAGATTTGAGCAACAAGTTGATAAACGTACACCTGCCTTGATGCTCAGACATCACAACACAAGGGAGCAAAACAAACTGCAATGCATTTTCCCGATTAAACATTTTTTGGGCGTAAATGCCTGCACAATATCAGCTTAATAACAAATATATGCATCTCCAAAGGAAGATGCGTTTTACCCTGTGATAAATTCGACCTAATAAATACAAAATCTGTTCAAATGGTCCAAAACTTATGTATATCCACATGTCATTGCTGGTCTCTTTTCACTATTTCAGATCTCTCAAAGAATTCTTACATTTTGTATATGCAATATGGATCTTGTTTGATTGATCTCAATTAGTTTTGCTAGAGAAAGTTTTGAAAATCGATAAAACATTATAGATTGTGTAATATAGGCAATTTTTTAAGTGGGATGACTGCCCAAAAAGGACAAGCAATTTGGGACGGAGGGAGTATTAGTTTTCCTTCTTGCTCTATCGCATATGCAAACTTGGACAACAAAAGCAATGCTCTACGACAAATTGCCCATCTCTAATTGAAACACAGAGTTAACTACTGTACAAATCAGATGTCTTGTGCTATTTCTTTAAGTGTTAAAAATACAACACTTAATTGGTGCAGTACAGAGGAAAAGAAAAACAAGACCTACTAAGAACATCATACTAATGAAGTTTTCACCATCTTTCTCCACCAAAGAGAGAAATCGCCTCGATCCTCCTCCTAAGCTGAAGTAATGCTTCTTAGCTGCAATGTAGACAACTCCACTTGGATTCAAGCATGACAAACAGATCATTTTAGAGCCCAAGTAGCAAGACCAAACGTTGTATTGGTTTTATGGAGTTGAAATGAATGGATTCTGCATCACTTCGTTCAATAAGTATAACGTATCACCCGCGGTTGTATTTTTGGTTAAATTTCAAGATGGATTGAGAGCTTTAATGCATGTTTCTAACCTAAGAAGCACAGATATGACATGGCCTTGCGGACACGTTATTGCTCTAAAATGTTGGACACGGATACGTTTAGGATACATTCAACGTAGACCTAACATTTAACACACCATTTAACATTACATCTCTGCCATTGAAATGTGGCTGAGATCAAACCAAAAAAAGAATTGGGTCTCTCTCTCTCTCCATCTCATCTCATGTTCTCTCTCCCTCTCTCTCCCCTTCCCCACTCTAGCAAATCACCTTTTGCCTTCCCCACTCTGGCGACCTTTCTCCGGCGAGCCCCTTCCCCAATGACCCATTTAGGCATTTACTCTCTCTTTCCCTCTCCCATATACTCTATTGAACGGTTCAAACAAAAAGTGCTCGGATGAAGGTCATTTTTTTTGCCAATTTCTCCAGGGTACTTTTAGAATCACATTCTGAACACATTGAGCGGCTCGAATCATCGAAATTCGATCAGGAAATGAGGAGGTCCGCAGGACCACCTCATTTGAGACTAACTCTGTGTGTGTGTGTATATATATATATTATAGCATGCGTCCTCATTTTAAATAAAATGCGGATGTCCCCTTTTCTCATCCTTCCCGATCAAATTTCGATGATCCGAGCTGCTCAATGTGTTCAAAATGTGATTTTAAAGGTACCCATGAGAAATCAGCAAAAAGAATGACCAAGAAGGGCTTAATTTGAGCAGTTTTTATTTGAACCGTTCGATAAAAAACAAACAAAAATTGCTCGGATCAAGCCCTTCCCGGTCTTTTTTTTTGCTGATTTCTCACAGGTACCTTTAAAATCACATTCTGAACATATTGAGCAGCTTGGATCATCGCAAATTGGTCGGGAAAGGAGACGTCCTTAACTTAACAGTTAAGGGCGTCCTTACTTGAAGTTTTATATATATATATATATATATATATATATATATATAGAGGAATTTTCAAGTGAGGGATCCCTCATTTTGTTAAAATGAGGGACTTTCATTTCCCGATCAAATTTTGAAAATCCAAACCGTTCAATGTGTGCAGAACATAATTTTAAGGGTCCACGCGAGAAATCAGCAAAAAAAATGACCGGGAAGGGCGTCATCCGAGCAGTTTTTTTTGAACCGTTCAATGAAAACTGCTCGGATGAAGCCCTTCCCGGTCATTTTTTTTGCTGATTTCTCGCGGGGACCCTTAAAATCACGTTCTGATCACTTTGAGCGGCTTGGATCATCGAAATTTGATCGGGAAGGGGAGTCCCTCATTTTAATAAAATGAGGGATCCCTCACCGGAACCTAATTCTATATATCTATAGTAACATCAATTGGGGCTGTTCCAGGGACACATAAGAAAATACCTCAAAGTTTCCAATCAAATTTTGATGGTACGAGCCGTTCAATGTATTTAAAACGTGTTATTAAGGGTACTCGCGAGAAATCAGCTCAAAATATGACTGAAAAGTGCTTCATCCAAATAGTTTTTCATAAAACTATATATATAGACATTTATGAAAAACTGTTTGGATAAAACACTTTAAAGTCATATTTTGAGTTGACTTCTTGCAAGTACTCTTAAAAACATGTTTTAAACACATTGAACGGTTCGGATCATCAAAAATTGATCAGGAACTATGAGATTGATTTGAGGTGTTTTTTTAGATGTTTTTTTAAGTGTCCCCGGAACCACCCCGAACATAAATATATATAATTTTAATATTATGTATGTATAACACTATAGGCATACATCCCAAATTACATGATAGATAAGATAAAGTTTTGAAGTATTTAATTGACATGGGCCTCAGGAAACGCTTCAAAAATAGACATGGGGACGGCTAGGAACCCTGAAGATATCCTTGGGGTCTGTTCGGAAATTGAGGAAAGAAAGAGAAAGGAAGAGAAAATGTTTAAGGGAAGATAGAGAACATTGGGAGAAAAAATTACCGTTTCTTCTTTCTACTTTTTCCTGTTTCTTCTCTCTTTCCACCATCAACCAAACAAGAGAAAGGATTTTTTTTTAATTCTCTCTTCTTTCTTTCCACAGCTTCCAAACACACCCTTAACAAATTCAAATTCAAATTTTTTATCAACAAAAAAAGAAATTCCAAGTGAATTTAATATGATAAATTGTAAGACTTACTGTCTTCCCAACGTCTATTTATTGTGATGTGACTCATGTGACATGTCAAATTCCAATATCATTGATAGTCACATGTTAGCAAGTGTTTAAGAAGTGTGGATGGCATATTTATTTCTTACTCAAAGACACCAAATAAGTGCCAGAAAAGTTGCAGATAGAGTGGGGGACATGTGTCCAAATTAATATTTTTATTTCTGAATATGGACATGGAAAAAGAGTATCAAACATGAGTCCGAAGGTGTCCGAGGAGTGTCGCTGTTCGACAGGGACACACCACCTTCTTTTAAGTTTCCGTGCTAACTATTGCTATCTCGTGACCTTTCATATATATTCCTACTTGTACACGGAGCTTAGCAAAATATCTATTTACCATCTCCATGCAATCCACCATCCAAAAGGAGCGTTACCAATTTGAAAAGAATTGGACAGTAAATAACAAACTACCTTTATAATGAGCACATAAAATTGGGGAAGAGCAGATAGTGAATAAACTGCCTCTGCCACAAGGATAATATCATAACCAACAGGCTGATCCAGCGATGGGCAACAGTTCTGCTCTTTTTCATTGGTCCATGTATAAGGAAGTATTTGATGGACTTCACTCCAATCACCAGCAAAAAAACGCAAATTTTCCATCTGTATTCCACTCTCACATCTGTAGCCAAAGTTGAAGACTTCTTTAGACAATTAGCACATACATTGGGAATAGTGAGACATCAGGACCTCAGCATTAAAATCCTGGAAATGAATGACAGCAGCACATAGTCGCTTCTTTAGTAGCCCTCCAAATTTTAGGCCTTACTATGTTCAAAGTTACGCATTCTTGTTCAATACGATATAGTCAGTCATGTGATAATTTTCTTCACTACTTAAAATGTTCTACCTCAGAGGAGAGGGGAGCATAGAGGAAATCCATGACTCAGAAGTTTTTCACCGTGTCTTGTCTTCTGCAGAAAAGGAAGGCTTTGTCCTTGCTGTCGTCATAAAAAATACAACATTATCAATCAACTTGAGATTACATGGGCCATGAGTCAATAAAAGGATTGATATTTTTTTTCTTATGACAACAAAAGCTACATACCAACTGAGCTACTTGTATCAGCATCTTGGGAAGTCGACATGGCAGGGGCTCTTAACCCGTGTTGCGACGCATCCATCTCACAAACAATTTAGTAAACTTCACGCATATGTTAGCAGAAAAAAAAAAGACAATATAATTAAAAAATGGCATTAAATAATCATGGATGCTGGAAGGACTAACAATGGAGATAGACCTAACCTTTAGCATTACTTGAAAATAAGAAGTTGCTCTGAGACTCAAACAAATATGCACAGGATCAACAACTACAGAACTCAATATGGCGCCAAGTGATGCCCCTTGACAGCAGCATAGTGATCAATATTCAGTAGTATCTTTTTAAGATGACTTCATCAATAGTATCTACGTACTTCATCCCTTTCACAGCTCAATGTCTTGAGAGCGTGCACTATCTCTTCAATTCTCGAATGTGAAAAATCACCAATTGTGAACTTCTCAACAACTCCCTTCACTTCAATCAGACTATGGCCAGGCTCCTTCTTCAATCCACTAGCATTCAGCATTTTTCTAGCCTTAGCAACACAATTCCACATCCCATCTGAAGCATACATATTGGACAATAGGACATAGGGTGAAGTAGTAACAGGTTGAAGTTTCAGAAGGTTTCTTGCCAAACGTTCCCCAATTAATACATCTCCATGCAGTCTACACGCAGAAAGAATACTCCCTAAAACAATTGGATCTTGCCTAAACAGAAACTTTTCCATGTACTCTTCAGCCTCCTTAAGTCTCCCAGCTCGTCCAAGCATATCTATGAGGCAAGATAAATGCTCAATTTCAGGGGCAATCCCATAGATTTCATCCATAGAATTGAAGTACGTTTGACCCTCATCAACAAGCCCTGCATGATTGCATGCTACAAGAACTGCAACAAATGTAACAGAATCTGGCTCCAAACCAATTTCTTTCATTTGATGAAACAATTCTAGGGCCTTTGAGCCATGCCCATGATTTCCGAATCCAGCTATGATACTATTCCATGATATAATATTATGGCAGTCCATTTGGCTGAAAACAGTATAAGCGTTTCCAATGCATCCACATTTAGCGTACATGTTTAGGAGCGCATTATCAAGACCAACATCTCTATCCAACTTTGCTCTGATCAGATGACCATGAATCTGCTTGCCATGGCGTATAGAAGCCAACCAAGCACATGAAGCAAGAGCACTAGCATACGTGAAGTCATCGAGCCACAAACTATCTCCATTGGCCATCTCTTTGAAAATACTCAAACCCTTTTCATGATCATCGCAGTGGCAACAAGTAGCAATAATTGTATTCCATGAAATGACATCTTTCTCTTTGATCAATCTGAAGGTCTTCTCTGCTTCTTCTATCATGGCGTACTTCGAGTACATTGTCATTATAACATTTCCAGTAAAAGGGGTGGAGTCAAGGTTGAGTTTGATTGTTTGGCAATGCAATGCCATTCCTCTCCTCAAATCCTCTGTTGTGCTACAAGTTCCCCATATGCCCACAAAAGTTAAACGGTCTGGGAGCAGACCTTGTCGGCACATTTCTCTGTAGACTTCAAACCCTTTGTCTGGTTGTTCATTTTCTACCAACCCAGCAATAAGGCCATTATAAGACACCAAGTCCGGCTCAGACAAAGTACTGAAAACACACAAGGCATCGTTACATTGACCACATTTCATGTACATTGTGATTAGGGAGTTGGCAACGAAAGAAACACCAGAGTAGCTAAATTTTAGGGAAAGTGCATGAATTTGCTGGCCTTGTGTCAAAGCCAAGAGACTAGCACAGGCACTAACAGCACTAGCAAGTACATATTCATTCGAGTAGTGAAGCCTCGTCATCTTAGAGAAAATCTCAATAGCCATTCTGGGTTGTTTAGATTGGGCATAGCCAGATATCATAGCAGACCAAGAAACAAGGTTTCTCCTCTCGGACATTTCATCGAACACCTTGCGTGCAGACGTGATTCTCCCACACTTGGCGTACATGTTTAGAATGTGATTGGAGACAACAACATCAATTTGCATACCTGATTTGACAACGGCAGCATGTAAGGAAAGCCCATATCGAATCGCTTTGGTTATGGAACAACAGTGCAAAAGTGGACCAATAGTTTCCGATGCAATTTGAGAGACAAGCCCCATGAACAACAACTAGAGAGAGATAGGTATACACATGAAGCAGGGTCTCATCTCTGCCTAATTAATGTATGGTTCATCTAATAGGTCAAATTCTTGGCTTGTGAGTGTGTCTTGCATGGCTACGGAGTGCTAAAAATAGCAACCATCAAAATCGATGGTAGTCTGACACACAACCAGTAGCATTTGCATCAGCTGACTGCTCACGCCCTTTTGAATCACTCGACAAGAAGAATCAAGAAAAAGCTCTCAATCTGTCAATCCTAACTATGTCCGGACCTGGTAAGTTTCCCGTGATGAGTCAAATTAAGCCACAGGCTCCACTTTGAGTCAAATTAAGCCACAAGCTCCACTGTACGGCAAAGCCTACTTGGCTAATGGTCTTTGATTCCGAATGCTAGGGTGCGTAACCCCGGAGATGCCTCCTTGTTTCATGGGTATTTCGGTCTTTTTTCCTAGCATTACTGACATGATGTGTTTTCAAGGGTATCTGAGGCCAAAGCCGCCAAACGGCCAAAAATTACCTGATAGAGTCTTGCTTTGCGCGACCGCTGCGCCCTCCTACTCATGTCTTGCTTTGCGCGACCGCTGCGCCCTCCTACTCATCGAGGCCTGGCATTTGCTCGACGACCAGGTATAGGTCGCGCGCTTAAGCGCCATCCATTTTCAGGGCTAGTTGATTCGGCAGGTGAGTCCTAAACCCGTCGGCGGTCGATGAACTGCTCGAGCTGCACCCACGACGAGAGCGGGTCGTCACGTGCCGGCCGAGGGACAGACTGGGAACGGCTCTTCACGGGGTCTTCTCCGAGTGTTGGAATGGGCTAAAACCCGGTCCGCCAATCAACTCGGGGTGTGGTTTGGTGCGGATTGGGACAAAGACTAAAGCCCAAGATGTCGTTAAGCCTGTGGAGACGCCTAATTATTGTGTAGTTCTTTTATAATTTTTCGTGATTTTTTAATACTTTTTTTATAGGGCAAAGCAAAACTATATTGGGCAATTCTTGGCCGTTTGGCCTCGGATACCCCTGGAAACAGTACCCGCGAAAGTGAAATACCACTACTTTTAACGTTATTTTACTTATTCCGTGAATCGGAGGCGGGGCAATGCCCCACTTTTTGGACCGAAGGCTTGCTTATGTGGGCTGATCCAGACTGTCCTTTCAGTAACCTTCCTTGATGACGCATTGGTGTTTCCTTCGAGGGATGCCTTATTGTTGGGAGGTAAACTCGTCGCTTAAGTGGTGAGCGCCGGCTGATGTATATCCGTTGGCTATGGCACAATCCCGATGATGCATTGGTGTCTCCGCACGGAAAAGCATACATCCCCGGGGCTACACACCCTGGCATTAGGAATCAAAGACCATTAGCCAGGTACGCTTTGCCGTGCGGAGACGCCAATGCATCATCGGGAAGGTGTCCCCGCACGGAAAAACGTAACTGGCTAACGGTCTTTGATTCCTAATGCCATCATGGAGGATGTGAGTCTGCAAGCATTACCGACGGGATGTGAAAGCACGAGCATTTGAGACCAAACGGCCATGAAATTCTAGTTTCTGCTCCTCCTTGTTAAGGGAGAAGCCTGTCGCCTAAGCAGCGAGCGCCGGTCGATGAGTTACCTAGCATATTATTTGCCGTTACCTAACAACTTTTAGCTGTTACTCGGCAACTTTTTAGCCGTTTTCCCGGCAACCACCTGTGCGATGGATGTGTTGTGCAGGCCACCTAAAAAGTTGCTGGGTAACGGCAAACAAGTTGTCGGGTAACGCTGGGTATCGGCTAAAAAGTTGCTGGGTAACGGCAAGCAATTTGTTGGGTAACGGCTAAAAAGTTGCTAGGTAACGGTTAAGAAGTTGCTGGGTAATGGGCCGAGCTTGGGAAAGTTGGGGCCCGGACAGTAAGGAAAACTTAGTAAACGCTGACCAAAACGGTAATCATACTGGGCTAGGCAAAAGCTTTGGGTTAGTAGCATATTGAGAAGTGTTTGTGTTTGCGATTGAAGCATATCTGTTCTTTTATTCATTCTAATAACTGATACATTGGAGTACAATACTGCCAAGCACTTCTCTAAAGCAATAGCCTAAGTTGTTAAGAGGAAATCGGTAGCCGTGTGAAGACACACAGCTCTCTATCAAGCCAAATTATTTTGTAAGAGAGTAAATTCCATCCACCTTAGGTGGAAAACCCAAGTTTTCCACCACCATCATTTGTGGGTCCCACTGTACTTATATTATAGTAATCTGAACTGTTCATCATATAGAGTTCGCATAATAGTATATCTTTACAAAAAATCAAATTTATCGGACTTGGATAGGTATATAAAAAATTGAAGTTTGATTTAAAAAATCGATGGTAGATAAGTTTAAAGTTAAACTATCCATAGCCGTCTATTTTATAAACTAAGATTTAATTTTTAATATACCTATCGATATCCAATAAATATGATTTTTTATGTGAATGTACTACTATGCGGGTCCTACAAAACGAACAATTCAGATTATTGAAAAAAGTACACGGCGGGGCCTGCAATGCGTGGTGGAAACCCATGCTTTCCACCTAAGTTGGAAATAATTTTTTCTCATTTCGTAAACCAATTACAATCAAGGGGCAAAGTCCACTCTCTCCCCCTGTGGTTTGAACTATGTGCGGATACACTCCCTATAGTTCAAAAAAGTGCACATAACTCCCTATGATTTTGAAAATGTGCGGATAGACCCACTGCCGTCATATTTTCCATCCATATTAACAGAGATGTATCTCATACACCTCTAAAATCTAATCTGAACCGTTTATAATGTATTAAATAAAGAATAGAGTAGCTCTATAAAAAATCATCTAGATCAGACATCAATAACTTAGTGATCGAATTCTTGGTAAATTCAAATTTAAAATTTTAATTTCATAATAAATTCGATTCGACCATGAGATTTTCATTTTTTGATCGACTTGAATTTTGGCATTGATGTAGTACTCGTCAAACAATATCAACGGCTCGGAACCAATTTTTGGCATAAGGGATGAATGGTTAGATTTAAGGAAGAAGAAGAATCAAGGGAGAGGATGAGGATGAGGACATATCGGTCTTTCAATATTTTATCTGTTAATATAGATGGAAAACATGACGGTAGGAGGTCTATTCGCACATTTTCAAAACCATACGAGGTTATGTGCACACTTTTGAACCATAGGGGGTGTATTCGCACATGGTGCAAATCATAGGGGGTCAAAGTGGACTTTGCCCTACAATCAACGCCGATCCAACGAGGGAGGTGGCCAAATCTCGTCGGTGACATTGAACATTGACAATTGTTAGTATGCTATCTCGACGAAGGGTTAGGGTGAAGAGTGAAGGAGGAAGAGGGGTATTTGAAGGAAGTTTGATGGCTGGTGGAGGTGGTGAGAGAGGAGCCATGTCGACCGACAAAGGGCGAGGTCACCTGAAAAATAGGGGAGTGGAGGTGGCCAGGTTACTTGTAGGATTGACTGAGCTTAAACTTGGGGATGGAAGGAGAAAAGAAGAGAAAGTAATACTCCAATAAGAAAAATGAGAGAGAAACCTCAGAAGAAATTGGAAAGAAAATTGAACTTTGTTGTTCAAACTTTCTCTTCGCTTTTTATAAGAAAAATCAAAGAATGGGAAGAAGGTTTTTGAAAATTTCTCTTCCTTTTTCTTATTTTTTTCCAAATTCAAAACACACCCTAACGACCCCTTTGGATGGAGGATTTTCGGGAGAAAAGATAAGAAATGGTGAGGACGAGTTTTCTCTCCCTTGTTAGGATGCACGGTTAAAGAGGTGAGAGAGGATGGAAATCAAGAATCCCTTAGATGACCTCCAATCTTGACCCATTTTAAGACCTAATTCAAAATTTGGGCAAGAACCGCAAAAATCTCTCTTTAATTCTTTATCCAAGCTCTTTCCCATTTTGTGCTTTACCCATTTTTTGCCCAAATCTAGAACAACCAAAAGCCTTGACCCATTTTCCAACGGCTAGTTAGAGAGAGAGAGAGAGAGGACCTAGCCGGAGCTACTGAGTTTTGTCAGAGCCGACTGATCGTTGTCGAAGTTGCTAAGTTGCCGATCGTTGCTAAGCTTTCTTTGCTGGAGCTTTGTTCATTGGATATTTGCATTGCGTTGTGCTGTCGGATCTTTGTTCGCCAGAGCTCTATGTTGCCTGAGCTGTGTTCGTCGGAACTTTGAAACAGTTTAGAGAGCGCTCTCTCTCTCTCTCTCTCTCTCTCTCTCTCCACCAAATCAAATTTGTTCCTCTCTTTTATTTTCATAAATGCCATTGGATATTTAAAAATAATAAATTCGAGTCGAAATAGGGTTTTGCCATTAGAGATGCTTTGACCCAAATTTGGGGAAGGAAAAAGGTAAGGACCAGAGATGCTCTTATTAGGGAGCCATTTTTGTTTTTTCACCAAAAGTGGTGAGATTTGGTGAGAAGAGAAAGTGGAAAGTCTATACAAATGAGATGGTGAGAAAATATACTCTTTTCTTTTCTTTTCTCATCATTAAAAAAAACCACACTCCTCTCTTTTCATTTCTCACCCAAGTAGCCGAAGGGGCTGAAAGTTTTAGGTTAGGCCATCCACAGTGGTATAATCAAAAATAGATAACTAAAAGTTGATACATCAGCTTTTGATTTTTCATTGAAGAGATTGTTAAACTTAACAATGTTGAGATCCACAATAGTCACTTCTAGTCCATAACCAAAATAATGGGTCCACTAAAATTTCACACACACACACACACACACTCTCTCTCTCTCTCTCTCTCTCTCTCTCTCTCTCTCTCTCTCTCTCTCTCTCTCTCTCTCTCACACACACACACATCATTTACTTCCCTACATTTACGTTTTTTTTGGGCAAACATATATCGATTCCCTCCCTTAATTTTAGGAAAAAAATCGGTGACTTCCTTATCTCCTATTATGATTTCTTTTTTTGGAGGGGGGAATAGAAACAGAAAAAAAGAGTGAAATATCTTAATCCGGCGACGATGGGTTGAATTGTAGATGATCGAGAGATATGAGCTTCACTTTTGGAAGAAGAGAAAAAGAAACAGTTTGAAGGTGAAGTGAAGAAGATATAAAACAGGCGAAGAAGAGAAGAAGAAAATACTGGAGTAGTTGAAATACGCGTGTATACAAAATTTTGGAACCAGTTAACTTATGTGGTGTTGGGTCTATAAATTTTGATTATTGAAAAAGGTTATTAGTTTTAGTTATTCAAAGCCCAAAATTTGATTATTTCTAAGAATGTTGCTAAGTTTGATTATACCATTGTGAGCCATCTTTTGCACAAACATTGTTAACTTTAAAAATAATTGACTTTTGATTATACTACTGTGGATGGCCTTAGGCTTCGTTTTTTTGAACTTAATTTAAATCCATTTTGTCCTTATTTGAATTTTTTTTCGCATTTATTAGTTTTGCGCCAAATTTTTGTGGGTTATTGATTCGTCTTGACGAGAAGAATCATAAAAGTAATTTTTTTTTTTACTTTTACCCAAATTTTTTGAGAAATAACCATTTTTGCGCTAAAAAATGGTTATTTCTCAAAAAAACTTGGGTAAAAGTGTCAAAATTTTACTTTGTCGATTCCTCTCGTCGAAGACAAATCAACAACCCAAAAAAGTTTGACGCAAAATTAAAAAAAGCGAAAAAAATTCAAATAAAGACAATTTTCAGATATAAGTTAAGGCCAAAAGAACGCAGCCTTAATATAATGATGTTTTAGATATTCAATACTAGTATTTGGTATTACTGCTATCCGTACACGTAATTAGTTGTATGCGAGTACACATACACCCGCCCACATATAATTTTACACAAATGAAAGATCATGAAAAAAGTTCCAAAAAAGAAAAAGAAAAAAAGAAAGATCATCAGAAAGGACCTTGTGAGGTATTTGATTTTGTGCAATTTATGCGCGTGGAACTTGCAGAGGGACAATGGCCATCAATCGCTGCACATACTCATATGTCCATTTCGGCCAATAAAACATTTCTTGGAGGCCAAGAAGAGGCACAAATAAATCAATTCACATACTCATCTGTCCATACCCTGAAAGTCTTCTCCTCCGACTAAGGCTGCATTCTTGTAAATTTATAAATCTGAAACTTATTTTGGTATTTTTTATTTTTTGCAACTTTTTAATTTAGCTTTTCGTCGTAATTTTTGAGGTTAATCTCGGAAAAGTATAACAATATAGACGGATTTTAAAAAATTCAAATAAGACGGCACTTTAAACAAATAAGACAGTTGTTTGATACTTTTTTCGTCTTTAGTGAACTTTTTTTGTTTTTGGTCATAATTTTGTACTATTTAGACTGCTCTCGTTGAAACGGATGATTAACCTAAAAAATATCACGCAAATCTTACAAAAATCAGAAAAGACAAATAAAACACACAAAACCAATAAATAAATTAAGTTTACAAGAACCACCCTAATTTCTTGCCCCAGAGAAAAGGACTTCCAATTTCAGGCTTAACTGGCCATTAATTAATCTCCAGTTCCTATGAATATATACTCATGATAAATGTCCAATTACAATATAAGCAAGTCTTCAGAGATTCGGATAAACACCTCAAGAAAAATGTTAGGACATAGCCGCTATGAAGCATACGGTCAGGGTGGTCATGGGTGGGAACACCCCACCTGCGATGGACTTCATCCACATGGTGGCGGCGGCCTAGGTTGTCACGGTGGTGGACACCAGACTCACGGATGAGGTTTTTATGTTCGTCCCCGCAGCCACGACTGGAGACACTTTTTCCATTCACATGGTCACATGGCACGAGGTCGTGGGGTCCACATCGATAGCGGGCACCTTATCCAGTGGCATGGTCACATTGTTGAAGATTGGGCCGGTCCACCTAATATCTGCCACAAATGATGCATACAAGGCCTTGGTGGCTGAGAAGATCATAACCATGGGGCGGCACATAGTGGCGACCGTGGTGGTTTTCAAGGCGAAGGATATTGCGAACATGACAGGGGCCATGGTGGTTTTGACCATTGTGGTCCTCGGGGTCATGGCAGTCGCGGAGGTCATGTGATGAGGGAACACGATCTTGATGTGTTCACCAGCACCCCTTTTAATTTGGGGTGGAGCTATGTTGAGGTCTGGGGGCTGGGCCCGGCTCCCTGCGTATCCGAGTTTTAAAATTTTTGTTTTGTATAAATCTGATTTTGAATATTATTTATGTATAGCTACTATAATCTTAATAATTTTGGTTCGCTTTGATAAAAACCGATTGTTTTACATTCTTATTTCTTAATTTCTTTTATAAATAAAAAATAAGCATGTGATAATTTTTTTTTTGATAGGAAACAAAGATTTATTAAGAAACTTATGAAATAATAAGTATACGTTTCGATAAAAAATATATGTCTATTAAGCCGGTCCGCCTAAGATTAAAATCCTGGCTCCGCCACTAATCCTAATATTGTCACACATTTTGAATAGATACAATATACTCTCTATCTAAGCATCTGAGCCGCTCATTGTCGAAATGAAATATGAACCATTAGATTGTCGAACGGACGACTCGAGTGTGCTTGGTGCCGCACAGCACTATCCCCGATTTAGAATCGTAATGTCCAAGGAGTACAATATCCCTTCTTAAAACCTTTACAAAATTTTAGGGACCTATTCTCCACTCAAATAGAAGCATTACAGGGCCTTCCGTTACATCTCCCATCAAGCACTCGGAATAGAAAAATAGGACGAGTTTTCCGGTTTTCCCTTTTCAATATATTTTCAAATAGTCAGCTTAAACATCTTTGCACGACTCCAATTGGTTGGCCAATTAATTTAATTTTCCCATTTTTTTTAAAAAACACAATCACCCCAATGTATATTTAGGTTTTAATGCAATATATGAGGACAGCAATGTCTTTTGACCAATAAACCTCTTTTCTTGGTGGCCAAGAAGAGGTGTACACATCACTCAATTTATACACTCAAATTCACACCTAAAAGTCTTCAAATTCACACCTAAAAGTCTTCTATCCCTAGTAGCTTGCTGCCCAAGAGAAAAGGACTTCAGAGTAAAAGCTAAACCAACCATTAAAATCTCGTTTTCTCTATAAATAGATAGCTCTCATCGTCATTTTGACAAAAAGCACATCAACAAAATGAAAGGACACGGCGGATATCATCCACATTGTCACGGTTGGGGACTCCACATCCCCGGAGGACGTCACGGACACGGCGGCGGCGGCGGCGGCAGAGGTTGTCTCGATGGAGGACATCACGGTCACGGCTGGAGACTTCGTGTTCATCCACATGGTCAAGTGGACAAAGGTCGGGGGCACCACCATAGCCGTGGCGGACATCACATACTTCGCAGCGGCTGCGGTGGTTGTCACGGCCACGATGGTGGTAGCTTTGGTCATCAGGGTGGACATCATGCTCATAGAAGGGGGCCTCATGATCACAGCGGAGGTGGCCTCGGCTGCCATGGCAGGAAGAAGCATCATAGGCATGGTGGTCATGGACAGCGGCGTCGGGGCCACGATCCTGATATGGTCGTCGATCGCAACACCAACCCTGAAATCGATGCGACCACTGAAGCCGTCCCTGAAATCGGTGCGACTAATGGAGCCAACCCAGAAATTGGTGCGACTGCTGGAGAGATTCCACCAAATGCCTCTTAATTCGAAGCCATCCCGAGTATAAGACGGGTTTTATGTATTGAGATTTGGGAGGACAAAGTGTATTTTCTCCTTTAATTTAGCAAGTGTGTTTTTCTCTGTCTTGATCGGAATTTTGGCAAGTGTATTGTGCCAAATATTGTACTCGTTTGAGTTGTTCATTGCACTGAACAACAAACTGCTCTGCAGAAATATATAGTAATATAGATTTACAGTACACATTACAAGGTTCTGAATACCGTATCGGAGAATATACCGATTTTTTTATTAGTACGATAAGTATCGGTACCGATCAAATACCTGCTACCGTTTCGAATTTAGCTTTACTACTATTATATAAAGTTATAAATACATTTCTGATACCATCCCCAATTCATCATACGTACCTGAAACAATAAAATAATATTATATATAGTTATAAATACATAATTTTTCTGATACCATCCAATTCATCATATGTACCTGAAACAAAAAAAATAGTAACACTTTCGTAATATTATCTATATTTTATTAAAAAATATCAATATAACTTAATTACCGAAGGCTTAGAGTTCCAACACAGTTAGCACAGGCCATTTAAACGGAAGATTAGTAAAAGGGTAATTTCATCATTGTGGTATTTTAGGGCTCTCATTAACTTCTCTACCTCTGCGAGCATCTCCAGCAGCCACATCAAATTTCTAGCCACTTTGGCAAGGAAAAGTGGAATTGTAGCGTTTGCCTTGCCACCAAACAAATGGAACGCCCAACAGTCTAAGCATCCCACTCAACAAAATCACACACATATATACAAACTCACCGACCAAAATCACCGACCACCACCACCGTTAACTAGGGTTTGTCAAAAAATCCGGTGAACCGTGAAACTGGACCAAATCGATCTGTACATTTTGGATTTTGTTCGTGGATTAATGGTCCGGACACGGATTTAAAAATTAAAAAACCGTAAGATATGGATTATGATTGGATTTTCATTTGAAAACCATGGATTATCCAAACCGAGCCGTATGATATTTAAAAAAATAAAAATATATAATATATATGTAACATATAGTAAATAATAATAATTTTACACCTATTTTTATAAATTATTTCTAACTATTTGACATTTTGGTATATCATTATAAACTCTTAAACCTAAGGGGGGTTAAGCTGCAACTTTATTGTGTTTTTTTGCATTTCAGGTCTATAACATCTAAAAGCTTTGTATTTCATTTTACTATGATCTAATTTAGTTTCACTCATATCATTACAATTGCACCTCTAGAAAAGGTTTCTCTTAAGTACTTTGGTGTGTTTTCTTTTTTATTTAAGTACTTTGTACGAACTGTTTTTTATTTTTTTTTAATTGAAGTATTTTAATGTGTAATGTGTCTAGTTTTATGTAATGACTTGATGTAAAGTGTAATATGTTTAGTTTTTTTTTTAATTGAAGTACTTTAATGTGTTTTCTTTGCTGGAAATTATTGAATTAATGAGCTACTGTAATGTGTTTACTTTTAATGTAGGGGTAGTACCTTTTTTTAGTTTGCTTGGACCTATTGAATTACACAAAAATTTGAAAATTCAGGTTTTTTGGTTGTTGGTTTATGCAATCCGTAGATAAAACTGGAACCGAATTGTGACACTTTTAGTCTGGACACATATTTCATTTTCAAAAACCCATGACTCACAAATTAGAATTGGATTAATAGGAATCCGATCTGATCCGATTCAATCCGGACTGTACACAACCCAACCGCTAACCACCATCTATTAAAATCAGGCCAAAATCACCAACCACCACCACCGCCTAAACATGACTTCTAAACTTCCAATTTACGTTGGGGTCAAACATGACTTCTGAACTTCCAATATTGAACTTTTGAAATTAATAAATGCTTGCAGATTTGCAAAAGTAGTATATATGCAGGAAGACCCAATTGACGTTCAAACATGACTTCTGAACTTCCAATATTGTACTCCATCTGCTTCCAATTCCATTCCTTACGTGTCCCCCCCCCCCCCCCCCCCCCCCCCCCTCTCTCCAATCGACCATGGCAGAACACAGAACACAGTTGGGTTTTTCTATCTGGTTCTGATCTGATCGATTCCTTTCTCTCTTCTCTCCGATCAATCTTCTCCCATTAATTACTCAGTTGGTAGTGTTGCCGGAGAAGTAGAAAACACCGTAGGCGGTGATTTTTGGAGTTAGTGACAGAAAATCTGGTGCAACATATAGGATGGAATCAACAATATCTGCTTCTCGGCAGAAATTTCTTGAAATCGCTGGTATTCTCCGGTAAGCGCCGGTATTGAGGCCGGAATGAAATCAATTTGGGGTTCAAGGTACCGGATTCTGTCCAAAACGGTGCGTACCGGCTGATACGGAACGGTATTAACAACCTTTGATACGCAACTCTCTCTCTCTCTCACTCACACAAACACAGAGGTATATAGAATCCATACTTGCAATAACCAATACTCGATCAAGTCAAACAACCATTCAAAATCTTAGCATATGCATGCTCTTCATAATTCTCCAGGTAAACAAAAATATACCTATCGATCAGACAAAAAAAAAAATTCCTTCTTCGGAAACTCAACGTACGTTTGTAGCAATGTCTTGTTGGAAGGGGAGGGTATCTAGTATATATTTGAACAAGATTTTTAAAGGGAAAGAGTACTTGTATTTCACTTAGAACTTGAACTTTTTGACATTGTACATAATGAGTAGAATCCATCCATATTTATAGTGTTCTATGGAAGGTTCTAGATATCTTTTACAAGATAGTTTATAGGTACATTCTAGATTTTATACATGTGACTCAAATATCTAGATATTTTCTAGGGATATTCTAGAACTCTTCTAGAAACTAGATCTTCTAGAAACAAGATATTAATTTATACTCCTCTAATAATATCTTTTATTTGGGCTTCTTTATTGGGCTTGTATAGCATTTTATTTTTCTTGTACCAAAATACCAAATCAAGTGTATGCTCCAACATGTCTCTCTTGGTTGGCTGCAACATCTTTAAGCATTTCTTTCAGCTCGCATTCTATAAAATACTCCAATAACAAATAACCAAACCTTTAAAGTCATGATGAGTCATGCATATCTCATATGGTTTAGAATACTGTTTCTAAATGTGCGTGTTAGAACAATGAGTCATGCATGTATCATATGGTTTAGGTTGTCTATATATATAATAAAACAGCTCAGCATTTGAATCATATGTACATAAATCTAACGGTCCAAATTTATTCCTCATAAATCCTATGGTTGAGAAGAGTCCTAGGGCTGAAAAATCCTATTTTCAATCTTTTCTAACATTTTCATATTCCAACTCTCTTTTGTCATGGAAAGATAGAAAGCAATAAAATTTCATTGCAAAAAAGAGAGCCAGATTTAATTATTTGAAATAAGAAAGAGAATTAATTTTTGAAACCTTAGCACTCTATCTCTCTCTCCGAAGTAAGGCGAAATCTTCTCTAACTTTTTCTATCCCAGCTCTCATTTGTTATGGGAAGATAGAAAGTGATAAAATTTAATGTATAAAATTAGTCCAATGCAAATTGTAAACTAAACAAAAGGGTAAGAAATATTTTTGTTTATTCGTTGATCAATTTCAATTTCTTTGGCGTGTGTTTTTTTTTTTTTTGTAAACTAAACAAATGTTAGAAAAAAATAATTTGTAATCTTCTAGAATAATGTAGAATAAGTATCTAAGTTTAAAATAATTAGAAGTGTGTAGAAGTAATAATTACACTTATAAGTATGTAGAAGTAATAAAAACACTAGAAGATATTTGTATTTAGGCACATGGAATAGTCTAGAAGTTGTGAGAGATGTTTTGTAATTACTTACATAGGTTTTAACTAGACTATTCTAGAATTGAGTAGGTCGGCAAAATGGCTCTATAAATAGAGCTAAGTTGTACTCACTGTTGTGTCTGAATTGAAAATCACCTCTATAAAGCCTTATCACCATTTGCGCCTATAACAACAATCTCTCCTTTCTTTAATTTCCATTTTCCTTGTCCAATATTCTTCCAAATCTAACTAAGCAGCCCAACAACAAAAGGGTAAAAAAAAAAAATTTTGTTTGATCATAATTTAAGAAAAATCTTTCCATATAAATCAGTTTTGTTGGCAGGGTGGTTAATAGTTTTGGAATTCATTTTAGTTGTGTTCAAAATGCGTTGCACCGTGCCTGAAGGCACAAGAAAATTCTAGTGCTTTCATAACTTGAGTGTTTATGTGTTAGAGAAATGAGATATGTTTCATATATTGTCATAACTAGAGACATGCTCAATTGTTTTCAATTTTGAATTTGAGTGATCCAGAACAACTGGGACATGTCGTAAGGAGAATTTCATGACATAAATATTTCATTCTACAATGAAGGTAATTGATGTGTATGCCAAAACACTCGTCCACGGCTCAACAGCACCACAAAATGCCAGGTCCTATGTATGGATGTTTTATAATCATATCCTCAAATTCCACATTTAGTTTCACCGATAACCAGCAAAAAGAAGTGGTGTTTGAACTATCTTTCATATACACGAGTGATATATACACCAGGGTACAAAGCCAAATAGTGCTGACAAGAAAATACCTTATTAGCTGCTGATCAAATAAATATACAAATAGTGGTTGACCATATTCGGGGACCAAATCATCTTTTTACAGACCCTCGAACTCGAGAGCGTTTCGAGTATGAGTTGACATTTGAGAACCAGAATCCATCGTAAATGGTGTTCTCATCAGGTGCTTGTTGCTGTAACTTTACTAACTAGGGTTCACGAAGAAAAACAACGAAAGAAAGAAGAGAATTTGGGTGCGAAAATAGGACAAAGAAATGGCCTTACGTACCTACGATGACGCAAAGTACACCACTTTCCGACGCCTGAAGAAGTTCTTCGAGAGAGAGAGACGATGCCTGAAGAAGTTCTGAGAGATCGAGAGAGAGGGATGTGGGAGGGAGATGAAAAGGCTGTGGGTTTTCAAATATTTGAAATTCTATACATATAACAGTCAAACAATGCAGAGTACACCATTTTCCGTCATCCGAAGAAGTTATGGAGAGAGAGAGAGAGAGAGAGAGAGCGGGGGGGGGGGGGGTATGGGAGGGAGATGAAAAGGCATGGCCGCGTGGGTTTTCAATAACCGCCACTTATTTGAATTGAACCAATAACGGTCAGTTACTGGAATTGAACCAAGTGTGAGGAGTGAGAGAGAGCATGCCATTTTGTTTCTTCAAGTGGGGCTGCTTCGTCATCTATATATATATGAATGAGAACACCCCAAGCGTACGGTTTATACATCGAAAGAAGCATAATAATCCGGAAGACCAGGTATCGTACCCAAGGGAATAGTACTATAGCTTGAATGGATTTATAGATGTGAGAGTCTCAGCGTTAAGACGACCAACTTTTTGGTGATTTGAAACGGAGAAAATAAATGCAATAATAATGAGTTTTAAACTATTTAAACTACGCGGTTAGTCCTAGGGGATCTCAACACCCATAACTCAAGTCAATCATTTTTTCTCTCGATTTTATTCAGTTTGAGATACGTGTCTCAAACCGAAGGGTTTATCATTAAAACCATTTTTGTAACAGCCCTGATTTTTGGAAGGTAAAAATTTCGTTAAATATTTGAATTTTATTTGAATTACTTATTTTTACTTTCAGTAATCCGCCGTAATTAGATTCTAGTTCTTCGGGGCCAATCGAATTAGATTCCAACCGACTACTTGGAGGAACCGAGCAACCAAACTCACCTAGTTACTAGATGAACCTTTTGAACCTCTTGAACCATTTTGCCTTTACCCATTGGTCAATAGAAGTTAGGGTAATCTTTGTCCATTGGACAATAGGTCTCCTATTAAAATATGTTGATTAAGTACATAGATATAGTATTATATGGGTTTATAAACACATGTGCAAAGGACATTTATTCTTTGTTTATTGGGTATTCTCCCACCCCTCTATTATCTATTGGTTATTAACCGCTAGAGAATTTATTATCCATTGGGTAATAGCTCAAATCTTCCAACAAGGTACAAGGTTTTATTTAAATAATCAAGTATGGATTTTCCATGTGATTTTATGCATTAAAATATTGAGGTATATCTAAACCATAGATTTCCAAAATACTTTATTGAATAAAATAGTACTTGCACTTTATTATTACTTTAATGGGGAGAATCCTAGCCTTTTATTTAATTGGGGTACTTGGTACCACATCTATATTTAAATATTGGGCATTTGTACACATGTATCAAAACCCTAGATTTGTTTAGTACAACATATATTTGTTTAATCAAAACATGTGCCTAATTAGAATTCTTTATTAGGGTATTTGATTGTGGAAATCTAGTCCTTTGTACTTTTGTATTTTTGTATTTTATATATATATATATATAGTGTACTAGGAGAGAGAGAGAGAGAGAGGGAGAGAGAGAGAGTAGCCGAGAGAGAGAGAGGAAGAAGGAAAGAAGAAAGATTTGGTTGTACCTTCCATGATCTTTTTCATCCTTTCAAATCCATGGGTAAATATTCTTCCTAGCCAAAATCTATCTCCCCATTGTACTTCTATTATTGTTTAATACCAAATCTTGTACAATATATCTTACCCTCCATCAAATCTTCCAAAAATCTTTCAAATCCAATCCTTGGTACAAATCTTAGCTATGCAAGCCTAGGGTTAGGTCTTGATCTTCCAAGATTGCATGACAAGTGTCAAAAATTGAGAGATGGGGAAAGAGGGGGGGCCAGCCTTGAGAGAGGAGAGAGAGCCAAAGTTTTGGCTATAAATAAAGCCACCCTCATGCCATTCAACTCACACCTTCACTCCTTTGCTCTCATTTCTCTCTAGAAACCATTCCATTTTCCAGACAGCCTACTGCCCTTCACAAATCTTCATTGTTCTCCTGTTTAATGTAGTTTTTAGAGCCAACTCCCTTCAAGAAAGTTGTAGAGCACTTCGAGACCTTTAAGTTAGATCCAAGAACCACCCCAATCGGTGAAGAAATGACAAAGATATTGGCATCCGAAGTTCAGTAAAAATCTCGGATTTCCATTTCCAGACAGCACACTGTCTCTTCCTTTATCACCATTTTTCTCCTACCTAAAGTAGTTTCTAGGATCAACTTTCTTCACAAAAGTTGTAGAGCGCTTCTAGAGCTTCGCTTTTGACCCAAGAACGATAATATTTGGCCAGAAATTGACCGAGTTACTGCCATCCAAAGTTCAGTCCAGATTTGCGAGTTTCACCACCCGTAGGATTTTCCAACTAGCTTATTCGGCCCCGACTAGTTTCGGATCAAGGTAGATAAATCTCTACTCATTCTCCCTAGTATAACTTTAGTTATTTTTGTCTATGATAAGGCAAGTTGAAGTATTAGAAGTAATTAGCAAGCTCGTTTTACTAATATGTTGAAATGCATGATAATTAATAAATTTGCTTGATAAGAGTAATAAGAGCATGTTGAATGTTTGATTTATGTTTACGTATGTGATATGTCCTACCGCGGAGTCGTTGCATGAAAACGAGACACAAAAATCAAGGAAGATAGAAACATGACACCTAGGGTGTGTTAATGACAAGGTGTGTTTTGAAATCGCAATGTGGCCGGACTTGCCCATTGTGGGAATGTGTGTGTGTGTTCCAATGGAAATCCGGATCAGCGGAACCATTGTGAGGTTGTGTGTGTTCCAATGGGAATCCGGAAAAAGCGAAACCATTGTGAGGTTGTGTGTGTTCCAATGGGATTCCGGATCAACAGAACCATTGTGAGGTTGTGTGCGTTCCCATGGGAACCCGGAGCGGCGAAACCATGGTGAGGAATGGCTTGATTATCCGTGGAGAGGAGTCAATGCAAGTTTTGTGTGCCAATGGGAACCCGGTGCAGCGGAACCATTGTGAGGATACTCGGGAACCCGGAACGGCGGAACCGAGGTTGGGTGTGTTAAAAACTATTTTGGAAATGTTGATTTGGAAAAGTAAAGTGAAAACGATGACACGGTCTACGATGAGTCGCGTAGGAGAAACCAAGAGAATCATGGACACCTACGATAGTTTGAATAGCGAATGTGGATGTGTTATTGTTACTGTCTGTTGTATATGATCTATTGTTTGTAAGTTATGGGTTAGCAGGTATGGGATTGTTCTACTGAGCTTTTGTAGCTCATGGTGTTACCTTTGGTGACCCTGACATATTATATCGGTGGCGACGCTGGTATAATGTGTCAGACTTTGTAGATGATCGAGGTGAACTGTACACCTTGGAGGCCTTTGGAGCTGAAGAGCTGGCTCAGATGGAGGAACAGGCGGAGCTGTAGTTAGGAACCTTAGTTCCCTTCCCTTGTGTAATAAAGGTGCTCTCATGAGAGTTATGATGTAATAATGAGCCAGACTCCATTTAAGTTTTCAATAAAATTGTCTATTTAACGTACCCAAAATTGGGGGCGTTACAATTTTAAACTAGAAACGGAGTTTGATTACCAAGCGAGTTCTCGAATTCATTTAGCAAATATAAGGTGTTAGCCCAAAGATTTCTATGAAAACCTTATTTATTTTGATGATAACAAAGTAAATTTTATTGAAGAGAAATATAATTAGTATTATTTGCTATTGATTTGAATAATGTTTATTTTGTAGAATTTGATTGAGCTACACAAGGAAAGACTCTACATCAAAACTCCTATCTCCAATGGTCAAGATTGAAATTAAAAGGAAGAAGATTAAAGACAAACCTTCTCCTAATTTTTGATTGGCTATAAGGACTCCTATGGAAAGCAAATATTAATTAAGGAGGAACATAGAAGATTACTTGGAGCTTAGTTATGTCTAACGGCTAAATGATGGGAACAAGTCAAGTGGATCGGAGTATGGCTTCCTAATGGGTTCAACGGCTAGTACACAAAAGGAATGGATTTGTGTGGTCTTGGATATGTTTCCAATCAAAGGCATAATGTATCAGAGTATTTCCAATTGTGATTGAATGCTTCCAACGTTCATATGTTGAAGACTATATACAAGGCCAAGGAAGAAAAAAGGAAAAGACTAGTGAGCTTCATGGAAATATTCTAAGGAATACACCAATCTCTCAATACTCTATTCTTTCATCTTGATATCCATACGCTTGTGTGAGAGAGTTCTTATTTTGATCTTTATTGTAAAAGCGATTGTACACCCTTATTCATACTCTTGTGAGTGATTACTTTTTGTGAGTGATTTTGGAGAGAAAATCACTTGGTGGTTAGGTGTTACTAGCACCAGAGTCAAAACTAGTTGGGTTAGGTGTGACTAACACCGGAGTCAAAATTAGTCAGACCGACTGGGGATAGATTGCTCGTTGTAAAGATTGTCTAGCACCCACGAAGCTAGAAGATTGTAACTATTGGAGATAGTGCAGCAAATCCCGAGTTAGACACTTGGGGAGTGGACTAGGCCGTGAAGTTGCATACCGAACCACTATAAATCCTTGCGTTCAATTCTCTCTTCCCTACTCTCTTTACTTTCCGCTTTGCATATCAATATTGCATGAGTAGAATAGTATATCATTGAAATTGAAATTGTAGTTGAATAGATTGCAATTAGTTTTTTTTAAAATTCCGTGTTATATTTGAGATACCCAATTCACCCCTCCTTTTTGGTTGTTATTTGGACCAACATAAGGGATGACATAACTCCAAGCATCATGTGTGGCAAGCAACACGCTCTTGCCTACACATGATAAAAAAGGTTAACACCGCCAAGTTTTAATAGACAAAAAGCGAACTAACTTGATTTTCAAGCTAACATGAAGATCTATTGAGAGAAAAACATAATCAACCCAGGCCATGGAGTGCTAATCACCCCATGACCAAGCCTAATTAACTGCTCACTCACGCTAGGAATTGAAACAACAAAGCTAATTATGCAAAACATATTTAACCAACGGAATTCGAAATAAACTTGAGATTAGTAAAGATCGAGAGTGTATAGCTACAACTTTAATGAAGGAGGAAATAACAAACTAAGATTAGCTAAGGTAGAAAGTGCAGAATTAAGCTAGGAACAATGAAGAACAAAGTAAGAGTAGAAACAAGTAATGAAAATCTATCCTAGATCTAGAACAAAGTGTACTACTAGATATTTATGAGGTATGAGGTTATTTATACAAGCCCCTTTCGCTCTCATAATATCTCAAAACGCCCTAAAAAGCTGCCACGAAGCCCTTCGGTATTGATACATTTGGCTGTATCAATACCGAGCAGCTTTGAACTAAATCCATTGGGCCGCCATAGCTACTCGGTATCGATACAACAGAAGTGTTGTATCGATACCCAATGGCTACAACCCCACTGGAATCTGCTTCCAAACGAAGCCCTTCGATATTGATACAACCAAAGGGTGTATTAATACCGAGCAGCTTTGAACTAAATCCATTGGGCCGCAATAGCTACTTGGTATCGATAGGCTACGACCCCACTGGAATTTGCTTACAAACTGGTATAGACACAACCAAAATGGTGTATCAATACCGCCTTCAAATAGCCAAAACTTCAGCTCCACAGCTCCCAGCAGCTTTCACAGCATCTTATTTTCATTCTCTAAATTTAAGTAAAAACTACATTTTAAACATTTCTTTTAACTTTTCTTTACTTTAATTTATTTAATAAAAGTAAGAAAGTAACCCCCTCCCTCCCCCCCATTTGGATCCAATGGCATTACTAGAAAATTGATATTCCAATCAAATCAAAATGTCAACCCCCAGCTTTTAGTGTAAAACAGAAAACTACATGTTTTTCTCTAAAAGTAATGGCTCAAAACATGACATTGTTCTTCGAATAAAACCTTGCAAATTTGAAGTTGCTCTTAGAAAAATCCAAGGATCAACCGCCATTTTTTATCTCAAAAATCGATACTTTTTCGGAAGGTTATTTTTTTCATACTCAGACAGATTTTAAAGGGCTGACAGGGTCTTCCTTAGTTCTTTGGGTACTTGGATGCACTCGGGCCATCCATGGCGTCAAAACGCGCCTTATTCACACGATTTACCTGAAAACACTAAAAACATACCTTACGTGCAATATCAAAGAAAACACTAACTTTATAAACATAAACACGATAAAACTAAGGACTTAAGCACCAAGAATATGCATTATTGGGTGCATTATTAGGTGCTTATCAGGGGCCATCTTGCCACATGTGCATTCCACTTGGGTCTTTGCAAGGGACGGTGGGGTACTAGGGTTGTCTTTGCTTATAGCAATTTTGTTTAATTAAAGGATAACAACTGGGCAATAAACGGAAAGCAGTCCAAGGACCTTGCTGCCTTTATTGGGGCAATTTTGGGTGCATTGAACCGTGCCGAAAATCATTTATAGCTCCGTGCTTGTGGGTATACGATATATCTTGCAACCGAATGCACCTTCTCTAAGAACCCCGCCGGTGACCATCTCCTAGAGGAGCAAGGCCTCCTTCACAAAGTTTACCTCCAAGAAGAGCATGCCTGCTCCACAAGGTTCATCCCTAGGAGGAGCATGCTTCCTCCACAAAGTTCACCTCCAGGAAGAGCATGCTTCCTCCACAAAGTTCATTCCCAGGAGGAGCATGCCTCCTCCACAAGATTCACCTCCAATATAGGGGGATGAAAACAATTGATGCTTAGAATTTCACCAATTGGCGACGGCTACTCTTGCCTCCACATCGGAACCCTAATTCGTCGTTGGAACATTAATCTGCAAAACAGACAAGGGGTGAGCGCACCTTTGCCTCTCGTGGCAAAGGTCCTCTGATGCCTAAATTAGTATAACGTATTGGCAGATGAACCCTAATTATCAGTAGGAAAATAATATGAATGCTTCGTATTGCGTACCTTTTTCCTTTAGGTTTACCTCATATTTATAGATTCTTGGATACTTGTTGCCCAAGTATCCGTGTTGCCCTAGATTTCCTACCTCGTATAGGAAACCAGAGTATCATGGATTCTCGTTCCCTTATCAGTTCATTACCTTAGCTCATTAAGGACTCTTTTCCATAGCTGGCCGAACATCCTACTCTCGTTGGGTATCTTATTCTAGATTCTATATTCTTGGGATCCCATTTTTTAACGGAATACCACTGTTTCTGGATCCTTCCAGAGTGTTCCTTTTACTTCAACATTTGATTGGATTTCTTCCCTTGTTCGGCTAGCTTATCGCCGAACAGACCGCCTAGACCAGTTACTTCACTTGCAATTGGTCCTCTATCAATTATTTGGACCACTGCCCTTTTAGGAGCTCTCCTCATGTTCGTCATTTTCTTTGCCGAACAAGCTACTTGGACTAGTGACTTCTCATGCCACTGTTCTTTTATTAGTCTACTGGTCCAATAACTTCTCATGTTAACCGGACCTAGACCCCGTACAACCTTCCTGGACCAATGACTTCTCATGTCACTGGTCCATATTGCCGAACACTATCTAGCACGATGACTGCCCCTTTTATACCATGATCCCTCTTACCATGTGTTCGGGCCTTCCTTGGGCCTGTTCGGGAATACCTCCCTACAATTGCTCCCCAGTTTTACTCATTACGTTTTACTCAGATGACGAGTAAAACTCTTAATTACCGAGCAAATTTATTCTGTTCCTGCACCTTATTTCATAAATTTGGTGCAATTTTCATCATTAGTCAAAGCAAAAACATCTCTTCGCTCGGCCTGGACAGGCTTTTTAGCCCTAAGCTTTACACGTGGTGTTTGTTGTATTGCTTACATTAAATGCGGACGGATCCCTTTTGGGGAACGGTACACCCAAACGGCGTCTGGGGTGACGTTTCACATACGCCACCCCACTTATTAGGGTATTTTTGGGTTTTCGTCCTATTTTCAAAACCCCATTCTCTCTCTAGACTCCCTCTGCAGAAAGAAAGTTCAAGCATACCCGCCATTGGAGCTCTGTTCACCATCTCGAGGCTTCTTCTTTTCTGCTTTAGGGATTCCATCCACTGATTCGTAAGTCATCATTCCTCTCTTTGCTTCATTTCCTTCATTGATTTAGGATTGTTACAATCGTTTTTAGGGTTTCTCCGTCCCCCCTTTCTTTATTTGAAGAACCCAAATTTTTTCAGTCATGGGGAGGTTTCGGAGGCATTGTAACACTCCTCAGACCATGTCCAATTTCAGATCTCGCTATGAGATTCCTAATGACGTGGCTACTGCTTTGGCACTTGAGGATGCCATCTGTGAAAGTTTTGACTTTGACACCCTTCATGTTCCTGTAGTTGCCGTCATCGAGGGCGGAGTTAGATTTCCTTTGGCTCCCCTGCTTCGTCAGGTCCTGGCCTACTATAGGCTTTCCCCAATGCAGGTTTCAGCCAACTTCTTCCGTGTGGTTATGGGTATAAATGCCCTAAATCAAATGTTAGGGACTTCTTTAGGTTTATATGACATCCACCATTTATACAGCATCTCCAGAACCGGGGACGCCCTCACATACTATTTAAAAAGTAGGGATTCTAGAAAGAAACTCGTCCTCAAACTCGCTGATTCTGCTTGAGGGGATGACGATGATTTTCTAATTGTTACGGGCAACTTTGAACCCAGAGATGAGGACAGCCAAATGATTGGTTTTCATGCTCCTCACATATTCGGGAGCCCACATTAGTGCTTTCCTCATAATCTATGTGTGTTTATTCTCAATCAAAGCCTTTTCATGCTTTTACTTATTGTTGTGCATTGTGTATGTTACAGCTCCGAACATCAATCAAGGCCATAACATCATAACCCCACAGGTCCATGTAGTGGATATCAAGCGTGCGCTTACCTTCAACAATGAAGGGACATACCTCTCAGGCCGAGCAAGAGCAGCTCAAATACTTCTTAGCTATAAAGCTTCGTATGGTGGTTTCATTGATTGGCGTACCCGTGCAGCCGACAATCCCGTTTTAGCTGGTCCATCAAGGTCGCTCCCTGAACAAGAAGAAAGGCGTTCTCAAACACCACCAATCCCCAATAAGCCGATTCCTCTTGCCGAAGAAGATTCCAGTTCTACATCTAGCGGCTACACCCCTTCTCCTCCACCTCTAGAGATGGACCGGCCAATCGACCTGGGGAGCCTTCTCACTCTTCCCGGCGCCGGTCGGGGTCAAAATGTTGCTCGGAGCCAAAGTGGTTCTAAAGGTCACGGTCGCCGTGCCCACACCCAGACAGATGCTCCTCCAGGGTTCTCCTCAGAAGAAATTGAGGCCTACCATCAGGACAAACGTCAGCGAGTGGAGTCATCACAGGAAAGGCCCCCTCAATCCTCGTCATCTCCAGCTCCTATATGGGCTCCTTCACTTACTCACGAAAATCGACATGTCTCTGCTCGAGACAGTGTAGAATCTGAAGGGACTGCCCTTGCTCTGTCCCAAGGCTTTCTACTGCCGGGAGATATGCAAAAAGAAGTGGCATGCTTTCCTGACAACCTTCTCAGCTCATTCATGTCCCATAGTGCCAAGGTAAACTTCCTCGCTCGTACTTTAACCATATCCTTTTGTGTTTGTGTTGACTGTTTGGGCTTTCCAGGCAATGCAGAAGATGGTGGCAATGGCCTAGAAGCTTGGCCAGTCCGAACCCCGACGTGCCAAGCTTGTGAATGAAAACACCAAACTTCAACATACTATCATTAGGCTTGAAAGGGAGAGGAACCAAGCCCAGGGGGTAGCAGATGGGCTGAAAAACAAGCTTAAGGGGGCTGAGGACAGCTTGAACCGATCCCTGAAGGAGCTGGAGGCAAGCCAAAATGAAGCCAAAGTTGTATTCGAGCGGGGGTACAATGAAGGGATCAAAGTAGCTACGGAAACCTACAAGAATCAAATGCCTGGGATCCAAGATCAGGTGTGGGTTGCCTTATGGACAACGTGTCTTGCAAAAGCTGCGGTACCTGAATCGTCTCCTCTCTGGACCAACATCGACCTACCAAGCTTGGCCACTACTCCTAAGGAAGACATTGCTGAGGAAGAAGATAGTCTTAACAGGGAGCTAGATGCTCGTACGTCCGAACAACCCGCCGCTGATGTCGAACCAAGTGATGACGTGACCAACCCTGGCCAGAAGGAAGCCAGTGGTGGTCATCCTGGGGGAGATACTGCTGCGGAGAATATTACTGCGCCAGCTTCTCTTGCAACTGTTCAAAATCTTACTGAAGATGAGTAAGTATAATTTCCTCTTTTTGGCAGACAATCTTAGTTTCCCAAACAGTTGAATTGGCCCTGTGTGGTTGTAAAGTTTTGCCCTGCGCGGCACAAGTAAGTTTCAAGTATGTTTCTAAAAAATTTGTCTAAACACAGGTGTTTTGGCCTTTCTTAGCGCTTAGAATCACTTTTCACTTTTCGTTTTTGATGCCAAGGTTCCTTTCCAGATGCATTTTGGCTAAGTGTTTCATACTTGGTTAAGTTTCTCGTACTTATGCATGTATTCGTATGTATGCCAAGTGCTTCGTACTTGGACTACATCTGCATGTTCTCGTATGCATTCTAAGTGTGTTCGTACTCAAGTAGTGTTTGTATGTATTCGTACATACTAAGTTTGTTTATGAATCTTTACTCAAATGATTGCATCTCCTCGTATGCATCCCAGGTTTATTCGTGCTTTGGATAGCCAGCTAAGTTTGCTCGTACTTAGTTGTCTGTGCATGTTCATGTATGCTTTCCAAGTTTCACGTACTTGGATCTTCGCCTAAGTTCATTCGTACTTTAGACAATCAACTACATGTTCTAGTATGTATGCAAAAAAGCATATGGGCTTACTCGCTGCTCCCCAATATGAAGGAAGGGTGAAAAATGAATGCCATCCTTCATATTCTAGTACCCAGAATAAAAATTTGCTAAAAACGAAGAATTTTTCATAATTCAAAATCTGAATTTATAACTGAAAACTCAAGGGGGCGTTACTCGTACCCTTTGCAACTAACAAAGAATAAAACACAAGAGAGTTTTGTTCGTAACCCCCACAAAATCACGATGTGCATCCTAAAAAATATACTTGAATCTATTCAAAAAAAGAACTTTCTCAAATTATAGACATTCCAAGGCCTTGGCACCGGGTTCCCATCCAGGTCGGCCAATCGATAAGCCCCAATGCCCACGATCTCAGTGACTCGATATGGGCCTTCCCAATTGGCACCTAACTTACCCTCATTGGCCACCTTAGTGTTGCCGAGCACCTTGCGAAGCACAAGGTCTCCAACACCAAACTCTCATGGGTGGACATTCTTGTTGTAGCTTTTCATTAGCTGCTCTTGGTATGAGGCCAGATGCACCAGGGCCCGCTCTCTTCGTTCCTCGGCAAGATCTAATTCAATCTCCAGGGCTCTGTCATTGCCTCCACTTTCAACCAAAGTGGTCCTGTTGGTCGGCAAACCTACTTCTAATGGAATAACGGCCTCCGTTCCATATGCTAATGAATAGGGGGTCTCTCCCATAGACCTCCTAGGCGTTGTTCGGTGTGCCCATAAAACTAGTGGCAATTCGTCAGGCCACTTCCCCTTTGCTTTATCCAACCTCTTCGTGATCCCATCAAGAATGGTTTTGTTGGAAGCTTCTACTTGCCCATTACTTTGAGGGTAGGCTGGGGTCGAGTAGTAGTTCCTTATTCCATACTGGGTACAGAATGCTTTGAACTTTTTCTGAAATTGGGATCCATTATCTGTAATCAATGAATAAGGGACCCCATACCGAGTAATTATGCTTTTCCATACGAACCTCTCTATCATAGGTTCAGTTATTTTAGCCAAAGGTTCTGCCTCAATCCATTTGGTGAAATAATCCGTTGCTACCAACAGAAATTTCCTATTTCCTGATGCTTTGTGGAGCGGACCTACGATGTCCATGCCCCATTGGGCAAACGGCCAGGGACTCGTTAGTGGCACCAAATCTTCTGCTGGCATTCGTATCATTGGTGAGAACTTCTGACACTTCTCACAGATTTTTACATAAACTTTAGCATCTTCTTACATGTACGGCCACCAGTAACCTTGGGTGATTGCTCGATGGGCAATGGACCTGCCCCCAGCATGGCTTCCACATGTTCCCTCATGAATCTTGTGGAGAAACTTCTGCACCATTACGGGGTGCACATAAAGCAAATAGGGACTTGTAAAAGACTTTCTATACAATTTTCCTTCTGGGGACTGTAACACCCGTTCCGAGCATGCACGTGCATCGCATATGACATTTAATTTTATGTTGCATAGGTCATGCTAATTGTTACACGTGTTGTGTTATCGTTCACATATCATTCATAAATTGTTTAGCGATACATGATTAAGTTTGAGGGTTTAATTAAGTTAATTAAAAAGGGATTGGTCTTGGTAGGGAGAATGAAGGGTTAAGATGAGTTTTGACCTATTAGAACCCATACACCCAACCTCATAGGATAATTATTCCCTAATAAACCTTCTACGGTATTCTACACCATTCCACCCCTCCACCGTTTTATTTTGTATCATGCAGAGAGAGAGAGAGAGAGAGAGTGAGAAGAAGAAGAAGGGGAAAGAATTGGGGAAATTAATTGAGGGTAAACCCTATCTTATACCTAAATTATATTTTGGGTATTGATCAAACATTTTTATACCTGCATATTCATGTAATTTAAACCCTAATCAGGTTATAGGAGAATGGATTTTGTGTAGTTAAAGTAGTTTAGAACAAAAATTGCTTGGTTTGGAATTCTGCAGAATTGGAGAATTCATGTTTGCATGATTTTGGGGAATTTTATTGAGATAGTTCGAAAGTTCTGAAATTTCTAGGAATTTTTCTGAGAGTTCCTTTATGAGTTTTCTATCTACAGTAAAAATTTCAGAATCTAGTTCAAAGTATTGAGCTCTATAGAAAATTTTTAACCTAGCATCACTCAAATTCGAAATTGAGCAGTCAGCACCGACACAAGTTGGAAAAACAGTCATATTTCCTAGCTCGAGACTCGAAATCACATTCCGCTTGTTTTGCTAGAAACTAGATTTATAGAGCTTTCCAAGGTGCAACCCGTGCGCTGTGGTTATGCCTGAGCAATAACAGATTTGCTGTTTAAGTTGACCCAAAATCTGTCTCTGCACCAGTTTTAGTATTTGTTAAGTTATAATCGCGAGGCCGTAGTAAGGTTACCCGAACTCCGTTTTTTATGAATGACCTGTCGTTTCGAAGAGGAAGAAGTTTACTTTTCAATGGTTAAAGTGTCTTTCTTCAATTCACGATTATGTTTCGGATACGGTCAGAACAGTACATGTTGGTCATGGTCTAAGCCTTATTCTTGGGAATTCTTGTATCAAATCTCATTGAATCATCTTTTGAGTATTGAAGCACATCACCCATCATTTTTATTGCATTGGTCTCATGCAGTATCATACTAGGGATGGAGATTAAAAAAAAAGATCATGTGCTAGACTAATTGATGCATTTTACTTGCATTTTAACATGAGTTGGTGTATGAAATATACTAAGTGTAGTGTCATTCATATTCTAGGATCGGGGGACGAGTCTCCACCTCAAGGTTGAGAAGGAGGCGTTTCGCTTTTGTCTTTTGGATCTCTAAGGTGAGTGTGCTATTTCATTGAAGAGGCTAGCTAAAAATAAACTTTTTTTTTTTTTTGCAAATGATGGGAATTTTTGACGGTTGTGGATATGGATCAAGTTGCTTGAAACATGATTTTATTTCAAGAGCATGCCATAGTTGTATTATTGGTTGGAATTGTTTTCTTCTTGATGTACACAAGAAGGGTATAAATTGTCTGTTTGATGTACACAAACATGGTATAAATTGTTGAAATTACTCTGTTCACAGGGTCACGGTACCGTCATAACTCCTGGTTGCGAGGGAAGCAACCCTATGGTTTCTTGAAATATTGTTGCTTACTTAATGGTTTGTGAAAAATAGTATATTTCTTTCTAATTATGATTAGAAGCATAACTCGATCCATGTTTGTTTGTGTAAATTGTTTTATGCTTTCCGCTTGAATGAAGTAGTAACACTCACAATCCTTTCAGGTAATTGAAGTAGAGTTTTGGTCCATTACTGGTCTGACAGGCTGTAGGATCGAGGACGAGGGTCGACTTGGTGTCCTCTTGGCATAGTTCATATTTTGACATAATTTTTTGGAGAGTTGTAGTAACATTTGTGAATGCAACTCATTTTGTAAAGTTCTCTTGTAAATTTTATTTTGGAAGCCGGTTGTAATATACTTAGTTGACATTGTCTTGCGTTTATGGAATGAATTTCATTAAGGTTGATATTAAGCTTTCATTAAGACTGATCATGTTAATCCTTCTAGAGCGGGTCGTTACAGGGACAACCAAAACCTAGCAGATTTGGTCATTATCTTGTGAGCCTCCTTTTTGTCTGAAGGGAGTATTTCGTCTCGTAAAAACTCCACGATTGGGTTCATCCAACTTGGTCCTTGGTTTACATCCAAGACCATCTCCACACTTCTCCCAATGCTCGGCTCAGTCAGATACTCTACTGCTACCTTTCTTTTAAACTCAGTTGGTACGGCTGCAACTAACCATGCTAACGAATCTGCGTGAACATTCTTTCCAGAACTTATCTGCTCAATATACACCATTTCGAAGGTATCAAGCAGATCTCTGGCTGCCTGTACATAGGCCGCCATCTTCACGCTCCGGGTTTCATATTGCCTGGACAGTTGATGGACTACAAGCTGTGAATCACAATATACCCTAACCCGTTTTGCTTTTAAGGTGTTTCACTTCTCAAGCCAGCTAAGAATGCCTCATATTCCACCACGTTATTTGATGCATTGAACCCTAGCCGAACAGATAGTTCGAACATTGACCCTTCAGGGGGTAAAAGCACAACCCTGATTCCTGATCCAGTGTTACAAGCTGACCCGTCAACAAACAGCTTCCATTCCAGGGGATCTTGTTCGACTGGGGCCTGTTTATTCTTTGCTGGTGGTTCTGTTACCTGCTCCTTTCTCGTAGGAGGCATAGGTGCTACTGTGGGTGAGAATTCTACCACAAAATCAGCCAACACTTGGCCTTTGATTGCTGTGCGCGGCTAATAATCGATATCATATTGGCTCAACTCAACGGACCATGTTGAGATCCTTCCCGAGAAGTTTGCTTTTCGTAGCAGCGACTTCAATGGGAACTCAGTATAGACTACAACTCTATAGCTCTGGAAATAATGTGGCAGTTTTCTAGTTGTTGTTCTTAATGCCAGGACTAATTTCTCGAGGGGCAGATATCTCGTTTCTGCATCTAGTAATGTTTTGCTCACATAATAGACATGGATTTGCTCGGAACCCCTATCTCTTAACAAGACTGCACTGACAGCGTGTTCAGAAACAGCTAAATACAAGACTAGAGACTCACCTGGCTCTGGAGTTGCAAGAAGGGGGGGGAAGCCAAATATTTCTTTAAGTTCTGAAAGGCCTGCTCGCTCCCTGCTCCCCATTCAAACCCTTCCTTTTTCCTCAATAATTGGAAAAAGGGTCTGCATTTGTCACTTGACCGGCTGATGAATTTATTGAGGGCCGCTGCCATCCCAGTTAGCCTTTGGACTTCCTTAGTTGTCTTAGGACTTTGTAAATTCCGCAAGGCTGTTATTTGGTCAGGGTTTGCCTCGATCCCTCTTATGGTTACAAGATGACCCAAGAACTTTCCAGAACCGACTCCAAATGCACATTTTAAGGCGTTGAGATTCAGTTTGTATTTCCTCAAGATTTCAAAAGCCTCTTTCAAATCTGCTATATGGCCTTGTCCAGTTTTAGTTTTTACCACCATGTTGTCTATGTAAACCTCCATAGTTTTGCTGAGCAGTTTTCTGAACATGATGGTTGCCAATCTTTGATGTGTTGCTCTTGCATTCTTCAATCCGAAGGGCATAACACTATAACAGTACAACCCTCGTGGCGTAATAAAAGAAGTTTTTTCTTGATCAGGCCCAAACATGGCAATTTGATGATATCCTCGATGTGCATCGAGAAAACTCATCTGTTTGTATCCAGCAATTGCATCTACCAACTGGTCTATCCTTGGAAGAGGGAAGCTGTCCTTTAGGCATGATTTATTCAAATCTGTGAAGTCCACACAGACACGCCATTTTCCGTTCTTCTTCTTCACAACAACAGTATTGGATAGCCACTCTGGATAGTAAACTTCCCTTATTGCTTTGGCTTCCAACAAACGATCTACCTCTTTAATTACAGCGTCAGCATGCTGTACGGCTGCCCTTCTTTTTTTTGAATGACTGGCTTATGTTGTGGATCAACATTCAAGTGGTGGCAGATGACATCTGCATCCACCCCGGGCATTCCTTCTGGTGTCCAAGCAAATACGTCAACGTATGTATTTAGAAAACTTGTTAATTCAACATCTTCCTCTGTTGTCAGCGATTCACCAATTAAAAAATATCTATCAGGATCAGTCTCGTTGATCTGTATTTTCTTCAAACCTTCAATTACCCTCTTTGTTGGGTCCTTTCCGATGTCCTCGATAATCGGTTGATCCAGGACTTCCACCGTATGAACATGGTGGGCATTTCGGATTCTCTTTACGATGGACACCAAGCACTGTTGAGCTACCTTCTGGTTACCCTTGATCTTTTCAATCCCATCGGATCCTGGGAACTTTACCATTTGATGGAAGGTGGAAGAGACTGCTCTCATTTTGTGTAATCATGTTCTCCCTATAATCACGTTATAGGAGGATGGTACATCCACCGCCAGGAAGTCAGTTTCCAGTACCACTGTCCCAGCCCGAACAGGCAAAGTTACCTTTCCTAATGGCCACACTGTTCCTGCCCCGAATCCGACCAAGGGGGTTACTGATTGTATCAAATCTGCTTGAGTCAATCCTAACTTCTTGAATGCATCGTAATATAGCATTTCGGTGCAACTCCCTGAATCCACCAAGATTCTTTCCATGCCATATTCCCCAACTCGTAGGGTTATGACTAAAGCATCATTGTGAGGTACCTGGACTCCTCTCAGATCCTCATCCATGAAAACTATGCCCTCGTTGCATGTTTCTTCGTTACGCCCTCTTTTCTTTCCCAACCGCATCACATGTTGGTCATGTTTGATTTGTCTCTGGAGTAATCTCACCTCATTCCTCGTATAAGGCTCGGCCAATCCATGTATCATATGGATTATACCCTTTGGATTCTGCTCATAATCCAATTCCATTGCTTTTTCTTTTTCCTTGGGATCTTCCTGGATAAATTCCTTGAGATAACCTTATGAGACCAGATCGTCAAGGTGCCTTTTAAACATCTCACAATTCTCAGTCATATGGCCCCAATCCTTATGGTAGCTGCAGTGCTAATTCGTAGCACGTTTTGTATTTTTATCTCCACCAAGACTTGGGGGCCACTTAAAGTAAGGTTGATTCTTTATTCGATAAAGAATCCTATAAATGGGCTCCTTCCAAACCGTGGTAATGGAAAAGAAAGATTTGGGATCGGGTGCTTGTTTATTCGGCTCTCTCTTAGCCTGCCCATAGTCCCTCCTCTCTCGATTGGTCTTGGGCTCTAGCTTGTCTGCTTTCTTTGCAAAGCCTTTGACTTGCTCGGCAACTACCTTGCCGTCTTCCCGGAATATGTCGTCTTCATTCCTGGCATGCTGCTCTATCCGTTCTATCAACTTTGCTAATGTTCTCACTGGACTCATGTTCAAGGACTTACGCAGTTCTCCCCGAACAGGCAACCCGGTTTTGAACGTGGCTATCGCGTATTCCTCACTGCAACCTTCAATTTCATTGAAAGTCTCCCAGTATTTTTTTGCATAACTTCTGATCGGCTCATCCTCGCCTTGCTTCATAAAGGAGAGACTCTCAAAAGTTTTTGGAGCTCTTCTGCTTGTTAAGAAACGAGCAGTGAATTCTTCAGCCAACTACACCCATGTTTGGATGGAGTGTGGTTCCAACTTATGGAACCAAGACAAAGCTACCTTCCCCAAACTCGATGGGAACATCTTACACATAATTGCATCGTCTCCTTCATGCATAAACATTGCCTGCTGGTAATGCTGTATGTGTGCCACGGGATCAGCATCTGTTTCGTAGATGACAAATGTTTTGTGTTTCACTTAGCTCGGCAATCTAGCCTCCTGTAACTTTCTTGCAAAAGGGGGGGATGCAATATTCCTCAATGCTTTTCTTGCTGCTTCTCGTGCAGTCATGGTTTCATCTTCTAGTCCCTTCGTTTTATTGGGTCTAGTCCTTTCCCAATCGGAATCAAGTCTTTCGTTCCTGTCCCTATGATGTTTCCTAGTCCTATTCTTCTCAGGGGTAGAACTTCGGCCCCTGCTTCTCCTTCTTTTTGAAGAAGCCCTTCTTCGTTCTGGTGTTCGGCTCTTACTACCGCTCATCTCCTTTCGTGGAGAAGCTTTGCGTCGCCTTGAGGTTGGACTTCTGCTTTTGCTCCTTCTTCCTCGTGAAGGGGCTTCTCTGTATTTTACCATTGCATACCCGTTGCCCCTGGAATTTCTTCGAAAGAGTCCGGAGTCCTCCGGGTGTTCCCGGATTCCTTCTAGCTCCCTGATCTCATGCTCTTATTTTTTAATCAGACGAGCGTACTCCTCGATTTCTTGCCTCTTTTTATCAAGGACATCTTCGCTACGGTGCACACTCCTGGAGTGTGCAACCGATTCATCCCTTCGGTTGGATTTACTCCTTCTCGTGGATCTCGAAGACGTCCCTCCCTCTCTGTTCTTAGAGTTATCATGAACAGTAAGGGGGCAGCCCTTACTTGTGGTCCTCCTGTGTCCGCCTTCGGGCTTTCTCGGAGCCCCGGGCGGAGATTTATCTCCACCTCCATCTAGCAGATTTTTCGGATCATATGGTGTTGCTGGATCTATTTCTACCATGGTCGTTTTTCAAAAGGAACTGGTTCGTTTCCCACAGACGGCGCCAATTGTAGGGGGATGAAAACAATTGATGCCTAGAATTTCACCAATTGGCGACGGCTACTTTTGCCTCCACACCGGAACCCTAATTCGTCGTTGGAACATTAATCTGCAAAACAGACAAGGGGTGAGCGCACCTTTGCCTCTCGTGGCAAAGGCCCTCCGATGCCTAAATTAGTATAACGTACTGGCAGATGAACCCTAATTATCAGTAGGAAAACAATATGAATGCTTCGTATTGCGTACCTTTTTCCTTTAGGTTTACCTCATATTTATAGATTCTTGGATACTTGTTGCCCAAGTATCCGTGTTGCCCCAGATTTCCTACCTCGTATAGGAAACCAAAGTATCGTGGATTCTCGTTCCCTTATCAGTTCATTACCTTAGCTCATTAAGGACTCTTTTCCATAGCTGGCCGAACATCCTACTCTCGTTGGGTATCTTATTCTAGATTTTATATTCTCGGAATCCCATTTTTTAAAGGAATACCACTGTTTCTGGATCCTTCCAGAGTGTTCCTTTTACTTCAATATTTGATTGGATTTCTTCCCTTGTTCGGCTAGCTTATTGCCGAACAGACCGCCTATACCAGTTACTTCATTTGCAATTGGTCCTCTATCAATTATTTGGACCACTGCCCTTTTAGGAGCTCTCCTCATATTCGTCCTTTTCTTTGCCGAACAAGCTACTTGGACTAGTGACTTCTCATGTCACTGTTCTTTTATTAGTCTCCTGGTCCAATAACTTCTCATGTTAACCGGACCTAGACCCCGTACAACCTTCCTGGACCAATGACTTCTCATGTCAATGGTCCATATTGCCGAATACTATCTAGCACGATGACTGCCCCTTTTATACCATGATTCCTCTTACCACGTGTTCGGGCTCTCCTTGGGCCTATTCGGGAATACCTCCCTACATCCAGGAGGAGCATGCTTCCTCCACAAAGTTTATCCCCAGGAGGAGCATGCCTCTTCCACAAGATTCACCTCCAGGAGGAGCATGCTTCCTCCATAAAGTTCACCGCCAGGAGGAGCATGCCTCCTCCACAAGATTCACCTCCAGGAGGAACATGCTTCCTTCACAAAGTTCACCTCTAGGAGGAGCATGCCTCCTCCACAAAGTTTGTCCCCAGGAAGAGCATGCCTCCTCCACAATATCCACCATTAGGAGGAATGGGCCTCCTCCACAATGTTCACCTCCAGGAGGAGCAAGGCCTTCTCCACGAACCTTGCCTCCGCCGAAACAAGCTTCCTCCAAGAACTCTCCACCCATGGAGGAATGAGGTCACCTCACCTCATACTTAACATTTTGAAGACTCCATGAATACTTAAAGGTGACTCTATAAACCATCCTAGGCCGGGAGCAGGGCCTAGGTACCTCGCTCGGGACCTAAGGAGGAATGTGGTTTGGAGGCTAGGGCAAGGGGTTTGTCAAGGAGGACAAGCTTGCCTCTGGTGTTTGACTGGTCCTAGAGAGAGAGAGGCATTGATCGCCATCTGACATCTCGGAAGAAGTATCATACCTACAGCTTGGTGCCTCGGAGCCCGTACCATACCCCGCCTGACTCGGCAGATGATATGGGTCTCCATGTATCACCAAAATAACCTCTGCTGGTTCCTCGGTTACGGGCTCCGATGCCTGACTTGGAACTAAAAGAGGAAAAGAGGCCAACCTCCACTCTGTCCACCAATGGGGAGGAGCCTTACACTTTGCTCTCCCTTATCTCCAAGGCTCATATAAAAAGACAAGCATTCAAGACACAACTAACACACACCTACTCTTCACTGCCATCTCTCTCTATAAGTCCACCCCGAGCTCTCTCCTCCTCCACCTCCGGTGGTCTTGAGCACCATTGTAGTAACCGCCATATACCCGGAAGGCGACCTCAGGTACTCTTCCCGCTCCTACCTCTCACATTATACTCTACTGGGGAGGGGTGGTGCTTGCTACAATGCCTACAAAGAAAACAACAGGATCTCCCGAACTGAGTGGTATCGAGGGCTTGGAGGCTGCCTCCGACCCCGTCATAGAAGAAATATAACCCATTACACAAACCACCGTCATCGAACAGTTACGCTCGGTGACTGAAACCCTCGCCATAATGCAACAAAACCAAAACTTCTTGATGGAGACCATACTCGCCTTACAGAAGAAAAGCACCACCCCTCTTCCACCTCAGGCGGAGACGGAGGGAACTCATCCTACTGGCTCTTAAACCGAAACTCGCGACAACCAAATCGGTGAAGGAGCACAATACTTCCAATCCAAAGAGACGCTTACTCCTCCGCCAGAGATTAGCTCCCAGAAGCCCCCCCTCCATGGGCGTGGGTTCAACCGCCGTAGTCCAAAACACGGTAAACACAACCCCCGTCACGTTTGAGCAAGTGCGAGCACTCATCCAATCCGAAAAGAAACCCCTTGCCTTCGCCCCCGATGCGGACCTCTGCCCTCCGTATCCCATAGCGGTCCCAAGCATGCCATATCCAGAGGGATACATGGTCCCTAAGTTCATCCATTTCGATGGAAGGAAGGGAAACGCCAAAGTGCACGTCATCCGTTTTGTGGGCAGCCTCGGCATCCACAACGGTGATCATAACTTAAGGCTACGAGAGTTCTCCAAATCGCTGACGGACAAGGCATACTCATGGTATGCCAATCTTCCTCCTAACTCGGTCCTCTCTTGGGAGGACATGGTTAAAAAATTCTACTCCAAATTCTTCTACGTGGAGGATCGCCTCACCACCCTCCAACTGATGAAGGTGACTCAACGGCCCTTTGAGGACGTGAATGCTTATGTCCGCCGCTTCCGCGAACTATCAATGGATATTCAAGAATCGATATCGGAAGATCGCCTGGCCAAGATTTGCGTGGACGGAATGCAACCGGCCTTCAAGCCCCATTTGGTCACTCACCACTTCCCAGATTTCTCTGCACTGTATGAGGCGGCCCGGAACTTGAATGAAACAATGGAACCCCCACTTCCCCCACCTCGTTACTAACATTTCTCTCACGGAAGGCATCCGAGTTCCAGACAAACGGCTTACGCAACCTCAAGTCCACCACCTAATCGAGGCCAGGGTATCCAATGAAACGCTCGAAGTACAATGAGCCTCTACCTTTGCCGGTAACAGTGGCGGAGGCCCAAGCATTCCTAGATGCTTGGGTGTAAGACGAAAAGGTAGTAGTTCCAGAAGTCAGGAAGGAGCCTACCCGGAGAGATATGGAACATCCGGACTATTGCATTTATCATAGGATGGTTCGCCACCTTACCAAAGACTGTTGGGGCCTCCGAAATTTATTTGAAAAGTTTGTGACGGAAGAGACCATGGAGCTCCCAGGCAACTAAACGTGTCCTTCGAAATCCCCTCCCAACTCACAGAGATTGGTGACATTTGTGAGCTCTATGTACTGTACCTCCTTGTTAGAAGCTTTATCAAAGTACCAAATTATCATTGCAATCCTCCATGCCTTAAATTGTCTACATAATAGAAAGAAAGAGAATCACAATTGCCTAGCTTCCTAGCTTCCAGAGACTTGGCCCCCTGGCACGAGCTTGCCACGCTTTTGATCGTCCATTGAGATATTGTCTACCAATATTCTCAGCCACCACGCTGTGGGAATCGCAAGCCTAGCCTAATCGGAGGCTTGTTGATCATCCCTTTCGGCGCTTGGCCAACCTGCCTAGCATGGGTTGACTACCAAAGCACCGCCAGACTCCATACATGAATCGCCATGGAAAATATAACGCCACTTATCACCTCACTTGATCGCCCATTGAGATATTGTCTACCAATATTCTCAGCCACCACGCTGTGGGAATCGCAAGCCTAGCCTAATCGGGAGCTTGTTGATCATCCCTTTCGGTGCTTGGCCAACCTGCTTAGCATGGGTTGGCTACCAAAGCACCGCCGGACTCCATACATGAATCGCCATGGAAAATATAACGTCACGTATCGCCCATTGAGATATTGTCTACCAATATTCTCAACCACCATGCCGTGGGAGTCGCAAGCCTAGCCTAATCGGGGGTTTGTCGACCATCCCATCCACCATCCTGGGCTTGGCCAACCAATACGCTTAGCATTGGTTGACAGCCGAAGCACCATAGGATCATCTTCATCCACGAATCGCCATTGAAATCATAATGATACCAAGCATCGCTTTATTTTAATTGCCAATTGAGATATCGCTCGCGATCATATAATATTCCTCCTCCCACCCGCTCTCGATGCTCTCATTCCGCCAAATATATATAATAAAAAAAGGGCAAGGTGGGCAAGACACATTCCTCCTAGATAAATCTGGAAGATACACTCCCTGCCTAAAAGCAATGCCCTCTTACAAGCTCCAAAAGTCACGTAATTCTGCCTAAAGGAACGTAAAAGATCTCTTACACAATTTGGCGAAAAGACAACCAAAGGCAAAACGACAAATACAAACAAGAGATTGCAAGACAAGGATATTCCATGCATTCATTACCAAAAGTTTATTACAGAATAGGAAGGGGAAGCACAAAAAGTAAGGCAAACTACCAAAGGATTCTCCCTCCAAACTTTTCTTTTGCTACTAAAAGTTCACTACATATGAAGATCATTACTACCATTGATAATGCTCACAAAACATGATAGTTCAAGACATTACAAAGGAAACGAGCATCAGGAAAACAAAAGTGAACCACCGGGCTCCCCATCCTTCTTCATCGTCGCAGCCCTTGATCAGTGTGACTAGACATATCAAAGCCTTCGAAGCTGGCACTCTCGCGCTCGGCTACTTCTCCCTCAAGTTTTTTCTTCCTTTTCCTCAACCGTGCTGCCGTCACTTCAACCTCCTCCAATTCTTTACTTACCTTCTCCAACTGATCCCGCCAAGCCGGGAGCTCAAGGAGTAAAGCCATCTGATCTATCCTCTTACAGAGCCAGTCAACCTCCAATTGATAACTTCCCAACGCAGCCAAACCACCATAAACAGATGTAAACTCCTCAGGCGTAGCTTTGGGCAAACTGACATCCTCCAGTAATTCCACAAACGATGCCAAGGAAATTAACGCCAACCTCCTAGAAAAGGTACTCATGTTGCCAAGCCAAACAAAGGTACTGGGCCACTGAAAAAAGATGTCGGACAGTAAAGGTCGATGCTCCTCTAGAGCCTCGGCAAACAACACTTTAGGCTGCAACATCACCTTTTTCTTCGTCTCCAAAGTCACGATGACATTCCCATCGAGATAGCGCGCTATCATAAAGTTACCCTCTTTCCACCGACGACGACTACTGTGCAGCCCTCCCTCATTTGTCTCATCCTGCAAGCTCGATGAATTCTACACAAGTGACTCGCCGCCATTGCCTCCCTCCATATGGTTAAACCCTGCCTGGCCCTCTCGGTCATCATTGGCCTCCTCCCCACCCTCCTCCTCATCCTCTTGGTCATCATCATGGTTATTATCCTCACTCCCTTTCTCCTCCTCCATTTCTTCCTCTTATTCCTCCTCACTCGGCACCACACCTGACAAATGCATATGGTGGGGTGACTTACCCTTCCATGGATGCGCCACTCCCTTGGAAGACCCCCCCTTCATCCCCCCAAATGTCGTTCATAACCCCGTGCGCTGCCACATTTTGATCGAAAGTACCTATCGCCTCCAAAGAATCCAACGGCACGTCCAAACCTCCTCCGGCCGCCGTTTCCAAGACCCCCACTCGTGGTGTTTTTACCACCTCTTCCACAACATCAGATTGAGGCACTCTCTCGAAAGACACCCCCTCATCCCCCCATATATCATTCATACCTCCGTGCGCTGCCTCATGTTGATCTAAAGCACCTATCGCCTTTAAAGAATTGGAAGGCACCTTCGACCCTCCTCCGGTCTCCGTCTCCAGGATCTCCACTCGTGGTGTTCTTACCACCTTATCCACAACACCGGGCTGAACCGCTTGAGAGCTCTCCTCATTTCCCTTTGAAACCTAAAAAAAGAGAGCAATAAAAGCATTGTTACACCAAAAATCTAGCAAGAACAAAAAACAATTAAGGACGTGAGAAGGCGACAAACCTTCTTTCGTTTGCTGGGCTTGGCCACCTCCACAGCACCTTTTGCAGGCCTCTTTGAAGTATGCTTGCCACTCAATCGTACTCCCCCCGACCACCCCTCTCCATCCCGGTCACTCAGAGATACACTACTTCCTACATCCTTCTCCAAAGTACCACATATACTTCTGAGATGCTCTCTCACCCTCCCTAATACCTCCTCCTTAACATACGGCGAGCATGCCCCAAACAATGCAAGGGCCAGATCCTTCACCTTCGAAAGACACAATTCACCGTCCTGGCTCATTACATCCTTAACTTCCAAAGACGCAGGAACACCTTTCACATACTCCAGGAAGCGTACCACATTGTCCCTCCAATATTTCCTATAGAGTCTAATACATCCTCCCATTCTTTTCGCCCCAGGCAACGTGATCGTATTCATGGATCTAAGCTCCGCCAGGAAGGTCAACTTCAGGAACCTTTTCCACACCTTCCCCACAATCCCCAGTGGCAGAAATGGTTTTGGCACCCCCTGATCAAACCCGAATTGGCGTGCAACCCTCATCGGATCGTAAGTCACAGAACCATACCTCACATTCACAAAATATGGTAACTCCCCCCTCATCATACAACTCATCCTAAAAAGCTCCGCTGTGGACGCATCGTCTTTGTTTGCAAATGCCACCACATCCTCCTCCGAATACACGTTAAAAGGAAATACCCCCTTCGGTGTGTTCACATACGGTCGAGCCACAAATTCTTCCTCAATATCAATAACATCGACAATATTACCCCGCACATCCCGGACGCCACTCCCTGACCATCGTGCCGACCGACATACATCTCGGCACAGTTCCCCCTTCCCTCCACTACTATCTGCACCAAAGTCATTCGATTTAGGCGCAACTTTAGGAAACCGCTCAAACAAGAACATATGAAGAAAGTTGGTGGCCACATAAATCAGCAAGTCATACCTCCCACAAGAACGTCGCGCCGCATCGTGAAGCATGTCCAATCTTTTAAACAAAGTCCCCAAAAACAACGGGGCCAAGGGCAAGATCAAACAATGTCGTATCAACACCATCCTTCGGAGGACCAGGAAAAATGTACCAAGTTAGCCAATAGGCTAAGAACGCCGCCAATTGTGCCGGTTCTTTCAATCCCGGCCCATCGGTTACTACATGAGCTTCCTCCCTAGCCTTCGACGCACCCAAATCCTTGTACCAATGTTGTGCCCATTCAGTAAAGGTATTCTTCACTCCATTGTGGCCCTTCTCCCGTTGAACGGATTTCCGCAGCGCATCGACCACACCTTGTTGTGAAGGAGAAAGTCTCCCGGAGGACAGGTCAACTTTTCCTAACATGGGCAGCCTCAGCAGGCAACCCACATCTTCCAAAGTTGGTCCTATTTCACCCCAAGCTACCGGAAGAGTATAAGAATCTGTGCTCCATCAGGACACTACAACACCCACTCACTTCCGCTCCCGCAGAATCCTCAACCGCAAACTATTCTCCACGGCACGATGGAAATTGGCTTTTCGTAACAACTCCACAAAATCGTCATTCCCCAAAATATCATCCGCCCAAGTTGCAAACGCAGTAGGAGGAACAACATAGTTCCTATAAGCAGATAAGCAGTGTGGAAACTCACCACGCTCAACCTGGAACCTCAACACTAACTTGGGAGAAATAAAAGAGTCTTCCTCCACTGAAACCTCTTTGTACCCTAACAACGGATTGTCAACCACCTTCCCAATCTCTGTATCCGCCTCTACTAAATGCCATAACTTATCGCCGCCGCCAAGATACGGCTAGTGACAAGAAGCTTGGGCCGCACCGTCATACCTTTCAACAATAATATATCCAAACCCTGGCAACTGTCAGACAATTACCAAACAAGACAATCAAGATTCAACTTTGCGAGGGGAAGGGAGCCGCGTGCATCCCTTTTGCACCCTTGACAAGAACAAGAAGATTTCATCTTTTTTTTAGCAAGGGGAGGGAGCCGAGTGCATCCCCCTTGCATCCTTGGCCCATAACAAAGATGCATCATCGAGGAAAGCGTCGTGGCACTCCGCTTGCTCCCTTGGCAAAATAAAATACAACTTTCAAACGAAATAAATATTACCTCCAAGAAGCTTTTGGCAAAGTCACAATATCCGAGTTGCTCGCACCTCCGCAAAATCAACCTCGCCTAATCCCCTCACCAAGTTTTCTCCTGAAAAGCAAAAACTCCACCACACGAATTGATTTTGGCGCCTCCGTTGAATTTCCACCTCTCTAGCAAACACCCCAGCCGAAATCCCCAACCTCCTCAAATTCTCTTGCCGAAACCCCTACCCACCTACCCAACCGAAACCCCCGTCGACACCCCTCCCTCCGCCACACCCTCGTCGCCGAAACCCACTTGCTCGACAGCGCCTCCCACCGTCGATCTGCCTTCCTCCTCCTCGGTACAATCCCAGCCGATTACCCCCTCCTCCCGATCGCCTCCTCCACCCACCTCACTAGCCGAAACCCTAGACCCCCTCCATTGCTAAAATCTCCATTACCGATTACCCACAATCGCGGATCGTGCCTTCTCTCTCCTTTTCTCGATCCGGAATACCCCTCTCTCCCTCTCTGCTTCTCCTTCTCCTTCTCAGCCCGGAACCCCCCCTCCTCTCCCTCTCGGTTTCTCTTTCTTTCCCTCCCTGGGTTGGCTCTCCTCCCTCTCACCAAAAAAAAAAAAGAAAGGAGAGAAAAGATGATATAAAAATAAAGGGGAAAAGATGAAAAAAAGGAGGTGCGGAAAACACTTTGGGATTTAAGCCTTGTGAGATTTCGCGAAGGACCACGCCTCCCTCCTAAATTTACTTCTCTCTCCCAGAGGTGTAGGACTTGGCATTAACCCCGGATATTACCTCCTCCCTATGCAAAGAACTCACTTACTTCCTTCGAGAATATCAAAATTCCACCAAGTCCAGGAAGTTAACTTTTTCTCTCTAAAAAAAACCCCCAAGGCTCTTAAACTTCTCTTTTGGGTAGAAAGTAAAAAAAATAAGAAGGTGAAATGAATTTATACTACTACATCTCGCAAAATGAAGAGTCACACCATTTTTGGAACGCAAGGACGTCCTTTCATATTCCTAACCCTACTACAAGACATGAATCCTTCCATAAAAAGATGCTATGAAGACCCAGTAACTATACAAGGGGACATTATTGCCCGCACCCACTCACCTCGTGATATGAGTATACGCGTGCAAGGGGACATTAATGTGGGTATACGATAAACATCGCATCCGGACGAGCATCTTCCATAAAATCTTCCGGCGCCCCATCCTATGAGGAACGAGGTTCCCTCCACGGTTCAATTATGCCCGCACACACTCACCTCGTGACATGAGTATATGCGCGCAAGGAGACATTAATGTGGATATACGATATATCTTGCAACCGAATGCACCTTCTCCAAGAACCCCGCCGGTGACCATCTCCTGGAGGAGCAAGGCCTCTTCCACAAAGTTTACCTCCAGGAAGAGCATGTCTCCTCCACAAGGTTCATCCCCAGGAGGAGCATGCTTCCTCCACAAAGTTCACCTCCAGGAGGAGCATGCTTCCTCCACAAAGTTCATCCCCAGGAGGAGCATGCCTCCTCCACAAGATTCACTTCCAGAAGGAGCATGCTTCCTCCACAAAGTTCACCGCCAGGAGGAGCATGCTTCCTCCACAAAGTTCACCTCCAGGAGGAGCATGCCTCCTCAACAAGGTTTACCTCCAGGAGGAGCATGCCTCCTCCACAAAGTTTGTCCCCAGAAGGAGCATGCCTCCTCCACAATATCCACCATTAGAAGGAACGGGCCTCCTCCACAATGTTCACCTTCGGGAGGAGCAAGGCCTCCTCCACGAACCTTGCCTCCACCGAAGCAAGCTTCCTTCACGAACTCCACCCCCGGAGGAGCAAGGCCTCCTCCAAGAACTCTCCACCCGTGGAGGAGTGAGGTCCCCTCTGGGTACCTCACCTCCTACTTAACATTTTGAAGACTCTGCGAATACTTAAAGGCGACTCTATACATCATCCTAGGTCGGGACCAGGCCTAGGTACCTCGCTCGGGATCTAAGGAGGAATGTGGTTTGGAGGCAAGAGCAAAGGGGTTTGTCAAGAAGGACGAGCTTGCCTCCGGTGAGCTCTAACTTGACCGGTCCTAGAGGGAGAGGGGGCATTGACCGCCATCTAACATCTCGGAAGAAGTATCATACCAACCGCCTAGCGCCTCGGAGCCCGTATCATACCCCGCCTGACTCTGCAGATGATACGGGTCTCCATGAATCACCAAAATAGCGTCTGCCGGTTCCTCGGTTACGGGCTCCGATGCCTGACTTGGAACTGAAAGAGGAAAGGAGGCCAACCTCCAGTCTGTCCACCAATGGGGAGGAGCCTTACACTTGGCTCTCCCCCATCTCCAAGGCTCATATAAAAGATAAGCATTCAAGACACAACTAACACACACCTACTCTCCACTGCCATCTCTCTCTCTCTAAGTCTGCCCCGAGCTCTCTCCTCCTCCACCTCCTGTGGTCTCGAGCACCATTGTAGCGACCGACATATACCCGGAGGGCGACCTCAAGTACTCTTCCCACTCCTACCTCCCACAGTGCTTAACACCAATTATAGCGTTGAACTACGTTTGGTCTTATTTTCCTCATTAGAATACAGAGATAGCATTGCGGGGCGACCACTATTTTTTTTTTTTTTGAAAACCGCAAAAATTCTCTTGATTTTTTATGGTTGATATGTTTACATTAAAAAATCGAAACAAAACAAACTTGTAAGTTATAAGCAATAAATTATATTATTTTAAAAAATGGCACGAGCACGAGAATGTTTGCTCTTTGGGAAGATTTTTTCAGACAAAAATCGGTTGGTGATGTACCGGCACAACACGATACGATTTTAAAACGGCCACGATTAAGTAAACTGGCCGGCACGGCATGACACAATTTAAGCAAACGGGCTAGAACGGCACGACACGATACGATTGATAAATGGCACGACATGGCACGATTTAAGTAAACAGGCCGGCACGGCACGGTTGACACGAAGCTAAACGGGCCATGTCAGCATGGCATGGCCCGTTTGACACCTTTACTGAGAATGGCACGGCCCGTTTGACACCTCTACCAAGAACCCATGTTTACAGCTAAGGAGGTTAGACACAAATTGTAACGACCCTGATTTTTGGTAAATAAAAATTTCGTTAAATATTTGAATTTTATTTTAAATACTTGGTATTACTTTTAAAATTCCGTTTTAATTTCTAATAATCCGTTATAATTAGATTTTAGTCCTTTAAAATTATATTTCTTGACTAGAAATCCTACATGGCAAGTAGGGTTAGTTTCTAACCATTTAGTTGGAGAAACCGAACTACCAATCCACCTAGTTACAATTCCCTAACCCTAGATGGACCTTTTTGACCGTCTTTGAGCCTTATGAACCCCTCCAAACTCTATTGAACCATTAGACCATAGAAGTAATCATCATTACACCCATGACTAGTCATATCAATTCCATACCATCATCATTATCTCTTTAACCATTGGATAATATTTGCTAGGGAAAATTATTATTCCTTGGATAATGGACATTAGTATTTGCCAATGAAAATATGATTTGACAAGACAAATCATGGCCTTAGGAAGCCATCATTTCGCTTCCAAAAGAAGCAAACTTAGCCTTGTCATGCATGCCATCCTAAGATTAATAGCCCTAAACCTAAATTGCCCACCAAAGTCACTTTCCTAGATTTTCTCTAGATATGTATATATATATATATATATATATATATATATATATATACATACACATTGTACTAGGGAGAGAGAGAGAGAGAGAGAGAGAGAGAGAGAGAGAGAGAGAGAGAGAGAGAGAGAGAGAGAGAGAGAGTGAAGTGTGTGCTTGTGTTTGGTCACTCAAGCAAGCTACCTCTTTTACCATCTTTACACTCAAGCCTAAGTACAATGTGACAACCCATTTCTAGTCTTTTTCAAGCACACAATCCTAGCCTTATTAACCCTAGAAATTGACTACAAACCTAGACCTAGGATTGACTAAACATGGGAAGACTACTCCTTAGCCTAGCTATCATTTCCTTCTTACTTGCAAGACTTACCAACCTAGGTTATAATTACCTAGGATTTGCCTTTAAGCCTTGGAAAATCTCCATGATTACTTAGCCTTGCACCTAGGATAGATTGACAAGGCATGGGCATGATTAAAGGTGAGATTTTACAACACAATGGAACAAATCCATGGGAGAGAGAGAGAGAGAGATATGGCCGGCCAAAGGGAGGAGAGGGAGAGCCAAATTTCGCTATAAATAGGACCCTTGTCCAAGCATTCAACCCACACCTTCCAATCCTCCAACTTCTCTCTAGAAAATCCTTGTATTCTTACTTTATTTTTCTTGTTCTTGAGTACTTCCTAAGTTCTTCAAGAAACTCATCCTAAAACACCTTTTCGATCCATAAAGTTTAGTAGTTTTAGTCACGATCTAGTTTCGAGAGAAAACTTTTTCTTTCGAAGCTACCGGAAACATACCATAGGAAGTCATTCCGTCCGACGTACTTTTTCTCTCCGTAATCATCACTACCGCCAAGAAGAAAGGTAGAAACCCTAGTCCACTAACTTTACATATAGAATAGAACTGTATGTTCGAAAGTAGAATGTCCTTAGTTCAAAGTATAAATATCCTTAACCGTTTTCCTTAAGTAGATAAGGTTATCTATCGTTGAGTTTTCCTTAGTAGAAGGTTATCTATCGTTTAGTTTTCCTTAAGTAGATAAGGTTATCTATCACTTATAATGTTTTGAAATGCATGATAGTTAAATTTTCGCCAATGGAAGTATGAACATATTGGAATAATCGACTTTTACCTTAATAAACACATGTGTTGTTTTGAATTTCCCACAAAGGAAGAAAGAACGGTTTTGCAAAAGATAAGACTTTATCGTTGATAGAAGTATTTGTATTTTGATCTTTAAGATGGTTATGAGCATGTGTTATGAATTGTTTGCATTACTTGTCTTGTTGTAAAGCATAAGTGATTTTCACTCCAAAGGCGTCCGTACATGTGGCGTTATGCTTTAAGTTGTGATTTGAGCATGATTAGTAATATAGAGTTGAATGATCTTGCTAGTTTAATTTCAAGATTTCAATGAATGATTTATGTTTACTTTTGTGAAAAGTCCTACCGCGGAGTCTATGCATGAAAACGTGATACGAAAATCAAGAAAGTAGAAACATGACACCTAGGGTGTGTTAAAAGCAAGGTGTGGATTTGAAACCCCAATGCGGCCGGACTTGCCCATTGTGTGGTATGTGTGTGTAAAAGAATGATTTTGAAAACTCAATGGAAACCTGGAGCGGCGGAACCATTGTGGTATACTCAGGAATCCGGAGCGGCGGAACCGAGAGATGAATTGTGATTTTCGAAAATCCAAATGGGAACCCGGAGCGGCGGAACCGAGGGTTTGAATTGTGGATTGGTTATCCGTGGAGAGAAGCCAATGCCAAATTCCATGTTTTTGTGTGCCAATGGAAACCCAGCGCGGCGGAACCATTGTGAGGATACTTGGGAGACCGGCACGGCGGAACCGAGGTTGGGTGTATAAAATGACGATTTTGGAAATGTTGATATGGTTATGAAATGTGGAAAATGGTGATACGGTCTACGATGAGTCGAGTAGGAGAAACTCGGAAAATAATGGACACCAACGTTAGTTTGGATAATGAATGTGGACGTGTCATTGATAACTGTTTTGTTGAATATGTATGAACTATGTGGAAATCATTGAATTTATGATCGTTTGTCCGTAAGTTAAGGATTAGTGGGTATGGGTTATTCTATTGAGCTTCTGTAGCTCATGGTGTTACCTTTGGTAACCCTGACATATTATATTGGTGGCGTCGCTAGTATAATGTGTCAGACTTTGTAGATGATCAAGGTAAGCTGTACACCTTGGAGGCCTTTGGAGCTGAAGAGCTGGCTAGGATGGAGGAGCAAGCGGAGCTATAGTTAAAAACCCTAATTTCCCAACCTTTTGTAATAAAAGTACTCTTATGGAGATTGTGTTGTAATAATGAGCCAGACTCTATTTTGAAGTTTCAATAAAAATGTCCTTTAACGTTCCCAAAATTCGGAGCGTTACACAAATCCATAGTATGTCCCTCGAAGTGGCGGCCGCGACTCCAAAAGTCCTGGCCACCAGATCATTGAGGTGGCTGCTAGATGTTTAAGGCCACTGTTTACCTTGCCTTTGGTCCAGAACAACGCCCCCTTGATCTTCTTCCTTCCAGCGAGATGTTACTCCCCCGTCCCAAATTCTTTGTTCGGTCCGTAAAACGAAGTGTTAAAAATAATACAATTTTTGCAAGAAAAAATCAAAAGTTTTTCAACAACGTACTAGATATCAATGAGTATTTTTAATTTGTGAAAAAAGTTTGAATTTTTTCTTGAAAAAATTGCATTATTTTTAACACTCCATTTTGCGGACTGGACAAAAAATTTGGAGCGGAGGGAGTACTTCTCTGCGCGAGAACTTTCAATGGCCGTGAGATCTTTCTCTTCGGTAGAGCCTTCCAGAACCCATATAAGCTTTGCAAGTGTGAAGTGTTTGAGTCGATCCCAACTCTTTCAACCCACTTGTTTACACTTTCAGATTCATAATTCGTTCTTACGGATTTAATTTAACTCGTGTGATTATCTTTGTTGTATCTCTTCAACTCTATAAATAGGAATCTTTTGTAATGGCTCGATTTTTGGGAGCGTTAATTTAATAAATTTTTAACTTTTATTAAATATAAAGTCACTACAAACTAAATCCTCCTTAAATTCAAATTACATTTAATAAATATGATAGGAAATGCACTAAGGTAAATCTACTCCTCGCGTCATTCTTTTTCCTTTGCAAGTCTCTGATCAACACCGTACTCCTCCAGCTAGAAAAATTGTCCATGTTCATCACCTAGGTCTGGCATAAGATGCCAGGGTCACAAAAGTAGCACCATGAGCTTTTAAGCTCAAATAGCTTAACTCCTACCCCTATGTCCCATACATTAACAAAAAATAGCGTACAACAGTTTATCATTTCACAAAAATTTCACATCACAGATCTAAAGTCAATTCAAAGTTATGGATTTGCAACGCTTTGTAAAATAGTGTCATCATTTTATAATTTAGTTGGCGATGCACTGGCCCGCTGTTCGTCTTTCAAGACCTACCAACTCCCACGCTAATTTCAAATTTTGCCACCCATGCTTCGTTTGCTCCCTCTTTCAGAATGACGGGCCTAAAGCACTGATTCCGTTTACTCCCTCTTTCAGAATGACGGTCGACCAAGCTTTACACACATGACACTAGTTCCGCTATCCTGGGCTCCTAGGTTTACACACACACATACACCCAAGCCATGATTCTGCCAACCATTCTTTTAGATTCCATCGGGCTCTCATGCTCAAACAATTATTAATGTTTTCACATTTCAATTTCTCATTTCTTCTTGTCAACTATTTCTTGTTTCTCATGTCAGGTAAAATACAGATATTTAACAATTCAAAATACAAAAGTGTTAATCTTTTATCAGAGTTTTATGGTCATTTCAGCGTTTTGTAATTCGTGTCATTATTTTTTCAATATCAATTTTACTTTTCATTATTTTTTTTCTTGAGCACTGGTTCATTTTACTCCCTATTTTGGAATGATGGTCAACCATGCTTTACACAATTCTCATTCTGCCGTTCCGGTCTCCCAGGTTGACACACACACCCACACACACTGGTTCCGCCGTTCCGGACACCCAGGATTACACACATTGACCTTTTCCGTTTCTCTATTTCTTTTCAAAATCATTTCTCATTTCTCGTGTCTCCTAAACATGCATCATTTTCTCGTGTTCACATCATCCTTTCAAAACTTGCTAAAATCATGCGATAAAAATATATCCCTAATTTCAAGCTTTTCTTACTTCAACAACAGCACGCAAATTTAATGATTACGTTTGAGTAAACACGCATTTCATCTTGCCACATAAAACGATAACAGTAAAAAAAAATCTAATTCCATTACATACATTCTAAGTCATGCTTTTTTCTTATACTAAAGTCACTAACAGAACATTTAACAGGTTTAAATCATTTCCTTCATCCAATCAATAATACGTTTTCTAGTTTCATGAGGAATAATTCTTTCATTTTTTTTACATGCATTTAATATCAAAGCTAATTTCGTTATTTTAATTAAGAATTATAATGACGATATACTTTAACTTTAACCTTTAAATTTCAATCATCCAAACATTTAGCCATGTGTGGGCTCCCCGACCGACGCGCTTGAGAGTCGCCACCCGAATTTTTGAGATGGATGATCCGAGAAACCGAGAGTTTCTTTGAGAGAAAAAGGCTTTTGATCTAGCGAAAACGTTGAGACTTTGGGTTCGGGAGCCACGTTACAAACGAGGAAGGTTTTGTTGAAAAGCACCCCGCTCGCCTGGTAAAGACCAGTCTCTACAAAACATTTTTAATGCGGGATTTAATATCGTTCGAAAAACTTAACTTTGATTAAAACGTGTACGGGAAAGGGACATGGGATTTAATATGACACACAAACGTGCTTGGTGTGTTCATTGTACGATATGAAATGGATGTACAATGTATAAATAACAGAAAGCTGTACAGAGTCAAAAACTGCTATTGTCAAAACAAATGTTGTGCGATGGAAAAATACACCGCACGGTGTACTAGAAATGTCGTGCGATATATCTTTCTGCATATTCTAGAATGGTTCGAGTTTGCATCATAAAATGAACCCTTGGCCTCAAAAATGGACTCTTTCGTATTTTGAGTTTTCGGAAAACAGATTTTGAAGCTTTTGATTCATTTTTGCCGTATCAAACCATATTAAAAACCATTTCAGAACATTTAGGGATCTTATCAATGTTCAGAAATAATTTTCACTATGTAAAACTCTCCTGGGATAATACCCGCAGAGAAAAGTATAATACCCGCAGAGAAAAGTAATAAATAGACTAAACAGAATAACATAAAAAGGAATATGTACAAGAAATAAAATAATGCACGATGTAGTGTATCCAGTGCAGAATCTATTTTTCTGTGCTTTATGAATATAAAGCACGTTCGAGGCCAAAACCCAGTATAGAATGACAAGGAAAGGCCTCAGTGAGCTCCCCCCAAAACATGGTTTAGCCCAAGGAATTTATTTATACCTTTTGATTGCAGGTTGGATGTGCTTGAAAGTGGAGGAGTGGAGGTTGATTTGGATTGGGTTTTAAGAGACTTGTGAGTAAATGAGTGTAGAGAGAGAAAGAGAGAAGAGAGATCCCAGAGAATTTCAGAATGACTTTTCTCAGGATTCAAAGTTCCTTTCAACTAGAGGAGGGGTGTACTTATAAGCAAAAATATGCTTGGAGTGCACCCAAAGGCAAAAAAAATGCGCTCTGGCCAATCTGCTGACGTGTATGGGAAAAGGCCACACGATGGAGTGATTTTTGAAATACGGCACGGGAAAAGGCCGCACGGTGGAGTGATTTTTGGATGCCGAACGGTGTTTTGAAATGTCGCACGGTATTGTGTGACAGCACAGCACATCAAACTTTGCGGGGGCATCCCGGACACTTCAGAACTCGGATTTGAGCGTGGTTTGAAGCGTTGGAAAGCTTGTCGAGTCCTCTTTCTAACCCAATTGGTTTCACTCAAAGATGTTTTATACATTCAAATGTGTGACCATTTTACCATCAGTGTGTCATGGAAAAAGTTATTTTTGACAAAGCAAACGCATCTTTCTTTTTTGCAATTGAATCGGGTGCCACCCTATATGTTTGAACGAGGTTTTCTTGAGATTAGTGAAGGAGTAGCAAAGAAATAGCAATCCAAGCCTTGAAAGTATGTTTTTCCTTATTTCATCATCGGGGAACTTAAAAATTATTCGGAGGCCCGAATTGAGGTGTCTACACCATGCTAACTTTAATCAACATTTTCAATTTCCAACAAACTAATTATGCGGATAATTATAAAACTCTATTTTTTTAAAGATCAATACTTTTTAAAATCAAACGAACGCGTAGCACTACTATATTTTGGTAAGTAGATAGAAGGTTTATACCGTTCTTCTCGGCGGTAGTCGGGTAGGGTAAGTTGGCATGGGTGGCTGACGGAGTGACGGTTCGTCGGGTTCGATTCGGAAGGATAGAAATTAAGAATCAAAGTAACAACTAAATTTCAAGAATCTAGGAACTTAAAATTTAAAGGGTGGCAATTTGGTGGTGTTGTGGCTTGAAATTTTTTTTGTTTCCCTCCCTCGCTCTCTCTTGCCGAATTCCTTTCTCCCTCTTTTCTATCCTTCTAAAACTTCTATCAAGTGGAACAAATGGAGAATGGGGATGAGTGAAATGGTGTGAGAACCCTTGGTATTTATAAGGCAAAAGAACCCAACTCACTCCTCCTTTTACCCGGTTCTCTCTCTCTCCCCCTAAATATCCCACAATTAATTCCCCAAGGGATTTGAAGTGTGCTACAAATCCTAGAGTTTTCTAGCTAAAACACTAGAGTTTTGATGATTGTTTTAGGATTATGTGTTCATATCTTGTTGGTACAGCTTTTGTAGAAACAAAAGTTATCCCTCTTTCATCTCTTCTCTCTCACTCCTTTGCTACTCTTGGATTCTAGGGTGTTTGATGGAGATTTTGTTTGTATAATGTAATACTCGTCTCGGATATTTCAGTATTTCAATTACTTTTAATTGAACTATGTGTTTTGGGGTTTAAATAGTAAACAATAAAATTTGCAAGGGTCTTGTGTGTGATTTGTGATTGGAACATAAGTTAGCAAATTGGTCTTGCTTGCACCCGATAATTTTTCTATAGGTTTACAAATATGTAGGGGAGATATTTCTCCCCATTCTTATCCCTTGTACGGAGAGAGAGAGAGAGAGAGAGAGAGAGAGAGAGAGAGAGAGAGAGAGAGAGAGAGAGAGAGAGAGAGAGAGAGAGAGAGAGAGGAGGAGAAAAACTCTGGTCTGCTTTTCATGAAATTATTCAAGGTACCTAGAAATCTTGCAAATTTCTATAATTTTTAGTACATGTTCATTTATGTTTCTAGTATACGGTGTAGATTTTCAGAATTTTGTGAGAAGGGTAGAAAAAGATAAAAATTGTAAACCAAGCTGTAGTCAGATTCCTGTTTTTGAGCAGACAGCTTACAGAGTTACAGAGCTGCATCTTTCATCATTTTTTTTATAGTTAAGCGATCCTCCTGATTATGGGTCCTTATGAGTCTGAAACATTGATAAGTTGGTAATGTTTTGGTGTTAGAATTACTAGAAATTATTAAGCATTTGATTTTTAATGAATTTTCGAACACAGGCTGTTCTGCTGGAAGTTGTGCTTCGCAGCACAAAATTTCTGAGTTTGGGGGTGATTTTGACTAGGTTCCTTTATTGTGAAAAATCTGAGAAAAATCAGGAACGAACATTGATGAGTGATAATGGTGTGCATAAAATATGGGATTTATTATATGCGTATTCTAAGTTTGGCGGGACTTTACAAGTTAGTATGACCCTGATGAGTTTTGTATTTGCTGCACTGACACATTTTGGGAAAATGGTCATATCTCTTCGCTCCAGTATCAGGTTTGTGCACGGGTTATTGATTCTGAAACTAGACTCGTATGCCTTTCGGAATATGTAGTAGTTGTGGCATGTTTTGTACTAGGTTAAATAAATTTTTGGTTTGAAGTTGGTGGACGTGCAAAATCTGCAATTTTGGGCAGTTGTGTGTGTAACATTGAACGAGTATATCTTTGTCATCCGGACTCCGTTTATGGCAAACTTTATATCAAAATTCATGTATCAGAAGTTTACTTTCTAATGGTAGTGGTCTCATGAACTAGTTGTAAACCTACTAAATATTATGATCATTCTAAGACAGATTAGTTGTGGAATATGTTATTTTAGAGAATTGGGTGGTGTTTGAGCTTCACACTTATTGTGGGACACTTCTAGGTATTGACATGGACATAATTGTATTCGTTAGACATCGTTTAGCTTCTTGTTAGTGTTATAACTTTGTGCCAAGTATTCATTGAATTCATAACTAATATGAGTTAACTTGTGGCTAGGTAAAGAGCCGGTCATTCGGGAGGTGCCGAAACCTTAGTTTGGCATACTTCGGTCGACACAAAGGTGAATGTGTTTGATATGGTTATGTTCAATAAGGTATTACATGGTGTTGATTGTATATCATGCTATTTGGAATTTAGCTAATGATATGTGTTTGTTGGGTGTTGATTACACCGCTAAAGGATTGTGGAGTGAGTCACACCATATCGTGGGCGATGCCATCTAATTAACGGTGAATGGAAATGTGGTGTGCTGGACACAATACCTTTGGGTACATGGGATGTGGCAGACGTTCCACTATTTGTTGGTGTTTACACATGTGGTTGTACAATTGAGTACTTATGTTGAGTTTTGTGTGGTTTACATTCAAGTGGGATATTCTTTCGGGTAATGTGGTATTTGATTGAATGTATTCTCTATCTCACACACTCTGATTTTCCTTTTTAGATTGCCAGGTCACAGATGGTCGTAAAGTTGGTCCACTACAGGTCGAAGTTTTGGGAACATTTGGATTAGTATCGAGTGATGGTGTTTGTGGTCAAGTTGGTTGTAATGGGTCAAACTCTGACTTTTGCTAAACTCATTTTGTGACTAATGTTGTCAAGTACTTTATGACTTCAAGTTTGAAGTTATGTTGGGAACTTCATTAATGTCTAATTACTTGTGTTGGGATAAGAGGCAACTTATGTACTATGTAAGTATATAAGTTGTTGACACACCTTATTTATGTTAATGTTAAGTCTTCAGTTGGGGTTTTACTCTATTTCGTGTGTGGTTTGTCGTTTAGCTATTGTTCTTTTGTGTGGAATGCCACATGGTCGTGTCGTTTCGGGCCCACTTCGGGTGTCGTTCTAGGGCAGGACATGACAACTTGGTATCAGAGCCAGGTTACTTTCTAGACTCTGAGTTGGGGGTCAGTTAGGAGTTCGGTAGTGGACCATAGGAGTTTTGTGTTTTTTGTGTAGGGGTAGCATTGACTAATGGATGAGTTATAGCTCTAATGTTGCATTTGTTATTGGTTGTTAAGTTATTTGAACAAATATTTGAGAAATGGCTTCGGAGCATACAGTTCATGCTGAGGACGTTGCATCTAGTGATGATGATGTTCAGCAACCTAAAGTTCCTTTACAGCAACCGGTTGTAGGGGATGCCGATAGACTTCTTGCGGCTATAGTCTTGCTCGCAGAACAACAAGCAGCTCTTATGCAATGGCAAACTACAGATGCAATGACTCGTGGAACAGACACTGGTTTACTTGAAAGGTTCAAAAAGCTATTCACCGTGGAGTTTGAGGGGGCAATTGACCCCAGTGATGCTGAGGAATGGCTTAAATCTGTGGAGTGGGTGTTGAATGCTATGGGAGTGATCGACGCACAGAAGGTGACATTGGCGACTTTTAGCTTGAAAGGTAATGCTCGAGATTGGTGGGAGTCGTTGGAGAGGCAATTGACTGCCCCTCTGCCAGGAGTTATACCGGCAGTACCACAAGTGGTGACGTGGGAGCACTTTGTTAAAGGATTCAATGATCACTACTTTCTGAAAAGTTGGAAGTGTGAAGCTCAAACACCACCAATTCTCCAAAAATATAACATATACGACAACTAATTTGTCTTAGAATGATCATAATATTTAATAGGTTTAGAATTAGTTCATGAGACCACCACAGTTAGAAAGTACACTTTTGGTACATGAATTTTGATATAAAGTTTGCCATAACCGGAGTCCGGATGACAAAGATATACTTGTTCAATATTACACACACAACTGCCCAAAATTGCAGATTTTGCACGTCCGCCAACTTCAAACCAAAAACTGATTCAACCTAGTACAAAACAAGCCACAACCCCTATATATTCTAAAAGGTATATGAGTCTAGTTTCAGAATCACTAACCCATGCACAAACCCGATACCCGGGCTAAGAGATATGACCATTTTTCCAAAATGTGTCAGTGCAGCAAATACAAAACTCATCAGGGTCACACTAACTTGTAAAGTCTGCCAAACTTAGAATACACATCTAATAAATGCCAAATTTGGTACACACCATTATCACTAATCAAAGTTCATTTCTGATTTTTCTCATATTTTTCACAATAAAGGAACCTAGTCAAAATCACCCCCAAACTCAGAAATTTTGTGCAACGAAGCACATTTTCCAGCAGAGCAGTATGTGTTCGAAAATTCATTAAAAATCGAATACTTAATACTTTTTAGTAATTCCAATGCCAAAATATTACCAACTTATCAATGTTTCAGACTCATAAGGACCCATAATCAGAAGGATCGTTTAACTATAAAAAAAAATGATGAAAGACGCAGCTCTATAAGCTATGTGCTCAAAAATAGGAATCCGACCACAGCTTGGTTTACGATTTTTATCTTTTTCTACCCTTCTCACAAAATTCTAAAAATCTACCACCATATACTAGACACATAAATGAACATCCACTAAAAATTACAGAAATTCGCAAGATTTCTAGGTACCTTGAATAATTTCATGAAAAGCATACCAGAGTTTTTCTCCTCTTTTTTCTCTTCTCCTTCTGCCGCCTCTCTCTCTCTCTCTCTCTCTCTCTCTCTCTCTCTCTCTATATATATATATATATATATATATATATAGACACACACACACGTACAAGGGATAAAAATGGTAAGTATCTTCCCAAGATATTTGTAAACCTATAGAAAAATTATCGAGTGCAAGCGAGACCAATTTGCTAACTTATGTTCCAATCACAAATCACACACAGGACCCTCGCAAGTTCTATTATTTACGATTTAAACCCTCAAAACACATAGTTCAACTAAAAGTAATTGAAAAACCAAAATATCCGGGGCGAGTATTACATATAAAATTCTTACTCTTTAAGAAGCTTACACCCTTAAACCCAAAATCTTGATGGGTGAGGGTGGCAAACTTTTGGTCCATAGGGTGTTTGATGGGTGAGAGATACATGTGTATCCATGGTACAAGATTTTGTACCAAAATCAATCTCTCTCTCTCTCTCTCTCTCTCTCTCTCTTTAAGTTAGTTGATGGGAATTTTGATAGGTTGAGTTGAGTTTCTATTCGTTGACAAAGACAACCAACTATCAAAAACTTACTAATAGCACTCAAACAAACAGAAGAGAGAAAATAGAAAATACGATTTGATTAACATAACAGAGTTACCTTATCCTAATATAAATTGGCCGCTATAACCTTCTCAAACAAATAACTATAAAAGCGAAGTTGTCTAATAGTGAGATGGAGTGAACATAGGTCTTATGAAGTGTCTCCGTCGTGTCGCGTGTCTGACACGGATATGGCGATCTCTAGAAGTATCGGTGTTATATGAAACTAAGCGACCTCTCGATGTTGCATAATATGTTAATACTTTGTTCATATGATTTAGGGTCTTGCGAATTTATCTAATGCACCAATTTCACATCCGCGCTTATGCATCTCATGCAATTTTTTAAATGTGGAGCTGATTAATTTTCTTGGTGTTGATGAATTTAATTTAGTTTATCATCCATATCTTGTGGACTTTGTCAACGCTTTGAAAATTGATCTAGTTTGGGCTATACATTTGTTGGAATTTAAATGTCTAAAACGAATTCGGCAAATGTGTTACTCGAAGTATCTTATCTTATGGCATGGTCGGGTTCAATTCTTGATAAAAGGTGTAGAATGGAGCGTTATGTTCATTGTCTTAGCTTTCATTGGCATGATAAATATTCGGTACCCGCGTTTGGCTGCTTGTACATTATTATTATTTTTTTATTTTTTTTTGGTCTGGTATAGCCACCTGTTTCTTGCTTGAGAAATGGGGAGAAAAGTAGTACTCGTGTCTTTCGCGTGAAGAAAGTGGATGATTTTTTTGTCTTTTATTTTATTTCTTGCATTGTTTATTTTTTTTTTAGTTATTTTTCTTGCTGTCTTGGAGGCTCACATTTTGCAGGTTGTTTGATCTAAGTTGGGAGGTCTCCCTCTTTCTATAATTTTCTCTGCTTAGCCTCTCCTTTCCTAGGTGATATCTCTCCTCTCTTTTACGTTTCTGTCTTATCTTTATTTTTCATGCCTTCAATGCGGACATTGAATAGTTCAGGTTGGGGGGAGGAATCACTTTGTTCTTTATTTTGTTAAAAAAAATTTGAAAATTAAAAAAATGTGGAATTCTTTTTGCATGGGATTTAAAAGCTGTTGAGATTGGCTCTTAGTTGATTGAGTTTGTGATGTGATAGTCATTGTTTTGATATTGTGGTGGCATAGTAGTTCTTTTTACTAGCCTGTCGCGAAAAATCTGTCATGGCATTTATTTTTAGCACATTTGCACTTCACGTCTGTTTGGGCTTTGGTTGCTTGTGAGCTGTGACTTGATTATTCTTGATGGCTTGTTTAGTGGAGACTTATGCCTCATGTGAGTTTAGAGCCTTATCTTTTCTTGGAGTGGTGTCAAATAAACTTTTGTTTGTCATGAAAAAAGTAAATTCGTTGTTGATCTCATTATTTTTGTCGTCAAGTGTTGGAAATGTTTTGAATTGCCTACTTATCTCTTGGATTTGGAAAGTTGCATGGTTGTGTTGCCCATTGGAGAGGATTATAGGCCATCTTTGCTATTTAGAGCCGGTTCGTTTCTTCATTCACACATTTATCACTTATGAACCAATTTGAGCCTCATGCATACAGCCTTTTTCTTGTTGAGCTCCACCATCTATATTGTATCTTGAGAATGGTTAGTTAATGATGTGAAGGTGAACTTTTGAGAAGGAGATGAGTAGAGTTGTGAATTGAGTTTTGATTGACTGGTGATCTTTTCCATTCAAAAAAAAAAAAAAAAAGAGCAAAAAGGGAAGACACCATATTATTGTGGAAAATAGTAGTTGTTCTAAAAGTGAGTTTGTGTTAAAGGTAGGAAAGAGAGATGTGGCAGAGTTGAAAAACAAAAAGAGAAGAAAACGAGGGCACGCATCGTTATATTGCCCTACGTGAGTTGTGGTTAGCCTATTCTCGGACACTTGAATTTTTACCTAGCCTTGAAACATTTTCCCTTACCTGACATTATAACCCAAATGAAAGTCCTATTTGATCCTAGGGGCAATGGGCTGTGAATTGGTGGATAGAGAGAGTTTCCAATACTTGGCATTCTATTCATGAGATCGTGTGTCCACTTTATAGAGCGTTCTTTTCGTGTCATTATGTGTGGAAGTATTTTGCTTAATTTCATTTACATAACGTTCGCCCGCACATATTGAGAGTAATATGCACCTTGTTTCGAGTGATTTCATTTGTTGAGTGCATGACACAGTGAGATTTGAAGTCGAGACTCGGTCCAGAGAGAACTTTTGGTTATTTTTCACTTGTGACCGAAGCCCTTGTTCACACACGCTGAGTATAGGTGCCATGACTCATTTTTCGGACTTGATAGTATCTAGAACTGCTTATGCCCAATATCTCTTTGCGATGACTTCATATTCTTTGCTTTAGATATCATTGAGCTGTTTTACAGGTTTTCGGGTTTTGAGTGAAAAGAATTCACAGTGTTTGTGGGTGTTCATTGCTGTAAACCCTCACGAGACTCTACTCGTCCTCTGGGGATCGCCTAGGGGTTTAAAAGGCTTGTTGCACGTGCTAAGTGCAATCGTGAGTCCTATGAAAGTGGCGTAGTTAGAATTATTTATTATTTATTTTCTTTGCTCGAGGACTAGCAAAGTGTAAGTTGGGGGATGTGATAAGTGCCAAAATATACATATTTTGGCCCTCCAAACTACATTTGTTAGTCATTTATTTTGGTTAATTGATTTTTATTTTGTTCTTTTGTTGTTTATAGGTTGTTCGAGCCCGTTGTCCGAGACTTTGGATAAAAAGAAGATTTTAAAGACGTTTGGGATAAAAATGCGAAATGATCCAAAATTAAGTGGCTCATTTATTATTTCTTGAAGTTCAAGGGCCTTTGTGTAATTAAAGCCCTCAACCCTATATAAATAATTCACCTACTGACTACAGTAGGTTACGAAGGAAAAAAGGGAAAAGGCTACAGCAGCTTTCGGAAGAAAAAAGAAAAGCACGGGCGAAACGAAGAATAGGGCTCCGGCAATTTTGTTTAGTATTCTTTCTTCCTTTTAAGCTTTTGATGTCTTGTTCAATTACTCGTATTTCGGTAACTAGTTTTAATTTCTGTTTTTAATAAAAGTTTTTCGTTGATTCTTGTTTAACTTAAATTTTCTGTTTATTTTTCATCTCGCACAATAACAGCATGTTTCAAGTTAGAGTTTCTTTTATTTTATGCATAATGATCAGTGAGTAGTCGTTTTGGTAGGATCGTGGGGTGATTAGCACGTTATGACTAGTTCGGGCACTGCTCTTTTCCACGGCAGCAGCCTCCTTTTTTCCTTCTTTTTCACGCCAGACTCGTTTTTCTTTTTTTTCCACGGCTGCTCTCCCATCAGTAGGGTAACAAAGTTGGCTTTATAGGGATTGAAGGCAATAATTACATAATGGCCCTTGGACTTCACATAATGAAACATTAGCCATTCAACTTCGAAGGACTTTGCATCTTGATCCAAAACTTCTATAAAATCTTCTTTTTACCCAAATTATTGGAAACCGAGCTCGAGCAATCTATAAACATTAAAACACAGAATAAAAATCAGTTAACAAAAATAAAGGACTAATAAATATAGATTGGAGGGCCAAAATATGTATATTTTGGCACTTATCAGCAATCTCAATATATTTGAACAAAGTTTTGATTTGGCTTTATGTTTTCAAGCGTGAGCAATTTGGAGCACGAATTAGACTGACCGTTATATTTTTCAGAAAATCTTATCTGCGGACCATTGCGTAATGAAGGCTTTACGGAGGCCAATCGTGCACGTTCAAAGTGTTTTTGGACGGTCTGGATTGAAAATCAATTATGGGGGTAATAATTAATTGTGACCGGTCATAATTAAAAATGAATCTCAGCCATTAATTGCGTGAATGGATGGTTGAGATTGTGTCGCTCCATGAACAACTAGCCTCCGTGAATAAGTTTATCTCTATATTTTTTTAGCTAAGGTTCTTGGGATTTATACACACACAAATAAAGCTCAAGAGAGATGCAAATCAACTAAAGGTAAAGTGTAGCCCAAGGTAAAGTGTAGCCCAAAGCCTGTCGAGACCCCAAAGTAAACTTTGCACGTGAGTATATGAACAAAACCAGTGGCGGATCCAAGAATTGTCTATAGATGGGTCACCCCTTTAGGACCGGCCTTATTTATTTGAAAGTCGTAGGTGAACTCACATCAATTTTTATTATTTAATTCAAAAATGAGTTTATATATACATCAAATATTTTTCTTGTTAGTGTTAGTTAATTTTGAGCTTGTAGAAAAACTAAAAACTGTTAAAGAAAATAAGTATTTTTTTTAAATTTTACATGGAACTTATAGTTATAGGACTTGATTTGTGTGGCAAATGACATAATTGTAATGACTTTGTGGTACCAATACTACATGAGTTAGTTTATGTGTGGGTTCGAGTCTCAACCCATTCAAAAATTTAAGGAGGGGTGTTTCTTTTAACCATTAAACACAAAAAAAATAGAAAATGTCAGCCCAAGGATTTGATATCATGTCTCACACAGGGAAGCGAGGTGTATTACCACTGGAACAATCAAGCAAATTCAAAAATTTATGAGATATTTTATATATATTACTTACTTAGACTTGGGGGCCCTTTTTTGGGGCCCAATTTTCAGATGGGTCACGTGACCCATCTGGGTCTACACTAGATCCACCCCTGAACAAAACACAGTTCCATGATATCAAAACACACACGCATGCATGCTCGCTCGAAAAAGAAAAAAATATAGTAATTTAACGGAGAAAATTCGAGCGTTCCAAGAGAGACGTATGTGCCAGATCTCGTTGTGCATTAGGGTTTAGGGAGGAGGAGAGACGGGGGTGGGGGAAGAGATAAGGTCTGGATTTGGAATAGGGAGGAGGAGGAGGAGAGACGGGGGGAGACCTATCATGCTTCAATTTTTTTTTCACTCTTCCTAATCTCCCTTTTATTTCCATCCAAATCAAGTACTATTTTATCCTCTCTTTCTAATACCCCATCAATATGGGTTCACCCTCCATAAATAATACTTCTCATTTACTACTTATCCCACTCAATAAATAATTTTCCAAAATTCAACCCGCATCTAATCGAGCCCTTAAAATATAAGAACAAAAAGCATGTGAAAAAACTAAAGAAAAGGGCAACGTGTAAAAAAAATCACGGCAAGCAAGCCAAAAGGTGTAGGGGCGGCAAAGTGCCATTTGTTATAAAATTGAGACAGATATAAAAGGAACTCGCATAAACGTAAATAAATATTGGACACAATATGTATATCAAATAGTTTTTCAAGAACTATTGAGATCAATATTTCAGATTGATCATATTCTCATTACCTTTCTGTCGGTTTCTTTCCTTTCCTTTCCTTTCTATTTCTCTTTCGTCTATTCTAAAAATTTTTGGGCTGTCTTTGATTGAAGATAATCCACTTCTTTCTCGAATGAGTTGGATCATCGACCTCAACCAAACACATTCTCGACTCGCCTCATGAATTGCAAAATCTCAGAGTGATTAGAAGAAGTGGCTGTTAATGTTTGCTTCACAGAACACCATGATATGGCAGTTTCACCATAAGTGAATACATATTCTATTTGTGAACGAGCTTTATGTGGGTCAGATAGATAACCAGCATCGGCATAGCCGATTAATTTTGTCTTTGGACTGTTTGAGTAGAATAGACCTAGGTCTGTCGTGCCTCGAAGATACCGTAATATATGTTTAATTCCATTCCAATGTCTTCGAGTTAGAGCCGAGCTATATCTTGCTAACAAATTGACAGAAAATGTAATGTTGGATCGGGTGCAATTAGCAAAGTACATAAGAGCACCAATTAATTGCACTTAGATATGGAAATTCAAGACCAAGAGGTTCTTCACCATCTTCTTGAGGACGATATGGATCTTTGTTTACGTCAAAGGAACGAACAACCATAGGAGCACTCAAGGGATGTGCTTTATCCATGTAAAAGTGTTTGAGAACTTTTTCTGTATAAGTTGACTGTTGAACCAGGATTCCAATTGACAAATGCTCAATCTGCAGACCTAAGCAAAATTTGGTTTTGCCAAGATCTTTCATCTCAAATTCCTTCTTCAGATAATCTGCAGTTTTTATTAGTTCTGCTGGAGTTCCTACAAGATTCAAATCATCGACATATACAGCAATAATAGCAAATCCAGAATTCGATTTCTTTATAAACACACATGGACAAATAGGATTATTTTCATATCCTTCTTTAAGCAGATATTAACTGAGTCGATTGTACCACATATGACCAGATTGCTTACGACCATATAAAGATTTTTGCAGTTTAAGAGAATAAACATTTCTTGGCTTTGAGCTATATGCCTCAGGCATTTTGTATTCTTCGGGAATTTTCATGTATATGTCACTATCTAGTGATCCATATAAATATGCCGTAACTACGTCCATTAGATGCATATCCAGACATTCATTAACTGCCAAGCTAATAAAAAATCTAAATGTAATAGTATCCATAATTGGCGAGTATGTCTCCTCATAATCAATTCTAGGTCTCTGTGAGAAATCTTGTGCAAGGAGTCGTGCTTTATATCTCACAATCTCATTTCACTTGCGCACAAATATCCATTTGTAGCAGCCAACAGGCTGTGTCCCTTTAGGGGTTTGAACTATTGGTCCGAATACTTCCCTTTTTGCAAGGGAGTTCAATTCTGCTTGAATTGCTAGCTTCTTTCCATTTCAACCAATCATTTCAACATCGACATTCTTCGACGGTTTGTGGTTCAATTTCTTCATTACTTCTAGTAATGTTTCCATCTTTACTTCTGGTAATGTCAAGGGCGACGTTAAATGAAAACACGTCATTCACAATAATTTTTGTCCTATCCCATATTTCTTCGCGATTAATTGAGATCTCAATATTATCACGTACGTGTTCATCTTCAGGAGATTTCTCTTTAAGAGATTGTTCTTCAGGAAATTCCTCATCAGGGGAGTTAATAGGAGAAATTTTGGATGAACTAATTATATGCCCTTCAGTATTTTTTCCCTTTGTGGGTATAGCCTCTTCGGGAGCACTAATTTCTTTACCTTTAATATTTCTCTTCCAAGGAACTTTATCTTTTGCACCAACAGGTCTCCCACGCTTTTGTCGTGGCATAGATTCCTTTGCTAAACTCCCAGTGGATTGTCCAGCTGAGACATCGATCCTTGCTGGAGTATTAGCAACTGGAATATGAGACTTTGTAACTTTATTTGTAATGGTAAATGCATCTGACAATTGATTTGCAATACTTTGTAAGTGAATGATCTTTTGAACTTCTAGTTCACATTGGTTAGTACGAGGATCAAGATAAGATAAAGTTGATGCATTCCAAGTAATTTCTTGTTGAGTTTCTAGCTGTGACTTTTCTCCCCCTAATGGTGGGAATATTGTTTCATCAAAATGGCAATCCTGAAAGCGTGCCTTAAAGATATCACCTTTTATAGGTTCAAGATATCTAATAATAGATGGGGAATCAAATCTAACATAATACCAAGTCTACGTTGAGGACCTATTTTAGTGCGTTGAGGAGGTGCAACAGAAACATACACAGCACAACCAAAAACTCTAAGATGAAGAACATTTGGTTGTTGGCCAAGCACAAGTTGAGATGGTGAAAACTTATGATATGTTGTTGGTCTAATACGAATTAGATATGCAGCATGTAATATAGCATGTTCCCAAGCAGAAATAGGGAGTTTTGTTTTCATAAGAAGAGGTCAAGCAATTAACTGAAGTCTTTTAATAAAGGACTGCTAAGCCATTTTGAGTATGAGTGTGTGCAACAGGATGTTCAACATCTACTCCAATGGACATACAATACTCATTAAATGACTTAGATGTAAACTCACGAGCATTGTCAAGGCAAATTGCCTTGGTTGGGTAATCTGGGAACTGTGATCGTAACCTGATAATTTGACTAAGAATCTTAGCAAATGCATTATTTCTTGATTAGTAAACACACATGTGACCACCTAGTTGAAGCATCTACTAAAACCATGAAGTAATGAAATGGTCCAGATGGTGGGTGTATTGGGCCACAAATATCCCCTTGAACCCTTTGCAAAAAGGATGGTGATTCAAGAACCACTTTAGTAGGAGATGGCCGAATGATCAGTTTTCCTTGTGAACAAGCATTACATGGATAATCACTAGGTAAAAGAATTTTCTAGTTTTTTAGTGGATGTCCACTTGAATTTTCTATAATTCGACGCATCATTATTGATCCCGGATGCCCAAGACGATCATGCCATAACATAAACACTTTTGGGTTAGAACACTTTGGTGTATCACAGCATGTGATTCAATCGATCTTATCGTCGTGTAATATAACCCAGATGACAAAGCAGAAAGTTTTTCTAATATCAGCTTTTGACCAGACTTCATTGAAGTAATATAAAGATATTCTTTACTACCCTCAGTTGTGGTTTCCACATGATAACCATTACGGCATATATCTTTAAAACTTAGCAGATTTCTTTTGGATCTGGTAAAATATAAAGCATCATCAATACATAATTTCGTTCCATTAGGAAATAGAATAATAGCTCTTCCAGAGCCTTCAATAAGATTTGCAGAACCTGAAATTGTATTGACGTTAGCTTTTGTCATTACTAAGTGTGTAAAATATTTTGTATTCTGAAGAATAGTGTGAGTTGTTGCGCTATCTGCCAAACAAGTATATGCATTATTCATCTTCGAATTGGACAAAGTATCTATAGTATCCATGCAGCTACAAATAAATATGACAACGATTTAGTATTATCAAATCCACAACTTGATATTATAGAAATCAAAATAACTTCATAATTATTTTTATAGGAAATTCACTTACATAGAAGGAAACAAATACACTTACTGTAACGACCCTAATTTTTTTATAAAAAAAATATATTGTTAATTAAATTAAACTAATAAGTTTACTCAATTATTTATTCTATAATTAGTTTCATTATTAAAATTTCATACAAATCAGTAACTACTTTTTATTCAACATATATACATACACATACATATAAATAATTCTTTTCCCTACCCAAACCTAACACAATGTACCCATCCCAAAATTTTAGGAACCATGTTCCCTCACTTCCTCATCTCTCCCGGCTCTCTCTCTCTCTCTCTCTCTCTCTCTCTCTCTCTCTCTCTCTCTCTCTCTCTCTCTCTCTCTCTCTCTCTCTCTCTCTCTCTCTCTCTCTCCTTGTTTTCAGCCAAATCACAACTCCATCCCCCTTAATTATCTCCACATTTCCCCCATGTTTCTTATAAAATGAACACCCACTTCTTTTCCATTTAATTCGGAAAAGAGAGAGAGTGTTGTGCAGTAAAGGAGGAGGAGAGAAGAAGAGAAGAAAGAGGGAGGAGGAAAAATAAAAAAATGAAGAAGAGCAAAGGAAGAAGGCACCACCACAAAATTTGATTTCGTTCATTCCACCTACCTGTTTTTATTGCCATTTTCCTCCTAGTTAAACTCGTTTTTAGGCTATGTTTTCTTCATGAAAATTGTAGAGGGTGTCAAGACCTTCGATTTCGACCCAAGAATCACCCAAAATGGTCTAGAATTGATAGAGTTATTGCTATTCAAAGTTCGGTAAAATTCTCGGATCCTGATTTCCAGGCAGATTCAGCAACCCTTCTAAACTTTCATTTTCCTCTTACTTAGAGTGGTTTTTGGGCTTAGACTTCTTCACAAAAGTTGTAGAACATTTCAAGATATTCGTGTTAGACACAAGAATCGTCCAAAACGGCAGAGGTTTGGTCAAGTTATTCCGGTCCAAAGTTGCTGCTAGAATACCAATCTTTCGCCGCCAAACGAAAGTTCACCGGACTCCACCGAATCGCTTTGTCCGGATTAAAGGTAGTATAATCGCTCCCCTACTTTCTCCTAAGTATATTTAGTTTCTATGTGTCGATTTTGGCAAGTTATAATGGAGAAATTAGTAGCCACGCATTAAAATTTTGGAAACGCTCATATGCTCTGTTTTGAAAAATAGAAACGAAATGCTACTGTACATGCACGGGTTGCTAAGTTATATATATATATATATATATATATATACACAAATTATCAAGTGAGGGATCCCTCATTTTTTTAAAATGAGGGACTTTCATTTCCCGATCAAATTTTGAAAATCCGAACCGTTCAATGTGTGCAGAACGTGATTTTAAGGGTCCCCATGAGAAATCAGCAAAAAAAATTACCGGGAAGGGCTTCATCCGAGCAGTTTTTTTTGAACCGTTCAATGAAAACTGCTCGGATGAAGCCCTTCCCGGTCATTTTTTTTGCTGATTTCTCGCGGAGACCCTTAAAATCACGTTCTGATCACTTTGAGCGGCTCGGATCATCGAAATTCAATCGGGAAGGGGAGTCCCGCATTTTAAAAAAATGCGGAACCTTAGTCTTATGATTCTTTTGTATCATCCCTTGAATTTGTAATCTATGGATTATTTGATCTTTCATTTTACTAATTGATCACTGACTTATGAAACAAGTTATTAAAAATTATTACTGTGATGAATGTTTCAGGTGATATGATTCCAAAATCTTGATAAATGAACCTACATCAAGGATTAAGACTAAACTCGGAATCATTAGAAACTAGAATTTCTATAACATAAAAATTTCAACTTTTGTATTAGATGAGTAACAAGTAGATAAAAAAATTAATAAAAACTATTTCTAATTTTCTTGCTTAACAAACGTTAAGGGCATCGGCCCATTCATAAAACACTGTGTGTTTTACTTACTCGCACAATATTATTTCACATGTATTTTTTTTTTTCTCATTGAAATGTACCATTTTATGAATTGAGTTATTATTGATTGTATCGTGTTCTACGTGCTAGAATGGACTTAGGTTCACGGGATGGTTACGAGTAGTGATTCATGTAGACGATATTAAGTAAATGGAGAATGCTAAATTGTTGGAAGTGTGAGTGTGTGGATTGTGAATTGAGCCATGGTGATGGCAAGGGTAACCAATGGGGCCCTGTGTTGAGCCCTGTGTTGAGAGATGTGGTGACGCTAATGTATAATGCATCATGGGAAAATTTGCTTCTTTTGTTCAAGAGAGAATAGGTCCCATGAGACGGTTATAGTTAGTGGTAGGTGATGTCCGACCCTAATGTACGATGCGTCATGGGATGACTCGATTCTCCTGTTATGGTCTTAAGTGAGAACATGCTAGATACATAATTTAGGTGCGCTCACCTAGGACCCTGGTACAGGATAAACAAGAGAAAGGGCGGACCCATGAGACGGTTGTAGTTAGCGGATGTGGGAGGAAAGGATCTCGTGGAGAGGATCCTTAGATTTCATGTAAGATGATGGATGGTAAAGAAAAAGATGATTTGTTTTTTTTGTTGGACCTACTATCATTTGTTATATCGTTGATCTGCTAACTATAAAGTAAGGGGTTAGTATGGTTGGGATTATCTACTGAGTTTCAAAACTCATTGTGGTGCCGTTGGGCTGGCATTTTATGCCAGGTAATCAAGAGACCGAAGAGCAGAATCCTCTTCAAGATGATCAGTATCAAGGTGAGGACCTCCCAGCTGAGGAAGGGGAGTTTGTCGAGCCTTGGATGCCTTACCCTTAGAAGCTCTGTTAATTTAAAGTATTGCTATTTGAATTTCCAAAAGTGTTATCACGTTTATCAAACTCTGTTTTATTTCGTTGGGTTGTAAGACAGTTAAGTATTTTTTTTTGAATTTAGTATTTGAGATTTTCGCGCTAAACTCTGTTTAATAAAATTTTGTTTCTTAAATCAATTTTATGGAATATTAAATCAATTAGAAATGATTTAATTAACGTGTCCGAAAATCGGGAAGTTACAACTTGGTATCAGAGCTTTAGGTTCAAACCCTCGGCCTTGTGTAGATTAGGTAGATCACTTTTCGAGAGCATAGACTTGGATATTTAAACATTTGTCTTAATTATTACTTTTTAACTACACGGCATCGTACCTAAGTATAGCATATAAGTATTCTATTTGTTGTAATTTAGACTCTGAGGAAGTATGAAATCAACGTTGACTCTAATCCAAAGAAAGCAATAGAGGAATCGCTCGTTGTATTTGGTTAGCCGATCAACCAAGACGAAAAGTTCAAAATATGAAGACGAAGAGACAAGCCTCCAGTAAAGGAAAAGATAATGTCGGACGAGACTACTTAGTAAAAAAAAATTTCCCTTCCATGAGTAGATACTGATTTAAAATAGGTCAATTATGGTAGGTTCATTATGGGAACGTATCGTGAGAAAACATAGGCTCTACATGTTGACTAACATTTAGGCTTTAGGTGTTGCATGTCTATCGTATATCTGTGCTAATAGAATTTTTTAGTGTACTTTATTAAATTTCTTAAAAATCATTGTCGTTCTTACTCCTGAAACCAAACCTTACAATTGCGATTACAAAATCCATGCACACGACACCTTCGGAGAACCAAATAGTTAGAAACCCCCTCGCCACAAGAATTAGTGCTGAAACCAATGACCAAGATGCCAACGTTGATCGCAACGCTGCCACCCTTACAACAATGTTAACGTCGATGTCAATGTTAACGTGCATCCTTACGCGATATCAAGAATCCGCGAGATCAACAGATGCTAGTAGCCGTCGTCACCGTGACTATTTTGACACTTAAACCTCGAGCACCGTAGGCTTCTTAAAATTTTGGACCGACGGATAAAAGCATGATGATGTCAGAGATCTGCAATCACCGACCACCTATATTCTACGCAAATTGAGCCGACGTGGCACCATCATAGATTAGAAGATCGAGGAACTGCTCCAAGTCATGAACATCTGAGAAGATAGCGAACGTTCTCTTGCGTTGAGATTTCTATTGTTTTAAGGGGGATAGAAAAGGAGATTGACAACTATACATCCATCTAATACTCTTCCTTAGTCAATTGACTATTTTATCAACATTTGATATTTTCAACCTCTCTTGATTCTTTTCTTATGAGATTCCTTTCGAAGCATTTTTTTTTCTCTCTCATTCAAGTACAAACCCAAGAGCTTAAACTCGTTGAAATTTTCACTCCAAGTGTCATGACACTTCTCCTTTGTTAGTTGTGAATTTCTAATTAAGAATTCTCTTATTGTAAATTCTTTTTAATCGATCAATCTCATCCTTGCTATCTCAACAGTTCACTCAATGGTCCACTCAGCTATGAGAATAACTTTCCTAGTCACTTGCATTTTTGCAAACCTAGCACCATTCTTCAATTATTTAACTGAGATCACTATCGCCAGTTTTTGTTATTCTAGTTGTTTGTTGAGTGTATGTATGTGGACTAGTCACTACTTTTGATTCCTCTAAATTCTTTGAGATAACCTAAAAACCTCTCTCCGTCCATTCAAATGTTGAAATCCTAAACCCCTAATCCAATCATCACTCTGGGAGTTTTCAGATATATGAATAAGCTATACATTTGTAGCACATTTTTCCCACCATTCCTTCTTGAGTTGTGTATTTGCTCTTGAATGATAATATCCAATTCTTGAAACATCTGTAACTTATCTATTGTTGTAACGATTCGATGAGCTATTTGCATATCTATATATTTGGACCCCCAACTAGAATTAGACGCTAACTTTGGAACACGTGTTTGGCCGATGGAGATTAATACAAATATTTAGTTCTTTTTTTTTTTTTAACGCTTGTCCTTGCTATAACCATTTTCCAAAACCTTATCATAGTAAGTCCACTTATCTCATGAGAACCTTTATAATTTCCCATTGCTGCATTTTTGAAAGCCAAGGTATCCGTTTATTCCAAATCATTGAGTTGGTCTTCGGTTAAAACGGTCGTAACTATTCATAATTTTTTTTTTTTCCCCCAACTCAAACTTGAAACTTATTGCATCAACACTCTTAGAGGATGAATCTGTAGGGCCTTCCCTTTGTGTTAGAATGCTGATTTATGCTTCAAACATATATTTCTTTAAAAAAAAAAAAACTGAGTACATAATTATTAAAGCTAGACTAGTTCACTAAGTCCTGAGCTGTTTCAAGAGGCAACCGAGAAAGTGAAGATGATACAACGACGACTTCTAACAGCTCAAAGACGGCAAAAGACCTAAACCGATAAGAAGACCAGTTCGTTGATTATCAACGTGTGAGACCATGTTTTCTGGATGATCAAGTCGCAACGAGATATCGTGTGGTTAAAAAAAAATGAAGTTGTAGCCATGCTACATCGGATCATTGAGATTTTGTTGAGGTTGGAGAAGTTGTTTATAGATAGCACTATCGCTACAAATTGCTAAAGTTCGCGATATGTTCCATGTTTTCATGCACATCCGTATCACATACCCAATTGGAAAGGCAATACATCTGACGAAGGCACAACTTTTGGAAAGCAACCGCGGTAGATTCTAAATCGCGAGAAGTAAGACTCGATCCAAAGGCGACAAATGATATCTCTCGTCAGCAACAACTCATAACGGAAGGAACGCTTAAATTTCGAGGACGAAATTGTTTTAAGGAGGATAGGTCGTAACGACCCTAATTTTTAAAATATATATATCTATATATATATATATATATTGTTAATTAAATTAAACTAATAAGTTTACTCGATTATTTATTCTATAATTAGTTTCATTATTAAAATTTCATACAAATCAGTAACTACTTTTTATTCAACATATATACATACACATACATATAAATAATTATTTTCCCTACCCAAACCTAACACAATGTACCCATCCCAAAATTTTAGGAACCATGTTCCCTCACTTCCTCATCTCTCCCGGCTCTCTCTCTCTCTCTCCTTGGTTTCAGCCAAATCACAACTCCATCCCCCTTAATTATCTCCACATTTCCCCCATGTTTCTTATAAAGTGAACACCCACTTCTTTTCCATTTAATTCGGCAAAGAGAGAGAGTGTTGTGCAGTAAAGGAGGAGGAGAGAAGAAGAGAAGAAAGAGGGAGGAGGAAAAATAAAAAAATGAAGAAGAGCAAAGGAAGAAGGCACCACCACAAAATTTGATTTCGTTCATTCCACCTACCTGTTTTTATTGCCATTTTCCTCCTAGTTAAACTCGTTTTTAGGCTATGTTTTCTTCATGAAAATTGTAGAGGGTGTCATGACCTTCGATTTCGACCCAAGAATCACCCAAAATGGTCTAGAATTGATAGAGTTATCGCTATTCAAAGTTCGGTAAAATTCTCGGATCCTGATTTCCAGGCAGATTCAGCAACCCTTCTAAACTTTCATTTCCTCCTACTTAGAGTCGTTTTCGGGCTTAGACTTCTTCACAAAAGTTGTAGAGCGTTTCAAGATATTCGTGTTAGACACAAGAATCGTCCAAAACGGCAGAGGTTTGGTCAAGTTATTCCGGTCCAAAGTTGCTGCTAGAATACCAATCTTTCGCCGCCAAACGAAAGTTCACCGGACTCCACCGAATCGCTTTGTCCGGATTAAAGGTAGTATAATCGCTTCCCTACTTCCTCCTAAGTATATTTAGTTTCTATGTGTCGATTTTGGCAAGTTATAATGGAGAAATTAGTAGCCACGCATTAAAATTTTGGAAACGCTCATATGCTCTGTTTTGAAAAATAGAAACGAAATGCTACTGTACATGCACGGGTTGCTAAGTTATATATATATATACATATTTTACACTTTAACCTTAGTCTTATGATTCTTTATGTATCATCCCTTGAATTTGTAATCTATGGATTATTTGATCTTTCATTTTACTAATTGATCACTGACTTATGAAACAAGTTATTAAAAATTATTACTGTGATGAATGTTTCAGGTGATATGATTCCAAAATCTTGATGAATGAACCTACATCAAGGATTAAGACTAAACTCGGAATCATTAGAAACTAGAATTTCTATAACATAATTTCAACTTTTGTATTAGATGAGTAACAAGTAGATAAAAAAATTAATAAAAACTATTTCTAATTTTCTTGCTTAACAAACGTTAAGGGCATCGGCCCATTCATAAAACACTGTGTGTTTTACTTACTCGCACAATATTATTTCACATGTATTTTTTTTTTCTCATTGAAATGTACCATGTTATGAATTGAGTTATTATTGATAGTATCGTGTTCTACGTGCTAGAATGGACTTAGGTTCACGGGATGGTTACGAGTAGTGATTCATGTAGACGATATTAAGTAAATGGAGAATGCTAAATTGTTGGAAGTGTGAGTGTGTGGATTGTGAATTGAGCCATGGTGATGGCAAGGGTAACCAATGGGGCCCTGTGTTGAAATAGGTAACCAATGGGGCCCAGTGTTGAGAGATGTGGTGACGCTAATGTATAATGCGTCATGGGAAAATTTGCTTCTTTTGTTCAAGAGAGAATAGGTCCCATGAGACGGTTATAGTTAGTGGTAGGTGATGCCCGACCCTAATGTACGATGCGTCATGGGATGACTCGATTCTCCTGTTATGGTCTTAAGTGAGAACATGCTAGATACATAATTTAGGTGCGCTCACCTAGGACCCTGGTACAAGATAAACAAGAGAAAGGGCGGACCCATGAGACGGTTGTAGTTAGCGGATGTGGGAGGAAAGGATCTCGTGGAGAGGATCCTTAGATTTCATGTAAGATGATGGATGGTAAAGAAAAAGATGATTTGTTTTTTTTGTTGTACCTACTATCATTTGTTATATCGTTGATCTGCTAACTGTAAAGTAAGGGGTTAGTAGGGTTGGGATTATCTACTGAGTTTCAAAACTCATTATGGTGCCGTTGGGCTGGCGTTTTATGCCAGGTAATCAAGAGACCGAAGAGCAGAATCCTCTTCAAGATGATCAGTATCAAGGTGAGGACCTCCCAGCTGAGGAAGGGGAGTTTGTCGAGCCTTGGATGCCTTACCCTTAGAAGCTCTGTTAATTTAAAGTATTGCTATTTGAATTTCCAAAAGTGTTATCACGTTTATCAAACTCTGTTTTATTTCGTTGGGTTGTAAGACAGTTAAGTATTTTTTTTTGAATTTAGTATTTGAGATTTTCGCGCTAAACTCTGTTTAATAAAATTTTGTTTCTTAAATCAATTTTATGGAATATTAAATCAATTAGAAATGATTTAATTAACGTGTCCGAAAATCGGGACGTTACACTTACACATAAAAGTAAACACACTAACATAGTGATAAAAGAACTAATTTAACCAGTGTGGTCATTTCCATCACCAATTAGAAAATCAAATGACTCTTCTGGTTCAATAATAAAATTCTCAATATCCAGAAAAGTATTGTCAAAAGATTCATTCTGATTTGTGAAATTCACTTCAATTCCCTTGCCCTTCTTAACAAATACTTGATATAGATCAGTCAAATGTCTGGGCGTACGACATGTACGTGACCAGTGACCACTCATCTCCCAACGGAAACATTTATCTTCCCTTTCCCTTTAGAGGACTCAGGGTCATTGGACCCTGTTTGGTGAGTAGTTTTGACATATAGGTGGGATGGTTCTGGATTGATCTTCCAGTTTTGGTGAGATGGTTGTGCATTTCTGTTGGATGGTTTTTGAATGTAGCCCCCACGGTTTTGTCGATACAAATTTCGACCACGTCCCCGTGCATATCCACGATTGTATCCTCGATCGCGACCTCAAAAAGAAACTCTATTTGCCTCAGGGACTGGTGTGGCACCAGTCGAGCGAATTTGGTGATTTTTAAGTAAAATTTCATTGTTTTTCTCGACCACGATAAGACAAGTAATTAATTCAAAAAACTTTGTAAAACCACTCTTTCTGTATAGTTGTTGAAGAGTAATATTATTTGGGTGCATAGTGGAATACATTTTTTCTAGCAAATTCTTTTCAGTGATTGTCTCGCCACACAATCTTAATGTTGAAACAATTTTAAATAGAGTAGAATAATAATCTTGAACTGTTTGAAAATTTTGCACTCTTATGTGTGTCCAATCAAAAAGAGCTTTTGGGAGGATTATCGATTTCTGATGTTCAAATCTATCTTTTAAATCATTCCGTAAAATTTTTGGGTCTCTGACCGTTAGATATTCGGATTTGAGATCCTCGTGGATATGGCGACAGATAAAAATCATTGCCTTGGCTGTATCCTCCAGTGATGCACTATTATTTTCTTCAAGGGTGTGACCAAGATTCATACCATCTAGATGAATTTCAATATCCTGAACCCAAGGAAGGTAGTTTCTCCCCGAAAACATCTAGGGTAGTAAATTCCAGATGTTTGAACGTCATATTCTATAAAACAACTGAACATTTAATAAGTAACAATCAAATTAATGACATATGTTTTTAAAAAGAACTAAAGTTTAAAGGATGCATAAGATTTTAGGGGATAAGTGTGTATGACATTAATTATAAGGCAACGAAAGACAACTATGAAAAATCTCCCTTTTCCTTTCTTTGATCAGCCAAAAGACTTCGGACACTTCAAAAGACAAATAGACAACATCTATTAACTTTCTAGGCAAGTGAAGAATTCAAATAATATTTTATGTAAAATAGTATTTGATGACAATAATCGTTTATTTTTCATAGTAGAGTTGGTTTCATTTCATTGGTTGTACTTACATGCTTTCCAAGACTCACCAACGCTTATTGCATATATAAATAGATACGTAACAAATAAATCAACCACTAAGATTAGCCTGGTGGTCAAACTCAACACTTCCTTTAAGGAGGTCGTGGGTTCGAGAGTGCGTGGCGGATTCAGTATTGAAGACTGTCTCCTTTTTTTCTAAGTTTTTACTGAGAATATTTACGGTGATTTTTTATCTAAACAATATAAATTGATAAAATGAAATCAATAGTAAAAGAAGTAAAAGATAACTAATTCTTCTGGAAAATACTTCAAGTATGTTTTAATGAATATACTTCAGGTATTCATTTTTTTCTTGTTATAGATTACTTCAAGTATCTAGCAATACTTCAGGTATTTTCTCTTTACAGATAATTAAAATACTTATGGTATTAGGAGTAATAGAGTACTGCAGGTATCTCTAAATTATAAATACTTCAGGTACTTGATAAATACAATACTTCAAGTATTAGGGGTACACTACTTCCGGAAGGACACCCTTTTTGGTTAGAGCTTCGTGCTGATAACGTGTTATAAAATTGAGACAGATATAAAAGAAACTCGCATAAACGTAAATAAATATTGGACATAATATGTACATAACTGTCGATTTTTTTTCTTTCCTTTCCTTTCTGTTTCTTTTTCTCTTTCATCTATTCTAAAAAATATGTACATTACTTGTAAACCAATTGCCATTTATATAGGCAAACTATAAGGGAACAAAGCAACACTGTAACTATTTAGACTATTACAACGATAATCACTGTTCACTCATAACTTCTTTCTTGACTTTGTCATTCACATGCATTATCCATAACACCATTTACATATTCTTCCATTATGGAAGTTCCATAATAGGAGTACTGTATCACTTTTTCGACAGGGGACCAAATTTGCACTCTAGTGGCTATCCATTCTCTTCCATCTCTCTCTTCTAATTTTTCTAATCAATGGAATCCAACACTCCCTATATATCTCACTTTGAAGAAATATCAATGGCTAATAGAAAATTACTCTTTCTATTTTCAGGAACACTAAATTTGGACATAACTCTAGATACAACTGTATTCGGAACCACTCGATGTATGTGTGCTTATGTGCATTGAATGGTTATGAATTCAATTATGTCCGACATTGTATTTTATGAGTTGAGTTTTGTTCATCCTTCACTTAAGTGAGTGAATATTACCATCATTCATATTTAGTAAGCATGACATCACTTTGTGGTGGGGTCCACACCATTTCAACTAATAAGAGAGAAAGTAATATTTACTCTCTTTTAAGGATGGTGAACAAAATTGCACTCGTATTTTCTAGCTTTGTACCTAACATTGCTTTTTTATTATTGGCAGGAGACCGAAATTACTCAATACCACAGTTGGTACAGTACCAAACAAATGGATATTATTCCAATTTGCTGTACCCCATCAACAATGATTTATCCAAGATAATTGCAAAAAACCGGGTCTATTCACCGTCTTAATCAATCCGACTACACCGGAAAATTAAAGTTATTGGAAGCTGTTCGGATACCGCCACGTGGACACCGTTCATTTTAGGATTTTTAGATTTTGAATTTTAATCATTATTTTGTTTTCAATTATTATTCTTATTTTTCTCTCTATCTCTTTCTAATTATTACTCATATTTTCAATCATTATTTTATTTCTTTGTACACTCATTACTTACATATCTGAATCTAAAATCCCAAAACGAACGGGATCGTGGTGTTCCAAACTCTTTTTTCACTACAAATTTGTGTGGTTTCCATCACAAAATGTGCGAAACCTACATAAATGTGTGGTAAAAAAATATTTGGGACACCAACACATGGAATAATTACCCGACTCACTCGCATAGGCCAGAAAAGCAAAAGCACGGGCATCCATACTGCTTACAATGGTTATCAACAAAAACAAAAAGGAAGGAAAATGATTTTTACACTTTTTTTTTAATCATTCACATTTTTTTTATTTTTATATATACATGAAGTTATAATATTATCTTTAAATGTGTAAAAAAATGTATTAAATAAAGAATAAGATAACAAATTCAAATAGATAATAATAAAAAAATATATGAATTATTAAAAAAGAAATGTGAAAATCAATTAAAAAGATATTGCCTCCAATTGGATTCTGTTGAAAAAGGCTTCCCATTGTCCATTGTGGGGTCACTCTCATAGTCTCATTCCCCATGGAGTAGCCTGGTTGGTGAGAGTGGGACAGTGGCCCTCGCCCGCATTAATTCTCTCTCCAACCATCAAAACAATCTCACTTCCATTACTCTCTCCGCTCCTCTATCTGGCTTTTTACAGCCCACAAAACCACAGAGACTCCCAAGAATCACCAACGAGCAAAATGCCCAAAACCCATCTGAAACCCATGAACACCCTTCTCATACTACTGATTTTCCTCCACACCCACTTCAAAATCTGCAATGGGGTTTCAGCTTCGGGCGTTTCAGCTTCGGGCTTCAATTCACTGAAAACCGCCAGTGAATTGGATGAAATGATGAGGAGGGTTTGTGGCGGAGGAGAGTGCATTGAAGAGATTGATTCAGAGAGCAATCGGAGGGTTTTGGTGATGCAGAGGAGGTTTATAAGCTACGAGACACTGAAGAGGGACTTGGTTCCGTGCACGAAGCCTGGGGCTTCGTACTACAATTGCAGGGCAGCTGGTGCGGCAAACCCTTACAACAGAGGATGTGAGGTCATTACAGGCTGTGCCAGAGATATTAGTGACATCAAATCTTGATGAAAAGGTGGGACCGAAAGTGATATATGTTGATGGGAGTGGTAAAAATTTTCTCCTATTTTCCTGTGTTGGGAATCCCTTTTGGGGTTTTAAGTTTATGTTTGTATATTCAAGACTAGTTGTCCATTTGGTTATGTATGAATGGATTTTTCTCTTGATTTTTCTTGTGATAATTAAGGGTTTTTTTGAAGAAAATTGATACACTTGATAGGATACCTGATTGGGTTTGGACTTTTGAGGAAGATACGTATTCATGTTGGGGTAGATTTGGAGTTTCTGAACGTAGTAGTATTAGTTTTATTTTGTTTTTATGGATAACTTGAGTGCATACCAATGCTCTGGACTATCAATGAAAGAAGCATGGTAATGCGCACATAAATTAAATTGAGTCTCTAGGCCTGCCCTTTCTGATGCCATTTGGCTTTGATTTGGGGGCATGGTTCCATAGCAAAACAAGTATAGGGGGGCCACTGTTTCAGTGGTATTCTGAGAGCAGCCACTTTGTGCATATTGCCAAAGGTTAGGTTTGTCTCCAATCCTCCCCGCCCATACCCCAATTATTAGGGACTAAATGGGTTCTATTGTTGTTGTGTGTGTTGTTTTTATGGATAACTGAACTGTGTAATCAAAACTAAGGATAGCTCGGGGTATATATACACAACAGAGTCAGCATATAATTGCCAAGAAAATAGTTCCGGGCAAGTAGAGTGGAATGCACTTGGTGCCTTCCTTATACTCCCATGCATATGGGCAGGGTTCGTTTCCCGTAAGCACTCATTCCCCTCCACAAGTCCCCAAGGATAGAGTAGATTAGGTTTAACTAATGGCGCCAAAAAAGAAGAAGTTCCAGATTAGATTCCAAAACCCTAATTAGGCTAATTTCTCCCTCTCAAGGAAAAGCCTGTTGTGACCAGAGCATCCGGGCACTTGTTTGCATCACGATAGGCTTGTCTAAGTTTGGAGGTTCCTAGCTATGTAATATTTCAAGAGTTCAAGCGAGTAGAGAGAATATCTCCATGCTGGTTGGCCCTCCATTTTTCAGTGTTTGCGAACCAAATAAACCAAGCATTGAAAGGAGAACGCAATAGCCCAGGAAACTACAGAGTTGTTCAACGCTTTGGTGCGACAGAGTTGTGCAATGCTTCGGCAAACTAATTCTTCGAAGATGTAGTTAGCACTGGAACTGTAACATAGAGCATGACTTCTTGTTTCAGCTGTGTCAATACAAGGTGAGAAAAAGTTGGCTAATAGAGGGAATCAAGAGGTTATGTTTGGTATTGAGACGGTGAAGGGAAGATAACTAAAGAAAAGGCTAGACACGAGGGGGTTGTTCTGGTTTTCCAAAGCCAAGTTAATTTCTCAGGAGCAGTGGCAACTGAGGAACTTTTCGGGAGTTTGGTTGGTAGAAAGACAATTGAAGAAGTCATCCATAGTTTTGTCCCAAACAATTAGCCATTTGAGAGAGAGCTCTAATCCTAGCTTCAACTGAAGGACGGAGGACACGGGACAAACAGGAGAAATCGGACACTCACCCTGATTGTTGTCCTTAGATCTCTCAAGGGTCCACTAACGAGTGTCTAATAACACCCAACCCACTCCTCTTGTCCAGCCAGAACCTGGTTCCCTTCCCGTTTCTCACATTAACTCTAGTGCCAAAATTAAAGAGCTTATACCCATGGAGAACCCTCTCCACGTTGGGAAGGATTTGAAGCCTAGCAGGAAGCGGCCTTGTACTTCTTAGAAAGAACTCTTGCCCAGTTGGACTCAGGTTCGTTGTTAACTCTCCATTTGGGTTTTAATGGCCTCAACCTTTGCACTATCAGTATCTCCAATACTTTGCCCTTTTTGGTATTGCCAAATTCCCCATCCTCCTCGGTAGACCTAACACAAAATATCTCGGTTTGAGCTTGTCAAGCATCGAAGAGATGGATTTAAGAGGATAGTTTCATTGCATGACGTAGGTGGGAAGAGATGAAATAACTATGTAACATCCTTGATGACTAGAACCCTATTGGCTTTGGTTAAGAACTTGCTTTTGCGACCTGTGAGCAAGAAATTGTATCATGTGCCCCCTTTCCAGTTTCTATCTAGAATATCCACATCAAATCGAGTGCCGCCTTTTCTTAACGTTCAACATATATGAAAATTGAGTATAGGATGTGCTAAACCTTCAGAGATCCATAGCCAAATCAATTTCTGTGCCGGCACTTCATAATCTTCCTTAGATTCTCTGAAATACAGAAAGCATGGCAATCGCTTGTAACTTGGTGGCAGTTTGTCCATGTATCGCTTTCCTGTTACTGAGATGTTCGAATCCCTTTCCTTTGAGAGAAGTCCACCAACTAACACAATTGCCAGTGGTAACCCAGGGCATTTCTATAGAAAATATCATTTTTGTACTTGAAATTGTTGAGTAACAAATTCGGCAATCAAAATAAAGAAGTTGGCTGAAAGGGAATGCATCGATACACATGTGTTCATAGCCGATTCACTACCTAATTTAAAGCAGCTGATTTATCAGCTATGAAGTTTTTTTTTTTTTAATCGGTGATGATGTTAAAAAAATTCACGACTGTGACAGCCTATACATGTTTGTCAATACTCCCATACTTCAAGAGTGTGTGGGAGCTTAGTCTTTGTCCTTTGCATTTTACATTTTGCCTTTATTATATGCTTCGATTGTTACCTTTATGTGTTGAAATGTCACAATTCAAAACCATGGCCCAGGATATTCATCTTCTTGGTGGGAATCCATCATGATTTCTTTTGTGGCTTATCAAAGACGCAAGCCTGCAAGTTACCAACCTCTTGGAAAGCATATTCAGTTTACAAAGGACGAGGGTGATCTGTTGCCTAGTCTATAGTGAGTGATAAACAGATGTTCGGACCAACTTGCGCGCACCTTAACTAATTCCGAGACCTGATGACCTAATTCCGGGGCCTGATGACCTTTAGCCTCATTCATCTTTTTAAATTTTCCGACCAACTGACCATTGCCCCCATTGTCTCCTCAGAGAATATAAATAAACTGGTATTGTTCAGTTTTGTTTTTCACTTTTTTGACTGTCTATGTTCTATTGATCTACTACAAAATTAGACCAGGCGCCGAAAGTGCTTTGGGAGTTGGCACCTGAAGTCGAGGGTCAAAAAAGTATTTTCATAGAAAGTTACTACTATATGTAATAGGAAAGAATTAGCAACCAAAAAGATATATTCACTTTGTCTGGTTTTTCTAAATACTATATTCTGATGCAAATCTAATCACTTTATCTGGTTTTAAGTTTTGAGAAATTGTAATAAGTGGAAAGAGGTAGATAGAGAAACTTATTAAGAACCGTGCAGAGAGAGTAAACAAATTTCTTAAAACTTGTAAGTGAAATGAATATGCACATTATCAAACGCATTGATAGATTCTAAGTGCTATTCGGGATCTATAATTTTAAAACGGGTTGGCTCACAAAAAACCTCGGGGCTGGGGGTTGTGTTATCTAGGCGAAACAAATGGCTGGGTTGTTCCTTGCCCCTAACTTCTGGCCCAACGCAACAATCTTAGCTTCCTTCGAAGAAAGCAAAATCTAGGATTGGGATTGCGGTGGTGAGGGGTGACAAAATCTAATATGGATTATCTCTTCGAAAATGTAGGTGAAGACAAAAAGTAGTGAGATATCTTCTTTTGTGATCTATCTACCAAATTTTCAGTCATAAATCCTGAATGTGGAGAGTTCGTGGTCAGACAATGGAGGGATGAATACGGTGCAACAACAAAGGGATGATGACAGAGAAAGTAACGCCGATGCGATGATGAGGGCTATGAGACGCCGGTGGAGATTTCTTGGTGAGAATGGTCAGGAGAAGAGAGGGGAAAAGTGAAGGTAAAGAGGAAAAGTTTGCTTATTATCCAAACACTATACGATGATGCTTCTCCTAAGGACAAGTAATTTGTTATATTATTCCATTATGCAGCACCCATATCCACTACCAAACAAACCAAGCTAATCCCCCTTTTAAGAAAACGAAACAAATCCCTTTTTAGCTAATCCCCTCTCCCACCTCATACCATATCCATCTCTTATCACCCTTCTTCTTTATCCTCCAAAACTTTATCCGTCCGACAAACGGACCCTTATTTATTTGAATTGCCGTAAATACAGCACCTGTTTACCACCTACAACTTCAGTGCTACATAACCTTGACCATTGTAGTATTGTAATTTATGCTTTACGAAATAATAAGCAAAGATAATTGAATAATCATCCTAAGTGGGCATACTACGTAAGTTTTTATCTTGTCCACTTTTTGTGGTTATATTTACATTCTTTGACATGTGATTTACCTTTTTTTTTAAAACCTTTTTCTTATGAGATACATAAATACAAATATATTGTGTTTGACTACAATATTTTTCAATTTTACCTTTCAATTATTGAATGTTCTATTTGTCTAATTGCCCTTTTAAATTTTTGTTAAAACTATCGATTTAGAAGTTGAAGGGTTAAATGAAAACTTTATTAATTTCTCCCCCGTCCCTATTTAATGGTTTCTTTTAAAAATTCCAACTAAATAAGAGGACACCACCATTACATTTTTTTAAAACTTGTTTCTCACTTTATTCTTCAATCATTGTTTTTTTCTTACTTTACTAGTACTAGAAATTTAAAAATGGAAGGGTAGAAGAAAAAATTCATCAACTATTGCCCATTTAGTTTTGAAATGAGACAATTTTTTAGGATGACAAAAAGTTGGGATCATTAAATGGAGACAGAGGGAGTATCACCGTTTTGGTTTCGAAGTGGGACAATAATTTTGGAACAAAAAGTGCTAACTGAGACTAAAAAATGGGTACAGAGGGAGTATTAGTTTTGAGCCAAGCTTTTGTGAATTATGTGTTTGTCGCGACGAGACGAATCAATAATTCACAAAAACCTGACGCAAAACTAACAAATGCTAAAAAAATATATATATATATATATATATATATATATATATATATATATATATATATATATGGACAAAACAAAAAGTTAAATTCTCTTCAATTTTTTTTTTTTGGGAAACTAGACTTAAATTAAGGCATTGTTTGGAAACTACGAAAAAGAAAGGAAAGGAAATGAACATTAAAAATTTCCCCTCCTTTTGTTTGGTTTATGAAGAAAGTGAGAGAAAAATAAGAACACATTTTCCTTTTTTCTTTTTTGGAATTGATTTTCACAATTACTTTTTTTGATATTCATATCTTCTTCTTTTTTTAGTGTTGAAAGTGTATTTTTTTTTACTAAAAGACAAAAAATAGAATATGAATATATAAAAAAGAGTGTGAAAATTAAAAAAAATATTCACAAGTTCCGAATGGACCCTAATTTATTTGGAACTTGAGGAAAGGAAAGGAAAAGAAAGGACAACTAAAAAATTTCCCTCATACTATTTGGTTGGAAAAGGAAGAGAGAAAAAAATAACAATTTCAAGTTTTATGAATAGTAAATTTTTCCTCATATTTTCTTCCCATTTTATTTATTTTCCTTTCTCTTATGTTTTTTTTTCCCTTGATTTCCAAACAGAGCCTAAATTTGAAAAGTTCGCCCTGCTGCTGCCCAACCTCGGGAAGTCCTCTCCTTCTTAAACTTGGACACTCCAGTACTAATAAGAATGGAAAGTGGAGGAAACTATTCCATTTCCGACTGGGATCGACCCTTCACCGACCTAGAACTCGAAGCCATCGAAGCAGCATTCCAATCTGCTGCTACTCCTGGTACCACCTCATCTTCGTCTTCCTCTCCGATCAAGCGCCGCCGCCACTTGCCGACTCCGAACGACGACAGCCTGCTTGTTCGCCGGCGGTTGCCTGGATCTATCAACGGTGCACATTCGTCCTCTCTGTTACCATGTCGGAATAAACAGTTTTTTAATCCTTATCATCATCCTTCATATCCAGGTAAACATCCTTCTTTTTATTCCTTAATAATATTTTCACGTTTCTCTCGACTTTCTGTGTGGTTGCCCTGAAATATTGTTGGTGAAGGTAATGAGATTCAGGTTTGGTATCTTCCAAAGCATTCTAGTTTGAAAACTCGGAATTTGGAAAATTTAGGTTGTGTTTGAGCTTTACAGCCCCTTTGGATTGACAGGTTTGGTGAGAAAAGAAAAGAATAGAAAGAAGAATCTCACCACTTGTTTGTAGAATTAGGTGAGAAATGATGAGGAATTTGTGTAAATGCAATGTCTATTTTAATTCTCATCATTTCTCAACAAAAATGATGAGAGTTGGTGAGAAACTTCTTTTCTCATGAATGCACTCAATCCAAAGGGGCTGTTAGAGGAATGACAAAGGAGTTCGCAAGCCTTATTTTGGTTCACAACTTCACATGGAATGGAAGCGTCTGCTTCGGTGTTTAGTATGGCATGCCTACCTACTACTGATTTCAAGGTGAAAGTGGCATTGCTAATTTTCGTCCCATTTGAAAGTTTTGGTATGATTCATAACCTATAAATTGGAGTTATGAGACGAGAATAAATGTTGTTCTATAACAGTGGTGACTCTAGGGTTTTCTTTCGTAGATGGGTCAATTTCAAATAATAAAGCATATAAATATGATAAAGGGTTTTCGACTCCAGGATTTGTTTCAGTCTATAAGAAGATAAAATTTGCCAAAAGTTTGTAAAATCTAGGTTTGTAGAAATTGACATGTAAGTAAGAAATAATACTATTTGCATATATATATATATATATATATATATATATATATATATATATAGAGAGAGAGAGAGAGAGAGAGAGAGAGAGAGAGAGAGAGAGAGTTATTTTCAGGTCCGGACCGTCCGGGCCTCGCATTTTCCAATCGAATTTCGATGATCCGAGCCGTTCAAAGTGATCAGAATGTGATTTTAAGGGTACCAGCGAGAAATCAGCAAAAAAAATGATCGGAAAGGGCTTGATCCGAACAGTTTTTTATTGAACGGTTCAGTAAAAAACTGCTCGGATCAAGCCCTTCCCGATCATTTTTTTTGCTGATTTCTCGCGGGTACCCTTAAAATCACGTCCTGAACACATTGAGCAGCTCGGATCATTGCAAATCGATCGGGAAAGAGAAAATCCGGGCAAGTGGGCTTGAAAATTAGTGTATATATATATATGTATTTATATATGTATGTATGTGTGTGTGTATGCATATATATGTATGTACAGTGTATGTATATATATATATATATATATATATATATATATATATATGAGAGAGAGAGAGAGAGAGAGGGAGAGCGAATTTTTTTCCAAGGAAGTGATGGAATAGAGTCTTGTATTTGCAAATTTAAAGTGGGGATGTGATTTGTTGGGGGGGGGGGGGGGGGGGTCAATGCTTTTTAGATGAGAGAGAGAGAGAGAGAGAGAGAGAGAGAGAGAGAGAGAGAGAGAGAGAGAGAGAGATAGAGAGGGGATTTTTTTCCAAGGAAGTGATGGAATAGTCTTATATTTGCAAATTTAAATTGGGGATGTGATTAGTGGGTGGAGTGAATGCTTTTTAGATGGGTTAAATATTTGACAAGTTAAAAAAACTGAGATTCTAGTCATAACATTTTGAAAAATTGGATTTGATGGAGTTAGCATGTGGTTGGTGCCCCATTGAAGAAAAATAACTTCAAAGATGATGCCCTCTTACCATGGAATGGAATGGAATGGAAGGTTTTTACATTACGTAGTATTGATACACAACTAATGAAGGCCTGTTGAGATTCTAGTCATAACATTTTGAAAAATTGGATTTGATGGAGTTAGCATGTGGTTGGTGCCCCATTGAGGAAAAATAACTTCAAAGATGATGCCCTCTTTCCATGGAACGGAATGGAAGGTTTTTACATTACATAGTATTGATACACAACTAATGAAGTCCTGTTTGTTTTTATGGAAGTGAACGAGAAACAATGACACACAAAATTATAGCCTCCCTCGCTAGATTCCCGGTGGAAAAATTAGCTATTGAGTTGGGGGGATCACCAATGACACCTTGTGGTAATCCTATACGCTCCAATGTTAGCTAGCATCTTGGATAAGTGCACAAAATTAGAGCAAGGACCTGCATGTGCACAAAATGAGAGTAGACATTCGCGCTAGACTCTAGAGACGCAACCGCTAAAAGAGGACAATAATCCTCCATACTTAAGTTTACATCGGGGGAAACTAGTATCAATTGGCATAGTACTCGTACGGTCGTGCCCTAATGCTGCTTTGATAATTAGTGAAGTCTTGCCATGAAGATTTACCTAGATAAATCCTTGTGAGTATGAGGAGTGGGAAGAGTACCTGAGGTTGCCCTCCGGGAATGTGGTGGTTACTACAATGACTCAGGACCACCGGACGTGGAGGAAAGAGCTCAGGGCAGTCTTATAGAGAGAGGGATGGCAGTTGAGAGTAGTTGTGTTAGGTGCGCCTTCAATGTGTATTGAATGTTTGTCTTTAATAGGGGTTTACCCATATTTATATAGGAGCTTGGGAGCCTTGAAGGGAAAGGAAGTGTGCCTCAGCTCATTAATGCGCAACAGAGTACGGGTTCCCCCTTTGGGCGTTATTATCAGAACTGGAGTTCTTTATCAAGGGACTCCCAGGAACAGTTGGATGATACAGGCCCCTATGTATTAGCTTGTCAGACGGGATATTGCAGAGATCTTCAAACGTAGGCTGACATTGGCGAACCCCTCTCTCTTTATGACCGGTCAAGTTGGAGGTCACCTCGTGGAGATGAGCCTTGACAATCCCTTTAATCTAGCCTCCAAGCCACATTCCTCCTTAGGTCCCGAGCATTGTACCTAGGCCCTGCTCCTGGCCTAGGGTGCTGTGCAGAGTCGCCATAAGTTAGGAAGAGTGTGGAGCTTTTGGTCCCATTCGATGAGTGGTGGTCATCTTAGCTGCGTAAGGGAGCTGAGGAGGTATGGATGGTCCTCTGATGGCCTCTGGTGGCAGAGGACCTCCAAATACCCACATTAATGTCCCCTCCAAGTACCTATTGTGGTTTTAAACTGGAGATGTGATAGGTAGGAACTAGGAAGTATCCAGACGGTTATGGAAATGAATCATATTTTAATAGCTGTTGTGGTTTAAACTGGATAGGCAATGTAGGCAGATTCCAAGAGGTTAATGAAACGAGTCCCAGACATTTGGGTTCAGGAAATATGTGGATGAATTACCCTTCAAAACACATGCCTTGCGTACTGATTGATATTGTCTCCATTATCTGGCAGTAAATGGAAATTCAATTCATATTTCTATGTGCAAATATCATACTTTTTCCCTGAAGGCCTTGTTCCTTTCCTCCCTGTTTTGTTATCTTGTTCCATACAGCAATACAAATCTACTTTTTGGTCATGCTTTGGGGTTGGTAAAATAACAATACAAAGTTTCTCATATAAATTTACTTCGAGATATGGCTGGCTTAGGGAAGAAAAGAAGTTTTAGTATCTCAACCTTTTTGTCTCTCTGTGTCAGCTAAGTTGGAGATGAGGTATCCAGCAATGGCGTTCAAAGGTCAAGTTCTCTATAGTAGAACTGTTGCTGAGGTTGAGAAAGCTGCAAAGGAGCTTTTAAAGATTGTTGAAACAAGAAAGAGAGAAGTGGATCAGGTTATTCTTGGATTGGACATCGAATGGAGACCCATATTTAGAAGCGGTTGGTGCAGTTCCCTGATTATATTTTTTCATGCTCTTGGCTATTTTCTATCAAATCTCTGCAAGATTGGTTGATTTTTATCATTTTATGATTAAAGTTGTGTTTGGGTCATGGATTTTTGAAGGGATGTCTTAATGAAAAAGAAAATGCTAGGAACTGAAGAATCACTGTAGCTTTTTTGCTTCATCTTTTGCTTTACCTCCATAAATCACTTCACAAATCCTTGCTTCAATTACCGTGTAAAAGTTTTACTTTGTTAAGCTGTTGCTTTGCTTCTTTAATTTTCTCTTCAGAAGGAAATGAAACCACCAATATTTTGGTTGCCATTCACATATATGGTATAGCTCACTCAACTTAGCGTGAATCCAGTAGTTTTGGTTTAGTCTACGTGGGGTTATGTTGATTGAATTATTTGCTTGTGTAAACCTCTATTCTATGGTTTCAGATGGCGTTTATGTGCAGAATTCTTTTCTATATTTCATATTTTCATTTATGTGGGATAGTATAGCCTTACTATGGATTACTAAATTGCATGTTTCCCCCGTGCATATCAACTCTTTTTTTTTTTGGTCGTTTGCGGAATTGATCTTGTGGTTTTCTCATTTATCTTATCGAATTATAGACTGTTATCCGCAAGAGTTCTTGTTGGGCCTTGGAAAATGCTGTCTAAGGATAGACGCAGAGAAAAGTGCCATTCAAATCCAAATCGGAACTTTGCTCAATTTTCATCCACATATATACTGTGTCTGAGGCACATTAGGCCCCGTTCCAGAAACCTTCTTAAAAAATAAGCAGCTTATTTCATATTTTCAAACTCAAAAATAAAGTAAATGAAAAATAATTTTTCAAATTTTTTTACATCGAATAAAAGATCTCATCAAGATCTTCCAGAAAAGATCCATATTGCATATTTTTAAATTTCAATAGGCCCATAATATTTGAGTTTGAAATTGCCTTCTTAAAAAATAAGAGCTTTTTTTAGGTTCCGGAACGGAGCCTTAGTGTCTTTTTATACGGGAGACGAAAAGTCTCTTTAAGATTACTGGAAGTCAATGCCATTGTATGGGAGAAGAAAAGTCTGTTCTAGTGTTATTCTATTTCTTGCATCCTTTTACACCGTGGTATATTTCATTTTATTGTGTAGTCGCTTTTCCTGCAACATGAATTTTTTGCAAGTATTTTGAGATGTAGAAATCAAGGGCTTTTGTATTTTTTTTCACTCCCCAATCTAAATAATTCTTGGACTAAATATTAGGACGTTAGTATCATAACTGATAGGGCTCTTACACCTTTCATTTATGTCAATTTGAAAGATTTATTTTTTTGTTGTCTATGTAGGTTTAAGATTTTTATGATCATTGTAGACACCCCAGTTTGGCTTTGTAAATATTAAAGCCACGCCTTGGGTAACTCCCGATGATTTGAGATGGTGTCTGTATGCATTGATGAAGTGTGGAAAGCCATATGAATCATGTGGAACACTTAAAGAATGAAGGTCAGTGACATCAGTCTTAGAAACATGTCCCAGGAGCTCGTGCTGCTTACACCTAGTGAGGTTAGAAGCATAGAACCAGAGTCTGCCCAGTAGATGTAGAGGTTGCGACTCTAGAAGTCACAACAGCGAGATATATGTCATGGACGTGAGAAGTTTCATGCCACCGCCACTTGGCCTCTCGTCCAGAGCCATGCCTGCTAGAACTTTTCCCTCTCCACAAGATGTTCCCAAGGCCGTGAGATCTTTGTGGCAGCCATGAGATCCTTTTATTCGGCAGAACCTTCCAGAACCCAGATTGGCTTCGCAAGTGATTGAGTTCGATCCAAACCCCTTCAATCCAATCTTTTGCGCTTGTCCATACGTTTACAACTCTTTGGGATAGAGCTCGAAGGAGATTTAATTCGTTGTTTACTAAATATTTTAATTTCTAGGATCTCTCTAGCATTATCACATACACTCTATAATTAGGAGCTTCTCCCATACAAACTTCACCAGATTTTCCATACCTTCCACTATCAAGCAATCTCATTCTTCGCGATATCATAGCATAGCACCCGTACACACCGGTAGCCTTAGAAATTCATGAGCGAAAACACACAGAGAGCACCCAACCCAAAGAGTTCTTCATTGTTCTTGGGGTTTTTTGGGCCTTCAATCCATAAAGGTCGGGAAACCAAGCTCATATAGTCCGCGAACGAGCCATGTTTCAGTTTCTGTTGATTTTCCAACCCATGTTCTTCTCTGTTATTTTTCTACTAGTGTACTTGTGGCGGCCGCGAGATTGTGGTACTATTAGAGCATCCACAATGTAATAATGAAAATCGAAGGATTGCTATAAAGTTAGCAATGTTTTCTAAAAAAAGTGCTTACATTGTAATAATCAAACTTAGCAACCTTTTAACCAATAATCAAATTTGGGCATTTGGATAATCAAAACTAGCAACCTTTTGCCAATAACTAATTTAGCGGTCACCACATTTTCTCAATCAAGTACATCCATCATTACACAAAAACCTTCTCTTTTACTCTCTCTCTCTCTCTCTCTCTCTCTCTCTCTCTCTCTCTCTCTCTCCTTCCATTTCTTTTTGAGCAATGTTTCTATGAAACTTTTTTTCAAAAACATTTTTTTTTTTTGGGAATTGATTTTTACACCCCTTTTGGTATCCACACTCCATTTTTTGTCTTTTAGAAAAAAATACATACACTCTCAACTCTAAAAAACAAAAAAAAGGATTGTGAAAATAAAAAAGGGGAGTGAAACCACTCCCTTTTTTCTTTTGCAAAAACTTTTTTTGGAGGGATGAAATAGGCGTGAAATGAAGGGAAAAGTTTGGAGGGAAGGAACTATTGGCAGTGGGTCCATTGGTTTTGATTATGGGCAAAAATAAACAATGTGGGATTTGACATTGCTAACTTTAACAACTTCTAAATGGATAATCAAAATCTGATGTGGCAAGTTTTGATTAATCACTTTTGATTATTGCATTGTGGATGCTCTTAGAAGTCGTGGCTGCGAGTAGATTCCAAGGCCACGAGATGTATTTGTAGGCCGTCAGAACTTATGGGGGCTGCCGGCTGCCAGATCTCTTCATGCCAGAAGGGCTCTATTTGATTTTGTTATATTTGTTCGATGAATGTTCCCTTCCCCGACCCCCTTAATTAGGGGTGTGCACGGGTCGGGTCGGGTCGGGTCAGGTTTGGCATGAACCCGTCACCCGACCCGAGTAGTCGAGTTGGCAATTTTCTGAACCGAAACCGAACCGTGGAAGTGGAAGAACCGTCCGGGAAACTGATGCTTTTCATCGGTTCGGGTCCGTCGGGTTGGACCATTGAAGGCAGAACAAAATGCAAAATCAAAGCAAAAAAATGCAGATCTAAGGAATACAGTCAAGAAAATGCAGAAAATATACAGATTGCGAGATGGGAGCAGTCATGGACGCTTGGAGTAGTTTGGACTCTGGACGATGACTTCCGGCCTCGATCTCTTCCGTCTCAGTGGTTGTGGAAGCTGGGTGAGATGTGAGAGAGAGGGAGTCTGAGTTTGAGAGAGTGAGGTTTTTTGGCTGTCGATTATCGCCATTATCGGATAGAAATTGCAGAGGAAAAGAAAGAGAAGGAGTCGTTTGCACTTTGCATTGTTGTCTGTTGACTTGATTCAAGCCCAAGATTGCAGAGGAGAGAGGAAGAGAGAGAGAAAAAAGTAGTTTCCCAGATCCCCTTTTCACGCTGCAAAAATTTGAAAAGGCATGGGATATGAGAGAGAATTGATAAGGTGTATCATCTTTTGGGATTATGCCACGTGTAAATCCTTTTAATCGGACGGTTCGGGTCCGACGGGTAGAGATTCTCTACATCCGAAGGCCGAACCGAAGATTGAAAATTTTACATCTAGCAAACCGAGGGCCGACCGAATCCTTGATCAGAACCGTCCGCATGGCTTCGGGTCGGGTCGGGTCAGCGGGTTTTTTGCACAGGCCTACCCTTAATTGTTTTATTTCCTGTTCAAATATTTCACTTGTAATGGTTAAATAATCTAGTATTTGCGAGACCAATGAAGCTTTTCAAACGCCCTATGTCAAACAACCAGAGGCCAACATTTGGGTTGGGCGAAGAGCGGTGCATAACCTTCCGTCCTTCCCCTTTTTTGTACCCTTGGCTTTTGGATTCAGAATCTCATTATTTGGTTTCTTATTTCCTAAAATCAAGTGGCAACCCCAACGATAAAGTGTGCTCCAATGGGCACGTCCAAATAGATGTGCTCGCAATGGGCATCAAAGATATGGCTTGGCGCAATGGGTGTCAATGGGCATGGTCGATCATACTTTCGTCCCAAGAATTGCCATGTGACCAAGTTATAGTTTGGTCACCAACCATCAGTGTGGTCAACCAGTGTTTTAAATGGCGAAAGGCGCACCGAGGCGCAACGATCCCTTGGGGCTTTCGCGCAAAGCGCAAGGCGCAGCGCGCGCTTTATTGACGCGAAGCACAAAAAAAAAAAAAAATTTCTACGCAAGGCAAATTTTATTAGAACAAGTTTTCAACACAAATAAACACTTGTAAAACTTTCAAATGTCATAAAACATAACATGTCAATGGTTAAACGAAAGTACCAAACACTAAACATAACATATCATCCATGAAAAGCTAACATAATAATGTTTAGCCTTAGAGACATAACAAAAGGATTAAAGACAATAAAATCTAGAGGCATGCATAGGCATTACTAGAATTTTCAAATGTCATCTACAAATAACAAGTACAAATAAATACAACAAACTGAACAAATACTTTAAACAGAGTTGGAAACAAAACAAAAAAAAAACAGGTGAAAAAAAAGAAAAAAAAGAAAAGGGGGGTTGTGACTGGAAAAAAAAGAAAAAAGAAAAGGGGGGGTACTAGACAATCGGTGAAAATAGAAAGAAAATGAGGAAGAAGAAGGTGAGAGGAGGAGGAGGAAGCAAACGTGAGATGGTGAGAGGAGGAGGAGGAGGAAGAAGAAGTTGTTACTTGGAGTCGACAATCAGAGACGGAGAGAGAGACCAGAGAAGAAGCTGGTTCCGATCGTCCGAGACTCTGAATCGTCGAAGAGGCTGTTGCTCGATCTGGTTTGTCGATCGAATAGGGCTCCCATTGATTTAAAGGAAGAAATTATTCAGTGCATCGCGAACGTAAGACTGATTTTTACCTCACAGCAAAAAGCGTGAGCCTGAGCGCCTTGCACTATAGCGCGCGCCTCAGCGCCTTTCTTGCGCCTTTGTGTTCTGCGCTATAGCCCATAGTTCCGAAGCGCAATCCTTGCGCTGCGCCTCGCGCTATAGCGCGCGCTTCGCGCGCTTTTTAAATCACTGTGGTCAACCATTGTAGGGTCATGGTTGACTATACTGACATCCCGAATACATGTAACACAATTAGTGGCAGTTCACATGGTGTATCTTGCAATAATTCACTTCTCAAAGCTGAAAGAGAGACTATCTATATTTGAAAATTAATCCCACATACAAGCTTGAATTCGACAGCCAACTAAGAGATCCCAAGACCCAAGTCTTGAATCGACATTGAAATGTTCTATATTTGTATGTGGACGTATTGTGTTACTACACACTTCTTTATCAAGCTTGAGTGCTGATTCGTTGAGGGTCAGCATTGGAAGCCCAAATTATTGGTTTGTGGTTGTAGGTAGTGGATTAGCCTATAATACCCATTGCGTATTGAACCTTGACGAAGAGCACGAGGTCAAGCCTAGAAACCCTTTTTCGAGTTTGTAAATTGAGGGAAAGGTTCAGTGTTGAAGGGATACTTGTCCCCATCAACAAAAATGTACCTTTGAGGTGTCCAAAAGGGAGAAGCTAGTCATAGTTAAGCGTTGTTTGTCGTCAAATTTGTCAATACTTGTAAGGCCATGCTTGTGTGACGTAAGGTATCGTTACCAGAGCTTGCAACCTACCCCTTAGCAAAGCTTAGTCATTGTTTGGCCACAATGTGATGTTCATGCAAAATGATGCATTACCAAATAGAGATCACCCAATCTGAAATTTACTACATGGTCCAACTACTGTATTTTTAAGTTTCCCTACCTTGTTACTTGTATAGTTACAAACATCACAAGAATCTAAATTATCAGTGCCTTCAAAATATTCCGGTCATAATGAATCATGAGTCCAACTTTTGTTGTTTACCTTCTAGGTAAAGTTCTATACTTCTACCAGACACCCGTGTGATAAGGACATTTACTGAAATTATTGCTGAAAGCAAGTTAACATCTAAAACATGACTACATTCATCTTATTCACAATGAAGTGTAGGGGAAGATCATGAATGGAAATAGAACAAAAAAGGTGAATGGAAATGAAAAATGTTGTTTTAGTCGGTTAAAAATAAATTTGAGATCAAGTGTATTGAAAGTACTCTCGTTCCCCACTCGTTTTCCAAAATCTTGTCCAACTAAAACATTAAAAACTCCTCTTCCGACACTATTCACGCACCATGTAGGACACCTCCAATTTATTGAGGATATACCTTCCCTTATTTCACTTTCCTTTTTCAAATTTATAATTTTCTTAATTAAATATCGGGGAATGCAGCCTAAGTCACTTCAAGTCCTCGAAGGGCATACAAACTCTTTGTTTCCTTATTTTCATTCTTCAAAAAGAATGGCTCCTGGTAATGTACAATTTGGCGACGTTACAGAGTTCTTTGGTATGATTTTTTAGTGGGAACGTTATTGTGAACTGGATTTTTATGTTTACTGGAAGGAACACGAACTTTGCAGGTGTTCCGCCTAGGAAGGTAGCAGTTATGCAGATATGCGGAGATCCTTGTCATTGTTATGTGATGCATATATTTCATTCTGGAATTCCTCAAAGTTTGCGATCTCTTCTTGAAGATCCTACTTCTGTAAAGGTGAGTTAAATCTATAATAATCTCCAGACTTTGCTGCATATATGGTCCAAACTATTATCTATATTTAATATACCTCCTAACACTCGTATAGGTGGGAGTGGGCATTGCCAGTGATGCTGGTAAAGTTTATAAAGATTATAATATATCTATGAAGGCTTTGGAAGATTTGTCTCGCCTGGCCAATCAAAAGTTTGGTGGAGTGCCGAAGATGTGGAGTATGGCTTCACTAACCGAAAAGCTAATCTGCAAACAGGTCTACATACTGCCCTGCCATCCCATATGCCTGATTGTCGCCTTTAATTCTGTTTGTGAAAATCTTGACGCATTGAACTGGGAAGTCAGTCTTGCCCTTCACTCACTCTTTACCAGCCAATGTTGCACTATTCTCCAAAACCATTTCCTAAAATCTGGTTTGTGTGTCATACTCTTTGCATTTTTAAAATGCATTAGCTTGGTCATTTTAGCTGCATCTAGCTAAGATATAGGGTATCCATGAACTTGGGCGGTACTAAGTCAAATTGTATTATTTATGATGGAAAATTTTCATGAAGTGACCTCATGTAGGTTGTATCCCTGCAGGAGCTCCTCTAAGGGTTTAGGTCACTGTCACATCGAAGTTCCCATTATTCAAATCAAGCATGTTGGTAAAAATGAGCCCTTCTGCTCCTTGACCTGGTTGTTGTTTATAGTGTGCAATGGGCATGTAGTTTCCTCTTTTGGTTTCTTATTTTAGGTTTTTGTAGCACGGTTATACTCGTGAGTGAAATGGCTTCAGGGAGGGAGGGTGGATGGCCTTCCTTTAAAACATTGTTAGTACGACATTGTATGTGCTATTGTAACCATCACCACAAACTCTACTTGAATCACAAAACCATGATGTCACTTGATTATGTTTTCATTTTCTTAATTTTTGATAATTCTTCTTTGTTTCTTTGGATGTGCCGGCTTGGTTGTATGTTATGTAAACTTGGCCTTGCCAATTTGGTCACTTTAGCTGCTTTCTTCATTTTGTCCTTGTTTGGGGCTACATGTGGATGATCTTAATGAAAGTTGTTAAACTCAGATGGTTGTTTAGTTTAATGTTCTTAAAGGCTAATTTGAGGCTTGCCTCAAGGCTAGGGCTATTGAAAAATGCCTTGAGGCTTTTAAATTGTAATATACGCTCCAAAAGCCTATGCGTTGTCTATAGGGCTTCCGCATATGGTGCTTGGCACATCTCTACGCATTTCATATAAGGTGTGTGCTTTTAGAAAAACATGGCCTATAGATCTTCACACGTTCATCCTCTCTCTGCAACTGACTATCTTTGCGCAAAATGAACTACACGAAAGAGAAGTTACCAACTGATCAATAATGGACACATGATATATGAGTATGTTTTTTTCTTTGAATGGAAATTTGTGTACCAAATAGAGGCGACATTACAAACATAAAGTTAGCATGTTTGAGCTTGTGAGGTTTGATTACGTATTTATTATTTTGGTATCTCTTTTCTATACTTTCTAGAGTTTTACAAATTTTTGATTAAATAATCATAAAATTCTCTCTGTTTATGCCTCAACGCCTTGAGGCCTTAATTGCAGCATTTTCCTTTTCCCTTTACAAACACGAGTTTAATAGGCTTGTAACACAATCCTTGGCACCAGAAAGCACTGAATTGAAATGTTATTATTTAAGCATAATTAGTGCTGGTCCGACTTCAAGGATTTTTTATTTTTCTTTGCCTAGTCTAACCTCAATGGCTTACTTGTGACAGGAAGTTCATTTGGTGAATCATCTAGTCAATTTTAGTTCTTTTTTCTCCCCCTTTCTGCTTACTTGAAAGTTATTTGAATTGAAAAGGCTATACATGTCTTGATGCAACTTTGTTATGTTCAAGCATGGTTCTACTGGAGCCTTTCCATCGCCTCGTTTTCTTGTTGGGGTATCTTTTAGAATGCTTATATTGTTGGCCTTGACTGATGATGTTACTGCTCCATCTAGTTGAAAATGAAATATGTCCTTATGTGAACCAAGCAGAAGCACCTGCTCCCAGGAATCAACATTCTTCAAATGACATCAACAATGGGTTTCCCTTAGAAATCAGCTATATATGATTGATTTGGAGTTATGCTTTGCAGTCATGACAATTTCTTGTTTGAGATATTAGAGAAAGTTCTCTGATGCTGCAGCTTCCAAAGCCGGGGAAAATTAGACTTGGAAACTGGGAAGCTGATAGTTTATCAATCGAACAACTACAATATGCCGCAACCGATGCTTTTACTTCTTGGTACCTTTATCAGGTAAATGGAAAACTGATCTCATTTTCTTCTCGTACTTTAGCGTCCTACGATGGGTGAAAACTAAGCTCCTCACTTCTTGTTGGTGCAGTCGCTGAAGACACTCCCTGATGCCACTGATGACAGAACTGAAGAAATTGCCGATCGGAAAAAAAAAAAAAAAGAACTGAAGAAATTGGGAAATGTGCCAAACAATGATTAGTGCCGTTGTCATCTCTTTATTGTTTATATAGAATTGGGCCTCTAGGGCTGTGTCTTTAATGCCTTCTGGCTTTGATTTGGAAACATAGTTTCATGGTGTAACGTCCCTTGAGTTCATCGATTTTTGGAGGCATAGGACTGCTATTTTAGTGACAAACTTGAGTTCTTCGATTTTTGGAGGCATAGGACTGCTATTTCAGTGACACTTTCTCAGAGCAACTCTTTTGTACATATGTTGCCAAAAGTTGTCTGTGCCCCGTTCTCCCCTGCTCTCACCCCATAGATGTGGGATTACATTGATATTGTTATTGTTGTGTATTTCTTTTTCTTGTTTGTTACTTCTTCCGTTCCAATTTAAATGTCCCATACAGTTTTTCGTTCATTTTCAAACCCCCCAAAAAATATACTTCTTACATATTATTTTTTAAATTCTTACACCAAATTAAAAAAATACGTGGGAGTATATTTTTTGGGTTTGAAAATGCACGAAAAATCGTAAGAGACATTTAAATTGGGACGGAGTGAGTACAACTTTTTGCAACACCATGATCATAGAAAGGTTAGGGTCATGTTTGTACTTTTAAATTATTTCTGATTGTTCCATTTTACTTAAAGGTCACTTTTAATCAAAATGGAACAATAAGAAATAAGGCGAGGGACCTCAAGTGTCATGTGTAATGATGATGTCTTCTTAAAAAATTAAAAGTACGAAGTAAGACATTTAAAAATGGATAGAGGGAGTACTATTTTACCCCTAATTTTCTCCCTCTTTTATTCAAAATTTAAACTTGATTTGTCATGACATGACTATTACTTGTGAATGTGGCTCCAATATCATATTTTATAAAATGGGTAAAATGGTAAAATTGACAAAAAAAAATCAATGTAATTATAATGTTTCCTTAAATTTTGAAAAAGTCAATATAGACACAACAAATTGGGACGGAGGAAGTAGTATTTTTTATGGCAACGGGGATAGGAATGATATTATTCTTTATAGCTCGAAATGTTTTGACGCGTTTTATATTTTGTGGTTAAATAGAGGCGCGAGAGAAGATGGAGAATGGCCTCTCGGATAAGTTGATACTCTGAATTCTTGGAAACTTACAAGACCAAAACGTATTTCAATAATTTTTACTTTTCGTAACTTTTTTTCTATCTTTTCGTCCTAATTTTTAGGATTAATCGTTGTCTTGGCAAGACGAATCGAAAAAGTATAGGAATATATGGACCGATAAAAAAATTCAAATAAGTCAACACTTTAGACAAATAAGATTTGATACTTGTTTCGTCTTTAGTGAACTTTTTTTTTTGTTTTCTGTCATAATTTTTTTTATTTTAGATTTCTCTTATCGAGACGGATAATTAATCTAAAACATATGACGCAAATCTAACAAAAAGTTCAGAAAAAATAAATATAACACACAAAAACAAAGAAGAAAAGTAAGTTTACAAAAATGATATTTTTTATTTTTTTTGATCCGCCAAAAATGGAGATAAGTCACCTATATATTACTATCGACAATGTTACTCTCACAACAACTCATACAACCTCTCACATACATGAGGAGCTCATACATAATAGTGTATGTGAAGCCTACATGTATGTGAACAATTATATTTAGTATTGTATTTAGATTGTTATGTGAGTAACATTTTTGCATAATAATTGCCTCACCCACCGCCTGTTTAGCCACTTTAAGATGACTATTCTTTACATTGACTTTTTTTGTCTTTTTGCGAAATCTAATAAGGACACTCATGTGATCACGTCCACACCCGGGGGGTTGTTTCACAATAGCCATAGAAAGTGATCAAATTTGGAGACCTGAACATACTCTTTTACGGTCCTTTTGGATGGAAGGTTTTTAGGAGAAAAAAAATGAAACGGAGGGAAAGAGCTTTCTCTCCCTTATTTGGATGATTAAAGAGGTAAGAAAAAGTGAGACGGTGAGAATCAAGAACCCCTTAAAAAGCCATTTTTATTTCTCACCAAAAGTGGTGAGATTTGGTAAGAAAGAAAGATAAAGGTCCATCAAAATGAGATAGTGAGAAAATATACTCTTGTCTTTTCGGTTCTCATTATCAAGAGAAACCACACCCCTTTCTTTTCATTTCTCACCCAAGTAGCCAAATGGGCTATTATAAAGGTTGGACTTTTTTGTGGAGAAAAATTGGGTAATAGTTCTTTTTACAGAGGTGTTTGATAGTGGAGTGTGGCTGCATATGTTATGAAAATCTGAGAAGCACCACCAATTTGAATGTACATTTTAAAAATAGTTAGCAGATGAGGATCTGCAAATGGCATGTTGAATTTTGGATAAAACGTGAAAATAACTCAACATTTAGTAAGAAACATGGTATGATATGTTTTGTGCCAAGTTAGTGAACCACCCAAAACCATAATAAGGAAAGGCCAGATGTTAATCCTCAAACGGGTCGTGCTACGATACACCCCTTTTGGAATATATGATATGCACCCCGAAACATTTACCATAAACATGCGTGAAATTCATTACAAATAGGTGTGCGTTTCACAACAAAGAACTGTAAGATTTTGACCTACAAATTAAAGAAGCATTAAATTTCACTATAAACATGTGTAATATTTTTATCTCAAAAAGGCGTAACATTTACTTCAGTAAGCAAGCATAACACCTATATATAAATATGCATATTATTTGCCTCTAACCATAAAACAACATACCATTAATCAAAACAATGCGTAATATTTTATCTCAGGATTAGTTTGAGATGCACACAAATTAGCCCGTGACACCTTGCATTTCTAATATATATATCACCTAAGGAGGCTGCGCAACATTCACCAAACATAAGCATAACTAGAGACGGAGCTAGAATTTTTGCTGCGGGGGACGAATATACAACAATAAAAAATTAAAATAAAGAGAGACAACAAAAAATTTGTATTTGATTAAATGACAATATTAACCCATTACTTACTCTTTTATTTAATTTTAGCCCATAGCTGTAAGTAATTGTTGTTGGTATCCTTATTTTCTTTAAAAGAAGTGTAATTACACCTCATCAAGACTAATTTTAGTAAAAAGTTGTTTCATGGCTCGAAAAAAATTACAGTTGTTACAATTAACTTTTTAAACAAAAAAATAATGGAGGGGGGAAGCCATTTCAGGAGGTGTGTATTGTAACATTTCCTCAAACTAATTACTCCTACTTTTTTGTTTTACTTGTTTTCTAGCTGGGATATTATTGTACTTTCGGTTAACTCAATTTTAAATTTTTTTTAAAAACATAAAAAAAAACTTAACAGAAGATAGAAATGATTTGTATCTTTAGGTTTATTTACTTAACAGAAGATAGCAACGATTTATATATTTGGGTTTACTTTTCTGTTTCCATCCCATTTTTATTTATTTTTTATTTTTTCATTTCAAAGACTTAAACAAAAATTAACAGAAAGACTAAGGTTCCCAACCGGATCCCGATGGCGCGCCGGGCCCACTCCGGCCACCGGACGGCTGATCCGAGCCGTCCAAAAATTCTAAGAAAAAAAACCGAGTGGGCCTTCGAGAGAATTAACGGCATCCGATGTGTGTAGGTAGCTGATCCAAATACTCCATTTTTTTGTATATATCCGATGGTCGAAGTGGACCTGGCCCGCCATTGAAATCAGGTCGGATCCCTTTGGACGGGTACTGTAGCACCGCTCAAAAATTAATGATTGGATTTTGTTTGGTATCCCCAACTTTCTGTTTGTAATTGGTTGCAACTTTGAACCGTGTTGTCGCCCCAAAACATGTGCCTTTGTAGCCTGAAAGAACCCTTATACTACCTTTTTGCGTTGAGAGAATTTTATTCGCGGTGCCATGCAATTTCGGTCGTGCAGAAGTGTTTTGGATTATTCGAATTAAAAATCAATTTGTTACCGTTAATAGATTGTTTTTAATTCGAATCATCTAAAACACTTTTGAAAGGTCAAGATAGAGCGCCGTAAACCTTATTCACTGCTTGTCCGTGAATAAGATTTTCACTTTTGCGTTTTGCTTCAATCTGAATGCGATGGCAAGGAAAAGATGCTGGTCACGAGTCTCCTTGCATGTGGGTGGACCCAACCGACCCCTTGCTTGCATGTTCATTCCTCTCTCTCTCTCTCCCCCTCTCTCCCTCTCCCTCTCTCTCTCTCTCCTGTGGTTATTGAGAAGAGGGGGCCATGTGAGGAGGGGGCCATGTGAGGGTATGGGATCCGTTTGGAAATGGACAAAGAAGCTTTGCTCAGACAAGCAAAAGCCATTGACAAGTACGGTATGGGTCGTCGTCAGACATAAAATCAGCTGAAATTTCATGTTATTATTACGTTCTGAACACATTGAGCGGCTCGGATCATCGCAAATTGATCGGAAAAGGGACGTTCTTACCGTAATACGGTAAGAACGCCCTTATAAGAAGTTTTGTATATATATACACACACTTCCAATAAAACTGTTTGATCGGGCAATAACAGAAACATGGAATTCTTGCATCAAAGAAATTGATTCTCTTCAGTTGTAAGAAAAGAAAGAAAAGAAAGAAAAAACACAATAAAAATTCTGTGGGAGACGGAATGTCGGTTCTTAGCCCACAATCTTTCTAGCGCTCCTATTTTCAGATTAAAAAATTATTCCTCCTTTTTATTTAGTTATTTTCTGCAGGCAATCTTGGATTTGGATCTCGGGTCGTCGGATCCTTGTTCCTTTCGTCTTTGAAACTTTTGCGAAGATATAATTTTGTTTCACGGAGCAAAAAAAAAATTTAATATGCCGGTTAAACATTTGCGCAAAATATGAGAACTCGTCTAGAATTACTGTAAAATTTAACTCCCTCCATTCTCGAAATGTTGTTTGCTACGCAATACAACAGCTTTAAAAAAGAAAATCGAATTTTTGTTAAAAAAAATATAGTATATATTTTTAAGGTCTCATTTTGCCTTGTACTTAATGTTTTTAAAATAGAGGTTATGTCTTTTTGTTCGGACTATTTATACTAATATAGGAGTATGAGATTTTGCACATATATTATTGGTTGATACATCAGCTAGTAGAGTTAATAATTTCTGAAGACTCTACTATAAATTCCTGGAGCCGTCACTGGCCGCCGGAGAAAAATTTCTTGTGAATCTCTAGTCCCGGCATGGATGACCTATCTTTGACCGGATCTAAGAGGAGAATGGTGAGGTGAATGTAAGCCGATCAAAATACCCTTGACCGTTAAAAAAAAAATTTCAAAAAATAATAGAAGAGGAACAGTAATACAATGAACTCATGGCTAAACCATGGGTTAGTTTTGCTTGGTCACTTGAAGTAAATTGCCCCGCTGTTTACATTTCTAGTTGCCACCCGTATAACCCGGAGTACACGGAGGGTCTGTGACTCTGTAGAATACTCTCCCGAATTCTGCAGCTAAAATTCCATGAAATTTCAAATGCAGGACTCATAGCAGTATAGTTTGAAAATAGGGAAAATGACAGTCCAGGACATGTTTTGATAATTAATATCACATATTGAGAACATTTGTTAATACTAAAAATATCCTTAACGGGTAATCAAAATCCGTCCCTGACCAGTCTTCAATTCGATGAACCAAGCGAGGCCAACTAAACCTAGCAGCCCAGCAACTAAAGGCTCAACGGACCGGCCCAAAACTATGGCCTCAGAATGTTGATATCATACTTTAGCTGAAGTATTGGTGTAACTAATGCCGAAAATGTTTTTTTTTTTTTTTTGCCAAAACTATAGTGCATAAAATTCTTGTAGCTACAATTTTGGCACAAACAAAAACATTTCTGGCATTATTACTTAAGTATTTTATTTTATTTTAACTTACAAACTCAATTCAATGGGGCATTGGTGTTTTTTTTTTTGTTTTTTGGACAAGGTCGTTGTTTCGCAGTATAATGCCATTATAGATAGCTAATTGTATCCGATGGGTTAGAATCTGACCTAGCACTGACGGCCTCGTCCGCGTGTGGGTCCCGCGGCTCCCCCCTCAAACTAACTCATTATTATCAGAAAGTATAATAATTCTGTAAATCCTACACAATTTTCACTATTTAGAGGGAGAGTAATGTTCACTCTCCTTTGAAGAGAGTGAACAAAATCATTCTCGTCTTGGACCGATAGCTTGCTCCACTCGGTTAAGATTTACTGGGATAGACAAAAAGAGGTGTTATCTTTTTGTTACGAGAAAACACCGAAACCTTAGGAATATGCGATATGTTCCTGTGATTACGGAGGAGATAACCTTCAATCAAGGGATCCTCATACCTTGACTCTCTACATCAACAAGCTCTATAAATATACTTTACGTTACCAAACACACTCTGTTTGGCCCAGTACACAAACAGAGTGTGAGTCGTGAGTCTATCTTCCCAACACTGGCGATCCATCTACGGAGTAGTAATTCAGAAAACAAGGTTAAACCCTATGAGGGTAAAGGATTTCCATAGCTTAAACATGCATACATGTAGCTGTTAATTTTGAAGAGAGATATTTATTCACGGAGCCACTGTAAAATAGCTTTTTAAGGAGGCGTTCAATCTCGACCGTTTAAAAGTGTTTTGGACGGTACAGATTAAAAATAATTTATTATCGCTAATAGATAATCTGTTAACATTAATAAATTATTTTCAATCCGGATCATTCAATGCACTTTTGAACGGTCGAGATTAAGCTCCGTAAACTTTTTTCACAGAAACCTCCGTAAATAAGTTTTTTTTCAATTTTGAGTTGCATTTTAGGATATGTTTTTGTGATGAAAGTGACATGACACTATGAGGCCTACTACATGAAAATTCTCTCTCTCTCTCTCTCTCTCTCTCTCTCTCTGGGCAATCTGGTTATGTGACTGGGGGCATAGGCTATAGCTTGCCAGCCAATCGCAGAAGGGGTCTGCCATCAGGATATGGAGTCCCACCGACGAATCATTTATTGTACCGTGTCTTACGAAACAGGAAACAAAAGTCAAAGATGTGTGGCATCTCTCCTTTCTGGAATGGGAAAGCAACAGGGCCAATCTCTAAAGGTGTGGCCCTGCGGGCATTTCTTGGGTGCTAGTTAAAGTCGTTTTACCCTACCCTACCCTACCCTTCCCACGAAAGTTTCATCTTTAATAGTACAATGCAAACAAGGCAAATGTGCTCGCCTGTCTTCAATATGGAATTTAGATATTGCGAAATTCTCTCTCTCTCTCAATATGGAATTTAGAATACATGTCTCCTGATATTGCGATATTGCGAAATTCTCTCTCTCTCTCAATATGGAATTTAGAATACATGTCTCCTGATATTGCGAAATTCTCTCTCTCTCTCTCTCTCTCTCTCTCTCTCTCTCTCTCTCTCTCTCTCTCCTCCATGGTTTGGGGCTCAAAATTGGTTGTTAATTTGCATGTGTGTTTTTTTGGGTAAGGAAGTTGCATGTGTGTTTTTTTTTTATTGGCAAAATTAAATTTTATTAAAGGGGTTAGAAGAAAGGAATTCCAACTAAAAGTTGGAAATACAGCCAAGAGAGACAAAGCCCTCAACACCTAAGGGTCAAAAAGCCTAAATACAACATTAAAGCACACTCCTGATGGCCTAAAATGCAAAATATTACAGATAAGCACACACCCAAAGAAACCCAAAACCTAACCCTAAAGATCTATACGTACAATTTCAAAACTATACCGGAAACTGGCCGCACCACCACACTCCACCAGTCGACCACCAGCAGCACCAGTACCAACAACCTCCAACCCACCACGGCCACCACAAGCCAACCCCATGTCGATGATCAGAACCCTTGATGCAACCCAAAAAACTGGACGCAATTTGCATTTGTGTTATCTTTAGTTTCGTATTTTACGATTTTGCTGTTGGAAGCAGAACCTCTTTATTAAGAAAAATAGAAAGTTTTTTATTTTGCCAAGAGGATAACATTATCATTGATAATTATCGAAAAAAACATATGAAGAGCACATCCATTTTTAACACATGCGTGGACGGTCACAAAGACGGAAATACTTCCCAAATAGAAGCACCAATCATCCTCCAAAACCCTAACAGGCCAAGCAATGAAGCAGACCAAACCCAACATGCCTGACAACACTGAATTCACACACACAGAAACCAACACACCAAACCACCAACAGAAAACATCCACAAACGGGTGAGAAAGCCCCACGCAGGAGAGAAAGACCGACAATATAGACGCAAAACAAATTAAAACCTAACCTAGCAGCAACCTTTACCACTACGATCACTGTCTTTGTGCAAAAGCCACCAAGCCGCCGAGCAAGCCACCACCACCAGAACCGCAGCCACTTAAATGCCACCACCACAACGACCCCTGGAAATTGCCAAAAAAGACACGATGTGCAGCGGAAAAATCTACCACTGTTGCTTACGGCGCCACACAAGGACAGAATGAGTGTGTAGTGGTGAGGCCCCCGATGGCGATGCCCCCCGCTGTCGAACATCGCCAGCGTTAGCGGTACGGGTGGTGAAAGGAGAGAGCCAGGATCTTTGGGGTGGAGGAGAGAAGAGGAAACAGTACAGTAAAGAAAGTCGCTAAGGAGAAAAGAGGGAGAGGAAAACCCTCCCCTCCCGTCGCCCATAAGGGTGAAGAATTCGGGGGAAGGGGAAGGAAGAAGACAGGCAGTTGCGACTCCGAGAAAAAATTGCTAGTTAACCTGCTCTTTTTTCTCGTTAATTAACCGCATAAAGCTAGAAAGACTCTAGAATACATGATATTCTCTCCATTTCATATTGTTTGTCTGCTATTTTATTTTGGACTGTCCCCAAACGTTCCTGTTAAGAACAAGCAATATGAAACGGAATCATATAACAATTGTCCGATCCTAGTGATGAAAGGCAATCCACGCCGGGATTAGGAAATAAACAAGAAATTTACTTTTTTTCGATCTGATCCCAAGAATTGAATCTTGATCAATTGTATATGGAGCAAATCCATCAACCAACCAAACTAACCTTATCAATTCTTTTTTCTTCCTTCCCCTCCTCCCTAGGGTTTCACACCCGTGTACTGCGGTGGGAGGGGAAAGCTTCTATACTATACTATTCTCTTTGTTTTCTTTTTCTTTTGTCTCTTCAGGGCAACGACTTGTCGTTTGATCATTGAGAGTTTTGTCCCTCGTTTTCTCAAGAGTTTAGTTTCGTCTTTGAACGAATATTTGTCTACAGATCGGGTTCTTCCAAAGTCGATGTTGCTTCACAGTGATATTTTTGCTAACATTACTCTTACCCTACATGTTGTTTTTGGTGGGGCAACTCGAGGAGACTTGTCAAATCTGTAGTTTTTTTTTGAATTTATCGGTGCATCATACTTAGTTGGAGTACATCTGATCGTCTGGATATTTATTTTCTTTTATCTTTGGCTAGCACTTTGTCTATGTTCAGACTGCTGATTATAGGTATGAATATACAGCATATAGCAAATATTGCTATTTGTGTCAGACTGATCAATGTTTGAGACAGGGTGAAAAACATCGACTGACTTGTGTTTTTCTCATTTACAATAGTTAGATGATCAATTTGCTTTGTCTAAGATATTTGTAATGAAAAGTGTCGCTAGACTATTATTAATACAAAGGCAAATGTTATGGTGTCCCCTACCCAAAAGGGGACACCGGTTATGCCTCCCAAAGATTTTATATTATGCTTTTGAGTGGTTATGTTATGCTATTTTTGAAAAGTGTTATGCCTTCGAGTGGTTTGTTATGGCTATTTTTGAAAAAGTGTTATGACCTAATATAATAATAATAAAAAATGTGCTATTTTAAAAAATGATCCACAAAATGGCATAACATATATATTATGTCATTTTGTGATTTGTTATACCATTATAACCATGTCCCCTTTTAGGTAGAGGACACCGAGGCCGAGGCCTGCTTGCCTGCGCGGGCGCCCCCCGGGCGACACCGCCCCCCACTTCACTCTTGCTAGAAAGATAGAAATGCCCCTAACCCCCACCCTTTAAACTAAATTTTTTTATTTACATTTAAATTTGACTTTATATTTAAGGCTCCGTTCGCTTGAACTTAACTTAAATCTGGGAATTTTGTCCTTAATTGAATTTTTTTTGCATTTGTTAGTTTTGCACTAAACTTTTATGGGTTATTGATTCGTCTCGATAAAAGGAATCGAAAAAGTAAATTTTTTTTTACTTTTACGCAAATATTTTGAGAAATAACCATTTTTTAGCGCAAAAATATCATATTTACTTTTGAGAATTGTCAACCATAGGTGAATTATGAATACCAAATTCGAACCAGTCATTTTATATGCAGACTCGAATATTCAGTGCACCAGGCGAGAGCAAATATTAACAATTGTTTTCAGTCATGTTGCAAAGCGACGATCAAACGGTCTACTGAGAACAAATAAGAAAGTGTTGTTCCGGAGGGAAGAACAAGCTTCGGAACAACAAGCAGTCTACCCCCGACAAAAATTGCTAGATAAAAATGCAGTCAACTGTACAGAGAGACGGGGTCATAGTAAACATAGTAGAGCTTCTAGTGCATAATAGGAGAAGCTGAAGCATATACAGTTATGTCAAAGAAAAACACAGGTGTCGCTAATTTTTGCATCACTTATTGGAAGTTCGAGATAAAACACTTTCAAGTATATGCAAACTAACCCTCATTGTCATTTTTTTTGTTTGTTAAAAAGTGGTTATTTTTCAAAATACTTAGGTAAAAGTAAAAAAAAAATTTACTTTTCCAATTCCTCTCATCTAGACGAATCAATAACCCACAAATATTTAACGCAAAATTAATAAATACAAAAAAAAATTCAAATAATGATAATTTTCAAATTTAAGTTAAGCGATTCCTCTATAATCTGCCCATTGGGTTGATGATGGTGAATACCAATGCCTCCGCATGTCACATTCTTATTCCTTTGGCTGAACTTTAAGTTTTGTACATGTAGATGTCCTTTATATTTTTCCTAAATACCTACTTTGCCCTTAGCACTTCATCTCTACTTTTTGCTGTTTCAAGTTCACGGTTACTTTTTTTTTTTTTTAATATTCACGGCTACTACAAGTGAGCCCATTACCTTTAAAAATTTGTTGATACTTTTTGCCTCTTTTTTAAAAAAAAATAACTTAGGTGTCCACGTTACCTTATGCGCACCTCAATTAATTTTAGGAACCCAGTCCCACAGTTTCATATGGACTGACCCCAATTAAAGAAGGGGAAAATGACGGCCAATGACGTGTTTTGATAATTAATACCCGCCAAGAACATTTTCAGCATTAATAAATTTCCCTAGTTTCGTTATTGACGGGTATTAATTATTAAACCATGTCTTGAGCCATCGTTTTCCCTTAAAGAAGTTGATAGCACTTGTGAGGGTTTCGAACCTGAAACCTTACGAGGAAATAAATCATAAATCTTAGGCTTTAATCACCAAACCAACACCTCGGGATTTATTTTTGGCCCTATTTTATCTTTTTTTTATCGGCTTTTTTTTTATTTGCTTCTTTTTTCCCTTAGGAGTGCCTGCTTTTAGAATTTTTTTAGAATTAATCACAAAATGCATAAAAATATGAAGAACCATAGAATCTTACACTAAACTATTTAACGCTTCAAATTCATAAAAAAATCCTCGTGTTTCGACATCAGCAGCAAGGCACATAATTAATTTTTCGACATGTCATGGAGCTGATTTTAACAGGACCTCATAAAAAATTATATTCATATTTTATGGATATTTTTTTATACAATATTTTTGTGGGGTTCGGAGTGAGCCCCCACATGGATGGAATGATGGAAAAAAAGAAAAGAAAAGAAAGGCGACCGTAGCAGCTGTCTTTTTGACCTTCATTTGGAGTTATTGTTGAAGTACCTACACATAATTGCATAAGTAAATAGAGTACATAAGTGTTTTGGACCCGTTTCGGGTCCCAAAAAATAGTTTGAGCTGTTGATTTTTGTTTAAAATGATTTGTTTTGGATCCTTGTAAAAATAAACTCAATTTGATGATCTCAACCGCTCATTTTTAATAAAAAACAATTTTTGAAGTGTTATTGTAAAAAATTAATTCAATTGATATCGGTAGGTTCTTTTTTATATTCGTAGGGAAAAAATTGATTCACCCTAAGAATTCTGAAAAAACACATACTGATATCTAATGCATTCGAGTTTTCACATAAACGCTTAAAAAATCATTTTAAGAAATGAGTCATTCTAATCATCTTTGCGGGACCCAAGGAACTGAGGTGAGCCACACAAAAAACATATGTACAAGATCGGCGTAAAACATCTGTGTAAACAAACTTTTTGTTACTCCCAACATCTCATTAGTTCCCTACAAAATTACGTAAAATTTTCAAACTTAAAAATAATGTACTTATTAAAATAATTTTAAATTTTTTTTGCAAAGTGCAGAATATCTCATTGAGATCTATTAAATAAAATTTATATTGGATAAAAATTATTTATTAAGTATATTATTTTTAAGTTCAAAAATTTTACCTAGTTTCAACTAATTTTATGGAACGTAGCAAATATGCTTTAGCCCATTGCCTTTTTAATTGGGAAGATGAGCTGTCATTTATTTGGAGGAACACCTGTTCAACACATGAATTGGGATTTTGGAAGTCAAAATTAAGGGGGAAGTGGGGGAATGCATAAGGCCAGCATGGTCATTGTGCCAACATGGTCATTGTGCTTTAACCGGGTAAATCAGCCGACAAGCTTGCCAGGTATTAAATAAGAAAATGTGTATGACTCTCTTTTCATGGCGCGTGGAAAGCACTATAGTCAACCTTGTGGGCTGACGGTAGAATTCTCTTTAAAATTAAATAAGTAATTAAATGAATTAAATAAATAAGATTTAATTAAATAAAAAATTTTACTTCAAAAGGTGGAAGTTGGGGGCATTTCTGTCTTTCTGGCAAGAGATGAGGGGGGCGGTGTCGGGGGTGGGAAAAACAATTTACTGGAACACCATAACATTATCCTTGATATAATCTTCTCCATGTATACAAAAAAAAAATAATAATGATTACCAAATCTTCAAATATTGTGTGGGGTGCAAAAAACTTCACCGACACTCTCATAAGACTAGTGGACCCACACCGCAAAAAACAAGAGAATGGACGTTCTTGACCCAATAAGGACGCCAACCTCCACGTACATATAACCGTGGTACGTCTACTTAAGGACCCAATATCCCTTCTTCTTTTTATTTTTAAAATCATAGTAGAATTTTAATCTGCCAATACTTAAGGGGTATTTTGGCTAAATATGTCATTTGGCTAATTTCTTTGGTCTGTATTTAATTTTTTTTCCGCATTTATTAGTTTTACATCAAATTTTTGTAAATTATTGGTTCGTCTCGACGAGAAGAATTAAAAAATTGTGATCCAAGCTCATTTTTTTTAATACAACCGAAAAAGCTAGCTGAATTCTGAAGCAAAGTTGATTATTTCGTAAACGCTTTTACCGATATCCAAATAGGTTAATATTTTGTAGATATCATAAACAACATATTTTGAAAAACATAAGTGGCTTGGATCATTTTTATGGAATCCAAAATAAATCCCAAAGACGTGGACGTACCTAGGGTATGTACATGGTGTATGCTCTCATATTCTTTTCCTTGAACGTACCTCTCAATCATATGAATTAAAATCTTTCCATTCTTTCATTATTTTGCAATTAACCGAATTCCCTGAGCATCCATCCAGACCAATAAAAAGGGTAATCAACTTCAATATATTTCAGTACCATTATAAATGTAAATTCACAACAAAATAAAGCTCAAGATCAGTCGGTCGATCAAGGCCACATCCAAAACAAAATCATGATATACAGGAGATTAAATTTGCATTCATCATGGGTCTCTCTCTCCTCCATGTGGGGGTAGTCCCTCAAAAGAGTGCCCTAAACAAAATCATGATAGAGAGGAGATTAAATTTGCATGCATCATGGGTCTCTCTCTCCTCCATGTGGGGGTAGTCCGTCAAAATAGTGCCCTAAACAAAATCATGATAGAGAGGAGATTAAATTTGCAAGCATCATGGGTCTCTCTCTCCTCCATGTGGGGGTAGTCCCTCAATATAGTGCCCTAAGAACCTTCCTGCACCTTTTCCAACCCGGCAACTGGCCTCAATAATAAAGCTAATGGCCGAAAGGGACACAAAATGTGGGCCACATTTTTTGTGACCTATATCACTCTCAATGTAATGTGATCTTGACATATTAAAATTATTAATGATGATTTGTAATACACATGATGCATGTCAAAAAATGGAAAAGAAAAAGAAAAGAAAAGTATGAAATGTGTTCTTTTTTTTTAGATATATGAACAGTTAATCTTTGGAACACATATGACCTTTTAAAATAAATAAAAAAGTCTTAGAACGCATGCATTTTTTTTTTTTTGATTATCAAGTATGTTAATGGACGATAAATCTATAAAAATGTGTATTCCTAAAGGTATTATAGATAATTAAATCTTAAAAATTGTGTACCTTTTATATACTCCATTCGTCCTTTTTTAAGAGTCTCACTTCATAAATCCAACTTTTTATGGAGATATCTTCAATACACTCTAAAAGTTATAATTTTCTCTATTTACCCTATATAGAGGTATCATTATTACACTTTTCTCATTCACTTTTCAAAATAAAATATATTTTTATGGACAAAATGAAAAATGTACCAACTTTTACTTCTAACTATACAAAATTGACATTTATTAAGGGACAGTCCAAAATAAAATTTTGGACTCTAAAAAATGGACGGAAGGAGTATAAGGTTTATTGATATATTTTTGGTGCCACCTCCCAACTTGAAATTCTAGCTCCTCTATTAGTCCCATAGCTAGGTTTATAATTTAGTCCTATATCTTATGCAGTTATTAAAGTGTGCCTTTAAAAATCATGTTTGCTTTATGAACCGTGTAATAAACACAATAACTATTACAGAAATACGCAAATTTGTTCAGCGTTCTTGTTAACTTCCGTCCGCTAGGCGGAGAATAATACTATGTCAATTTATAATTTCAAACAAGTTCGAATAGCAATACGTATCTTACAGATATTGATACACTTTCACAAATATCAACATACATATCTCGGACATTAATTAGCCTTAATTATGGCCTTTGGGCGGAGGTTAACGTTAATACTCTGCCGGACAGACCTACATGCACTAACAAACACAAGTACTCATGGAGTATATCAGAAGTCAATATGTAAGAACACTATATAATTAATTTGTAGGACTCCTTTGACCTTAATTAGCTGACAGCCAAAAACAAGATAACCCTTCCCTCGTGATATTCTTTCAATTTTTCTCAATATATAAACCTATACTTTCCATGAAACTAGGTATATTGTGAAATGTTAAGCTATACCATGCACGGGCTGATCCATACGAGGGTTATTCTGATTTTAATCAGGTTCTTTATTATTGGATGATGGGATTGAGTCTCGAAAGATTAATGGTCAACGTGCACGTAGGCTAGGCACCCGAAATAATAAAAACAAAAAGTATTCATTGGAACGAATAACTTTTTTCTTACAGGAAAACTAATATGCGATAAGCCTAATTCTTTGCGTAGATGATTTACATATTGAGAATTCTCAAAATATATACTATCAGAGCAAAGCTGATCATTATTCAAATTACTAAAATATACATGGAGAAATAGATTCAGTCTTGATATAACCCCGATCTTATCATAGTGACTTCTAATTTTGTAGGTGTACACTTGTACTGACAAATCAAAGTAAAACTCTCGTCAATTCCCTTGAAGAGGGAAACACCACCCCCCTCAATCTCGCTACTCTTGGAATCAAGACCTAAGGAGTCCCTCGGGACGTTCAAGAACTTGCTTGGAGCAAAGTTAACTATCCGGATTTATTGTCTACGTAGGCAAGGGTGGGCCAAGCCTTGGGCCATTAAAGCTAATTGCCTACTGCCCCTAAATAAATAAGGCCACACTCTATGATTAATAATTCCGTAGTTAATATATATATATATATATATATATATATATATCAAATATATTTATAAGAGTTCGACTTATCAAATTTTTATAATTAGCTGAAAAAGGAAGAGAGTTAAGAGAACAACTGCATTTTACCTTGTTAGAGCAATTATTGTACTTTTGATTAGAATTGGCTATTAATATTTGAATTGTCCACATATACCAAAATGTCTCTTAAATTATCCTTTAAAATCCTTAGGTTAATCAAAAAGCACTACAGCCGGCTAGAGTAAGACTAGGAGGCACTAAATATACTGAGTGCATTTATTCAGATATCCAAGTGGATTAGTCATATTATCAATTTAAAACAAGATATTAAAACAACTTGATATTAGAAATTGGATAAGTGATTTTGCGTAAAAAACAACAAGAACACATTTTCAGTAATTTATTTAATGTTAGTGGGAATTACGTGTCAGTGGGAAAAGAGACAAATAATTGCAGATTATTGTGCAAGTTTTCTTGAATCAAACCATAAACCGATTTTACGGAATGTTTGGATTCTTGCTACCCGAAGGTTTTTTTTTTTCCCACCACTGGCTAGCCAAGTTTGAAAACCCAGAAGAGTGTTCCCATTAGTACCACGTGTGTGTCACATGGTTTTAGGTCTGAAGTACTAGCCGACCCAATCTCTCTCCCTCTTTCTCAATTCTAGCCACCACAACTTCAAAACTGCTGCCGACACAAATTTTTAAAAACAGACAGCACGTACAAATGGATTTTGAACCCGTTTTAGTCCAAAAAAATGATCAAAGCCGTTCATTTTGTTCAAAACATCTTGTTTAAGATCTCCGTAAAAAATCAGCTTATTTAGATATCAGTAAGAGAGTACGAAACACCCAATTTTGCTTCAAAAAAAGGCTATTTTCTGAAGCAAAGTTGGGTGTTTTGTAAACCCCTTTACCGATATCCATGCAAATGAGCTGATTTTTTACGGTGACCTTAAACAAGATGTTTTGAATAAAATGAGCAGTTCTGATCATCTTTGTTGGACACAAAACGGGTTCAAAAACCATCTGTACACGCTGTCTGTTTTCAAATATCAATGCTTATAGCACTGTTGCACAACTGCTCTTCTTCTTCCCCTTCCCCTTCCCCGTGGGTTCCATATATACCCTTGTGCGACGGTGGGAGGGGAAGGTCATGGTACTATTTTGACTCCATTTATTTTTTCTTCCGTCTTTCTACATCAACGACTTGTCGTCTGATCTGTGAGAGTTTTGTTTCTCGTCTTACGAGAGTTGTTAATTTGTCTTTGGACGAATTTTGTTTGCAGATAGAGTTCTCTCAATCGAGGTTGCTTCACAATAATATTTGTGCTTCAACGTTCTATCCCTACACGATGTCTTTAGCGGGACAACTCGTGATGGTTTGGCAGGTCTGTAGTTCTCAAGAGTTCATTGGTGCGTTCATACTTGGTTTGAGTGCATCTGATCGTCTGGGTATTAAGTGTCTTTTATCATTAACTTTGCATTTTTTCTCATATAAAACTCCTAAGTAGATGTTAGATAGTTTAAAAGTATCGCTGTTGTGTCAAGCCATGCTTGAATTAGGATGAAAGATATCGATTGTCTTGTGATTTACTCGTTTTGTATTTGTTATACGATTAGTTTGGCTTTGTCTAAGTTATTTGTAATGATCTTCGTTTTGTAAAGACGTTTATAAATACAATTTGGGAATTGATTTTGCCACTTTTCCTTTTTAAATGTCACTCATCTTCTCTTATAAAATAAATCATCTAATAAAGACACAAAATGAAGTGACATTAACAAAAAAAAAAAGGTATGGCAAAATCACTTTCCTACAATCTTATCACTTTTGACAAAAAAAAATAAAAAATTAGCTGGCGTTTTTTTAACTTGTTGGACAAATACGTTATTCAAGAGAAAAACAAGGGACATATTCATCATTTGCCTATTTATTAGCTATCCTTTCCATCCATCTGTAAGCGAGTGAAACTATTTATGAGAAAGAAAAGAAAAGTGGTCTCCAACCGATATCAACACACATAAAGAAAAGTCCCTCTCTCGCTCTCTCTCTCTCTCTCAACACACATAAAGAAACTCTCTCTCTCTCTCTCCTTCATATATGCGTCCACTTACACAATTCCACTTCAGGGCTCAAAGAAACAACCCTTGACCCTCCCCAATCACTTGCCACTTTGAGTTTGAGCCCCCTCTCTAAAATTGCACCCCACACACACACACACACACACACACTCTCTCTCTCTCTCTCTAAATGGCGTCCCCGCCAGACACGAGTAAGAATCCAAAGCTGGAACGCTACAACAGCTACATCCGGAGAGTCAACAGCACAAAGCTCTTAGCCGCTTCCTCCAAATTACTCTTCCGTGTCACCCTACTAGTAGCACTCGTCCTCATACTATTCTTCACCCTGAACTACCCTCCTATCTCCGATCAAATTACCAACAAGGACAACCACCACCGCCACATCCACACCACCCAGACCCTCCTCTCCTCCGCCTTCTACGGCAGCGGCGCCTCCTGGGAAAAACAAGTCCGCCACTCCTCCACCCCCCGCCGCCCCAACGGCTTCTCCATCCTCGTCACCGGCGCCGCCGGCTTCGTCGGGACCCACTGCTCCCTCGCCCTCAAGAAGCGCGGCGACGGCGTTCTCGGCCTCGACAATTTCAATTCTTACTACGACCCTTCCTTGAAGAGAGCGCGCCAGCAGTTGCTGAAGCAGCACGAGATCTTCATCGTCGAGGGGGATCTAAACGACTCCGAATTACTCGCCAAGCTGTTCGACATTGTGCCCTTCACCCACGTGCTCCACCTGGCGGCTCAAGCCGGCGTCCGCTACGCCATGGAGAATCCCCAGTCCTACGTCAGCTCGAACATAGCCGGCTTCGTAAGCCTGCTAGAAGTGGCCAAAGCCGCGGTGCCTCAGCCGTCGATCGTGTGGGCCTCGTCGAGCTCCGTCTACGGGCTCAATACCCAAAACCCATTTTCGGAATCCCATCGTACGGACCAACCGGCTAGCCTGTACGCAGCTACAAAGAAAGCGGGCGAGGAAATCGCCCACACTTATAACCACATTTACGGGCTTTCCTTCACGGGTCTCCGCTTCTTCACGGTTTACGGCCCCTGGGGAAGGCCCGATATGGCCTATTTCTTCTTCACCAAGGATATTCTCCAAGGGAAACCGATTAACATTTATCAGGTTAGTTTATGCGAATTGCAGCTCTACAAAAATTTTGTCCCCTTCGTAGCTCTCTATCAAGAGTGTTCTTTTTCTATTGTGTTGATTTCATATTTTATCTCGAGAAAATTTTATTTACGAAGGAGTCAGTAAACAAAGTTTACAGCGCTTAATCTCGATTGTCTAAAAATATTTTTGACAATCCGAAGTGAATACCATTAAGAGATTGTTTTTCAATTTGAATCGTTCAAAAGTGCCGTTTCACTTTTTGAAAAAAAATTTTTTTGAAAAAAGAAAATAATTTCAAGGTAAAAAATAATGTGTTTAAGAAAATAATTTTTCTACTAATACGGTCTTGTTTGATAGATCTCAATAAACGGTGCAAAAAAATTTTATTTTCGTTATATTTGTATTTGAAATTATCTTTTTAAAATAAAAAGAAAATTTTGTCAGAAAACAGAACGGGCCTCACTTTTTTTATCTTTCTGATCATGAAAATTTTCATTTGCTAATTTAAAAAAACGTTTACCAGACGCAGGACGGGAAAGCGGTGGCGCGTGACTTCACGTACATCGACGATGTGGTGAAAGGGTGCGTGGGAGCCCTCGACACGGCTGCGAAGAGCACCGGCAGTGGTGGCAAGAAGCGGGCTCCGGCGCAGCTGAGGGTCTACAACTTGGGAAACACGGCGCCCGTGCCGGTGGAGAAACTGGTGGGGATATTGGAGGGTTTGTTGGGAGTGAAGGCCAAGAAGCACGTGATCAAGATGCCGCGAAACGGCGACGTACCGTTCACCCACGCCAACGTGAGCCTTGCGTACAGGGACTTCGGGTACAAGCCCACCACGGATTTGGCCACCGGGTTGAGGAAGTTCGTCAAGTGGTATGTCAGTTATTACGGTATCGGGTCGAGGGTAAAAAAGGAAATCGAAAGCAAAACTGACAACAATGAGTGAACATTATCATCATCCACATCATTCCAAGACATCATCACATGGGTATTTGTTTTTTTTGGTTTTATAATTTTTTTTACCACTTTTTTTATAAAAAAAAAAAAAAACTTTTCTTTTGGGGGTTAAGTTATTGTTGTGGGTCCGCAGGTTGTATTTTGGATCATCAAAAATTGATGTTGTTGATGTTATATTATTATTATACATGTAGATTTTGATATACACCATAAAGAAGAGGAGGGAGGGCAAGTGTAGATCTTTGAGATGGGGGGTTGGTGTAATAATGTAATCTTTTGGGTGTAACATATAAGGTCTGAGGTTCAGCCCAATAAAAAGGGTGCAGATCAACCGTTGGATTTGTAATCAAGGTTTGTGATTTAAGCAATGGACAGCAATGATGTCATAAAGATTCGTCTCCTCATTGTCTCTTTTATTTTATTTTTTGGTAGCGCAGAATGTCTTCGATTCAGCTTGCGCACACCACGGAACTAAATCTCTACTAAATCTCTACTGCTCCCTCTAGCCTTTGCTAATCCAAAATTATTTGCGGCATAGGCGGCCCCAAGGATTTTTCCATAATGCATAAAAGTCTAACGTGGAATTTCGGGGTGATAAGTCCCTCCGTCCTTGTCGATCACCAACTAAGCTAACCCTCGGAATTTTTATTTTCTCTTTACTTCTCTTTTGTTACTTTAGTTTGCTAACTAATTATGGATTTGAGCCTCCCTTTATTCCTTGTTTGGTTATAATTACTTTGGCCTTTTATTTTTTGTTGCCAGAGAATAAGAGTGAGATGAGATCTTGACATGCTTTTTCAAAGATTCCTTCATAAAAAAAAAAATTTGATGAGGGGGGTAGGGTTGTCTGCAAATAATTTTACTTAGATGGAGTATCAATTAAACAACATGTATGATTTGTCAAAGTGGGTCAACATTCTCTGTTTTTTTGGTTTTCAATTTGCTTATAAAATGAGGAAACAAGTACTACATACTTGCCGACGTTCAAAAAAAAAAAAAGGGTACATACTTGCCGAATCTTCGGTTTTTGGCGTACTTTGGTTACCATAAGAAAATAAAACAAATGTAGCTCATTTCCATTGGCTTTTCCTTAAACAAATGCGCGACGCGATCCAAATTGAGATATTATTATATATTTTTAGCCGTTTAATTCTTGTGAAATATTATTCATAACTGCTCCCTGTTCTGTTAAGGATTCTTAAAAAATTACTCCCTTCGTTCAGATTTAATAGTCTCTCGTTCGATTCTAACCGGATAAAAAATAAGTCATATCTTTAAATTGATAATGAATTTTATATCCAATATGAATCTTGTTTGATAGATCAGAATTAGTTCTATAAGACAATATTTTAAATATTACATAAAACATTATAAATTACAAGATATAATCGATTGAAAAATGATACGAACTTTCAAAAAGGATTATTAAATCCGGACGGAGGGACTAGTACTTATTGACAATTTTCAAACTTAAAAATAAAGATCTATTTAAATAACTTTTTGTGCAATATGAATTTTGTTTGATAAATTTCGATGAGATTTTTTGAAAGGTGCAAAAAAAAAATTTAATTTTTTTCATAGATATGTTATTTTTAAGTTAAAAAAAATCAACAAATAAAAGTTGGATGAAATCCTAAGGTGAAGCTTAGAAGAAGGGGACCCTTTTGCATTGAATTCTATAGTCCAATCTATGATCCCAATTTGGTTAGGCTTGGTCTCTCTTTTGTTTGGATTAAAGTTCCAAATGGACTATACATTTCAAGGGACCACATACCATACTTGTGATCTTAGAGGCTTGGTAGGGTACATGCATGCAATTTATATATCCATGAACCATTCGCTCCCTTTTCATATAGACTTTTATGGATGGATTTCATGTACCCTATCATTTTCCTAGCTTGGTCTTATAATCCTTCATAATGGCTTTCACTCTGCGTAGCTTGGTCGTGTCGGACGGATCGCTAGCAAGGCAGGTTAACATAGCCCGAGCAAACAGACCAGACCAAGTTACAATGCGAGAGCATGATTCAGGCCACAGTATTTAGTTACTACGTAGACAGAGGAATCGGATTCGGACGGAATGATCCGAACCGGATGACCCAAACGATATGCCTTATTGGGTGAGGGTCATTACAATCTTCTTGAACTTCCAAATGCCAGCTCACCTATGCGCACCTAATTGCCTGGCATTATACAACATATATGACGTCACCCGATCAACGGTTACTGTACGAGTTCGGCACGGGTATATGTAGTTGACAACTGATACACGTGAGTACGTATTAACTGTTTTATCTGGTGAGTCAGTCGAAGCAGTTACCGAGCGTGTCGATTACGCGCTAAACTTTTTAATTTTGGTACCGCTTCGAGTGTGTCGATTACGCGCCAAACTTTTTAATTTTGGAAATTCATGTTCAAGTTGATAAAAGAAAAAACAAGCAAAAGAAAGAAAGACAATAGATAGGATTTTTTTTTTTGTTTTAAAACATGTGGGAAATGGATTTACATCTATCTATTTATACTATATACTAGCAACAAACTCGTGCTATGCACAGGAGTTTAACAATCATGTATGTGTGGAATATACTATTTGATAGGTCTATGCGCTATTTTTCAAACCATCATCTGAAAATAACGCATACGAAAAGGTGTACTGATTAAACTCTTGCTATGCACAATCTAAACATGATATGCCTGTGAAAATTTTTTTGCGCTAGAGTTCACCGAAAAGTCTGCCCAAAAATTTCTTGGATAGTGCTATATATATGTTTAAAAATTGGCCCAGTATTGGCCATAATGATAGAGTATTGACTAGTTTTTGTTTTTTTTGTTTTTTTTTTCTTAAGAGGCTAGAAAGCTCTCTAAAGATGACTCCCAACGTTGTGGCAACCAAGAGCATAACGTATTACAAAAATTAGGGTCATGCCTTCCATTGAAGCATACATACTCCAGATTTCTATCAATAAGCAAAAAAAAAAAACAAAAGAAAAGGGCAATTAAGAAAGAAAGTAGTTTGTCATATCACCTAAATTGTACACTTTGTATCAAAATTTTTTTTCGTAAAATCGAAATCAAAAAGAACCTTCGGAATTTTAAGTTTTCCTGGTCCTAGACATTAAACTCTCATAGCCTCCTTGTAAAATGCTTTCCCTAATTCAAAGAAACACAACGGAAGGTCAAATCCTCTCAAAGGGTGGACGTGGTTTCTCAGCGGTCTCTGCTCTTCACGCAGAGTATGTTGGGATGTATTATGCTCGATCTGATGTGGTGTTTTAACAACAATTTTCATCATGTCAAGCTTTCCACCGACTCTCTAGTCATATATTGTTCGAGATCTTCAGCAGAAAAAGGTCTCTGAATGGCTTCTTTTAACTTTATTTGATGATGTTTTATTGTGTATTCTTGTGTAATGTTATTATTAAGAAGGTTCATCGTTCCGGAGAACAGGAGGCCCACACTCTTGCATTCAGGTATCGAGAACTCCCTGATATAATTTTGTAATGATATAACCTTGGTTATTAATGAGATATATATGCAGTGTTGCTTCTAAAAATAATTAAAAAAAAAACTAAACAACATGACCATTTAGACCAAAGCCAAGAATTTGCTTCTTTGTACTCCCTCCATCCCTTATTTAGAGTCCAGTATTCCATTTTGGATTGTCCCTTAATAAGTGTCCATTTTATAAAATTAGTGGGTAAAAGTTGGTGCATTATCTATTTTGTCCCTAAAAGTAGATTCCATTTTGAAACGTTAGTGAGTAAAAGTGTAATGATGATGGGTAAATAGAAAAAGTGGAGGAAAAAATTGATGTGAAATGTATAATGATGATATCTTTTTAATAAGTTGAAGTTACGAAACAGGACACTTAAAAAACAGAAATGATACCGGTACAGAAAAGGGGGGACAGAAATCCTACCGACGGCCGCCGGTGGGCCGTCTCCGGCCACCGGACGGCCGATCCGAGCCGTTGAAAAATTCTAAAAAAAAAAACCGAGGGGCCCAACGCGGGAATCAATGTCATCCGAGGTGTGTAGGGTGCTTGATCGGAGCACCTCTTTTCGTGTGTATATGTCGGTTTTTTTTCATATACACACGAAAAGGGGTGCTCCGATCAAGCACCCTACACACCTCGGATGACATTGATTCCCGCGTTGGGCCCCTCGGTTTTTTTTTTTAGAATTTTTCAACGGCTCGGATCGGCCGTCCGGTGGCCGGAGACGGCCCACCGGCGGCCGTCGGTAGGATTTCTGTCCCCCCTTTTCTGTACATATAGCAGTTCTGCTTAAAAAATGACGGAGGAAGTACATTAGTACGTTGCTCTGGTCAAGTGTCCTTTCCGATTAACCTTGACATCGCATCAATCAATCAATCAATACATACTCTATGCAAATGTGTTAGAAAGAGAATAGTGGGAGAGAGATAGGACGTGGGGAGCGAGCGTGGGGAGGGGGTGAGAGAAGGGGGAGAGAGATTTTAGGAGGATTTAGGAAAAAATAGTGACATTTTTATGTGGTAGTCTAACTCATCTTTCCACAGTCCACCACACATTTGCGTGGTTTCCATTATAAAGTGTTGTATCAAACAAGTACAATGCTTGTTTAAACAATAGGAATGTGAATGCGCAGGAGTTTCCATTACTTAATTACCATTAGTACACAACACGTGAAAAATTAAACCTGCACAATATATAAAGGAAAATTAAGATTAAATCTCAACACACACACACACACATATTGATCATTATTAAATCTCAACATTCAACCAAGTCAATATATTATGTTCTTGCCTTGGGGGAATGAATAATAAAATGCATTCATCTAAAGCAACTGTGATGACAGATCAAATTATACGTAGGGCCCCAGTACTCAATTCGTTACGAAAACATTAGAGAAAATCAACACATTAGCTTCTCATGCCGTGTTTCCTTTAAGTGATAGAATTCAAAAATCACTTATACGGATCCGTCTAGTTTGAAGTCTTCACACAACTTGTTCAAGAATTTTCATAATTAACAATATTCTTTTTGCTTTTTGTAGTTTGTATAAGAACGAAGAAGTCTCGAAGCTCACTTTATAGTGTCTTTTAGATTTCAATATGTTGGAAATTTTACGGAATTTCAGATGAATGAAATCGGGGCTACCGGAAGGTCTCTCGAGGCAACCGTGCTCGTTCCGGGTTCGTTGAATCTAGACGTACCACAATCAATAGACGTATTGAATTGTGGGATTCTGTAACCCCCGTAACCCTCCTTGTGATGGTTTATTATTCTTGTAACCTCCAGCATTTGATGGCAGCATAATGACAAAATTCATTGGCAGAATTAATGGTAACATTACACCTCTTTTGCCTCCTTTTACCCTATAAAAGGAGGCTCACGATTTTGGAGAAATCACAAGCAAATTCACAATCTTCCGGCATATTCTGATATACGTTTTGAGAGAGAGAGAGAGATAGGCGGTAATCAGTTCGCCAAGGCGGTCGACGGTAGTGTTCCGACGGCTTGCGGTTTAGCCGAGCCAACCCTGAGAGGAAGTCGCCGATGCAACCTACAACACCCACGGTAGGCGGCGAATCTTTCTTAAGGAAACTGTGGAATTACACAGGACTCGGTTCGATCCTACGAAATCTGTTTGTATCTCGACTTTATTTTCTGTCCACTGTTATTGTATTTTGTAACTTGATTTAATCTTGTAATTGTGATTGTTATCAATGAAATTGTTCTCTGAATTTTTGCCTTTTGCCGAATTTTTCCCAACACAATATGCACGCAACCTATCAAAGCACTTTGATAACATGCTTCATCATATTCAAGCCATTGTTTCTTCTAAAGAGTACATGCAGATTCAACAACTCTCGTGTCAAAACATATTTTGAAAAAAAGAAAAAAAAGAAAAAGAAAAAGAGGTAAAACTTATATATGAATATTGTAATCAACTAACTTGCATGAGAAAGGCATGCACGAAAAAGTATCTGAGAAATCATTGTTGTTGAAGATGAGAGCAGATCCAGCGGCGACACTCTTCTTGCTAGACACATATATAATACTCTTTTGTTTCATTCGCCGGTTTATAACTTCTTGCAGAATAGTCGATTTTTGCTAGGACACCCTGAAGAACAGAGAGATTTGTGCATGTGAGACAAATTTTACACAGATAATTGGCGATAAGGAAATACAATTAGAACGATAAATTCTATTTGAGTAGAGAGAACGTCATAGCTAGATTAAGAAAATTGAATTTCGAAATGATAGACACAGGATAAGATAGGAGGAGAAAAAAAAAAAAACATCACAATAATTGGAGATAAGATTTATAGATTAATGAAATCTCATCGCCGTTAAAAAAAAGTAAAAAAGAAAAGAATTCTCATTGCTGTGGCAACCCGGATTTGGAAATGATTGATTCAGTCTAAAGGTGTCCCCAATAACTTAATCAAAATTGAATAGCCAAAACTTATCACATCAGCTTGTGAATATTCATTTAACAGATTAATAATTGAACAATGTTAAGATTCATAATAAAAAATTCATTTTTAGTAGAGGGATATAGAGAGAGTTGAGAATAAATGTAAGTGGGTGAGTCCATGATAATTGATCATGACGGGAGGATAGAGAAAGAGAGAAAAAGGAAAGCAAGAGTGTGGTCCCCATTAAATTTGATTATCCAAAGAAAAAATATTGCTAGTTTTGGTTATTCAAATACCAAAATTTGGTTATTGGCTAGGATAAGGGGGAATTACAAGACAGTGGAATACGAGACAAAAATTTCTCAATCCATGAACAGGTTTTCTTGGAATTGTTCAGATATGAAACGGAACAAAAGAAATTTCCCATACATGGAAAGGGCAATGTAAAAAGACTAATATACCCAAACACATTTGAAACCCTAAAAATCAGTTTCTCCTCGTCGTTTGCAACTCCACCGAATCAGTAGCAATCCTAGTCATCTGTAACACTCTCTCTCTCTCTCTCTCCGATTTATATTGCTCTTCATCCTCCTTTTATGGTTGTTGGAGCCGTCGACGGCGATGATGTGGGGACCGTGGACCAATTTATGAACAAACTCAAGTATTTGTGATGTGGGTTTGCTCTGATTTTTCAATATAGGAGAAAAATAAAGTCAATCCAACACAGGTTGTTCTTGATCTTCAATGGGCTTTTGTGATTTGAGTTGTAATATTGGGGAGAGAGAGAGAGAGAGAGAGAGAGATGGGTTGGAGTGAGTTGGAATGATTTTAATTTCTGAGTCAACTCAGTAGCAACTGACAATTAATTTTATCATTTGAGTTGTAATTTCAATAAAATCAGTTCTCCTCTTTTCCTCTTTCTTTACAGTAACCCATTCCTGCAAAATCACCCTCTCATGTGGGTCATGTGGTTGATGGTTGCTACTTCAATGGATTGCCCCATGTATAACTTAAGTTGTCCCGTGTATGAATCTAAGTTGCCATGTGTATAAACTTTAAGTTGCTTCCAAAGTTACCCCGTATATGAACCTAAGTAGCCTCGTTGTTACACCCGTGTATGAACCTAAGTTGCTCTCTAAGTTTAAGACAAGAGGAGTATTTTTGTCTTCAATACCATATCTTGAGAATTATTGTTTTCCTTCCCATGAACAGACAATTTCGAAAAAAGACTCCATGACTTGGGAATAATTTGCCCCAAGAGCCATTGAACACCAATTTCCCCAGGATAAATTTCACCTCTCAGGTTTCTGACAAAAACAGGTACCTCTCCTAATGTTTCTGAAATTACACTGACTTTCCTTGTCAGACATGTCGGCCAAACATCCTTAACAGAGACTGGTAATTTACAACTTTACCCCTCTAAATTGTTGATACCTGAAGGAAAGTTTCTACTACAACGGTGGGGCTGAGCACACCTTTACAAATAGGGGCTCCCCCATCAGAACCTTTATTCAATTGGCAATCTAATTTTTCTCACCTTTATTTTTATTTTTTTTGAACAACATACAATCTCATACTCATATTGAACAAAAAAAACTGTCCGAAGGCTATAAACGTCCAAATCCCAAAGCCCTCAGTTGGATAACAAAACCACAACATTCGGTTTATCCATATGAATTGAATAGATACTCACCAAGTACATGAAAAGAAGTTCTACACAGAAAAATATTTATTCCATTGATGTTTCTCTCTCTCTCTAGGAGTACAATTAACCACCACAGGAAATCTTTGCCTTCTACTACAATCAGCGTAATCAATGGATCTACCTGTTAAAAAAGTACTTACCCACAAACTGCATCACGAAAAAAAAAATACATATATGCAAAGATTATTTGTAACCCCCTCACGCATAATCTGGGCTCATTGTGTATGTAGGTCCCACCTCAAGTGACAGAGGCGTTACAAATTACGGTTGCCTTGAAATTGTTTTTACCTCCTTTATTCAATTGGCAATTTAGTTTTTCTCACCCACGTCTTTACTAACAAACAGAAATTTTCTTTTCGAGTTCGAAAAAAAAAACAGAAATTTTCAAGTCCACTCTCTCTTACGGTCCATACCTCTCATTTTCCGATCAAATTTTGATGATTCGAGTCGTTCAATGTATTTAAAACGTGATTTTAAGGATACCCTTGAGAAATTGGCAAAAAAAATGACCAGAAAGGACTTGATCTAAGCAGTTTTTCATAAATGCTGACAGAAACTGTTTTATGAAAAGCTACACAGATCAAGCCCTTCTCTATATTATTTTGAGCTGATTTCTCACGAGTACACTTAAAATAATAAAATCACGTTTTGATCGGGAACTATGAAATTGAGATATGAGATGTTTTTTTAGATGTTTTTGGAACCGCCCCGTTGTTTAGAATATGTAATATGAAACTTGTTTAATAGATTTCAATTATTTCTAAGATATAATGTTTTCAAAAACATATAAAAAAATGATATACATTAAGAGATATTAACAATTTAAAAATTGTACGTAAAATCATAAAAAACCAAAAATTTGAGACGGAGAAAATATTACTAAGCGGGCCAATCATAGTACTAATATAGATGTCCTTTTCATCTCATCACTGACTAATGTACGTATTTTTCATTGATTTTTTTTTTCTTTTTTTGCTGACCGACTTTTGTGTCATTCTTCTATAGTTAAAATTAAGCGACTCAAGTCTCTATCACTGTTTCTGCTCAAAATGAGTAAAATGTTTGTCACGTTACTCCCACTTGAAAATCTACTAAAAGCAAGCCTCACCGACACTCAAGCTAGCTACTATATATAGGACTAATCATATTACTAATTTATTATAGGTGAAACACTAGTATTAATTATTGGACTCAGGCTGCGTTCCTTTTAACTTGATTTTTTTGTTTTTGTTTTGTGTGTTTTATTCATTTTTTTTTTGAATTTTTATTAGATTTGCGTGATATTTTTGAAATTAATCATCCGTCTCGACGAGAAGAGTCTAAAAAGTATAAAATTATAACCGAAAGCCAAAAAAAATTCACTAAAGACGGAAAAAGTCCGAAACAACTGTCTTATTTGTCTAACGGGAGCTTTGGTGATAAAGACATAGTATAGGAGTTATTGATGTAATTAGGACATGAATGTATTTTGTATAGGCGCCAGGACAAAAGGCTCCTATTTTTTCAAAAATACCTTCTTATATATTAGAAAAAAGAAAACAGTTCATATTCAAATTCAATACAAATAGAGATAGAAGAGAGAACGATAGAGATAGAAACGGAGATTTTGTCATTCCCTTACTCGCTGTCATCGTTCACTTCCTCGCCGTTGTCGTTGCATTTCTCGCCGTCGTCGTTCAGTTCCTTGGAGTCGTCATCGTCATCGTCATCGTCATCATTGCATTCGTTGCCGCTGTAGGAAGGTATTCCCGAGCATATACATTTAGTTGCCGAACACGTGGTGTATAAGAACACGTGTTCAAATTGAACATGACTGATCGCCGGTCAGTGCTGACTGATCAGCAGATAGTGACATTCCGATTACCTTGGACCAAGTTGCATGCGAAGTAGCTGGTCCAAACAGAACTGTTCGGTTACGATACAGCCGAACAGATTAAGTAAAAACCCAGTACGTGATACGAGGGATAATGGGTTGAAAGCGATGCAATTGATATCCGAACAAATGGTACGTGGGACCATAGTTTGAACATAGACAGGACAGTCGCCGTGCAAGAAGGTGTTCGGCGATATGGACCAGTAACATGAGAAGTCATTGGTCCAGGCAGACTGTTCGGCAACGAGATGGCCGAACAAGGAAAGAACTCCAATCAAGTGTTGGAGCAGAGGGAATACTCTGGAAGATTCCAGAATAGACATATCCCGTAAAGGAATAAAGATCCCGGGAATATAGGATCAGGTTAAGATACCCAATGAGAATGGGATGTTCGGCCCGTAATGGAAAAGAATCCTAAAAGGACTCTTTTCCATAAACTGATAAAGGAAACGAGACTCCTTGATATCCTGGGTTACCTATACGAGTTAGAAAACCTAGGGCAATATGGATACTTGGGCAGCAAGCATCCATAAATCTATAAATATGAAGTAAACCTAGAGGTAAAAGGTACGCAATACATTGCTTTCATATTGCTTTCCTACTGATAATTAGGGTTTGATTGCTAGTAGGTGATACTAACAAAGGCATCGGAGGGCCTTTGCCACGAGAGGCAAAGGTGCGCTCACCCCTTGTCTATTTTGCAGATTAGGGTTCCGACGACGAATTAGGGTTCCGGTGAAGAGGCACGAACAAGCCGTTGCAATCCAGTTGATCCGAAGCATCAATTGTTTTCATCCCCCTACAATTGGCGCCGTCTGTGGGAATCGAACTAGTTCCCTTTTGAAACACGACCATGGTGGAAGTAACTCCAGCAACACCGCATGACCCAAAAGATGTGTTAGATGAAGAAAGGGACAAATCACCACCTGGGGCTCCGAGAAAACCCCAGGGTGGGCACAGGAAGATCACGAGTAAGGACCGCCCCCTTACCGTCCATCACAACTCCAAAAATAGAGGAGATGGAGAGACGGCTTCGAGATCCACGAGAAGGAGTAAATCCCATCGAAGGGATGGATCGGTCGCACACTCCAGGAGTGAGCACCGAAGCGACGACCTTCTTGATAAAAAGAGGCAAGAAGTCGAGGAGTATGCTCGTCTGATTAAAAAACGAGAGCATGAGATCAGAGAATTAGAAAGAATCAGGGAACATCCGGAGGATTTCGGACTATCTCGAAGAAATTCTAGAGGCAGTGGGTATGCTGTGGTACAATATAGAAAAGCTCCTTCACGAGGAAGAAGGAGCAGAAGCAGAAGTCCAACCCCAAAGCGACATAGGGCTTCTCCACGCAAAGAGAGAAGCAAGACCCGAACACCCGAGAGAAGGGTTTCTTCACGAAAAGGGAGGAGCAGAGACAGAAGTTCCACCCCCGAAGAGGAGGGAACAAGGAAACACCATCGAGACAGGTACGAGAGACCTGATGCTGATTGGGCCAAAGCCGCGGCTCATAAATCAAAGGAGTTCGAGGATGGAACAGTGACTGCACGAGAAGCAGCACGCAAGGCATTAAGTAATATCGCGGCCTCCCCATTTACGAAAAGGCTACAGGAGGCTAGGTTGCCGAGCAGAGTGAAGCACGGTGCATTCGTACTTTACGAGACAAATACGGATCCCATGGCTCACATACAGCATTATCAACAGGCTATGTTTATGCATGAAGGGGATGATTCCATCTTGTGCAAGATGTTTCCCTCCAGTCTTGGCAAAGTGGCCTTATCCTGGTTTCATAAACTGGCCCCACGATCCATACGTGGGTGGAGGCAGTTGGCCGAGGAATTCACTGCTCGGTTCTTGACGAGCAGAAAAGCCCCTAAGACCTTTGAGAGTCTATCCACTATGAAACAGAAGGAGAACGAGCAAATCAGGGATTATGCAAAGAAGTACTGGGAAACTTTCAACGAGATTGAAAGTTGCAGTGAGGAGTACGCAATTGCTACCTTCAAGACTGGTTTGCCTGTTCGGGGAGAACTGCGTCATTCATTGAATAAACATCCAGTGGCCACTTTGGCTAAATTGATAGAACGGATAGAGCAACACGCCAGAATGGAGGATGACATACTCCGTGAGGATGGCAGGACGGTTGCCAAACAGCCGAAGGCACCTGCCAAAAAGGTGGATAAGCCAGAGCCCAAGACTTATAAAGAGAGAAGGGAATATGGGCAGGCTAAGAAAGAGCCGTACAAAGATAAGCAAGCTCCTGACCCAAAAGCTTTCTTTTCTATCACTACGGTTTGGAAGGAACCAATATGCAGGATTCTTTATCGAATAAAGAATCAGCCATATTTCAAGTGGCCCCCGAGTCTAGGCGGAGACAAAGATGCAAAACGTGCTACGAATCAGCACTGCAGTTACCACAAAGATTGGGGCCACATGACCGAGGATTGTGAGATGTACAAGAGGCACCTTGATGATTTGGTCTCTCGGGGCTATCTCAAGGAATTTATCCAGGAGGATCCTAAGGAGAAAGGGAAGGCTATGGAGCTGGGTTACGAGCAAAACCCTAAAGGAATAATCCATATGATACATGGGTTGGCCACACCTTATACGAGAAATGAGGTTAAGCTATTACAAAGGCAAGTTAAGCACGATCAGCACGTGATGCGATTGGGAAACAAGAGAGGGCGAGAGACTGATGTATGCAATGAGAGCTTGGCATTCAGTGATGATGACCTAGGAGAGGTCCAAATTCCCCATAACGATGCATTGGTCGTAACCCTACGAGTTGGAGAATATGACATTGACAGGATCCTTGTGGACTCAGGAAGTTGTACAGAGGTGTTGTACTACGATGCGTTCAAGAAGCTGGGATTGGCCCAAACAGATTTAGAGCAATCGACAACACCTCTGATCGGCTTCGGTGCAGGAGCAGTCTGGCCCCTTGGAAAGGTAACACTACCTGTTTGGGCTGGAACCGTGGTATTGAGGACAGATTTCTTAGTAGTCGATGTTCCCTCTTCCTATAACGCGATTATAGGAAGGACATGGTTGCACAAGATGAGGGCGGTATCCTCGACTTATCATCAGATGGTGAAGTTCCCAGGATCGAATGGGGTTGAAGTGCTCAGAGGCAATCAGAAAGTGGCTCAACAGTGTTTGATCTCCATCATTAAAACAGCCCCAAAGGTCCACCATGTTCATACATTAGAAGCACCGAATCAACCAACTATCAAGGATGTTGGAAGAAGCCCGGCTGAAAAAGTGGTTGAAGGTTTGGAAAAGATTCAGATCAGCGAAACTGATCCTAAAAGATATTTTTTAATAGGGGAATCATTACCAGCAGTGGAAAAGGCTGAGTCAATAAGATTTCTGAAGGAATATGTCGATGTATTTGCATGGGTACCAGAGGAGATGCCCGGAGTGGATGCAGATGTGATCTGTCATCATTTGAACATAGATCCCCAGCATAAACCGGTCATTCAGAAAAAACGAAGGGCAGCCATTCAGCATGTGGATGCAGTAATAGAAGAAGTCGATCGTTTACTGGAGGCTAAAGCGATACGCGAGGTCTACTACCCAGAATGGTTATCTAACACCGTTGTGGTGAAGAAAAAGAATGGAAAGTGGCGAGTCTGCGTAGACTTCACAGACTTAAACAAAGCATGTCCTAAGGATAGCTTTCCTCTGCCCAGGATTGACCAATTGGTTGACGCAACCGCTGGTTACGAACGAATGAGTTTTCTTGATGCATATCGAGGGTATCATCAAATTGCTATGTTCGGCCCTGATCAGGAGAAGACTTCGTTTATCACGCCACGAGGGTTGTATTGCTATAGTGTTATGCCGTTTGGGCTAAAAAATGCTGGGGCAACTTACCAAAGACTTGCAACCATCATGTTCAAGAAATTGCTTGGAAAGATTATGGAAGTTTACATAGATGATATGGTGGTAAAAAGTCAAGATAAACAGGGGCATATAGCTGATTTGAAAGAGGTTTTCGAAATCTTGAGAAAGTACAAATTGAAACTCAACGCCTCGAAATGTGCGTTTGGAGTTGGTTCAGGAAAGTTCCTGGGTCATTTGGTAACCATGAGAGGGATAGAGGCTAATCCCGATCAGATTGCTGCCCTACAGAGGCTACAAAGTCCCAAAACCACAAAGGAAGTCCAGAGACTGACTGGAATGGCAGCAGCGCTTAACAGATTCATCAGCAGGTCAAGTGATAAGTGCAGACAATTTTTTCAATTGCTAAAAAAGAGGGAGGGATTTGAATGGGGAGCAGAATGTGAACAAGCCTTCCAGAACCTGAAGAAGTATCTGGCCGAGCCCCCACTTTTGTTAACGCCGCAACAAGGTGAGTCTTTAATTCTGTACTTAGCTGTTTCCGAGCATGCAGTAAGTGCAGTTCTGTTAAGGGACTTAGGGATGGAACAAATCCCTATTTATTATGTTAGTAAGACATTGCTAGATGCGGAAACGAGATATCTGCCTTTAGAAAAGCTTGTCCTAGCACTTAGGACAGCCACGAGGAAGATGCCACATTACTTCCAAAGCCATAAGGTTGTGATTTACACTGAGTTTCCATTGAAATCACTGCTACGAAAAGCAGACTTCTCGGGAAGGATCTCGACGTGGTCCATGGAGTTAAGTCAATACGATCTTGATTATCAGCCACGCAGAGCAATCAAAGGCCAAGTGTTGGCTGATTTTGTGGCGGAGTTTTCTCCCACAGTGGCTTCCCAACCTCCTACGAGAAAGGAGCAGGCCACAGAGACATCACCCATAAAGAATCAACCCCAAGTCGAACAGGATTCCATGGAATGGAAGCTGTATGTTGACGGATCAGCATGTAACACAGGGTCAAGGATTGGGATTGTGCTTTTTCCCCCTGATGGAGTGATGTTGGAGCTATCTGTTCGGCTAGGCTTTAGTGCATCAAATAATGTGGCAGAGTACAAGGCACTCTTAGCAGGCTTGAGGAGTGTAAAAACCCTAAAAGTAAGACGGGTTAGGGTGTATTGTGATTCACAGCTTGTGGTAAACCAGCTGTCCGGCGAATATGAAACTCGAAATGAAAAGATGGTGGCCTACGTGCAGGCAGCCAGGGACTTGCTTGATACCTTCGAAAGGGTATACATTGAGCAGATAAGTTCTGGACAGAATACTCATGCAGATTCATTGGCTTGGTTAGCTGCAGCAGTACCAATTGAGTTCAAAAGAAAAATGGCAGTAGAATATCTAAGTGAGCCGAGCATTGGAAGAAGTGAGGACTTGGTCTTGGACGTGAACCAAGGCCCAAGTTGGATGGACCTAATCATGGAGTTCTTACCAGATGAGATACTCCCTTCTGACAAAAAGGAGGCTCACAAGATAAGAATCAAATCTGCTCGGTTTTGGCTGTCCCCAGAAGATAAGTTATATAGGAAATCCTTTACAGGCCCATATTTGCTATGTGTGCATCCTAAGATGGTGCAGAAATTTCTTCATGAAATCCACGAGGGAACATGTGGAAGCCACGCTGGAGGCAGATCCATTGCCCACTGAGCAATTACCCAAGGCTACTGGTGGCCACACATGCAGGAAGATGCAAAGGTGTATGTAAAGATTTGTGAGAAGTGTCAAAAATTCTCACCAATGATTCGAACACCCGCCGAGGATCTGGTACCTTTGACAAGCCCCTGGCCGTTTGCCCAATGGGGGATGGACATCGTGGGTCCACTACACAAAGCGACTGGGAATCAAAAATTCCTGCTTGTGGCAACTGACTATTTTACTAAGTGGATTGAGGCAGAACCACTGGCCAAAATCACTGAACCTATGATAGAAAGGTTCGTGTGGAAAAGCATCATCAATCGTTTTGGGGTCCCTTACTCATTGATCACAGATAATGGATCCCAATTTCAGAAGAAATTCAAGGCTTTTTGTGCTCAGTATGGAATACGAAATTATTATTCCACCCCAGCCTACCCTCAGAGTAATGGGCAAGCAAAGGCGTCTAATAAAACTATCCTTGATGGGATCAAGAAGAGGTTGGACAAAGCCAAAGGGAAGTGGCCAGACGAGTTACCCTTAGTGTTGTGGGCTCACCGAACAACGCCTAGGAGGTCTACGGGAGAGACCCCCTATTCATTGGCTTATGGAACAGAGGCTGTTATCCCTCTTGAAATTGGTCTGTCGACCAACAGGACCGTTTTGGTTGAAAGTGGAGGTAATAACAGGGCCCTTGAAATCGAGCTTGATCTAGCCGAAGAGAGGAGAGAAAGGGCCCTGGTACATCTGGCTTCCTACCAAGAGCAGCTAATGAAGAGCTATAACAAACACGTTCACCCACGAGAGTTTGGTGTTGGGGACCTCGTACTACGAAAAGTGCTCGGCAAAACCAAGGTGGCCAACGAAGGCAAGTTGGGGGCCAATTGGAAAGGCCCTTATCGAGTAACTGAGATTGTGGGTATAGGGGCCTATAGATTGACAGATTTGGACGGTAATTCACTTCCGAGGCCTTGGAATATCCATAATCTGCGAAAATTCTTTGTTTAAAGAATCTTTAAGTTCTGTTTTAGACTTGCATTACGTATTTATGTGGGAATTACGAATATCATTCCTTTGTTCTAGTTTTGCTTATTCTATAACGCCCTCTTGAGTTTTACCGATTATGAATAAAATCACTTTTTAGTATAACTGTTGTGTTCTAGTATACCTATTGGTATTTGTTTTAAATACGAACTACGAGATTAGTTTCCCTCATTCGTATTGGGGAGCTGGGTATATATTTAAGTACGTGAAACTTACACACAAGTATGAAACACTTGTGTGATTTGCAAACAATTTAAGTACGTGAAACTTACACACAAGTATGAAACAGTTATGTGCTTTTCAAACAATTTAAGTACGTGAAACTTAAACACAAGTATGAAACACTTGTGTGATTTTCAAACAATTTAAGTACGTGAAACTTAAACACAAGTATGAAACACTTGTGTGATTTTCAAACAATTTAAGTACGTGAAACTTAAACACAAGTATGAAACACTTGTGTGATTTTCAAACAATTTAAGTACGTGAAACTTAAACACAAGTATGAAACACTTGTGTGAGCTTATTTGTATGCCTTGTTTAAGTACGTGAAACTTAACGAATACAAGTATGAAAAACACTTGTATGGACTTTAAAGTACGAGACACTTGTAAAAAGATATATTGGCTTGGCTTAAAGCATAACGAGTATATGTTAAGCCACACTTATTTAAGTACGTGAAACTTAAATTTGGTAAAGTACGTGACACTTAACAAGTATGAATACACTTGTATGTATTTACGTAACAAATACAAGTATCAAATACACTTGTCAAACAGTACAAGAAACTGAGAAGAAAATGATTTTAAGTACGAGAAACTTAGATTCAGTATAAATAATCATGTTTGTAGGATTTGCTAAAAGTACGAAATACTTATGCAAACAGGCAATATATATGGTTAAAATGATCAGAGTACGAAATACTTAAGATTAAAACTATTTGCATCCGAACAGATGCAAATACGAGGATAGCCGAACAAAACATAAGGGTTATGCCACGAAGGGCTGAATACCTGCGTTATCAAAATAGAGACAGTACTGGTACCATGCAGGGTAAAGAAGCTATGGTCATGCAGGACCAGCCAGGTGATTTAAATCAAACAAAACACTACCTGCTACTTTTTCAATCCAGGTTCTGAATCTCTGGAGGGACATCAGCCCCAGCAACAACAGCAGCAGCAGCAACAGTTTGTACCTTTGGGACAACAATCTCAGTGGTCACTTCCCGAACAGATGATTGATCAACATCATCTTGTGATTCTACCTGTATTTCTTCATCAACGTCTGCAAAGTCGTCAATCTGTTGATCAACATCATCCGTTGGAGCTGTAACTTGGCGACTTGGTAGATCATTCTCAACCCATAGGGGAGAATCCTCAGCAACTCCTACCTTTGTAAGGCACGCCTCCCAGCAAGTAACCCAGATCTCGTCCTGAATGATCGGCATCTGCTCTACATAGCTAGCCGTTGTGGCATCAAAACCCTTCTGATAACCATCTTCGAAGGATGCCTTTTTGGTGCTGTCCATCTCGGCCAAAACTTGATGAAGGCTTTCCTCCGTGGTCTCAAGCTTGCCTTTTGTCTCGAAGAGATCAGCTTTAGCTTTATCTCTCTCCCTCTCTAATCTTGTGACTGTTCGGATCAGCCTAGTGTTGTCATTTAAAAGCCTGATCCTCTCGGCTTCAGCTCCTGGAATTTTTGGCCAAGTACGACCATTTTTTGGATAAACTGTAGCAATACCAAAACGTGAGTAACATTTCTCTTAAATATTACAAAGATGGGGCTTTAAAACAAAAAAGAGAAGTTTTTGTTACCTTGATCCCACTGACGAGACCAGTGGACACAAGCCGATCAGGGGGAGACGAAGACTCCTTCTGTAAGTCAACAGGGAGTAGCAACTCTTGAGCCAAAGCAAGTGCTGTTTCCGACGAACTAGCACTGTCCCCGACGTGAACGGGATGGTCTCCTCTAGTGAATGGAGGAGTCCATGTTTGAGGAAGTACTTGGGTAATTGGTGAAACAGGGTGATGTGTTTCCATATCTGCTTGAGAAGCAGTACCAGTTGGGTCTTCTGATCTAGGCCGTTTGTCTCTGTGAGCATCACTGGCCTCTACGGTAGTATCCACTTCACGAGATGAAGTGGAACGGGTCGAACCTCCTCTGTTACGACGGGGTACAGGAGGAGCGTTCCCTGTGGAAACTACCCGACCAGATCCCCGTCCCCGAGAAGAGACGGTGAGGAGGGAGCTGAGGTTTAAAGGCTGACGGGTCATGGTGCTTGAGTTAGGAGGAGATTAAGAGTAACCTGAAGAGGACGATTGGCTGGTGTCAAGATTCAATACTGGCTGTTCGGGTTGAAAAGGAATGACCTATCTTTGAGAAGGTCTTTGGAGTCTCAAGCGGGGAAGCGGCACTCCTTCTGAAATAGGAATTTCTCCAAGTTGACCAGCAACGGTAACACCAGCTTGAAGCCTTGAAATACGTGGTTGGGGAGCAGTGGATGTGGAGGTAGAAGCGGCATTGGTGCTGGGGTGGGCAAGCCTCCTGTCGATGACACCTCTGTACGCAGGATCGTATCCCAGAAGTACGTCAGCGTCACGACCCCGACCTGCTGTTCGGGTACCAGGCACGGCTGTATATTTTAGGACTTTGTTAATATCCTCTGTTCGGATGTTGCTCGGTGCACGTTTGGGACGATGGTTAGCGTTTTCAGTTGCGAGATCCGAATTGAAAAACCAAAGTTAGACATATAGAAAAGCTATGAGAAAGCAGTAAATGAAGAAATTACAAAAGATAAAAGCAAGAGCATACGTGGATAGCCCCATATGTGGGGGCAATGGAGCCCCAGCACTTGGCCATCTTCCCCTAAAGGCTCGAATGCTCCAGTCACATAGAGGAAGTCGATCTCGTGGTCACGAGCAGAGTCTGGCAGATTGAGCACGAAGCGCTTCTCTGCCCTCCTAACTTTGAAGTAGTAAGTATTGTACTCGGGGTTTAGTACTATACTATACCACCACTGGATGTCCCAGATTCCTAATTGGGTCTCTAGAATCCCATTTAGGGCTATAGTCCCTATTATCAGTCTAAAAACATTGGTTGAAACTTGCATGGGTGTAAGACGGTACCAGCTTAAAATCTGGCAGAGTAGTGGGTGGAGGGGAAAACGAACCCCACCTTCGACAATGGCTACAATTGGGATACACATCCTATCCCATGAACCGCCATCCCTATCTGCACCTAAAGGGGCGAGTTCAAAACCTACATTCTTAGGGACGTTATATTTTTCTCTAAATGCCGCCATGGCAGCAGAGGTATCACAAAGCTTCCTAAACTTACTGGGTCTAGGAGGGTTGTCATCTGCCATGAGTATATTCAGAAAAGAAGAAAAACTGGAAATGGGTACGAAATGAAACCCTAGAAACAACCCACGAATCTGAGAATGAGATCTCAGATGGAAACCTAAGCAGACGAAATGGAGTGAGAACGAGAATCTTACAAGAATACTGTGACGATTCCCTGGAATGCAATCGAGTTTGCAGACGGCGGCGATGGCGAAAGGCTTAGAGAGAGAAGAAACTGAAAGTTCGAGTTGTATCTTGGGTAAAAACCCAAACAGCGCCCTTTCAGGGGTTTAAAAGCAAGAGACGGAGATGAAACGTCTCCTCTCAGTTACAGGTTAAGGTAACGGAAAGCAAAAACCATTCTGACGCCGTTTCATAGAACGTCAGTTCGAGATTAATGATAGGCATACGAAACGTGCCACGTGGAATCGATGCCTCGGGATGGCACGAAGGCAAAAAGCGCCAAAGCATCAAATGAATATTAGAGCAGTGATCGCACGGGATCAGAAGAGTCTGATCTAAATAAATTTTTTGTTTCTAAAGCTTAATATATTGCCCCCGAACAGTGGTAAATGAATGAAGCTGGGGAGCAATTGTAGGGAGGTATTCCCGAGCATATACATTTAGTTGCCGAACACGTGGTGTATAAGAACACGTGTTCAAATTGAACATGATTGATCGCCGGTCAGTGCTGACTGATCAGCAGATAGTGACATTCTGATTACCTTGGACCAAGTTGCATGCGAAGTAGCTGGTCCAAACAGAACTGTTCGGTTACGATACAGCCGAATAGATTAAGTAAGAACCGAGTACGTGATACGAGGGATAATGGGTTGAAAGCGATGCAATTGATATCCAAACAAATGGTACGTGGGACCATAGTTTGAACATAGACAGGACAGTCGCCGTGCAAGATGGTGTTCGGCGATATGGACCAGTAACATGAGAAGTCATTGGTCCAGGCAGACTGTTCGGCAACGAGATGGCCGAACAAGGAAAGAACTCCAATCAAGTGTTGGAGCAGAGGGAATACTCTGGAAGATTCCAGAATAGACATATCCCGTAAAGGAATAAAGATCCCGGGAATATAGGATCAGGTTAAGATACCCAATGAGAATGGGATGTTCGGCCCGTAATGGAAAAGAATCCTAAAAGGACTCTTTTCCATAAACTGATAAAGGAAACGAGACTCCTTGATATCCTGGGTTTCCTATACGAGTTAGGAAACCTAGGGCAATATGGATACTTGGGCAGCAAGCATCCATAAATCTATAAATATGAAGTAAACCTAAAGGTAAAAGGTACGCAATACATTGCTTTCATATTGCTTTCCTACTGATAATTAGGGTTTGATTGCTAGTACGTGATACTAACAAAGGCATCGGAGGGCCTTTGCCACGAGAGGCAAAGGTGCGCTCACCCCCTGTCTATTTTGCAGATTAGGGTTCCGACGACGAATTAGGGTTCCGGTGAAGAGGCACGAACAAGCCGTTGCAATCCAGTTGATCCGAAGCGTCAATTGTTTTCATCCCCCTACAGTCCCCGTCGTCCTCGTTCCTTGTCGTCATTGGAGTTGTCATCGTCTTCGTCATCATTGCATTCGTTGCCGCCGTCGTCCTCGTTCCTTGTCGTCACGAACTAGTAAGTTTATGATTTTGTACTCTATTTATACATTTTTCCTTTTTTTGTAGTCCTTTGAAACTAATTGCGATTTGGTTAGGGCTAGGGCTTTGAGTCTATTGGTTAGGGTTTTGAGTCCATTGGTTAGGACTTGATCTGTCCTGCGTTTTTGAAGTACATTTGCAGTTTGGCCATACTGGTTAGGGTTTTGTTAGCATTTTGCATTACATTTAGAGTGTATTCGTACTGATTAGGATTTTTGTAGTCTGTTGGTTAGGGTTTCGTGTTTTTGTTCTCTCATTTCTGTGCAAAATAATTGCTCTGAATTTTGTTTGCTTTAAAGATATGATTATATGTGTATTCTAATTTTGCTTGCTTAGTATTGTACTCTATTTTAACAGTTATTATTATCTCTTGGTAATGATTTTAGGGTTTTTGTAGTCTTTTGGTTAGGGTTTCGTGTTTTGTTCTCTCATTTCTGTGCAAATAATTGCTCTGAATTTTGTTTGTGTTAAAGATATGGTTATATGAGTATTCTGATTTTGCTTGCTTAGTATTGTACTATGTTTTAACAGTTATAGTTATCTCCTTATATGTGTAGAGGACATGACAAAACCAAAACACGAAGGTAAAGAATTGATGGCCGTATTTGAAGCTCGGCCATTAAAAATTATTTTGCCTTCACAAAAGATGAGAATGAAGCAGTCACCGAGAAAAAGAACAACAGAACCAAGTCCAACAAATCCAAAACAAAAGAAGGCTTCCTCTCCCCCTCAAAAGCAGACAACTTCAACGAAACCATCTACTAAAAATGTCCCGAGTCCAAGGAAGAGGACAAGATCAAATGAAGAACATAAAGATGAGCAGCGTCCGACATAAAGAACAACAAGATCTGCCACACAAGATGCGAGAAGTCCCCAGAATAAGAAAACCAAAGCACCTATTGAAGTGCAAGAAGAGGGAGATGAGGAGGATAAAGAGAGAGAAGAAGAAGATGATACGGAAGAAGAAAAGCAACAAAAGATTAAAAAAACAAACAACAGAGGCTGCCCATCCTAAATCCAGATATGGTTATGAGTCGATCTGTCATAAGATATGTGTTGCAAGAGCAACAAGCTACCTATATGTGTTAGTATATATGGTTATATATGATAATCTGCTTATATATCTATTGGAAGAGGGACAACCTGACTATATTTCCTAGAAGATATGGTTATATGTGATAATCTGCCTATATGTATTCCTTTATATATCAATCAAAATCTGAAAATATAAACTTATCCAGGTCTCAAACTCAGAAATCGAAGTTAAAACAAGTTGAACTGAAAAAGAAGATGGAGATAGAGAAAGTAAGAATGGTGAAAACAAGGAAAACAAAGGAAGAGGTGAATCTGAACAAGAGGAAGAAGAGACCGAAAAGAAGATGTGCAAGAAGAAGAACAAAGAAAAAGGACATTAAGAAAATTTAAAAAAAAAAACGAAAAGAAGAAGTGGAAGAAGAGGAAGAAGAGACCGAAGAGGAAAATGGAGAAGAGCAAGACAAAGAGGGAGAAAATGAAGAAGAAGATGAATAGGAAGACCAAGACGAAGAAGATGAAGATGAAGAAGATGACGATGACAAGGAGGAGAGGGAGGAGGAAGGATACGAAGAAGAAGATGAACAAGAAGAAGAACAAAAGCTTCAGAAACAAACAAGAAAGAGTGTTCGTCCTAAAATCAGGTATGGTTATATGTCTTAGAAGATATGGTTATATGTGTTAATCTGACTGTATGTATACCTTTATATATGGATCAAAATTTGAAAAGGGAAACTCATGCAGATCTAGTCAGAAGCCTCAAACTCAAAAATAGAAGCTTAAAAAGGGGGAAAGTAATGAAGAAAGGGAAAATGAAGAAAGAGATCAAGAAGGTGGCGAATAAAAAAAAGAAACAAAGGAAGAAAACATTGATGAAAGAGGTCAAGAAAGAGAAAATGAATGTTTAGTACAAGTACTCTCATCTTACAAAATGGTGTCTATTAAATCTGTTATATTTGAGATTTTGTTTTCATTACCTGTTGAACACAAACAACGACATCTTGTTTTGTTCAAATTTCATGCAGGTCAAATATGCAAAGTTTTGCAAAACTTGTGAAAGGCGTAGAGTTCTCAAAACTCCAAAAAGAAAATATCAGAAAAACGCCATTCGCTAATCTTGTGTTTGGAGTAGTTGACGAGGACATTGATGAGGTGTACTTGAGGAAAAGTGATCTAGACGCCTTTTCACTGGTACAACGATATGAAGGACGTGGAGAAGGTTCAATCTAGGAAATAAATCAGTGAAGATAACAGCGAAAGAGTTTGACCTTATATTTGGCATCCAGTCTAGGCCCAACAAAATTAAACTAACAACAAGACCAAGGATGCCACCGACAAAATTAGCTGAAGCTGTTTCGGAGAATAGGATAATGACAAAAGCAAGTCTGAGTGCCCAAAAAGAACAGTAAAAATGCTGCAACGAATTTAGCGCGTGTGCCAACCCTCTTTCTTATAGTGGTAGTGTTTGTCCCGAGCACAACGTCGAGGTTGAGCTGGGGTATGTTCGAGTATGTTGAAGACTTGGAGAACATCATCACCTACGCCTGGTCAACATACTTTACGGATGAGCTGATCAAGTAATTGAACATTAATTCTAAAATACCAAACAAGACCGGAGGATGCATAACAGCATTCTGGGTCATAACAGCATTCTGGGTCAAATCTTCTACCATTTTCTGTCTTCTAGAATTACAATAGCATTAGCCTATATAGTTAACTGTCCTATTCTTTTCTCTGAATATTTCCAAGAAGAATAACATATATGGTTAACTGTCTTTTGGAACATATTATGTCACAAATTATGTTCTCCGAATGTTTCCAAAAAAAATAGCATATATGGTTAACTATCTTCTAGAATTATAATAACATCAGCTTATATAGTTTACCAAGTCTGCATATATGTATGTTAGAAGGCATTGTATTGTAAACTATTTTGTATTTTTCATTGAATACGGTATTGGTTGTGTGAGCACATAGACTTGGTAAACCAAGGAGATCCAACAAATTTCCCAAGGTTCATCAAATGGAGTCTTGGAGACCTCAGTATTGCGTTGGCAAAAAAATCATTGGGTGCACTTGATCCCTCAATGGTGTACGACTCAGAGGGAGGCAACTGAATTGGAGAAAGAGTTGTTCCAATTAGTTGAGGTGCCAAAAGATGAGGATGTGAAGTTGGAAGATCACGAGGATACAGATACAGATGATGACAATGTGGACCATAACGATCCAAATAAAGAGCTTCAAAAAGGAAACGAAGTCCTCCTAGACGAAGTCAAGAGGTTGACAGAGGAGAATAAGCAAAAAGATGCTGGCTTTGTTCGTTTGCCATTTTTGTTTTGTTTTAGTTTTATTTTTCAATCATTACCCTACTTCTTTCTCTAATCATTACCCTATTTTTTCAATTATTACTTTCACATCTCTCTCTATCTCTCTCCAATCATTACTCCTATCTTCAATCATTACTCTATTTCTCTCTCCACCCACTACCAAAACTAAACTAAATTAAACTCTCAACCAAACACAACCGCTACAATTGCCAAGCTTCAGAAAAAACTTTCGGAGTTTGAAGACGAAACAGTTCCTAACCTTGGATTTGAAGTCAAGACCGCACACGTTGAGAGGAATTACATGGCAAGAGAGGTTCAGGATCAGGAAGTGGAGATCTGCAACATGGTTGTCGAGAACGACGTTATACTTGAAAAACTAGAGATGGCACACGAAAGCATTGAAGACTACGTGACACATTGCATTACCCAACAATTTGAGGTACTCTAAAACCAGTAAATTTTTTTTCTCTCTATCTTTCCATAGAAACTAGACATATAACCTTATATTTTTGAATTTTTTGAAAAATAGCAAAGTAAAACTATTGCCAAATTTGTTGGAAAGAAGAAAAATGAAGAGAAGAATGTAGAGAAAGAAGAACAAGGTGTACTTGAGGAGGAAGTTTTTTCCGATCAAGGTGGTCCTGAGCATGGAATGGTACCAGATGAAGTGGTGGACCAGACAATCGTTAAAACTTTCACAATTATACTAGTTGAAGAAAGTCGTAAACAGAGCAAGAAAAAGACAGAACAATTGGACCCGTCTACTATCGTAAGGGTTGTGAAGTTTACAAACACAAAAAAAGAGAAGAAAGAGAAGGATTATTACTATCCGGAGAATAAGAGGGGAGAGAAGAAGACGATACCAATTTGGAAAGCCGAGAAAACAAAATTGGGTGGTTGGCTAAATGCAAAAGACATCTCTTTGTTGAACTTCTTTTATGACGCACACCAAGGATGTGTGACGTAAGTAAATGAACCGAAAAGTACACTTTAATCATGTAAATATAAGATTTCATTCTCTTTCGAATGACTATTTCCTTTTGACAATCATAGTGAAGAGCTCTAGAGCAATAGTGAAACACGTAAAACCATCGCTTTAAAGTCTATAATAAAGCTCTTGGAATTACAAGATGTGGGAAAAGAGGTAAAAAAACTCATCTTATCATCTTCCAATAAATACTTTCTCTTGACATTAATCTAACATCAATAAGAAAATTATGCAGGTAATTGATGCGTATACCTCAATGCTGAGAAGGGAGCAGCAAGCTAGAGAAAAACTTCATGGAAATAGTACATACTTCACATGTACCATCTGGGTAATTATAACCAATACATAACATCATTAGAGAGCATCATTCTGTAGTTAACTTGTGGGCTCCCCGACCGGCGCGCGCGCGAGAGAGTCGCCACCCGGATTTTTGAGATGGATGATCCGAGAAACCGATGACTCGTTTTGAAAAAGGGTTTTGGTCTAGCGAAAAACGTTGAGACTTTTGGTCCGGGAGCCACGTTACGAGTGGGGAAGGTTTTGTTGAAAAGCACCCCACTCGCCTGGTGAAACCGGTCTCTACTAAAAATTTTCAAAAGGGAAAATCATTATGAATCTTTTGAAAAATAAAGCTCATTAATATGCAAGTAAGAGGGGAAGAGACATGGGAAAATATATCACGTTGACGTGCATGTGGTGCTGTCGGTATAGAGGTGATAAAGATGATGCAGTGCATAAAAGAAAAGAGAAGCTTCTGAACAAACTGTCTGGACCATTGTGATCTTTTTCACGATATACTGTAATGTCACGCATGGTTTTACAATATGCCGTGCGGGGTATCTATTCTGTTATTAGACTGTCATCAGCTCTCAGAATATAACTTTCAATACTTTTAACAGGCATCCAGAGATGCTCAGTCATTGGATCACTCTAGGATAGTACTATCTCATCAAGCCATGGACATAAAACAACTTTTAGTACGTTTACTCGCTTGAGATGATCAAGAAAACTTTGTTTATAAATGGAACATGGCTTGTAGATATGGTCTTATTCTGAAAACACTAATAACTTGTATGTGAACAAATTCAAGTAGTGCTTTGATCAGCACTAGATTGTAACGGCTTCTCGTGCCTCTTGACCGGAACCCTAGTTCGTCGTCGGAACCCTAATCTGCAAAATAGACAAGGAGTGAGCGCACCTCTGCCTCTTCGTGGCAAAGGCCCTCCGATGCCTAAGTTAGTATCACGTACTGGCAATAAACCCTAAATATCAATAGGAAGTAATGTATGAGTGCAATGTATTGCGTACCTTTTACCTCTAGGTTTACCTTATATTTATAGATTCATGGATGCTTGCTACCCAAGTATCCGTGCTGCCCTAGGTTTCCTACCTCGTATAGGAAAACCAGGATATCTTGGATTCTCGTTTCCTTATCAGTTCATTACCTTAATCCGTGTAGGACACTTTTCCATAACTAGCCGAACATCTCATTCCCGTTGGGTATCTTTTCCAGATCCTACATTCTCGGGATCTCATTCCTTAACAGAATACCACTCTTTCTGGACCCTTCCAGAGTGTTCCTTTTTAATCCAACATCTGATTGGATTCATTCCCTCGTTCGGCTGTCTCAATCGCCGAACAGACTGCCTAGACCAGTCACTTCACATGTAGCTGGTCCTTTATCAATTATTTGGATCATTGCCTTCTTAGGAGCTCCCCTCCTGTTCGGCCTTCTTATTGCCGAACAAGCTACTTGGACTAGTGACTTCTCATGTCACTGTTCTTTTTATTAGTCTCCTGGACCAATAACTTCTTATGTTAACCGAACCTAGACCCCGTACAACCTTCCTGGACCAATGACTTCTCATGTCACTGGTCCATGTTGCCGAACACTATATAGCGTGATGACTCTCCCTTACAACGTGTCCGGGCCCTCCTTGGGCCTGTTCGGGAATATCTCCCTACAATTGCTCCCCAGCTTTACTTGTTTATGTTTTTCTCAGATGACGAGTAAAGCTTTTTAATTACTGAGCAAATCAATCTTGTCCCTGCACTTTATTTCATAAATTTGGTGTAATTTTCATCATTTAGTCAAAGCAAAAACATCTCTTCACTCGGCCTGGACAGGCTTTTTCGCCTTAAACTTTACATGTGGCGTTCGTTGTATTGCTTACATTAAATGCAGACGGATGTTTTTTTGGGGAACGATACATCCAAACGGCGTCTAGGGTGACGTTTCGCATACGCCACCTCACTTTTTAGGGTATTTTTGGGTTTTCGTCCCATTTTCAAAACCCCATTCTCTCTCTAGACTCCCTCTGCAGAAAGAAAGTTTGAGCATACCCGCCATTGGAGCTCTGTTCACCATCTTGAGGCTTCTTCTTTTCTGCTCTAGGGATTCCATCCACTAATTCGTAAGTCACCATTCCTCTCTCTGCTCCATTTCTCTCGTTGATTTAGGATTGCTACAATCGTTTTTAGGGTTTCTCCGTCCCTCCCTTCTCTTTATTCGAAGAACCCAAATTTTTCTGGTTATGGGGAGGTTTCGGAGGCATTGTAACACTCCTCAGACCATGTTGAGTTTCAGATCTCGCTACGAGATTCCTGATGATGTGGCTACTGCTTTGGCTCCTGAGGATGCCATCCGTGAAAGTTTTGACTTTGACACCCTTCACATTCCTATAGTTGTCGTCATTAAGGGCGGAGTTAGGTTTCCTTTGGCTCCCCTGCTTCGTCAGGTCTTGGCCTACTATAGGCTTTCCCCAATGCAAGTTTCTGCCAATTTCTTTCGAGTGGTTATGGGTATAAATGCCCTAAATCAAATGTTAAGGACTTCTTTAGGTTTATATGACATCCACCACTTATACAGCATCTCCAGAACCGGGGACGCCCTCACATACTATTTAAAAAGTAGGGATTCTAGAAAGAAACTTGTCCTCGAACTCCCTGATTCTGCTCGAGGGGATGACGATGATTTTCTGATTGTTACGGGCAACTTCAAACCCAGAGATGAGGACGGCCAAGTGATTGGTTTTCATGCTCCTCACATATTCGGGAGCCCACGTTAGTGCTTTCCTCCTGATCCATATGTTTTTATTCTTTAGTCAAAGCCTTTTCATGCTTCTACTTATTGTGCATTGTGTTATGTTACAGCTCTGAACATCAATCAAGGCCATAACATCATAACCCCACAAGTCCATGTAGCGGATATCAGGCGTGCACTTGCTTTCAACGGAGAAGGAACATACCTCTCGGGCCGAGCAAGAGCAGCTCAAATACTTCTTAGTTATAAAGCTTCATATGGTGGTTTCATTGATCGGCGTACCCGTGCAGCCGACAATCCTGTTTTAGCTGGTCCATCAAGGCCGTTCCCCGAGCAAGAAGAAAGGCATTCTCAAACACCACCAATTCCTAACGAGCCGATTCCTCTCGCTGAAGAAGCTTCCAGTTCCACATCTAGTGGCTACACCCCTTCTCCTCCAGAGATGGACCAGCCAATTGATCTGGGGAGCCTCCTTACTCTTCTCGGTCGGGGTCGCCGAGTGGTTCTCAAGGTCATGGTCGCCGTGCCCAGATCCAGACTGATGCTCCTTCAGGGTTCTCCCCAGAAAAAATTGAGGCCTACCACCGAGACAAACGCCAGCAAATGGAGGAATCACAGAAAAGGCCCCCTCAATCCTCTTCATCTCCAGCTCCTATATGGGCTCCTTCGTTTACTCACGGAAATCGAGCTGTCACTGCTCGAGATAGTGTAGAGTCTGAAGGGACTGCTCTTGCTTTGTCTCAAGCCTTTCTACTGCCGGGAGATATGCAGAAAGAAGTGGCATGCTCTCCTGACAACCTTCTGAGTTCATTCATGTCCCATAATGCCAAGGTAAACTTTCTCGTTTTATACCATCTCTTTCCGTGTTTGTGTTTGACTGTTTGGATGTTTCAGGTAATGCAAAAGATGGTGGCAATGGCCCAAAAGCTCAGCCAGTCCAAACCCAACGTGCCAAGCTTGTGAGTGAAAACACCAAACTTCAACGCACTATCATTAGGCTCGAAAGGGAAATGAACCAAGCCCTGGGGATAGCTAATGGGCTAAAAAATAAGCTAAAGGGGGCTGAAGACAGCTTGAACCAATCTTTGAAGGAACTAGAGGCAAGTCAGAACAAAGCCAAAGCTGCTTTTGAGCGGGGGTACAATGAAGGGATTAAAATAGCTACGGAAAGCTATAAGAATCAAACGCCTGGGATACAAGATCGGATATGAGTTGCCTCATGGACAGCGTGTCTTGCAAAAGCTGGGATACCGAAATCGTCACCTCTCTGGACCAACATTGACCTACCAAGTTCAGCTGTTGAGCCCGAGGAAGACATTACTGAGGAGGAAAATAGGGAGCAAGATGCTTGCGCGTCCGAACAACTTGCCGCTGATGTCGAACCAGGTGATGACGTGACCAACCCTGGCCAGAAGGAAGCCAGTGGTGGTCACCCTGGGGGAGATACTGCTACGGAGGACACTACTGCACCAGCATCTCTTGCAACCGTTCAAGATCTTACTGAAGATGAATAAGTACAATCTCCTCTTTTTGACAATCAATCCTAGTTGTCCAAATAGTTGAACTTACCCTGCGTGGCATAAGTTATGAAAACAAACTTGTTTTAACATAGGTGTTTTGGCTTTTTGTGGCTCTATATGGCTTTGAATACTGTATTGTTTGACACTTCGTTTTCTTTCTAGGGTGCATATTTAACTAAGTGTTTCGTACTTATTTAAGTTTCTTGTACTTATGCATGAATTCGTATGCAACCCCAAGCTAGTTCTTTCTTTGGACATATCCATATGTCTAAGTTTTTTGTATTTAGGCAATCCGTTAATTCTAAGTTTATTCATACTTAGTTCGGTGCCCAAATGTATTCGTATGTATGCCAAGTGCTTCGTACTTGAACTTTATCTGCATATTCTCGTACGCATCCCAAGTTTTATTCGTGCTTGGATATATGCCTAAGTTTACTCGTACTTTAGGCATTCAACTACATATCTCGTATGTATGCAAAGAAAACGTATGGGCCCATTCTCTGCTCCCCAATATGAAGGAAGGTTTGAAAAAATAAGTGGCATACTTCATATTCTAGTACCCAGAATAAAAATTTGCTAAAGAAGAATATTCCATTATTCAAAATTGAAGTTCATAACTCAAAACTTAAGGGGGCGTTACTCATACCCCTTACAACTAATAAAACACAAGAGAGTTTTGTTCGTAACCCCCACACAATCATGATGTGCATCTTAAAAAATATACTTTAATATATTCAAATAAAGAACTTTCTCAAATTGCGGACATTCCAAGGTCTTGGCACCGGGTTCCCGTCCAGGTCGGCCAATCAATAAGCCCCAATGCCCACGATCTTAGTGACTCGATATGGGCCTTCCCAATTGGCTCCTAGCTTACCCTAATTGGCCACCTTTGTGTTGCCGAGCACTTTTCGAAGCACAAGGTCTCCTACACCAAACTCTTGTGGGTGTACATTCTTGTTGTAGCTTTTCATTAGCTGCTCTTGGTATGAGGCCAAATGCATCAGGGCCTGCTCTCTTCGTTCCTCGGCAAGATCTAATTCAATCTCTAGAGCTCTGTCATTACCTCCACTTTCAACCAAAGTGGTCCTGTTCGTCGGCAGACCTACTTCTAATGGAATAACGGCCTTCATTCCATATGCCAATGAATAGGGGGTCTCTCCCGTAGACCTTCTAGGCGTTGTTCAGTATGCCCATAAAACTAATGGCAATTTGTCAAGCCACTTCCCTTTTGCTTTATCCAACCGCTTCTTGATCCCATCAAGAATGGTTTTGTTGGAAGCTTCTACCTGTCCGTTACTTTGAGGATAGGCTGGGGTTGAGTAGTAGTTCCTTATTTCATACTGGGCACAGAATGCTTTGAACTTTTTCTGAAATTGGGATCCATTATTTGTAATCAATGAATAAGGGACCCCATGCCGAGTAATTATGCTTTTCCATACGAACCTCTCTATCATAGGTTCAGTTATTTTAGCCAAAGGTTCTGCCTCAATCCATTTGGTGAAATAATCCGTTGCTACCAACAAAAATCTCCTATTTCCCGTTGCTTTGTGAAACGGACCTACGATGTCCATGCCCCATTGGGCAAATGGCCAGGGACCCGTTAATGGCACCAAATCTTCTACTGGCATTCGTATCATTGGTGAGAACTTCTGACACTTCTCACAAATGTTTACATAAACCTTAGCATCTTCTTGCATGTACGGCCACCAGTAACCTTGGGTAATTGCTCGATGGGCTATGGACCTGCCCCCAGCATGGCTTCCACATGTTCCCTCGTGAATCTCGTGAAGGAACTTCTGCACCATTTCGAGGTGCACGCAAAACAAATAGGGACTTGTAAAAGACTTTCTATACAATTTTCCTTCTGGGGACAACCAAAACCTAGCAGATTTGGTCCTTATTTTGTGAGCCTCCTTTTTGTCTGAAGGAAGTATTTTGTCTCGTAAAAACTCCACAATTGGGTCCATCCATCTTGGTCCCTGGTTCACGTCCAAGACCATCTCTTCACTTCTCCTAATGCTCGGCTCAGTCAGATACTCTACTGATACCTTTCTTTTAAACTCAGTTGGCACGGCTGCGGCTAACCATGCTAATGAATCTGCGTGAGCATTCTTTCCAGAACTTATCTGCTCAATATACACCCTTTCGAAGGTATTAAGCAGATCTCTGGCTGCCTGTACATAGGCCGTCATTTTCTCGCTCCGGGTTTCATATTGCCCGGACAGTTGATGGACTACAAGCTGTGAATCACAATATACTCTAACCCGTTCTGCTTTTAGGGTTTTTGCACTTCTCAAGCCAGCTAAGAGTGCTTCATATTCTGCCACGTTATTTGATGCATTAAACCCTAGCCGAACAGATAATTCCAACATTGACCCTTTAGGGGGTAAAAGCACAACCCCGATTCCTGATCCAGTGTTACAAGCTGACCCGTCAACAAACAGCTTCCATTCCAGGGGATCTTGTTCGGCTGGGGCCTGTTTCTTCTTTACTGGTGGTTTGGTTTCCTGCTCCTTTCTCGTAGGAGGCATAAGCGCTAATGTGGGCGAGAATTCTGCCACAAAATCAGCCAAAACTTGGCCTTTGATTGCTGTGCGCGGCTGATAATCGATGTCATATTGGCTCAACTCAACGGACCAAGTTGAGATCCTTCCTGAGAAGTCTGCTTTTCGTAGCAGCGATTTCAATGGGAACTCAGTATAAACTACAACTTTATGGCTCTGAAAATAATGTGGCAATTTTCTGGTTGCTGTTCTTAATGCCAGGACTAATTTCTCGAGGGGCAAATATCTTGTTTCTGCATCTAATGACGTTTTGCTCACATAATAGACAGGAATTTGCTCGGATCCCTTATTCCTTAAGAGGACTATACTCACAGCATGCTCAGAAAACAGCTAAGTACGAAACTAGGGACTCACCTGGTTCTAGAGTCGAAAGAAGGGAGGCAGAAGCCAAATACCCTTTCAGATTCTGGAAGGCTTGTTCGCACTCTGCTCCCCATTTGAATCCTTCCCTTTTCTTTAACAGCTTAAAAAAGGGTCTGCACTTGTCACTTGACCGGCTAATAAATCGATTAAGGGCCGCTGCCATCCCAGTCAACCGTTGGACTTCTTTCGTTGTTCGAGGACTCTGCAGATTCTATAGGGCCTTTATCTGGTCAGGGTTTGCCTCAATCCCCCTTATGGTTACAAGGTGGCCCAAAAACTTTCCAGAACCGACTCCAAACGCACACTTCGAGGCGTTGAGCTTCAGTTTGTACTTTCTCAAGATTTCAAAAGCCTCTTTCAAATCTGCTATATGGCCTTGCCCAGTTTTACTTTTTACCACCATGTCGTCTATGTAAACCTCCATAGTTTTGCCGAGCAGTTTTCTGAACATGATGGTTGCCAATCTTTGATATGTTGCCCCTGCATTCTTCAATCCAAAGGGCATGACATTGTAACAGTACAACCCTCGTGGTGTAATAAAAGAAGTCTTTTCTTGATCAGGCCCAAACATGGCAATTTGATGATATCCTCGATATGCATCGAGGAAACTCATTCGTTCGTATCTCGCAGTTGCATCAACTAACTGGTCTATCCTTGGAAGAGGGAAGCTGTCCTTCGGGCATGACTTGTTTAAGTCTGTGAAGTCCACACAGACACGCCATTTTCCATTCTTCTTCTTCACAACAACAGTATTGGATAGCCATTCTGGATAGTAAACTTCCCTTATTGCTTTGGCTTCCAACAAACGATCTACCTCTTCAATTACATCGTCAACATGCTGTACGGCTGCCCTTCTTTTCTTTTGAATGATTGGCTTATGCTGTTGATCTACATTCAAATGATGGCAGATAACGTTTACATCCACCCCAGGCATTTCCTCTGGTGTCCAGGCAAATACGTCGACTTAAGTCCTTAGGAAACTTATTAATTCAACCTCTTCCTCTGCTGGCAACGATTCCCCAATTAAAAAATACCTATCAGGATTAGTCTCGTTGATCTGTATTTTCTTCAAACCCTCAATTCCCTCTCAGTTGGGTCCTTTCCGATATCCTCGATAGTTGGTTGATCTTGAACTTCCACCGCATGGACATGGTGGGCGTTTTGGACTTTCTTTATGATGGACACTAAACACTGTTGAGCTACCTTCTGGTTACCCTTGATCTTTTCAATCCCATTGAATCCCGGGAATTTTACCATCTGATGGAAAGTGGAAGAGACTGTCCTCATCTTGTGTAACCATGTTCTCCCTATAATCACGTTATAGGAGGACGGCACATCCACCACCAGGAAGTCAGTTCGTAGTACCACTGTCCCAGCCCGAACAGGCAAAGTTACCTTTCCTAATGGCCAAACTGCTCCTGCCCCGAATCCAACCAAGGGGGTTACTGATTGTACTAAATCTGCTTGAGTTAGTCCCAACTTTTTGAATGCATCGTAATATAGCACCTCGGTGCAACTCCCTGAATCCACCAGGATTCTTTCCATGTCATATTCCCCAACTCGTAGGGTTATGACTAAAGCATCATTGTGAGGTACCTGGACTCCTCCCAGATCTTCATCCGTAAAAACTATGCCCTCTTTTCTTTCCCAACCGCATCACATGTTGGTCATGTTTGATCTGTCTCTGGAGTAATCTCACCTCATTTCTCGTATAAGGCTCGGCCAATCCATGTATCATATGGATTATTCCCTTTGGATTCTGTTCGTAATCCAATTCCATTGCTTTTTCTTTATCCTTGGGATCTTCTTGGATAAATTCCTTGAGATAACCTCGCGAGACCAAATCATCAAGGTGCCTTTTAAACATCTCACAATCTTCAGTCATATGGCCCCAATCCTTATGATAGCTGCAGTGCTGATTCGTAGCACGTTTTGTATCTTTATTCCCCCTAGACTTGGAGGCCATTTGAAGTAAGGTTGATTCTTTATTCGATAAAGAATCCTATAAATGGATTCCTTCCAGACTGTGTTTATTGAGAAGAAAGACTTGGGATCCGGAGCTTGTTTATCCTTGTACGGCTCTTTCTTTGCCTGCCCATAGTCTTTCCTCCCTCGGTAAGTTTTGGGTTCTGGCTTGTCGGCTTTCTTCACAGGCCCCTTTACTTGCTCGACCGCCACCTTACCATCCTCCCGAAATATGTCATCCTCGTTTCTGGCGTGCTGCTCTATCCGCTCCATTAACTTTGCCAGTGTTTGCACTGGACTCATGTTCAGGGACTTACGGTGCTCCCCCCGAACAGGTAAACCTGTCTTGAACATGGCTATTGCGTATTCCTCGCTGCAACCTTCAATCTCATTGAAGGTTTCCGAGTACTTTTTTGCATAGTTCTTGATCAGCTCGTCCTTGCCTTGTTTCATAAAGGAGAGGCTCTCAAAAGTCTTTGGAGCTCTTCTGCTTGTTAAGAACCGTGCAGTGAATTCCTCGGCTAACTGCACCCATGTTCGGATAGAGCGTGAACCTAACTTATGAAAACAAGATAAGGCTACCTTCCTTAAACTTGATGGGAACATCTTGCACATAATTGCATCGTCTCCTTCATGCATAAACATTGCCTGCTGGTAATGTTGTATGTGTGCCACTGGATCAGCATCCGTCTCGTAAAGGACGAACGTTCCGTGTTTCACTTTGCTTGGCAACCTAGCCTCCTGTAACTTTCTTGCGAAAGGGGAGGATGCAATATTCTTAAGTGCTTTCTGTGCTGCTTCTCGTGTAGTCATGGTTTCATCCTCTAGTCCTTTCGTTTTGTTGGGTCTAGTCCTTTCCCAATCGGAATTAGGTCTTTCGTACCTGTCCCTATGATGCTTCCTAGTCCCTTCCTCCTCAGGGGTAGAACTTCGGCCCCTGCTTCTCCTCCTTCTTGGAGAAACCCTCCTTCGTTCCGGTGTTCAGCTTTTGCTCCTCTCTTTTCGTGGAGAAGCTTTATGTCGCCTTGGGTTTGGACTTCTGCTTCTACTTCTTCTTCCTTGTGAAGGGGCTTTTCTGTATTTTACCATAGCATACCCGTTGCCTCTGGAATCTTTTCGAGACAGTCCAGAATCCTCTGGGTGTTCCTTGATTCCTTATAGCTCCCTGATCTCATGCTCTCATTTTTTAATCAGACGAGCATACTCCTCGATTTCTTGCCTCTTTTTATCGAGAACATCTTCGCTATGGTGCACACTCTTGGAGTGTGCGACCGATTTATCCCTTCGGTGGGATTGACTCCTTCTCGTGGATCTCGAAACCGTCTCTCCCTATCTGTTTTTAGAGTTATCGTGAACAATAAGGGGGTGGCCCTTACTCGTGGTCCTCCTGTGTCTGCCTTCGGGCTTTTTCGGAGCCCCTGGTGGAGATTTATCCCTTCCTCCATCTAGCATATTCTTTGGGTCGTGTGGTGTTGCTGGATCTACTTTCACCATGGTCGTATTTCAAAGGGAACTCTTTCGATTCCCATAGACGGCGCCAATTGTAGGTGAACAAATTCAAGTAGTGCTATGATCAGCACTAGATGTAACGGCTTCTCGTGCCTCTTGACCGGAACCCTAGTTTGTCGTCGGAACCCTAATCTGCAAAATAGACAAGGAGTGAGCGCACCTCTGCCTCTTCGTGGCAAAGGCCCTCCGATGCCTAAGTTAGTATCACGTACTGGCAATAAACCCTAAATATCAATAGGAAGTAATGTATGAGTGCAATGTATTGCGTACCTTTTACCTCTAGGTTTACCTTATATTTATAGATTCATGGATGCCTGCTACCCAAGTACTCGTGCTGCCTTAGGTTTCCTACCTCGTATAGGAAAATCAGGATATATTGGATTCTCATTCCCTTATCAGTTCATTACCGTAATCCGTGTAGGACTCTTTTCCATAACAAGCCGAACATCTCATTCCCGTTGGGTATCTTTTCCAGATCCTACATTCTCGGGATCTCATTCCTTAACGGAATACCACTCTTTCTGGACCCTTCCAGAGTGTTCCTTTTTAATCCAACATCTGATTGGATTCATTCCCTTGTTCGGTTGTCTCATCGCCGAACAGACTGCCTGGACCAGTCACTTCACATGTAGCTGGTCCTTTATCAATTATTTGGACCATTGCCTTCTTAGGAGCTTCCCTCCTGTTCGGCTTTCTTATTGCCGAACAAGCTACTTGGACTAGTGACTTCTCATGTCACTGTTCTTTTTATTAGTCTCCTGGACCAATAACTTCTTATGTTAACCGAACCTAGACCCCGTACAACCTTCCTGGACCAATGACTTCTCATGTCATTGGTCCATGTTGCCGAACACTATATAGCGCAATGACTCTCCCTTACAATGTGTTCGGGCCCTCCTTGGGCCTGTTCGGGAATACCTCCCTACATAACTGATTTCTTAACAACAGAAACATGCCTTATGAAAGATAACTTTGGTGCAGACAGTTTGATTAAGAAAAATAGTAGCTGATGAAACGCCATGCGTCTGAACACACTACGCCGCGCGACGCATTGAAGCGCCGCGCGGCGTGGTGCCTTCAGGTCAGTGGCTGTTTTGTTTTCCAAAAATGATTTTTAAGTCAAAACTTAACCAAATGAGGGTAAGCCTGACAGTAGAAAAAGCTCCCTCAGGGTCAAGACTGAGCTTAACCCAAGGAAACTTGATTTTTACCTCCGATCTTGAGCTTGGACGAGGATGGATGACAATGGATGAGCGTTGGTGAGGTCGGTTGAGGAAAGAGAGGTGTGGATATGTATAATAGATGGGTATATTGGGTAGTTAGGATCTTAAAGTGAGTAAAATGACTCACTTTTAATGGTGAGGAGAAAAATGGGGGACTTTGAGAAAGGAGAAGCCCAGAGAATGTTTTTAGAACAAATTCTCTCAAAAGTTGGAAGTGAAGAGTGGATGTGAAAGCATGATGAGAGAGAAAGAGAGTTCAAGGCCCATTTCCCTTGAGTGGAGGGGTGTATTTATAGGCAAGAGCCAAGGATTTTGAATTCAAATGGTGGAGGTATTTTCTGGGCGGGCCAGAAGTGCCTTTTCAACTTAGCCAACTTGTAGCTGTGGCTCAAGTGGGCGTGGCCGATAACCAGCTGAGCCAGTCAGAACTTTTCCTGAAATGCCGTGCGGTTAACCTCATGACCGCGTGCGCATAATGAATTCTATTATGTCGTGCGGTGTAGAAGTGTTCAGTGCGGTATTATAGGTCCAGTCCAGGGCTTTTGATTTGGGCTTTGGGCTGAAGGAGTCCTTTTATCCAAGCTCTTGAAGGTATTGTTTCCTTTATTTCATCATCAAGACGTTCAAAGAACCCTTCGAGGTCCAGATTGGAGTGTCTACATAACTATCTTTTGGAATTACAATAACATTAGCATATATGGTTATATGTCACAAATTATGTTCTCTGAATGCATCCAAAAAAAATAGCATATATGATTAACTGCCTTTTGAAATTACAATAACATCAACATATATGGTTTTCCAAGTCTACATGTATGTATGCTAAAAGACATTGTATCATAAACTAAACTTGGCAAACCAAGCAAATCCAACAAATATGGTTAACTATCATATTCTGTTATCTGAATGTTTACAAGAAAACAACATATATGGTTAATTGTCTTATCTTTTTTTGGGTTTTTGATAGACGTTGATCAAATCACCAAACAAGAACCTTATTGTAACCCACTTTGATAGAAAGCTTGTACAACTCCACAAGGAAGTACCAGCTATGGACAAGAATTACTACAGATATCTTATATTCCCCTTGAACTCCACATCAAACAAGTCAACTATTCCATACGATTGGACTTTGCTTGTTTATGATGTAATAGAGGAAGAATGACGTCCTATAATTTATTGCTACCAAAAAGGGGAGAGGATCGTTACTTCAAAGATGCAAAAACAGTGGTACGACAGCTTCACCTTTATTTAAATTGTCATAATGCATATTCATATGCTTACAACTGACATAAAAAATTTCTTTTACAAACATAGAAAAACTACGTAGAAAAATTCGTGAAGGAACAGGCAGAGAAGCCACAATTCAACCTCCTAACACCCTCGACATCCATTGTGAAAACTGATGCTCCAATACAATTCCACAATAGTTAAATACATTGTAAGCTTCCATCTCTTGTAATGATGCTTTCAGTAGATATATCATACATGTTTCACTATATTCACATCTAACTATATTTCTTGAATATATGCAGCATTGATTGCAGACCAATCATTTGCTACCTCATCAAAAGACTATCAAAGCAACAAAATATACCAAGTACACTCGCAAAGGAAGATGTTCAAAGTTTCAAAGTGCATTTGGTCGAAAAGATTTTGAATGACAAACCAAGATCATGGACAATAGATACATGGAAATCTAAACTAGCTCAGCAAATTGATAGTGGGCTAAAGGAGAGCCAAGATGATGCCATGACGAGCCAAAATGATTCCTAGTGTATCTCTTTTGTTGTTGAAAATAGTTTGTGTTAGTGGTTAACAAAAATAGTTTGTGTAAATGTTTGTGGTTGTGTTAGTAACAGTGGTACCTTTTTGTAATTAGGGGTGCACAAGTATAACAGTGGTGGTTTTTTGTAATTAAGGATGGGCAGCCTTTGTAAAAGCAGGAATCTTCGCTCCTACAGATTAGGTAGATGTTGTCTTCATATGTAATTGATCGGCTCCGAATAATTGAAATTTACTATACATATTTTTTGGTGTCTGTTGCAAAACTATTGATCTGTTGGAAAGTAAAATTAGTGTTTGTACAGGTTTTTTGATATCCGGTGCTAAACTGTTGAGCCTTTTGAGAAGTGGAATTATTCTTTTTTTATGAAAATGGTTGGCTTCAAACCAATTGAAATATAATGATACATTATTTGTTAGTTTATGGAATTAAAATAACTGTGATATTTTGAGCTATATTGCATGCCAACAACATCAGTAGATAATCATAACTATTAAAATATGTTCTCTAAATTTTGATAAGAACACAGACAGATATAGTTAACTGCGAAATTCTAAGCTGTGTTGTATGATAACAACATCAGTAAATAACCATAATTGTCAAAAGATGTTCTTTAAATCTTGATAAGAACACAGACAAATGTGGTTAACTACGGAATTCTAGGCTGTGTTGTATACCAGTAATATCAATAGATAACCATAACTGTCAAAATATGTTCTCTGAATCTTGATAAGAACACAGACATATGTGGTTAATTGTAAAACAGGCACACATAGTAGCTCAAACGATAATACTATTTTATGTGTGTTGCCAACGAAGCTGCAAAACATACTATGTTTATTTATCCCCAAATGAAAGACAATTACAAAGAGTCTCCACAATTGTAACAATAGCAATCAAAATATCAATCACATACCTCTTTACAAGTCTTACTATTTATTTATCCCAAATGAAAGACAATTACAAAGAGTATCCACAATTGTAACAATATCAATCACATGCCTCTTTACAAGTCCTCCAATTGTGTTTTCCTATCTTACCACACCTTCCACACTTCATTTGCCTCACTTTCTCATCCCTTGATCATATTCTTGCAACTTTAGGCCTCCCACGTGGCCTCCTTGTTTTAGGAGGAAGAATGACCGCAAACTCATTCGTAACCACCGGTGCTCCAAGGGTGGGGATCGGGTTTTGCTTCGCCTTCAAATATAAGGTTGAAAACCCCAAGCGTAGGGCTAGGTCGTCGGTAGCATAATATCCGGAAGTCCGGGATCGTACCCACAGAGAATTCGAATATAGCTTAATTGGATTGTAGGTTTTATATGGTGGTTTCGGCGTTTAAGACGGCCAACTTGGTTTTCCTTTAAACGGTGAAAATTGCCAAGGCAAAAGACTAGGATAACGCTTAATAAACTAAAAGGAGGCAAGTCTAGGGATCGTCTAACCCTTGACTTAAGCCGTTACCGGTTCTCAATTATAACTCAGGCGAGAGTCACGATCGCGTGCTCACGCCCGGAAGATTTAGCTTTAAAAGACTATGTGTTATCGAAAGATGTGATTTACCGGAATTAAATCAACCTATTTTTGCTAATGTATCTAACATGTAGGGGGCCACGAGCCCTCAATATGTCGCTTGCCAAGACCGCTTGACTAAACTTCATACCAAGGAGTTAACACGCCTCGCTTAGACCAAAAAGGCTACGTTAATGAAATTCCGAAAACCAAGATTTTAAGCCCGAAGGTTTGAGAACCAAATAACCACCTAAGTACTCGGGAAAGATTACCCCGAGACTTGGCCTATCGACTACTCACACATAGCTAAAGCATAAAAGAAAACATAAAAACGAGACATGACTTTTAACCGATAGAAACGAAAACAAACTTGATATTATAAAAGATCTAGTCCGTAGGAACAACTTTAATAAACGATAAATTAACAAACAAGAATTACTTACTTGAGTTCTAAGAGATTACACTAGAAAAGCTTGAAAGACATTAATGGAGGAAAAATTAGAGCTAATAATTACCTAGATAACAAAGGGGAGAGAGGAGACCCCTATTTATACACAATGGGTTTCTCTCTCCTCAAATATCTAAAAACATACTATAAAAGGCAAGTATTCCATAAATGGAAAGCCCAAAAAGCAGCAAATATCTGGCCGAAAGCTCTCCGTATCGATACAGATTAAGCAAAGTATCGATACCACAACGTTAAGCTGAAAAGGCCAATCTCCCGTAACAATCCCGTATCGATACAGATTATGGCCGTATCGATACGGGACTCTCTGCTTGGAAAGATAACCAACGCGTATCGATACAGCGCTTAATCCGTATCGATACGCAGAGCTTATCTCTGGTTCTTCAAGCCAGCCTCCAGAACTTGGCACCCGACGCCCGTTGGCTTGCCCGATGCTCCTTGCCTTCGTTCTTTGGTCACTTTGGCACAAGTTCCACCGAGCGATGAGTCTTGAATTAACTTGGGGGTTGACTTTGCACTCAAAATACGCCTTTTAAGGGCGTTTTGCCTGAAACACTAAACAAACTATCTTACGAGCAATATTGACTAAAAACGACAATAATAGCTAAAAGCACTTCTAACTAACGGACTTAAGCACCACGATCAAGCAATCTTAGGTGCGTATCAGGTTTATAGCAACTTCATATGACAATTGGAAAGCCTCAATGGTATAGTAGGGATCAATATAGTTGCACAATTAGCGTTTTGTCTTCTGAATAACTATGACAACATGCACACATGGAAAAGAATGAAGCTGTCAATGACAACACGTGCATGTCCTCCTCTTAAGATCAACCACAACTATTGGCAATGAAAAAAACTTCAAAAATATCATCGCTTGTTGTTGCCACATGCCATGTATGACCTTTGTCAAAATGGTCAACCAACTTTTTGTCCATTTCAGGACAAACAGAGGTGTTCCACTTGCTTGACAGTTGTTTCCTCTCACACATTTGCTCCATCAAGAGAATCCTTACTTGATCAGCCAACTAGCAAATTAGCAAATGACAGAATTTGGTTGTTAAAGGACTCAGCAGCATTTGAAGTCATTTCACCATATTGTTTACCTTTAAAGTACGCGTTTGCCCAGTTGTTAAGCGACAATAACTCAACAAACTTCTTTACACTCGCTCCACCAACAGTACACAACTCATCAAGAGCCTTCTTGAAAGTTAACACCGTAGGGGCATATGCAACGTCATTGAACAAATTGACTAAATTCTCCTTTAACCCATTCGATAATCAACCAAAAATCTCATCCCTTAGGTTTCCCTTGAAATGCTGCAAACAGTAAGAATGATAGCCATTTGGGAAAACTACAGGCACATACTTTACAAGACCAGAATGATGATCCGATAAGAACGTGATAGACCGAGAAGACACAATAATAGCTAACAACTTCTTCAAAAATTAGCACCAATTCTCATCAGTCTCAGAGTCCACAACACCAATAGCAAGAGGGAATAATCATATTCCAACAAAAGGCAACAATAACAAAATATTTTATTCTCAGTACATGAATAGAGTACAAACAAATAATGTTATATGTGATAATCTATTCTCAATACAAGCATGGAGTACAAACAGATAACTCTATACAACCAAATCTGCTATAACTCTACTATGCAATTTCCAAAATAAAGTAAGGAAAAAGTAACTAACCTTGATTAACATCCTTTCCTATAACTCCAAGAAGCGTTCCTTTGTATCTCTCCCCTTCAAAAATGTACCATCAAGTGCCAAGATGGGCGGCAATAGTTGAAACCTCTAATACAAGCATCAAATGCCAAAAAGAACCTTATAAAACGGCATGTCTCATTACAATACTTCACATCCATGATTGTGCCTGGGTATTTCTCCTTTACTTACATAGCATACCACCAAAGTTAGTCAAAAGATAATTCAAAATCATCAAATAACTCATTATTCGCTTTCTCAACACCTAACCATGCATGGTGATAACCTATCATACTACCGTATCGTTTCTTAAAATGTCTTAAAGCCTCTATAGGTGTATAAGATGGCTTCGAACAAACCTCCTCAAAAATCTCTTTGGAAACAATTTTTGAGGTCATCCGAGGATTCTTTAAACTGAAAAATGTACCAACACAGTTATGTTCTTTGTGAAGCTCCCTAACCACAAAAAATCCATTCGATCTTTCCAAAGCAGCATGAATAAACCATATACAGCCATTTAGCTACTTTAAACACTTAGCCGTTACTCTGGTTTTGTCATTTTTCAAATATTTATAGTTGAATCCAACTTCAATGGCATATTTAGACAAATAAGTCCTAAAATCGTCTACACCACCTCTAAACTCCTGATCAACATGAGAAATCAAATTAACCCAACCTGCAGAAAGACACACTACTTGCAACCTTAATGTGTGTTGTAATAAGAATACCCCAAGCATAGGGTTAGGTTGGTTGAAAGTATAATACCTAGAAGTCCGGGGTTGAATCCACGGGGAGCGCATCCATAACTCGTTTGAAAGTTTGCTTGCATGGAGATTTTAGCGTTAGGACCGCTAACCAAGTTCGGCGTTGAGACTGCGAACTTTTGAGTGATGAAATTCTCTCTACCTCTTAATTTGATTAAAAGCGAAGTTTGACTAGAAATTTAAGGCGGCAAGGTCTAGGGGTTCAAACTACCCATGACTTAGCCGTTTAATGGTTCTCTTGGATAACTCAAGTGAGAGTTGAAGTCAATCATTCTCACTCGGAGGATTTAGCAGTGAAATCAAATGTAACTCATAAAAGAGAGTCCAAAAATGGATCAAAACTCATTTAGTCATTTTATCAAACACAAAGAGTGCCATGGTTCAAAGCATCGTGTGTGCCAAGTGAGCTTGTCGGCGCATGATCAAGGAAGTTAACAACTACAAGCTTTGATCGAAAATAAGAGTTTCTATCCATTCACAAACTGAAACATAGCTCTAGAACAAGAGAACCCATTAAAACAACTAAGCCACTGGATAGAGATCACCCCATGACCGAGCCTATTCGACAACTCACTCATATTCGAAGAACAAGACATCAGCATAAAAAGAGAAACGTGATTCATGGACGAAAACGAAAATAAACTTAAGATTAATGAAGATCTCAACAATATGAACAACTTTAATAAAAATGAAATACCGCAAAACCCAAGTAATCAACCTCTTTTGTAGAGAGATTGAGAAGATGAGATGAGAGGAGGTAGAGAGAGAAAGCTCTAGGTTTGCCAAAGTAAACGATATCCCTGAAAATGGCCTAAAGATGTATTTATATGCTCCAAACATCGGGGTACAAAAGTCTAAACTACCCCTGAAATGTCTAAAAGTCGTGCACAGAATCTACAGATTTTCCAGCTCGTACATGTACCAATAGAAAGGCAAGTACATGTCCTGTGACTTTTTCCTCAAATCTGTTCGGCTAGTACATGTACCAATGGTTGTACAGGTACATGTACTAGCAGGGCAATTTTCAGCAATCCTTTGCTTCTTCAGTCTGTTGCCTTCTGTCGTCCCGACACTCTACAAAGCTACTTTTCATCACTCTTGGGACTCGATGGTGTAGTGCCACATGGTCTCGGATGTACGGATACCCTTGGAAGTAATCCATGGCATTAAAACGCGCCTTGTTCGTCGGTTTACTTGAAAATGCCAAAAAACACACATTTCGTGCAATATCATTCAAAACAAGCAAGTTGTGCGTAAGTGTGTGACAAAAATGATAGAGATAAGCCCAATTATTTACAGGGCCAAAAATGCTTGCTCGACGAAAGTGTGTTGTAGTAGAGGTTGCCCTAAGCGTAGGGCTAGGTCAATTGCAGCATAATATCCAAAAGTCCAAAGTCGAATCCACAGGGAGCCAATAGAGCTAGGCCAGAAGGTTTTCTTTACGAAGGGTTTTTAGCGTTAGAACCGCCAACCTTTGGATTTGGCGTTAAGATGGCCAAGTTTTGAGTGATGGAAATTCTCTCTACCTCCTAACTTTAATTGAAAACGAAAATTGACTGGAAATTAAAAGCGGCAAGGTCTAAAGGTTCATTCCGCCCATAGCTTAGGTCGTTTAATGCTTCTTTTTGATAACTCAAGTGAGAGTAATTGTCATTTGATCTCATTCGGAAGATTTAACCATGAAAATCAAGTTTAACTCATACAACAAGGTTTAGAAATGGATGAAAACTCGTTTAGGCATTTTATTAAACACATAGAGTGCCATGGTTCTAAGCATTGGGTATGCCAAGGAGACTTGTCTACACACAATCAAAGAAGTTAACAACTCTAAGTTTAGACCAAAGATTTGAGTTCAATAAGTTCTTTGAGGCATTTTAGCAAACACTTTGACATAGCTCCAAGCATTATATGTGACAAGAGATCAAGTCCTTGCCTACACATAATCAAAGAGGTTAACAACCCTAGGTTTTGTTACATAAAAATAAACTTAATTCATTCACAAACCACATTAAGCACAAGAAATTAGAGAAGCCATTAAACTACCTAAATCATGGGGTAGAAATCACCCCATGACCAAGCCTTGAACGCTACTCACCCATAGTGGGTGTAAACACAAGGCAAAACGAAGAGAGATATATGAAAACATGGGCAAAAACAAAAATAAAAGCTAGATTAAAGTAAAGAGCAAGAGTACTTACAATATTAATGAAGGAAATCTACCCCAAAACCTTAGCAATCCCTTTCTAGGGCTGAAAATGAAAGATGTCTGGTCAAAAATGAGGTTACAAACTATTTATAGTCCCAAACATTCGGAATACAAAAGTCTAAACTACCCCTGAAATGTCCAAAAGTCGTGCACAAAATTTGCAGATTTTCCAGCTGGTACATATACCAATAGAAAGGCAGGTACATGTACTGTCACTTTTTCCTCGAATCTGTTTGGCTAGTACATGTACTAATGATTGTACAGGTACATGTACTAGCTGGGCAATTTCCAACAATCCTTTGCTTCTTCAGGCTTTTGCCTTCTGTCGTCCCGAACACCCTTCAAAGCTACTTTTCATCACTCTTAGGACTCGGTGGTGTAGTGCCACGTGGTCTCGGATGTACGGATACCCTTGGAAGTAATCCATGGCGTTAAAATGCGCCTTGTTCATCGGTTTACCTGAAAATGCCAAAAAACACACCTTTCGTGCAATATCATTTAAAACAAGCAAGTTGTGCGTGAGTGTGTGACAAAAATGAGAAAGATAAGCCCAATTATTTACCCTATTAAGGGCTTATCACGCACTGTCTCATAATGAGGACTAGGGCTGTAAATGAACTGAGTCGTTCGTGAACTGTTCGAGGCTCGACTCGGTAAAGGCTCGTTCGAGTTCGATTCGTCTACTAAATGAACTGAACCTAAACCTCAATTTTAGGCTCGTTTCATAAATGAGCCGAACATGAACGCAACAGTATTCGGCTCGATTAGGCTCGCGAACCTGAAGTATATGTGTATCATGGGGATTTTATATAGTTATATAGTAAAAATTTTAAAACTTGTACAAGTCTAAACGTTTACAATTACTAAAAATTTACTTATGTATATGTTTTTATCTTTTTATATGTATATGAACATATTTATGTACATAATGAAAATTTTATTTGCAGTTTTAGACCTGTATAAGAACATAAAAATATGATATTATTGAATCGTTAAGGCTCGTAAACAAGCTCGAGTTCGACCCAAACCTGGGCAAGCTCGGTTCGAGTTTGGCTCGTCATAATTTTCATTGAGTTCGGCTCGAGCTCGAGTTCGCTAAAAAACTTAACGAATGAATCTGAGTATTCTAATATTCGGCTCGATTCGGCTCGTTTACGGCCCTAATGAGGACAAAACTTGTCAAGCAGATATTCTTCGTCTCCACGAAGACTACTATACTCGTTATACTCAAAACTTCCACCACATTCACTATTTTGTCCAGCCAAACTTTTACCACATTCAACGAAAGAAGAAGAAATGATCCCAACAGAAATATCAACACAATTCACACCATATGCAGCAACTAATACAATCATGCAACCAAAATCTTCATCATTGTCCAAAACACAACTATGATGATCAGCAACAACATATAAAAGCCCAAATCTACGAGAAGCCGAATTCTCCCTCTTCTTACGAATGTTTTGCACAAGATCATCGAATCCAAATCCTCTTGTAACCATAACAACCATTGTAAATTCACCATATTTGCACATTAGTAGACCAGAAACAGCCATTGAAATAGTGTAATTCTACTCTGCAAGATCAAACACAAATACAAGTATAATAAGACACAGAACGTTATCTATTATACATTGCTCTCTATATCCATCTTAACTGTAACACAGATGACATGCATATAACATTATCTATTAAACATTGCTCTCTGTATCCATCTTAACTGTAACACAGATGTCATGCATATAACGTTATCTATTACACTTTGCTCTCTGTATCCATCTTAAGTGTAACACAGATGACATGCATATAACGTTATCTATTAAACATTGCTCAATGTATCCATATTAACTGTAACACAGATGACATGCATATAACGTTATCTGTTACACTTTATTCTCTGTATCATTACACTGTCAAACACCAATAAAAAAAAAGATAAATGTCAGTACAACAAATGCAGCACAATTACTCAACAATATGTGATAGTAGAAACACAAAACGATAGCACAATAACAGATCGCATCAAATCAAATTTGAACAATGACAGATCAAATACCTTCCAATTCTCGAACAATGAGAGAGAGAGAGAGAGAGAGAGAGAGAGAGAGAGAGAGAGAGATGAACGAATACCTTCAAAGTCTCGCAATAATGACAGAACGAATCAAACTCGAACATCAAACAAATAGACAATTGTGAGAGTGAAAGAGAGAGAGAGAGTGTGTGTGTGTGTGTGTTACGAGAGAGAGAGAGAGAGAGAGAGAGAGAGAGAGAGAGATGAACGAATACCTTCAAAGTCTCGCAACAATGACAGATCGAATCAAACTCGAACACCAAACAAATAGACCGTTGTGAGAGTGAAAGAGAGAGAGAGAGAGTGTGTGTGTGTGTGTGTGTGTGTTACGAGAGAGAGAGAGAGAGAGAGAAATCATGAAACCCTAACCTAGAGAATGAAGAACAGTTCGGGATCGATCGATCGATTGCCAAAAGAACACAGAGAGAGAGAGAGAGAGAGAGAGTAGCTAGAGTGTTTGAAAACACATATTTAAATACCGAAGGGCACTATTGTAATTTCAGGGACCTTGGACTCTAAATCAAACGCTATAATGGACCGAAAAGGCTACAAAATCTTGGGCTGGATTAAATGTATAGTCGGGCCTATTTATTTGGACCCATGGCCAATTTTCTGTTGTTTAAAGTGCCGTCTTATTTGAATTTTTTCAACATCAGTCCATTTTTTTTTTACTTTTCCGATTCGTCTTGTCAAGATGAACTATTAATCCCAAAAATTACGACAAAAAGCTAAATAAAAAGTTTCAAAAAGTAAAAAATACTAAATACTCCTGCTGGAGTAAGTTTCAAACTTATAAGTTAAAAAGAATGCAGCCTCAGTTTTCTTGCCGTAACGACCCGTTTGGATGGAGGATTTATTTTTGGCAGATATAAAATGAGGGTGGATTTGAAGGTAAATATATAATGAGGGGTGATATGTTAAAAATGGTGACCCCACCTCTTAAGAATGATGGATTTATAATGAGTTGTTTGGATGATTTTTTGAGAATGAGGATATGGAAGGTAGATATGATGGGATTAGATGTCGAATGACTGAATTGCCCCCACTTAGATTTTTAAATGATCAAAATTCCTTTATTTAATTATAATTACAGTAAATACATATTTGCCATTAATTATTGCATAAAATTAAATCAAATTATCTTTAAAATGTTTAAACGTTATTTTTTAATAAAAAATTAAGAAATCCAGAAGTTTTAAAATTCATTTTATGTTTATGTAAATTTAAAAAACTACATATATGCGGCGACTTTCCTCCATAGTTTCCTAACTTTCCTTCTATATTCGAACAAAACTTGTACGGCCCTAATCTTTCCTCCACAAGTCCCACACTAATTTCTCCAATTTCAGAGTCTAATCTTTGAATCCACTACCCAAACCCACAAATTCAACCCTCAAACTCCATAAAAAAAAACCCTAACCCCTCTGTACCCAATCTCGTTTTCAGCCCTAAATCGCCATACCTCTCTCAAATCCGACCCCCATTTGATTGAGGCATAGTGATCGGCGTACGGCGGCGAGAATGATAGTGGCGGATCACAGGTGACCGGCGTCGTATGGCAAGGGAGTCACCAGTGAGAAGTTTTCTCGGCAACCTCTCTTTGGTTTGTACACAGAGAATGACCCACAAACTCGTAAGAAAGGGGAAAAGGCAAGAGCAAGATGGTCAAATGGGCATCCTGCTTCACCACTGACAGGGGTACCCTAGCCTTGGCAAATCCACCTCTTCCCGACAACTCCCCCCTCAAATTCGGCTCACGTTTTTCACATCCAAACACTGGAGATGAGGAGAAGGGGGAGATGTACTCCGGGCACTTGGCAAATCCGGGGGCAAATCCCCCATCCAAACAGGCCCTAAGGGTTGCAGCAACTCCTGCTGCATTGATAGCCGTGTCAGTATCACAATCTGGGGAGGCCAAGTCCTATTGTTGTGGCTCAAACCTAACTCACCTAGGCCTTAAAAACAAGGGCTATATCACTGGACTTGTCTACTAGCACCTAAACTCCAGGTTCAACCGGGCTTCTATTGGAATAAAAGGGAAAATGACGGCCTAAGACGTATTTTGATAATTAATACCTGCTAAGAACAAGCTAAGAACATTTGTTAATGCTGAAAATGTCCTTAGCGGGTATTAATTATCAAAACACGTCATTGACCATCATTTTCCCGGAATAAAAACCCCGTTGCACTGAAATTTAAATACATTTAATGGCCCACAGCTAGGGCTCTAAACGAACCGAATCGAGCCAAACCCTGTTAAGTTCGGCTCGAGTTCGTTAAGGTATGAGTTCGGCTCGGGTTCGGCTCGAGTTCGATTCGAGCCTGAACAACCTGGCTCGAGTTCGGCTCGTTAAATATTTTCAAGGCTCGGGTTCGGCTCGGTTGGGTTCGTTAAGATACTAGTCTGGCTCGAGTTCGGCTCGGATTCGGCTCGGGTTTGATTCGAACTTGAACATGTTGGCTCAAGTTTGGCTCGTTAAACTCAAATGAATCGAGCCGAGCCGAATCTAAGCTCGAATTGAGCTCATCAAGACTCAGGTTTGATTTGGCTCAGCGCATTAAACTCAAGCGAACCCAAACTCTCTCATTGATCGCATAGAATTTGGGAGAAAAATAAGTATTGAATTATATATACAACCTTAAAATTTTTTACATTTACAAATAGACCCCTATTGAATTATTAATTAAATTCGCGAACCTAACCGAGCCGAATACCGTTAGGCTCAGGTTCGGCTCATTTACGGAACGAGCCTAGGATTGAGGTTCAAGTTCAGTTCGTTTAGCAGACGAATCGAACTTGAACGAGCTCTTACTGAACCGAGCTTCGAACAGTTCGCGAATAGCTCAGTTCATTTACAGCCCTACCCACAGCAGCCCATAAATATGTGCCAAATTTGGGTATAAACATTTTGCTAAATCTCTTTTTGACGTAGGTGTTTGGCGAGAGGTTAGTTGAAATTAAAATTACTGATTAATTTGAGTTCTCTATTAATCCATTTAATCTTGAATATGGAAAACCATGGCAACAGCGACCTAAGCGAATTTCGGTATACTTAAAAGGAAAATCCTATGTGTACCGACCATTTTTGGACCGAAACCGTACCGACGGCCGCGCGCGGCCGTCTCCGGCCACCGGACGGCCGATCCGAGCCGTCCAAAAATTTTTAAAAAAAAAACCGAGGGGCCCAACGCGAGAATCAACGTCATCCGATGTGTGTAGGGTGCTTGATCTAAACACCCTATTTTTCGTGTATACATATATACACGAAAAATAGGGTGTTTAGATCAAGCACCCTACACACATCGGATGACGTTGATTCCCGCGTTGGGCCCCTCGGTTTTTTTTTCTAAAATTTTTGGACGGCTCGGATCGGCCGTCCGGTGGCCGGAGACGGCCGCGCGCGGCCGTCGGTACGGTTTCGGTCCAAAATGGTCGGTGTATATAGCAGTACTCATACTTAAAAACAGTTGGCAATTTCAATTTCTTACAAAAATCAAAGTAAGTGGAGCACTATAAAAATACTTTGAGGATCCTATTCTCAGGTCCTGATCACATCCTTCTATCACTAATAACCGCCGCCGCCGTTGTAACTGCCTCGAGGAGCAGCAGCTCGTTCAGTAGCATAGCTTACGCGAATGTTCCGCCCATTAAGTTCCTGAAAAGGAAGGAAGAAGTAAGAAAAAGGCCAGAAAAGTGGAGAACTGTATGCATGATACCAAATTGGTTCTAACCTGGCCATCCATTGCCGACAGAGCCGAGCTGGCAGATTCACCTTCAACAAAGTTGACAAATCCAAATCCCCTAGACCTCCCTGATTCTCTATCAGTGATGACCCTAGCTGAAGACCAAATTTGCAGAGAGTTGAGGAACCAACAGTACCATGGGAAATATACAACAAAGGAAATCTTGTGAGACACGAGGAGGGACAGGTGGAAGAGTGCAATTTTGTTCACCCTCCTAAAAAGATGGAGGTTAGGAATTTTGAAGAAACTAAGATTTCAGCCCAATGAATGCACAATTAAACTTAGATTTCGTCCTAAGAAACATTCGCGTAAGCTATGCTATGGTAGAAAACTGCAATTATACAAACCCCAGTGACTAAAACGCGTGTTAGAAGACACAATAGAAACCCTAAACCCCTCTCCTCTCCTCTCTCTTCTCCGGGGTTTCTCCCCCTCACAGGTGATCATCTCCTGATCCTAGATCCCCATACCACTGGCACCAGCCGCCTCTCTCCGCCGCTCACTCTCCAACGATTCCACCGTATTATACGACGGTTTGTCACTGGTTTTCGCCGCTGTGGTTGCTGACTTGTTGGAAGTTGTTTGATGTGCGGTTCGTGGTCGCCAGAGGTGGGTTTTGCGGTCGACATCCCTGGGGTCTTGACGGAGACGGAGCCTTGGCCTCGGGATGATCTGTGATGGTGCGACTCGGTGTGACTCAGTAGGCTACTCGGGTGACTTGTTACCAGTTATTGACTGGTTGTTTCTTTTTCTTTTTCAGATCGTAGCTTTCTGCCTCTGTTTGGAGGATTGTTCTTGTTTTGTTGGGCCTTCATTGGGAGGAGGTTGTTCTTTGATTTGTCCTACCCCTGTGCGGGCTTTTCTTCCCCTTAGTAGGACTTTCTCACCCCTTTGGGGACTGTGTGGAGTGTTTTGATGTGATGGAAGTGAGTTTTCGGAGTAGTGGCAATTCTGTGGCGCATGATGTAGCCCAGAATGCAGTGTGCGTACTTGGTTTGTTTCCCCTTCCTGATGTACTGTTTTATTTTCCTATCAACGGAACTATCCTCAACTTTAGCCAAGAAATCTCACGTGTTGGAACAACAATTATGCACCCATGATGATTTCCAAAGTTACATACTTCATCTATCTGAAATTTTTTGTCCAGTTGGCAAAATGAGAACTTAAAAATAATACAATTTTTTAAAAAAAAAATTAACAATTTGCTAGATATCAATGAGTTTTTTTATTCATTAGAAAAGTTTGAATTTTTTTTACGAAAAAATACAATATTTTTAAGTTCTCGTTTTGCGAACGAGACACATTTTGCGATAGAGGTAGTAATTAATATATCAACAATTTCAACATCTGTTGAAAATCAATAGGATTTGCATCAGTAAATTTTAAACATCAGATATCAGAAGGAATAAGCATGTTGATCCACATTCGGTCTCCTCTGCGCACTACAAGTTCAGATTCCTGACTATGAGAGAATAACAGAGACTTGGATAAAAAAAATGAGAAAAAAAAAGACTCGGATAAAAAAAGGACAAAGGCCAACAAAAGAAAAGAACGAGGATATACAGAACCAATGCCAAACAATTTTGTCAAAATCACGCCCAACAACCAAATACAAACCAATTTATCACTTTTGAAAGCTTGAAAAGGTAATAGTGATGGCAACAAATTGACTCCGGAACAGACTAAAATCTGTCATTTGAAAGAATGAAGTTGAACTATGTAAGTTATAAGACGAAGACCTACTACGTAGGCTCCTAAAAGAAGATGGGTTGCTTCTGCCTTAATTTTTTCTTGTATTTCCCATATCACATAGATAACAATAACAAAAGTCCATCAGAGAACTATATCATCTTTCTCTTGAAATCTAACTATAATGATAAATCCTGCATTACACTGCTACTCACAAATCTAACAAATGGGAAGCTAAAACAACAGAAAATGCAGTACTTTGCCAATTCATATTTTTCCAACTAAAAGAGAGATGACTTTTATCCTCATATGCATTCATGTTATGCTTTGATGCACTGGAAAAGTCCAATGTGATATCCATTATGATGCACATGCATCCACAAATTGGTTTAAACACTCACCGTCCACGACATCACCAAATTGAGAAAACGCATCCTTGAGAGACTGATCATCAGTTCCATAAGAAAGACCTAGCAAATAAATGGATATATGTGGCTTAAAACACTTACGGAACCAACAAGACTTGTACCATTGTGATTTCACGAAATAACTGGAATCAAGTGCACACCTCCAATGAAAAGCTTGTTAGATGACATGAAACGAATGGCATTGAGCATCGATGCTATTGGCACTTGCCCACTTGAAGCACTGTTCTGCGAAATGGTCTGCCTCATAATACTTCCAAGTCTACTGGAGAAAGCCATTTTGACAGTCAACTAGTCTTGTGTACTCCTTGAAAACCTGCATTTCGTGTGATTTATAAAAACATCAATTTCATAAAGTACAAAAACAGTTCAGCATTTATATCTAATTTTCAAGTTTCAAACAATATATCAGAGGAACAATAAGTCTACAACCACACCCAAATCACACACCTACACACTTGTCAGAGGAAACAGCTAATGGAAACTTTGTTGTACAGCTGGAATAATAATCCTTGTATGCATTATGCTAACAGTATTGAAACATTTACTGGATAACTCGAACGGGGGTAATCAAACATTTCACAAGCCTGGTCCAACATAAGAATGTGAACACTTCATTTCAGTTGCCAAAGTGTCCAACAACTGCCAGACGCATCTTAGGACTATTTTTTCATTCATTATTGTGTTGTTCAATGGGTTGGAAGTATGGATCATAGAGCACGTACAATATGTAGAGTGCCTAGACGCATCTTCAGACAAATGTTTTTCCACTTTTCAAATGACCAGACCGGACGCCAAGTTACAGTAGTTATTCAACGGGGCTCATCAGTGTGTAAGTATGCTATATCTCCTATCTGTAAAGCTTGTGTTGAATAACTATTGAATTCTGAATTATATAGTTTTCATGTTGCAATAAATTTATTTTAAAACTCTCAGTAGTTTGTGTAAGTTACATTCATACAACTAGAAACTCCATATAACCATATGTATAATTATGCTATAAATTCCCACAAACATGAGCAAGCGAATCCTATTTTTTTTAAACACCCTGCCCCGTCTCTGTAACCGTGTGGTGCTTCTGTCATGTGCCCATGCTTCTAGGTCCAACCAATCATAACTGACTTCATACAAAAGGATCTTTGCTGGCAATTCCAATCAACGATAGCCATATAGTTGAGTTCGGGAATTATTGAACATCAGAAATTCGGATTTCAGAAGTTGCACAGAAAACATCACACAACGTAAGGATACGCAAACAAGAAAATGATACAAGCTACAATAAGGTAACCATGGCTATTGGCTACCTCTTATTCCAACTTCCAAGAGTTTGAGAATCATGGAACGAGCCACCATGCATTTATAGCATATGGATATGAACCAGTAATTCCAGAATGCCAAATATACAAGACAGTATAGTTAACAAGATTTTTTTTTTTTTTTTTTTGAACGACACTAAGCTGTTAACAAGAAAATTAATCAGAATGTTATCAATGAGCTTCACAACATCATCATACAATTGAAGCCAACGTTGGTGACAATCAGGATATACCATATGCAAGAAGGAAAAAAAAGAAAAAAGACAAGGCCATATAAGACTCGTTGTACCCATAAATGGCACCCAACAAAAACATGCCACATGGCAGTTTGTTGTGCCTCTGTAGCAAGAAATATGGGCATGTTCTGATGAACTTGCTAGTGGTTTAAGTTCCATGAATATCTCACTCGGGTCAATAACTTGAATATGCAATTAAGATTTTTAACTTGAGTGCCAACCCGTCAGTATGATTATTATGCACATGTGTCATGTGGAGCTTGCCTTATGAAGTGAGGGGAAGATCATGGGAAATGAAGCTATCCTTACTGTTTGTGCCAAGCATGGATTTTCAACTGGCATTAGAGGTTTTATCAAAGCAACAAATACTGATGACAAAAAGTCCCCATGGCACACAACAAATCATGCTTATCAGTGTCCTTTATCAATTTCAATCATCTTAGGCCCCGAACATAGTTGTTAAGGGCGAGAGGTGCACCGAGGCGCAAAGTTCTGCTGGGGTCTAGGTGCGAGAAGGAGAAGGAGAAGGAGACGAAAGTAAAAAACGCAGAAGACGAAGAAGCGCAAATGAACAAGAAGAAGAGAAGAATCGAAGTACAGAGAGCATTAAGGATGAAGTCCAAAATCGAGGCTAGGGTTTCCTCTGCTTCTGTCCAGTGCTAGTCGATACTGGATAGAGGTATAAATCGATGTGTTTGTATATATTTCGATCCTCTCTATTTTCTTTTCTTCTGCTCATCAACGGCTGAGATTAGATCCAATACAACTTCAAAAAGGCCCAAGTTTCTGTGCCTTTGCACCTCTCCCTCAAGCGCGAACCTGGTGAGCCTTTTCAAAACTCGCCTGGCCTGGCCGTGGTCTAGGCGCGCGCCTTTTTGCGCTTTTGACAACTATGGTCCAGAACCCTCATTCCCTGCAAATTGATTATTTCAATTACAGTACACTTTATTTCTCCCTCTAGTTGCAATTCTTTACTATCTAGCAATGATAATACTTAGCAAGTTCCATTTCTTCGAAATTCTTTACTTTTGAGGCCCCGCGCTCATTTCTCTTGTACATCGCCTGAGAAAATTGCGAAATCCTCTTCCTTCAGGCAACAAATAAGCAGCGGTGGATTTCATCCGCAGCAACAGTTTGCTTGTTTAAAAGTCATTCTTTGCACTCGGACTGAACGTGCTCCTGGAACACCCGTGCATCAACACACACAGCCAAGGCTTTGTTTTGCTATTTTGAGCGAAACAAAACTATTCCCCGCACAACTCACTCAAATTGATCAAACCTTGTAACATGCATCAAGAATAGCATGAGAGTAGTTTATTTCTCATTTCAAACAAAAAAAAAATTTCCTGAAATATCTCATGATGAAGAGAACAAAAATTACGTCACGGACTGTGGTACAACAAACATGATGAATAGCACATGAACAGCTTTCTCACATTGCCAACCTCCGAAACTACATTCTTAAAAACAATATATTCAGCGCATAAATCTCTATCTCACACGGTTCCTTCTCCTCCCAAAATCAGTTCTCAAACATGGGAAATAAGTTTCAGGAGTAACATCCGGGACATAGGCTTAAAAGACACGCTCTCAGCGAAAGTTGAGATTTTCGGTTCGTCAATAACAGGAAATGCACCCTTAATAGAACAAATCCCCAAAAGCTAAGATTAACAAAAACTCACTAGTTTCAAAACAAAACGGATGCATTACATAGAAGAAACCTGATACTCCTACAAAAGCATTTCACCGTATTTAGAATAAAACTTAAAAAAAGCAGCAGCCTCGACTGAAAAAACAGATCATTAATTAACATGAACAGCAGCAGACAAGCGATACCAGTAGTAAACCAACAGCAATTAAGGGGCTGAGAAAAAGAGAGTGAGAGATCGAATAAACAGCAACTCTTACCTGCAACCGTCGAACGTGTAGAGAGGGAGAGAGGGAGAGAGATGACTGTTTTGAGATAAGAGGAAATCGACGTAGCGCGGCCAGCGTTTATGCCACGGACTCAACTTAGGTCCAATCCAGTGTCAGGGCCGGCCTTGAAGTTGATGTAAAGCCCAGGTGCGGCCACTTTAGGCATTAATACAAGGGAAAATGACGATTCAGGACATATTTTGATAATTAATACCTTTCAATAATAATTAATTTATTTTTAGCAGGTATTAATTATCAAAATATATCATTAGTCATCATTTTTCCAAATTATGATTAAAGGCTAAAAAAAATTCACTACAGATGAAAAAAAAAAATCAAACAGCTGCTTTATTTGTTTAAAAAATCGTCTTATTTGAATTTTTTCAACATTCATTCATATTTTTATACTTTTTCGATTTGTTTCGTCGAGGCAAATGATTAACCTCAAAAATTACAACGAAAAGCTAAATATAAAATTATAAAAAAAATTACAAAAATAAGTTTCAGACTTACGGCCTAAATTAGTTATTCTTGAGTGGTTTTAAATATTACTCAAGATCTTTTCAAATCTTTTGCACATCATAAATGTTTTGATAAGTTTTCCCTTTTTATTTATTTGAATTTTGTTTTCAACATTTCATATTAAATTTACAAATAAAATAGTTTTGACTATAAGTAAACCAAAATAATTTATTTTCACTGAACAAATTTTGATTAAAAAAAGATTTAAAATAAATTATTCTCTTATTATGAAAAATAACATCCTTACAATTAAAGTTAATACATGATTAGTAAGACAAAATGAAATGTATGAGCAGTCCTTCGTTAAGTTTTTTTTTTTTTTTTTTCTAATGGTATGATATATTTTAAAATTTTCTTTTAGTTAAATTACGAAGCTAAAATATCGTGTTTAATCTTTTTACCTTACATCACCTAAATTGACATTTTTTAAGAAAATAAATAAACCTAGGCCTCGTGTTTGATATTCGCTTTAGATCTCCAAAATCTCAGAGCCGGCCCTGTTCAGAGTCAATCACAGTTGTCCAGTTCAGTTTTCAAAAAATTATTCATTGCCCATGGGCATTGCCACACTGTGCCCCAACTTTCCTATCTCCACACATTTGTGTAGGTTCGTAATGTCCCAATTTTTCAAATAGATTTCGGAGGCATTAAATATTAATTTTTGAAAAATTTACTTTATTAAATATCAAAATCTAAAACAAATAATTCAACATAAGGATTCATTTATTACAACCCAATGTGAAAATACTAAATAGTCTTTGTGGTAATGAAATAGATAAAACACAGAGCCGACTCATAGGCTTAATATGGATACCTAGCATACTCTGGCTCGACTCCCATCTCCAGATTCTCCTCTGGATAATACTGCTTACCTTTAGGGTTCTGTGTCTCTTCTTGGTTTTCTACAAAATCTGGCACGAATGCTAGGTAATCCGTACCTGAGTAATAGAGTTCACCCAGTTGAATAATCCAACCCAACATTCTCTCTTACTTTACAATTAGCAAACAAACAATATAATATCGATGCGAAAGAGTTAAACAGACCTAGTTGAATAATCCAACCCAACTACCTCTCTTACTTTACAATTAGCAAACAAACAATATAATATCGATGCGAAAGAGTTAAACAGAAAATTTTCACATAAATCGTTTTATTACTATCCATTAGCTTGTCGTGTGAATGCTTGCATGAGTTGAACTAGATCAGCAGTCCCAATTGGGCCGTTGGGTTGAGGGGCCCATTTTGTCCATTGTTTTGTTCATCATTCTAGTTATTGCTTCTGTCCCTTGTTTCCACCATTTAGACACCGTTGTGTTATATTTCAGTAAGGGGGTTTTATTATTTATTAGTATGTATATATACCTATCATAGGAAACTTTACTTCATTATCATAAACGAATCAAGTACATCATCGATTAATAATGTTGAAACATACAACTGCAATTTGAAGCTACTACAAATAAAACTCAAAATAATTCCCACTACCACAATTGTCTTTCCTAAAAAAAATGTGTTGTGTGTAAAATGACTAGTAGATGCTAAAGAAATCGATCAGTAGAAGAGTGCCGGATAGTGCTCCTCTAGTAGACTCTGTGACTCGAAGGTGTCCTCTGTGAGTCCGTAACAGCGCCATGTCACTCGCCATAGAGGTTCTTGTTGCCCTCCGTTGGTTTTTGGGTTGGTATAGGGTTCTCGGCAGATGGGTATCTCTGTATAAGTGATGTGATCGATGAAGTCAACATCATCTGCAATGACACGTTGTTCTTGTTCGGGACGGGACCTTGTGACGTGTGAATAATGGATACAGTCGGTGTAATGTTCCTAGCCGGAATCCTCGGGGTATGGCAATGAGTTAGTATCCATTATAGCACGGGGCTCGAATTCGTACTAGCCCTAGGTAAGCTGATTGTGCCCAGAGTAAGCTGATTGTACCCAGATCTTAAATGGGCAAGGGTATAGTAGTTCCAGCTGTATATAAACCAAAGTGTTTGGGCCATAGTCTGAATGATGTCTTATCCACGGAATTCGAGCAGGTCGAGCCATCATAGGATGAGGTGGTGGTGTCGGAAGGTCTGCGTCTATGACTTCACACTCACTTTCTGACTCTTCCATTGCTATTGGGGCTGGAGGGGGTAGAGGTTCTTACATTTTGAGCTGTTGATTTGTCAACCACCACTGCAGCTCGGCATCCATATCTCTTGGTGCATTTATTGGCAAGAGCCAGCCATAATCATCTATCTCTGGATCTATTAAGAATCCATCGTCCTCATTACCGCCATTGCCATCACCTGCATCTTCTTCTATTTCCGGCTCAGCATTGCCCATTTCATCATCTTGGTTTTGCACTTGATATTCCTTTGGTAATAGTGGCTATTCTTGTTTTGGTTCCAAGTTGCCCAGATGGTGATCGTGGTTTGATCCTAGAAATGGAAGTTTTCTAGATCTTCCTCTTCCTCGGGGGCCTTTTGTCGTCCTCTCGCGGTCTCACTTCTACTCCGAGGATGTAGGCTAACATGTTTCGTATCTTGTGATTTTCAACGGTGGAGCGAGCGATGGTGTCAGTGAGAGCTGTGATCCTCTAGTGAGCCTATCTCATCCGGTAGAGGGCAGGAAACATCCCTGCTAAGTAGTAATCTCCCATAGGGAAGTCCGAGGTGGTTGTCATGAATGCTTGTAGGTGCTCCAATTCTTCAGCTAGCTGGGCTGCATCATCCTCTTCCTGCCTATTGAGAGTGTTGCGGTTTTTATCTAAGGCAGGAATCGACGATTGACTATCCATATCCCTATAATGTGGGTAGTAGGGATCGCTCCTGATATCAAAACCGGGTATGCTCTCTAAAATGTCACGGATCTCCCTTTCGAGAAGAGCCCTCCTCAAGGGGCTTGGATACTGAATGGTGTATACCTCCCTCTGGTTCGGCGAATTAGCCATCAACTGCTGATACTGAGCATACATAATTGGAAACTTAGCTGGTATGTAAGGGTCTCGGAAAGAGAAGTCAGATTCTACTATGTTCTCCAAGAAGTCCTGTAATCGGTTTCATTCATCGACTAGTTGGTCTGCGAACGTGGGGTCCATCTACAAAAACAAGAAAAAATATATTTATCATTAGTTTTCTGTATATTTCAAATAATGTCATTTTAAAACTTTTTGGCTATATACTCAATCTAATGTGACCTACCCAATCTACCCAAGGCCAAGGGTTTGAACCTAAGGCTCTGATACCAAGTTGTAACGCCCCGATTTTTCAAATAGATTTTGGAGGCATTAAATATTAATTTTTGAAAAATTTACTTGATTAAAGAACAAAATCCAAAACAGATAATTGTAGGGGGATGAAAACAATTGATGTTCAGAACAACATCAATATGCAATGGCCACTCGTGCCTCTTCGTCGGAACCCTATTTCGTCGTCGGAACCCTAATCTGCAAAATAGACAAGGGGTGAGTGCACCTTTGCCTCTCATGGAAAAGGCCCTCCGATGCTTAAGTTAGTATCACGTACTCAAGCAAAAAACCCTAATTATCAATTGGAAAATAATACCAATGCAACGTGTTGCGTACCTATTTCCTTTAGGTTTACCTCGTGTTTATAGATATGCATATGCTTGTTGTCCAAGCATCCTTGATGCCCTAGGTTTCCTATCTCGTATGGGAAACCTAGGATATCGTGGAGACTCATTCCCTTATCAGTTCATTACCTTAGTCCTTTTAGGACTCTTTTCTATAACTGGCCGAACATTCCATTCCCGTTGGGTATCTTTCCTAGATCCTATATTCTTGGGATCCTATTCCTTTACGGAATACCACTGTTCTAGAACCTTCTAGAATATTCCGTCCGTTCCAGCACTTAGCTGGAGTTCTTTCCTTGTTCGACTATCTCGTTGCTGAACATATTGCCTGGACCAATTACTTCACGTGTAACTAGTCCTTTATTAACTACTTTGACCAATGTTATCTCATGTCTTTACCTTTATCTGCCGAACAAACTGATTGGACTAATGACTTTTCATGCCATTAACCCATATCGCCAAACAGACTGCTTCACACAATCGTTTATCTTATCGTATTTATTCCATGATCCCATGTACCATGTGTTCAGGTCCCATTTGTACCTGTTTGGGAATACCTCCTTACAATTGCTCCCCAGCTTTGCTCGTTGCCACTGTTTGAGGGGCTACAGGTAAAGCTAGAAGTAGTCCTTGAGCCGAGCTTCCCGGGTCCCGTGTGGATATAGTATTTAAACCCATATGTTTTAGTCATCATTTTCTTGAAGTAAGGACTCCACGTGGACGTTTTGTACGACTTGCATTTATTTTGAACTGACGTTTCAACCAAACGGCGCCAGAATGGCATCCTTCGAAGCCCTCTTTCCGTTGCTTTTCTCGTTAACGGTGTTGGGCAACATTTCGCCTCCGTTGATCCCTTTGTACTCATCAAAGGGTCTTGATAGGGTTTTTACCCCTATTTCACAAACCCACCATTTCTTTCTCTAAAACTAGGCGAAGAACCTCCTATTCTTTTACCATCGCCGCCGTCTGTAACTTCATTCGTGTCTCAGGAAACTGCTTTACCAATCTCGTAAGCATTCCATCTCTTACTCTCATTCCATTTCAGTTTCTGAGATTTCGACCTCTCTCCTGGAGTTTCAATCTCTTCCATACTCAGGTTTCGTTTTATTTCGGGGTTTCCACAATTTCAATGGCGGATGAAAATGAAAATGCTCCTAAACCCAGTAAATTTAGGAAACTTTGTGATACCCCCACAGCCATGGCGACGTTTAGGACAGAATATAGCGTTCCTAAAAATGTAGGACTCTAACTTGACCCATTAGGAGCGGATAGGGATTCTGGTTCATGGGATAGGATGTGTATCCCAATTGTAGCTATCGTTGAGGGAGGAGTTCGCTTCCCCCTCCACCCATTACTTCGCCAAGTTTTGAATTGGTACCGACTCACTCCCATGCAAGTTTCCACCAATTTTTTTAGGTTAGTAATGGGTGTAGTCGCTCTGAATAGGATTCTGGGAACTCAATTGGGTCTGTGGGAAATTCAATGGTGGTATATCATTGTGCTAAATCCTGAGTACAACACCTACTATTTCAAGGTTAGGAGAGCAGATAAGCGTTTCGTGCTAAACCTGCCAGACTCTGCTCGTGATCATGAAATCGATTTCCTTTACGTCACTAGAGGCTTCGAGCCAACAGGGGAAGATGGTCAACTGGAGGGCTTTCATTGCCCCCACATATGGGGTTACCCACGTATGCTCCTTTATTTGCTTCACGCTTTCTTGAATTTTTCTGTTTATTACTTTTCTGCACCCTCTAACTTATGTCTATGCCTTTAATCTATAGCAACTAACACTAACAAGCGGCCCAGAAGAGAACCCAACTACGTCCGAACAACGGATATAAATAAGGTGCTCAAATATACAGGGGAGCCTGGTACTTCGAGAGCTGGTCGGGGTCGTAACGCGGACGTGCTCTTAGGTTACGATCCCGCCTACAAAGGTTTTATTAACAGAAGACTTAGCAACCCAAGCACCAGTGCAGCCTCAACCTCTACTACTCCCCAGCCGAGGAACTCAAGATCCAATGCCGAAGTGATAATTGCCGGACAACCCAGTGAGGTACCTATCTCTGAAGGTATTCCACTTACTCGTCTGATCATGAGAATGTCATCTGTAGGTGGACAAATTCAATTAGTGCTTTGATCAGTACTAGATTGCAATGGCCTTCGTACCTCTTGACCGGAATCCTAATTCTTCGTTGGAACCCTTGTCCTGCAAAACAGACAAGGGGTGAGTGCACCTTTGCCTCTCGTGGCAAAGGCCCTCCGATGCCTAAGTTAGTATCACGTACTAGCAGTCAAATCCTAATTATCAGTAGGAAAGCAATAAGAATGCAGTGTATTGCGTACCTTTTTCCTCAAAGTTTACCTCGTATTTATAGATTCATAGATGCTTGCTGCCCAAGCATCCCTGTCGCCCTAGGATTCCTATCTCATAAAGGAAACCTAGGATATCAAGGATTCTCATTTCCTTTATCAGTTTGCCACCTTAGTCCTTTTAGGACTCTTTCCAATAATGAGCCGAACATCCCATTCCCGTTGGGTATCTTTTACAGATCTTACATTCTCGGGATCTCACTCTTTAACGGAATCCCACTGTTTCTGGACTCTTCCAGAGTGTTCCCTCTACTTCAATGTCTGATTGAACTTCTTTCCTTGTTCGGCCATCTCATGGCCGAACAGATGGCCTGGACCAGCCACTTCTCATGTAACTGGTCCTTTATCAGTTATTTGGACCATTCCTTTCTTTAGGAGTTCCCCTCCCGTTCGGCTTTCTCGTCGCCAAACAGACTACTTGGACCAATGACTTCTCATGTCACTGCACTGAGAATCGTACAACCTCTCTGGACCATTGACTTCGCATGTCACTGGTCCATATTTCGTTGTCCTTTTCTTCGACCCATGTTCGGGCTCTTCTTGGGTCTGTTCGGGAATACCTCCCTACAATTGCTCCCCAGCCTTACTCGTTATTTTTTACTTAGATGACGAGTAAGGCTCTTTTACCGAGCAAATTGATTCTACTCTTGCACCTTATTTCATATTTTGGTGCAATCTTTCATCATTTTGGCCAAGGCGAAAACATCTTTTCGTTTGGCCGTCACAGGCTTTTAGTCCTAATCTTTACACGTGTTGACCGTTTGTATTGCTTACATTAAATGCGAACAGACGTGTTTTGGGGAACGAAACACTCAAACGGCGTCTGGGGTGACGTTTCATGTACGCCACCCCACTTTTAGGGTATTTTTGGGTTTGCGTCCCAATTTCAAAACCCCAATCTCTCTCTTAGACTCCCTCTGCAGAAAAAAGAAGGTTCAAGCTTTTACCCGCCATTGAAGCTTTGTTCATCATCTCAAGGCCTCCTCCTTTCTGCTCTTAGGGATTCCATCGACCAATTTCGTAAGTCACCATTCTTCTTCTTACTACTCCATTTCTTTGGTGGATTGTTTACAGTTACTTTAGGGTTTCATCGTCCCCTGCTCTCTATATTTCAAAGAACCAAAAAACCTTTCTGGTAATGTGCAGACAGGGATGGCGGTTCATGGGATAGGATGTGTATCCCAATTGTAGCCATTGTCAAAGGCGGAATTCGTTTTCCTCTACACCCATTACTGGTCCTTTAGCAAGAGCAGCTCAGGTACTACTCAGCTACAAAGCCTCGTACGGTGGCTTTATTGATTGATCGGCGAACCCGTGCAGCCGATAACCCCGTCATTGCTGGTCCTTCAAGACCAGCTCCCAAACAAGAAGAGAGGCGTTCTCGGACACCTCCAATCTCTGACGAACCAATCCCTCTTGCAGCAGAAGAGGCTCTCAGTTCTACGTCCAGCTCTTCTTCCAGTGGCTACACCCCCTCTCCTCCAGAAGTGAACCGGCCAATTGATTTAGGCAGTCTTCTCACCATTCCTGGTCGAGGTCGTGGCATTGTTCGGGGCCAAAGTGGTCAAGGTCGTGGCCGTCGTATCCAGACTCAAACTGATGCTCCTCCTGGATTTTCTCCAGAGGAAATTGAAGCCCTTCATCGTGAAAAATGTCAACGTGTGGAAGAATAGCTAGAAAGACCCCCACCATCCTCCTCATCTCCTGCTCCTACGTGGGCTCCCTCTTTCTCTCACGGGAATCGAGCGCTATCACTGCTCGGGACAGTGTTGAGACTGAAGGGACTGCTCTTGCATTGTCCCAGGCCTTCCTGTTGCCTGGAGACATGCAGAAAGAAGTCGCAATGTCTCCTGACAATCTCCTGAGCTCTTTTATGTCCCACAATGCCAAGGTGAAATATCCCTTTAAAAACCATATCGTACCATAGCGTTTGGTATCTATGTTTATCTGTGTTTGAACGTTCCAGGTGATGCAAAAAATGGTGGCCATGGCTCAAAAGCTCAGCCAATCCGAGCCCCAACGTGCCAAGCTTGTCAGTGAAAATACCAAATTGCAACGTACCATTATCAGGCTTGAAAGAGAAAGAAACCAAGCCCTGGGGGTAGCAGACGGTTTAAAGGGACAACTGAAGGGGACTGAGGACAGTCTGAATCAAACTCTAAAAAGAACTCAAGGCGAGCCAGGCTGAGGCCAAAGCTGCATTTGAAAAAGGATACAACGAAGGAATCAAAGTTGCTACAGAAAGCTACACGAACCAGATGCCTGGGATTCAAGACCAAGTTTGGGTGGCTTCCTGGACAGCTTGCCTTACCAAAGCTGAGATACCCGAGTCATCTCCCCTCTGGACCAACATCAAACTACCAAGTGCTGCTGCTGGTTGTGAGGAAGATAATACTGAGGAAGGAGATGAGGAGTAAGAGGTGCATACGTCTGAGCAACATGTTCCTGATGTTGAACCAGGTGAAGTCATGACCAACCCTGGCCAGAAGGAAGTCAGTGGTGGTCAACCTGAAAATACCACAGAAGGCTCGACTGTTCCAGCAGCTCCTACGACTGCTCCTCCAACTGTTCAAGATCTCACAGAAGACGAATAAATTCAATCGTCTTTCATTTGACAATCTGTTTTGCCACTTGTTTGAATTGTGGGTTTGTGATGTTAGAATACTGTGTTGAATTTCTTTAAGTATTTCGTACTGTTCTTTGGTTTGTAAGTTTCCCGTATTTAATCGTTTAAAGTTTCACGTACATTTATGCATATATTCGTATGCTTCCAAAGATGTTTTAAGCGTCTCGTAAGTTACTCGTACTTATGCATATATTCGTATGCTTCAAAGTTTGTGCATATTCTCGTATGCCTTGGACAGTTTGTGCATATTCTCGTATGCTTTATATGCCAAGCCAAGTGTTTCGTACTTCAAATTCCATACAAGTATTTTCATACTTGTATTCGTTAAGTTTCATGTACTTAGAACATCACACAAGTGTTTCGTACTTGCGTTTAAGTTTCTCGTATTTAAACAAGGCATACAAGTTTTGAAAAGCTCACAAGTGTTTCGTACTTGCATTTAAGTTCCACGTACTTATTTTGAAAAGCTCACAAGTGTTTCGTACTTGCGTTTAAGTTCCACGTACTTAAATGTATAAGTCCCCTGCTCCCCAATACGAATGAGGGAAACTAATCTCAAAGTTCGTATTTTGAAAACAAATACCAAGAGCACAACATTTATACTAAAAAAAGTGACTTTATTCGTAATCTGTAAAACTCAAGAGGGCGTTATTCGTACCCTTGCAACTAGAATAACAAAACCAGAACACAAGAGAGTTTTATTCGTAACTCTCACACAATCACGATGTGCATAAAGAAAAACATGCTAAAACATATTCATATAAAGAACTTTCTCAAGTTGTGGACATTCCAAGGTCTTGGCACCGGGTTCCCGTCCAGGTCTGTCAATCGATAAGCCCCAATGCCCACAATCTCAGTAACTCGATATGGGCCTTCCCAATTGGCCCCTAACTTTCCCTCGTTAGCCACCTTAGTGTTGCCGAGCACCTTTCGTAAGACCAGGTCTCCTTAGTCTTGTAATTTCTTTGCAAAAGGGGAGGATGCTATATTCTTAAGTGCTTTTCGCGCTGCTTCTCGTGCAGTCATAGTTTCATCCTCTGGTCCTTTCTTTTCGTTGGGTCTAGTTCTTTCCCAATCGAAATCAGGTCTTTCGTACCTGTCCCTATGATGTTTCCTACTCCCTTCCTCCTCAGGGGTAGAGCTTCGACCTCTGCTCCTCCTCTTTCTCGAAGAAACCCTCCTTCGCTCTGGTGTTCGGGTCTTGCTCCTCTCTTTTCTTGGAGAAGCTTTATGTCGCCTTGGGGTTGGACTTCTGCTTCTGCTCCTTCTTCCTCGTGAAGGAGCTTCTCTGAATTGTACCATAGCATATACACTGCCTCTGGATGTTCCCTGATTCTCTCTAGTTCTCTAATCTCATGTTCTCGTTTTTTAATCAAACGAGCATACTCCCCAATTTCTTGCCTCTTTTTATCAAGAACGTCTTCGTTACGGTGCACACTCCTGGAGTGTGCGATCGATTCATCCCTTTGATGGGATTTACTCCTTCTCGTGGATCTCGATGCCGTCTCCCCATCTCTATTTTTATTGTGGATGGTAAGGGGGTGGCCCTTACTCGTGGTCCTCCTGTGTCCACCTTCGGGCTTTCTCGGAGCCCTAGGTGGAGATTTATCCCTTCCTCCATCTAACACATCCTTTGGGTCGTGCGGTGTTGCTGGATCTACTTCCACCATGGTCGTATTTCAAAGGGAACTCTTTCGTTTCCCACAGACGGCGCCAATTGTAGGTGGACAAATTCAATTAGTGCTTTGATCAGTACTAGATTGCAATGGCCTTTCGTACCTCTTGATCGGAATCATAATTCTTCGTTGGAACCCTTGTCCTGCAAAACAGACAAGGGGTGAGTGCACCTTTGCCTCTCGTGGCAAAGGCCCTCCGATGCCTAAGTTAGTATCACGTACTAGCAGTCAAATCCTAATTATCAGTAGGAAAGCAATAAGAATGCAGTGTATTGCGTACCTTTTTCCTCAAAGTTTACCTCGTATTTATAGATTCATAGATGCTTGCTGCCCAAGCATCCCTGTCGCCCTAGGATTCCTATCTCGTAAAGGAAACCTAGGATATCAAGGATTCTCGTTTCCTTTATCAGTTTGCCACCTTAGTCCTTTTGGGACTCTTTCCAATAATGAGCCGAACATCCCATTCCCGTTGGGTATCTTTTACAGATCCTACATTCTCGGGATCTCACTCTTTAACGGAATCCCACTGTTTCTGGACTCTTCTAGAGTGTTCCCTCTACTTCAATGTCTGATAGAACTTCTTTCCTTGTTCGGCCATCTCATGGCCGAACAGATGGCCTAGACCAGCCACTTCTCATGTAACTGGTCCTTTATCAGTTATTTGGACCATTCCTTTCTTTAGGAGTTCCCCTCCTGTTCGGCTTTCTCGTCGCCGAACAGACTACTTGGACCAACGACTTCTCATGTCACTGCACTGAGAATCGTACAATCTCTCTGGACCATTGACTTCTTATGTCATTGGTCCATATTTCGTTGTCCTTTTCTTCGACCCATGTTCGGGCTCTTCTTGGGCCTGTTCGGGAATACCTCCCTACATCATCACGACGTCAAGCCGAACAACAGGCTCCGGATCGTGACACCAGCCAATCTTCATCATCTGGATATTCCCCGTCCCCTCCACATTCAGGTACGATGTCTCGACAACCCTTGAACCTGAGCTCTCTTCTTACCGTCTCCGCTCGGGGGCATGGTGCTGGCCGGGCGCCCTCCACTGGGCATGCTCCTCCACCACCTCGTCGTACCAGAGGGGGTTCTATTCGATCTTCCTCGTCTCCTCGAGAATCAGACACTGTCCTCGAAGCCAATGACGCTTACTAAGACAAGCGTCCCACGGCAGAAGACCCATCCGGTGCTGCCAGGCAAATTGAAGCATCCGACCAACCGCCCGTGTCTCTAAATCCTCAAACAATTCCTCAGGCCTGGGCCCCTCAGCTCATTAGAGGTGACCGGCCTATCAATATTGGGGACAGTGCAAGCTCTTCGGAGACTGCACTGGCCCTTGCTCAAGGCCTATTGCTGCCTGTTGATATGCAAAAAGAAACAATAGACACTCCTGATCGGCTCGTTTCCACTGGTCTCGTCAGTGGTATCAAGGTAATGTGACTGTCCCCTAGTGTCAATTATGAATCCTTGCGTATATTTATCATACTGTAATCTTCTATATATCTTGAATTTCTTCATCCTTTATTAACTGTTTGGTATCTACCAGTTTATCCAAAAGATGGTGGTGTTGGGTCAAAAGATACAGGAAATTGAATCTGAACGCAACAGACTGCTGAGGGACAACACCAAATAGTTGCAAACAATTACTAGGCTGGAAAGGGAGAGAGACAAGGCTAAGCTTGACGTTGATGCTATGAAGGTGAAATTGGAGGCTGCTGAGGACAGCCTCAGCCAGACGTTGTTCGAGATGGATAATTCCAAAAAAGATGCCTATGATGAAGGATATCAGAAGGGTATTGATGCCACAACTGCCAGCTACGTCGAGCAAATGCCAGCTATCTAAGATCAAATATGGGCTGTTTGTTGGGAAACATGCCTTACCAAGGTAGGTATTGCTGAAGACTCAATCCTCTGGGTGGAAAATGACTTACCAAGTCGTCGTGCTGCAGCCTCTCAAGAGTATGATGAGCCCCCTACTGATGATGTTGATCAACAAATAGAAGAATTAGCAGATGTTGATGAAGAGATACAGATGGAGTCTCAGGATGTTGCAATCGAACATGCGTTAGCTCGGGAGGTGACCAATGAGACTATTGTCCCGGAAGAGAATACTACTGGTGGTGGTGGCCCCAGCAGTGAAGTGAATACAGAGGTCACGACTGATACTCTCCCAGAAATCCAAAACCTGGATTGATTTGGTAAGTTTACATCTACACTTTCAAACATTTGGCTGGTCCTTCGTGACCATGGTTTTGTTGGGCCCTGCGAGGCACTAGTATTTTCATACTTTTGATAAGATAGGTATTCGGCCCCTCATGGCATAACATTTGGTTTGGTGGCTATTCATAGATGGCCTTATGTTTTACTCGGTCATGAACTTTGTCGCTTCAGTGTTTGCTGATATTTTCATACCATTCATCCGAATATCTCGTATGCTTTGTTGTGCTCCAAATGCATGTATCCGTATGCATAGGTGTTTTTCTGCTTAATCAAAAAATTTAAGTCTCTTATACTTTAACTGTCACGCCCTCGATTTTTAACATAAATAAAGATAGTTTTTCAAAAATAAAACTCCTCGCATTATCTTACATAATACCCTAAAAGAGTTCACCATGTTCTAATCATTAAATTACAGATCCAACTCCAAGAGTTTGAATACATTATATCATAAAAAGAAATAGAGTTAAGGTGCTATTACATTCCCAAAACATGTTTTATCAAACGTCCATGAGTCTCTTTGGCCACTTCTTTTGAAAATATGCACTTGAATGCATGCACTTCGCTCCATTCTACTGCTCCGGGTTCACACCTGAAAAATGATAGGTTGAGCTACACTAGCTCAGTAGAGAAATCTACATAACCATTATATGCAAATGGGATGACTGGTAGGATGAATAACAAAATCAAGAGTGAATAACAGAAGCAAGGTACTATATCTCAATGGAAAAACAAAACACGACTAGTAGTTTTCCCATCGTCGATGACATAAATGAAGTATCATGACCACACACTAAGACTCTAAGCTAACCACAACACCCTATTCCGAATACTCTATCTGCTCTTCGACTTCACTTTAGTCATAACGTCACACGTTTAAAGAAAAGAACCTGTTGATACATGATTCTATGGTGTTATTTCGACAACCAATCATTTCTCTCATACATTCATCAAACAAACCCTTACGTTTACTCACATACATCACTCTTGCAATTCCACATCACACGTCATAAGCCAGTGCTCTTTCTGGGCTGTTTATGGAGCCCCGCTACTCCTTACAAATACCTTCCTCACTAAAGGAACTAAATCACATCACATAGTATAGATCACCATACCACAATTCGTCCAAAACACCTCACAATTCAACCGTTCATCTCAATCACATATAATGATTTCACAACAAAGACTTATTCACAAGAGGTAGTAGTTATAATAATAATAAGGATAATCCGACTTCATTCAACTCATAATCATTACACCATTCATTTTTCATATAAGCATTCACATATCAAAGGATATTCTCTCGCAACGGCTCATAAATTTTCACCTTACAACTCATAAAACCAAACAATTTACGCAAATGACGTATCACATATCGAACATAAGGAACATGTCTCACATACCCCTGCCTAGCGTTGTTTAACTCAAAGGAGTGTCCTATGTGTTTGTTTCTCACATTGCATGTCAACACATACAACCCTCGCCCACCTATATTTCTTATGTTCTCTAAACCCTCGTTTCGATGTCATAAGACTCATACGGAACCCAACGACCACCATAAAGCCTAGTATACCACTAGCCTCGTCAAACCACTCAATTAAGTACTTAGGAGAACCTAAGAACATCCATGTCTCACCCAAACGATTCTAAGGAAAAGGATTTTCCAACATCTATGAACATATCTATCTTATTTTGGCTACCAAATCTTATTGGTTAAGAATTAGGAGATGAGACCACCACCATTGGAAAGTAGACTTCCGGCACATGAATTTCGGTATAAAATTTACCCAAAACGGAGTTCGGATGAAAAAGTTATGCCCTTCCGAAGTTTAACCAAAAATGCTGATTTTCCATTTCCTACCGGTAGGACACAATTTTCTACCGGTAGGAGACCAGAATTTCACAAAATGACTCTACTGGATAGCGTTTCTACTGGTAGGGCCAAAACTCCTACCAGTAGGACTTGGGTTTTCAGTGCACGACTTTCAGATTTCACCAGAACAATTCCAACAACAAAACCAAGGATCTAGGGTGCGATTCAAACACCAAATCAACACATAAACATATAATAGTTGTGAGAAATCCCTACCTCGAAGTCGAAGAACGAAATCCAAGCCCAACCAAGCAAGCCCTAGCTCCGAAAACTTCGAATCATCCGAATACTCCTCTCCGAGCTCAAACCCACGAATTTCCAAGCTCTAGAACACTTGAATGCGAGAACTTTGCAGCGGATTGAGGTGGGTTCGAGGTATTTTGGGGTGTTAGAGTGTGAGAGTTTGAGAGAGAGAGGGAGAACGAGAGGAACCGAGAGAGAGAGAGGTCGGGAGGAGAGAGAGAGGGTTGGGGATTTTGATCCTCTACACCCTCACACACACATATATATATACTAGGACACACACCAACCACACTTGCACTCCCTCCACTTTTAATCCTATCACATTGACCCCAAATCAAATAATTTCAACAAATTTCACATTTACTTGATAGTCTAACATTAATAAAACCTTTAAACGATTTTTTTTGAAAATACGGGTCTCTACATTAACTAATTTGTTTATTTACCCAAGTTACTCATACTTGGTCAAGTTTGTATGTTCCTGAAATATTTTCGTATTCAGGGAGTGTTGCATTTATTCATATGCAATAAAGTTTATTCATACTCGTTTATTGCATGTTCCCGTATGCATCCTCAAGTTTGTTCATACTTGGACATATTTGTAGGTTTTTTCGTTTTTATCTAATTTTAGGTTTATCGTACTTAAACATAAGTTTAAGTGTTCCATACTTGTAAGTTTTTCGTACTTAACTAGTGTTTATGGATGTATTCGTATGCAACCCAAGTCATTCGTACTTGGCCATATCTTAGCAAATGGATATGTATATTTGTACGTGTTCAAGGAACCCATTCCCTGCTCCCCAATACGAAGGGAGAACAAAGAATAAATCCTAGCTTCGTATTTAAGTACTCAAAACGGTTCTTTTAAAAATAGAATCTCATTTATAATTCAACTCTCAAGGGGGCGTTACGCGTACCCCTTGCAACTAATCAAACTAAAAAATAAGGAAATTTTATTCATAATTTCCTCACAATCATATGATCTTAAAACAGAATAAAAATAAATTGAAAATTTTCAAACGAAGAACTTCCTCAAGTTATGGACATTCCAATGCCTTGGTGCTGGGTTCCCGTCCAGGTTTGCCAGTCTATAGACTCCTATTCCCACAATTTCAGTTACTCGATATGGGCCTTCCCAATTTGCCCCCAATTTACCCTTGTTTGACACTGTGGTGTTGCCGAACACCTTACGAAGCATGAGGTCTCCAACACCAAATTCCCGTGGGTGAACGTGCTTGTTGTATTTTTTCATTAGCTGCTCCTGGTAAGAAGCTAGATGCACCAGGGCCCTTTCCCTCCTATCTTTGGCAAGGTTAAGCTCAATCTCAAGGGCCCTGTCATTGCCCCCACTTTCAACCAATGCAGTCCTGTTGGTTGGAAGGCCAACTTCCAGGGGTATGACTGCCTCTGTACCATATGCCAATGAATAGGGGGTCTCTCCCGTAGACCTCTTAGGTATTGTTCGGTGTGCCCATAAGACCAGTGGGAATTCATCAGGCCACTTCCCCTTTACTTTATCCAACCTCTTCTTGATCCCATCAAGGATGATTTTATTGGATGCTTCTGCCTGCCCATTACTCTGAGGGTAGGCTGGGGTTGAAATATAAATTTCGTATCCCATACTGGGCACAAAAAGCTTTGAATTTCTTCTGAAATTAGAACCCATTATCTGTAATTAAGGAATAAGGGACCCCGAATCGAGTAATAATACTCTTCCACACGAACCTTTCTATCATAGGTTCAGTGATCTTGGCCAATGGTTCTGCCTCAATCCACTTAGTAAAATAATCTGTTGCCACAAGTAGGAATTTTCGATTCCCAGTTGCTTTGTGGAGTGGACCCACAATGTCCATTCCTCATTGAGCAAACGGCCAAGGACTCGTCAATGGCACCAAATCTTCTGCTGGTGTTCGAATCATTGGTGAGAATTTCTGACATTTCTCGCAAATTTTCACATATACCTTTGCATCTTTTTGCATGTATGGCCACCAATAACCTTGAGTGATTGCTCGGTGGGCGATGGATCTACCCCCAGCATGGCTTCCACAAGTCCCTTCATGAATTTCGTGTAGAAATTTTTGCACCATCTCAAGGTGCAAACAAAGCAAATAGGGACCTGTGAAGGACTTCCTGTACAACTTCCCTTCCGAGGACAGCCAAAACCTAGCAGATTTGGTCTTTATTTTGTGAGCCTCCTTTTTGTCAAAAAAGAGTATCTCATCTCGTAGAAACTCCACAATTTGGTCCATCCAACTTGGTCATTGGTTCACGTCCAAGACCAACTCTACACTTCTCCCAATGCTCGGCTTAGTCAGATACTCTACTGCTACCTTCCTTTTAAACTCAGTTGGTACAGCTGCAGCCAACCAGGCTAGTGAATCTGCGTGAGCGTTCTGCCCAGAACTTATCTGCTCAACATATACCCTTTCGAAGGTATCAAGCAGATCCTTGGCTGCCTGCACATATGCCGCCATCTTCTCACTCCGGGCTTCGTACTCCCCAGACAGTTGGTTAACCACAAGCTGTGAATCACAATACACCCTGACTTGCTTTACTTTCAATGTTCTTGCACTCCTCAATCCAGCTAAGAGTGTCTCATACTCCGTCACATTATTTGATACACTAAACCCTAGCCGAACAGATAGCTCCAACATTACCCCACCAGGGGGAAAAAGGACAATCCCGATCCCTGATCCTATATTACATGCTGAACCATCAATAAACAACTTCCACTCAAGGGAATCTTGTTCAACTGGGGCTTTGACCTTCTTTGCTGGTGGCCTAGTTACCTGTTCCTTTCTCGTAGGCAGTAGGGGTGCCATTGCGGGTGAGAACTCTGCCACAAAATCAACCAACACTTGACATTTAATTGCTGTGCGCGACTGATAATCGATGTCGTATTGGCTTAACTCGACGGACCAAGTTGAGATTCTCCGTGAGAAATCTACCTTCTGTAGCAGTGATTTCAATGGGAACTCAGTGTAAACCATAACCTTATGGCTCTGGAAATATTGTGGCAACTTTCTTGTTGCTGTCCTTAATGCTAGGACCAACTTCTCAAAGGGCAGATATCTCGTTTCTACATCTAACAATGTTTTGCTTACATAGTAGATAGGGATTTGCTCGAGTCCCATATCCCTTAACAGGACTGCACTTACAGCATGTTTAGAAACAACCAAATACATAACTAAAGACTTATATGGTTGTGGAGTTGACAAAAGTGGAGCCTCGGCCAAATACTTCTTCAGATCCTAGAAGGCTTGCTCACACTCTGCTCCCCATTCGAATCCTTTCCTCTTTTTTAATAACTGAAAAAATGGTCTGCACTTGTCACTTGACCTGCTGATAAATCTGTTGAGTGCTGCAGCCATTCTAGTCAACCTCTGGACTTCCTTTGTGGTTTTGGGACTTTGTAGCTTTTGCAAGGCTGTTATTTGATCAGGACTAGCTTCAATCCCTTTTATAATCACCAGGTGGCCTAGGAATTTTCCAGAACCTACTCCAAATGCACATTTCGAGGCGTTAAGCTTTAGTTTGTATTTCCTCAAGATTCCAAAAGCCTCTTGCAGATCCGCTATGTGCCCCTGTCTTGTTTTACTTTTCACCACCATATCGTCTATGTAAACCTCCATAGTTTTGCCAAGTAGCTTTTTGAACATGATGGTCGCTAATCTTTGATATGTTGCCCCTGCATTCCTTAGTCCAAAGGGCATGACACTATAACAATACAACCCTCGTGGTGCAATAAAAGAAGTCTTCTCCTGATCAGGTCCAAACAAAGCAATCTGATGATACCCCCGATATGCGTCGAGGAAACTCATCCGTTCGTATCCAGCAGTTGCGTCAACCAACTGGTCTATTCTTGGAAGAGGGAGGCTATCCTTTGGGCATGCCTTGTTTAAGTCCGTGAAGTCCACACAGACACGCCATGTTCCATTCTTCTTTTTTACAACCACAGTGTTGGACAACCATTCTGAATAATAAACCTCCCGTATTGCTTTGGTCTCCAACAAACGATCTACCTCATCGATAATAGCATCAACATGCTGCACAACTGCCCTTCTTTTCTTCTGAATAACTGGCTTATGTTGTGAATCAACGTTAAAGTGGTGACAGATCACATTTGCATCTACTCTGGGCATCTCTTCTGGTATTCATGCAAACACATCACCATGTTCTTTTAAGGAGCTTACCAACTCGGCCTCTTCGTCTGCTGGCAATTTTTTCCCAATTAAAAAATACCTTTCAGGATCAGTCTCGTTGATCTGTATTTTCTTCAGGCCCTCAACCACTTTCTCAGCTAGGCTTCTTCCAACAACCTCGATAGTCGGTTGATCCGGTACTTCTAAAGTATGAACATGATGAGCCTTTGGGATTCTTTTTATGACGGAAATCAAACACTGTTGGGCCACTTTTTGATTACCTCTAATTTTTTCAACCCCATTAGATCCCGGGAACTTCACCATCTGGTGATAAGTAGAAGAGACAACTCTCATCTTGTGCAACCAAGTCCTTCCTATAATTGCGTTATAGGAAGAAGGAACATCTACAACCAGAAAGTCTGTCCTCAACACCACTGATTGTAGGGACGTATTCCCGAGAACATACATTTTGTTGCCGAACACGTGATATTCGGGAGCACGTGGTAAGTATGACAGGACTTACCGTCGGGCAGTTTAGTGAACAGCGATATGGACCAATGATATGGGAAGTCATGGCTATAAACTGACTGTTCGGTTATAAAAACAGCCGAACAGATGAAGCAAGAACCAAGCACGTGATACAAGGGATCACGGGTTAAAAGCAATGTAAATGGTATGTGGGACCATATTTTGAATATAGACAGGACAGTCATCGTGCTAAACAAGTGTTCGGCAATATGGACCAGTGACATGAGAAGTCAACGGTCCAAGCCGTCTGTTCAGCCATGAGATGGCCGAGCAAAGAAAGAGCTCCAATCAAGAATAGGAGCATAGGGAATACTCTGGAAGATTCCAGAGAAGTCATGTCCCGTAAAGGAATAAGATCCCGGGAATATATGATCTAGTAAAGATACCCAATGAGAATGGGATGTTCAGCTCATTATGGAAAAGGATCCAAAGAGGACTCTTTTAATGAGCTGATAAAGGAAACGAGAATCCTTGATGTCCTGGGTTTCCTATACAAGTTGGGAATCCTATGGCAATAGGGATGCTTGGGTGCTAAGCATACGAATGTCTATATAAACAGAGTAAACCTAGAGGTAAAAGGTACGCAATACATTGTATTATTCGATATTTACCTACTGATAATTAGGGTTTCTTTAGTACGAAATACTAACAAAGGCATCGGAGGGCCTTTGCCACGAGAGGCAAAGGTGCACTCACTCCTTGTCTGTTTTGCAGGATAAGGGTTTCGTTGACAAACTAGGGTTCCGGTCAAGAGGCACGTGAAGCTGTTGCATTCCAGTGCTATTCAGAGCACTACTTGAATTTGTCCACCTACAATTGGCGCCGTCTGTGGGAAGCGAAAGAGTTCCCTTTGAAATACGACCATGGCGGAAGTAGATCCAGCAACACCACACGACCCAAAGGATGTGTTGGTTGGAGGAGGGGATAAATCTCCACCCGGGGCTCCGAGAAAGCCCGAGGGAGGACACAAGAGGACCACGAGTAAGGGCCGCCCCCTTGCCATCCACGGCAACTCCAAAAATAGAGATGGAGAGACGGCATCGAAATCCACGAGAAGGACTAAATCCCATCGAGGGGATGAATCGATTGCACACTCCAGGAGTTTGTACCGTAGCGAAGACGTTCTTGATAAAAAGAGACAAGAGATCGAGGAGTATGCTCGTTTGATCAAAAAACGAGAATATGATATCAGAGAACTAGAGAGGATCAGGGAACATCCGGAGGATTCCGGACTATCTCGAAGAAATTCTAGAGGCAGTGAATATGCTTTGGTACAATACAAAAAGGCTCCTTCACGAGGAAGAAGGAGCAAAAGCAGAAGTCCGACCCCAAGGCGACATACAGCTTCTCTACGAAAAGAAAGGAGCAAGACCCGAACACCCGAGCGAAGGAGGGTTTCTCCGAGAAAGATGAGAAGCAGAGGTCGAAGCTCTACCCCTGAGGAGGAAGGGAGTAGGAAACATCATAGGGACAGGTACGAGAGACCTGATTCTGATTGGGAAAGAATTAGATCCAAGAAAGGACCAGAGGATGAAACCATGACTGCACGGGAAGCAGCACGGAAAGCACTTCAGAATATAGCATCCTCCCCTTTTGCAAAAAAGTTACAGGAGGCGAGGTTGCCGACCAGAGTAAAACACGGAACGTTCATCCTCTACGAGACAGATGCTGATCCCGTGGAACATATACAGCATTACCAGCAGGCAATGTTTATGCATGAAGGAGATGATGCAATTATGTGCAAGATGTTCCCGTCGAGTTTAGGGAAGGTTGCTTTGTCTTGGTTTCACAAATTGGGTTCACGCTCCATCCGAACATGGGTGCAGTTGGCCTAGGAATTCACTGCACGGTTTTTGACGAGCAGGAAAGCTCCCAAAACCTTTGAGAGTCTTTCCTTTATGAAGCAAGGAGAGGACGAGCCGATCAGGACATATGCAAAAAAGTACTGGGAGACCTTCAACGAGATTGAAGGTTGTAGCGAGGAATATGCCATTGCCACTTTCAAGACAGGTTTGCCTGTTCGGGGGGAGCTATGTAAGTCCCTAAACATGAGTCCGGTGCAGACACTGGCAAAACTAATGGAGAGAATTGAGCAGCATGCCAGAAACAAAGATGATATTCTTCGGGAGGATGGCAAGCTGGCCGCCGAGCAAGTAAAGGGACCCACAAAGAAAGTAGAAAAGCTAGAGCCCAAAACCTATCGTGAAAGGAAGGATTATGGGCAAGCAAAGAAAAAGCCGTACAAGGACAAACAAGCTCCGGATCCCAAATCATTCTTTTCAATAAACACGGTCTGGAAAGAGCCCATTTACAGGATTCTTTATCGAATAAAGAATCAACATTATTTTAAATGGCCTCCAACTCTAGGTGGGAATAAAGATGCAAAACGTGCTACGAATCAGCACTGCAGCTACCATAAGGATTGGGGCCATATGACTGAGGATTGTGAAATGTTTAAACGGCATCTTGATGATTTGGTCTCACGAGGTTATCTCAAAGAATTTATCCAAGAAGATTCCAAGGATAAAGACAAGGCAATGGAGTTGGATTACGAACAGAATCCAAAAGGGGTAATCCATATGATACATGGATTAGCCGAACCTTATACGAGAAATGAGGTGAGATTACTTTAGAGACAAGTGAAACATGACCAACATGTGATGCAGTTGGGGAAGAAAAGAGGGCGCAACGAAGGGGCAAGCAACGAGGGCATAGTTTTTACGGATGAAGATCTGTGAGGAGTCCAGGTACCACACAACGATGCTTTAGTCATAACCCTACGAGTTGGGGAATATGATATGGAAAGAATCTTGGTGGATTCAAGGAGTTGCACCGAAGTGCTATACTACGATGCATTTAAGAAACTGGGGCTCACTCAAGAAGATTTGGTACAATCAGTAACTCCTTTGGTCGGATTTGGGGCAGGAGCAGTTTGGCCGTTAGGCAAGGTAACTTTGCTTGTTCGGGCTGGGACAGTGGTGCTACGAACCAACTTCTTAGTGGTGGATGTACCGTCCTCCTATAACGTGATTATAAGGAGAACATGGTTGCACAAGATGAGGGCAGTCTCCTCAACTTTCCATCAGATGGTAAAGTTCCCAGGGTCTAATGGGATTGAGCACATCAAAGGTAACCAAAAGGTAGCTCAACAATGTTTGGTATCCATCATAAAGAGAGTCCATAATGCCCACCATGTTAATACTGTGGAAATTCCGGATCTGCCAACCATTGAGGATATTGGAAAAGACCCAACCGAGAGGGTAGTTGAGGATTTGAAGAAAACACTGATCAACGAGACTGATCCAGATAGGTATTTTCTGATTGGGGAATCATTGCCAGAAGAGGAAGAGATTGAATTGAAAAGTTTCTTAAAAACTTATGTCGACGTGTTTGCCTGGACACCAGAAGAAATGCCTGGGGTAAGTGCAGACATAATTTGCCACCATTTAAACGTTGATCCTCAGCATAAGCCAATCGTTCAGAAAAAACGGAGGGCAGCCGTGCAGCATGTGGATGCAGTTATCGAAGAGGTCGATCGATTGTTGGAGGCCAGAGCGATACCTGAAGTCTACTACCCAGAATGGTTATCCAACACTGTTGTAGTGAAGAAAAAGAATGGAAAGTGGCGAGTCTGTGTAGACTTCACAGACCTAAACAAAGCCTGCCCAAAGGATAGCTTTCCACTTCCAAGGATAGACCAACTCGTTGATGCCACTGCAGGGTACGAGCGAATGAGTTTTCTCGATGCATATCGAGGATATCATCAAATTGCCATGTTTGGGCCAGATCAAGAGAAGACTTCTTTTATTACACCACGAGGGTTGTACTGCTACAATGTCATGCCCTTTGGATTGAAGAATGCAGGGGCAACATATCAGAGATTGGCGACCATCATGTTCAGAAAATTGCTCAGCAAAACTATGGAGGTTTACATAGATGACATGGTGGTGAAAAGTAAAGCTGGGCAAGGCCTTATTGCAGATTTGAGAGAGGCTTTTGAGATTTTGAGGAAATACAAGTTGAAACTCAACGCCTCGAAGTGTGCGTTTAGAGTCGGTTCTGGAAAATTTTTGGGCCATCTTGTAACTCTAAGGGGGATAGAGGCGAATCCCGACCAAATAAAGGCCTTACAGAATCTGCAGAGTCCTCGGACAACGAAAGAAGTCCAACGGTTGACTGGGATGGCAGCAGCTCTTAATCGATTTATTAGCCGGTCAAGTGACAAGTGCAGACCTTTCTTTCAGCTGTTAAATAAAAGGGAAGGGTTCAAATGGGGAGCAGAATGTGAACAGGCCTTCCAGGATCTGAAGGGATATTTGGCCTCTCCTCCCCTTCTTTCGACTCCAGAGCCAGGTGAGTCCCTAGTTTTATATTTAGCTGTTTCTGAGCATGCTGTGAGTGCAGTCCTCTTGAGAAACAAGGGATCCGAGCAAATCCCTGTTTATTATGTGAGCAAAACATTGTTAGATGCGGAAACAAGATATCTGCCCCTCGAGAAGTTAGTCCTAGCCCTAAGGACAGCAACAAGAAAATTGCCGCATTATTTTCAGAGCCATAAAGTTGTGGTTTACAAAGAGTTCCCATTAAAATCACTGCTACGAAAAGCAGACTTCTCGGGAAGGATCTCAACTTGGTCCGTTGAGTTGAGCCAATACGACATTGATTATCAGTCGCGCACAGCAATCAAAGGCCAAGTGTTGGCTGATTTTGTGGCAGAATTCTCACCCACAGTTGCACCTTTGCCTCCTATGAGAAAGGAGTGTGAAGTAAAGACACCTGTAGCGAAGAAACAGGAATCAGCCGAACAAGATCCCTTTGGAATGGAAGCTGTTTGTTGATGGATCAGCCTGTAACACTGGATCAGGAATCGGGGTTGTGCTTTTACCCCCTGAAGGATCAATGTTGGAACTATCTGTTCGGCTAGGGTTCAATGCATCAAATAACGTGGCAGAGTACAAGGCACTCTTAGCTGGTTTGAGAAGTGCAAAGACCCTAAAAGCTGAACGTGTTAGGGTGATTTCTGATTCACAACTCGTAGTCCATCAACTGTCCGGACAATATGAAACTCGGAGCGAGAAGATGGCAGCCTATGTACAAGCGACCAGAGACCTGCTCAATACCTTCGAAAGGGTGTATATTGAGCAGATAAGTTCTGGAAAGAATGCTCACGCAGATTCATTAGCATGGTTAGCGGCAGCTGTGCCAACAGAGTTTAAAAGAAAGATAGCCGTGGAGTATCTAACTGAGCCAAGTATTGGGAGAAACATAGAGATGGTCTTGGACGTGAACCAAGGACCAAGTTGGATGGACCCAATTGTGGAGTTTCTACGAGATGAAACACTCCCTTTGGACAAAAAGGAGGCTCATAAAATAAGGACCAAATCTGCTCGGTTCTGGTTATCCCCAGAGGGAAAATTGTATAGGAAGTCTTTTAGAGGACCCTACTTGCTTTGTGTGCATCCTGAGATGGTGCAAAAGTTCCTCCATGAAATTCATGAGGGAACTTGTGGAAGCCATGCAGGGGGCCGGTCCATCGCCCACCGAGCAATCACCCAAGGATATTGGTGGCCGTACATGCAAGAAGACGCTAAGGTGTACGTTAAAATTTGTGAGAAGTGTCAGAAATTTTCACCAATGATTCGAACACCAGCCAAGGATCTGGTGCCACTGACAAGTCCCTGGCCGTTTGCTCAATGGGGAATGGACATAGTGGGTCCACTACACAAAGCAACTGGGAATCGAAAATTCCTGCTGGTTGCAACGGACTATTTCACTAAGTGGATTGAGGCAGAACCATTGGCCAAGATCACTGAACCTATGATAGAAAGGTTCGTGTGGAAGAGCATCATTACTCGTTTTGGGGTCCCCTACTCATTGATTACAGACAATGGATCCCAGTTTCAAAAGAATTTCAAAACTTTCTGTGCCCAGTATGGGATAAGAAATTACTACTCAACTCCGGCCTACCCTCAAAGTAATGGACAGGCAGAAGCTTCTAACAAAACAATTCTTGATGGAATTAAGAAGAGGTTGGATAAAGCAAAGGGGAAATGGCCTGATGAATTGCCATTGGTACTTTGGGCATACCGAACAACGCCTAGGAGGTCTACTGGAGAGACCCCCTATTCATTAGCATATGGAACAGAGGCTGTTATTCCATTGGAAATAGGTCTGCCGACCAACAGGACCACTTTGGTTGAAAGTGGAGGAAATGATAGAGCCTTGGAGATTGAATTAGACCTTGCCGAGGAACGACGAGAGTGGGCCCTGGTGCACTTGGCCTCATACCAAGAGCAGCTCATCAAAAGTTACAACAAGAATGTACACCCACGAGAGTTTGGTGTTGGAGACCTTGTGCTACGAAAGGTGCTCGGCAATACTAAAGTGGCTAATGAGGGAAAGTTGGGGGCCAATTGGGAAGGCCCATATCGAGTTACAGAAATCGTGGGCATTGGGGCTTATCGATTGGCAGACTTGGATGGAAACCCAGTGCCAAGACCTTGGAATGTCCATAATCTGAGAAGGTTTTTTATATGAATATATTTTTCTTTATGCACATCGTGATTGTGTGAGAGTTACGAATAAAACTCTCTTGTGTTCTAGTTTTGTTATTCTGGTTGCAAGGGGTACGAATAACACCCTCTTGAGTTTTACAGATTCTGAATAAAGTTACTTTCTAGTCTAAAATTGTTGTGTTCTGGGTATTTGTTTTAAATACGAACTACGAGATTAGTTTTCCTAATTCGTATTGGGGAGCAGGGTATACATTTAAAGTACGTGAAACTTACACACAAGTATGAAACACTTGTGTGATTTTCAAACAGTTAAGTACGTGAAACTTAAACACAAGTATGAAACACTTGTGTGATTTTCAAACACAGTTAAGTACGTGAAACTTAAACACAAGTATGAAACACTTGTGTGGTGTTCTAAGTACGTGAAACTTAGCGAATACAAGTATGAAAACACTTGTATGGAATTTAAAGTACGAGACACTTGGAAAACAATTGGCTTGTGTATGCCACAACTATTGAAGTACGAGAAACTTAGACCGTTTTTACGTGACACTTAACAAGTATGAAACACTTGCATGGATTTTTAAGTACGTGAAAACTTAAACGTTATCAAAACACAAGTAGTTCTAAGTACGTGATACAGTGATACTTAGAAGTTTTTGTGTGAGTACGTGAAACTTAACTGCCGTTCTCAAGTATGAGATACTTAGAGCATTTAAAAGTACCTGACAAAGTACGGGCCATGATGATTCACAAAATTTGCTACGTATTAACAGCAAAACAGGATCAAAGTACGAAATACTTAAGCTTAAAACTATTTGCATCCGAACAGATGCAAACATGAGGATAGCCGAGCAAAACATAAAAGTTATGCCACGAAGGGCCGAATACCTGTGTTAACAAAGTATTTAACTGTACTGGTGCCTCACAGGGCCAAAATATGCTTATGGTCACGCAGGACCAGCAACCAAAACAGTTCATATACTTACCAAATCAGTCCACATTATGGACCTCTGGAGTGTTAGTGTTGATCTCAGTATCAGCACCATCTTCGACTGCGTTCTCTTCCAAGTCAATGGGCTCAAAGGTTGAAACCCGAGCAGGTGATTGAGCAGGATGCACATCAACAGCCGTGTCTTCTTTAGCATTGGCAAATTCTTCGATCTGCTGTTCAATGTCATCTACTGGATGCTCCGCTGGTTGTTGAATGATCTGGGCACGGGTGCTCGGCAAGTCATTATCTTCCCAGAGGGGCGAATCTTCTGCAACCCCCATTTTAGTCAAACAAGCCTCCCAGCAGGCAGCCCAAATCTGATCTTGGATAGCAGGCATCTGCTCCACGTAACTGGAAGTGGTAGCATCAAAGCCCTTCTGGTATCCATCTTCGTAGGCCGCCTTTTTTGTATTGTCAATTTCGGACAGTGCCTGACTGAGACCCTCCTCGGCAGTTTCGAGTTTCTCCTTGGTCGCTGCTGCTTCCGCCTTTGCCTTATCTCTCTCTCTCTCCAGCCTTGTCATTGTTTGAAGTTGCCTTGTGTTATCTCTCAACAGCCTGTTGCGCTCTTGTTCAACCTCTTGAAATTTTTGATTCAGTGCAACCATCTTTTGAATAAACTATGGGTTACCAGAGAGAGTTAGTAATCAAGTACAATACTAAGTTTGCAACTTATTTGAGGAAAGGTTTTAGTTATTACCTTAATTCCACTGACGAGACCAGTGGATACTAGCCGGTCAGGTGCAGATCCAGCTTCCTTCTGCATGTCAACAGGGAGCAGCAACCCTTGAGCTAGGGCAAGTGTTGTTTCTGATGAACTAGCACTGTCCCCAACATGAACAGGACGGTCTCCCCTAGTGAATGGAGGAGTCCATGTTTGGGGAAGTACTTGAGCAGTTGGTGACACAGGAAGATGGGTTTCTGTATCAGCTTGTGAAACAGAACCAGCAGGGTCCTCAGACCTAGGCCGTTTGTCCCGATGAGCGTTAGCAGCATCAAAAGAACCATCCTCTTCCCGAGGAGAAGATGACGATCTTACTGATCCCCCCTATTGCGACGTGATCGTGGGGGCGGGGCGCCAGTTGATGCTACCCTGTTGGTAGCACCACGTCTCCGTGTGGAGACAGTGAGTAGAGAGCTCAAGTTAAGAGGTTGATGGGTTATTGTACCTGGATCACGAGGTGATCGAGAATAACCGGAAGAGGGAGACTGACTGGTATCACAATTTAAAACCAGTTGTTCGGGCTGTTGTTGTTCAGAAACTGGTCCACGAGTAGATCTTCTGAGTCTTAAACGAGGAAGCGGCACGCCTTCCGAAATGGGAACTTCACCAGGTTGACCAGCAACAGTAACCCCAGCTTGAAGTCTTGAAATACGTTGTTGAGGAGCAGTTGATGCGGAGGTAGAAGCAGCACTGGTGCTGGGATGGGCAAATCTTCTGTCAATGACCCCTCTGTATGAAGGGTCGTATCCCAGCAGTATATCAGCGTCTCGACCCCGACCAGCTGTTCGGGTACCTGGTTCTCCTGTGTATTTTAGGATCCTGTTAATGTCCTCTGTTCGGACGTAGCTCGGCTCACGTCTAGGACGTTTGTTAACGTTTTCAGCTGCAAGATCGGAGTTATAAAACCAAAATTAGACACATAGAAAGCTATGAGAGAGCAGTAAACGAAGAAATTGCAAAAGATAAAAAGCAAGAGCATACGTGGATAGCCCCATATGTGGGGGCAATGGAGCCCTAGCACTTGGCCATCCTCTCCAAGTGGCTCAAAGGCTCCAGTGACATAAAGGAAATCAATCTCATGATCCCGAGCAGAGTCTGGCAGGTTGAGCACGAGACGCTTTTCTGCCCTTCTAACTTTGAAATAGTAGGTATTATACTCAGGGTTTAGTACAATACTGTACCACCATTGAATATCCCAAATTCCTAACTGGGTCCCCAGAATCCTATTCAAAGCTATTACACCCATTATCAGCCTAAAGACGTTTGTTGATACTTGCATGGGGGTGAGACGATACCAGTTTAGGATCTGGCGGAGTAATGGGTGAAGGGGAAATCGGACTCCACCTTCAACGATGGCCACAATAGGGATACACATTCTATCCCAGGAGCCACCATCCCTATCTGCTCCTAAAGGGGCGAGTTCGAGTCCTACATTATCTGGAATGACATATTCCGACCTAAATGCCGCCATGGCAGTAGGGGTATCGCAGAGTTTCCTAAACTTACTGGGTCTAGGAGGGTTATCATTATCATCCGCCATGGGTATACTCAGAAAAGAAGAAAAACTGAAAATGGGTACGAACTGAAACCCTAGAAACAACCCATAAAACTGAGAACTAAGATCTCAGATGGAAACCTAAGTAGAAGAAATGGAGTAAGAACGAGGATCTTACAAGAATACTGTGACGATTCCCTGGAATGCAATCGAATTTGTAGACGGCGGCGATGGCGGAAGGCTCAGAGAGAGAAAGACTGAAAGTTCGAGTTTTTTGGGTGAAAACCCAAAAGGAGCCCTTTCAGGGGTATAAGGGCGAGTGACGGAGACGAAACGTCTTCTCTCACGCCGTTATATGTTAAAGTAACGGAAAGCAAAGACCGTTCTGACGCCGTTTCAAAGAACGCCGTTTCAACGAACGTCAGTTCAAAATTAATGATTGGCATACGAAAACGTGCCACGTGGAGTCATTGCCCCGAAATGGTATAATGACGGAGCCGCTAAAGGGCGTCAATGAAATATTGAAATTATGACTGTATGGGATCAGAAGAGTCTGGTCTAAATAAAATTTTGTTTCTAAAGCGTCATATATTGCCCCCGAACAGTGGTAAATAGATGAAGCTGAGGAGCAATTGTAGGGAGGTATTCCCGAGAACATACATTTTGTTGCCGAACACGTGATATTCGGGAGCACGTGGTAAGTATGACAGGACTTACCGCGGGGCAGTTTGGTGAACAGCGATATGGACCAATGATATGGGAAGTCATGGCTATAAACTGACTGTTCGGTTATAAAAACAACCAAACAGATGAAGCAACAACCAAACACGTGATACGAGGGATCACGGGTTAAAAGCAATGTAAATGGTATGTGGGACCATATTTTGAATATAGACAGGACAGTCATCGTGCTAAACAAGTGTTCGGCAATATGGACCAGTGACATGAGAAGTCAGCGGTCCAAGCCGTCTGTTCGGCCATGAGATGGTCGAGCAAAGAAAGAGCTCCAATCAAGAATAGGAGCATAGGGAATACTCTGGAAGATTCCAGAGTAGTCATGTCCCGTAAAGGAATAAGATCCCGGGAATATAGGATCTAGTAAAGATACCCAATGAGAATGGGATGTTCAGCTCATTATGGAAAAGGATCCAAAGAGGACTCTTTTAATGAGCTGATAAAGGAAACGAGAATCCTTGATGTCCTGGGTTTCCTATACAAGTTGGGAATCCTATGGCAATAGGGATGCTTGGGCGCTAAGCATACGAATGTCTATATAAACAGAGTAAACCTAGAGGTAAAAGGTACGCAATACATTGTATTATTCGATATTTACCTACTGATAATTAGGGTTTCTTTAGTACGAAATACTAACAAAGGCATCGGAGGGCCTTTGCCACGAGAGGCAAAGGTGCACTCACTCCTTGTCTGTTTTGCAGGATAAGGGTTTCGTTGACAAACTAGGGTTCCGGTCAAGAGGCACGTGAAGCCGTTGCATTCCAGTGCTATTCAGAGCACTACTTGAATTTGTCCACCTACACTGATCCAGCCCGAACATGTAACGTTATTTTCCCAAGGGGCCAAACGGCACCTGCACCAAACCCAACCAAGGGTGTTATGGATTGCTCCAAGTCTGTCTGGGGCAGACCCAATTTCTTGAACGCATCATAGTACAACACCTTTGTACAACTCCTTGATTCTACCAGGATTCTCTCTATATCGTATTCCCCAATTGGTAGGGTTATGACCAAAGCATCATTGTGGGGCACTTGAACTTCTCCCAAGTCTTCATCTGTAAAAACTATGCCTTCGTTGCATACATCGTCTCCTCGCCCTCTTTTCTTTCCCATCCTCCTAACGTGCTAGTCATGTTTAATCTAACGTTGGAGTAATCTCACCTCATTTCTCGTATAAGGCTCTGCCAATCCATGTATCATATGGATTATGCCTCTTGGATTTTGTTCGTAATCCAATTCCATTGCTTTCTCTTTATCTTGGAATCTTCCTGGATAAATTCTTTATGGTAACCATGAGAGACCAAATTATACAGGTGCTTCTTATACATCTCACAGTACTCGGTCATATGGCCCCAATCCTTGTGGTAGCTGCAATGCTGATTTGTAGCCCGCTTCGCATTTTGTCTCGTCCAAGGGTTGGGGGCCACTTGAAGTAAGGCTGATTCTTTATTCGATAAAGAATCTTATAGATGGGCTCTTTCCAAACTGTGGTAACGGAAAAGAAAGACTTGGGATCAGGTGCTGGCTTGTCTTTATATGGCTCTTTCCTAGCCTGTCCGTAGTCTTTCCTCTCTCTGTAGGTTTTGAGCTCTGACTTATTGCTTTTTTCGCAGGCCCCTTGACTTGCTTGGCAACCACCTTACCGTCTTCCCGGAGTATGTCATCCTCGTTTCCTGCTTGTTGCTATATTCGTTCCATTAACTTTGCCAGTGTTCGTACTGGACTCATGTTCAGAGATTTACGTAGCTCCCCCCAAACAAGCAACCCGGTCTTGAACGTTGCTATTGCGTACTCCTCACTGCAACCTTCAATCTCGTTGAAAGTCTCCCAGTACTTCTTTGCATAGTTCCTGATCGGCTCATCCTCTCCTTGCTTCATAATGGAGAGGCTTTCAAAAGTCTTTGGGGCCCTTCTGCTTGTCAAAAACCGAGTAGTGAATTCTTCGGCCAACTGTACCCATCCTCGGATGGAGCGCAGATCCAACTTATGGAACCAAGACAAAGCTACCTTCCCTAAACTTGATGGGAACATCTTGCACATAATTGCATCATCTCCTTCATGCATAAACATCGCCTGTTGGTTGTGCTGAATGTGTGCTACTGGATCAGCATCTGTCTTGTAGAGGATGAAGGTCTCGTGCTTCACTCTGCTCGGCAACCTAGCCTGCTGTAGCTTCCTTGAAAATGGGGAAGACGCAATATTACTGAGTGCCTTCCGAGCTGCCTCTTGTGCAATCATGGTCTCTTCTTCTAGTCCCTTTGTCTTGTTGGGTCTACTCTTTTCCCAATCGGAATCAGGTCTCTCGTACCTGTCCCTATGGTGTTTCCTGGGACCTTCCTCAAACAAGGAGCTTTGGCTTCTACTTCTCCCCTTTCGTGGGGTAGCCCTTCTCTCGTTAAGACTCCTAGTTGGACTTATGCTCCATCTTTTCGTGAGAAAGCTCTCTTTCGTCTTAGGGTAGGACTCCTACTCCGGCTCCTTTTTCCTCGTGATGGAGTCTTTTTGTGTGCTACTAGAGCCAGCCTGTCTTCCTTGGAATTTCTTCGTGAAAATCCAGAGTCTTCTGGATGTTCTCGGATTCGTTCTAGCTCTCGAATCTCATGCTCTCTTTTTCTGATTAAACGAGTGTACTCCTTAATTTCCTGTCTCTTTCTATCCAGAATATCCTCATTGTTGTGCACGCTCCTCGAGTGCGTCACTAATTCTCCTCCACGTTGGGACTTACTCCTTCTTGTGGACTCCGTGGCTGTCCTACCCCCCCTGTTCTTGGGGTTATTATGGACAGTCTGGCGGTGGCCATTGCTCGTGGTCCTCACATATCCCCCTTCGGGCTTCCTTGGAGCCCCTGGTGGGGATTTATCTCCTCCTCCACCCAAGTGGTCCTCTAGTGTGATTTGATTGTCTTCCACCATGGTCGTTTTTCTCAGAAAACTCATTCGTTTCCCACAGACGGCGCCAATTGTAGGGGGATGAAAATAATTGATGTTCAGAACAACATCAATATGCAACGGCCACTCGTGCCTCTTCACCGGAACCCTAGTTCGTCGTCGGAACCATAATCTGCAAAACAGACAAGGGGTGAATGCAACTTTGCCTCTCGTGGCAAAGGCCTTCTTGTAGGTGGATAAATTCAAGTAGTGCTCTGAACAGCACTGGAATGCAGCGGCTTCTCGTGCCTCTTGAACGTAACCCTAATTTGTCAATGAAACCCTCGTCCTGCAAAACAGACAAGGAGTGAGCGCACCTTTGCCTCTCGTGGCAAAGGCCCTCCGATGCCTTTGTTAGTATCACGTACTAGCAATCAAACCCTAATTATCAGTAGGAAAGCAATATGAAAGCAATGTATTGCGTACCTTTTACCTCTAGGTTTACCTATTATTTATAGATTTGCGTATGCTTGCTGGCCAAGCATCCGTGTTGCCCTAGGATTCCTAACTCGTATAGGAAACCTAGGATATCAAGGATTCTCGTTTCCTTTATCAGTTTATTTCTTTAATCCTTGTAGGACTCTTTCCATAACAAGCCTAACATCCCATACTCGTTGGGTATCTTTCTTAGATCCTATATTCTTGGGATCTCATCCTTTAACGGAATACCAGTGATTCTGGACCCTTCTAGAATGTTCCCTCTAATAGGACTTCTCTTTTTGTTCGGTCATCTCATGGCCGAACAGACGGCCTGGACCAGTTACTTCACATGTAACTGGTCCTAAGGAAATAATGTGGACCATATCCTTCTTAAGGAACTCTCCTCCTGTTCGGCTCTCTCTTGCCGAACAAGTTTCTTGAACAGTGGCATCTCATGTCATTTTCCTTGTATTTGGTCCAATAACATCTCGTGTTATTGCACCGAGAATCGTGCACCCTCTCTGGACCATTGACTTCTCATGTCACTGGTCCATAGCGTGTTGACCTTTTCTTGGACCGTGCTCGGGCTCGTTTTGTACCTGTTCGGGAATACCTCCCTACACTTCTGATGCTTAAGTTAGTATCACGTACTCAAGCAAAAAACCCTAATTATCAGTAGAAAAATAATACCAATGCAACGTATTGCATACCTTTTTCCTCTAGGTTTACCTCATTTTTATAGATATGCATATGCTTATTGTCCAAGCATCCTTGTTGCCCTAGGTTTCTTATCTCGTATGGGAAACCCAGGATATCGTGGAGACTCATTCCCTTATCAGTTCATTACCTTAGTCCTTTTAGGACTCCTTTCTATAGTTGGCCGAACATTCCATTCTCGTTGGGTATCTTTCCTGGATCCTATATTTTTGGAATCCTATTCCTTTACGGAATACCACTGTTCTAGAACCTCCTAGAGTATTCCGTCCATTCTAGCACTTAACTGAAGTTCTTTCTTTGTTCGACTATCTCGTTGCCGAACATATTGCCTGGACCAGTTACTTCACATGTAACTGGTCCTTTATTAACTACTTGGACCAATGTTATCTCATGTCTTTACCTTTATCTGCCGAACATACTAATTGGACTAATGACTTTTCATGCCATTAACCCATATTGCCGAACAGACTGCTTCGCACAGTGGTTTATCTTATCGTATTTATTCCATGATCCCACGTACCACGTGTTCGGGTCCCATTTGTACCTGTTCGAGAATACCTCCCTACAATAATTTAACATAAGGATTCATTTATTACAACCCAATATAGAAATATTAAATAGTTTTTATGGTAATGAAATAGACAAAACACAAAGCCGACTCCTAGGTTTGATGCGGATCCCAAGCATACTCTAGCTCGACTCTCATCTCCGGATTCTCCCTCTGGATAATACTGCTCGCCTTTAGGGTTCTGTGTCTCTTCTTGGTTTTCTGCAAAATCTGGCACAAATGCCAGGCAATCCGTACCTGAGTGATAGAGTTCACCCAGTAGAATAATCCAACCCAACTACCCCTCTTACTTTATAGTTAGCAAGCAAGCAATATAACATCAATGCGAAAGAGTTAAACAAAAATTTCTCACATAAACCATTTTATTACTATCCATTAGCTTGTCATGTGATCTAAGATCTCAACTGTGAGATCTTTCCTCCCCAACCTCTAGCCATGCCCGGTCCCATGAGATCACTCCTTTTGCTGTCGCGGATACACCTAAGTTATATACCAAGCGTGTATCCCAATAACTACACAAAGGGAAAGCTTATCATGCCTGGACATAACTAGAGTTCGCCTATCTTAATCATGAACTTTCCTTTCCAACCGCTAGCCATGCCCGGTCCCATGAAATCACTTCCTTTTATTGTCGTGGATACACCTAAGTTATATACCAAACGTGCATCATAATAACTACAAACAAAGGGCAAGCTTATCATGCCCGGACACACTAGGGTTCATCTATCTCAATTACCACTGGACTCCTGCTAGTTTGGAGACTGGGGCTCCGTTAGCACCCATCTCAATTCATATCTCAAAATCCGCATGCAGGTAATCTCTAACATCATAAAACTTTCCAATTTATCCATTACCTAGCACCGTCTAGGTGAATTCTATTTGCATACCACCCCATGTCCCTAGGGTCCAATCTAGCATATAAATCAAGAGTCGGAGCAATATACAAATAATCACAGTGATAATTGACATAAAAAATAAGCGTAGAAATCACGTAACTTTTTATGAATGGACCGTTGCTCTTAATCTTGTCTGGCCAAGAAGTAATTTTAATACCGGAAGTTTTTATCTAATAATAAGAAAATAAATTTAAAAAAAACCTAGGCTTGTATTAGTTTATTTTATGAAACTAGATTGATTAATAATTATATTAAATACATTAAATAGATAAAAAAATATTAGAATAATTAACATGACCTTAATAGGAGTCCTATGGTCCTATGCAACATGATTGGGTATCAAAAATCGGGTCCGGAGGGTCGCGAGGTTATTTTAAATAAAGATATTATCGAAAGTAAAATAATTAGGTAATATCTAATCTAATAAATAAAATATGTTGAGGTTAACAGGATTTTATCTTAGGTGTGTAAAGAGTCTAAAAAAAATTATCCAGGCATTAAATACATGGTTCATAAGGTCACAAGGTCGTTCCGATTAGAAACTTTGTAAAAAAGATAATAAATAGATAATTAAATTAAAAAATATGAAATTAACAAGATATCATCTTTGAGGTGCAAGAAGTTTAGGAAAAATAGTTCAGGTGTCAAAAACGTTGTTCGGAAGATTGTAAAATGGTTTCGAACTACTTTTAAACAAACTGTTTGGAATTTGCGATAGGGGTGTCTGCACAAAGTTTGACTGGTCAAACCTTGTAGTTCGCTAGGAATTGATTGGTTCTTGTGGCCCGAACCTTGCGGCCGCAAGGTTGATGTGTAGAATCGATTTTTTTGTTGTTTCGCAATGGTTTTGATGCATGGGTCCATTTGGGCCATAAAGTTAAGCTTAAAAACACTTAAGTATACTTAGAAAGAAGTTGGATAGGATTATAATACTTTGTTTGGCTCGAATTGGATTGAAAATCGAAAACTTGATTTTTGGGGAAGACGACTTCAGTTTTGGCAATCCGGGAACTTGGGACCGAATTGAATGTTGCTTGGGGATGTTTGGGGTTATAGGAAGTGATTGGGATGGCTAAATTGGATCTCAGTTGTGTTTAGGCACAAAACTCACTTTTCTCTCTCTCACTTTCTCTATCTAGAACTCCATGGATTGGAGCTCAAATTACTTGTTGTTTTCTCTCCTATTTTGACTCAGTGGTGTGTGGGAAGATGGTGGTGTGCTCTTGGGTCAATGGGGAGGGGTTTATATAGGTGAATTTTGGAGAGAATGGATAAGATTGCATTAATGACATTTGAGTTCTTGGGATTAGAAATGGATGGTTTAGGGCTAGATTCAGGGCTAGAGAGGGAGCAAGAGGTGGATAAGAACGAATTGAATTCTGATTTTTCTTGGTGATAAAGGATTTTTTTGGTTTACGCATGGGGAATGAGTATGGTTTCTTGGAGGGAAAGAAAGGGAGAGAGTGTAGACACCTCATTCTGGACCATCCAGATAACGTTATTTTTCGGTCTTTTATTGCCCCAATGATGAGTAAGGTCAAGAACAGTCTGAGAACGGTGGAGTGTTTGAGCTTTGAGCATTCCGAACCTCATCCAAACCCACTTCAAACCCTTCAAGCCAGAACCAAACAACCCCAGCAAAACCCAAACTGGCTTACGCCAGTACCTTGATGACGTACTCCAGTTAACTGCCACGTGTCGGTCATCGACCATTGACTCAGTTATATCTGGCGCACGCAGGTCAAAGAATGGCGCACGCCAGTCAAGCCCAGTCAAATCAACTTTATTTAGCCACATGGACGAGACTTTTGTGCCACCCTGACGTCGACTATAGTCTCCCTAATGATTGCATTCAGCAGGGACGTTCCCCCTCTCTCCTACACCCTCCATCAAGCCAAGTCCCATGCATTTAATGCATGGGAGGCTCCCCCCTTAACCCAACAAGCCAAACCAGGCCTTAACTCAACTGATCTCAGTCCCTCTCTCCTCTATAAATACCCCCTTTGCATTCATTTGCAAAGGGTTAACCACATAAAGAGCCCAAAGCCCTCTTCCTTCTCTCTCTCTCTGCTCCTCCATTGAAAGAGAAAGCAAAGGGGCCTTTCAATCACACACTCCACTGATACATCCCTCACATTGTCACTCTCTATCTCCCCAAATCAAAGCTCAAGTCATCCTTTCATCCCAACCAAAGGTATACCACCTTTGTGTTTCTTTTGGTTTTCAACTCCTGAGGGGAACCAGTAAAGTCCAGGCTAGTAGTCAATACTAGTCCTGGCCTTAAGCTGGTAAAATATAGCAATCGTGTGAGATCACACATGGCGCACGCCAATACAATCATGCCGTACGCTAGTCATGGCAGTACGTGCACTACTGGCGTGGGGATCATTGATCATCATTTCTGTTAACTTACATTTCTGTCAATCACCTTAGCATGCTAATAACCAGTTTACTGCTTTCTGTACATTTACAGCTGCTTAGCTGTAGTAGTTAATGCTTACTCCTAATTTATTCAAAAGGCCTCTGGGATTCTTCTGGTCATGTTCCAGAACCCAGATTATGCAAAGCCAAGTACTGGATAAGGAAAGTAACTGGCGTATGGTCGTCTATGACTGGCGTACGACAATGTTTCCCAAGATCCAGTGGTTGGCCTTTGCATGTTAGCTTAGTTTTGGCCGCTCTTATGTCCCCACACTATTTTTGGGGTATTCTGTTGTCTTTCGTGGCTTGAAGCCATCTCATCTATCTGTAACTATATATATATCCTGCTCTGTTAACTGTGTGGTTTGTCCTGGGTGTGTGCTGGTCCCTTTCCAGAGCCCAGAGGGTTGCAAACAAAGACTGTGAGACCAGATGAGTGGAGTACGCCAGTTTTATGGTGGCGTGCGCAGGTTGTATCGGCATGCAGTGGTTCGGCCAGTGCATGCTGGTGCAGGGCCTGCTCACATCCCCTCAGGGTAGCGTATTCCAACTTGTTCAGGCCACTCTCAGTGCTTGTTCTCAATCTATGCTCATCATTGAAAAGCAAGTCATCATCCATAAATATTTCGTTACATAAGTTGCAACTTGTTACAGTTTTAATCCCCCTTTAACTGTTCCCCCGCCCTAATTGGCTAAAAAAAATGATTAATGAGAGAAAAATACAAACGTTTTATAAAATGCCCGAGTAGACCCGATCTTCGGATTGGACGAGAAGGGTGCCATAAAACCCTTCCCCTCTCGTAATCTGGCTCCCGAACCTCAGATATCGAAGGTAACGACGGACTAGTCTATGCCTTTTCAAAATCAAAACAAACGTGGCAAATGTTTTCGAGCTCGGTTCCTTGGGTGTTTCACCGTTAAAACCCGAGTGGCGACTCTGAATCGAGGCGTTTCACCGCGCTTTTTCCGAAAAAGGGCCGCACCTGATTTTATAAATAAAATTTTTCGGGGCGCGTGCCCACAGAGAGAGTGAGCTATGGGAGTTGGTGGGCTATGGGAAAGGGAGAAACAGAGAGAGGAATAGCTGGAGGAATGGAGATGAAGGATTGCATGCGTGCATGCATGTTTATATATGTAAAATCCTAACTTTTCTTTTTTAATAAAAAGAAAAAGTTTAGTCTCGTGGTTCGAATAGGATCTCGACACACTGTATGAGTTATGCAACGTTAGGATTTTACCTTAAAAATCCAACACCGCCACGATGACCCTTAAATTATTATTAGTCTGTGTTGAATTTTTTAGATTTTTCGGAGACTGAAATCCGAACGCATTTGGTCAAAGTTCGCGTTAACAGAACGCGGTTTATGACATGTTCTTTAAAGGAGGTAATACGTGTAATTCTTTACCTGTTTCACTTCCACTCCACCAAAATATATAAACCTGTTATGGATAATTACCAATATAGAAGACAAAACAAAGAGAAAGAGGTAAAAAGAAAAGAGTAAAGTAAGAGAAGGGAGTTGAGTTTTGTTCACCCTCCACTTAAGAGGGTGAACATTACCCTCATTTCTATTGGTTGAATTAGTATGGATCTCACCACAAAGTGATGTCATGCTTACCAAAAAGTGTATTGCATGGTAAGCATGACATCACTTTTGTAGTGGGATCCACACCGTTCCAACCAATAGAAATGAGGGTAATGTTCACGGTGAACAAACTCAACTCAATAGAGAGACTCCTGAACTTATTCTCCCATCCGAGACCCACCGTTTACCTTTTCGCTCATTTTCACCGAGGAAGATCTACTATTTCTGTTGGTAATCTTCCTCTTACACACTAATTTACTGCAATTGGTATTATATATGTATACTATTTAAATATCTGAAGATGTAGAATTGGGGCAAAACTCTTGCAACACTCACGCACAGTGCACATAGCACTGAGAAACGACGGCCATGGCTGCCGGCCAACTCGACACGACTTCGGCCATTCTCTCTCACCTTTTCACCGCATCTTTTTCTCCTCTTGCATGCGCAGCACCCGAACCTGAAATTTTCACATAAGCAAAACCCCTTCCGGTAAAGAGTTTGATTCCAGAACTCACCGCTGTAAATTGATTTAAGTAGATTATTTGCTGATAATGCTATGACTGTTATAAGTCTCAATTTAAGAGATTGAAACAACAATTTGATAAAGCTAATAAAAGACTTTGCTAAATTCCTACGTATCTACCCTAGCAAACTATAGGAATTCTATTCCAAACTTATGTATTTTTGTACTCATTGCTTCAGAAGAGATAATAGGTTAAGTATATAATACTTTCATTTAGAACTATAAAAAAAAAAAATCGATATGCCGATTCGATGGCCTAATTTTAAAATTAATTTACCCCATTAAGTTCAACTGTAACAAATAGTAATTTGTGGTAAGTTTTGTATAGGTACCAATGCCTTGGGCTAGTTCGGTGACACGTCAAGTTAGACGCATCTTTTTTGGTGAGTTGCGCATACCTTAGTTACATGTATTTTCTAAATTTTTGGAAAGAAATGCCATTGCTTATTTTTGTTAGAAAATATGGGAATTTAGCTTCCTACTTGGTTTATTTAATGTTAATGCATGCAATGGTTGGTTTACAAATCTTTTGTGTTACAGTTAATCTAGACCATGGCAATATGTTTTGGGAACTTGAATTTTACTTCTTGTTTGTACATGCTTGTGATAATATGAATCATTCGAACGGTGTCTCGAGCGCTAGGGGACATGTAAAGAAACTAGCGGCATGAAGTAATAACGTAGGAAATGCAGCTAGACATCACCGAGTAACGATATCTTACCACTCTTCAATGGGGTCGCTCCCCAACCAACTGACAAAAATACCGTTGAATGTTATTATCGCTCGAATGTGCAAAAGTGACAGGGAAGAAGAGAATGGTCCATCTTTTAGACCAAGAATTGAATTTATGGATAAAAATGCATGTTACTAGAAAATTTGATGAGAATACTTAAAATGTTGCTTGGTACTTGGACTGTTTTATTAAGGTATTTCTACGGTCAAACTTATAACTTTGGTATACATTTCTCACAGGAGCTTCGGTTTATGAAAACCTTTTCTAATTTTTTAGGTTATTATAGATAACAAGTTGTGGGCCGGATGCGTTGTTTGGTTAGCTATCTTAAAAAACACGAATGCAAAATGGAACAGGAGCGTTGTGTAGTTTTGAGACATGAAGTACAGTAATAGTTGTCATTGTAAATTATGCCTAGCTGTGTTGTATAGACACTCTAGAATTGTATGAATAGACGCTTCCGTTGTTTCTCTTTATATGTCATTTAGTATGCTCTGAATGGTAAAAGTGTTGGAGGCCTTGGTGATTCCATCACCGGTCGGTCACATGACCCATATTGAAGTTGGGACGTGACAGAGGTGGTATCAGAGCATGGTTTGGTATTTAGGGTAAAACTCCAGAGTATAAGGGACACATCATATATTGGCATACAACAAATAAATTAAATATAGAGCTAATAGAAACAAATAAGTTAATTAATGTGGTTTCTTTCTCCTTTTGATTTGTAGGAATGGCAAATTATAATTTCACCAAGGACGGGACAAATGGGGTTGTTATAAGGTGGTTTCACATGGACCGGGAGTGTACTATGCTAGCTTTATGGACATAGCAGAGCATATGAAAAACGTAAGGAAGGATGTAGAGACCATGGTGTGCCAAGAAATAGAAAAGGTGAATAGATAGCATCGATATCCTCCACAGATGACTCAAGCGGTTGTTCGACATAAGTTGCGATCACAAAAGCTAGACTTTAAAATGGCAATGGAACTGGCTACCACTTGGGAAACTTATACAGAGTTAAGGAATGGAATGGCAGTGAGTGAGTTCGCAGCTCAGGGTTTCGGTTCATTTGCTCCGGAGTAGGCATCCACCTCAACGTTTGAGCCTAATAGGAGGGCACAACGTGTATTTTTTCGGGAACCTATGGTCGTTGAGGGGGCCGGTTCCGATTCAGAGGAAGAGGAGGATCCCGAGGAGAATCCTAATGTAATTATGATATCTTCTGACTCGGAGTAACTGATAGGAGTGTGCCGAGAGAACTAAGTGAACTGACCATGTAAAAATGTAAAAAGTATATAGTACGTATGGTAAGACTGATGTGCACAAGTAGTAATGGTAAGTATGACCGTGAAATAATGTACGTAATCTTGTCGATGTGGATGGTTGTGCATGGTATGATCTAGTTGTTGAAAAAAAAAAGAAGGAGAAAGGTGTACTCACTTTTGTTGTAATATATATGTCTAGTTATGAATGAACAAATGTGTAGTTTTGTTTTGTTACACTTGTTATGACTAAATCTAGATTTTGATTTCTTTAATTTGTTTTGTTGCTTAGACAAAACCATGGTACGACGTTGCACTCAAGCAAAAATTGAGTCGCAAACAAGATTTGAACGCTTAGAAAAGACAATAGCAGACCTAAATCTACAACAAAACCAACCACCCGCTCCTCCACCACGAGAACAACCACCACATGTGCCACCCCCATGACGACAACCTGTAATACTAGAACAAAATGAGAATCAGAATCAACCCTAATCGGCAGCAGGACTTGATCTTAAGGAGTTCCTGAAATTGAAGCCTCCCACGTTTGAAGGTGGAATAAATCCTACTATTGCATATGAAAGGCTGGCTGAAATCAAAAAGATCTTTAAGGTAATTACATGTACGGAAACGCAAAAGGTGAGGTTGGCAAGTTACAAGTTGAAAAGAGAAGCACACCGTTGGTGGAATATAAAAGACAAGGCTGGACCGGGTATGGAATGGAGGCGTTTTATGGTAGTATTCAAAGAAAAATACATCCCTCAGGCGATTAGAGATGCAAAATGTTTTGAGTTTTTAGATTTGAAGCAAAAAGGGGCAATGACTGTTGCTGACTATGAAGCTGAATTTACTAATTTGGCAAAATTTGGATCCTACACCATTGATACTAATAATGGAGTGTTGCTACAGGGACCGATTGGGGGGACCGAATTCGGACCGACGGCCGCCGGCGGGCCGTCTCCGGCCACCGGACGGCCGATCCGAGCCGTCCAAAAATTTTAAAAAAAAAAACCGAGGGGCCCTACGCGGGAATCAACGTCATCCGAGGTGTGTAGGGTGCTTGATCGGAGCACCCCTTTTCGTGTGTATATGTATATACATATACACACGAAAAGGGGTGCTCCGATCAAGCACCCTACACACCTCGGATGACGTTGATTCCCGCGTAGGGCCCCTCGGTTTTTTTTTTTAAAATTTTTGGACGGCTCGGATCGGCCGTCCGGTGGCCGGAGACGGCCCGCCGGCGGCCGTCGGTCCGAATTCGGTCCCCCCACAATCGGTCCCTGTAGCATTTTTGTACTAATAATAGGAAGGCACATAAATTTGAAGATGGGTTAATACTTGGAATTGGAACTGTTGTTAAACCACTACGCCTTCCTACATATGTGGATGATCTCGACCATGCTCTCATAGTGGAACAAGAACGCGAGGATGTCAGAAAAATTTCTGAATCTAAAAAGAAGAAGAATATGAATGTTGGGAGAAATACCGGATATGACAACCCAAATAGATAGAATACTGGGAAGGTGGATCAAAGACGGGCTCTTCTTGCTTGTGCAACATGTGGGAAGAACCATTCTGGAGTATGTTGGAAGATCAGTCAAGGGAATCAAGGTTCAAGTATCCCGGCTTGTGTTACGTGTGGTAAAAATCATTTAGGAGTATGTTGGAGAACTATGACTAAATGTTTCAACTGTGGTCAGAACGGCCATATTCAGAGGGCCTGCCTAAAGGAGTTAACTGGAGCCAATGCGATGCCAATAGGGAACAATGTCAGAAATCCTACCGGACAAAAGACAGGGACAAATTAGAAACAAGGAAAGGCTTTCGCGCTAACTCCTGGAGATCCACGGATTACAGAATCAGTTGTTGCATGTACTATACTCATCTGCTCCACTCCTGCCTATGTACTTTTTGATTTGGGATCGACACATTCCTTTATTGCTAGCCAGTTTGCGTTGAAGTTGTCTAAAAGCCCTAAACCACTCGCATATGAATTGTGTCAACACCTTTGAATAGTAGCACAATATGTAAATTGATATTTAGGGAGTGCGATGTGAAGTTTGAAGGTAAAAAGTTGATAGCAGACCTAATATCTATGCCTATAGGTCACTTTGATGCAATTCTAGGAATGGACTGGTTATAAAACCACGGTGTTACTATAGATTGTAAGAATAAGTCCATTGTCTTTCAAAATCCTGGGGCTAGATGAGTTTCGGTTTATTGGAGAAATAGTGTTCTCACCTCCATATTGCATTTCTGTGGCTCGTGCTCAACGACTTTTAAAGAAAGGTTATGAAGGGTACTATTGCAGTATAGTGTCGAGTGAGACAAAAAAGAAACGTTGGAAAGTATCCCTGTGGTTCAAGATTTTTCTGAGATTTTTTTAGAAGATTTGCCTGGTACGCCAATGGACAGGAAAATAGAATTCTCAATTGACCTGGCACCCGATACACAATCTATTTCTAAAGCACCTTATCGGATGGCACTAACAGAGCTTAAGGAACTGAAAGTGCAACTATAGGAATTACTGGAGAAAGGTTTTATACGACCTAGCTCATCACCATGGGGAGCACCGGTGTTGTTTATAAAAAAGAAAGTTGGAACTATGCGGCTATGTATTGATTATCGGGAATGAAACAAAGTGATGATCAAGAATAAATACCCAATACCCTGAATAGATGATTTGTTTGATTAATTGCAAGGGAGTTACATATTTTCTAAGATTGATTTGCGTTCAGGATACCACCAGTTAAAATTGAAAAGAGAGGATATTAAGAAGATAGCTTTCCGAACTTGGTGTGGTCATTATGAGTTTATTGTGATGCCATTTGGAGTGACGATTGTCCCCGCTGCCTTTATGGATTTGATGAATCGGGTATTCAAGCATTATTTGGATGATTTGTGATCGTATTCATTGATGACATTTTGATATACTCGAAGAATGAGGAATAGCATACAGAGCATTTACGAATTGTGTTGCAAACCTTTAAGGAACAGAGTTTGTATGCGACATTTAAAAAGTGTGAATTTTGGCTGAAGGAAGTGGTATTTTTGGGGCACGTTATAAATAGTGGAGGAATTCTATGAATCCCCAAAAGATTGAAGCAATTGTGAATTGGCCAAGGCCGACAACTGTAACCAAAGTTCGAAGTTTCATGGGTTTGGCCGGTTATTATAGGAAGTTTGTGCAAGACTTCTCCAAGATTGCAGTACCCTTGACTGAGCTAACAAAGAAGGGGGAGCCATTTATTTGGACAGAGAAACGAGAGCAGAGCTTTTAAGAGCTAAAGCACTCACCACAACTCTAGTTCTTATACTACCTGATGGAACTAAAGAACTTGCTATTTACAGCGATGCTTCATGACAAGGATTGGGTTGTGTATTGATGCAATGTGAGAGAGTTGTAGTGTATGCTTCTCGGCAGTTGAAGCCTCAAGGAAAGAATTACCCAACACATGACCTAGAATTAGCTACTGTCGTTCTTGCGCTGAAAATTTTGGCGTCACTATCTTTATGGAGTGTCTTGTGAGATTTATACTGATCACCAGAGTCTAAAGTATATTTTTACTCAGAAGGAATTAAATTTAAGGCAGCGACGTTGGTTAGAATTGAAGAAAGATTATGATTTTATGATTCACTATCATCCTGGTAAGGCGAATGTGGTAGCCGACGCACTGAGCCGAAAGACAGTGGGAAAGTTGAATCATCTTATTACCCAGCAACAAACCTTACATGAAGAGATGGAAAAGTTGAACCTAGAAATTGTCGATAAAATGTCGAATGTTAAGTGTTATGCGATCACAGTACAACTAGCATTGATTGAGGAAGTAAAGACTCGACAAATGGAGGATTCTAAATTGAAGAAAATATACGATTAGGTGAAGGAAAAATCCCAAGTAGATTTTTCAATTGATGGACAAGTGATGAAGTTTAGGAATTGGCTGTGTGTTCCTAACATTCCCCAGCTTAAGCAACAAATTTTCGACGAACACCACATGTCAAAGCTTGCATGTCACCCCGGAATAACAATTAAAAATGTACCAAAGTCTGAGGCAACTGTATTGGTGGATGGGTATGAAAAAAGAAGTGGTGGATTATGTGAGTAGATGTTTGTCATGTCAACAGGTCAAAGCGGAACGACAAAAACCCATTGGTTTATTACAACCACTATCCATACTTGAAGGAAAGTGGGAGAACTTTATAATGGATTTTGTAGTAGGACTACCTCACACGCAGAAAGGAAATAATTCAATACGGGTAATTGTAGATCAATTGACCAAGACTGCTCATTTCCTACCAATGAAGAATACGCATACAATGGATCAATTGGCTGCTATCAATGTTCGAGAAGTGGTGTGTTTGCATGGAGTTCCAGTAGCTATTGTTTCAGATCGAGATTTAAGATTTGTTTCTAGGTTCTGGAAAAGTTTTCAGAAAGCAATCGGGACCAAACTCAATTTTAGCACGGCGTTTCATCCCTAGACCGATGGTCAGTCCGAATGAATAATTCAGACATTAGAGGATATGTTACGAGCTTGCTCACTAGATTTGCAAGACAGTTGGGAAAAGCATCTATCTTTGGCAGAATTTGCTTACAACAATGGCTATCAATGAAGCATTAGGATGGCACCATTTGAAGCATTATACGATAGGTCATGCAGGTCTCCGTTATGTTGGACAGATGTGGGAAAAGATCAGATTACTGGGCTAGACATTGTGTAATGAACTGCAGAGAAAATTTAATTGGTTCAAGACAGACTGAAAGCGGCTCAGGATCGACAAAAGAGCAACGCAGATGCTAACAGAAGGGAATTGGAATTTCAGTATGGTGATTGGGTTTTTCTTAAAATTTTTCCAACGAAGGGAGTTTTGTGGTTTGGAAAGAAAGGGAAGTTGAATCCACGGTATGTTGGACCATTCGAAATAATTGAAAGAGTTGGGCCATTGGCGTATCGTTTAACTTTGACGCCTGAACTTGCAAGGATTCATGATGTGTTTTGTAGACACCCCAATTTGATTTCCTGATCGTTTTACTTCGTTTTTCAGTTGCTTGTTTCCCCGATGATGATTCAGGTCGAAAACAGTTTTGAGAGAATGAAATGGCTTGAGCTTGGTGTGTGTGGAACCCATCTTTAACCCTAAAGACCCTTAAAATCAAACCCTCAACTCAGTTTTGACAATCGCGCGACCCACTGGATCCCTCGCGCGATGCTTTACTTGCCAGGTGGTGGTCAAAATCAAAGTTTTGACTGTTGACCTTCGCGGGGCTAGTTGAACACTCGCGCGATGGTACCCGTCCCTCGCGCGATGGTCAACACCTGTCATTTTCACATTTTTCCAGCTGGATTGCGTGATGATCAGGGGTCTATGGGCCTGTGTAACCCTGTTTCATCGACTGAACAGCGTTCTGCAGGGTTGCCCTTGCTCCACCTCTCCCCCCACTCTCCCATCACCTTTGGCACCCCACTTCTCCACCAAGTAATTACAACCAGCCTTGTTGGCTAGTTGCATTGCCTTGCTTAGCCACCAACCAACACTTCTTTCTATAAGTACCCCCCCCATGATCCATTTTTCAAAGGGTTACCAAAATTTTCAAAGAAGAAGAAGGAAATACAAGCCCAAGCACTTCATACTTCACCCATCCTCACACAATCACTGTCCTAGCCACATCACCTCATTCAAGCTATTTTCAAGACACTCAAGCAAAGGTATAATACCTTTCTGTTTACTGTTTAGACCCCTAAGGGGGGGCTGGCAGGGCCAAGGTTGGTAATCAATACCAGTTCTGGTCCTAAAGCCAGCAAAGTTACAAGTTACCGTGGACAAGCACTCCCACGCGCGAGGTACCCACTGCATCGCGCGACTGTTCTAGTCAGCACGATATGGTTCTCGTGGGGATGGGATCCTTGTCCTTGTTCATTTACAATCTTATGCTTTCCTATGAAGAATATTTAGGATGTTTCACTGTTATGCATGTAAAAATCTGTGGGTTAGCTTGTTTTTCTTTATTCCTTTACTTGCTTTGGAATGCCCCTGGGTTGCTTCTGAATATGTTTCAGAGCTCAAGCATGCAAAGCAATTCCTGGAAGTCCAGTCAGGACATGCGCGCGATGCACTAACTCCATCGCGCGATGGTCATCCTATTTCCAGTGGTTGCCCTTGCATCAACAGTTAAGATCCAGGCCTTCGCTTTAACATCCCCACTGTTTAGGGATTGCATCTTATTTCTGTTAAGTCCTGTTTGTAATAATCATCTACTTTCAGCCCACATAAATTGCTTGGTATGTCTTGGGTGTGCACTGGTCCATTCCAGAGCCCAGAAAGAGATAAAATCTAACCTGTTGGTATGATGGCGACACTCGCGCGTTGGATTGGGAGTGTCGCGCGATGGTCGAACTTACATGTGTGAACTTCCATGCATGCAAGCTGGTCGTTGTTCATGATAAACTCAAGCCAAGGCACTATTTTGGCATCCGATATCAGTATTAGGTTTTATCTCATTTATTTCTTGTCATTTCCTCCATCCATGCTATTATTTATCACATTCTGCAAAATGTTACAGTTTTAACCCCGATTAACTGTTCCCCCGCCCTAATTGGCTAAAATTGATTAATAAAACAGAATCGCAAACAAAATATCTTTCGCAAATGCCTTAGTAGAGACCGATCTCCGGATTGGGCAAGTGGGGTGCCATAAAACCCTTCTCCTCTCGTAACCTGGCTCCCGAACCCAGATATGGTTATGACGGACCGATTCCTTAACTCTTTCAAATCAAACAGCGCGACGAGTGCTTCGAAATACGGTTCCTTGGGTGTCGGACCTTCAAACCCAAGTGGCGACTCTGTATTTTCGCGAGCGCTTGACGTCCAGCTAAAAGGCGCTCCCGCGAACCGGCATTTTTCTCTCATTGGGAAGGGAACGTAATCCTTTTCCCAAAAAGAAGAAAAGGGCACGCATGCCCACATGTTTCATGTGTCAATGCTAAGGAAGTATATATCAAACCCATCACATGTTCTCACTCAATTACCAGTGGAGTTAGAAGAGGATTTACGATATTAGGAGTCTTACCTATCTCAATAAAGTCTAAGATTGGTTCGAAGAACGCCTCGAAATTCAGAGCCAGCATGTTAAAAAGCTTAACACCCCTCATTCTTATTACTTTTTCAATATGGATAAGGATGGAATATAATGAAATAGAGCCGCTTTAAGGAACGACCCGATAGAATTATGGATCGAAAAGACAAACAACTTCAAAGTAAAGTCATTCCGTTGGTAAAAGTTTGGTGGGAAAAACATTATGGGGATGAGGCAACGTGGGAAAGAGAGGATGATATGCGACGACAATATCCAGAATTATTTGAGGAAGGTTCGACTGATTTACCTATTTTATCTTGAACCCCAATCTAACTCTAAGTTTAGACAAATTCGGAGGACCAAATTTCCTAAGGTGGGGAGAAATGTAAAATCCTAACTTTTCTTTTTTTAAAAAAAGAAAAAGTTTAGTCATGTGGTCCGAATAGGATCCCGATACACTGTATGAGTTTTGCAACGTTGGGATTTTACCTTAAAAATCCGACATCGCCACGATGACCCTTAAATTATTATTAGTCTGTATTGAATTTTTGGAATTTTCAGAGACTGAAATCAGAACGCGTTTGGTTAGAGTTCGCGTTAATGGAACACGGTGTATGACGTGTCCTTTAGAGAAGGTAATACATGTAATTCTTTACCTGTTTCACTTCCTCTCCACCGAAATATATAAACCATTATAGATAATTACCAATATAGAAGACAAAACAAAGAGAAAGAGGTAAAAAGAAAAGAGTAAAGTAAGAGAGGGGCTCCTGAACTTATCCTCCCATTCGAGACCCACCGTTTGCCTCTCCGCTCATTTTCACCGGGGAAGATCTATTGTTTTTGTCGAAAATTTTTCTCTCACACACTAATTTACTGCAATTGGTATTATATATGTATACTATTTAGATATCAGAAGATGTAGAATTGGGGCAAAACTCTTGCAATACTCACACACTCATGCACAACGCACATAGCACCGAGAAAACGGCGGCCATGGCTGCCGGCCAACTCGACACCACTTCGGCCACTCTCTCTCACCTTTTCACTGCATTTTTTTCTACTCTTGCATACACAGCACCCGAACCCCTAAAATTTTCACACAAGCGAAACCCCTCCCAGTAAAGAGTTTGGTTCCGAAACTCACCGCTGTAAATTGATTTAAGTAGATTATTTGCTGATGATGCTATGTGTAGGGAGGTATTCCCGAACAGGCCCAAGAAGAGCCCGAACACGGTGTGAAGAAAAGGTCAACGCGCTATGGACCAGTGACATGAGAAGTCATTGGTCCAGAAAGGTTGTACGATTCTCAGTTCAGTGAAACATGAGAAGTTATTGGACCAAATAAAAGGAAAGTGACATGAGAAGCCACTGTTCCAGTAACTTGTTCGGCTACGAGAAAGCCGAACAGGAGGAGAACTCCTAAAGAAAGGCATGGTCCAAATATAATTGATAAAAGAACCAGTTACATACGAAGTAATTGGTCCAGGGCGTCTGTTCGGCCATGAGATGGCCGAACAAGAAGAGAGGTCCTATTAAATGTTGAAGTAGAGGGAACATTCTGGAAGAGTCCAGAAACAGTGGTATTCCATTAAAGCGTGAGATCCCGAGAATGTAGGATCTGGGAAAGATACCCAACGGGAATGGGATGTTCGGCTAGCTATGGAAAAGAGTCCTAAAAGGACTAAGGTAGCATACTGATAAAGGAAACGAGAATCCTTGATATCCTAGGTTTCCTTTACGAGATAGGAATCCTAGGGCGATAGGGATATGCTTGGGCAGCAAGCATCTATGAATTTATAAATACGAGGTAAACTTTGAGGAAAAAGGTACGCAATACACTGCATTCTTATTGCTTTCCTACTGATAAATAGGGTTTGACTGCTAGTACGTGATACTAACTTAGGCATCGGAGGGCCTTTGCCACGAGAGGCAAAGGTGCACTCATTTCTTGTCTGTTTTGCAGGACAAGGGTTCCAACGAAGAATTAGGATTCCGGTCAAGAGGTACGAAAGGCCATTGCAATCTAGTACTGATCAAAGCACTAATTGAATTTGTCCACCTACAATTGGCGCCATCTGTGGGAATCGAAAGAGTTCCCTTTGAAATACGACCATGGTGGAAGTAGATCCAGCAACACCGCACGACCCAAAGGATGTGTTAGATGGAGGAAGGGATAAATCTCCACCTGGGGCTCTGAGAAAGCCCGAGGGTAGACACAGGAGGACCACGAGTAAGGGCCACCCCCTTACCATCCACAATAAAAATAGAGATGGAGAGACGGCTTCGAGATCCACGAGAAGGAGTAAATCCCATCGAGGGGATGAATCGGTCGCACACTCCAGGAGTGTGTATCGTAGCGAAGACGTTCTTGATAAAAAGAGGCAAGAAATTGAGGAGTATGCTCGTTTGATTAAAAAATGAGAACATGAGATTAGAGAACTAGAGAGAATCAGGGAACATCCGGAGGATTCCGAACTGTCTCAAAGAAATTCCAGAGGCAGTGGATATGCTATGGTACAATTCAGAGAAGCTCCTTCATGAGGAAGAAGGAGCAGAAGCAAAAGTCCAACCCCAAGGCGACATAAAGCTTTTCCAAGAAAAGAGAGGAGAAAGACCCGAACACCCGAGCGAAGGAGGGTTTCTCCGAGAAAGAGGAGGAGCAGAGGTCGAAGCTCTACCCCTGAGGAGGAAGGGAGTAGGAAACATCATAGGGACAGGTACGAAAGACCTAATTCTGATTGGGAAAGAACTAGACCCAACGAAAAGAAAAGACCAGAGGATGAAACTATGACTGCACGAGAAGCAGCGCGAAAAGCACTTAAGAATATAGCATCCTCCCCTTTTGCAAAGAAATTACAAGAGGCTAGGTTGCCGAACAGAGTGAAACACAGAACGTTCATCCTCTACGAGACAGATGCTGATCCCATGGCACATATACAGCATTACCAGCAGGCAATGTTTATGCATGAAGGAGATGATGCAATTATGTGCAAGATGTTCCCGTCGAGTTTAGGGAAGGTAGCTTTGTCTTGGTTTCACAAACTGGGTTCACGCTCCATCCGAACATGGGTGCAGTTGGCCGAGGAATTCACTGCACGGTTTTTGACGAGTAAGAAAGCTCCGAAAACTTTTGAGAGCCTTTCCTTTATGAAGCAAGGCGAGGATGAGCCGATCAGGACATATGCAAAGAAGTACTGGGAAACCTTCAATGAGATTGAAGGTTGTAGTGAGGAATACGCAATAGCCACGTTCAAGATAGGCTTACCTGTTCGGGGGGAACTGCGTAAGTCCCTAAACATGAGTCCCGTGCAGACATTGGCAAAACTGATGGAGCGAATTGAGTAGCACGCCAGGAACGAGGATGACATTCTACGGGAGGATGGTAAGCTGGCCGCCGAGCAAGTAAAGGGGCCTATAAAGAAAGCAGACAAGCCAGAGCCCAAAACTTATCGTGAAAGGAAAGATTATGGGCAGGCGAAGAAAGAGCAGTACAAGGATAAACAAGCTCTAGATCCAAAATCATTCTTCTCAATAAATACGGTCTGGAAAGAGCCCATTTACAGAATTCTTTATCGAATAAAGAATCAACCCTATTTCAAATGGCCTCCAACTCTAGGTGGGAATAAAGATGCAAAACGTGCTACGAATCAGCACTGCAGCTACCATAAGGATTGGGGCCATATGACAGAGGATTGTGAGATGTTTAAACGGCACCTTGATGATCTGGTCTCACAGGGTTATCTCAAAGAATTTATCCAAGAAGATCTCAAGGATAAAGAAAAATCAATGGAATTGGATTACGAACAGAATCCAAAGGGTGTAATCCATATGATACATGGATTAGCCGAGCCTTATACGAGAAATGAGGTGAGATTGCTTCAGAGACAGATTAAACACGACCAACATGTGATGCAGTTGGGAAAGAAGAGAGGGCGTAGCGAAGAGGTATGCAACGAAGGCATAGTTTTTTCAGATGAAGATCTGGGAGGCGTCCAGGTACCTCACAATGACGCATTAGTCATAACCCTACGAGTTGGGGAATATGACATGGAAAGAATCCTGGTGGACTCTGGGAGTTGCACCGAAGTGCTGTACTACGATGCATTCAAAAAATTGGGACTGACTCAAGAAGATTTGGTACAATCAGTAACCCCTTTGGTTGGATTTGGAGCAGGAGCAGTCTGGCCGTTGGGAAAGGTAACTTTACCTGTTCGGGCTGGTACAGTGGTGCTATGAACCGACTTCCTGATGGTGGATGTATCGTCCTCCTATAACGTGATTATAGGGAGAACGTGGTTACATAAGATGAGGGCAGTCTCTTCTACTTTCCATCAAATGGTAAAGTTCCCAGGATCCAATGGGATTGAACAAATCAAGGGTAACCAAAAGGTAGCTCAACAATGTTTGGTATCCATCATAAAGAGAATCCATAACGCCCACCATGTCAATACTATGGAAATTCCAGATCAGCTGACCATTGAGGATATCGGTAAGGATCCAACCGAGAGGGTAGTTGAGGGTTTGAAGAAAACACATATCAACGAGATTGATCCAGATAGGTATTTTTTGATTGGGGAATCACTACCAGAAGAGGAAGAGACTGAATTGATAAGTTTCTTAAAAACTTATGTCGACGTGTTTGCCTGGACACCAGAAGAAATGCCTGGGGTAAGTGCAGACGTAATTTGCCACCATTTAAACGTTGATCCTCAGCATAAGCCAATCGTTCAGAAAAAACGAAGGGCAGCCGTGCAGCATGTGGATGCAGTTATCGAAGAGGTCGATCGATTGTTGGAGGCCAAAGCAATACGTGAGGTCTACTACCCAGAGTGGTTATCCAACACTGTTGTGGTGAAGAAAAAGAATGGAAAATGGCGTGTTTGTGTAGACTTCACAGATTTAAACAAATCATGCCCAAAAGACAGCTTCCCTCTTCCAAGGATAGACCAACTCGTTGATGCCACTGCAGGATACGAACGAATGAGTTTTCTCGATGCATATCGAGGATATCATCAAATTGCCATGTTTGGACCAGATCAAGAGAAGACTTCTTTCATTACACCACGATGGTTGTACTGTTACAATGTCATGCCCTTTGGACTGAAGAATGCAGGGGCAACTTATCAGAGATTGGCAACCATCATGTTCAGAAAATTGCTCGGCAAAACTATGGAGGTTTACATAGATGACATGGTAGTGAAAAGTAAAACTGGGCAAGGCCATATAGCAGATTTGAAGGAGGCTTTTGAAATCTTGAGGAAATACAAGTTGAAACTCAACGCCTCGAAGTGTGCGTTTGGAGTCGGTTCTGGAAAGTTTTTGGGCCACCTTGTAACTTTGAGGGGGATAGAGGCGAATCCCGACCAGATAAAGGCCTTACAGAATCTGCAGAGTCCTCGGACAACGAAAGAAGTCCAGCGGTTGACTGGGATGGCATCGACTCTTAATCGATTTATTAGCCGGTCAAGTGACAAGTGCAGACCTTTCTTTCAGCTGTTAAAGAAAAAGGAAGGATTCGAATGGGGAGTAGAGTGTGAACAAGCCTTCAAAGATCTAAAGGGATATTTGGCTTCTCCCCCACTTCTTTCGACTCCGGAACCAGGCGAGTCCCTAGTTTTGTACTTAGCCGTTTCTGAGCATGTTGTGAGTGCTGTCCTCTTAAGAAAATAAGGGATCCGAGCAAATCCCTGTTTATTATGTGAGCAAAACGTTATTGGATGCTGAAACAAGGTATTTGCCCCTCGAGAAGTTAGTCCTGGCACTAAGGACAGCAACCAGAAAATTGCCACATTATTTCCAGAGCCATAAGTTGTGGTTTACACTGAGTTCCCATTGAAATCACTGCTACGAAAAGCAGACTTCTCGGGAAGGATCTCAACTTGGTCTGTAGAGTTGAGCCAATATGACATTGAATATCAGCCGCGCACAGCAATCAAAGGCCAAGTGTTGGCTGATTTTGTGGTAGAATTCTCACCCACAGTAGCACCTTTGCCTCCTACGAGAAAAGAGTGTGAAGCAAAGACACCTGTAACGAAGAAACAGGTATCAGCCGAACAAGATCCCCTGGAATGGAAGCTGTTCATTGATGGATCAGCTTGCAACACTGGATCAGGAATCGGGGTTGTGCTTTTACCCCCTGAAGGATCAATGTTGGAACTATCTGTTCGGCTAGGGTTCAATGCATCAAATAACGTGGCAGAGTACGAGGCACTCTTAGCTGGTTTGAGAAGTGCAACGTGTTAGGGTGTATTCTGATTCACAACTCGTAGTCCATCAACTGTCCGGGCAATATGAAACCCGAAGCGAGAAGATGGCGGCCTATGTACAGGCAACCAGAGATCTGCTCGATACTTTCGAAAGGGTGTATATTGAGCAGATAAGTTCTGGAAAGAATGCTCATGCAGATTCATTAGCATGGTTAGCCGCAGCTGTACCAACTGAGCTTAAAAGAAAGATAGCCGTAGAGTATCTAACTGAGCCGAGCATTGGGAGAAGCATGGAGATGGTCTTGGACGTGAACCAAGGACCAAGTTGGATGGATCCAATTGTGGAGTTTTTACGAGATGAAACACTCCCATCAGACAAAAAGGAGGCTCGCAAAATTAGGACCAAATATGCTCGGTTCTGGTTATCCCCAGAGGGAAAATTGTATAGGAAGTCTTTTACAGGACCCTATTTGCTTTGAGTACATCCTGAATTGGTGCAGAAGTTCCTCCATGAAATTCACGAAGGAACATGTGGAAGCCATGCTGGGGGCCGGTCCATAGCCCACCGAGCAATCACCTAAGGATATTGGTGGCCGTACATGCAAGAAGACGCTAAGGTGTACGTTAAAATTTGTGAGAAGTGTCAGAAGTTTTCACCAATGATTCGAACACCAGCCGAGGATTTGGTGCCTTTGACGAGTCCCTGGCCGTTTGCTCAATGAGGAATGGACATTGTGGGTCCACTGCACAAAGCAACTGGGAATCAAAAATTCCTACTTGTTGCAACAGATTATTTCACTAAGTGGATTGAGGCAGAACCATTGGCCAAGATCACTGAACCTATGATAGAAAGGTTCGTGTGGAAGAGCATCATCACTCGCTTTGGGGTCCCTTATTCATTGATTACAGACAATGGATCCCAGTTTCAGAAGAAGTTCAAAACATTCTGTGCTCAATACGGAATAAGGAATTATTACTCAACTCCAGCCTACCCCCAAAGTAATGGACAGGCAAAAGCTTCCAACAAAACAATTCTTGACGAAATTAAAAAGAGGTTGGATAAAGCAAAGGGGAAATGACCTGATGAATTGCCGTTGGTCCTATGGGCATACCAAACAACGCCTAGGAGGTCTACGGGAGAGACCCCCTATTCGTTAGCATATGGAACAGAGGCTGTTATTCCATTGGAAATAGGTCTGCCGACCAACAAGACCACCTTGGTAAAAAGTGGAGGAAATGATAGAGCCTTGGAGATTGAATTAGACCTTACCGAGGAACGACGAGAACGGGCCTTGGTGCATTTGGCTTCATACCAAGAGCAGCTAGTCAAAGGCTACAACAAACATGTGCATCCACGAGAGTTTGGTGTTGGAGACCTGGTCTTACGAAAGGTGCTCGGCAACACTAAAGTGGCTAACGAGGGAAAGTTAGAGGCCAATTGGGAAGGCCCATATCGAGTTACTGAGATTGTGGGCATTGGGGCTTATCGATTGATAGACCTGGACGGGAACCCGGAGCCAAGACCTTGGAATGTCCACAACTTGAGAAAGTTCTTTATATGAATATATTTGAGCATGTTTTTCTTTATGCAAATCGTGATTGTGTGAGAGTTACGAATGAAACTCTCTTGTGTTCTAGTTTTGTTATTCTAGTTGCACGGGGTACGAATAACGCCCTCTTGAGTTTTACAGATTATGAATAAAGTCACTTTTTTCAGTATAAATGTTGTGCTCTTAGTATTTGTTTTAAAAAATACGAACTACGAGATTAGTTTCCCTCATTCGTATTGGGGAGCAGAGGACTTATACATTTAAGTACGTGGAACTTAAACGCAAGTACGGAACACTTGTGAGCTTTTCAAACAAGTATGAGGACACTTGTATGCCTTGTTTAAGTACGAGAAACTTAAACGCAAGTACGAAACACTTGTGTGATGTTCTAAAGTACGTGAAACTTAACGAGTACAAGTATGAAAACACTTGTATGGAATTTAAAGTACGAAACACTTGGCTTGGCTTAAAACATAACGAGTATATGTTAGCCACAACTATTCAAGTACGAGAAACTTACCCATACAAATAAATGCATAAGTACGAGATACTTAGACTATGAAATAGCTTAGGGAAGCATACGAATACATGCATAAAGTACGAAATACTTAACAGGTACAAACACCCATGTTAAAACTCAACATTTGGAAATTGTACCATGAGGGGAACAATTCAAAATAGATGGCAAACAGATGACAAACAAAAGAAGATCGAACTCATTCGTCTTCAGTGAGATCTTGAACAGTAGCAAGGGTTGCTGGTGCAGTCGTGTCTTCCGTGGCATGTTCACGTCCAGGCTGACCACCGCTGACTTCCTTTTGGGCAGGGTTGGTCATGTCTTCACCTGGTTCAACATCATTAACAGGTTGCTCAGACGTGTTCACCTCCTGCTCCTCATCTCCCACCTCTGAGATATCTTCCTCACGACCAGCAGCAGCACTTGGCAGTTCAATGTTGGTCCAGAGGGGAGATGATTCAGGAATCTCAGCTTTGGCAAGGCAAGCTGTCCAGGAGGCCACCCAGACTTGATCTTGTATCCCAGGCATCTGGTTCGTGTAGCTTTCCGTCGCTATTTTGATTCCTTCGTTGTATCCCTTTTCAAAAGCAGCTTTGGCTTCATTCTGGCTCGCCTCAAGCTCTTTCAAGGATTGGTTCAGGCTATCTTTAGCCCCCTTCAGCTGTCCTTTAAGACCATCAGCTACCCCCAGGGCTTGGTTTTTCTCTCTCTCGAGCCTTATGTTGGTACGTTGTAGCTTGGTGTTCTCACTGACAAGTTTGGCACGTTGGGGCTCGGACTGGCTAAGCTTTTGAGCCATGGCCACCATTTTTTGCATCACCTGGAACGTTCAAAACGGTTAAACATAGATACCAAACGCTATGGTACGCTATGGTTTGCAAAGGGAAATTTTACCTTGGCATTATGGGACATAAAAGAGCTCAGGAGGTTGTCAGGAGACATTGCTACCTCTTTCTGCATATCTCTAGGCAACAGAAAAGCCTGGGACAATGCAAGAGCAGTACCTTCAATCTCAACACTGTCCCGAGCAGTAATAGCTCGATTCCCATGAGAGAAAGAAGGAGCCCAAACAGGAGCAGGAGATGAAGAAGCTTGTGGGGGCCGCTCCTGAGTTTCCTCCACTCATTGACGTTTTTCTCGATGGAGGGCTTCAATTTCCTCTGGAGAAAATCCTAAGGGAGCATCGGTTTGAGTCTGGGGGCGACGACCACGACCTTGACCACCTTGGCCCCGAGCAGCGTTACGACCCCGACCAGGAATGGTAAGGCGGCTACCTAGGTCAATTGGCCGGTTCATCTCTGGAGGTGAGGGGGTATAGCCGCTAGAAGACGAGCTGGATGTGGAATTGGAAGCTTCCTCAGCAAGAGGGATTGGTTCGTTAGAGATTGGAGGAGTTCGAGAACGCCTCTCTTCTTGTTCGGGGACTGGTCTTGAAGGACCAGCTACTGCAAGGTTGTCAGTTGCACGGGTACGCCGATCAATAAAACCCCCGTATGATGCTTTGTAACTTAGCAATACCTGAGCTGCCCTTGCTCGGCCAGAAAGGTAGGTCCCTTCACCGTTGAAGGCAAGTGCTCGTCTGATATCTACTACGTGAACTTGAGGGGTTATGATATTATATCCTCGATTGATGTTTGATGCTGAAACATAGCAAAACACAAATAATTAGAAGCATGAAAAAGCTTTTCCTATGAGAAAGGAAGAACATATGAATTAGGAGGAGAGCACTAACGTGGGCTCCCGAATACGTGAGGAGCATGAAAACCAATCCCTTGGTCGTCCTCGTTTCTGGGTTCGAAGTTGCCCGTAACGATCAGAAAGTCATCGTCATCTCCACGAGCAGAGTCAGAGAGTTCAAGGACAAGTTTCTTTCTAGAATCCCTACTTTTTAAGTAATATGTAAGGGCATCCCCGGTTCTGGAGATACTGTATAAATGATGAATGTCGTACAAACCTAAAGAGGTCCCTAACATCTGATTTAGGGCATTTATACCCATGACTACTCGAAAGAAATTAGCAGAAACCTGCATTGGGGAAAGCCTATAATATGCTAGGACTTGGCGAAGCAGGGGAGCCAAGGGAAACCTAACCCCGCCCTCAACGACGGCTACCACTGGAATGTGAAGGGTGTCAAAATCAAAACTTTCACGAATGGCATCCTCAGGAGCCAAAATAGTAGCTACGTTGTCAGGAATCTCACAACGAGATCTGAAACTTGCCATGGTTTGAGGGGTATTACAATACCTCCGAAATCTCCCCATTACCAGAAAGGTTTTTTGGTTCTTTGAAATATAGAGAGCAGGGGACGATGAAACCCTAAAGTGATTGTAAACAATCCACCAGAGAAATGGAGTAGCAAGAAGAATGGTGACTTACGAAATTGGTCGATGGAATCCCTAAGAGCAGAAAGGAGGAGGCCTTGAGATGATGAACAGAGCTTCAATGGCGGGTAAAAGCTTGAACCTTCTTTTTTCTGCAGAGGGAGTCTAAGAGAGAGATTGGGGTTTTGAAATTGGGACAAAAACCCAAAAATACCCTAAAAGTGGGATGGCGTACGTGAAACGTCACCCCAGACGCCGTTTGAGTGTTCCGTTCCCCAAAACACGTCTGTCCGCATTTAATGTAAGCAATACAAATGATCGACACGTGTAAAGATTAGGACTAAAAGCTTGTGACGGCCAAACGAAAAGATGTTTTCGCCTTGGCAAAAATGATGAAAAATTGCACCAGTATATGAAATAAGGTGCAGGAGCAAAATGAATTTGCTCGGCAAAAGAGCTTTACTCGTTATCTGAGTAAAACATAACGAGTAAGGCTGGGGAGCAATTGTAGGGAGGTATTCCCGAACAGGCCCAAGAAGAGCCCGAACACGGTGTGAAGAAAAAGGTCAACGCGCTATGGACCAGTGACATGAGAAGTCATTGGTCCGGAAAGGTTGTACGATTCTCAGTTCAGTAAAACATGAGAAGTTATTGGACCAAATAAAAGGAAAGTGACATGAGAAGCCATTGTTCCAGTAACTTGTTCGGCTACGAGAAAGCCGAACAGGAGGAGAACTCCTAAAGAAAGGCATGGTCCAAATAATTGATAAAAGAACCAGTTACATACGAAGTAATTGGTCCAGGGCGTCTGTTCGGCCATGAGATGGCCGAACAAGAAGAGAGGTCCTATTAAATGTTGAAGTAGAGGGAATGTAGGGAGGTATTCCCGAGCAGATACATTTAGTTACCGAACACGTGATGTTTAGGAACACGAGGTAAATACGACTGGACTTATCGCCGAGCAGTTCGGTGAACAGCGATATGGACCAGTGTTATGAGAAGTCATGGCTATAAATAGACTGTTCGGTTATGATACAGCCGAACAGATGATGTAAAGAACCTAGCATGTGATACGAGTAATCACGGGTTGAAAGCAATGCAATCGATATCCGAATAAATGGTACGTGGGACCATAGTTTGAATATAGACAGGACAGTACGGGCTCAAGGACCGGTTACATGTGAGGTAATTGGTCCAAGCCGTCTGTTCGGCCATGAGACGGCCGAACAAAGATGGAGCTCCAATCGAGAGTAGGAGCAGAGGGAATACTCTGGAAGATTCCAGAATAGTCATGTCCCATATAGGGATAAAGATCCCAAGAATATAGGATCTGAGAAAGATACCCAACAAGTATGGGATGTTCGGCTCTTAATGGAAAAGAATCCTAAAAGGACTCTTTTCCATAAACTGATAAAGGAAACGAGACTCCTTGATATCCTGGGTTTCCTATACGGGTTGGGAATCCTATGGCAATAGGGATGCTTGGGCACCAAGCATCCGAATGTCTATATAAACAGAGCAAGCCTAGAGGTAAAATGTACGCAATACGTTGCATTATTATTGCTTTCCTACTGATAATTAGGGCTGAGTTTTCTAGTACGTGAGACTAACAAAGGCATCGGAGGGCCTTTGCCACGAGAGGCAAAGGTGCACTCACCCCCTGTCTATTTTGCAGATTAGGGTTCAGACGTCGAGCTAGGGTTCCGGTGAAGAGGCACGAATAAGCCGTTGCAATCCAGTTGATCCGAAGCGTCAATTGTTTTCATCCCCCTACAATTGGCGCCGTCTGTGGGAAACGAAAGAATTCCCTTTTGAAATACGACCATGGTGGAAGTAACTCCAGCAACACCACATGAACCAAAAGATGTGTTAGATGAAGGAAGGGACAAATCACCACCTGGGGCTCCGAGAAAGCCCCAGGGTGGGCACGGGAGGAACACGAGTAAGGACCGCCCCCTTACCGTGCATCATAACTCCAGAAATAGAGGAGATGGAGAGACGGCTTCGAGATCCACGAGAAGGAGTAAATCCCATCAAAGGGATGAGTCGATTGCACACTCCAGGAGTGTGCACCATAGCGACGACGTTCTTGACAGAAAGAGGCAAGAAGTCGAGGAGTATGCTCGTCTGATTAAAAAACGAGAGCATGAGATCAGAGAATTGGAAAGAATTAGGGATCATCCGGAGGATTCTGGCCTGTCTCGAAGAAATTCTAGAGGCAATAGGTATGCTGTGGTACCATACAGAAAAGCTCATTCACGAGGAAGAAGGAGCAGAAGCAGGAGCAGAAGTCCTGTTAGAGGGCGTCATGAAGTTTCTCCACGAAAAAGGGGAAGAAAAAGTAGAAGCCGAACACCGGAGAGAAGGACTTCTTCACGAAAAAGGAAGAGCAGAGACCGGAGTTCTACCCCCGAGGAAGAGGACATGAGAAAGCATCATCGAGACAGGTACGAGAGACCTGATGCTGATTGGGTCAAGACCTCGGCCCATAAGTCAAAGGAGCAAGAGGATGGGACAGTAACTGCACGAGAAGCAGCACGCAAGGCCCTGAGTAATATTGCAGCCTCCCCCTTTACAAGGAGGCTACAAGAAGCAAGGTTGCCGAGCAGAGTGAAGCACGGTGCATTCGTACTTTACGAGACAAATACGGATCCCGTAGCTCACATACAACATTACCAACAGGCCATGTTTATGCATGAGGGGGATGATTCCATCTTGTGCAAGATGTTTCCCTCCAGTCTTGGCAAGGTGGCTTTATCCTGGTTTCATAAGTTGGCCCCACGATCCATACGAGGATGGAGGCAGTTGGCGGAGGAATTCACTGCTCGGTTTTTAACAAGCAGAAAGGCCCCAAAGACTTTTGAGAGTCTTTCTACCATGAAGCAGGAGGAGAACGAGCAGATCAGGGATTATGCAAAGAAGTACTGGGAAACTTTCAACGAGATTGAAAGTTGCAGTGAAGAGTATGCAATTGCTACGTTCAAAACTGGTTTGCCTGTTCGGGGAGAGCTGCGCCGTTCATTGAATAAACATCCAGTAGCCACCTTGGCTAAATTGATGGAACGGATAGAGCAACACGCCAGAATGGAGGATGACATACTCCGTGAGGATGGCAGGACGGTTGCCGAACAGCAGAAGACACCTGCCAAAAAGGTGGATAAGCCTGAACCCAAGTCTTACAAAGACAGAAGGGAGTACGGACAGGCTAAGAAAGAGCCATACAAAGACAAGCAAGCTCCTGACCCCAAGTCCTTCTTCTCTATCACTACGGTTTGGAAGGAGCCAATATACAGGATTCTTTATCGAATAAAGAATCAGCCATATTTTAAATGGCCCCCAAGTCTAGGTGGAGATAAAGATGCAAAACGTGCTACGAATCAGCACTGCAGTTATCACAAGGATTGGGGCCATATGACCGAGGATTGTGAGGTATACAAGAGGCACCTTGATGATTTGGTCTCTCGAGGCTATCTCAAGGAGTTTATCCAGGAGGACCCTAAAGAGAAAGGGAAGGTCATGGAACTGGGTTACGAGCAACACCCTAAAGGCGTGATCCATATGATACATGGGTTGGCTGCACCTTATACGAGGAGTGAGGTGAGGCTGTTGCAAAGACAGGTCAAGCATGATCAGCACGTGATGCGGTTGGGAAACAAGAGAGGGCGAGAGACTAATGCATGCAACGAGAGCATGGCATTCAGCGACGATGACTTGGCGGAGGTCCAAATACCCCACAATGATGCATTGGTCGTAACCCTACGAGTTGGGGAATACGACATCGAAAGAATTCTAGTGGACTCGGGGAGCTGTACAGAGGTGTTGTACTATGATGCATTCAAGAAGCTGGGCCTGGCCCAATCGGACTTGGAACAATCAACAACACCTCTAATTGGGTTCGGTGCAGGAGCAGTTTGGCCCCTGGGAAGGGTGACTCTACCTGTTCGGGCTGGATCAGTAGTGTTAAGAACAGACTTTTTGGTAGTCGATGTCCCATCTTCCTATAACGCGATTATAGGGAGGACGTGGTTGCACAAAATGAGAGCAGTCTCCTCGACTTATCACCAGATGGTGAAATTTCCAGGATCAAATGGGATTGAAGTCCTTAAAGGAAACCAGAAGGTGGCACAGCAATGCTTGATTTCCATCATCAAAACAGCCCCGAAGGTCCACCATGTTCACACACTAGAAGTACCAGATCAACCAATCATCGAGGATGTTGGGAGAAGCCCGGCTGAAAAAGTGGTTGAGGGCCTGGAGAAGATTCAGATCAACGAGATTGATCCTGAAAGATATTTTTTGATTGGGAAATCATTATCAGCAAACGAAAAGGCTGAGTCAATAAGATTTCTAAAGGAATATATTGATGTTTTTGCATGGGTGCCAGAGGAAATGCCCGGGGTGGATGCAGACGTGATCTGTCATCATTTAAACATTGACCCTCAACACAAGCCGATCATTCAGAAAAAACGAAGGGCTGCCGCGCAGCATGTAGATGCAGTGATTGAAGAGGTCGATCGTTTATTAGAGGCCAAGGCAATACGTGAAGTCTATTACCCAGAGTGGTTATCCAACACTGTTGTGGTAAAGAAGAAGAACGGAAAGTGGCGTGTCTGCGTGGACTTCACAGACTTGAACAAAGCATGTCCTAAGGACAGTTTTCCTTTGCCTAGGATTGACCAATTGGTTGATGCAACATCTGGCTACGAGCGAATGAGTTTTCTCGGTGCATATCGAGGATATCATCAGATTGCTATGTTCGAACCTGATCAAGAGAAGACTTCGTTCATCACACCACGAGGGTTATACTGTTACAGTGTCATGCCGTTTGGGCTGAGGAATGCTGGGGCTACATACCAAAGACTTGCAACCATTATGTTCAAGAAGCTCATCGGGAAGACTTTGGAAGTTTACATAGATGATATGGTGGTAAAGAGTCGAGAAAAGGGAGGGCATATTTCTGATCTAAAGGAAGTGTTCGAAATCCTGAGGAAGTATAAATTAAAGCTCAACGCCTCGAAGTGTGCGTTTGGAGTTGGCTCAGGAAAATTCCTGGGTCATTTGGTAACTTTGAGAGGGATAGAGGCAAATCCCGATCAGATTGATGCCTTACAAAGATTACAGAGTCCCAAAACTACCAAGGAAGTCCAAAGGCTGACTGGGATGGCAGCAGCACTTAACAGATTCATCAGCAGGTCAAGCGACAAATGCAGACCCTTTTTTCAGTTATTGAAAAAAAGGGAGGGATTTGAATGGGGAGCAGAATGTGAACAAGCTTTCCAGGACCTGAAGAAGTACCTGGCCGAGCCCCCACTATTGTCAACTCCACAGCCTGGTGAGTCTTTAATTCTGTACTTAGCTGTTTCCGAGCATGCAGTAAGTGCAGTCTTGTTGAAGGACTTGGGGATCGAACAAATCCCCATCTATTATGTTAGCAAGACGTTGTTGAATGCAGAGACGAGATATCTGCCTTTAGAAAAACTTGTCCTGGCACTTAGGACAGCAACCAGGAAATTGCCACACTACTTCCAAAGCCATAAGGTTGTGGTTTATACTGAGTATCCATTAAAATCACTGCTTCGAAAGGCAGATTTCTCGGGACGGATCTCGACATGGTCCGTAGAGTTAAGTCAGTATGATCTCGAATATCAGCCACGTACAGCAATTAAAGGCCAGGTATTGGCTGATTTTGTGGCAGAGTTTTCCCCCACTGTTGCTCCTTTGCCTCCTACGAGAAAGGAACAAGCAGCTAAGACATCATCCTTGAAGGATCAACCCGTAGCCGAACAGGATCCCAAAGAATGGAAGTTATTCGTTGATGGATCAGCGTGCAATACTGGTTCTGGAATTGGAGTTGTCCTCTTTCCTCCTCAAGGAGTTCTCATTGAACTCTCTGTTCGGCTTGGATTCAGTGCATCGAATAATGTGGCTGAATATGAAGCACTCTTGGCTGGGTTAAGAAGTGCGAAGACCCTTAAAGCAGAACGGGTCAGGGTGTATTGTGATTCCCAGCTTGTTGTGAATCAACTGTCCGGAGAGTACGAGACTCGGAATGAAAAGATGGTAGCCTACGTGCAGGCAGCAAAAGACTTGCTTGATACCTTCGAGAGGGTATATATTGAGCAAATAAGTTCTGGACAGAATGCTCATGCAGACTCTTTAGCTTGGTTGGCTGCAGCAGTACCAACAGAGTTTAAAAGAAGGGTGGCAGTAGAATACCTCAATGAGCCGAGCATTGGGAGGAGTGTAGACTTGGTCTTGGACGTGAACCAAGGACCAAGTTGGATGGACCCAATAATGGAGTTCTTACGAGACGAGATACTCCCTTCTGATAAAAAGGAGGCCCACAAGATAAGAGTCAAATCTGCTAGGTTTTGGCTGTCCCCAGAGGGTAAGTTGTATAGGAAATCCTTTACGGGTCCCTATTTGCTATGCGTACATCCTGAGATGGTACAGAAGTTCCTTCATGAAATCCACGAGGGAACATGTGGGAGCCATGCCGGAGGCAGATCTATTGCCCACCGAGCAATTACTCAAGGCTACTGGTGGCCACACATGCAAGAAGATGCAAAGGTGTATGTAAAGATTTGTGAGAAATGTCAAAAGTTCTCACCAATGATTCGAACACCCGCCGAAGATTTGATGCCATTAACAAGTCCCTGGCCTTTTGCTCAATGGGGGATGGATATCGTGGGTCCATTGCACAAAGCAACTGGGAATCGAAAGTTTCTGCTTGTTGCAACTGACTATTTTACAAAGTGGATTGAGGCAGAACCACTGGCCAAAATCACCGAGCCTATGATAGAAAGGTTCGTGTGGAAAAACATCATCACCCGCTTTGGGGTCCCTTATTCATTGATTACAGACAATGGATCCCAATTTCAGAATAAATTCAAGGCTTTTTGTGCCCAGTATGGAATACGAAATTATTACTCCACTCCGGCCTACCCTCAGAGTAATGGGCAGGCAGAGGCATCCAATAAAACTATCTTAGATGGGATAAAGAAGAGGCTGGACAAAGCAAAGGGAAAATGGCCTGATGAGTTACCATTAGTTTTGTGGGCTCACCGAACAACGCCTAGGAGGTCTACGGGAGAGACCCCCTATTCGTTGGCATTTGGAACAGAGGCTGTCATACCTCTGGAAGTGGGTCTGCCGACCAACAGGACAGCTTTGGTTGAAAGTGGAGGCAATGACAGGGCCCTTGAAATCGAGCTTGATCTTGCCGAGGAGAAGAGAGAAAAAGCCTTGGTACATCTTGCTTCTTACCAAGAACAGCTGATGAAAAGCTACAACAAACATGTTCATCCTAGAGAATTTGGTGTTGGGGACCTTGTGCTACGAAAAGTGCTCGGCAACACCAAAGTGGCAAATGAAGGCAAGCTGGGGGCCAACTGGGAAGGCCCGTATAGAGTAACTGAGATTGTGGGCATAGGAGCCTATAGATTGGCAGATCTGGATGGTGGTCCAATTCCCAGGCCTTGGAATGTTCATAATTTACGAAAGTTCTTTGTTTAGAAGTATTAAAATCTGTTTTGGATTTACACTACGTGATTATGTAGGAATTACGAATATAATTCCTTTGTTCTAGTTTTGATTATTTTTGCAAAGGGTACGAGTAACGCTCTATAAAATCACTTCTTTCGAATAACTGTTGTGGTATTTAAATACGAACTACGAGTTTGGTTCTCCTTATTCGTATTGGGGAGCAGGGTATACCTTTTGAGTATGTGAAACTTAAAAGCATTATACATTTTTAAGTACGTGACACTTAACGAATACAAGTACGAAACACTTGTATAGCATTTCAAGTACAAGTACGAAACACTTGTATAGAATTTCAAGTATGTGAAACTTGGGTATACATTTGAACACAAGTATGAAAACACTTGTATGTTTTCTTTTAAAAAAAAAGTACAAGTACGAAATACTTGTATGGACGTTCAAAGTACGAGATACTTATATGGTATTTTAAGTACGTGATACTTGAGAAACTATATTGGCTTGACTTATATGTAAGCCACATTTAGTTTAAGTACGAGAAACTTAAAAACATTAAGTACGTGACACTTAAACACAAGTATGAAACACTTGTGTGATTAAGTGAGAGCACACTTATATGCCTTAAAAACCATTCAAGGTGGAACGCTTTTTAGTACGTGAAACTTAGAATTCAGAACAGCAAATCTTGTGTGAAAGATTAGCTAAAAGTACGAAATACTTATGCAATCAAATGATGCTTAAATAGTACGAACTACTTAGATTGAAAATTGCATACGAACAGATGCAGCAAACATGGACGCCGAGCAAAACATAAAAGTTATGCCACGAAGGGCCGAATACCTGTTTTAAAAGTAAAGTATTGATAGTACTGGTACCACGCAGGGTAAAAAAGGCTATGGTCATGCAAGACCAGCCAGATGATTTTTAAAAAACTACCTGTTTACTATCTTAATCCAGGTTCTGAACCTCAGAAGGGACATCAGCCTCATCAACAACAGTAGCAGTTTGTACCTCTGGGATAACGATCTCAGTGGTCACTTCCAGAACAGATGATTGCACAACGTCATTTTGTGCTTCAACTTGTATTTCTTCATCAACATCTGCAAAATCATCAATCTGTTGATCAACGTCGTCTGCTGGAGCTGCAACTTGGCGACTTGGTAGATCATTCTCAACCCATAGGGGAGAATCCTCAGCAACTCCTGCCTTTGTAAGGCACGCCTCCCAGCAAGCAACCCAGATTTGGTCTTGAATATCAGGCATCTGCTCGACATAACTTGATGTTGTGGCGTCAAACCCCTTCTGATAACCATCTTCAAAGGATGCCTTTTTGGTGCTATCCATCTCGGCCAAAACTTGATGCAGACTCTCCTCCGTGGTCACAAGCTTGCCCTTTGTCTCAGACAAGTCAGCTTTAGCTTTATCTCTCTCTCTCTCTAATCTCGTGACTGTTCGGATCAACCTGGTGTTGTCATTTAAAAGCCTGATCCTCTCGGCTTCAGCTTCCTGGAATTTTTGGCCCAGTACGACCATTTTTTGGATAAACTATAGCAAATACCAGAACGTGAGTAACTTTTTTCTTAAAACTTATAAAGATGAAGCTTTAAAGAAGAGAAGTTTTTATTACCTTGATTCCACTGACGAGACCAGTGGACACAAGCCGATCAGGGGGAGACAATGACTCTTTCTGTAAGTCAACAGGGAGTAGCAACCCTTGGGCCAGAGCAAGTGCTGTCTCCGACGAACTAGCACTATCCCCGACGTGAACGGGACGGTCTCCTCTAGTGAATGGAGGAGTCCATGTTTGAGGAAGTACTTGGGTAGTTGGTGAAACGGGGTGATGTGTTTCGGTGTCTGCTTGAGAAGTAGTACCAGTAGGGTCTTCTGATCTAGGCCGTTTGTCTCTGTGAGCATCACTGGCCTCTATGGTAGTCTCCACTTCACGAGATGAAGTGGAGCGGTTCGAACCTCCTCTGTTACGACGGGGTGCAGGAGGGGCGTTCCCTGTGGAAGCTACCCGACCAGACCCCCGTCCCCGAGAAGAAACGGTGAGGAGAGAGCTGAGGTCTAAAGGCTGACGTGTCATAGTGCTCGAGATTGGAGGAGATAGAGAATAACCTGAGGATGAGGATTGGCTGGTTACACAGATGGGAGCTGGCTGTACGGGTAATGGTTGAGAGGAGGCCTGACTCCGTGAGGATCTTCGAACTCTTATTCGTGGTAACGGAACTCCTTCAGAAATTGGGATTTCACCCAGTTGACCAGCTACAGTTACTCCTGCGCTAGCTCTTGTGCTCCTGGTCGGAGGAGCAGTTGATGTAGAGGCAGCACTGGTGCTAGGATGAGCAAGCCGCCTGTCGATGACACCTCTGTACGCAGGATCGTATCCCAGCAGCACGTCAGCGTCACGACCCCGACCAGCTGTTCGGGTACCAGGCACGCCTTTATATTTTAGGACTTTGTTAATGTCCTCTGTTCGGATGTTGCTTGGGGTGCGTCTGGGACGATGATTAACGTTTTCAGCTGCAAAATTCAAATCAACAAAATAAATTTAGTACATGGAAAGGCTACGAGAAAGCAGTAAATGAAGAATTGTAAAAGGGTAAAATCAAGAGCATACGTGGATAGCCCCATATGTGGGGGCAATGGAGCCCCAGCACTTGGCCATCTTCCCCTAAAGGCTCGAATGCTCCAGTCACATAGAGGAAGTCGATTTCATGGTCACGAGCAGAATCTGGCAGATTGAGCACGAAGCGCTTCTCTGCTCTCCTAACTTTGAAGTAGTAAGTATTGCACTCAGGGTTTAGTACTATACTATACCACCATTGGATGTCCCAGATTCCTAAATTGGTCCCTAGAATCCCATTTAAGGCTATAGTCCCCATTATCAATCTGAAGACGTTCGTCGAAACTTGCATGGGTGTAAGGCGGTACCAGCTTAAAATCTGGCGAAGTAATGGATGAAGGGGGAAACGGACCCCACCTTCGACAATGGACACAATTGGGATACACATTCTATCCCACGATCCAGCGTCCCTATCCGCTCCTAATGGGGCGAGTTCAAGCCCTACGTTTTCAGGAATACTGTATCTTTCTCTAAATACCGCCATGGCAGCAGGGGTATCACAAAGCTTCCTAAATTTACTGGGTCTAGGAGGGTTGTCATCCGCCATGAGTATATTTAGAAAAGAGGAAAAGATGGAAATGGGTACGAATTGAAACCCTAGAAACGATCCACAAAATCTGAGAAAGAGATCTCAGATGGAAACCTAAGAAGAAGAAAGGGATTGAGAGCGAGAATCTTATGAGAATATTGTGGCGATTCCCTGAAGTGCAATCGAGTTTGCAGACGGCGGCAATGGCAGAAGGCTTTTAAGAGAGAAACTGAACGTTTGAATGTTTTGGATGAAAAACCAAAAAGAGCCCTTTCAGGGGTTTAAGGGTGAGAGACGGAGACGAAACGTCTCCTCTCACACCGTTACAGGAAAAAGTAACGGAAAGCAGAAACCGATCTGACGCCGTTTCATAGAACGTCAGTTCGAAGTTAATGCTAGGCATACGAAAACGTGCCACGTGGAGTCGTTTACCCCGAAATGGTATAATGACATAGGCGCCAAAAGGCATCAATGAAGTATTGAAATTATGACTGCACGGGATCAAAGAGTTTGGTCTAGATAGAATTCTGTTTCTAAGCGACATATATTACCCCCGAACAGTGGTAAATACATGAAGCTGGGGAGCAATTGTAGGGAGGTATTCCCGAGCAGATACATTTAGTTACCGAACACGTGATGTTTAGGAACACGAGGTAAATACGACTGGACTTATCGCCGAGCAGTTCGGTGAACAGCGATATGGACCAGTGTTATGAGAAGTCATGGCTATAAATAGACTGTTCGGTTATGATACAGCCGAACAGATGATGTAAAGAACCTAGCATGTGATACGAGTAATCACGGGTTGAAAGCAATGCAATCGATATCCGAATAAATGGTACGTGGGACCATAGTTTGAATATAGACAGGACAGTACGGGCTCAAGGACCGGTTACATGTGAGGTAATTGGTCCAAGCCGTCTGTTCGGCCATGAGACGGCCGAACAAAGATGGAGCTCCAATCGAGAGTAGGAGCAGAGGGAATACTCTGGAAGATTCCAGAATAGTCATGTCCCATATAGGGATAAAGATCCCAAGAATATAGGATCTGAGAAAGATACCCAACAAGTATGGGATGTTCGGCTCTTAATGGAAAAGAATCCTAAAAGGACTCTTTTCCATAAACTGATAAAGGAAACGAGACTCCTTGATATCCTGGGTTTCCTATACGGGTTGGGAATCCTATGGCAATAGGGATGCTTGGGCACCAAGCATCCGAATGTCTATATAAACAGAGCAAGCCTAGAGGTAAAAGGTACGCAATACGTTGCATTATTATTGCTTTCCTACTGATAATTAGGGCTGAGTTTTCTAGTACGTGAGACTAACAAAGGCATCGGAGGGCCTTTGCCACGAGAGGCAAAGGTGCACTCACCCCCTGTCTATTTTGCAGATTAGGGTTCAGACGTCGAGCTAGGGTTCCGGTGAAGAGGCACGAATAAGCCGTTGCAATCCAGTTGATCCGAAGCGTCAATTGTTTTCATCCCCCTACAGGGAACATTCTGGAAGAGTCTAGAAACAGTGGTATTCCATTAAAGCGTGAGATCCCGAGAATGTAGGATCTGGGAAAGATACCCAACGGGAATGAGATGTTTGGCTAGCTATGGAAAAGAGTCCTAAAAGGACTAAGGTAGCATACTGATAAAGGAAACGAGAATCCTTGATATCCTAGGTTTCCTTTACGAGATAGGAATCCTAGGGCGATAGGGATATGCTTGGGCAGCAAGCATCTATGAATCTATAAATACGAGGTAAACTTTGAGGAAAAAGGTACGCAATACACTGCATTCTTATTGCTTTCCTACTGATAAATATGGTTTGACTGCTAGTACGTGATACTAACTTAGGCATCGGAGGGCCTTTGCCACGAGAGGCAAAAGTGCACTCATTCCTTGTCTGTTTTGCAGGACAAGGGTTCCAACGAAGAATTAGGATTCCGGTCAAGAGGTACGAAAGGCCATTGCAATCTAGTACTGATCAAAGCACTAATTGAATTTGTCCACCTACACTATGACTGTTATAAGCCTCAATTTAAGAGATTGAAATAACAATTTGATAAAGCTAATAAAAGACTTTGCTAAATTCCTACGTATCTACCCTAGCAAACTGTAGGAATTCTATTCCAAACTTATGATGTATTTTTGTACCCATAGATTCAGAAGAGATAATAGGTTAAGTATATAATACTTTCATTTTAGAACTATAAAAACAGTTGATATGCCGATTCAATGGCCTAATTTGAAAATTAATTTACCCCATTAAGTTCAACTGTAACAAATAGTAATTTGTGGTAAGTTTTGTGTAGGTACCAGTGTCTTGGGCTAGTTCGGTGCCACGTCAAGTTAGATGCATCTTTTTTGGTGAGTTACGCATACCTTAGTTACATGTATTTTCTAAATTTTTGGAAAGAAATGCCATTGCTTATTTTTGCTGGAAAATATGGGAATAGAGCTTCCTATTTGTTTTATTGAATGTCAATGCATCCAATGGTTGGTTTACAAATCTTTTGTATTACAGTTAATCTAGACCATGGCAATATGTTTTGGGAACTTGAATTTTACTTCTTGTTAGTACATGCTCGTGATAATATGAATCGTTCGAACGGTGTCTCAAGCGCTAAAGGACATGTAAAAAAAACTAGTTGCATGAAGTAATAAGGTAGGAGATGCAGCCAGGCATCACAGAGTAACAATATCTTACCACTCTTCAATGGGTTCGCTCCCCAACCGACGGGCAAAAATACCGTTGAATGTTATTATCACTTGAATATGCAAAAGTGAAAGGGAAGAAGAAAGGGGTCCATCTTTTGGACCAAAGAATTGAATTTATAGATCAAAATGCATGTTACTGGAAAATTTGATGAGAATACTTGAAATGTTGCTTGGTTCTTGAACTGTTTTATTAAGTAAGGTATTTCCATGGTCAAACTTGTAACTTTGGTATACGTTTCTCACTCGAGCTTCGGCTTACGAAAACCTTTTCTAATTTTCTAGGTTATTGATTTAGACACCCCAATCTGGGCTTCCAAATAAGTTTACTTACGGTATTTGATTCCTTGATGATGAAACGGATTAAGAACAACCCGGGAATGTCAAGTGTTTGAGTTTTGAGTATTTGCAAAACCTTTAAACCTACTAAAACCCTTCTAGCACGTGTTGGTTGAGACCCTGCGCGCGTGGGTCAAAGTGCCAAGTATTGGTCAAATGGTCAAGTTTGGCCATGGACCAGCTCAGGGTAGCTTGGACTTGCGCGCGCTAGTCCATAACTAGTGTGCTTTGGTCAACCTATGGTGTTGACTCACGCGCGCTGGTCAGCGTCTTGTCAAACTTGCTTTATTCAGCATGCAGAAGTCATGATTAGTGGTGTACAGCACATTGGAAGCTTCCATTTTCCCTGAAAAGCAGTATCCGGACAGGAGGTGTCCACATCTCCCATAAACACCTTTTCCCCTCTCATCCAATGAGAGGGAAGGCTTAAAGGGCTAAGACACCAGCCCCTTTGGCTGGTTATATCTCCATACACCACCATGTGCTCCTCCTATAAATACCCCCTTGGTTCTTCATTTCAAAGAGTTCCAAGTTTTAGTCAAGAAGGATTACAAAAAGCCTCACACACCATTCTCACACTTCAACGAAGCAACAAGCTACCTTGTTCTTAGCTTCTATCACTCAAAAAGCTTCCATATTCAAACACATTAAAGCTCAACACTCTTTCAAACCCAAAAACCAAAGGTATAGCATACCTATTGATTTTCTGTTCTGATCCTTAAGGGGGCTAGCAGGGTTAAGGCTGGTAATCAATACCAAGCCCTGGCCCTAAAGCTGGCAAGATTTCAAAAACCATAGTGGTAAGAACCAGCGCGCGTCAGTACCATGTACGCGCGCGCCACTCCGTGGCTATGCGCGTGGATCTGCGTGGGGATTGGTGTCTTACTGTTTTATGCTTTTCTTTCTATATAGGCCACTGCAAGCATGCTAAACAACCAGTTTACTTCTTTCTTTTGTTAAAATTGTTAGTTTTAGTTAAATATGCATATTTGCTGCTATGGAGTACCTCTGGGGTCATTCTGGATATGTCCCAGAACCCAAGAACATGTGAACCAAGCACTGTTTCGAGGACTCAAACTTGTGCACAGCAGTGGACAACCCACGCGCATGGGTATATCTCTGACCAGTGGCTGGCCTTGCATGTGTAACTTGGCCTTAGGCCACTATTTTGTCCTCACTCTATTTATGGGGTATTTTGTTAATTTGTAGGGCTTTTCAGCCTTTAACTGTATATTATAACTGCCTATAAACTGCTTGGTGTGCCCTGGTCTTTCCAAAGCCCAGAGGAGGTTAAAAGCTAAACCCTGTTGGAACAAGCAAGCCACGCGTGCCAGTTTGGGGTTAGCGCACGCAGGTTTGCTTGCATGCAGTGATCTATGTGAAACAGATCAGTGCCTACAAGCTTGCCCCTATTCATGCCAACTTCCATCTTGAGCACTATGTTGGTTCATTTAAATAGTATTTGGCTTTTATCCTATTTATTGCTTACCGTTTTCATGCTATCTATGCCATTGATCACATCCTGCAACATGTTACAGCTTTAATCCCCCATTAAATGTTCCCCACCCCTAAATGGCTAAAGGATTGATTAATCAAACAGAATCACAAACATCTATCGTAAATACCTAAGTAGAGACAGATCTCTGGATTGGGCGAGAGGGGTGTCTTAAAACCTTTCCCCTCTCCTAACCTGGCTCCCGAACTAAGATATGGTTTTGACGGATTGGTGCCTTCACTTTTTAAAATCAAATAGCGTATAAAACATTTCAAGCTCGATTAATTGGGTGTCGAACTTTCAAATCCAAGTGGCGACTCTGAATTGAGCGCTCGTCCCGCTAGCGCTCCCTCGATCCGGCCCTCTTTTAAAACCGAAATTTTCAAGGCACATTGCCCATAATTGTAGATAGCAAGTTGTGGGACGGATGCGTTATTTGGTTAGCTGTCGTAAATAGCACGTTTGTAAAAAGGAACATGAGCATTGTGTAGTTTTGAGACATGAAGTACAGCAATAGTTGTCATTGTAAATTATGCTTAGCTATGTTGTATAGACACTCTGGAGTTGTATGAATAGACGCTTCTGCTATTTCCCTTTATATATTATTTAGTATGCTCTGAATGGTAAAAGTGTTGGAGGCCTTGGTGATTCCGTCACCGGCCGGTCACGTGCCCCGTATTGAAGTTGGAACGTGACAATATATAACTTTATACATATTAGTTATTATAAGTGCATGCATATATATTATAAAAAAAAGAATTAAGAAATGAATTCTATTAATATTATTAATGCTATTAATAATATTATAAAAAAAGAGAGTTGTTACAAGGCTACACGGAGTGAGTTAGAGGTACCATTTGACAATACACCAAGGGCACTAAATAATTACTCCTAGTTTCACATTGCCCATCTTGAGTTCACACTAATAATCTTTTGTTTTTTTTACAAAAGTTAGAAGTTGTATTGCTATAAGCATAACGGCACTTATAATGCAGAATTCATTACAAAATTTTTGGACAAAATCAAACTAATCTTCTAATTGATACAAAACGAGAAAAGTACAAGGCGGATGATGTCTTTCACCCCAACCCAAGTGTGATGTCCCACATTGGAAACATTTGGAAAAGTGTGAGTTATATATAAATGACTACAAACAATTACTGTATAACTTGAGATTAACTTTTTGAGTCATGTAGTTAGAGCATCTCCAACAGCCTCAGCTATTGAAAATTTTCGGCAAAATGGCGACGACAAGCTCTTGAACCCACACCCAACAGTCTCGCTCCGGCCTCGCTAGTTACTCCACCGTCAAAACCCCTCGCTTGCTGTGGCGAGAATTTCCATCCTCACTTGCCCTTGCTTGCGCGCGCGCACTCTCTCTCTCTCTCTCACTCTCTCTCTCTCTCTCTCTCTACGCAGCCTTCCCTCGATGACGACGGCGGATTCCAGAATCAAAACCTACACTACAGTGCCTCACCCGCCATCATCCGTCATCGACTGCCGTCCCCTGTGGATCGGATTCCAACTCCTCTCTTGCTTTGCTTCGAGTTCGACTTAGTTTTCTTCCACTCCCCCGCAAGTTTTCCGGTAGGTTCTTGGAAATTTTAATAGTATGTGTATATATATAGGCGTATATATGTGTATATGACTGGATTTGAATTTGTGGGTTTGATCTTGAGGTTTGATTTGTAACTTTTTTGAGGATTGATTTTGTATTTGCGGGTTTGAGGTTGTCAACTGAAACAATGGTTTTGGGTTTGTAATCGGAAGTTGCTGGGTTTGTGATCGAAAGTTGGTTTGTGTTCGCTGCTGTTGCAGATTTCGGAGAGAGGAGAGAGATTGAATTGGTACAAGTGGCGTTGGTTTTGCTTAGGCTACTGGGTACCCATATATTGAATGGCTAGCTAAAGGAGAGAAATTGCACTTTTTCTTGCTTAAATGGCTAAAAATTTGGTGTGGCTAATGGAGATGCTCGTAGGTTAAGGGTATGTAGGTCAACTGGCGCGGGTCGTTACACTAGGCATCGTCTGACACATATTTTGGTGCAGTCTCAAAAAGAGATAAAGTGTTAACCAAAAAAAGATAACAAATACCCAGATAAACCCCAACAAAGTATACTGTGCCAATAAACTCTCAAAGCTATGACAAACCACCATGAGTCGCTCCAACAAATACATCATACGGGGGTAGTAGAGGCTTGTTAACACAGATACTGTTATGAAGTAACATCATCTGAAAGAGCCCGATCCGTAGACGTAAAAGTCGCCCAAAGACAAAACTAAAAACTCTTAAGAAAAGACAAAACTCCCATAGAAAGGAAAGACAACACTCTCACAAATCAGACGACAAGTCGTTGATCTGAAGAGACACGAGAAAAACAAACCAAGAACTAGAAAATAGAAAGAGAAATTGAGAACTAGTATCACAATAAATAATAATCAAAATCGTACATTTTTGTAGAGTTTGTCAAATTATTTAAGTATGCAAGAAATCATGTTTACTTATCGAAACACATTTATCTTAAAAAGATAGACTTTTTTTACTTAAAAAGTGGTCTTTGTTCAAAATATTTGGGTAAAAGTAATTTTTTTTTTTTGCTTTTCTGATTTCTCTCGTTGATACGAATAAAAAAGTCAAAAAAAAATTGGCGCAAAACAAACAAATGCAAAAAAAAATTCAAATAAGGACAAAACCAAACTTTTTTTAAAAGTCTTAGTGGAACACCACCTAAAACAAATGGATCCATTTAAGGTGCACATTGCATTTTTTTACAGATAAATATGTTCCAATATGTCATTAAGCATTATTCACTAATCATGATTTTTTTTGTTATACTAAGAACTTGACGAGCTTTACAAATAAACAGTTTCGATCCTTATTGTGAGTCTAAGACGGGCCTTAAAAACAAAATTGGATTGGACTAGATGGGATTGACACTAACCTGAGTCGTATGCCACACTCTATTGTCTCGCCGCCAATAGGGACTTCTTCTTTTTTCTGATAGTCAAGGCGTTCGAGCCAGTTTATGTGCACCTTGACTATTCCTCTCCTAGGCCCAGTGGTAGACCATCCACGCATGGACTACTTTTAATGTTATTTTACTAGGATTTGTAGTATAGGAGGAGGAAAGAAGGTTGTAGTGTAGGGAGAAGAAGGAGAAAGTTTCAGGGATGAAATGGTCATTACATATGAAGCATTTTTGTCCAATATAAAACTAAAAACTCTATTATATTTGTTTGGGCTTTCGGTTTGCCCCATTTAAGTTCATTCGCGTGACTTCCGAGCAAAACACCTTCTATGGGGGTCCGAAACCCCATTTGCAGATTCACAGAAGTATACACAACCAGAGAGAGAGAGAGAGAGAGAGAGAGAGAGAGAGGAGAACGGAAAGTGGATTGAGAGAAAGAGAGGGCAGGGAGAGAAACTGGTTTGTGGGCTAATTTTGATTATTATTATTGAGATCTTGTCCCTCCTACAATCCCCACTTTGTAGCGGACAAGGTAAAGAATTTAACCCCATTACCAAATTCATCTCTCTCTCTCTCTCTCTCTCTCTCTCTCTCTCCCTCTCCACACTTACACGCATATTTCTACAAGTTATGCTGAAGGGGACAGTTTGGTTTAAAAAGTAATAGTATTCGATTCTCTCACTTTATTCCTTTGGGTTTTTTGAAACCTTTTTAGAAAACACACACAAAATTTGAGGTTTGAAATTAGGGTTTCCTTTTATTACTTGAGGGGTTTCCTTAGCATGTTTCTTTGATTGGATTTTCTAGGGTTTCAACAAGTACTGGGACGGTACTACAGTATGGCAATATTGGCACTGATTGTGGATTGGAACGGTCTAGTTTGATCATTTTGAAGAATCTTGGTCACTGCACTAATTGTGGGTTTGAACAGTCTGGTCTAGTTTGTTTCACGTATTAAGGTTTTGTTTCGATCATTTAGAAGAATCTTGGCCACTGGATTTTTTTAAATGTTTTGAGCAATGGAAGAGGAATGCTGGTACAATTTTTGTTAGACTTTGGGAAATTCTTCTTTGAAAGGTGAATTCTGTTGCGGGTTTTTTTTTTGCCATTTTTTGAGTGATGATCTCCAGTTGGGAATGATTTTGGTACTGGGTCTTGGTCATAAAGTGGAGCTGATGGTTGTACGTTGGCTACTCAGGCAAGGCAGGAGATCAGATTGTACTTGGTCTTCCCTCCGGAAACCCTTTGGTTAACCTTGTTTTATCAAGTTGATGATTTTTGCATCTGGAGTTTGCACACTGTTACCGTACGATCAAATCATTGTGGATTACTTTGGTGATATCTGTGTGTTCAGTCCAATTCCTGTGTGCATTTGAAGCACAGAGTAACTCAAATTGGGTGTTCTTTTTAAAAACTTTGTGAGGTGGCTTTTGTGGAATTCATGGAGTATTGTTGAAGCTGGAAATGTATGTGGGGATATGGTGCATGGACAGGAGCATAGTTGCTGGTTCCTTACATTTCTGGAACAGTGCTGCTGCAAAGTAACTGAAGCATTTCTGTTTCTGGACAGTTACCTTTTAGCTTGGTCCACGATCCCGTGCAATGTCTCGCTGCTTTCCATTTCCACCACCAGGATATGAAAAGAAGGCTAGAACCTATGACACTGACTTGCTAAAAAAGGTTAACCATTTTTACTATTCTCACTATTTTTTCCCATTCACATACTTTCCATAATTGTTATGGTTTATACAATGAGCGGCATGCCCATCAGTGCCACAATACAAAGGACTTGTGTTGCACGGAGCATTTCGGATGCTAATTTGGTCTTCATCCTATCAAGGGTACAGGTTATGTTTCTTTGTTGTAGGTTGAAAAGAAAAGAGTTGGTAGTTGTGCTTTCGAATAGTAGAATAACATGGTTAGTTCCGTAGAACCGTGAACAGTATAACAGTAGTATAACATGCACATGTTCTAGTTTTAACTTTTAAGTAGCTCATTACCATAGTGTAGCATTGTTATTGCAGTGTTGCTTATCAATCATTGGTGTATGGTGCACTTAGTCCTTGCTATAATTTTAAGATCATTTTACATGATCTTATGCTCCTTTCGATTTCACCATTTCTATGCATTCAACAATTCTACCTTGATCCATCAGTGGCGTGGTATACCTGATCTTTAGTCAACGAGACGTAGTTGCCATGTAAGCCATTGTAGATTGTGAATTAATTACTACTCACTAAGATGGTTTGTATTGCTTCCTCAAATGTTTTGCAACTATGGTATGCAAGAATAAGGTACTTTAAGTCCTTTAAGCCTCTGTATATCAATTGCATTGAGTTTTTTAGGTCAATAATTCCATTGACTTATATTACAATAAGTTAACACGGATAAAGGAGTACTGTAGCCTGTTGTGTAGCACAATGTATTTAGTTCCTTCTTTCTTTTTCTGTTGTTTCTGGTTCAACCTGTTGTGAGTTTTTTGGGCAGACTCCACTGTACTGCCAGGTGGTTCTCTCAATATGCAGTAAAGCCTTGGAAAGTAGACCTTCATACCCTATATTCTTCTCTTCGAGGACCTATAAATGGATGGTTATTAATACAAACGTGTGTATGTGTATTATATATATACATGTGTGCATGTGTACCAACAAAATAGCTCCTCCCTCTCCACCACCACCACATCATTTTTGTCATGCCCTCTTCACCTATCACCCCTCCCTTTCTGCCACTCTCACCAAGTCCATCCCTACCTGCGTCTCCTCCCTCCACTGTCACACGATTGGCTGGAATATGCTAGCCTATCAACAAACAAAGAATGCTTGCACTGATACGTAGAAGTGGAATGGGAAGAGCAGCGTATGATGCTTAGGCCCGTAATGGAGCTTGAACGTGGTTGTTGCTCTCAAATTCATAGAAACAGATTCAGTGCTCTTTTATTTATAGAAAAGTTGAATTGGCTTAGTTAGAACCTGACTATGCTCCATTTTGCATACTAAGATTGCTTGCAAATGTTCAAGAAATGAAATTTTAGAGATTAAAAGGTTGGTGTGTAGAATGCTTGATGTCATCGTAAATGGTGTACCCAGTACGAAGCTCCAACATGTGCCGGGTTTGGGTAAGGGCTGATGTATGCAGCCTTACCCCTACATGCAGAGAGGCTGTTTTGGGAGAGAGGAGAGAGGCGTTGGGGTTATTCATGCTTCGAACTTAGAAGTGGAAGTGTTTTTTGGGTTCTAACTTTGTGCAAACTATTTGAAGTCGAGGACATGGCAAAGCTAATCAACGTTTTAGATAGTTTACTACGTCATATCCTGTACCAAAAAGAGACAGGAAGATAGATGGGATTACTGAATAACCTTAAATAGAAAACTAGATTTTATATTAGGAATTCGGGAACATTATTGGAGCAAACGAAGAACGTATGGAAGAGGCTGGATATTTGGGAGATGATTTGTGGAAGACATTGGAAACAATCATCTTGCTTGGCACCTTCTTTCTGGTTTCCATGAATGGCATTGTGGCTCCGGTTTATAGTAGATTGCAGATAGTACCACGGAAATCTTTTAGAAAACTCTGGGTTGGCCTTCTGTTACCTGTTTTACTGATATTCCGTAGTAGTATTTTACGGATTGGGAATTTGAGGACATTTACTTGTTTTTTCAAAATGCTTTGGATATCTAGGAGATTTTGGATTTTGAAGTGAAAGGATTTCCAGTTGTCAATTGGTTTGTACTTGTAAAGCATTAAATAGTTTCAGAAATAGGATTTGTGGTCTACATTATGTGACGCATGATGTGGTCAAAACTTTGAATTTGATTAGAACAACTGATTGTGTTGTTTGGGAAGCCAGTAGAACATTTGAGGAATCTACATAAAGGAAGATTAAGTTAAAGGAACTTTTACTGAGTGGCAGGAATATTTCAGGAAGGCCAATATAGTGCTATGTAATTTGAAGGTCTAGTTGTGAGAAGTTGTCCATATACAAATAGATGTGGATATGTGTATTAGTAGTGCCTTTGTGCATTTGGTGTCAAAAAAGACTCTGAACGTCCAAAGAGCATGTCTGTTCTTTGTGGCAAAAAATGCTTCAAAAATGCAGTTTATTTGCAGCCCACTGATATCCTCTTAAGTTCTGCTGTGTGAAAAGTAATACTTCAATGGAATAGATGCTGCTTCTAAGTTCTCTAGTAGTCAGGAGCTTTTCATAGCTCTTAAGTCATTATCATCTTCATGAGTTCTGCAAAGCAAGGCAGTCTACTCGACGAACAAAGTAAGATTTTGTTTTTTAAATATGCTTTTTTTTTTTGATAGCCGGATGTCTGGGCCAGCTTGCGCGCACCTCGACTAATTTCGGGGCCCTGAAGTTAACGATCCGGCAAACCCTCCAGCGGCCCTAAGGTTTGGGATGTTTGGCTTCTGTGGGATTCCAACATGAGACTTCATGGAGGACAGGCACTTATTTTCTTTCTCATGCCCACTTGGCCAAATCCCTTGGGTATTTTTTTTTTTTATACGCTTTCATAAATGTCTTTTGAGAATTTTCCTCATTTTCAACCCATTGAGCCCACCTTTTAAATTCAACTGAAATTAAAAGCTTTACCAGGATACTTTCATCATTCACAGTCTCAAGAAGTTTGGAGTTTTTGTGAGCTGTCATATTGTGCCCTCTCTTCAGATCATGGAAATCTGCCAAGTTGATGCCGACTGACTTAGCCTACTAAGTAACATAACCATTTTTTTTTTCTGCAAAACCTTTTTCTATGGAGTTTTGTGTGGGTTTTACATCCACTGGGTTTAGTGGGGTTTAAATCCCCATCTCTAGCCTGCCTAGGCGCTGCCAAGAGTTTCTGTGGGTTTTGTTTGATATTTTTTTAAAGGCTAACAAGAGATTATTCTTTCAGTTAATGTATTCTATAGGTTCTTCACCTCATTCAACAACCGAATCACCACCACCACCACAGTCCAGGAGATTATTCTTTCAGTTTGTTTGGAACTTGGTGAAAAGAAAGGAAAGGAAAGTGTAGAGTAAAAGTGTGGCAAATTTTTTTTCTTTATTTTGTTATTTTCCTTCTTGTTTCTTCTCAAACCAAACAAGGAAAAATTATTCTCCCTTCCTTTCTTTTCTTTTCCATAGGTTCCAAACAAACCCTTTATCTTTGCATATTTTGAATAATTGTGTAAGTGCTGACTTAATAGTAACACTCTTGCTTTGTATATGACTTCAAAATAAGTAGACATCTTTGATTTCATACCTCATCTTTTTCTCCACAACAATGGTTAAATTAGGATTGTTGTTATGTAGATTGTTAGTCTAGTGGGGCATTTTCTTCTTAATTTACTTTTTCAAATATTCGTGAAAAAATGTGTTAAAAGAAGTCACAAATAGAAGCATGCCATTCTGAAAAATCTTTCAAGGTCGATTGTATAATATCCTTTACAAAATTTAAGGATTATAAATATAAGTTACTGTGCTTATTTTTGGACACTATTATATAATGTAAGCATTATAAAATTTTGTAGCTGGTGAAGAAAGTCTTATTTACAGCAACAATTTTTCATGGCTATAATCAATTGAGGGCCCCAATTACCTCAAATTCCTGGGTCGACCATGTCCATGGTAGTGCTTTTGAACTCTCAGTAGATTTTAAGGTCAAATATATGAGCTCTCTTCAGCAGTTGTGGTTTATGCATGGGACGTTTCCCACAGTGATTGTGAAACAAATTTGCCCTTAGAATTCAAGCCTTAGTCTTTAGACAGCATGGAAAGTAGGTTTTGGGTTTCTGATTATCTTGTGCCAAAATTGTCCTATCAAGTCGGTCAACTTTAAAGTTTCTGATTGTTCTTGAGTAACCTCTGATTCTGTTTGTCTTTATCATCCGTTTAGGATATTCGAATATGTGGTTGGTTCTTACTAATTATTCGTTGTGTAATCATGCTGATAATTTAGGTCAATATATTGATGTTGCACCTTACTACACTGGTGATTTTTTGATGGTTATCGTGCTCTATTTCAGAATAAGAGAAACTGTCAGTATTGTTTGTACATTGAATGGTAATTTGGAGTTTCACATGGCTTTGTCCAGCTAGAGGGCAAAATAGGACCTAGGCAGGAAAATCTTATGACAAAAACTTTGAATATAGGTGGATTACTAGTTCAGTTTTGGTCGATTTAAATTTGAACCTCAGAATTGAGATTCCATGCAATGTTGCATGATCATGTGAGCTGACCTTGTGATCATGCTACCATAACTTCTTCAATGTGCTTTGTTATGTTCTCTTTTCTATCGTGGTGTTACTGAGGTGAGTTTTGCAACCTTTTTCAATTTTAGGCAGACTTATTAGTGCGTACTGTTTCTGAATTCCTTGTCTTAAGTTGGTTTTTACTCTAGATTTTAATTTTTGGATCCTCTGGATTTTTACTAGAGAAACAAGATAAGTATTTCCTTTCTTTTTGGCCTTGTTTGTTTTGGAATCCCTGCAACTTGTAGTCATATTTTATTGCTCTACCTGCAAATTGGTACATAACAACCATGTAACTCAAATTTCAGTCCAGATATATTGCAATTCCCCAATTGTTCGTTTGAAGTATGTCACTTCGTAAATATGTAGTTACAGATGATGGTCCTGTCTACCATTTTTTGAAGTATGGTACATAGATTTTACTTGATTCTGACATTGACTGCTATATATTTAGTTGGATATTACTAATCCAAATCATTTCTATGGTTTTTCAGGAGAAGCACAGAGAGAAAAAGCAGAAGAGGGAGAAGAAGGACAAGGAGAAGAGAGAAGGTAAAGAGCAAAGGGAGAAAGATAGAAGTGACGGAAAACGTAGAGACAAGAAAGAAAGGAAAGAGAAACATGGAGACAAAAAGAAGGATAAGGAGAAAGATAGGGACAAAGATAAAGATAAAGGCAACACATCAGAGGAGAAGAGTAATACTGGCCGGTCTGAGATATACAATGGAGGGGACAAAGATAAAGATAAAGGCAACTCATCGGAGGAGAAGAGTAATACGGGCCAGTCTGAGATATACAATGGAGGGAAGCTCAATGAAAAAGAGAGAGACCCGGACAAACACAAAAGCAGTATACCGTATGAAAGAGAACAGGGTCACAACAGAGAGAAGCCTAGTCAAAACAGTGTTTTGGGGAGGAGGATCAGAGATGACGAAAACGGAAATGGAAGCCAGTTGGTTGAGAGAATTAGAGTCCCAGAGCAAAAAAGTGACGTGCAGATTGATGAAGTGGTGGTCACGGATACTGGAATTTTGGCGGAAGGTATGCAAAATAACAAGGGGAAAAGAATTGATGATAGGAAGATCGATGTACAAGGAAGACTGTTTCAGACAAGCAATGAGAGAAGGATGGAAGAGAAAGAGAACTCAAAAGAGTTCAAGGGCGATAAAAAACGAGGGGACAAACAGAAGAATAAAGACAAGGAGAAGAAAAGCCATGGGAAGGATAAAGAGAGGGAAAAAGAAAAGAAAAAAGTAGAGGTAAGTGAAAATAAGATTGAGGATCAGGATAAATACAAAGATAGGATCAAGAATGACCTTCATCGTGCCCAGGATATTAAAACGTTACATTTTTCCAAGAATGGTGAGAGTAACACTGGCACGGAGGGAAATCTGAAGAAAAGAAAAGAATTCGAGCCAAATGGGTTTTTGCACGGTGAGTTTATTCTGCATAATGAACCTTAACAATATAACTAATGTTGTTAGCTGTGCTTATGGCACTTTGTTTTGAACCTTTGTTGGTGGTCAGAGAACTTTCTTGGCCTAGTGCCAGTTCCTGGCTCTTCTCACTAGATATTTGTGATGTTCCTCCCGATCAAAGAAAACTCTTTTGTTAAACTCCCACAAACACACATTTAATGAATTTCCCCGAACTTGGTTGTCATGTATAACCCGTGTTCTTTGCTAACTAATGTTGCTTCCTTGGTGAATTGCCTTACAGAAACCGATATCAGGCCTAGTAAAATGCCAAGGCCTAGTCCTCATCCGTCAACAGAGAACGGAAGGAAATTGGTACCTTGTCGACCTCCAATGCTGTCTTCTTCTGATTGTCTGAGGCCACCCAATAATCTTAAGTTGGATAATAAGGAGCGCAAGGTCAATGGAGTGATAGGAGCTCACTCGTTGTCACTCTCCTCAAAAAGGTCATCTGCAATTCCACCAGCAGATCAAACTGCTCAAGATTCTATGAAGCCACTCCATCCCGATTCCAAGTACTTGAGCAAAACGTCATCTGCAATTCCACCAGCAGATCAAATTGTTCAAGATTTTGTGAAGCCAACCCATCCTGATTCCAAGTACTTGAGCAAAACGTCATCTGCAATTGCACCAGCGGATCAAATTGTTCAAGCTTCTGTGAAGTCACCCCATCCCGAGTCCAAGCACTTGAGAAAAAAGTCATCAGCAATTCCACCAGCTGATCAAATTGTTCAAGCTTCTATGAAGCCACCCCCTCCCGATTCCAAGTACTTGAGTAAAAAGTCATCTGGAATTCCACCAGCTGATCAAATTCTTCAAGCTTCTAAGAAGCCACCCCATTCTGATTCCAAGTACTTAGACCAGGTACTTTCAGTTCCCAAACTGAAGGAATGGTCCGATTTTGATGACCAGGAGTGGCTATTTAGTAGCAGAAAAGGTCGTTCATTGGAGAAACCTGATGCAGGGTCCAGTGAGATCCCAAGGGTATGGGCTGAAGCTCTGCGGATTGAATCAGCCGATGTTTGTGCTCTGCCATATGTAATTCCTTATTGATTGGTATAGATTCCGGAATGATTGGATGGGCCGAGCTCTGCTGACAAGCACAGATTGGAGAACTAAGGAAGCATCCATGGTATACTTTCGAGTGAGCGTCGAGTGACTTATAGCCATGGCTGCAATTTTTTGATACCTGTCACACATCTTTACTTGTTCTACAGTTGGTTGGCTGGTTGATGAATCTCTTTGCTGGGTAAGGATTGTGGGCCATTCCTTGCTTCCTTTGACTAAATACTAATTGATTCGAAATGGAAAATTCCATGACGTCCCATATTGGCCGCAAAGGAGAGTGTTTTGAAAATGGTGCATAGAAGCTTGAGCTTCTGTGTCTGAGTGAGCATAAAAGATAACTAGCTGTGGTCTTTGCATCCCCACTTCAATTTTGATTTGTAACATAGAACTCTTATTTACAAGGAATGTACGATAGAGGGAAAGTAAAAGAGGTAGTAGTCATTCATTTGATTAACATTAGGTGTGATCATTGTTCATAATCTCATTCAATTTTCAGTTTCGTATGACCACCGCGCAGGATGGTTCTTCACGATGATTTCTTGGTCGTCGTTGTTGTTGGCAAGTTATTGTCAAAAGAATTGACAGTTTATCACCAGCTTCCAAACGATTTTAATAGGGGATTCTCAAAAATCCCCCCAGATGCTACCAGCATCTTTGAAGGTTTGCATAGACCATGTGCTAAGGGGCATCCCATGGCAAGATATCCAAACAAATCTCTCTTTATTGGCTTGTTCACCATTCCAAGGTTTGATTTCTTTGAGCCAGTTTATCACCCTTCTTTCTTTTATTATCTTATCTCTGGTTGCTTCATTGGCGAAAGTTATAACCACATATCTTCCGCTTATCGCTTTAAATCTGAATGTCATATACTTTCTCTAGTCTGAACACACTTCCCAGTTCTTTGGTAGATATATAGGAGCTTACGGATCTTCGCAATGGCGCTCCTGAATAGCCATCCATTTCCAATAGAGTGAAATTGATTTTTTTGTAACTGCATTTTGCACTCCCTAACTCTCCACTCCTTTAGTCGCTTGTGCGTATGACTTCCCCTCTTCGCCTTGCTTGCTTGATTCTACTTGCAAATAGGGCCCGCTTGGAGGGGAAGCGGAGGAACCACGCGATTTCAGCTCCCAAAATTTGGAACAAATTTGGGGCCCCACTTCGAAATAAGTTATCTATAAGTATTTGAAAGAGAGGTATGGACTGATGAGTCCAATCAGCAGCAGTTATCTGGTTCAAAGAAGAGGTCTTCTTCCTCTTCCGACTCAAGTTCTTTGGGGGGGGGGGGGGGGGAAGCGCTCTAAACTAGTCCAACTTAACCAAAGGGAACAACCTCCAGGTATATCTTTTCTAGACCCTCCTTCATCTTTTAGTTGTATCCATGACTCTATGGACTTCGAGATATCCTCTTTAAATGTTACTCCTTGTTCTTTTAGGAATTTCCTACATACATCTTCAGTTTTGGAGCCTAACTCTGACTCAAACTTTCCCTAACCAAGAAAATTCTTTGTTGGAACTGTAGGGGTCTTGGTCAATCCCTTACAGTCAGAGCAATCTTTCGTTTGATCCGTGAACACTCTCTTGACATAATTTTTCTTTCTGAAACTAAGTCGGATGTGGTCTCTACCAATAATTTGTTTTTAAGCATGGTTTTTCTAATTGTTTTGGTGTTGATGCAATTGGTTCCAGTGGTAGTATTTGGGTAGGTTGGAAAAGTTTTTTGCCTTTATCTTGTCTTGCTTCTTCTCCTCACTTTATTCTTACTTCGATTTTGGATGAGTTGGGCTTTTCCTGATTCTGTGGTTTTATTTATGGCCATCCTGTTCTTGAACAGAGAAATAGTGTTTGGACCTCTTTATCTGCTGCCAACTCTTCCTATTCTGGCCCTCTTTTCCTCTGTGGGGACTTTAATCAAGTCCTTTCTCCAGTAGATAAATGGGAAAAAAACAGTCACCATACCCCAGGATCCCTCTCATTCCATTCTTTCCTTGCTTTCTTTGGTCTTATAGAGGTTAAAAATGTAGGTCATTGGTTTACATGGACTAACAACAGAGAAGGAGATGCATGTACTTTTGAAAGGCTTGATAAGGGTTGGTGTAATCTTGGGTGGCTGGACTTGTTCCCTAAAGCTTATATGTCCAACTTGGGCATCTCTAGATCTGATCATGCCCCTATTTCCTTTGTTACCTCTCCTCCTTCAACCTTATTTCCCTTTCCTTCCAAATTTGAGGCTTGGTGGCTGCAAAACACTACAGCCACACAAATCATCAAATTCACTTGGAATTTGCCTCTTCCTGGTTCCCCTCTCTTTAAAGTAGTGAACCATAATAAAAGCATGCTCAAAGTTTTGAAGCTTTGGGCTAGAGAGAGAAAAGACTCTATTCCTGTTAAAATAAAAATGATTCAATCTCAGCTATGTAGTGTCCTTGAGAATATCTCCTCTTCCAACCTTTTGCTTGAAAAATCTTTGAGAAAGGATCTGGATTCTCTTTTGGAACAAAAAGAATTATTTTGGGCTCAAAGAGCCAAACAACATTGGCGGACTCTTGGGGATTCTAATACTAAATTTTTTCACTCTATGACAAAAGCAAGAAGAGCCAGAAACCATGTTTGGCAATTAAACTCTTCCTCTGGGCATGTCTTGAAGGATGAATCTGATATTAGGGTTGAGTTTCATCAGCACTTCAAATCTTTCTACTCTTCAGCTTCTCCCTCTTCTCTAGAAACACTTCAGTCCCTTATTCCTTTCTCAACTCTCTCAGAAGATCAACTGGTTGTATTAAATCTTCCATTCCAAGCTTGGGAGGTTAAAAAGCTCTTTTCTAAATGGCTCCCTTAAAAGCTCCTGGTCCTGATTTTTTATCAAAAATGTTGGCCCCAACTTTTTGCTCAAATCACTTCAGCTGTCCTTTCTTTCCTTAACTCTGGGAGACTACTTAGAGAAGTTAACAAAACCTGTATTGTTCTCATTCCAAAGAATGGCAACCCAGTTTCTGTTGACCACTTTAGACCTATTAGCCTGTGCAATGTCATCTATAAACTCATTTCTAAGGTCTTAGCTAACAGAATCAAAATGGTCATTAGCTCTTTGGTTTCTCCATTCCAAAATGGTTTTATTCCTGGTCGTGTTATTTCTGATAACACTTCTATTGCCCAAGATCTCACTCACTTTGTTAGAACTAAAAAGAAAGGCTCTGATTGCTATGCTTCTATGAAATTGGATATGAGTAAAGCTTTTGACCGTATCCGATGGGATTTTTTGGAGCAAGTTTTGCATCTCTATGGTTTCCCACAAAAATGGGTCCATTTAATCATGCAATGTCTCTACTGTCTCATATTCTGTCCTTGTTAATGGGTCTTACACTCCATTTTTTCATCCTTCTCAAGGCCTACGTCAAAGGGACCCTTTATCCCCCTATCTCTTTGTCCTCTGTGTTGATATCTTATCTTCTATGATAAGTTCAGCAAAGGACCAGGTATCTATTGAAGGAATAAAAGTTTCACAACTTGGTCCCTCAATCACTCACCTCTTGTTTGCTGATGACAGTTTCTTTTTTCTCAAAGTTTCTGAGTCTAATGTCTCTTCAGTACATTCTATCCTGGAAACTTATTGTCAACTCTCAGGCCAGGTTGTTAACTTCCATAAATCATGCATATTCATCGGCCCAAACTCTCCTCCATCCCTTTATCCCTTCATATCCTTTGCTTTTAACATTCCCATTTCTCCTTACTTTGGGAAGTATCTTAGGATAAACTTGGATTTAGTCACTAAGAGGAGGGAGATTTTCCAGGATATCATTTCTAGCATTGATGACAGATGTCAAGGCTGGGTTTCATTGCTCCTTAATAAAGCTGGGAGGCTCTCCCTTATTAAACACGTTCTAACCTCCTTACTAGTCTACCACATGTCTTGTCTCAAATTTCCAACCTTCGTCACTAGGAAGATCTCATCCACTTTTTCTAATTTCCTTTGGTCTGGTGATGCTAATAAGAAATCATTCCATTGGAAGAACTGGGATTCTCTCTGTTATACAAAATCTAAAGGGGGTTTGGGTATTAAGGACCTAAAACTTTTTGACCAAGCCATTCTAACCAAGCAGGGATGGAGAATTCTTGAAAATCCAAACTGTCTCTTCTCCTCTTTTTTCCTCTCAAAATTCTGTCACTCCATACTTTTCCTAGAAGTCAAATCATCATCTTCAAGCTCTTGGGCCTGGAAGAGCATTCTTCTAGGTAGAGATGTACTTGTCAATGGTATCAGATGGCAGGTTTGTGCGGGGGATAAAATTTCTATTTGGAATGACTTTTGGCTCCCATCTCCCCTTCTTGTTAAATTGAACTCCTGTCTTTCTGATGACACACCTCTCAATTCTTTTCTTCCTCTTAGGAATGCTACTGTCGATAAACTTTTCATCCTGGGGAAAAAAGTATGGAATCAGCATCTCATTTTTTCTCTCTTTCTTCCTGATTTTTCTACTTGTATCCTATCCATTCCACTATCTCAGTTTGGTTTTGATTACAGGTTCATCTGGTGTCACTCCAAAGATGGAGACTTCACTGTAAACTCATCTTACTCCCTTCTTTTATCCCTCAAACTCCATCCCTTATCCTCTGCCCCCAGCTCATGTATTCACTCTTCTTGGCCAAACTTTACATGGAACTTCATTTGGTCCTTACCAATTCCACATAAATTCTAGTTTTTCTTATGGCAATTGAGCCACGAATGCTTACCCGTGGGTGACCTCTTAATTGCTAGAGGATGGAAAGGTTTATCCATTTGCCACTTTTGCAAGCAATCCTCTGAGAGTCTCGTCCATCTTTTTCTCCAGTGCGAGTTTGTGAGGCCTATTTGGTTTGGTTCTGAGCTTGGGATTTGCATTTCTGAATCCCCTAGTCATTCCCTTCCTTTCTGAATCCCCTAGTCATGTCTATGGATATTCGCGAACTCTTTTCATGTATATCTTCTATTCTATGGTACATTTGGCTTGCCAGAAATAAGTATGTTTTTGAGTCCTCAAACTCTTCCCCCATGCAAGTTTTCAATCATGCTAAACTAATGAACCAATCCATAGTCCAAGCCTTTTTCCTCCTTAAGTCAGCTAGATTGTCCAGTGAATATGGGAAAGGGTTTGGGAATGTTCAAACTCTCCAAACCCTAAGAACTGCTCAACGGGCATCTTACCATCAGGACTTCCTTTGCTCTGATAGACAAACAACCTTTACTTTTCATGCAAATCCATGTCTTTGCTGTCAGAATATACCTGTCTTGGATATTTTCTGTGCCTTTTCTTTTAATTTGCAGCTCAAGCAAACAAGAGTGGGTCTTACTTTTTTGGTTAACTCTAGGATTGTGGGCTCCTCTTTCAAGAGCTCCAATTCTCACAAGGATTGTGCTTCATCATGTCTCTCATAACGGCTGTGAGTTGGGCCATTGATCACCATATGCTTCATTTAAACATACACACTAATGATTCTTATCTTTTCCAGCAGCTGAGAAGCTTTAAGGAATTCTCGACAACTGCAGCCCCTCTATTTTTTGACTTCTGCTTTCTAGCTCAAGATCTCCACATTTGCAGTATAACCTTATGCAAGCGGAAAAGAGTTCATCAAGCTTTCCTTTTGGCAAGATTTGCAGCCGCTTTCAGGATTCACTCCGAAGTTGACATATCTTATCCTTTTAACAACGGATAAGCTTTCTCAAGTGGATCTTTTGGCTTTGGGAGTTGCTTATCTTTTATGCTTGTTGTTCTTTATGCTTGTTGTTCTCCTTTATCTAGCTTTATGTTTATGTATCCTTTTGTCTTTGGGGCTGTATTTATTATCTATGACTCTTGTAATGACTTTTATCTATCTATGAAGTTCTTTTTTATGCCAAAAAAAAAAGTATTTGAAAGATTCCATAGATGTTGGGACCTAATATTAGGAGTTTGCTTCCGGCCCCCAATAAGCAAAGCATGTTCCTTTTATTTAATCACATCAATAAAGGATCTCTCATCCCCTGTACATGGCCGTGTGTCTGTGGTTGAGCCTTGAAATAATTTTTTCTTTGCAAAACTTTGCCCTCACAATATCTCTGCCCTCCTGCGAATTACCAAAAGGCTTGGGGACAAGCTTTAAGTGGTTCTGATACGAGATCCCACCCCCATTCAAGTAACTCGCAATTTTAGTTATTGTACTTTTGTTCTCTATCCAAGGCTCATTAGTCTTAGCAATTGCTAAATCAATTGCTTTGTTAGCATATCTCTGACAAAAACTGTTGAATTTAGGAGAATGAAATATTGAGAGAATATTGGTTTATTTCTGAATGAATTCTTTACAAAGATACAAACTCCTTTATATGCAAAGAAGCTAAACTAGGAAAGAATAAATATACAATATTCTTATACAATATTAATTCGTATGCTACAATCACGGATCCTCAATCAATCAATTAGGCAATTGATTAGGAAACCGGATTTTCCTCTAACAGTCCCCCTCAAGTTGGAGATTGGATATCATGAAGTCCCAACTTGCCACTTAAATATTGAAATTGTTCATTTCCCAAAGATTTGGTGAAGATGTCTGCAAGTTGAGATCTTGACTGAACATAGGATGGTGTAATTACTCCAACTTGCAATTTTTCCCGAACAATGTGGCAATCAATCTCTATATGTTTCGTGCGTTCGTGAAAAATAAGATTTTTTGCAATGTGGAGAGCTGCCTGGTTGTCACAAAATAAGGATACTGACTGGCTTTGTGGAACTTTGAGATCTTCCAAAATATGTAGTATCCATGTAATTTCCAAACATGTTAAAGCCATGGCCCAATATTCAGCTTCAGCGGAAGAACGAGCCACATTGGTTTGTTTCTTTGATTTCCAAGAAATCAAAGAATTTCCCAGAAATACGCAGAATCCTGTAATTGAATGTCAAGTTGTCTCACAACCCACCCAATCTGAATCACAATAAGCCTTTAACTTAGGATCATTGAATGAAGGAAAGAATAATCCTTGACCAGGATTCCCTTTAATGAAACACAAAACTCTTAGAGCAGCTTCCCAATGAGGTTTCTGAAGATTCTGCATAAATTGACTTAGGATTTGCACAGAGTATACTAAGTCTAGCCTTGTTACTGTTAGGTAAATCAATCTCCCAACCAATCTTCTGTATTTGGTTGGATCATGTAATGGATCGCCATCGTTGGGATCCAGTTTTAAATACGCCTCCATTGGAAAAGAATTGGGACGAGATCCTAATAATCCCACATCGTTCAGAATATCCAATGCATATTTTCGTTGAGAAATGAAAATTTCCTTTTTGGACCGGGAGACTTCAATGCCAAGAAAATATTTGAGATTGCCAAGATCTTTGATGTGAAATTGTTGCAAGAGAAAGTCTTTGAGAGACTTGATTGCCTGTTCATTATTGCCGGTGACAATAATGTCGTCCACGTAAATAAGTACTGCACTAAATGTGTTGCTCTCAGACTTGATAAATAGAGAGTAATTGGCCTTTGATTGAGTGAAACCTGCCTTTTGAATAGCACAAGAAAATTTGACAAACCAGTTCCGGGAAGCTTGCTTCAAACCATATAATGATTTATTGAGCCGACATACCATAGTCTCCCCCTGTCGGCGAATACCAAAGGGAATGTCCATATAGACAACCTCATCAAGATCGCCTTGCAAAAAGGCGTGAACATCCATTTGATGGAGGATCCAATTGCGGGAAGTAGCCACCGCTAAGAGATAGCGCACAGTGGTCAATTTGGCAGTGGGAGAGAAAGTCTCCAAATAATCGACTCCTTTAATATGAGTGTAACCTTTAGCAACGAGGTAGGCCTTGTAACATTCAATAGACCCGTCAAAATTATATTTTATTTTGTAAACCCATTTGCAGCCAATGGGTTTGTGACCAGCAGATATAGGAACAAGAGACCAAGTATTATTACGAATAAGGGCATCAAGTTCAGCTTGCATAGCATCCCTCCATTTCGGGTCAAGAATTGCCTGATCATAGTTAGTGGGCTCACGAAGACCAGAAATAGAAGCAAGAAAAGAATAATGGGCAGAAGAAATACGGGAAGAAGTGAAAGAATTAGAGAGATGGTGCCTTGTACCTCGGGTTGGACATGGCGACGGGATGGATGATTGTGGGGAAGTAGTATGGGAAAAGTTCATTTGATATTCAGCATCCCACGTAGGACGGGCGCGAGGTCAAGTGGAATGACGAGAACCATTGGGTTGCGTGGTGAATGTAGCGGAAGGTGGTGGATCTGGTAAAGTAATCGGTTGAGTGAGTAGTGGTAGTGGGTCTGGTGGGGAAGTGTTGGTAGACTGATTAGGTGAGGAATCGATTGGTGAGTCGGTTGAGGTTGGTGGAGTAAGTGGGGCAGGTGAATTGGTGGGGTAATCGGTTGGTATATCATGGGTAGGAAGGGCAGTAGAATTGGGTAAAGGTGTGGTGTAGGTGACGTCGGGTGCAGGAGCGGGGGGAAAAGCAGGAGAATGCGTGTCCCTTCATAAGGAAAGATATGCTCATGAAAACATACATCTCTACCAACAAAAATTTTGGGAGAATCTAAATCTAACAATTTATAACCCTTTTGACCTGTAGGATAGCCCAAAAAAACGCAATGCCTAGCACGAGGAGCAAACTTAGAAACAGGCTTGACAATTGTAGCATAACATAAACTTCCAAAAACCCGAAGGTGGTCATAAAGGGGTGGATGACCATGCAATCGCTCAAAAGGTGTAAAGGAAGAAAGGAGTCGAGTAGGCAATCAATTGATTAAATAAACTACAGTGGTAACACACTCACCCCAAAAACGAATGGGCAAATTAGATTGGAAGAGGAGAGCACGATCAACAGGCAATATACGACCATGTTTACGTTCTACAACTCCATTTGTTGTGCAGTGGAGACGCAAGAGGTCTGAAATTCAACACCTTTAGTTATAAAAAACGATTGGAGAGAAAGAAATTCACTACCATTGTCACTCGAAAGATTTTAATGTGTGCGGTAAATTGGTTGTGAACAAAGGTAAAAAATGATTTAAGTAAAGAAGAAGCTTCAGATTTATGAGACATAAGAAATAACCATGTACAACGAGTAAAGTCATCCACAATGGTTAAAAAATAACGAGCACTAGAATGTGTTTGATGTCTATGTGGACCCCAAATATCACAATGGATTAATTGAAAAGGCAAGGTAGAAGAAATAGAAAATGTTGGAAACGGTAATCGAGTCTGTTTGGCCAAAGGGACAAACATGACAAAAATTGTCAAAAGAAACAGAAACGGAAGAATTGGACTTAGATATGAGACGTAGACAGGTAGGTAATGGATGGCCAAGGCGATGGTGCCAGGTAGAATCGGGATGGGTAGTATGGCAAGCAATTGGCGAGGTGCGATCTGGTGACATGTAATAGCGGCCGCCACTTTGCTTACCCCAACCAATCATCCTCCCTGTAGCTAATTCTTGCAAAACACAGAAATCCGGGAATAAGATCACACAACAGTTTAAGGATTGGGTAACTTACTGGCAGACAAAAGATTTAATCGAAAGGAAGGCACATGAAGAACATCTTTTAAAACAACATCTTTGTTGAAGAGGAGTGTGCCAGTGGAGTTAATAGGGACGGTGGAGCCATTGGGTAAATTAACACAAGGTGCGTGGGGCGGATGATAGTGAGAAAATAAAGAAGAATCAGAAGCAATATGGTCCGTAGCTCCACTATCTAAAATCCAACAATTTGAGGAGGTAGAATTAACAAATGGATGATTATACAAACCTGCGACATTTGCATAAACATCATTATTACCCTTGGATAAATGTGGCGCATTTGCCACGGCAGTGGTCAATTATTGATACTGCTCGATAGAAAGCCCTGAGAGAGGCGGCATGGCACCGGTGGGAGATGCGGCATGTGCAGCAGCAAGATTGGATCGAGCACCATATTGCTAATTGTGCTGTCCCGGACGGTTGCTTGGTGGTTTAAAATTGGGATCATGCCGTGGGTGCCCGACTGGAAATCCATGCAACTTATAACAACTTTCAATAGTATGTGTATCCTTTTTGCAATATCTGCAAAATAATCCCATGGTTGGCTGGTATAGAAGATGAAAGGCTACAGAAAAATCAAAAACTATATCCAGTTTTGAATCGAACCGATTCTTCAATCGATTGTTGATAAAATAATTGGATAATACGAAAGTGGTGATTTTATTGTTGTTGCAGAAAGCAAAAAATGGATTGATGGAGAAAAAATAACCACAGTGGGCAAAGAAAAAATAGCTAGGTATAGAACCCTATCTCTGATATCAAGTTGAATTTAGGAGAATGAAATATTGAGAGAATATTGGTTTATTTCTGAATGAATTCTTTACAAAGATACAAACCCCTTTATATACAAAGAAGCTAAACTAGGAAGGAAGTTAAACTAGGAAAAAATAAATATACAATATTCTTATACAATATTAATTCCTATGCTACAATCACGGATCCTCAATCAATCAATTAGAGAACTGATTAGGAAACCGAATTTTCCTCTAACAAAAACAAACCTTTCACCAGTCCGCCTACTCCCTTTGAAGAGGATGAAAGAGTCTGACAACCCCAAATTTGGTGTAAAATTTCTTGAACCCACTTGGACCCACATCAAATGGTAGATTATCCGCAAACAAGGTAGTATGTGTGGCCATAATGATAATGGAGTAAGAGTATCTGCAGCAGCCTACGCAATTCATCCATTTGGGTGTCTTACCAAGTGAAACCCCTTAAAACCCTCACCCAGTGTAGTGTAGTAAGTTCCGATTATCATTGTTGAAGTTTCAATCATAATCAAACATAAATTTGGTCAGAACATTTACTCTCTATCTTTTCAGTAATATGGGCCCAAATTTTTTTAACTGTGGAGCCGTGAACAATTATTTACGGAGCTAATCGCGACCGTCTAAAGGTGTTTTGGATGGTTTAGATGTTAAGAAAACTTTTACGGGAAAGAGTTTTCATTAAAATTTAGCCCGTCCAGAACACTTTTTGACGGTCGCGATTGATTGCTACGGTAAAAAACTTGTTCACAACTCTACCGTGAATAAGTTTCTCTCTTCTAGCAATCGTTATACAAAAATCGAGTATTAATTGGATAACATTCATCAAATCAGTGGTTTGGGGGCTTTGGCCATCTATTGACTTGATACTCAGATTAATCCCCAATAAATGAAGCAAAAGAGATCCCTAACCAGAAAAAAAGGTGACAAACCAAACTTTAATTATGCAGAAGTTGACAGGTTAAACTTATCAATATCATCTAGACAAGTGTGAGCCCCATTTTATGGTCCTTCATAAATAAATAAATAATGGTCAACTACGGTGGGGTCCTGTTTTGAATGGAGGTTTTAGAACAAATCTTCATCATGAAGAAACATTTTTGTTAGATCACAATTACTCAATTCGTTCCACTTTGTTGTGTCTGTTTTCTTTTTTAGACGTTTAAGAAAATAGAGATGTTAGGAGCACATCAATTTGTCACACATCGACCACACCCTTCTCATAGACATGTGGGTCCCTAGCATTTATTGTAGAATTCCTACACATGCATGTGAGAGGCGTGATTGAGGTGTGACACATTAATGTGTCTCTAGCATAAATATGTCACACCTCAAAAAATTGTCTATATCTTGTAATTTATAATATTTTATTTATTTAATATGGATCTTGTTTGATAGATTTCAATTAATTCTTTTAAACAAAGTTTTTGAAATCATAAAAAAATATTATAGATTATAAGATATAGACAACTTTTTGTGAGGTGCCAAAAACGAAGCAGACACAACAAAGTGAGACAGAGAGAGTATATGTTTATTGGACAATTATGCCAATTAAAATTACTAGTACTGTATGGATCGATATGGTGTAGTTATGCATATCTATCAAAGAGATATATTGTTTCCTACACCAAGCTTTCACTAAGGGCGCCCTTAACTTGCTAAAATGTGGACCTTTTCTTTTCTGATCAAATTTCGAAGTGTGTTCAGAACATGATTTTAAGTATTTTCGCTAGAAATCAGCAAAAAATATGACCGGAAAGTGCTTCATCCCGGTCATTGATTCGGATGAAGCACGTTCCGGTCATATTTTTTGCTGATTTCTAGCGGAGATCTTTAAAATCACGTTCTGAACACATTGAACGGTTCAGATCATCGAAATTTGATCGGGAAAGAGAAGATCTACATATAACAAGTTAAGAGTGCCCTTAGTAGAAGGGGATTGTTATTTACTATATACAAAAATATCTACCAAGGATATATGCTAATGTATAAAAGATAATGGCTCCATTTGTTTGCAAGTTGGATTTTTCTATTATACATCGATTTTTTGGTTATTTGCTTAAGATACTTAAAATAAGTTGTAAATACGTTTAGTCTAGCTTTTTATGAATTTAAATATAAGTTCAAACTTTTGATTAAATAAGTTGTAAAATAACTTATGTACTATCCAATGAAGTTTAGATTGTCCTCAATGATTCAATATTGATACTTTAACAAGGAGTCTTTTAAAAATCCTTAACTTTTTCAACATAGTAATTGAGTAAAAAAGCTACGATCGAGCTTAAAGCAAAATAAGGGATTATTCATAATTGCTAGCAAACGTTCTTCATTCGTTTTTTTTTAAAGCACATAAACCGAATAAGTTAGCTTACAAGTGCTAGCTAACGTGGCCAATATACACGTACACCTAATTACTTCCTCTTATGGAATATGTTTGGTTTGTGGGTTGATAGTTCATATTCCAATATATATTGATCTACCTATTTAAAATCTACTCCTCTATCTCTCTCTCAAACACCAGAAATGCTATTAGTTTGGATGTCCACAAGGAAGACAACAATTATCTACATGGCCAGCACTCTCCTGTTTAATCAAATTCAAAATTTCCAAAATCCAATTTTTTGGCCCATAAGCAATGACTTTCTCTCTCCTATCTTTGAAACAAAACGATGAACGTTCTCTCTCCTCCATCTCCTCTCAAACTCGCCCCCCCTAGGCCACCACAAACCCACCCCCACTACCACCAACGCACCCCCACTATCTCTCCTCTCTCTTGACCTAATTTCTCTCTACAATAGCCCGATGTACTCTCTCTCGTCCATCTTTCCTCCTAAAGCACCACCGCTTCATACCGGCACCACCAACGGCCACTGCATGGTACTACCATCACCATCACACTCCACCATCAATCTACTCTTCTCTCTCACAGACATCCATCTACTTTTGATTTTAAAAACACAAATAAAATTAGAATTTTTTCTCAGATGTCATGAAATTAGGGTTTTTCCAGTTCACTCATATTAACTACTCTATTATTAGAGTATTTTCAATCCAATCTCTATTTTCACCTCTCTTTTTTAGGGGCGACTGCTCAATTTTAATTAAAGGGTGGAAAATTTTATTAAATTTTTTAATTCAAGTGTAACTTAATTATTTCACTTCTTTTATACGGAACCACTGTTCACAAGTTATTCATTAAAATATTTTTTTCCTCCCTACCACTCTCTCATTCTCTCTCATTCTTTATATATTATTAAACAATTTAAAACAATTAAATGTTCCATTTTCCAATCCGTTTGAACTGTTGTGAAAATCTTATTTTTCCCATCATATTATACTAAAAGTTAATGATTAATTTTTGTCTCTAGGACTCTCATAACTAAGTATCTAGTCTTTATTTGAGACCATGTAGAGTAGATACTTGATTATGAGAGGTTTAAGGACAAAAAATAATTATGAACCTTTAGGATAAAATGATCAAAAAAATAAGATCTTTGTACTGGTTCAAACAAATTGAAAATTCGGGCACTTAATTTTTTTTAACCATAATTTTTAATATATACACAATCTAAAAAAATGAAGTGCTCTAATTTTAAATCCGTTTGAACTGGTGTGAAGATCTTATTTTTTTGATCATTTTATCATTAACGGCCATAATTACTTTGTCTATTCGTCTCTTATAATCAAGTATCTGCTGTACAGAGTTCCAAATAAAAAATAGATAATTAATTATGAGAGCTCTAGGGACAAAAAATAATTATGACCTTTTAGGATAAAATGATCAGAAAAATAAGATCTTTACACCAGTTCAAATGGATTTAAAATTGGAGCACTTTATTTTTTACCATATTTTTTACTATATAAACAGTCTAAAAAAATTAAACAGACGAAAAATATATATTTTAATCGGTGTTAAGTAAAATAGATAGTGTTGTGTACATGTGTAGTTGTGAAAGAAAAAGTTGATAGTTAAACCAAAAATACGTTATGGTTTAACATGAAAGAACTACAAAATACATCTGTACATATCTCTCAAACACTATTCCTGTTACAACATGCATTATGCACACATCTCTTAAACACTCTATCAGATTCATAATACATTTTTGTCATAATTTAAAAGGCCATAAATATAAAAACAGTAAAAAAAATACGCTCCCAAACACTCCTACTCTGCCAGAAAGCAAGTGAATCTTCTATATAACCAGAAACTACTTGATAAAAGAACAGACTTCATCTTTTGTACCACCTCTCTCTCTCTCTCTCTCTCTCTCTGACATGGCATTCTCCAAAGAAGAAACCCTTATCTACGGCATCAAACTCTCGTCCGTCGGGCCGGGACGGGTCACCGGACAAGACGTGGTTCACGAGCCCACCCACATGGACTTAGCCATGAAGCTACACTACCTAAGAGCCGTTTACTACTTCAAGAGCGAAGCAGTGGAAGGGTTAACCACCACGAGACTCAAGGAACCAATGTTCACGTGGCTCAACCAATTCCCCGCGGCCTGTGGCCGGTTCCGCCAGCGGTCGGACGTCGAGTCCGGTAGGCCCTACATCAAGTGTAATGACTGTGGGGTGAGGTTCATCGAAGCGCAGTGTGTGAAAACACTTGATGAGTGGATGGAGATGATGGAGGAGGGAGAATATGGTGGTAGCTCCCTTCACAAGCTGCTTGTTTCAAACCAAGTTATTGGTCCTGAGTTGCTTTTCTCGCCTCTTGTTCTTTTGCAGGTATTTTCTTCCTAGCTTTCTTCAATTTTTACGTTATGTCAAAAAAAAAAAAAAAAAAAAAACAATTTGCAGAAAAAATCCTGGCGCCCTGGTTAATCAAGTACTATATATTTATATATCTATCTATCCTATATATTACAAATTACGGGTAGTTCATTGGCCAAGTTCTTTTTTTTTAAAAGAGATAATTTCAAATAATAAGAAAAATCTAGCTCCTATACATATATACTTATACAGTTCCCTTCCAATTATTGAGTTAAGTTAAGGACCTCCCCTTTTCCGATTAAATTTTGGTGATTTGAACCGCTCTATGTGATCAGAACGTGATTCTAAGGGTCCTCTCTAGAAATCAACAAGTTAACGGATCCTTTAATGGAAGCTCATTGTATACTTATATATGGTAAATATGTACCTCATATATTTCTTTTATTTTTTTTGGTAACGCAGAGTGTCCCCAGGTTAGTTTGCGCGCACCATATGACTAAATCTCTAAATTTTCCTATTTGGATCCTAGGCAAAATGGAGGAAAATAAAGGATTTTTCTCTTTGGTACAAGCTTGGCACAAATTATGTACTTCCTCCGTTCCAAATTGGCAAATTAGATGTCAGTTTTTGATATTCATGTCAATTTCAATTCTTTATATCTTTTGATATGGATCTAAAAAAATATGCAATATGAATTTCATGTATTGCTAATGCTTCACCTTAACCTTCTTTAATTTTTCAAAAGTGTTACACATACAACGGTTGTGTAGAACACAACACATAACCAATCTCTAGCCATTCATTGCTGTAATAAATGGCCAGGATTCACTCAAACTCTTTTCCATAAAAGTTTGACTTTTTCTTGAAAGAGTTTGTTTAAAATCTTGACCATTCAAATACATTTGGACGGTCAGAATTACGCACACAACCAACACAACAGTTGTTCAAGTAGCATTTTTGTTAATTTTTATCCCTTCCCAGGCATTGCATCCATGCACAAGTGCCGCTTGTGTGAAAATAACGATGAATTTGGCTTAAATTAAGTCAGTCATCTCCTTGACGAGAAGATTGTGTAACTTGAGAATTCTATAACATCAAAACTTATGATAAAAACTAAAAAAAGTTCACTGATCGAAGATCGAAAAGAAGAAAAATGCGATTCTTATATTTTTCGTTTGTTTTTTTTTTTTTCTCTGGACTTCTTTCAATTGGGTCTATATATTTTTTACTTATCTAATCCTTTTTTTTTTTTTAAACAAATGTAATTATTGAGTGATATTATTGACTGGCAAACATTATACGCAAAAAAGTACATTAAACACAATACTACTACCTATAATCTAAAGTTTATTTACTCCAAATTAAATCATCCTTAAATTTTGGAAATTAATTTACACACCCCTGTTTCGATACACACACTCCTTTTTTGTCTTTTAGCATGTGAATTTATCAAACAATCCCTGCAATTTATGAAAAGTGTATTATTTCAGGGACTGTTTAGTAAATTCAGGTGCTAAAGGACAAAAAAAAGAAAGAGTGTTTGCATTAAAAAAAAAATGGGTGTGTAAATCAATTTCCTAAATTGGACAACCACTGCTTGGTGTAGTTGGTAAGTCTCTGCCTCTCATTTATGGAAGGTCTTGGGTTCGAGCAGCCCCACAGGAGACAGACCCTTTGAGGGCCAGGGTTATGAATAACCTCTGGATCCCGTGCAAACACTAACATCCCCGCAGATGTATATCGTCCGACAAAAAAATCAATTTCCTAATTTTTCCTCCCGTAATTATGTGCGATGGTGACATTACACTGACCATCACATTGAAGCCACATGACCAACTAACCCAACCGTTTTTTGGACTGATATTGTGATCGAATTACCACTATGTGACGTGCTCCCCAACTACCCTAAACCTTAATTTGATCTCCCGCTGTATTCACAGATGGTATCACCTTTATACCCGATACTTTTGCTGTATTAATTTAACCATTGGGACCCGATTGGATGCGGGATGATTTTTGGGATGTTATTAATGGAAGAGAATAAAATAGTAGGGGGTATTTGTGCGGGTTTTCACCATTGACCCTTCTTCTCCTTGTTGACCGGTGAGGGTGCTCGCCGAATCTGGAGAGATTTCTACCGAGCCCTGGGAAGTTCCCACCGAGCTTAGGGAGGTGGCCGCCGAGCTTGGGGAGGTGGCCGCCGAGCTTAGAGAGGTGGCCGCCGAGCTTCGCCGAGCTTAGGAAGGTTGCCACCGAGCTTAGGGAGGTGGCTGCCGAGCTTCACCGAGCTTAGGAAGGTTGCCACCGAGCTTGGGGAGGTGGACGCCGAGCTTAAAGTGGTGGCTTGCCGAGCCTGAGAGATCTCTACCGAGCCTGGGAGGTCTCTACCTAGCTTGGCCACCGAACCTGGTACCTGCAAACCGGAGGGGAGTGTTCCTCCAGGAAGAAGCTCCGACAAACTAGTCAATAAGTGGAGAAATGAGAAGTTTAGTAAGAAAGTATGAAGAGAGAGAGAAGCGTCTTCCTTCTTTCTTTTCCAGACCCTTTCACATGAAGGCTTGGAGTGCTGAACCGGTAGGCGGTACACCCACGTGTATCGTACTGTTCGGATAACGTCACATGTCAAGAGATTTGCTTTATCACACTTGTCCTCCACCTGCTCACAGAAGCTTCCAGAAGCTTCTAAACCGACCTTTGGATATTTGTTAGATCTTTAGGGAGCAGAATTGAGCCGAACGTTAAGGAAATGATCGCCTAACATTAGGGAAATGACTTCCGAACGTTAGGGACGTTAGGGAAAAGACATCCGAACGCTAGGGAAATGTCAGTAGAGCGTTAGGAACATTAGGGAAATGACCTTCAAACGTTAGGCACATTAGGAAAAAGACATCCGAACGCTAGGGAAATGTCAGCAGACCGTTAGGAACGTTAGGAAAATAACATCCGAGCGCTAGGGAAATGTTAGCAGAGCGTTAGGAACGTTAGGGAAATGACCTCCGAACGTTAGGGAAAAGACATCCGAACATTAGGGAAATGACCTCCAAACGTTAGGCAAATGACCTCCGAACGTTAGGAAAACGTCGCCGAACGCTGGGGAAGGGTTCTACCGAGCCCGAGGAGGTTGCCACCGAGCTTAGGGAGGTTTCCACCGAGCTTGCCGAGCCATGGAGAGGAGCTTGCCGAGCCTGGCCACTGAACCTGGTGCTTCCTGCAGCTTCAAATGCGAATGGTTCCACAGAGTGACGTGTCCATAGCAAAAAGTGAATTGGTCCGCGACCCCCCTGGACGTTCCAAAATTGTGGATATTTCGGCCCACTACAGTATTCTTTATGGAGGGTTGGCCCCGTTGACGTGAGTTTTTATGGAGGTGGGGATAAAAAAGTACTCCCTCTAACCCTCTATCTCATTTTGTTTGACCATTTTGTTATTCATACCGTTCTTTAAACGCCTATATGTTTCAATCTATAATTTTTTTGTGATTTTGAAAATTTTGTATTATAGACCTAATCGAGAATTATAAAACAAGATTCATATTGTATATTTTTTGAGATTTGTATTGAAAGATACAAAAGATTGAAAATTGACACGAACATCAAATAAAGAACAAATAAAATGGAATGGAGAGAGTAGTTGGTTTGGATGATATTAAAAAAGATGAAATAAAATGGTACTTGATTTGGATGAGAAAAAAATGGGGGGATAAGATTGTTTTATAATTTTTTTTTTTTTTTAACAAATGAAATGGACAAATAAGATTAAGAGAAGGTATTATTTATGTCCACCTCAAAACCCATCCAAAAAATATGCCCCCAAAACTGGCTATGGGGGGATTTAATGGAGAGGGGTATTAGCTCATCCTGGAAAAGAAATTCTAGCCAAACAAGGCAAAAAAGAAAATGACTAGTTAAATTAGGAAAAAAGGTAAAATTTCACTAATAATCTTAACTTGATATTGTAGTAAATGCTTTCTAATTAAATGACTAGCTAATTAAGTTAAATTTCTCTAATAATCTTAACTTGATAGTGTAGACACCATATTTTAGACTTTCCAAGATTAGTTTACTTACGGTATTTGATTCCCCGATAATGAAAAAGATCAAGAACACCCCAAAAATGTTAGTGTGTGTTTGAGTTTCGAGCATTTAAACCCCTTTTAAACCCTTTAAACCTAACCCAAAAAGCCTAAGCCAAAATCCTACCCACATACGCCGGTCCAAAACCAGCATGCGCCGGTCCATTTGCCACGTGTCAGTCATCAGTCAGTTGACAGGGCAGGGTAGGGCAGTTTGGACCTGAGTGCATAGGTCAACTACCTGCGTACGCTAGTCAAACCTCTGGTCAAACGTGCTTTATTCAGCATGCAGAAACCATGATTAGGGGTTTACAGCACTTGGGAACTTCCAATCTGTCGGGAAAAACAGTTTTCGCCAGGGGACATCTCTTACACCCATCCCATCACTTTTCCAATCTGTTGGGAAAAGCCTTTGGAGGGAAGCAAGGCCAGTCTCTTTGACTGGTTTAAACCCCTCTCTCTCCCTCTCCCCCAATATATACCCTCTTTGGTCATCCTAGCACAAGATTAGTTCACCAAGTTACAAGTTTTGGTTACCAAGTTCTATCTATCTCTAACTTCAAGTTCAAGCAAGCCTAAGTCTCTTGTTCATTCTCTCCTTGTGTAAGGAAGACAAGTAACACCTATCCATCCACATACATTCTCTATACAACCTTCAAGCCATTACTCAAGCTCAAACACTTTCCAAACTCAAAACCAAATATATATCACCTTTGAAAAACTCTCTGTTCTGATCCCTAAGGGGGGTTGGCAGAGTTAAGTCTGGTAATTAATACCAGTCCTAGCCCTAAAATTAGCAAGGTTTCAAAGCCGTTAATGTTTGGAACTAGCTCACGCTAGTCGATAGTCCGCATACGCCAGTCATGGCAGTACGTGCAGTACTGGCGTGGGGATCAGTGTCTTACTCTTTTCTATCTTTCCTTCCATATATCTCACTATGAGCATGATAAGAACCAGTTTACTGCGTGCTTTTCTTTGTTAAAATTGCTAGTTTTACTTTTTAAATATTCATTTCTGCTGCTATGGAATGCCTTTGGGATATTTCTGAACATGTCTCAGAACCCAGAAAGTGCAAAGCCAAACATTGGTCAAATATCTTCAACTGGCGTACGGTAGTACATTACTCGCGTATGCTAGTCCTACCCTGACCAGTGGCTTGCCCTTGCATGGCAACTAGGCCTTGGCCTCTGTTTTTATTCCCCACACTGTTTATGGGGTGTTCTATTCTTTTATTGGCTCTTAGCCCATTTAGACTGCTTAGAACTATATATAAGTTGTATATAGAACTGTTTGGTTTGTCATGGGTGTGCACTGATCATTTCTAGAACCTAGAGCGTTGAAAATAGGAATTGTGGTTTTGAGCTTATTGGCATATGCGTGTCCAGTAATGGCGTTCGCAGGTCAAATAGCATGCAGTGACTTGGTCAGTGCATGTTGGTTTTTTCCTGTGAACTTCATTCCAGAACAGTTCCTTCCAGTCTGTTTAAAACTCCCACAGGAGTCTGTTTTCATCCTATATTAATTGTTTCAATAAGCAAGCATGTCATTTATCACATCCTGCCAACATGTTACAGTTTTAATCCCCTTTAAACTGTTCCCCCGCCTTAACTGGCTAAAAATCGATTAATAAGAGAGAATCAAATATTTTGCAAAATGCCCGAGTAGAGACCGATCTCCAGATTGGGCGAGAGGGATGCCTTAAAACCCTTCCACTCTTGTAATCTGGCTCCCAAACCTCAAACATCAAAGGTGACAACGAACCAATCTATGCCTTTTTCAAAATCAAATCAAAACGTCGCAAGCGTTTCAAGTTCGGTTCTTTGGGTGGTTTACCGCAAAACTCGAGTGGTGACTCTGAATCGAAGCGTTTCACCACGCTTTTCAAAAATGGCGCACCCAATTTTAAACAAAGATTTTAGGGGCGTGTGCCCACAGTGGCGACTCTGCTGGGGATTTACTGCATTAGTCTATACTTCGAGTTTAATATGCTTGAGAACAATTCCGTAAAAGTCTGTTAAAACAGTACGCTCTAAGCTGCTGAAGAACGGAATGGTGGCTTAACAGGATCTCCGCATCCAACCAATCCGAACTGAAACTTTTTTTCAATTGTTCACTTGCGTAGTTTTCTCTAAGTATCGATTAATAAAAGTGAGCCACATTCTAAAAAATCTTTTTTTTGCAAACGTTGCGATTCTCTCTCATTAATCAATCTTTTGGCATTCTTCATGTGCATTGATGTTGGCTAGCCCCGTTGAGATGTTTTGGGTAACGGGCATAGTTTACTGGAGCCCAAGGTCCTCGAATGCCCAACAACCTTGGACGATGATAAGTCATTTTGCCATTTGACCGTTACACTGCAATACGCGGGTAGCGGAAGGTATATCTTAGCTTTAGTTTGAGGAACCCCTTCAAACCAAAACCGGTCTTTTCATGTACAAAGCACTAGAACTCTCCAAATTAGGATAGGTAACCGCATCGTAAGATTATTTGTATCTAACTCCTATATACTGTCTATGTGTTACCGTTTTTCCTATCGCATGCACTATATATACCGTTTTTGCGAAGGAGTATGATAGGGCGGCTTTTAGATTGTCTCTTGTCGAGTCTATCTTATGTTTTATTATGATGATGTCATGGCCCGATGAAAAGTCGTGCATCTCGATGGTGCACATTGTCAATTTTCAAAGTCCTTAGATTAACGAGACTTTAAGAAATCAAGGCCTTGTTCGTTTAGCTACTTTGGGTGTTTTAGTTTTGGTAGTGGGTAGAGAGAGAAATGGGGTAATGAGTAGAGAGAGAAATAAAATTAATAATTAGAAAAATATGATAATGATTGAAAAAAAATGTAGAATAATGATTGAAAAACAAAGTTAAAACAAAGTAAATATGGGAAACGAACAAGACCCAAAACTTTCTAAGTATTTATCTAATGCCCGATCGAGGTTTCAAACAGAAAACAAGTGACAATTGAGAGAATGTTGTGATGCTTACACCACCTTGGTTATCGTGTGAAGCACGTACACCGCACAGGCTCTGGCGATGTGTCGCCTACACCGCCCCGATTTCGGTATCACGTCATCTACACTAAATTGTTCCGCTCCAAAGTTGAAACTTCAAGAACGGAATAGTCAAAGGTTTAGTCTATTTTTGACATCTCTTAGTATCAGTAGATTCAAACAGGGATACACTCTTGAAAAGAATTCCGAGAATTTTGGCAGTGTCCAAACATCATGAGACAGACTCGTCTTTAGCAGTAGAGTTGAGGCTCCTCTGTTCCATATCTAGCCTTAGGGTATGCCTGTATCTAAGTTCTAGCAACCTCCTTGTGTTATCTCGGATGGTCTATGATAAGGAGATTGGCTCTGATCCTACAAAGGGATTTAACCCACCTGATACGGCTTACTCGTGGTTGTTAGAGCCCTTGGTACAAGCATGTCCCAAGTGAGATTTGGGGCTGAGTTTGGTCTTAAAGAGTCTAGTTCGACACCAATGACGACGAGTACATTTGTATTGCTTTCTTTTAAATAAATTGTTGCAGACACACTTTCTGAGCCTCCAATTGCTTTACTGTCTAGTTTTGAGCCATTGCACTGCCAAAGAAAGTACAGAAAAGAAAAAGCCAAACCTGCTTGGAAGCGTCCTTCGGGTCCATACAAAAGAAGACTTGCTAGGCTGTTTCCTTAGTCAGTCACAACGAAAGCTCTGACTGGTTCACCGTCAAAGGCAAATTCACCACCGACTACACCGCACGAGACACCTTGGTCCTCCCCTTCTTCAACGTCATCACCGAAAGCCATCCAAGCATTCGTCATGGCCAATGCTCCTCAGGATCAAGCTACTATTCTCACCAACCTCCAGCACAACATGGGAATCATGTAGCAAAGGGCCGATCAGGCCGAAGCTTCCCAATTCTGAAATGGCTGCCGGCAAGAGGAGAAAGAGTCGAGGAAGAGAAAGTCGACCTCGAGATCGAAGTTCAAATTCCTCACCTTGAAACAGTTGTTCCCAATTCTGAAATGGCTGCAATGATTGCCAAGATGGCCAAGCTCGAGGAGACTGTCTCCAAATTTGAAAAACTAGGAGCTAGCGGTTTAGACATGGACCGGCTTTGCCTCTTCCCGAGTGCCAGGCTTCCCGAGAGGTTCAAAATGCCGAACTTCACCAAGTTCGAGGGGACTGGTGACCCAAAGACTCATCTGTTGGGTTATCACGCTGCTATGAAGTTGCTTGGAATCGAGGATGATACGATGGCCCAGATGTTCCCTCAAACGCTCTCTGGCCCAGCTTTTCAATGGTTTCTATCTTTTAACATCTCCAAAAGAAGAACTTGGGAAGACATAGGGGCTGCCTTTGTCTCGCAATACAGCTACAACTCTTAGCTCAAGATGACTACTCGAGAGTTGGAGTCTACAAAGATGGACCCGCAAAGGAGTCCTTTGCTGATTTTATCAAGAGGTGGAGGAGCAAGGCCGCTTTAGTGACTGATCGCCCGAGCGAAAGGATCAAATTCGCATCATCTCTCGAAACCTACAACCTGACTATGCCAAGAATCTCGTATTGGTTCAAGCATCAGCCAACTTCGAGACCTTCTTTGAGTCTGGTTTGGCCATCGAGGAGGCATTGCAAACTGAAGTTCTACCAAGAGGTGAGAGTCCTCTTCTTCCTCTACTTAAAAAGCGAAGTCGTGGCCCTTTTTTGGGAATAATAGTGCGTTGTTTGGTAACAACAATTACTCCAATACGGCTACAAGTGGGAGCAGTGCTCTGGCTTTCGACTTCAATCATGCCGCTGATATCAACCAAATTCGAAACGCTCAAAGCTTTCGATCTCGAACCCAACCTCGGAGTTTCTCTGTCTTCGAGAAACCTCTATCCGCAATGATGGAGAAACTTTTCCAATCCAGGCATCTCAAGCCTTTGACCCCAACTCCCCCACCCAAAGTCCTTCCAGCCAACTACAACGCCAACCATTTTTGTGGCTGCCATCAAATGCCTGGCCATGTCACTGATAGTTGTTTGCGTCTTCAACACAAGATACAAGATCTCATTGATGATGGCACTATTCAAACTCCGCCAAAGCCCAATATCATTTTTGACTCCATGCTTCACCACAAGTCTGACCCTCTAGTTGGTCAGATATCTATCGCATCCACTCAAATCAACCCGAGCTCCACCATATTCAATCTTAGCCACTATATCGTCCCTCAAAACCAACCCAAACCAACTGTGCCTATCCCGTCTAAACACGAGGTTGGCATGATGGCCATAAGTTGCGGAACAGAAGATGAGGCTGAAAGCTGGAAAGCATTGGTTGAGGACAGGGCCAATCAATCGAAGGAAGGGACTGATGGGCTGAGGTCCATTAATCAAGGGAGCACCAAGTAGGTTTGGTCGAAGAAGTTGAAGAAGCCGAAGTACTATTGCTTAGGCCTGCCATCTTCTAGATCCTACCTCTCTGAGAGGAAGCCAAGGGTAACTCTAAAAGTTGCATCTATTTTGCATTGACGCTTTTGAGTCTGAGTTTAACATAGTGTCAGTCGAGCCGTCTAAGTCTAGCTCTAAGTCAGAGTTTTGCCTCTTGACCCTCCATGTCGTAGCTTCTATTTTCAAATTCGAGTCTTTTGCTATACTTAGCAACCCCGAGGGGCTTTCTTTTGAATGAATTATCTTGCTTCTAAGTACTTCGCAGGCTTTTGAATAAACGGTGTCGACCCTGACGACAAAGGGATAGATTTCGATGGGATCGTCCCCAAGGAAATTTATTCCCTCGCCGAAAGGGAAGATGAAAGGCATGCTCAGCCTATTAAAAGAAGAATAATTTTAATCAACTTGAAAGATGAGGCCGACCCAAGGATGGTTCAAATTGGTTCAAAGCTGTCTTCAAAGGAGCATTGTGCCTGATCAGACAGGCTCAAAGAGTTCATCGACTTCTTGGCATGGTCTCAAAAAGTCACGCCTGGCACTGCTCTTGAGATAATGAAGCATCAAATCCCCTTCTACTAGATACCAAGCCAGAAAGTAGAAGCTCAGAAGGCTCCGGGCCTCGTATCATGTTCAAGGGTATCAACGAAGAGTCGCCTGTGCATTTTCATTTAGAGGATGAAGTCTAAAGACCTAGTAGAGGGGGATCTGGTTACTAAGGAAGACTATGCTCCAATATTCGACCTCCATGGGGAGTTTCAGTCGAAGCGCTCTGGATCTTTCATTATCAAAGCCATCTTATCTGGGGCTGCGGCCAAAGATCATCGACCTCGACGGCAACAAATTCAATACGTTGGTCAACCTGGACCAATTCAAAAGCTACTTTTTTCCTAAGAGAATCTCGTTGGGCTGAAAACCCTCAATTCCAAACAAAAGTTAAAGCAGCCTACTAGACCGAAAACCTATGAAGGCAGTCTAGGCAAAAATGAATTGGCAATAGTCGAAAGCTCCCTAGACCGAAAATCTGAGTGGGCGGTACTAGGCAAAAGTTAAAGCGTAAAAGGTGAGGTAAAACACTCGAAAGTAACCTTAGCCTGAACTACGTTTTGACTTGATTCCCCAGAATGGGATACGTAGGCAGTCTCTCTTCGAGACTCGGTCACACACTCTATCAAATTGATCCAAGGTTGACGTTTTAGTGCATCGCAAAGGTCGAGAAGGGTCAAGAAGAAAACAAGCTTCATCTATGCAGAAGGGGAAAAACCTTTCGTCTTTCAATCTTATTTCAAACTACTACTTCAATTTCAAAACTGAGCAAAAGCCTTAAAATATTTGAAGCATAAAAAAAAAAACGAAATGCTAGAGGCCCCAACCGGCTCACAGTTTATTCTAAGTCAACGGAGTCTGGTGTGAGTAGCCGTAGCAGAATTGTAGTCACGCGCGCGCTAATTTAAGGTTCACGCGTGTTTGTTTAAAGTTATGCGTGTTGGTCTCAAACCTGCGCGTGGTCCTTCAATTCTAGCAGTAGGCAGGCATCACGTCTAACGAAGATTTCGGACTCCCGTGGGGGTATTTCAAGTTCAAATCAAGGTCGCAATGCCTCAAAAGTTGTTCTCTGGTGTTTGCCAAGTTTTCCATGCTGTGCAGGTCACGTGGTCCTAATGTGACTGTATGGGGGTGTCGGTTTCAGTCCGGGACTTATACGAGTCATCCCTTTGCGTCTTTTGTCCATCTTTGCGACATTTCTCAAGTTTTTTGGTTTGTTTCCTAGTCTGGGGCTTTTGTCTCAATTTTGTTTGTTTGTACAGGTCATTATACATATAATTGATCGTATGTGAGTGTCAGTTTCACCTGTTTAGGGGAGATTTGAGTTTTGGCTCATTAATGCCCAAAATTTTATTATTTTTCATATGTCTAAGAGTCCGTGTCGTATCCTAAGACTCTTCTTCCTTTGTTGCCTGAGCTAGGCAAGTTTATACGTGTGCGCATGTCTGTGTGTCGACTCAGTTCACTCGTCAATGCAAGTTGGATATTAGCGGTTGGTTTATACTCTCTTTCGAATGAACCAAAGGTAATGCAACTTTTATAGCACCGCTACGGTTTCCATAGTCAAAGCAGCAAGGTATCAAGTACAGTGGGATACATTGGCCTAATGCAAAAGCAAATCAAGCAAGTCAAAGAGTGCTCTGACCAACTCAAAAGACTCTCTACCTGGGCACGCAGGCCCGAAGCTCAACTCAAAGCAGTAAAGCGAAAGTGTGGCTCAGTAGTGGCCCTCAATCGTCAAACTTGCCCTTATCGTCGTTTGTGTTGTCCTTTCCATAAGAGCCACCCCTCTCTACGCTTGCATTTGTCAACTTATACATATGTGTTTAGCATACATTGTCGTTCCATATTATCTATCAAATGTCAAAAGCAGGAAAATGCATCAACTCAAAAGCACGTTGAGTCGTTTTACCGTCAGTGTTGAGGCATTGGCAAATCCAAGCACGTTGAGGTGTTCTACCGTCAGTGTTGGGGCATTGACAAATCCAAGCACGTTGAGGTGCTTTACGGTCAGTGTTGAGGCATTGGCAAATCCAAGCAAGTTGAGGCGTTCTACCATCAGTGTTGAGGCATTGGCAAATCCAAGCACGTTGAGGCAATCTATCGTCAGTGTTGGGGCATTGGCAACTCAAAGCACGTTGACGTGTTCTACCGTCGGTGTTGAGGCATTGGCAAATCAAATCAACGTTGAGGTGTTCTACCGTCAATGTTGAGGCATTGGCAAGTTGATTCAAGGCGTTCCAAAAGAGGCAATGAAAATCTTTTACGGAGTTATTACCTATGTTCATGGAGGCAATGGAAATCTCCCTAACGTCAGTTCGTTTTGCCAAAGGTAGCGGTGGTAATCTCCTTGGTTTTGCTGCTCCTTCCCCTCGCTTGTTTGACAACACCCTCTGCACTTGCAAGGTCATCTTCAATAGCTTAAGAGGCGATGGGAATCTCTCATACCACCCCAATGATGGTCTGTCCATCCAATTCAATTCACCAATTAGGTTCCTTAAGTTTACATGTCTACCTTGCTAGTATACTCTATTCTGGATAGCCTTGAGGGGTGTTTAGGAATCTTTGGCGTTACTTGCACCAAGTCAATGGTGCTCTAAGTTCCATCAAAGAGGGGCTACTATAGACACTCTATTTTGGACTTTTCAAGATTAGTTTACTTACAGTATTTGATGCTCCTGTGATGAAAAAGATCAAGAACACCCCGGGAATGTTAGTGTGTATTTGAGCTTCGAGCGTTTAAACCCTTTAAACCTAACCCAAAAAGCCTTAGCCAAAATCCTACCTGCATACACCGGTCCAAAACCAGCATGCGCCAGTCCATTTGCCACATGTCAGTCATCGATCAATTGACAGGGCAAGGCAGTTTGGACCTGAGTACGTAGGTCAACTACCTGTGTATGCTAGTCAAACCTCTAGTCAACCTTGCTTTATTCAGCATGCAGAAGCCATGATTAGGGGTCTACAACACTTGGGAACCTTCCAATCCGTCGGAAAAGCAGTCTTCACCAGGGGACATCTCTTACACCCATCCCATCACTTTTTCCCTCTCATCCAATGAGAGGAAAGCCTTTGAAGGGAAGCAAGGCCAGCCTCTTTGACTGGTTTAAACTCCTCTCTCTCTCCCTCTCCTCCAATAGATACCCCCTTTGGTCATCCTAGCACAAGGTTAGTTCACCAAGTTACAAGTTTTGGTTACCAAGTTCTATCTCTCTCTAACTTCAAGTTCGAGCAAGCCCTAAGTCTCTTGTTCATTCTCTCCTTGTGTAAGGAAGACAAGTAACACCTATCCATCCACTTACATTCTCTATACAACCTTCAAGCCATTATTCAAGCTCAAACACCTTCTAAACTCAAAACCAAAGATATATCATCTTTGAAAAACTCTCTGTTCTAATCCCTGAGGGGGGTTGGCAGGGTCAAGGCTGGTAATTAATACCAGTCCTGGCCCTAAAGCTAGCAAGGTTTCAAGGCCGTTAATGTTTAGAACTGGCGCACTCCAGTCGATAGTACACGTACGCCAATCATGGTAGTACGTGCAGTATTGGCGTGAGGATCTGTGTCTAACTCTTTTCTGTCTTTCCTTCCATATATCTCACTGTGAGCATGATAAAAACCAGTTTACTGCTTTTCTTTGTTAAAATTGTTAGTTTTACTTTTTAAATATTCATTTCTGCTGCTATGGAATGTCTCTGAGATATTTCTGAATATGTCTCAGAACCCAAAAAGTGCAAAGCCAAGCATTGGTCAAATATCTTCAATTGGCGTACGATAGTATATTACTCGCGCACGCTAGTCCTACCCTGACTAGTGGCTGGCCCTTGCATGGCAACTAGGCCTCTGTTTTATTCCTCACACTGTTTATGGGGTGTTCTATTCTTTTGTTGGCTCTAAGCCCATTTAGACTGCTTAGAACAGTATATAAGTTGTATATAGAACTGTTTGGTTTGTCTTGAGTGTGCACTGGTCATTTACAGAGCCCAGAGAGTTGAAAATAAGAACTGTGGTTTTTGAGCTTACTGGCGTACGCGTGTCCAGTAATGGCGTACGCGGGTCAAATTAGCATGCAGTGACTTGGTCAATGCATGCTGGTTTCTTCATGTGAACGTCATTCCAAAACAGTTCCTTCCAGTCTGTTTAAAACTCCCACAGGAGTCTGTTTTCATCCTATATTAATTGTTTCAATAAGCGAGCATGTCATTTATCACATACTGCCAACATATTACAATTTTAATCCTCTTTAAATTGTTTCTCTACCCTAATTGGCTAAAAATCAATTAATAAGAGAGAATCAAACATTTTGCAAAATGCCCGAGTAGAGACCGATCTCCGGATTGGGCGAGAGAAGTGCCTTAAAACCCTTCCCCTCTCATAACCTGGCTCCAGAACCTCAGATATCAAAGGTGACGACGGACCAATCTATGCCTTTTTCAAAATCAAATCAAAACGTAGCAATCGTTTCAAGTTCGGTTCCTTTGGTGGTTTATCGCAAAACCCGAGTAGCGACTCTGAATCGAAGCGTTTCGCCACGCTTTCCAAAAAGGGCGCACCTGATTTTAAACAAAGATTTTAGGGGCGTGTGCCCACAGATAGTGAATGGTCCGTCCCGTGAACTAGATTATTTACATATTAGTCTGTAAAACTAAACAAAATTTCAAAAAAAATAAAAAATCACAGAAGAATGTCAAAAATGACAGCACTGCATTAAACAGTGTTGGACTCGTCAACAATCAATATTCCTGGAAAATATTCCGAAGTACCAAAAAAATATTTGTATACATGGAAAAAAGAGAGAAATTTTCTGGGAAAATAAAATCTTATGGGCCTGTATTGTTTACTACCTAAAGTCGAAGTACTCTTTCTATGCCTAATCTAATTTCTTTAACCATGTAACATTTAAACCAGATGAAAATTGTAATTTAAAGCAACTTCTCCAGACCGAGGTGGTAGGGTTGTTTTTTCGCTTTGCCAACGTGCACAGTTATGATAACAAATTCATACTAATTAAGTGTTCAATTTCAAAAAACATAAAAAATGTGGTAATTAAGTCATAGATTTTTTTTTTTTTTAATTTCTTCACTCAACGACTGAATTAAGTTCTCTTGTTTTCTTGACATATAGAATTGAAAAAATAAAATAAAAAAATTCCAGAGATCTCTTATATACTAAGTATGTGTTTTTCTTTACCATCTACAAGCCACCACAATGTTTCTCTCTTACGTGACATTTCTTAATAATTTTTTTCCTTTTATTGTATTTTCTTACAAATAGATGCTACGGAAAACAACCTATGACCAAAAAAGATGAGGAAAATACACTATATATCCATTTTTTATCAATTATTTTTATTGTTATGACTTATATGTGCTCAGACCAAGTGTAAATTTCTGGATTTTTTTGGGGTAAATTAATTTCTGGATTTGCCAGTACTGGGTGCAACTAATGCAAAGTCGAATCTATCTATTTTAACTAGGTCAATCCACAAATGAGGTCTGCCAGAGACACAGTTCAATTGTCGAGTTTGTGCACACGGGCCATAGTGCTTGAGACCAAAGCAAAGGGTTTTACGATACACATATGACATATGTCTACTTGATAATTTTAAAACTGTGTAATTTCATGAGTTCTTAGACTTAGGTATTAATTCCAGATTTAAACTGAGTTTTCTAATTATGGATGTCAAGATATATCGTACTACATTGTCAAAATTCTGTAATCAACTCAAGACAATTTAAAATCATACTCTCTATGTCCTTTATTAAGTTTCTCCTAGAAAAAAACATGTATCATGTCAGAAGCGGACCCAAAATTTACTGGCAGTGGGGCCAATTACATGCAACACACAAAAAGGATTTAAAAAAAGATATATTGAATTATATAGTTCATTTACAATAGCTTCCAAAAAATTACACTAAAATGCCATACAAAAAGTAGTTAAGTAGATTATCTATTTATATAATTTCTCAAAACAAAAAGGATATCTATTTATACCATAAAATTACAATTCGAAAAGAGTAATGATTTTCTTACTCCTTTTTTTTTATAAGTCCACTCTTTTTATTTCCTTTTAATGAAAAATACACATAAAACCCTCACTAAAAGACAAAAAACGGGGTGCCTATATGGAAAAGAGAGTATGAAAATCATTTTCTTCGAAAAACGTACACAAGAAAAAAAAGAAATTATACCATAAAATTACAATTCGAAAAGAGTAATGATTTTCTTACTCCTTTTTTTTTATAAGTCCACTCTTTTTATTTCCTTTTAATGAAAAATACACATAAAACCCTCACTAAAAGACAAAAAACGGGGTGCCTATATGGAAAAGAGAGTATGAAAATCATTTTCTTCGAAAAACGTACACAAGAAAAAAAGAAATTATTCAATGCTTGAGCACAATCTTGGATCACACAAATGTATGAGGTCCACTCAAATGTGTAAAACCTACCTAAATGTGTGGTCTAGGTTTGTGCTCAACCTGCCCCGGAGCATGGAATAACTTCTTTAAAGAGAGAGGGGGGGGGGGGGGGGGCGGTGGACCAAAAAAATGTGGCACACATTTTACTCATGGGGCAGGAACCAAATGGTACAAAACTTCTACTTCCTTGGGGCAACAACCACAGATTCAGATGCCTATGGGACAAAATTACCAAAAATGTAATGTCTGAAAATTTATATAATTGTAACAGTTTCTCTATTGGGTTTGCCAACTCAATGGAGTCAGTAGACCCCACTTGTCCATACATATCCGTTCATGTATCATGTCATGTCAAAATGTAAAATGATATTTGTGCTGTGAATTATTTAATATTTGCGACATTTGAAGTATCAAAAAGGAATTTAAATAAAGATAGACCTAAGGTAACTTTGATTCAAAAATTGTTTCTTGTTAGGGATTTTAAACCAAGAACACGAGCTTAAAAATGTACTCCATGCATGCATGTATGTAAGCATCCCCGAGTGATGTGATAGTACGCGCGGATCATTGTTTTCTTTGGGCCTTCTTTGCAGTTCACTAGGTTCACATGTGGTGGAATGTCAGTGGGCCTAAGCTGGGCCCATGTCCTCGGAGACGCGTTTTCAGCCGCAGATTTCATAAACGGGTTGGGCCGAATCATGGCGGGCCAACAACCACTCAAACTGACCCAACTACAAACCAAGATTGAAAGTTACGGAAGCCCACCAGAACCGTCGAAAGATCCGCTCTCAGTTAAACGGGTCGGCCCAGTTGGAGACCACTGGATGTTTTCCAATCACTGCAAAATGGAAGCAGCTTCTTTCCATCTTAGTGCCACACAGGTGAGTCAGTTGCAATCAAAGTTATGTGGCCAAAATAGCACTAGTCAAATTCCAGTGTTCGAGTCCCTTTGTGGTGTTATTTGGAAAACTGTGGCCAAAGTAAGAAATGGGCCAGAGCCCAGAACTGTGACGATTGTCAAAAATGATCCTCGCGCCCGAAAAACCGGCAGTTTGGGCAATGGTCAAGTTATAAGCACAGTTAAAGCTGATTTCTCCGTGATGGAAGCCAATCCGAAGGAACTCGCGGAATTGATGATTAATCAAGCTGTGGACGAGCGAAGAATGATCGAAGCAGTAGTTGAGAGAGAGAAGGGATTGTCTGATCTCATTACTTACGGAGCGAACTTGACTTTCGTCGATTTGGGGGAGGCAAATCTTTACGGGTTGGAGTTGAAGGGAGAAAAGCCTGCTAATGTGAGTTATACGATCGATGGCGTGGGAGACGAAGGAGTTGTTCTGTTACTTCCGGGGCCAAAAGATGGCAGCAAAGATGGGAATGGAGAAAAGGTGGTGACCCTCGTCATGCCAGAAGATCAAGTTATGGTGCTGAAAGTTGAACTGAAAACAGAATTCGCAACTTGCACTTACGTGTAGTAATGAAGTGATTAATGAGTGTTACCATAAATTTCTCGTGTGTATTATGTGGGTATGCTTCATAGATTGAAGACCAAAACTTAGGCATATATATAGGAAAATTCTAAAATCAGCCTGATAATAATAAGTGTGTGAATGTGTATTAAATAGTGTAAAAAGTATACAGAAATATGTGTTTTTCTTGTCTTCTAGTATACTTATTGTCAGTACAGTAGACTGACAATAACAAGACCGATTATATAAAAGGCTGAAGTGTGGACATATATATATATATATATATATATATATATATATATATATATATATATGGCATTTGGACTTGGTATGTACTTCTTGATCTGTTATTAGCTTTATTCGGTTTCTTCTTCTCCTTGTTCTTTTTCTTTTTAGAAAGGAAATTGATTTTGGCAGCTTTATTTTTGTACGCAGGCGCTCCACTTTTGACGTGAAGTTAATTTCACGTTAAAAGTGGAGCGCCAAAATCAGCATCCTTTTAGAAACAATGGCAATAAAGCTATGGGTACATATTGAAATGTACATACAGATTTTGTGAAGCTCATCTCAAATTCCACAAAGATGATTCAAATCATTCATTATTTTTAAAATATTTTTTTATAGAGCTTCTAAGCTAGCTATCGCTTCTATTTTGGCTGCTGATACTACACACAACCTAGATTGGCCATTCTTTCCAAAAATTTGAATCACTGTTTGGAGTGTAATTTTGTTCACCCATCTCTTCTTCTTCTTTTTCAATCCGTAGGTGCGATACTTGTAATCTACAGTACTTTTACATCTACCAATATAATCTTTCTGTTTTTCCTTTCTTTTTTCTTTCCCGTGGGTGACTCATGTGGAAAACCGATTTAAAAAAAGTTGGGACAAGAACAATATTGACCAAGAAGAAACCCAAACAAATTAGTACAACTGAAGGTATTGGAGCTGAGACTATCTTATTTACGAATGTGCTATAAACGGTCTGTTTATAACACCAACCAATCACAGCTGTTCAAAAGTGTTTTGAACGGTCCGAATTTTAATAAAACTTTTCCGGAAATTTTTTTTATTAACATTCCGACCATTCAAAATACTTTTAGACGGTCACGATTGAGTATTATAAACACTTGTTTACAGCACCTCTGTAAACAAGATTTTCTCATTGGAGTAACATTCAACCACTAAAGCAGAAAACCAACTTGTATGGCTCACCCCTCTCTGTGGATAGAAATTAGGCCGTATCCGGTAAGAACCAGTGGGGATTGGAATGCTCAGATAGAGGTTGTAGAATGTGCTAAGACACTGGTGTGGACCCCCCTGTAGAACTCATTGCCACTAGATTTTTTTTGAACTCATCCCCACTAGATAACTACTCGTCAGCTGGACTGATCCGGAAACAAAAGACCCAATGACAAGAACATCTACACAAATTGCTACTAATCCAGCTGAAAGGGCTGGAAACCAGCCGAGCCTGGCTCTTTTACTAAACGAGCCAAAAATTCAAACTCCAGTCTTAATGAACCGAGCTTAGTCACTTACTAAACAAGCCGTTTTTAATCGAGCTTGTTTACTAAACGAGCCAAAAACTCAAGCTCGGCTTGTTTACTAAACCAGCCGAGCCAAGCTCACGAGCAGCTTGGTTTGTTTACAGACCTAATCTATTCCTGCAGTAGCTAGCTTAGCTTGCAAATTTGACCTCAATGAGTCGATTCTCCAAAATCAACACAATCCATATTATCTTCTCACATACATACAAACGGTCACTTTCCTGTTTGCATTGTGACAATAATCGGGGAAGCACGAATTTTCTGGTCAAGAAAATGGCTCGGAATTATTTTCCATTGAGATGAACGGATCACAAAATTCCCCCTCAGAAGATATAGCCAAAAGCAGCAAAACCAAAATCAGGAGGCAACGCACGTGAGAATACAGACTAGGAGTACGGGAAAATTAACCATGGCCTAAAAGAATGTGACTAGAATTATCGATAACCATGACCCGGAAAGTTTAAATAGAAACATTTAACAGTGCACTTGAACTAACTAAAAAACTTCCTATCTTCAATTCTTCAGATACTTGGCTAAATATTTCCATGTATTCAAATGGAGAAGTCACATTGGACAGATGTAAATTATCTCAAGACAACAGCAATTTCAGTTCAAGCGATAACGCGAGATCATTACACAGGAAAAAGGCAAAAGGTATAGTTCTTGCTTCTATGTACCACATTTATAGCCTACTTACCGTCGATAACTTGATATTGCCTGGTTCCACACCAAACTCTCTCTGGATACTGCATGATTAGCATTAAATTGGGAAGCACACTGATCCAACATTGAAACCGATGCTAACCAAATGCAACTGTATTACTTCTCCCCTTGAAACCATGTATAAGGTTGAAAGCTATGTACAAGATAAAATTAAACGAAACAAGGCGTTCATACTTCAGTCAATAAGTCATTCCTTTGCCTCCGCATTCGTGCTCCCCACGACATATTCCCTTGGGAGTCTTTATCCGTGCTTCTTCTCTTCAGCTCTGATAACTGGTCCTTCCAGCGGTTCTTCCACTCACCTCGTTCCTCCATACGCTGAAACAAACAAAAAGAACCATATTAGTAGAAATCGTAAGAAGAAAACTAGAATTAAGTATCTAATAAGAAGACGTCCACTTTGACGAACATAACTCTTTGGCTGTTTTATGGATAGTAAGAAGGGAAAAATTGAATGTTGTAGTATCTAACCTTTAGCAGGTAGATCATTCAACATTTTTTGTTCCCCTTCTCCACTACACAAATCAGATAGAGCCCATCCATATACACCCAAACAAAGTCATCTTGCCAAACTCCAATTTAAAAATTATTCATCAGATAAAATAGTCTGACTATTGATGCATAATACTGACAACAAAAGTATTACCTAACCCAAGTTTGTAAAAAAGCAAAAAAAAGAGTGATAACAACCCTTTAGGTTCAGACAAGATGAATGAAAATATGGCACTACCAGACAAGGGTAACCTATCGGAATTTGAGATACCCAAATCTCCTTGTAAAAAAGCGTCATATGCATTTTTTTTCTGTTTCGTAATTAAAATGAAAGGAAAAGCTAAAAATACAATCCACCACGAACATTTATGAAACTAAAATCAAAGAAACATTTTCATAATCAGCCCAAAAAGAAAACATCTCCTTTAGTTCTTTCAGCCCATAAAGAAAACATCTCCTTTATGTTCTTTTCACAGGGGCACCTACAGCCAAGGGAGGGAGTGGGACTGTGGGAGTACCTTTATGTGCTGCCAATATCAAAAAAAACTTACACCAGAAATCCAAGTACAAATATTCACCTTCCCAAATGCAGATATGACTATCCACATAAAAGAGTGGCAACAAAAGGATAGTTTGAGTAGTACTGCCCGAATATGCGCCAATAGGTCACTGACTGGCCAATGCGGTTTTGGAATTTGAAGATAGCAACAATAGCAACAAAACACACACGACACAACTATGCAGCCCATGACAATGGGGGGGTGGGAAAGAAATTAGAGAATTCTAAATAGCTAGCGTATAATTGCACCAACTAAAACCTACCCACACAGGTAAACCCCATTGCAAAGAAGACGGGTATTAATACAAAACCACTGTTTGTGCCAAAATGGTAGATGAAGAAAAAAGGAAAGGAGTACAGACCAAAAGTCTATTAAGATTGGTAGTTCCTCCGGTAATACAAATCGAAAAGTCTAAAAACTAAAAAGTCTTGCATATTTCTAACAAGTCAAATCATACTCCAAGATATAAGAGCATCTCTACAGAATGACAAGTAGCTGAAGGTTGAGCTAAGGTATGTGTTTCAAGAAATCTTTCAAACTCCAACCCGTCATTCAAATTCAACAAAACGTGCACTACAAAAACTCAGTCATTAAAATGCGGAGCAAAGTAGCAACCTACAACTTCAGCGCCAGAGGGCAATCACATATATTTATTTATTCGCATCGTTTTGCTAGAACGTTATACCAATTATGATAGAGAAATCTAACATATACAAGCATGTGAAAGGAATTAGCAAAATTTAAATTTTGTAAACGCATACCCTAACAAGAATTTCTTGAGCTTTCACAATTTTAATTTCCCTCCCATTCGTCACAGTCAAAGATTTCCTTCACCTTTTCTTCCCTTTCCTCCAAGAAATCAATTATCATACAGAATACAAGCAATATAACTTTGGAAAACAGCCTCAGACCCATACAAACTAAATTGATCCCCAATAAAACTCCAACAGTCCAACAAAGCATAAATGGTGATTAAAAAAACGCATGTTATAAAAAGACACATGCAGACACAGAGATAGTACATAATCACAAACTAAAAGCCAAGGTTCAGCCAGTACAACTCAATACAAGAAAAATCCAAATCAATTACCTACAAATAACAATTATTGAATCGAAAAGAATAACTTAAACTTTCTTGAGTCCATCTCAAATCCATATTCTCTATCCCATGTAGTTTCGGTGTAGATTTGGCTAAAAAACTCAGTCTGATATAAACCACTCCAATGGTTCTTCAGCAAATCTTCTAGCAAAACCCAACTTATTTCCATATCCATTCTTAACCATTTTAGTATTGCTTGAGATTTTACTCTTCATAAAAATCCCAACCTTATCCCAAAATTTGGTGCAAAAAGATGACTTATAAGACTTTCAAATATTGGGGCTTAACATGTGCCTTTTTTTGTTCCAAGGTCAGTACCTTCCGAACCTTGGGGGCCACGGGAGTTAATTTCAGGGCCACGAAATTAGTTTGCGGTGTCCACAAGCTACCAAACATCTGGTTATAAAAACAAACTTGTGCCTTATTTCTATGATTATCAAATCCAAGTTTCATACTAAAAGGAAGGTTTGGTGGAAGTATCGTGGGGGGATGACCTAACCCATCGTTTTTGGAAGCGGAGAAAACCATCACGCAAGCGAAAACAACCAAAAAGAGCACGCCAAGAAACTGGCAAAAAAGTTAATGCTTCGTGAGATGGTTTGCTCATGTCAGAGAATTAGGCTGAAGGAGCTTTATTTCCAAATCCATTCTTAACCAATTTGTGGAAAACTAGATTGCAAAATGATTGATTTTTAAGATTATGAAACATTGGGGGCTTTAACTTGTGCATTAATTACACAAGAATACCTGATCGCTTTGGAAACGGCGACGAGCCGAGAAAGCGAGATGAATCCCTCTGGCCATATCCCTATCATACATAGCCCTCCGCCCCGGATCCGAGAGCGTCTCGTACGCCTCCAGGACCCGGATAAACCTCTGGGTGTACTCCTCGACCCGGCCCGGCGGCGACACGTCCGGGTGGTATTTCCGGGCCAGCTGCTTGTACGCTTGCTTTATCTCCACCGCCGTCCCCTCCGATGATATCCCCAGAAGCTCGTAGAAGCTCATCAACTCCTCCGTCAGCGGTGGCGACGCGACCGAGCTGCCATCGTGGACGGAGGAGGAGGACCGGGTTCGAAACGAACCCACCCGGGTCCGAATTGCCACGCGGGACCGGGGTACGTGGACCTGGGTGGGGGAGATTGAGGGCTTGTATGGAAGCAGCGAGAAGCTAGGATCGCTTCTAGGTATTACGCCATAGCTGCAGCACATCTCTCTGTCTCCCTCTCTCTCTCTCTCTTGAGAACTTATTTTCTCTCCCTAGAATTGAGCTTGTATCCCTTCTCAATCTGTATTGGTGAGGACGAGAATAGAAAATTACTACAGAACTATATCTAATACGTAGTAGTATATTTACCTAGTATGATTTATGATTTTTTATTTTTTTTATGGGAATCCGTGTGGCCGCGGGATGTTGACTACTTTTTTCTTTATTTTTATTTTTATACTTAGAAATTCAGGTATAGACTGACTTCAAAAGAATTGATAGCACCCATAACACTTGATATGTTTTATAGATAAGACCTTACGTAGAAGCAAACTGTTAAATCACGGACCTTGACCGCTTGAGAGCAACCCAAAACTACGTTTTTGTTTTCTTTATTGTCTTTCAACTAGCGGCGGCAACCACTCCAAGCAATTTTTTTTATAATATATATAGAATTTTTAAATCTATATTTTGAAGTAGTTTGAACAAATAATTCATACTCCACATCAATAAACATTCAGTTCACAAAATTTTGAACATGCATTCCATATATCAATTACCGCTAATCAATGGTAAAATTAGGACTCTTTATGCTCTTTATTTGAGATTGTTTATATATTTTTACTCATATTTCTTACTAATATATAAATAGTCTAAAAAAATTAATTCTCTCAATTTGATCATTTTATTCTAAATGATCATAATTAATATTGACTTTAGGGCCACCTAAGAGAGTCATAGAACCAAATTGAAGAACAAATACTTAATTATAAGAGTCCTAGAAATAAATATTAATTATGATATTTTAAGATAAAATGATCATTAAAATAATATCTTCGCATCAGTTCACATGAATTAAAAATTAGAGCACTTAATTTTTTAACCAAATTTTTTAATATATAAACAGTGTTAGTCTCTTTTATTTTTTTTAATTGCAGTCCATAAAAAAATATTTTTATTTTTAAAAAAAATACCGAATTGCTCGGTGGCGCCTAGACGGACCCGGGGACCCTGCCGAGCGGCACCCCTGCCAAGCGGGTGCCGAGCAGCCAATCCAGTCATTCATCTCGGAATCAACGGCCTGGATCGAAACATCTTTTTCCTTTTCCTTTCTTTTTTTTTTAAATCCGTTCGGTACTTTTACATCTGGACCGTTCAAAATACTTTTGAACGACACATCTGCTTGGCAGGGTCTCCAAGTCCCGCCTAGACGGACTTGGAGCTTGGAGGTGGATCGCCGCCCAACTAGCGACGAGCGCTATTTAAATACTAAATAGTATATTATAAATTTTTTTAACACTTTCCAAAAAATCCCGGAGCCACTACCCTTCAACAAGAAATTTTCCAGTTCAACTATACGGTAGACGCAGTTCACAAAAGAACTGTATTGGTGTCTTGTCGCTAGCCTTTGTAGGCTTGAATTTGCGGTACTCATCAAACTGAAAATGTATCGCCACGCCATGTGCAGGGCTTCCATTGAATATTCCAACACAAGGGTTCGCGTGTACTGCTCCTCTAGAGCTTTTCTATCTTTTTTCGGGTCAAGCGGAAAATCAGAGCTTTTCTATCTTCCCTCGTGCCAATTGCCTTTCCTTCAACCAATCCTGTTCCTCAAAATCTCTGTTCAGAATCCCTGATCAGATTCCCCTTTCGGCATCATCTTCCCTCACCCACTCCGGACTTAGAGGCGGCTCCACATTGATGATTCAATTGTCAACTCAACACCCAAATTAAAAAAAAATTCTTAGAATATATGTACAAATTTTAAACTAATCTTACTTTGAACACTCAACCTAAAAATCAATGAATACCTAACTCAAATATCAATGAATACCAAATTATAATAGTCTTGAACACCAAATATAGTATGAGAACTCATCTAAGACAATTGTAAAATTTTATCCCCTCTATTCTTGAAATACTGTCTAGTACGCAATATGACAACTTTCAAAAAAAACTATTTCTTGTTGTAATAAAATATAGTATATAATTTTGAGTTCTCATTTTGCCTCGTAGTTAATTTTTTTTTACAACAGAAGTTATGTTTTTTTTACCGTAATATTTATACTAATTTATGAAATTTTTTACATAGATTATTGGTAAATAAATCAGCTAGTAGAATTAAGGTAATTTTTAAATACCCTAACACAAATTTCTGGGGCCGCCACTAACTCCGGTGGATTGCTTGTCTCGTCCTCATCATTAGTAGTTCCTTACTAGGATTGATCTTTTAAAATCTTCCTAGATTTTCCTGAGGTTCCTCTCTAGGGTTTCCCTATGGTTAAGCTTCTTATATACTTCAATGTTTCCTTCTCTTTAATTCGCCTTACCCCCTCTGATTCCCTGCATTCTATTTTCATTTATTGCTACTTTAATGGCTTGCTTAAGTGAGGCCTCTTCTAATACTGGTGATCCTGACTTCATTAATCAACGGGACTGGCTTTTCCCTGCTTATCTTGTCATCTCCACTACTGTGAAACCTCTAGGAGAAAACTCTGTTAGGTCGGTTTATAGATAACCATTCCTTCTCTGAAGCTACCATTCAACTTGTAGTTTACTCCTTCTGGCACACCAAAGGCCCTGTCTTGGTGGAAAAACGATCAGGAATCTTCTGCTTTCACTTTGAATACCAATATAATCTTGACTGTATTTTGGCTGAACAACCATGGAATGTCCATGGGGTTGTTCTCGTTCTTCAACCCTGGGCACCAAATACAATCCTACCATAGCTCCAATTCCCTTCTATGGACGTGTGGGTTCAGGCCCACAACATTCCAATTGAGTGTTACTATTCTGACCTTACCAACATGCTTGGCTTTGCTGCTGGTCATCTTCTTCAAGTGAATTGGTCTGATGACAAAACACGAAGCCTCGATTTTTTCAAATTCAAGGTTAGGATTCATACCGATGAACCCCTTATCCCTGGTGCTTTTATTGAGCTTTTAGATGGAGACTTCCACTAGATTCCCTTTAGGTATAAGAGGATTTTCAAGATTTGCTATAAATGTGCAAGGATTGGTCACTCTAACACCACATGCAATAGCAGCTTAGTGGATGTCTTGGACAGTCTACACCAACGTTACAATATGTCTCCATTTAGCTCATTATTCCCTCTTATTCTAGAAACCAACAAACCTATGTTCTCTTCATCTTTAAGGGCACTTAGAAACACTGATTACAACAGAACATCTCGTATCTGGGTGCTCTATGGAAAATAAGTCCACGATATGGAAATGGACCAGAACCCCATCTTTAATGTAGACATCTCTAACAGTCATTCCTCTAATGATGTTTTCCTTACCCTTGAAGGAGGTTCTTCTCCTCTACTTGACCCCAATATCCCAGTTGTTGGAGAGCCAGTTCCACCTTGAACACAAGCTCAGCTCCCTCTCCTTGGTGGAATTTAGCTTTTTCCTTTTTTAGCCCACCTTCTCCAAATCTGATCAACCCTCCCATCCATCCCCAATGTCATCCCCACCTCCACTCCGTCTCAACCACCCACCACACATTTACCACAGGAAAAATCCACCCTAACAAATTATCCCCATAACATTTACCAAACCTCAGCTATGCATGCAACCACATCTAACCCGTCTCCAATAATGTTGCTTACTCCTTCCACTTCTCTATAAGCACCAGTTCAAACCTCCTCAACTCAGCCCAACATTCCATCTATAAACCAAGATTTAACTCCTAAAGCTCAAGCCAACAATGACAATCACTTTGATCCTTGTGACCAAGTATCAAAGATCTCTGAGGTGTTTCGTTGTTCTGCACCAGATTTCAATGGAGATGACAACCTTGTGATTTACGATTCCCAGACCTTTATCAATGAAAAGGAAGGCGATGACCTCTCTTCAAGCAAAGCTGTTCAGCAGCAGTCTTCTTTAACAAAGAAAATATCCTCTTCCTCTTCTTCTGATGCAAAGTCTTTAGAATGGGGGGTGTAAGCATTCTAAACTTGTTCAACTTAACCAAAGTGAACAACCTCTAGGTAGATTCTTTATTTCTAAGCTTTCGCCTTATAGTGTCCTGCTTGATTATATGGATGTTGATGTCTGGAATCTTTCAATGTCTCATTCTTCTAGTAAGCATAGTCTTAATCTGTCTGTAGAGTTGAAGCCTAACTCCTCTCATTCCTTTCTATAATTATGAAGCTGCTTTGCTGAAACTGTAGAGGCCATGGTCAGGCCCTTATGGTTAGATCAGTTTTCCATTTAGTTCATGATCACGCTCCAGATATTTTTTTCTTTCTGAAACTAAATCTGATGTCGTTTCTGTTAATAGGTTGTTTTCTAAACTTGGTTTTACATGTTGTTTTGGTGTTGATTCTAATGGTTCCAATGGTGGACTTTGGGAATGATGGAAGAATTTTTTATCCATTACTTCTCTTGCTTCTACTCCAAATTTCATTTTCACTTCAATTATAGATGAACTAAGCCTCTCCTGGTTTTGTGGATTCATCTATGGTCACCCTGTCTTAGAACATAGAGATCATGTTTGGTCTTCCTTGTTAGCCATCATCTCTTCTTACTCTGGTCCTATTCTTCTTTGTGGTGATTTTAATCAAGTTCTCTCTCCAAGTGATAAATGGGGGAGGAACAATCATCTTACTCCTTGATCTCTTGCCTTCCAATCTTTTCTCAGTTCTTTTGGTCTTATGGAGGTTAAAAATTTAGGGCCTTGGTTTACTTGGACAAATAATAGGGACAGAGATGCATGTACCTTTGAGAGACTTGACAGGGGTTGGTGTAACATGGATTGGATAAACATGTTTCCTAAGGTTTTCATGTCTTAGGCATCTCACGCTCTGACCATGCTCCAATTTCCTTTGTCACCTTTCCTCCTTCTCCTTTTTTTCCTTTTCTCTCTAAATTTGAAGCTTGGTGGCCCAAAAATCCATCAGCTTTGCAAATTATTTACTACATTTGGAACATGCATATCTATAGCTCCCCTCTCTTTAGAATTGTGAGTTATAATAAGATAATGGTTAAAGTTTTGGAACTTTGGGCCATAGAAAGGATAGATTCCATCCCTCTCAAAATAAAACAAATTCAATCTCAGTTATGTGTTGTCCTTGAGAATCTCTACCAATCCAATATTCTTCTTGAAAAGTCCTTGAGATTAGAGCTGGACTCTCTCTTAGAACAAGAAGAATTATTCTAGGCTCAAAGAGCCAAGCAACACTAGCTAGTTTTAGGAGACTCTAATACCAAAAAATTTCACTTAATGACTAAAGCTAGAAGAGCTAGAAACCATATTTGGCAGATTAATTCCTTCTCTGGAGCCATCTTGACTTATGAGAGCTCCATTAGAATGGAATTTCACCAACATTTCAGATCTTTTTACTCTTTTGCTCCATATGGTCTTCTTGATACACTCCAATCCATTGTCCCATTCTCCACACTCTCTGTAGACCAGCTTGCTTGTTTAAACCTCCGTTTTCAAGCTTGGGAGGTTAAACAAGCTCTCTTCCAGATGGCCCCTTTGAAAGCCCCAGGCCCTGATCGTATTCCTCCCATCTTTTACCAAAATGTTGGCCTGAGCTTTCTGTTAAAATCACCTCTATTGTCCTATCTTTCCTTAATTCTAGTTGGATTCTTAAAGAGATTAATAAGACTTTCATAGCTCTCATCCCAAAAACCAAAAATCCTACTTCTGTTGACCAATTTAGACTTATAAGTCTCTGCAATGTCCTTTATAAACTCATTTCCAAGGTTTTAGCTAACAGGATCAAACTGGTCATAGGATCTCTGGTTTTCCCTTTCCAAAATGGTTTCCTCCCTGGGAGAGTTGTTTTTGGTAACATCTCCGTATCTTAAAAGCTTACTCATTTTGTTAGTAACAAAAAGCAAGGCTTTGATTATTATGCTACTGTCAAACTAGATATGAGTAAAGCTTTTGATCGCATTCGTTGGGACTTTTTGGAGCAGGTTCTTCATCTCTATGGCTTCCCAAGTCAATGGGTTCACTTGCTAATGCAATGTGTTACCATAGTCTCTTACTCTGTTCTTGTGAATGGTTCATACACTCTATTTTTTAATCCCTCTCAAGGCCTACGGCAAGGAGATCCCTTATCCCCCTATTTGTTTGTCATTATTGTAGATATTCTATCCTCTATGATTGGTTCAGTAAAATCCCAAGGTTTGATTGAAGGAATCAATGCCTCTAGATTTGGTCCTTCAATCACCCAACTTTTTTTTGCTAATGACAGTTTTTTATTTCTCAAAGTGATTGACTCCAGATTCTCAACCATTCAATCCATCCTAGACTCTTATTGCCAATTATCTGGACAAATGATGAATTTCCAGAAAAGCATTTTCATTAGTCCAAATTCTCCTTCTTCCCTCCTCTTCCCTTCTCTCCTTTCTTTCAGAAGTATATTGGGATTAACTTAGATTTAACTTCAAAAAAGAAAGAGATCTCCAAGATATCATCAATAACATTGATGACAAGTGTCAAGGTTGGGTTTCATTGCTCCTCAACAAAGTTGGGAGGCTTTCTTTACTCAAATACATTCCCACCTCCTTGTTAGTTTACCATATGTCTTGTCTCAAATTCTCAATCTATGTCACTAAGAAAAGCTCCTCCATCCTTTCAAACTTCCTTTGGTCAAGGGCTTCTAATAAAAAATCCTATCACTGGAAAAATTAGGACTTTCTTTGCATACCTAAAGTTGTTGGAGGTCTGGGTGTTAAGGATTTGCAGCTCTTCAATCAAGCTCTCCTAGCTAAGTAGAGTTGGAGAATTCTTGATCAGCCAACTTGTCTCTTCTCATCTTTCTTTCTTTCAAAATACTGTCAATCCATTCTATTTCTTGAGTCTAAACCTCCCTCTTCTTGCTCTTGGGCTTGGAAAGGAATTCTACATGGTAAAAATGTCTTAAGGGCATTAGATGCCAGGTTGGAAATGGAGATAGAATATCTATTTGGAATGATTTTTGGCTGCCATCTAATAAGCGCGTAAATGTTCACATACGCGCCTCCTAATTTATCCTGAGTAAGTCCATTTATATTATTACTTGGAGTTTTATATTTTATTTTTGTGTTGTAGGTATTTGGAAGTTTAATGGAATAAAACCGGACTAACAAAGTCAAGTGACAAACCATGACAGTTTGTTGGCCAAGATAAGTGTGGGCTGTGAGACATGTGCTCTTAGAATTGAAATTGGCTGAAACCATTACAAATGCACATGTCTTGATGGGCCCAAGAGTTAATTGTGTCGTTGGTCTCTTTAATTTATACTTGGACCACGTAAAAGGAGGCCTGGCCATTCTCGGCCGAAGGAATGGTCCACAGCTCTGCGAGAATGAATAGGGTTAATTGGGAGGCCACGCATACAGAAGGAAAACAATAAAAGGAAGTCGGCTACAACAGCTTATAAAAGATAGGCCACGCACTTAACCGGGGGGGGGTACTTTTTGACGCACGTATCACTGGAGAAAAGAACAGAGGGCTGCGCATATACACATCAAAAGTACCGCGGCAGTCAGTCACAACAATCAACAGAAAGATCAGCGCAATGTTCTCCTCTCCGATGTCCGGCTAAACTCGTTTTTAGGGTATAGATGAAACTCGATCTCTGAGTAATAATGTTTATATTTTGATTTAGTGTTTTATTATTCGAATCATGGTTGTATGGTATAATGATTTATTTGCGGTATTAATTTTCTCTATCAAATCTTGTGTATAATTTTCTAGATTTTTATGCACGTTCATGCAACAGTTCTTAATTGTTCTGTGATAGCTGGGTAAGATGGGTTATGCTCCGTAAGACGCGTCGTGCTATTAGACGATCCGTGCCATAGAGACGGATCGTACTAGTAAGACGGTTCGTGCTAGGCGGCGATACCCCATGCTATTCGGTGATTCATAGAAATCTTTTGGCGATACCGTGAGGGCCCGCGAACCCTAACGATATCTGGATTGATTCGAATAATAGACCTTTATCATCGTATAGAGATTGTTACAACGGGTCGAGTGGATTCGAAACCCTAGATCTTTTCTCTTATAAATTCTCACTTTTTATTGCTTATTTTTATTCAACTTTAAATATTTTAGAAATCAACAATCAAATCTCTTTCGGAATTAATCTAGAAATTAATTGAAATAACTGCAATTCAGCCTTCATAATCTCTGAGGACGATACTCGGAGTACTTACCGCTATCTTTTAGGTAGTAGTAATTATTCTGTTTTATTAATTATTTTTTATACGGAAACGACTCGATCAAATTTTGGCGCCGTTGCCGGAGATTACAAGCACGGTTGCGTTATTTTAGTTGATTTTTATTTTTATTTTTATTTTAGTTTAGGTATTTTTAGTTTTTTTTTTTGTTATTCCTCATATTTGTTTAATTACATTCTTTCTTTGTTAGCATTTTATTGTGTCAAGCACAGGAATCAAGAAATTTGAAACGCCCCTGAATTTTGGTCAATAAAAATTTCGTTAAATATTTGAATTTTATTTGAATTACTTATTTTCTCTTGAGTGGCTATATGATTTCTTGTTAATTTTCATCGTAGTTAGATTTTGGTCATTTGTTAAACTCTCGACTAGAAACCCTACTTGACCAATTTAGTTAGTTTCTAACCAACTAGTTGGAGGAACCAAGCAACCAACTCACCTAGTTACTAGATGAACCTTTTGAATCTTTTGCCTTTACCCATTGGTCCATATTGTTAGGGTAATTTTTGTCCATTGGACAATAAGCTTTTCATTATAATATTTGACTAAAAGTATATGTAGTCTTTTCAAAATCTTATTTTAAAGGTAAAAAGTACTTGTACCTCTATTATCCTTTGGTTATTAACCGCTAGGGAATTTATTACCCATTGGGTAATAGCTCAAATCTTCCAATAAGGTACAAAGTATATTTTTATAATCAAGATTTGGATTCCCATGTACTTTTATGCATTTAAGTATTGGGGTATATCTAAACCCTAGATTTCTAAAGTACTTTATTGATTAAACTAGTACTTGTACTCTATTATAATCTAACGGGGAGAATCCTAGCCTTTTATTTAATTGGGGTACTTGGTACCACATCTATATTTAAATATTGGGCATTTGTACATGTGTATCTAAACCCTAGATTTTTAGTACCTTATTTAATATTATAGTACTAGTACCTATATTATTATTTTAATGGGGAAATCTTAAGTCATATATTTTAATACTTATGTATATATAGGCATGTGTATATATGCATATTATATATAGGCCTAAATCTCCCTAGTGTACTCAATTTATTTGTTTAATGGGGCATGTGCCTAATTAGATTTCTTTAATGGGGTATTTGGATTTGAAAATCTTATACTCTTGTACTTTTATGTTATTATATGTGTGTGTGTGTGTGTGTGTGTATATATATATATATATATATATATGTAGTGTACTAGAGAGAGAGAGAGATGCCGAGAGGAGAGAGAGAGAGTGAGCCGAGAGAGAGGAAGATTGGTTGTACCTTCCATGATTTTTCTTCATCTTTTCAAATCCTTGGGTGAATCTTTTTCCCAGCCAAAACTAACTCTCAATTGTACTTCTATATTTGTTTAAGACCAAATCTTGTACAATTTATCTTTCCCTCAACCAAAATTTTCCAAAATCTTCCATAAATCAAATCCTTGGTACAAACTAGCCATGCAAGCCTAAGGTAGGCTTTGATCTTCCATGAGTGCATGACAAGTGTCAAAATGTGAGCTATGGAGAGAGGGGGGGCCGGCCTTGAAGAGAAGAAAGAGAGCCAAGGTTTTTCCTATAAATAGGACCCCATTCCAAGCATTTCAACACACACCTTCACCTAGCAACTTCTCTCTCTAGAAAAATCTTGTTCTTTCTTTGTTCTTGCTTAGTTTTTCCTTGTTCTTGAGCGTTCTTGAGTTCTTCAAGAAACTCATCCAAAGCCGCCACTAAACCGCCACCCGACCACCCTTCGATCCATAAAGCTTAAGTAGTTTAGTCAAGATTAGGTTTCGAGAGAAAGACCTTTCTCTTTCGAAGCTACCGGAGACCACCGTGGGAAGTTACTCCGTCTGACCACCGACTAACCTTCCGTAGCCGACTACCGCCAGGAAGTAAGGTAGGATTCCCTTATCGTTCACCCCAAGTATAAAGTAGGTTATTCCTATTACTTGCTTACTCAAGTATAACGTTGTTGTTTTGAATTGCTAAGAAAGAACGGTAGATTCTCCCTATCTACTACTCCTAATTATATGTAGTGCATCCTTACTTACTTATCTCGAAGTATTTGTATTTTTGATATTTAAGATGGTTATGAGTATGCATATATGAGTTGCTTGTATTATTTGTGGTGTGATAAAGCATAAGTGATTTCACTCCAAGGGTGTCCGTACATGTGGCGTTGTGCTTTGAATAAGCATAAGTGATACACTCCAAGGGCGTCCGTACATGTGGCGTTATGCTATAAGTGGTGATTGAGCATGATAAGTAGTATTGAGTTGGATGATCTTGTTAGAATGTTTCATGCTTACTTTTATCCTGCCGCGGAGTCTTTGCATGTAAACGAGACACGAGAACCGAGAAAGTAGAAACATGGCACGTAGGGTGTAATTAATGAAAGGAAATGTTTTCCGAGGAAGGAAATATTTTGAAACTACATTATGACCGGTTTTGGTTGCATAATGTGAGTTGTGTGTGTGCGTGTGTAAAAGAAAGATTTGTGAAAAATCCAATGAGAACCCGGAGCGGCGGAATCATTGTGGAGATACTCGGGAACCCGGAGCGGCGGAACCAAGGGATGAATTTTCGAAAACCCAAATGGGAACCCGAAGCGGCGGAACCATTGTGGGATACTCGGGAACCCGGAGCGGCGGAACCGAGGGTTTTGAATTGTGGCTTGGTTATCTGCGGAGAGGAGCCACTGCAATTGTGTGCCAATGGAAATCCAGAGCGGTGGAACCATTGTGCGGATACTCGGGAACCCGAAGCGGCGGAACCGAGGTTGGGTGTGTTAAACAAATGATTTTGAAAAAATGGATTGGTAAATGAAAATGTTGACACGGTCTACGATGAGTTGCGTAGGAGAAACTCGGAGAATCTTGGACACCATCGATAGTTATATAGCAATTGCGGATGTGTTATTGATATAGTCTTTTGTAGCTGTGTATATACGTATCATGTGAAAATTGATGTTTTATTATAACCTATTGTTTGTAAGTTAAGATAGGTGGGTAAGGATTCTATTGAGCTTTTTAAGCTCATGGTGTTACCTTTGGTGACCCTGACATATTATATCAGTGGCGACGCTGGTATAATGTGTCAGACCTTGTAGATTATCGAGATGAACAGTACACCTTGGAGGCTTTTGGAGCTGAGGAGCTGGCTAGGATGGAGGAGCAGGTGGAGCTGTAGTTAGGAACTTTAGAACCCCTTTCATTTGTGTAAATATTGAACTCTTGTGGGAGTTTTGTTGTAATAACGAGCCAGACTCCATTTGGTTTTATCAATAAGATTGTTTATTTAACGTACCCAAAATTGGGGGCGTTACAAAATTGTAGCGCACAGGAACAATAAGTAAGCTGCAACATTGCAGCTTAACAGTAAATTCAATTGGCTTTTCCAGGCGCTGTGAGTTTTCTTATTGTTCTTGGTTTTAGTGTTTTGTTTATTTTTATTTTTATTTTTATTTGAGTTAGGGACATTTTGTGTTATATGTTTGGTCGTTGATCATTGGACCCATTACTTGATAATTTTGACCCAGAGATCGAACGGACCTTTAGAGCTAATAGAGCAGCCTCTCGTCATCCTTGGCCTTCACCCACTTCACTTGTTAGAATGGCTGAAAGAATAGAGGCTGAGGTTCCACCTGCGATTGGAGAGTACTTTCTCCCATCCGCATACACCTCACCATCATGCATAGCATTGCCTACCACTGCCTCAACACAATTTGAAATCAAGTCCAGTTTGTTACAAAGACTCCCATCATTCTATGGACTTGATAATGAGGACCCATATCGGCATTTAGGGGACTTTGAAGAGATTTGCTCCACTGTTAAAATTCAGCACTTCACTGATAATGCCCTTAGGTTGAAGTTATTCCCATTCTCACTTAAAGATAAAGCCAAATACTGGCTTAATACTTTGACACCGCATAGCATCAACTCTTGGGATCAAATGAAAAATGAGTTTTTGAAAAAGTACTTTTCCATAGGCAAAACAAAAGAAATTCGCCAAGAACTCACTAGTTTTTATAAAAAAGAAGGCGAACAATTTCACCAAGCATGGGAGAGAATTAATGATATCATTCGGAGTTGTTCACACCACCAAGTTCCTAAATGGCAATTAGTCCAATGTTTCTACGATGGACTATGCGAACAACACCGATATATGGTGGATGCCTCATGTGGAGGCACATTTATGCTTAAGAACGAGAATCAGGGGTGGGATTTATTTGGGCAGTTAGCGGAGAATTCACGACACCGAGCCTCATCATCCCGCACAAATAGGACAACTTCTACCGCATTAAAACAGAGTGGCCTTCATGAGGTGGGCCGTTTTGACGATCTTTCCTATAAGGTAGATGCATTGACGCATAAGATTAACTCGCTCTTATCTTTGGGTCATGGTCCTTCACATTCTTCACCTCCTGCTGCTGTTGCGGAGGTATGTCAGTTGTGCTCCAGTCCGTGCCATCGAATAAATGAGTGCCACATGGCATCTCAATTCCCAGAATTTCTTCAAGAGCACGTGAACGCGGCCCAAGGGTTTGGTAGGCCAGCGAATGACCCCTATTCTCATACTTACAACCCCGGCTAGAAGAAGCATCCCAACTTTGGATGGCGACAGCCAGACCAAGGGCAACCATTTGCCCAACCTATGAGGCCTTCGTTTCCTAATACTTCTAACACACAAGCCTATTGTCCACCACCTGCACCACCCCAGTACCAACAACCTCTTGCTCCTCATGCGTCCTCCCAAAGGACACCAGCTTTTGAGGAGCAAATGTTGAAAGCCATGGCTGAAATGAGAGCCGATTGCCAACAAATGAAAGCTGACTCCCAATTGTTTTACCCCCACTCTCAATCCATTGCCAAGATGGAAACCCAAGTGGGTCAACTAGCTAATGCTCTTAACCATCAAGATGAGGGTAGATTACCGAGTCAGCCAGTGGCCAACCCACGAGGGATGCACCATATTGACAATTTGCAAGGTCATGAACAAGCGAAATTAGTTGTCACCCTCAGAAATGGGAGAGATCTAGAGACCCGACCGGAGGAGGTCAAAGCGAAGGAGAAAGTGTCTCCACCTATCGCTGAGAGGTCTAGGGTTGATAAGAGGTCTAAGGAGAAGAAGACCGATCCAGTGTCTACAGTTGTTCCAGGGTCATTTGAGACCCCATCTTATATTCCTAAGGCACCTTTTCCAATTTGCCTGAATGCACCTTCACCCTTTCGCAAGAAGGGAGTATCCACTGATAATATCATGGAGGTGTTCAAGCAAGTTAAGATGAACATCCCATTGCTCGATGCCATTGAGCAGATCCCTTCTTATGCCAAGTTCCTTAAGGATTTGTGCACTCACAAGCAGAAGGCTCGAGCTAAGTTTTTAGAGCCCATCCCCATGCCTTACCAAGTTAGCTCTGTTCTTCAATCTAACACTGCCCCCAAGCTTGCTGATCCTGGCGTGCCCACAATCTCTTGTGTCATAGGCAATCACTTTATTAGTAAGGCACTCTTAGATTTAGGGGCAAGTGTCAATCTTTTACCATACTTTGTGTACAAGGAGTTGGGGCTTGGTGAGTTGAAGCCCATATCGGTTACTCTACAGTTGGCCGATCGTTCTGTGAAAGCCCCACGGGGCATGTTATAGGATGTCCTTGTCAAGGTGAACAATTTCTACTTTCCTGTTGATTTCATTGTCCTTGACACAGAGCCAGTCCATCCCACATCCCTTAAATCTCAAACACTTGTCATCTTAGGTCGTCCCTTTCTAGCCACGGCCAACGCACAAATTTCTGTGAGGAGTGGAGTGATGGAGGTATCATTCGGCAATATGAAACTGAGTTTGAATATGTATTCGGCCACTCGACAACCTCACGAGGAGGAAGACTACTTTGCAGTCGATGTCATTCATGAGTTAGTAGAAGAGGCGTTGCCGTACATTTTGGTTGAGGATCCTCTTGAGGCATGTCTTGCCCATTTTGGCTATGAGGAGTTCGATATTGACCAATCCACAAACCTCTGTAAAAAAGACAGTCACCCAACTCTTCTCTACAAAACGTCCAACCTCAGTAAAAGAGTATGTCCAAGCCTCTAAGTTTGATCAGTGCTTCATAGCAGCTACAGAAGCTGAACAGCTTTTACCCCTCGAAATCCCAGTTGACTTGCCTCGCCTTTGGCAACAACAAGGATTTACCCATCTTCACTTTGGAGCAATCAGATTGGCCGTTACTTTCCATGGCAGAAAAGGTTTACCTATTACTTCCAGAATTGCTCTGGTTGATACTAGGTTTATGAAGTATCAGCATGCGTGTATTGCCACGGTCCAAACCACTTTAAATGCTGGAACTGTCATCTTTACCTTTTACCCCAACTTCAACATGCCACTAGCAGATCCTCATCTGCTCTCAGCTCTAAAAGTGCAAGTCAATAATATTCTCTCTCTTTTGTGATCCTATCCTACTTCGTGTTTGTACCCACTGTGTGTCTGAAAACTTGGTATCAGAGCCATGTCTTTCATTCTAGCTTAAACCCCTCCTCTGGGAACTTCTTTTCCAATACTACAGTAAATTTTTTCTAAAAAAGAAAATTGAAGCGTATGCTCTGTGGTTGCCTTCTAAGGATCTTCCACACCAGAAACTTCACTAACTGTTTTGATTGAAAAAAATTCTTGTATCAGTGGGTTAAAGTACCTTGAGACGTTTGGCTTCGGAGAAAGCAGTTTGTCTCGGTTTATCTACCCTAGTATACAGAAATTTTGTTAATCAAAATTAGTTGAAGATTTTACAATCAAAAGAAAAGATTTATTGTATGAGGAAGTGAAGAACCCAGAGACTTTTTCTCAATAGAATGAATCGTCTGTTTTCACCCAATTCCCCTACCACATCTTCTCTAGTCTCTTCAAGTTCATCTACCAGTAGAAATTCTACTTCTTCTTCTAATCTTGAGTATCTCTATGAGTCTGACAATCCTTGTCCCATTTGTCCTCAGTCACCTTCGTCACCTCCTACACCTTGTAAACCTCCACCTTCACCGAAACCACCCTCCAAAAATGACCCTTCAGCTCAACCCAGTGGTTGTTTCATGTTCACCCCATCTCCATCTTTCACTGATGCAGATTTTCCTCCTTTGGAATATCATAACCCCCAGGAAAGAACCACTCACCGTCATAAGATTCTTGACTCAACTACCATTCACCCTGATGGTAGTACCAAAGCAGTATCAGCAGCAGAAGCAGCCATAAATTGGCAATCAGCAAATTCTCTAGCACAAAATCAAATTCTCCAAAGAATTGCTAACTCTCAGCAAAATTTGGAAAAAGTTGTCCATAAGAAGTTGTCAACATTAGAACTTCTTATCAGAGATTTGCAGCAGAAAATCCAACAGGTTCACCAGGAACTCCTTCAGATGGCTTATGCCAACCAAGCATTTTCAGCAGCTTTTTCCCAAAAAGATGCTGAAATGAAGCATCTCAAGAACCAGCTTCACTCACTCCAGGCTCAGCAGTATTCTCAACAGAAAAATCCATTTGATATGTTCTCAACTTATCCCCAACAAAGTTTCTCTGGGTATCCTCAAATGTCTCAACCCTTACCTTTAAACCCTGCCTCAATATTTGGTGATTCAAGCTCCAGTCTCTTTGGAAGCCCGTCGGCTTTCCTTCCTCCACCAAAAAGACCATCTCCACCAAAACTTCCTTTCCCAAAGCCCCAGATAAAACCTACCCAACCTCCAGTTGTCATATCTCCACCATCCACCTCTACTATATCACCGGATACCTCCACTTCTTCTAGACCAACAGATCCACCATCTAACCCAAATTCCAAAGCACCTCAATTAATGGTCCAGCCGGTTGTTAGTCCTTCTAACAATCCAATCTCCACCTTGCTACATACCTTAGCCACCATGCCTGAAACCCCATCTCCCGAACCAACCATCGAATCTGATTCAGATATTGAATCTACTGATTCTATACCGACTCCTCATGTTTTCATGATGAACCCTGAAAACCCAGAAGAGAATGTTGAAGACCCTCCTATCATTGAAGAGGATCCTGAGTTTGAAACACCTCCAGAAATTCCAACCTTTGATTCCTTCTCCCATGCCAACATCCATACCCAAGGTTTCTCTTTTGATACCATTCCCCCATCAAAATGGTTGGATAAACTCTATGAGATTCATGCCTGGTGCACTGCAGCTATGCTCTCTCCTAATGCTACACTCAGTGATGTCATTACTAAGTGTACAGCAAAATTTCTTGGCCGTCTCCGTCAATGGTTTTTAGCTCTCGGTGAATACCGACAGCTACAACTCAAGCAGCTGCCAACACTTGACCAATTCATTTCAGTCCTCCATACTGAGTTTCTTGGAGACCACAACAACACCAAGGAATTCGTTCGAGAAGAATACCTCAGCATGAGATGTTGTTCTTTCAAAAGAAAAGATCTTGAGACTCACTATGACCGTATGTCTCAGAGATTTTATCTTCTCAACGGAATGGATGATATCAATCTCAAGCAAGCTTTTCTCAATTCCCTTCCTGAACCATTGGGAAATGAGACAACAAGGCTCCTCCAGACAAAAGGATTGACGCTGAACTCAATCTCTCTTGGCGGAATTTATCAACACTCTTTGATTGCCTTGGAAAAACTGTGCAATCATCAGAAATTTCTCAGAACTCTTGAAGAACAAGGAAAACTTCTTGGCAAAGCTTGTGATCGCCCAGACTTATCTATAAAGTGTAAAGACAAGAAGTGCACTTGCCGTCCTTCACACCGGAAGTCTAAACACTTTCAGAAATGGAAGTTTCAATCTCCTGGCAAGTTTTCAAAGTTTCCAAAATCTGGCAAGTTCCCACGCCGGAGAAAATGGAAATTTTTCAAGAAGAAAAAATTCAGAGGACAGCGAAAGTCTGATCGCTGCTACATATGTGGAAAGAAAGGGCACTATGCAAAACAGTGTCCCAACAAAACAGCTAGAGACAAGATGATGAACTCTTTGGCTCTCATTAATGGTGATCTCGAAGATGCTGATGTCGAGTCCCTATTCTCCATCGAAGATGAAGCAACAAATGATGCCGTCCTGGCATTCACTTTTGATGATTCCTCTTCAGAATCAGATGATCTAGATGATCTCCCTGATGAGTCTGATTCCTTCCCCTATGAAATCCAAACACTCTGTTTTCCAAATATCATGCTAGCTCAACCTTTAGCCAAGGTCCAGATCTTACTTGGAAAATATGAAAAACCCATACCAGTTATCGCTTTCTTTGATACTGGTGCAGCAGCCTCCATCCTTAACCCAGCAATTCTTCCCAGGTCCTACTGGCAGTCATGTTTCCGACCCTTTACAGCAGCCAATGGAGAAACTTTTGTCATCTCTCTAATCAGTAAGCCTATTATCATTCAACTTTTCCCTGGATACACCATAAAACACCAAGTCTATGGTTCTGATCTCCCAGGAAAAGATTTACTGTTAGGCTTTGATATCCTCCAAAATCTCAGCAAAGTTTCATGGCTCAAAAAAGGATTGAAATACAAAAACTACTTGTTACCCTGGACCACTCAACCAAACCTTTTCAGCATAAAAACCTTTTCCTCCATAAAAGAAGCCATAATCCAAACTTCTTGTGCTGAAACCCATTCCCAGTTCCTCACCAAATGTTCCAACCCGCTTTGGAAAAACCCAGATTTCTTCATTTCCCTTCCTTTCAAGAAAAATGAAGATATTAACCCCACCAAAGCCACCCATCATGGAATGAACCCAGAACATTACCAACTTGCTCTTCAGGAGCTCCAGCAACTTCAGTCAGAAAGTTTGATTGAACCCACAACCTCTCAGTGGGCATGTGAGGCATTCTATGTAAACAAAAGGACAGAGCAGATAAGAGGAAAACTCCGACTGGTTATCAATTACCAGCCTCTTAATCATTTTTTGCAGGATAATAAGTTCCCTCTTCCTCGAAGAAGTGTTCTTTTTGCAAACTTGCCTAAAGCTCAGATTTTCTCAAAATTTGATTTGAAAGCAGGTTTTTGGCAACTTGGCATTCACCCCGATGATCGTCCCAAAACTGGATTTTGCATTCCAGATCACCACTTTCAGTGGACAGTCATGCCTTTTGGTCTCAAGACAGCTCCATCATTATTTCAAAAGGCCATGATTCGGGTATTTGCTCCTATATTATCCACAGCTCTTGTCTACATTGATGATATCTTACTCTTCTCTCCAGATATTGAATCCCATGCTGTTCTACTACAAACTTTCCATTCCCTTGTCCAAACCTATGGCATTATGCTCTCAGAAAAGAAGATGCTTTTGGCCCAACCAGAAATTGATTTTTTAGGGATGCATATCTCTAAAGGTCAATATACTCTCCAACCTCATATAGCCTCCCAGCTTGACCACTTTTCAGATGAAAACCTCACAGTCAAACAGGTTCAGCAATTTCTAGGAATTGTTAACTATATGGCTGATTTCATCCCCAACCTTGCTCAATACCGTACCCCTCTCTCAGCTCTACTAAAGAAAATTCCTCCTCCCTGGTCAACCCACTGCACTAAAGCCATCAAAGACCTCAAAACCTTAGCCAAAACCCTTCCACCTTTAACCATACCTTCAAATGGGAAGAGAGTACTTCAGACAGATGCCTCTGATCTGTATTGGGGAGCAGTTCTTTTGGAAGAAGATACAGAACAAAAGCGCAGAATTTGTGGTTACAAGAGTGGTGCTTTCTCCACAGCAGAACTTCATTACCACTCCACTTACAAAGAAATTCTGGCAATCAAGAAGAGTATTGAAAAGTTTGAGTTTCATCTAATCGGTCATCATTTCCTCATTGAAACTGATATGATGAGCTTTCCCAACATGCTCAAGTTCAAACAGAAACACCTTCCAAAGGCACAGTTACTCAGATGGGCAAATTGGTTTTCCAATTGGAGTTTTGATGCTGTTCACATAAAAGGAAAAACAAATGTCCTCCCAGACTTTTTGTCTAGACTCAAAAAAGAAATCAACCAGTTTTCAAAATCAAAATCACATTTCTTTGTCCCTGGTTGTTTTCCCATGATTTCCTGTTTCCATCCAGTGAATTTTCCTGTCCACCTCCAGTGTTATCTTTTAGAATTAACCCTTCTTTCTCGTTGTGTTCAAATGTGTCAAAACCTTCAACATCTATGTATTTTTAAATATGGTCTTGATGAGTGTCCCATAAAAGGTCTACCTTTTCATCCCGTCTATCCTTTCCTTACCCCGTTTGAGATCTCTTACCATAATGTCTTTCATTTTAAGAAAGAATCGTATCTTCTCTTATGGTATTTAGTTGATGTCTATACTATAAGCGTGTGTTTTAATAAGTCAGCCGTCTTGGTATACTTGGCACATGCAGCGTTCAGTCAGATCCGTCCTCCTGAAGATTACTTCCTGAAATTTCTCCTGCTCTTTGGAAGCATATCATTCTGGCAACAGAAATTCAGAAGCACCCCCTGCAATCCAGATGAAGATCTCCAGTTTGCTTTCTGGACAAGCCGTAACAACAGAAGTCATCCTAATCCAGATGGTTCTATCACTTGGCGAAAGGAGTATCACACAATATTTCTTTCAACATATCCAGTGACTCAAGGATTATGGATCAACAGTGGAAACTATCTTGTCATAACCCAAACAATGTGTTCTCTTAATGGATTGGCACTAACAGAGGTCCCCTCATCTCTCCTCCATTATGAGTCTGCAAATTGGAAATTCAATGATACTTATCCGGAAGAATGGCGCCAAAATATCCGCTATCTTTTAGATCAGTATCACCTCACAGACAGGACCGAAGACTCTTCTGGAAATGGTGAATCAGAATAACACCCATGTGTTCAAGCCAGCTGTCCCTTTGTGTACAATAAAGTTTCAGCCTTTTTCAACAAGGGTGAAATTATTAGTGTTTGCTTTTGCTTTACAGATGTCTTTATTACCTTTTGCCTTTCAGGTCAATGGTGTAATAGTGTATTAGTAGTTTGTCTCTTACATTATTGTCCGTAAGTCTTTAAAGCTATAGTTGTAGGATATAGGCTAGGCTTAAATAGTTTAAAGCAATTATGTTGTTATTCTGTATATGGTCGTATGCAGTGATGTAAGCGTAAGTCTTGGCTGCCTATATATATAGCCAGGCTTCCCCCGTTATAAATCAAGTTAGTCACTTAATAGTGCAAGTCAATAATATTCTCTCTCTTTTGTGATCCTATCCTACTTCGTGTTTGTACCCACTGTGTGTCTGAAAACTTGGTATCAGAGCCATGTCTTTCATTCTAGCTTAAACCCCTCCTCTGGGAACTTCTTTTCCAATACTACAGTAAATTTTTTCTAAAAAAGAAAATTGAAGCGTATGCTCTGTGGTTGCCTTCTAAGGATCTTCCACACCAGAAACTTCACTAACTGTTTTGATTGAAAAAAATTCTTGTATCAGTGGGTTAAAGTACCTTGAGACGTTTGGCTTCGGAGAAAGCAGTTTGTCTCGGTTTATCTACCCTAGTATACAGAAATTTTGTTAATCAAAATTAGTTGAAGATTTTACAATCAAAAGAAAAGATTTATTGTATGAGGAAGTGAAGAACCCAGAGACTTTTTCTCAATAGAATGAATCGTCTGTTTTCACCCAATTCCCCTACCACATCTTCTCTAGTCTCTTCAAGTTCATCTACCAGTAGAAATTCTACTTCTTCTTCTAATCTTGAGTATCTCTATGAGTTTGAGTATCTTCCTGACGACAGTAAGGTTCCTCTTACTGATCTTCCTTTCCTCAACCCATATAATGCTTTTGTCCGTCCACAAACCTCTGTAAAAAAGACAGTCACCCAACTCTTCTCTACAAAACGTCCAACCTCAGTAAAAGAGTATGTCCAAGCCTCTAAGTTTGATCAGTGCTTCATAGCAGCTACAGAAGCTGAACAGCTTTTACCCCTCGAAATCCCAGTTGACTTGCCTCGCCTTTGGCAACAACAAGGATTTACCCATCTTCACTTTGGAGCAATCAGATTGGCCGTTACTTTCCATGGCAGAAAAGGTTTACCTATTACTTCCAGAATTGCTCTGGTTGATACTAGGTTTATGAAGTATCAGCATGCGTGTATTGCCACGGTCCAAACCACTTTAAATGCTGGAACTGTCATCTTTACCTTTTACCCCAACTTCAACATGCCACTAGCAGATCCTCATCTGCTCTCAGCTCTAAAAGTTCAAGTCCAAATTGGTGGTGCCTCCCAAATCTCCACTACATATGCTGCAACCCTTCACTACCAAATGGCTTACCGTCTTCAAAACCATGCCTTTGACATGTCTTTACCCTCCTCCACAGATGAAGCCCTTTTCCTAACAGTCAACGCACCTCACCAAGCTTCGTGTGTTCATGTACCCCGACAAATTTCCAGATCTGAACTTCTTAAGCTTCTCCCAGAAAAATGGGTTACAGCTTTTGAGAATAACCAACACCAGCCCATACCTGTCCAATCTTCAAACCCACTTTTTGAAACCAAACCCGATGGCACGGTAGAAATTTCTTTCCCAAAAGAAACGTCTGCCTCACCTGCAACCCATCCAGTCATCTTTCCCTCAAGGATTGACATGTTTGTTGATGGTTCTAAACCAGAACCTCCAATTAAATATTTTCAATCTAGTGGTCTTCCAGTCTTCTATTTCAAGCACCCAGAAACAGGTCATTGTTACTTTGATGCCTGTAACTGTGATGAATGTTCCGAAGAAAGTTTTCTAGATGACGATGATGAGTCTGACAATCCTTGTCCCATTTGTCCTCAGTCACCTTCGTCACCTCCTACACCTTGTAAACCTCCACCTTCACCGAAACCACCCTCCAAAAATGACCCTTCAGCTCAACCCAGTGGTTGTTTCATGTTCACCCCATCTCCATCTTTCACTGATGCAGATTTTCCTCCTTTGGAATATCATAACCCCCAGGAAAGAACCACTCACCGTCATAAGATTCTTGACTCAACTACCATTCACCCTGATGGTAGTACCAAAGCAGTATCAGCAGCAGAAGCAGCCATAAATTGGCAATCAGCAAATTCTCTAGCACAAAATCAAATTCTCCAAAGAATTGCTAACTCTCAGCAAAATTTGGAAAAAGTTGTCCATAAGAAGTTGTCAACATTAGAACTTCTTATCAGAGATTTGCAGCAGAAAATCCAACAGGTTCACCAGGAACTCCTTCAGATGGCTTATGCCAACCAAGCATTTTCAGCAGCTTTTTCCCAAAAAGATGCTGAAATGAAGCATCTCAAGAACCAGCTTCACTCACTCCAGGCTCAGCAGTATTCTCAACAGAAAAATCCATTTGATATGTTCTCAACTTATCCCCAACAAAGTTTCTCTGGGTATCCTCAAATGTCTCAACCCTTACCTTTAAACCCTGCCTCAATATTTGGTGATTCAAGCTCCAGTCTCTTTGGAAGCCCGTCGGCTTTCCTTCCTCCACCAAAAAGACCATCTCCACCAAAACTTCCTTTCCCAAAGCCCCAGATAAAACCTACCCAACCTCCAGTTGTCATATCTCCACCATCCACCTCTACTATATCACCGGATACCTCCACTTCTTCTAGACCAACAGATCCACCATCTAACCCAAATTCCAAAGCACCTCAATTAATGGTCCAGCCGGTTGTTAGTCCTTCTAACAATCCAATCTCCACCTTGCTACATACCTTAGCCACCATGCCTGAAACCCCATCTCCCGAACCAACCATCGAATCTGATTCAGATATTGAATCTACTGATTCTATACCGACTCCTCATGTTTTCATGATGAACCCTGAAAACCCAGAAGAGAATGTTGAAGACCCTCCTATCATTGAAGAGGATCCTGAGTTTGAAACACCTCCAGAAATTCCAACCTTTGATTCCTTCTCCCATGCCAACATCCATACCCAAGGTTTCTCTTTTGATACCATTCCCCCATCAAAATGGTTGGATAAACTCTATGAGATTCATGCCTGGTGCACTGCAGCTATGCTCTCTCCTAATGCTACACTCAGTGATGTCATTACTAAGTGTACAGCAAAATTTCTTGGCCGTCTCCGTCAATGGTTTTTAGCTCTCGGTGAATACCGACAGCTACAACTCAAGCAGCTGCCAACACTTGACCAATTCATTTCAGTCCTCCATACTGAGTTTCTTGGAGACCACAACAACACCAAGGAATTCGTTCGAGAAGAATACCTCAGCATGAGATGTTGTTCTTTCAAAAGAAAAGATCTTGAGACTCACTATGACCGTATGTCTCAGAGATTTTATCTTCTCAACGGAATGGATGATATCAATCTCAAGCAAGCTTTTCTCAATTCCCTTCCTGAACCATTGGGAAATGAGACAACAAGGCTCCTCCAGACAAAAGGATTGACGCTGAACTCAATCTCTCTTGGCGGAATTTATCAACACTCTTTGATTGCCTTGGAAAAACTGTGCAATCATCAGAAATTTCTCAGAACTCTTGAAGAACAAGGAAAACTTCTTGGCAAAGCTTGTGATCGCCCAGACTTATCTATAAAGTGTAAAGACAAGAAGTGCACTTGCCGTCCTTCACACCGGAAGTCTAAACACTTTCAGAAATGGAAGTTTCAATCTCCTGGCAAGTTTTCAAAGTTTCCAAAATCTGGCAAGTTCCCACGCCGGAGAAAATGGAAATTTTTCAAGAAGAAAAAATTCAGAGGACAGCGAAAGTCTGATCGCTGCTACATATGTGGAAAGAAAGGGCACTATGCAAAACAGTGTCCCAACAAAACAGCTAGAGACAAGATGATGAACTCTTTGGCTCTCATTAATGGTGATCTCGAAGATGCTGATGTCGAGTCCCTATTCTCCATCGAAGATGAAACAACAAATGATGCCGTCCTGGCATTCACTTTTGATGATTCCTCTTCAGAATCAGATGATCTAGATGATCTCCCTGATGAGTCTGATTCCTTCCCCTATGAAATCCAAACACTCTGTTTTCCAAATATCATGCTAGCTCAACCTTTAGCCAAGGTCCAGATCTTACTTGGAAAATATGAAAAACCCATACCAGTTATCGCTTTCTTTGATACTGGTGCAGCAGCCTCCATCCTTAACCCAGCAATTCTTCCCAGGTCCTACTGGCAGTCATGTTTCCAACCCTTTACAGCAGCCAATGGAGAAACTTTTGTCATCTCTCTAATCAGTAAGCCTATTATCATTCAACTTTTCCCTGGATACACCATAAAACACCAAGTCTATGGTTCTGATCTCCCAGGAAAAGATTTACTGTTAGGCTTTGATATCCTCCAAAATCTCAGCAAAGTTTCATGGCTCAAAAAAGGATTGAAATACAAAAACTACTTGTTACCCTGGACCACTCAACCAAACCTTTTCAGCATAAAAACCTTTTCCTCCATAAAAGAAGCCATAATCCAAACTTCTTGTGCTGAAACCCATTCCCAGTTCCTCACCAAATGTTCCAACCCGCTTTGGAAAAACCCAGATTTCTTCATTTCCCTTCCTTTCAAGAAAAATGAAGATATTAACCCCACCAAAGCCACCCATCATGGAATGAACCCAGAACATTACCAACTTGCTCTTCAGGAGCTCCAGCAACTTCAGTCAGAAAGTTTGATTGAACCCACAACCTCTCAGTGGGCATGTGAGGCATTCTATGTAAACAAAAGGACAGAGCAGATAAGAGGAAAACTCCGACTGGTTATCAATTACCAGCCTCTTAATCATTTTTTGCAGGATAATAAGTTCCCTCTTCCTCGAAGAAGTGTTCTTTTTGCAAACTTGCCTAAAGCTCAGATTTTCTCAAAATTTGATTTGAAAGCAGGTTTTTGGCAACTTGGCATTCACCCCGATGATCGTCCCAAAACTGGATTTTGCATTCCAGATCACCACTTTCAGTGGACAGTCATGCCTTTTGGTCTCAAGACAGCTCCATCATTATTTCAAAAGGCCATGATTCGGGTATTTGCTCCTATATTATCCACAGCTCTTGTCTACATTGATGATATCTTACTCTTCTCTCCAGATATTGAATCCCATGCTGTTCTACTACAAACTTTCCATTCCCTTGTCCAAACCTATGGCATTATGCTCTCAGAAAAGAAGATGCTTTTGGCCCAACCAGAAATTGATTTTTTAGGGATGCATATCTCTAAAGGTCAATATACTCTCCAACCTCATATAGCCTCCCAGCTTGACCACTTTTCAGATGAAAACCTCACAGTCAAACAGGTTCAGCAATTTCTAGGAATTGTTAACTATATGGCTGATTTCATCCCCAACCTTGCTCAATACCGTACCCCTCTCTCAGCTCTACTAAAGAAAATTCCTCCTCCCTGGTCAACCCACTGCACTAAAGCCATCAAAGACCTCAAAACCTTAGCCAAAACCCTTCCACCTTTAACCATACCTTCAAATGGGAAGAGAGTACTTCAGACAGATGCCTCTGATCTGTATTGGGGAGCAGTTCTTTTGGAAGAAGATACAGAACAAAAGCGCAGAATTTGTGGTTACAAGAGTGGTGCTTTCTCCACAGCAGAACTTCATTACCACTCCACTTACAAAGAAATTCTGGCAATCAAGAAGAGTATTGAAAAGTTTGAGTTTCATCTAATCGGTCATCATTTCCTCATTGAAACTGATATGATGAGCTTTCCCAACATGCTCAAGTTCAAACAGAAACACCTTCCAAAGGCACAGTTACTCAGATGGGCAAATTGGTTTTCCAATTGGAGTTTTGATGCTGTTCACATAAAAGGAAAAACAAATGTCCTCCCAGACTTTTTGTCTAGACTCAAAAAAGAAATCAACCAGTTTTCAAAATCAAAATCACATTTCTTTGTCCCTGGTTGTTTTCCCATGATTTCCTGTTTCCATCCAGTGAATTTTCCTGTCCACCTCCAGTGTTATCTTTTAGAATTAACCCTTCTTTCTCGTTGTGTTCAAATGTGTCAAAACCTTCAACATCTATGTATTTTTAAATATGGTCTTGATGAGTGTCCCATAAAAGGTCTACCTTTTCATCCCGTCTATCCTTTCCTTACCCCGTTTGAGATCTCTTACCATAATGTCTTTCATTTTAAGAAAGAATCGTATCTTCTCTTATGGTATTTAGTTGATGTCTATACTATAAGCGTGTGTTTTAATAAGTCAGCCGTCTTGGTATACTTGGCACATGCAGCGTTCAGTCAGATCCGTCCTCCTGAAGATTACTTCCTGAAATTTCTCCTGCTCTTTGGAAGCATATCATTCTGGCAACAGAAATTCAGAAGCACCCCCTGCAATCCAGATGAAGATCTCCAGTTTGCTTTCTGGACAAGCCGTAACAACAGAAGTCATCCTAATCCAGATGGTTCTATCACTTGGCGAAAGGAGTATCACACAATATTTCTTTCAACATATCCAGTGACTCAAGGATTATGGATCAACAGTGGAAACTATCTTGTCATAACCCAAACAATGTGTTCTCTTAATGGATTGGCACTAACAGAGGTCCCCTCATCTCTCCTCCATTATGAGTCTGCAAATTGGAAATTCAATGATACTTATCCGGAAGAATGGCGCCAAAATATCCGCTATCTTTTAGATCAGTATCACCTCACAGACAGGACCGAAGACTCTTCTGGAAATGGTGAATCAGAATAACACCCATGTGTTCAAGCCAGCTGTCCCTTTGTGTACAATAAAGTTTCAGCCTTTTTCAACAAGGGTGAAATTATTAGTGTTTGCTTTTGCTTTACAGATGTCTTTATTACCTTTTGCCTTTCAGGTCAATGGTGTAATAGTGTATTAGTAGTTTGTCTCTTACATTATTGTCCGTAAGTCTTTAAAGCTATAGTTGTAGGATATAGGCTAGGCTTAAATAGTTTAAAGCAATTATGTTGTTATTCTGTATATGGTCGTATGCAGTGATGTAAGCGTAAGTCTTGGCTGCCTATATATATAGCCAGGCTTCCCCCGTTATAAATCAAGTTAGTCACTTAATAGTGCAAGTCAATAATATTCTCTCTCTTTTGTGATCCTATCCTACTTCGTGTTTGTACCCACTGTGTGTCTGAAAACTTGGTATCAGAGCCATGTCTTTCATTCTAGCTTAAACCCCTCCTCTGGGAACTTCTTTTCCAATACTACAGTAAATTTTTTCTAAAAAAGAAAATTGAAGCGTATGCTCTGTGGTTGCCTTCTAAGGATCTTCCACACCAGAAACTTCACTAACTGTTTTGATTGAAAAAAATTCTTGTATCAGTGGGTTAAAGTACCTTGAGACGTTTGGCTTCGGAGAAAGCAGTTTGTCTCGGTTTATCTACCCTAGTATACAGAAATTTTGTTAATCAAAATTAGTTGAAGATTTTACAATCAAAAGAAAAGATTTATTGTATGAGGAAGTGAAGAACCCAGAGACTTTTTCTCAATAGAATGAATCGTCTGTTTTCACCCAATTCCCCTACCACATCTTCTCTAGTCTCTTCAAGTTCATCTACCAGTAGAAATTCTACTTCTTCTTTTAATCTTGAGTATCTCTATGAGTTTGAGTATCTTCCTGACGACAGTAAGGTTCCTCTTACTGATCTTCCTTTCCTCAACCCATATAATGCTTTTGTCCGTCCACAAACCTCTGTAAAAAAGACAGTCACCCAACTCTTCTCTACAAAACGTCCAACCTCAGTAAAAGAGTATGTCCAAGCCTCTAAGTTTGATCAGTGCTTCATAGCAGCTACAGAAGCTGAACAGCTTTTACCCCTCGAAATCCCAGTTGACTTGCCTCGCCTTTGGCAACAACAAGGATTTACCCATCTTCACTTTGGAGCAATCAGATTGGCCGTTACTTTCCATGGCAGAAAAGGTTTACCTATTACTTCCAGAATTGCTCTGGTTGATACTAGGTTTATGAAGTATCAGCATGCGTGTATTGCCACGGTCCAAACCACTTTAAATGCTGGAACTGTCATCTTTACCTTTTACCCCAACTTCAACATGCCACTAGCAGATCCTCATCTGCTCTCAGCTCTAAAAGTTCAAGTCCAAATTGGTGGTGCCTCCCAAATCTCCACTACATATGCTGCAACCCTTCACTACCAAATGGCTTACCGTCTTCAAAACCATGCCTTTGACATGTCTTTACCCTCCTCCACAGATGAAGCCCTTTTCCTAACAGTCAACGCACCTCACCAAGCTTCGTGTGTTCATGTACCCCGACAAATTTCCAGATCTGAACTTCTTAAGCTTCTCCCAGAAAAATGGGTTACAGCTTTTGAGAATAACCAACACCAGCCCATACCTGTCCAATCTTCAAACCCACTTTTTGAAACCAAACCCGATGGCACGGTAGAAATTTCTTTCCCAAAAGAAACGTCTGCCTCACCTGCAACCCATCCAGTCATCTTTCCCTCAAGGATTGACATGTTTGTTGATGGTTCTAAACCAGAACCTCCAATTAAATATTTTCAATCTAGTGGTCTTCCAGTCTTCTATTTCAAGCACCCAGAAACAGGTCATTGTTACTTTGATGCCTGTAACTGTGATGAATGTTCCGAAGAAAGTTTTCTAGATGACGATGATGAGTCTGACAATCCTTGTCCCATTTGTCCTCAGTCACCTTCGTCACCTCCTACACCTTGTAAACCTCCACCTTCACCGAAACCACCCTCCAAAAATGACCCTTCAGCTCAACCCAGTGGTTGTTTCATGTTCACCCCATCTCCATCTTTCACTGATGCAGATTTTCCTCCTTTGGAATATCATAACCCCCAGGAAAGAACCACTCACCGTCATAAGATTCTTGACTCAACTACCATTCACCCTGATGGTAGTACCAAAGCAGTATCAGCAGCAGAAGCAGCCATAAATTGGCAATCAGCAAATTCTCTAGCACAAAATCAAATTCTCCAAAGAATTGCTAACTCTCAGCAAAATTTGGAAAAAGTTGTCCATAAGAAGTTGTCAACATTAGAACTTCTTATCAGAGATTTGCAGCAGAAAATCCAACAGGTTCACCAGGAACTCCTTCAGATGGCTTATGCCAACCAAGCATTTTCAGCAGCTTTTTCCCAAAAAGATGCTGAAATGAAGCATCTCAAGAACCAGCTTCACTCACTCCAGGCTCAGCAGTATTCTCAACAGAAAAATCCATTTGATATGTTCTCAACTTATCCCCAACAAAGTTTCTCTGGGTATCCTCAAATGTCTCAACCCTTACCTTTAAACCCTGCCTCAATATTTGGTGATTCAAGCTCCAGTCTCTTTGGAAGCCCGTCGGCTTTCCTTCCTCCACCAAAAAGACCATCTCCACCAAAACTTCCTTTCCCAAAGCCCCAGATAAAACCTACCCAACCTCCAGTTGTCATATCTCCACCATCCACCTCTACTATATCACCGGATACCTCCACTTCTTCTAGACCAACAGATCCACCATCTAACCCAAATTCCAAAGCACCTCAATTAATGGTCCAGCCGGTTGTTAGTCCTTCTAACAATCCAATCTCCACCTTGCTACATACCTTAGCCACCATGCCTGAAACCCCATCTCCCGAACCAACCATCGAATCTGATTCAGATATTGAATCTACTGATTCTATACCGACTCCTCATGTTTTCATGATGAACCCTGAAAACCCAGAAGAGAATGTTGAAGACCCTCCTATCATTGAAGAGGATCCTGAGTTTGAAACACCTCCAGAAATTCCAACCTTTGATTCCTTCTCCCATGCCAACATCCATACCCAAGGTTTCTCTTTTGATACCATTCCCCCATCAAAATGGTTGGATAAACTCTATGAGATTCATGCCTGGTGCACTGCAGCTATGCTCTCTCCTAATGCTACACTCAGTGATGTCATTACTAAGTGTACAGCAAAATTTCTTGGCCGTCTCCGTCAATGGTTTTTAGCTCTCGGTGAATACCGACAGCTACAACTCAAGCAGCTGCCAACACTTGACCAATTCATTTCAGTCCTCCATACTGAGTTTCTTGGAGACCACAACAACACCAAGGAATTCGTTCGAGAAGAATACCTCAGCATGAGATGTTGTTCTTTCAAAAGAAAAGATCTTGAGACTCACTATGACCGTATGTCTCAGAGATTTTATCTTCTCAACGGAATGGATGATATCAATCTCAAGCAAGCTTTTCTCAATTCCCTTCCTGAACCATTGGGAAATGAGACAACAAGGCTCCTCCAGACAAAAGGATTGACGCTGAACTCAATCTCTCTTGGCGGAATTTATCAACACTCTTTGATTGCCTTGGAAAAACTGTGCAATCATCAGAAATTTCTCAGAACTCTTGAAGAACAAGGAAAACTTCTTGGCAAAGCTTGTGATCGCCCAGACTTATCTATAAAGTGTAAAGACAAGAAGTGCACTTGCCGTCCTTCACACCGGAAGTCTAAACACTTTCAGAAATGGAAGTTTCAATCTCCTGGCAAGTTTTCAAAGTTTCCAAAATCTGGCAAGTTCCCACGCCGGAGAAAATGGAAATTTTTCAAGAAGAAAAAATTCAGAGGACAGCGAAAGTCTGATCGCTGCTACATATGTGGAAAGAAAGGGCACTATGCAAAACAGTGTCCCAACAAAACAGCTAGAGACAAGATGATGAACTCTTTGGCTCTCATTAATAGTGATCTCGAAGATGCTGATGTCGAGTCCCTATTCTCCATCGAAGATGAAGCAACAAATGATGCCGTCCTGGCATTCACTTTTGATGATTCCTCTTCAGAATCAGATGATCTAGATGATCTCCCTGATGAGTCTGATTCCTTCCCCTATGAAATCCAAACACTCTGTTTTCCAAATATCATGCTAGCTCAACCTTTAGCCAAGGTCCAGATCTTACTTGGAAAATATGAAAAACCCATACCAGTTATCGCTTTCTTTGATACTGGTGCAGCAGCCTCCATCCTTAACCCAGCAATTCTTCCCAGGTCCTACTGGCAGTCATGTTTCCGACCCTTTACAGCAGCCAATGGAGAAACTTTTGTCATCTCTCTAATCAGTAAGCCTATTATCATTCAACTTTTCCCTGGATACACCATAAAACACCAAGTCTATGGTTCTGATCTCCCAGGAAAAGATTTACTGTTAGGCTTTGATATCCTCCAAAATCTCAGCAAAGTTTCATGGCTCAAAAAAGGATTGAAATACAAAAACTACTTGTTACCCTGGACCACTCAACCAAACCTTTTCAGCATAAAAACCTTTTCCTCCATAAAAGAAGCCATAATCCAAACTTCTTGTGCTGAAACCCATTCCCAGTTCCTCACCAAATGTTCCAACCCGCTTTGGAAAAACCCAGATTTCTTCATTTCCCTTCCTTTCAAGAAAAATGAAGATATTAACCCCACCAAAGCCACCCATCATGGAATGAACCCAGAACATTACCAACTTGCTCTTCAGGAGCTCCAGCAACTTCAGTCAGAAAGTTTGATTGAACCCACAACCTCTCAGTGGGCATGTGAGGCATTCTATGTAAACAAAAGGACAGAGCAGATAAGAGGAAAACTCCGACTGGTTATCAATTACCAGCCTCTTAATCATTTTTTGCAGGATAATAAGTTCCCTCTTCCTCGAAGAAGTGTTCTTTTTGCAAACTTGCCTAAAGCTCAGATTTTCTCAAAATTTGATTTGAAAGCAGGTTTTTGGCAACTTGGCATTCACCCCGATGATCGTCCCAAAACTGGATTTTGCATTCCAGATCACCACTTTCAGTGGACAGTCATGCCTTTTGGTCTCAAGACAGCTCCATCATTATTTCAAAAGGCCATGATTCGGCGTTCAGTCAGATCCGTCCTCCTGAAGATTACTTCCTGAAATTTCTCCTGCTCTTTGGAAGCATATCATTCTGGCAACAGAAATTCAGAAGCACCCCCTGCAATCCAGATGAAGATCTCCAGTTTGCTTTCTGGACAAGCCGTAACAACAGAAGTCATCCTAATCCAGATGGTTCTATCACTTGGCGAAAGGAGTATCACACAATATTTCTTTCAACATATCCAGTGACTCAAGGATTATGGATCAACAGTGGAAACTATCTTGTCATAACCCAAACAATGTGTTCTCTTAATGGATTGGCACTAACAGAGGTCCCCTCATCTCTCCTCCATTATGAGTCTGCAAATTGGAAATTCAATGATACTTATCCGGAAGAATGGCGCCAAAATATCCGCTATCTTTTAGATCAGTATCACCTCACAGACAGGACCGAAGACTCTTCTGGAAATGGTGAATCAGAATAACACCCATGTGTTCAAGCCAGCTGTCCCTTTGTGTACAATAAAGTTTCAGCCTTTTTCAACAAGGGTGAAATTATTAGTGTTTGCTTTTGCTTTACAGATGTCTTTATTACCTTTTGCCTTTCAGGTCAATGGTGTAATAGTGTATTAGTAGTTTGTCTCTTACATTATTGTCCGTAAGTCTTTAAAGCTATAGTTGTAGGATATAGGCTAGGCTTAAATAGTTTAAAGCAATTATGTTGTTATTCTGTATATGGTCGTATGCAGTGATGTAAGCGTAAGTCTTGGCTGCCTATATATATAGCCAGGCTTCCCCCGTTATAAATCAAGTTAGTCACTTAATAGTGCAAGTCAATAATATTCTCTCTCTTTTGTGATCCTATCCTACTTCGTGTTTGTACCCACTGTGTGTCTGAAAACTCATATTCTCTCTCTTTTGTGATCCTATCCTACTTCGTGTTTGTACCCACTGTGTGTCTGAAATTATTAGTGTTTGCTTTTGCTTTACAGATGTCTTTATTACCTTTTGCCTTTCAGGTCAATGGTGTAATAGTGTATTAGTAGTTTGTCTCTTACATTATTGTCCGTAAGTCTTTAAAGCTATAGTTGTAGGATATAGGCTAGGCTTAAATAGTTTAAAGCAATTATGTTGTTATTCTGTATATGGTCGTATGCAGTGATGTAAGCGTAAGTCTTGGCTGCCTATATATATAGCCAGGCTTCCCCCGTTATAAATCAAGTTAGTCACTTAATAGTGCAAGTCAATAATATTCTCTCTCTTGTGATCCTATCCTACTTCGTGTTTGTACCCACTGTGTGTCTGAAAACTTGGTATCAGAGCCATGTCTTTCATTCTAGCTTAAACCCCTCCTCTGGGAACTTCTTTTCCAATACTACAGTAAATTTTTTCTAAAAAAGAAAATTGAAGCGTATGCTCTGTGGTTGCCTTCTAAGGATCTTCCACACCAGAAACTTCACTAACTGTTTTGATTGAAAAAAATTCTTGTATCAGTGGGTTAAAGTACCTTGAGACGTTTGGCTTCGGAGAAAGCAGTTTGTCTCGGTTTATCTACCCTAGTATACAGAAATTTTGTTAATCAAAATTAGTTGAAGATTTTACAATCAAAAGAAAAGATTTATTGTATGAGGAAGTGAAGAACCCAGAGACTTTTTCTCAATAGAATGAATCGTCTGTTTTCACCCAATTCCCCTACCACATCTTCTCTAGTCTCTTCAAGTTCATCTACCAGTAGAAATTCTACTTCTTCTTCTAATCTTGAGTATCTCTATGAGTTTGAGTATCTTCCTGACGACAGTAAGGTTCCTCTTACTGATCTTCCTTTCCTCAACCCATATAATGCTTTTGTCCGTCCACAAACCTCTGTAAAAAAGACAGTCACCCAACTCTTCTCTACAAAACGTCCAACCTCAGTAAAAGAGTATGTCCAAGCCTCTAAGTTTGATCAGTGCTTCATAGCAGCTACAGAAGCTGAACAGCTTTTACCCCTCGAAATCCCAGTTGACTTGCCTCGCCTTTGGCAACAACAAGGATTTACCCATCTTCACTTTGGAGCAATCAGATTGGCCGTTACTTTCCATGGCAGAAAAGGTTTACCTATTACTTCCAGAATTGCTCTGGTTGATACTAGGTTTATGAAGTATCAGCATGCGTGTATTGCCACGGTCCAAACCACTTTAAATGCTGGAACTGTCATCTTTACCTTTTACCCCAACTTCAACATGCCACTAGCAGATCCTCATCTGCTCTCAGCTCTAAAAGTTCAAGTCCAAATTGGTGGTGCCTCCCAAATCTCCACTACATATGCTGCAACCCTTCACTACCAAATGGCTTACCGTCTTCAAAACCATGCCTTTGACATGTCTTTACCCTCCTCCACAGATGAAGCCCTTTTCCTAACAGTCAACGCACCTCACCAAGCTTCGTGTGTTCATGTACCCCGACAAATTTCCAGATCTGAACTTCTTAAGCTTCTCCCAGAAAAATGGGTTACAGCTTTTGAGAATAACCAACACCAGCCCATACCTGTCCAATCTTCAAACCCACTTTTTGAAACCAAACCCGATGGCACGGTAGAAATTTCTTTCCCAAAAGAAACGTCTGCCTCACCTGCAACCCATCCAGTCATCTTTCCCTCAAGGATTGACATGTTTGTTGATGGTTCTAAACCAGAACCTCCAATTAAATATTTTCAATCTAGTGGTCTTCCAGTCTTCTATTTCAAGCACCCAGAAACAGGTCATTGTTACTTTGATGCCTGTAACTGTGATGAATGTTCCGAAGAAAGTTTTCTAGATGACGATGATGAGTCTGACAATCCTTGTCCCATTTGTCCTCAGTCACCTTCGTCACCTCCTACACCTTGTAAACCTCCACCTTCACCGAAACCACCCTCCAAAAATGACCCTTCAGCTCAACCCAGTGGTTGTTTCATGTTCACCCCATCTCCATCTTTCACTGATGCAGATTTTCCTCCTTTGGAATATCATAACCCCCAGGAAAGAACCACTCACCGTCATAAGATTCTTGACTCAACTACCATTCACCCTGATGGTAGTACCAAAGCAGTATCAGCAGCAGAAGCAGCCATAAATTGGCAATCATCAAATTCTCTAGCACAAAATCAAATTCTCCAAAGAATTGCTAACTCTCAGCAAAATTTGGAAAAAGTTGTCCATAAGAAGTTATCAACATTAGAACTTCTTATCAGAGATTTGCAGCAGAAAATCCAACAGGTTCACCAGGAACTCCTTCAGATGGCTTATGCCAACCAAGCATTTTCAGCAGCTTTTTCCCAAAAAGATGCTGAAATGAAGCATCTCAAGAACCAGCTTCACTCACTCCAGGCTCAGCAGTATTCTCAACAGAAAAATCCATTTGATATGTTCTCAACTTATCCCCAACAAAGTTTCTCTGGGTATCCTCAAATGTCTCAACCCTTACCTTTAAACCCTGCCTCAATATTTGGTGATTCAAGCTCCAGTCTCTTTGGAAGCCCGTCGGCTTTCCTTCCTCCACCAAAAAGACCATCTCCACCAAAACTTCCTTTCCCAAAGCCCCAGATAAAACCTACCCAACCTCCAGTTGTCATATCTCCACCATCCACCTCTACTATATCACCGGATACCTCCACTTCTTCTAGACCAACAGATCCACCATCTAACCCAAATTCCAAAGCACCTCAATTAATGGTCCAGCCGGTTGTTAGTCCTTCTAACAATCCAATCTCCACCTTGCTACATACCTTAGCCACCATGCCTGAAACCCCATCTCCCGAACCAACCATCGAATCTGATTCAGATATTGAATCTACTGATTCTATACCGACTCCTCATGTTTTCATGATGAACCCTGAAAACCCAGAAGAGAATGTTGAAGACCCTCCTATCATTGAAGAGGATCCTGAGTTTGAAACACCTCCAGAAATTCCAACCTTTGATTCCTTCTCCCATGCCAACATCCATACCCAAGGTTTCTCTTTTGATACCATTCCCCCATCAAAATGGTTGGATAAACTCTATGAGATTCATGCCTGGTGCACTGCAGCTATGCTCTCTCCTAATGCTACACTCAGTGATGTCATTACTAAGTGTACAGCAAAATTTCTTGGCCGTCTCCGTCAATGGTTTTTAGCTCTCGGTGAATACCGACAGCTACAACTCAAGCAGCTGCCAACACTTGACCAATTCATTTCAGTCCTCCATACTGAGTTTCTTGGAGACCACAACAACACCAAGGAATTCGTTCGAGAAGAATACCTCAGCATGAGATGTTGTTCTTTCAAAAGAAAAGATCTTGAGACTCACTATGACCGTATGTCTCAGAGATTTTATCTTCTCAACGGAATGGATGATATCAATCTCAAGCAAGCTTTTCTCAATTCCCTTCCTGAACCATTGGGAAATGAGACAACAAGGCTCCTCCAGACAAAAGGATTGACGCTGAACTCAATCTCTCTTGGCGGAATTTATCAACACTCTTTGATTGCCTTGGAAAAACTGTGCAATCATCAGAAATTTCTCAGAACTCTTGAAGAACAAGGAAAACTTCTTGGCAAAGCTTGTGATCGCCCAGACTTATCTATAAAGTGTAAAGACAAGAAGTGCACTTGCCGTCCTTCACACCGGAAGTCTAAACACTTTCAGAAATGGAAGTTTCAATCTCCTGGCAAGTTTTCAAAGTTTCCAAAATCTGGCAAGTTCCCACGCCGGAGAAAATGGAAATTTTTCAAGAAGAAAAAATTCAGAGGACAGCGAAAGTCTGATCGCTGCTACATATGTGGAAAGAAAGGGCACTATGCAAAACAGTGTCCCAACAAAACAGCTAGAGACAAGATGATGAACTCTTTGGCTCTCATTAATGGTGATCTCGAAGATGCTGATGTCGAGTCCCTATTCTCCATCGAAGATGAAGCAACAAATGATGCCGTCCTGGCATTCACTTTTGATGATTCCTCTTCAGAATCAGATGATCTAGATGATCTCCCTGATGAGTCTGATTCCTTCCCCTATGAAATCCAAACACTCTGTTTTCCAAATATCATGCTAGCTCAACCTTTAGCCAAGGTCCAGATCTTACTTGGAAAATATGAAAAACCCATACCAGTTATCGCTTTCTTTGATACTGGTGCAGCAGCCTCCATCCTTAACCCAGCAATTCTTCCCAGGTCCTACTGGCAGTCATGTTTCCGACCCTTTACAGCAGCCAATGGAGAAACTTTTGTCATCTCTCTAATCAGTAAGCCTATTATCATTCAACTTTTCCCTGGATACACCATAAAACACCAAGTCTATGGTTCTGATCTCCCAGGAAAAGATTTACTGTTAGGCTTTGATATCCTCCAAAATCTCAGCAAAGTTTCATGGCTCAAAAAAGGATTGAAATACAAAAACTACTTGTTACCCTGGACCACTCAACCAAACCTTTTCAGCATAAAAACCTTTTCCTCCATAAAAGAAGCCATAATCCAAACTTCTTGTGCTGAAACCCATTCCCAGTTCCTCACCAAATGTTCCAACCCGCTTTGGAAAAACCCAGATTTCTTCATTTCCCTTCCTTTCAAGAAAAATGAAGATATTAACCCCACCAAAGCCACCCATCATGGAATGAACCCAGAACATTACCAACTTGCTCTTCAGGAGCTCCAGCAACTTCAGTCAGAAAGTTTGATTGAACCCACAACCTCTCAGTGGGCATGTGAGGCATTCTATGTAAACAAAAGGACAGAGCAGATAAGAGGAAAACTCCGACTGGTTATCAATTACCAGCCTCTTAATCATTTTTTGCAGGATAATAAGTTCCCTCTTCCTCGAAGAAGTGTTCTTTTTGCAAACTTGCCTAAAGCTCAGATTTTCTCAAAATTTGATTTGAAAGCAGGTTTTTGGCAACTTGGCATTCACCCCGATGATCGTCCCAAAACTGGATTTTGCATTCCAGATCACCACTTTCAGTGGACAGTCATGCCTTTTGGTCTCAAGACAGCTCCATCATTATTTCAAAAGGCCATGATTCGGGTATTTGCTCCTATATTATCCACAGCTCTTGTCTACATTGATGATATCTTACTCTTCTCTCCAGATATTGAATCCCATGCTGTTCTACTACAAACTTTCCATTCCCTTGTCCAAACCTATGGCATTATGCTCTCAGAAAAGAAGATGCTTTTGGCCCAACCAGAAATTGATTTTTTAGGGATGCATATCTCTAAAGGTCAATATACTCTCCAACCTCATATAGCCTCCCAGCTTGACCACTTTTCAGATGAAAACCTCACAGTCAAACAGGTTCAGCAATTTCTAGGAATTGTTAACTATATGGCTGATTTCATCCCCAACCTTGCTCAATACCGTACCCCTCTCTCAGCTCTACTAAAGAAAATTCCTCCTCCCTGGTCAACCCACTGCACTAAAGCCATCAAAGACCTCAAAACCTTAGCCAAAACCCTTCCACCTTTAACCATACCTTCAAATGGGAAGAGAGTACTTCAGACAGATGCCTCTGATCTGTATTGGGGAGCAGTTCTTTTGGAAGAAGATACAGAACAAAAGCGCAGAATTTGTGGTTACAAGAGTGGTGCTTTCTCCACAGCAGAACTTCATTACCACTCCACTTACAAAGAAATTCTGGCAATCAAGAAGAGTATTGAAAAGTTTGAGTTTCATCTAATCGGTCATCATTTCCTCATTGAAACTGATATGATGAGCTTTCCCAACATGCTCAAGTTCAAACAGAAACACCTTCCAAAGGCACAGTTACTCAGATGGGCAAATTGGTTTTCCAATTGGAGTTTTGATGCTGTTCACATAAAAGGAAAAACAAATGTCCTCCCAGACTTTTTGTCTAGACTCAAAAAAGAAATCAACCAGTTTTCAAAATCAAAATCACATTTCTTTGTCCCTGGTTGTTTTCCCATGATTTCCTGTTTCCATCCAGTGAATTTTCCTGTCCACCTCCAGTGTTATCTTTTAGAATTAACCCTTCTTTCTCGTTGTGTTCAAATGTGTCAAAACCTTCAACATCTATGTATTTTTAAATATGGTCTTGATGAGTGTCCCATAAAAGGTCTACCTTTTCATCCCGTCTATCCTTTCCTTACCCCGTTTGAGATCTCTTACCATAATGTCTTTCATTTTAAGAAAGAATCGTATCTTCTCTTATGGTATTTAGTTGATGTCTATACTATAAGCGTGTGTTTTAATAAGTCAGCCGTCTTGGTATACTTGGCACATGCAGCGTTCAGTCAGATCCGTCCTCCTGAAGATTACTTCCTGAAATTTCTCCTGCTCTTTGGAAGCATATCATTCTGGCAACAGAAATTCAGAAGCACCCCCTGCAATCCAGATGAAGATCTCCAGTTTGCTTTCTGGACAAGCCGTAACAACAGAAGTCATCCTAATCCAGATGGTTCTATCACTTGGCGAAAGGAGTATCACACAATATTTCTTTCAACATATCCAGTGACTCAAGGATTATGGATCAACAGTGGAAACTATCTTGTCATAACCCAAACAATGTGTTCTCTTAATGGATTGGCACTAACAGAGGTCCCCTCATCTCTCCTCCATTATGAGTCTGCAAATTGGAAATTCAATGATACTTATCCGGAAGAATGGCGCCAAAATATCCGCTATCTTTTAGATCAGTATCACCTCACAGACAGGACCGAAGACTCTTCTGGAAATGGTGAATCAGAATAACACCCATGTGTTCAAGCCAGCTGTCCCTTTGTGTACAATAAAGTTTCAGCCTTTTTCAACAAGGGTGAAATTATTAGTGTTTGCTTTTGCTTTACAGATGTCTTTATTACCTTTTGCCTTTCAGGTCAATGGTGTAATAGTGTATTAGTAGTTTGTCTCTTACATTATTGTCCGTAAGTCTTTAAAGCTATAGTTGTAGGATATAGGCTAGGCTTAAATAGTTTAAAGCAATTATGTTGTTATTCTGTATATGGTCGTATGCAGTGATGTAAGCGTAAGTCTTGGCTGCCTATATATATAGCCAGGCTTCCCCCGTTATAAATCAAGTTAGTCACTTAATAGTGCAAGTCAATAATATTCTCTCTCTTGTGATCCTATCCTACTTCGTGTTTGTACCCACTGTGTGTCTGATTGCTGAGGTTAATTCTTTGTTAGACCTCGCACCTTGTATGGCCAAACCAACCTGGCGAACTCTTTTCGAGCCTTTACCTGTTTTGTCTAGCACTCCAGCTCTTCCCTCCATAGAAGCCCCACCGAAGCTTGAGTTGAAGCCTCTCCCGGCTTCTCTGAAGTATGTTTTTCTTGGCCACGATGACACCTTGCCTGTGATCATTGCCTCTGACCTTTCTTCCGAGCAAGACGGTCAATTACTTAAGGTGCTTAAAAAGCACAAGGGTGCGATAGGGTGGTCAGTGGCCGACCTCAAGGGTATTGATCCCTCCATTTGCATGCATCGCATTCATTGCGAGGAAAATGCAAAACCATCAAGAGAGATGCAAATGAGGTTGAACCATAACATGAAGGAGGTCGTTATGTGTGGGCAGCGTGCCCTTCGGAATTTCCGGATTCCGAGACGCGAGATGCCCGGGTCGAGGGAGCGCGAGCGGGGAAGCAAGCGCTCGCAAAATACAGAGTCGCCACTTGGGTTTTGAAGGTCCGACACCCAAGGAACCGTATTTCGAAGCACTTGCCGCGCTGTTTGATTTGAAAAAAGTTAAGGAACCAGTCCGTCATAACCATATCTGGGTTCGGGAGCCAGGTTACGAGAGGGGAAGGGTTTTATGGCACCCCTCTCGCCCAATCCGGAGATCGGTCTCTACTTAGGCATTTGCGAAAATGTTTGTTTTGCGATTCTGTTTCATTAATCAATTTTTAGCCAATTAGGGCGGGGGAACAGTTAATCGGGGATTTAAAACTGTAACAGTTTGCAGGATGTGATGAGATATGGCATGGATTAGTAAGATGACAGGTAATAAATGGAACGAAGTTCAAAACATCGATCATACATCAAGACAGCGCTTGTGTATGATTTTGGCACGAAGAAACAGCCAGCTTGCATGCGTGAGTTCATCCGCATGCAAGCAAACCGTCGCGCGACATATCCATACCCTCGCGCGAGTGTTCATGTTTCACCAATGGTTTGAATTTCATTCCCTTCTGGGCTCTGGAAGGACCAGTGCTCACCCAGGTGCAAACCAAGCAGTTTATGGGTACTTGAAAGTAAACAATATTACAGCCAACAGATAGAAATATTATGAAAAAGCAACCCCTAAACAGTGGGGGTGTCTAAACGAAGGCCAAGGCCAAGCTGCTCATGCAAGGGCATTCCCTGGGAGAGAGAGAACCATCGCGCGACAGTATGAGACAGCCGCGCGATTGTTCTGACTGGACTTCCAGGAATTGCTTTGCATACTTGGGGCTCTGAGACATGTTCAGGAGCATCCCAAAAGCATTCCAAACCAAGAGGTGTTATAAACTAAGCCTAACAATGATTTTCAACATGCAAAATAGCAAAGCAGTGAGCTAAATCTCCTTTAAAGACTTTTAACAGACTATAAGCACGATAATAAACTTAAATACTAGGGTCCCTTCCCCACGTGGTCCATTCTCACGCAGACAGAATCGTCGCGCGAGCATCTGGGACCATCGCGCGAGGGTTTCCCTGCTAGTGGCTCTTGAAACTCTGCCAGCTTTAGGGCCAGAACTGGTATCAATTACCAGCCTTGACCCTGCCAGCCCCCCTCAGGGGTTCGAACAGTGAGCAGAAAGATATTATACCTTTACTTTGAGTGCCTTAGAAATGGCTTGCATGATGAGATGGTGAGACTTGGAGAGTGATTATGTGGGAGTGAGTAGTGTGAGATATTTGTGCTTGAGCTTTTCTTCTTCTTTCTCAAAGAGGGGTTTTTTTTGTAACCCTTTGCAAGGAAGCAAAGGGGTGTATTTATAGGAGAGGAGGGTTAGTGGGTGGCTAACCAAGCCCTTGTAACCAGCCAGCAATGCTGGTTACAAATGCTTGGTGGAGGAGTGGGGTGGCAAAGGTGATGGGAGAGTGGGGGGTGAGGTGGTGCAAGGGGAGCCCCCCCAGAACGCTGTTCAGCCGAGAAAACGGGGTCACATGGGTCTGTAGCCCCCTGACCAACACGCAATCTGGGTGAAAATGACAGGTGTTGACCATCGCGCGATGAAGTGAGACCATCGCGCGAGGGTTAAGCCAACCCCGCGAGGGTCCATGGTCAAAGCTTTGACTTTGACCACCACCTGGCAAATGAACCATCGCGCGAGGGTTCCAGTACGTCGCGCGACATTCAAACCCAAGGTTCAGGTTCTGATTTAAGGTTTTAAGGCTAAGGATGGGTTCCTCACATACCAAACTCAAGCCATTCCAAGTTCTCGGGACTGTTTCGACCTGACTCATCATCGGGGAATCAAGAAACCGAAGAACAAAGTAAAACGATTGGGAAGTCAGATTGGGGTGTCTATAGTAGTCCCTCTTTGATGGCACGCGGAGCACCATTGACTGGTACGGGTAACGTCAAAGATTTCTAGACACCCATCCAATCCACCCAAAAGCCGATTTAAACGAAAAGGGCTAGCAAGTATATACAAATACCGTGCACCAACGGATCGGGGAGCAGATTGATTGCTGATCCGAAAATTGGACGGATGGATCGTCGCTGATTGATAATTGGACGGATGGATCGTCGCTGATTGATAATTGGACGGATAGATCGTCGCTGATTGAAAGTTGGACGGATAGATCGTCGCTGATTGATAATTGGACGGATGGATCGTCGCTGATTGATAATTGGACGGATAGATCGTCGCTGATTGAAAGTTGGACGGATAGATCGTCGCTGATTGATAATTGGACGGATGGATCGTCGCTGATTGAAAGTTGGACGGATAGATCGTCGCTGATTGATAATTGGACGGATAGATCGTCACTGATTGAAAGTTGGACGGATAGATCGTCGCTGATTGATAATTGGACGGATAGATCGTCGCTGATTGATAATTGGACGGATAGATCGTCGTTGATTTTGGCGCGGGCGGACCACTGCTGGGGATACATAAACGCGTGTCGGGTTTAAAAGACATTGACTCACAATAAACTTCGAAATTGTTGCAGCGCCTAAGTGAGAACCCATGGGTTCTTAAGGGTGAATGAGCATGATTGGGCCTATCCAGAAGTTGCATTGGGCCGGGAGGCCCAACCAAACCATCGCGCGACATATTCAGACCATCGCGCGAGGGTTCCTTGTTCAAGCCCGGATCTGTTAAGAGCCCAGACCCGGCCCGGACCTGCCTTCTTCCATACAACCGATGGGGACGTTCGAAAATCGCTCACAGCAGTTTCGAACTCCCTCCAACACTATTCTCTCCCAAACTCCTCCTCTCCAAACCTTGATTTCGTCCCAAAACCAAGCAAACCCACGTGCGTATCATCGTCCATGGCTGATCACGACGTTACTCGGGGCAGTGGGGAAGTAGTTGATCGTCCGGAGGACGAGGCAAGACCCATTGTGGTCGAAACAGAGGATCAGCCGGCAACGGGGGTTGTTATAGACACCAGTGCAGAGGTAACGGGCGGCGGTGATGGCGTACAGAGCCACGAGCAGGAGGCGGTTGGCGGCGAGAATCGTCGCGCGACGCAGTCAGACCGTCGCGCGATGGTTGAGATCGGGGCCGAGAGGGCTGGGGTCGTGCAATTGGACCCGAGCGAGGCCGTGAGTGGTTCGGTGGTGGTTGGTAGCAGCTCCGAGGGTGTGGGCAGTGGAGGTGCCGAGGAAGGTGGTGCTGAGCCAAGCGAGACTCCGCCAAGGGATCCGGCGAAGGGTAAGGGTGTGGCGAGCGAGGAAGAGGAAGCCACGGAGGTTCCACTGGAGGAGGTACTGTTTCGGCCGGGGGCCACGTCGTCAGGCCACAGGCCGATCACACGACAGGATCTTGCAGAGTTCCTGAGTGACGAGAGGCTAGCCCGGCTGCTTGAGGAGGATCCCATGATTGGGGCCGCCGTTTTGGAGGCTCGAGAGGAGCGAGAGCGGGAGATAGCCGCTTCAGAGGCTGCGCCGAGGGCCGAGAGGGCGAGAGCCGGTGAGGAGGAGGTTTTGAGGGACGCGGAGGCTGAGGAGCGAGTTGGAGCGAGGGGGGAGGGACCCAGAGTGACCGCGGTGTCGGAGGCAGAGAGCTGACTCGTGCTCCGTTTTCAGCAGAGGGGTACAGGTCACCGACTCCACACCTGTTTGTGCCATCAGGTTTTGCGGCATACAAGCCACGGCAAGCGGAGTACGACCCCGAGCTCGTTCTGAGAGACCCCGATACCCACATTTCTAGCAGCTGGGCTGAGGTAAATTTCTGAAAATCCCTCATTTACTTTTGTGATAGTCATTTCAATACAATGCATGCGCTCGAAAACTGAGAAACATAGCGCAACCCTTTGAAGTAGATAAGAATAGTGAGACTATAGCTTTACGTCGAACGCCATGCATGAAACATAATAACTTGAACCAACCATCCACTGCCAAGTTGTATTGATTACCTAGAACTTGAGAATGAAAGCTTTGCATGCTGATATATCCTCTGTTGCTTGTTTCCGTGTCTAATGCAGGAGAGAGCGAGACAGAGGGACATCCGGGGTTTCGGGGGCGCTTGCAGCTCCTTGGCGTTGTACCAGGGTTTGCCGGAGAGGGTGAGGCAGTTGGTGGATATGGCAGGTTTTGGGGAGTTCATACAGACCTTGACTCGGGCCAGAAATGACCACGCGGTCTTGGTTGCGCTTGCAGAGAGGTGGAGAGATTCCACCAACACTTTCCACCTACCGCTCGGGGAGATGACAGTGACGCCTACTGACTTCGCGGCGCTTACCGGTTTGAGGGTTGGGGGTGACCCTATCCCGTTTGACTCGGGCATTCAGGAGGACGAGGCGGCCCTGGAGTGGTTCTTGGGAGAGGTGCCCAAGGTTGAGGAGGGGATGGCGAGATACGGCCAGTTCACGAGATACCTTGCAAAGGAGGTGGCGACGGAGCAGGAGGCGGAGCAGATGGCCCGGGCATACCTGTTGTACCTTTTTGGTGCTACCCTGTATCCGAACAGGCGCAGCAAGGTCCACCTATCGTACTTGCCTGCACTGAGGGATCTGAGGACGGCCTCACGTTTTGACTGGGGAGGAGCTGCGCTTGGCGCGGCCTATGGTTTCATGGGGGACTCGTCGAGGACCGAGATGAGCACAGCTGGATACTGGCGGATTTGGGAGGTATGATCATAATTGAGTAAAGCACATTTCCAATATGCACTTATCCTTTTGAATACGTAAACTGCTTAAATATACTCCTGCATTGTACTAATGATTTGAACCTTGATAACTGTACAGCTCTGGGCCTACGAAGTTCTGAACATGTGCCGTCCAGTGACAAAGAGCCTGGACCTGGGGATCCTCCCACGTGCTCATATCTGGAGCAAGAAGAATATGGGAGAGAAAAGAGGGCGAGGCGACCTGAACGGCTTCAGGGTATACCTAGACGAGCTCCGACCCTCACAGGTATGTCACGACTTCATCAAATTTAAATAAGCGTCCCGTTTATTGCTTTAATGCTGTCGCTGACCGACATTTGCGTTGCTTGCTTGCACAGGTAGAGTGGGATCCTTGGAAACTGGCCGAGTCAGAGCCTGAGTACTTGGCCAGGAGCAGGGTCGTGACGGCGAGCAGAGTGCTGCTGGAGTCAGCCTTTGGTTGGCAGTGTTACTTGGGTGACCTAGTGACACGCCAATCGCTTGGCCACGCAGGGTTCCAGGTGCCCGGACCGCTTCCACCACGGGCCTCACACACAGGGGAGTACACGCTGGCTGAGCTAGAGGTCTTCACACGGCCCGACACTGACTTGACGCGCTACCTGCGTCCTGGCATGGACTATGCAGTTTACCAGAGAGAGCGCTTGGCGGGGCCGTTGAGAGTGCGAGAGTTCAGGGAGGTCCGGAGTCAGGCCCGGGGAGCTGCTGAGGAGAGGAGGGCCGTCGCTGCGAGGCAAAGCAGTGGCGAGAGTCGCGCGAGGCGGGGTCCGAGTGGACCTGTGAGAGGTGGGCCACCAGAGTTGACATGGCGTATAGCCGTGGTGGATTCTCAGGGCAATCCGGCCGAGCTACACCTAGTTCCTGCCAGAGTTGAGCCAGCGCCCGTCACCGTGTCGGTAAGGCATTGTACCCTTCATTATTATACTTCCATAAAGCCTTGAAATGTTGCTCTATTACTTATGCTCAAATTATTCTTGCAGGTGCCCAGTGAGTGGGCGAACGAGGCCATTCGGCGCATGCTTGCTCTGGAGAACGTGATAAGGCGGGCGGCAAGTGGCCTGCCTTTGGACTTGCGCTATCCATCACCGGCAGCTCAGAGATCTCAGGTATATCCCTTAGAGAAACGATACATTCCTGCATTCGATACTTGACATATGCATGCTTTGCTCGATACATAGTGTACTTTAATTGCCGTCAATTTTGAAATAGATTGTACCTGCTTGCAAACATACAACATATAGAATGTATACTAAATGTGCAAAATTTTTACAATGCAGACACAGGGACAGGCGGCTCCTAGGAGGAAGAGCGCAAGAGAGCCTCCGCAGAAAAAGCTGGCAAGCAGGACTCCCGCTCCTCCACCTACTACTAGACCACAGACGCGGGGCGTACAGCCACCCGTCGCGAGCGAGGAGGCGGCCCGAGAGGCCGTGGCGCGCGCAGAGGAGAGGTATCAATCAAAGATGCGCCAGAGGCCCTCGCAAGATGAGCCGGTCCGCAAGAAGCGGCTGATCCTGCCCGAGGATTCCGAGGAAGAAGAGGAAGAGGAAGGAGAAGAAGAAGAGGAGGATGAAGAGGCGCCTGACAGCAGCGGTTCAGACGACTCAGCCGATGACCCTGGTTTTAGACAGGATCCTAGAGAGGGAGACGACGATGACGACGACGACGGGGATGGTGACTGGTTCGGGGAGGAATGAGGGCTACTAAGAAGCCTCACTTGCCTCTCCGCATCTTTGATTTTTGCTTTTGGGCCTGCGTGTCCGCGTAGATAGATGGAAGGCCGGAGTGCCTTAGTTGATACTTGATACATGTTTTTGGGGCCTGCGCGCCTTTTTGATTTGATGGGCGAGTGTGCCCGAGCTGACATGATGACTTTTGACTGGCCGAGGTGTGCCACATGCACAGTAGTATTCCTTGTTTTGACGTGGATAGACATGGATTAGCTATAAAATTTGCATTTTCAGTTCATTTTACCCTTGCAATGATCTTAGAATAAATAAACGCTTGCCACTAATACCACACTTGCATTGATAATGTACCGAGACCGTTCACAAGCGCGCACACATGCACACACATGATTGACTCGGAGAAAAAACGAAAATGTACCCCAGGATACGGTTAGGATACAAGGATACGAAATATAGGACCTTCAAAAGCCAAAACCTAGAATATTCTAACTTGGATAAGAAGAACACTTTCGTGAGGTCATGTATACACAAAATGACTCAAGAGAGCCGACGGATTCGAGAAACACCTCCCGAAACACAAAACTGCCCAAAAACCTTACGGACGACACAAAAGGGACACGAGATGGGGACAGAAGACTCTATTATGTCCCGGACTGAAACCGACACCTCCGTATAGTCACAACAGGTCACCATGACTTGTACGGCCTGAGAGAAAAGGACACGACCCTCCGGCACGAGTTTCGACCTTCCGAAACACACATTTGGCCTTGAAACGAGCCACCGAGGGTTCAAAAACCCCGTAAAACGTGATATCTCGCATCCGATGCTTGGACATGGTTGCATGTGCTCATATTGACTTGCCGGAACCACAAAAGTTGCAAAAGTACCCTTGGAATAGGATGCGACCAAAATTGGACAGTAGCTGGTGAAATCTGTCAAAATGCAGACTGAACCATCGCGCGAGGGTTTGAGAATGTCGCGCGATGGATTGGATGGTTTTCTGTCGCGCGATGGACTGATATCATCGCGCGATGGTTGGGCCGTGCCAGGCCACCTTTATTTGACCATCTCAGATTTTTGGACGTCCAAGCCTTGTCATCAACCTTTAACTGTTCAGAGTACTTCAGAGAGGGGGGGGCAGTGCAGAGTTGCCCTTACTTTGAAGAAGAAAATGCCACATGGCATGGATGCTTGTACTGGGGAAGGACGACGCGCTTATGTATTCTGCCTACAAAGAGGCCAATATCCTGCAAATTAAAGGCATCTCTCCCACAGTTTGAAAGTCCCACAAAGAAGCAGAATGGCAAATAATCTTCCGGCCTTGATCAGCCCTTGGCTCACGGCCTTTGTTGCTGGAGATTGGCTGTCATTCCGGTTTCACGGGTTGGCCGCATTCCGTTTTCTTCGCAATGTGAGGGTCCGTCCAGAGTTTCTGAGGGCAGCCCTACAATTCTGGGACCCAGAGGTTCACGTATTCAGATTTGGGATTAACGAGCTGTGCCCAACCGTGGAGGAATTCCAAGCATACCTCCAAGGAGTTGCCTCGAGCGTGATTGTCGTGCCGCCTTATAGGAAGAGCATGCCAAAGCTGTTACAGTCAAGTCTTGATATTACTAGAGGGCCGGCTGAAAGTTTGCTAACTGGAGGGCAAATCAACATCATGCGCCTAATGGAGTGGTATGGGCCAGAAGGTGACGTAGAGAACATAGCCGCGCAGGCTCGACGTCGATTTGCCCTGGCGATCGGCGTGCTAGCTGCCTATTTACTGGTATCTCCAAATGGGCAAGTCAACCCCATGTTGGTGAGCGTCGCCGCTCAAATGGGTGCTCGGAGAAATGTGGTACCACTGGTTTTGGCAGAGACACTCATAGGTTTGGATTTGGTTTCTTCAGGCCAAACAGACGTGTTCGGCGGTAGTCCACTACTACTGCAGGTTAGCTTAATTCTCACTCAGCTCTCCTTTTTCCGGCTTTCACACGTTCTGTTTTTACCTCATCTCTCAGCTAAGGCCATATCGAGGCTCCTTACTTGTCTTTTCTCTCAAGCTTTATGTGACTTCTTACTTGTTTTTCCACTCATGCAGCTCTGGCTATCTGACAAATTGGGATTGCTCACAGCACCGGAAGCAAACTGGCCTCATCTGCCCGGCCGAATGCACCAGCGGGGTATGATCTATCCGGAAATGTCTGTGAATCAATGGTGCGTATTTATGAGAGAAATGCGGCCGAACGAGATCATATGGCGGCATGAAGCTTTAAACATTCCAGACATGGCGCTGAGTTCTGCAGGATTCGAGAGAGTAGTGATAGCTGGGCTGACCGCTTTCACGTTCTACATCCCCGGACGCATCCTTCGTCAACTAGGAATGAGCCAAGGACTCCACCGAGCTGGGACCGAAGATTTCCAAGTCCCCGCTTTCACTGCCCAGAATCTGAGAGGGTATGAGCACGACTGGGGCCTGCGGCAACTCGGAGGAGCTGACCCAGACTTCAGCACGGAACTTACGCACCGATATCAAACATGGCTAAGAAGGGAAATCACAAGCAGGCAAAACAACAATTGACCTCTGACGAATCCTGATGATCTAGAATAAACCGTGAGCCTGTTAAGGCCTCGAGCACTTTATTCTATTTTTATGCTTTAATCTTTTTAAGACTGCTCAGCCTGTGTAATAGAAGTTATAATTTGAATAAAAATGAAAGTTCGAGAGTTTTCCCCTTTTGATCCAAGCGTTGAACCGCCGTGTGACCCAAGTATCGCGCCAACCCCTGGTAATGGGAAACCGTGGATCAAGTTGATGGATTGTGACCGAATCTCACGGAGAGATTGCCTACGTATCCCTTTTCAGGGAATCAGGTCAGCACGTAGTTCAGGCCAAGGTTCACTCGAGTATTTTAACTCTCCTTTTGCGCTCTAAATTTTGCCTAGTGCTGCCACTTCGGGTTTTCAGCCTAGCGAGCTTTAATTGATGCCTATTTATTTTTGCCTAAATCGCCTTCTCAGGTTTTCGGTCTAGCAGGCTTGCTCTAATTTTTGCTTGGAACCGCCCACCCTTGTGGTTTTCGGCCCAACGAGCTTCTCTCAGGGATAATATCGTTTGAGTTGATCCAGGTTAACCAGAGAGCTGAATTCGTTGCCGTCAAGATCAATGAGCTGAGCTGCTCCTCCAGAAAGGATGGTCTTGATGATGTAAGGTCCGGAACGCTTGGGTCGAAACTTGCCGCGGGGGTCAAAAACTGGTGCCCGGATCTCTTTCGTAACCATGTCCCCTTCGACCAAGTCTCTAGACTTCACTTTTTTGTTGAATGCCCGGGCAATTCTCCGCTGATACCCCTGAACATGATACAGGGCCCGAAGCCTCCTTTCATCGAAAAGCATGAGTTCAACAAATCTCCCACTGAGCCATTCAGATTCCGAGAGTTCCGATTCTACTGTGATCCTCAAAGAGGGCACCTCAAGCTCTATAGGGAGAACTGCTTCCATCCCGTAGACCAAGGAATAGGGGGTTGCCCCCGTTGATGTTCGAATCGACGTTCGGTAACCCCAAAGAGCTAAAGGCAGTTGCTCGTGCCAGTCCCTGGCGGACTCAGCAGACTTCTTGATGATTGTTTCGATATTTTTGTTGGCCGCTTCAACCGCACCGTTCGTTTGGGGGCGATAGACCGTTGAGTGATGGACTTGGATCTTGAATTCTTCAAAGAGCTCCAGGACCCTGCCTTTGAAATGACTCCCATTGTCTGATACGAACGCTTGCGGAACCCCATATCGGTAGATGATGTTTTTCCTGATGAAGTGAGCGACTTGAACTGCCGTTAGGCTTTTATAAGATTCGGCCTCCACCCATTTGGTAAAATAATCTATGGCCACGAGGATGAACCTATGACCATTTGATGCGGACGGTCTAACCATGCCGATGACGTCGATACCCCATACAGAGAAAGGCCAAGGCGAAGCCATGCCAAATAGGTTAGAGGGTGGAACATGCATTAGATTAGCATGAATTTGGCATTTGTGACATCGCCGCACATAATCTACACACTGAGATTCCATAGTAGACCAGAAATAGCCTTGGCGCAAGATTTTCCTAACCAGCATGACGCCGCTCATATGTGGGCCACAGACCCCCTCGTGGATCTCCTCCATGATCCTAACAGCCTCGGCCCCATTGACACAGAGCTTGTGCATTCCGCAATGGGACCTCCTATATAACTTTCCCCCACAAATGATGTACTGGGCGGCTATTCTTCGCAACGCAGTCTGATCCTTCTTGGAGGCCTCAGCCGGATACGTGCCATTCTCGACGAAGTTCCATATGTCGTGGTACCAGGGTAGGCCATCATCGACATCATCAATGGCGTTGACATATTGATAAGCGGGGCGGTCCCGTTGTTCAATTAAGACTGGGCGGAGTTTGACTCCGAAGGGTAGTTCGACCATGGAAGCCAAAGTCGCGAGAGCATCGGCAAACTGGTTCTTCAAACGGGTGATGTGGGTGAAAGTCACCTTGTTAAAGCGAGGAATTAGCCCCTCCAAATCTTGATGATAAGGTTTCAACCCCTCTTCACGCACCTTCCAGTCCCCATTGGCTTGAGATACAACGAGATTGGAGTCCCCGATGACTTCGAGTCGTTCAACGCCGAGCGTGAGTGCAGCCTCCATACCCACGATACAGGCCTCGTATTCAGCTTGGTTGTTTGTAACATCGAAGTTAAGTTTGAATGCAAATGGAATATGAGAACCATCGGGGGCGATTAGCAAGACCCCGATCCCAAATCCTTTCTGATTGGCTGCCCCATCGAAGTACAGAGTCCAGACGTCCTCGACAACTGTTAGCACCTCCTCATCCGGGAACACGAAATCTGCATCTTCCGGTCCATCCACAGGGTGATCAGCCAAAAACTCAGCGATGGCTCGCCCCTTTACCGACTTCCTCGTGACGTATTCGAGGTCGAATTCTGCCAGAAGGAGCAACCAGCGTGCTAACTTACCAGTGAGAGCCGGTTTCTCAAACAGATACTTGAGTGGATCCATCCGAGAAATCAATTTCACTGGGTAAGCCAGCATGTAGTGTCTCAACTTCTTAGAGGCCCAAACCAAAGCCCAACACGTCTTCTCCAAGGCGGTGTAGCGCTCTTCAGACCCAACCATTTTCTTACTCAAGTAATAAACGGCCTTCTCAACTCCCTGGTCGCCCTCTTGAGCTAGTAAGCATCCCATGGATGTAGAACTCACAGATAAGTATAGAATCAAGGGCTTTCCAGGCACCGGTGGCATTAAGACAGGCGGGTTTTGCAGATAGTTCTGAATGGACACGAAGGCTGCCTGACATCTGTCCGACCATACGAACGGGGTGTCCTTCTTGAGTAAACGAAACATCGGCTCGCAAGTCAGAGTTAACTTGGCGATGAATCTGCTGATGAACTGAACCTTCCCCAAAAAGCTCCGCACTCCCTTTTCAGTCTCTGGTGGCTTCATTTCAAGCACTGCTTTGATCTTGGATGGATCGACCTCAATCCCTCGCGAAGTGATCATGAAACCGAGCATCTTACCTGCTGTGACCCCGAAGGTGCATTTCTGTGGATTGAGACGCATGCGAAACTTCCAGAGCCTCTCGAAAAACTTCCTCAGTACAGGAACATGCCCTTCCCGAGTTTTTGACTTAGCAATCATGTCGTCTACATAGACCTCAACCTCTTTGTGCATCATGTCGTGCAGAATGGTTGTAGCGGCTCTCTGGTAGGTGGGACCAGCATTTTTCAAACCAAACGGCATGACCAAGTAACAATAAGTCCCCCATTCGGTGATGAAAGTCGTCTTCTCACGGTCTTCCGGCGCCATAAGAATCTGGTTATATCCGGAGAAACCATCCATGAACGAAAGCAGGGCATGGCCCGCCGTATTATCCACCAGCACATCGATATGAGGCAAGGGAAAATCGTCCTTGGGGCTCGCCTTGTTCAAATCCCTGAAGTCCACGCACACTCGAATTTGTCCATTCTTTTTAGGAACTGGAACAATGTTGGCAACCCACGTAGGGTATTGAGAAACCATTAGAAAACCGACGTCGATCTGCTTAGTGACTTCTTCCTTAATCCTCTGCACCCAATCCGGCCTCATCCGCCTCAACTTCTGCTTCACAGGTTTGGCATTCGGTAGCAAGGGGATTCGATGCTCCACTATCTCTGGGTCGATGCCGGGCATGTCTTGATGAGACCACACAAAGATGTCGCTGAATTCTGAGAGCAGCTCTTTGAAATCGTGATGTTCCTCTGGAGATAAAGTGGAGCCCACCTGAACCATTCGGGGATTATTCTCGTCTTTCAAGTTTATTAAGACTATTTCTTCTTTTAACGGCTGAGCATGCCTTTCGTCTTCCCTTTCGATGAGGGCACGGATTTCCTTGGGAATGTCCCCATCGAAATCTATCCCTTCATCGTCGGGGTCGACACAGTTTATATAAAGATCATTCAAGTAGTCAGAAGAGGATTCCTTCATTTCATAAGACCCTGCAGGGTCGCCAAGTACAAGGGAATCAAACTCAAAGTAAAAGCCATGACGTGGAGGGCCAAGAGGCTCAAACTCCGACTCAGAGCTAGACTTAGACTCAGAGGACTCAACAGACTCAGTGTCAGACTCTGATACATCATCAATGCAAGTAAGGCGTGGTTTGAAAATGCAATTTTTAAAGCTACCCTTTGCTTCTGTGATGAGGGAGAGGGGATCCTTGGGATCGTCGGAACCGAGCATGAACACCTCGTCCTCTTCAGCTTCCTTGGCCAAACCCACCTGGGAGAACTCATAAAATAGCTGCTCCAAGCTCCCTTGATCAAAAGACACCAGCCAATCAGTCTTTAGCTTAGGCTGGCTAAGCTTCCTTTTGAACTCCGCCCTTGCTGGCTCTTCATCACTAGAGGACCAAGTGTCATCAGCGAAAACCTCAAACCCAGGCAGCAAATCCCCAGTGACTGAATCGATAAAAGGCTCAGGCTGTCCGGTGTAGACGTCATTCCCCACTTCGCGCACAAAGTAGCTGTCGGGTTCACCATAGAGAGATCGAGGTTTTCCCGTGCATTTCCTTCTTTTGGCATCCTTGGTAGAGGAAGAGTACCCCAGACCAAAGCGGCCCTCGCAGGAAGGAAAGGCAGGGAACTCCGGGATCCCTTGTTGGTGAATCCCAAGGCCAAGGCCAGGCAGATAGGACATCCTCCTCATGATGTCTAAAGCAACAGAGCTTATGATGAAGTCCCCATCTACGTTGATAGCCAAAACCGAACCAGAAGTGTCGAAAGAGAAACCCCCGAGATCAACGTCTTCCTCGCCGTGTGCAATCCCCAGAACAGGTGTGCCATCTTCCTTAAGCGGGCGAATGCCCGAGTCTCCGCAAATAGTCAAAGTTCCAGTAGGCAGTCCCAACATAACTTTTGGTGAAGAGTAGACGGTACAGCCATGATGTCAGATCGGTGAAGCCACGGCCTTCCCAGCAGAAGATTAAAGGTGGCGGGGATGTCGACCACATGGAACTCAACATCCATCTCAAATCCCTCAGCGTCAAGTTTGAGCACGAGCGTGCCCTCGACCACGCGACGAGTGCTGTCGTATGCCTTAACAGCCAGATTGGAAGGTGCAAAGTCCTTCTTGGTTAGTCCCAAGCGGTAAGCCACTCTCAACGGGCAAACATTGATTGCTGATCCGTTGTCGATCAGAACAATTGGAATCCAGAGTCCCTTACACTTAACAGTGATGTGCAAGGGGCGATTGTGATCAACCCCTTCAATCGGTAGATCCTTGTCGGTGAAGACCACAGTGTGCTTCGAAGTAGGCGGGAGAATTATGGATATCATGGCTTCAGGTGTGACATCGGGTTGAATCTCAAGGCGAGAGAGAGTATGGCAAAACTTTTGACGATGCTCGCGGGAGGAACAGATCAGTCCCCAGAGTGATATAGCAGCAGGAATCCGCTCCAGCTGTCTCTGAATCAAGTCATCATTCGGGGAGCTAGGAGGTACCTCCAACGGTGCGGACCTTGAGAACGCAGAAGGTTCGTTCCTTTTGTTAGAAGGATTGGACGAGCTCCCAGCCTGAAGATTGGAAGGCTGAAAAATTCGTCCACTCCTCGTAACGTTGTGAACGTTCTCTAAAGAGGGTATTGCCTGAAGGTCTTGACGGTCATCCCAAAGATCAGCAGGGACTTCCCCCAATTTACGTTTTCCTTTGTCAGAAGGCAGTGGGGCTACAGGTGCTTCCATGCCTAGATCGAGGTCTTGAGCTAAATCATTCCACAGCAGCGACTCCCAGAAATCTGGCTCCTTAACAGCTACAGCCTCCCCAACAGGCTCCGTGTTAGCAATAAACGGGACGTCCCAGAGTCCCCCATCAGCAAGAGAGCGGTTGACAGTCCAAACCTCGGACCCAACCTGGATATTAACCACATCATCAACATCCCAGAGATCTGCTGGCGGAACAAGGTCCGTAACCATGATGCTGTGATCTTCCTCGGTCGGATAAGGTGGCGCGGGGCGCGAGAGTTCCTCGCTAACGATGTAGAGTGTAGGATCGTACTCAGTGTTGGTTACAGAGCCCACCAGCCTGTCAAGAGTAGAAGGGAGAAAGCATTCCCCCAAGACGCGAGTTTCCTCCTGAACGAAATCTTCTTTTATGAATTGAATCTCGTGATCGGGCAGAGCATATCCTTGAGGAGGATCAAGGTCGAATTCTAATGGAAACTGCCACGCGGGCTCGGGATCCCAATAGTACTCCTCCTCAGGCAGAACGGGCTCAGGCTGTTGAAAAAGCATGTTCAAAGAGAATCCATCCAAAGGGTCAAGCATGCCTGCCTCATAATTAGCCATCCAGGCGTCATACCAAGCATGGTTAAATGGGACATATTCGGGGTTCTGAGGGAAACCGTCTAACTCTAGCTCCGTCCATTCATTGATTATGGGGGCTGCATAATCATCATTATCGGCGATAGCCCATCCTACTGCTTGCATATCGACCTGCTGTTCCGGTGGAAAAGGGGCGGCAGACCTAAAGCGGCTTATCAGATTCGGAGAGGAGTTTGGATCCGTCACATCAAAGTACGGGCTGTCCAAAGAAGAAGCAGAGTTGAGCTGCACGGCAGGAATGGATTGGTGAAACAGCTCGCTGATGGAGGCGTTGAACACAAACGCCCCATTCCGCAAGCGTGCGAGAGGCACATCGGGATTGGACGACTGTCCTTCTTCAAGATGGATGTAGGAAATCTCGGCTTCGGGCTGAGAAGGGATAGGCACTACCGGCCTGGGTTGGCTTGTTGAGGTTATATGGTCAGTGGGATTGAATATAGTGGAGCTAGGGTTGATATGAGTGGAGCTGATGGATATTTGGTTGATACGGGGAGCAGCATTGTGCTTTGGCAGGGAATTGGAAAGGATGTTTGGTTTTTGGGTAGGTGGAGGTGGAGCATGGAGAGTTCCTTCATCTATGAGATCCTGGATCGCATGTCGGAGGCGGAAACAGGAATCCGTAAGATGTCCAACCCCTTGGTGGTAGGCACAATAAAGGTTAGCTTTGAAGTTGGGGGAAGGGTTCTTAGGCAAAGGAGTCGGGTCAAGGGGCTTCAGATGCCCTGACTGGATTAACTTTTCCATAACAGATGAAAGTGGAGCTTCAAAAGCGGAGAAACTGCGGGACTGACCGCGGGGCCGGTTATTTTGTGGGGTTTGCACCTGGTTAATCTCAGCGACGCGATTGGTTGTATTGGAGGAGGAAGCATTAGTGCCGCTAGTAGTGCATCCTCGATGGCCAACCCAGATTCGAAGAAAGTATCAAAGTTCGAGGAGGCTTGGACAAGAACCAAATGCCTAGCGTAATCAGGCTGAAGATTGCGAGAGATGATTCGAAGCTGATCTCTCTCACTCGGGCGATCGGTCATCTGAGCAGCCTTCGTCCTCCATCTCTTGACAAAATCCGCAAAGGATTCCTTAGCTTCCATTTTCATGGACTCAAGCTCTCGGGTTGTCATTTTGAGCTGGGAGTTGTAACTATACTGCGAAATAAACGCAGCACCGATATCCTCCCACGTCCTCCTTTTAGCAATGTCGAGCGACAAAAACCAGTGAAAGGCAGGTCCTGAGAGAGTCTGAGGGAAGAGCTGGGACATGGCTTCGGGTTCAACAGCCAAGAGTTTCATGGCGGCATGGTAGCCATAGAGGTGAGTCTTTGGGTCGCCACTTCCATCAAACTTGGCGAGATCAGGCATTTTGAACTTGTCGGGGAGCTTAGCATTAGGATACAAGCAGAGGCGATCTAAATCAATTCCCCCGGCGCTGATCTTTTCAGACTTGGACACAGATTCCTCTAGCTTGACGATCTTTGCCATGAGAGCAGTCATGTTAGGATCCAGAACGGGTCTTGCCACAGCGAGATTCAGATTCGCAACCTCCGGGTGAGCCTCTCTCGGGTTGGGCTGAATTATGATCCGCCCCGCATGGTTAGGGTCTTCAACAAAGATTGGTTCCGCATGGTCGTCCTCATCGACCTCGCCTCCCACTTCTGCAGCTGGTGGAAGACGAGTGTTGATAAGGTCATTGAGCCTGGTGAGGTTCGCGTCAGTCTGAGCACCCCTTTGCTGCATGGTGGCGATGCTGTTCTGGATGTTCATGAGCATGGTTTCGAGACTCAGTGGTTGCGGATGATCTGCCATGATGGAGGTCCCGGATGAACTTGACGAGGACGGGGAGGTTGGTAACGCCGGAGATTCAATTTCCTGGAGAACTGACGGTGATCCTGATCGTAAAGCGGCCAAAAGAGAACCCGGAGAGTCTTCCGTTGTGACTGACTGAGCTTGCAACCTGACTAGCCTTTGAACAGAATTCTGACGCAGACGTTCCCAAGTGGGTTTGGCTTTCTGCCTCGATACTTTCCTTGGCGGCACAATGGTTCAGAATTCTGCTTTGCTTTGCTGTAAGAAAAGGTTCAATAAGGGCCCTGCAGCAACCTTACTCTAAGCAAGAGACTTTAAAGTGATAATGCAGCCATCGTCGTCAGTGTCGCCCTTAGACTCTAAGACTACAGACGGGTCTGTCTCATGATGTTCGGATGCTGCTAAAATCCTCGGATTTCTTTTCGAGAGTGTATCCTCGTTTTGGGTCGAATAATACTAAGAGATGTCAAAAATAGCCTAAGCCTCTGACCTTTCCGTTCTTGAAGTTTCAACTTTGAACTTGGAATAACTCGGGGTGAACGACGTGACACCTTAACCGGGGCGGCGTAGGCAACACAGTGCCATAGCCTGAGCGGTGTACGTGCTGCGCACGGTAACCAGGGTGGTGTGAGCATCACGGCATTCTATTCGTCGTTCCTTGTTTTCTGTTTGAGACTTCAATCGGGAATGGCCAAGGACTTAGAAAATTTCGATTTCCCAAAGTCTTGTTGACCCCAGGACTTTTGAAAATCTGACAACATGCACTGCGAAGATGCATGACTCTTCATCGGACCTAGCAGCGTCCTAATAACATAAGACAGACTCGAAAGAGAGACAACCTAGAAGCCGCCCTAAACATGCCCCTACGCAAAACGGTATGTATGTACAGTGCATGCGATAGGAAAAGCAGTAACACGTAGACAACATACGGGGGTTAGATGCAAGTAGAACTTACCCTGCAGGTACCTGTCCTAGTTTGGACAGTTCTAGTGCTTTATATATGCAAAGGCTGGTTTTGGCTCGTAACGGGTTCCTCGGACTAAAGCCAAGATATACCTCCCACTACCCGCGTAATCGCAGAGCAATAGTCGAACGGTAGAATGACTTATCATCGTCGAAGGTTGTTGGTCATTCGGGGTCCCCGAGCTCCGGTAAACCGTGTCGGATTGCCAAAACGATCCAACGAGGCTTATCCCACATCGATGCATATGAAAATTCGGCTCACTTTATTTAATCAATGCTTAGAAGAAACTACACGAGAGAACAATCGGAAAAGTCCCAGATCGGATTGGCCGGACTCGAGGTCCCGTTAAACCACCATTCCAACCTTCGGCAGCGCGGAGCTCACCGTTTTGACAAACTTTTGTGGGATTGTTCCTCAAGTGTATTGAAATCTAAACATAGACCAATATTGGTTCGATCCCCAGCAGAGTCGCCACTGTGGGCAGCGTGCCCTTCGAAATTTCCGGATTCCGAGACGCGAGATGCCCGGGTCGAGGGAGCGCGAGCGGGGAAGCAAGCGCTCGCAAAATACAGAGTCGCCACTTGGGTTTTGAAGGTCCGACACCCAAGGAACCGTATTTCGAAGCACTTGCCGCGCTGTTTGATTTGAAAAAAGTTAAGGAACCAGTCCGTCATAACCATATCTGGGTTCGGGAGCCAGGTTACGAGAGGGGAAGGGTTTTATGGCACCCCTCTCGCCCAATCCGGAGATCGGTCTCTACTTAGGCATTTGCGAAAATGTTTGTTTTGCGATTCTGTTTCATTAATCAATTTTTAGCCAATTAAGGCGGGGGAACAGTTAATCGGGGATTTAAAACTGTAACAGTTTGCAGGATGTGATGAGATATGGCATGGATTAGTAAGATGACAGGTAATAAATGGAACGAAGTTCAAAACATCGATCATACATCAAGACAGCGCTTGTGTATGATTTTGGCACGAAGAAACAGCCAGCTTGCATGCGTGAGTTCATCCGCATGCAAGCAAACCGTCGCGCGACATATCCATACCCTCGCGCGAGTGTTCATGTTTCACCAATGGTTTGAATTTCATTCCCTTCTGGGCTCTGGAAGGACCAGTGCTCACCCAGGTGCAAACCAAGCAGTTTATGGGTACTTGAAAGTAAACAATATTACAGCCAACAGATAGAAATATTATGAAAAAGCAACCCCTAAACAGTGGGGGTGTCTAAACGAAGGCCAAGGCCAAGCTGCTCATGCAAGGGCATTCCCTGGGAGAGAGAGAACCATCGCGCGACAGTATGAGACAGCCGCGCGATTGTTCTGACTGGACTTCCAGGAATTGCTTTGCATACTTGGGGCTCTGAGACATGTTCAGGAGCATCCCAAAAGCATTCCAAACCAAGAGGTGTTATAAACTAAGCCTAACAATGATTTTCAACATGCAAAATAGCAAAGCAGTGAGCTAAATCTCCTTTAAAGACTTTTAACAGACTATAAGCACGATAATAAACTTAAATACCAGGGTCCCTTCCCCACGTGGTCCATTCTCACGCAGACAGAATCGTCGCGCGAGCATCTGGGACCATCGCGCGAGGGTTTCCCTGCTAGTGGCTCTTGAAACTCTGCCAGCTTTAGGGCCAAAACTGGTATCAATTACCAGCCTTGACCCTGCCAGCCCCCCTCAGGGGTTCGAACAGTGAGCAGAAAGATATTATACCTTTGCTTTGAGTGCCTTAGAAATGGCTTGCATGATGAGATGGTGAGACTTGGAGAGTGATTATGTGGGAGTGAGTAGTGTGAGATATTTGTGCTTGAGCTTTTCTTCTTCTTTCTCAAAGAGGGGTTTTTTTTGTAACCCTTTGCAAGGAAGCAAAGGGGTGTATTTATAGGAGAGGAGGGTTAGTGGGTGGCTAACCAAGCCCTTGTAACCAGCCAGCAATGCTGGTTACAAATGCTTGGTGGAGGAGTGGGGTGGCAAAGGTGATGGGAGAGTGGGGGGTGAGGTGGTGCAAGGGGAGCCCCCCCAGAACGCTGTTCAGCCGAGAAAACGGGGTCACATGGGTCTGTAGCCCCCTGACCAACACGCAATCTGGGTGAAAATGACAGGTGTTGACCATCGCGCGATGAAGTGAGACCATCGCGCGAGGGTTAAGCCAACCCCGCGAGGGTCCATGGTCAAAGCTTTGACTTTGACCACCACCTGGCAAATGAACCATCGCGCGAGGGTTCCCATACGTCGCGCGACATTCAAACCCAAGGTTCAGGTTCTGATTTAAGGTTTTAAGGCTAAGGATGGGTTCCTCACATACCAAACTCAAGCCATTCCAAGTTCTCGGGACTGTTTCGACCTGACTCATCATCGGGGAATCAAGAAACCGAAGAACAAAGTAAAACGATTGGGAAGTCAGATTGGGGTGTCTACATTATGAAGGAGGTGGTCAAATTGCTAGATGCGGGTATCATATACCCCATCTCTGATAGCAAGTGGGTGAGTCCCACTCAAGTAGTGCCCAAGAAGTCATGCATTACTGTCGTTGAGAATGACAAGGGTGAGTTTGTTCCCACACGCATGACGACTGGTTGGCGTGTGTGTATTGATTATAGAAAGCTCAATTCCATGACTAGGAAGGATCATTTTCCACTTCCATTTATTGATCAAATCCTAGAGAGGTTGGCGGGCCAGAGCTATTATTGTTTTCTGGATGGCTATTCTGGATATAATCAAGTGGCCGTTGACCCAGTGGATCAAGAGAAGACTACCTTCACCTGTCCCTACGGTACTTACGCTTATCGGCGCATGCCTTTTGGCTTGTGCAATGCACCTGCGACCTTTCAAAGGTGTATGATGGCTATCTTCTATGACATGGTGGAGGAATTTCTAGAAGTATTCATGGATGACTTCTCGGTCTTTGGGGCCTCCTTTGATTCATGTCTCCAAAATCTTGCAAAGGTGCTTAAACGGTGTGAGGAGACTAACCTGGTTCTAAGTTGGGAAAAGAGCCACTTCATGGTTCAGGAGGGGATTGTTTTGGGCCACATAGTGTCCAAGAGGGGTATTGAAGTTGACAAGGCAAAAGTTGACTTAATTTCTCGACTTCCTCCCCCCTCATCAGTTAAGCAAATTCGCTCTTTCTTGGGACACGCTGGGTTCTATAGGCGTTTTATCAAGGATTTTTCTAAAATCGCCAAGCCTTTGTGTGATCTTTTGGCTAAGGACGCCCCCTTCATTTTTTATGAGGCTTGTATGAGAGCTTTTGTGAAGCTCCGTGAGACATTGTCCACAGCACCTATCATGCAGTCCCCCAACTGGTCTCTACCCTTTGAAATTATGTGTGATGCATCCGACTACGCAGTCGGTACTGTTTTGGGCTAGCGGGTTGACAAGGTCCCTCACGCCATTTCTTATGCGAGTAAGACCCTCTCCGGTGCGCAGTTGAACTATACCACTACAGAGAAGGAATTACTCGCTGTGGTCTTTTCCCTTGACAAGTTTCGGTCCTATCTTTTAGGGTCGAAGGTCGTAGTATACACTGATCATGCCGCTTTGCGGCATTTACTTTCTAAGAAAGAGACTAAACCTAGGTTGATTAGGTGGATTCTGCTCCTCCAAGAGTTTGATGTAGAGATTCGAGACAAGAAAGGATCTAAAAATTCTGTAGCAGACCACTTATCGAGGATCCTAGTGGATGCCTCTGGTGACACATTGCCCCTTAAGGACTCATTCCCCGATGAGCAACTCTTTGAGGTGTCACAAGTGCGACCCCCATGGTATGCACACATAGTCAACTACCGAGCCACAGGCGCACTTTCCCCTCATTGGTCCAAGCATGACAAGGACCGTTTCTTTGCACAAGTTAGGCAATATTTTTGGGAGGATCCAGAACTCTTTAAGTTGTGTTCGGACCAGGTGATTAGGAGGTGCGTTCCTGAGACTGAGTACCATAGCATTCTCACCTTCTGTCATTCACTTGAGTGCGGAGGGCATTTTAGTGGGAAGAAGACAGCGGCGAAGGTCTTACAATGCGATTTTTACTGGCCCACTCTGTTTCAGGATGCATATGTATTTGCAAGGCATGCCTTAAGTGCCAGAAAACCGGCAATATTTCACGCCGTGATATGATGCCATTGTCCTCCATCCTTGTTGTGGAGATGTTTGATGTTTGGGGGATATACTTCATGGGTCCGTTTCCATGTTTACATGGGAGCGCGTATATTCTTGTGGCGGTGGACTACGTGTCCAAGTGGGTGGAAGTGGTAGCCACCAAGACCAATGACCACAAAGTTGTGGTCAAGTTTCTTCAAAGTAATATTTTTACTCGTTTTGGCTATCCGCGGGCGATTATTAGTGATGAGGGCACCCATTTTCTCAATAAACACTTCGCCGCCCTTGTGCGAAAGTATTCTATCACTCATAAGGTGGCAACACCTTATCACCCTCAGACTAGTGGGCAGGTTGAAGTGTCAAATAGGGAGATTAAACGCATACTTGAAAAGACGGTTAGGCCCGATCGAAAAGATTGGTCTTTAAGGCTCGATGATGCTTTATGGGCCTACCGTACAGCTTATAAGACTCCTATTGGCATGTCTCCTTACCGATTAGTTTTTGGTAAGGCGTGTCATTTGCCCGTTGAGTTGGAGCATAGAGCTATGTGGGCCACTAAGAAATTTAACTTCGATATGGCCGCTGCCGGGTTAAATCGTAAGCTCCAGCTTGCAGAACTGGAAGAGTTGCGCAATGAAGCATATGAGAGTGCACGAATTTATAAGGATAGGACTAAGGCATTTCATGATAAACACATTGTTAGAAAGTCCTTTGAAATTGGTCAAAAAGTGTGGCTCTTTAATTCTAGACTTAAACTTTTCTCGGGCAAGTTGAGGTCACGGTGGGATGGTCCATATGTTGTCATTCGTGTTTTCCCCCACGGAGCTGTAGAGATTAAGGATCCACATGTTGGTAATGTTTTCAAGATCAATGGCCAATTGCTTAGACCTTACGTAGAAGGAATTGGTGATGGTGTGGTGGATGGTGCCACGGTGGAGTCCATTACTTTGATGGACCCAATTTATACAGATTAGTGCTTTCATTGGAAGTCTAGGAGACTTAAAATCCATGGAGTTTTTGATATCTCCAGTGTTTGCCGTGCTCGAACGGTTTTCAACGATCTGGTATAGTCACCTTGTCAAAGCTATGTATGTAGTACTTAGGAGGTTGGGTCTGGCGGCAGGCGCGTAGTTAGCAGCGAGAAATCTGTCTGAACCATCCGACTTTAGTGTCAAGCTTGGCGGAGATTGCTTCATAAGCCGAGTGGTGGGTAAGGAATCTGGCAGCTCCAGAGGGAGTGACAGCCTATTAGATGATGGCACCACTTCTCAAGATATCGTTGAATCCTACGCATATTGCTCTTCCAACAAGTAAGGAACCACAGTCTTTGACAAGAGAGAAAAGTAGTACCCGTGTCTTTCGCGTGAAGAAAGTGGATGGATTTTTATTTTATTTGTTCTTCTTGCCTTATTTATGTTCTTTAGTTGTTTTTCTTGTATATATTTTGTTGTTTTGGAGGCTAACATTTTGCAGGTTGTTCGATCGAAGTTGGGGGGTCTCCCTCTTGCTATAATAGTCTGCTATGTTCCTCCTTTTTGAGGTGATACCTTTCCTCTCTTTTGCGTTTTTGTCCTATCTTTTTATTTTTATACTTTCAATGAGGGCATCGAATGGTTCAAGTTGGGGGGAGGGACTATTTCGTAGACTCTTAAAAAATCCAAAAAATAAAAAAATGGAAATTTTGAAAAAAAATAAAAAACATAGTGAGACCCTTTTGCATGCGGTTTGACACTTGTTGTGATTATTTATTGGATAACTGAGTTGAGGTGTGTTGCCTACCATAATGATAGCTGTTTTTGGCATGGTAGTTCTACTTGCTAACTTGTCTTAAAAAGTTGATTATGGCACTTTGGTTTGGCACTCTTGCACTTCACATATATTTGGGCTTTGATCACTTGTGAGTTGTGAATTGACTGTTCTTGATGGCTAGATTAGTGGAGACTTATGCCCTAGTGAGCTTTCGTGCCTTATCTTTTTGTTGGAGTAGTGTCAAGTAAACTCTTAGTTTGTCATTGAAAGAGTCAACTTATTGAGGTCTTATTATTTTTTATTGCTGAGTGTTGGAATTTGAACGCATAATACTATCTCTCGATTTTGGTTAGTCATGTGGATGTTACAACCCTGGGAGAGGATTATAGGCATTTTCTTGATGCTTGAGCCAGTTCGTTCCTTTGTGTTCACATTTATCCCTTACGAGCCACTTTGAGCCTTGAATACTTAGCCTTCTCTTGGTTAGCTCCACCTTCCATATTGTGTTTGGAGAAAGGAAAAAGGTGTAATTTTTGGATAGATTGAGAAATTTTGTGCTTGAATTGGTGATACCCCTTTAAAAAAAAAAGAAACACACAACACAAAAAAAAAAGAAAAAAAGAAAAGAAAGAAAGGGGCACCAATATGTTTGAAAAGAAAGAATCATGCTTTATGGTTGGAAAATGTTGAAAGGTTAGAAGGAAAGATAAGGTGGAGTTGAAAAAGTAAAAAAATTGGGCTCACATTGTTAAATTAGCCCTAAGTTGCTTGCCTATTCTCGGACACGTGATGTTTTACCCTACCTTGAAATATTTCTCCCTACCCCGCATTACAACCTCGAATAAAGTCCTATTTGATCTTTGGGGTGATGGGAAGTGGATTGATGGATGTGAGAGTGACTTCCAATGCTTGGTTTTATGTTCATGAGACTGTGTGTCCACCATATAAAGCATTCTTTTTGTGTCATGGTGTGCGAGTACTTTGCTTTCATTTATACTCCTTCTAACCGCACACTTGAGAGTTACAACATGCACCTTGTTTTGAGTGAATTTCTTTGTGAGTGCTTGACACTGTGAAAATTGAAGTCGAGACTTGGACCGGAGAGAGCGGTTAGTCATTGCAAACTTGTGGTTAAGGCCCATATCACACACACGCCAAGCCTAGGAGTTATGGTTTATTTTTGGACTTGATAGCGTTTGGAACTATTTGCGCCTTCTTATATCATTCTAGTAGTTGCATATTCTTTGCTTGATGAACCAATAAGTTGTATGACAAATTTTGGATTCCATGTGGAAGGTTAACTGTGTTTTGTGGGTAATCACTGCTGAAAACCCTCACGAGACTTCACTCGTCCTACCGGGGCCGCCCGGGGGTTTAAAAGAACTATCAATTTTAATTTATTTATTTTCTTTAGTTGCATTTTGTTTTCTTTGCTCGGGACTAGCAAAGTGTAAGTTAGGGAGTGTGATAAGCGCGTAAATGTTCACATACGCGCCTCCTAATTTATCCTGAGTAAATCCATTTATATTATTACTTGGAGTTTTATATTTTATTTTTGTATTGTAGGTATTTGGAAGTTTAATGGAATAAAACCGGACTAACAAAGTCAAGTGACAAACCATGACAGTTTGTTGGCCGAAATAAGTGTGGGCTGTGAGACATGTGCTCTTAGAATTGAAATTGGCTGAAACCATTACAAATGCACATGTCTTGATGGGCCCAAGAGTTAATTGTGTTATTGGTCTCTTTAATTTATACTTGGACCACGTAAAAGGAGGCCTGGCCATTCTCGGCCGAAGGAATGGCCCACAGCTCTGCGAGAATGAATAGGGTTAATTGGGAGGCCACGTATACAGGAGGAAAACAATAAAAGGAAGTCGGCTACAACAGCTTATAAAAGAGAGGCCACGCACTTAACCGGGGGGGTACTTTTTGACGCACGTATCACTGGAGAAAAGAACACAGGGCTGCGCATATACACATCAAAAGTACCGCGGCAGTCAGTCACAACAATCAATAGAAAGATCAGCGCAATGTTCTCCTCTCCGATGTCCGGCTAAACTCGTTTCTAGGGTATAGATGAAACTCGATCTCTGAGTAATAATGTTTATATTTTGATTTAGTGTTTATTATTCGAATCATGGTTGTATGATATAATGATTTATTTGCGGTATTAATTTTCTCTATCAAATCTTGTGTATAATTTTCTAGATTTTTATGCACGTTCATGCAACAGTTCTTAATTGTTCTGTGATAGCTGGGTAAGATGGGTTATGCTCCGTAAGACGCGTCGTGCTATTAGACGATCCGTGCCATAGAGACGGATCGTACTAGTAAGACGGTTCGTGCTAGGCGGCGATACCCCATGCTATTCGGTGATTCATAGAAATCTTTTGGCGATACCGTGAGGGCCCGCGAACCCTAACGATATCTGGATTGATTCGAATAATAGACCTTTATCATCGTATAGAGATTGTTACAACGGGTCGAGTGGATTCAAAACCCTAGATCTTTTTTCTTATAAATTCTCACTTTTTATTGCTTATTTTTATTCAACTTTAAATATTTTAGAAATCAACAATTAAATCTCTTTCGGAATTAATCTAGAAATTAATTGAAATAACTGCAATTCAGCCTTCGTAATCTCTGAGGACGATACTCGGAGTACTTACCGCTATCTTTTAGGTAGTAGTAATTATTCTGTTTTATTAATTATTTTTGATACGGAAACCACTCGATCACCATCTTCCCTCCCATTTGATCTGAAAGGTGGACTATCAGATAATGTTCCTCTTAACTCACTTCTTTCCCTAAGAAATGCCTCAGTTGAAAAGCTTTTCCTACTAGGGGAAAGAGAGTGGCATGGTCGTCTTATTACATCATTTTTTCCTCCTGATCTAGCCTCTTTTATCTTATCCACCCCTCTGTCCCAATTTGGCTTTGAAGACAGACTCATATGAGGTTTCTCCAAACATGGAGACTTTAGTGTCAACTCTGCTTAATTACTCTATCCTTTTAGCCCTCAAGTCCCAAAACAATTCCTCCTCCTTACACCCTTCTGTCCACAGCATTTGGCCAAACTTAACCTGGAATTTCATTTGGTCACTTCTTATCCCCCACAAAATCCATTTTTTCTTATGGCAATTGTGCCACAAATGCATACCTATTGGTGATCTCTTAGTCAACAGAGGTTGGCAAGGTGTCTCTGTTTGTCTTTTTTGCAAGCACCTAGAGAGTCTGTCCCATCTCTTCCTCCAATGTGAGTTATACCAATTTGGTTTGGATCTGACCTGGGCATATGCATCTCCTCATGTCCAAACCACTCCATTTCCTTTCGGCTAGGCTGGTTACACCACTTGGGTACCATTATGTCTCTTTCCAACAAGATTTTTTCTCAAAAATATCTTGCATTCTTTGGTGTATCTGGCTTGCTAGAAACATGGTTGTTTTTAGTCTGTTACTTCTTCTCCCTCTCAAATTCTCATTCATGCAAATCATTTCTTCTCTCTATTTTACAAACATTTGCTTCTCTTAAACCTTTCAGCTTATCTCTTTGTAACGCCCTGAATTTTGAGAACGTTAAATAGGAAATTTCATTGAAAACTTAAATAGAGTCTGGCTCAATATTACATCATAATTCTCACAAGAGTACTTTTATTCAACAAAATGAGGGGAAACTAGAGTTCCTATTTACTGCTCCGCCTATTCCTCCATCCTAGCCAGCTCCTCGACTCCGAAAGCCTCCAAGGTGTAGAGTTCTCCCTGTTCATCTACAAAGTCTGACACATTATACCAACGTCGCCACCAGTATAATATGTCAGGGTCACCAAAGGTAACACCATGAGCTACGAAAGCTCAGCAGAACAATTCCATACCCGCTAACCCATAACTTACACATAATAGGGCACAAAATCAGTGAGATCCACATAGTACATTCTTATTTAACAAAACAATTAACAATGACACATCCACATTCACTATTCAACTAACGTTGGTGTCCGTAATTTTTGAGTTTCTCCTACGCAATATCTCGTAAATCGTGTCTCCATTTTCCACTTTTCATATTCCAAATCGACATTTCCAAAATCATTTTTACACACCCAACCTTGGTTCTGCCGCTCCGGGTTTCCATTGGCACACAATTGGCATTGGCACCTCTCCGCGGTAACCAAGCCACACACCCTACCTCGGTTCTACCGCTCCGGGTTCCCGGGAATCCGCACAATGGTTTCGCCGCTCCGGGTTCCCATTGGCACACAAAACACACACTACACAATGGGCTACCACGTCCGGCCACATTGCGGTTTCCAAAACATTTCACCTTTTCAAAACACGTCTTTTCATTAACCACACCCTAGGTGTCATGTTTCTACTTTCTCGATTTTCGTGTCTCGTTTTCATGCAACGACTCCGCGGTAGGACTTTTCACATACGTAATCATAAATCATTCATTGTAATCTTGAAACTAAACTAGCAAGATCATCCAACTCTATATTACTAATCATGCTCAAACCACTACTTGAAGCATAACGCCACATGTACGGACGCCTTTGGAGTGAAAATCACTTATGCTTTACAACAAGAAAAGTAATACAAACAATTCATAACACATGCACATAACCATCTAAAGATCAAAATATGAATACTTCTATCAATGATAAAGTCTTGCCTTTTGAAAAACTATTCTTTCTTCCTTTGTGGGAAATTCAAAACAACACATGTTTATTAGAGTAAAAGTCGATTATTCCAACATGCTCATACTTCCATTAGCGAGAATAAGTTTACTAACTATCATGCATTTCAAGCCTTATAGGCGATAGATAACCTTATATACTTAAAGTTAGGGTATAAGAAGATTCTACGTTATACTTTCCAACATACAGTTCTATGTTATACGTAGAGTTTAGTGGACAAAGGGACTTTACCTTACTTCTTGGCGGTTGGTCGGTTTTGAGAGTTGGTCGTCGGTTTTGCGAATCGACAGCGTAACGGCTCCGAAGTGCTTCGAAAGGAAGAGAGATGGGTTTTCTCTTCCTAGAAACAACTTTGCTAACTAAACTAGACTACTTTAAAGATCTAGTGGTGGTTTTTAGAGGTGGTTTGGTGGTAGCTCTCAAGAACTTCAAGAAACTTAAAGAAACTTGAACTAAGGTACTAAGAAAGTTGAGAAAATCTAGAGAGAAGTGAGAGCAAAGAGTGAAGGTGTGAGAATGACTTGTAATGAGCTTGCTATTTATAGGCCAAAGCTCCCTCTCTCCTCTCCCTCACCCGAATCTCTCTCTCTCTCTCTCTCTCTCTCTCTCTCTCTCTCTCTCTCTCATATCTTTGATTTTTTTTTCTTCCTTTTGTCATGTCAAGGCATGGCTTGGTGGGTAGGTTGAAGGGTAGTGTACAAGTAACCATCAATGGAAGAATAGATTTTGTACTTTGGGTAGATTTTAGGAAGATTTGATGAAGGAAGGAAGGGATGGTTCAAGATTTGGTCTAGTAAGTTATATATAAAAGGACAATGGTGGATAGATTTGACTTAAAGAAATGCATTAGTAAATCATATCAAGGTACTCTCCCAATCTTTCCCATATCTTTCACCAGTACAAGGTACCTATATATATATATCAGTCTGTCTTCCGTAAGGACCACCTCATTTTAATAAAATGCGGACCTCCCATTTTTCGATCGAATTTTGATGATCCGAGCCGCTCAATGTGTTCAGAATGTGATTTTAAGGGCACACGCGAGAAATCAGTAAAAAAAAAAGACCGGGAAGGGCTTAATCCGAGCAGTTTTTGTTTATTTTTTATTGAACAGTTCAAATAAAAATTGCTCAGACGAAGCTCTTCCCAGTATTTTTTTTTGTTGATTTCTCGCGGATACCCTTAAAATCACGTTCTGAACACATTGAGCGGCTCGGATCTTCGAAATTCGATCGAAAAATAAGAGAAATGAGGAGGTCCGTATTTTAACTAAAATGAGGACTCCCTCATGGGAGACTAACCATATATATATATATTTAAGTACATAGGAAATCTAGTCTAAATATTTTATTGGCATGACTATCTTTTTATTACCCAAGGGATAAAAATTTCCCTAGTATTTATTATCCAATGGGCAAATGTTAGGAGTATGGTCTAGAATTCCTTTAGAAATATAATAATGGCTATGAGGTATATATACCTATATATAAATATATATATATATATATATATATATATATATGTGTGTGTGTGTGTGTGTGTGTGTGTGTGTGTGTACTTAACAAATCTAGGAAAAATAACTTTATAAGGTACATGTACCTATATATAAGGTTATTTGTATACTTAGGAAATCTAGTAAAATATCTTATAAGGTACATATATCTATATATGTCCAAGTATATATAGAAGTACACAAGGTACTATGTAATCCAGTAGGATTTTCAAGTATCCAATAAAAAATTATAAGATCAAGATTTCCTAATAAACTAATCTAATAAACACATGTTCCTATTACATTATTATATTAGAGTATTTTAGTACACATATTTATATATAATAATATCTTTAGAAAATCTAGGGCAATAGATTTATAAGGTACATATACATATTTTAAAATATATATATAATCACATGGAAAATCTAGGAAATGACTATTTAATAAAACCTTAGTACTTGTTGGTAGACTAACCTTATTATCCAAGGGGTAAAGTTTGCCCTAACATGTATTGACCAATGGTTTAAAGGAGGTGTCCTTTAAGCAAGCTTATATAAATCTATAAAGTACATAAATCTATATATAATCTTATATATGTACTTCAATAAATCTAGAATGGTACCTCAGGTGGAAAATCTAGGTTTTCTATTGTTCAATGGATAAAAGTTTTCCTAACTTTTATTGTCCAATGGGTAAAGGTTCATCTAGGGTTAGGAAAAAGTAACTAGATGAATTGGTAACTAGGTTTCTCTAACCAATTGGTTGGGAGATAATTCTACTTACCGAATAGGATTTCTAACCAAGAAATATAATTTAAAGATTTTATTTAACTCGTTAGGAAAATATACAAGTGCTTTTATAAGCATACTTGTCTTTAGAAAATGACTAAATTGTTCGATGCGAAAAGATAAAATTTTATAAGTGTCAAATCTAATTATGACGGTTTATCAGAAACAAAAAAAGTAATTTTAAAAGCAAATCCAGGTAATAAAAATAAAATTCAAATTTTTAATGAAATTTTTATTTACCAAAAATCAGGGTCATTACACTCTTCCTCGATCCCACTCTCTAAAGGAGATCCCTCTTAGTCTAGATAATAGATCCACTAGCTCTCTCTATCTTTGCTTTCCATTTTATTTCATGCCTATGTGTAGAGACCCGTACTTTATTCCATCAAGTTAATACTTTATAAGTGCATGTTTATTGATAAAGAAATATGGAATAATTGTGTGCATGTGATTTGGGACCAAAGGAATAGAATTAGTTGTGAAAAGATGTAAGTTAATTAGTAGACATATGAGTATATATAGGAGGGTGAGAGAGTAGGAGATCATTTTTCTCCTCTCCATCTCTCATGCCTCTCCTCTCTCTCTCGGCTCTCTCCTCCTCGCTTGCTCTCTCATCAAATTTCACCAAATAACTCAAAACCCACTCAAAACAACCTTCAATGCTTCACCCTCTACGTGTATTGTGGTCCTATCTCGCCGGTCGAGGCTCGGTGTAGTCATATCGCTCTCGGTTTCGATTTCGAAAAGCTAGGGCTCGTATTTTCATGGGTTTCGTTCTTCAGCCTCGAGGTATGGATTTTACCTCTCAATATATGTAATAGAGTGCTTTTCTTGCCTTGAATCGTATGCTTGGTTGATATAGTTGTTGTGGTTGGAATCCTCGAAATCTGCTGTAAATCTGCTCGAAAGCCATCTGTATCGATACGGCTCTTAATCTGTATCGATACAACACTCTCTGGACTGCTCCGAAGCTCACCCGTATCGATACTTACTTTGCTCGTATCGATACAGTGAGCTTAGTGACAGATTTTGTTGTTTTGCTCCAAACTCCTTTGTTTTGACCCCCAATCATTTCTAACTTGTTTTAAACATCACCAAATCACACCATAACATTGTTAATCACATTCGTTGAGTTCGTTGTGTGTCCATTGCATCCCTTGCCCCCCTTGTTTAGTAGAATTTGACGTTGATTTCCATATGGACTTGATTGAATTGGAATGACCCATAACGAGGATGTGATACGCTCAAAACACTTGTTGACACAACGAGTACATTCAGGACCTATCGACGGGTAGGTGCCTGGAAGGGGATATCAGGGTCCCATAATTTGCCTGGCAGGAGCTAATGCTCGTATTGAACACTCAAGACCCAACCTTCTAGGTGGGTGCTTCGTAGGGGATATCGGGGTCCCATAATTAGCCCGGCAAGAGCTTCGGCTCATGACACTTAATGTGAAGCGAAGTTGGACATATGGAAAGTTGAAACAGTTAAAGATTGAGGTGTATGCCAAATTTCATATCGAGTTTGTTGGATTGTTAAGCCTTGGTTATTGCCTATCGTATGGTCTACATCCTGTTCTTGTCTTGTGGTCATCCCTGCATCTCTCTTACATATAATGTTAGCGTAGAATTTCTTACTGGGCTAGTATAGCTCAAGCCTATCATCATTTTCAGGTGCTAACTCAGGGCAATAGCGTGCATGATTGAAATGCTTGGAAGTGGAATTATTTTGAAAGCTAACGATTGAGGAGTTACTTAGGCATCTTTGTAGATCTCTTTTGAAGATGTATTTGTAACTTTATTTGTAGATCTTTTGACTATGGAATATTGAAATCCTTAACTTTTGAATATTCAGTACTTGCGTTAATTTAGGCCTCATTTGTGTATTTGATGAAAAACGAGGGCGTGACACTATGTAATTGTGATGAGCCTGTTTTGGATATTTTTTGTGCCCATGCTTATAATGTGTAGCTCAAAAAATATGGAGTGGGCATATCCCTCAAGGTTCATTCCAAACTTGTGGGCTCTATCTTCAGAAGCTCCTCCCCTCCTAAAGACTGTGCTTCTATTATCCCTTTAATTGAGGCTGTGAGTTGGGCTTTAAAAAGGCATTACTTGCATATTCTAATGATGCTTCTCTTTTTCACCAGTTGAAAAGCATTAAGGAGTTTTCAGCCACAGTAGCTCCCTTGTTTTTTGATTTTTGCTTCCTTGTGCAGTCTATGCATCTCTGCAATATATCCCTTTGTGATCGTAACAAGATTCATCAAGCATATTTTTTGGCGAAGTTCGCGGCGTCTTCCAAAATACATTCTGAAGCCGATATAACTTATCCATTTGATAATGGATGAGTTCTCAAGGGTTCTATTGCTTTGGAAGTTTTTATCTCTTAATCATGCTTGATGTACTTATTTTTGTGTCTTTTATTGATCTTTGGAATGTAATCTTTTGTTGAACTATGGGATGTAATAACTCTTTATTTATCTATGAAGTTCGTCTTTATTGTCAAAAAAATTTTTTTTGAAGATTTTGATTTCGAAAATGTGAAACCAATCCATGAACTCTTCATGGATTAGTTTCATGTACCTTGCCAAACCTCTCTTGATTTTGCGGAGAATAACTTTTCAACAAGCCTTGTAAAAATAAGGTCAATCAGATGAGGATAAGGGTAAACTTCACTTTTATCACTTACACCAGTGTTGTTTTCTCTCATTCATCCTTCAACTACCCCCTCTGTCCCAATTCTTTAGTCCCTTTTGGAAGTCTCTGTCATTTTTCAATTGATTATATCTTGTAATCTATAATCTTTTAGGTAACTTTGAAAACATCGTTTAAAAGAGCTCACTGAGATCTATCAAACAAAATCCATATTACATATAAAAAGTATTACCAATTAAAAGTTATAATTAGTTTTTATCCAGTTAGAGTAGGACGAGAGACAAAAGAATGGAGACGGAGGATATATGAATTTTATGTATTTCATCCTTATCCAAAATTTACATAGCAAAAACCTATTTAGTGGGAAAAACAGACATTTTATAAAAGTGCTCTTTAGGAGTTGATGATGCCAGAAACAGTCTGGGTACCTGGAATGCTCTGAATACTCCATGAAATTTATGCAACCAAGCCCACAGACCAATGGTCTGGCAAGTCATGGACCCTTCAACGATCGAGTCAGTCATAGTGAAAAGTGTATAGAAGTGATCTATATAACTAGGTCACAGTGTACAATCCTTTAAGGTGGTAATGTGTGATGCATTTATAGGTCCCAAGAAAGAGAAAACTAGGGGATTATAGGTGTTTGTCGATTGTCACTAGGAATGGCAACGGGGCAGGTGGGTTTTGGCGGGCCCCAACCAGAAAATGTTTACCCGGCCCGACTCGATCGCATATATTTTGGGTACCCGTTTCCGCCCCGATCGGGGAACAAGTTTACTTGTGCCGCCCCGCTCTGTTAGAAATTAAAAAATTATTAATCTAAATTAAAAGTAGTAAAATAAAAGAAAATAGTTATAAATAAAGTGATAGTTTAGTATAATAGTGAAAATATAAAGGTAAGAATATAAGTTTTTTTAGTATAACGATAATAATATTAGGGTAAAAATATTAAAATTTCAAGTATAATGATAATTAGATTAGTATAAAAGTATAATTTTATATATAAATATATTCCGGGGCGGGTTTAGAACGGGTATATAGGGGCGGGTTTAGGGGCAAGGTACTTTCACCCCGAATCCGGTCGGGTTTTAGGATTATAACCCTTGCCAGACCTATACCCAAAAATGAGGTGAAAAACCCGCCCTGTTCAGGGCAGGGCAGGACGGGACCGATTGCCATAAAGGGTCATCATTTAGCCCGAAGGCCCGCGACCCATCCGAAGCTCGCCCGGTCCATCAGGCTATTGCCCGGCCTGGGAGTCCGCCCGCAAGCCTACCACGATACCCGCCTGCAAGACCCGTCCGATAGCCTAAAAATTAGTGGCCTTTACACATTCCTTCCTTATGTTGTTGAAGACTAAGCATATGCAACTTTACTGCATGCCATTCTCATCCAAATGTTCCAAGGCAAAAAAAAAATAGAAAAGAAGAAGAACGTTTGAATGTTTATTTATTTATTATTTAATCAGTCCTTTTCTGCTCGGGGACAACAATTTAGGGGTGTAGCATTTACCAAAAAAAATTAGGGGTGTAGTCTTTTCACACAAATTTTTTAAGTTTCCTTTTTTTCACCTTCTTTTCAAAATTTGTGCGGCCCGGCCCGTGAGCCCACCCTAACTTTGGCCCGCTAGCCAGGCAATTGGCCTAGCCCGTGGGCGGGCTTGGACTTCAACTTAAGAAACACAGCCCGACCTGCAAAAAGACAAAAAGCCCACTCAACCCTGCCCACGGGCAGACTTGGATAGTGCCTTAGCGGGCTGGGCCAGCCCAGCCCGATGATGACCCTTAATTGCCATGGCTACTTGTCACGTCGCGTTCCCAAGAATTGATCGCTATCCCCTTCCAAGTTTCTTTTTCTTTGGGCATCCCTTCATGCATATCAAGTGAGTGGACTAAAGTTATGCCAATCCGAGAGATTGACCAAGCACCACAGTCGACCCCACGTCATTCGGGCTACTGAGTCGACAAATGACTCATCAAAGATCTAAAAAACAATTATAAAACGACGACCCGTGTCCTCAATAACAAAACTTAAAAGATCACACCACATCCAATCCCTCACTGTCTTCTCCCCTGCTTCCTTAGCCCCAAAAATCACTAACCACACTGCCGGGCTCTTCTCGCCGATGCAACTGCCACCACCACCACTTTCCCACTTCCACTTTGCTCCCAGCTTCTCTTCACCACCACCTCCGACCGTCATAAGTGGCTCAATCCTATAACTAATGTGAATCGGAATTGGATTTGGAACTTGAAAATACCTGCTAAATTGAAAGGTTTCCTTTGGATTTGCATGCATGGGAAGATCAAACACTATAACATAAACTCGGGGTTACTTTCAAAGTGTTTTAATTATGGTTATTCTGTGGAAAATTTGGTTAGCTCTCAATAGAAAAGTCTGCGCTAACATCTCTACTAACCCAAATGCTATTAATCATAGGAGCCTTGCCTTCGCTTCTGAAATCACTCAGTTTTTTCCATTTCCTGTTCCCAGGAGTAGGAAAGACGAAGCTCAACACGGATGGAAGCTCTCGTGGAAACCCAGGATCAGCCGGCTTTGGTGGAGTATTCAGGGAATAAAGGGGCCATTGGATCCCGGCTTTTTTAGGAGACTTGAAGATTGCACGAGGCTTGTTTAGGGGATCGGAGTTGATTCAAAACCAGGGTATTGAGGCCATGGAGGTGGCATCTGATTCCACAGCAGCAATTGCTCTCATCAATGAAGAGCCCCCACTACACTCACCTCAGTCCTCATCAAAGAATGCGAAGCACTAATGGCTTCAACAAGTTGCACCTTGAAACACACTTTGCAAAGGCAACAAGGTGGCAGACAGACTAGCAACTACAGAAGTTGATCGAGAAGAGAGAATGGTGTTGAACGTCATTCCGCTCGACGACATCATTCTTTTGTTGGAGGCAAACATGACTTGAGAGGTGTAGCCTTAGAGATATATACGCTCATTGTACCCCCTCTCGGTTAAGAGGGGGCCGGATGTAGTTTCTTTGTTTTCCAGTCTACCAAAAAAAAACTTCCCTCTTCGAAACTGGAACCACTGGAGAAAGAAAGGAAAAGAGTGTTAATTGTACAAAAAGGGGTGTGGATTGTAAAAAAGAGGGTGTGAAAATAATTTTCCTTTCTTTCTAATAAAATAAGTTTGAAAACCGTCAACCAAACAAGCTCAAAATGACGAGCCTTCAAAGCTCGGATCAACAGGGCTGTAAAATTATCCTCGCCATCCTTGAAGCATTTCACGAAAACTCAATTTTGCTTGATCCAAAAAACAAGTAGACTAAATATAATACAGACAACTTTACACAAGAAGAACTAAGGTTCTAGTTTCAGTTGATTCACAAATATAAACTAAATACTTTCATATGCATAGATGAACCAGACAAAATGATTGATCAAACATAAATGGAGTCAAAAAAAAAAAAAAAAATGGAGATAAGTAGATGCACATATTGGGTACCGAACACTAGGACTGCACTAACCAGGAAAGGGAAAAAAAATTCCAAGTCTCGCAGACAAGTCTTTGAATTAACTCCCGAACACTAGGACTGCACTAACCGGGAAAGGGAAAAAAATTCCAAGTCTCGCAGACAAGTCTTTGAATTAACTCCATAACATTTCAAGTCAAGCACTAGTTCTGGATCTTTCACAAATAGATTTCAACGAGTAAATATAACACCCCCAAGGTCCCCAACAACCAAGTAAGAGAAACCAATTCTTACTAACGGATTTCAAATGTGCCAGGTAAGTTCGGTGCCTGTTTTCCGTCGGCCATTCCTTGCAGAACCACCTAAAGAGAAGTTGGGGGAGAAGAGGGTAAAAAAAACAAAAAAGGCAAAAGAAAAACCGAAACACAGGGAGTGACATCCGTTTTTTTGCAGACTGAATTGAGCCCAGTGTTGGGAACGAGGATTTGAGCTCCCAATCCGCCTTTACCAGCCTACCAAGATGTAATAAAGAAAGGAGGGAATCGGGCAACGGAAAAGAATAAAACAAAACGCAGAGAGAGAGAAGAACATGAAAGATAATGGTTTTAGACATTGATCAAAACATTATGCAGTAATCTGAAGATGAATACACCTAATAAGGCCAAATTGTAATCTTCGAAAGAAGTATTTAAGCAACGTCTAGATATTTACTCATTGATGCTATTCTTTATGGTTCCTTGAACAGTTGAACTACAGTCATCAACAGAATCACCATGACTTCAGAAAAATTAATCTAAAACAAGATGTTCAGGCCACAAGTCCCCAACCGAATGACAAAACTAGAAAACAAAAACCATGATGCTATTGGAGTAGCAAAGCTATTTAAAAATAAAGCCCCTAAACAAGTTAAGGAGAAGTGACAATGACCAACTAAGTTTCCGAGCAGATAATATTGTTCATATAGAACAAGAGGAACATGGTCAGTTCCAACAGCTCTATCCGGGACATGAGCAGAGAAACCTCCAAACATATCAAACTTGTATCGAAAAGAACAAAACCCAACCAATTCACAGAGCAGTTACCTGATACCCTTCGAAATTCACCGGAACTTGGTGTAACTATCGCCTCATACGCAACGTGGTGTAACAATGATGCTGTTCATCTCAGCAATGCGACAACTGCTGGCAGACGGCCTTAAAAGTAGCTTACCTAGTAATCAATATGCGGAGAAGGAAAAAAAAAACAAAGAAATGGGGGAGGGAAATAAGAAGAAAAAAGAAAATGGAAAAAAGAGAGGAAAGGAGTGAGGTCCATACAGAAATGGTGGTGCACATTACAAACTTAAGCTTCTTAATGAAAAAAATTTGAGCCCAAACTTGTCAGTTAACACTAGTAAGATTTCAATAATTTGCAAAAACCTTAACAGCAAAACCCATCCTAAAAATACCAAAATTTTTAATGGCATACCTTCAGATACAAATTGACAAAAACAACCCAGCCAAATGGATCTGATAAAACGCCAAAAGAAACCAGCATGCATATTACCTGCAATGTCTGGAACACAACATGCCCCCAGACCATCAAAGGTTATTGTTGGAGCCTATGAGTAACTAAATGAGAATAACAAACCTAATCAGTATAATACCTAACACAAACGCTAATACACCTAAATCACTAGTGGACAGAAAGAAAGGAAATCAGACATGGAACTCAGTGACTCAAGGGAATTAATTTTCAGAAAAGCAACAAACCTATAGTACTGCTTCACAACCTAAATCATATTACCCCAACATTATATGTGCAGAAGCTTCTTTAGATCAGATAGACCTGCAATATTTAGTATGCAAATCCCCCATCCTACATGTACGACTGGATCTATGAATCTTAAGTTAAGTAGCAGGGAGAATAATAATAGTCCATGACATAGTCACTTCAATCCAGAAATCCACTGATAGTAATAGAGAATATAGTTCAACATACATCAAGCAGCTAAAGAAGTTTGATAAAAATATTGCACATCAATCCAGGACAGAAGAGCAGCAGACTTCATGAAATCCTTGAACCATATATGTTCAGCTCAGACATAGCAATCAATCTGTTCCAACTGAACCTGCGAAAGGAGAAAGAGAAAAAAAGGGGGGGAAAAAAAGAAACAGAATAAATTATTCAATGTTGAGTTAAAAAGCCAGGGGAAAATTCCGAGCACCAAAAGAAACACTAGGTAATCGTCTGAGGACTCTGCCCCTCTTGCAGGAACTCCACTGACAACCCTCTGAACCCTTCTTCGGCTAACAAATTCAAGATCACTCCAACTCAAAAAAATGGACCCAGTTTCCATCATAGAAACACAGACCACCCACAAAGGTCAACATCATCATGCTTGGATTATGTTTCTTCAGAAAAATGTTGATACATTACCGTAGCCTCTGTTTCCTCATAATTGATGTCTTCCGATCCAGAATTTTCATGCTTATCCCCATCCTCATACTCGTCCTTATTCTCATGTTTATCCTCATTCTTACCACAATTACTCACACCTTCTAAGCTGTCATCTAGTATAGCTGATGAACATTTTTTGTAAGTCACGGGAGAAGAGGCAGATGTCCCATCATCCTCCAAATTCACTAAATCCTTTGACTCCAAGTCAGGCATCTGAGAGGCCTCATCATTAGATTTGGCAGGTCTGACACCAATATGCTTCAGCTTTTCATCCTTAATTTCATCTTTCCCATTATCATCAGAAAAGTGTATAGTTTCTGCAGATTTCGACCTCGAGCACCTCCTCCTGTTTCTTGATTTACCTTCATCTGAATGTCTTGGGGATGTACTACTTCCTTTGTGATGCCGCTTACCTTCTGCAGATGTCGACCTTGACTGTCTTCTGTCGTGGTATTTTGGCTTCTCATCTCTTTCTCTCCCCCTTTTCCCTCTGGAGTGATGCTTATCTTCAGAAGCCACTCTACTTCCTTTGTGACGCTTCTCATCTTTGTCTCTCTCTATTTTATCTCTCGAGTGATTCTTATATTCAGGAGATATTGACCTGGACCGCCTTCTCTCCAGGTACCTTGGCTTTTCATCTCTGTCTCTCTCTGTTTTATCTCTCGAGTGATTCTTATATTCAGGAGATTTTGACCTGGACCGCCTTCTCTCCCGGTACTTTGGCTTCCCATCTCTGTCTCTCTCTGTTTTATCTCTAGAGTGGTTCTGATCTTCAGGAGATATCGACCGCCTTCGCAGTTTTGATTTGGTTTCATCTGCAGCTCTTGTAGACAACCTACTTCCACTAGAACGCCTACCTTCTCCTGACACTGACCTCGACCGCCTTCTGTCTTGGTGCTTTGACTTTTCTTCTTTGCGTCCACCTAGTTTATCATCAGAGTGATGCCCAACTTCTGGAGATTTTGAAGTGGACCGCCTCCTGAGTCTTGATTTGCTGTTGTCGTCATCATTTCTCGGAGAGGACTTACTTCCTCTATGATGCCCTGGTGATCTTGAACTAGCATGGGAAGACTTCTTTGACCTATGCTTTGAACTTTCTCGATTATGTTTAGGTGAAGTAGAAACATCGCGATATGATTTTCTAGTTCGAGGGCTCATGCTCCTACTCCTGTTTCTCCTAGAAACTGAAGAATGTCGGCCATGTGATCTACCTGAATCCCACCTTCTACCCTCAATGTCATCCTTTTTGTCCCTATAGAAGCGCCGGTCATTATCATAGCTGGAGTAATTGCGGAATCTCAATGGGGATCTGGCTCTATAATCTCTAGAAAAACGGGATCGAGGAGAGAAAGATCGGGACCTCCTCCTCCTAAAACTGACAGGTGACCTTGACCTGGACTTGGACCTAGACTTTGACCTTGCACGAGTGGCGGATGGTGACCTGAGAAAAATAATATGAATATAAACGTAAATCCAGTCAAGAATGACAAAGTCGAATAAACATAAGCAATTACTGAAAAATGGTAATGAAACCATTCCATCACATGGGGAAAATGGCCACTCGATGAGAAACTCAAATTCCACAGAACATCAGCTTCTACCATTGAATTCCATTGCTATAACTAAATTAGATAAACACGTGGTCATCCCCATCTAATGAACCCCAAATCTGAGGAGACTCACCTCCTCAATCATGAGGGAGCAGTGAGGTATAAGTTTATGATACAGATAAGTAAATGGGTAGGACAAAAATAACCAAGCACAAGGGAGGAGAACTATAATGGCATGAGGGACACACGCATTACATGTGCTCCCCTCCCATACTCCTAAACCAGAAAGAAAAAGGTTCTCTTGATGAATACAAAAAGCAAATAATTTTCAAGTATTACATGTCTAAGCAACGCCACAAATGTCAAAACCTGTGCACGCGCGCACGCACACACAGAGAGAGAGAGAGATGACAAACCTACAATAAGCCAAGCTCACAAAATAGTTGTAACAAGTGACTTGAAAGTTCTCCTATGGAACATTCTCAGACGCCAATCGAGGACAAAAGACACTTAATAAGGCTTGCATGTTCCTCCAATAGATTATCCAGCAGTAATAAGACTATAGCAGCAACTAGCAACAGTAAAAAAACACGAATTTGTAGAGATGCTTCACTCATGCTTAAGAACTTGACTATTACCTAAAATATTTTCACCCATTTCAATCCTGAGGTTAAGATACTCAAAGAAAATACAAAATCTTGAATGGTCACTCAACAACCGGATGGATATTAAGCACCCCACTGACATGTGACCAGGCACGGACATGACACCTACACTTCGACACGTAAATTTCTAAAAATTGGAGAACACAACACATCCGGGCACGCTTAGGAAAACATATATGCTTAATTTATTATTTAAATAGAAGCAAAAAAACAGGCCTCAAATTACAATAAATAAAAAAAAACCATATATCCGGATTTTAACATTTATCAACATATAACTCATCAATGTATTTCAACAAAAACGTTTTCCAACTTACAAGTCTTTATATTCAATCAATCATACATCTATCATCCGAAAAGAAGACACCCTAGTGTCCATAGAGTGTCCCTAGCGTGTTACCATTTACCAAGTGTCCAAATGGAAAAAGTTGAGAAAAATACAAGACACTTCTGATTGAGCGTCGAACACATGTATGGAGAGTGTCCAAAGAGTGTTGGTGTCAGCGAAGAATCCAACACTAGTATGTGTGACCTCTGGAAAAGTGTCAGTGTCATGAGAGCAATATTGTTCACCCTCACTTTGTTCACCCTCGAGAGGATATGCTCATTCCGTATTTCACAACGATAATCAAAACCGTTCATTTTGTCCAAATTCATTTTTTAAGAGACTACTAAAATTCAGTAATCAGATATTCGTAAGCATTTAATCTAAAAGTTCAATTTCCAGTCAAGAATTTAAAAAACTACTAATAAACTCCTAGATGAATCACTTATAGATATCTAATTAAGATGAATTTTGTCACGGTCTTCTAAAAAACGACACTAGAAAAACTTAACGGTTTTGATTGGCAAAGTGAGACACGTAATGAGCATACCACCCTTGCAGAGGGTGAATGCTCTCCAGTGTTACATAAATTACTACAAACAGTTGATTATTTAGAGACTCTTCTCCTGTGGCTCATCTTAACTCTGTTTGTATCTTTATTTCTGTTATCGTTAATCATTCTTGGCCTTCATGTCAGCTAGCTAATCAAGAAATGCTTCCTTCATGGTCATCTTCAGGAGAAAGTGTGCATGGATAACCACCAAGATATATTATTTCTGGCAGTGAGCATCTTATGTATCGTTTGCGAGCCTCGTGAGGCCTGAAACAATCTCCTTGTGCCTAGTTTGATAGGTTAAGTTCTACCTCTATTGCCTATGGTTTCCAAGTTCTACTTTTGATCATTCGGTTGTTACTTGTCACTCTTCAGCTGGCACTATTGTGTTGATAGTTTATGTTCATGATATCCCTATTCCTGGCGATGATTGGTTGTATTGCTGCTTTGAAGGGGCATCTTGGGCAGCAATTCGTACCGAGGATTTGGGTGCTCTTCGTTATTTTCTTAGAACTAAGGTAGCTCGCTCGTCGCAGGGACTACCCCAACTGCACCAAAAATATGTACTTGATCTTCTATCCAAGGCTGGTCCTCTAGGTGCTCACGGCGTTGACACTCCACTATTAAGCTTGATGTTGAACATGGGAGAACCATTTTCTAATGTTGGTTGTGTAGACGCCTTCTTGGGAAGTTGATTTATCCCAAGTTGATTATCTCACTGCTACTCGTCCAGAAATTACATGTTGTCTTGTGAGTCAACTTATGGATGTCCCTCACTCCTCACCAACCGCATTTTTAAGACGTTTGGCAATTTATGAGCTATTTGAAAACGTCCCTCGCCATGCCTTGCTCTACTGACCTACTTCTTTGTTAGTGACTGGGTATAGTGATGTCCATTGGGCAGGTTGTCATTTGGACAGGCGATCCATGTCTGGACATTGTACCTTCCTTGGAGGTAACCTTAATACTTGGCATAGTAAGAAGCCAAATGTTGGTCCGTTTTATTGCTGAAGGCAAGTACCATGCTCTATGCCCATACAGCCTCTGAAATGTTGCGGGTTAGTTCACTTCTTGATTTCACCATTCGTATCCCAACTGCTACGTAGATGTTTAGTGATAATCAAGTTGCTAACATTATTGTCAACAATCATGTATCCTATGAGCATACTAAGCAGAGGTTGATTGTCATTTTATTTTGGATTTATTGCTGAGGAAAGACATCATCACAAAACAAGCCTTATGTTCGTGATCAATTGGGTGACATTCTTACAAAACCTTTGGCTTGCTCTTCTTCTACCAGTTTTCCTTCAAGCTGGGCATGTTTGATATCTATGGTCCAGCTTGAGGGGGCGTCTTGGAGTGTTTCTTTCTTGGTAGCCTATTTATGTATTTAGCTCGTTTACAGATTTACTTGTCCCATTACTAGTTCAATCCGCAGACAAACTCTAATCTCACATTTTACAATTCTTACTATGCCTTCCTATGGCTGTCCGTCAATAAAAAAAAAGAACTGCACAGGCACAAGGGAAAAAAAAAAACTTGCCCAGGCAACATTTCAAGGACCCTGCTTTCCAAAAAACAGAAAATGTTCGAGAATAATTCATGACGACTCTAAATGCATTCAACCCGTTGTAGCTAAATGAGGCAACTAAACCTTTCTGTTGCCTTAACCAACACAGTCACTGAATATTCAGATTTTACATCATTCAACTTCCAGCAATAAGTGAAAGGAAACCATTCTTGGCTCGTAACAACAATATCCCTAATTTATTTGAGAAGCGATTCCCGAGGAAGTTCACACACAAGAAGATTAGTGATCGTTTAATGAATATACATACCTAGATTTTGGGTTGGCTTCCTTATCTTCATTTGGTCCATCAGGTTTCAAACTTCTACTTATTTCAGCTGCTCTGGCAGCTGCAAGTTCTGTTGCACTCTTCATGGTTGCAGCTCGGCTAGCTGCTTGTTGTGCCGCCATTGTTTGTTGCATTAACAGGGCCTGCTGGAATTGCATCTGTTGCATAGCAACAGCTTGCTGCATTGCCAAGGGAAATGAAGATGAAGCAAGTGGTGTATTCAAAAGAGGGGGTTTTGAAGGAAGTGATTTGGCCATTTCAACATTCAATGGGCGGCCCCCCACATCCATATTGTTCAACGCCAAAGCGGCGGTTGCTTCTTCTGGTTTTGAGTATTCTATGTATGCAAAATGCTTTGAATCAGTGATGCTGCATTCAAGAACTGTGCCACAAAAACTAAAAAGTTGTTTCAACTGGTCCGCTGTGAGAAGTGGGCTGAGGTTGCTAACTTGCAGAGTTCTCTTCAGAGAGAGAGTCTTGGCATCTTTTTCAGCTGATCCTGATAAGAAGAACGCGAATATTATGTAACTCTCCAATACGTGACCGCCGACCAGTAGTAGATAAAACACAAGCAACGAAAAAGAAACAAACTTTTTGCTAATCAAGGAATCAAATATCTTGAGCAAAAAGCTTACCTCTGGTAAGGTGAAAATCAACTCCAGTACATACTAAAAAACAGGTATGTTCCCACACGTTAGGATATCTGTTACCAACTGCAGTAACTACGTCTGGGGTTTCAAAAATCGCCAAATGATAGGAAAATCAATCAACATACATAAAAAACGGATGTCTTAGGAAATAAGGGCTGGGGGGTTAGCCCAATTAATTATTCTTAAAGACAGTTTGTATTTTTATGCTTAGTGAATGGTATGTTACTTCTTTTTTTCAAAAAAATTTCATAATAACCATTCATCTCAACAAGAGGAATCCCGGAGAAGTATAAAAACATTGACCAAAGTTGAAAAAAATTCAGAAAAGACTAACAAAACTGCATTTTTCAAACTTTTTTCGCATTTTGTGTCATAATATTTCACTTTCTAGATTCCTCTCATCAAGACAATTGATTAATCCACAAAATTTGATGAAAAACTAACAAAAATTCAGAAAACACGACCAAAAATGCTGACATCAAAATCTAGGGGAAATGAGTATTAATATGTTAACTTCCTAACAAAACATCTTCCTCATCATGACCCACTTTTTATCCATCCACATCCTCCTCCATCTGATATAAAAAATGCTGACATCAAAATCTAGGGGCAATGAGTATTAATATGCTAAACTTCCGAACAAAACATCTTCCTCGTCATGACCCACTTTTTATCCATCCACATTCTCCTTCATCTGACATCCCTCTTCCAATTCTTCTCATTACTCTTCTATGTCTACTAAGGCTCCGTTCAGTTGCCAGGAATGTTGTACAGGAAAGTTATTCTCAGGAAAAGTCAAGTAAAGTGAAGTAAAGGAAAAAGAAATCTATTTTCCTATGAGTGTTCATTTGACAAAATTTTTAGGCAGGAAAACTAAAGTTTAGTGGTTCATTTGTCGGAAAAAGACACTTATGAGAAACTTCTTTATTTCCCATGGCTAAAAGTAACTTTGAGAACTAACACATATCGGAAAATGTATTTTATCTAATGCAAAGCCTTAACATGAAGCTTAAAAAATAAGTAGATGATAACTAAATAAACAAATGTTAAATAACTATGCTTGATTAGTTGCCGATACAAAAACTCATTGATAAACTGATGATTAGTAAGTACAAAACAAAACTGAAGACTAATGACAAGATAAATAAATACTTCCAAAAAAAATCAATTACTAATTTTTTCTACAACAATTATCTTAGAAAGCATCACAGTAGTCGAAATTGTTATTGCTCACGTAAATTTCAAAGTGCCTTTCTAAGAACCTAATTCGTATTTTTTTTGGTATTGGCGTCATTCGTTTTTTTTCTTATCCTCCAATTATTTTGGCCCAACAATGCAGAAAACTTTCCCGCAAAATCCTATGCTTTTGGCCGGATCACTTTTGCAAGAAAGTAAATCTTGCAGGAAAACTTAAGAACATTTTTCCCACTACTTTCCTGGCAACTAAACACTACAAAAGTTATGAGAAAGTTGATTTTCTCATCCTTTCCTACACTTTCCTGACAACTGAACGGAGCCTAAATGCTACATTTAGCATCCCAATCAACCACTCATTGCTTCCATCAATATGTTTCAAACAGATCATACAAAGCTTATAATAGTGAGATACTCTAACCATTGTAAACTCAATCCATCATCAGTGGCTACTATAAGTTCAAGTTATACAAACATCAAAATAAACAAAAAAGCGCAAGAGGCGGGCCAGTTCAGCCTCATAAAAAAGCGTGGGCCTGATGCGCCTTAGCCCACCTCACTGCTTATTACTTGCTATGCAGACCCTATCCTTGCCTAGGGCCTAAACACGTGCTTTTTATAACACTAATGCACATCCTATAAAAGAAGTAAACTAAACCACCATAGTATTGATTTCAGATGTCCGTAAAAAGTTAAACAGGACCAGGCAATCAAACAATTGACCATTCACCATTAACCATTAGTTCTTAAAGTAAACCGCACAGTAAGAGGCAATGAATACCAGAAGAGTCTTTTGCAGACTGCAGTTGTGCTTGGGCCTGAGCAGCATGGGCTTGGAGGGCTTGTGCAGCAACAATTGCCTGAGCGGCAGCCATTGCAGCAGCAGAAGGTGCCATAGGCACTTGACTCAGAGTTCCCATGGAGGTTGTGGCAGCTAATGCAGTCATTAGCAAATTGTGAGGCGGGTGAATGAATTTACAATCAGTCTTTGCACAGCGTCCATTAAGATACTCTCTGCACAATTCACCAAGAGAAGCTCCAATCCCAGGCAACACTACCCCACCTGAAGCACCAGGGACGAGACCAGGAATCATTCCAAGCAATCCTGGGAATGACCCAGATGAAAAAGAACCCGAATAATTAGGCATATTTGGCATTGTCTGGTTAACTAAATTCGGATATGTAGCCGCTGGAGCTAGACCCAGTAGCCCTCCGGTAGTCGTGCCTGCACAGCCGTAAAATTGACAGTCAGAATACGGTCAAACATCTAGGATTGCCCATAATACGAGAACAGTTAAAACATAAATTGACGGTGTCCTAATGAGGAGCAGGGGTGGACAAAAAGAAGCATAATTTTGCCAATCACATGTTATTAAGAAATTCAAAAGATACGGACTGTGCAACTCAGGAATCACGATTGCGACAGAAATCCTAATATCGACGAGAAAAATCACGTACTCCTAAGATGTACATAAGATCGACAAAATGGTTAATACCCTGTTCTTTACTAAAATTAGGCGAGCTTCACTTAGATCCCCTGTGGTTTAGTCAATGTGCGGCTAGACCCCCCAACCTTCATTTATCTACCACATAAATCCCTGTGGTTTTTGGATTTTTGTGCAGATTTTTGTGCAACGCTAACATTCGTTAAAAGTGCTTGTAAATGACCTTAAGGTCCCCATCTTCTTCCTCAATATACACACAGACATACATGTACTTATATATGTATGATGTCCATTTACAAGCAGATAAATACTACTATTCTACCTAGTATGATCAAACTGACACACTAAGGAAGGCTAAAATCGGCATCAAGAACTCAAAATATGCATGAATTCAATCAATTCCAGTAAACCACTTAACCCAATTGAAAATTGTAACCTGTTGCAGCTAGCCAAATTTAACCCAAACAGAAACTGAACAAGTTCCAGTGAACTTTAACGTAAAACCAAAATGAAAATCGAACCAATTTCGACCAATCCGCACATGAAACCTCAATCAACAAATCCCACACAGAAATCGACCCCCAATGGAAATGATAAATTGAACCTTTTCCATTAGAAAATCAAACCCAGTCAGAATTTGAACCCATGAAATCAAACAGTTTCCAATTCGATTTTGTGATTTGGCTATCAATTATAATCTACCATGGTTGGTCTTCCTCTGCATGTATCCATGAGTGCGAACGAATTTTTTCAAGAAATTAATTTGTGAAAAGATTCCAAGCGGGTGGGAACACCTATAATTGATTTGCTTTGGTTAGCAACTGGTGGTGTGTAATCAGGTGAGGCTGCATATCAATACCCACAAAACATACGTGCGCGCGCACTCACGTTAAAAATAGTTATATAAACTACTTGTAATCTGAACCCATATAAAACATCTAGCACAAAACAGAAATCGGGGGAGCTAGGGGAGGTGTAGGAGCTGTGTGTGGCAGGGGAGGATGGGTGGGTGGATAAGAGTCAAGAGAGAGAAATACGAGAGAGAAAGTGGAACTATTTGTAAACGTAAAGAGTTTGGGAGGATATTTTTGTCTTACAAATCTGTCTACTATCAACATATGTGCATGAAAGAAACCTTTGGTTAGTTTGGATGCAAAACCTAATGGTGCACAAAAGTCCACAAACCACAGGGATTTACATGCTGACAAATGAAAGTCAGGGGGTCTATCAGATCATCGACTAAACTGCAGGGGGTTTAAGTGAAGTTTGCCCTATATTTTTCACTAGTTGTAAGGGACACATAATGCACCAATAGCCCAATCGTAGAGATAGAGACAATAGCTTCCACGTGTATGGGTGCTTAATTGTGAGACACTAGAAATTTGAACAAGAAAATCAAATCAAACCGTGAATCGTAAAAGATTTGGCCATCATAGAAAAATATAATATATGCATACATAAAGATATAAAAGATTCATTGTAGAAACAAAAGCTTATGTTTAAACAATGATTATGTAGCTTAGTAGGTAGGTAAGAGACTTGCTCATATGGCAACATATGTGGGTTGGTCCAAGACTTTGAGACCCGCTACGATCTACTCCCTCCGTCCCAATTTAATTGTCATTTTTGGGAGTTCGTGCCACTTTTCGATTGATTATATCTTGTAATTTATAATGTTTTAGGTAATTTTGAAAACATTGTATTATAGAACAAATCGAGATCTATCAAACAAGATCCATATTGGATATAAAATTCATTACCAATTTAAAGATATAACGAGTTTTTTTATCCGGTTAGAATAGAACTGGGACAAGTAAATTGGGACGGAGGGAGTATGAGTTAGAGGAACTAGAACTAAAGAGATCGATATGTAAAAATCTGCGTTCCTGTAGAATGTTATACAATTACATTCAAACTACTTGTATAAATATAGTCTAGCAAATTAAATAGCATTTTAACGACATTGAGCTCCTCTATTGACTCCTATGAGAATGAACTATGGAAATTTCACTTAACTAAGAGCATCCACAATGTAATAATCAAAACTTGCCGCATCAAATTTTGATTATCCATTTAGAGGTTGCTAAAGTTAGCAATGTCAAGTCCCACATTTTTTTTTTTTTTTCCCATGATCAAAACCAATGGGCTCATTGCCAGCTGCTCTTTCCCTCCAAACTTCTCTCCTTCATTTCACGCCTATTTCATTGAAATTTTTTTTTTAAAACTTGAAAAACCAAAATTAAATAACCAAAACTTGTCACATCACCTTTTTAAACTACAAAAATCTAAAAATTGTGAACATAGAAAACAATTCATTTAAAATAGTTTTAAAATAAATAAAAACAGGTTATGATAAACAGAAAATAGCTTTTTGAAAACTATTTTCTAAAAAAACAGTTTTGGGGGAAAAAGTTTTAGAATCAAAACAATTTTTGAAAAAAAAATGTTTTTGTGTAGAAACAGCTTTTGAAAAAAAAAAACAGTTTTTTTAAAAAGAACAGTTTTTGAAAAAACAGTTTTTGCATAAAAAAATAATAATAATTCTTTTGGAAAAATAGTTTCGCAAAAAAAAATCAAAAACAGTTTAAATATTGCTGAAAAAGAAAAGTAGGGAGAGAAGGTTTTTGTGTAATAATGGGTGTACTTGATTGAAAAATATGGGGTCCACTAAATTTGGTTATTGGCAAAACATTGCTAGTTTTGATTATCCAAATGCCCAAATTTGATTATTGGTTAAGAGGTTGCTAAGTTTAATTATTACAATGGGAGCACCTTTTTGAGCAAACATTACTAACTTTAGCAACCCTTCGGTTTTGATTATTACATTGCGGATGCTCTAACAATAGACATACCTAGAAGATTATGTTTGGGAAAATGAGGATAAAAAAAGAATAACAACATGCTCCAAACAAGAATACATATTCTAATCAACAAATGATGAACAAATTTTGCATGGGATTTTTGTTTTTCCGAACTTAACACTCTATAAAGTTATATTCGTGGTTTTCCCCCCAAAAATAAGAAGGTAAAAGGAGTTTCATATTCGTTGAATGCAACAATTGTCACATTTACTTGAATTGGATCGTGGATCAAACCGTGAATTGTATTATTCATCACCGATTCTGTATAAACCTTGATTCACACGTAGATTTGGATCGATTTTGCATGAATCATAAATCGAACAGCAAATCAAACCGTGGATCGTGTGATCCTGACAACTATGGTGTCAAATGCTTCTATCGGACTTGCATAATCGCATACACTGACAATCTACAAGAATTTAGTAGCATAATGCTACGAAATAAGTATCTTTTATGGCAGCTTGTGTCATGTAAAATATCAAATTATACAAATCATAGTATAAAGCATCAAACTAATGATCCTTTTTTTCCCAATGCCAGTACGATTCGAGAGTTTTGGTTACATAGCCGATGGCAAGTTCTAACAGCCTCAAGCGATGTGGCAGGAACTCAAGTCATTGGAATGTTGTCAAGGCTGCCAGGCAACCTCTCCTAATTCTACAGCACCGTATGCAGGTGAACTGGGTAGGACCAAAATAATGTTACACTCTGTCAGAACACAGAAACGTGCAAATGAAGAAGGGGGTAATTGCTTGAAAAGTAGCTCAATGCTCATTGTCATCAATCATACCCAACCACTCATCAGATCAAGTAAAAATAGTTAATTGAAAATCTTGACTTCAATTACTACAACTATTGCCACCAAAAAACACTCAAAACAATACGCTATACAACAGTTAATTTCCACTCCAAGCCAAAGCCAATGCTTGTACCATTATCTCTTCCATAATCAGTATTCGGTAATACTTATGACTGGTACCCAAATTGGGCACTTACGAACACATATAAAGACAATACACAGAAGTATTTGAAAACTACCGGACCATATCCACAGTGAAGAGAAAAGAGAAAAGGATGAGTGTGGGTGTGGATGGTGGAGCTATTCAAGTACATAAACAAAGCGTTTCAAGACAGTGCCTTCACTGAAAAATACAGAAGGGGCTACCCATGATAGGATTTCCATTACCCAATATATGCGACAAATAACTCCTCTTCACAACTAGGGATGGCCATCTCGACTGATTCATCCGTATCCGATCCGTTATCCGTCCTGAACAGATCAGATTTTTCGGATATCGGGACGGATTCAGATTTTTTTTTATCATCACCACCTGCTTCTTCCGTCACAAGCTATCAATTACCCCCAAATCTCACACACAAAAAACAACTGTCACTAAAAAAAAAAACCAAATCCTTTTTTGGGCGAATCAAAGCATGGCTGGTCGGAGGATGGCCTACGGCGGCGGTGCTGATGGTGGTGGCGGTGGTTCTAGTACGAGTACTTTTTTGCTTTAAAACAAAGGATTCCTGATTCTCTCTTTTTTTTCTTATTGTTGATAATTCGGATCTTCGGATATCCGATCGGATCTCCATTCTCCATTCGGAGCGGGGATGGAGGATCAAAATATATATCCGTTCGGAGTTTGGGGCGGATTCGTGGGCGGGTGGAGGGTTCGGATTCGGATTCGGATATTGCAATATCCACCACCGATCTGCCCCGTTGCCATCCCCATTCACAACCACCTATGCCAAATACAATATATACTGCCACCAAACACAGGAATAACTCACTATAGCTAATCACTTCCGTTCCAATAACCAATCACATAAACCAATAAAAAGGCCCAGGCTAACAAGAAGCGGCCAAACGGGCACTCAGATAGAACACAAAATAAAACAATACTCAGTAAAACATTTGTTGTCTTTAACTTTCGAAGTATCAGAAAACTACTGTAACCTATTTCAAAGTTCGGCAAGTGGAGTGGTAGCCCAGTGTTAGGCACCTTATACTCCCATGCACCAAGACTTAGGGGCATTTCCAATAAACTAAATAGACTAAAACCCATGTTTTCACGGATTTCTAGGCTAATCATTATCCTCACATACATCCGCTAAAATACCATTTAGCGGAACCAACTTGCCATTAGCGGAAACACACCTAGGTTCAACCCTCACTAACTACAACTAACTAGTACTAACACCGTGCGTGTGCGTGCGAGTGAAAAATGCATTTCAAGAGAGTACCTTGACTGAAGAAGACAGGAAATGGGCTGCCCATGATGGCCTTCCCATTACACTCAATATTCACCATATAATTTCCTCTCTTTGGAACCACATACGTCACCGTATACGACCCATCACCCATATCCTTCACCACCCCATCCTGGTCCGATCCCCCAACCCCCACTCCAGGCGAAACCCTAACCCTAATCTCCGCACCGCCGTTCAGCACTCTCCGCCCGTCCGAATCCTTCGTGACCACCACGAAGGACGACGGCGCGCAGGCCGTGCCGCCGGCGATGCCCGTCCCGGCCGCCGCGCACTTGGCAGGGTCCACCGGCCCGATCGGCTTGCTGGCCAGATCCTCCTCCTCCGCCTCGTCTCCATCCCCGTCCGACGAGTCGTTGTTGTCCTCCTCTGTCCTGTTCTTCTCCACGTCCTTGAAGGTGGCGTCGAACGCTGCCTTGGCCGCGGCGGCCTTCTCGGCCTCGCTCTTGATCTTGGCCTCTTCGGCTTGTTTCATCCATATGGGCTGCTGTTTGACTACGGCCAACTTCCGATCGGCCATGAATGAAAAACCCTAAATACGCACACACCCAGCCCCACCCCTTGCGTATATCTCGGAAACCCTAATATAGAGAGAGAAGAGACACCTAATTGATCAGCGAATTCAGAGTCTCTTCGACACTTTGAGACTTCCGGAGTGTATTGTTTTGGTACTTGTAAATCTGTTCCAAAGCCCTAACAAGATCCCGAACGGGGGCAGAAGGGGGATCGGATAGGGAAATACAGTCACTCAGCTTGGTGTAACTTGTTTAACTTTTTGAGAGTAGTTTTTAACTCTCCAAATAATTTTTTAATAAATTTTTTTCTTTATTTTTTTACATTCATTACCTCTTAACTCTCAAAAATAACTTTTTAAAAAATAAATCAAACAAAGTCAGTATGCTGTGGGGAATGGGGATGTGTTAATTTAACAGTTTCTGGTGGACCATAGTGAAGTGCGATGGCACGCTTGACATGGAAAAATTATACTATGCCCCAAGGGCATAGCCACGTGTTCTGCACCACACATTTCAGTGGTCCATACTGAAATGTGTGGTGCAGAAAGCCTCGGGGCACCACGTGGCTATGCCCCGAGGCATGGAATAATCTCTCCTTGACATGACATACGACAAGTTACTGTACTACTATGTAAGAGCATGCGCACCAAAGCCAGGGTTAAGGTCTAGTCCAGTTTATACATATTCAGTCCGCTTCAGTTTTAGGGTATTGTGGGCCTGTTTTGTCGGGTCCACAACGATCGAAATCGTTCATTTTGAAGAGCTCATCGAGTGTGTCATGTCACAAGAAAATTTAGCATGATCAAATATTGATAGGTACATGAATGAAATATATTTGTACAAGGAAAAAATGGGCAATTATGAGTTTCGATTTTATTTTTTGTCATCTCATTTTTTTGTACAAGTCTATTTCGTTTATGTACCTGTCGATATTCATTCAACCTAATTTTTTGCATGAATGACATGCTCGATGAACTCTATAAAATGAACGATTACGATCATTATTGTGAGTCCGGAAGGGGCCCACAAAGGTCCAAAATTGGGCCGGATTGGACATGTATAAAACTGGACTAGACCTTCCTCCCCAAATCAATGGCTAGGTAAACTATCTTGTAAATAGTTCACAAGGTTTTAGCTAATCTTTCACAACTACACTAAGAGCATCTCTAATCCCACTCTTTACTTTACCTAGCAAAAAGTATAAAAAAAATTTAAAAATAAAATAATAAAAAGAACAATCTCTACTTTACCTATTCACTTTTTCATCTATGTGTTTCAACCCAACTCTCAATCTTTGCTCTCCAATGAAACTAAATTAACTAATTTGCAAATGTGGCATCTATACAAGATGAAGTGGCGATTTTCAATCTGTCATATTTTTTCGATGGTTTTTTTATTGGAAAAGAATTTTTTTCTTCAGTTTATTTGATGTATTAAATTTTTTTTTTGAAATGGCAAAATTTTTATTAATAAACTCAATAAACAGGTACATCGTTGAAGAGAAAGGGGGAGGGAAGACCACATGACAAACATGTAGCCAACACAATGCAAAGGAGAAAAAAACTTCCAACAAGAAGTTGAGAAGAAAAATAAAAACAAGAATTACCTCCTTGACAGAGCATATCAATCCAAAATACTAGCTTGACCCATTTCCACGATCATAGTGACTTGTGAGGTGCCACACAAGTCTGCCTCATCTTGCCCAAACAAAGGACAAGTCACAAATCAAATTAGACTCTCAACAATTAGTCTGATCTATATTTTCAATTTTTTAGTATATTAGCTTTCCCCATTTCACTATTATTATATAAGTGAAATACAAGGAACTCATTTTTGTAGTATATTAAACTTTTTCAAGTGGAAATCTATTGCTTGTTTGTTTGTTTTGTGACTTTGTGGGAGGCGAGCTGCAGGGAGTTGAGGAGGCTTGGGACTCGTCTAGGGCGAAAATGGAGGGAAAAGATGAAGAGGGAACCTGTGAGCTGGAACAGAAAAGTACATAGAGATAGAAAGTCTCTCACTACCTGTAGCGAGCAAAATGCAAGTGCGGCAGAATGATCAGAGGAGTATTGAGCCCATTGGAAGAGTGAAAATTGTTATTGGTTAGCTATAGTAGCCAATGGGGCCTACGAGGAAAGCCCCTAAGAGATGCTTTAACACTATTTATTTTACCTAACACAAATTTAAAATTTAAAATATTACTTTTTCTTTTCTTCTTCTTTCCTATCAAAAATTCACCCCGATCCCTCTGCCATCACTCAGACTTTGAAACTCAGCTAGGGTTGGCAATAGGGCGGGTAGGGGGTGGATACCACTATCCCCGTCCCCGATCCCCGAATCCAAATCCATCCCCATCCCCTCCCCGATCTCCACCGGGGAATTATTTTTACCCTTCATCCCCTCCCCAAATGGGGAACGGGGATCCCCGTGGGGAATCGGGGATCCAACTGGAACCACAGGCAAAATCGGTATTCTTAATTCGGTATCCCTCCTGCAGCAAGACGCCAAAAACAAATAACACACGCAAAGCTCTTTAAAGCTTCGTTTCTTAGTCTCTCAACACGACGCTATTTCATGAGTTTCCGACGTGACCAATATTTATCAGACGTGAACAATATTTATCTGATTAGAACTATCGATTTGAGCTCTTTTTTCTACTAATCTTCTATCCGTGGTAAGTGAATTCAATTACTTCTATGTTAATTGACAGTGAGATTTAGTTTCTTTCTTTCTTCCTCACTTATGTATATATAGTACTCCTATATAATTTTCATTTACGTATATAACTTATTTATTATATATCTATATATATATATACACACAAACGGGGTGGGGCAGGGCTCATACCCATCCCCTACCCGTTCCCCTTTTTTTTTTTTAAATTATCCCCATCCCCTACCCGATCCCCGAATCCCCAATCCATTTGGGTTGGGTTGGGTTGGGTTGGGGCGGGGCGGGGCGGGGCGACCGGGATTACCATCCCTAAACTCAACTCAGTCTCCACTTCTCCGGTCTCTCCTATATAGTACGGGTCAGCTATAGGATCCTGCTCACCCGCTAGTTTCTCTAGAAAATCTGGCATAGATCCAGAGTACATCGTACCGTTAGTGATGAGGTTCATTCAATACATACCCCTAAACTCATTACCCATGATATACAAGTAATAACATGTCAAGGAACAAAAATAAACTAATAATAAAATCGCAGCAAGAAGTAGTATTTTATGAATTTCTTATATTTAAGTGAATTCTAGATTTCTCCACCATGAGAAATACTCCTTCCAGACAACCTCTAAACTATGGCGACTCTGTAGATTTACCCTCTCATTGCTTGCCTAGCTAGGGGTCCCAGATGAATAAGATCAAACTATATGTTAGGATTCAGCTATACCATCACAAGGAGAAAATGAAAACAACCAACCACGAGAAATGAATTTCATACTCTGGTTTCACCAAATAATACCATTCTTGGTCAACATCCGGAGAGTAAATCATACAATGCCATATCTAGGGTTTCGAAAATAATAACCACCGGTCTTTAATCACAAGTGTTGATTCTACTGACTTTTCCTTCAGGACCTACCGGGCTCTTGGCCACTTTAGTTATCTCCTGGTCGTGACCTCAATGACTATTCAACATTTTCACTTTCCTTAGTTTTTAATGTCTAATCAATTTAATCCAAATCTCGAGTACCACCTACTATACCTAATGTCTCATTCTATGTTCATGTAGCAAGCCAAATAATAATGATTCAGTATAACCATTTAACAGCTTCAAAATTCAGAAATACATTCAACATTCGGAATAAGATAAGTTTAAATTCATAACTTATTGAATATAACTAGGTCCTAATGTGTAAGGTTATTAATTTTGTGGGGGCAATTTCATAAATTAACAAAGTCTAGGGATAAAACCATAATCTAATAAAGTTTAGAATAAACTTATAAATTAGAGAAGTCAATGGGCGATTCTATAATTTAGTGAAGCCTAGGGGTAAATTCATTAACACTTTTTTTTATTCCTAATTTATAAGATAACTATTTTATTAACTATATAGAGACAATTTAAAATTTTACTATTTTCTACAATATATTCAATATAAATGATTTATTAGGTAATTTAATTAATTAAAACTTTTTTTTAACTAATTTTACTAGTAGTTTAGTTTTCTTTCATACCATATGTTGTCGTAATTTTTTTAACTAGAGAGATGGAATAACATCTTCTTGGACATCTCTGTCTCCCTATAGAATTTCTATATCCTGGTAACATCTTCTTTCTACTAGGAATACATGTTTACATTCCGATTCAATTTACATGATTAAAATATGAGATTAGTTTAATACTTTGATTATTATAATCATAGTGCTTTGCTTTGCTTTTCCATTCTTTTCTATTATAGGAACTAGAGGTGGAGGCACACGCGATACGTGTGCAAGTTGGATTTTGACAGAATTTGTCAAAATTTGATCAAACAATGAACGGGAAGCTTGGACAAATTTGTCAAAATTCGATTTGCACACTCACTGCGTGTGCCTACATATCTATAAATTACCATACTAACACCACCACTGCCACAGTTTTCTCAAGATCTAATACTTAAGTACTCTTCTATCAAATTTCATAAATTTCCCCAATATTGAGTTCATAAATTTGCCCAATATTGAGTTTTACTTTGGCAATTCACTTTAGTCTATTAATTTTCCTCTCCTCAATTAATTAATAAAAATCTTAAACTCCTAAAATTATTCAAACTTTTGAAATTTGTAATCTATTCTTAAACTCTTAAAATTTTGAAATTTGTATCTAAAAACCCCACCAACACAAGGATTCTATACCTATTTTGTTTCATAATTTCGTTTGCCTAATTTCCGTTTCTAATCTTAATCTTAAACTCATTCCATTTGACTTCCAATTTAATCCCTTGATTTTCGTTTTCCAAAAGAAATTGCCAAAAAATAATAGTTTCTTTCTTCTCTTCCACCCATCTTCTCCACACACATAGTTTAACTATTTTTCTCCTTCACACCACTGAAGAATAGTTTAGTTGTGAAAATTTACAGGTTTTGTAGAGACCTATATTTTCAAAAAATATTTAAAATTTATATAAATGCAAGGAATTGAGAAGAATATGAAATTTGTTTAGTTTATGTGAATTGGGGTTAGTGTGATAGAATTGTTACTCGAGGGAGTGCAACTGTGATTTGTGTATGTGGTAGTATAAAAGGGTGTGGGTGTGTGTAGAGGATAAAAGAAACCCAACTCGTATATCTCTCGCATCTCCCTCTCCCTCTCTTTGGCTCTCTCTCTCTCTCTTGCTCTTTTGAGTTCAAGACCTCACTTAATCACTCAAAACCTTCATACTTCGGCCTTCAATCCATCTCCTATGCATGATTTGAGCCTTGGATCGCGTGGGTTGAGCTTGGCTTCGTTCTTGGTGGATTTCGAAACTTGGAGGGCTAGGGTTTGCTCATTGATCTTATGTTTGAAGCTTCTAACCTGGAGGTAGGGATTTTTTACTCATTCTATGTGTTTATGAGTTGATTTTGTGTCTTGATCGTGCCATGGATCATTGGGTTTCGTTATTGTGCTTGCCTTTGAGTTTTTGCAGAATCATTGATCATAACGTTTGGGTATCGATACAACCTAAAGTGTTGTATCGATATAGTTAGGTTAAATTTGAGACAGTGAATTTGTCACACCCCAAAATGAGAAGTGACCGGCCATGAACCACAAGACCAAAGCTCGTAGAACATGCAGCCTAAAAAGGAATTTTATAAAAACTCCCAAGCAAGGATCCACCAAACAGTCTACCATTTTTTTTTTATTCAGAACATCCCCAACCAATAAATTCCATAAAAAAAAATGGGGCACAAACATCCCATGAACCAAATAAATCCAGTGATCCAACAGTAATAAAAGAATCCAGATGTCTGACAAAATGTTTCAAATGCGGAAGCAATTAATAAAATAAAAATATGATGGGACACCCTAAGGAGGTCAAACTAAAAGAAGTTCCTGAGATGCCGCCAGAGTCCTCCTAACTGCCCAACTTGCCTGAAAATGAAGTTGGAATAAATCCGTCAGCTGACGAGCTCAGTGAATAGCAAAGCATGTATATTCGAATAAAGTTCTGAAACAGGGATCAAAATAATTTACCATGTCAATATAAATTTGGCATAGATGTGAACAATAAAATAATCAATCAATCCAACAAACGATTCATCCGATAAATCTTAATGGTGTTCTCAATCCAATCTCCAACAACAATGGGGAACCGCAACCAAAATCAATAGTACCTAGTGCCAGTGAATAAATATCTCATATTTGGATCCAATATCAAAACTTAGAGTCACCATGAGTAGGCTGCCCGTGGAACTTTTCCCTAAGAATGATCCGGTCAATAACAACCGTTGAGCATTAGGGTCACCGGCCTAATCTGATCTCTTCCCTAATGGCCAGAGTCACCCACACACAGAGGATTAATTTCCCTGGAATTTCAAAATATGTTCCCAACAATATCCACAAAGTTCTCACCAAAAGATTATCCGAACAATAAATAGTTTCACCAATCCGCATGCCAATTTCAAGAACCAAATAAAACAAATACATGTTCCCAATTTCAATCATTAATTTTCTAAAACAATAATTTAAGGGATACGGGAAAGTTTGCAAGTACGTAACATGCTTAACCACTCATCTGGGTCCAAAAAGTAATGAAACTCAATCAGGCAAAATGGGACTTCCCTGTAAAAATAAAACATTCGAATAACTAGGTAATTTAAATATATCACTAACAATACAAATTAGGAACACCCCTATTATTTAATTACCCCAGCTTAACCCCTTCCTAAATTCCTAAACCACTTGTGACCACCACAAAAATCCACCTACGAACAACCATAGATTTATTTTGTCTCTAAGAACAACTGCCGTCACTTTATTCTTCTAAATTAACAACTTCATCCACACATGAATCGAATACAAAGAGCATGTTCCTACAGCATAAGATCAAAGCCCAAATCCATTTGGTTCTTTCTACTATTGTTGACATCAAAATTATTTTACAAACGTCCAATTCTTCGCAATTTCCAACCGACTACAAGTCCACCGCATATCACCATAAATCATACCCACTGCACACACCACCGAACAAGCAATAAATTAACTAAAAACTAGTCCAATTGAAAGACCTGATGGCTTTGTGAAGCGGCAGATTAGAAAACGAAGTAGATAAAAACTAATTACCTCAGAGAATCCAAAGAATACCACTCGGAAACCCTTGACTGTTGCTCTTGACTTCGACTGTTCAACTTCTTTTTTTCTCTAAAAAACAACCCTAGTCTAACATAATGACTTCCACTGACCCACGTTCTCTCCAAATAAAAACCCTACTCCTTGAAAATATCTCCTAACGAGTAATTTTATAAAACTACCCGCTAATCACGAACACCCACAATTATAGCCATCTAGTTAAACAAAATATCTGAAATTATAACAGAGGTAAAAACTAAATTACTATGGTTAATTAAACTCATACCCTTGTAGTTATAATAACGATAATTATATCCGTTGTGTACGCAAAAATAATTAATTAGGACCCAACCATAACACTCAATTAAATAATGGCCAAAATGATTAATAAAATAAATTAAAATTCTAGGCCGTAACAAAATTGGGTATCGTTACAACCTAAAACGTTGTATCGATACTAGATCCTTAGGGACAGTTTTGCTCCTGTTGATTCCATTTTGATTGTTTTGACCCCTGATCACTTCTAACACCTCTTGAACGTCGTTAAACCATCCCAAAACTTTATTGCTCGTCCTTCATTGACTTATCAATCGTTCCCATTCCCTAGACACTCGTTAAACGTAACCTTAGTATCATTGTAGGCGGAAGATGTACCGTAAGGTTGTTTAGGGGTAGGCTATACGAGGCGTTATGGTGAATATGATGGGTAGATGTGAGTCTGGCTAGTGACCGAAAGGTAACATAGTAATTCATGTTCTCATTATTCGTCTCATTGATCTTTCTATATTCCTTTGGCGCTTGTTCCATGAGATATAAGTATCGAACTAGCGAGTAGTATGTCGTAGAGTTACCATGGGTTGGTACGTTACGTAGGGTGTCGTGATATACATAGGTCAAAGGCGTGTATTTACTTATTAGTCGACCTGATGATATGATTGAATGTTTGGAATGCTTTGAATTTTGATTAATCAATCGACGCGTGGGTATAGCAAGATTTGACACTACAGGTATCACCACTTTGTGGTGAGATGACTGGGCTGGATACTACAGGTATCACCATTCGGTAAAACGACCGAAATGGTGAGATGACCAAGCTGTAAATGAACGGGTATCACCATGGACAATCGGTGAGATGACCGGACCATGCGCGAAACATGTGAAACAATGAATGATGGTATACAGATGAATATGCGATATGAAATTCTGCGAACCAGAGAATTATGATATATGGATCAATAGTTGATTATCAATAAAAGGACAAATGATTGATTCTATCAAGGTTTTTGAAAAGAAAGGATTTTGATTTTGGAAAATGATTTTTATTAAAAATCTTCCGGCATTCTTGAGCGAATCAACGGTTTTCGGTATTTGGGCACAAATCAACGGATTTCGGTATTCATGCTCGAATCAACGGAGCTTGACCCGTTTGGGTTTTGTATTTCTCTAAATCATTTGCAAACAAAGAAAATGAAGTTTTACGGAAACAGAATTTGATTACCGCCAATGGAAAGTTTAGAAAGATTGAGGTATTAGTATGAGGAGTAATGAAATGGTTGAGTATCTATTGTAGATTTATTTAGATTGAAGCAAGTTTATTAATGCTTCTGGTTTGACATGTGAATAGTTAGGAATATCTATAAGATGTCTAAAACGTTGTAGTCGTAGTTCGTTTGTTCATTGCGGTGAACCTTTGTTTTTCATGATCGCTTATTGAAACTCATTCACTCTTAGTGCATACATCATCGCATTCTCATATAGCTTGTGTAAAGATTTCTCTATCGGGCTAGTGTAGCTCAACCTATTATCATTTTCAAATACATCTCACGGTCATTAACATGGAATGCTTGGAGTGCATGTTTGACTTCATCATTTTGAAAGCTAACAAGGGGGACTTGGCACCTTAGTAAAACTCTTTCGAAGATGTAATTGTAATTTCGATTATTATTAATATCATTTTGACTATGAAATATTGTAAACTCTTAACCCTCTCTTTCAATATTAGTACTATGACAATTTGGGGCATTCGAGCCGGAGATGAAATCTTGGAACTTAACTTGTGATTATGAGAAAGAAATGTCCTTTGGGGTAATACTTGTATTATTGTGAGGATTTCATTTATCGAAAGCTATTATTATTTATGTTAAAAATCAAGGACGTGACAGGTTTCGTCTCTCTCTCTCTCTCTCTCTCTCTCTCTCTCTCTCTCTCTCTCTCTCTCTCTCTCTCATCAAATTTGCAAAAAAACTAATGGTTCATACAGACCTTTTTCGGAAATTTGCGTGTGCAAGTCGAATTATGCTCCCCGCTTACGGTTTGTTTGATCGAATTTTGACAAAACATGCAAATTTTGACTTGCACACGTGTCCATTTCCATTTTAAGTTATCCCAATGGCTTCCAAACCCAATCTAATTACCTCGTAATTTTTCATTTCCATGTTATCACAGACTCCAAAAGGCCTCCATCGTCCAACTGTCATCCAAGACCGCACGTATGTTCTTTGGTTATCTTTGTTTATGTGTCTTTGTGTTTGTTTGGTGATTAGGAATTTAATAATTGGTCTTTAATTCTAGTGTGTGTGCACTTTTTATCGTGTTCTCAATCTCCAAGAAAATTATTTACACTTTTAATTTTTCTTTGATTTCATTTTAGTCCTGAATAAAAATGTGTCTTTTACAAGTGCTACTTTGTATTTATAAATTTTTACAAGATGGATTGTGAGAATATTAACCCGAATGTAAATCGCTCCAATGGAAAAGGAAAAATACTTAAATGTGGAGACATTGACAATGATCGATCAAATAGAAAAGGAATCAACAAAAAGGCAAAAGAAGCATGCCATGTGAGATCGTGCTTCTTGCGGGAGAGACTCTGTCACCTCGAAACACCAAACAGTCTACATGTAATTGCCATTTTCATTACTTTATATACCATTTTTTTGACACCCATTACTATTTGAAATTTGAAATTTTATGTTTAGAATTCCCTGATTCATATTCATATTTTTAAATCATGATAGACTTTAGAGTTGAGACTTTTATAGGAGATGACGTTTTGGAATTATAAGATTTGAGAGTAGAGTTGAAAATTGTCCATGTAACCATGAAGTACTTTGAAACCACAATTTTCTGATTGAAAAAAAGAAAATCGTTGTGTGTTTAATTATAAAAATTGGGGTTAATCGATGAATGCATGGAATAGGGGGAAAATCGCATGATGAATATTTGTATATATTGGTTCTGTTTCATGATTGTTTCTACTCTAATAGGTGAAAAGATTGTCATGCCAACTCTACGGAAAAATGTCAATCTGCGTTCAAATGTGCAAGAAGTAATTGGTGCCAAACTTAAATACGTACATCTCCAATGGTAATTGCCTATGGACTATATTTTTTCTGTACATTATCAACCGTTCATTAAGTTTTTTTTTTATTTGCTCATCATGTTTTTTTATGATAGCCTATTCGCAAGAAATCAATATGGTTTCGACTAAATTCATTTTAATCTTTGGGTCATTCTTAAATTTCTGATTTCTATATGGTGCAGATTAGTGAGATTTTAATTACTAGTTGGGGTAATTAAATTGACGTAACCAGGTAATTATTATCGGTTCATTATGCTTTTTTATTTGCTCATTATGTTTTCATGAAATCCGATTTAAAAGAATTACCGGGTGAGGTAAATAAAATAATTTCCAGTTGGGGTAACTAAATGCTTTTAAAAAATTACCAGGTGGGGTGAATTAAAAAAAACAATTGGGGTAAACTAAATGCTTTTTTGAATTCTAGATAATATGGATCAGTGGAATTTTCTCCTTATTCATGTAGGAAGCCTACACAAAGCGCAAGACCGTGTATAGTGTAGCATGCAACAAGCATTCTTAGTTTTTTTTGGAATTGCCGTCTAATTGGAAGTTAAATTGAACAAATATGCTCATGTACTTTAAATTGTTTTTTTTAATTGCTAAATAAATCTGTGAACGAACAGAGTGTGATTTTTTATTTGTTCGGGTCCTTAATTCTACTCTGTGCATAGCCCGAACTTTGTGCTAGTAAATATTATGGATATGATGCATGGAATGGATTCCAATACCCTAGTATATTTTTATCATCTCTTTAAGCACTTTTTATTCTTATAAGCTTATTCTTTTTCAACCCCAAGCAAACTATTGTTAAATTAGATTAGAAAGTTTAATTTTGGATTATTAGAGTTATTCACCTGCGTTTCATCTCGTAATAATCCCTTGGGTTCGACCTCGCACTTACCATATCTATACCATATTAGATTCGTGCGCTTACGAGTACAATAAAATTTCACAACAAAAATAGACATCCATTTTGGAAGAACATAAAGCGTTCAAAATGGCATCCATTTTGGGACGGAGGAAGTACTTAATTTTTTTGGCATGTGGGTCCTTAAAGTCAAAAGAATGATAAAAATTTAAAAGGTTAAAGAGTTTTTTTGGAATGAAGTTGATACAAATGGCTCTTCAACTTGCCACATGTGTCACCAAAGCAAAATTAGGTATAGAATTTGCTACCTCCTTTGGAGATGCACTCTAACTAAGTGCGGTGGACGTTGATATGAGATAGGAGAATATTCCCCCGATTTTAAGCATAATTATTAATATCTTTCATAAATAAAATCCTTACAATGACTTACATACTACCTCAAAAGAGTTTACCATTTTCATAATGTTATATTATATATAGTTCCAAGTCCCTAAATTTAAAAAAAAAATTATATTATGACTCTCCGGCCCAAATTAGGATAAGTACATGATAAAGGAATGGATTAAAATATTTTATAGTCATCCATAGTATAAGTAATTCAAATTTAAAGTTACAAACTTACAATGATATCTTCAAGGACGATTTTCGAGAGATGCAAAAGTAACTCCTCAAGTCAGCTTTTAAAATGTGATTAGTTCATGCATGTCAAGCACATAATGCTAGTGTCTAGGGGCTGCACTTGAAAATGAAAGAATGAACTACACTAGGCCAGCATAAAAATTTATAGGGTAAATTTCACTGACCTCTCCTGAGGTTTCTGACAAATGCAGGAACCTCCCCTGAGGTTCTAATAATTGCACTGACCTCCCTTACTTTACAAACTATTGTTCAGATTCCCCCATTCCGTTAAATCCACACTAACACCGCTAGTTTTTGTTATTAATTGACTAAAATGCCCTTGAATATTACTAAACTAAACAATCAAGTCATTTTCTTCTTTTTGGTACTTTAATTGGAGTTTCTCAAATATTAAAAGTAACATTACACTGTTTATATAAGATAATTTTAACATCAAATTAGACTCAATTATACAAACTTTTGTTAAATTTGAATAATTAATCAAGCATTTTACATTATTATAGTCATTGTTTTCCCTTCTCTTCAAGGTGTAATTTTTCAAATAGAGGACTCAGAGAGATATCTAATCCATCATACTAGACGGGGAAAAAAAACATGGCTCTTTTCAATTTTTCTAAGAAATAAACTCAATTTGGTTTACTCATTGATCATTCTTTAAAGATTTCATCTATTTTTTTCTACTAGTACATTCTGATGAAACATAATTATCACTAATAAAATAAGAAGGAAAAATAAAAAAAAAGGTTAAAGAATTTTTTACACCACCTTCATTTCGTTAAAAAAAACAAGAATGATCAATGAGTAAACCAAATTGAGTTTATTAGTGATAATTATGGCTCTTTTCAATTTTTTTTCCTTCTTATTTTATTAGTGATAATTATGTTTCATCAGAATGTACTAGTAGAAAAAAATAGATGAAATCTTTAAAGAATGATCAATGAGTAAACCAAATTGAGTTTATTTCTTAGAAAAATTGAAAAGAGCCATGTTTTTTTTCCCCCTCTAGTATGATGGATTAGATATCTCTTTGAGTCCTCTATTTGGAAAATTACACCTTGAAGAGAAGGGAAAACAATGACTATAATAATGTAAAATGCTTGATTAATTATTCAAATTTAACAAAAATTTGTATAATTGAGTCTAATTTGATGTTAAAATCATCTTATATAAACAGTGTAATGTTACTTTTAATATTTGAGAAACTCCAATTAAAATACAAAAAGAAGAAAATGACTTGATTGTTTAATTTAGTAATATTCAAGGGCATTTTAGTCAATTAATAACAAAAACTAGCGGTGTTAGTGTGGATTTAACGGAATGGGGGAATCTGAACTATAGTTTGTAAAGTAAGGGAGGTCAGTGCAATTATTAGAACCTCAGGGGAGGTTCCTGCATTTGTCAGAAACCTCAGGGGAGGTCAGTGAAATTTACCCAAATTTATACTAACTCTATGTGCTAATGAGATGACAAATAGATGGATAGAGGAAGCAATACAAAGTCAAGTACGCAAAACAAAAAACATATTTCAGGTGTCAGTAAACATTTATGTATCTCATCACTCCACATTATCAAGTAATTAACCATTTATGTATCTCATTCACATTTCCTCATTATGTTTCAAGTTCTCAATTTTCGACATAGTGCTCTTTTCCTTTCTCTTTGTTAACCTTTCAATTTAGACGTGTCGAGCATTATAAGTATGTTCTCCAGGTATTTGGGACCCATGTGTCCTCTACCAGCATCACTGTAACGCTCCGATTTTTGAGAAAGTTAATTTAATAAATTTTTCTAACATTTATTAAAGGAATATAAGGTCATTACAAACTAAATTCTCTTTAAATTCAAATTTCATCTATTGAACAAATAGGGGAAGACACTATAGTAATCTACTCTTCTTATCCTTCTTCTTCCTCAATAGGTCTCTAATGAGCACTGTGCTCTTCCGATGGATAGTACTACACCTGTAGGGCTTGTTTGGATGGGGTATTGTAAAGGGGTGTAGTGTTATCCCCCCTTTTAACACTAGGAACCCACCCTAATACCTCGTTTGGGATCTCAAAAGGGGGGGTATTGTCTTTCCCCTGTCTTCCACTATACCTGCTAACACCGGTTGAGGGGGTGTTAGCGATGGGTAGCCCTCGACCAGTTGTTGTGGAATACCCCCAAATTCCCCTCTTTTTCGGACGGATCTACCCCTCCTAATCCCCCTTTCCCACCCCGAGGTACCCATTCCTGTCACAAATCTTCGTCGCACTTGTTCTTGAAAGAGACGAGAGGTTTGTGGCGATTTTGGGTGATTTTTGATCTGATTTCGATTCAGTGAGGTATGGGTTTGATTTTTTCGTGCTTTTTCTGTTTCTACTCTTCCCGCACTCTTTCTGTTGCTATTTTGATTCAATGAGGTTAACAAGTTCGATTTAGGGCGCTAGGGTTTCGACTGGTAATGGGATGCATGGGTTTTGGATTTTGTAGGTTGAGGTTCGATTTTGGGCGCTAGGGTTTCGACTGGTAATGGGATACATGGGTTTTGGATTTTGTTTCAGATTTTGTAGGTTGAGGTTTGATTTCCATCGTGATATTGTGGATTTTGGTAGCTACAAATACTCCTATTCCAGATTTCCATCATGATATTGTGGATTGTATTTAACAAGTTTCTCATGATAGTTAATCAGAAGGCCACCCCTTATGGTACTTCAACATTTGCAACTAAACGAATCAGTTCTTGTGGGAATTAGTCAAACAACTCAGTTTAACTATTTAATTTGACTTAACAAGTGTTCAAGTTTCTGATAAGCTTAAAATAATTGGAAAACATCCACTCACGGAATTCACCTGTTACAAAAATTTCTTGAGGATTCAGATACGACTGTCCAGCTTTGATGAATGGTATCAGATCTTGGCAGAAAAGCCATGTTTCATTAAAGTAGTGTAGCAGAAGTAAGGAGGGTGAAATGAATGAATCGTTTTACTAGAAAAGATGAAATTAAAGATCAGCCTTTATTAACAAGTGAGAAGTGGCACAAATCGTAGGGCAAAATTAGAAAAGAAAAGCCATTTGAGTGGTGAAGACTAAAGAGAAATTTGATCCACAAGGAGGGTGTTAAAAGAACTAAATTAAGGAAGGTGAGAACGTGGGATGAGGTGAAAAGAAGTGACTGCTAGGGTACGACTTTGGATAGATACAATTCAAGAAATGATGAATGCGGCACTCGTTAAGTAATTAGGACAAAGGCTTTTTGAGTCGAGTTGGATAACTTTGTCTTTGCACAATCGTGATGACACTGCCACCATCAATACTGGTGCTATAGATTGTTGTTCGATCGGCATCACAATAAGATGTTACGTAAATATTGAGATAGAGATCAAGCTTTGGAGAATTTGAAATTTTTGAGACTCTTGTTGAAATGCCTTCTTGACAAGATTGATACACTAACGAGGCCACACTGATCATACATTTTTTATATTGACTTGAGTAGATAACGTAGATCTTCTGTTTAGTAACTTTAACGACAAGGAGTGTGTGCTTTCTAGCTCTTATCATTTAATACGATCTATTGAGAGATCCAGTCCTTCACCCAAAAGCCTGAATGATTTCATAGTTTGTTTTTTCTGCCACTTCTCATCGTATAAGTCTATTTCTTATTCTTATGCCTTCTATTGTCAAGAAAAGAGTCATTCCCTCAAAGGAGGGTCTAATAAAGTACTGTTAGATTTCAGTTTTCTTTTTTCTTTTTAATCAATGATGATCTCATCCTCCTCTAATGTGGGAGGTGCAGCGTAGTGACAAGGTTTATAGGTTTTCATAGCTTACTACATTCAAATAAATAAATTTTCCGTATACCTTGCTTTCTTTATAATCTTTTCAGTTACAATGAGACTTCCTTTACAATAATTCTTAGGTTAGGTGAATATTAGCTTTCATTCATCAATAAACATTGTGCTACGTATCAAAGAAATAATACAAGTAATCTAGCTTTCAGTCATCAATAAATATTGTGCTACTTATCAAAGAAGTGGTACAAGTAATCTATAAGTAGGACAGGCATTATCTGCTCTTGTATTAGTAGAAGCCTAATGCTAGCACCATTTTGATTATCTATTGATGCTTGGCTATTTTCATGTGATATGTTGTACACTTTCGTGATCTGATTCTTACCCAATCTTTAGTTAAATGTATGATTTGAAAATAGTGTCACCTATTTATGCCTCAAACATAACCTCACATCATTAAGAAACAGCCTCATTGTTTATATTCTGACCCTTATTTGTGAGCCACTATTTAGTATCTTGCACTTTACTTGGGTTGATCATTGTTAATTAGGATCCGAAGATTAGGTTTTCATAAAAAATTCTAAACCTTGTAAGTGTTTTTTAGGATGACAAGATTAAACAGAAAACAAAAAAGGAGAAGAGAAGAGCAAGAGGGGTTCATGGCATTACATGCCATTATGAATGCTGTGATTGGTGTTTTTCGTCTGTACTTGTTCATCACGTCCACGTTTCGCTGTCCAGAGCCTCGTCCAGAATTGTCTCTGAATCCGGACTTTTACCAGTCGCACATAAACAATATCAATAGGCTTGTACGGGGTAATGACGTGGACTGCCACGAGCAATTGAGGGTGAATAGGCATACTTTTTTAAGACTTTGTTGTTTAGTCCGAGGTGTTGGGTTAGGGGACTCACGCAACGTATGTCTTGAAGAGAGGGTAGCAATATTCTTGTGGGTCCTCTCTCACCATACGAAGCAGAGGCATACCAAATTTCATTTCTATAGGTCTACTGAGACAATAAGTAGGCATTTCAATGCTGTACTCCAAGCTGTCTTGCGCCTTCACCGAATGCTAACTACCAAGACACTAGGTGGAATTGGTTTCAAGTATAGTCGTGTTCAATTGTTCGTATTTTTTCCATTCTAAAGCTTTCCTCTAGTTGGCCATATTCACTTAACGTTAATAATCTTTTCCAAATTTGTTAGAATTGTCTAGGGGCATTAGATGGGACGTACGTCCCAGTAAATCCCCCGGCCGTTGACAGGCCACGATATAGGTCGAGGAAGGGTGAAATTGCTACAAATGTCTTAGGTGTTTGTACTCGGGACCTAAAATTTGTCTACGTATTGTCTGGTTGGGAAGGATCGGCCACTGACTCTAGAATCCTTGGAAACGCCATGGAAAGACCCCACGGTCTCAGAGTCCCCCATGGTATGTTCCATATCCTAAGTTGATGTTTCGTTTGACTCCATTACAATTATCCACCCATCAATGTGTTGTCTTCCATTCGTTACAGGACATTATTACCTTGTTGATGCTGGCTACACCAATGGGAACGGTTTTCTAACACCATACCATGGCCAACGATACCACATTAATATTTGGAGGCAAGGTCATATGCCAACAAGCAAAGAGGAGTTCTTCAACATGAAACACTCCGCCGCTAGGAATTGCATTGAGAGAAGCTTTGGGGTTCTCAAGATGCGATTTGCAATTTTGAGATCTCCCTCCTTTTACCCAATAAGGACTCAATGTCGTATCGTGTCGGCATGTTGTCTTCTTCATAACCTAATTAAAAGAGAGATGCCCAACGATCCAATTGAAAATGAATACACAGCGTGGGAACGAACACATATCAACGACGTCCCTGTTAATGATCACATTGGTGCTGTAGAGAGTTCCAATGAGTGGATTGCAGGGAGGGATGCTTTAGCAGCGACCATGTATAACCATTGGTTAGCAAATGGTGGGGGACAAGTGGAGGGCATTCTTCCTTGATTGTATTTGATTGTGTTCTTTTTGACATTGTAAAATTGTACTATTCGTAACTTCTTAAATTAATTGTTGTTATTGAATTACTTGTAATGTACTATTGTATTTCCCGATGTTTTCTATAACGTAATGGTTAAGGTCCTACTTTTACAATAGTTGCATCAATTTAAATGCATTTGCAAAAATGACTACTAATGAAGTGGAGGTGGAAGGGCCTTCTAAGCAAAAACGTAGAAGTTGGAGAAAAATCGAGGAGGATGCACTAATGAAGTGCATGATCAATGAAGAAGGAGGGAAGTGGAAGGCCGATAATGGCTTCAGAACGGGTTACTTTACCCACTTGGAGAAGGAGTTAGAAAAAGTGCTCCCGGGGTGCAACATTAAGGCTAACCCCCACATTGACTCCAAGGTGAAGCATTGGAAATCCATATGGGCTAGAATTGTTGACATCACTGCCCTAAGTGGTTTCAGGTGGGATGCTATCAAAAATCACATCGACGTTGAGCAACCCATATGGGATGCGTATGAAAAGGTAGCCCTTTATCCAATTTTGAATTCCAATGGTTTAATTCAATAATAAGACATGAGAATTCTTAATAAAAGTGCCAATATTTGTGTAGGCTTATCCTAAAAAGGCCCAAAGCTTGTACGGAAAGTCTTTCCCGTACTTTGAGGATTGGCAACGAATATTTGGCAAGGATAGGACTACGGGAGCGGGTGCTGAAGATTATGACGAAATGGCGCACCCGGAAGTTGCCAACGAAAGTGTGGAGCCACACAACTCCAATGACTTCTATGAAGCCCTATTCACTGAATATGACGCAAATCTCCCTAACACTTCCTCAACTCCCGTAACTCCCACAACTCCCACAACTCCTCAACTGTTCACACCTCATGCATCACTCCCTACGTCCGTTCCCCGTGGCTCAATGTCGGCGCCCAATGCCGGAGCCCAAAAGGGGAGGAAGAGGACAAGAATTGGTGAAGCGGAGTTGTCCATCTATGCGAGCATGGACAATTTCTTGAAATCTAGCAATGTCCATGTGGAGAAATTGGCCAATTCCTTTGGCTACGAGAAGGAGCTCTCCGCCCGACGCACGATGGTCAAAGAGGAGTTGTCGAAGCTCAATATCACATTGGCGGAGAAGTTCACGCTCAGTGCCGTAATCGTGAGCCATGAAGAAAGGGTTGACGACTTCTATGGCACGAAGCCCGAGGAGAGACAAGCTTTGGTGGAGGCCATCCTCGCCGGTGAGGTGTATGGTCTGATCTAGTGGCAATAGTAATGCCCTTTTGAAGTGGCTTAAGTACCATTATAAGTAAGATTGGTACTTGACCCACTTTTTTTGAAGTGGCTGCACGTTATCGTCAACAGATTACGCCATTTGTTATTTTGTAATGACTACAAACAATAGACATTCGTAGGTGGTAAACTAAGAACCTGTATGATGCACTAATTTGTATCATATCTGGTGATGTAATCGAATGTTGTTATCGTATGTATGTTATGTCATATTATGGTAATGTGGGTCTATTATTATTAAGATTGTTATGTAATTGATAATATCTTTTCATGACAGGGTTTGGTTGATTGTGTACTACAAATAAGGCGATGATGAATAAATTAAAAATGGTAAAGATAGTAGTTATCTTGGCGGGGTAACCTTAGTTGCAGCCATGAGTAACTTCCAATGGTTTTCCATTAATTGCTTGAGCCCACATCGATTACATAACTGCTGGCTATGTTGGTGGCTATGATGATATTTTTCTAAGCCTAATGTTTCAATCACTTAACTGTACTTGCACTCTATTCATGAGCATTAATGGTGGCGATGATGAAATTGTTCTGAGCCAATAGCATCCATTTACACTTCTGGATACTTGGGGCCTGTTTGGATGGGGTATTGTGAAGGGGGATTATGTGTGTGTGTTTGTGTAGCAGTTGTGTTCTGAATGGTTTCTGCAGTTGTGTTCTCTTCTGGTTCTGCAGTTTTGATCTGTTCTGGTTCTGCAATTTTGGAGGGGGTATAGTGTGTGTGTGTGTGTGTAGCAGGTGCAGAAAGAGAGTGTGTGTGTGCGTCCAGTTTTCTGCTCTATTCAGTGTTTAGCATGTTGTTTCTGCTATGTTCAGTTTGCAGTTCTGAATTCCAATGGTTCTAAGTGGTTCTTAATAGGGCAATAATGAAAAAATGACAAAGTAAATGATTGTAGTGCCTTGGCGGGGCAACTCGTGGTTGCAGCCATGCGTACCCTTGTGCATTTCTTAGTAATTTCCTGAGCCCGCTATGATTTTTGCTCTGTACAGTTGGGGAGTTTAATGGTTTCAGTTGTGTTTTGTTCTGGTTTTGCAGTTGTGTTCTGTTCTGGTATTCTACTTTTAATCTGTTCTGGTTCTGTAATTTTGTTATGTTCTGGTTGTGCAGTTTTGGAGGGGGTGTAGTGTGTGTGTGTAGCAGGTGTAGATAGTGTGTGTAGCAGGCTCAGTTTCTATACTTTGTTTTGTTCAGTTTCAGCATTCTGCTTGGTTTGTGGGCTGGTATTTGCAGGATTTTTGCGATGGTTTCAGGGCTGGTTTGTGATTTCATGTATTGCAGGGATTCTGTTATAGTCTCTGTTGGTGTTGCTGCTTTGAGTTTTGTGCAGCATAGCTGCATTTTGTGTACAAGTAGTACATATATGTTCTCTGCTCTGGAAATTCTCCTAATTTATTGGTTTCTATTATGGAAAATCTGGAAACTAATGTTGTAGTGTGTGGTTCGGGTCCTTTTATTTGACAACTACAAATTTATTCTTCGAACACATGCCTTCAACTTTAACCATCTAGTTTTCCCGACGACCGAAAATATGGCCCAATCGATTGAATTTGGGAATTTGCCTGTCCCGATAAAGTCTCACTTGTGGCCGATCCTAAAGTAAGGAAAAACATTTAAGAAAATTTAGTAAACAAGACTTCCTATAAAATTCCAATTTATTGAACAAGCCTTTATATAATATTTACTTACTCGGATTAATTCGTCCCAAACTCCATATTCGGCCACAACTTTGTTTTCATTTGAAACCCACCCAAATCCATGACGGTGACATATTTTGGTTACGTAGAAAAAATCCCGTTTCCAATACTTCATCTTCCCCAGGATATGATTTGGTTCGATACCTGCTTCAGGAAAAGAAGCTTGCATTTGATTTTGAAGATATTCCAAGTATGCGGGTTGCCACTCACCGGGCTCGCCATTCCACATTCCTTGATCTACAAGGGTCGTAAGCTTGGAAAGTAACGTTTCTTCCTCCACCTCGGTCCAAATTCGCCGTGCCATCAATATGATTGACCAATGAAAGGAAAAACTTTTTTCCTTAATCAATATGAGATGTGAAATGAGAAGAAGAGACATTGGAACAATTTATAAGGAAAAAATTTACCAACCTAATTAGTTAGGCACATTTTGACCAAAAAAATATGTTGGTCACATGGGATTTCACCTAACAAAATTGTTGGACTCCAACTACCAAATAATGTATTTTTTCAAAAACAAAAAAAAAAACTAGAATTTAAAAAAAAAACCGAATTTTATCAAATTATAACTGACTTTTTTATTTTCTAATATTATTAAATGTGTACATTTGTTAGTCAAATTAAATATTACGGCTTCAAGTGTGAAATATTAATTATATTTTAAATTATATATATAACATAATACATAATTAAGTTTCGGACTGCACAAGGGCAAAATGGTCATTTGACAGCTTTTTACATCATCCACCATTCCTTATACCCCCTATTAATCCTCCATCCAAACAAAGTATTACTTAATCCCCATTCTCTAATACCTCATCCAAACAACCTACTATTTAATATCCCCTCCATAAACATCACATCAATGTGGGTCATCCCTTACTATCCAATACCCCCTACTATCCAATCCCCCCTTATTACATAATACCTCCAAACCTAATCTCGCATCCAAACGAGCCCGTACATCTCTAAATTCTGGCATAAGATGTCAGGGCTACAAAAAAGTAGCACCGTGAGCAATTAAACTCAATAATTAACTCCTACTCCTATGTCCCATACTTTAGCAAAAATAATATATAACTTTGCAAAGTAAAACACAGAGATTTATTTAACAATTCAACAAAAGTCAATGTCTTTTCAGAGTCCATGCAGTGTATCGTAATTCATGTCATCATTTATCAAGTATCGATTTCACTTTCCATTAACTTTACTCAAGCACTGGTTCCGCTAACCATCTCTTATATTCCATCGGGCTCCCAGGCTAAACTCAATTTTTTCCACCTAAAAGCACTGATTTCGCTAACCATTCTTTCAGATTCCATCGGCTCTCAGTCTTATTCACTTCATTGGCTTTTTCACCATTTACACACGACACTAGTTTCGCTAATCATTCTTTCAGATTCCATCGGGTTACTATGTCACACACACCTGAGTCATGATTTCACTAACCATTCTTTTAGATTCTATCGGGCTCTCATGCTCTCACATACACACCAGAGCCATGATTCCCCTAATCATTCTTTCAAATTCCATCAGGCTCTCAAACTCTCACACGAACACTCGAGCCATGATTTCGCTAACCATTCTTTCAGATTTCATCGGGCTCTCATGCTCACACACACACACACACACACACATCCAAGTATCCGACCCATGATTTTGCTAACTATTCTTTTAGATTCCATGGGGTTCTCATGCTCACACTAATTCATTTCACACTTCAATTCCTCTTTTAATCTCGTCAACTATTTCTCGTTTCTCATGTCTAGTAAACATGCATCATTTGCTAGTGTTCATATTATTCTTTCAAAACTTGCTAAATTCATAAAATAAAATAACTGCCTAATATCCTGCTTTTTCTACTTTATGAATTTAGAGTCTATATAATAGCATTTGATAAACTAACATTTCTATTACATTAAATTTGTAGACACGAAGTGGGTACAAACACGAAGTAGGTTAGGATCGAGAGAGAGAGAGTAAAGGCAAGACACAAGTAATATTTAGAACACTGGACTCTGTCTTTTATTAACTTGATTCTTACAATAGGCAAAGCCCCCCTTTTATAGGCGTAAGACGGGGTGGCTTGCATCATAGCTTACATCACTGAATAGTATGGCATATGATTGGTTCACCTGCCATGCTACTGTACCTACAGACTAAAGTCCACATTTAAACCTATATACATACGACAATTGAGGATAGGATGGGAGCAAATACTCGAATCATAGCCTTTTGAAACAAAGATGGGGCTATTTTTAACCCAAAAGGCATGACTGACCACTGGAAACGGTGATCTGGAATGCAAAAACCAGTTTTGGGGCGATAATCTGGATGGATGCCCAGCTGCCAAAAACCTGCTTTTAAGTCAAACTTTAAGAAAATTTAAGTTTTAGGCAAGTTTGCAAAAAGAACACTTCTCCGAGGAAGAGAAAATTTGTTGTCCTGTAGAAAATGATTAAGAGGCTGGTAGTTGATAACCAGGCGAAGTTTTCCTCTTATCTGCTCGATTCTTTTGTTTACATAAAATGCTTCACATGCCTACTGAGAGGTTGTGGGCTCAATCAAACCTTCTGACTGGAGTTGCAGGAGCTCTTGAAGAGCAAACTGGTAGTGTTCTGGGTTCATTCCATGATGGGTGACTTTGGTGGGATTAATCTCTTCATTTTTCTTAAAGGGAAGAGAAATGAAGAAATTTGGGTTTTTCCAAAGTGGATTGGAGCATTTGATGAGGAATTGAGAATGAGATTCAGCACAAGAAGTTTGGATTATGGCTTCTTTGATGGAGGAGAAATTTTTTATGGAAAAGAGATTTAGTCGGGTGGTCCAGGGTAACAGGTAGTTTTTGTATTTCAAGCCTTTCTTCAGCCAGGAGACTTTGCAGAGATTTTGGAGAATATCAAAGCCTAACAATAAATCTTTTCCTGGGAGATCAGAACCATAGACTTGGTGTTTTGTGGTGTATCCTGGGAAAAGTTGGATGGTAATAGGCTTATTGATCAAAGTGATGACAAAAGTTTCTCCATTAGCTGCTGTAAAGGGTCTAAAACACGATTGCCAATAGAACCTGGGGAGGATTGCTGGGTTGAGAATGGAGGTTGCTGCACCAGTATCAAAGAAAGCGATGACTGCTATGGGTTTCTCATATTTTCCAAGCAAGATTTTAACCTTGGCTAAGGGTTGAGTTATCATGATATTTGAGAACTCAAATGTTTGGATTTCATAAGAGAATGAGTCAGAATCAGAAGAGTCATCTGATTCTGATGAATCATCTGAATCAGAAAAGGTGAATGTTAGGACTACTTCATTTGTTGATTCATCATCAATGGAAAATAGTGATTCAACATCGGCATCTTCAAGATCATCATCAATGAGAGCCAGAGAGCTCATCGTCTCGTCCCTTGCTGCTTTATTTGGACACTGTTTTGCATAGTGCCCTTTCTTTCTGCATATGTAACAGCGATCAGGCTTTCGCTGCCCTCTAAACTTTTTCTTCTTGAAAAATTTCTATTTTTTCCGGCGTGAGAACTTGCTAGATTTTGGAAACTTTGAAAACTTGCCAGAAGATTGGAACTTCCATTTCTGAAAGTGTTTGAACTTTCGATAGGAAGGACGGCAAGTGCACTTCTTGTCTTTGCACTTTATAGAGAGGTCTGGACGGTCACATACTTTGCCAAGAAGTTTTCCTTGTTCTTCAAGAGTTCTGAGGAATTTCTAGTGATTGCACAGTTTTTCTAAGACAATCAAAGAGTGCTGGTAAATACCGCCAAGAGACGTTACATTCAGCGTCAATCTTTTTGTTTGAAGTAACCTTGTTGTCTCATTTCCCAATGGTTCAGGAAGGGAATTGAGAAAGGCTTGCTTGAGGTTGATATCATCCATGCCATTGAGAAGATAAAATCTCTGAGACATACGGTCATAATGAATCCCGAGATCTTTCCTTTTGAATGAACAACACTTCATGCTGAGATATTCTTCTTGAACAAACTCTTTTGTGTTGTTGTGTTCGCCAAGAAACTCTGTATGCAGAACTGAGATGAATTGATCAAGGGTTGACAACTGTTTAAGCTACAACTGTCGGTATTCACCAAGAGCTAAGTACCATTGACGAAGATGGCCAAGGAATTTTGCTGTACACTTAGTAATGACAATACTTAGTGTAGCGTTTGGGAAAGCATAGCAGCAGTGCACCAAGTATGACTCTCATAAAGTTTATCGAGCCATTTTGAAGGGGGAATGTTATTAAAGGAGAAACCTTGGGTATGGATATTGGAATGTGAGAAGGAATCAAAGGTTGGAATTTCTGGAGGTGGAGGTGTATCAAACTCAGAACCTTCTTCAATAATAGGATCTTCAACATGTTATTCAGGCAGATCTGGGTTCATCATGAAAACTTGAGGAATTGGAATAGAGTGAGTAGATTCAGAATCCGAATCAAACTCAATGGTTGGTTCAGGTGAGGGGGTTTCTGGTATAGTGGCTAAGGTATGTAGGAGAGTGAAAATTGAATTTTTGAAAGGGTTAGAAATTGACTGAACCATTAACTGAGATGACTTTGAATTTGGATCAGCTGGTTTAGAAAGAGTGGAGGTAGTTGGAGTAGAGGTAGAAGTAAAGGTAGATGGTGGAGGCGAAATTGTCGATGGTTGAATAGGTTTTATCTGGGGCTTTAGGAAAGGAAGTTTTGGTGGAGATGGTCTTTTTGGTGGAGGAAGAAAAGTTAATGAGCTTCCAAAGATGGAGCTTGACTCACCAAATTCTGAGGTAGGATTTATAGGTAAAGGTTAGGACATTTGAGGATACCCAAACAAACTTTATTGAGAGAAAGATGTGAACATGTCAAATGGGCTTTTTTGTTGAGAATACTGCTGAGCTTGAAGTGAATGAAGCTGATTTTTTAGATACTTCATTTCAGCATCTTTTTGGTAAAAAGCTGCTGAAAATGCTTGGTTAGCATATGCCATCTGGAGAAGTTCCTGGTGAACATTTTGAATTTTCTGCTGCAAATCTCTTATAAGAAGTTCCAAAAAGGATAACTTCTTATGAACAACATTCTCCAAATTTTGTTGAGAATTAGCAATTTTCTGAAGAATTTTGTTTTGAGCCAAAGAATTTGCTGACTGCCAATTTATTGCTGCTTCTGCCGTTGACACTACTTTCGTACTACCATCAGGGAGAATGGTAGTGGGATCTGGAATTTTATGACGGTGGGTCGTTCTTTCTTGAGAACTATGAAATTCTAGAGGTGGAAAATCTGTTTCAGTCCAGGAAAGAGATGAGGTGAACATAAAACACCCACTTGGATGACTCTAAGAGTCATCATCAGATGGAGGTTGAGGAGGAGGTGGAGATTTATAAGGAGTGGGAGGTGGCGGAGGACATATGGGACATAGTTCGTCAAAGTCTTCTTCATCTTCTAGAAGGCTGTCTTCTAGACACTCATCACAGTCACATGCATCAAAATAACAATGATCTATTTCTGGATTTTTGAAACAGAAGACTGGAAGGCCACTGGGTTGAAAGTATTTTATTGGAGGGCCAGGTCGAGAACCATCGACAAACATGTCAATTCTCGAGGGAAAAATAACAGGATGGGTAGAAGATGAGGCAGAGACTTCTTTTGGAAATGAAATCTCCACTGTACCATCAGGTTTTGGGATGAAAATTGGATTTGAGGATTGAACTGGGATGGGCTGTAACCCAAGACTTTAGGAGAAGCTTGAGAAGCTCAGGACGGGAAATCTGTCGTGGAACATGAACACAAGAAGCTTGGTGAGGTGCGTTGACAGTTAAGAAAAGGGCTTCATCTGTGGAGGAGGGTAATGACATATCAAAGGCATGGTTTTGAAGGCGATAGGCCATTTGGTAGTGAAGGGTTGCTGCAAATGTGGTAGAAATTTGGGAGGTACCACCAATTTGAACTTAGACCTTCAAAGCTGATAGCAAATGAGGATCTGCTAATGGCATGTTGAAATTGGGGTAAAAGGTTGTAACGCCCCTCAATTTTGGTCAATAAAAAATTTTCGTTAAATATTTGAATTTTATTTGAATTACTTATTTTCTCTTGAGTGGCTATTTGATTTCTTGCTAGTTAGACTTTTTAGTGTAACAACTCCGATTTTTCATTCAATAAAAATCTCGTCGTTATTCGAAATTTCTTAATTTCTCGATGATATTCTTATTTGATTCCTAGTAGTTCGTATTCAAGCAATTGAACACCGTATCACCGTATTCCTCGACTAGAAACTCTAATTGCACTTTAGCCCCTCAAGGATCGTTTCTTGACTTATATGCCCTACTTAGCAAGCCTAGTTAGCTTCTAACCGGCTCGATGGAGTAACCAAACTAGGAAGTCACCTAGTTACGTTTCCCTAACCGAAGATGGACCATTTTGCCCATCTTGAACCTTTTGAACCTTTTGAACCTTAGACTAGAAATGGTTTAATTGTTTTCTTTTATTGTTTTAGTTTTATTCTTTATCCATTGGACAATAAATGTTAGGAGAACTATTATCCATTGGATAATAGAAACCCAATTCTTTATATTAAAAGGATTTTGAAAGATTTAAACCAAGTACTATAATCTTTTGGAAGTAGACTTTTATAATTACTTTAAAAGTACTTTTCAATTACTTTACTAATAAAAGTACCCAAGTAACTATGGACCATTGGACAATAACCATTAGGGTAATCTTTACCCATTGGACAAAAGCCTTTTCTTTATTTTATTTGGTAAGTACATATATATATATCACATGTGTATTTTCAAAAAGGACATGTAGTCTTTTCCAAAAACTTAATTTAGTATTTAAAGTACCCGTACCTTATTATCCCTTGGATAATAACCATTAGGGATTCTATTAACCATTGGGTAATAGGCTCATCTTTCAAACAAAGTACTTATCCCATTAAAATAATATTTTGTTAAGATTCCCGGGAGTACAAAAGTACATTATTTTATTATTTAAAGTACTTGTACCTTTTAATTGTTTATTGGGAGAATCTTGACCCTTTTAGCCCTAGTATATATTTGTACATATGTATATATGTATATAAGTACTTGGATGATGTAAATTGCCTTAGTACACTTGTACCCATTTGTTAGTTTATTAAGTAGAATCTTGACCCTTAAAGGCTAGTTTGATCTTTTGTACAAAAGTACCTATTAATTTATTTTTTGTCTTGCATTAGTAGTACATATATATATATATATATATATATATATGTATATAGATAGTACATGAGAGAGAGAGAGAGAGAGAGAGAGAGAGAGAGAGAGAGAGAGAGCCGTGAGGGAGAGAGAGGAGAGAGGCCGAGAGAGAGAAGGAAAGAAGAAGGAAGGAGAAGAAAGATGGGACTTGTACTTGGTGATTCTTCATCTTTTCAAAAATTGAAGATGTATATCTTCCATATCTTCCTTCAATGTCCTCCTTTGTACCAATTTCATTTGTTTAAACCAAGAATCTTGTACCCATGTCTCCTCCATTGCAACAAATCTTCCAAGAGTCCAATCCAAGGACTAAACTAGCCTTGTAAGCTACCACATTAGACCCAAGTCTATTTTGCCTAATGACAACCTATGATGGGCCATAATCCTAGCCTTTATTAGCCTAAGATTTGACTACAAGCTAGACCTAGGTTTTCATTACCTAGATTCACCTAAAAAGCCTAATGATCTTATTTGATTTCTTAGCCTTACACCTAAGATTTTGCCTAAGATATGTTTGGACAAAGCATGGCATGACATGTGATGTGGTTTGACAACTTAATGGAACAAATCCATGGAGGATTTGGAGAGAGAGAGGGCCGGCCTTAGAGAGAGAGGGAGAGCCCAAGTTTTGCCTATAAATAGCACCCCATACTTCTCATTCAACTCACACCTTCACCTAGCAACTTCTCTCTCTAGAAAAATTGTGTTCTTTCTTGTTCTTTCTTTTTGTTCTTCATGTTCTTGAGTGTTCTTGAGAGAAACCACCAAACCACCTCCCAAAACCACCGTTAGATCTTTTAAAGTAACTTAGTTAGTTAGAAAGTTGTTTCTAGGAAAAGAAAGTACAACTCTTTTCCTTTCGAAGCAAAACCGACGCCGTTACGCCGCCGAAATCCAAAACCGACGACCAAATCTTCTTAGCCGACTACTACCGCCAAGAAGGAAGGTAGGATTCCTTGTCCCCTAACTCTATGTATGTGTAGGATTTCCTTAACTTCCACCCCGGTAGAAATTCCTTATCCCTATTCCTAAGTATAACGTAGTTTTGTATCATAACCCTAAAATAAGTTCATTTGAAAGTAACTTTGATCATTAAAATTATGTAGATAAGGTTATCTTTGTTTAAGAATGTATGAGATGCATGATGTTGTTATTATTCAAGCATGTTATGTGATCAAGAGTTGGATAATATTGTTGTATTCATTTTGGAAATTTATAAATGCTTGTTTATGTGGAAAGTCCTACACCGCGGAGTCTATGCATGAGAAACGAGACACGAAAATCAAGAAAGTAGAAACATGACACCTAGGGTGTGGATAATGATGAGATGTGTTTTGAAACCGCAATGTGGCTTGGTAGCCCATTGTGTGTATGGAAACCCACGATGCGGCCGGACGTGGTAGCCCATCGTGTGGATTGTGAAAACCGCAACGTGGCCGGACTTGGTAGCCCGTTGTGTGTATGAAAACTCGTAATGTGGCCGGACTTGGTAGCCCATTGCGTGGATTGTGAAAACCACAATGTGGCCGGACTTGGTAGCCCATTGTGAAGATTGCCAATGCGGCCGGACGTGGTAGCCTCATTGGTAATATGGCTTGGTTATCCGCGGAGAGGAGCCAATGCAAGTTTTGTGTGCCAATGGGAACCCGGCGCGGCGGAACCATTGTGAGGATACTCGGGAGACCGGCGCGGCGGAACCGAGGTTGGGTGTGTAGCTTGGTTATCCGCGGTACGGAGCCAATGTAAACTGTGTGAGTTAAACAAATGGTTTTTGAAAGGTTGAGTTGTAAATGAAAATGTTGACACAGTCTACGACGAGTCGCGTAGGAAAAACACGGAAAATCTTGGACACCAACGCATATTGATATTCGAATATGGATGTGTCATTGTTAGCTTTGTATATACGTATCATGTGGAAATCGATGTGATGTTATAACCTGTTGTTTGTTAGTTATGGGTTAGCGGGTATAGGATTTTTCTATTGAGCTTTCGTAGCTCACGGTGTTGCCTTTTTGGTGACCCTGACATATTATATCGGTGGCGACGCTGGTATAATGTGTCAGACTTTGTAGATGATCAATGTGAGCCGTACACCTTGGAGGCCTTTGGAGCTGAAGAGCTGGCTCAGATGGAGGAGCAGGCGGAGCTGTAGTTAGGAACCTTAGTTCCCTTCCGTTTGTAATAAAAGTACTCCTTTTAAGTTTCTGTTGTAATAAAGAGCTTGACTCAGTTTATTTTCAATAAAATTACTTATTTAACACCCAGACTCCATTTGATTTTATGAATAAAATGTCCTTTTAACGTACCCAAAATTCGGGGCGTTACAACTTGGTATCAGAGCTTTAGGTTCAAAACCTCGGCCATGGGTAGAATGGGTAGAACCACGAGATAAGTTTGACCGTTGCACCGTCGTGAATTGAGTTTAAGTTTACCGTCCCAAATTGGGTGGAATTCTGTCAAAACAATCCTCGGATTGAAGCAAGGCGCGGAAATTGGCAGTACCGCTGAGCTGGGAATTCCCGAACAATTGGATGATGACTTAAATCAGGGATCGAATGTGGAACTTAGAAATTCGAAAATATTTTTGGTATTAAACCTTTGCATAAAAACGTTGCTAATTGAGCAAATTTTATTTACTAGTTCGCGGAGGAGCCGTTCTTGAGTAAATATTTTAAGGGACGAGAGTGGGAGCCTTGCACCGAGTGGGTGCCGGGCATAGCCCCATTTGGCTGGCAAACCACACTCCCCCCCTAAACTTCAAATTTTAAATTTTTACCTCCAAAAGTTCAAATTTCAAACTTCAAACCTTTTCCCTCCTCCACCCACCTTTTCGGCCCCTATATATACCCCACCACCACTTCCATTTTTTTTTCCATCTCTCTCACCATTTTAACTCCTCCATCCTATCCTACCGAGCCGAGCCGAGCCGAGCCATGGCAACCCGACGACGAGGATTTCCGGAAGACGCCATATTCCGAGAAATCGAGCGAGCCGAAATAGCCATATCAATCCAAACCCTATGGTTGCAACTCTTCGGCCTCGTCTTGTTTTGTGCGGTACTCACAATAGGCATGCCACGGTGGTTCGCCGAGAACAACCGTCTCAACACCTTTTGGTACTGGGCTCTCGCCGTGATCGTCGCACTCGCCGCAGCCATAAAGGAGTACGAACGCCGTTTGCGCCAAGCTTTGGATGAGAGATGGTAGAGAATCTCGAGGATGGGCAAGACCCGAAACCAACGATGCCAATTAAGCATATCTTAGGCCGATTGTAATCCTTCGGGATGTAGGATGCTAAGGATTAGGATTGTTTTCAACTTGTATTAGGAATCTTGTTTTAAGTCTACTTGTTTATAGTAGAACTCTATGTTTATGTTTGCAAATCTATGCCTATGTTGTATGATGTTCTTATCTATGAAAAACCTGTTTTATTTTTAAAGAGCACCGTTGCATACTATTTGTTAAACTACTTTTTGACCCTTAGTAGGAAGCGCCTTTTTTCTAAAAGGAAATCGATTCGGTAGACTAAACCTCCCCCTTTTTCAATTTCCACTCGTAGATGGTGAACCGACGCAGCGGAATAGGATATGAGACCGGTGACTCCTCTAACCCTAATCCCAACCCTGACCTAGCACAAATCATGCAAGCACTCGTAACCGCCTTGAACGCCAACCGCCAAAACCAAAACCACGACAACGAGCCTATGACCCGAACTCGAGCAATGAACGAGTTCTGCAAGCGCCGACCCCCGACCTTCAACGGAGATCCTAACCCTACCATAGCTGAAGCCTGGCTGAAAGAAACCAAGGTGATCCTGGACACCTTGGAGATCACCCGGAATGGAGACCGCGTGGCCTTAGCCACTTACCAGCTGAAAGGAGAAGCCCGTTACTGGTGGGATCTGATGGAGGCGACCCATGATATTACCACCATGACCTTTGCTGGGTTCGAGACTCTGTTCCTCGACAAATACTTCCCTACACCCCTTCGCCTAGCCAAGGAGCAGGAATTTATGAACCTGAAACAAGGGACGATGACCGTGACCCAGTACGCGGCCAAATTTGAAGAGCTATCCCGTTACGCCCCAACCGCTGTGGCAACCGAAGGCAGTAAGGCAAGAAGATTCGAGTGGGGGCTGACTACCGCTCGAAGGGCCGTAGTGGCACAGGCCTTTACCACCTATAATGGTGTGGTCCAGTGTGCTCTCCGCCTGGAAAGTGAGGAGGCTGACTTCAAAACCCGATGGAGGAAGGCAACGGGCAACACTGGCGGGCCAATCCGAACCCAACCATCCAATGGCAACCGTGGACCCTACTCCACCAAACCCTTTACCTCGTCTCAAAGCAACCAACCCTGGAAGGCTGCAATCTCCGGAAGTGGCGAGCAGAAGAGAGATGGTCGAGACTTAACGACAGTTCGGTGCTACAACTGTCAGGCTATGGGCCACTATAGTCGCCAATGCCCGCAACCTCAGAAGGAGGATAATGGGAGCTTGGGACAGACAGGTTTTGTGAAGCAAAACCCTGGAGGCTCATCACAGCAGCAGAATGGGCAAAACAAGGGAAAACAGCCCATGGGATACCAGCAAAGCACTGGAGGGCGTATCTTTGCGCTACAAACTGAGGCACAGGAGCAGGATCCCTTTGTGATCCAAGGTACGCTACTATTGTATAGTACCTGCGTACAAGCTTGAGCATCGCATTCATTTACATCTACTGCCTGCATAATTGCACTAGCACTAGAAACAGAACCCCTAAGTACGTATACGAAAGTAACATCACCGTCTGGGGGGGAGTATAACTGTTAGTCTAGTGTGTGGAGAGTGCGAACTCAAGGCAGCTAACTTGTGCCTAACTCGCGATCTTGGAGTGATCGGCATGGAGAAATTCGACGTAATTCTAGGATTGGATTGGCAATCTGCACGTCGAGCAGTCATAGACTACCATCAAAGGATAAAGACAACCTATACCCTAGAAGGGACTCGATTCCTTTTAAGGGGGATAGACAAACGGTGAGCCCGACGACGAGAAGATCCGAGTGGTAGAATCAACTATTTGGATGGCTCGCTAGTCTTAAATTGGAAGAAGCCGATAGAATGGAAGTGGGAAGTGGGATTTCCACATATCGTTTGCGAGTACGCCGATATTTTCCCTGAAGAACTTCCTGACTTGACACCCAATGAGAGATAGACTTCTCTATAGAACTCCAACTGGGAGCAGCACCAATCTCTATGACACCATACCAAATGGCCCTTGTGGAACTAAAGGAGCTCGAGACTCAATTGCTAGAACTATTGGATGAAGTGTTTATCAAGCCAAATACGTCATCAGAAGAGAGCGCCTACGCTGTTCGTGAAGAAGAAAGAAGGATCATGCCTGAAACGTTGTACTTATAGTACTTGCCAAAACCTCTAAGCAGTAGCTGTATAGTGCCAAATTGTCCTTGGTGTTTTATTCGTTCCTTAACCTTACCCCTCGCCTATTCGAAACCTAGCGCGCGCCAATTTCGGGGACGAAATTGTTTTAAGGGGGATAGATTGTAACGCCCCTCAATTTTGGTCAATAAAAAATTTTCGTTAAATATTTGAATTTTATTTAAATTACTTATTTTCTCTTGAGTGGCTATTTGATTTCTTGCTAGTTAGACTTTTTAGTGTAACAACTCCGATTTTTCATTCAATAAAAATCTCGTCGTTATTCGAAATTTCTTAATTTCTCGATGATATTCTTATTTGATTCCTAGTAGTTCGTATTCAAGCAATTGAACACCGTATCACCGTATTCCTCGACTAGAAACTCTAATTGCACTTTAGCCCCTCAAGGATCGTTTCTTGACTTATATGCCCTACTTAGCAAGCCTAGTTAGCTTCTAACCGGCTCGATGGAGTAACCAAACTAGGAAGTCACCTAGTTACGTTTCCCTAACCGAAGATGGACCATTTTGCCCATCTTGAACCTTTTGAACCTTTTGAACCTTAGACTAGAAATGGTTTAATTGTTTTCTTTTATTGTTTTAGTTTTATTCTTTATCCATTGGACAATAAATGTTAGGAGAACTATTATCCATTGGATAATAGAAACCCAATTCTTTATATTAAAAGGATTTTGAAAGATTTAAACCAAGTACTATAATCTTTTGGAAGTAGACTTTTATAATTACTTTAAAAGTACTTTTCAATTACTTTACTAATAAAAGTACCCAAGTAACTATGGACCATTGGACAATAACCATTAGGGTAATCTTTACCCATTGGACAAAAGCCTTTTCTTTATTTTATTTGGTAAGTACATATATATATATCACATGTGTATTTTCAAAAAGGACATGTAGTCTTTTCCAAAAACTTAATTTAGTATTTAAAGTACCCGTACCTTATTATCCCTTGGATAATAACCATTAGGGATTCTATTAACCATTGGGTAATAGGCTCATCTTTCAAACAAAGTACTTATCCCATTAAAATAATATTTTGTTAAGATTCCCGGGAGTACAAAAGTACATTATTTTATTATTTAAAGTACTTGTACCTTTTAATTGTTTATTGGGAGAATCTTGACCCTTTTAGCCCTAGTATATATTTGTACATATGTATATATGTATATAAGCACTTGGATGATGTAAATTGCCTTAGTACACTTGTACCCATTTGTTAGTTTATTAAGTAGAATCTTGACCCTTAAAGGCTAGTTTGATCTTTTGTACAAAAGTACCTATTAATTTATTTTTTGTCTTGCATTAGTAGTACATATATATATATATATATATATATATATATATGTATATAGATAGTACATGAGAGAGAGAGAGAGAGAGAGAGAGAGAGAGCCGTGAGGGAGAGAGAGGAGAGAGGCCGAGAGAGAGAAAGAGGGAGAGGGAGAGAGAGAGAAGGAAAGAAGAAGGAAGGAGAAGAAAGATGGGACTTGTACTTGGTGATTCTTCATCTTTTCAAAAATTGAAGATGTATATCTTCCATATCTTCCTTCAATGTCCTCCTTTGTACCAATTTCATTTGTTTAAACCAAGAATCTTGTACCCATGTCTCCTACATTGCAACAAATCTTCCAAGAGTCCAATCCAAGGACTAAACTAGCCTTGTAAGCTACCACATTAGACCCAAGTCTATTTTGCCTAATGACAACCTATGATGGGCCATAATCCTAGCCTTTATTAGCCTAAGATTTGACTACAAGCTAGACCTAGGTTTTCATTACCTAGATTCACCTAAAAAGCCTAATGATCTTATTTGATTTCTTAGCCTTACACCTAAGATTTTGCCTAAGATATGTTTGGACAAAGCATGGCATGACATGTGATGTGGTTTGACAACTTAATGGAACAAATCCATGGAGGATTTGGAGAGAGAGAGGGCCGGCCTTAGAGAGAGAGGGAGAGCCCAAGTTTTGCCTATAAATAGCACCCCATACTTCTCATTCAACTCACACCTTCACCTAGCAACTTCTCTCTCTAGAAAAATTGTGTTCTTTCTTGTTCTTTCTTTTTGTTCTTCATGTTCTTGAGTGTTCTTGAGAGAAACCACCAAACCACCTCTCAAAACCACCGTTAGATCTTTTAAAGTAACTTAGTTAGTTAGAAAGTTGTTTCTAGGAAAAGAAAGTACAACTCTTTTCCTTTCGAAGCAAAACCGACGCCGTTACGCCGCCGAAATCCAAAACCGACGACCAAATCTTCTTAGCCGACTACTACCGCCAAGAAGGAAGGTAGGGTTCCTTGTCCCCTAACTCTACGTATGTGTAGGATTTCCTTAACTTCCACCCCGGTAGAAATTCCTTATCCCTATTCCTAAGTATAACGTAGTTTTGTATCATAACCCTAAAATAAGTTCATTTGAAAGTAACTTTGATCATTAAGATTATGTAGATAAGGTTATCTTTGTTTAAGAATGTATGAGATGCATGATGTTGTTATTATTCAAGCATGTTATGTGATCAAGAGTTGGATAATATTGTTGTATTCATTTTGGAAATTTATAAATGCTTGTTTATGTGGAAAGTCCTACACCGCGGAGTCTATGCATGAGAAACGAGACACGAAAATCAAGAAAGTAGAAACATGACACCTAGGGTGTGGATAATGATGAGATGTGTTTTGAAACCGCAATGTGGCTTGGTAGCCCATTGTGTGTATGGAAACCCACGATGCGGCCGGACGTGGTAGCCTATCGTGTGGATTGTGAAAACCGCAACGTGGCCGGACTTGGTAGCCCGTTGTGTGTATGAAAACTCGTAATGTGGCCGGACTTGGTAGCCCATTGCGTGGATTGTGAAAACCACAATGTGGCCGGACTTGGTAGCCCATTGTGAAGATTGCCAATGCGGCCGGACGTGGTAGCCTCATTGGTAATATGGCTTGGTTATCCGCGGAGAGGAGCCAATGCAAGTTTTGTGTGCCAATGGGAACCCGGCGCGGCGGAACCATTGTGAGGATACTCGGGAGACCGGCGCGGCGGAACCGAGGTTGGGTGTGTAGCTTGGTTATCCGCGGTACGGAGCCAATGTAAACTGTGTGAGTTAAACAAATGGTTTTTGAAAGGTTGAGTTGTAAATGAAAATGTTGACACAGTCTACGACGAGTCGCGTAGGAAAAACACGGAAAATCTTGGACACCAACGCATATTGATATTCGAATATGGATGTGTCATTGTTAGCTTTGTATATACGTATCATGTGGAAATCGATGTGATGTTATAACCTGTTGTTTGTTAGTTATGGGTTAGCGGGTATAGGATTTTTCTATTGAGCTTTCGTAGCTCACGGTGTTGCCTTTTTGGTGACCCTGACATATTATATCGGTGGCGACGCTGGTATAATGTGTCAGACTTTGTAGATGATCAATGTGAGCCGTACACCTTGGAGGCCTTTGGAGCTGAAGAGCTGGCTCAGATGGAGGAGCAGGCGGAGCTGTAGTTAGGAACCTTAGTTCCCTTCCGTTTGTAATAAAAGTACTCCTTTTAAGTTTCTGTTGTAATAAAGAGCTTGACTCAGTTTATTTTCAATAAAATTACTTATTTAACACCCAGACTCCATTTGATTTTATGAATAAAATGTCCTTTTAACGTACCCAAAATTCGGGGCGTTACAAAGGTAAAAATTACAGTTCCAGCATTTAACGTGGTTTGGACAGTAGCAATACATGCGTGCTGGTACTGTAGAAATCTGGTGTCTACTAGAGCAAGTCTGGAAGTCACAGGTAAGCCTTTTCTGCCATGAAAAGTGACAGCTAATCTGATTGCTCCAAAGTGAATATGGGTAAATCCTTGTTGTTGCCAAAAACGAGACAAATCAACTGGGATTTCCAGTGGTAAAAGTTGTTCAGCTTCTGTAGCTGCTATAAAACATTGATCAAACTTAGAGGTTTGGACATACTCTTTTACGGAGGTTGGACATTTTGTAGAGAAGAGTTAGGTGACGGTCTTTTTTACAAAAGTTTGTGGTCTAACAAAAGTATTATATGGGTTTAGAAAAGGGAGATCAGTAAGGGGAATCTTACTATCATCAGGAAGGTATCCAAACTTATACAAGTACTCAAGATTAGAAGAAGAAGATGTTGAGGAATTTCTATTGGTGGATGATCTTGAAGGGACTAAAGAGAAGGTAGCAGAGGAATAGGTGGAAAATAAGTGATTCATTTTTTATGGATAAAAGTCTGAGTTCTTCATTTACTCATACAACAAATCTTTTCTTTTTCAATATAAAATTTATTAACTAATTTTGATTAATAAAATTTTGTATACCAGAATAGATAAACCGAGATACACCGCTCAAAAGCCAAAAGTCTCAAGGTACTTTTAACCCACTGATACAAAATTCTTTAATCAAAATAGTTAATGAAGTTTCTGATGTGGAGGATCCTTAAAAGGCAACCACAAAGCATACGCTTCAATTTTTCCTTTAGAAAAAGATTTAAAGTAGTGTTGGAAAAGAAGTTCCCAAAAGAAGGGTTTACGCTAGAATGAAAAACATTGGCTCTGATACCAAATTTGCAGACACAAAGTGCGTACAAACACGAAGTAGGTTAGGATCGAGAGAGAGAGAGTAAAGGCAAGACACAAGTAATATTTAGAACACTGGACTCTGTCTTTTATTAACTTGATTCTTACAATAGGCAAAGCCCCCCTTTTATAGGCGTAAGGCGGGGTGGCTTGTATCATAGCTTACATCACTGAATAGTATGGCATATAATTGGTTCACCTGCCATGCTACTGTACCTACGGACTAAAGTCCATACTTAAACCTATATACATACGACAATACAAGTGGTACCATAATTGAACACTACTATTTACAGGACTATGACATTTCAATACTATCAAGACTTTCACCCCTTCTGAAAAGGAATGAAAAGACCATTACATTTACTACGTTACATAGCACACCTATTAATATTTCTTTACAACAGTACACAACAGTAAATTCCAATAATCTGTACACGCTTGGCAACTTTTCACATTAAATTTTATCACGTGAACAGTTGGTCTCTTCCGTTCTAAAATTTGAAGTCATGCATAATGCATTCAAAAAAGATATACGTACCGACCATGGGTGTCGGCAAATCATAGAGACGGCTGCGCCGGACCATCTCCGGCCACCGGACTGCCGATCCGAGCCGTTCAAAAATTTTATATAAAAAAAACGAGGGGCCTATTGCAGGAATCAGTGGCATCCGAGGTGTGTACGATGCTTGATCCAAGCACCCTTTTTTCATGTATATATGTATATACGCATATATACTCAAAAAAGGGGTGCTCGCATCAAGCATCCTACACACCTCGGATACCGTTGATTCCAGCGTTAGGCCCCTCGTTTTTTAAAAAAAAAAATTGGACAGCTCGGATCGGCCGTCCGATGACCGGAGACGGTCCGACGCGACCGTCCCTACGATTTCGGTACCGACGGGGTCGGTACCAATAGTACTAATGCATTACTTAAAAGATTAACAGCGGACCATGGGTTCAACCATTTCTAAGTTTCCAAGTATTGGTTCTGAATACTATTTTTTTAACAAACAGTAATCAAGTTCCCAATCTTTTTTTTTTATATGAAAAGGAAAATTATTCGGTACATCACTAAGCTAACAACATTCCTCATTTCCCTCATAAATGTCATTAATTTCCCCTAGGAAGTTTACTTCATATATATATATATTAAAAAAAAGAAGAAGCCTAGTTTCGATATTTGCTTCCAAGTCACAACATTTATAACTAAAACAGTAGGATTGAACAATTATATTTAACATTCGTTAGCATGCATTCTACAAATTAAGTGACCAATTCTTGGCTTCTTTAACGACTATTTAGCATGCAAATGACATTTGGCTTCTTTAACGACTATTTAAAAATGAAGTCTTTCTTTTCCAGTGCTAGGACAAAATTAGCTGAATCCAAACAGTTAGCATGCATTCTACAAATTAAGTGACCAAGTCTTGATTTCCAGGGCATACCTTTTTCTTTTTTTTTAATACAAATGTCGTGAAAGCCGACTTTCGATAACTATGCAAATATTATAACGACATTATAATATTTGATACCATACAAATTCTAATTTCAATATTTAATCATATAATGCATCAACATTATACTTAGGTGAGTAAGTAGGAGGTTTCTACCGTTTTTCTTGACGGTAGTCGGGTACGGTACTTTAGAATGAGTGGCGGACGGAGTGACGGCTTGTTGGGTTCGATTCAGAAGAAAAAGAAAATTGTTTTCGTTTTCTAGAATCAAAAGAACAACTAGAACTACTAAAATCAAATGGCGGTTGTATGGTGGTGGCAGACTAGAATTTTTTCCCTCTCTCCTCTCAAGGCCGAACCTCTTACCCACTCCTTTCCTCTTTCAAATTGCAATTTTTTGGAGCAAGAAGTGACGATGAAACTTTGAAGTGTGGAGTGGATAAAATGGCTGTCGGAACTTGGGTGTGTATTTGTAAAACATTGAGTTTTTCATTAATCCCATATTGGCTAGTCACAAAAGTTTTATCTACTTTAAATGACTTTGCACACTAATGGATTTGTGAATGAGGACCCAAAGAGAGGTCTCGCCCGCTCAGGAAAATGGGCGGCAATTTGGAAAACTGATTCGGAAACCAGTTAACCGGGTGTGCGTCACGAGTTAATCGCGCAGGGGGGTGCAAATCCGGGATTTGAGCCTCGCGATCTTTTTCAAAATGGAAAACTGAAACTGATTAATCAAAGCCATCTGATTAAGAAAGAAAAACGTGTTTAAATCATGTGCTTAATCAGTGGGATTTTGATTTGTGACTGATTTTCGGATTGATTAAAAAACATGTGCTAAATCAAAGCAATTTGATTTTTGCTTCCAAAAATCAAGCCTAGCCTGCACCTATAAATGCAGACTTTCGGAATTGGTTTTAATACAGAAAAAACAACTCTCTCTTCCACCTCAAAAATGTTTTCTGAGTTCGAGCAATAGGTCGATTGTGCGTTTTGTTTTCGATTTTCTTCTGTGCAGAGAAGACCGGGCAGAGGTGATAGATTCCGGGCTGTTTTATCCTGGGGACGGCGTGGTGCTCAAAGAACTGCTTGCACAATCTGGGCAGAGCCGTGAAACGTCTTAAAGAAAGCGACCTAGTCCGCGACTCAACCCAGCCGTCGTTCTACAAATTGGTATTCTGTTTTCAATAGCAGAATTCGAGGTAATCCGTTCTTGTTTTCAGAGCAGTCAATACAACAATGGCAAGAGTGAGAGAGGTGTTTATAGGCTAAGGGATCTCTCTCTCTCTCTCTCTCTCTCTCTCTCTCTCTCTCCGGTTCATGCTTGGGCCAAAATAAATGGCATGTGCTGCCATTATTATCCCTCTCTTGTTACTCTTGGATGCTAGAGTGTTTGATGGAAATTTTGATGGGAAATGGTGGTAAACTTTTGGTCCATGGGGTGTTTAACAGGTTAGAGATACATGTGTATCCATGGTACACAAGGCCGGTTCATAAATTTTAGAGGCCGGAAGCGAACCTCTTGAATGAGGCCTTCTTATATTTTTCCTCACCTTCGACTCTTCAAGCGTCTGCGTTTCTTTCTTCTTCTTTTTTATCGGTTGCGCGGCTTTTCTTTTAGGAGTTCCTTTTCTCTCTAATTCCCTCTAACTATAATAAATTTGATAACCCAACATAGATGGTAGCGTAGGAGATAAGGCCTGATTGAGTACTTAGCAATCACCGAACTGAAAATATCTTCCAGGCTCCAGTCGTTTCTTCTTCTTCTTTTTTAACGTCTTAGTGTTACTAGTGAGTAATTTCATCATTTTGGCCTATTTTGTGGCTCTTAAATTTTAATTGGATCTGTTTTGTGTAAAGGAGATTAGTGCAAATTTTTTTGGACCATACACACACGCACGCACGCACACACACACACACACACACACACATATATATATATATATATAGTCATTTTCAAATAAAGAGATCCTTATTTTAGTTAAAATAAGGACCTCCCCATTCCTTCCATTTTCCGTTCGAATTTCGATGATCCGAGCGGTTCAATGTGTTCAGAACGTGATTTTAAGAGTACCCGTGAGAAATTAGCAAAAAAAAATGATTGGGAAGGGCTTCATCCGAGCAGTTTTTATTTGAACCGTTCGATAAAAAACAAACAAAAACTATTCGGATGAAGCCTTTTCGGTCATTTTTTTTGGCTGATTTTTCGCGGGTAACCTTAAAATCACGTTCTGAACACATTGAGCGGCTTGGATCATCGAAATTCTATCGGGAAAGGGAGGTCCTTATTTTATTAAGTTAAGGTGGTCCTTAGGAGAAGGGGACTCTCTCTCTCTCTCTCTCTCTCTCTCTCTCTCTCTCTCTATATATATATATATATATATATAAATATATATATATATATATATATATATATATATATATAGCAAAATTTCCAATGAGGGATCCCGCACGGCCTTGCGGGACTCCCCTTTCCCGATTGAATTGCGACGATCCGAGCCGCTCAATGTGTTCAGAACGTGATTTTAAGGCTACCAGCGAGAAATCAGCAAAAAAAATGATCGGGAAAAGTTTGATCCGAGCAGTTTTTTACTGAACTGTTCAATAAAAACTATTCGGATCAAGTCCTTCCCGATCATTTTTTTTTATTTCTCATGGGTACCCTAAAAATCATGTTCTGATCACTTTGAGTGGCTCGGATCGTCGCAGTTTGATCGAAAAAGGGGAGTCTCGCACGGTAAGGCCGTGCGGGATCCCTTATAGGATCTGGACTCTATATATATAGGGATCATAAAATTTTAAGGCCCTCTTTTTTAACTTTTTTTGTGGACCGAAAGCGCAGGCTTCCCCAGCCTTGACCATAAGCCGGCTCTGATGGTACAAGATTTTGTACCGAACAAAGTCCCATCCCCTCTTTCCCTTTCGGCGCGCGCGCTCTCTCTTGCTACCTTTGGTTCTTAGTGTAGTTGATAGAAATTTTGATAGGGAATGGTGGATTACTCTTGGGCAATTGGGTGGTTGACTGGGGAGGTGATTTAGTGATGGAAATCTTGATGGGTGGCGGCGGTAAACTCTTGGGCAATAGGGTGATTGTGTGTCACGCCCTCGATTTTTAACATAATAATAATAATAACTTTTAAAAGGAAAACCACCGCGGTATACTTATAATAACCCAAAAGACTTTCTCATATTCATTTATTGAGTACGATCCAGTTCGAAAGATTACAACAATGGCACTCCGGCCCCAAAGTTCCAAAGTTTAGACAAAGATAAGTTAAATAATTACAATTCTTTTAAACCAAGGATTTAAATGAAAATTACAATTTATGTCTTCTCAAAAGAGTTTACAATGATAACTGAGTTGTTTCCTTGATGTTCACTTTCAAAAGGATGAGATGATATGCACGCCAAGTACTCGATGCTAATGCTCTTGAGTTGTACCTGAAAGAATGATAGGTTTGAGCAAAACACATGCCCAGTAGGAAAATCTCTACAAACTTTATATGTAAATGTGAAGATTTGAATATAAAAGGATGGAGTCAGAGACTATGATAGAGAATGCAACCAACGTAACTTCATGAAGGGAATTTAGGATTCAAGGGACACTTCACTGGTCATTCATCGATCTATTGCCATCTTTTTCGTGTTCTTATTGACCAATTTCATTCTGTACACTTCTGCGGTTATTAGCTTACATTCCGGGTCTTAAGGACCCTGTACATCTCTTATTGACTTCCAATATGAGCTCAAGTAGTTCTTCCTCAATTAACATACCGAATAGTAAGCTTAAGAACTCTTCCTGGTCTTAGGGCCCCATATACCCACAATACCTTTTCGGGTGCTTGAGACCCCGTACATCCGTTCTACATTCCGGGTACTCATGACCCCGTACGTCCAATTCAAGTTCCGGGTATCAAGACCCCGTATGCCAATTACCACTCATCTGTATTACCTTTCGTCATATGTGTTTCTTATACTCTGATTTCACGACTGTAGATAAAAGGAGATTGATTTTAAGTGACAGTCCACATGCCAATTCATATTTCCATTTTGTTTCCAAACTTGTTATCTTAACTCACTCCTCATACAACACGGCATCAAGTGTCAAGTTCTTGCGTGTGTTTGTGATCTATCCATCCTCCTATCTAACAATCAACTCTATTTCAAAACACACCTTTAGTTTTAACTAGTTCACTCCGTCTATCTTAACATCTTACAATACAGCTAGTAGTTAAATGGGCACACCAATAAAGCATTAGGACGGTAACTCACTCCATATGACACTTGTGTTCAACGCAACGAGAGCCTACGAACGAGGATGACCAAGGAATAATTGGAGTGCGAATAACTATGTTTAGAAGTCATTTAGAACAGTTAGAAGTGATCGAAAACCAAAACGGTGAAAAATATAGCAAAACAAGGAAAGCTGGAGATAAGCAACAGATATCGATACCAAGGGACAAAGTATCGATACCTTTGGACTAAAAATCTTCCAGACGCAAGGGTATCGATAACAAAGGCTGAAGGTATCGATAACAAATGGTTTTCTGGCTTTTGGAACACAGAGGTATCGATAACAGTGCTATGGGTATCGATAACAATGGGTTTTCTAGGCTTTGGAACACGAAGGTATCGATGACAATTACAAAAGGTATCGATAACATTGTTGTTCGAGCAAATTCTCAGCAGATTTTCATGGGGTTTTCAACAACAAACACATCAACAACCACAACAACGATCAAAAGCACGATTTCATGCACAAAACCAACTCAAGAATATATAAAGAGTGAGAGAAATCCCTACCTCGAGGGTTAAAGCCGAAATCAAAAGATCACCCAAGCCCTAGAACTTCAAACTCCGAACCAAGCCGAATACGAACCACCGAGCTCCTACAAACGCGATTTGAGCTTCAATACGCGGAGAGATGAAGGTTTGGAGGTTGATTGATGAAGGGAAGGAGTTGATTTGTTGAGTTTTGAGTGAAATGGGAGAGAGATAGAGAGCGCCGAGAGAGAGGGAGAGACCGAGAGATAGAGAGAGAGTGTGGAGTTGGGATTTTAATCCCCTACTCCTCCACACACCTATATATACTCACACACACACACAACTCACATTTGCACTCCCTCCGCTAACAATCCTTACGCATTGAACCCAAATCTCATAAACACATATTTCACACATTTCTCAATTTCTTAATATTAATAAACTTTTTTTTTATATTTTTTTTTTGAAATTACGGGTCTCTACATTGTGTAACGCCCCTATTTTTTGGGAACGTTAAATAGACAATTTCATTGAAAAACTAAATAGAGTTTGGCTCAATATTACATCATAATACCCATGATTACACAAAATGAGGGAAATTAAGGTTCCTAACTACAATTTCGCCTACTCTTCCATCTTAACCAGCTCCTCGGCGATTAAGATTCACTATCGTTGGTGTCCATGATTTCTGAGTTTCTCCTACGCGACATCTCGTAGACCGTGTCACTGGTTTCACTTTTCATTAACCAAATCAACATTTTCAAAATCGTTTTTACACACCCAACCTCGGTTCCGCTGATCCGGTCTCCCGAGTATCCTCACAATGGTTCCGCCGCACCGGGTTCCCATTGGCACACAAAAATATTTGCATTGGCTCCTCTCCGCGGATAACCAAGCCACACACCCAACCTCGGTTTCGCCATTCCGGTCTCCCGAGTATCCTCACAATGGTTCCGCCGCACCGGGTTCCCATTGGCACGCATACACACACACCATACACACGATGGGCTACCATGTCCGGCCACATTGCGATTTCCAAAACCTTTCTCTTTTTTAAATCACTTCTTTTCATTAACCACACCCTAGGTGTCATGTTTTTACTTTCTCGATTTTCATATCTCGTTTTCATGAAATGACTCCGTGGTAGGACTTTTCACATACGTAATCATAAATCATTCATTGTAATCTTGAAACTAAACTAGCAAGATCATCCAACTCTATATCATCTAATCGTGCTCAAATCACCACTTAAAGCATAACGCCACATGTACGGATGCCTTTGGAGTGAAAATCACTTATGCTTTATCACACCACAAGTAATACAAACAATTCATGTATACATGCTCATAACCATCCTAAAGATCAAAATACGAATACTTCTAATCAACGTTAAATTCCTATCTTTCAAATCTGTTCTTTCTTCCTTTGTGGGAAGTTCAAAACAATATATGTTTATTAGAGTAAAAGTTGATTATTCAACATGCTCATACTTCCATTAGCGAAAATAAGTTTGTTAACTATCATGCATTTCAAACTTTATAGGTGATAAATAACCTTATATACTTAAAGAAAGGGATATTATACTTAGAGATAATGAGGACGGAAAAATCTACCGTTCTTTTTGGCGGTAGGGCGGCTATGGAAAAAGTAAGTACGTCGAACGGAGTAACTTCCTACGGTGAGCTTCCGGTAGCTTCGAAAGAGAAATGTTTCTCTTGAAACTAGATCTTGACTAAACTACTTAAATTTTATGGATCAAAAGGGTAGTCGAGTGGCGGTTTGGTGGCGGACTAGGATGAATTTCTTGAAGAACTCAAGAACAAAGAAGAACAAGCAAGAATCTTAGAGAGAGAAGTTGAAAGGTTGAAGGTGTGAGTTGAATGACAAGAATGGGATCCTATTTATAGCAAAATGTTGGGCTCTCCCTCTCCTCTCTTGGCCGGCCATATATCTCTCTCTTTCTCCCATGAATTTGTTCCATTGTGTTGTCAAATCTCACCTTTAATCATGCCCATGCCTTGTCAATCTATCCTAGGTGTAAGGCTAAGTAATCATGGAGATTTTCCAAGGCTTAAAGGCAAATCCTAGGTAATTATAACCTAGGTTGGTAAGTCTTGCAAGTAAGAAGGAAATGATAGCTAGGCTAAAGAGTAGTCTTCCCATGTTTAGTCAATCCTAGGTCTAGGTTTGTAGTCAATTTCTAGGGTGATCAAAGGCTAGTTTGGAAGCAAATCTAGAATGATTACAGCTAGGATTCTATGCTTAAAATTGACTAGAAATGAGTTGTCAAATAGATAATAGGCTTATGGGCTAAAGGTTGCTTGTGGGAGTAAACAAAGACACAAGCACACACCACACACCACACACACTCTCTCTCTCTCACTCTCAATGTATATATATATATATATATATATATATACAGAGGGCTTCAGATGCGGACGCCCTTAGAATGTAAAAATGCGGACTTTGCTTTCTAGCCGTTGGATGAGATCCAACGGCTCAGATAAAAGGGAGAGACTCGCGGGTAAGAAGGGATCATGGGTCGGGTAAAATCGTTCGCGGGTCATCCGGATCTTCTCAGTCGGATCCTAATAAAACCCCAATCCCCTCACTTTCACCCGTTCAAAATGCAGACGAAGAGAGAGAGAAAAAGAAGAGAACAGACGACGCCAACTAAAGACGACGACCAGATCGAAGGATCTCACTCGAACCAGAAGAAGAGGAACAACAAGGTACCACCAAGCTCTCTCTCTCTCTCGATCTCAGGATTTTCTGCGATTTAGGGGTTCGACCCAAATTTAGGGCTATGTTTGGTTTGAAATCGAACTAAAAAGCCCTTCTCTCTCTCTCTCTCTCTCTCTCTCTCTCTCTCTCTCTCTCTCTCTCTCTCTCTCTCTCTCTCTCTCTCTCTCTCTCTCTCTTATTACGGCTTTTTTTTGTTCGAACCAATTTAGGGTTTGCATTGGTTCGAACCAGATCTGTTTTGGGTTTTGATGAATTTGGTGATTTCTATGTGTGTGTGTTAACTTGTTTCATCTTTCTCTCTCTCACCAGAAAATTTGGGAAAATGTTTCGAACCGATTACGAAGAAGACGACATAGAATTCTAATTTTGCAAATAAAAAAAACCCTAATTCTAATTTTTCAAACAAAAAAATCCCTAATTCTGTTTTTTTTTTTTTTTTACATGAATTTTGGTATGGTGTTAGGGTAAGGTTTCATTTTGATTAGTTTGGCAATTACTGGAGAAAAAGAAAACAGACGCACAATTGAATTCTGGTATGGTGTTTGGAGTTTCTCTTGGTTCCCCTGATGTCTTCTTTCCTTGTTTTACCTAATGAAAAATAAATTTGGGGCCATGTGCTTTTTGATCGTTGGGAGTACCCAGATCGTTCTTGGATTTCTTCAACATGGGGCATTGTATCCTTTTAAATTGATTTCAGTTGTGGTTTTGTGTAGCAGTCTACTGGTGTCCACAATTGATAGGGGTCCAGTTCGTTCAAACATATATTGTTCTATAATTAGGAATTTGCATTATTAAATCTGATGCCTGGTCGACTTTTACAGGAGTTAGAGAGGTGTAGAGAGGAACTTGAAGCTTTGTTATTTGTTGAAGAAAGAGCCTGAGGCAGCGACAAAGGGTTTTACTTGTAGAACATCACACTTCGGAGCTTGAACTAGAAGACGACAAATTTGAGTTTTTCACAACCGTCATGAATTTTATTTATTTATTTATTTTTGCATATGTTCGGTCATTGTGATTCATGTTTCCACTATGTTCGGTTATGTAATTGATTTTCTTGAGTATTATACTTTTAAATGGATATGAGCTTAGAGCATAGGAATTTTGCTGGCCATTTTTAGGGGGATCGATAGTTCAACAGCCTTAAATTTTCTGCTTCTTTGGGGTGTATTTGAGCTACGACTTTTCAACAAAGCAAGGTTTTGAATTTTGATAATCTTTTGATTCTTTTGGAAGCAACTGCAGTTTTACCAAGATTGAGCATAGCTGTAAGATATGAGGTTGATGGAAACATGATTATAAGACGAGACCATCAATTCTCAGAGCCATACTTGAAAATAACGAGCTTTTGCAGCTCCATACCCAAGCTTTTGCTGCAATTCCATACAAGAGCGGGCACAATGTTTGGTTTTTCAGTTTTAATCAGTTTGGTCAGATTGGAGCTTATGAAACCGTTCTCTACTCAACCATTTCAGCAGTTTGGTCTGAGTGGATATGCACTCACAAGAACATACCTGCTTCAGGTGCTATGTTGCCAAATGAACCATTAAATGAAGCTTGAAAAAGGTGATAGATTTACAACCATGTACACAAAACCTGCAGTCTACCTGATCATTGTATTTGGTAAGGGAAAAAAAAGGAAATAGCAAAGTTAAAGGATCTAGCAGGAGTCACAACTTTACAATTTCGTTGAAAAGAAATTTGAGAACTTTCTCCATCACAACAGGATATGATTTTGAAAATAGAAAGGAACTGTTTTTCTCATCTTACTAGTAATTATGCCAAAGAAACAAAATTTATTATGGGTAACCTGTTCTATTAGTCAACCAATTTTTTCGACCAAATTTCAATGCATATATAAACAAGCCACACAACCAACATTACAACATACATGGTAAGGCCGCTCTTGCTAGATTATGAGTAGACTTAACCACCAGTCTTGAAACTTTAATAACTTTTACAATACTAAACCTGGAACATGAATAACAAAAATCAGAAAAAACTGCTCTAACACAAAAAGGAGCACTACTAGGATCAATTAAACCGTGCACAAAGAGCGAGCAATCTGTTTTGATGCATGCATATTGTCTCCAGCTTCTCCTTAATGGCGCACTCTAACACCAGTAACCTACTCTAATTTCAACAGCAGTAGCAGAGGAAGCAAAAGCACATTAACAACTTGATTTACAACATCCTGGCCACTAGATTCCAACACCCAAGCAGCCGCTCCCATCTGTGTGCCCACATGCCAAGCACCATCGGTCACAAAAGAAACCCAGTTAGCATGATCATCTTCCCTACCAGGTTTATTATATTCAAAACAAAGCAACTTCGCTGATCCTTTCTTTGAAGCACTTCACTTCGAACGTTACTCTTAACTGAGCCTTTGAAATTCCCATAGCCAGACCTACATAAGCTCACTAAGCCTGAAAAACAAAAAACGCAAGCCTGATTAGCCTCTGTTTTTTAAGTTCTTATAGGTGTTGGTATCCCACATTGGCAAGGAGGGCCTTCATTTATGCTATTGAAATGGGAGGAAGAGGAAGACATCTATGCAATCTGCAGCTAGTCTGCTACTAGTACATATATGAAGATACTGCAATTGAGGACAGTTTTGCATACAGTGTCCACCATAGTTTGGAAGAGTCAAAATAACAGACAGCCATAACAGACTGTTGCAGCAGCAGCACGACAACATCAACATCCAAAACAGATAGCCAAATGTTTGGTGATGTTCCAATTCCCATCAGACCAAACAAAGAATAAAACCAAAATCATATTTTTTTGTAGATGCTATAATTCCATCAGACCAATTTCCATAAAAGCCTCAAAAAGCTTCTACCAAATGCTAACAAAATTATAAAAAAAAAAAAAACCCTATTTTCAAAATCGAACCAGAGATTACAAAAATCTGTATTTTTTGTATAAACCTAATTACAAAAATTACAAACTCAATCACCTCTTATTTTTCTTTCAAAGAGTTTGAGTACCTAACTCGAAATAGGAATCAGAACAAAAAAAAAACATGTGTGCCATAATCGAAGAACCCAAACTCCAAACTAGGTTTTCCTTGTAAACCAATTTTCTAAAAAAAAAAAACCTAACTCCAAATAAAAAAAAAATACAGATTGACAAGGTTTAAAAATACAGCTGGGGAGAGATCGAGATACATCTTGAGAGAGAGAAAGATACCTGGTTCGTCGTGTTCTAGCTGTATCTTCGATCTGGAACGAAATGAGGAAAAGGGGAAGAGGGATCCGTTTTTCGGGTTAGACTTTCTTGTTCTTCTTTGATCCTTCTTCGATTTCGTGATCGTCGTCTTCAATCGTTCGCGTTTTCCGCTCTCTCGCTCTCTTCGTCTGTGCTTTCTCTCTCTTCGTCTGTGTTGTTCGAACGGAAAAGAGGAAAACCCCAGGTTTTGTTAGGATCCGACTGAGGAGATCCAAGGACCCGCGAACCAAAACTTACCCGACCCATGGCTCTTTTAACCCGCGCGTCTCTCCCTTTTATCTGAGCCGTTGGATCTCATCCAACGGCTAGAAAGCAAAGTCCGCATTTTCCCAGTCTGCGGGCGTCCGCGTCTGAAGCCCTCTGTATATATATATATATATATATAAACATATAGGAAAATCTAGGAAAGTAAGTCTAGGAGGAGAATTAGGTTCAAGGCTATTCTTCCTAGGTTTGCATGCATGAACTCCTACAAAAATCTAGAAATACAATTTATAAAAGCAAAATGATGGGATTTGATTTTGACTTGTCTTGATAAGTCTAGTCTCCATTATCCAAGGGATAAAAATTTCCCTAACATTTGTTATCCAATGGTTGAAGAGGTAAGTAAGGTTGATATGACTAGGTTTACTTCTTTTAGAAGTAAAGTAATGGCTTCCTATGGTCCAAGATTCCTTTATGACTTGTCTTGTCAAATATATATGCATAATGACAAGTCTAGTTGCTATTATCCAATGGATTATATTTTTCCTAGCATTTATTAACCAATGGTTAAAGGGATAATGATGATAGGTATGACTTTGATATGTCTAGGTTCTCATTATGGCAAGTCCTTCTCCTATTACTCAAAGAATAAAAATTATCCTAACAACTATTGTTCAATGGGCAAAGAGGGAAATGATGGGAAGGAATATATTCTTGGAAGGAATATTCTTGTGAAAGTGACCTTTCAATGGAGAGAAATGACAAAGCACTTTCTAGGAAAGTGACTTGACCAAGTAAGCATGATGATGACCTTCCTAGGCCTAAAAGGTTCATAAGGGTTGGAGGGTTCATAAGGCTCAAAGATGGTCAAAAAGGTCCATCTAAGGTTAGGAAAATGTAACTAGGTTAAATGGTAACTAGGTTTATCTAACCAATTGATTGGAAACTAATTCTATTAGCCAAGTAGGATTTCTAGCCAAGAAATGTAATTTAAAGATTTTATTAACTTGCTAGGAAAATATACAAATGCTTCTATAAGCATACTTGCTTTTAGAAAAGGACTAGATCGTCCGGGATGAAAAGATACAATTTTATAAGTCTTAAATCTAATTATGACGGATTATTAGAAATTAAAAAGAAATTTTAAGAGCAAATCCAAGTAATTAAAAAAAAATAAATATTTAACGAAATTTTCATTTACCGAAAATCAAGGTCGTTACAGATTGACTAGTGAGGTGACAAACTCCCTTTTCTCCCACATTTCTCTCTTATTACTCTTGAATCATAAGGTAGTTGATGGAAATCTTGATGGAGTATGGTGTCAAACCCTTGGACAATGGAGTGGGTGATGGGTAGATGGGATTAGTGGAGGGAGGTGGATATGGTGGAGAAAATACTTGTTAGGGTTTTGTACTACTATGCAGGTATATGTATACAGCTATATATACTAGTATTTTAGTATTTCCTTTTTGAGTAAACAATACTAAATTAACATTTAAATAAAATAATTATAATAAAATGTTTAATTTTAGAAAAAAAAACTGGCCAAAAATTCGGGTCATTACAATCACACCGAGTGTCATTAAAGATAAGAGAAAAAGTTATATCTGAATCACTCGGTAAACCACTGGTATTCAGATATCTAATAGATTGCATCCACGTCAACCACCAAACTGAACGGATTAAATGCAAAGGTTGTTGTCACCTCAAACAAGGCTTTGCAATAACTTTGGTAGGTCCCCTTTAACATTAGGTTAAGTATTTTTACCCAAGGTGTGAGACCCCATGTCCCACATCGGCTGGGAAATTGAAATGAAAGTAATATATAACAAAATCCGATATAACTTGAGGTTAACCTTTTGAGCCACGTGATTAGGCGAATGGTTAGTAGGTGAGCTGGGGCGGGTCGTTACAATTGGTATCAGCGCACAACTCTGGTCTATATGGTGGGGGCCACCACTAGATTCTGGTACGAGTAAACTAATGTGCTGTACAGAGCCAAGTGTCACACCATGGCCACCAGGGGAAGGTTGCTGGGCCAATGCAACGAGGTGGGGAGATTGTGAGACCCCATACCCCACATGGGCTGGGAAATTGAAATGAAAGTAATATATAACGAAATCCGACCAGCTACTGTATAACTTGGGGTTAACCTTTTTAAGCCACGTGATTAGGCAAATGGTTAGCATGTCAGGTAGGGCGGGTCATTACAGAAGGTTAATAGGTCCCTTTTACGAAAATTTTATCAACAATGCTACAACAACACACATACACTCACAATAGGGGTAGGCCCCATACACACTCGATTTAGGTTAAAAAAATATAGGTCCTCTTTAAAGTTGGGTTAAGATAAACAAAATAAATCAAGATTGGGAAAAAATTACTAAAAACAATTTTTTTTTTTTGAAAAAGACAGAAATGATAGTATTTTAGTGTCTTAATCGTCGTCTTATATGAATTTTTTTTTTTCAAATTTAGTCTATATTTTTCTACTTTTTTAATTTTTCTCATCAAGGCAAACAATATGACCTCATTCTAAATGTAAATTCTATTGAATGTTCCTCATAAAGAATGTAAAGAATATGATGAGGACAACCCAAAATTAGAACATAACGTATGATTGAGATAATGGGAGCAAGCACAATCTCATTTTGAATGTTTTTAGTTACAAAATTGTAGTTTTATTGTGACCAAGTTCTCTTGTAATTATTTTTGGGCGTTGTGTGTACATTGGTGACCTTGGAGCCTTTCTTTTTACTTGACTCTCTTTTTAATCTTGGGAAATTTTTATAAATGGTCCTTCTAGTTTGCATGAATTTTCATTTTCGTCCCTTCAGTATCAATTGTGTTACTTTTAGTCCTATAATTTGCATTCTGTCTCAATTTCGTCCCTCTCACTTACGGCGTTAATGAAACAAACGGAATTGGAGGACAAAATTGTCATTTCTCCTCACAGAGGGACTAAATTGAGATTTCATGCAAACTAGAGGGACTATTTCTATAATTTTATTTTTTACTTTTGTTTTTGTAAATAAATTTAAAATACATCATATATATAATATATTTCTCATCTCATTTTATATTGAATAATAAAAAATATGTTGAAATTTTGTAAAGTTTTTATTATATACATCACAAACAATATGAGAAAATTCGAAAAACAACCCTTATGTTAATTGTCTTGGTCTTGTATTTTTTTTTTTCAATTGAATTTTCACTATCATTATTTTTTTTGTCACATGATTAAAAAGAAAAAGTTGTTCAGTAGTATTAAGAAATCTTGTAATTGTGTTTAATTAAGCAATGAAACACTATTAAATATTAAAAGATCAAATACATTAAAATATGGGTATAAGTGTATTTATTTTGGGACTTACTCATAAGATCACTCATATAACAAATAAACACAGATTTTAAACATTTTTTTATTGAATGAAAAAATAAGAAGAATATAAGAACATGATACAAAGACATTAGCTAAGAGGTTGATTTGTGCATTTTCTAATATTTTTGTAACGTGTAATGAAATATAAATTTTTCAATATAGTTTGATTACCCAATAAAAAATAATTCAGTTGTCAAATACATTACTTATGGTCTTTTTTATTTTATTTGCAAAAACGAAAGTAAAATGTAAAATTTTAAAAATAATCCCTCTGGTTTGCATAAAATTTCAATTTGGTCCCTCTGTGAGAGAAAATGACAATTTTGCCCTTCAATTCCGTTTGTTTCATGGACTGCGTCAGGGAGAAGGACGAAATTGAGATGGAATGAAAACTATAGGGTTAAAATTGATACAATTAATAGCAAAGGGACGAAAATGAAAACTCGTGCAAACTAGAGGGACCATTTTTAAAAATTTCCCTTTAATCTTTGAAGTAAACTCAAAAGACAAAAAAAAAAAAAAGAGTGACGGGTAAATGTTTTAAGGGGTAGTTTCCCTATAAAAGTCAACTTGACATTTTTCGCGTTTGTTAGTTTTGCGTTCATTTTTTTGTAGATTATTCATTTGCCTCGACAAGATAAAAAGAAAATATAAAAAATTATGACCAAAACTAAAAATGTTTTGAAAAAGCCAAGGTAAATCCAAAAAGGTGTATTATTTGGATTTTTTCAAAAAAAAATTGAGGTTGGATTATAGTTTTTATTTTTGTGGTTTCTCTTATCGAAACGAACTAATAATTCACAAAAAAATTAATAGAAAACTAACAAATGTAAAAAATTAAGAAAGACGAAAAAAGAAAAAGAAAAAAGAAGAAGAAGCAGTAGATAATCAGACTACCCCTAACTAAGGTTAAAGGGAAACCCATCGAAATTGTTGGAAATCCTTGGTTGAAGGCAACAGAAGCCTAAGCATTTAATGAAAGAGCTGCCATTTATGTTTGGTGGCTAACGTGGATGCAGTTTACTGGGTATCCGAATAAAAAAATGCACGATTTCTTTAATAATGTGGGAGAAAAACCCTTGATCTGTTGTTAATTGGACTGTCTAAGTGGAACATTGCCGCGGGCTGCGTCGTGCTTGGGTTGTCCAATGAACTGGTCCGACCGAAAACCGACCCGACAAAACAGCTTCACGAATGGTTACGACTGATATAAACGGACGGGCTCGGGTCCTATTGAATAATTTTTTTTATTTTAGGTTGAGTTCGTATTAGGGTGTTCTGTTTCGATGGGACCCGACCCGACCAATATAAACACCTAAAAGGATTCCAACTCCGTAAACTCCCTCCCATACCCAATTGGCCAGTCCCCGACCTAGGCCCACTTCTCTCTCTCTCTCTGCGTGAACAGCCTTGTCGATCGGGTGACACCCGAACTTGAAGATACCCGACCCGTTAACAGCCCTGCGTCTTGTGATTGATGCATGTTCGGCAAGTTGTTAGAGCATCCACAATGTAATAATCAAAACTAAAAGGTTGTTAAAGTTAACAATATTTGCTCAAAAAAATGCTCACATTGTAATAACCAAACTTAGCAACCTCTTAGCAACTCATTAAATTTTGATCTTTGAATAACCAAACTTAACAACTTTTACCAATAACCAAAACTCAATAACCAAACCCAATAACCAAATTCAAAACTAAAAAATTAAAAAACACCTTACATTAGAATCGTCTCATCGAGATGAATAATTTGGTGTGGTCGGTGCGTAATTGGAACTCGTTTGCAATTGAACATAGATGCATTGCGTATTGTGGGGGTTTTTTTTATAGGGATACAAAAATAACCAATGTAGAGATCAAGTTTGTTAGGTTTGATTATGAACTAAATGGATAATCAAATGCTGACGTGGCACATTTTGGTTATCGACTTTGATTATTCCCATTACGGATGCTCTTAGGCCTAATCAAACTCACACAATTGTAAATTGCTTTGCCCCCTCGGATGCTGTCTGCCAAAAGTCCGAAATATCCCCACCCTTTTAACTAAATTCCTTTTTTATTTAATTTTTAATTCTTTTATCTTATTTATTTAATTCATTTATTTATCTCCTTTTCTTTATATCTTTTTCTCTTTTATTTATTTAATATTCTTTATATCTTTTTTCTCTTTTATTTATTTAACTAAATTCTTTTTTTATTTAATTTCTAAATTTTTTTGATCTTATCTTTAAATATTCTTTATTTAATTTGTTCTCTTCTTATCTTCTGATCTTCAATTTAATCACTCGTTCAAATTTTTTTCTTACATTCTTATCTTCAATTGTAACTATTTATACTACTTTATACAAGAACATCAATATTTCCTTAACATTTATTTTTTGTAATTCATAGAAGAACATTATGAATGACTACAATTTTTCAATTTCAAATAGTTTGTCATTTGAGAATGATGTTCCTAGTGAGAAGAACATCTCCCAGAATGGTCCTGATTATACAACCGAATTTATCACTGATCAGATTAGTTATTATCGTTGTTCTTATGCATATTCGTTATTTATTTTGAAAGTAGAGAAAATATATTAAGACTGGTTAATGTTGTACTTATACATATTCGTTATTATTATTATTTTTTTATAGATTTTTGAAAGTAGAGAAGATATGTTAGCTTGGGTGCAGAGAGTTTGTATGAAAAATGGTATTGTGGTGGTTATTAAAAATTCTGCTAATTTAAAATGTGTCAAGCTGCTGAAGTGCATTCTTGGTTGTGAAAGAGGAGGAAAGTACAACCGCAATGGTATCTGGTTGAAGGTCAATCTTTGCAAAGGAATACTAGGACTAAAAAATGCGATTGTCCATTTGAGCTGTGAGGTAAACTAATACTTCCAGATGGTGTCATGTGGGGTTTAAGGGTTTTCTATGGTTTCCATATCCATGAACCAATAGAACATATTAATGACCACGAGTACCCGTCAAGGCTAAAACCAACAGAGAAACAATTTGTGGTCGACATGACCAACAACACTGCGCCTTGTAAAATTCTTAGTATTTTGAAAGAAAATGACCCGTCAAACACTACGGGAATCAAGAGCATTTATAACGCCATTTTCACAAACAAGGAAGCCAAACGGGGCGGTCAAACTTCTACTCAGTATGTCTTAGATCAATTAATTAGGAAATGATACATCCATGAATTTCTTACAAATTCATACACTAACAAAATCACAAGTATTCTTTGGGTTCATCCTACAAAGCATAGAGTTATCTGTAAATTTTCTGTCCGTGTTAATCATTGATATCACATACAAGACCAATGAGTATCGGATACCACTGTTGGAGGTTATGGGTATCACATCCACAAGGAGACGCAGCTCTCGCACAATTTTCAATTTTCATTTGTGATTCCCTACCTTGTGATTAGGATTTCTCTATTATTTTATGAGTCCTGTAAAAAATCAGCTACAATGAAAATCGGTGAGTATTATTTTTGGATTCGTAAGAGCGAAACTGCTCAGTTCACCCCTATAAATCCAAAAGTAATACTTACCAATGTCAATTGGAGCTGATTTTTTACAGGACCCATAAAAAAATATTCAGAAATTTATGGATATTTTTCTAGATTTTTGTAAGACCCGAAATGGACTCAAATGCATTTTTTCTTGCGTGGTTCCTTGCAAATTTTCTTCGCAAATAGAAAATCCCAAAATGATATTAAAAAATTTATAAATATTTTTTAAAATTTTTGTAAAACCCAAAGCGGATCCGAACGAAGTTTTTCTTTACATGGTTCCTGTAAATCGTCGTTACAATTAGGATTTCTCTTAAGTGGGACCGACTAGGCCGTGCTTGACCCGACCCAACAGAAGTAAAACCGATTCCCTCTCTCTCTCTAAACGTCTTAAACCCTGTATTTCGTAAAACCTAGCACCGGCGGAGCAGCAGCGGTCTCTCTCTCTCTCTCTCCATTCTCTCTCTCTCTCTCTCCCCATATAGTTGCAAAATACGTATATGTGTATTGGTATTTGTAAAGAGTATGGCGACGGCGAAGGACGCTCAGGCTGTGAAGTCTCTAAACAAGTCTCCTGGCCGCAGGCGCTTTGTGGTAATCTCTCCAAGAATAACGAGCTCCCTTAACAACCATTGTTTTTTTTCTTTTTCTTTTCATGTTTCTCATTAGTTTTTTTTTATTGCTCAGCAATGTTCCTCATTAGTTTCTGCGCTAGTTTTCCTTCTGTTTCTTTGCAACCAACGGATAGAACCGAAATTTTGCACTTCGTATTGGTCTTTTTTTTCCCCCGTTTTTTGAGTTGCGTATATGTTCCAGTGGCGGCTTCAGAAATTTCTGTTAGGGTGGTCATTATGTAATTTGAATATTATCGGCCTATTAATGAATGAAAAGGAACTCCAACGTGTATTTTGAATATACTGATAATAAGACTGGGAAATGAATATGAAATAGATACACAATACTACAATTGTGGCCAACAAGTTTTCGTAGTTTGCCAAGATTAGTTAAGTGATTGGATTGGTTGAAGTTAAACTGGTGTTTCAGTGTTTCTCTTGTTCAATTTAAAAAGCTTGTGTTTGCAGTAACAAATTTTTTTTGTCCGGAAAAGAAAGATTTGTAGTAACAAAATTAGTTCCAAACTTCCAATAGTGATTAGTATTTTCCAATTTGAATTGCAAGACATTAGAGTGTTCATATATAAGTTTTTAAGGGTTGTCAAAATATTTAGTGAACCACTAATAAGATAACTATTACAGTTTTGTCTATTGGTACTTTTGAATTATGGGTGTTCAAGTCAACACCCCATGGACAATGTACGGCTAGCCACTGATATGTTCTCATTCAGAATTTAGCACTTGTATTGGTCTTTTTTTTGTTTTCTGAGTTGTTTCTTTGTACGTTATTTCTCTTCTTATTTTTTTCCCCTGCAATTTCCTTGCAATCACGCAGAAAGAAAGAACCACCGTATAACCATTCTAATCTCCTAGTTGTACAGTTGTTTTGTTGTTCTTTGATTATAGAGAATTGGTGGGTACATGGTGTTGAATTATTTGGTATTGGAATCTAATGTGCAGTTCCAGACATTTTCTCAACGTGTGGAGGAAATCGAGATTGACGTATTCCGAAGTCTCCATCCTCTGAAGTCCGAGCCTTCCGAAGGGTCTTCATTTTTCCGGGACTGTCTTGTTGAATGGAGGGTATGTCGTATCTTACCTTTTTCTTTTGTGGACTTTTTCGGATGAGTTGAGAACTATTTACTTTAATTCGTCGTTGCAATGTCTTCTTGTTGTTTTTACCTCTTTCTCTTAGGCCTTTTTGTAGCAAATTGAATGCTGTTTACTGTAATTTCAAATTCTTTGCTATTACAACTTTGTTACACTTGTGCGTCTTGAGTCTTGACTGGATCTTACATCGAGAATACTTAATTATATGCCTTATATGCCGAAAAGGTAACTTGACAGTCACACCAATTCTAGATTATGATCAAGCTTTTTTTAGGAAGACTTTGCATATGTAGCTGATCTTTCTAGGCATATATGGTCTAGCATAAGGTCATCCAGAACTTTCAAATTATATGCCACAAACCACCAGCCAGTTATCTGAAACTTCCCTTTCTCCCTCTTAAAAGGGAAACATCGTATTGCAATTTAATCAATGGCCATCCTTGCAAGATATGGTCTAGCATACTGTACGGGTCACCATACAGCATGGAGGACAGTCAGGAGACTATGCCTTAATTCAAACAATTGATGTTGAATTATATGCATCACTTAGAGTTTCAGATTCTTATATCAGAAGAAAGTGCTCTGATTTGATCCAGTCGCTGAGAAAGCTTGTGACCATTTGTAGATTTGGAGAGAAGTGAGATTGGCATGAATCTAGGGAAGCACGGTAACTTCCTAGAAGATGCCATCTTTGAAATGGACCAGGACAAAGTTCATTAGTCACGAAGTCAAACCTTTTTAGAACAGGACAGGACACACTTCAGACGCTTTTGGGGGCAAATATCCATCTATGCAATTAAATAACACGTGGCAACATTATAAATACTCCCTCCGTCCCAATTTGTTTGTCCAATTTTGATATTCCAACTTCTTAAGGAGACAAAATAATTACTACTTTAAAGATTTGAGTTTCCAAGGATGTCCCTCACTTTTTTGACATTAAATAAGAGTGCACACTCTTCAATGCATAATTTTTAAAAAGGGGAGGGGGCATAGTTTTGAAACTTGGAATCCTGAAACTGCACCTTGTATACTAATAGAGTTTCTGTAGGATATATTATAGTGCTTCACGTTTGCATGGCATCTCACTACTTCCATATAATTATTTAGAGTTCGTGTTTATCTATACATTTGCTATTAGTTGTTGTTTTCCTGGACCTTGTGTGTTCATATTGTGCTGTACTTCTCTGTCGTAGCTGTATCTGTACTTAGCTTGGCACATTGCCTATATGCGAACATGTTTATGGGAGTGACCTTTTCTTTTTGTGGTTGTCAGATTTATGCATTACTGGCCTTTATTTTGAGTCTTTGAACTTGTCCATTGAAGTTCAAGTTTAACTTGAGTGTTTGTATGTTTTTGCTGGTTAGTATGCTGCTAGTAGACTTAATTTCATCTTTTGATGGTTTAAGCTGTACTATTCTACTTATGTTGTTGGCTGTAAGTTTGTTGCGAAAGATGGATTTTTTCCTTTGAGGTCTATGCATTTATTATTGGTTAAACTTGATCGTTTGATGTGCTCAATTAATATTTCCAAGTGTTAGTCTTCGTTTGGTTGGCTGCCAAGTGATGCAAGACGAGTGTATCTCGGCACTCCATAGGCAGTTATGAAGATGATTGTACTGATTTCAGGACTTGATTTGCCTTTTTTTAACTAGGCATTTGAGGATTTCTGTAAGGGGATATAGTTGACTCTATCTTAGTGACTGTTCCAGAATTTGGGTGCTCTAATTCTGATCCTAACACAGTGCATGGATTGTCTTGGCGATTTTACTATCCACTGTTTTACTTGAGGTTTATTTTTGTGCAACTTTTGTTAATCTCTTCATCACCTATGTAGGAACTGAACACTGCAGAGGATTTTATTTCCTTGTATGAGGAAATAATGCCCTTGGTGCAAACATTACCACAAATAATACTGCACAAGGAATTGATACTCTCGAAACTTCTTTCTAGATTGCAAATGGAAGGACGACTATCTCTTGAGCCCATTCTGAGGTATCACAACGTATCTTTTGTCAATCTAGTTTGGTGAGATCGATGTTTATGACTGTGAAGTGAAAAGCTATCCTGAATTAATAGATTTGTTGTTACTTCATCCCATATTGCTGGTTCACTACCCCATTCTTGGAAGTCTCAAAATATATTTCCTCTTTGAGAAGTCGAAGGAAAATGTATTTAAATTTTCACAAACTAACCCTCATAATTAGTTAAAAGCAGTTTTAAAAGTAGAAGACAAGGGGTCATGCTTGAAATCTAAACAAATTTCCGAGGAAGACGAACATTAGTTGTATGTCATCTTAACAAGCTGGTTCTCCTTACAAGATAAACAACATGGGAAGGAGGGAGGTGTATAAATGAAGCTTTGGTGGTTGTTTCTTTTCCCCTTTACCTCCCTTCGAACGTGATTGATAAACTAGATGATTGATAGCAAATTATTACTTAAAAGTGTTCATTCTCGTATCATATGTAGTGGTGCTGCCATGAACGGCACCTGTTAATACAAAGCCTCACGTCTATCTCTCTCTCCCACTCTATCCCTTCCATTCCGTTTTCTCCATTTTTCTCCCTCTCCGCTTCGTTGCCCCCCCTTTTTTTGTCATTCACAAAACCGAGTGGCTTTGTCGCGGGATGGCGGCAATGGTGGTTTGCGGTGGCGATGCTAGCTGTCCAGGATCTGTCGGACGATTCTGCTTTGATATAGTTTCGTTCCTTCGTCTTTTCCGTCTCAACTCTCTTATTTTCCGACCCCCTTCCCTTGTCGTGCTTGTCCCCGATTCTCAGCCGTTAATCCGCCTGTCGTTTCTTGTTGGAGTTCTGCCAGGTTCTCCGATTTTCGCTTAACAGCAAGGGTTCGTTCGGTTTTGGATGGAGCGGTCGGCGTTGGCTATCGCCATGGCTGTCGTTGGGCGGCCCGGTATTCGCCTTACGGCAAGGTGCAACGCCGCAGCAGTTGGGTTTGCTTTGGGTTTCGGGTTTCACTGCTGTTGTTTGCCTGTGGAGGCTTGGTGGTTCTCGGCGATGATTTATGACGGTGGTGGTTTTGTCTGATTCAGTGGGCGGCGACGGTCTCTAGGGTTAGGTTTTGGGTTTTCTTTTGGGCTGGGCTTTTATTGTTGTGTTTGGGCTTTTAGGCCTTTTGGGTGTTGTGTTGTTTATTTATTTATCTGGGCACTTTAGGCCTACAGGTGTTGTATTGGGCTTCGTCCCTTTGTTGTGGTTCCAACTTTTCCCCTCCCCTTAATAAATTGTTTCTTTTGCTGTTAAAATAAAATAAAATAAATTCAAAGCCTGAACTTAACCCTTATAGGAAAAATTTAGGGAGAGATTTTTGAGTGAGAAGATTATTTGACTTGTTCAAATCTAGTACTCCCTTTGTCCCAAAATGATAGTCCCGTAGGAAAAGGTGCACAATTTTGGGATAAAAAATAAAGTACTTTCGTTCATAGTTTTTTGAATTTTCGCACCAAATTAAAAAACTAATCGAGATCTTTAATTTTGTGTGAAGAAACTCGAAAGATCATGTATGGAAGTACTTTATTTTTTATCCGAAAATTGCACGTCTTTTCGTAGTAGACTACCAAAAATGGGACTGAGGGAGTGGTTAGTGAGGTAGTTGGATTTAAATTGGGACTTTTGTGCGAGCATCTCTATAAAATGGAGCCCTAATTAAGTTACCCTTAGTCAATCTATTTCACGTCACAGCTTCCGTAACATATATTTTCCTTTCTCATGCGACCAGAATAATATTTATGCATGTCAATAGATAACTTATGATACAATCAAAATGCGCGTATATTTCAATTGCGACCAGAATCTCGTTACGTATCACTTCATACTCCGGATGCCTCTACACCTTAATAGACACTCTCTTTGTGCTCCGATACCTCTCTTTATAACGTTGGATGGAGATCCGAAATTTTGGATGTTCCTTTCCTATACTACCTTTCCTCTCTAGTGGGAATTCTACTTCTGTTATTTGATGCTAGGGGCAAGTGGTTATGCAATTTTATTGAAGGAATGAACACGAAGTTCATTTCCTTTTGAATACTTTATGTTGCAAACTTACTATTGTTACCCTTACCTTTGAAATCAGTGCCCTTGCCATAGTAAAGGTTAAGTTCTACAGCCTGTTTGTTAGAGGTATATAAAAGCCAGATATAGGGAGTGGCCGGATATAGAAATCCGAGTGGTGCTATATCCGATATTTGTTACGTTTTGGCTCACCCGGATATGGTATACCTGGAGCCAAACCCGTTCGAATGATACTGAACCAAACCATAGTTGTGAAATGCGCGCGCCTGCTTACCAAACCCATTTTACGTGATTTTAGATTTTGGGCGCACCTGGGCATGAGTTGTGATTTATGATTTTTTGCGAGGGTTGCTGGATCGATGAAAAGACAATGAGAGTCCCCGATGAAAGGAGTTGTGATTTGTGATTTGTTTGTTTGGTGGCAAAATAGGAATTTTCTACCATTATATTTTATCCACCCTTCATATCACCTACAAAACAAATCAAGTAACGTTTATTCCCCCCTTCTAAAATAATCCCCCCCTCCAAAACATATCCCACTAACATACGAGCCTATAGAGTATATGATTTGCCCTGGTAGGGTCAAGAGTATATGATTGGCCCTGGTAGGGTCATTGTTCCAACTTCCAAGTGGTTATAGATGTTTGCCCGAAGACGGAAGTTTAGGGTTTTCATACCCAAGGGAAGGATTAGGATTGGGATTTACTAAATAGGAGAGACGGGACCAGAACAGGTCAACAGGTGCTATGAACACTTGAACTGTATCCGCGAACATGAATTACGGCACTGTTATCCAGAAATGAAAATGAAAGAAAATTAAGGTGATGTTCTAGGAATCATTCCTAGAAATAGGCGTCAGCCGCGTCACACCTAGATTCCCACAACATCAAATCAATTTAGAATTGCATCACACAACTCACAAAACATGTTGTAAGCTCAAATTTCTCTCAGTATTCCACTCTAAAATTTTAGAAGCTTGATGACACAACTTTATATAGTCTTGGCGACTTGCTTAACCAACTATTTCAAATCAGGACATTGTCAAACTGCTAATTTCCTTTGTCCTAATTCCTGCCCAATATCAAGACTTGACCCGTAAGACAACCCACACTGCCTTAATATCAAGTAAGACTAGACCCATAAGACAACGTGCACTGCCCATGGTACACAAATTACCGAAATATCCCTAGCCTGCAAAATACTAGAAAACACATGGAAAACAAACCAGATTATTAGCTAATGTCGATAACCATAACATAAGCCTCCTAGTACTAGGAACATCGCTTAGTGGTTCCGATTGGTCCAGCCTTAGAATCATGCTAATTTCCAGATATTGCTGTTTCTCTTCAGTTACTTTCTCTAGAGCTCCTTAATAGCCAGCATATTTCCCTTCTGCTTAAAAGAATTTGCTTTCATACCTTGAATTGGGGATCCTTTTCTTTATCCTCAATTTTTTCATTTCAATGTGCAGTAAGATTAGTACTAGACTCCTTTCAAACCATTCTTTTCCTTGTAAACTCAATTTTTTTGTTTCAATGTGCACTAAGGAATTGGGGTTTTCTTCTGCAGGTTGATTGCTGCCTTGTCAAGAGATCTTCTGGAGAAATTCCCCCAGTGAGTTTTTTCTTGTTGTGGATTTATATTATATTTGATTTAAGTCTGTTGAGCACCATGTTTCAGTAATTTCCGCTCTTTGAATTTACTTTTGGTTGGTGTTAAGGGCTTCGATTTTCCCCGGTGATGTGATGATATGAATACAATGTTTAAACTATAGTTCTATGCGACTCCGTTGGAGTTGTTGCTTACAGTAAAGCCAGATATGGGTTTTGTCTTTGTAATGTATTCTTGTGCATTTTGAAAATCTTCAGGTTTCTACAGAGGGTAGCTGATGCTCTAGCATATCTTCTCAAAAGTGGAGCTGACAGAGAACCAGAGATAATTGAACAGGTATTTGCTAGAATGATCTTTGAAGATTATTAATTTTTACCTTAATATTATTGCTGTGGATTTTGTTTTGGTACTGAAAAATTGAGTTTTGTGGTGCAGATTTTCACATCATGGTCGCATATCATGATGTATTTGCAGAAATATCTTGTAAGAGATGTTGTCCATGTTCTCAGGTACGTAAATGCCTCTTTGATTGTCCTTATTTATTGGACAACTAGCCAGTAGTGCGCGCGCAACTTAGGCACATTCAAATAACCTCTAGATCTATGCTGGCCCATTCAAGTAATTAGTGCGTATTTTTACAATTCAATTAGTATGGCGGACAAAATTTCAGAAGTTATTTAACATCTATATTTTACCATATACTTAACTATTCTGGAAGGGCATAGGCCCACTTCCAAACTCGTTCAAAAATGACAAACTTATTGTTCAATATAAGTATAGGTCTGTGTTCAATTAGAGGGGCGAAAAACATTTAGGATAGAATTTGAATCTACTGAGGATACATGATTGCAATAACAAGATCTGTGATACGAAATTCCAGCTCGTCATTCCTTTCCCCGAATTTGGTACTCTGCAACCAAGAATCGCATCCCATGATTATCAATTTAATGGTGACAGATATGAAAACTATTATGATTTTGATTTGGAATGCAATTTCATCGTTTGCATCTATTTCGGCTCGGTTGTGGGCTGCCTGACTACCAAAAACTATTATAACTGCTGACTATGAGGATCTGAAAAATAAAGATATAAAACTCTTAAATTCCAATGATTTGGAAGTCAATAAAACTTCTATCTACATGACTTCTTGATTCTCCTGCGCCTTTCACGAATTGGGAAAGTTGGGATGGGGATGCTGACAGCAAAGGCAACCAAGTTAAAATAGGACTCATTACATCCAATTATTAGAATACCCTTCCTAAGGTTTGCATTTGTATCATTAGTTAACACATAGAACGGCACCATTTTAATAGTTTTGCGTAGGGCTAAGGGGTAATTTCATGGTGACAAAAAATTGAGGATGAAATGTATACATATATATATATATGTATATATAGTAGATATGCAAAACAATGTGAATTATTGGTTCATTAAGTAGATCTATCACACACAACAGCCAATCAACAAAGCCAAAGGCTGAGAGAGTGTCTAATTGGATCCCTCCTGAAGGTGTAATCAAAATAAATGTCGACGGGTGATCGGATGGTAATCCGGGTAATGCAAGTATTGGGGGTCTTCCTCATGATAGCCCTAGCTTTTGGGTGGTGGTATTTGCACAGAAAATTGGTTGGGCTACGGCTTTTACGTTGATGTTATGGGTGATTCTCCAAGGTCTACGCTTAGTCGCCTAGCATGGGAATGCGACTATTTGTGTGTAGTTCTTGAGACAGATTCCCAAGAAGAGTTGGATTTATTGCATCAGTTGAATTCATACTCTCTGAACTTGAACTTGGGTCTACAAATTCGTGAGTATCTGCAAAAAGTTTGGGAGTGTGTTGTGAGTGGGATTGATCTTCAACTGATGAGCCTTCTAAGAAAGTGCAGAAGTTTCAAGGCTTCTAGCTATGGGTGCCCCGTAGTGGGGTAGATTTCTTTAAGTTTGTTTGGCCTTTTGACCTCTTTCATGACAAAGAAGATATCCCCTGAAAAAAGACCTAAATAACTCTTGGTGTGTTGAAAAAACATCTATAAGAAACAAGATGAACTTAGGATCATTATGTTTTTGACACTGTGGAAGTTGTAAACAACTAATCATTTTAAAGAAGATATCCCCTGAAAAAAGACCTAAATAGCTCTTGGTGTGTCGAAAAAACATCTATGAGAAACAAGATGAACTTAGGATCATTAAGTTTTTGACACGGTGGAAGTTGTAAACAACTAATCATTTTAAAGATTGTCAGTAAATTTTTTCTCGGTTGATATAGGAGTCTATGTAGCACGGACACGGATACAGACACGGGAATTCTTAAAAAATGGGGATACGGGTGGGGGACACGCCACGTGTATAAACATGTGTGTGTGTGTGTGTGTATGTATAAATATTTTTTTCCCATGTACAAAGCTATGCACTCTGTTTTTTTCTTGTAAGACTGTTATACTAACATGTACAGACACATATGTTAGATATACACATGTATATGTAAGACAAGACATATATACAGTCTCTATATATATATATATATATATATAGGGGCTGGTTCCCCGCACATAAAAGTTAACACAAAATTTGACACAAGTTTTGTGAGGGACCTATTTTGGAGTCCCACGCAAATTTGTGTTGGTTCCCCACACACAAGTTTTGTGAGGGACCCATTTTGGAGTCTCACGCAAATTTGTGTCAACTTTTGTGTGAGGCGAATTGGCCCTTATATATATATATACACACACGCGCGCGCGCGCGGTTTGTTTCAAATTAGGGGGTCCTCATTTTAGTTAAAATTCGGACCCCCCCTTTTCCCAATCGAATTTCGATGATCCAAGCCGCTCAATGTGTTCAGAATGCGATTTTAAGGGTATCCGTGAGAAATCAGCAAAAAAAAAAAGACTGGGAAGGACTTCATCCGAACAGTTCTGAACAATTTTTTATTGAACGGTTCAAATAAAAACTGCTCAAATCAAGCCCTTCCCGGTCATTTTTTTTTGCCAATTTCTCGCGGGTACCCTTAAAATCACATTCTGATCACATTGAGCGGCTCGGATCATCGAAATTCGATCGGAAAATGGGAGGAATGGGGAGGTTCGTATTTTAACCAAAATGAGGACCCCCTTATGGGAAACAGACTGATATATATATACACACACACAGTATACACACACAGTATACACACACAGTCTCATGCAGAGAGAGATGTTTTTTTATATGAAGTTTAATTTCATTATGACCCAAAAGTTTTGAGTAATAACATATTAACTTCAAAAAGATAAAAAAAATTACAGATTTGACCCCTGCTGTGTCCCCAGTCTTGTCCCTCGCTTGTCTCCTTTCAAAAATTCATAAAAATTAAGGGACACTCCACGTGGCGTGTCCCATATGAATTTGGGTGTGTCCCCGCAGTGTCCAATACGTGGATATAGCGACCTTTTGGAGTGTTGGTGCTTCATAGTATAGGAGTAACTAATCCCTATTTTGATCACGGCTGGTTATTGGCAAGAGAGAGCCTCCTAGACTTGATTGATCACCTTCTTGCTGATCCCTGAACAATTACCTGATCTCCTTCCCTTGTCAAAATATTTTGAATCCATTTCTTTGTTCTACCTTTGTTACTCTATTTTTTTTCCAAACTATATGAGTGACCTGTGACCCCCTTGCATCCTTTTATTGTGAGTATATTAAGTCCCAAACACAAGAAAGGGGGACACACCCAATTAATACTCATTGCATGGAATAGCTCCAGACTCCACCATAGTTCTAAGGTCACCGGGGATCTGTGCTCTCTTTATACTCTCTACAGGTAATACACCTGTGGAAGTAAAAGTATAGGTGTCGCTGCAAACATTTTTTGAAGCTTAGGTGACATATTTCACCCCAAATAATCTTATGAGGCTCAAATTTTGGAACCCTTTGATCATCAATAGCAGTGGTGTCATGTTTTGCTCATGGACACTTTACCTCTGTCATTGATATGATTGGGCCCTTCATGGAAGTATAATTCTCTTTGTATGATTATTGAGGTGTATGGAGACTTGTATGCATTAAGTTGTTGACATGTAATACTCTCTCTTTTGAAGGGTTTCAGCCAAATTAAGATACTATCCGAAGGATTATGTGCAAGAATTTATGGCAGAGGCAGTGTCATTCTTGTTGAGAAGTGCACTTACTCACGCCCCCGACCAGTTTATCAAGGGTATTTCTTATGTCATTTTGACCTATGTGGTTCATCAAAAACATTTGTATACAGCTTAATGTGATAAATTCTTCTTTGTAACTGTGATATCAACGCTTGTGTGCATTGCTTACTTTTTGGCAAGAATCTCTGGTTAATAGAGTCCTACCTGGACACCTGAGTGGATATTGGAAGCGGTTTAGGTAGAAGAGTTCTACGTTTTGAATTTTGGACTTGTCATGGGCCTTTGAAACAAGGGCGGCTCCACCTTATAGTTTGGGCTTCAAGCAAACCCCTTGGGTTCAAAAAATGCACTAGAATTTCATAATTTTTTACACATAATTTTATTTTTCTTTAGTATTGTCTCACTTAAATTTTTCGAGTATGTAGATAATATAGCTCAAGAACAAAATAAATTAGGCCCAATAAATTTTCAGCCAAAATAAATAGTTTAGTTTATAAAGAGCTTTGTATGCCAAATTTTTCTTAAGGTTTTTGTCATCGATGAACAAAAATCCTGGAGCCGCCCCTGCTTTGAAAGATGAAGTGATGGAAAATTTTATATACCCCTCTCCAGTTGTTGCAGTAGTTTGTGTTTGCCTAGTCAAGAGATTCTCAAATTTGAGTATTCTTAGCTTACAATGAAACTATTGCTGTTCTTTGGGGTGTTTGGGCACTTATCCATCTCTTTGAAAGTACTATAGACAATCCCAATTTACTTGTTCAGTACTCAAAGATCCTTTCTTTATGTTGCAATTACATTTAGGGGAGCCCTCTCCATCTTGCAGTATTTTGGTATCAATTTTGGGTTCTTCATGTCCCTCTTATCTGTGAGCCATCGGTTTCTTTTCTACAATAAGAATATTCTTTGACATCTTGTGGCATCTCTACATGAAAAAATGATCTCATAAAGGAACTCAATTTTGTTTGAAAGGGGTTGATTCCAAATTGTTGTGAGGAGACAGTTTTATCACACCATAGAGACTATAGTTTCCAACATAATAGGGAGAAATTCAGCGGAACGTCTTGTCATGAAAATTTGACGACAAAAGTTGGAGTTATTTGTTTGGAATTTGAACATTTCATGTTGATATTGCCTATGCGGCGTGGTTGCTAAGCAAGAGAAGTATGCCGGGTTTGTTATCTTTGGAACAAACCGTTGGAGTCATACAAATATGGAGATTAGAAGTCATGTAGAAGAATCAAACATAAACCACGACCTACATCTTATGCTCATTCCGAAGAATCGCAGAATAGAAGGCTACTCCTTTTGGCTTAACTAATAGAACATGAACAAAATCACACGAATAATCTAGTTTGTTATAGAAAAATAAAACTAAACCAGATCACCTTAATTCCAACTATCAAAAGCCAAAAAGGTTCTCGGAAATCATTCCATGCTTTGCATATTATGCGTTCCAAAATATTATGAAGTGGCCATTTTCTCTATTGTTTTGGTTTACTGCTCTGTGTTCTTATTCATCCTTGCATGCATGCTCACATTTGTCTGAATCACCATGCTCAGATATCCTGAATTAATAAACTCTGTAAAGTAGGTTGATTTGCAGATGGAAAGTAGTTTCAGTGATGTGACAAGCAATATCATGTAGTAATATCTGAGTTAAGCAGGTACTAGAAAAGTCATGGTTGAAGTTGCAAAGAAACCACTGGTGCATAGAAAATCTGGAGTTAGTGCTTTACTATGGTATGTTATGAGAGGAGTTTCATTAAAGTTGCATTCAAGAGCAGAGCAAGTATTACGGTTACTGATGGATGACTCAACACTTAATATTGGTGATAAGTTTGTCGAAGGTAAGCTTTTTTATCTAACACTTCTTCATACATGCTGTTATATTCTTATCTCGTTTATGTACTTCCGTTTGGGTACTTCCCTCAGTTTGTCCTTTGGGCTCATTTAGTTCCAACACAATCTGCTGTAATATGTTTCTTAATTTATTTATCATGATCATCAATGATTGATTTAATAACTTATTTATTATTTTGCGAGAGTTGTTTTCTAATTCAAACTCTAGTAATTGCTCATGTTTTAGTATGAACATCCTATCCTGTTATAAGACTCAAGTGATCTGAAGTGTCGTAACCAAGCAAAACCAAACTAAGCCTCATTTTGCATCTGTTTAGGATCAGCTTTATGAATCATTTTGTGCCATCCCGTTCTTTGGAAGGCTATATTTTCTATTAAATTTAGCAATTTGATTACCTGTCATTAACAAGCTACCCCTGCTAATTCATCGTTGTTTGCCTTTTCAATTCTGTGTCTTCTAGACTTATCACACATCTGCCTTAACATCCTACGTCAGATAAACTCATAAAGTTGATGCGTTGTCTCTTAGTTTCATAACATTATCTTGTATAGCATCATTTGGTTTGGAGCTGTTCTATAAGACTTGCATTTCAAGTTTGTTGATATGATCACATAATAAGCTAGGAGCAACCGTCCACTGAAGCAAACCTATTTGTTTTTATGGGTTACATCTATTAGGTAGCTTGATTTACATTGTTGGGGCCATGTCCTAACAGCTTAAGCTTTAGGAGCAATTGGTAACTAAATGTGGTATGAGAGCTCAAGTTGGGAGAGGTCTTGGGTTTAAAGTCTCTCTATTTGCATTTGTTTCCCGTTTGCATTATGTCTCTCCCGTTTGCATTGTTTCACATTATGCATGGATATTTGTATCTCAACGTGCAAGGTGGGGTTAAATGTGAGAGAGGGTGTTAGATAGCTTGATATACATTGTTGGGCCCATTCCCTAATAGCTTAAGCTTGGGGGACAATTGATAACTTAACAACATCGTCCTCCCTCTTTCCATCCCTAGAAATTATTGAATTTAAATAATGGAGATGTTTATTGAATTTAAATAATGGAGATGTCCACCTTTTGGTATCTTATTAGTTTGAATCTAATCTTCTTCTCGAGTAGTATTTCTGCTGTCACGAAGGTACTCCTCCTTATTTTAATTCCCTTTGAATCTAATGTGCCTCTTCTTTGTATGGCTCACTAACTTAATATTTGTGTAGTTGTTGCAGCTTTTGATATCTTTTTGATATTTATTTGAAGGCGCTAAATTACTCGTATTCGTCTCTTCAGGCATATTTCTTGCCATATGATTTTAGTTAATAGCCTTTGTTATTAACAAATAAACCCCCACCTCACTTAATCATTTCTTGCCTCAATAGGATGTCATATGGTGATCCTAATTTTTGGACCTTTTTCAACTTTTCTGTGTCCTTTTTACTTCAAGCTTTCCTGCGATATTTATAGTATTCTCTAATTTCACCAACACTATCGTGATCTCCTCCTCCTTAGCTCTCTGAATGTGACAAGAGGGTACCTACAAAATTGAAGAGAAAATTCTATGGAATTGCCATCAGACCAGCGATACTTTACGGGACAGAATGTTGGCCTATTAAGAAACAACATGTGAGTAAGATGAGTGTAGCGGAAATGAGAATGTTGAGGTGGATGTGTGGTAAGACTAGAAGAGACAGGATTAGAAATGAAACGGTTCGTGAGATGGTAGGTGTAGCACCTATAGAGGAGAAGTTGAGGGAAAATAGGCTAAGGTGGTTTGGGCATGTCTACCATAGATCAGGAGATGCAATAGTTAAGAGAGCGGATAAGACAGCTTTGGGTAGCAATGCTACGGGGAGGGGTAGACTTAAATTGACATTAGATGCCGTGGTGTGTAAAGATACGAGTATAATGGGTTTTTGTGAATACGTGGCCATTGACAGAGCTCAATGGAGGAAAAAGATTCATGTAGCCGATCCTAAGTGATTGGGATATAAGGCTCGGTTTGGTTTGGTTAGTTGCTCAAAGGAGAATTTTAACCATGAGATTCACATCCTTACAACACTCATAAGTTATCATTTTTAAGTAGTAGTTTTTTTTTCTCTCTTTTGGATTATGCAGTTAGCTAGCAAAATCTTGTTTATTTCAATAAAGAAAATCATTTTTCCCTTGCTTTTTCTAACATTTGTATTCTGTAGCGTTTACTATTGAAATATCTAGTGTTTGGGTTTATGATATCTTTCTTGGTTCTATATTGCCCTCCCCTTAAATGTACACATCTGGTACTATTTGTGTATGTGATGTTATGCTCCCTTCAAGTATTAACTTCTACAATTTTTATGTGTTAAGCAGTCTGTGTTTTTGAACACTTTTAGCCCCGTTCGTTTTGGAATTTTGGATTTGGATTTATAGGTAATGAGTGTAGAGAGAAATAGAGTAATGATTAGAAATAGGGATAATGATTGGAGAGAGAGAGAGAGAGAGAGAGAGAGAGAGAGAGAGAGAGAGAGAGAGAGAGAAATGAGAGTAATGATTGGAGAGAAATAGGATAATGATTAGAATTCAAAATCCAAAACCCCAAAACGATCGGGGTTAAAGATTTGACTTTTACAAGACCAACGTTTGATATCATTGTTTTACTCCGTTTTAGTTTCTGGTAGAACAAATAACGGTGCCTATCCCTATGTCTATCATTATTTGAGAACTGATTATTGTGGCGTGCTTTTGTTTGTTATTTCAGTTCTGGTCCTTTGTTTTTTCCCTTGCTCTTTTTGTTTTGTTGTGTTGTTTCTTGGTGCTTGGTTCTGTTGGTTGCCTTTCTCCCCCTTCTCTTTTGATGAGCACAAGTGTATGAATTATAGTAGCTAAGGGTATCAAGGGAATGCTATCCAAGTACAAAGAGAAACAAAACTGAACCATTACTAGAGATGGCCAAAAATAAAAGAGGCCCATCCAGACTGCACTTGCGATGTATATAGACAATCCAGATAAGAATCTAATTGGTGTAAACTTTCCCCTTCTCCCAACTATAAAGAAAAGGAAAAAAATGAGTCTCGTTATTATGGATTCTTTTAGATCCTGGAAAGTTTCTCTCTTTTTGGCTGTCGATGTCATCCACATAGCTAAGGCAAAGAGGAGAACTCATTTTAGCCTTCCTCCCACACTAGATGATCAGGTTAATGGTCAGCTGAGGCTGGCCAGTGCGTATGAATTTATATCACCTTCCAACGTAATTTGTCCTGGTGGACACTGTGAACGGAAGTTCTACTGTAGTCTGCTGTAATAGTTTGATTTCCCCTTTCTAGGTCAACAATTTCATGGATTCTGCAAAATAGTAAACTTAATCGATTCTGATCTCTCTCTCTCTCTCTCTCTCTCTCCCCCCATGACTCCATGTGTTTTGTGTGTGTGCAGGCTCACAGTCTGTGCTTGAAGTTGTTACTATAGCCTTTCAAAGGTTATGTGAGGAACTTGAGCCTACGGAATTGAAGTTGTTGTGGCGTTGTTTATTTGAAGAAATAAAAGATGCTGTATCTAGTGGAGGATCATTGCACCTCTGTCGCCTGTTGTCCCTTCTGATTTCTACCGCTCATAAGGATTACATCCAGAAACTTTGTGGTTGGCTTTAAACTATTCTTTTTTGTTTCTACTTTTTTATGCTTTTTTTATATGTAGCCAAGCTCTATTACACTGACAATCAACTGTTCATCTTTTTGTACAGATTACCAACTTATGCTTGAAGTTGTTGACTTGATTATGCAGAAGTTTGTGTTGCCTTCGGGAATAGTATATACAGAGGACCAATCTTCTGAAGTTGTTGATAAGCTTTTGCAATTGATGCTTTGCATTGTTGATGGGCTCCGTTTAGCTGATAATGGGTCAGTTATGTCTCATGTTTCTTTGCAATGGACTCCTGTGTTTAAGTTGAAGAATTCAAGGTACTGCTTTTCTAATGGTTGAAATGGTTTTCTTTTTGTTCTGTGGCGCTCCCTTCCCTCTTTTATTTTTTTCTCTTCTGTTTTGACATGTACATGACATGGTTTCTTTTCAGTTTGCTGACTTTTATCAAACAATTGCTCCTGAAGGATCCTCGCATAGTCTATGCCTTCAGAAGGAATATTTTGAGGTAATACTTGTATTACCGATGCAAATTACCCAATGCTTGTCTCATTTGCTTTCCTGATACTATTGTGTTTGGCTTCTCTAATTGGATTCCAGTGCGTTGAGTGACTTAATAGAAACTTCGGAGGAAGTAATTCTTTTGCTACTTATCTTTTCGGAAAGAATAGAAGTTCATGTTCAAAGCTCCGACTTGTTAGATGGAACATCCAGTCAACAGGTTTCAAGGATTTGCACTTACCTGCAGAATGCTATTGGGCACTGGATTGGGGTTATCAATCAAATTGTGCATGGCGATCCATCATCCATTCAACTTCCAGAGACTGCATTGGCTTTGCTATGGGGAATCATTAGTTGCTATCCTTTTATGAGCCAAGCAAACTCATCCTTGTTACTTGATTTTGTGGATGCCCTCGATCAGCTTCTGGTGATTGAATATGGTATGGCATTCATCCTATTTCACCATGACATGACATAACTATCTATGTAGATTTTGACTGTAACGTGGTTTGCTAACGCCATTCCCCAGAGCTTGGAATTAATTAGTACAGTGGAGTTCTTACGGTACCTCAGTTGCCATGAATGGATTTCTGCTGGAATCACAGGCCTTTGTTGGACATTAAATCTCCCTTCTGTTTGTTTCTGATCACCTGAAAGAATTTGGTAAAATACAAAAAAGCTGTTTTTGTTTTGTTTCAAATCGTTTGTCTTCGATTTTAGAATTTTCTAATTTAAGATTTGGTTTTTGCTCCAAATAGTATTCAACATTTAATTTTATTGTTTCTAATTGGGATTTCTGCAATTTAGTTGTACCGGCTCTTAGTCATATTTTGGTCATTACTGGTAATTACGTACTTGTATTTTAGACAATATTGCAGGGTTTCATAAACACGCTTGGCAAAGCCTAATTGGTGCTGCATTGAGTTCCTTCAACAAACTGAGTTCTGGTAACCTCAATAGAGAAGTAGTGAGCACATTTTTGCAAGTTGCTGCAAGATACAAGTCATCATCACAAATATTATCAGCTGTAGCCGACTTTTTGGATTCCATGGATCGGTACGTTTTTGTCAAAATCATGGTTAAGGTTGTTGAACCTTTTGTGCTGTTTATATATTGTTCAACAGAAAAAAGAGAGGAACAAAGTGATCTATCTAACCTTCTTCTAATCATGCAAAATTAAGGCCTACTTTTCAAGAAGGAACCAGCAGTGTTGTATTGCATTCAGAACTTAAAGCCACAAAGGCTAAAGAATCATTGGCTTTATTTGCTGAAAATTTGTGGCACTCAGACAAAGTGATCCGTGTTTCGACTCTAAGAATATTATGTCATTATCAACTTCTAAGTTGTGAGCATTCTTCTAAAGATGAGCCTGCTGAGATAGGAATGAAGACTGAAGTTTCTGAATCTTGCCTTGCCGATAACCAGGGCTGCAATGTATGTATTTCTTTCCCTTGTTACGGTCTTTTTCTCCTCATGTAGTGTGATAGTTGGAGAATTGGAGGTTGACTCGTTCAAATATCAGGTTCTTCAGCTCCTCCTCTCAATTCAGGATACACCTCTTTCAATTACTACCAGCAGGAAAGTTATCCTATTGATTTCAAGAATACAGATGGGCCTCTCTGGTGCGAGGATAGCTGGAATGTATATGCCCTCTGTTTTGTGTGGCGTAATTGGTATCTTCCATAACCGGTTTAGCTATCTTTGGGACCCAGCATCGGATTGCATTGCAGTCTTAATTAGCAAGTATTTTGACATGACATGGGATATATTTGTTCAGTATCTTGAACAATGTGAATCTAATTTTCTTGCATCTCATGATCAATCTGACAGAAGCAGAAGTGCGTCTAGTAGCAAGTCAAGTGGTATGTCATATGCATCTTTTCCTGTGGCTCTGTCCACCAAGTCATTTTATATCCATGCATGTTACTAGAAACTAATGGGATTTGCTACTTATTTATTTAGTTTATATGTTTCAGAAGTCTTTAATACCTGGTTTTTTCTTTTCAGATTTAGTTCAACGGTTCGATTTGTTCGTGTCGCCTGCATCTGATAACACACCTTGCACAACAGTTCTGACCTTGTTGATCCAGTCTTTACAAAAAGTTCCAACTGTCGCAGAATCTCGGTCTCAGCAAATTGTTCCTTTGTTCCTTAAGTTTATCGGGTACAATGTCAGTGATGTTGTCAGGTAATTATTTTCTAGGTATTGCGTGCCTCTGATAGGTTGTAGTAATATTTTACTCCAAAATCTAAATTTATGCAGTTTCTACCGTATTCTTGTGATATAAATTGGGTTGTCTTTTTGTAATTATACAGTGTGGGATCATTCAACACACAGGCGGTTAAAGGCAAGGAATGGAAGAATGTCCTTAAAGAGTGGTTAACCTTGTTGAAATTGATGCGAAATCCCAGGTCTTTCTACAGGAGTCAATTTCTTAAGGAAGTTCTGCAATATAGGTTGGTAAAGTTTTGGTGTTACATTCTTTTAGCTCGTCTAAGTACCTTCTTTCTTTTATATATTTTTTCAAGCTGTAACACGGACCCAAGTTTGAGTATTGGGTATGCTTGCTACACCTGAAGGTTGGCTATGGATTTAAATCTTCTGTATTTTGCACTATATTCTAGCATAAGATATTATTATTTAGAAGGGATTTCTGGTCCCAGAATGTGAAAGGCTAGAAAATTTCTTTACGGTCAATTTTGGCTTTGTGGATCTTAGAAAGTTAGAGGAACAATTGTCCAATTTGGGAATAGGGGTAGGAGTCATACGACTAGTATCTATAACCTTGCCCTCGTCATATCCAGCAGGCCCAGGTCAACTGGGCGATAAAAGAGTTCATGTAACACTGATTTTGAGATGTGTCAGGCCAAAATTGTAAAATTCAACTTCTAAGTTGGTTATCTTTTTTCAGGCTGCTCGAGGAAAATGATGCTGAGATACAGATGGAGGTTCTTGATTGCCTGTTAAATTGGAAAGACGATTTCTTAGTTCCCTACGATCAGCATCTGAAAAATCTGATCAGTTCAAAGAGTTTGCGAGAGGAACTAACAACATGGAGCTTGTCAAAAGAATCTAATCTTATTGAGCAACGCCATAGAAGTTATCTGTTACCTTTAGTTACCCGAGTTTTGATACCAAAAGTCAGGAAGCTGAAAACACTCGCCTCTCGAAAGGTAGTTCTATTTGATATTTCGATATTTCACTATTGGGGTTTTTCCATGACATTTCCTCTTCTTTTCCCCATTTTTTTGCATTGCATGATGTGTTTATTTATCTACTGTTTTCAGCATACAAGTGTTCATCATCGGAAGGCGGTTCTTGGATTTGTAGCTCAACTTGATGTCGATGAGCTTCGACTTTTCTTTGCCCTGTTAATAAAGCCATTGCTAAGCATTTCACAAGGATTAGATGGGAATCATGGGATGAGTAAATGGTTCTGGAGTTCACCTGAACAGTCTAAGGATGAATTTGACTCATTTATGTTTTTGAAGTACTTCACTGTGGACAACATAATGGCCCTTTCTTGGAAGAAGAGATACGCTTTTTTGCATGTAATAGAAGATATTCTTGGTGTTTTTGATGAATTGCATGTGAAACCATACCTTGACCTGTTAATGGGATGTGTTGTCGGCATACTGCGGAGCTGCACATCAATCATTGACAGCGGTTTATTGGTGCTGGAAACACATTCTAGCTTACTAACGATGCACGAGAAAGGTGGTGGAGCAGCAAATCAAATCACGGTAATATGTAACCTCCATATTTCTACTTTCTCTAGGTTTCTTAAGTGTTGTCATTTGATTTTCAGATCACAGTAACCTGTATATTCCCATTCGATATATGTTCTGTCATCCGTGACATTTGATTTGCTGACGTGCTTGGGTTTGAGAGTGACTTTGCTGTTATTATTGCCACTGCTAAGCTGGTGCTTTTTGACCGCTTAGATGAACAGAATGGCTTGATTGCCTAGACATACAAAACTAGATCTTTAGTCTCGTAAACACTGTTGTGAATTCTTTTGTTTAGTTTTGACATGCAAAATAGTGATATTTTTTTTACCCTCGTGTCATATGTTGTACTCTTAACTACCTAGAAATAAGTGTACATGTGTCGTTTTCGTGAACTCGTACAAGTTACAACTTTTCAACTGGACAAAGACAGAAAGTAAATCATGGCAACTTCCTGAAGAAAGATTCATACTGTATGCAGACTAGCACAGCAATAAAGCAGTTCAAGGAGCTGAGATCTTTATGCCTCAAGGTCATATCTTTGGTTCTGAAAAAATACAAGGACCATGAGTTTGGTTGTGAATTTTGGGACCTTTTCTTCAAGTCAGTGAAACCATTGATAGATGGTTTCAAGCAAGAAGGCGCTAGTAGTGAGAAGCCAAGTTCATTGTTTTCTTGCTTTCTTACCATGAGTGGAGACTACAAGCTCATATCATTACTTTATAGAGAGAAAAGCCTTGTCCCAGATATTTTTTCAATTCTTACGGTTCCAACAGCTTCTGAAGCCATTTTATCGTGCGTTCTTAAGTTTGTTGAGAACCTATTGAATCTTGATAGTGAACTCGATGGTGAAGACAATGCTGCGAAGAGAATACTACTTCCTAACCTCGATGCACTTATCAATGGCTTGCATTGTCTTTTCAAGTTCAACAATGCGGCAAGGAGGTATGACTGGTGCCCTTTATATGCTTGCATGCTTATTTACATTCTGTGTTTTGCAAGTGCATTGCCTTCTACATTTTATGGCCTCCTTTCATTTTGTTGGATTGCTGACATGGGGTACTTTGGCAAATCTGTTTGAATAGTATATTTTATGTGGTGAAAATTTCACTTCTCATCTCTCCCTTTCAAACTCTCCTCCTCTCTAGAATACAAACAGTTGCCTAGGGTATCAGCCGGGGGGAAGCCGCCGCCACCCCCCCCCCCCCCCCCCCCCCCGGGGCATCTCCTTCTACCGCCACTCCTCCTTCCCCTTTCTTCTCTTCTTCCTTTCTCCTTTTTCTTCTCTCCCTTCTCTTTTTCATTTCTCTTCTTTCTCCCTTCTCCTCTTCCGGTTTGGGCCTAATGGCGTGGGGCGGCCAGAGGTGGGTTTCTCCTCCGTTTTCCCTCTTTCCTTTTCTTTCCCCATTTCTCTTCCTCCTCTCTCCTTCTCTTTCTCGACTCCGGCACTCTCTGATCCCCCTCCCCTTTTCCCCTTTTCGTTTATGTTTTCGTACTCCGGATACGGCGTGCTTGCACCGCTATCGGTTGTCATTGTTGGGTGCACTTGGTTTTGGGCTTAACTAGGTGGTCCGGGCCGCTGCGGATGGTTGTTAATGGCGGTTTATCATTGGTTCTTCTAGGTGTTGTTAGTTTGGATCTTCTCTGCGTCTCCGGCGAGTGGCGTTTGCTGGTTGGTGGCTGCGGTGAAGGCTCTAGATGAGGTGGTTCTGGGGTGGGTGGCGGTCTTTAGGGGCTACGGCCGGTGGTTGGTGCTGTGCAGGGTTTGAGGCTTAGGGTTTTTCTTTTTGGGTTTGGGGTGGCCCATAGGTGTTTTGTTTTTGCTTGGCCCATTGGCTGTTAGCTTGTTAGGGTTTTGCCCTCTTAGGTGTTTCGGGTTTGGCCCGTGGGTGTTTGGGCTTTGTTCCTTTTGCTGTTTTTATTCAACTGTTGGTTGGATTCCCCTCCCCTCTCCCCAACCTGCTGCACCCTTTGTCAAGTTTCCTTAATAAAATTTTATAGCCGATCAAAAAAAAAAAAAAATCCCTTCTCACGCATGTCAATGCTCTCTTACATAGATGGCATACGCAATACCAAACTTATACCATGACTGCATTATTTTAATTCTTAATTAGTACGTTTGGATAATTTGTTGTCCTTAATTTGGTGCAAACCAAAATAGCCATTAAAATTATTAGAGAGAGCAACTCCCAAAAGGGACACAAAAGAGCTCTAGCTCTTGATATTCTTTCTTCAAAATGATAATTCTCCTAAATGAAGTACTCAAACACCTATATATAGACCCATTACTACTAATAACACAAAATGACATTAGTACCCTAAATGGATACTAAATCATAATTATGGAAAGAACCACCATACACACTTGAGTTTTGAAGCTTGGATGCTCCATGGCATAGTGATAACTGATATACGCGTTGCAATAACTTCATGGTCACGTTCTTAAGTTTAACTACCTATGGAGGGCATTACTGTCCAATGGTGCCACATTATGCTGGCATAGCGACCGTGTAATGCCCTGGATTTACAAATGTTAAAGAGTAGTAGTAATAGTTTTATTTACATTTTTTATCGGCTTAATTGCAAGAACACCCCCTAAACTATCACTTTTTGGCAACTTCACCCCCTTAAGTTTAAATTCGAGCAACTTCACCCCCTCCCCCATTTCCGTCCAATTCTTGGACGAACTGAAATAAAAAGACCAACATACCCCTCAGGTTTAAAAAAAAACACATGGTTTATAATTGGAAGAAAACAACGATTGATCACTCCCACCACCTTTTCATCTCTGTCTCTCTCTCTCTCTCGCTCTCTTCGTCATGGTCGAGGTCGACCGAGACCCTATAACCGATCTCCCCATCTCCCACCTCCCATCTCCAATCGAGGAGAGGCGTAGAGGAGAGAGAGATCGTGTACTGCAGAGCGGGGGGGGGTGTCTATAAAGGGCATTTTGGTATGTTAAATTACTTTTCCATCCAATTTTATAATTTTCCATCCAAATCCCTAACTGAATTGGATGGAAAATGGGGGAGGGGGTGAAGTTGCTCGAATTTGATAGTTAGGGGGGTGAAGTTGCTCGAATTTAAACTTAAGGGGTGAAGTTGCCAAAAAGTGATAGTTTAGGGCGTGTTCTTGCAATTAAGCCTTTTTTATCTGCTCAGTACACTATATTCCATGAAGTACAAGCAAATTACAGTCAATTCATCTATTACAAAGAATTATCAAACCTCAATTACTCAGCCAAATATCATTGACAACTCTAGCGGCGTCTCCCAAGATCTCAAGGTTATTGTATTCCTAAGTTCTTATACCAACTTTATAAGACGCTGTAAAGTAGAATGTACTTGTTTATGTACATTTTGTAAAGGCTTTAAAATATTTGATCTTTTGAAAGCCTTTCTTTTTCCTTCCCTTTTTCTTTTTCAAAGCCCCAAGCTTTCGAACCTACAAACTGTAAAATTTGTTGGTAAATGTGTTCCTATTTTGATAGACGTGAAAGGGCATTAAGGGAAAACCACCCAAGTCCAATAATTTAGTATCATAAATGACTGTCTCTAAGTTTCTTATTTTTTTTTTGAAGTTTTCAATGTAATCAAGAGACATCGAGTAAATAAAAAATAAAACAAACAGTGTGAGAATAAAATAAGTTCATGGCCCCTCGTGTTAGCTCTTAAATCTTAATATATTCACCACAAAATAGATAGATCACAAAGCTCCAAAAACAAACAGTGCGAGAATAGTCATGCAGAAATGTTGGCCTTTTTTGTTCTCTTCCAAGGAACCATGAGGCACATGGGGTTGCTCTGGAAGCCTTCCTCGTCGTCCTCAAATGAGAATTGTGAACCCAATCTTGGATTAAGTATACGAGAGAAGTAGATACATCATAAACTCCCTCTAAAAATTACAAGCAACACGCTCGAGTATCTAGGTATTTCAGAACGAGTTAATAGATGATTGAAGATTGATGGACTCTATCATTTCACATGCAACTTCTGCTAGGCAAAATTGTTGGGAAGGTAAGGACTTGCGAATGGGAGCTTTTGTTGTTGAGGCTGGTGAATAGGCGTGAAGGCATGGGAAACTTTGGTGTTGCATTAATTGGAGTATTGGCAGCTCGAAATCAGGTGTTAGGGTGAATATTGGGGAGTGGGTTTTAGGCTAAGAAGCACGGATTTGGATACGGGACACGGATACGACATAGATATATGGACACGGGATTTTCCAAAATATAGGACACATACACGTTGGGGGATACATTACATACATAATTAATAATTATTTATATATGTGTACATAAAAAATTCATATAGTACGTAAAGATATTATTTTTCCCACATTAAAGATAAAAAATTCCAATGAACAAATGAGAGTAGAAAATTGCATCTTTTTCATAACATATATTATAGCTTTCGTGTTTTTTAATTTTATCTAGAGTATTTAACCCTTTTCATCCTTAAGTTATTTAATATTAGGCTTTAATTCAGTTCACATTTCAAATATTACAAATTTTAAGATTTAAAAATCACATTACAACCCAAAATGTGTCCAATACATGTCGGGTACGTGTCCAAAATGTGTCCGACTTAGATAAATAATTAAATATTCGGACACATTTTCATGTGTCAGACGTGTTGGGAACGTGTCCGCATCCAACACATCTGGGATACGGATACGAAAGGCCAGAGACGTGTCTGTGCTTCTTAGGTTCTAGGTTATGTTGACTTTAGGATTTTGGTGTTTGTTTTTTAGTTTGTTGGTTTCTTGCCAACTTTTTAGGTTTTCCTTCTCTACTCTCTCTTGTAATGTTTATTGTTATAATGAAATATTACTTTCCTATCAAAAAAGAAAAGAAAAGAAAAGAAACCTTCTAAACTAAGAGGCTTTTGGTGGGGATGTCCTTTACCAAATTGGCATCTGAAAGGAAACGCCATCACTTGTATCACAAACAAATGAATAAGAAATTAGCATTAACTTTTACACCCTTTCCAATGATGTTGGGTCAAGGGGATAAGAGAAGTGAGTCTTGAAAGTGGATGAGTGATCATCCCTTTCTTTAAAGTCAGCTAATGAAACCAACCTTGGAATCCAGCTGTAAGTCAAGTTCAAAATCTCTCTTCCTTTCGGTAAGCTTAGTACTTGAGGGAGGATCAGAGAATCCACCCTTTACGTTATGGCTAGTGGCATCTCTTAGTGTATCGGCTTTATCTAGCGAGTGGGCTCCTTCTTTCTTTCTTGAAGGCCTACCCCTTCCCGTTTGGGGTACAAGTACTCTGATTGAGTGAGACAGCAAGATTTCTATGTTATTTCATCGTTCCCATTTTGAGCCATCCCTCATATAAAGATGCTCCAACAAATCATCAAGTTTTTCTGATTCTTAATACTGAAAAGCTCTAAGAAAAGAAAGCTCTCGAACCAGTAAGGAGCTTGAGAAGCACAAGAATCGCCTGCTCCACTTATGGTTACTTAAATACTAATGCTGACTTTTTATACGGGTTTGGTGGACATTGTTCGTGAATAATTAGTTATATTCAAGAAAAATTATAATTTCTCTTTACCAAAACTTAAATTATCAAATACGTTCAGAGTACACTATAATGCATTGACACTGGTATGTGTCATACCCATAACGAAAACGTTACAAGCTGGTATGAGATTGAGAACTTTGGATGAACAGTTCTTCCAAGAACTTCTGGAAATAGAATAAAAGTACACCCTGGTTAGGGGGTGGAATTCTAAACTTCGGTAAGAGTTTCTGCACTCTGCAGGGATACCTTGGAGATGTTATAATGCAATAAGGTGAGTCTGGAGTGCATCTGGGTCAAAGTTATGGATAGTTTTCTATGGGTTTCCAAATTTAGCTGTTGCACTTGGTTATGGTTCGGTAACATTCGGTATCTTTTACTTCTAGTTTGGATCCATATTACAACAAATGTAGGTGCCATCGTGTTTTAAATGATTTGGCCCATCCAAACATGACATACATGGAAACACTTACCATTTCTTGTCTCGCGGTCGTTTTATGATGCAAGGACAATTTTTTTTTCCTTTTTGTTTATGCTTCCTCACTCAATTATTCATTATTTTGTTTTTTGCCTGCAAATCAATGTATAGTAGCTCTATTTATGCTGTCGATACTTTCTTGAATTAACCACCTTGAGTGACCACGTTTGTGTACTAGGAAATTGGTGAAATGTCCTGGGGAAAGAGAGCTCTGTATTTTCAATTTATTGTCCAAGTATATCAAGGATCCTTCAGCAGCGAGTAAATTTGTTGATATCATGCTCCCTTTGCTAACAAAGGAAGTTCAAAGTTCTGGTTAGTATACTATCAGTATTAATCTCGTCCTCTCTTGTGTGCTTGTTGGCCTTATCAAGCTCTTTTTTTTCCCAGCATGAGAACTCGCTATTTTCTTTTGCAGATGCATGTGTGGAAGCTTTGCATGTCATTCAACAAATGATACCAGTATTAGGAAGTGAAAGTACAACAGAAATTCTTAATGCAGTTTCTCCACTTCTTATTTCTGTTAGTCTGGATCTAAGGATGTCTGTTTGTGATCTTCTTGATGCTCTTGCTGGAACTGATTCTTCCCTTATTGCTGTGGTAAACCAGATCACGTGTTTATTTTCTTTCAGCATGGTTGGAGCCTAGAGGAGCTTCTATCTCCCATTTTAGCTAATCTTCTTGTCTTACTTTCAATTGGGATGCAGGCGAAACTTGTTCGTGAACTAAATTCAACTTCTGCTATGGAAATGGGCGGGCTTGACTACGACAGTGTTATTGGTGCTTATGAAAAGATCAGCAAAGACTTCTTTTACACAGTTAAAGAGAAGCATGCAATAGTCATTTTGTCTCATGCAGTGCACGACATGTCATCAGAAGAATTGATTTTGAGGCAAAGTGCATTTAGATTATTACTTTCGTATATTGAATTCTCTGCTGAACTTCTTGAACGAGAGATGAAATCTGATGATCGAAGCTGGTCTGAGTCATGCATCCATCAGATAATCAACAAGTTCTTTTTCAAACATATGGGAGATGCAATGAACAAAGAAGCTTCTACTCATAAGGTATCTATTTAACCATCCTCACTTTTTTTTGCTCTGTCTGGTTTGCTTATGTCTGGTTTCGTTGTGTTTTCCTATTCGGAACTTGATTTTTGTTATGTAATTGGATGTGATTATGGTATGTAACCTGAATTCAAATAGCAAAAGAAATGCAAGGAAGTCATGCACACCCCTTCTAGTTGCACATATAACCTGAATTCACAGAGTGAAGGTTACAATGAGGCAACAAAGCCTTGCACGCCCTTTATTTGGTTTCTCACGTACACAAGAGTATTATGTATAGATTTCACATGTCCATCTTAGATGGGGTTGGTTTCAGGTATGGATTGAGTTACTGCGGGAGATGGTCTTGAAGCTTTCGATGGTGCCAAGCTTAAAATCCTTGAAGGTTTTGTGCAGTGAAGATGCAGAACAAGATTTCTTTAACAATATTCTGCACTTACAGGTACTATCTTTGAGTAATTCCGTACAAACTGTTAATATATTGATGAGGAAATTTTCTTCTCCTCAGTTTTCGTTTGCAAAAATGAGGTTGTCATACCTGTTTGGAGGAAATTGATTGCTATTCCCTACAAGAATACTGAAATATGTTGACCCTACTTTTCTGTTGTAGTCTTTAAGGTTGAGCGAATACTAATTTTTCAAGGTTTTGTGACACAACCCCAAGGCCTTCCAAATTTTGCATCGGAAGAAACAGGCTGTTAAATCTCTGTGAACTATTTCTATTGGTGCTTCAGTTCTTCATCGCCAATTAGTCATGATCTACTACTGATTCGTTTCATGTGTTATCATTTGTATTGTTCCAGAAACACAGGAGAGCAAGGGCTTTGTTGCGCTTTAGAAACTTCGTCATCTCAGGCAGCTTGTCAGAGGTAATACATTCTTCGAGTTGTTCATTATTTAACCATTTTGTTATTGCTGTTTAACTTACATCATGCAATGCTGCTTTGAGCTTTTCAGGTTATCACCATTAAAGTGTTCGTTCCTCTCTTTTTCAACATGTTATTTGAATTACAAAGAGGGAAGTCAGAAAATGTACGGAGTGCATGTTTGGAGGCTCTTGCATCTATATCTGGTAACATGGAATGGAAATCGTACTACGCATTTCTAATGAGATGTTTTCGAGAGATGTCCCGAAAATCAGACATGCAGAAGGTCTTACTGCGGCTAATCTGCCTTGTTCTAGACCGGTTTCATTTTATAGAAACTTATTCTGGTCAAGAAGCTGAGGGTTCTATAGTGGAGGAATCAAAAACCGTCTTGCGCCGTTGTTCTAGTTCAGCTGAAGTCCAGGAACATCTCCTTAGAAATGTGCTCCCAAAGATACAGAAATTAATGGCTTCTGATTCTGATAATGTCAATGTCCACATCAGTATTGTAGCACTTAAGCTACTTAAATTGCTTCCTGGTGATGTCATGGAGTTACAACTTCCAAGTATTGTCCATCGAATTTCAAACTTCCTTAAAAATCGTTTGGAAAGTATTCGTGATGAAGCTAGGGATGCTTTGGCCGCTTGTTTGAAGGAGCTAGGGTTGGAGTACTTGCAGTTCATTGTTAAAGTCTTGAGAGCTACCTTGAAGCGAGGATATGAGTTGCATGTGTTGGGATATACTCTCAATTTCGTTTTGTCAAAGTTTCTTGTGAATCCTGTAGCTGGGAAGTTGGATTATTGTTTGGAAGATCTTCTTTCTGTGGTGGAGAATGATATTCTTGGGGATGTTTCGGAGGAAAAAGAGGTGGACAAGATTGCTTCAAAAATGAAAGAGACTAGAAAGCTCAAGTCATTTGAAACCCTCAAATTAATTGCCCAAAATATCACATTCAAAACACATGCTGTGAAGCTGCTTTCACGTGTTGCCATTCGTTTGCAAAGGCATTTAACCCCCAAAGTGAAATTGAAATTGGAGTCCATGTTAAACAACATAGCTTCTGGTATAGAGTGCAATCCATCTGTAAATCAACCTGACCTTTTTATCTTTTTGTATGACCTCATTGAAGATGGCATTACTTATGAAGCTCGTACAAATACAAGTTCCTCTGTTTCAAATACGAATAAGAAATCTGGAGATGGGCTAATTGGAAAAATAACTACATCGGGCAGGTTAATTGACTGCACCTCACAATCTTTCCATCTTGTAAAAGTGTTTGCTCTTGGATTGCTGCACAGTTGCATGAAGAAGACAAAACTTCACAAAAAGGATGAACATGTGTTGTCAATGTTGGATCCTTTTGTCAGATTGCTCACTGAGTGCTTGACTTCCAAGTATGAAGACATAATATCTGGCGCACTGAGGTGCCTTGCTCCACTTGTGGAACTACCTTTACCAGCTCTTAAATCGGAAGGTGACAAGATAAAGACCTCTCTATTGGTTATAGCGCAAGGCTCAATGAATGGCAGTCCTCTGATGCAATCATGTCTAAGGTTGCTAACAGTGCTACTTCGAAACCCCAGGATTACTCTCTCAGCAGATCAATTGCATATGGTGATCCAATTTCCTTTGTTTATTGATCTCGAAAGAAATCCCTCATCTATTGCTCTTTCACTTTTAAAGGCAATTGTGAATCAGAAGCATGAAAAGCTCGTAGGTCATGAGATATATGATCTTGTCTCTCGGGTTGCAGAACTGATGGTAACAAGTCAAGTTGAATCAATTCGCAAGATAAGCAGTCAAATTCTATTGCAGTTCTTACTTTATTATAGACTCTCTGAGAAACGATTGCAGCAACATCTTGATTTCTTGCTTTTAAATCTCAGGCAAGGATAGACGAAATATGCAAAAATTCATTTTATGTGTTTGTAGTTTTCTTTGTAGTCCACTTTCTCATCAATGTTTTAACTTTCTTGCAGCTATAAACATTCGTCGGGAAGAGAAACTGTGCTTGAAATGCTCCATGCAATTGTGATGAAGTTCCCGAAACCCGTACTAGATAAGCATTCGCTGGAAATATTTGTTCGTTTGGTGTTTTGTTTGGCTAATGATAATGACAACAAAGTCCGGTCAATGACTGGTGCTGCTATAAAGCTTCTGATTGGTCATGTGAGCCCGCATTCACTTCATTCCATTATTGAGTATAGCTTCTCTTGGTACTTAGGTGGACAGCAGCATTTGTGGAGTGCTGCAGCTCAGGTACAGTAATAACTACAACATTGCAGTTCTCAAATTTGTAGTCTTATAGCGTTATTTTTTGACCAATTGTAGTGTTTTAGCTTGTCGGATTTTTCCATAATGTTCTTGCTATGGGTTCTCCATCTTCTTTAGCATAGTCTGGGCATGGGAGACATTGTAAGTGGCCTGCTAGAGCATTTTGTCCTGTTTTAAATTAGTCCCTAGACTCCCTACCACACAAAATACGCCCAAAACTCATAATAATTTCACCATATGATCCAACAGAAGTGATTGTGACATGACGTGCTATTGAAGTCTTGTTGACTTAGGTTGTCGAACTTGGGAGGTGGGACTCAACTACGATAGACTCCTTACCTGTGATTGGATGTGTGCTCTCCCTTATGCAAGAAACAAGGGAGAGTTCATTGAAGCTAGTAAGCACCCAACCAGGGTTCTCGTATTCTTTTCTTGTTTCCAAGGTTATTGTATTCTTCTCTTTTGGGTAAATTTGGTCGATAGATCCGCCTAGAGCAGTGCATCTCAAGAATATGTTCAGAATAACAAACTCCGGTTGCCATCTTGACTTTGTGGTCTTTGCAGTTGGATACATTTTACCTATAGATATGGAGTACAGATATCTATACAGAGAAATCGAGAAAAGAAAGTATGAGTACTACTAGGATATGGTGGTACAGATATGATTCCAGTTGATTTGGTAGCAAGTGAAATCACTTTTTTGTGTGTTCTCTTTTGAGCCTGTTTTCAAACGAATTTGCAACTATAAGGAATAATATATTACGTGCATCATGTTCTCTTAAAAACAAGATCATGAAAACATGAAACTAAAAACTAACCAAATATTCCCTTACGAGTTAGATTGATAAATATGGTTGAAAGTAAACATGAACAAAACCGTGCCGAATGTTCTCTTAACTATTGAATCATGAGTGCCAAAACCATCTCTCTCTCTCTCTCTCTCTCTCTCTCTCTCTCTCTCTCTCTCTCTCTCTCTCTCTCTCTCTCTCTCTCTCTCTCATGCACATTCTCCATTTGACTTAGCTTTGCTTCTTTCTTTATTTTTTTTAAACTTTTACTGTAAATGGTTTTATCTGTGGCTTGAAAATTATCTATAGGTCTTGGGATTTCTGGTCGAAGTAATGAAGGATGACTTTCAGAAGCATATCAATAGCGTGCTACCAGTAATGACAAGTATTTTCCAATCTGCTCTCGATGATCTTAAAAATGGGTCGCTAGATGTTTCTAATGAAGCTAAATGGAAGGGGGCATACTACTCACTAATTATGTTGGAGAAGATATTGCATCAATTCCACGATTTGTGTCTGGGAAGTGATCTTGAGGTATAGCACTATTTATTATAGATGTATTTATGTGGTGATTTGCATTGTTATTCTCACCTTTCGTTGTTTAGAAATGTCTATATCGTATTCTCATATCAATTTCAACCATGCAGTGTTATTGGTAGCAAGGAAACCATACATTTTAACAAGGGTGTTAGATTTGTGGTCAAATTTTGACCTGGATTGGGAGATTTAGAACTCAATTGGTTTTCTGTTTTGGGGGCAGGGGCGGGGGTGCAGGGAGTGTGAAAACTCCTGGTTTGCCGGTGGGCTGTCAGTTGTGGAAGGTTTAGTTGGCAAATAGTGGCTTCCAAAATTTTCCGGTCACCCTCTCATCTTGTTAAGAATGATAAGTTTTGCTGAATCATTTGCAGTACAATTCGATGTTTTTGATCAAACACTTCCTGCTTCCCAATCAAGGGAACTTTGACATCGATGAAAAATGTTTCTGGTTGCATCCATTATTTTATAACAAGTGTCTTTGAAGTGGATTAGAGGACATGTCTACATTTCCCCTGGGATTTGGGATTTGCTAGGCCATCTATTGTTGGATTATTTCCTGTACTATTTTCTGGACTTTTATCTTTCCTCAAATAGTTCACAGATGGGGGATTAGCTAATATCTCGAATCCTTCCTCTCTCAATTATCTCCCTCATCCAAAGGTAATCAATTATCTTCCTCCCTTTATTCCAGTTTTATCCCACTTTTTCCGAATATCATATAAATAAACCCCTGGTACAGACAATACTGTCTATTATTGAGGACCGCACACGTGCCCTTTATCCCAGTCCATAATTCAAGCTTTTCGAATCCTTCCCAGAGTTAATCTGGAAATCGAAGGTGCCCCAAGTTTCTGATTTGTCTCTTGCTTACAATTGTCTGGTTTAAAGCTTGAATTGTTATTTAGTGGATCTGACAGTTCATTCGCTTACTTGCAAACAAGCACCTACTGACAAGTGCCTATATTGTTGGACCAGCTAATAACCATGTCTTGTTGTTGCCCACCGACCAACCTTACTCGACTCTTCCCAGAACCTGCCTTGAAAAATAAGTTTCTTTCAGAATTTATTGAATTGAAGAAGATTTACCACAAAAAGGAGCGATTTTGAACATCCTACTTTGTGTGAACCAAAGGCTGCTGCTCTGAACAAATATGGTAATCATAAGAAATGAAAGAGTCGTGGTGAGGGTTGTATTAGTGGAACAAATGAACCGAAGTATGGTCAATCATGTTTCTTTGTTAAACCTCTCTCAATTAAGTAATTTTATTGAGGCTAATCTTCAGTTTGTCATAATTCGGTACTCAACTTTGGGGGCTCCATCGTCTTGGCAGCAAACGATGCTTCTACTAACATGAATTAACGTAAGACATGCGAAGCACCATTTCCTTGCATGATATATTTGGGCAAGCACCTTATATGCAGGGAAAAGGTAATACAATGAATTATCAATTATGCATAGACCAATGACAAATTAGAATTTTTTGACAAAACAAATATAGAGAGAATTTGGCAACGATAGAAATCAAAACTGATTTAGCTCGTGTAAATTTTTGTTCCTTCAAACAAATTGCAGTAAATATTCTATTTGTATAACCATAGTTGGGCATACATCACAGCCTAGCCTACAAGCTTAGGAGAAAAAAAATGGACCTGCGAACAGGAACTGTTGATACAAGTTTGTAACTGCTAGGAATTCGTAGCAGCTTAGAGTACTGAAACTTCGGAAAGATTCATACATGTGTATGAGTTGCTTGCTGACTAGTAGGAAAAGTTGTGGCCTGATTTTACTGTTTTAGCCATGTTAGTTCCCTACATTTAAAGATGATTATTCATGTTCTCATTGTTGAAATTTGCAGAAGCTTTACGGTAACATATAATTCTGGCCATGGGTTTTTGGCAAAAACCACTTTGAACGGCAAATCTGAAGGGTAAAAGTAATCCTGGGCATTGGTTTTAAGCATAAACAATCTCAACCCTTAGATTTCTAGCAATTTGCGAATTGAAGGGTAACAATCAATCTCCACCATTAGCTGAAGTCAAAACAAATCTTAGCGCTTGGATCTTTGAGGAACTTTTGAAAACTGAGCTGCTTTATTGTATTTGTATTTGTATAATATATATTATCAAGCTCTCGAGGAAAACAAAAAGTGCATGGAGATACATTGCATAGACTTGGCAAAAATGACGAAACAAACAAGCAATACAAGAATTGAACCCGAATTCGTAGAACCAGAACTCTGGTACCATGATAGGGAACCAGTTCCCCAAATGTTACAAGTGTCCTAACATTTGGGGAACTGGTTTTAGTATTATCCCTGCATTGGGTTCCGAGGTAGATACGTATTATGTGAACTGATGATTGATATAAATTTAATGGGAAGATTTGTATGTTTGTATTCTGGTTTCTCTCTTTCTCCCTTTTTCTCTTTCTGTTTGTCTTTTTTTAATTCCTTTCCTCATTTACAGAATATATGGGGAATAATTTGTGAGCTTCTGGTGCACCCGCACATGTGGTTGCGCAATGTATTGAACCGCTTGGTGGCCCGGTACTTTGCCTCAGTAAGCGAGGCTGACGGAGCAAATCATGACAAGTCATTAGGGACATTTTTTCTGATGAGACCAAGTAGACTTTTTCTCGTTGCTGTTTCTCTCTGCTGCCAACTGAAGGCCCCGCTAATTGATGATGCAGCCAGCACCCTAATTGCACAAAACCTCACCTTCGTAATATGTGCTTTGCAATCTTTCTTGGGGCCAAACAAACTGGTGGGTGACCAAAGTATTTGGTCAGCTGTTGAACACCACGAGCAAGTTTGTTTTGTTGAGGCTTTCCAGTTGCTGGATTCAGGAAAAGGTGGAACTATGTATGCATCCTTGACATCTGGCGATAACAGTCATAATGCTGAAGAGAATAGTGATCATCATCAACCTTTGCTGGTATCTTACCTGCTGAAGAGAATGGGAAAGATTGCCCTTAAGATGGAGGCTGTTCAGGTGGGCTGCTAGATAGTAGCGCATATGAGTACTATTTTGAATTCTCTGACCAGTGTTCTGTTTGCTTCGGTGAAGACCTTCTATTGACAAACATTCTATACATATTTTTTTGAACTGTGAAAAGTCAACAGAAAATGTTTCCATACAAAAAATATGAGTTGTTTTTTGCATTTTTTAATTTCTAAAGGTGGAAATGTTTTCTGGAGCAGCACCACCACTACCACTCAACCACAACCACCAACCAGCCACCCAGCATCCACCACTATCACTAACATAGCAGCTAGCTCCATAATTTCAGGGTTCCAACTAGACATAAGTATCCATTTTCTGTTTAAATTTGGGAATATTTTTTTAATAGACAATATTTTCTCCTGTGAAAAGCATACAGAGTGTAACTCAAGAGTATTTGAGACATTTTATATGTTCTTTGCCTGCTTCACTATCTTTTTGCATATTCGTATTGCTGACAATAATAGTTTTTATGTGCAGATGAAAATTGTTTTCAATGTTTTCAAGGCAATCTCTCCGAAAATCATAGACCCAGAGAAGTTCTCATCACAACCTAGCGACTTCCAGGGATATGCATATCCATTGCTGTTGCCGTTGTACAAAGTTTGTGAAGGATATGCTGGGAAAGTTATCCCAGGTGAGTTTTGATGCTCTATGCTCCTAGTCTGACTTTGTGTGTGTCAGAGATTTGGGACCTCATAGCTCCCATACCTTCAACTCTCGGCCTCTGAAATAAATTGCATTTTACAATAACAGAAGCCAACCAAGCAATATCTGATGCTGTCCATACAAAGAGGTCATGGGTATTTGGTAATTTCATATGGTTGATGGTTCCAAGGCCTAAGTCTTAATTTGGCACATGTTGGATGACATAGGGCCAAATTGGGATATTGGCTAGACATGGACTGGATTCTTAGAAGTGCCTTTTGGGTTCTAGTCATGTCAAAATGTCCCCTAGGTGTGATGCCTAGGTTATCTCTCTGTAACCCTTCCTCTCCTTCTTACAAATTACTATTCACGGATTACTGTTCACTGCCCAAACAGCCCCTGTTTTTAAGTATTTCCATCTTCCTTAGCCGCATTCCAATCCCATCCTACATCAATATCTTGTTGATGTGCTTCTAAATTCAAGCATATAGCTAAATACCGAAAAGAATAGTGTGGCAGTGTTGCTTATTACTGGCAGTGAATTGTTTGTTGCAGATGGTTTTGTAGGGGTGAAAGGACATAATTGTCCTCATAAGATAGCATTCACTGTTTATTTCACCAAGATTCAACTATGTCCACGTGATGTGTGGTTCTATCACTGCTATCTTATATAGAGTAACCTAGCTTAGGCTCCAAGAAGCTCGTGCTAGGTAGATGCCCTAACTCCTACTTGAAATGATGCCATGCATGACTCACCAGAGTACCAAGTGACTACCGCGTGGCCTATTTGAACATCCGTTAGCATGTGATACGTTTTCTCAAGGGAAAAGCACTCCAACTCTGCAAGAATTTTGACTTGGGGAGTGATGTGGGGACCATTCTTTAGATATTTTACAAACAAAACCTAAAATAGTATAACAAGTGAGATAATTGGGAGGTGTGCAAGGACCCACACCCCCTGCAACCCTTAGCTCGCCCCCTGACTTGATTTCGATCCACTCTTCAAAAAAACCTAATTTTTTTGTTTGGATTGAGGAAAAAATTTAAAAATTTCCTCATCTTTCAAGATTGAGAATAGTATTAATGTTAAAATTCTCCGCCATCATTTTAAAAGCACCACCCAAAACACGTTGAAGAATATTCTCAATACTCAGTTGTTATTTGTGAAGTGAAATCCTTATGTCGCTTGGGTACCAAATTAATGTGAAGTATATAAGCGTGCAAGCATCATCACTACAATAGCTAGATTTTGGGGTTGTGTTCTACCCAAATCGCGGAGCATGCTATCAGAGCTCGGTACAAGAATGGGTAGGGTGCGTGCCTCTGCCCTGCACGCGACGCTGGTGGTCCCAAGTGAGCATGCAACACATGAGGGAGAGTGTGGATCGAAATTTCGCATTGCTTGGGTACCGAATTAATGTGAAGTATACAAGCGTGTGGGCACTCTCACTTCAATAGCTAGCTTTTGGAGTTGAGTTCTACCCAAGACTGTGTTGTATTTCGAGAAGTTAAATGATAAACATGAAGAGACTTTGGTGGGGAGGAAGTATATGTACCTGGCAAGAACATAGAATATGAATTTTATCGGAGAATACAAAAGTTTGAAGTGGTTAAAGTTTTGAAAAAGGATGAAACCGGGTAAAGCCTTAGGACCAAATGGTATCCCTATTGAAGTGTGGAAAAGTCTAGGTAACCTAGGGGTGACTTGGTTGACGAAGTTGTTTAACGAGATTATTATGACTAGGAAGATGCCCGACGAATGGAGGAGCACCCTCGTACATATCTATGAGAATAAAGGGGATATTCAAAGCTGCAACAACTATAGAGGTATTAAATTGATGAGTTATACGATGAAGTTGTGGGAAAGAGTTATTGAGCGTCACTTGAGGATGGTGACTACGGTTTCAGAAAAACAGTTTGGGTTCATGCTTGGAAGATCAACCATGGAAGCTATCTACCTATTAAGGAGAATGGTAGAAAAACACAGAGCAAAGAAGAAGGATCTCCATATGGTTTTCATAGACTTAGAAAAGGCTTATGATAGGATGCCTTGAGATATTATATGGTAGGTTCTGGAGAGAAAGGGAGTGACCAATGGGTATATTGAGGTGATTAGAGACATGTATGAAGGTGCCGTCACTACTATTCGATCACCAATAGGGAAAATGAGTGAATTTTCAATCACTATAGGATTGCAGAAGGGTCAGCCTTGAGCCCGTGTCTCTTTGCCTTAGTTATGGATGAATTGACTAGACAATTTCAGGAGGATATCCCATGGTGTATGATGTTTGCAAATGACATTGTCCTCGTAGATGAAACTGCTAGAGGTGTTAATACGAAATTAGAAATTTAGAGGGAAGCCTTAGAGTCAAAGGGTTTTCGGATAAGTAGGAGTAAAACTGAGTATATGGTGTGCAAGTTTTGTGGTACCAGCGGTGCGCATGAAGAAAGAGTGATGATCCAAGATCAGGAGATACCAAAGAGTGATCATTTTAGGTATTTAGGCTCAATTATTAATAGAGATGGAGAGATTGCCTATGATGTCACCCATAGGATCCAAGTGGGGTGGCTCAAGTGGAGGAGTGCTATTAGTGTACTATGTGACAAGAGGGTATCCACAAAATTGAAGGAAAAATTCTATGGAACTGCCATAAGACCAGCAATGATTTACGGGACAGAATGTTTACCTATTAAAAAACAATAACCGAGTAAGATGAGTGTAGCGGAAATGAGAATATTGAGGTGGATGTGTGGTAAGACTAGACGAGACAGGATTAGAAATGAAACGGTGCATGGAATGGAAGGTGTAGCACCTATGGAGGAGAAGTTGAGGGAAAATAGGCTAAGGTGGTTTGGGTATGTCGACCGTAGACCAGGAGATGCAATAGTTAAGAGAGCGGATAGGATAGCTTTGGGTAGCAATGCTACGGGAGGGGTAGACCTAAATTGACATTAGATGCTGTTGTGCGCAAAGATATGAGTATAATGGGTTTGTGTGAACAAGTGGCCCATGACAGAGTTCAATGGAGGAAAATGATTCATGTAGCCGACCCCAAGTGATTGGGACATAAGGCTCAGTTTGGTTCTACCCAAAATGTGTGTTACAACCCAAGTCATACGTATACACGTGCAACGAATTTTTGTTATAATGGCCTATTCGAATCTCCAAAGCAGAAATTTAGATTAACAATGAAGGATTTGGAGTCCAGACTTTGAATTGCGTAGCGCGCGCGCGCACACAGAGATTGATTTAATTAGTGGCTGTTTTGGTAAAAATGTATGGCAGTTGTTAGGTTGGAGCACCACCTGGGCTTGGGAAAGGATGGTGGTGTTCACGAAGGTGTTTTCAGAACAAAAATAGCGGTGTCCTTGGAGTGAATTTCCTTTGTTGAGGTATGCAGCGTATGCCCATAGGGGATAATAAGTTGACAGTGAGGTACCGGCTGTAAAAGTCCCAAGAAAGAAAGAAAAACTGACCCATTCACACCCAGGGAAAACAGAGAAACGAAAAAAAAGGTTCAGGGGAGTTTTTTGTTTTTTTGGAAGGTGTTACTGTTATCACTTATTACCCATGATCTACTCTCTCTGCATAATTTCAGAATCAGCATGCCTATTTTGTCAGTGTAAGTGGAAGCTTCAAGCAGATGGACATTCATGACGCAGTTTGCTTGATGGTTATGGATGTTTTATTTTTTATTTTTTATTTTTTATTTTATCGGCTATGGTTATGGATGTTAATACGTCAGTGATAATGACATGTTTTCTTATGTTCATGGATGTGGGAAACTTTTTAACATCAAAGCCAAGAATTTGCTAACTGTAAATTTTCAACATCAAATTCAAGAATTTGCTGCTTCATTCTAGTTTTTCGAATTTTAAATTTTAAATTTTTTTCTTATAGTTGCCTGATGAGTTATCTTTGTACTGCAGATGATGTGAAACAATTAGCGCAAGAGGCTCTTGAAACTATTCGAGATTCGTTAGGGATTAACAGTTTTGTACAAGTTTACAGCCACATCAGGAAAAGTCTCAAGGCGAAGAGGGATAAGAGGAAACAGGGAGAAAAAGTTATGGCTGTGGTCAACCCAGAGCGAAATGCCCAAAGGAAGCGGAGGATTTCTGCAAAGAATCAGGCCAACAAGAGACGGAGAGTAACGACAATGAAGATGAGAAAGTGGGTGCATTAGAAAGCTTCGTTTTTTGAGGATGGCAAACTTTTATGTCATGAAATTTTGCTTCCGATTCTAGTTTTGTAATGAGGAAATGAATATGGTTTCTGTTGAGTGATTTTTGATGAAGAGTGGTTGATCATGTTCTCTGTTTGTGGTAGTTGGGGTATATAGATGTAAGTATAGATTCGAAAATGTCAAAAATCTAGTTATATAATGCAAGTTGCAGTGATCAGGTGGTGATCACGTTTTTAGTTGAAATGTTGTTTTATCAGTAGATATTTTAGGGGAGTGATTTTGCCACTTTTCTTTTTGTTAATGCCACTCCCTTTTGTGTCTTGATAAGGTATAGGATGATTTACCCTAATAGTAAGGCTGTAAATGAATCGAGCCATTTGCGAGCAGTCGAGCTTGAGCCAAACATTTGGAGCTCGACTCAAGCTCGAGCCGAGCCTGGGCTGATGATGCAGCGTAAAAGCAAAGAATAAACTCACGCAATAAAGAACAACCTAAAGAACAAGAGATACTCTCTCTTCTCACGCAAAGCTCAAATTTTTATTAATCAATTGATTTGCCCCAAGGCTTACAGTGTTTATTTATAGGCTACTAGAACCTAAACATATTAGGAAATTAAAAGAAAAAGGTAATACTTCCTAGCCAAACAAAACAATTACTAGAAAGAAGAAACTTCCTAATTAAAAGATACTAGCAAATCAAATCCTTCCTATCATGGAAATAAACAATACTAGCAAATCAGATCATTCTTATCATGGAAATAAAAGATACTAGCAAATCAGATCCTTTTTATCATGGACAATATATGAAGATTTAGAGGATTTCAAGAATATTCCATTTCAAGAAAAATCCATCGAAATCTTATTACTACTTTGCCCTTTGTCTCTCATGCTGATCCATGTATGCACATGCAATCAAGTCTGCATCAGCTGACCTAATCTTAGGCAAGTCAAGCTTGAGCAACTCAAAGCTCAACTCGACTTGGCTCGTTTACAACCCTACCTAATAGTATCTAAACGGCAAGTCAGGTTGGGAAATACGCTAAATTTTATTTACACCCATGTCAACCCACTTAAAATGAATTTTTCATCTGTCCAACCCGACCCGCCCTTGCTCTCAATCGATATATGTTGTCATGGGTCGGTTTAGTGGGTTGGCGGGTTTTTTTTTCACATCCATCCAAGCTTGTGGTTTAGTGTTAGCACCTTGATGGTCAAGACTTGCTAAGCTTGGCTAGCAGTGGTACCTTGCACCTTAGCCAATCGGTGGAAACGAAGGCATGAGGTAAGCATGTCTTTACAGGGTGACCTGATGATGTCGGCACTAGTCCCTTAGGCAAGTGGCAGTTGTGATGCACTTGAAGGCCCGATGATGTCGGCACTAGTACCTTAGGCAAATGGCAGTCATGATGCACGTGAAGGCCCGATGATATCGAGGCATGGATGCTAAACGGGAAGCAGACTTGTAGGACAAGGCAATCGAGAAAACGGCTAAGTGTTGAGAGCTGGGGTTGGATCACGAAGTTTGCTTGGCAGCCTTGAGTTGGCTCAGGCAAAACGGAGGTAGCCTTGAGTTAGCTCAGGCAAAACGGTTATTGACAGTTAACAGCATTCTGCACATGTTGCTAGGAGCATGGGATAGGTGTCCAAGAAAACAATGGGCTGCACATGTTGCTAGAAGCATGGGACAGGTGTCCAAGGCAGAAACGGGCAGGTAAGTAGTTATGGCCTGGCAATTTCAATTTTTTGTGTGCTGGCAGATTCTGGGCATGCTAGCACAACCCTAGGGCAGTTGGGAGTGTCAACTGCAAATCATGGGGCCTTTTCACGATCCCATTTTACTTGTAGCCACGTTTTTATGATTGTAAGCCCATTTAGGCAAGGCATTTTCATAGCCTAAGGCAGAAGGGTGTTCTATCTAGACTCTTGAGTGTTTTTCTTATATTGTTGTGCAATAAAACGTTGGGATAGTTCCCGTAACTCTTGTGTGTGTTCTAAGACATTCTCTCAAACACGTGTGTGCGGTGTGAGTTGGTTGAGATCAAGTTGCTTGCAAACTTGGTGCCATCACGGGCAAAATTTCTAGGCAAAAAACAGCCCCGTGACATTTAGCATCGTGATGATGAATATTTTTTTTATTGTGTACATCCTTTTGTATTCAATTGGACAAGGTTGACAAATTAAATTGCTTCTTTTAATGATACTAGGTACATCGCGACGTGCAAGGCACGTCCATCATGCCCGTTGAATTGAACGGATTTTTTTTTTTTGGAAATATAGGCTGCATAAGCTCAATGCACTTCTTCACCATAGAGAGATTGGGTAACTGGTGAACTCGGAGTGCTTCTTGATCAAGTCCTTCAGTCAGCATTCATCAAGGTACTCAAGCTGGTCTTCTTTAAGGTAGAGGGTAATCTTTGTAACCCTGCCAAGAGCCTCGCTAGAGGTGTCTCTGGTGATTTTGAAAGAGCCACCAGCTTGAGACTCCCAGACATACTACTCATCATCATTGTGCTTTGAGGTTACAATGACTTTATCAGCAATCAAGTAAGCTGAGTAGAATCCAACACCAAATTGACCAATCGTGCTAACATCGGCACCCGCAGAAAGGGCTTCAATGAAATCTTTGGTTCTAGACCTTGCAATAGTACCAAGATTGTTCACCAAATATGGAAAAATAAGATTAGAGAAGAATTAAGTAACCAAGCATAGCATATAATGATCCCAAGATTCCAAACATAATGGTACAAAACCACATCCGCATTCCAGCTTTTGTCATGCCAATGCCACTATCAATGATGGTCAAAGTGTTGATGGCCTTGTCAGGAATGATATTGATGGAGAGCTCTGGCTGTGCATTAACGAATTTTGTCCAGAGCCTATATAGTATCGAAGTTCCCATTATTACAATCAGTATTTGCAAACAAACAGTTTCACAAAACCTAAAGGCTACAACAGCAAGACTGTGGTGGTACTGCAAAATTAGAACCAGAGACTTTCCCTAATCTCAATAAGTATTTATAGATAAACGGTTTCATAAAACCTACAGCAGCAGCAAGACTTGCATTGGACAACGAAGAACTAATTTTTCATCAAACATTTTAGCTAAACCAAAAGGATACCACCACATATTCCAATGGAACTGCAAAATTCAAACCAGTTCTATAGATAAATATAGTACCGCATGAAAGCATCTCTACAAAAATATCTAACTATTTAGATACAATTAGCACATACAATCAAGTTCAGATACAATCAGCGGCTAATACAGGGGTGTCCCGAGCCCTGCACTACTCCAAATATATATGAGTTCTTCAAGCCAATTTAGAAAAGTTCCATGAGACTTGGCATTTAGCTTTGTTCTCATCTAATCTAGTCAAAGCATGGGAGTTCTTAGCAGGTATGACATTACGCGATGAAACTGTATTACGAGTTTTTCCCCGTGTTATTTCAGCCACAATTAGTTGCAGAATGAGAATCACAATTCTATTCAAGTTTATTTTTCTTAATGTAGACTAAAACTAACCCGACAATGAAATTCGAAAGTACCTGATCTGCAAAAATCTTCCCATTTAAGTCTAATAAGTTGGCTCGTTCCATTCCAGGCCCACAAGGTTTTGCTCCAATCAAAAGTGCCCAGTAAACATCTTCAAATACATCATAAGGGTCTATGCTAATACTGACCTCCCTCAAAAGGGATATAATGAATCCTCTAGTTCCATGGCCACTCCTGCATGAATTACAAGGACTGGTGACTCATCATGGCTATGAACATGAAGATAAACATGTCACCGCACACTAAACGTGAAGATAAACGTGAAGGTTTTATTTTGTAACCGTGTTAAGCAAAAGCTTACCTATTCCATTTGTTTGGATGACATGCTCATGGCTGAAGTTGATTTCATGAGTATGATGATGTTCTGTGCTACTTCAACCAAGATGTTGATATTTCTTTTTTATTCCAAGCTAAACCAGTCATCCAACAATGTGAGGGGAAGACATACCAGAAGCTGAGATTTCAGAGGGCAGCAGTTTCAACAATGTGAGTGCAGAACCAATTGCAAGTACAGTAAAAAAATGCAAGGGGGAGGTACTTGGAGAAGAGATGCTAGAACCACAAGCAAGTAGTGGATTACTGTTAGCACCTTGATTTCCAAGGCTTGCTAAGCTTGGCTAGCGGTGGCACCTTGCACCCTAGCCAACCGGTGGAAACGAAGGCATGAGGCAGGCATGTCTTTACAAGGTGACCCGACGGTGTCGGTTGGTGTCGACACTGGTCCCTAAGGCAAGTGGCAGTCGTGATGCACATGATGGCCCGATGATATCGAGGCAGGGATGCTGAACGGGAAGCAGGCTTGTGGGACAAGGCAATCGAGGAAAACGGCTAAGTATTGGGAGCTGGGGTTGGATCACGAAATTGGCCAGGCAGCCTTGAGTTGGCTCGGGCAAAACAGAGGCAGGCTTGAGTTGGCTCGGGCAAAACGGTTATTGACGGTTAACAGCATTTCTGCACATGTTGCTGGGAACGTGGGACAGGTGTCCAAGGCAGAAATGGGCTGCATGTGTTGCTGGCAGCATGGGACAGGTGTCCAAGGCAGAAACGGGCAGTTATCGGCAGTTAATTTCCAGGCAGTTTCATGTTTCAATGTGCTGGCAGATTCTGGCAGTGCCAGCACAGCCCTAGGGCAGTTGGGGGTGTCAACTGCAAGATCATGGGTTGGCCCCATGATCTCATGTACTTAGTGGCCACGTTTTTATGATTGTAAGCCTACTTAGGCAAGCATTTTCGTAGCCTAAGGCAGAGGGTTGTTCTGTCTAGGTTCTTGAGTGTAATCCTTTGTGAGTTGGTGCTTAATAAAGGTTGGGACGGTTCCCGTAACTCTTGAGTGTGTTCCTAGACGTTCAAACATATCGGGTGTGTGTGTAAACACTAGTTGACTGAGACCAAGTTGTTGGCAAACTTGGTGCCATCACGGGCAGATTTCTAGGCGAAAAATAGCCCCGTGACAGTTGGTATCAGAGCAGCTCAGGTTGCGAGCAAAAGTTGCAGAACTTCGGGTTGGAGTTATGGCTGCAAATGCTGCACTCGAGGCAGTACGGGTCAGAGTTACACAGTTGGAAAAGCTCGTTGGTGATGATGATTCTGATGAGGGCGTTACCTTGGTTGAACGCCTGGACGTCGTGTTGGCTTCGGTCGAGTCACAGAAAAAGGCTCACGAAACACATGTCGGTCAGACGGAAACGAAGTTTACTGAGATGCTGGCGGATTTCAACAAACTCTTAGATGTCATGAAGGAGCGGGTTTCTAACTTGGAGTCAGAATTGCTGGTTGTGAAGAGGGCTTTCTTGGGTCGCTCAGACGGATTCGAGACTCGTGTAAAGGTCCCTGAACCGAAGGCTTTCGGTGGTGCCCGAAATGCCAAGGAGTTGGAAAACTTTCTGTGGGATATGGAGCAGTACTTCTCTGCTGCTCGCGTTCCGAAGGCAGATCGTGTGACAATCACCACGATGTTTCTCATGGGCGATGCGAAACTCTGGTGGAGAACTCGATGTGAGGACAGCGAGCGTCCAAAGATCGAGCAGTGGGATACACTGAAGAAGGAATTGAAGGATCAATTCCTGCCTTGCAATTCTTCGTGGCTAGCAAGGGAGTCGCTGAAACAATTGAAGCACACGGGTTCAGTGCGAGATTATGTGAAGGAATTCAGTTCTTTGATGCTGGATATCAAGAACATGTCGGAGGAGGACAAGGTTTTCAATTTTATGTCGGGTTTGCAGAATTGGGCACAGTTGGAACTACGAAGGCTTGGAATTAAGGACTTGCCATCGGCTGTTGCTGCTGCCGACGGGTTGGCAGATTTCAAACTGACGGGCGAATCCAATTCTTTTGAATCCAGCACGTCAAAATCTGGTTCAAAGAAATGGGATAAGAGTCAGAAAGACAAGGGTCAGAAATCTGAATCGGTTGCAGAGGACAAACGGCAAGGCAAAGGGAATTTCAGCAAGGGTTGTTTCATTTGCGATGGGCCTCATCGGGCAAAGGATTGCCCAAAGCGTGAAAAGCTGAATGCTATTTGCGTGGATGAAGGGAAAGATGGTGATTCAGACTCGGAAGTGCATGTCCGGGTCAACCCTATGCAATTGCTCAACGTGATTCATGCAGACAAGGCAGTAACCTCGCAAAGATCGGGTTTGATGTATGTCAAAGTGTTGCTTTGTGGAATGGAAGTGTTGGCCATGGTGGACACGGGGGCCACACACAACTTTGTTTCAGAACGGGTGGTGCAGTCGCTTGGTTTAAAAGTCGTTGAAAGTTTCAGTCGAATCAAGACAGTAAATTCCAATGCACAGGTGGGGCATGGAATGACGGGCAATGTCGCTTTGGGGATCGGGGACTGGAATGGGCAAGTGGATTTGATGGTGTATCCGCTTGATGACTTCGAACTTATACTGGGTAATGAGTTCTTTGTGGCTGCAAAAGTGGCTGTGATGCCACATCTCGGTGGGATTTTGATTGCTGATGAGAAACGGCCCTGCTTCGTACCGCGTTGTTCCAAGGCAGAGAAGGGAAAGCGGGAAAGGGAAGGAACGGGTGGCTGGCTGTCGGCAATTCAAATGCAGGATTTTCCAGACTTGGTAGTGGTTGGAAGAAAACAAGCTCAACGGGCTTCTCTCGCAGTTCAGATGCACGGGATTCTGGATGATAAGGCGAAAGGGCAGAGCGAGGCAAATGGGAGAACCTCCTGTTTGGCGAAGTATGAAAATAGGCAAGACTCGGAGGCTACATGGGAAACGGATGGGACTTTGTGGCAGTCTGAGAAGCAAGTGCTGGAGTACTTACGGGCCTTACCGACGAGGACGTCGGCTTCCTCTGGTGGGGGTGGTTTGTTAGCACCTTGATTTCCAAGGCTTGCTAAGCTTGGCTAGCGGTGGCACCTTGCACCCTAGCCAACCGGTGGAAACGAAGGCATGAGGCAGGCATGTCTTTACAAGGTGACCCGACGGTGTCGGTTGGTGTCGACACTGGTCCCTAAAGCAAGTGGCAATCGTGATGCACATGATGGCCCGATGATATCGAGGCAGGGATGCTGAACGGGAAGTAGGCTTGTGGGACAAGGCAATCGAGGAAAACGGCTAAGTATTGGGAGCTGGGGTTGGATCACGAAATTGGCCAGGCAGCCTTGAGTTGGCTCGGGCAAAACAGAGGCAGGCTTGAGTTGGCTCGGGCAGAACGGTTATTGACGGTTAACAGCATTTCTGCACATGTTGCTGGGAACATGGGACAGGTGTCCAAGGTAGAAATGGGCTGCATGTGTTGCTGGCAGCATGGGACAGGTGTCCAAGGCAGAAACGGGCAGTTATCGGCAGTTAATTTCCAGGCAGTTTCATGTTTCAATGTGCTGGCAGATTCTGGCAGTGCCAGCACAGCCCTAGGGCAGTTGGGGGTGTCAACTGCAAGATCATGGGTTGGCCCCATGATTTCATGTACTTAGTGGCCACGTTTTTATGATTGTAAGCCTATTTAGGCAAGCATTTTCGTAGCCTAAGGCAGAGGGTTGTTCTGTCTAGGTTCTTGAGTGTAATCCTTTGTGAGTTGGTGCTTAATAAAGGTTGGGACGGTTCCCGTAACTCTTGAGTGTGTTCCTAGACGTTCAAACATATCGGGTGTGTGTGTAAACACTAGTTGACTGAGACCAAGTTGTTGGCAAACTTGGTGCCATCACGGGCAGATTTCTAGGCGAAAAATAGCCCTGTGACAATTACCATGTTGAAACCTGCACAATGCCAGTACAGTGGGATTAACATAGTCATACATCGCACTAAATTCATATCGAAAAATGCATTTTCTAGAACACATTAAATAGGAAGAAATTATGCACGCACAAGTACTACTCGTAGAAATTTTTGGCAGTTCAAAAAAAACTCCTTGTAGATGTTAAAAGGTTCATTGAAACCATTCAATTCATAAAATCACATCCAGTAACATAACGACTCGTAAAAGCATCGAAAGAAGAAAGGAAGATGATATTTAAGTTAGATTTAGAGCTGCATGTTTTCCTAACGAATAGCAAGGAGAATATCACCACTTGTTTGAATAAATGTGTGAAATTTGAGTAAATGCAAATGCAAGGTCTATTTTGTTTCTAGAAAAAACAATGAGATTTGGCAAAAAATCATAACCGTTTCATTCCTCTTGAAATCACTCCATCCAAAGGGGCAGCAACTATTCAAAATTAAAGGTAGTTGTCATAGCAGAAGGAAATGAAAAACCTTGATCCAAACACAGCTAAACGAAATGAAACTTCTTTTTTTCCTTTTTGATTTTAACGTAAGAACATACGCAATACAATTAGGAACCTTGGAAATCCAAAACTCCAAAATTTAATATTCACTACTAACAACAGACTAACCTAAAAACCCGATCTTGCTAAAAGGAAATTAACAATCGCGCAAATACAAAATTCTTTTGGAAACTTACCAACAATTTCAGGACTTGCAAATACGCTAAATCGCTGAAAAAGATAGGAAAAAGAAAACAACAAATCACCTATAGTGCAGTAAAGTAGTAAAAATCAAAGATGTAAACTCTAATCATGAACGGGGTTCCAAGCCATAAACTAAACTCACCATTTGCTCTGAGTTCGTTCCATAACAAGTTCGTTCAATTAACCCTAGAAACCATTTTAGCTCCGTTGGCATCCTATGGTAAATTCGTCAACCAAATCGAGAGTCCATCAACGCATGTATTGAGACCTGCACATAAAAACATGCATCCCGCCGGTCAATGCAAAAAATTTAAACCAAAATTAAGATGCTAGTACAAAAAAATCTCCCCAAGCAAGATTTCCATAATCAAACATGGAAGTGAAATTAGGTATAGAATTTGAGAACAGAGGGACAAAAGCAGACATGCAAGCTAAATTAGGTACAAAATTTGGGAACAAAGGGACAAAATCACACATGCACGACAAATCGCATACAAAAAATACAAGGGAAACTAAATCGATGTCCTAAATAAATCTTTATACACAAATCAAATACAAAAACTACAAAATCACAAAATCCGAAGAACATACTAAACCAGAAAATGGAAAACATCTGATCATCGTAAGCATTACCTGTTACAAACAGCGATAGTGACAGGCACAGCGTTCTCGGACGGCGAAGCTCTACAAAGATGCAGTTGGTACGCAATTCGAATTCTGCGTTGAAATCCAAGTCTAGGGGAAGAATCGTGCAACCTTCTCATCGCGATCTGCTGTTTCCATTCTCGAAATCTCTCGAACTCAACGTCCTTGATCTTCTCCGATTCAAGGAGCACAGGCGTGATGGTGATGATGATTTCGTTCCGGAGAGAGAGAGAGAGAGAGAGAGAGAGAGAAAGAGAGGTAGCAATTTCTGTTGGAGAGAGAGAGAAGGGGAAAGTAAAGTTGAAGGGAACCAGAAGTGCTCCACGTGGACACAATGAAGCCCACGTATTCAATAGTCAGGAAATGCAAAAACTCCTGACATTAGCTTCACACCCTCACAATGAAAACACGTAACCCACCACATGCACCAAGTTTCCCACCACATGCAAAAAGTAGAATGCCCATTATACCCAACCCAACAAAGACAACATCTATACAATTAAGGGCTACAATTACCCCAAACATGATCTTCTTTAAGAGAGGTAGGAGATTTTTGCAAAACATGTATGGATTTATATTGCTTTGTGTTATATATGTTGAAAGTGCAGAACAAATTCTATTTGATTTTGAACTTTAGCCATGTCTTCTCCCTCATTGAATCTTTTTCGGGATTGATTCTGGTTCGGAAAAATGAAGAAAAAAAAGCTAAGAGATTAATTAATGTCCATTTATGCTATGGCATACTCACTTTCTTATTTCTAATATTTAAAAAAAAAAACTTTAAATCCAATAGATCGAATTTTTTGGCATGATGTTTATTTACTTTCTCATGATTTTGAATATGGAGAGTTAATTCATTCTATATTTCTTTGGAGAAAAAGTAATAACTTTAAAAAGGAAGTTCAAATACTTCATTTGCTTTTATATTGTTGTATTTTTATTGAGCTACATGTTTTTATGTAATAGTATTTGAATTAATTTACTTGATTGTACTAATGAAATGTCTTGGTTCGTCCCAAATATTTATTACCCATGTATAACGCGAATTCTATGTTAATGTACATACATTATTGTGTATACTAGAAATTATCCGTGCCTGAAGGCACAACGCAACACATTTTGAAAACAACTAAAATGAATTATGGTTCTTTACTATTGACCACTCCCACCAACGAAACTAAGTAAATTGCTGCACAACAAAAATGAAAACACACACACCAAAAAAATTGAAATTGATCAACCAATGAACAAAAATATAACATTATTACTCTTTTGTTTAGTTTACGATCTACCTTACACTAATTTTATACGCGAATTTTTTTTACTTTTCATCTTCCCATAACAAAAGAGAGTTGGGATAGGAAAAGTTAGAAGAGAAGATTTCACCTTGCTAGAGAGAGAGAGAGAGAGAGAGAGAGAGAGAGAGAGAGAGAGAGAGAGAGAGAGAGAGAGAGAGAGAGAAAGAGAGAGAGAGAGAGAGAGAGAGAGAGAGAGAGAGAGAGAGTCTTATTTCAAAATCCGGCTCTTTTTTTGGCAATAAAATTTTATTGTTTTCTATCTTTCCATAACAGAAGAGAGTTAAAATAGGAATGGTTAGAGAAGAATGAAAATAGGATTTTCAAGCCTTAGGACTCTTCTCAGCCGTAGGATTTGTAAGTGATAAGTTTAGGCCGTTAAATTTATATACATAGCATTCAAATACTGAGCTGTTTTATTATAGAGATAGATTACAATGCCCCCCGCATAGCATGAGTCCAATATATGTTAGTTTGAATTATCCCACAAGTTAGTAATTGGCAACTATACCTCTGTCCCTTTCTCTAAAGTCTAAATTAACATTTGAATTTTATTCTCCTTTTATCGTACTCATGTAGGTTTCGTCACGTATTTTGGGATACAATTTGGATTTAGTTGCAATTATTTGGTACTTTTTTTTTTCAACCGATAACAGATATTATAACTCCAACCAAAGATTACATCATCTAAATGAAAACTCGTCCAAAAAGGACCAAGTAACCAAGACGGCGGAGATTCATTCCAGACTATACTCCAAACCAACTAAACATTTTCCTGCAAAAACAAGAAACAACCTAAAGCAACCCAACTAAGAGAAAAACTCACGGCAAAAAACCGGAGAGAAAACCTCTACAAAAGGGAGAAGAAAAAGCAAAGGATTGCAAACCAACAAGAAAATTAAAAAAAAAAACATCGCCATCATCATCCACTGACATGGATCTCCAACTCCGACAACCCAATCATGGACAAAAGCTACGCACCCACAGCCGTACATCTGAACCGCACCACTAGAGACGAGTCACCTGCGAACAACGGATATGATGGAGGAGGTCTGGCGGTAGAAGAATCTGGGAAGCTAAGGTGTCGGGAGGCGTGAGGGGAGGATAAGGGTGGAGAGTGATGAAACGAGGGAAAAAGAGATTTCGATTGGAGGCCGACGGAGAGAAAAACTCCATAGGGGAGATTGCCCCCCCTCCCGCCGCCCATTTTAGGGTGGAAACCCTAGGGGGAGGGAGGGGAAGAGAGAACCAAAGAGGTGTGTGTGTATGTGTGTGTGTGTGTGTGTGTGTGAGAGAGAGAGAGAGAGAGAGAGAGAGAGAGAGAGAGAGAGAGAGAGAGAGAGAGAGAGAGAGAGAGAGAGAATTATTTGGTCCTTGAACAAGTAAAATTGAGTAACCAATAGGAAAGGGGAAGAAAGACAGAGAAAGCTGTGGGTACTTCTTTTTTTATATCAAGGAAACATCTATTTCAATAAATTTATTCGGCACTTAGAGCATCCACAGTGGAATAATCAAAAGTTACCATATCATCTTTTGTTATCCATTTAAGGGGTTGCTAAGGTTAGCAATGTAAAGATCCACAATGGAACAATCAAAATTGAATAACCAAAACTTGCCACATCACCTTTTTGAATTTATAAAAATCTAGAAATTGTGACATAGAAAATAATTTTTTTTAAATAGTTTTCAAACTAATAAAAATAAGTTATTAGAAAAAGAGAAAATAGTTTTTAGAAAACTTTGACTAAAAAAAAGTTTTCAGGAAAAAGTTAAAAAAAAAAAATTTTTTTGAATAGAAAAAGTTATTTTTTTTTTCAAAAGAACAGTTTTTGAAAAAAAAAAGTTTTAATAAAAAAACTGTTTTGAAATAAAACTTTTCAAAAAAAAAAAAATGGGAAAAAAATTTGATTATTGGCAAAGGGTTAGTAGTTTTGATTATCCAAGAGCCAAAATTTGATGAGTTGCTAAGATGTTTCTAAGTTTGGTTATTCCAATGTGAGCTCTTTTTGAGTAAATGTTGCTAACTTTATAAACCTTTTGATTTTGATTATACTACTGTGGATGCTGAAGAGCATCCACAGTAGTATAATCAAAATCAAAAGGTTGCTAAGGTTAGCAACATTTGCTCAAAAAAGAGCTTAATCTCTTAGCAACTCATCAATTTATTTTTTATTTTGGTAAGCAAATTTTATTAAACTACCAAAAGCGCAAAAAGCTACAAAGAACAAATGGGGCATTCTCCTGAAACAACAAAAGCAACAAAGCCAACAGTCGGCCTAGGCAACATGCACAAAATTGTTAAGTGCAAAAAAACTAGAGTCCAACAACCAAGTATCACAAATCTGAGGATTCTGAGCAGAAAACTTGATGGTAGTCCAAGAGCTAGCTTTAGCTCTAACAGAGTTGAAAATTTCGGAAGTCACCCCATTCACATCCCTTGATTTGTTTTGGAAGATCCTAAGATTTTGCTCCCGCCATAGAACATAAATGGAAGCTGCTAACGACAACTTGTAAATTGTATCTCGAAGACTTTTACCCTCCCTATTCTGAACAGCCCATTCCAACTCTTGAGAAAATGGCAGAAGAGGCCTATCCAAACCATTCCGAGCTAAAATTTGCTGCCAAATCGCAGAAGAAAAACAACATTCAAAGAAGAGATGAGTATGAGACTCCATCCCACTCATCGATTTTTGGTCATTGGATAATCAAAGTTAGCAATATTTTGCCAATAATCAAATTTAGTTGTCCCCATATTTTCTCAATCATGTACACTATTATTACACAAAATATTCTCTCTCTTCTATTTTCAACATATTTCTAAGAAAAATACTTTTTAAAATAGTTTTATTTTTTTGTAATTTTTTTATTAAGATTGTTTTTTCAAAAACTGTTTTTTTTAAAAAAAAACTTTTTCCCGAAAACTATTTTTTTAAATCAAAGTTTTCAAAAAACTATTTTCTCTTTTTTCTAATAACCTGTGTTTATTAGTTTGAAAACTATTTTAAAAAAATTGTTCTCTATGTCACAATTTTTAGATTTTTATAATTTGAAAATGTTATGTGACAGATTTTGGTTATTCAATTTTGATTGTACCATTGTGGACCTTTGCATAACGACATCTTAAATGGATAACCAAAAGTTGATGTGTCAACTTTTGATTATTGACTTTTAGTTATTCCAGTACGGATGCTCTTACAAAGGAAATTAGATCCAAATGAACATAGAAATGATCAATCTCAAAACAACCCGACAACAAAGATATGAACAAATTACTATTCAGGGTCTTGGGCACCTTGTTATATTATCTTATATTTTCATCTCTTTTTTTGACTTTTTCAAAGCGGTGAAAGCAATATTTTTGTAGATAAGTATTATTGTTCTAGCTAGAGCTACAAACACTTACACACAAACTCATTCATGTTGGTGTAGGCCCCCACACAAGCAAGCAGTGTGCTTGTGGGCCCACATAAAAACACACTGTAATGACCAAGATTTTTGACCCAATTTTTTTTAACAAATTTATATTGTTAAATTCCTAATTTAATAATTGATTAGATTGAATGATTAAATACATTATTATGTGTATAATTGATATTATTTAACTCTTGTATAAGATATATATTTATACTTTAGATGGACAGGGAATCAGGGATTTATATTCATCTCTTATCTTTCCTATCTAAACCCTAACTAGAACTCTATTTGGACTAACTCTCCACTTCCCTTCCATACTCTACCACCTCCATCTTTATCCTTCAAACTACACCCCACATTTAAGGGATTTTGTTCCCCTATTTCTCTCCCTCTCTCATCCTATACATACACGCGTCCACATACATTAGAATTGAAGAAAACCCCACCAAATGTGGCACTTGTCCCCTATCCCTCTTATCATTATCAATATCCTTCTCTTTCACTCTCCTTCCCCATTCCACCACTTCCACACTTATCCTCTCACCTTCTCACTACCTTATTCTCTTTCATTATACATACCCACATAAATCCAAAAATTGAACACCAGTATATTATTTCACTCCCAATTCTACTGTTGAGTCTAGAGAGAGAGAGAGAGAGAGAGAAAGAAACGAGTTTCTACATAACATCACTCCGTATATCAAATTCGGGTTTCCACTCAACCAATACATCACCAAGCATTCACAAACCACTTTCCATTCAATTCGACACAGCCCCAGAGTTCCCCGATCCCGTCATCTTTTTCATTTTATCAAAATCATTCGGAACCTATTTCTTTCCGCTTTTCGGCCGGATTTAAGGTAGACAAATCATTCTCCTACTTCTCCCTAAGTATATTTAGTCCGTAACTGACGATTTAAAAGAGTTGGCATGGAAGAAAATGGCCCACGGATCAAAACCCAGTGATACAAAAAATTTCAATGTTTTTCCAAATAAACACTGTTCATAACCGCTGAAAAAATTTAAGAAAATGGTACTGATATTATAGCTTGCCTCTTGTGCTTACGTTGATTCCAAATTTGACCCTAAAACTATATTTTTGTCTCATTGACCACTACTTTTACACTTTAAAGTTTATAATGCAAAAAGTCTATGGGTACAGAAAAATTGGTACAGATTTTGTACATAGATTTTTTGTGGGGCCCACTACGGGTCTCATACAAATAATCCGAGCTGTTCACTAAATGTAAAACATTTTTTCAAGGGCCCTCGCAAAAATTCAGCTCAATCCGATACTTATAGATATTCGATCTAATCATCTAACTTTTTCTTATCCTGAAATCTAAATGAAAAATTAGATGATTGGATTGAACACCTATAAGTAGTGGATTGAGCTGAATTTTTGCAGGAGCCCTCGAAAAACTATTTCACATTTAATGATTGGCTTGGATCATTTGAGTGGGACCCGTAGTGGGCCCCACAAAAAATTATGTACAAAATCTGTACCAATTTTTCTGTACCAGTAGCTGGACTCTTTATAATGTTAAATGCATGTTAGGTATTACTAATTTGTCTTGATGTGATTATTAAATGTTTGTAAAATTTCATTAACAGTTGTCATACTTGTTAATACCAAAGAGATCATATTCTCTTTATAGATTACTGTTATTAGTTTCTTGGGTTACTAATAATAACACTAAGACAAAATAAAAAGAAAGGGTAAGTAGCTAGACTTTATTTTAGAAAGTAAACAAAATATTTTATAAATTGAGTAATCACTTATTTAACTTGACATTTATACTAACCAATCTTATAAATATGCCGAGTAAATAACCACGATGCTCCTTTATACAAAAATAGTATTTCAGAGCATAGTGTATTAGTAGTATAATGAAACTTAATTATCCTTATTTTCTAGTTTACTGAGTAAGATAAAACATTTGAAGTTTTAGGAATTAATAAAATTGGAATTTACATATTTAGTCAATAGAACATAACAATTCAAGAGGCATCGGCCCAATCCAAATCCATTATATGTTTAATTATTTGTACCTATCAATTGTTATAATACTGTGTCAATGAATTGTATCATGTTATGATTTGAGTTGTTATTGATTATATCATGTTGTATGTGCTAGAATGGATTTAGATTCACTGGGTGGTTACGAGTAGTGACTCACGTAGACGTGGTTAAGTAAAGGATAAAATGGTAAATTTGATTGAGGATGTTGGGTGCCGGTAAAGGACCCTAGTACGGTCCGTAAAGTACCTTTAGTTGAGTTGGGGAACTGTAAAGTACCCCGAGTACGGTAAAGTACTCAGAGTGTGTGGAGGACAATAAAGGACTCCAGGTATAGGATTTGGGATACGGTAAAGGATCCTAAATGTGGTACAGTGCCCAGTGTGTGTGTGAAGGACGGTAAAGGACTTCGGGTACAGTATTTTGGGAAACGGTAAAGGATCCCTGAATACGGTATAATACCAGTGTGTAGATTAAGGGTACGGTAAAGTACCCAGTGTGTAGAGTTGGGAGACGGTAAAGGATCCTGGCAATGAGATAGTGTGACCCTTAATACTGAGTTGTCATGGTGAATTGTTCCTTTATTATGGTTGTAGGCGAATCCAGACTAAATACATAATTTAGTAGTATTCGCTTAGAACCCTGGTGCAGGACAAATAAAGGGAGAGTTATTCCATGGAACGGTCAAAGTTGGTGGATGTGGTAGGAAAGGATCTTATGGAGAGAAGCCTTAGATTTCATGTATGTTGATGGATAGTAAAGAAAAATATGATGTGCTATTATTATGTACCTTCTGTGTATTATCAATTGTTATATTATTGAATTGTTAATTATAGAGTAAGGGTTGGTAGGGTTAGGATTATTCTACTGGGTGAATTATTACTCACGGATACGTTTGTATCTTGGTAAATCGGTTGCTTTGGCGATCAATTTGCCAGAGGGTGCAGGGTTCAATGATGGTGCTGTTTGACACAAGAGGAATACCAAGGCCGAGACTGAGTATGCTTGGAATCTGTATCAAGATTAGAGTCGCTCTGAAGATGTTTAAATAAATGTTAATTTTTTTTTGTATTTTTCTTAAATGTAAATTTTGTATAACAACAAATAGGGGCCTAGTAGCTTGTAAAATTGAGTGTATTTTAAGGTTAATGCTTTCAAAATTTCTTGAAAAATTGGGGCATTACAGAATGGTATCAGAGCATAAGTTCAACTCTCGACCTTGGGTAGATTGGGTAGATTACTTTCTGAGAGCGTAAACCTGAGTTATTAATTGTCGCGATTTCTTATTTTAAATCTAAATTATAAGTACTATTTAGCCGGCATCCAACTTAGACTTCGAGAGCGTACTGTGGGAGAAAACATAGGTCTTACTTGTTTGACTTTCATGTGATACATTACCTACTTATGTGAGGTTACTTATATAGCTAAATATTAGTATGATCTTACATATGTAATCAACTATTTGTACTATAAGTTGGAGAGTACGTTGTGAAACAAACAAAAATAATTGGACCACTCGTTAAAATGGACCTTATTATATTAGCCTCATTGAATTATTTTTGCATAAAATCCACCAAGCGATCAAATGCATGTTTTGTTACTTTATATTCTTAAAAATTTAACATTTCAATAATTTTTCCTAATGAAATGAGTGCAGTGTTGTCGTTTGATTCCAATGGTTTTAAGATCTTTAAAAAAAATTTGCAAATTTTGTATTTTTTTAGAACTTTGAACATACTAAAATATTAAAGCTATTGCCACCATTTTTCACTCACCTATCTCCCCATTGTTCACAAACCTACCCCCATCAAACCAAAACTTTAATATCCATAGCAGAATCAATCAAGCATGATTTTACATCCCAATGTCCTTCCTTCCAAATGTGCAAAATAAGACCTTAACCCAGGTGTTTTGTGCTTAACTGCAATAAAAAGGTGATTTGAGATTATCGTAATGTTGACTCTTGAGGTGATAAAAACATAGATTTTTATCAGAGTTTGCAGCGAAAGCGTAATTACGATTATTAAAACTCTTAGCTAGGGGTTGAAATTTTAGGTAATTAGGGTGTAAGTGTATCCGTTTGACTTTGCGCAGCGGTGGTATATTAGACTCTACTTAAATTCTTGATAACAAAAAAAAAAAAATTGAAAACTATAATTTCATGTTTGTTATCAAAATTAATTTTCATGAAAAGTTTTTATTTGACATACAGTTACTCATCGTCCTTAATCTCTTTGAACAAATCTCTTTTTGGAATCTAAATATAACTTTCAGGGATTCTTAAGATGGGTTCTTTTTCAAAAACTTATAAAAAAAACATTTTAAAAATATCTTTTATCAACATAAATTAGTTATAAAAAAAATTATGAAAAGCTTAACAACGTCCGTATATGATCTAACCAACATGACAAATCTCAACATCACATTAGGAATAGATTGACGTTCGTATTTTTATTTTAAGGGGGATAGAATGCAATACCCCGTATCTTCTTTATTTTTAAAAAAAGAAGAAGTTATTATTGTTTTAGTTTGAAATTCCGAAACACACAATTTCAAGGACGAAATTATTTTAAGGAGGATAGGTTGTAACGACCTGGATTTTTGACCCAATATTTTTTAACAAATTTATATTGTTAAATTCCTAATTTAATAATTAATTAGATTGAATGATTAAAATACATTATTATGTGTATAATTGATATTATTTACACTCTTGTATAAGATATATATTTATACTTTAGATATACAAGGAATCAATGATTCATATTCATCTCTTATCTTTCCTATCTAAACCCTAACTAGAACTCTATTCGAACTAACTCTCCACTTCCCTTCCATACTATACCACCTCCATCTTTATCCTTCAAACTACACCCCACATTTAAGGGATTTTGTTCCCCTATTTCTCTCTCTCTCATCTTATACATATATGCGTCCACATACATTCTCACCCTATACATATGCGCATCCACATACATTAGAATTGAAGAAAACCCCACCAAATGTGGCACTTGTCCCCTATCCCTCTTATCATTATCAATATCCTTCTCTTTCACTCTCCTTCCCCATTCTACCACTTTCACATTTATCCTCTCACATTTTCACTACCTTATTCTCTCTCATTATACATACCCACATAAAATTCGAAAATTGAACACAAGTATATTATTTCACTCCCAATTCTACTGCTGAGTCTAGAGAGAGAGAGAAAGAGAGAAACGAGTTTCTACATAACACCACTCCGTATATCAAATTCGGGTTTCCACTCAACCAATACATCACCAAGCATTCACAAACCACTTTCCATTCAATTCGACACAGCCCCAGAGTTCCCCGATCCCGTCATCTTTTTCATTTTATCAAAATCATTCAGAACCCATTTCTTTCCGCTTTTCGGCCTGATTTAAGGTAGACAAATCATTCTCCTACTTCTCCCTAAGTATATTTAGTCCGTAGCTGACGATTTTAAAGAGTTGGAATGGAAGAAAACAGCCCACGGATCAAAACCCCGTGATTCAAAAATTTTCAATGTTTTTCCAAATAAACACTGTTCATAACCGCTGAAATTTTAAGAAAATGGTACTAATATTATAGCTTGCCTCTTGTGCTTACGTTGATTCCAGATTCGACCCTAAAACTATGTTTTTGTCTCATTGAGCACTACTTTTACACTTTAAAGTTTATAATGTTAAATGCATGTTAGGTATTACTAATTTGTCTTGATGTGATTATTAAATATTTGTAAAATTTCATTAACAGTTGTCATACTTGTTAATACCAAAGAGATCATATTCTCTTTATAGATTACTATTATTGGTTTCTTGGGTTACTAATAATAACACTAAGACAAAATAAAAAGAAAGGGTAAGTAGCTAGACTTTATTTTAGAAAGTAAACAAAATATTTTATAAATTGAGTAATCACTTATTTAACTTGACATTTATACTAACCAATCTTATAAATATGTCGAGTAAATAACCACGATGCTCCTTTATACAAAAATAATATTTCAGAGCATAGTGTATTTGTAGTATAATGAAACTTAATTATCCTTATTTTCTAGTTTACTGAGTAAGATAAAACATTTGAAGTTTTAGGAATTAATAAAATTGGAATTTACATATTTAGTCAATAGAACATAACAATTCAAGAGGCATCGGCCCAATCCAAATCTTTTATATGTTTAATTATTTGCACCTATCAATTGTTATAATACTGTGTCAATGAATTGTATCATGTTATGATTTGAGTTGTTATTGATTATATCATGTTGTATGTGCTAGAATGGATTTAGGTTCACTGGGTGGTTATGAGTAGTGACTCACGTAGACGTGGTTAAGTAAATGATAAAATGATAAAGTTGATTGAGAATGTTGGGTGCCGGTAAAGAACCCTGGTACGGTAAAGTACCTTTAGTTGAGTTGGGGAACGGTAAAGTACCTCGAGTACGGTAAAGTATTCAGAGTGTGTGGAGGACAGTAAAGGACTCCAGGTACAGGACTTGGGATACAGTAAAGGATCCTTAATGCGGTACAGTGCCCAGTGTGTGTGTGAAGGACGGTAAATGACTTCGGGTACAATATTTTGGGAAACGATAAAGGATCCCTGAATACGGTATAGTACCAGTGTGTAGATTAGGGGTACGATAAAATACCCAGTGTGTAGATTAGGGGTACGATAAAATACCCAGTGTGTAGAGTTGGGAGATGGTAAAGGATCCTGGCAATGAGATAGTGCGACCCCTAATGCTGAGTTGTTATGGTGAGCTGTTCCTTTATTATGGTTGTAGGTGAATCCAGACTAAATACATAATTTAGTAGTATTCGCTTAGAACCCTGGTGCAGGACAAATAAATGGAGAGTTATTCCATGGAACGATCAAAGTTGGTGGATGTGGGAGGAAAGGATGTCGCGGAGAGAATTCTTAGATTTCATGTAAGTTGATGGATAGTAAAGAAAAATATGATGTGCTATTATTCTGTACCTTATGTGTATTATCAATTGTTATATTGTTGAATTGTTAATTGTAGAGTAAGGGTTGGTAGGGTTAGGATTATTCTACTGGGTGAATTATTACTCACGGATACATTTGTATCTTGGTAAATCGGTTGCTTTGGCGATCAATTTGTTAGAGGGTGCAGGAATGGTGGTGATGTTTGACACAAGAGGAATACCAAGGGCCGAGACCGAGTATGCTTGGGATCTATATCAAGACTAGAGTCACTTTGAAGATGTTTAAATAAATGTAAGATTTTTTTTTTTTGTATTTTTCTTAAATGTAAATTTTGTATAACGACAAATATGGGCCTAGTAGTTTGTAAAATTCAGTGTATTTTAACGTTAATGCTTCCTAAATTTCTTGGAAATCAGGGCGTTACACACACAGTGTAAAGTGTTTGTAGTTATAGATTAATTGATACTACTCCATCCGTCCCATTTTTATTATTCATTTTTGAATTGCGTATCATTTTTAATTGCTTATATCTTCCAATCTATAATATTTTTCATAATTTTGAAAACTTTGTATTATAGAACTAATCGAGATCTATCAAACAAGATCTATATTGCATATTTTTCAAGATTCACACTAGAAGATACTCCCTCCATCCTTTTTTAAGTGTCATGCTTCGTAACTCCAACTTATTAAAAATACATCATCATTATACATTTCACATCAACTTTTTCCTTCACTTTTGCTGCTTATCCATCATCATTACTCTTTTACTCACTAACTTTTTGAAATAGAATCTACTTTCAGAGACAAAGTAGACAATTGTGGGCTACCCGCCCGAAAAAATTGAATTGAAGAGTCGCCACCCGAGAAACCGTTTTGATTGAAAATGATGGTTTGAAATTGAAAACCAGAGATTATTTTTGGGTTTGAAAGCCATATTACGAGAGGGGAAGGGTTTTATGGCACCCCTCTCGCCCAACACGTGATTGATCTCTACTCAATGTTTGCGGGATTTTAACGAAAGGATTTGTTTCATGAAAACAGTTAGCATGTATGTACGAGTGCCAGTGCATGCATGTGTAAAGTTTACAAGATACGATAACATGCTGATGCAAGATAACAGAACAAATTATTACTGGAATCACTCCTGAGCGCTCGGGAGTGGTCCTGAGTGCTCGGGAGTTCTGTCAAGCCATCCTGCAAATTTGGTTAGACAAATTCACATGCTAGTACTGCCAGCAAAAACACAAAGAAATCTAAGTATAAATGTGCTCAGCAAGAGGCTTAAACAGCTAAGAACTGGTCTTAACTATTCAAACATTGCTTCCTTACAACCGTAAATAAACCTAACTGACAGAATACAACAATGGGATGATATAACACGAATATTAGCAGAAAACAAAATTGATGCTACTGAGATCACTCCCAAGCGCTCAAGACAGGTCTAGAGCGCTCAGGAGCACCACTCTGCTCCTGCAAATCAGAACTTAGCATTTTCGACAGTAAACAAAATATTCAAACACAGACATATGGATTAAAACAACATTTATACAGGTTTGCTCAGCATCAGACTCAAACAAATAAGAACCGGTCTTGAATGTCCAAGTGTCACTTCCTTGCAAATAGAAAATATACTTAACTGGGCTCTGGAGGGACCAGTGCACACCCAGTATCTACTGAAATACAGAAAATGCAATGTTTCGTAACAAAATAGAATTTTGGTGATAGCAGTACTCCTGAGAGCTCAGGAATGGTCCTGAGCGCTTGGGAATGAACATAGTGCCCAAAAAAAATATTTTGTTTCTTTGCATTCCTCTTGTTCTTGTTGCTAAACTAAAATCAAATGAGCTCATAACCAGTATGAAGAACTGGTAAGGGCCCTTGATTCCCCTCAGAAAGTTTGAAAACAGTAGATTTTAAAGTATAAAGTGAGCCTTTATACCTTTGCTTGATTTGAACTTGGCTTCTTGGACTAATTTGTTTGCTCGAAAATGGATTGAAAACAGTAAAAGAAGATGAAATCTAGGAAGACATTCTTCTTTAGGATTTTTTGCTTGATTTTCCTTGAGAATTAGAAATTTCCCTTAGGAAATGAGAATTGTTTTGAAAAGAGTTTGAGAGGGTTTGGAGACAGATTTTTGGCAGCAAAAAGGGGGAAAGAGAGACTGATTTTTCGTCCCCTTCTCAGTTGGTAATGAAGAGGTATTTATAGGGGTGAAGAAAATTAAGATTTATTTTTGAAAATAAAAGAAAATGGTTTTAGGGGGAAAAACATAATGATAATATTCATGCTGGTCTTCTGAGACATACAGGTTTGAAAGGATAGAAAAATCTGAAGAAAAACGTGGTCAAAGGGTCAAGCTCATTATCCAATGGCCTGTCAGTCCTCCCGAGCGCTCAAAAGTGCAATCCTAAGTGCTCAAGAGTGCCACTCCCGGGCGCTCAAGAATGCCTGCCCAACTTCAGAAGGGCGCTACGGGCACTTTCGAACTCGGTTTTGGGTGTTTTTTTGAAGCGTTGGAAAGTCGGTTAAGTCCTCTTTCAAACCCAATTGGTTTCATTCAAATATATTTTATACACTAAAATGTGTGTCAATTTTACTCTAATGGCGTTGAGAAAAAAATGCGTTTTAGTTTTGAAAAAGACCAAGAAGCATCGTTCAAGCTTTAGCCGAGTCTCATTTTGATTCCGTTTCATCATCGAGGAGTCTCGAGGGCATAAATTAAAGATAATTAATAGGTCCAAATTGGGGTGTCTACAACAATGCACCAACTTTTACCCACTAACTTTACAAAATGGACACTTATTAAGGGACATCCCAAAATGGAATACTGAACTCTAAATAAGGGATGGAGAAAGTATAAGCAAAAGATACTCCCTCCATCTCTTTTTAAGTGTCCTGCTTCGTAACTCCAACTTATTAAAAAGACATCATCATTACACCTTTCACATCAACTTTTTGATCCACTTTCCCTACTTACCCATCATTATTACACTTTTACTCACTAACTTTTCAAAATAAAATTTACTTTTAGGGACAAAATAGACAATACACCAACTTTTACCCCCCTCTCCCCCCCTAACTTTACAAAATGGACACTTATTAAGGGACAACCCAAAATGGAATACTGGACACAAAAAAAGGGACGGAAGGAGTATAAAAGAAACAAACAGAATAATGGACAATGAAAATGGGATGGATGGAGTATTACTGTATTAGAGACGAGTTGGTGAGATCTCAAAGTTTTTTTTCTGCAATGGTAAGGAGAAGTCCGTTGCTTTAGGTGATTGGTTTGTGTCTGGTAGCCTTATTTTGGCCCTGTGTGTTTGCATTTCTTTAATTTCAAAATCACCTCACTAATTAGTTCTACATAATGAATGGCCTAGGCTGTGCTGTTGAATCAATAGATGATGGGTATTGTCTCCGCTACTTTACATTATTATTCTTTAATTAATTAATAATAATATGCATTACTTTTGAGGAGAGAGAGACAGAGAGATGAACATGGCAAAGTGCCCAAAGATTGATGGATTAGTTCCCGATTATGATAATACATGGATCCATACTATACTTTAATTAGACTTTGGAATAGGCCGGTTTTCCATTAATGTATTTTTTTAACTTAACAAAAATCAACTAATGTGAGACCATATTGCCCCCATCGCATATTGAAAAATCAAAATGTGGAGTTGAGGAGGCAACACCGAATAGGCAAATTATGGCTGGATGACTACAATAATACTTTTTGTATTTGAGTTTCCTTGAAATTATGGTCTCACATTAGTTGATTTTTGTTAAGTTAAAAAAAAATACATCAATGGAAAATCTATTCCAAAGTCCAATTAAAGTATAGTATGGATCCATGTATTATCATAATCGGGAACTAATCCATCAATCGAGATCACTAAAAAATGGAGATAATGGGGTACGTGAAAGACACCTTCTTCTTCTTCTAACAAAAAAATATAGTTGAGAACACCATGCCATATATACTAAAAAAATTTCCACACATAAGTTTAGTACAAGCCAACATAACTAAGAAACCACGTTGATCGTACCAAAATACATATATATAATCGGGAACTAATCCATCGATGGTAGTATGGCTCTATGTGACCCGTTCTTGTATAAAATCTGTATAAAGTTAACAATATTTCTGAAACACAACAAATTCATAACCATTCTAGTCAAAACTAAATTAGGCTCAACTCACATAATTAAGCATGATTTAATAAATCCGAACCTCAACCATTTGATCCAAGAGGACCAAGCAGGTAGCTGACTCTTGAAACCTCAAAGATGAGTAAATAAATATCCATTCAATCAACTGAGGGAATCAATTTTTGATTTCATTCACTCCATAGCTTTCATAAATTTTAAAAAATATCAAGATCAATTTTGAAGATTCTATAAATGCAGTCTTATATTTTTATAGTACTGAGTGACGATGAACTACACGTACTCATAAAATTAATGGGGACAAAATTCTTAACATCCTCATTAGAAAAAAACAATGTAGAGTTTAACTATAATAATTGAAGCTCAGGAACAAGAAAAAATATTTAAATGACATGTGAATTGCTGTTGAACAATTGGAAATGAATGGAAAATCCCCTTTGCAATTACACCTAATTTGGCAATAGATAGTTGGAATGGTATACAACAGTAGCCAGTAGGTATACCACAGCACTTGTGGGTGAGCATTTTAAACTTTTTGGAGTTAATATCTCCTTAAAAGGGTCCACTTGAAGCTGTTAGCTAATGTCCAACAGAAGGATCTCTTGAGCTACTTAGGCCTTGTTGGTTTCCAAATTTTACTTTGTTTTAACATTATTTTTTAATCATTACCATATATCTTTCTCCAATCATTATCTTATTTCTTCAATTATTAATTTCATTTCTCTCTCTATCTCTCTTCACTCATTACCCCTCTCTCCAATCATTATCATATTTCTCTCTCCACCCATTACCAAAACTAAAATACCCAAAGTTACCAAACGAACAAGGCATTAAAGGCCGTGTTTGGAACTCTACTTTTTGCATTTTCATTTTGTCATTTTCAAGTTTTGAGTATTTGGCATGGGCAACCAAAACTCATTTTTAGAGAAGAGAAGTGAGAAAGAGGGGTAGGAGGAGCTTTTTGGATTCTTCTTTTCGCATTCTCTCTGAACATGTTTGCATAAAGACCATAGTACCCTCCCTAATTTTGGATAATACCCAAAACACCCTCATGTTTAGTACATTATCCTGTTTTTCTTGTATTTAAATTTGTAGATTTTATTTGGGTACATAATGTTTAAGTTGTATGTTTTGTTTTTCTTTTAGTTCGTAAGTTATTATTATTATTTTTGGATTGATGATAGTTTGAAGTGTTCTTGCTTTTTGGCAATTACTTGGATCTAACTTAATTATTATTTAAAAAAAATAAAAACATTGTTGGAGCCTTTTCATACCAACAAACAAAAGTAAGAACAAAAAAGACTTCAAACCAAAGAACATAATCGTTGTTCCGCATCATTATTTTACTTATCTTTATTTCTTCCTAATTACCAACAAATTAAAAAATAGTTCGAGACTTTCAGTTAACGAAGAAGAATTTTTTTTTACAATATAACTTCAAAAAAATTGATTAAAACATTATTCATGCACATTATACCCCATAATAAATAACCCGGACCAACATGGTAAATAACACAACTAAAATTCATTTTCATTACATATCTCTCAAATACTACTTTTGCTGCAAAATTCATTCTGCACATATTATTCAAACACTCTACCATAGTCAAAATATATTCTGACCATAATGGAAAAATAAAAAGGCAAAAAAATTGAAAATAAAAAGCCAAAAAGTAAAAGGGTGTCCTTAGGAGAAGGGCGGTGCGTATATGTATATTTTGGGTTTCTAATAAGGACCTAAGTTAAGGACCTCATAGTTTGGAGCCTTTTGGATCATATTTTGATAATCCAAACCTTTCAACTTGTTTAAAACATGTTTTTAAGGGTTCTCGCGAGAAATTGGCTCAAAATATAGACGAAAAGTACTTGATCCTAATATTTTTTACATAGAACAGTTCCTGTCAAGCTTTATGAAAAATTATTTGGATCAAGCACTTTCCAATCATATTTTGAGCTGGTTTCTTACGGGTACCCTTAAAATCACGTTCTGAACACATTAATGCTTTGTTTGGTTTGTGTTTTGAAATTTTTTTTGAAAAATAGTAGGGGTAATAAGTGGAGAGAGATAGAGAGAGAAATGTTGGAAGTAGGGGGAATCTAAGGGGTATTTGTTTGAAAATGAAAGAAAACAAGGCATAAACGGTTCGGATGATCAAAGTTCAATCGGAAAATTGGACGTCCTTAACTTAACTCAATAAGAAATCCCTTATTGGTAGGGGTATATGTGTGTGTGTGTGTATATACTGATATACAGTCCACTTCCCGTAAGAACCACCTTAACTTAATAAAATGTGGACCACCTTTTCCCGATAGAAATTCGAACAGGAAATAAGAGAAATGGGCAGGTCCTTATTTTAACTAAAATAAGGACCTCCTCATTTGAAAATGATAATATATATATATATATCGGGGCGGTTCCGGGGACACCCAAAAAAATACCTAAAAAAATACCTCATAGTTCCCGATCAAATTTTGATAATCCGAGCCGCCCAATGTGATCAGAACGTGATTTTAAGGGCACCCAAGAGAAATCAGCAAAAAAAATGATCGGGAAGAGCTTGATTTGAACAGTTTCGAACAGTTTTTTATTGAACGGTTCAATTAAAAACTGCTCAAATCAAGCCTTTTCCGATCATTTTTTTTTGTTAATTTCTCGCGGGCACCTTTAAAATCACATTCTGCACACATTGAACGGTTCGGATCATAAAAATTTGATCGGTAACTATGAGTTTGAGATTTGGGGTGTTTTTTTGGGTGTCCCTTGAATCATCCTGTATATATATATATATACATATAGAGAAATTTTCAAGTGAGGGATCCCTCATTTTAACAAAATGAGGGACTTTCATTTTCCGATCAAATTTTGAAAATCTGAACCGTTCAATGTGTGCAGAACGTAATTTTAAGGGTCCCCTCAAGAAATCAGCAAAAAAAATGACCGGGAAGGGCGTCATTCGAGCAGTTTTTTTTGAACCGTTCAATGAAAACTGCTCAGATGAAGCTCTTTCCGGTCATTTTTTTGCTGATTTCTCACGGGGACCCTTAAAATCACGTTCTGATCACTTTGAGCGGCTCGGATCATCGAAATTCAATCGGGAAGGGGAGTCCCGCATTTTAATAAAATGAGGGATCCCTCACCGGAACCTAACTCTCTCTCTCTCTCTGTCTCTCTCTCTCTCTCTATATATATATATATATATATATATATATATATATATATAATCATTTTCAAATGAGGAGGTCCTTATTTTAGTTAAAATAAGGACCTCTCCATTCCTCCCATTTCCCGTTCGAATTTCGATGATCCGAGCCGCTCAATGTGTTCAGAACGTGATTTTAAGAGTATTCGCGAGGAATCAGCAAAAAAATGACCGGGAAAGGCTTCATCCAAACAATTTTTATTTGAACCGTTCGATAAAAAATAAACAAAAATTGCTCCGATGAAGCCTTTCCGGTCATTTTTTTTGGCCGATTACTGAAAGGTACCTTGAAAATCACGTTCTGAACACATTGAGTGGCTTGGATCATCGAAATTTTATCGGGAAAGGGAGGTCCTTATTTTATTAAGTTAAGGTGGTCCTTAGGAGAAGGGGACTCTCTCTCTCTCTCTCTCTCTCTCTCTCTCTCTCTCTCTCTATATATATATATATATATATATATATATATATATATGTTCCGGTGAGGGATCCCTTACTTTTTTAAAATGCGGGACTTTCCTTCCCGATTGAATTTCGATGATCCGAGCCGCTCAAAGTGATCAGAACGTGATTTTAAGGGTCCCCGCGAAAAATCAGCAAAAAAAAAAACCGGGAAGGGCTTCATCCGAGCAGTTTTCATTGAACGGTTCAAAAAAAACTGCTCGGATGAAGCCCTTCCCGGTCATTTTTTTTGTTGATTTCTCGCGGGGACCCTTAAAATCACGTTCTGCACACATTGAACGGTTCGGATTTTCAAAATTTGATCGGGAAATGAAAGTCCCTCATTTTAAAAAAATGAGGGATCCCTCACTTGATAATTTGTGTATATATATATGTTTCGGAGAAGTATCCCCTTATTTCTTTTGGAAAATTAACCATATATGGCACCATTACTCAACTTTTTGCACCTCTGGAGAAAATAACTTGCTTCTTATGAAATGAAAGTTACAACTAAATATGATTGACATTGTATTGTTAAATCCAACTTTTTATTTTTTGGAAATTTATTCTTGCACATTTTATCAAGTTTTATTGCACCTTGAGTGAAAATAACTTGCTCCCTATCAAAACCAACATAGTACCTATCAATGCAGTGGTATACTTGTCTATATACATTATGAATATCATGTTTGTGCAATTATTTTTTGTTTGGAAAATCTTGTCAAATAACACTCTGTGGTTACAGTAAATTTTTTTTTTTATGTTTGATATATTTTCTGAATTTTTGATAGGTTCTCGTATATTTTTTGATTAATCGTTCTTCTCAGTAGGAGGAGTCTAAAAAGTAAAAAAAAAATTATCAAAAAAAAAAAAGTCTACTTAAGACAAAATACCAAACAACTAGTATTTTTGTCTTTATTACTGTTTTATATGATTTTTTTCAACTTTGGTTCATATATATATATATATATATATACACACACTCACACACACACACACACACACACACACACACACACACACCCCTATCTATCTTATTCTTCTCATCGGGACGTTTGATTAATCGCAAAAATTATGATGAAAAGCTAAACAAACAATTAGTAAAAATAAAAAAGTCTATATATATATATATATATATATATATATATATATATATATATATATATATATATATATATATATATATATCAGACCAAAAATTCAGAGAGAACGAGGCTAAGAAGGGTGTTACCTTAGTCCTACTAGTTCGATTAACTAACAAAAGCTCACATAGAATATGAGTTTTGCAACGTCGTTGAATTTTTATAAGAAATTTGGTAACAACTGTAGAGTCTAACGTTAGGTCAAAACTAAACAAACAAAATATAAAAAGTAGTTAATGAAGTGAATTCTAAATTACTACACTTAGGTTGTAGGCAATGGATATAAAAATTATCACTTCTGAGAGTGTAAACAGAACACGATATTGATATCAATAAATCTTTTTCTCCTTTTGTATATATTTTAATTTTTTTCATTATGGAATTTGTTTGAACTAATGTATCATGTATTGAATTATAGGCTATTTGGATTGATGGATGCTAATATGGGCTGAGTGTTCAAACAAAACTTTAAATTAAAACTACTAGTAGTAAAAAAATTTGAGTGTGCAGCCACCGTTGCAAACAATAATTTTTATTTTTTTTAGGATTGCCTTCTTGGTTAATTTATTTTTTCTTTTTTCATCACCGATTCTTTCTTATTGTGTCTCCTAATTGTAGCAATATCTCTGTCACATTGTTTTGAATAAAATGTCCAAATTTGTTATTAATCATATTCTTTTAATTGAAAAGCCAACCAGTAATTAAGTCTGGTTCTTGTAAATCCAACAGTAAGATGCATCTTATATCATAAGACTAGCATATTGCACCTAAAGTCCGAGTTAAAATGCTAGATAGTGGAACAGAGCTTTTCTCAAAACTCAGGTAAGGCAGCGGCCAACACATGGAAGCTATCTTCAATCCAGATCAAAATTGACTCGTTTGCAGGTTGCCAACTTGATTGCTGCTAAAGGCAAAGGAAGTCATAAGGAAGTTTAGACCATTCTTGAACACATTCTGGTACTTTCTTCTGACCTCGGTTCTAAATTTCACAATTTAGTTGGCTTAGTAGGAGAGGTAACTGTTGTGCTCATTGGCTTGCCTGCAATATTAAGGATGATTCCTTTCCTCAGCCTCCCCTTGCATCTCTCAGTGATGAGTTCCCTATTTTGGACTACTCTGACTTATTGGCTACCTTAAAGCCCCTGAGCTCGAGGTCAATTTACACTTTCTGTGATAAGAGTCGAGCCTCCTTTAGCGATAGAGGGAAGTGAGGAAGAAGTTGATTTTCGGATCGCCTAATTCAATAGCTCATAGGTGGAAGCTCGAGGTCAATTTACACTCTGTGATAAGAGTCGAGCCTCCTTTAGCAATAGAGGGAAGTGAGGAAGAAGTTGATTTTCGGATCGCCTAATTCAATAGCTCATAGGTGGAGTCCACCCTTCGATGCAGCATAGTGAACTGTTGCAACAGGGTACTTGTTCCGAGAACAGGCTTCGCAGCTATGTAGAAGCTCCCCTTGTTTTCTACAAGGAAAAGAAAAAACCTGCAATTCACCACCCTAATGCAACATGCACCATGCCAGTAGTTTTGATAGTAAATTTCCCATAAGTTAAATCTCAAAGCATTGTAGAAAGCAGGTAATAGAATTCAACATATCATATGCTTGCCAAATATGAAATCTATATGATACAAAACAGAAAGGTATATGCCTCCCAAAAGATAAGTTTTTGCAATAGCTAGGACTGAATTGATCCAATGACTGATGTGTGTACCCACACTCTTTCAAATTTATTACAAAAATGCCATCAATTTTTTTCCCCGCCATCTCGACTTGAGTAGTGCCGTAGGCACGGGCAAAGCCTAGTCCAAATATTCACCAGCAGTCACATGCACATCCAAACACATACCAACTATATGGTTTATTATGCCAAAGGAATTATGAAATTTGTATCTTAGTCATAAGCGGTATCCAAACAAAAGCTCACTCTCGACATCCAAACCGCAACTATTAACACAATTTTCAGTTATCAAAGGAAATGGAAAACCAGTTATATAGACAACAGAAAGGATCCATCCAGTACAAAGTTAGACAAGATCTCCCAGCTGCTTAATCAAGTTCAATTTCTTCTCTTCTTCTTCTTCTCTTGTTGCTTCTCAGAGTTCTTCAGCTGCACAACAAGAAAAACTAGTCAGTATTGACACTATCCAACAAAAGATAAGGAAAAAATTATTATGAGCTCCTAATGCCATTTTTTCAGTTAAACCTGACTCACCATGATTATGAGGATCCGGACAAAAACAGCAGCAAAATCAGTGAAAAGGGTTAGAGCATGCTTCACATAGTCCAGATCCCCAAAGTGTGCCTTCTCAATTATATCTTGGGTATCCACCACAATGTAGCCCACGAACACCAAGAGCCCGAAGTACAACTGCAAAATAAATAAATAAATCATAAAGCAAAACAGTTACAATGCAATGCCCTGTTTTGAAACATATGAGACTGCCATAACAAAGTAAACATATTAGCAAGCGAAAACAATAAATATACCTCAAACTTGAAGAGAGTGGCAGAACCTCCGAACAAGGAGGATGCAAAGTGCAACCAGAACAAGATGGAGAGACCAGATGAAAGAAGACCACCAAGGTAAAGGTATTCCCTGCGCTTTGCCAACATGGCTGCTATTGAGAAACAACCAAAAGCCACAGCACATCCCACAAAAGCACTGACCAGAATGCTGCAAACCAAAAACTCAGTGTTAAAACAGTGATTGAAAAAATGATAAACGTCATGCACCGGGGAAAAAAAAAAAAAAAGAAGCAGCAATTTCTAGTCTTCACAACAATGCTGTGGGCATCAACAAACCCTTGAATTAAACCAAACATGACTTGTGGGGGTTGGTGGGGGGGGGGGGGGGGGGGGGGGGGGGGGGGTGTAAGAATCCACATGCTGCGACGCAGACAATAAATGAGAAAGCACTATAACTCCATCAGAACATGATGGAAGTTCATATCATGCAAATATCTAGTTCAGGATTGGAGTAATAACAAGGATAAGCTGATCAATAAAATAAGTAATAACGAGGATAATTCAATGATGATGATAACAGCAACAGCAGCGAGAGTGACACAATTAGTTAAGTATGATCTTCCACCCCCAGGGAGAGTACACAAAATGACAACAAAGTTTCATCTAGGGACTAGATCTCAAACAACACCTAGTGACCACAAATTGCAACTTGAACCAATGGAGAGTACACAAAACTAAGTTTCATCTTACCATGAACTGTAAAACAAAAAATTCCAGGGGAAAGTTACTTTTCAATAAATCACACAAGATAACTGAAAGCCGCAATATGGAAAAAGAAAAAGAAAAAAGACAATTATCTTCTTCCCATCAGAACTCCTGTCTCGCTCATGATGTTAGAAGCCAACAAAACCAAGACAGCAACAATTTCCTAAGACAAACCAACCACCCACCCACCAACCAAAAAACTAACACAAACCAAGAGAAAGAACACAGAACCATTCTCGAAATAGAAACAACTAGGGAACAGATTAAAGAAATAAAAGAGATGAAATAAATACTTGCCTTGGATCAATTTCAATAGCCAAATCAATCAAGGGACCAATTGAAGCCCCTTGCAAGAGTGCAGTGGCCATCAAGAGTGTGACTCTCTTTTGCTGCTTGAAGAAAGATAAAATTCAACATCGCGTGCATGACAAAAAAAGCAAAATGTAAAAGAAACTGAAATCAGAGTCTTACCTCTTCATATGGCGGGGTTGAAAGTAGCCAAACAATACTTCCCATGCAACCAAGGGTAGTAAGTAGGCCACCAATGTTCCAGAGGATATGCAAATAGGCTCCAACTGCCGAAGCAATCAGAGCACAACATAGCGTGAGATAAACCTGTAAAGCAACAAAGTAAACAATCAAAAATCAAAATAAAGAACGAGAAAACTCAAAAAAAAGCAGTAACATTAACCTGTAGAAGAAGAAAAGTAAAACTCTAAACAAACAAGGATGATCTCCACCAATAAGGACTTCAAATACCATTTTCTCCCCTTTTTTCTTTGTTTTCTTGTTTTGGGAAGTGGTGGTGGTGTACAAGCTGGAAAACCAGTGATGATGATAGCAAGACTATGACAGCATATGATCAAACCCTAGCCCACCACCCCCCTTTCCCCCCGAAACCAAACCAAACGAAAAGTCGCCCAATCGGGGACGGCTACATGAATTTGTTCTCCATTCAATCTCTGTCAAAAGCATTGGGTTCTGTGTTGTCCGAAAAACCTATATCTTTATCAACTATTGCATCTAAAGTCAACCAGAAAAACCCCGACAAACGCAGTAAAATTCAAATAAACACAACAAAGCTGAGTAAAAAAGTTGAAGAACCGCTCTAAACAATAACACAGAAAAGAAAACCATAAAACTCGAACATAAAGTGAAAAGAAAACGAGATCCCTAAACCATTGGATGGAAATCTACATCAGGTCTAATTCCCAAAAGATTTCGATCTGTTTGGCGGAGATTATGCGGTTTTCTAACTGGATGGCATAATGGACTTTGAACTTGGTAAACATGAAAAGTAAGAACCAAAAATCATAGGTCCTCTTCTTTTACAAGAATTAAGAACCTTAGGTGTTGTTTCTCTTAGCTTTTTTTGGGCTTTTTGAGTTTTGTCTTCGTTACAAAAATTCTGCATTTGTTAGTATTCCGCCTAATTTTTTTGGAGTATTGGTTCATCACAAGCTTTTTGGGCTTTATCTTTTGATTATTTTAAAAAATATTTGCGTAAAAATTGTAATTTTCTACTTTTTCCTATCATCTATTATCCACAAAAATTTGACACAAGACAAAACACGAATTTTTTCGAATAAGGACAAAACGCCCAAAAAACTAGGGGGAGGGGGGGAACTGTACAAAAGACCAAACAAATGCAATACCAGAATCGATTATCTAGAAGACCCTATAAGGCACGCAAACAAGGGAAAAAGGGTGGAATTCAGGAAACTAAAACTGGCAACAAAATACAAAACCCTAAATAAGCCCTAGGGATGGTGAGAAAGGGAGAGAGAATTAAAAATGGATCAATAAAATAAAAGCCTTATTCTTCATCATTTCCCATCTTTTCTAACCATTTCCCACTAATTTTACTTAATAAAACGACAAGTGATAGAAACTCCTTATTTGTGTATCCTTTCTCGTAATACAAAGGGGCAAAATTCCTTCCAAATCGACGAAACCAGAGCAAATTTGGGCCAGTTAACGCCAATTTCGTCCTTCTCACAATAAAATATATGAAGGAAAAGAAAAGGAACAGACAAAACAAACTAACAACGATTTGTCCTATCTTTTCGATCGAGATCGAGATCGAGAGAGAGAGAGAGACCTGTTTGAGATGAGTTTGGACGAGGGGAGAGATCTGACGGAAGTTCTTGAGAGAATCATAACTCCAACCGTTGCGAGAGGCCGACGATTGAGTTTCACCAAAGAACGACGAGAACGCTTCCATTTTTTCTTTCTTATTTTCCGAGAGAGGAGAGAAAGCGGAGGGCGATCAAATATGGAGTATCCAGAGGCTTCTCGGGTATTTATATCCCTAATAATAATATAAAAATAAACTACCCGTAAAAGATGTAGCAAGTTCCGCGAAGTTACTGGACGGCCGGCGAGCGAGTATCTTTTCTTATTCATATATACTTTTCTTTTTCTTTTCTTTTAAGTAATAAAGTCAATTCAATTACTACAGTACTATTCTTTTTTAATTTTACCCAACACTCTGATGACGAAACTACCGTGTATAACGTGTATCGGGTTAAGGCTCTGTTTCAAAAATCTTCTTAAAAAATAAGCATCTTATTTCACATTTTCAAACTCAAAAATAAAGTAAATGAAAAATAATTTTTTAATTTTTTTTACATCGTATAAAAGATCTCATCAAGATCTTCCAAACAAGATCCATATTGCATATTTTTAAATTTCAAAATAAACCTATAATTTTTTAGCTTGAAATTGCCTTCTTAAAAAATAAGGACTTATTTTTTGTTCCGGAACGGAGCCTAAGCTCCCCTCCATGCCTAATTTTTGTCTTTATTCTGAAATTCGATTAATGATCCGAACCATTCACCTTGTGGCCTAACAAATCAGTTTAAATGGACATAAATAAGTATATTATTATGTTTTTTAATAAGAAAATGTTTTTTTGCAGCAAGTTTCTTCCCAACTCTCTTTCAATGTCTGATTTTGTGAAGTTGTAATTCAATTTGTAAGTATTTTTATTTGGATTCATGGATGAGAGAGTGAAGGCCTTGGGTGAAATTTATAATTCCTACCAATAGCAGTGCTATGAATTTGATGTTCTTGGCTCTGTGCTTGTTTTGCTAGAAAAAAAAAAAAAAAAACTCACGAGCTATATAACATCATTGAAAAAAACCATGATGAAATTACTAATATAACATCAGTGAAAGAAAACATACTGAAAGAAAAAAAAATATTACAGATATATCATTCAAAAAAAATCCCCATGAGGGGATCAGGAGTAAGGCATCACATATGAAATTGCTGTAGATGAAATTCCTCACAAGTTCAACTTCTTCAGGATTCATCCATGATAAATTCCACTTCTTGACCGCTGCCACTATTACTTGCATAAAAAGTCTCGCTATAGTCCGTTCTATCTCTCTCTCTCTCGAAGGAAGATGGATTTGTGGTTATGGAACAAGTCTTCCAAGTCTTCGCATACTTTTCCATAGACCATATTTGTCTTGATTGGAAATTAAGGCAGAATTTTCTCTGAGAAAATAGACATGATAGAGTAGAATCCCTAAAAACAATACTCCGTATCACATATCATACGAAAGGGATTTTACTCATGAGGGAACTTCCCAACAATTTTGGAGGAAACATTTAGTACATTATTGTAACCAGAGCTCAAAGATTGCATTTGGTTGCCACGAAAAAAAGTGGGAATCATCAGTGCGCGCATAACGGAATTACCTTGTATGCATTGACGGTAGATTTTGATTGGAGCATACAACCAATTTTTGTTTATGGATAGCTGTTATATCATGGCCCTAAATGATGAGCAACACAAGTTATAAACCTTCCAAATTTAGTCAACAGGTAGATACCAATCTTAAGAAATAACTTCTCATTTGGAACAACTTCTGCTGATCCACCCTTTTTTTTCTTCCCTTATTTCTCAGTCTAACTTTTTGGTCTTCTGTTTCCCTTGTGAGGAGCCTGTTTTTTCTTAAGTCCTTTTGGCCGAATGGCAACAAAATTTTCCAAAGGAGCTTCATGTGGAGAGTCTTGTCCTTCATTAGTAGACTCATCCACATCTCGTTTGTTCTTTAAGATATCTTCAACCTTTTCAAACATCTCATTCATATAGCCAGCTACCAAGGCAGATGCCTCTTCACATTCTGCCGCTCAGGATGCAAGTTTTTACCAATTCAGGGCATAGCATTCTATATCTATTGGTAACCTTCAATTTATTGTCACCTTCAACCTCACATCCTTCAAAGTCATTCACGATTCCAGCCTTCGCATCTCGTGTCCATCTCTTTAGAATATATCTTTCCGGTATGAGCTTAATATCCATCACGTACAAAACCTTTAGAGCATGGCTGCACAATATTCCAACTGCCTCAAATTTACAACAACTGCAGGAAACAGTTTGTTCTGAACAGTTAATTGCCTAAGACTTTGTAAGTTTTAGGTTGACCAAGTATCGCAACGGTGTATTCACTTGTCGGCAAACCTTCATTGATACGGTCCTCTATATAAGTTGCTTGGTACACTTCATACTCAGCCTGAAATTTCTCAAATACTTTTGATGTGTACACTTCCCCAGCTTGTGTTAACATCGGCGTGTTCATCTTTTTGCGAGGTAACTTTTGCCTTAAGTTATACTCAGCTTTCAATTCATTGTACCGCTTTTTGTGGACCTCTCTTTCAAAATGTTCGAAAAATTGAGCTAAGTCGAGGTCTGATTTCAAGTAATGCCTTATATCAGCATTCAAACTTTCACTTAGCTGTGTAGTTTTACTACCAGCACAAAATGTACTTTTGACATAAGCTTTGGCCCATTTCTCTCTTACTTGAAAAGTAAGTTGTATCCAATTATTATCTTCAAGATCATACTTAGAGACCATGGCATCCCAAGCAGATAGGAATTCATCCTCTTCCAATATATCATTGATAAATGCATGAAGATGTCCTGCAAACTCAGAGCCGTCTTCTTTATACAAAAATATCCAAGATGTTTCATTGCATTTTGCCTCATATGCCACGTGCAAATTCAATGATATGTTTCTGGCATTACCAATGGGATGGCTTTTGCCATAGCGGCATCTTGATCAGTAAAAAGGGTCTTCGGCCTTTTACCGGACATGACAGTAAAAAAAGTGTTAAACAACCATCTATTCTAATATATAAAGGGAGAGCACCACTTTGGTGTCTCCCTTCTTGTCGTGTATTTTCATTTTCCAAAAATGCCCTCCAAAAGAAAGTTTTCACGTACTGCTCTTTAACCACCGAAAGGATTAACTGTCAGGTAATTGTGCAAAAGCAGTCTCACCCAACTGCATTAACTGACAAGTAATTGTGTAAAAGCAGTCTCACCCAACTGCCATACCCACGTTCCCCTCAAATTTATAGTTAAGTCGGAATTTACTTTCATAGTGAAACTAGACACCTTTCTCCTCTCTTTCTCTGAAAACCTAACTGAACGAATCTGTCTTCTATAAGGTAATAATTACTACCTCCGTCCCCATTTTAATGTTCAGTATTCCATTTTAGGCTATTTCTTAATACAAATTCAATCAGGTAAGGGCGCCCTTACCTTGTTAAGGTAAGGACCTCCCATTTTCCGATCGAATTTCGATGATCCGAGCCGCTCAATGTGTTTAGAACGTGATTTTAAGGGTACTCGCAAGAAATCGGCAAAAAAAATGATCGGGAAGGGCTTTATCCGAGCAGTTTTTGTTTGTTTTTTATCGAACGGTTCAAATAAAAACTGTTCGAATGAAGCCCTTCCTAATATTTTTTTTTGCTGATTTCTCGCGGGTACCCTTAAAATCACGTTCTGAACACATTGAACGGCTCGGATCATCGAAATTCTATCGGGAAAAGGGAGAAAAAGGGAAGCCCTTACCTTAATTAGGTAAGGGCGCCCTTACCTGAAGGGGACTGTCTCTTAATAAGTGTCTATTTTATAAAGTTAGTAAATAAAAGTTGGTATATTTTCCATTTTGCCTCTAAAATTATATTCCATTTTGGAAAATTAGTGAGTAAAAATGTAATAATGATGTCTCTATAGAAGGTAAGTAGGGAAAATAGAGGTAAAAATTGATGTGAAAGATTTAATGATGATGTTTTTTAATAAGTTGGAGTTATGAAACGGGACACTTAAAAAAGGACTGAGGGAGTACTTTTTTCGCTCTTCCTTTATTTGTTTTTTTTTTTAGTTCTTTTTGTTTTCTGTATACTTCACAAGTAGGAGTAGTCAAGCTTTTTTAATTTTTTTAAATAGCGACAAATCAAAGAAAGTTGTAAGAGGCTATACTGCCACACAGTCTCCTACTGCAAGGTATCTCATCTTCTCTCTTTGCCTTTTGTTTTCAATTGCTAGTTTGGAAACCCTATAGATGCACCTAGAGCGTGTAGTGCAGATCACAGTAGTTCAAAAGTGTTTTATGGGAAAGTTTTATTTTAAATTCAGACCGTTGAAAGCACGTTTGGACAGCTGTGATCTGCCCTACAAAGATTTGCCTGGCTTCTCCTTTTTTACTTGGCTTCTCCTTTTTTACTTTCCTTTACACTGGATTTATCTTTCTGGCCACAAAACAAGAGGAATTAAACTCTATATATGTAATTAGTTGTTTTGTAGAAAACCCCCCACAAATTGATGAAACTGGAAATTGAATTCTATAAATTGGAACCATTCGGTTTTGTTTGATCGAATTCTTATAAATTTTGTCAAAATTTGACTTGCACACGCATCGCCCTGGCCTTGAGTTATTCAATTATTAAGACACAACCACACCACCATTTTGACACATCATTAATATAAGAAATAAAAAGCAGGGCAGGAAATTAAAATTTTGTAAATACACAAACTAAGTCTCTCATCTTGGATTTGCATGAAATATGTGTCTGTTTCCGTCTTTGATTATAGAATGAATCAAATAGTCATCCAATGGGACACCAAAAGGATGACCTCATTAGCCATGTTTTCAGTTTTGTTATACGACTATGGGCCGGGCACACGCAATGAGTGTGCATGTCGAATCCCGTTTATTGTTTGATTGATTGAACATTGACAAAAAATAATAAGAGAGATTTGACTTGCACACGCATCGCGTGTGCCCGTCCTCTAGTTCGAATGAAGCAGCAGTCTCATCATATAGAAGAGCAGCACCAAATACAATTGTCTCTCTGTGATGATTAAATCCAGTAAAAATGCAAGTGGGGCTGGCAGTACTCTTTATTCATTCTGTAGGTTGTATCAAAACTTAGAACATCACCGAAATGGCTGTAATCGATAATCATCTTTGCATCTGCCCAAAATATTAAATTAAGATACAGACAATATCAACAAAAATCGAATCACTGCACAGAAAAAATCATAATTACACACCAAGCATCTACTAGCTAGATAGACTTCACTGAGACCTTTTATTTCGAGTAGAAGGATCATTGATATGCCTTCCACACACCGAGAAGGCTTGAATCCCATTCTCAATCTCCAGAAGAATATATATACAAGGCAAATTGTGGGGGCGTGACTTCTTTGTGATCCTTCTCGTGTAGCTGTTCGCACGTGAGATGGCGTCGATCTTGATGTACCTGCAGAACCGGAGGTGGTTGTTCCTCCGGGAAGAAGCTCCGACGAACTAGTCAGTAGGTGGAGAAGAGAAGAAGAAGTTTAATGAGAGAATATCTTAGAAGAGAGAAGAATGCTGTTGCTTTTTCAGTCCAGAGAGAGTCCCCTTCTTAGTGGTGTTGCTCTTCTATTTATAGGCAAAGAGATGGAATGCTGAGCAAGTTGGTCATACTTTCCACGTGTCACGTTCTGCTCGGTTGGCGCCTTCTAGCAGGGCCATTTAATGAACACCACTTTCCTAGTCTTTCAGAGCCACATGGGTTGATGTCAGAAAGGTCACATCATCCAGAGATGTCACTTCGAATATCAGAAAAGACAACTTACTTATCAGTAGATATTTATGGAAGGTTCCACAATCGTCTAAGCTCGGCGGGACCCACTTCCGCCCTACGAATTATCCGAGCGTAGGATGTCCCTACCGAAGAAAAACCTAGCCGAACAAGCGGATGTTCCCACCCGTGTGATTGATGAGACCCCGAGCGAACTCAAGTGTCGTATGTTCGGATAAAGCTTGTAACGTTCGGTGAAGTATTCGTGGTTCCGAAGATATTTACAGGTGAACTGACATAGCTTAGATGATGGGTCAAACAGCGTGTGAACCCTCATTCCCCCTTTCTGGACCTTGTGACCCCTTCGGATATTTCGGCCCCTTACACAAACCGATGAACTTGTGCTCTTAGAAATCTACGTACCCGATTACGTATACAACAAGTTATCCCTACCACTTCTCCTTTCAAACACGAGTCGCTAAGCATTGGCATATACAAAGCGGAAGGCTAACCTGTACATAGTTGATTTTTTTTTTGGGTCTAATCCTCTCTCCTTCTCCCTTACATTTACTTCAGTCAACACAAACCAAAGCCTCTGATCAAAATCGAAAATAAATGTAGCTACAGATGCAAGAATACCAAAATTACTAGCTTCAAGTCTTCATGAAAATCCGAGTGCTTTTACCTCAATTATCTTTAACTGACTGAATCTGGGCAAACCGTGGCCTATACGCCAAGTCATAAACAAATGGAAAAATAATCTGGAGAGAGAGAGAGAGAGAGAGAGAGAGAGAGAGAGAGAGAGAGAGAGAGAATGATAACATAAGTTACTTGTACAGCACAAATAAGAGGGTAAGCAACTAGAACATGAAACATAACGAAAAACAAAAAAGTCTTGGAACACAACTTTGAAATGCAACTCCGAACACAACTACGTTTGTGTTGTTTGACACATGGAGACTCATATTTATCAAACAGTTCCGGACACAGCTGCGACCAGAGTTGTATTTTAAAATTGTGTATGAAACATTGAAAAAAATATAAGTCACGCTCATGAGGTGACTAACTCAGGACCTAATTAAGTCCAAAAATCACATATACGTACCCAATAGATTAATCAAGGAAAAACTCTGAATACCCTCGTTAGCGAAAACAACAATACCATCGTTCCCAAAATCAACGACAAAAAAAATAGAGAACCCGAGTTGCACACCGTATCAACTGGCCTTATTTTGTTCAGGGCGTTCAAAGATTGTTTCGGTGTGGTTTCTCTCGCTTAGGTTTTTTTGATTGGTTCCTTGTCTTCCATTGGGTGTGGTTCTCGGGTAGCGTTTTCACCGATGTGCCCTTGATCCTTTAAATGTTTGTAATCTTTTTCAAAGATTTATAAAAAAAAACTGGCCTTACACAAGGTACGGCCTTCTCCAAACCATTCTCCCTGGATGAAAATAGTAAATGTGGTTTACAAGCCCCATGTGTGTAAATTTATTGGGATTCGCGAAAAGAAAAGGAAGGCTTTTAGCCTTCAATTACAGCTTAATGTATATCACAAGAACTCATCTTAAAATGAAACTTACGCTGCCCCAGTCAACCAGAATTATACGAAAAACTCGTTTTAACAACAGCAATAAGATGAATTCTACACCGATCCAGAGCTTTAAGGGTTATGTAAGCTAAAAACAATCAAATAATTTTGGGCCCGTATTTTCCCTTTCCCCAACTGTATGGTCAGGGGCTTTAGTGAAATCAAACATCCCCATTAATCAAGGGGTCCACCCAGTCCCCATCTCCCCTGTTGGAACAAACAAATCGATAGCATATGTTTAAATAAATAAATAAATAACTATACTCTCATTAATTCGCACATGCATATGCCCGATTTGCGATTTTCTGAAGTAAATTAGTTTTCCATATATAAAAGGTACTAAGTAGTTGAGAGGAACCAGTCTAGTACATTGACAACATGATTCATCAAAAAGAAGCAGCAAAACCAACGAACATAACTAATTTCCAAACATAGAGTGAAATCGCAACTCCTAAAAACCCTAGAACTCTAGCAAAACCAATCTAATTTCTAAAGCGGAAGAGGGGTATTCACGCAAGGTAATTGAAGGGCTCAGTGCTAAAGGCGATGAGAGCAAGTGGAGAACGAGCCGTCGCCCGCAAGAGTTCAACGCATAAATCGTTTTTGTGTTTTTGCAGAACGGATGAGAGTGAGAGAGCTAAAGGAGATGGGTCTTTGTTAGTAGGTCTGTCAATGGACCGGATCTGATCCGAAAAATCCAATCCGAATTCGATAACGTCGATCCGATAATCCGAATCCGGTAATTTAAATTCGGATCGGATCGGATTAAATCCGTTATCAATCCGAATCTGAACTTTATTTTTTTTAATTTTTTTTAAAAAACAGTAAATTTTTTTTTGAAAAAAAATGTTTAAGAAGTTGTTTTTTTATTTTTTTATTTTTTTTGGAAAATAAATTTTTTTTGAAAAAAAATATTTTTTTTTTGCTAAAATTTTTGAAGTAAAAAAGTTGTGAATTGATTCGGATTTTCGAATCGGATCCGAATTACCACTATCGGATTTGAGTCTTATTGGATTCGGATTTGTCGAATCCGGCCTATTGACAGGCCTATTTGTTAGTCATGGAAAAAATTGTGGGGAAATTGCGTGGGAAAAAATTGGGGGAAATACTATTCCACATGCTTATGGTGGTAAATTAAACCCAAATTCATTAATCAACACAATCCATCAACTAAAAAATAGACCCAATCCAGTCCATTTATTAATTGGGTCAGAATGGGTCCAATCAATATAACACATTTATTAATTGGTTTTAATTTGATCAATTTAAATGATCCAATAAATCATGAACATAACCCAACTAAAAAATTAAAAGAGGAATACACGGAATCCCCCAAATGACGTCACGTGAATCCCCTCTCTCTCTCTCTCTCTCTCTCTCTCATCTTCTGTGTTTTCTTCTCCAAGTGCGCTCTCCCCCCCTCCCTCTTCTTCTGCGTTTTCGGCCTAGTTCGGCTAAATAATTTATCCTGGATTATTTTGTCTTTATTAAAAAAATTCACATTTGTTAAGTTTTCGTCAATTTTTTGAAGATTATTGCTTTTCGTCAATTCACATTTATTGTTTCAAAATTTTATTTTTTATGAATAAAGACTAAAAAAATGGCTTATTGACTTATTTTGTCTTTATTCAAAAAAATTGAGTTTCGGTTATAATTTTTTACTTTTTAGATTTCTTTCGTCATGACGAAGCAATAATTCTTAAAAAATTTGACAAAAAAAAAAATACAAGAAATTTTTGAATAAAGAAAAAATAATCCATGGTGGATTATTTAGCCGAACAACCCGCAAGTGCTAAAGTATAGTGATGCAATGCCCCATACTAAAAATCTGCTCCCGTAATCCCCCATCTACCATGGTCATCAGGCAATACAGAAAAGTCGAATCAAATATCAAGAACCCATATAAATCTATGCTTGACTTACGTGACTCATCAATTAGTAAACTAGAGTGAATCTCATGAACCCAAGACAGAGATCAAATTCTTGTCATATTTTTTTCCCTTTAATTGCTCTAGTCCCTCTTTGATTATTGTTGCTGCTCATGTCTTCTTGTAAGTTGAGGGGTGAGTTGGAGGATGGAACTTGGAGAAGAAAACGAAATAGAAGAATAGAGAGAGAGAGACCAACAAGTGGGGAATTCCCGTGAATACGAGAGAGAGAGAGAGAGAGAGAGAGAGAGAGAGAGAGAGAGAGAGAGAGCAACAAGGGGAGAATTCCCGTGAACACAAATGCGCAATTTAAATACACCCCAAAACGCAAAAGAAATATTTTGGTCATTTTAGTAGTAGAGGGATAGTACAGCAATTTTATAGGGGTATTTTAGTCATTTAAATTCACAGAGGTAATATGGTCATTTTAGTGTACATTAGTATTTTAGTCATTTTAAATTTTAGTATATAGTATGTAATTGGGTTAATAGGCAGGTCGGGATTGGTTTTAGATAAATGGGTCAGGTTGGTATGGGTAATTGAACGCACAATTAATGGGTCTAAATGAATCAATAACTCATTAAAGACACAACCCACTTATAACTTACCTAATTTGGCCCAAATCTACTCATTTGACACTCCTGAAATAGCCAAATTTAGCAACCTCTTAGCAACTCATTAATTTATAACTAAATTTAGTTGTCCACACATTTTCTCAATCAAGTATACCATTATTACACAAAATCTTCTCTCTCTTCCATTTTCAACATGTTTCTAAGAAAAATACTTTTAAAAACAGATTTTTTTTTTGTAATTTTTTTTATTAAGACTTTTTTTCAAAAACTTCAGTTTTTTTATTGAAACTTTTTTTCAAAAATTGTTCTTTTTTTTTTTGCAAAAACTTTTTTTTAAAAAACTTTTTCCCGAAAACTATTTTTTTAAATTAAAATTTTTAAAAAACTATTTTCTCTTTTTCTAATAACCTGTGTTTATAAGTTTGAAACTATTTTAAAAAAATTGTTCTCTATGTCACAATTTTTAAATTTTTATAATTTGAAAATGTGATGTGATAGGTTTTGGTTATTCAATTTTGATTGTGCCATTTTGGACCTCTGCACAACAACCTCTTAAATGAATAACCAAAAAATAATGTGTCAACTTTTGATTATTAACTTTTAGTTATTCCACTACAGATGCTCTTACAAAGGAAATTAAATCCAAAGGAACATAGAAATGATCAATCTCAAAACAACCCGACAACAAAGACATGAACAAATTACAACAGAGTAGGAGAGTTTTCTAATGCATCTAGACATATGAAAGGGAAAGAAATAGGGAGAAAACTAGTTGTACCATAAAAATGGGCCTATTTTTACCATTGATTCTCAAAATATTAGCAAAATGTCAATTTGGGCCCAAGTATACAAATTGCATCTATTGCATCCTTGACATTTACGATGCACGTTTAAATGGTTCCCGAAACTAACTCCATCCAAATTGACCGTCAAATGCATGGGTATTTGTAGAACTTAGCTACAAGTCATCTCACCTTTAATTTCCAAACCTCTATCCTAACCCTACCAAAAACCTAGCCATCACCTAAACCTACTGCCCCCGCCGCTCGAGTGATTGGAGATGATGATGGCGATAATGTGCCTACAATATGGTCACCGATTCCGGAAGCTCATTCATTGTTGCAGTGCTGAAAAATTAGCCTCACAAAATCAAACACCCACCACTACAAACCTCCGAGATTGGTAGCTCACCACTACGAGCACCGCCACATAGGGCTGCTCAAAACATCCGTTGAACCGTGAAACCGGTCCGAACCGAATCGATCCGTACCTTTTGAATTTTGTCTGTGGATTAATGGTTCAGACATGGATTGAAAAATTAGAAAACCGTGACTCGCAGTTCGCCACGGATTTTCATTACGAACCGTGGATTAACCAAACCGGACCATGAGATATTTATTTTATATAAATAATATATATGTGTGTATTTATATAATAAATTATTAGTAATGTTAACACTTTTTTCCACCAATTTTAGTATTTTATCTTACTAATGGAATATAGTGTAGATGTACGTAAAATATAGGGAGTAAATCGAAGTTTTTTCATATAAATTATGGGTAATCCTAGTTGAGTTTCAGTAGTTCGTTTCTTTTCCGGTTCTTTTATGTTATGTAATGTACTACAATGATACAATCCTACTAGTGTTTTAGATTCTTTTGGATTTGATTTCTGAAGTAAGCCTTTAGTAGTTTATGTAATAAGTACTTTCTGGTGGTGTTAAACTTAATTCTAAATGTAGCCTTCTTCCTTTTTATTGTGGGATATATGCTTGAACTTTATTTTTGCTAAAATCCGTGGACAAAACCGTAACCGATCTGCGAGTCACGGATCCGATTGGCACCGGACTGTAGGACTTTTGGTCCGGACACAGATTTCATTTTGTTAAAACCGTGACTAGCGGTTTGGTCCTCAGATTCCTAGAAATCCGAACCGAACTGCGAACAGCCCTACCGCCACATATTGTCAGAGGCACTGAAACAAACACAAATAACACCCCAATACACCCAATCTCGGGTGTTTCGCATGTTTTTGGTAACCAAAATATTTGTAGCGATATTTTTTTTTTTTTTTGGGTTTCGCATTGGTTCGTGAAAATACAAGCCAAATTGGACTTTGTGATTTTTTGTCATGTCAAAAGAAAATAAAACCTTTTCAAAAAAAGAAGAAGAAATAAAATAAAACAATGACAGTGAAGTATGTTTGGTTGGGCCTTTAGCCAATGATCACCAGCGAGCATCTATTTGGCTTCACCCCTGAATATTCCCTTCGAACATCATTATGATTTTGACACTCCAAAAATTGATGGAGGAGCTTCAAACGACTTTACACGATGAAGTACTCTCTCCAAATTTGAGTCGCCGTAATTACTCTAGAGCAAATGCTACTTTCACAATTTCAAAACACAAATTCTAAACAAATTGTGTCCAAACTAGTGTTGGATGTACATGAATCCACATGCATCCAACGATTCTGGAAACAATCGTGTCCGAAATTGTGTTTTATAGTCGTAATCCTAGACATTTTGATTACTGATGATTGGTTATAAAGAGGAAACCAAGTGTGTTACTCTACTGAATTAAGTGTTGGATACTTCTTCCGTTCCAAATTCTTGGTCTTTTTTTCATTTTTTTGGTCACTCAAACAATTGTCTGTATCTCACAATCTATAAACTTTTTTACGATTTCGAAAACTTTGTTTAATAAAATTATATGAGATCTATCAAACAAGATACATATTTGATATAAAAAACCATTATAAATTAAAAAGATATAGCCAATTATTTGAGTGACACAAATAGTAATAGTAAAAGAGTATCAAGAATTTGGGAAGGATGGAGTAATATTTTAGGATATGGTATTTTATTTGGAGTGTGAATGTAATTAATTGACTTTTGATTTGGAGTCATGTCTTTTTAGTGATACTTGTTCATGGTGAACATATCTTTAATAAACAGAGGTGTCCCTTCACGTGGGTCTATATATATTGCATTCTTTATTTATTTCTATTTTTTTTTTGTCAATCGATAGAAGATATTATTTACATCATCATATATGAAATACTGGAAAGTACAAATCTGGGATACTACATCAACGGTGAGAGTTCACGAGACAACTAAGTTCAACAACTCAACTAATACAAGAAATAGCTCATTAGAGCATCAGTAGTGAAATAAGCAAATGAGAATAATCAAAACATGCCAAATCAAATTTTGATTATTCATTTAGAGGTTGCTAAAGTTAACAATGTCAAATCCCACATTGATTATTTTTTGCCCATAATCAAAATCAATGGGCCCTCCAAACTTTTTCCCTTCATTTCACTCATATTTTTTGAAAATTCGGTTTTTGAAGGAAAAAAACAGTTTATGTTAGAAACAGTTCAAAAAAAGTAATTTTTCGAACCAAAAAACAGTTTTTCAAAAAACACACTTTGTTCACTTAAAAACTATAAATACAATTTCGAGAAATTTTGAAAGAATTGTATTTACACAAATAATTTTGAAAATTTAAAAACTATAAATACAGTTTTTTAAAAACAGATTTTGTGTAAAAAATAGTTTTTTTGAAAAACACACTTTATTTACTTACAGTTTTTAAAATTTTTGAAAAAATTGTTTTTTGTAAAAAAAAAGTTTCTGAAAAAAAAAACAGAAAAAAAATCTAAAAGTTACAGTTTTTTAACATTATTTATTGAAAACATTGTTGAGAGATAGAATGTTTTTGTGTAATGTTGGTGTACTTGATTAAGAGATAAAATTTGGTTATTGACAAAATATTGCTAGTTTTTATTATTGAAGAGCCAAAATTTGATGAGTTGTTAAGAGGTTGCTAGGTTTGGTTATTCCAATGTGAACACTTTTTTGATCCAACATTGCTAACTTTGATAATTTTTTGTTTTGCTTATTCCACTGTGGATGCTCTTATAGGGTAGAAATAACCCATACGCAAGTTGGGGGGGATTCGAACTTCTGATCTCTTAGTAAGATACAAAAGTCCTGACTAACTGAGTCATCCCCAGTTGGTTTCTAATACTTTCATTAAGTCAGAGATTTTTTATTTGAGAGAGTACAAACACAAGTTTAGTTCACCAAACCCATCGATTGTAGTGTTGTTTAAGGTGTTCGATCAAGTAGTGCATGTAGATAGACGTCCATATAAATCGTAAGCGCCGTAGCGGGGACGAATCTATTAAGTACAAAGTGCCACACGTACTCATCTTAATCACCATGTTATTTCCATCAATTTCCATCATATTTTGTAACATTAAGAACCAAAAATTCTAAACAAAACTCAAATACTGTGGGTCAATTGATGGGGCCGGATAGCTACACGTTTGATAAACCTCTAGGGGGTTGGGATTGGATTATCCATCCCATGGGATTATTAATACTGTGTTTGGTAATTCAGAATGGGTTGGTGTAGACACCCCAATCTGGGCCTCCGAATAATCTTTAAGTTCCCCGATGATGAAATAAAGGAAACAATACCTTTGAGAGCTTGAATAAAGGACTCCCTCAGCCCAAAAATCCAGAATTGAAACTAAAAAAACCCAAAAGCCCAGATAAATCCAAAAGCCCAGAATTGAACCTTTAGTACCGCGCGGTGTAATAAAATTGATTACACCGTATGAGGTCATGAGGTTAACCGCACAGCATTTTTGGAAAAGTTCTGACTGGCTCAGGAAGCTGTCGGCCACGCCCACTTGTGCCACAGCTACAAAATGGCTTAGCTGAAAAGGGCACTTCTGGCCCGCCAAAAAAATACCTCCCTCATTTGAATTCAATATCTTAGCTCTTACCTATAAATATATCCCTCTACTCAAGAGAAAAAGGTCCTGAGCCTTGATCCCAAAACTCTTTCTCTCTCATTTTGCCCATACATCCACTCTTTCCATTCCCCAAGCCTTGAGAATGTTGCTCTAAAGACATTCTCTAGGCGCTTCCTTCTTCAAAATGCTTCATTTTTTTTTCTTCTCACCATCAAAGTTAGTTTTTTACTCATCTTGAGACCTTACCAACCAAAACACCCAATAACGACTCACACCCACACTCATTCTTTCTCATCCGATCTTGTCCGCACTCATCCATCATCATCCGTCCTCATTCAGGCTCAAGATCAAAGGTAAAAACTAAGTTTCCTTAGGCTAGGCTCTGTCCTGGCCCTGAGGGGACTTTTCTGTAGTCAGGCTTACCCATTTTGGTTAAAGACTGACTTAAAAAAACTGTCTTTGAAAACAAAAGCGTGCACTGTACTGGACATTCCACGCCACGCGGCGTTCTGGTGCATCGCACGGCGTAGTATGTTCAGGCGTGCGGTCTTTGCTTAGCCTTCAAACCTCGCCTTCAAATAAGGTTGAGAAAAACCCCAAGCGTAGGGCTAAGTCGTCGGTAGCATAATAAACCGGTAAAACCGGGATCGTACCCACAGAGAATCGAAAACGGCTTAATTGGATTGTAGATTTTATATGGTAGAATGCAGCGTTCAAGACGGCCAACTTGGTGATGCTTTGAAACGGTGAAAATTGCCAAGGCAAAAGACTAGGAAAATGCTTAATAAACTAAAAAAGGCAAGTCTAGGGATCGTCTAACCCTGGACTTAAGCCGTTATCGGTTCTCGATTATAACTCAGGCGAGAGTCACGACCGCGTGCTCATGCCTGAAGAATTTAGCTTTAATGACTTCGTTTATCGAAAGATGTGATTAACCAGAATTAAATCAACCTATTCTTGCTAATGTATCTAACACGTAGGAGGCCACGAGCCCTCAATATGCCACTTGTCAAGACAGCTTGACTAAACGACATACTAAGGAGTTAACACCCCTCGCTTAGACCAAAATGGCTAGATTAATGAAATTCCGAAAACCATGATTTTAAGCCTGAGGACTTGAGAACCAAGTAACCACCTAAGTACTCGGGAAAGATTACCCCGAGACTTGGCCAAAAGACTACTCACACATATTGAAAATACTAGAAATTATGCTAAGAATTGAAAACATGATTAACCGATAAAAACGGAAATAAACTTGATTTATATGAAGATCCAACTAGTAGCTACAACTTTAATAAACGAGAAAACATCAAACTAGGAATTAAACTTACAAGTATTGAAGCTTGAAACTAAGAACAGCAATGGAGAAAAACTAGAGAGAAAACTAACCTAGAACATAAAGTAGATATGAGATAAAGTGGGAGAGAAGAGTATTTATACAACTCAACTTCTCTCCCAACAAATATCTTAAAAACATACTATAAGTAGCAACTATTCCATTAATGGAAAGTCCAAAAAGCAGCAAATATCTGGCCGAGAGCTCCCCGTATCGATACAGATTATGCAAAGTATAGATACCACATCGCTAAGCTGAGAAGACCAATTTCCCGTAACGCGCCCGTATCGATACGGTTTATGGCCGTATCGATACGGAACTCTCTGCCTGCCCAATTAACCAATGCGTATCGATACGGCCCTTAATCCGTATCGATACGCAGAGCTTATCTTCAGAAAGGAAAGCTAGCCTCCAAGACTTGACACCCGACGGCCCCGGAGCTCTACAACATCTTATTTTCATTCTCTAAAGTTAAGTAAAGAAAAGGTAAAAGAAATGTTTAAAATGTAGTAAAGGTAAAAGAAATGTTTAAAATGTAGTATTTACTTTAATTTATTTAATGAAAATAAGAAAGTACCCCCCATTTGAAAACAATGGCATTACCAGAATTTGAAGATTCCAATTAAATCAAAATGTCAACCCCTCACTTTTAGTGTAAAATGGAAAACTGCACATTTTTCTCAAGAGAAAATGGATCAAAACATGACCTTGCTCTTCAAATAAAACCTTGTAACTTTGTAGTTACTCTAAGAAAAATTCATGGATCAATTACTGCCATTTTTAATCTCGAGAATCGATACTTTTCCTGAAAGTCATTTTTCCATACTTAGATAGATTTTAAGGGGCCGACAGGGTCTTCGGGTACTTGGAAGCATCCGGAGCATTCTTTGGCGTTGAAATGCGCCTTATTTGCACGGTTTACCTGAAAACACTAAAAACACACCTTACGTGCAATATCGTTATAAAAGCTAAACAAATGCAAGTTAAAGCAACATAAAACGGGACTAGTCGCACCAAATATCTACAATATTGGGTGCTCATCAGTCTTTCGTTAGTTTTTCTTTATTTGTTTAAGCTGTCCGGATCATGGATGTTCTTCATCAGGCCTGTTTGTATTGCTGAAAGACCGTCATCAATACTTTTCAAAATAAGACCATATTTACAAGCCATATTTTATGTCCAAAAGGGGTTTTCTTGATCATCTCAAGTGATCAAATACACCGAAAATTGTTCTACATTCATGGCTTGAAGAGATGGTACTATTCCAAGACGGATTAGCAGTTGTGTGTCTTTTGACATCTTTAAGGAACATCGCATGGGATATATAACAAACCGGGCGTTATTCTAGGTATTGATGATAGTCTGTTAGCAAAGCAGGTAAACCGCACGACATATCATAAAGCAGTGCGCGACATTATTGTAAGTCGTGCGAGAATGGTTTTGATCTGGACAGTTCGTTGATTAGTTATTTCATTTCACAACGTCATACTCTTATTATTTCTATAACAGACAGCACCACATGCACGCCAATGTGATATATCTTCCCATGACCCTTCTTCCCTTACTTGTTTATTAAAGAGTTCTATTTTTTAAAAGATGTACGAAATTTTTCCCTTAGAAAATATTTAGTAGAGACCAGTTTTACCGGGTGAATGGGGTGCTTTTCAACAAAACCTTCCCCGTTCGTAACGTGGCTCCTGAACCCAAAGTCTTGATGTTATCGCTAGACCAAAACCCTTTTTTCAAATGAATTCTCGATTTCTCAGATCATCCATCTCAAAAATTCGGGTGGCGACTCTTCGAGCGCGCACCAGGCAGGTAGCTCACAGTGGCGACTCTACTCGGGAGGTTCTATTAATCGAAACATTTGGAACTTTTTTTTTTCAAAGAATTGAATAATTTTCAAGAGCCAAGCTTGAAAGACATTTTTGAAGGGAAAATTTTAATATCTTTTGGAAAATAAAACTCTTTTATCCTGTACACTCTGCACCGCACAAACCTCGCTAGTGTATTCTGGCAATCTTGCCTGGTTCGCCTGCGACAAGCTCTCCTGGATGCCTAGCAACCCTCGACTATGATGAGCCATCGTACTGCCCGACCATTATCTTGCAATACACTTGACAATGGGAAGTACATCTTGACTCTAGTCTGGGGAACCCTGTTGAGACCCAAACCAGTCTTTGCACTTGTACATAACCATAGAACCATCCCAACTAAGACAGGAACCCGCGGTTAGGACTTATGTGATATATCCTGCTTATGTGCACTCATTTTTCTATACATACATCTCATTCATGCATCATTGCATCCTACAGGCTAGAGGATAGGACTCCATTAGGATTCGGTCAGTCTAGGAGACTCTAAATCCATGGAGTTTGAGATACCTTCGGCGTTTGCCGTGTCCGAACGGCTCCCTTGATCTAGAACTAACCTTAAGGGTGTGCATATTTGGATTCCGGCAATCTTATTGTTCTACCTCAGATGGTCAAGGTAAGGAGATTGGCTCTGGTTCCGAAGCATTCGAAATTTAACCTGCTTGACAGCAGCTACCCGGATTGTTGAAAATCTTCTGTACAAACACCTTAATTGAGATTCGGATCATGGAAGGTCCTAGGCTTAGTTTCTAGGAGGCACGAAGAAAGGTAGGACAAGTATCCGTTATGAGTTGAGAGTTTCCCCTTTTGCTTTGTTGCCAATTCTGAAACATTGGTTGTCCGCGAGAAGAGGCTGTACCCAATTGGTTTCGTTCACTCCAAAGACTGGTTCGCATAGACACCCTGGAAGACACTCAATTATTTGAAATTCCAATAGCACGGGAAGAACAACCGTCAACAGAAACATTACAAGAACCTTTAGCAGAGATGTTATTCGAAAATCCCTTACCAATGGCTGATCAAGAAAGTGGGGTAGAAGAGCTTAGGAAAAACATGGCTGCTTTGGATACCCAACTCAAATAGCCCAGTGCCAATGTTGATGCGCAACTCAAGGCTTTTGTTGCATCCATGAAGAATGACATGATCATGGTGATGGAGACCATGCAATAAATCAATGATAAGCTTCAAAACCAAACCTCCTCCATAGTATGAGCAGCCCAAACAAAGCACCAGCTACAGATCCTAAGTTGGCTGCTCTTATTACCAAGATTAGCAAGCTAGAGGAGTCTATTCAAGAAACTAAGCGACTTGGGAAGGGAGAGGTCGATATGAACAAACTGTGCTTATTCCCAAACGCCAAACTGCCGAAAAAATGCAAAGGTGTAGACTTTGTGAAGTTTGACTGCATTGATGATCCAAAGGCACACCTTCAGGGATATGATGGCTCTCTCACCATGCGAGGAATTGAAAAGGAAGCCATGGCGCAACTACTTCATGAGTCTCTGTCCGATCCCGCCTTGCAATGGTTCCTTACTCTTAAACCATCCAAGAAAAGGATTTGAGAAGATATTAGGACAGCCTTTATAGCCTAATATGACTTCAATGTAGATTTGAAATTGACCACCAGGGAACTAGAAAGTACTAAGATGAGTGAGAAAGAGAGCTTTGCAAATTTTGTAAAACGTTGGAGGGCCAAGGTCGCCCAAATGCAAAACAAGCCAGATCTTAAGGAGCAAATACGAATCATTACAAATAACTTTCCAAGCTCTTTCGCCCCATACATGGTTCTTTCCTAGGCCACCCCAAATTTTGAAACTTTCTATGACTCTGGATTGGCTGTAAAGGAAGTTTTACGGGACGACACCCTAGAGAAAAAGGAAACGGAGTCAAAGTCCAAAAAAGCATATTCTGGTAACAGTAACGTTCTTTCCGGGAATGTCAATCAGGCCGGAACTTCATCCGCTAAGCCTGTAGAAGTGAACCAAATTTTCGAAAAATCAAAATCCCAAAATCGAGCCTTCACCCAATTCAGCACCCCAAGATCTGCATTACTTAAGAAGCTCACAGAGATCGGGGTGTTGAAACCTCTTTAACCACCACAAACCATTCCACCAAACCTAAACCAAAGTGTCTAATTGTGAATTCCACCAGATGCCTGGCCATACCACTGACAATTGCATTCACCTTCATCATGAGATCCAAAACCTCATTGACAATAAGGTTATTGACACCCCACCTTCAGATAAACCAAATACCATTTCAAACCCTTTACCACAACATAACACCCCATTTCGTATCAACCAAATCACCTTAACCCCAGATCAAACCACCCAAGATTTTAATCCAACCTTTTTCATTACCTCTGATATTGAACCTAAGTCGATTGTGAAAATTCCCAAGGACATTGCTCTTTGCATTTTGTGGAAATGGGAAAATACGTGGGGAGACCTCGTTTCAGATTGGAAAGAATTTGAAGCAGCCAACTTTCAGAGGGATGCTGAACCACCATTCGAGCCTGGATGGGAAGTTGATTGGCCGAATGTTCATGCTAACCCTATCGATGGACTTTCTCTATACATGATGTTCGAAGGCCAGAACGAGAACTATCAGATCCCTCAAGAAGTTCCTGAGTAGGAATGGGACCCAACCCCCAATGAATATCAACTTTTAGCCAGGGATGACCTATTGGATATGTTTTCTCTACCTGTAATGTTTGCTGAAGAATACCAATTCGAGATGATAGCCTGTGGTTGGCCAGAATTTATTCTAGAATTCTACCATCTCAATAATTTTGATGACTACGTCGGCCATACCCCATGGCATCCGAATCTAAGGCTCCTAAAGCCAGAGGAAGAGCTCGCCAGTAGCGAGTTTAACCCCATAGATTACATTGTGGAAGAAGCAGAATCAGAACCATCAGTCACCTTCCCGAAGGATGTTGATGTCGCCATGATGAACTTATGGGAAGACGAACTGGGAGCCATAGCAAGACCATGGGTCAGCTCCGAATTTATCAACATAAAAGTGGGAAATGAGGAATGGACTGTGAACAAGGCAGTAATGGAAGTCGAGCAATGGAAACCAGAGGACCTTTGGGAAGATCTGGTTATCGCTGATCTAGCGTCCAACCTCCAGGATACCACCATTGGAACCAAGCGCAAGGCTCTGATCGACTTATGGAGTGAAGAATCAAAGTACCACCAGATTGACCACCTGACCAGGAGTGGCCATATCTATTAACCTCCCAACCTCCAAATCGGAGAATCCTCTAACCTCGGAGCTCTACCAGCCAAAGAGCCCTCAAACCCTTTCACTAGCTCGACCAAAAACACTTTTCAATCTTTTGCTCCACCCGCCAAAGAATCCTCCCGTCCTGAGAAAAACCCTGAAGGAATGATCAAACAACAACTCGAGCAAACCCAGGCTAAAATGTCTGTTTGGGATGTGCTTGTTCATTCCACTCGCCATCGAGAAGGGTTCATCTAAGCCCTTTCCCACCTAAAAGTTCCCTCCAATATAACCCCTGATGATCTCGTGGCACTCATTAAGACCATACCATCAAGCATGCTATAACTTTTACCGATCGAGATTTGCCCGCTGAAGGAACAGACCACAACAGGCCACTTCATGTCACTCTGAAATGTCATGGTAAATGGATCCCGGTGATTCTGATCGACAATGGGTCAGCCATCAATGTTTGCCCACTCCGTGTTGCTTACTACTTAAGGTACAAAAATAAGGATTTCTCTCCCTCAAAAGTCAAAGTCCGAGCATGTGACAACACTTGTAGAGACCCATATTTATTTTAATTAATTTTAAATGTTTATTGAGAAAGAAGTATGGAATAATTGTATTTATGTGATTTGAGGCTAAAATGCTAGAATTGATTGTGGAAGGATGCAATGTGTAATTTGCATGTGTAGGAGTATATATAGGAGGGTGAGAGAGTAGAGAATTATTTTCCCCTCTCTCCCTCACCGGCTCTCTCCTCCCTCTCTCGGCTCTCTCCCTCTCTCTTGCTTTCTCTCCAAATTTCACCAAAATAACCCAAAACACACTCAAAACAACCTTCAATCCTTCACCCTCTACGCGTATTGTGGTTCGTATTTCGCCGGTTGTAGCTCATGGAGTCGTATCGCTCTCGGTTTTGATTTTCGAAAGCTAGGGCTCAAAATTCTCGTGGGTTTCGTTCTTTGGCCTCGAGGTAGGGATTCTACCTCTCAATATATGTAATAGAAGTGCTTTCTAGCCTTAAATCGTGTCCTTGGTTGTTGTTGTTGTTGAAATCGTCGAATTTTGCAGAAAATCTGCTCGAACACCCATTTGTATCGATACTGCTCTACTCAGTATCGATACAATAATCTCTGGAACGAACTTAGTTACTGTTGTATCGATACTAATTAAATCAGTATTGATACAATCATCTCTGGAACATTTTTAAGCATGGTTGTATAGATACTGAAATTCCTAGTATCTATACAACAGTACCTTAAGGCCAAGTTTTGTTCTTTGTTTCGAACTCCATTGTTTTGACCCCCGATCACTTCTAACTTATTCTAATCATCGCCAAATCATTCCATAACATTGTGAATCATATTCGTTGAGTTCGTGGAGTATCTTTGCATCCCTCGCCCCCTTGTTTGGTATAATTGAACGTTGATTTCCATATGGACTTTGATTAAATTGAAATGACACGTTATGTGAGTACGAGATTCTTGGACACTTATTGACACAACGAGAACATTCGGGGCCCATCGACGGATGGGTGCCTGGCAGGGGATATCGGGGTCCTATAATTAGCCCGGCAGGAGCTAATGCTCATATTGGACACTCAAGGCCCAACCTTCTAGTTGGGCGCTTGGTAGGAGGTATCGGGGTTCCATAATTAGCCCGGCAGGAGCTTTGACTCATGACACATAACGCGAAGTGACGTTGGACACGTGGGGAGTTGAGATGATTGGAGGTTGAAGTGTTTACTAGATTTCGTATCGAGTATATTGGATTGTTGAACCTTGGTTATTGCCTATTATTGGGTCTCCATCCCGTTCTTGCCTTATGATCATCTTTGCATCTCTCTTGCATATAATGTTAGCGTAGAATTTCCTACTGAGCTAGTGTAGCTCAAGCCTATTATCATTTTCAGGTACTAACACAAGGCAATAGCATGCATGGTTGAAATGCTTGGAGGTGGAATTATTTTTGAAAGCTAACAATTGAGGAGTTACTTAGGCATCTTTGTAAATCTCTTTTGAAGATGTATATGTAACTTTGTTTGTAAATCTTTTAACTATGGAATATTGTAACCCTTAACTCTTGAATATTCAGTACTTGTGTTAATTTGGGCCTCGGAGCCAAAGATGTAATATTTTGAGAATGCTACATTATTTTGGTTATCGTACGGATTATGGCGAGGTTTTATTTATGGAAATCATTTATATTTATGTTAAAAATCGAGGGTGTGACAACACTTGCCGCGATATGGTTGGAACCCTCATGCTCCCTATGACCTTTGGATCTTATCAAACTGAGGTAGAATTTCATGTGGTGAGCATCCCCGTTTCTTTCAACTTGTTGCTAGGAAGGCCCTGGCTGCATCGACTAGATATTATGGCTGTACCCTCCACCCTTCATCAGAAAATCCGTTTGGGACTTAAGACAGGAATGCTTAGTATTCACGGAGACTCTGGAATTCGTGCACGTACTGAAAACAATGCCCCACTTTTGGAAATCCAGCATGGGGAAGAAGACATTGCTCTGGGAGGTTTTCGTTGGATACTTCCAATGCTGTCTTTTCAGTCAAGATTGATGATGATTTCGTCATTAGCAATGTCGCCATAAAGATAATGAAAAGATGTCCTACATGCCAAGTCTAGGGTTGGGAAAGAACCTGCAAGGACCTGCAAAGTTTGAGGCCCGTGGACCCTCATGTGCACCACCGGCCTTGGTTATTTACCCTCAGACAACAGTAAAGTAAATAAGGGAGACAGATTGGAAGACTATTTTGTTAAAGAGAAAGCAAAGCAGGTCTACCAAGGTCAGCCAGGACCGTTTTGGGATAAGGAAATTAATACTCTACTGTCAGGATTCAAGATATTCGCCAACAATGTCTGGCCAGAAAGTGAAGAAGAATTCGAGGTTGCCAAAGAACAGGAGAAACCAACTGATTGGATTGAGGTCTTTAACATGGGAAGTCTAGCGGTCCTGTTCAAGGAGGACAAACCAATGGGTACAGTCATGGAAGCTGAAGTATTGATGCTGTGATAGGAGGTCCCCGAAGACCCAACTTCGCTCATCATGGATGCCACGAGAGATTACAAAAACTAGACTTTCATACCAAGTGCAACGTGCCAAGGGTCTGATTTTAAGTCCGAGTCTGAATCTGAGTCTTCTGAGTTTTCCGAGTCCGTTGAGTCTAAGTTGGTGCCTCTTGGCCCCACTCCTCATGGTTTTTACTTTGAATTTGAGTCTACCCATGTGTATGGTGCCCTCGAGGCCTTTGCTAATGATAAAATAAATGAATCTGATTCCGCTTACTTCCCTGACTTTGAAATAAATTGTGTCGACCCTGGTGATGAAGAGATCGATTTCGAGGGGGACATCCCTAAAGAAATCTGATCCCTAGTCGAAAGGGAAAACGAAAGGCATGCTCAGCCTATAAAAGAAGAGTTGTTTTAATAAATTTGAGAGATGAAGGGAATCCCCGGATGATTCAAATCGGTTCCGCGCTATCCGCAGAAGAGCGTCAAGCTCTCATAAGTTTGTTGAAAGAATTCAAGGATGTTTTCGCATGGACGCATGCTGGCATGCTCGGAATCGATCCCGAAATCGTAGAACACCGGATTCCTCTTCATCCCGATGCAAAACCTGTAAAGCAGAAATTGAGACGCATGAGACCTGATTGGGTACTTGAGATAAAAGAAGAGGTCACCAAACAGATCAATGCAGGATTCCTAATAGTAACTAAATACCCTCAATGGGTCGCAAACATCATTCTTGTCCCTAAAAAGGATGGAAGAATTAGGGTTTGCGTTGATTTCAGGGATTTTAACAATGCAAGTCTGAAAGATGACTTCCCATTACCGCACATTGATGTACTGGTTGACAATACCGTTGCACATGCTTTACTTTCCTTCATGGACGGTTTTTCAGGATACAACCAAATCCTCATGGCCCCAGAGGATCGGGAGAAGACCACATTTGTCACTGAATGGGGAACTTTTTGCTATCGGGTAATGCCTTTCAGGCTGAAGAACGTAGGATCCACTTATTAACCGGTCGCTATGACCTTGTTGCACGACATGATCCACGAGGAAGTAGAGGTTTACGTTGATGACATGATCATTAAGGCCAAGGAGCGAGAAGGACACCTACCTGCACTCAGGAAATTCTTTGAGAGGATTAGAAAGTACCGGATGCGCCTTAACCCGGCCAAATGCACGTTTGGAGTCATAGCCAGAAAAATGCTCGGATGCATGATTACCACCTGAGGTATCGAGGTCGATCAGTCCAAAATCAAGGCTATTCTAGAAATGGAGCCGCCACGGTCTGAAAAGGATGTAAGGAGCTTCCTCGGCAAGGTGCAGTTTATTAGTCGGTTCAGAGTCAAACTAACTTCGACTTGTGAATCAATCTTCTGCCTGCTCAAGAAAGGTGTGCCATTCAAATGGGATGACAAGTGCCAGAAAGCTTTTGAGGCGATTCGGACTTATCTGCAAAATCCATCGGTATCAATGCCCGCTGTGTCAGTCACTCCGTCTTCTATGGGGTGTATGTTGGTAATGGAAGGAGACAATGGGGTTGAAAGGGTTGTCTACTATCTGAGAAAGAAGATGGTCAGATGTGAGGAGCGTTATACTTCGTTGGAAAAGATGTGCTCGACACTCGTCTGGGCTTCCAAGAAGTTGAGGCACTATATGCTAACCTATCCAATAAAGCTAATTTCTCGAATGGATCCCCTCAAGTACCTGTTCGAGAAACTGGCCCTTACGGGAAATGGCACGATGGCTACTGATGTTATCAGAATTTGAATTAAAGCACGTCATCAGGAAGTCCATAAAAGGAAGAGCTGTTGCTGACTTCTTAGCCGACTGCCCAGTTGAAGGAGGTGAAGATGCTGAGTTTAAGTTTCCTGATGAAGATATAATGAATCTAGCTGAAGATGTTTGGAAGTTGTACTTCGACGGGGCTGCTAATCAGAAAGGGTTTGGAATTGGCGTGTTGCTAATAGCACCCGATGGATCTCACATTTCGCTCGCGTTCAAACTAAATTTTGAGGTCACTAACAATCAAGCAGAATACGAGGCTTGCATTGTAGGTATAGAAGCATCAATTGAAATTGGTATAGAGAAATTGGAAGTGGTAGGAGATTCCAACTTGGTAGTGTCACAGGCCAATGGTGATTGAAAAGTCAAAGAAGAAAAGCTAAAGTCGTACCATCAAGATCTTGAGGATCTCATCCCTCACTTCAACAAAGTAACCTTTACTCATGTACTGAGGCTCAAGAATCAATTTGTGGATGCCTTGGCAACACTGGCATCCATGGTCAAAATTTCTGTTGGTGTGAAGCTAAGGCCGATAGTGATCGAACAAAGGGATACGCCGGTATACCAACATGTCATGGTCGTCGATGAGCCTGATGATGGTCGCCCTTGGTACTATGACATTTGGAGATTTGTGAAGAAATGAGAATACCCCATTGAAGCAAGCAAGAAAGACAAAGTCACTCTCCAAAGAGTGGCAGCTCAGTACATCATTTGTAGAGGAAATTTATATCGGAGGTCGCACTGCGGCATGCATAAGTTATGTATCCATGGTTCAAAGACAAAGAGGGTAATGGAAGAAATCCATGAAGGTGTGTGTGGTCCTCACATGAACGGCATGATGCTCGCTAAGAAGATCCTAAGGTAGGGATATTTCTGGTCCACCATGGAGACAGAATGTGTGGAATACGTGCGGCGATGCCACAAATGCCAAATCCATGCCAATCTAATGCATGTTCCACCATCCGAACTACATCAAATGACCCCACCATGGCTTTTCTCAGTATGGAATCGACGTCATTGGAGGGATTGTGCCGGCGGCATCTAACAGTCACAAATTCATTTTGGTGGCCATTGATTACTTCACAAAATGGGTAGAAGCTGCTTCTTATGCCACTTTAACCGCAGTACAAGTTGCTCACTTCATCAAGAAAAATGTCATTTACCGGTATGGAGTCCCTCAGGCGTTCGTGTCCGACAATGGGGTTCATTTCAAAGGACGAGCCAGGGAAGTCTTGGACGAGTTCCAGATCCAAGTACACAAGTCAACAACTTACTGACTGCAGACCAACGGAGCGGTGGAAACAGCTAACAAAACAATCAAAGCTATTCTAGAAAAGACCATTCAATCCGCAAGAGATTGGCATGAGCAGTTGCCGCTAGCTTTATGGGGGTATCGCACATCCGTACGTACACCAACAGAAGCAACCCCCTTACTCTTTGGTCTACGATATGGAGGCTGTACTTCCCATTGAGTTAGAAGTTCCAAATCTTCGGACTATGATTGAGTGTGAGGTCCAGGATGAAGAATGCTTAAGCAATCGATTTGAAGAGCTCATGTTGTTCGATGAACGCCGGTTGAGGGCTGTCTATCATATTCAAGGGTATCAGAGGAGAATTGCGCGCGCGTTCAATAAAAAGGTGAAGCGTAGGGACTTGTCAGAAGGCGATATGGTTCTAAAGGAAATCCGGGCACCAATTTATGATCCACGTGGAAAGTTCCGGCCAAAGTGGTCCGGCCATACATCATCAAGATCATCCTATCTGAAGGAGCTACACAGCTCATTGACTTGGACGGAAACAAATTTTCAACTCTAGTCAATCTGGATCAGCTTAAGCGCTATTATCCCTGAGAGAAGCTCGCTAGGCTAAAGACCGCAAGGGCGGACAGTCCCAAGCAAAAATTAGAGCAAAAGCCTGCTAGGTCGAAAACCCGCAAGGGCATCCTAGGCAAAAATTAAGGCGTATAATGGATGAGCTCATTAGGCCAAAAACCCGAAAGGGCAGTACTAGGCAAAATTTAGAGCTCAAAAGGAGAGTGTCAAAACCAGAGTGAACCCTATCCTGAACTATATTATGACCTGATTCCTTTGCTATAACGATACGTAGGCAGCCTTATTCTGAGGCTCGATCACGATCAATCAAAATAAAAATCTAGGTTGTGAGAGTTTAAAACACTGAATCAAAGAGGGCGAAACCCTCCACAACTCATTTTATTACGATAACTGCTTACAATACATAAGGCTGAGCATGACTTTCGAAAACGAAAAGTGCAACATGATGAAAGCAGATCCACAATTTATTCCATGGTCGGGGTAGTAGGATCGAGTTAGTTTCCTTGAGCCCTAGCCTTCGAAGCAACGTCCCTCCTCAGCCACTTCCAGTAGCTCCCGCGAACCATCACAGATGGGTAAAGATGCACATCGGTCACCTCGCGAGTCCCCCAGAATCGCTAATAGTTGCAAAGAACAGAATGACAAAAAAGGTGCAGAACGACATCCACCACAACCTTTGCAGGGGCCTCTTGTCTAAGGCCAAGCTGACGGTGAATCCGGTAGGGAATATAGAAAGTGAAAGCCTCCAAACCAGCAAAGACGACCTACTGGGGGCCCATGAAGTGCACTATCATAGGGGGAAGGTCTAGCCACGGACACCTCCAAGAAATAGTCTCAGCCCGCAGACGCCTGAAGAAGTTGACCCACTCGGAAACTCGTCTGTCCGCAAACTCAAAACAACGCAGAGACATCAACCTAGCCTCGTATGCCCAATTACCAAGAGGGATTGTCAGCACATTCACCTTATCACGAAGCCAAATCTACAAAAGAGAGAAAAACAAGTAAGAAATCATAGGAAGCCGAACCGAGCATTGAGGTAAAACAAGAACGTGAGACAAAATCGAAAAAAGTGAGCTGAGTGAGAAGCCAACCTGTAGGAGGAGAGGACTACCCTCGAAAGTCTCAATCTCTCCAGAACAAACCTTGTCCAAACTCATCAATGTCTTGGCCAAGACCATGGGAATCATGTCCTTTCAAGCCTCAATTTGAACGGCAATGCTGACCAGTGCTGAGCTAGCATGACCGGCGGAAGGTACCAAAAGGTAGGCCGCTGGTAGGCACATGCAAAGGGCAGTCATGCGCTGAGTTTGATAGGTTATGTCTGCAAGATCACCGGGAGGAGAGAACATCTCAATGAGCCGCATCACGTTGAGATGACCATCGCTGACTAAGTAGAGGGCAACACCGCCACTCAATCCAAGGACCGCGGTCAAGACCTTATAGACGCTCTCACGTATAAGAGGGATGATGACTTCTCCCAAGCCGAAGCCTCCAAGGTAGACATGAAACTCCTCTACGGTAGGACAAAGCTCTTGCTCGCCAAACGAAACACGTGGACCTCGGGATCCTAAAAACTCACGGCTGCCCTCAAGAGCTCGGGGCGAAGACGGATGTTGCGAAGGTACCTCATGGAATAGAGGTCATGAGCCTGGAAGTTGAGCCAATCGACGCCCTCCATTGAAACCAACCATGGGCGGAGCAAACTTGTGAGTGAAAGGGCCATTGGAAGGAAGTCAAAGTTTTAGAAGAATGAGAGTTGAGTGGGATGAAGAGAATTTGGAGTTGAGGGGCCTGAATTTATAGGAAGAGCGGAGTAAACAACTTCAACTTTCAAAGAGCCTTGGGTTTCAAAAGTGAAAATTTTCCATGAGTCTTGCATAGGAAAAGGCTTAGTCATAGCATGGAAGTACAATGCAGACATGCATTGGCTAAAAAATGCCATTGCACAGGTCAAGCTTCAACCATCATGCAATCTGCCTTGGGAAATAGCAAAACAAAGACTGTCAGGAAAATAACAACGCGTGGCATAATGGAGCAACACGCGGCATATAAAATCCAAGAAATCAACACGGTGTAGCATTGGTACCCCGTGAAACCTTGAGACATAACTCACGGCATTTTGAAGACACGCACGGCATACTACGTCTACATTTCTGCAATTTTTGACAGCAAGGGTATGGAATGGATTTGAGGTGTCTTGGGGTACCATCAACTGCCAGAACTCACTCCAACAAGTGTTTGGGACTTCAAGGATCTTTCGTTTCGAGTCAACTCCCAAAATTCAAGGTTGTGGTATAAAAAGTCGACATAATCTCATTCTTGAGTCGTGTCAAGGCATCGAATTGAGTTTTAAGCCGCTTCAAGTCGCTTTCTTGAGTCACACAGGTCATATTGGTCGAAAGTGACTTAGTCCAAGTTCCAGCTCGATTCCGGGTTAAAATTTGAAGTTCTCGCCCTTTAAAGTCAACGTTTTCTTAGTTTTCGAGTGTGTCCTAAGCATAAGGTCAAACTTTCAAATCTCATATCAGGCTTTGAGAATTGCCATTGTCATATGTAGTCGTGTTGAGCCTGCAGCAAGGGCATTTATGTAAATTCTCATATGTAGCATCAATTTTAAAGTTCGTTCGATTATTCTTTTGATTTCTATTCCTTTGTCAATATATTTCCCATTGTAAACCACGTATTGGACTCAGTTTTATGATCTATGGCTAGTTGTACATTTTGGCAAGCTTCTTAGTTATTCCATTCTCATTGAACAACAACAATGAAAGAAATTGAATGATAAAGACATTGAAAGAACGATTTCCATTTATAGATATATAAACCCCTGGGTATCTGTGAGTCGAAGTACATAGCTAAACAAGGCTTGTAAGCCTGATGCTCAAAATCCTATCTACCAAGGGTAAACAGGCACCCTACAAAGGGAAGCACGCAGGCTCCGTCAAAAGGTAAAAAGCAAAAGAAGAAACTCAATCCTCATCCTCGTCCTCGTCCTCGTCCTCGCCCTCCTCGTCCTCCTCAGAAACCTCCTCTTTCACCTCGGAGCTAGCGACCTCCTGGGTACGAGCAACCCTGGGAATGGTACTCTTAGAGGTATCCTCCAGATCAATGTCCGTAGGCTCTTCGGTCTCGTCGGAAACGGCGATAGGCTCCTCCTCGGTACCACCGGAGTGTCGTTGTCTCTTCGATAGCCTTTCCTCCCGAGAGCCAGCAGAAGAAGCCTATTGCACAGGCATGCGAATAGACTTCCGGTGTAGCCCTCGTGAAGCCCCTCCTCCAGCCTGCAATAGCGTAACATTCATATAGTGTTTGGGTCATAATCATGGACAAGGATAATGAGATAAATGGCTAAGATTCAAGGGGTTATCATCGTTCCTCCAACACGAGCCAGTACTGACGAGGATGACCCATGGCATATTAGCACACAAGCTGCTTCAGGCCCATCATGGCCGCCGCCATCTCCCTAGCATATTCTGGAGTCACCTGCGCAATGAAAAGGATAATTAAAATGTGCGTTGACGATAGCAAATTCACGAATGAAAACATGTCATACCTGAGTAAGGAACTCTAGAGGCTCGACTAGGATGTGGAACCTCCACTAGGCTAGGGACTCCCTGAGCGGTCACTACATCCACTATCCAGGAAAGTGCAGGCAACCTGGCCCCGCTCTGGCCTGCGACATCACTGCGACCTCCATCTCCTCTTCTTCCTCCTCATCTTCCTCTACCACCTCTGCTACCCCGTGCCTGCTGCGTCGCCTCCTAAGTAGCACGGATTCCAAAGCTCTTAATCAGGTGCTGACACCTTTACTCCGTGTAGTCAGTACTAGCTTGAAAAAATGGCTCTAGCTGAGGGTCCGGCTGTGTGAACCGCTCAACTTCCTTCAGCATATACTCGCTCGTCGTCAGCATAAGAGAAGGGAGTGGTCCAGGGACTAAGAAAGCGTCCAACCCTAGCGATTGATGGGATACCCGGTCGCCCAGGTACCACTGGCAGTCGTAAGGGGACTCCAAAAGCACTCTCCCTCTCGTCACCTCCCGGTTGCGAGCTACGTAAGGGACATCGAAACGATCCCAGATATGCCAATAGACCTGCAGTCAAGAGTACCGGATATTAATATACTGATAGGGTGAAGTGCACAGAAAGCATGAAATAAACCATCAAGGAAGTACCGGTACCCGGTCAGGACGCAACTTGTCCAAATAGAGGCAGTAAGCGTTCAAGTCGCCATTCACTTTCTTCACTCCTCGATACTCCTTTGACCAATGGAGCGCTCGAAGAAGTATCACATCATTGGGACACGACGTTGTGGGAGGGTACATGTCTAGTACCACATACGGCCAAAGCTGCAAAGTCTAAAGCATTAAAAGTTAGCACAGTATATACAAAGAATGATGAAAGGCTAAATAACTAAAAGGAAAAGCATGGTTTTGGGCTATACCTCCCAGACTCTCCAGTAGCTGCCAAGGCTCTTCCCCGCTCCTCGGGAAAGAGACCCCATGAAGGCGTAGCATGCCTCCAAAGTTGCGCCACCTCAGTCAAAACGGGCAATCTCCCCAATATTCCTCAACGCTGGTAGGAAAGAAAGGTGTACTTGGTTGCGCCTGTTGGGAAATAGGGACGCACCAAGTATGTACAGCAGGAAGCACCTCGTCATCTGCTCCTCCTAGACCCTATCCACTGGAGGCTCTGTCCAAAAGTCTAGAAGTTGAGCGTACGGTGCATCCCCCTTCTTGGCCCTCAGCTTGTACCCCAGGAGATGCCTCTGAAGCTCAGGATCCCTCCTCGCCATAGCATCATAGGGGATGGGGTCACCTCCGACCCTCAAACCAGTAATCGCCGAGAAGTCTAAAGGCATCACTGTCATCTCGCCAAAAGAGAAGTGAAACGAGTTTGTCGTGTCCCACCACCTCTCTGTGAGTGCCCTCACTACCTGGCGATCATTGCTCGCCCTCATCAGTACACTAACATACTCTTCGAAACCTGCCTCCATCACCATCTCCCTCGCTGCCTCCAGAAGTCTCTGCCAAAATTGGGGCACATCGCCCACACCACCATAGCACGAGATCCTTATTTCCTGTTACAATAAGAGGTATGATTCGATGAACAGGCATGATATTCAAAAGCATGGAATTGAGAAGCATAGTGCATTGTATTGAAATGCGAGTATCAAAGCATACCTCATCTCATCACAAGGACAAGTGCTGCTGTGGGTCCCTCAGGACTAAAGTCTCGTCGTAAACAGTCCTCTCTGGCCTGTAGGCGTTCAGCAGCGAAGGCACCACCGCGTGCCGAAGTGGCACGTAAGACTTCTCGGTAAAAGGCCAGTCCCACCCAAGGACCGCTGTTGCCTCGTCCACCACGGTCTTCCGTGGAACCAAAACCTCCTCCTCCTCCTCCTCGACCTGTGGCCCCTCAGGCGCTCCAGTGTCAAGCTCAGCTCGCAATTCCCTCTCGCAGGACACAAGCAAAGCCTCTACCAGCCCAGGTACCGCTTGCAGTGTCTCTACCAAGTTCGCGAGGGACGCTGTCTCTAAAAAATCCCCTACACCTATGGGCCGCGACGACCCTGCACCTGCGCCACTGCCTACGAACATGGCCGGTGTCTCCTGCTTCTCCACTTGCTCCTCTTCAACAATGGGGTCCTTCCCCAAATTGGCCCGAGGTTGTCTCACAGGAGAAGCCTCCGTCTCCTCTGTTGCCCCTTCCGAGCTGCCACCACGGCTTTCTCCTCCAAACCTATTGCACCCTCCTATCAGCCCGGTGTCTCGTCCTTACCCCTCGATGCCATTGCACCCGGACTCTCTGAGACTCGGTCACCACCGACCGCACCTCCATCGCCACCATCACTACCCACCATGGCAGTCGGGGCCGCGGCCTCCTTGGCCGAGGCTGCCGAAACCGAGACCCCCGTGATCTCCGAAACATCCCTGATCGCTGTATCACCCCCCGGAGGGACTGGGGACGGTGTAGCCTCAACCCTTGGTGGTTGATCACCATCGGGCACGTCAATATCACTCATGATCGCAATATGAGAGAGAAAGGGCGATCGGGAGAGAGAGAGAAAAAGAAAGAGAGAGCAGAGATGGAGGCAAGAGAGAGAAAGAGATGTAGGGAGGTAATCCCGAACAGGTCCAAAGAGGGTCCGAACATGTTGTGAAGGAAAGTCATCGCGCTATGGACCAGTGACATGAGAAGTCATTGGTCCAGAAAAGTTGTACGAGTCTTGGTTCAGTAAACATGAGAAGTTATTGGACCAAATAAAAGGAAAGTGACATGTGAAGCCACTAGTCAAGTAATTTGTTCGGCAATGAGAAAGCCGAACAGGAGGAGAGCTCCTAAGAAGGCAATGGTCCAAATAATTGATAAAGGACCAGTTACATGTGAAGTGACTGGTCCAAGCCGTCTGTTCGGCCATGAGATGGCCGAACAAGGAGAGGAGTCCAATCAGATGTTGAAGTAGAGGGAACACTCTGGAAGGGTCCAGAAACAGTGGTATTCCGTTAAAGAGTGAGATCCCGAGAATGTAAGATCTGGAAAAGATACCCAACGGGAATGGGAAGTTCGGCTTGTTATGGAAAAGAGTCCTACAAGGATTAAGGTAATGAATTGATAAGGGAACGAGAATCCAAGATATCCTGGATTTCCTATACGAGGTAGGAAACCTAGGGCAACATGGATACTTGGGCAGCAAGCATCCATGAATCTATAAATATAAGGTAAACCTAGAGGTGAAAGGTACGCAATACATTGCACTCATACGTGACTTCCTATTGATATTTAGGGTTTATTACCAGTACGTGATACTAACTAAGGCATCGGAGGGCCTTTGCCACGAGAGGCAAAGGTGCGCTCACTCCTTGTCTGTTTTGCAGATCAGGGGTTCCGACGACGAATTAGGGTTCCGGTCAAGAGGCACGAGAAGCCGTTACATTCTAGTGCTGCTCAAAGCACTACTAGAATTTGTCCACCTATGATTGGCGCCGTCTGTGGGAAATGAAAGAGTTCCCTTTGAAATACGACCATGGTGGAAGTAGATCCAGCAACACCGCACGACCCAAAGAATGTGCTAGATGGAAGAAGGGATAAATCTCCACCTGGGGCTCCGAGAAAGCCCGAAGGCGGACACAGGAGGACCACGAGTAAGGGCCGCCCCCTTACCGTTCACGATAACTCCAAAAATAGAGAGGGAAAGACGGCTTCGAGATCCACGAGAAGGAGTAAATCCCGTCGAAGGGATGAATCAGTCTCACACTCTAGGAGGGTGCACCGTAGCGAAGACGTTCTCGATAAAAAGAGGCAAAAAATCGAGGAGTATGCTCGTCTGATTAAAAAACGAGAGCATGAGATCAGAGAACTAGAGGGAATCAGGGAACATCCAGAGGATTCCAGATTGTCTCAAAGAAATTCTAGAGGCAATGGGTATGCTATGATAAAATACAGAAAAGCTCCTTCACGAGGAAGAAGGAGCACAAGTAGAAGTCCAACCCCAAGGCGACACAAAGCTTCTCCACGAAAAGAGAGGAGCAAGAGCCGAACACCGGAGTGAAGGAGGGTTTCTTCAAAAAGGAGGAGAAGCAGAGGTCGAAGTTCTACCCCTGAGGAGGAAAGGAATAGGAAGCATCATAGGGACAGGTACGAAAGACCTGATTCCGATTGGGAAAGAACTAGACCCAACAAAACGAAAAGACCAGAGGATGAAACCATGACTGCACGAGAGGCAGCACGGAAAGCACTCAAGAATATTGCATCCTCCCCTTTTGTAAGAAAGTTACAGGAGGCTAGGTTGCCGACCAGAGTGAAACACGGAACGTTCATCCTCTACGAGATAGATGCTGATCCCGTGGCACATATAGAGCATTACCAGCAGGCAATGTTTATGCATGAAGGAGATGATGCAATTATGTGCAAGATGTTCCCGTCAAGTTTAGGGAAGGTAGCCTTATCTTGGTTTCATAAGTTAGGTTCACGCTCCATCCGAACATGGGTGCAGTTGGCCGAGGAATTCACTGCACAGTTTTTAACAAGCAGAAGAGCTCCAAAGACTTTTGAGAGCCTCTCCTTTATGAAACAAGGCAAAGATGAGCCGATTAGGAACTATGCAAAAAAGTACTGAGAAACCTTCAACGAGATTGAAGGTTACAGCGAGGAATACGCAATAGCCATGTTTAAGACAGGTTTACCTGTACGGGGGGAGCTGCGTAAGTCCCTGAACATGAGTCCAGTACAAACACTGGCAAAGTTAATGGAGCGAATTGAGTAGCACGCCAGAAACGAGGATGACATACTTCGGGAGGATGGTAAGGTGGCGGCTGAGCAAGTAAAAGGGCCTGTAAAGAAAGCAGACAAGCCGGAACCCAAAACTTACCGAGAGAGGAAAGACTATGGGCAGGCAAAGAAAGAACCGTATAAGGATAAACAAGCTCCGGATCCCAAGTCTTTCTTCTCTATAAACACAGTCTGGAAGAAACCCATCTACAGGATTCTTTATCGAATAAAGAATCAACCTTATTTCAAATGGCCTCCAAGTCTAGGTGGGAATAAAGATGCAAAACGTGCTACGAATCAGCACTGCAGCTACCATAAGGATTGGGGCCATATGACTGAGGATTGTGAGATGTTTAAAAGTCATCTTGATGATTTGGTCTCGTGAGGTTATCTCAAAGAATTTATTCAGGAAGATCCTAAGGATAAAGAAAAAGCAATGGAATTGGATTACGAGCAGAATCCAAAGGGAGTAATCCATATGATACATGGATTGGCCGAACCTTATACGAGAAATGAGGTGAGATTACTTCAGAGACAGATCAAACATGACCAACATGTGATGCAGTTGGAAAAGAAAAGAAGGCGTAACGAAGAAGCATGCAACGAGGGCATAGTTTTTACGGATGAAGATCTGGGAGGAGTCCAGGTACCTCACAATGATGCTTTAGTCATAACCCTACGAGTTCGGGAATATGACATGGAAAGAATCCTGGTGGACTCAGTGAGTTGCACTGAGGTGCTATATTACGATGCATTCAAAAAGTTGGGACTGACTCAAGAAGATTTAGTACAATTAATAACCCCCTTGGTTGGATTCGGAGCAGGAGCAGTTTGGCCATTAGGAAAGGTAACTTTGCCTGTTCGGGCTGGGACAGTGGTACTACGAACTGACTTCCTGGTGGTGGATGTGCCATCCTTCTATAACGTGATTATAGGGAGAACATGATTACACAAGATGAGAGCAGTCTCTTCCACTTTCCATCAGATGGTAAAATTCCCAAGATCCAATGGGATTGAAAAGATCAAGGGTAACCAAAAGGTAGCTCAACAATGTTTAGTATCCATTGTAAAAAGAATCCATAACGCCCACCATATCAATACAGTGGAAATCCCAGATCAACCGACCATCTAGGATATCGCAAAGGATCCAACCGAGAGGGTAGTTGAGGGTTTGAAGAAACTACAGATCAACGAGACTGATCCAAATAGGTATTTTTTAATTGGGAAATCACTGCCAGCAGAGGAAGAGACTAAATTGATAAGTTTCCTAAAGACTTACGTCGACATATTTGCCTGGACACCAGAAGAAATGCCTGGGGTGAATGCAGACGTTATCTGCCATCATTTGAATGTAGATCCACAGCATAAGCTAGTCATTCAAAAGAAAAGAAGGGCAGCCGTACAGCATGTTGACGCTGTAATTGAAGAGGTAGACCGTTTGTTGGAAGCCAAAGCAATAAGGGAAGTTTACTATCCAGAATGGCTATCCAATACTGTTGTTGTCAAGAAGAAGAATGGAAAATGGCGTGTCTGTGTGGACTTCACAGATTTAAACAAGTCATGCCCAAAGGACAGTTTCCCTCTTCCAAGGATAGACCAGTTAGTTGATGCAACTGCAGGATATGAACGAATGAGTTTTCTCGATGCATATCGAGGATATCATCAAATTGCCATGTTCGGGCCAGATCGAGAGAAGACTTCTTTTATTACACCACGAGGGTTATACTGTTATAATGTCATGCCCTTTGGATTGAAGAATGCAGGGGCAACATATCAAAGATTGGCAACCATCATGTTCAGAAAACTGCTCGGCAAAACTATGGAGGTTTACATAGACGACATGGTGGTAAAAAGTAAAACTGGGCAAGGCCATATAGTAGATTTGAAGGAGGCTTTTGAAATTTTGAGGAAGTAAAAACTGAGACTCAACGCCTCGAAGTGTGCGTTTGGAGTCGATTCTGGAAAGTTTTTTGGCCACCTTGTAACCATAAGAGGGATTGAGGCGAACCCCGACCAGATAAAGGCCCTACAGAATCTGCAGAGTCCTCGGACAACGAAAGAAGTCCAACGATTGACTGGGATGGCAGCGGCTCTTAATCGATTTATTAGCCAGTCAAGTGATAAGTGCAGACCCTTCTTTCAACTGTTAAAGAAAATGGAAGGATTCAAATGGGGAGCAGAGTGCGAACAAGCCTTCCAGAATCTGAAAGGGTATTTGGCCTCCGCACCACTTCTTTTGACTCCAGAACCAGGTGAGTCCCTAGTTTTGTACTTAGCTGTTTCTGAGCATGCTGTGAGTGCAGTCCTCTTAAGAAATAAGGGATCCGAGCAAATCCCTGTCTATTATATGAGCAAAACGTTATTAGATGCAGAAACAAGATATTTGCCCTTCGAGAAATTAGTCCTGGCATTAAGAACAATAACAAGAAAATTGCCACATTATTTCCAGAGCCATGAAGTTGTAGTCTATACTGAGTTCCCATTGAAATCGCTGCTACGAAAAGCAGACTTCTCAGGAAGGATCTCAACTTCGTCCGTTGAGCTTAACCAATATGATATTAATTATCAACCGCGCACAGCAATCAAAGGCCAAGTGTTGGCTGATTTTGTGGCAGAATTCTCACCCACAGTAGCACCTATGCCTCCTACGAGAAAGGAGCAGGAAACAAAACCACCAGTAAAAAAGAAACAGGCCCCAGCCGAACAAGATCCCCAGGAATGGAAGCTATTCGTTGACGGGTCAGTTTGCAACACTGGATCAGGAATCGGGGTTGTGCTTTTACCCCTTGAAGGGTCAATGCTGGAACTATCTGTTCGGCTAGGGTTTAATGCATCAAATAATGTGGCGGAATATGAAGCACTCTTAGCTGGCTTGAAAAGTGCAAAAACCCTAAAAGCAGAACGGGTTAGGGTATATTGTGATTCACAGCTTGTAGTCCATCAACTTTCCGAGCAATATGAAACCCGAAGCGATAAGATGACGGCCTATGCACAGGCAGCCAGAGATCTGCTCAATACCTTCGAAAGGGTGTATATTGAGCAAGATAAGTTCTGGAAAGAATGCTCACGCAGATTCATTAGCATGGTTAGCCGCAGCCATGCCAACTAAGTTTAAAAGAAAGATAGCCGTAGAGTATCTGACTGAGCCGAGCATTGGGAGACGTGACGAGATGGTCCTGGACGTGAACCAGGGACCAAGTTGGATGGACCCAATTGTGGAGCTTTTACGAGATGAAATACTCCCTTCAGACAAAAAGGAGGCTCATAAAATAAGGACCAAATCTGCTAGGTTTTGGTTATCCCCAGAAGGAAAATTGTATAGAAAGTCTTTTACAGGTCCCTATTTGCTTTGCGTGCACCCTGAAATGGTGCAAAAGTTCCTCCACAAGATTCACGAAGGAACATGTGGAAGCCATGCTGGGGGCAGGTCTATCGCCCATCGAGCAATCACCCAAGGTTACTAGTGGCCGTACATGCAAGAAGATGCTAAGGTATACGTAAAAATTTGTGAGAAGTGTCAGAAGTTCTCACCAATGATACGAATGCCAGTAGAAGATTTGGTACCACTATCGAGTCCCTGGCCATTTGCCCAATGGGGCATGGATATCGTAGGTCCGCTCCACAAAGCAACGGGAAATAGGAGATTTTTGTTGGTAGCAACAGATTATTTCACCAAATGGATTGAGGCGAAACCTTTGGCTAAAATAACTGAACCTATGATCGAGAAGTTCGTATGGAAAAGCATAATTACTCGGTATGGGGTCCCTTATTCATTGATTACAGATAATGGATCCCAATTTCAGAAAAAGTTCAAAGCATTCTGTGCCCAGTATGGAATAAGGAACTACCACTCGACCCCAGCCTACTCTCAAAGTAACGAACAGACAGAAGCTTCTAACAAAACAATTCTTGATGGGATCAAGAAAAGATTGGATAAAGCAAAAGGGAAGTGGCCTGACGAATTGCCATTAGTTCTATGGGCATACCGAACAACGCCTAGGAGGTCTACGGGAGAGACCCCCTATTCATTAGCATATGGAACGGAGGCCGTTATTCCATTGGAAATAGGTCTGCCGACCAACAGGACCACTTTGGTTGAAGGTAGAGGTAATGACAGAGCTCTGGAGATTGAATTAGATCTTGCCGAGAAACGACGAGAGCGGGCCCTGGTGCATTTGGCCTCATGCCAAGAGCAGCTAATAAAAAGCTACAACAAAAATGTACATCCACGAGAGTTTGGTGTTGAAGACCTTGTGCTTCGAAAGGTGCTCAGCAACACTAAGGTGGCCAATGAGGGAAAGTTAGGAGCCAATTGGGAAAGCCCCTATCGAGTTACTGAGATCGTGGGCATTGGGGCTTATCGATTGACAGACCTAGACGGGAACCCGGTACCAAGGCCTTGGAATGTCCACAATTTGAGAAAGTTCTTTAGTTGAATATAAATCAAATATATTTTTTATAATGCACATCGTGATTGTGTGGGGGTTACGAACAAAACTCTCTTATATTTTATTAGTTGCAAGGGGTACGAGTAACGCCCCCTTGAGTTTTGAGTTATGAAACTCCAATTTTGAATATTGGAATATTCTTCTTTTTCAAATTTTTTTTTTTTGAGTACTGGAATATGAAGTATGCCGCTTATTCTTTAAACCGTCCTTCATATTGGGGAGCAGAGAATGGGCCCATACGTTTTCTTTGCATACATACGAGATATGTAATTGATTGCTTCAAATATGAGTAAACTTAGGCATATACCCATACGTTTTCTTTGCATACATACGAGATATGTAACTGATTGCTTAAAGTATGAGTAAAACTTAGGCATATATCCAAGCACGAATTAAAACTTGGGATGCATACGAGAACATGCAAATATAGTTCAAGTACGAAACACTTGGCATACATACAAGTACGAGAAACTTAAATAAGTACGAAAACACTTAGCTAAATATGCACCCTGGAAAGAAGACAAAGTATCAAACAAAACAGTATTCAAAAGCCACACAAGGCCACAAATGGCCAAAACACCTATGTTAAAACAAATTTGAGCCATGCAAGGCAAGTTCAACTATTTTGGATGGCTAGAATTGTCTGTCAAAGAAAGGAGATTAAACTTATTCATCTTCAGTAAGATCTTGAACGGTTGCAGGCGCCGCTGGTGCAGTAGTATCCTCCGTAGCATTTTCTCCCCCTGGATGACCACCACTGACTTCCTTCTGGCTAGGGTTGGTCACGTCATCACCTGGTTCGACATCTGCGGCAGGTTGTTCGGACGTGTGAGCATCTTGTTCCCTATCTCCATCCTCAGCAACATCTTCCTTAGGCCTAGCAGTTGAACTTGGTAGGACAATGTTGGTCCAGAGAGGTGACGATTCGGGTACTCCAGCTTGTGCAAGACACGCTGTCCATGAGGCAACCCATATCTGATCTTGCATCCCGGGCATTTGATTCTTGTAGCTCTCAGTAGCTACTTTAATTCCTTCATTATAACCCCGCTCAAATGCAGCTTTGGCTTCATTCTGACTTGCTTCTAGCTCCTTCAAAGATTGGTTCAAGCTATCTTTGGCCCCCTTCAGCTTGTTTTTCAGCCCATCTGCTACCCCCAAGGCTTGATCCTCTCCCCTTCAAGCCTAATGATAGTACGTTGAAGTTTGGTGTTTTCATTCACGAGCTTGGCACGTTGGGGTTCGGACTGGCTGAGCTTCTGGGCCATAGCCACCATCTTTTCCATTACCTGAAACATCCAAACAGTCAAACACAAATACCAAAGGATATGGTTTACAACGGGAAATTTTACCTTGGCATTATGGGACATGAATGAGCTCAGAAGGTTGTCAGGAGAGCATGCCACTTCTTTCTGCATATCTCCAGGCAGCAGAAAGGCTTGAGACAGAGCAAGAGCAGTACCTTCAGACTCAACACTATCCCGAGCAGTGACAGCTTGATTTTCGTGAGTAAAAGAAAGAGCCCATGTAGGAGCTGGAGATGAAGAGGATTGTGGGGGCCTTTCCTGAGATTCCTCCACTCGCTGGTGTTTGTCTCGGTGGAGGGCCTCGATTTCTTCTGGGGAGAACCCTGGAGGAGCATCAGTCTGGATCTGGGCACGGCGACCATGACCTTGAGAACCACTTTGGCTCCGAGCAACATTACGACCCCGACCGGGAATGGTAAGAAGGCTCCCTAAGTCAATTGGCCCGTTCATTTCTGGAGGAGAATAGGTGTAGCCGCTAGAAGAGGACCTGGATGTGGAACTGGTAGCTTCTTCAGCGAGAGGAATTGGCTCGTTAGGAATTGGAGGTGTTTGAGAATGCCTTTCTTCTTGCTCGGGGAACGGTCTTGATGGACCCGCTAGAACAGGATTGTCGGCTACACGAGTACGCCGATCAATGAAACCACCATATGAAGCTTTATAACTAAGCAGTATTTTAGCTGCTCTTGCTCGGCCTGAAAGGTATGTCCCTTCACCGTTGAAAGCAAGTGCACATCTGATATCTGCTACATGAACTTGTGGGGTTATGATGTTATGGCCTTGATTGATGTTTGGAGCTGTAACATAACACAATGCACAAATAAATAGAAGCATGAGAAGGCTTTTTCTAAAAAAGAAGAACATATGGATTAGGAGGAAAGCACTAACGTGGGCTCCCGAATATGTGAGGAGCATGAAAACCAATCACTTGGCCGTCCTCATCTCTGGGTTCGAAGTTGCCCGTAACAATCAGAAAATCATCATCATCCCCTCGAGCAGAATCAGAGAGTTCAAGGATAAGTTTCTTTCTAGAATCGCTACTTTTTAAATAATATGTGAGGGCATCCCCGGTTTTGGAGATGCTGTATAAATGGTGGATGTCATATAAACCTAAAGAAGTCCCTAACATTTGATTTAGGGCATTTATACCCATAACCACTCGAAAGAAATTGGCTGAAACCTGCATTCGGGAAAGCCTATAGTATGCCAGGACCTGACGAAGCAGGGGAGCTAAGGGAAACCTAACTCCGCCCTCAACGATGGCTACTACAAGAATGTGAAGGGTGTCAAAGTCAAAACTTTCACGGATGGCATCCTCATGAGCCAAAGCAGTAGCCACGTCATCAGGAATCACGTAACGAGATCTGAAACTTGACATGGTCTGAGGAGTATTACAATGCCTCCGAAATCTCCCCATAACCGAAAAAATTTGGGTTCTTCGAATAAAGAGAAGGGGGGACGGAGAAACCCTAAAAACGATTGTAAGCAATCAACGAGAGAAATGGAGCAGAGAGAAGAATGGTGACTTACGAATTGGTAGATGGAATCCCTAAAGCAGAAAAGAAGAGGTCTCGAGATGGTGAACAGAGCTTCAATGGCGGGTAAGCTCGAACTTTCTTTCTGCAGAGGGAGTCCAAGAGAGAGAATGGGATTTTGAAAATGGGACGAAAACCCAAAAACACCCTAAAAAGTGGGGTGGCGTATGCGAAATGTCACCCTAGACGCCGTTTGGGTGTTCCGTTCCCCAAAATACGTCTGTCCGCATTTAATGTAAGCAAAACAATGAACGCCACGTGTAAAGCTTAGGACTAAAAGCCTGTCCAGGCCGAACGAAGAGATGTTTTTGCCTTTGCTAAATGATGAAACTTGCACCAAATTTATGAAATAAGGTGCAAGAACAGAATAAATTTGCTCGGTAATTAAGAAGCTTTACTCATTATCTGAATAAAACATAACGAGTAAAGCTGGGGAGCAATTGTAGGGAGGTAATCCCGAACAGGTCCAAAGAGGGTCCGAACACGTTGTGAAGGAAAGTCATCGCGCTATGGACCAGTGACATGAGAAGTCATTGGTCCAGAAAAGTTGTACGAGTCTTGGTTCAGTAAACATGAGAAGTTATTGGACCAAATAAAAGGAAAGTGACATGTGAAGCCACTATTCAAGTAATTTGTTCGGCAATGAGAAAGCCGAACAGGAGGAGAGCTCCTAAGAAGGCAGTGGTCCAAATAATTGATAAAGGACCAGTTACATGTGAAGTGACTGGTCCAAGCCGTCTGTTCGGCCATGAGATGGCCGAACAAGGAGAGGAGTCCAATCAGATGTTGAAGTAGAGGGAACACTCTGAAAGGGTCCAGAAACAGTGGTATTCCGTTAAAAAGTGAGATCCCGAGAATGTAGGATCTGGAAAAGATACCCAACGGGAATGGGAAGTTCGGCTTGTTATGGAAAAGAGTCCTACAAGGATTAAGGTAATGAACTGATAAGGGAACGAGAATCCAAGATATCATGGATTTCCTATACGAGGTAGGAAACCTAGGGCAACATGGATACTTGGGCAGCAAGCATCCATGAATCTATAAATATAAGGTAAACCTAGAGGTGAAAGGTACGCAATACATTGCACTCATACGTGACTTCCTATTGATATTTAGGGTTTATTACCAATACGTGATACTAACTAAGGCATCGGAGGGCCTTTGCCACGAGAGGCAAAGGTGCGCTCACTCCTTGTCTGTTTTGCAGATCAGGGGTTCCGACGACGAATTAGGGTTCCAGTCAAGAGGCACGAGAAGACGTTACATTCTAGTGCTGCTCAAAGCACTACTAGAATTTGTCCACCTACAAGAGAGATATCAAGAGAAAGAGAGCAAAGAGATGAGAGAGAGCGAGAGAGGGAAATTCAAACGGTGAGGCGTACTGTGTATGCCTCACCCGTATATACCCCCTCTGAAACGGTTCGCCTGGAATTAAATCTGGACCAGGTTCAAAACTCATACCGCCGCACGGCAGATTAAACTGACATGCAAGATTCTTGGTCCTGAACCCTGTTCGAAGCTTTTTTGGGTTTCTAAAAATCACTTTTGGGCCCTGTACCTATTTAATGGTTCATTTTTCAAGACTCAAACAAGATTTGATATGCCGCGCGCCATTGAATAGCCACGCACGGTGTTATGTTTGTTTCGACAGTTTGGATTTTAGACAGTTTCTTGACATTCCAGGTTGTGATGTTTAATGTGTTTGGGTTCGAACGAGAACAGATGGACATGGACGAAAAATGGGACTTTCATTTCATTCATAAAACCATGGTAACCCCCCCCCCCCCCCCCCCCCCCGGGATTTTTCATTACATTCAAAAAAAAAGAAAAAAAGAAAAGAGAAAGCATAAAATCCTACTACTTACTACTGCCCCTTTTCTTTTTCTTCCCCGTCTTCAGTCGCTCCCCTCACCGGACGCGTCGTTCACTCCATCCGAACGTCGTCAAAACCATTCGGATTCCCCTTGGAATTCTCCGCGGTATCATCGGACTCGCGCTCCGGTACATACTCAGGGTCGAGCCTGTCATCCTGTTGATCGAAAGCAAAATCTTGAAGGTTGGAGACCACATGACGAAGGGTGCGGATGGTAGTAATGAGCCTTATAATTTGTTGGTTGAGTTGTTTAATCTCTTCTTAATAGAAGGCCATTTCGGCCTCGAAAGAGATCACCCATGCCACCAAGCTACTGTCTGCCATGCTCGAACGATCTGTTTTTGAGAAATGAAGGAGGAGATGAAGAGACCAGAGAGTCTTTGGTAAGTGATACATAGAATGAGGCACCTTTGTCCTTATAAAGAGGCCCCGGCCGTTGAAATGGCACGCCTGTATTAATGGGCACCCTTAAACCAACCGACTGTTCTCGAAAATTGAAGAGTTGCATGGGAAGTTGAAACGCCGCGCGTTGCAGTATTGACCCGCACGACATTATTGCTTTAACGGATTAAATCCTTTTTCTCAGAATTCGTTTAATCCAGCCACCAAAATCTCCCTCGGGAATGAAATATGCCGGCCATTTTGCATTAAAAATTTGTGGGAATGTTGCGTCTTGATTGGAAGATCCTTTGATTTTCGTCCTCCAGGAATCGTGGTATTTTTTTCGTCCCACGGACTCGCCGTATTCGCATTTTTCGCTGTATTCATCCTCCGGGGCTTCTCATAATTTTTTCAACCTCCGGGGTCTACCGTGATTTTTCGCTGTATCCTCGTCTCGAATTTTCGCCCTTCGAGTGCTCGTCTCGTCTCAAAAATTTTGCCCCTCTGAGGGCTCATCTCAAAATTCGCCCTCCTGAGGGCTCGTCTCGAATTTTCAGCTCCCAAAAGCTTATATCGAATTTTCGCCCAGACTCGTGGTATCCTCGTCTCGAATTTTCGCCTCCCGAAGGTCTGTCTCGAATTTTCACCTCTTGAAGGCTCGTCTCAAATTTTCGCCTTCCGAAAGCCCTTCTCGAATTTTCACCTCTCGAAGGCTCGTCTCGAATTTTCGCCTCCTAAAGGCCAGTCTCGAATTTTCGCCTACCGAAGGCTCGTCTCGAATTTGTCACACTGTTTGCATGACACTTGGCACTACAGGCACTCAATCTTCTCAAAGTTTATTGCATGATTTCACAATTGTCCTTCGGGACTCATTTCGCTTGCATTGACTCGATTGAACTACATTGGTCTGGGTAGACACCCCAATCTGGACTTCCAGATTAGTTTACTTACGGTTTCTGATTCCCCAATGATGAAATAGATCAAGAACATCCCGAAAATGATAAGTGCTTGAGTTTTGAGTGTTTGAAAAACCCTTGAACCTAACCTAATCTGAGCCACTTCAAAAGGCCAAAAACCCTAATGACACGCTTTGCTCCAAGATCCTCACGTGACGGTCAAACTGCCAGGTAGTGGTCAATAGTCAAAGTTTGACCATTGACCATTGCGCGCCAGGGCGCACCTTCGCGCGACAAATTGACTCCATCGCACGCCAGACCAAACTGCCACCAACTTTTCTTGAGGAGGAAACCTGGCCACCAATGCACCTTCGGCCAACCTCGTGGACTGGCTGAACTCCTCTATTTGCAGCCCATACCTACCTCATCTCTCCCGATAAATACCCCCATGGTTCATCCATTAAAAAGGTTACAATTTTGAAAGGTTAAAAAGTTCCAAACAACTCAAGCCATCTTGTTTCCTTGCTTCTATCATTCATACGCCCTCAAGAACATAGCTTGTTCTTCCTTTTTCAAACAACCTAAAACCTCGAAGCTCAAATACTCTTTCAAAACTCAAAAACCAAAGATATAGCTTACCTTTGTTCTATTTTCTGTTCTGATCCCTGAGGGGGGCTGACAGGGCCAAGGTTGATAATCAATACCAGTTCTGGTTCTAAAGCTGGCAAGGTTTCAAAAATCGTCATGGTACGAACCAGCGCGTGATGGTCCCACTCTTGCGCACAACACTCCGTGGTTGGGCCCGATGGACCACGTGGGGATTGGTGTCCTACTGTTTTGTATATTTATTTACATATAGATCACTTTGAAAGCATGTGAAAAACTAGTTTACTACTTTCCTTAATAAAAACTATTAGCTTTGTAGTTAATTTGCATTTCTGCTGTCTTGGAGTACCCCTGGGATCATTATAGACATATACCAGAACTCAGAAACATGTAAACCAAACACTAGTTAAAAGGCTCAAACAATCATGCGCCAGGGTGCATCCTTCCCGTGTCGGAGCGCACCATCGCGCGCCAGAGTGAGATAAGCTCGCGATAGTCTGGCACTGACCAGTGAGTGGCCTTGCACGGGTAGCTCGACCTTAGGCCATTATTTGGTCCCCACACTGTTTATGGGGTGTTTTGCTAATTTGTAGGGCTTTTTCAGCCTTTAAACTGCTTAGAACTGCCTATCAACTGCTATATAGACTGCTTGGTTTGTCCTGGGTGTGCACTGGTCCTTCCAGATCCCAGAAGGGGATAAAATTCAACCTGTTAGTGGGATGTCAACTCGCGCGCGATTGTATGGGTCTATCGCGCGATGGTTGGCTTGCACGTACGTAGATCCATGCATGCAAGTTGGCTATTGTCTGTGTCAAATTCATACAAAGGCACCCTGTTTTGATATCCGATCACAGTTTTGGATTTTATCTCATTTATTTTCTAACATATCATCCATTCATGCTATTTTCGTTCACATCCTGCAAACATGTTACAGCTTTAATCCCCATTAAACTGTTCACACGCCCTAATTGACTAAAGAATTGATTAGGGCGGCTTCTAGGTTGTCTCTCTTTCGAGTCTGTCTTATGCTTATTAGGACGTTGCCATGGCCCGATGAAGAGTCATGCATCTCGATGGTGCATGTTATCAATTTTCAAAGTCCTTAGATCAACAAGACTTTGGGAAATCAAGACTTTCTAAGTCCTTGTCTACATACCCAATCAAGGTTTCAAATAGAAAACAAGGAACAACGGAGAGAATCCCGTGATGCTTATACCACCTTGGTTATCATGCGAAGCACGTACACCATTTAGGCTATGGCGCTGTGTTGCCTACGCCGCCCCGGTTCCAGTATCATGTCATCTACACCGAGTTGTTCTGACTCCAAAGTTGAAACTTCGAGAACGGAGTAGTCAAAGGCTTAGACTATTTTGACATCTCTTAATGTTAGTCGATTCAAATAAGGATACACCCTCGAAAAGATTTTCGAGGATTTTGGTAGCGTCCGAACATCATTAGACAGACTCGTCTTTAGTTATAGAGTCTAGGAGGACACCGACGACGACATGTACATTGCATTATTCTTGTACATAGCTTGCTGCAGGAACATCACTGAGCTTCCAATTACTTTACTGTCTAGTTTGGAACCATTGCACCGAACAAGAGAGTATGGAAAGGAAGAGCCAAACCTACTTGGGAACGTCTTCAGAATCCGGTTCAAAGACTCGGTAGGCTAGATTCCCTGTCAGTTGCATCGGAGGCTTCTCCAGGTTCACTGTTGGCCGCCCTACAGTTGGGTTCGCCGTCGATTTTGCAAAAAGTTACGCCACCGGCTTTCCCATCTTCAGCTTCTTCATCAAGCTCCTCTGAAAAACCTATCATGACAGATCAACCACAACCACTCATTGTGGAAACCATGTTCATGAACCTCTAAAATAGTATCACTGCTATGCAGCAGAGGGCAACTCAGATAGATGCTAACATCACCCGCCTGAATGACCTTATCAACACTCGTCTTCCACCAGCGCCAGTGCTTGAAGAGGAAGGCGAGGACGATGAGGATGTTCATGCAGAACCTATCTTCGTCGAGGATCCAAACCATACAGGGCGTCTCATTGTTCAGCCCATTCCTAGAGAGGCTCGTGCGCCTGCTCCAAACCTGAACCTTTTTGTTGTTAGGCCTATTCAAAATCCTGACATGGCAGCTCTCAAGTTGGCTAAGCTGGAAGAAGCTGTCTCAAAATCCGAGAAGATCAGCGCAGGAGGAATTTACCTGGATCGTCTCTGCTTGTACCCTAATGCTAGGCTTCCCGACAAATTCAAGATGCCGACTTGGTTAAGTTTGACGGGAGCGGTGATCCTAAGACTCATCTCTTTGGCTACCATGCTGCAATGAAGCTGCTGGGTGTGGAAAGTGAGGCTATGTCTCAGCTGTTCCCACAAACTCTCTCCGAGCCAACTTTCCATTGGTTTCTGTCGCTCGACATTTCCAAAAGAAGAACTTGGGAGGACATAGGGGCTGCCTTTGTTGCACAGTACAATTACAACTCTCAACTCAAGATGACTACTCGTGAGTTAGAATCCACCAAAATGGAAGCAAAGGAGTCCTTTGCGGATTTTGTTAAAAGGTGGAGAGCCAAAGCTGCATTAATGACTAATTGCCCGAGCGAGAGGGATCAACTTCGCATCATCTCCCGCAATCTTCAGCCTGATTTTGCCAAGCACCTTGTGCTGGTTCAAGCATCTGCCAACTTTGAGACTTTCTTCGAGTCTGGCCAAGCCATTGAAAAGGCCCTGCAAAGTCGAGTTCTGCAAAGAGGCGAATCCTCTTCTTCCTCTACTCAAAAAGCTAAACCGAAGGTTTACTCTAGAAATAGTAATGCACTGTTTGGCAGTAGCAATTACGCCAATCTGACTATAGACGGGGACATGCTGCTGCTTCCCTCAACCATGCCGATATCAATCAGGTTCAAAACACGCAAAGCTATCGAGCCCGAACCCAACCTCACAATTTCTCTATCTTCGAGGCACCTCTGTCCACAGTGATGGAGAAACTTGTCAAATCTAGGCATCTCAAACCTTTGAGCCCAACCTCCCCACCAAAAGTCCAACCTGCTGGTTACAAGCCTCATCTCTTCTGTGCCTTCCACCCAATGCCTGGCCATCCCACTGACACATGCTATCGTCTTCGACATGAGATTCAAGATCTCATTGACAATGGCACGGTTCGAGTTCCACCAAAGCCCAATGTCATCTCCAACTCCTTGCCATAACACCACTCTGACCTTCTGGTTGGTCAGATATCCATCATTTCCACTCAAATCAACTCAAGCTCCATCATATTCAATCCTAGTCACTATATCATCCCAGAAAGCCAACTCAAACCAATCATATCCATCCCGTTCGAACCGGAGATTAACATGATGGCTGTAGGTTGGGCAATTGAGGTCTTCTCTACCGACACCTGGATTGACAATAATGAGGAGTTTACAAAGGAGCGGACTGACGAGTTGAGGTTTATTGTTCAAGAAAGCACCGAGTAGGTTTGGTCAAAGAATCTGAGGAAGCCGAAGTGCTATTGCTTGGGCCTGACGTCCTCATGATTCTACCTCTCTATGAGGAAGCCAAGGGTAACTATAAGAGTTGCATTTTCAAATCGTGTCTATTTTGCATTGACACTTTTGAGTATGAGTCTGACACGGTGTCTGTCAAGTTGTCTAAGTTTAGCTCTGAGTCGGAGTTTGTGCCTTTTGATCCTCCATGTTGTAGCTTCTATTTTCAATTCGAGTCTTTCGCTGTACTTGGCAACCCCGAGGGGCTTTCTTTTATGATATGCATTATCTTGCTTCTTAGTACTTCATTGACTTTTGAATAAACTGTGTCGACCCTGACGACGAAGGGATAGATTTCGATGGGATCATCCCCAAGGAAATGTGTTCCCTCGCCGAAAGGGAAGACAAAAGGCTTTTGCTCAGCCTATAATTGAAATTGTAGTTTTCAATAAACTTGAAAGATGATGTAAACCCCCGAATGGTTCAAATTGGTTCACCACTGTCCCAAGAGAAGCATTGTGCCCGGACAGACAGGCTTGAAGAGTTCATCGACGTCTTGGCATTGTCTCACAAAGTCACGCCTCGTGTTGATCCTGAAATAAAAGAACATCCAATCCCCCTGCTACCGGATGCCAAGCCAAAAAGCAGAAGCTCAGAAGGCTCCAGGCCTCGTACTATGTTCAAAACAGCAAGGCAGTGTTCCGCCAAGCACAAATTTAAAGTTCAAAAGTGGTCTGGAGCGAGGCATGTCAACTAAAGCACTCTGGACCCTGTGCTATCAAAGCCATTTTATCTGGGGCTGTGGCTAAATGATCATCGTTCTCAACGGCAACAATTCAATACATTGGTTAGCCTGGATCAATTCAAAAGCTACCTTTTCCTTGAGAGAAGCTCGTTGGGCTGAAAACCCCAAGGGTGGGCAGTTCCAAGCAAAAGTTAGAGCAAGCCTACTAGACCGAGAACCTATGGAGAAGGTCTAGGCAAAAGTAAAGGCAATAGTCAAAGCTCGCTAGACTGAAGACCTGAGAAGGCGGTTCTAGGCAAAAATTAGAGCATAAAAGGTGAGGTAAAACACACGAGTGAACCTTAGCTTGAACTACGTTTTGACCTAATTCCCCAAAATGTGGGATACGTAGGCAGTCTCTCTTCGAGACTCGGTCATATTCTATCAACATGGTCCATGGTTGACATCTTTGGTGCATCACTATGGTCGAGAAGAACACAAGCCTCATCTGTGTAGAAAGGGGGAAAACCCTTCATCTTTCAATTTTATTTCAAACTACTTCTTCAATTTCAAAGTTGAGCAAAAGCCTTAAAAGATTTTTTAAGCATAAAAAACAGAACGAAATGTTGGCGAAGCCTAACGGCTCACAGTTTATTCTAAGTTCAGTGAAGTCTGGTATAAGCAGCTACAGAGGACTTGTATTCACGCACGCTAGTTTAAGGTTCACATGCTTTTGTTCATAGTCATGCGTATTGGTCTCAACCATGCGCACATTGCTTCAATTCCAGCAACAAACAATAATAGTAGTCAGCTACTGCCTTTGAGTCTTAATCAAGGGGCTTTTTGCCAAATTGTGTCATGTCGTGCAGGTCATGTGGACCTAATGTGATTATACGAGGGTGTCGGTATCGGTCCAGGCCTAAATGTGTTATCATTTACGTCTTATGTCCATTTTGTAACATTTTTCCAACTGTCCAATACATTGTCACATCGAGATGCTTTCTCGGTTCTGTTTGTTCGTACGGGTCTTTATACATCTATTTGACCTTACGCAAATGTCAGTTTCTCCTGTCTAAAGGGATATTGTGAGTTTTGGCACATTAATGCCCAAAATTTCATTATTTTCCATGTGTCTAAGGGTCCGCATTGTATCCTGGGGCTCTTTTTCCCTTTTCATTTGAGCTAGGCGAGTCTGTACATATGTGTGTGTTTGTGTGTCAACTCAGTTCACTTGTTAATGCAAATTAGATATTAGCGGATGGTTTACATGTCAATAAACTGGAAAATGTAATTTTTACATTGCTACCCTAGTATCTGTAACCCACAAGCTGTGGAATCTTGTGGACGGCAAGAGCATGTCGGCCAAAGGCCAAGCAAAGCATATCTTTGGGGCACGTTTGCCCAAGCATCAAAGAAAGGGCGTGCAAGCCGAATGCCATTCCAATACCACTTGGGCACGCCGACCAGTTCAATGTCTCTCTATCTGGGTGCGCATCTCAAAGACAAACGGCAGTAAAGTACTAGGGCTCAGTGATAGTGTGACACCCCGCTTTCCGGTGGCAAGCGGTACTGCAGGAAGCAGGCTCCGTCCGGACGGAAGGGGGCAAGTCATGGTTTTATAAGGAAAGATCCCTCCTACTTGTACAAGCCTTTTAAAGCCGTGAGGGCAGGCCAAAGCGCATAGGAACTTCACAGTTAAGCGTGCTCATCCTGGAGCAATCCAAGGATCGGTGACCCTACTGGGAAGTCTATGGGCTTTAGGCATCCAAAGCGGACAATATTGTACAAAGATGGAGCGAGTCGTTACAAATGGTATCAAAGCCCCGCCCTGGGCAAAATGGTGAGTAGGATGCGCTTTGCTACCACGGACCCCAGGGGAGGTTACTTGGCTTGTGCAACGAGGACGTTGCATCCCTAAGGGGGGTAGATTGTGACACCCCGCTTTCCGGTGGCCGACGGTATTGCAGGAAGCAGGCTCCGTCCGGACAGAAGGGGGTAAGTCATGGTTTATAAGGAAAGATCCCTCCTACTTGTACAAGGCCTTTTAAAGCCGTGAGGGCAGGCCAAAGCGCATAGGAACTTCACAGTTAAGCGTGCTCATCCTGGAGCAATCCAAGGATGGGTGACCCTACTAGGAAGTCTATGGGCTTTAGGCGTCCAAAGCGGACAATATTGTACAAAGATAGAGCGGGTTGTTACAGATAGTCCTTAAGCATCGTTGTTCTTCCTAGGAGCCGCCCTTAGCTAGGGTCTGCATTTTCAATTTCTGCATTTTCAATTAATGCATTTTGTTAGTATACATCTTTGCGTATTGTGTATATCAATTGTTGAAAGTAGGTACAATCTTTTTTAAAAACCAAAGGATGCGATGCAATCTCCTTGCGATTTTGTTCTGTTGTTTAGCGAAGGCAATGAAAATCTCCCTAACTCTCGATTTGTTGGTCAAAGGATGCGATGCAATCTGTTACGGTTTTGTTATTGTTGGTCAGCGGATGCGAAGAAATCTCCCTGAATCCACGATTTGTTTGCTGACAGATGCGATTGAAAATCTCTTGCGGCATTGTTCTAATAGCAGGATGCGATAAAATCTTCTGCGGAACCAAATCAATGACAACCGGTCTTGTCCAATTTCTCAATGGCTTGATCATTCTGCACACTGATCTTCCCGTCTCCAAATCAACGACAGCCGATCCTGTCCAATTTCTCAACGGCTTGATCATTCTGCACACTGATCTTTCCGTCTCCAAATCAACGACAGCCGATCCTGTCCAATTTCTCAACTGCTTGATCATTTTGCACACTGATCTTTCCGTCTCCAAATCAACGACAGCCGGTCCTGTCCTATCCACAACAGCACGTTCATCCTGAAGTATGATCAGTCGGTCCTGTCCAATTATCAATGGCACAATCATCCTAAAGCATGGTCAGCCATATCATTAATGACGGTCAGTCATATCGTCCGACTCAGTTATTCTAGATGGTCAGCCATATCATCAATGACGGTCAACCATATCGTTCGACTCAGTCATTCCCGATGGTCAGCCATATCATCAACGACGGTCAGCCATATCGTCCGGCTCAGTCATTCCCGATGGTCAGCCATATCATCAACGACGGTCAGCCATATCGTCCGACTCAGTCATTCCCGATGGTCAGCCCGTCAGCCATATCATCAATGACAATCAGTCACATCGCCTGTCTCAGTCCATTTGGCGATGACAATCAACCATGTCGCCTGTCTCAGTCCATTCAGCGACGACGGTCAGTCATATTGTCCATCTTAGTTATTTAGCGACGATCAGCCATATCGTTCGTCTCGATCAGTCAACGACAACCAGCCATATCGTCACTCTCGATCAGTCAACAACGATCAGAATATCATCCTTTCAGGCCCCAACGACGATTAGAATATCGTTAGATGTTCCGTTCATCCGTAACTAGTTATTTCCCAGGAGAGTCCGCCTCGGCCTACCCTGAACGACTACCTCTACATTAGTCTAGCTTCAAGTGCATCTTCCAGCAGCTTTATTGCTCTGTCTCGGATGGTCTTTGATAAGGAGATTGGCTCTAATTCCCAACAGATGGAATTCAACCTGCCTGACCTACCCGTGTTTGTTGGAATACTTTGTGCCGAGGATAGCTTGATCCCCAGCAACGATGGCCTGTCCCATCAAAATCTGCAACGACAGCCTGTCTTGTCCAAGTTCTATCAACAAGTGGTGATTCACTTGTCCACTTCTACTTTCATCCCTGGTAATGGACTGCCCGTCCATTCCATCAATTAGGTTCCTTAAGTTTACAAGTCTACTTTCCTAGTATTCTTTGTTCTGGATTGCCTTGAGGGGTGTCTAAAATCTTTGACGTTACTTGTACCAAGTCGATGGTGCTTCAAGTGTCGTCAAAGAGGGGCTACTGTAGACACTCCAACCTGAGCTTCCAGATTAGTTTACTTACGGTTTCTAATTCCCCAATGATAAAATGGATCAAGAACACCCCGAGAATGATAAATGCTTGAGTTTTGAGTGTTCGAAAAACCCTGGAACCTAATCTAATCTGAGCCACTTCAAAAGGCCAAAAACCCTACTGACATGCACTGCTCCAAGATCCTCGCGCGACGGTCAAACTGCCAGGTGGTGGTCAACAGTCAAAGTTTGACTGTTGACCATTGCGCGCCAGGGCGCAACCTTCGCGCGCTAGGGCACACCCTCGCGCGACAGATTGACTCCATCGCGCGCCAGACCAAACTGCCACCAACTTTTCTTGAGGAGGAAACCTAGCCGCCAATGCACCTTCAGCTAGCCTCGTGGACTTGCTGAACTCCTCTGTTTGCAGCTCATACCTACCTCATCTCTCCCTATAAATACCCTCATGGTTCATCCATTAAAAGGGTTAAAATTTTGAAAGATTACTGTAGGGAGGTATTCCCGAACAGATACATTTCCTAGCCGAACACGTGGTATTTGGGAGCATGTGGTAAGTATGACAGGAGTTATCGCCGGGCAGTGTGGTGAACGGCGGTATGGACCAATAATATGGGAAGTCATTGATCCATGCAGTCTGTTCGGCTGATAAAGACAAAAGACATGTGAAGTCATTTGTCCAAATACAAACGATGAGGACCAGATGTAAGTAAAGGTCATTAGTCCATGTGGACTGTTCGGCAATGAGATAGCCGAATAGGGCAAAAGGTTGCCCTGAATTCGTGAGGCGGCAGGGACGGTCTAAAAGGTTCCGGAAACAGTGATATTCAGTAAAAGAATGAGATCCCGAGTATATAGGATCTGCAAAAGATACCCAACGAGAATGGGATGTTCGGCCAGCAATGGAAAAGAATCCTAAAAGGACTTTTTTCTAATAAACTGATCAAGGAAACGAGAATCCTTGATATCCTGGGTTTCCTATACGAGTTGGGAATCCTATGGAAACAGGGATGCTTGGGCAACAAGCATACACAAATCTATAAATATGAGGTAAACCTAGAGGAAAAAGGTACGCAATACATTGCTTTCTGATTGCTTTCCTACTGATAATTAGGGTTTGATTGCTAGTACGTGATACTAACTTTGGCATCGGAGGGCCTTTGCCACGAGAGGCAAAGATGCATTCACCCCCTGTCTATTTTGCAGATTAGGGTTCCGACGACGAATTAGGGTTCCGGTGAAAAGGCACGAATAAGCCGTTGCAATCCAAGGTGATCCGAAGCATCAATTGTTTTCATCCCCCTACAATTGGCGCCGTCTATGGGAAACAACAAACTTCTCTGAAAAAATAATCATGATGGAAGAAAATCCAGTTACTCCGTTTAGTCCAAAGGACCAGTTAGATGGGGGAAGAGATAAATCCCCACCAGGCGCTTCGAGAAAGCCCACTGGTAGACATGACAGAGATAACTCCAAAGAAAAAGGAGACAAAATTGCTACTGGCTCCACGAGAAGGAGTAAGTCTCATCGAAGAGAAGAGTCAGTCACCCGTTCAAAAAGTATACACAATGATAACGATGTCCTTGATAAAAAGAGAAGGGAAATCAGGAGTATGCTCGTTTAATTAGAAAACGAGAGTACGAGATATAGGAGTTGCAGCGGGTACGAGAGCACTCAAAAGATTATGGACTTTCTCGAAGGAATTCCCAGAAGGATGGACGGACTGTGGTAGTCCATAAGCAGGCCCATTCACGAAGGAGAAGAAGCAGAAGTCCTGTCATAGGGCGGTATGAAGCTTCTCCACGAAAAAGGAGAAGCAGAAGTAAAAGTCGAGCACCCGAGAGAAGGGTTTCTTCGTGAAAAATGAGGAGCAGAGACTGAAATTCCTCCCCAGAAGAGGAGGAAACAAGAAAACATCATCGAGATAGGTACGAGAGACCTGATGCTGATTGGGTCAAGGCTACGGCTCACAAGTCAAAGGAGCTCGAGGATGGGACAGTGACTGCACGAGAAGCAATACGCAAGGCCCTAAGTAATATTGCAGCCTCCCCCTTTACCAAGAGGCTAGGTTGCCGAGCAGAGTGAAGCACGGTACGTTCGTACTTTACGAGACAAATACGGATCCCGTGGCACACATACAGCATTATCAACAGGCTATGTTTATGCATGAAGGGGATGATTCCATCTTATGCAAGATGTTCCCCTCCAGTCTTGGCAAGGTGGCTTTATCCTGGTTTCATAAACTGGCCCCACGATCCATACGAGGATGGAGGCAGTTGGCCGAGGAATTCACTGCTCGGTTCTTGACAAGCAGAAAAGCCCCAAAGACCTTTGAAAGTCTTTCCACCATGAAACAGGAGGAGAACGAGCAGATCAAGGATTATGCAAAGAAGTACTGGAAAACTTTCAACGAGATTGAAAGCTGCAGTGAGGAGTATGCAATTGCCACTTTCAAGACTGGTTTGCCTGTTCGGGGAGAGTTGCGTCGCTCATTAAATAAACATCCGGTAGCCACATTGGCTAAATTGATGGAACGGATAGAGCAACACGCCAGAATGGAGGATGACATACTCCGTGAGGATGGCAGGACTGTTGCCGAGCAGCCGAAGGCACCTGTTAAAAAGGTGGATAAGCCAGAGCCCAAGACTTATAGAGAGAGAAGAGAGTATGGGCAGGCTAAGAAAGAGCCGTACAAGGATAAGCAAGCTCCTGACCCCAAATCTTTCTTTTCTATCACTACGGCTTGGAAGGAACCAATTTATAGGATTCTTTGTCGAATAAAGAATCAGCCATATTTTAAATGGCCCCCGAGTCTAGGTGGAGACAAGGATGCAAAACGTGCTATGAATCAGCACTGCAGTTACCATAAAGATTGGGGCCATATGACTGAGGATTGCGAGATGTACAAGAGACACCTTGATGATCTGGTCTCTCGGGGCTATCTCAAGGAATTTATCCAGGAGGATCCAAAGGAGAAAGGGAAAGCTATGGAACTGGGTTACGAGCAAAACCCTAAAGGAGTAATCCATATGATACATGGGTTGGCCACACCTTATACGAGAAATGAGGTTAAGCTGTTACAAAGGCAAGTCAAGCACGATCAGCATGTGATGCGACTGGGAAACAAGAGAGGGCGAGATAATGATGTGTGCAATGAGAGCATAGCTTTCACTGATGATGACCTGGGAGAGGTCCAAATACCCCACAACGATACTTTGGTCGTAACCCTACGAGTTGGGGAATATGACATTGAGAGGATTTTAGTGGACTCAGGAAGTTGTACAGAGGTGATGTACTACGATGCATTCAAGAAGCTGGGATTGGCCCAAACAGACTTAGAGCAATCTACAACACCCCTGATCGGGTTCGATGCAGGAGCAATCTACAACACCACTGTTCGGGCTGGATCAGTGGTGTTGAGGACAGATTTTTTAGTTGTCGATGTTCCTTCTTCCTATAACGCGATTATAGGAAGGACATGGTTGCACAAGATGAGAGCAGTCTCCTCGACTTATCACCAGATGGTGAAGTTCCCAGGATCGAATGGGATTGAGGTACTTAGAGGCAATCAAAAAGTGGCACAACAATGTTTGATTTCAACCATTAAAAGAGCCCCAAAGGTCCACCACGTTCATACATTAGAAGTACCAGATCAACCAACTATCGAGGATGTTGGAAGGAGTCCGGCTGAAAAGGTGGTTGAAGGCTTGGAGAAAATCCAGATCAACGAGACTGATCCTGAAAGATATTTCTTAGTAGGGGAATCATTACCAGCAGATGAAAAGGCTGAATCAATAAGATTTCTGAAGGAATATGTTGATGTATCTGCATGGGTGCCAGAGGAAATGCCCGGGGTAGATGCAGGTGTGATCTGTCACCATTTAAACGTTGATCCTCAGCATAAGCCGATCATTCAGAAAAAAACGGAGGGCAGTCGTGCAGCATGTGGATGCAGTAATTGAGGAGGTCGATCGTTTACAGGAGGCTAAAGCAATACATGAAGTCTACTACCCAGAGTGGTTATCCAACACCGTTTTGGTGAAGAAAAAGAATGGGAAGTGGCGTGTCTGCGTAGATTTCACGGACCTAAACAAGGCATGTCCAAAAGATAGTTTTCCTTTTCCAAGGATTGACCAGTTGGTTGACGCAACCGCTGGTTACGAGCGAATGAGTTTTCTTGATGCATATCGAGGATATCATCAGATTGCTATGTATGGGCCTGATCAAGAGAAGACTTCATTTATCATACCACGAGGGTTGTATTGCTATAGTGTTATGCCGTTTGGGCTAAAAAATGCTAGGGCAACATACCAAAGACTTGCAACCATCATGTTCAAGAAGTTGCTTGGAAATACTATGGAAGTTTACATAGATGATATGGTGGTAAATAGTCAAGATAAAGGAGGGCATATAGCTGATTTAAAAGAAGCTTTCGAAATCCTGAGGAAGTACAAACTAAAACTCAACGCCTCGAAATGCGCATTTGGAGTTGGTTCAGGAAAGTTCCTGGGCCATTTGGTGACCATGAGAGGGATTGAGGCTAACCCCAATCAAATTGCTACCCTACAAAGGCTTCAGAGCCCAAAAACCACCAAGGAAGTCCAAAGGTTGACTGGAATGGCTGCAGCACTTAATAGATTCATCAGCAGGTCAAGTGACAAGTGCAAACCCTTTTTTCAATTGCTGAAAAAGAGGGAGGGGTTTGAATGGGGAGCAGAGTGTGAACAGGCCTTCCAGGACTTGAAGAAGTATCTGGCCGAGCCCCCACTTTTGTCAACTCCACAGCCAGGTGAGTCATTAGTTTTGTACTTAGCTGTTTCTGAGCATGCAGTAAGTGCAGTCCTATTGAGGGATTTGGGAATTGAACAAATCCCTATTTATTATGTTAGCAAGACATTGCTGGATGCAGAGACGAGATATCTGCCTTTAGAAAAACTTGTCCTGGCACTTAGGACAGCCACAAGAAAATTGCCACACTACTTCCAAAGCCACAAGGTTGTGATTTACACTAAGTTTCCATTAAAATCACTGCTACGAAAAGCAGACTTCTCGGGAAGGATCTCGACATGGTCCGTCGAGTTAAGTCAGTACGATCTCGAATATCAGCCACGCACAGCAATCAAAGGCCAAGTGTTGGCAGATTTTGTGGCAGAATTTTCTCCTACGGTGGCTCCCCTGCCTCCTACGAGAAAGGAACATGCAACTAAGACATCACCCATGAAGAATCAACCCTCAGCCAAACAGGATCCTATGGAATGGAAGCTATTCGTTGATGGATCAGCATGTAATACTGGTTCTAGAATTTGGGTTCTCCTTTTTCCTCCTCAAGGAGTACTGATAGAACTATCTGTTCGGCTCGATTTTAGTGCTTCGAATAATGTGGATGAGTATGAGGCACTCTTAGCTGGATTAAGGAGTGCAAAGACCCTAAAAGTTGAACGGGTTAGGGTGTATTGTGATTCACAACTTGTGGTCAATCAGCTGTCCGGCGAATATGAAACTCGAAATGAAAATATGGTGGCCTACGTACAGGCAGCCAAGGACTTGCTTGATACCTTCGAAAGGGTATATATTGAACAGATAAGTTCTGGACAGAATGCTCATGCAGATTCATTAGCTTGGTTGGCTGCAACTGTACCAACTGAGTTCAAAAAGAAGGTGGCAGTAGAATATCTGAATGAGCCGAGCATTGGGAGGAGTGTAGACTTGGTCTTGGACGTGAACCAAGGACCAAGTTGGATGGACCCAATCATGGAGTTCTTACGAGACGAGATACTCCCTTCTGACAAAACGGAGACTCACAAGATAAGGATCAAATCTGCTAGGTTTTGGCTGTCCCTAGAGGGTAAGTTATACAGAAAATCCTTTACAGGCCCATATTTGCTATGCGTACATCCTGAGATGGTGCAGAAGTTTCTTCATGAAATCCATGAGGGAACATGTGGGAGCCATGCTGGAGGCAGATCCATTGCCCACCGAGCAATTACCCAAGGATACTGGTGGCCACACATGCAAGAAGATGCAAAGGTGTATGTGAAGATTTGTGAGAAGTGTCAAAAATTCTCACCAATGATTCGAACACCCGCCGAGGATCTGGTGCCTTTGACAAGTCCCTGGCTGTTTGCTCAATGGGGGATGGACATCGTGGGTCCACTACACAAAGCAACTGGGAATCGAAAATTGCTGCTGGTAGCAACTGACTATTTGACTAAGTGGATTGAGGCAGAACCACTGGCCAAAATCACTGAACCCATGATAGAAAGGTTTGTGTGGAAGAGCATCATCACTCGCTTCGGAGTCCCTTACTCGTTGATTACAGATAATGGATCCCAATTTCAGAAGAAATTCAAAGCTTTTTGTGTCTAGTATGGAATACGAAATTATTATTCCACCCCAGCCTACCCTCAGAGTAATGGGCAGGCAGAGGCATCTAATAAAACTATCCTTGATGGGATCAAGAAAAGGCTAGACAAAGCCAAAGGGAAGTGGCCTGACGAATTACCATTAGTGTTGTGGGCTCACCGAACAACACCTAGGAGGTCTACGGGAGAGACCCCCTATTCATTGGCATATGGAACAGAGGCTGTCATACCTCTGGAAGTAGGTCTGCCGATCAACAGGACCGTTTTGGTTGAAAGTGGAGGCAATGACAGAGCTCTCGAGATTGAGCTTGATCTCGCCGAAGAAAGAAGGGAAAGGGCCCTGGTGCATCTGGCTTCTTACCAGGAACAGCTGATGAAAAGCTATAACAAACACGTTCACCCACGAGAGTTTGGTGTTGGGGACCTTGTACTTCGGAAGGTGCTTGGTAACACCAAGGTGGCCAACGAAGGCAAGCTGGGGGCCAACTGGGAAGGCTCGTATCGAGTGACCGAGATTGTAGGCATAGGGGCCTATCGATTGGCAGATCTGGATGGTAATCCAATTCCAAGGCCTTGGAATGTCCATAATCTACGAAAATTCTTTGTTTAGAAGCATTAAGTTCCGTTTTAGATTTGAACTACGTACTTGTGTAGGAATTACGAATATAATTTCCTTATTCTAGTTTTATTATTTTTGTTGCAAGGGGTATGAATAACACCCTCTTGAGTTTTTCAGATTATGAATAAAATCACTTTTTGCAGTATAAAATATTGTGTCCTTGGTATTTGTTTTAAAAAATACGAACTACGGGTTTGGTTTCCCTCATTCGTATTGGGGAGCAGGGAACAGGGCACTTATACACGTAAGTACGTGAAACAAAACAAGTATGAATACACTTGTACGTCTTTTTTAAGTACATGACACTTAAAAGTAAAAACAAGTATGAATACACTTGTACGTCTTTTTTAAGTACGTGACACTTAAAAGTTAAAATACACGTATGAAACACTTGTATGATTATTAAAGTACGTGAAACTTACAAGTACAAGTATGAAAACACTTGTATGATTTAAGAATACAAATATGCATACACTTGTATGTATTTTTTAAAGTATGTGAAATTTAACAAGTATGAAAATGCTTGTAACAAGTATGTAACACTTGTATGGTTTTTAAATACGTGAAAAGTACAAGTATGAAAAAACTTGTAAACAGTACGAGAAATTGAGAAACAATTGTTTCTAAGTATGTGAGAGAGAACAAGAGATGATGTTCACAACATTTGCTAAAAGCAAAAGCATATGATCAAAGTACGAAATACTTAAAGATTAAACTATTTGCATCCGAACAGATGCAAAAACGAGGATAGCCGAACAAATCATATAAGTTATGCCACAAGGGGCCAAATACCTATATTATCAAAGTATATAACAATACTGGCACGCAGGGTTGAAATGCTATGGTCACGCAGGACCAGCCAGCTGGTTTAAGTCAATAGAAGAAACACAAAAACCTACCTGCTTGCTATTTCAATCCAGGTTCTGAATCTCTGGAAGGACATCAGCTCCAGCTAAACCAGCAGCAGCAGCAGTATTTTCCTCTGGGACGACAATCTTGGCGGTCACTTCCTGAACAGATAAGTGCTCAACGTCATTTTATGATTCTACCTGTATTTCTTCATCAGCATCTGCAAAGTCGTCAATCTGCTGATCAACATCGTCCGTTGGGGCTGCAACTTGGCGGCTTGGTAGATCGTTCTCTATCCATAGGGGAGAATCCTCGGCAACACCTACCTTCGTTAGACACGCCTCCCAGCAAGCAGCCCAGATCTCATCTTGAATGATTAGCATCTGCTCCACGTAGCTGGCCGTCGTAGCGTCGAAGCCTTTCTGGTAGCCATCTTCGAATGCAGCTTTTTTGGTTTGCTCTATTTCAACCAAAGCATGGTTGAGGCTGTCTTCAGCAGTTCCAAGCTTGTCTTTTGCTTCTTCAAAGTCAGCTTTGGCTTTGTCTCTCTCTCTCTCTCTAGTCTAGTGATGGTACGGAGCAGCCTGATATTGTTGTTCAACAGCGTGATCCTTTCATTATCAGCATCCTGGAACTTCTGGCCCAGTGTGACCATCTTTTGAATGAACTGGCAAAACACCGAACAGTAAGTAACGGGTGTAGCAATACATGATATATGGTATACAAAATATACATAACAACTTATATGGAAAGATCAAGTCACATTACCTTGATACCACTGACGAGTCCAGTGGAAACAAGCCGATCAGGTGCGGCCTCGGACTCCTTTTGCATGTCAACAGGAAGCAATAGACCTTGTGCAAGGGCGAGTGCTGTTTCCGAAGAGCTGGCGCTATCCCCAATGTGAACAGGCCGATCACCCCTAATGAGATTGGGGGCCCAGCTTTAAGGAAGCATTTGAATGCTCGATGAAGGAGGTTGCTGGACTGAAGCAATAGCTTGGGCAGGGGCGTCTCTAGTTTCTTCGCTCTTGGGACGTTTGTCCCGATGAGCATCGACAGCCTCAAGGGAACTATCGTGTTCCCGAGGAGAAGAAGAAGATCGTGTTGATCCCCCCTATTACGACGAGATCGTGGGGGGGGGGGGGGGGGGGGGGGGGGCGCAGTTGATGCCACCCTATTGGCAGCACCACGTCCTCAAGTTGAGACAGTGAGAAGGGTGCTTAAGTTCAAAGGTTGGCGAGACATTGTACCTGGGGTTAGAGGAGATCGGGAGTAACCGGAGGAAGATGACTCGCTAGTAACGCAAAGAGGAACGCGTTGTTCTGGGATGACTTGCCATCGTTCAGACCTTCTCAACACCACGTGTGTCTGAGGAACGCCTTCAGGGATAGTAACTTCACCTGGCTGTCCGGCAAGGGTAACTCCAGCCTGCAATCTAGAACTCCGTGGTCGGGGAGCAGTGGAGGTGCAAAAAGGTACTGATGCTTGGATGGGCGAGCCTTCTGTCGATAACCCCTCTGTACGACGGGTCGTATCCCAGCAATACTTCGGCGTTACGACCCCGACCAGCTATTCGGGTACCAGGTTCTCCTGTATACTTTAAAATCTTGTTGATGTCCTCTGTTCGGACCCAACTCGGTTCTCGTCTAGGACGCTTGTTAGCGTTGTCAGCTGCAAGATCAAAATTCAAAGTCTAAATTAGAAACATTCAAAGACTACAAGAAGGCGTTAAACAGAGAATATCAAAGTCGAAATCAGGAGCATACGTGGATAGCCCCATATGTGGGGGCAATGGAGTCCCACCACTTGGCCATCTTCCCCTATTGGCTCGAATGCTCCCGTTAAATAGAGGAAGTCAATCTCGTGATCACGAGCAGAATCTGGCATATTTAGCACGAGACGTCTATCTGCCCTCCTAACCTTGAAGTAATATGTGTTGTACTCAGGGTTCAATACTATACTATACCACCACTGGATTTCCCAAATTCCTAATTGGGTCCCTAGAATCTCATTTAAGGCTATGACCCCCATTACCAGCCTAAAAACATTCGTTGAAACTTGCATAGGGGTGAGGCGGGTACCAGTTCAGGACATGGCGGAGGAGTGGGTGAAGGGGAAAACGGACTCCACCCTCGACAATCGCTACGATGGGAATGCACATTCTGTCCCACGAGCCGCCATCCCTGTCCACCCCCAAGGGGGCGAGTTCGAGCCCTACATTGTCAGGAATGTTGTATTCAGCCCTAAAGGCCGCCATGGCTGTAGGGGTCTCACAGAGTTTTCTAAACTTACTGGGTTTGAGAATATTTTCGTTTTCATCTGCCATGGATGACTATTGATTCAGAAATGAAAGAAGGTTTCTAGGGAGGAAAACAGATGAAACTCTAGGAGAAAAAGCCAAGATCGAAATCCTAGAAATTGAAATGGATTAGAACGATAAGTAAAATGCTTACGAAATCAAAAAGAGCAGTTTTCCTGGAACACGAACGAGTTACAGACGACAGCAATGGCAGAGGAATGTGAAGTTTCTTTGTCTGGGTTGAGTAAAAAGATAAAAGCCCTAACAAAAGCGTCCCTGAGAAGATTATAAGGGAGCCACACGGAAACGAAACGACGGGACTCACGCCATTACAAGATAAAGTAACGGAAAGCGGGTGCCATTCTGATGACGTCTGATAAAACGTCAGTTCAAAATTAATGAAAGGCATACGAAACATGCCACGTGGAGTCATTATCCCAAAATGGTATAATGACAGAGGCGCCAAAATGCATCAATGAAATGTTAAGAACAATGACCGCACGGGATCAGAAGAGTATGGTCTAAACATTCGTTTCTAAAAGCTTCATGTATTGCCCCCGAACAGTGGCATGTAAATGAAGCTGGGGAGCAATTGTAGGGAGGTATTCCCAAACAGATACATTTCATAGCCGAACACGTGGTATTTGGGAGCACGTGGTAAGTATGACAGGAGTTATCGCCGGGCAGTGTGGTGAACGGCGGTATGGACCAATAATATGGGAAGTCATTGATCCATGCAGTCTGTTCGGCTGATAAAGACAAAAGACATGTGAAGTCATTTGTCCAAATACAAACGATGAGGACCAGATGCATGTAAAGGTCATTGGTCCATGTGGACTGTTCGGCAATGAGATAGCCGAACAGGGCAAAAGGTTGCCCTGAATTCGTGAGGCGGCAGGGACGGTCTAAAAGGTTCCGGAAACAGTGATATTTAGTAAAAGAATGAGATCCCGAGTATATAGGATCTGCAAAAGATACCCAACGAGAATGGGATGTTCGGCCAGTAATGGAAAAGAATCCTAAAAGGACTTTTTTCTAATAAACTGATCAAGGAAACGAGAATCCTTGATATCCTGGGTTTCCTATACGAGTTGGGAATCCTATGGAAACAGGGATGCTTGGGCAACAAGCACACACAAATCTATAAATATGAGGTAAACCTAGAGGTAAAAGGTACGCAATACATTGCTTTCTGATTGCTTTCCTACTGATAATTAGGGTTTGATTGCTAGTACGTGATACTAACTTTGGCATCGGAGGGCCTTTGCCACGAGAGGCAAAGGTGCATTCACCCCCTGTCTATTTTGCAGATTAGGGTTCCGACGATGAATTAGGGTTCCGGTGAAAAGGCACGAATAAGCCGTTGCAATCCAAGGTGGTCCAAAGCATCAATTGTTTTCATCCCCCTACAATTACAAAGTTCCAAACAACTCAAGCCATTTTGTTTCCTTGCTTCTATCATTCATACGCGCTTAAGAACATAGCTTGTTCTTCCTTTTTCAAACAACCTTAAACCTCGAAGCTCAAATACTCTTTCAAAACTCAAAAACCAAAGGTATAGCTTACCTTTGTTCTATTTTCTGTTCTAATCCCTGAGGGGGGCTGGCAGGGCCAAGGCTGGTAATCAATACCATTCCTGGTCCTAAAGCTGGCAAGGTTTCAAAAACCGTCATGGTACGAACCAGCGCGCGATGGTCCCACTCTTGCGCGCGACATTCCGTGGTTGGGCTCGATGGACCACATGGGGATTGGTGTCTTACTGTTTTGTGTATTTATTTACGTATAGATCACTTTGCAAGCATGTAAAAAACTAGTTTACTGCTTTCCTTAGTAAAAACTATTAGCTTTGTAGTTAATTTGCATTTCTGTTGTCTTGGAGTACCCCCGGGATCATTCTGGACATGTATCAGAACCCAGAAACATGTAAACCAAACACTGGTTAAAAGGCTCAGACAATCGCGCACTAGGGCGCATCCCTCGCTCGTCGGAGCGCACCATCGCGTGCCTGAGCGCACCGTCGCACGCCTGAGTGAGATAAGCGTGCGATAGTCTGGCTCTGACCAGTGAGTGGCCTTGCACGGGTAGCTCGACCTTATGCCATTATTTTATCCCCACACTGTTTATGGGGTATTTTGTTAATTTGTAGGGCTTTTTCAGCCTTTAAACTGCTTAGAACTGCCTATCAACTGCTATATAGACTGCTTGGTTTGTCCTGGGTGTGCACTGGTCCTTCCAGAGCCCAAAAGGGGATAAAATTCAACCTGTTAGTGGGATATTGATCAACTCGCGCGCGATTGTATTGGTCTGTCGCGCGATGGTTGGCTTGCACGCACGTAGATCCATGCATGCAAGTTGGCTATTGTCCGTGTCAAATTCATACAAAGGCACACTGTTTTGATATCCGATTGCAATTTTTGATTTTATCTCATTTATTTTCTAACATATCATCCATCCATGCTATTTTCGTTCATATCCTGCAAACATGTTACAGCTTTAATCTCCATTAAACTGTTTGTAACGACCCTGAATTTTGGTGAATAAAAATTTCGTTCAATATTTGAATTTTATTTGAATTACTTATTTTTCTCTTGAGTGGCTATATGATTCTTGTTATTTTTCCGTCGTAGTTAGATTTCGGTCGTTGGTTAAACTCTCGACTAGAAACCTTGCGTGACCAATTTAGTTAGTTTCCAACCGACTGCTTGGAGGAACCGAGCAACCAACTCACCTAGTTACTAGATGAACCTTTTGGACCTTTTGAAACTTTTGAACCTTTGCCTTTACCCATTGGTCCATAATGGTTAGGGTAATTTTTGTCCATTGGATAATAAACTTTTTATTATAAAAGTACATGTAGTCTTTCAAAATCTTATTTTAAAATAAATGGTACTTGTACTCTTTTGTCCAATGGTTATTAACCGCAAGGGAAATTATTATTCATTGGGTAATAACCGCTAGGGAAGTTAGTAACCATTGGGTAATAAAGTCTTTTGACCAAATAAAGTACCGATGTGACTAGGGAACCTTCCAATAAAGTTGATGTGACTAGTTAACCTTTTCAACCCTAAAGAATTACTTATTTATTTTCTTTTATTGTTTTAGTTTTATTCTTTATCCTTTGGTTAATAAATTTTAGGGAAACTATTATCCATTGGATAATAGAAACCCAATTCTTTATATTAAAAGGATTTTTGAAAGATTTGAACAAAGTACTATAATCTTTTGGAAGTAGACTTTTATATTTACTTTAAAAGTACTTTTTGAATATTTTACTATAAAAAGTACCCTAGTAACTATTGTCCATTGGACAATGATTGTTAGGGTAATCTTTACCCATTGGACAAAAGCCTTTCCTTTATTTTATTTGGAAAGTACATTTATATATAAGCATGGGTAAATTTCAAAAAGGACATGTAGTCTTTTAAAAGACTTAAATTATGATTTAAAGTACTCGTACCTTATTATCCATTGGGTAATAGAGTTATTCTTTTACCAAGTACATGGGCTTATTAAACTAGTCATTTTTCCTAATTGCCCATGTGATGAAGTACCAAAATTTTTATTTTGAAAGTACTTAGTAGCCTTGTAGCCTTTAAGGTCTAATATTCTCCTAAGTACTCTTATATTATTTTATATTGGAGTTTTGTACCCAATTGGATTAATTTATTGGGGAGTTGATCTTCCTAGAGTACATTAGTACACTAGTCTATTTGTTTAAATCAAACATGTGCCTTATTGAATTTCTTTAATTGGTATTTGATTTTATAAATCTTGTACTTTGTACCTTTCTTATTCTTTCTTGCATTTGTATATATATATATATATATATATATATATATATATATATACATATACATTGTGTGTGTGTGTACTTGAGAGAGAGAGAGAGAGAGAGAGAGAGAGAGAGGAGGAAGGAGAGAGGAAGGTTGCTTGTACCATGCTTGATCTTTCATTGGTCATTCTTCATCCTTGGAGAATCTTTCCCCTAACCAAACTTAACTCCCCATTTGTACCTCCATGCTTTGTTTAGTACCCAAATCTTGTACCATTGTCTCCTATCCTTGCAACAAATCTCCCAAAGATCAATCCAAGGACTAAACCTAGCCTTGCAAGCTACCTATATAGGCCTAAGTCTTTTTATGCCTAATGGCAACCTATGATGGACCATTATGACATAATCCTAGCCTTTATTAGCCTTAGACCTTGACTACAAGCTAAACCTAGATTATAATTACCTAGATTCACCTAAAAAGCCTAAGATCTTAGTTGATTACATAGCCTTACACCTAAGATTTGGATTGGACAAAGCTATGACTTGGTTGAAAGGTGATTTGATGACTTAATGGAGCAAATCCATGGAGGATTTAGAGAGAGAGAGGGCCGGCCATTAGAGAGGGAGAGGGAGCCAAGGTTTTGCCTATAAATAGCACCCCATGTTTGCCATTCAACACACACCTTCTCATTGCTCCAACTTCTCTCTAGAAATTCTTGTTCTTTCTTTTGTTCTTACTTTGTTCTTGAGTGTTCTTGAGTTCTTCAAGAAACTCAACCTAGACCGCCACTAAACCGCCACTCGACCACCTTTCGATCCATAAAGTAGAGTAGTGATAGTCAAGTAGAAGTTTCGAGAGAAACCTTTCTCTTTCGAAGCTACCGGAGACCACCGTAGGAAGTTACTCCGTCCGATAGCCGACGTACCTTCCGTAGCCGACTACCGCCAAGAAGTAAGGTAGATTATCCCTATCTACTCACTTCCCTACGTATAAAGTACAGACCCTTGTCTACTAACTCAACGTATATGTAAGGAAATCCTTACTTACTTCCTATTTACTTACTCAAGTATAAAGTAGGTTATCTTTATTTACGTACTTATCATTTGTTTAGAAATATTCGTATTTTGATCTTTAAGATAGTTATGAGTATGCGTATATGAATTGCTTGTATTACTTGTGGTATGTGATAAAGCATAAGTGATTTCACTCCAAAGACGTCCGTACATGTGGCGTTGTGCTTTGAATAAAGCATAAGTGACACACTCCAAAGGCGTCCGTACATGTGGCGTTATGCTATAAGTAGTGATTGAGCGTGATAAAGTAATATAGAATTGGATGATCTCGTTAGGATGATTCATGCTTACGTTTGTCCTACCGCGGAGTCTTTGCATGTGACGAGACACGAGAATCGAGAAAGTAGAAACATGACACCTAGGGTGTGGTTAATGAAAGGAAATGTTTTCCGAGGAAGGAAATATTTTTGAAACAACATAATGACCGGTTTTGGGTGGCATTATGTGAATTGTGTGCGTGTGTAAAAGAAACATTTGAAAAGGTTGAAATGTTTTGGAAACCGCGATATGGCCGGACGTGGTAGCCCATCGTGTGGATTGTGAAAACCGCAACGTGACCGGACTTGGTAGCCCGTTGTGTGTATGAAAACTCGTAATGTGGCCGGACTTGGTAGCCCATTGCGTGGATTGTGAAAACCGCAATGTGGCCGGACGTGGTAGCCCATTGTGTGGTGTGTGTTGAAAAACCCAATGAGAACCCGGAGCGGCGGAATCATTGTGGATACTCGGGAACCCGGAGCGGCGGAACCGAGGTTTTGTGTGTGTTGAAAAACCCAATGAGAACCCGGAGCGGCGGAACCGAGGGTTTTGAAATGTGTGCGTTCCCATGGGAAACCGGAGCGGCGGAACCATGGTGAGGTATAGCTTGGTTATCCGCGGTACGGAGCCAATGCAAATATTTTTTGTGTGCCAATGGGAACCCGGGATGGCGGAACCATTGTGAGGATACTCGGGAGTCCGGAACGGCGGAACCGAGGTTGGGTGTGTAGCTTGGTTATCCGCGGTACGGAGCCAATGCAAATGTTTTTGTGTGCCAATGGGAACCCGGGACAGCGGAACCATTGTGAGGATACTCGGGAGTCCGGAACGGCGGAACCGAGGTTGGGTGTGTAGCTTGGTTATCCGCGGTACGGAGCCAATGCAAATGTTTTGTGTTTAAACAAATGGTTTTTGAAAGATTGTTTTGTAAATGAAATTGTTGACACGGTCTAGGATGAGTCGCGTAGGAGAAACACGAAACTCTTGGGCACCAACGATAGTTGATTAACGAATGTGGATGTGTCATTGTTAGCTGCGTATATATGTATCATGTGGAAATCGATGTGTTATTCCTGTTGTTTGTAAGTTATGGGTTAGCGGGTATGGGATTACTCTGCTGAGCCTTGTAGCTCACGGTATTGCCTTTGTGGTGACCCTGACATATTATATCGGTGGCGACGCTGGTATAATGTGTCAGATTTTGTAGATGATCAGGGTAAGCAGATCACCGTGGAGGCTTTTGGAGCTGAGGAGCTGGCAAGAATGGAGGAGCTGAGGAGCTGTAGTTAGGAACCCTAGAATCCCCCTCCATTTATGTAAATATTGAACTCGTGTGGAAGTTCTGTTGTAATAGTGAGCCAGACTCCATTTGATTTTATGAATAAAATGTCCTTTAACGTACCCAAAATTCGGGGCGTTACACTGTTCCCCCGCCCTAATTGACTAAAGAATTGATTAATCAAATAGAATCGCAAACGTTTTCGCAAATGCCTAAGTAGAGACCGATCTCCGGATTGGGCGAGAGGGGTGCCTTAAAACCCTTCCCCTCTCGTAACCTGGCTCCCGAACCCAGATATGGTAATGGCGTACTGGTGCCTTCACCTTTTTCAAAAATCAAACAGCGTAGTGAGCGTTTCAAGTTCGGTTCCTTGGGTGTCGGACCTTCAAACCCAAGTGGCGACTCTGAATTGAGCGCTCGTCTGCCAAAAAAGCACGCTCATCGATCCGCCCCTTTTTCCGGGCACGATGCCCACAGTCTGATCCCTACAACGGGGTATGTAGGCAGCTCCATGAACGCGACCACATTTATTGCATTCTTGCATTTAACTTAAAGACTTTGGAGCGATGGATTGAGATGTCTAATCTTTAACGTCACTTATACCAAGCAATGACACCTAAGTTCCGTTAAAGAAGGACTACTGTAGACACCCCAATCTGGGCCTCCGAATAATCTTTAAGTTCCCCGATGATGAAATAAAGGAAATAATATCTTTAAGAGCTTGAATAAAGGACTCCCTCAGCCTAAAAGCCTAGAATTGAAACCAAAAAACCCAAAAAGCCCAAAAAGCCAGAATTGAACCTTTAGCATCGCACCGCACACCTTTACACCGCGCGGTGTAATAAAATTGATTACACCGTACGAGGTCATTAGGTTAACCGCACGACATTTTTGAAAAAGTTCTGACTGGCTCAGGAAGCTGTCGACCACGCCCACTTGAGTCACAGCTACAAAATGACTTAGCTGAAAAGGGCACTTCTGGCCCGCCCAGAAAATACCTCCCTCTTTTGAATTCAAAATCCTTGGCTCTTGCCTATAAGGACACCTCTCTATTTAAGAGAAAAGGGTCCTGAGCCTTGATCCCAAAACTCTTTCTCTCTCATTTTGCCCATACATCCGCTCTTTCCATACCCCAAGCCTTAAGGATGTTGCTCTAAGACATTCTCTAAGCGCTTCCTTCTTCAAAATACTTCATTTTTTTTCTCCTCACCATCAAAGTTAGTCTTTTACTCATCTTGAGACCTTACCAACCAAAACACCCAATAACGACTCACCTCACACTCATTTTTTCTCATCCGATCTTGTCCGCACTCATCCATCATCATCCGTCCTCATTCAGGCTCAAGATCAAAGGTAAAAACCAAGTTTCCTTAGGCTAGGCTTAGTCTTGGCCCTGAGGGAACTTTTCTGTAGTCAAGCTTAACCCATTTTGGTTAAAGACTGACTTAAAAAAACTATTTTTGAAAACAAAAGCATGCACTATACTAGACATACCACGCTGCGCGGCGTTCTGGTGTGTCGCACGGCGTAGTATGTTCAGGCGTACGGTCTTTCGTTAGTTTTTCTTTATTTGTTTAAGCTGTCCGGATCATGGATGTTCTTCATCAGGCCTATTTGTATTGCTGAAAGACCGTCATCAATACTTTTCAGAAGAAGACCATATTTACAAGCCATGTTTTATGTCCAAAAGAGGTTTTCTTGATCATCTCAAGTGATCAAATGCACTGAAAATTATTCTACATTCATGGCTTGAAGAGATGGTACTATTCCAAGACGGATTAGCAGTTGTGTGTCTTCTGACATCTTTAAGGAACATCGCACGGGATATATAACACACTGGGCGTTGTTCTAGGTATTGATGATAGTCTGTTAGCAGAGCAGGTAAACCGCACGACATATCATAACGTCGTGTGCGGCATTATTGTAAGCCGCGCGAGAATGGTTCTGATCTGGACATTTCGTTGATTAGTTATTTCATTTCACCACATCATACTCTTATTATTCTGTAACAGACAGCACCACATGCACCTCAATGTGATATATCTTCCCATGACCCTTCCCCCCCCCCAACTTGTTTATTAAAGAGTTCTATTTTTCAAAAGATGTACAAATTTTTTCCCTTAGAAAATGTTTAGTACAGACTGGTTTTACCGAGTGAATGGGGTGCTTTTCAACAAAACTTTCCTCGTTCGTAACGTGGCTCCCGAACCAAAGTCTCGATGTTATCGCTAGACCAAAAGCCTTTTTTCAAACGAGTTCTCGGTTTCTTGGATCATTTATCTCAAAAATCCAGGTGGCGACTCTTCGAGCACGCGCCGGGCGGGCAGCCCATAGTTGGTTAGTCCTTAGAACTAGCAAGATGGGTATCAGGGGAGATTGAAAAGGGCCTCTCCCACTTGGTATTAACAATCCAATCCCCTTATTGCCAATGCACAAATACAAAAATAGCCTCACCAATTTCATCTCCTTATCAATCCTATCCCATGTGAAACAAACATGATATTAATAATCCTATCATCTAATCTCATCTCAAACAAACATACTCATTACCAATCTCATCTCCTTACTAATCCCTTCTCATTACCAATCCCAATTCTAATCCTATCTCCTTACGAATTCCAACCATCTATCACTGTTATCAAATAGGGTTACCCCTTTGTATTTCTATTGTACATCTAATCAAAGAGCTACTGGCCTATTCGCAAACAAAAATAGGTGAAAAGTGTAACAATTATTCTACCTCCACACCCACTTACACACCCTCACTCACAACAAGGATGGAGCCATCACACACTACACACCAGTTTGTATGGGATCCACCCTTATTGTGAGTGAGAGTATGTAATTGGATGTAGAGTTAGACTTTTTGAAAGTCTAAACACACCAAAACCAAAAATAGTATCATCAAGTACACTTTAATGTGAAGCAAAAATGCTAGCTATATTCCTCTAAGTTCCCAATAAAAGAAAAACCTCAAAAAAAATTATTGTTATTTATTTTTTGCTCAATGAAAATTAGTAGTGTTAGTCATAATTAATGAGGTTTGAACCGTTGTTAAATGCATGAGAGTACATGGTACCTACTTCCATACTTCCAAAATATTCCATTAATTGTTGGATGTGATTATACAATGATTCAAATATGTCATGATAACACTTTGCTAAAGCGATGTTAACCACATCTATTAGACCAGTTAGAGCATCTCCAACAAGAGAGGTCAAAAGTAGAGATCTCAAATTATTTTGAAGGCTTGTATGGCAATTTGACATCAAGCTCTCCCTCTCCAATCCTTATGTCAAATTATTTTGAAAGTTTATGGTCAATTTTTGAAAATTGGCAGTTTAGAAGGTTGATGTCAAAGTTGACATGTTGGGAGTATTTTTTAAGAAGGCAATTTCAAGTTCAAAAATAATGAGCTTATTAAAATCTAAAAATATGCAATATGGATCTTGTTTGAAAGATCACATTGAGATCTTTTGAACAATGAAAAAAATAGAAAAATTATTTTTTATTTATATTATATTTGAGTTTGAAAATATAAAATAAGAACTTATTTTTGAAGAAGGTGTTTTGGAACGAGGCCATGTGTTCTGCTTTGCCTTCCTTAAAAAATAAGTACTTATTTATAATTTTCAAGCTTAAAAATAATAGGTTTACTAAAATAAAAAAATATGCAATTTGGATATTGTTTGATAGATATCGATAAGATCTATCAAACTTTGCAAAAAAAAAAATTAAAAATTTATTTTCCTAAGCCTATTATTTTTAAATTTGAAAATAAATTTTTATTTTTTAAGTACTTATTTAAGAATCTGGAACGAGAAAAAAGCATAGAAAGTGCAACTATACAAAAATGACCGGGCTTCTCTCTAGGCAATTGCCAGGAAGACAGTACGAGTTCAATTACAACCGTTAATATCAATTGATAGCCCATACTTGCAAACGTATCTCACATGTAAAATAATTTCAGCAAATCTGATCAACTGAAAATATTTTTGGATTGCTGCGATTGGAAACGGAAATGGTGCCGTTCGTTCAGCAATCCAATGGTCTAGATTTTATTTTGACAAGGAACGGCTCGGATGCTACACGGTAGAGATGAGATCTAAACCGTTGGATTGTCGAATGAATAGCTCAGATGGTTTGTGTTGTGCACCCCTTACACAACATCATCCTCGTTTCCGCTGCGATCACGCGAATTATACCCAGCACGCGAATTACACTCTTTTCATTTTCGTCTTTTCAAATCATTTTTCAATTTTTAATGGCATGCGTGGTGAAATTGTAGTTAAGAAAAATGAAATAGGCGTAAAAGGGTCAGGGGAGGGGATGAGGTGGCATTGCAACCATAAACGCGGGATGCGGAGGCATATTAAATTGTGGCCTATGTTTCTACTCTTTCGTTTCATTTGAGACGCAAATGTAACGGACATACCGTTTGGCCTTCTCTCTGCGCTCCCCCCCTCTCCCTCTCTCTTCCCTCTCTCTCTCTCACAATTTTGCAGAGGAGAGAGAGAGAAAGAAAGAAAGAAAGAGAGATTGAGGAAGAGAAAGAGAGAGACTGAAAAATCCCAGGAAAATCGTATTGCGAATCTTTTTAAAATTTTAAGCATCATAGTACCCATCTCACATCAGCCACCGTTAAACATGAGGAAGCCAAATCTTTAGCCATTTGGCAAGAAAGGTATTTATTGATTCTCATGTTTATTTATTTTCTATATTTGAGAATTGGGTTTTTTTTTTCTTTCTTTTTTTTGTGATTTTGTAATCGTTGATTTGTGTTGTTTTGGGTGGATGCAGGAATTTTGGGATTTGGGCAAATTTGTTGTGGCGATATTTGATCATTTTCACCTTAGCCCTCTATCTACCTTTTTTTTTTTTGGTTTAAATGGGGGGAATATCTTCTGACAATGTTCATGGACTTGTTTTGGCCATCTCCTCCAGTGTCTTCATTGGGTCTAGCTTTATTATCAAGAAGAAAGGTCTTAAGAAAGCCGGGGTATCAGGAATCAGAGCAGGTCTAGTTTCTCTTTCTTTGTTTTCCCTATGTTTCTTACCCGACCACGTTGCGTTTCCATTAAATTTTTTGTGTTCAGGCTAATGACAATAGTCGAGTTGTTTATGCTAAATGGGGTTTTAGTTGATGTGAGAATAATGACCAGCATATAAATTCGTAAAAATGTGGGCTTTAGTCCATAAGTACAAGCCCATGTACATACATGCCCGTGTGTGTGTGCGCGCGCACTTAACAAAAGATGTAGTGGTAAACAGCAAGGTGTTCACAGGTCATAACACATGATTTGGTATATGTCGAAGGGATGGCAGGAAAATTTGTGCCACTACTGGTATACTGGATTAATAACACTCTATTGCCCTCCTTAATATCCTTCGCAAATTCTGCTGCCTGCAAAAGAAGCGATCGCCAGGTGCTTGCTGGCCACTGGGGGATGGCTGGAGGGTACACGTATGGCAAAGTCAGCTGGAGGACGAAGAGCTTGGTTGATCAAACTCAACCAAGTGGGAAACCAAAGAAGTTATTTAGGAAGTTGATGATAAGAGAGAGTTTTTGCTCATAGAGTGTACGATCTCCTTCTCGCTTGGCCATGCTTCTTATTCATAGGCATTCGAAAGACTTGGGTTAACTTGCGCAAGACGGGTTACCCATCGGCTGACTGAGGTTGACCTATTTTGGTGGGTCTTGTGGAAGCCATGCAGAAGAGTGCTCACGAGACTTGTGCCGTAAACTTCTGTATTCAATTGGTGAACCATCTCTAAAAAATGTATAAGACATGACGACATGAGAGACTTGAAAAACGATAAAAGGTTACTACGTGCCTGCTAGTTATTGACTTACTCATGGATAGGAGAAGATTTGGATTGAAATAATGTAAAGTACTTAAAGACCCAATTAGAAATTTCCAGGCTGAGAACTTCCATAATTTCCATTACTAATCATTTTGCATTTTGGTGTTCCTAATCACTTTGGAGCTTTGAGCCTTCAGTAATGGGGAGAAATACTTGGCGTTTGATGCAATTGTTTCTCTTTTATCTTTGTTACCATTCTATCTTGCCATTTTTTCGTTTTCTTTTTGTTTTGCGGTTTACTGTGTAAGTGACAACTGTCAACTATTGTTGATTTATTTTTTTTGAAGAGAACTATCATTGATTCACACAAAGATTCTGGTAAGAAATTATTTTGTACTATTTTTTCCCATATACTGTAATAAGAATGACATGTAGGCTGTATCTAAAATATCTAAAACGAGAGTGGAATCTAAAACATCCCACGCAATTTGGTAACTAAGCTGCTCCATCTCAATGGAACTACCAACCTTTGTCTTCTAATGTTTTGGCCTAAAACACCATCTTTGAATTAGGACATTTGGTTGATTAAGTTGATTTATGTGCTGAGTTAGCAAGTACATAGAAGACCAAGCTTGTCCTTTTTATCTGTTACTGGATTTTGGGAAGGGTGAGGTAGTCCATTTGGCTTTGTGCTGGCTCTTCCCTTTGTGTCCACATATTATTTTGCACTTATTTGAGCTTGGGTACCTAATTTTGTGGAACTGGCAAAGTTATCCACTATGAAAATGTTATTGCTGATGTAAAAGTTTATGCCGTTGTAATTAAGACATCCTTTTGTTCAGGTTCGGGAGGGCACTCTTACTTGAAGGAACCTTGGTGGTGGGTTGGGATGGTAACGAGTAAGTATCACTTTATTTTTCCACTTGAACGTGTTAGGTCCTTGGCTTTTCTTCCCTTTCTTGTGTGTTTCTGCTGAATGTATCACATAGAATACTGCATGATCATCAAAGGTTTCATCATGGGATTCAAATAGATTTGGTCTTTCTCTTTTACAGGGCAGATCATAATTTTCTTTAGCAGTGTAAACTCTCTAGTCCTTTCTTTATGTTTTCATTGCGACTAAGTTAAAGCTTATGAATTGAGGTATTGACAATGTGTTTATCTCTTATATGAGGGCTAGTACAAGAATATTAGTTGCGACGAGACAACTTGTTATGTATCTGAGTTGTAACTTCCCTGAAAGAACACCTAGACATGGATAACACGTGTGTCCAACCTATCAAAGGTTTTGATTTTTCATTAGGAAAGAGATTGACCGTCTAAAGGCTTGGGAAGCTTATGAGAAGGTTAGAAAATCTAAGATTAAGGGGACGACTAGTGGTGATCGCCTCTTTTATTGTTATTTGGAGATTCTGAACGTTTCTTTGGTTTATGATGTAAAGGTCTCACAGAGAAACATGCTTAAATATTCTTTTTATGACATTTTGAGGAGCTTTCTTTAATTAGATAAGTCGCCACTGCTCACTTGGAAAGTTGTGGTTGACAAACTTAAGGATCAATTTTGCGAATTAGAATAAGCTGAAGGAACCCCAAATCAAACAACTGGATTATTTTGAATGAGTCAACATCATTTCCATTGTATTGTGTAAGAAAGCATAAAGATATTTTCTATACTGTGTGAATGGAATTCTTCTTTTTATTTGGGCAATCAAAGTTTTCATTCATGTGCATTATTCTTCTAGTTACTGGTCCCTCTCTTAGTTGCAGGATCCTTATATTGAGGTGAAGAATTCATCCCGGGACCTCGCTCTTGCGTCCTGAGTCTGAATCTCCTAGGAACCTTGCTCCCATAAGGAAACGGGTGCATTCGCAACTAGGATAGAGCATCTCAAGGATATGAATCCCAAAAGGAATAAAAGAAGAGCTACCAAGTAAGACAAGATATGAAGCAATGTTAAGATACTAGAAATTGTAGTTGACACCAATCATTAATATTTATTAAGATGTATACCTAGAACAAACAAAAAATATAGTACTTCTTTGAATGTCTGTAGCTTTAGTTCCGTAAGTATATATGTATATCTACGTTCCAATAGACACTACCTACCTTATATTCTTTTGTACCCTCTCATTTCCATGCACTCGTTCCCACTTTGTGTAACTAAGACTCTCTCTTGTGTCTATGCATTCCTTCATGAGTTAATCGTTAATGGTAACCTTGGGGTTGACAAGCTTCAGAATCAATCTCACATTATAAGAATAATAAAGCTAGAGGATTTGTAAATCCCCGGTATAAATTTATGAATCACGCACAAAACCCATGGAGACCATATTCGTGCTTTTTGTCCAGTGTCGATTTCTTTTCGTCATCCATAACTTGTTGTACATGAGATATGCATGCTACATTACATGCATATGCTCATGAAGAGGCATCTAGTGGTTGGGAGGATTTCAAATGTTATTTCACAAGAGAAAGGAAATACATGCCCGGGTGATTATTCTTCTTCAATAGCAGTTTTCGTAATTCTGTCGTGTCTTATTCAACATCATGCGAAGCTTGAACTATACTTCTTGAAATATTTTTTGCAGACTAGGCTGGGATGGGAACGGAATGTCATGGGGGAGTGGTACATTGTGGGCTCTTTTAGGGCCCATAGAGGTCTCTATTGACACAACATGTTGATTAAGGGAATAATTTTCTTAGATAAAGAATCATTTAAAAACAGCTAAGGGCTAGTAGTTTCTGGAATGTTGATAGCCAATAGATGAAATCAATCTATGTTGCTAAATCTACATTGTATGAATACAGGTCTGTTTGTCGGGTGATCCTGCATTGTATAATCTCCATATAAGTACTTAAAATCAAATGGGGTGTAAAGGAAAAAGTACGGAAGTTTTGCCTCCCATCCTTACGAAAGCCTATGAAAGTTTTTAGCTAATAAAAGCTTCTTTTTCGGTGTCAGACATTCCTTCATTGTGACCTATGTTCAAGTATTTCTAAGTGCCCTTTCTAAAAACAGAAGTATTTCTACCCGAGGGTTGAGTGGCAATATACAGTGACGGTAGTTTAGTCTTTTTCCATTCCATTCCACTCCCCACCCCACTCTCTCTCTCTCTCTCTCTGACTCCCATCTCCACCTCTATATGAGAAGACCTCATGGGACAAAATATTTGCAAACACCTGATACTTCTGTCCATAGCGACCTCCCCCTTTCCACAATTGTAGGCAAAAATATTGCAGACTTGGGCTGAGGGTGTTGTTAGTCCGGGTTCTAGCCCACCAAGAGGCTAACTTATGCCTTCGTGAGAACATTGTGAAAGGAAGACGATCATCAAACTACATCCATGGAAAAGGCCAAACTGGGAAGGCCATTTCCAAACTCCTCGTAAATGTCATAGTCTCACTGGCCAAGATCATACTTGCCTCTACACTGATGGTCCTATGGAACCAACCTTCCAAAAACTTCCCAAACAGACTACCCTCCTCTGCTTTCCCTCCCTCCGAATTTCACCTTCTTCACTCTTGCCTTCTGTCCTTCATTCTTCTTGCCAGCAGCATCTCCATCGGTGTCTCCAATATTCTAGGCATTGCTAATCCCATCTTCCTTTCCTTTTCCCTTTCGGTTGCCATCATCATCTGCATCAGATACTCCATTTTTGGAGCCCAGTAGAGGGGGAGGAAGTAAACACTCATTACTGAACATTGTCGCTTGCATTTCTCATAAAGAAGACAGGTTTCAGTCTCTTTATCAGGCTCATGGTCATCCTCGCCTCCTTTGTAGTTGATTGCAGCCCACACCTTACTGACCTCCTTCCTTTGTCCATACTTGGCCCCGGCATGACTCCCATTAACTGTTTTTGCTGATGCTACAATTCCAAAAGCAAGTGTGTGTGAACTTGGCCACCAACTCCATTAGATCGGCGTCTCTGATGAGTTTGGGAATGACCACCTCCAATTTGGCGTTGTCCTTTGGGGGGAATTTTATGATAATCTTTCCCTTCACAATGTGAATCAACATACAGATGGGCATTTGCCTGGACAAAGAGCTGCCTCAGCCCACGTTTGACATATTGTCATTGGAAGTGCGGCAAGGAATGGATGGACAAGGGAGATGGGTTATACAATTTTCAGGGGTTTACCCATCTACTCTATATGTAGCACATAGGCAGAGGCTGAAGTTGTACGGCGAGTGGAGTGCAAGCACCTAACCTGCCCTCACTTAACACTTCCCCTCTTTTTCAGAAACATTGACCATGGAGTTGTTTGTCTTATTATCACCTGTCTTCTTTACTGTTAAATGTTATTCAGGAAAGCTATTTATTGTATGATTAAGAAAGCAGAATGCTACCTTTCTATGTTGTTGTGTTGTGTGCTGTAAATTGTGTAGACTACAGAAATCAAGTTTATCACACAAGTTAATTAGATCTTGGCACACAAATCGGATTGGATGGAAAATCGTATGGATATAAATATACTATGTCGTTATTGAAAATGTGGTGGAAAAAGATGGAGGAACTAGATTTCTTTGCTGCGAAAATGAAAAAAGGTCTCGGTCAGCTTGTCCATTTTAGGACTGACTCTTCAAGAATAATCTTGATGTATTTTCATTCTTTAAGTATACGCGTTGGCTTTATCTTTCTTGTGTTTGATGCTAATTCAATTGTCTAACATCATATATGTCTGTTTATATTATTGATGAGTTATAATGACAAACAGTGATTGGTGGGGAGATAGCTAATTTTGCTGCTTATGCATTTGCTCCTGCAATTCTCGTGACTCCCCTCGGAGCTCTAAGTATTATCTTCAGGTATGGTGTCAGATAGCAGCAGTAGAAGATTCAAAAGAGAAGCCATCTTTTGGTTCTGATAACATAATGAAACTATTAATCTATTCAAAATTTTCTGCGCAGTGCAGTGTTAGCCCATTTTATTTTGGAGGAGAAATTGCACATCTTTGGAGTCGTTGGATGTTGTCTTTGCTTAGTGGGCTCTACCACTATTGTATTGCATGCTCCACAGGAGAGAAAGATTGAATCTGTCAGGGAAGTGTGGCACCTTGCCACTGAACCAGGTATCTAACAATTGACATGTAATTAGTTGAATATAGTCTATTCGTTCTACTTTACAATCTAGTCTATTCGTTCAACTTTGCATATAGTCTATTCGTTCTAATTAGTTTCATGTAGCCTCCGACCCAATTGATTGGGACACAAGGCTCAGTCTGGTTTGGTTCGGTTCTACTTTACAATCTCTAAAAATTTATCAGTAGTCTGGAACCATTAGTGCCTGGTAAGTTAGAGAGATACATTGACAGGGACTAAGGATGGCTATCTCCCCCCTTGAGATTTTGATAGTTACATAGGACGGCCCCCTAAGTTTTTTAAAAGGACTTTTTTTGGCTCTCTATTTCATGTTATTTCCAAGTGAAATATGTAATGACTCCACTTGTTCCTAGCTACGCAAGCTTCAATTCCTACTATATAAAGCTTATTTATAAAAATGCGATTGTTTTTTATCAGCTTACTTTTTGGTTACCCTTACCTTGCCCCCCTTCCCACCCCCAATGTACATTACTGGTTCCCACCCCTGCATAATTGTGTGGTTCCTGGGGAAGTTACCTTCCAGAACATTATATGTGGCTCTAAGGGCATTGGGACCAAAGTATCAGACCACAGAATTTCCAATATATTTTCTGGAAGGTGACTTTCAAGACTCATTGATATATGAATGATTCAATGTTATATTTCTATGTTATTTCAAGGAAGTTTTGTTTCAGTTCTGTAAAGTAGTTATGCATGTACCTTGGATAAATGTTGTTTTCTGAGATCTTGAAAATGCTTGGGATTCCGCCTTATTTGATAAGGCTTACCAGATTTAATATGTATGAACCATATTTAGGGGAAGTATAGGGCATGCCGATAGTTGGAATTTATGGAACACCTAACAAGAGGAATAATGTAGACTGCTAGAGGGTGGGAAGATCATTATTAAGTTGCCTAGTTTTTTATGCAAAGTTGAAAACGGAAGCAAATTTTTACTTCAGAGGTAGGAAAAGTTGCTTAGTTGTTGCCAGTGTTCTAAAAATTGGAATTAATTGGCGATTAATCGCTGGCGGGGCCTATCCAACTAATTGCTATGCACTGATTAATCTCCGATTACTAATTGCTATGGGCTAATTAATCGCCGATTACTAGGCCTCGAAGCTCGAAGGTGGCCGACAGCCCGACTAGGTCCTAGCGACTTTTAGAACAGGTTGTTGCTTCCTTGGTTGCTTTGTTATTGATTTCATTTTCCTTGAATGCTATTTCACACTTGCACTGTGTAAAGCAAAGCTCGAAATTGGTTAAATGCAACAAATTATGCTCAAGAAAGTCAAGAGTGCATATATCATTGATTTTCCATGGTGTTGTGGATTGTTTTAAGTTTCTGTTGACCGCAACACCCGTTCCCAGCGCGGTCAGTTCTTCTTAAGCTGCTATAAGGCCACTATCTGAAACTAATATGTTTACCGTCGGTTCATTGTAGTACTCATATATCTCCTTTCATAGACTGTCTTTACATTTGGACCTCTACAAACTTTGTGGACTGACAAAGAACCTTGTGGTATCAACAGGCTTCCTTGTCTACACCGGCATAGTATTGGTTCTCGTTGTCATCCTCATTTTCATGATTGTGCCGCGTTATGGGCCATCCCATTTGATTGTCTATATCGGAATTTGCTCACTCACTGGCTCTCTTACGGTCTGCAGATAATGTGTTATATAAATTCCTAGCCATAGTTCTGCCCTCAGTAGTTCTTGTGCGCAACTAGTTTGTTTTTTCCTTTCGTTTATGTAGGTCATGAGTGTGAAAGCTGTGGGAATCGCTCTGAAGCTGTCGTTTTCAGGATCAAATCAATTTACCTACTTTGAAACATGGTTTTTCACCATACTTGTGCTTGGTTGTTGTATTTTGCAGATCAACTATTTGAACAAGGTAACTTTGACATGAAATTAGAGAAAAAAGTATTCTGTCTTATCTGCGTTATAGAAAGTGGGTAATCTGGTTCTTTCGATTCATCTTTGCAGGCTCTAGACACATTTAATACTGCTGTTGTTTCTCCTTTCTACTACGTCATGTTTACGACCCTCACCATCTTTGCAAGCATGATCATGTTTAAGGTGACTAAGAACTTATCTTTTCTGTTCAAAAGCTTATCCTTTTCCTACTTATGAGCTTAAGGGTGTGCGTGGAACTTGTGGAAGGGAACGGAAATGGAAAGGAAGTTGAAAGAGAGAAATCAAAAGGAAACTTGCGATTTTCCTTTGTTTAGCTTTTCAAAGAGATGGAATGGAAATCCCATAAGGGAAATTATTATTCTTGCTCAATTTTGAAAGAAAAAGAGAGGTAAATAACGAGTAGTTGAAAATAAAAGGAAAAGAGGAACAGTTATTTTATCATTATCTTTTCCTTTTCCTTTCATTCCTCAAGTTCATGCTCTTGCTCCCAATATATAGTCATTGTCTAGACATGCTAAGACTTCGTATGGGCATGCCATAACAAATCCTGTTGTGCTAAAACAAATTCATTTCGGGGTTCAATACTACCATGAGACTACACTTGGATACAACATAGGGAAAATTACCAAAACAAGGCATCTACTTAAACTAATTACCAAATGTGGTGGACTTGGTCCTTAACTTGTGAGGACCAAGTCAACAAGGGTCAGGACCAACTGCAACTAGTGTGAGGACCAAATCACACCATTTTTTGGTAATTAGTTTGAGTAGATGCCTTGTTTTGGTAATTTTTCCTACAACAATACATTAAAGCAACGCTGCACAAATTGGAAAAACCAGTAAAAGACCTGGCAATAAGTGGATTAGAATTTCAATAGCCTATGCCAAGTCATTTTGGATAAGAATTATGCTTTAATTGTTTGTACTTTGAGTTCCGTTAATAAGATCCTAGAAATTTGGCAGTATCTTGAAGTTCACGTCCACTGCTTATTAGTTATTGCTGCTGCTGCTGCTGCTACTACTACTACTACTTTTCCCCCACAACTCTATTCTAATACTAGCAAATATATTAGTCAGAAAGTTGGTATCCAAAAGACATGCCAAAAGCTAGGACATTGAACATATTGGACTTGGGTGGGTGTGCAAGGAATGGAACATAATTCCTTTTTCCAGTAAAACTACCCTTGATGCTATGGAACTGAAGCTTCTTGATAATTAAAATGTATGACTTCATACAAGGTTCTGAATACTGTACCGGCTAGAATACGGGATTTCCTAGTGGTACAATACGCATCAGTGAGATACCTTAGGTACCGTTTCAGATTTATTGCTATTTGTGTTATGTTATTTTTCCACATCAAAGAATTTAGTATAACATATTCATTTGTTAAAAAGAAAAATAAATTAAAAAATAGCTAGGTATTGACTGGTACTGACCAATACTATTCTGTATTGATGAAGAGATAAATAAATTTAAAAGTAAACCGGTATTGACTGGCATTGTTCGGTAGTATCAACCGGTATTTGAGCCGGAACAAAATTAGAGGTGTAAGGTACCACACTTGGTCAAGACTGGTACGTACCAGCTGGTACGGTACGGTACGGTATAGGATTCAAAACCTTGATTTCTTATATTTGGTTGCTTCATTTCCTGTATTAAGTGAGGAAACATGTAAATCTACATTTTCTGTTTGTTTCCAAATAGTTATTGGGCGGGGGTGAAACCAGCCCTGCAAACAGTAAGAGACCATGAATGCTATCTTTAGTAGATGGCAGGACAGACACTCCGATGCTAAAGTGAGTGAAAAGTGAACACATAAAGTGAAGGAAACTCAGAGTTAGTAGAATGGAGAATATGTACTTCGCTCTTATGTCCTTCCTTAGTCATTCATCGCTCCATTTCAGGGTGTAGCTTTTGTCCTTGCTCAAGTCCATCTTGGCCCTATTATCAGCCTGAAGCTCAGCTGATATCCTGCCTTTGGTCAGGACGTGTAATTTGAACCTCTTCAGTTCCTCGCAAAATCATGATTGTTCTGTTTTTTCTCTCTTGCTTTGTATCCAAACAGTTTCTCTGGCGCAAATATTATGACTTGATCATCAGCCGCACTCTTAGGTTTCTCTTTATATTTCATTGTTAGTGCAATCAATATACATGAACTTCACAATAAGAATTTCCACCTATTATTGAATATGTATTCAGGATTGGGACTCTCAAGATGCCACAGATATTGCAACTGAACTGTGTGGATTTGTGACTATTCTCTCCGGGACTTTTCTTCTTCACAAAACCAAAGATATGGGAAGTAATCCGGTATCAACATTGGGAAGCCCTGTATTTCACCCATCACCAGATTTGAGCGCGCACCATAGTACAAGACAAGTAGAGTTGTGAAATGTTTTGGGCAAATGACGTTCGCCATGGGGAGATGTGGACAAATCCGAAGATGCTTATTATCAGCATGTAAAAGGAGAAACCATGTTCTCGGTCAGATCGATAACATGTGGTTTGCCAATGGTAAAGAAGAAATAGAAAATCATTCCATGGATGTTCATTGATGTAGGAACTCTTGACTTGTTTAGCATTAGTTTCTTTTTTTCGTTATTTTTTTTTCGGAAACGTAGATTGTGAATACGTCTGGTAGTGATGTCTAACGTTACGAGGAGATCTTTGAAAGAAGTACATGGAAACAAAATTAAAGAACTCGAAGTGTTGTGCTCGATATCGCTCTTATTATTTTTTTGTGAGTCTCCATGGAGCCTCAGAAATTCATGGAAATGTTGCTTAACCACTCTTGTTGATGGTGGATTTGTGAGCCTTACTTTTCAAGGGTGTGTATTCAGGTGGATTTGACTGCACGGTTTAACGTTTTGTTTTTTGTTTTTCTGTTTTGAAAATTTGCATTTGGGATCTGCACAGTATACATGTTACATAAACAAAATTGCTAGTATATGTTGTCACTATTCCGTAATTCGAACTCTAAGTTGTGGATCACAATTTTTTAATTTTGTTCTTATTCAAAAAAAAAAATCACGTATGTTAGTTTTGTGCTAAATTTTTGTGTATTATGCGTTCGTCTCGATGAAAGGAATCGAAAAAATAAAATTATGATTTTTACACATATTTTGTGAAATATCTAAGAATAAGCCCGAAAAACCAATTCTTTCTTTTTGTTTTTCTTGAATATTTTTCAAAATATTTGTATAAAAGTCATTAATTTTTACTTTTCCGATTCCTTTCGTCAAGACGAATGCATAATACATAAAAGTTTGGAGCAAAACTTACAAGCACGGTTTTTTTTTAATAAGGACAAACCAAAAAGTTATGGTCCACGACTTATTGCTGAGTGAAAACGCCCTATATTTCCACAAAGGTTTGTCCGAATGATTTTCGTATCTCCAAATGAAACACAGGGTCCTAGTTATATGCGATGCAATGCAATCCTGCACACATTTCAAGGGCCTCTTGCAATTTTTTAGCTGAGGTTACGATCTTCTTGACTGCCAGAGTGGAGAGGCAAATGGGTACCTATAACATACCAAGTACTCCTATGTAAATGTGCACTTGAGCTCTCGTTAGCATGTCAATCACCTGAACAGTGAAATTCCTTAACTAGATTAGATTAGCAGGGCTTAGTGAGTCGACTCGCTGTCTAGTCACAGGCCCACATGTTTTTGGATGATTCGTGACACAATATTGGCATATTGGGTAAGAATATTATATTGAGCTCGTAGTTGTGGGACACACTATTCGCCAGTACCTACCAGCTAAAATGATGGTAATGACCCCACTAATGAAACAATATTTGTTATCCATTAATTAATACACTGAATGGGCATCGATTGATTATGATATGCATATGAGTATTTCAAGATTAAGGGCCACTTACTTTAAAGTGCGCATTGATTAATATTATGATAGTTTAAGGATTCAATAGGATCAATTGATGTATTTGAGGTGACAAAAGTATAAATCACCCTATATCTTCACAATCGTGGAGATAAAACGAGAGAAATGATTTTGTCACTCCCTTTTTTATTAACGTCACTCCCCTGCACTTGCAGGGGAGTGACGTTATTTTGAATCAGCAGCCTACAACGAATATAATTTTTTGGATAGAATGACGGTTGGCGGATGCACCAAGACGAAGGGTAGACAAATTCAAAAAGCGCAACCAGCTCCCTTTGATTGGATCATACTTGCCATGGAACAACTTGAAATATCCATTATTGGCCTTATTAACCCTCACATTACTCCATTCTATGGAATCTAAATATTTTTTTTAAGGCAAACAAATTTTTATTAAGAAAACTTGACAAAGAGTACATCAAATTGAGGAAGAAAGAGGAGAATCCAACCTTATAAAAAACAACCAGTGGGCCAAGCCCAAATACACCCGAAAGAGCAAAGCTCTAAAACCCAAAAGGGCAAGGCCTAAAAGGCCAAGCCCACCCTAGAACAAAACCTAAACATAATCAAAACTACCCCCACCTCAAAATCGACGCCCTCCATTGCCACAACCAAACAGCCACCAGGGCTGCACACCACCAGCTGTGCGACGACAAAACGGCGACAGACGCCACGAATCGCACAAACTGCCTGACCCCACAAGAGGCTGCCGAGAAACCGCAATAACACCCCTCCTACCCAAACACAAGCCATTAGTAAGACACTCCCTAAAAAATGCGGACATACCACCGAAAGGTACAATTACTTGTGTTACTACCATTACTGTATTGCTATAACTAGCAAGATGTTTGTAAGTAGACCAAGGAGTGGAAGAATTGGAAAAAAGGTTGAAGGTTAAGAACAAAGTTGAGAGAATGGTCGATGGATCGATGTTTCTTTGCTGTGTCTACCACGTTTGTTTGTAGGTCATTTTTTTTCTTTCACAACGTTGGATAACAACCTAGAACTAGAAAGAACATAGAGGGAGAGACTGATTGCTCGTACATGTACGTGCTGTACGATGGATTTTGATTTTTTACCTTTGAGATCGGCAAAGAAAGATTCAGTCAATTAAAGATATACTCCAAAGCAGGAGTAGTAATTCACGTGTCCGAGAGCACCGTCACGTGGTGCTTCGGACCACTCTATACCACACACTTATGTGAGGTTCATGCACTTAGTCGTGAATTCCACGAGAATAAGTTGTTGTGGAATGGTCAGGACGGAGCACCACGTGGTGGTGCTCCCGAACTATTGCATAGTTTCACGAGTAATTATTTAGTAACCCGGGAGCACCACCACGTGGTACTCCGGACCACTCCACAACCACACATTTATAAACACAAAAGCTCTGATGACAATGTGAATTCAATGTGAGATCGAAAAAATAAATGCATCAAGCCACAAGGGGTGATCTTTATTAGCATATGTATGAACACAAAAGCTTTCTCACAATGCATATCCATAAATCCTTTAAAAGACTGAGATCCATAAATCCTTTAAAAGACTGAGTACTTATGCTTTGCCAGTCCTACATTGGCCACAAACTACTTGGCATGAGCAGAGGTGTTGATTGCTTGGAGCAGGATCACATCTGCACTTCGAAGCCATACCACTTGCTCCACATCTTGAGTTCCATTCGAGGAAGCAATCGAAGTTTCCATTTGGTCCACAAGACCCAGGCAATTTCAACTTAGCAGGGCAAAAGCTAATCCCTCTGAAAAAACAAGTAACAACAATTAAAGCATATATATTGTCTATCTAGCCTGCTACTTAATATGGAGAGAGAGAGAGAGAGAGAGAGAGAGAGAGAGAGAGAGAGAGAGAGAGATGCATGCCTTGAGAGAGCAAGTAAACAGAAGAAAAATGCGAAAGAAAACATGGAGAAGGCTGTGGATTTCATGATCATGATCTTGGCAAACTTGATTACTTTTATGTTTCTTATGAGATGATCGATCGTGTACTACTTCGCATGAACCAACCACTATTTATATGCGCTTGTGAGTACTCTTGTCCCCATATGTGGGCCTGATATTTGTGGACTCACTTAACCAGTGGACCTCTAAATTAATTGATTGGAGAGAAGATAGTATTATTAATTCTATTGAATGAGTGAATTGAAGATCCAATTAATATGGGTTTATAGTAAATGAGATCTGTCTATATTAATTGCATATTCATACACATCCATATCAAGTAGTAATATTTTCACTTAATTAAAAATAATGTACTCCTACATGCATTCTGTAAGGTTTAAAATAGTATCAAAATCCTCCCCTTACATTACTTCTTTCAATTCATAAATATGGACCTAGATATCCACCCTTGGGAGAAATCTATTAAAATGATCCTTCATTTATACTCATTCATCATAATGTGATATAAAACAGAGCAGAAAATGTCTCTCATTCGAACAAGAGCACCTCTCTAGCCGCCCGATCGCCTTTAATTTAAGTCAAGATCGTAGCCGTTGGAACAATTTTCTTTGATAATATACGAGGTGATATTTCCTTATATGTAAATCTCCAGTAATGAAATATAAGGTTTTCCAAGCTTTCAACTTTGGAGTCATGCGTTGACCTGTAAATATATATACTTTCCTTTTTAGTTGATTACCTTTTTAATTTTATCCCCTTTCGAGTTGATTACATTGAAAGAGGTATTGACTATATAATTTTCCATTCACAACACAATGGTTGCTTAGAATATAAAAAATCGTTACTTTTTTTTTTGTTTTTAATTTCCAATTCACTACCTCTAGCTCTCTACGCGAGTTAAATTCTTTATTCCTATCATTTACCATCATCACAGTGAAGGACTTAAGTGGCGCACCGCTGTATCTGTGTCTGAATTATCCGTGCGAGGCCTTTGTCTGAATGCTCTCTCAACCTCTCTCTTTCTCCTTGACATTGTAACTATATTGGCATATCGTTTCCTGTCATTGCTCACTTTGTTTTCGTACGTATAATAAATTATTAACCTTAGAACACTGGCACTTTTTTAATACTGACTACTCCTTTTGCCCTGTAAAGACAGTCCACTAAGTGCAATTTTCGGATAAAAAAACCAAAGTATTCAGTTCATAAGTTCTTACATTTCTTAACACCAAATTAAAGAACTATCTGAGATCTTTAATGCGGTGTTAAGAAATTAAAAGAATTATGCATGAAAGTACTTATTTTTTTATTTGAAAGTCGTCTTTTTGTAATAGATTATCTTTCTGACAGAAAGGAAGCACGTTGATTTTGGGTGCCACTCCGAATTAAAATCTTGGCTCTGCCACGTAATCGGCATATGCTGCAAGTAAACAACAGCACTCATTAGAATGTAACACATGCAATAAATTAACAAGACCATGGTAACCAGGGACGAAGCAATATTTTTGCATAAGGGTCGGGAATGAATATACAAAATCAAAAAAAAATAAAATTAAGAGAGATAACCATGTGAATTTTTACTAATTCTAAAAAATACAAATTCAACACTGGTGACACGCAAAATCAGACTTGACCTAGTTTGTCCTCGCTGTGGTATAGTGGGAGAATCAATTGCGCATGTCCTTTTTCAGTGTGAGGCTGCAATCAAAGTATGGATTCACTCTCCATTTCGGCTAAGACCTGAGGACCTACTCGAGTGCAGGCACATGGTTGATTGGTGGGAATGCATCTACGATCGTATCACATAGTTTTGTCTGCCTTCTCTTTTTTTAGGTATGGCTTTACTTCACTGTTGGTAGATTTGGCAAGTAAGGAACAACATTATTTTCAATGGAAAAATTTGGGCAACGGATGCTGTTAGTAGGAAAGCGCAAGGGGATTTTTATGAAATCAACGACGCAAATATTAGGGTCCCCCATCCCCCCTCGAGTCCCTCTCCCTTGGGAACCTTGGTATGACAGCGACCTAAGAGGAATGTGCTGAAGATAAACGTCGATGCTGTAACGACCAGGACCTCGAGCACCACGATATAAAAAAAATCACTATCTGTCTTTTATTCCAAAAAAAAAAACTTTACAATTTACAACTATTTCTAAAATAAATAAACAACACCCACTCTCGCAGCAACTCGGACGAGCCCGCACCTGGCCCGCTAACCAACCTGCAAGCTGGAGTCCACAGGACCCCAGGAGTGTGTGAGACATAATAACGTGTACAATATCAATATCAAATAAACTGCACATCGTCAATCACCACGTATAACACCAACCACGAATATAACACGTTCCACATAAAAGGAACCACATATCCGGTCCTCCTCGGTATATGACAGGTGACGTACCACCGCACTAGCCTCGCCACAGCCCATTGGCTAACATGTCTTTTGGCATAGCTTATTAGCCTAGTCACCCCGCCACATACCAAACAGTTCCACGACATACAGTCACCGCACACAACACAACCAACAAGAACCCCAACATTAATATTGTACAACAAACATGTATCTCACACTCACCCAGCTTAACCATATACTTAAATCTTGCCTCAATCGAATATCATTTCATCTTAGGATTTTCAACAAAGGCCATAGCCTTGGACTTGTTCTCTAAACTCACGTACTGCCTCCCTTATGTTTCCTTTCTCTAAAGCTTTCTGCAGAATAGAAGTCTTGCTTGTCTATTTAAACCAAATCCAAGTGTACAAATCCTAACCTATTAAGTCCACGTGTACAAGCCATGAAATGGCCAGATTTTAAATCTTGTTATTAGCTCCATGTCCAGCCTACACGTTGCTTCACACATGCACATATACTACTAGTTTTGGAATTTATCCTTATCTCAATAAAAAAATTCCGGTCCAAATAATTTGAATCCTCTAATATATAGAATATTTTTTAAGGGTGTTACAGATGCGGTGGTTTGCAGGAGCTCAAGTACTATTGACACAGGGGCAGTGGCTCGAAGGGACAATGGTCGAGTTACTAGTATTTTTCTGGCTCTTCATGCTGGGATCAACTTGTCCAGAATTGCAGAGGCTTTGGCCATTTGGGATGGGTTGAATTTGGGATTGCTCTAATGTAACGCCCCGAATTTTGGGTACGTTAAAGAAAACATTTTATTATAAAAAGAAAGTGAGTTTGGCTCATTATTACATCATAAACCTTACAAAAGTACTTTTATTCAAATAACGGAGGGAACTAGGGTTCTTATCTACTACTCCGCTTCTTCCTCCATCCTGGCTAGCTCCTCAGCTCTGAAGGCCTCCAAGGTGTACATCTCACCCTGTTCATCTATGAGGTCTGACACATTATACCGGCGTCACCACCAATATAATATGTCAGGGTCACCAAAAGGTAACACCGTGAGCTACAACGCTCAATAGAAAATCCTTACCCACCAACCTTACAACAGTAAATCATTTACAACAACACTAGCAATCACACATCCATATTTGTTAATCATATATCGTTGGTGTCCAAAATTTTCGTGTTTCTCCTACGCGACTCATCGTAGATTGTGTCAACATTTTCACATACAAATCAACCTTTCAAAATCATTTGTTTAACTCACCCAACCTCGGTTCCGCCGCGCCGGGTTCCCGAGTATCCTCACAATGGTTCCGCCGCGCCGGGTTCCCATTGGCACACAAAATCTTGCATTGACTCCTCTCCGCGGATAACCAAGCCATACCTCACCATGGTTCCGCCGGTCCGGGTTCCCATGGGAACGCACACAACCTCACAATGGTTCCGCTTTTCCGGATCTCCATTGGAACACACATAACCTCACAATGGTTTCGCTTTTCCCGGATCTCCATTGGAACACACACAACCTCACAATGGTTCTGCTTTTCCCGAATTCCCATTGGAACACACACAACCTCACAATGGTTCCGCTTTTCCCGGATTTCCATTGGAACTCACACACCCATCTCACATTATGCCACCAAAACCGGTCATAATGCAGTTTCAAAAATATTTCCTTCCTCGGAAAACATTTCCTTTCATTAACCACACCCTAGGTGCCATGTTTCTACTTTCTCGATTTTTGTGTCTCGTTTACATGCAAAGACTCCGCGGTAGGACAAAGTAAGCATGAATCATTCATTGTAATCTAACAAGATCATCCAACTCTATTATATATCACAAGTAACACAATCGATTCATGTATGCAAGCTCATACTCCTTGAAATATCAGAATACGAATACTTCGATTCACATGGTAACGTTTTAACTTTCGAAAACCGTTCTTTCTTAAAGATCAAACAACATACGTTTTACTTGGAATAAGTAAGTAAGTGAGTAAGGATAAACTTCGAGTTAGAGGTAAGAATAATCTACCTTGATCCGAAACTAGTCGGGGCCGAATAAGCTAGTTGGAAGATTCTACAGGTGGTGAAACTCGCAAATCTGGACCGAAATTTGGATGGCCGTAACTTGGTCAATGTTTGGCCGAATATGATCGTTCTTAGGTCGAAATTGAAGCTCTAGAAGCGCTCTACAACTTTCGTGAAGGAAGTTGATCCTAGAAACTACTTTAGGTAGGAGAAAAATGGGGATAAAAGAAGGGACAGTAAGCTGTCTGGATATGGAAATCTGAGATTTTTACTGAACTTTGGATGACAATATCTTTGTCATTTCTTCACCGATCGAGGTGGTTCTTGGGTCTAACTTGAAGGTCTCGAAGTGCTCTACAACTTTTCCGAAGGGAGTTGGTTCTAAAAACTAGCCTAAGCAGGAGAAAACTGAGGATTTACGAAGGGCAGTAGGCTGCCTGGAAAAAAACAGAAATGGTTTCTAGAGAGAAGTGAGAGTAAGAAGTGAAGGTGTGAGTTGAATGGCATGGGAATGGCTCTATTTATAGCCAAACTTTGGCTCTCTCTCCTCTCTCAAGGCCGGCCCCTCTCTCTCTCTCTTCACATCTCCAACTTTGACACTTGTCAAGCAATCTTGAAAGATCAAAGCCTAACCCTAGGCTTGCATGGCTAGGTTAGTCCTTGGATTTGATCTTTGGAAGATTTGTTGGAAGAAAGGGGACAATGGTACAAGATTTGGTCTTAAACAATCCTAAAAGTACAATGGAAAGTTAGTTTTGGCTAGGAAAAAGATTCACCCAAGGATTTGAAAGATGAAGAAAGATCATGGAAGGTACAACCAAATTTCCTCTCTCTTTCCTCCTTCCTCTCTTTCTCTCCCTCTCTCCCTCCCTCTCGGCTCACTCTCTCTCTCTCCTCTTGTACTAGCTTGCAAGAACACAAATAAAGTATAGGTACTTTTGGTACTAAAAGATCAAAGAAGTCTAAAAGACTAAGATTTCTTCAATAAACAATTAAATGGGCACATGTGTACTAAGGTAATATTTAAAAAATACTAGGTACCTTTGTAATCTAGGTAGATCACACCTCCCATAAAACTAATCCAATTGGGTACAAAATCCTAATATAAAATAATAAAAGAGTACTTTAAGGAAACTTAGGTCTTAAGTCAAAAGTACATTCTTAATAAAATATTGGGACAACATCACATGGGCAATTTAGAAAAAAGACTAGTTGAAAGAATAACTCTTTTACCCAATGGATAATAATTTTTCTAACTTTTATTGTCCAATGGATAATAGTAACTAGGGAACTTTTATATTAAAATAATCAAAAATTGTCCTTTTAAGGCATGTGACAAAAGCCCTATATTTAAATATAGGTGTGTTACCAAGTACCCCAATAAAGTAAAAGGCTAGGATTCTCTCCATAAAAATAAGAATAAAGTACAAGTACTATTTTATTCAATAAAGTACTTTGAAAATCTAGGGTGTAGATATACTCCAATATTTTAATGCATAAAATCACATGGGAAATCAACCCTTGAATATAAAATAGGATCCTTGTACTTGATAGGAAGATTTGGGCTATTACCCATTGGGTAATAAATTCCCTAGCGGTTAATAACCAACGGATAATAAAGGAAGGTACTTTTTATCTTTAAAATAAGATTTTGAAAAGACTACATGTACTTTTAGTCAAATATTATAATGAAAAGCTTATTGTCCAATGGACAAAGATTACCCTAACCATTATGGACCAATGGGTAAAGGCAAAAGGTTCAACTAGTAACTAGGTGAGTTTGGTTGCTTGGTTCCTCCAAGTAGTTGGTTAGAAACTAACTAAATTGGTCAAGTAGGGTTTCTAGTCGAGAGTTAACCAATGACCAAAATCTAACTACGACGGAAAATAAGAAATCATATAGCCACTCAAGAGAAAATAAGTAATTTAAATAAAATTCAAATATTTAACGAAATTTTTATTGACCAAAATTCAGGGGTGTTACATCTAAAATGTTCTAAGGTGCTTATTGAATCGGACACGGAGGCGATTGTGAGGAAATGCGATGATGATCAAGACTCTCCCTCCGATATTGCAGTAGTTATTCATGATTACTTAGTCTTGAAGAACTCATTCAGTTTATGTGATTTTGGTTTTGTTAAACGTGATTGTAATAGGGCTGCACATTGTTGTGCTCAGAAAGTCCTTTCCAATGGCATGTCCAGTCTATAGATGTCCATTTTACCCCGTGGAGTTTGCATCTCTTTGATGTTTAGGCTCTACCTATCACATGAATAAAATTCTACTCACCTTTAGTAAAAAAAAATACAAAATAACATCAATATAGGTACAAAACTAAGCATGTTTCTTATATAAACTTAGATTGCTTAAATTATTGCATGAGACTACAATTAGAAAATTAAATCTAACTGTGAATTAGCAATCAATCAAGCTCCAAAATAACACAACTGGTTGAGTAAATTAAAGCAATTAAACTAAAGAGACAAGGCAAAGTGATATACATGGAAATTACTTGGGGTCTAAACACCCCAAGCATAAAATCACAGTCTATTTCTATTAATTTTCATTAAGTAACAAGGGTTACAGGAGATATACCAAACTAGAAATTACTCACAAGACCATAGTTTTAGAACTGTGATAAAATAACCCAAAGAGTATGGGTAAAAATTGTGATCATTTTTATTTATCTTTGAGCCAAACCGTACTTGTCTAATCTACCCTAAGCATATTATTTATCACTTTGAGCAAATTAGTGCGAATGTGTTATTGGGCAAACTTTTTAGGGTCCTTTTAGACTTTTTGAACAAGCAAAAAGACTAAGCCATGTTTGGCTAGATACAAAGAGTTTTTTGTACAAGCAAAACCTAAAGATAGTGTTAAGCCCAAACAACTTGTGAAGATAATTTTTTTCAAAATAAGTAGAGGTGGCAAATGTACGGATTTGGATAGGTCAAAATGAGTTATGGGTTGAATATGAGTCAATAGTAGACGGGTTGAGATGGGTCGGATCAAATATGGGTCAAGCCAGACCCGACCCGACCCGTTTCGTTTACTCTCTCTCTCTCTCTCTCTCTCTCTCTCTCTCTCTCTCTCTCTCTCTCTCTCTCTCTCTCTCTCTCTCTCTCTCTCTCTCTCTCTCTCTCTCTCTCTCATTGTAGAGTAAGGGTTGGTAGGGTTAGGATTATTCTACTGGGTGAATTACCACTCACGGATACGTTTGTATCCTGGTAAATCGGTTGCTTTGGCGATTAATTTGCCAGAGGGTGCAGGATATCAGGAGACCGAAGAACAGGATCCTTTACAAGTTGATCAGTACTAAGGTAAGGACCTCCCAGCTGAAGAAGGGGAGTTTGTCGAGTCTTGGATGTTTTACCCTTAGAAGCTCTGTTAGTTTAAAATATTGTTATTTGAATTTCCAAAGATGTTATCACATTAGTCAAATTTTATTTTACTTTTGGGTTGTAAGACAATTAAGAAATTTTGACTTTAGTATTTGAGATCTTCGCTGCTAAACTCTGTTTAATAAAATTTCATTTCTTAAATTAGTCATATGAATTATTAAATCCATTAAAAAGGATTTAATTAACGTATCCGAAAATCGGGGCGTTATACTTTTGTTGTGGTAAATATACAATATTTTGTGGTAATTGTCAGCATAAACTATGGTAAGTAGAGTCAGTGTTCATGATAGTATAATGACATTTTTTTCTGAAAAAAAAAGGCAAACCACCATACTTTTTGGGGGTGGTTTTGATCCAACGCCTTAGATTCACGCAAAACCTTATCTAAAGGCCCATATTAAATGGGGGCATCATGCCCCAATACCACATTGGGGCATCATAGAAAAATTGATATTATTGGGACATTGTTGGTGTGTCTGAACACCCTATGGAAAAAAAGATATACTCAGTATTCATGTTTTCTAGTGTTTTTTGTCCTGTAAATTTATCATTGACAATGAAATGTACGTGTAAGTTATATTTCTTGTACGCCATGTTGAATCATCAGATTTGTTCATCATATACAATGCTTCGTCCCGAAATGTAAATCTTATTATTCAACATTGAAATGTGGAAGTAATATTTCTTTTAGGCAATAATGTTAATGATCAGTATTTCCAAATTTAAAATTCCAAAACAAACATGGTCAGTGTTTCGAGTAATTTTTTGGTGTTCGGAGTAGTTTGTGAAAAAATCTTTTGTTCCTTGCGCATGGAGAGGGATTGGATTTTGAGATAAAAAGCGAACCCCTTCTAAATACAATATCTAAGTGCTCTTAATAAACAAAAAAACAAAACAAACTGTTATTATTAACCCACCATCTCAGGGATAAAAAGTTGGGTTTTTGTTTGCAAGGAATAGAAAATAAGTAGCCCTGAACTTTTCATTAACTCAAACATTCATGATTCATTTATTATTAAACCTCAGGCCTTAACCCTTGGAAATGCTATTAACATTACATAATAAATCCCAATAGGTCTTACAAACTGTTTGATTGTACGTAATTAATTTTTTCAAGAGTGTGCAATTTGAAAACCAGGATTGATAGGGTCTAGAAACACTTTCATGTATATGTTTCATGAACCATAACATTTTCGTTTGGAAACAGAGCTAGAGACCCGATGGATAGCTAGGCCGAAGTAATTTTTCCTATAATAAGCTATAAGAGCATGTACAGCAGGTTAGCAAAATGGGAATATTAGCTATTATAGCTATTTTTTTATCACGGCTATTATACCTAACTAAGAGCATCCTTATCTGCCTCAGCAAATTGAGATTAAAATGACCTTAAAATTCACTTTTCCACTTTAGTTCGTCACTTCTTCAAAAGTACACTATATAAGGCTTTACTCTTTTAGTTAAATGTTTTCTAATTCTTTTGTTTTTGTACTTTCAAAAAAACAAAAAGTAGTTCTTATAATTTTTAAACGGCTATACAGCCAATCGTAGGACATTTAAGATTTTAAATTTCATTATGTGGATTTTGATCGAGGAGCATTGCCAAAGTGTTTCAAAAAAGGGTATCTTGATGTAGGTTTGCCAGTTGTTATGTCATTTTAAATTTGATTTGTATTTTAAATTTGAAAATGTGTCATGTTTTAGTTTAAGTATTTGTGTATTCCTTTTTTTTCCATTGAATGATACTTTAGTTTTAATGTTATTCTTCCTTTTTTCTGCGGTTGTAACTTGAAATGTGATAATTCTTTATGTAATTTTTATAGGATGTACAGTAAATTGTGTCATGATTCAAGATTACTATTAATTTCCTATGAACCAATCAAAAAATTGGGCATAACATTATTTTTTAAAATGAACAATTGCTGGTGCAGTATGCGCATTTTATTGCTTGGACAAATAGTATTTAAAAAAAAAAAAGAAGGTTAAGTGAGTTGTATTTTATTGGTTGAACATATATAAAATATTAATAGTTGACTGATTAGTGACTCTCCTAATTAGACTAGTCACTGTTGCAATATTAAAATTTTGGCAAGTGATCCCCACCACTAAAGTGCCTGATGTGAGGCCATTTCATTCATCTGGCTGGGTAAAGTGGCGCATAGAGGATTTGCCTCCCCTGACGCGAATGCTCTAAAATCAAGAAAACTCAATTACAGTAGCCTCGATAAACCCCCGATAGTTTACATCCAACCCTCGGTGGTTTATGTCCAGCTATAGTACTTCGCTAAATACCCCGAAGCGAATCCAGTGTTCCTAATGTTTGAGATTCGAATCCTTTGTGAGGATTTGCCTGTGAGAATCGTGTGAGAGTTTCAATAAGATGGTGTCGCCTATTAAAGAAAGAGATCTAATGGTGTAAAATAGGCCACAAAGTTTCTTTGAACACGATGACGCCGTTTCATGCAAAAATCCTGAACGATGAGATAACAGGTTAACTCCTTCCGTTTCAATGTTGACCCCACTAACGAAACAATATTTGTTGTCCATTACACTGAGGGGCATAGATTATGATATGCATATATCTCAAGATCAAGGGTAACTTCGTCTAAGTGGGCATTGATTGTGATAGTTTAAGGATTCAATAGGATCAATTAATTATTATTTTTTTGAACAGCAAAGCAAAAATTTTATTGATAAGAAAAATAATTATAAAATAAGCTCTTGTTGGCAAGCAGCCAACAAAGAACCAATAGGATCAATTAATTGATGATATATTGTGGATAAATTAGATAAAACTGAGTATTTGAAGTGACAAGAGTGTAAATCGCCCTATAATTTTTTGATAGAATGACGGCTGCACCAAGAGGAAGGGTAGCCAAATTCAAAAAGCGCAACCAGCTCCCTTTCATTGGATCATACTTGCCAAGTTGCCATGGAACCACTTGAAATCCATTCTTGAACTTTTATTAACCCTCACATTAATTACTCCATAGAATGGAGTAGGACTGTAAACGAGCTTAAAATTTAAGCTCGAGCCTTAACGAGCCGAGCGTAGTCAATTACTAAACGAGCTTCTTTAATCGAGTCGAGCCTCCCTTAACGAGCCGAGCTTTTGTCAACCGAGCCGAGTCCAAGTTGGCTCGTTTACTAAACTAGCCGAAAACTCAAGCTCGGGCTCTACTAGTTTACTAAACTAGCCGAGCCTTAGTGAGCTGAGCTCGCAAGCTGCTCAGTTCGTTTACAACCCTACTAACTAAACCGAGGCTTAAGTCACAATCAATTGGGGTCGGCTACATGAATCTGTTTTTTCCATTTAACTCTGTCGAGGGCTTTGTGTTCCGTAATATGATCAAGTGAATCAAAATCCTTGCGCACTACCGCTTCTATTGAGTCTAAACATTTGCTTGTGTTATTACCATTACTGTATTGCTATAACTAGCAAGATGTTTGTACGTAGACCAAGGAGAGGAAGGTTAAGAACAAAGTTGAGAGAATGGTTGATGGATCGGTGTTTCTTTGTTGTGTCTACCACGTTTGTTTGTAGGTCATTTTTTTCTTTCGCAACATTCGAAACAAACCAAAACTAGAAAGAACATAGAGGTTGAGACTGACCGCCATGCACGTGGTTTCTGCGAAGGTGGTTGGGTTGGGAACCAAAATCTTCCTGAGAATATTAATCAACTAGTGGATGCCCGTGTCTGAAGACACGGTTTGAACGATTCAAACAAATACTGGAAATTCAACCAAATATGTCAACCCCTACCCAATGAATTCCACTTTGCGGAAAATAACCCAAACAAATTTATTGACCTGTTTTAACTTGAATCAGCAAGTGAAGAGCAAATAATTTTTCAATTTCTAACTTCTGTATGCACAAACTCAAATGCATAAAACTTTGATAAAATAAAAAACACCATCCAAACATCAATGCAAACAAAAAATCTATATTGATTTTGGGTAGGTAAAAAAATCAATAATAATAAAATGACAAAAATATATGGTTGTATACCATTTTTCTTGTCTACGATGTGTCCCCAGAAAGCGATTATGATTAGGGCAATCCAAACATTGATATCTGTCAATAGATAGTAGAGAAAGCCCGTTCCCAGTTAACAAAAGCTTGTACCAAATTAAGATTAGGAAAAAATCAAATTAAGATTAGGAAAAAATCACACATCGCGTGAGCAAACATTAAAATAGATTAAATTCATGCCGTTACCTTGGTTGATGTTTGGTGTGCCTAAAAGGACCTTAGCAAATCTGTAAACGACATCTAAAACCACAGAAATCCATGAAATTTTTTTGGATACGTAAGAAAGTAAAATCATAGAAAAGTTATGTAAATCACACTCACTTTGGTTGCACATGATCTCCCCGTTGAATGCCTCTAAGAACAAACTAACCATCTCTCTATTAGAAATTCCATAAATTAAGAATCAATAGATTAGCTGTAAATCTTCTTTTTTTTAAAGTTTCTTATAAGTGAGCCTATCCGTTAAACAATTTTTTGATCAGTGGATACCCACATATATATATATATATATATATATATATATATATATATATGTATGTGTGTGTGTGGAGATTATGAGATCAATCACAAAATTACCTTGCTTGAAAGAGACCAACTAAGACGCATAGAATAAACTCAAACGCATAAATCTTGATCAAATCAAAAAACACTGATGTACCAATAGTTTGAGTAATGTATGAATAGATATTTTTATTCAATTGTGTTACTGATTATCCCATTTGGGAATCTCATAAGACCCGTGCTATGCACGATTTTGATGACAACAAATAACTTGAAAGTCGTAGAATTTCATAACCAAATGGATAGAAAAAAAGTAAAATCATTATGTGAGGAAATCATGATTAAACTTTTACCAAATCCTGATTTATTACGAGGGTAAAAAAAAAAACTTCTTCATTCAATCCTATAGAATGAACTTCTTCATTACTAATGCACTTTTGGATTGCTCGAATTGAAACCTTCTCCCTCCTTGTATGTTCTCAAAAAACAAAAGATTCAAACATTATACTCAGTACAGCCGTCACTCCAATTTGAACCGAGCGTAATCGAATTTTTTTGGAGTTGAACTTAACAAATTGAACTGGAAAAAATAAATGAAGAACTGGAAAAAAACGAAGTAAAAAGCCATACCTGTGGTGAGAGAATTGGACAGAGGGCAATAGTCAGGGAGACGGAAAAGAGAATTGAAAAGAAAACGTTTAGGGAGAGAGAGAGAAAGAGAAACAATTAAGGAGAGAGAGGGAGATTAAAAAAAAACATGAAGAACTGGAAAAAAACAAAGTAAAAAGCCATACCTGTGGTGAGAGAATTGGAGAGAGGGCGAGAGTCAGGGAGAAACGTTTAGTGAGAGAGAGAGAAAGAGAAACGATTAGGGAGAGGGAGGGAGATAAATTTGTTTCACCCAATTTGTATTGTTCAATCAATGGCAAATTTGCCTTACCCGATTTGTATTTTCATTATAGCACTCACCCAATCAACGGCAAATTCATAAATCACCCATTTGTATTTCGGAAATACTCACCCAATCAACGGCATGTCTTTACAATCAAGTCTTTAATTACACCCAAATCAACTACAATCGGCAATTTTGGAAATCATTACAATCAACTACAATCAGCAATTTCGGAAATCATTACAATCGGCAATAGGTAAATTGGATAGAAAAAAAGTAAGTCATTACAATCGAAAATCATTACAATAGGCAATCGGATTTTTAAGTCAGTCAACGACAATCAGATCTTTAAGTCAATCAATGACAAGTCTTAATTTAACCGAGGGATAAATTACGTTTTTTTTTTTTTTTTTTACCCTCACAACAAATCAGGATATCAAGATTTGGTAGAAAACTTTCTTGTCATATTATATAGATTTCATTATTTTTATTTCAAATTTTGGCTGATTATAGCATTAGGATAGTCACTAATTTTCGGAATATTATTAGTCAATAAAAAAAAGAGTTGAAAGTAGGATTAGGATTAGTCAATAAACGAAAGGCATGATTGAATTAATTTCCAGAATATAGCATTAGGATTAGGATTATACAATACAAAAATGCTACTTGCACAACCGTTGTGTTGGTTGTGTGCGTAATTCTGACCGTCCAGATGTATTTGGACGGTCTAGATTTTATAAAAACTCTTCCAAGGAAAAGTTTAACTTTTATGGGGAAGAGTTTGAGCGAATCCTAGCCATTTATTACAGCAATGGACGGTTAAAGATTGGTTGTGCGTTGTGTTTTATACAACCATTGTGTGTGTAATATTGGCTGATTAAACAATCATGCCTTTCCTGAAAATTGGTTGATTATACAATTAGCATTAGGATTATACAATCATGCCTTTCCGGAATATACAATTTTGGCGGATTATAGCAGTGTACATAATTTGGAAGTTTGGAAAATATTTACATTATTGTAGATTTATATAGGAAATATTCATTCGATCCGACGGCTACAAAGTTAATAAGAAGTATGATCGAACGGTTGTAGAGGGTGCTCTGTTTGTATGAATGGACATTGTAGATTTATACATTAGGAAATATTCATTCACTCCGACGGCTACAAAGTTAATCGGAAGTAAGATCGAACGGTTGTAGAGGGTGCTCTGTTTGTATAAATAGACATTTTAATAGAAAATCGTCCTGTTTTATAATATAGATTGGTAGTCAATTAAGGTGGATGAAGCTGGGAATGGATGGCTTTGGAGAAGTGTCGTGGCTGCTCTGAAGTCTCTGAGAACAATTGATTCTCTAAAGGAAATTGCTCCTCATGAGCTGGGTCCAGATATACAAGTGAGAGATTTTGGGTAATAATAAAGTTATTGCTTTTGTGTCTATTTCTGCAATGGAATCGGTTTTCAGTGGTGATATGCTGGGTTGGATGAATTCATGGTTCGATAGTTTTAATAAATGAAATCCTCAGTTGGCCATGGAAAATTCAAGAGTTACTTGGTTATTCTGTTGTGGGGTTCCATTAAAAACTTGGAGTACCACTACTTTCTCAAAAATTGGGAATCTGTGGGGGAAGGTGATTGCCATTGATGCGGAAACGGCTAATTAAGCTAGGCTTCGAATTTCTCTTCTGGGAAAGTTCAAATCATCACCTCTGGTTTAGATGTTATTAACCAGGCCATATGGCTGAATTGCAAGGGGGAAAAGCATATGGTTAGAGTAGTGGAAGAACGAATAGTTAATCATAATATTCGAAAATCACATTGTTGTTGGAAATTTTCAGATAAGTGAATGGAAATTGGGGCACACGGAGGATCAACGAGACTACCGAAGGGTCCCGATTTCGGGTTCATTGTACCTAGACGACATCCTTTAATTTCCAGCAGTTTCAGCAAGTTATTGCCCCATAAAAGTGTGGTTTATGGCTGATTTCAATCACCAATTCATTCTCTGGCAGTTTCATGTATTGAATTACCCTATTCAAGGCTATGAATTGAAGGCCCAAAATTCATTTCTGGAAGTTACAAATCCTTCCAGAGGTGTATAAATAGGGCAGTCCCGTATTGGATTGATCACAGGTCCACAAAAATACTCCAAGTATACTCTGAGTTCATTCTTGTGTGAGAGAGAGGCAGACGTAGCATTCAGTTCGCCAAGGCGGCTTTCCGGTGGTGTTCCAATAGCCGTGGTCTAACTGTTCTATCCTGGGAGACATACGCCGGTCAACCTCCAACACCCAACGGAAATATGACAACTGAGCAAGGGAAAACTACCGTCACTGGGAAAGAGACTGGAAATGTCAGTGGAAGTGGCACCGGTGCTGTTTCAACTCCTGCTTCTATTGCTCCTACTCTTGGGATTCCCTCTGTCCCAATGTCTCACGTGGAGAGGCCAAACAAGTTTGTTGGGGTGGATTTCAAGAGATGGCAACAAAAAATGCTGTTCTATCTCACCACTTTGAACTTGGCAAAAGTGGCTAGTTGAAGAAGCACCTGTTATTGATGAGAACGACCCCGACACTCAAAAGCGGATTGATGTGGCCAGATGGAAAGAACATGACTACATGTGCAAGAATTACATCTTGAATGCTTTGGACGATTTGCTATATGCTGTGTATGGCGAAGCTCAGTCAGCTAAGGAATTATGGGATTCCTTAGACAGGAAGTACAAGATCGAGGGTGCCGGGTCCAAGTCCAAGAGCTGCGGCTCCTACTCAATGAGATCAGGACTGAGGGGATGATTTTGAGTGAAGCATTCCAAGTGGCTGCTGTCATCCATAAGCTGCCCCCAGCATGGAAAGAATTCAAGAGCTATCTCATGTTCAAAAATAAGGAGATGACCTTGGAGGCTCTTTTCATCAAGCTCCGTGTTGAAGAGGAGAATCGGGGTATGGACAAGAGTATCAAGTCCTCTTATATGGCCAAGGCAATTGTGGTGAAGCATGGTCAGTCTTCAGGCACGAAGAGGAACCAACATGACAAGCGGTCTGATAAGCAAGCTGGTAAATAGAGGGACAAAGGTGTCAATCTGGGCCCAAGAGGTGTTGTTGCCAAGAAACCCAAGGAGAAATTTCAGGGTAAATGCTTCAATTGCAACAAGTTTGGGCACAAATCTTCGGAGTGTACGAAGCCGCCTAACCTTCGCGCACAGGCGCACTTAGCTCAAGTGGAGGCGGGAGTGTCTGATATCAGCCTCTCAGCTATGGTTTCTGAAGTGAACATGGTGGGTTCAAATCTGCAGGAATGGTGGATAGACACTGGGGCTACACGCCATATCTGTTGCGACAAGCAGTTGTTCACTACCTTCGAGCCGACTGCTAACGGTGAGAAGTTGTTTATGGGGAATTCAGCTACCTCGGATGTTGCGGGGCAGGGGAAAGTGGTCCTGAAGATGACTTCAGGAAAAAAGTTGACTCTGAATAATGTGTTGTTCGTGCCAGATATTCGCAAGAATTTGGTGTCTGGTTCTCTGCTGAGCAAGCACGGCTTCCGTCTGGTTTTCGAGGCTGATAGGGTTTCTCTGACTAAGGCTGGAATGTATGTAGGGAAAGGTTATATGACCGATGGTCTATTCAAAATGAATGTAATGACTAAAATTCCCTACGAGAATAAAATAAAAACCTCAGTTGCGTATGTGCTTGAGTCTTCCTCTTTGTGGCAAGGTAGACTAGGTCATGTTAATTATGATTCTCTGCGTAGAATGATTAACCTGGACCATATTCCAACTTTCCAAATTGATAAGAAACACAAGTGTGAAACTTGTGTAGAGGCTAAATGACAAGATCATCTTTCAAAGCGATAGAAAGAAATACTGAGCTGTTGGATCTAATCCATACAGATGTGTGTGATTTGAAATACATTCAAACACGGGCAGGCAATAAGTACTTCATCACGTTTATCGATGATAGCGCCAAGTTTTGCTATGTATACTTGATAAAGAGCAAAGATGAAGCCCTGCAAAAATTCATTCTTTACAAGAATAAAGTCGAGACACAACTTAGCAAGAAAATCAAGGCTTTGAGAAGTGATCGAGGTGGTGAGTATGAATCACCTTATGGTGAATTCTGTGCACAACGCGGGATTGTTTACCAGACCACTGCGCCTTATTCGCCACAATCAAATGGGATTGCTGAGCGCAAAAATCGTACTTTGAAGGATATTATGAACGCTATGTTGATCAGTTCTGGGCTGCCTCAGAATATGTGGGGGGATACGATTCTCACCGCTAATTATATCCTTAATAAGATCCCTCGCAAGAAAGTTGACAAAACCCCATATGAATTATTTAAGGGTAGGAAGCCTACCTACAATTACTTACGAATGTGGGGGTGTCTCGCGAAGGTGGCCATACCAAAACCTAAGAAGGAGAAGATTGGTCCAAAAACCGTTGACTGTGTGTTCATCGGGTATGCAGAAGGCAGTAGTGCGTATCGATTTCTGGTGTATGAATCTGCCATACTCGATATTCACAAGAATACTCTCTTGGAATCTAGGAATGTGACGTTTTTCGAGCACATTTTTCCTTATAGATCCATTGGAGAGTCAAGTTAGGCTAAGCGAACTTTGAGGACTACTCGTGAAAGTAGTCATGACCAAGGCAAAGAAGTTGCATTCGAGCCAAAACGTAGCAAAAGGGCTAGAACTTCTACATATTTTGGTCCAGACTTTCTGAAGTATCTGTTAGAAAATGAGCCTCAGACTTTTAAAGAAGTTGTAACCTCGCCTGAGGGTCCTTTATGGAAGGAGGCTATCAAGAATGAGATTGATTCCATTCTGTAGAACCATACGTGGGAGCTGGTGGATCTTCCTCCAGGTAGTAAGCCTTTGGGCTACAAATGGATTTTCAAGAGGAAAATGAAGACAGATGGGTCAATAGATAAGTATAAAGCTAGACTTGTTATCAAAGGCTATAGACAAAAAGAAGGCCTAGATTACTGTGATACTTACTCACCTGTTTCCAGGATAACGTCCATCCGGATGATCATTGCAATTGCTACGTTGCGAAATCTTGAGATACATCAGATGGATGTCAAGACAGCTTTCCTGAATGGTGATTTAGATGAAGAAATCTACATGGAACAACCTGAGGGTTTTTCAGCGCCAGGGCAAGAGGGGAAAGTCTGTAAGCTGGTTAGATCTCTGTATGGTCTAAAGCAAGCACCGAAATAATGGCATGAGAAATTTGACAATGCCATGTTGTCAAGTGGTTTCAAAATCAATGAATGTGACAAGTGTGTGTATGTCAAAGACACAAATGAAGGCTACATTATTTTGTGTCTCTACGTTGATGACATGCTTATTGTTGGCAGCAATGATAAAGTTATCAAGTCTATCAAATAGATGTTGAATTCGAAGTTCGACATGAAGAATATGGGCCTAGCAGATGTGATACTGGGTGTCAAGATCACACGAACATCTGACGGATTTGCTTTGTCTCAATCTCACTACATTGATAAGATACTTGAGAGATTCAACAAGTCTGATAAGGAGATGGCGAATACTCCTGTGGATGTACATCTCCATTTATCCAATAATGTGAGGGAAGAAGTTGCTCAACTAGAGTATTCTCGGATAATTGGGAGTTTGATGTACTTGATAAGTTGTACAAGGCCTGACATAGCTTATTCTGTTAGCAGATTGAGTAGGTACATGAGTAATCCAGGGCATGGTCACTGGAAGGCGATAGTCAGAGTACTTCGCTATCTAAGGTATACTCGTGATTTGGGACTGCACTATACCAGATATCCGATGGTACTAGAAGGGTACTCTGATGTGAACTGGATATCAGACATAAAAGACTCTAAATTCACGAGTGGATATGTCTTTACTTAGGTGGTTCAGCAGTGTCTTGGAAATCTTCGAAATAGACATGCATCGCACGCTCTACGATGGAATCAGAGTTTATAGCTCTTGATAAAGCAACTGAAGAGGCAAAATGGCTACGCCATTTCGTAGAAGATATTTCAAGGTGGCCAAAACCCGTGCCAGCGATCTGTGTACATTGTGACAGTCAATCTGCTATTGGAGGGGCACGGAGTAATATGTACAATGGTAAGTCTAGACATATTCGTCAAAGACACAATACCATTAGACAACTGCTCTCTAGTGGGATTGTCACTATTGACTATGTCAAGTCAAAGGACAACATAGCGGATCCACTAACCAAAGGATTAAATAAAGAGCTAGTTAAGTCAGCATTAATGGGAATGGGGCTTAAGCCTACTACGCTCACGTTACCGTGAAGGAAAACCCAACCTAGTTGACTGGAGATCCCAAGATCTAGGTTCAAAGGGACAACCTAATTGCGAGTGACAGAGAACGATCACTGTGGAGACAAGCTCTCCTACACATTCCTATGGTGTAAAACAGTGATGCCTGCAATGAGAAAAGGTTGAGCATGGCTATTAATGACTCTTGTGTGCTGGAATACCAGGCGGGGCATAACAGGATACTCTTTTATAAGAAGGTCACCTATGTGAGTATGAAGTGGGGCCGCTTCTTTGAGAATTCAGAAAGGCAAAATTTTCGAGAAAAATACTTGCACAACCAGGCGGGGGTGTCATGGCCGAAATGAACCCAACAGTGAGAACTGAACTACTTTAGGAGAAGTTCCTGTGTGAAGTTTGTTGACTCAATTTATACCAACGGCAGGACAGTTCAAGACATCACGTTCACTGGACAGCCAATAAACCCGATGGGCTTTCACAAGGGAAGGTTCAAGGCCAAAAGCTACCTATCTATGCAGGGATTATCCGTTGTGCTCTCTCTCCGGGTCAGCTTTGTACTCTGCGTCAGATCTCTGCCAATTTCATTCATGTGGGGGGCTGTTGGAAATTTTCAAATAAGTGAATGGAAATTACGGCACACGGAGGATCATCGAGCTATCGAAGGGTCCCGATTTCGGGTTCATTGTACCTGGACGACATCCTTTAATTTCCAGCAGTTTCAGCAAGTTATTGCCCCATAAAAGTGTGGTTTATGGCTGATTTCAATCACCAATTCATTTTCTGGCAGTTTCATGTATTGAATTACCCTATTCAAAGCTGTGAATTGAAGGCCCAAAATTCATTTCTGGAAGTTACAAATCCTTCCAGAGGTGTATAAATAGGGCAGTCTCGTATTGGATTGATCACATGTCCACAAAAATACTCCAAGTATACTCTGAGTTCATTCTTGTGTGAGAGAGAGGCAGACGTAGCATTCAGTTTGCCAAGGCGGCTTTCCGGTGGTGTTCCAATAGCCGTGGTCTAACCGTTCTATCCTGGGAGACAGACGCTGGTCAACCTCCAACACCCAACGGTGAGGCGGTGAATCTGTTTTAAGGAGACTGATTCAGGGCTCGGTTCGGTGTAACAAATTTCTGTATTTTTTCGTTTCTGTTCATGAAATAAAAATATGTAATTCGTTTTATTATTAGTGGAATCGTACTCTGGAATTTCCGATCATATTGCAACATTTTTTCCTAACAATTGTCAACGTGAATGTCATTCCGGAGGAGGTTTCCGGTAAGGTGGACAGTGAAGAGGGAAAAGATTTGGGAAGGAGTCGATTCTTTCGAGGAGAATCTAGATGGGTTACAATTGGTTAAAGGGGTTAACCAATCACCAACCAATTGTGAATCTCAATATTGGTGGGAGAGAAACAAGAGATGAAACAGCCGTTGAGGGTTCACAAGTGATTGAGAAAGAGGAGATTGGGGTGTTCGAGGTTGGAGGCGACTAGACGCTTTTAATAAATGAGGTTGGTGGAGTTCAGTCAAATTCTAGTTCAAATAAACTGATGGATGGGCCTTCGGTTACTGGGGTGGAATATTTTACCCAAATCAGTTCTTGCCCGAGCTCTTTCGATTCGCTCCACGATGCTCTCAAGCTTAACGGCGTTGACATCTCCCTTTGCTGTGACTTATCGAAAAACGGCCCCAACTACTTTCACCTCATCTCTTCCAACTTGCACGTGAGACGTTAGAGCTTCGCCGGAGCTGCTAATCTGAGGATTTTCTCTTGTCTTATTTACATGAATACCTCTGGGTATTTAAAAAATGATAAATTTGGGTCAAAATAGAGTTTTACCATTGGAAATGCTTCTGCCCAAAATGAGTATCTCCTCAAAATTTGACCCAAATTTGAGGAAAAAAAAGGGGGTAAGGACTGAAGATACTCTAAGGGCCCGCTTAATAATGCTTCGTGCTTGGTTCCTAGTCCGGATCCATTTGCAGATTCAGAAAGGGTTAAAGATCAAGATATTTTTTCTGCAACCATAAAATCTGTTTCAAACAGGGGTGGTAAGCATAATAGATCGTCCCTTGATGCTTTTCATAAAATGGAACAGAGAATGAGGAGATCGAAAAGGAAGATTCGTAAGAAGAAATTTCTTGCAGAATTGGGAGTTAAAAGGCTGACAAATTAAACCATAGAAGTAGGAAGATTCCCTCTTCTTTTTTATCTTCTGAGACATCCGAAATAGGAACTCCATTCTTTTCATTGAAGCTTTGGGTGCTATGTTAGGCATTGAATTTAGAGGAGGGAGAAGTTACAATTTAAAGAAATTTGTTAAAATGCAAGAGGACGAGTTAGTGGAAAAAATCAATGCTCTTGATGACTTGGAGGATGTGGTTTGGGAGGATGATGATGACTTCAAGGATGGAGCATCTCTCTCTTTGGAATTTTAATTCTGCGTTTTTGGTTTGGTCGTCTTGGTTTTCAGATCCGTTTTTTTCTTTCGGCTAGTCGTTTTGGGTTTAGGTTGTTTATTAATGGCTGCTTTTGGTTGTTTTTGTTGGGTTTGTAGTTTGTCTGCTTTCGTAGTAGGTTGTAATTGAGTTGTTTCTTTCGGTTTTTTCGGTTTGGTATCACAGATGGCATCTTGCCATCCTTTGGGTTGGTTCTCGGGTGGCGTTTTTGCCGATGTGCCCGAGACCCGTTTAATTAATTTTTGTAATCCCTTTTCAAAGTTAATAAAATCTTTTTTGTTGAGAAAAAAAAAAAAAACCACACATCTTATAAACACAAAAAGCTCTTGTCACAATGTGAATTCAATGTGAGATCGAGAAAATAAATGCATCAAGCCGCAAGGGGTGATCCTTTTTACTAGCATATGTATAAACACAAAAGCTCTCTCACAATAATGCATATATATATCCTTTAAAAGACTGAGTACTTATGCTTTGCCAGTCCTACAATATTGGCCACAAACTACTTGGCAGGAGCAAAGGTGTTGATTGCTTGGAGCAGGATCACATCTGCACTTCGAAGCCATACCACTTGCTCCACATCTTGAGTTCCATTCGAGGAAGCAATCAAAGTTTCCATTTGGTCCTCAATACCTAGGCAATGTCAACTTAGCATGGCAAAAGCTAATTCCTCTGAAAAAAACAAGTAACAACAATTAGCGCATGTTCGGATCAATATATATACAGTTCCCATCTGGTAGGGACGTCCGCATTTTTGTAAAATGCGGACTTCTTTTTTGAGCCGTTGGATCTCATCCAACGGCTGGAATTTTAAAGAAGAGCTCGCGGGTCAAAATCGCCCATGAATCGGGTAAAATGGTTACCGGGTCAACCGGATCCCCACAGGCGGATCCTCCTTTTTCTTTTCCACAGCTTCCAGTGGAAGCTTTGCTTCAAAGTTCAAACGAGAGAGAGAGATTGAGGGAAATTTGAACGACGAAGAAGAGAAGAGCGACGACGAACGATGAATAAGAACTCGACTAAGAAATCGACTTGGTCTCTCTCTCTCTCTCGCTCTGAGTTTTTTTTTCCTTCAAATCGACTAAGAAATCGACTACGTTTTTTTTTTCTTCAGATCGACAAATAAGAACGACGAAGAAGAAGAGGACGACGACAACGAAGAGAACGATTGAAGGTATTTCTCTCACTCCCTCTCTCTCTCTTTGGCTTCGAATCTGTATATTTCGAGTTAAGGTTTTGCAACTTACATGGTACAACCACGACGAACAAGGACGACGAAGACTCGACCTTCGTCGAGGTATCTCTCTCTTTCTCGGTCAATCTGTTCAACCCCCAATTTTTAGGGGTTTTTTTTTTTCTTTCGAAAATCTGATTTTTTTTTTCCAACAAGAACAATCCTTTCCCCTTGCAAATCTGATAATCTGATTTTTGTTTCGAAAATCTGATTTTGTTTGAAATTAGTTCGAGTTAGGACTTGTTCAAGTTAGACAAAATGTATAGTTAGGGTTTCTTCGAGTTAGGACTTGTTGAAGTTAGATTTTCCAAAAATTGATATTTTAAAGATCTAGAAAATTGGTATTGATTGGGTTTTCGTAAAGAAATATCACCTCTTTTCTTCGATTTTCGTTGTCCCCTATACTCGTTCAACTAAATGAACAAGGAAGAACTATTTTGATTATTAGGAAACAGAATTGTTCTAGGCTTTGCATGGAGATGAAGATCACGAGGAGAATGTAGAGGAGATGAGTTGTATGCTGATATACTGTGAAACTTGGGTTCTTACTTGGTTTATTGATTAAGCTTCTCCTATCCAGATCAATTAGTTATATTGTAGTTTGGTAGATATGTGTAGATAGTCATGGAAATCAGTGATATTGTAGTCTTCAATCCAACCTTTTTCGTTCTGAAGTTTAATGGATCTTTCCGTGCTGATTTGTACAGAAACAAGTTTTGGATTGGCACTATTTCTCTAATTTTACTTAGACGTGTACAGTTGGCATGGCTTCCGCTTCTTCAAATGCCACATTTGGATGGGCGTGGGGGTCTTGTGCTTGTGAATTTGGTGAATGCATCCCCACCAAGGCTGGTCGCAGAACGCATGTTAACCATAGAAAATGCAGTCCGTGTTGTAATAGTTATTCCGGTGCCAAGCAGCATTGCAGAATGCGGTTGCAGAGCAATCCAGCCATCTTCGAAGTAATCTACAAAGAAATCCAGGAACAAACAGGGGAATAGAACCAGAATTCTTCAGAAATAGAGTTGATTCATTTGTACTCTGTAGTTTTTATTTAAAACCATTAGATTGGTAAAAACGGTTGAAAGTGAATCTATCTTTTGTATTCTTTTCTTTTCTTGTGTTTTTATTTTCCTTCCCTTTTGGATGAGCAGAGTGTTGTATCTACTAGTTTTTTTCGAAAAACTTATCTACTAGTATAGACACATGTTTTTTAAAGCAGCGGATGCAAATGAGACAAAGGTGTTTGTGTAAATTTAGAGTGGCATCATGGTTCTTTTTTCGTATGAAATTTTATGTTTGTGTTTGGCCTATATTTTTAGTTTGAGGGAAAAGGATGAGCTGATTTTTATGTTTGATTATGCCCTTGTTTTCTTGTACATCTGGGTTATGCAACATTTTTATCTTTGAGTTTTGCTACGTGCACAGCTTATGTGCTCAAGGCTGGACACCCTAGGGGATTGATCATAAGCTTTCTTTTACTTGTACTCCAAATGCCTTCCTCTCTTACTACGAGCAAGAAAGCAGCAATACTCCGTACATGTTTTATCTCTCTAGTATGACAAATATGTTTTTACTTATCTGCATTGTCACTAAAGCTCCCAAATTAAATCATTGCACACAAAGAGAATGGACCTTCCACAAACTGCTGGAAATAATTCACAAAATGGTGCAGGACGCATGTTCCCTGAAGAATTGTTCACCATCAAATGACAAATAGTTTCCAACAGCAGTTTACTTGTCTTGGGAAAGTGTAAGGCCAACAGCAGTTTACATGTCTATATATGCTTTGATCTCAGGAAGGTTTGTTTTGTTGATAAAAGCAAAAATTGGTTCCGTTGATGTTGGTAATTAGAAATGTGTAGACTCAGCTTGCTTTAGCAACCATAAAATAATGTAGGCATGCAATGGTACCGATACAAATATACGACAGGACACGACACGATACGGATACGCCGACGTGACACGGATACAATCACACATTATTGTCCGACACACTTGCGATACGCATAAGAGTTCCATAAAAATTAATGAGAACTGTATACTCTATAGTAAACTCAAGTAGCCACTGCCTCGTTTCATATTACACAATAAAATAACAAAGTTCAAGTGGGAACATTGCCCATCAGCACAAAAGAAAGAGTTCAAAAGCTTGAACTAGCCTAGTTACAGAAATCAAATCCGGATTTTTACTGGTTCCCTAATGTAGTACAAAGTTTTTTTCCCCACCAATTTTTGCTATGCATCAACAAAACAAGTTCTTTGGGATATCGTGGCCTTGGTCTGTGAGCTTTCCAACTCCAACACCTACAAATAAGCTAAGCTTGTGAGCTTTCCAACTCCAACACCTGTAAATAAGATCAGCAAAAGAACCAGCACATTCAGACTAGTATCAGCAAAGAAAACCAACACCAAGCATAGAATGGAAGGCATTGGATCCATTCATCTTCAATCTAGAATCCAAAACAATGCCAAAATCAAACTTATCCATAAAAAATCAGCGTTACAAGTGAAAGAGTCACAAGTCAAAAATTCAATATTTGTCCAATAGCTATGGCAACCACTTCTCACAGTCAGCTTTGGACAAGAAGGTGACTCGAAAAAAAACCAAACATGGCACATTCCTAACTTCAGGAAAATGTCATCCCATCCAAACTCCAAAAAGAATATGACTACATACATAAATCTACCTACGGCGCATACATATGTAAAATCGCAAAATTGTAAATCTCTCTCAGCATTTGTACTAGGAACCAAGTTCATCAATAGAGTTACAACTTTTGCCTCCATTTTCAGTGTCTAATACAAATGGCTACACCATTTACATAGCATTTAGATAATTTACAAAAGGAACCGAGCATCATTGCTTCTAGAAAAAAAATTTCTGGAAAAATTTTCAGCTTCTAAAATACCCATTCTCGAAAAAGATCCAAAAAAGAGATAACAAGCCTCAACAAATGGGTATTTTACAACTCTGTTATTTTTTTTTTCGAGTTACATTTTTTGGAAAAAAGAAGAAGATCCGTGGTGGTAGCTTCTAAAATACCCATCCTCGAAAGGAAAAAAAAAGATCCAACAAGAGATAACAAGCCTCAACAAATGGCGAGCAGACTCTCTGTCTGTCTGTTATTATTATTTTTTTCCTAGTTACATTTTCTGAGAAAAAAAATACAGAGATCAAGAGAGAGAGAGAGGAGAAGAGAAGAGAAGTCACCCTCTAGTCGTTCCTCTTCTTCTTCGATCGATCTGTTGGTGTTAACTGAAAAAACCCAAATCGGACAAAACCCTAATCAGATTTCGAACGAACGAACGAGAGAGAGAGGGAGAGATACCTTCGTCCATCGTCGGTCGTCTCTCTCTCTCTCTCTCTCTCTCTCTCTCTCTCTCTCTCTCTCTCTCTCTCTCTCTCTCTCTCTCTCTCTCTCCGTTGGAAGCAGAATGAAAGCTTAAGCTGGGAAAAGAAAAGGATCCGCGTGTGGGATCCGGTTGACCCGGTAACCATTTTACCCGACTCATGGGCAATTTTGACCCGCGAGCTCTACTTTAAAATCCCAGCCGTTGGATGAGATCCAACGACTCAAAAAAGAAGTCCGCATTTTACAAAAATGCGGACGTCCCTACCAGATGGGAACTGTATATATATATGCGCATGTTGTCACTACAAGCAAAAGTATACAGGGTGACGAAAAAGTGCTGATGAAATTTAATTTCGTTGCTAAATGAGTATAATGGTTACGAAAAAATGGATTCGTCGCTGTTTTGACTAATTGGTGAGCAAAATATTTTTCGTCGCTAAATGAGTATATTGGTGATGAAAAAATAATTTCGTCGCCAAATTTTCGTCTCTAAATGTACCAATTGGCGAGATACATATTTTTCGTTGCCAAAAGCATAAATAGGATTATCTTTGGAGACGAAATTATGCTTTTGATGACAAAAAATGTATTTCGTCGCCAAATGTGGGTGTGGGTACCTTTGGTGATGAAAAATGTTAAATAAATATTAAACATATACGTTATATATTAGATATTTCAAATATATACTAAAAGGTGCACTAGGTTGAAAGCTTGCGCGTGAAGGCTTGTCTTTCTAGAAGACTTGGGTTAGAAACTCAGGAGACACAAGGGAATGGGACAAACAATTTTGTCTCCAATGGATCACCTTTGGCGAGAAAAATATTCATTGGGTGAATTTTGAAGACAACTTATATGTAGCTAAACTTTCTATACAATATGGAGAGAGAGAGAGAGAGAGAGAGAGAGAGAGAGAGAGAGAGTTGCCTGCCTTGAGAGAAGAAAAATGCGAAAGAAAACATGGAGAGAAGGCTGTGGATTTCATCATGATCTTGACAAAAACTTGATTACTTATGAGATATCGTGTAGTGCTTCACATGATCCAACCTATATTTATATGCGCTTATGAGTACTCTTGTCCCCATATGGGGATCTGATATCTATGGACCCACTTAACCAGTGGACCTCTAAATTAATTGATTGGAGAGAAGATAGTAGGAGTATTTTATATTTTTTTGCAACACGTTAAAAATTCATTAATTGTTACAAAGATTACAATCTACCGTATGCGTTTAATAGAACTGGAGAAAACCTATTGCACACAAGTTAACAAAATATACAGCCAAATCAAATGAAGGAATCAAGTTCAACTATACAAATATTTTTCTTGTTGTGAAAAGTACACAATCACTCGAGGCAATTCTATTGAATGTGTGAAAATCCAATTAATATGGGTTTATAGTAAATGGTGTCTCTATATTAATTGCGTTCGTACACATCCATATCCAGTAATATTTCAAAATCCTCCCCGTACATTACTTCTTTCAAATTCATAAATATGAACCTAAATATCCACCCTTGAGAGAAATCTATTAAAATGATCCTTCATTTATATTACAATCTATATTACAAGATGATATTCATACGAACAGATCACCTACAATTCTTCTTTAATAATATACAAGATGATATTTCCTTATGTGTAAATCTCCAATAATGGATAGGTTTTCCAAGCTTTTAAGTTAATTTTAAGTTATGCGTTGAGCTGTGGCTGTGTAAATATATATACTTTCCTTTTTAGTTGATTACCTTTTTGATTTTTTCCCCTTTTGAGTTGATTGCATTGAAAGTGGTATTGACTTAATAATTTCCCCTTCACTACAACACCATGTTAATTTTCTTAAGAAAATAAGAAATCATTACCCTTTTTTTTTATTTCCCATACACATCCATATCCAGTAATATTCACACCATGTTAAGGTTGCAGAACAGCAAAAATAATTCTTGATGCTAAAATTATTAGTGTAATATAATTTAGAGGGTCAATATATATTTTACTTTTCAGCTAGTACATATTTGCTTTTTGCCGTTCAAAAAATCTATAACACAAAACACATTAGCAACTTATGTGGGGTCCACACCATTGTGTTTTGTGTTATAGATTTATCATTCCGAGTGAATTAGTGCGAGTGTATTGTAATGTGTTATTGAGCAAACTTTTTAGGGTCCTTTTGGACTTTTTGAAGACTTTTTGAACAAGCTAAAAGACTATCTCATGGCTAGATAAAGAGTTTTTTGTACAAGCAAAACCTAAAGATAGTTAAGTTAAAGCTCAAACAACTTACGAAAATAATTTTTGCAAAATAAGCAAAAAAAGACATTAAATATTTTATTTTGTCCGGAGCAAGCAAGTAGATGGACCAATCAAAATGGAAGCCCATGAGAAGAGTTATGAGCTCCACCACATGATAACTTTACTCTTTCCCCTGTCTTCTAGAGTAGTCGTTTTTTTTCCTGATTGGGAATCTCTTCCATGTTTAAAGCCTCACGCTGCCATCAACAAGCCCTAGTACTCTCTCTCCCTCTTCCAATTTCTCTGACCGCCTCCTTGATGTCATCGCACTTCTGTTTCAAAGATGGAGACTCAAAACTGCTCGGAAAAGGTACTGCTCTCGTTCTCTCTCTGATTATAAATCCACTTTTTCTCGAGACTCAACAAAATCCATATAATCCTCCTGATGTAGCGATAACGAGTCTTATTCAGATACAGAATTCGTTTTCTGAAGATTGCAGATGGCAGTCCAATAAGCTGTGTGGCGGTATTTTGGTTATCGTAGTCTATCAACGACCTGGCTCTACTATTGTTGGAACTCAGCACCATTCGACCTTGATTTCTGTGTTTAATGATATGTGCGCCCAAGATAAGAAATTTCGGTAACTGCTACTGCCACCTAAATCGAGTAGATTTTGGGTTTGACAATTGCTTTTGCCGCATGAATCGAGTATATTATCAGTTTGGCAACAGCTATTGTCACCTGAATCGAGTGGATTTTGGGTTTGACAATTGCTTTTGCCGCATGAATCAAGTAGATTATCAATTTACAACGGCTATTGTCACCTAAATTGTGTCGATTTGTGGTCGGTAATTGTTACTGACGTTTGAATTGAATTGGTTAGGGATATATTGATTCTTTTTGCAACTTGAATCACTCCAGTGACTCAAATAGAGTTTTTTTTAACTATATTTCATTGAATTGAGTCTGTATGAGTTTGTTACAGGAATTAGTATTTTCTGGAAATGATATTCGTTCTATTAGTCTTGAATTGGGTTAGTATTCTGTACTTAACGCAAGTTATGTATGCTGAAAAACGGTATATATTATGAATGGCATATGCAAAAGACGGGTGTATATTATTGGGGCATTATTGGTGTGTCTGTACTCAGTATTCATGTTTTCCAGTGTTTTTGTCCTGTAAATTTATCATTGACAATGTTATGTGTAAGTTATATTTCTTGTACACTGTGTTGAATCATCAGATTTGTTCATCATATACAATGTTTCATCCCGAAATGTAAATTTTATTATTCGACATTGAAATGTGCAAGTAATATTTCTTTTAGGCAATACTGTTAATGATCAGTATTTTCAAATTCAAAATTTCAAAACGAACTACATGGTCTGTTTTCCGAGTAATTTGTTGGTGTTCGGAGTAGTTTGCGAAAAAATCTTTTGTTTCTTTTATCCCGACAATTTAACGGTGGATTCATTGCATTGACTTGTAACTTCAAATGGTACTTTGGTGTTCGGTTCACAAACAGGGATAGAATTAGGATTTCATTAACACGAGGTTGAACTTTGAGCAACTAAAATTTGAAATTTTTAAGTTTGGGAATCTTTATAATTTGTTTGGTTTAGGATTGGAGAGAGATTTTTCGGGTCATGAGTAGAGAGAAAGAAGATGAGAAATATGATTAATAATTGAAGAAAAAACTTGGAGAGACGTTGCGCATAGAGAGGAGTTGGATTTTGAGGCCAAAAATGAACCCATTCTGAGAGGTTGTTTGGGGATTTGGGTAGTTTGTGAGGATGAATTAGGGATTCGTTCTTTTTGCTCAGATCACTTTTGCTTTTTTGGAGGGGGTAGACGGGCTTTGGCCTTGGTCGGTTTTAAAGCCCCCACCTTTACACCAGAAATTACAAAAACCTCAATTTTTTAATTTTTTCTCCAAAACCTCTATTTCTGAGCCGGAGCGATTCTCCGGTGTACATCCTCCGTAAAACACCACTATCACCCCATCGATAACGCTGTCTAGTCCCGTCAGACTCCGTCGCCCTCTACAAGGTCGATGAATGGGGCACCCCCTACTTCGTTGTCAACAACTTCGGCGACATCTCCGTTAGGCCATATGGAACTGCCACGCTGCCTCAACAGGAGATCGATCTCCCAAAGGTTGTGAAAAAGGCTTCGGATCCGGATTCCTTAGGCGGACTCGGGTTATAGCTCCCCCTCGTCGTCTGGTTCCTGACATCCTAAAAAAAGGTGAATGGGCAATTTTAATTGGTGTGCCGAAATTGGGGAGGAAATGGATAGTATGGTGGCTGTGGTATTGTTGCGGAGGGAAGAGGGAGGAAGGGGAATGGCAATTTTACCCCTCAAGCCTTAACCCTTGGAAATGTTATTAACATTTCAAGTCTCACAAACTGTTTGATTGTACATAATTAATTTTTTCAAGAGTGGAATTTGAAAACCAGGATCAATAGGGTCCATGAACACTTTCATGGATATGTTTCATGTACCATTACATTTTTGTTTGGAAATAGAGTTAGAGACTCGATGGATAGCTAGGGCCGAAGTAATTTTCCCCAAGATAGGCTATAAGAGCATGTACAACAGATTAGAAAAATGGAAATTAATATTAGCTATTATAGCTACTTTTTTTTATAATCACAACTATTATAGCTACCTAAGAGCATCCTTATCCGCCTTAGCAAATTGGGATTAAAATGACCTCAAAATTCACTTTTCTACTTTAGTCCATCATTTCTTAAAAAATACATTGTATCAGGCTCTCTATGATAACCTCATTTTACTAAACAATTCTTTTTTATATTTCTACTCTTTTAGTTAAATGTTTTCTAATTCTTTTGTTTTTGCAGTTTCAAAAAAACAAAAAGTTCTTATACTTTTTAAACGGCTATATAGTCAGTCGTAGGACATTTAAGATTTTAAATTTCATTATGTGAATTTTGATCCAAGAGCACTACCAAAGTGTTTCAAAAAAGGGTATCTCGACGTAGGTTTGCCAATTGTTATATCATTTTAGATTTGATTTGTATTTTAAATTTGAAAATGTGTCATGTTTTAGTTGAAGTATTTGTGTATTCCTTTTTTTTTCATTGAATGATACTTTAATTTTAATGTCATTCTTCTTCTTTTTTCTGCGGTCTTAACTTGAAAATGTGATAATTATTTATATAATTTTTATTGGATGTACAGTAAATTGTGTCATGATTCAAGATTATTATTAATTTCCAATGAACCAATCAAAAAATTGGGGCATAACATTATTTTAAAAAATGAACAATTGCTGGTGCAGTATGTGCATTTTATTGCTTGGACAAATAGTATTAAAAAAAAGGTTGAGTGAGTTGTATTTTATTGGTTGAATATATACATAATATTAATAGTTGAGTGATTAGTGACTCAGGGGGTGTTTTTACTAACAAAAAATACTAAAAATTTAACGCATTTTACCATCTCGTTTTTATTAACAAAAAAATTTTAGCATTTTAATATATTGTTTCCACTAACAAAAAAACTGTCAACAAAAACTTTTTTTGCTAGCGTAACTCTACTCAAACCTATTAATAACTTATTCACTATCGAAACAACTTGACATATCTCAACAATTTATTCACTATCGAAAATACCTAACAACTTTTCAATCACAAATAAAAATCTATAAAATTTTCACCGCCGAAAACACTCTCTCACCTAATTAGAATAGTCATTGTTGCAATATCAAAATTTTGGCAAGTGGTCCCCACCACTAAAGAGTCTGATGTGAGGGAGAAATTTTATAGTGCTGAGCGGGTATATTCCACGTGGTGTGCGCTTGGTGCTCCCGGGTTGTCCGATGCATTTTTGGATGGCAGATTGAAATCTTCTCTCTCCTCTCACCCCCTCCTTTTTCTCTCTCCAAATTCAAGCCGTTCAAAATCAAAATAGACAGCTCGAATGCACTGAAAAATTTCCCGATGTGAGGTCATTTCATTCATCTGGCTGGGTAAAATGGCGCACAGGGGATTTGCCTCCCTTGACGCGAATGCTGTAAAATCAAGAAAACTCAATTACAGTAGCCTCAAAATCAAGAAAACTCAATTACAGTAGCCTCGATAAACCCCCTCATAGTTTGTGTCTAGCTACAGTTCTTCACTACATACCCCAAAGCGAATTCGGTGTTCCTGTTGTCTCGGATTTGGATTCTTTACAAAGATTTGCCTGTAAGAATCATGTGATAGTTTTAATGAGACGACGCTACCTATTAAATAAAGAGATATAATGGTGTAAAATGGGACACAAAATTTCTTGAACACAATGACGTTGTTTCACGCAAAAATCCCAAATAGTGAGATAAAAGGTTAAATTCTTTCCCTTTCTCCTCCATCCATCCAACTTTCCCTTTCTACAGCTCCACTGAACACAAAAGTCACAGATCGTAATCTCCGGTTCTCTGCAGTCTGTATTCCCGGTGATTCTGTCGACTCATAACTTTCGAAAGCCGGAAGTGAACCCCTTCAATGTGGCCTAGCTCCCTATATTTTTCATATCAAAGTTTGTGTACAAAGAGTTTCATTATACCATTAAAAAAGATTTACCATTACAAAATATAAGCATACAATTATCCTCAGAAAATGTAATCATTACAATATCTCAAAATCCATTATTTAAAAAATAGCCTTTTCGCACTTTTTGCTGCAAACGTACTAATTAAGTCTCCATAGTCAAGTTTCTTTACAAACTCCTTCTTGATGGACAATACAGCCAATTGGGCCTATTTTTGTGCAGAGAATGCTTAGTCTAAATTTATTTAGACTATATATACATACATATATAAACAGTCGGCTTCTTATGAAGGCACCCTCATTCAAAGTGCGAACCTCCCCTTTTCCGATCAAATTTTGATGATCCGAGTCGCTCGATGTAATCAAAACGTGATTTTAAGGGTCCTCGCGAGAAATTAGCAAAAAAAAGACCAGAAATGACTTCATCTGAGCAATTTTCATTGCACGGTTCAAAAAAATTTATCGAATGGAGCCCTTCCCAGTCATTTTTTTTGCTGATTTCTCGCTTATACCCTTAAAATTACGTTCAAAACACATTTAGTAGCTCGGATCATCGAAATTTGATCGAAAAAAAAAAACGTCCACACTTTAACACAATACGAACGCCCCCATAAGAAGTCTGGTGCATATATATATAAATATATAGGAGTCCTATTTTAGGGGCTCTCATTTTTAGCTCTTTTTTGGGGCCAAAGCCCATGCTTCCTTTGCTTACCCCATCCGCCGGCCCTATCTACCCCTCACTGCTCGCTCTTTAGCTCTTCAAAAGTTTGCCAGAAAATCCTTTTGCAATTTCATATTCTCTCTTATTTTCTGCAAAAGGGCAGCACGGTGAAGGTCGGGCTAACTGCCATAAACTATGCCAAAAAACTTTTAACACCTTTCTACCCCCAAAATCATCGAACAAAAAATTCAACACAAAACCCAAAACTTTTGGATTTGTCGGTTCTGAAATTTCGGTGGATGGCATACGAAGTCACCTAAGAACGTATTCTTAAGATATAAGGGGTCAGTGAATACCTTCTCTTTTGCACCGTTGGATCTCTTCTTTTAATAGGTGGCGACGTCTTATTGAAACTCTCACACGATTCTCGCAGACAGATCCTCACAGAGAATCTGGTGTTGTCTACGAGGGACAACATGTGTATTGTCTCTTCAAAACGACATAATTTTGGAGCAAGCTCACATGTTCAACAACACCCTTGCTTGGAGCTCACTTTTTGCCTTCCACATATCAAAACAATGTCGTTTTGGTGGGTAAAGGACAAAAAACCCAAATCTGAAATTGTTGGGTCGTCTGTTTCAAGAGCAAAAAATCCTTCAATTGGCTAAATCAAAATCTGCTATGAACAAAAGTTATTTGCTATGAACAAAAAATCCTTCAACGCATCTGCTATGAACAAAAAATATGCTATCAGAAATCAATTGGCTAAACGAAAATCTTCACAGACACTAGCATTTAGCTTCTCAATCATAAATAAAATCCTCTACAAGTTTAATTTAATAATTGAATCGTCTCCAAAATAAATATCCTCAAATAGCTTAATCATCCCCAAAGTAATTTCGAGTGTTACCCAAAAAGTGAGACCACAAATATAAGTTTGAGAATTCAAAAAAAAAGTTTCAGAGTCGAATTTTTTTTCTTGCGTTGTTTTGGTGGGTGGAAGGCAAAAAGTAAGTGTAACGACCCTGAATTTTGGTCAGTAAAAATTTCGTTAAATATTTGAATTTTATTTAAATTACTTATTTTCTCTTGAGTGTTATATGATTTCTTGTTAATATTCGTCGCAGTTAGATTTTGGTCCTTGGATAAACTCTTGACTAGAAAAACCTACGTGACCAATTTAGTTAATTTCCAACCGACTACTTGGAGGAACCAAGCAACCGACTTACCTAGTTACTAGATGAACCTTTTGGACCTTTTGAACTTTTGAACCTTTGCCTTTACCCATTGGTCCATAATGGTTAGGGTAATTTTTGTCCATTGGATAATAAACTTTTTTTATTTTAAAAGTACATGCAGTCTTTCAAAATCTTATTTTAAAATAAAAGGTACTTGTACTCTTTTGTCCAATGGTTATTAACCGCAAGGGAAATTATTACCCATTGGGTAATAACCATTAGGAAAGTTAGTGACCCTTGGATAATAGAGTCTTTTGACCAAATAAAGCACCGATGTGACTAGGGAACCTTTCAATAAAGTTGATTTGACTTGTATTTTATTATTATTTTAATGGGGAGAATCCTAGTCTTTTTATTTAATTGGGGTACTTGGTACCACACCTATATTTAATATAGGGCTTTTGTCACATGCTTAAAAGTACTCCTTGATTATTTTACTATAAAAGTTCTTTAGTTATTATTGTCCATTGAATAATAAAAGTTAGGGTATTTATTATCCATTGGGTAAAAGAGTTATTCTTTTAACTAGTCTTTTTCTTAAAAACTCATGTGATGAAGTAACCATATTTTAATTTGAAAGTACTTATTAGCCTTAGAAGCCTTTAAAGGCCTAAAATTCTTAAAAGTACCATAGTTTATTTATTTAAAGAGACATGTGCTTATTTATTTGGAAATCTTAGCCTTTAAGTTTCCTTGACCCTAGTACCAAAGGTACCCATTGTTTATTGTTACTTATACTTTTATATGTGTATATATATATGTATATGTGTGTGTGTGTGTACCTTTGCAAGAGAGAGAGAGAGAGAGGAGAGAGAGGCCGAGAGAGGGAGAGAGGAGAGAGAGGCCGAGAGAGAGGGAGAGCCGAGAGAGAGATAGGAGAAAGAGAGAGAGAAATTTTGTTGTACTTTCTTGACCTTCCATGATCCTTCCTTGATCTTTCTCCAATCCTTGGAGAATCTTCTTCCTAACCAAAACTAACTCTCCATTGTACTTATGCTTTGTTTAGTACCCAAATCTTGTACCATTGTCCCCTTTCTTCCAACAAATCTCCCAAAGATCAAATCCAAGGACTAAACCTAGCCTTGCAAGCTACCTTATTAGGCCTTAGTCTATTTAAGCCTAATGACAACCTATGATGGACCTTTATGACATAATCCTAGCCTTTATTAGCCTTAGACCTTGACTACAAGCTAAACCTAGGTTATGACTACCTAAAAAGCCTAAGATCTTAGTTGATTACATAGCCTTACACCTAAGATTTAGATTGGACAAGCTATGACTTGGTTGAAAGGTTGATTTGATGACTTAATGGAGCAAATCCATGGAGGATTTAGAGAGAGAGAGGGCCGGCCATAGAGAGAGGGGAAGAGCCAAGAATTTTGCCTATAAATAGCACCCCATGCTTCTCATTCAACTCACACCTTCACCTAGCAACTTCTCTCTCTAGAAAAATTGTGTTCTTTCTTTGTTCTTTCTTTTGTTCTTGAGTAGTTCTTGAGTTCTTCAAGAAACTCATCCTAGGCCGCCACTAAACCACCACTCGACCACCCCCTCGATCCAAAAGTAGTAGTAGTAATAGTCAAGTAGAAGTTTCGAGAGAAACCTTTCTCTTTCGAAGCTACCAGAGACCACCATAGGAAGTTACTCCGCCCGACCGCCGACGTACTTTCCGTAGCCGACTAACCTTCCGTAGCCGACTACCGCCGAGAAGAACTGTAAGGAAATCCTTACTTACTTCCCATTTACTTACTCCCTATTTATTTACTTACTTAAGTATAAAGTAGGTTATCTTTATTTACGTACTTATCGTTTGATTAGAAGTATTCGTATTTTGATCTTTAAGATAGTTATGAGTATGCGTATATGAGTTGCTTGTATTACTTGTGGTATGTGATAAAGCATAAGTGATTTCACTCCAAAGACGTCCGTACATGTGGCGTTGTGCTTTGAATAAAGCATAAGTGATACACTCCAAAGGCGTCCGTACATGTGGCGTTATGCTATAAGTAGTAATTGAGCGTGATGAGTAATATAGAATTGGATGATCTTGTTAGGATGATTCTTGCTTACGTTTGTCCTACCGCGGAGTCTTTGCATGTAACGAGACACGAGAATCGAGAAAGTAGAAATATGACACCTAGGGTGTGAGTAATGAAAGGAAATGTTTTTCGAGGAAGGAAATATTTTGAAACAACATAATAACCGATTTCGGGTGGCATTATGTGAGTTGTGTGTGTACGTGTGTAAAAGACGTGTTTTGAAAAGGTTTTGAATTTTCGAAAACCGCAATGTGGCCGGACGTGTTAGCCCATTGTGTGGTGTGTATTGAAAAACCCAATGAGAACCCGGAGCGGCGGAATCATTGTGGGATACTCGGGAACCCGGAGCGGCGGAACCATGGTGAGGTATAGCTTGGTTATCCGCGGTACGGAGCCAATGCAAATATTTTTGTGTGCCAATGGGAACCCGGGACGGCGGAACCATTGTGAGGATACTCGGGAGTCCGGAACGACGGAACCGAGGTTGGGTGTGTAGCTTGGTTATCCGCGGTACGGAGCCAATGCAAATATTTTTGTGTGCCAATAGGAACCCGGGACGGCGGAACCATTGTGAGGATACTCGGGAGTCCGGAACGGAGGAACCGAGGTTGGGTGTGTAGCTTGGTTATCCGCAGTACGGAGCCAATGCAAATATTTTTGTGTGCCAATGGGAACCCGGGACGGCGGAACCATTGTGAGGATACTCGGGAGTCCGGAACGGCGGAACCGAGGTTGGGTGTGTAGCTTGGTTATCCGCGGTACGGAGCCAATGCAAATATTTTTTGTGTGCCAATGGGAACCCGGGACGGCGGAACCATTGTGAGGATACTCGGGAGTCCGGAACGGCGGAACCGAGGTTGGGTGTGTAGCTTGGTTATCCGCGGTACGGAGCCAATGCAAATATTTTTGTGTGCCAATGGGAACCCGGGACGGCGAAACCATTGTGAGGATACTCGGGAGTCCGGAACGGCGGAACCGAGGTTGGGTGTGTAGCTTGGTTATCCGCGGTACGGAGCCAATGCAAATGATTTTGTAAATTGTGTGTGTTAAACAAATGGTTTTTGAAAGATTATTTTGTAAATGAAAATGTTGACACGGTCTACGATGAGTCGCGTAGAAGAAACACGAAACTCTTGGACACCAACGATAGTTGATTAACGAATGTGGATGTGTCATTGTTAACTGCATATATATGTATCATGTGGAAATCGATGTGTTATTCCTTTGTTTATAAGTATGGGTTAGCGGGTATGAGATTACTCTGCTGAGCTTTGTAGCTCACGGTGTTGCCTTTTTGGTGACCCTGACATATTATATGGGTGGCGACGCCGGTATAATGTGTCAGATTTCATAGATGATCAGGGTAAGCAAATCACCGTGGAGACTTTTGGAGCTGAGGAGCTGGCTAGGATAGAGAAGAAGGAGGAGCTGTAGTTAGGAACCTTAGAACCCCCTTCATTTGTGTAAATATTGAACTCTTATGAGAGTATTTGTTGTAAGAAGAGCCAGATTCTATTTTGAGGTTATCAATAAATTGTGACTCTATTTTGAGGTTTTTAATGAAATTGTCTTTTTAACATACCCAAAATTCGGGGCGTTACAGTAAGCGCCAAACGGGGTGCTGTTAAACATGTGGGCTTGCTCCAAAACAATACGCATGTTGTCCCTTGCGGACAATAGGAACCCATATTCTCCCGAAGCACTATTCACAAGCAATCTTATATTCTCTCTCTCTCTCTCTCTCCCCCCGAGGGTTTTTCCGCAAATCTTTAAATTACAGGCCACCTTTCACATTTATTAGATTTGCGTCAAACTTTTATGTATTACTATTTGATTTGTTTTTTCGTTAGGGACTGTATCATTTGGGGACATAAGAAGTACAGAATTTTGTGTATATTCTATTCGTTAATAGAGGTAATAGAGTTAAATTACAATCATTTTACAATCACAAATACTTACACAAAATCATTCACATTCACATTAAGACCCACACATGATACACCTCCAGTGTGTGTGGGCCCCATAAAAAAATGTGAGTGTTTACGGTTGAATAATAATTGGTTAAGTTAATTATTGAACACCTTTTGGATCTGCCACTGCCGACACGACGACACCAAGAACTTGCAGCAGGGCTAGCTCAGGGGTAAGCCCACAATCCCGCGGGCTGGGGCAACCGTAAAAAAAAAAATTGTACTACAATTTTATAATAAAAATACATAAAATTTAACAACATTACTAACTATAGAACGCTGTTACAGGTATAACAGCCAAGCACATATCACTTTTGCGCCCATCTTGGGTTTCGTAAAGATGATCGGAGCCGCTCATTTTGATCCAAATACTTCGTTTATGGTCCCTGTAAAAAATCACCTCAATCCGATATCGGGAAGGGTGTTTACGGCTAAATTTTGAAGCAAAGTTGGATGATTCGTAAACACCCTGGATGATATCGGATTAAGGTGATTTTTTACAGGAACTATAAACGAAGTATTTGGAACAAAATGAGTGACTTTGATCATTTTTGCGAAATCCAAGACGGACGCAAAAGTGATCTGTGCACGACTGCTGTACAACAAATGCTGTACCTGTAGCTTTACTGCTAACTATATGGTTTCCTGGCTTAGTGGGGCTTCTACTCCTTAATCATAAGGTCAATGGGTTCAATACTCATAACTAGCAACCCACTTTACTTTTTTTTTTTTTTTAAATACTTCCATGGTCTAAAGTTTTAACTCTTTTAATATTGAGGCTTAAATTTTATTTGGATATTCAAATTTTATTGACATACTTTGTTTCTTTTTTATCTTTCGTTCAAATATTTGTACTTTTTGCATTAATCTTAATTGAAATAATTCAAATAGAAACCAAAAATTAAGATGATATTTCAGAGCATAAAACTTAATATTGATCAAAATTATAAAACTTAATATTTTGACTCTTTCATTTAACTTTCCATTAAATATTTAAAATGAACAAGTTAAATATTAATAAAGAAAACATAGGTTATGTAACAATAAGTAGAAGTTCCACATTCTTCCTAGGAAAAATTTAGGTCTTTTCTAATTTTTTAGATTGCCATTATTTTTTTGATTAATTATTCATCTCGACGAGAGGAGTGTAAAAGTAAAACAATACGATCAAAAGAAAAAAAAGGGTCACTAAGAAAAAAAAAATTTATTTTGTCCTTAACATTGTTCTATTTGAACCTTTTTAAAAACTTTGGTTCACATTTTTATATTTTTTTGTTCATGTCATCGAGATCCATAATTAATTTTAAAAAGGACGACGAAAAGTTAAAACAAACAAATTACTTATATAGCACCCTAACTGGATTGCATTTTGATTTGGTTTATTGATGTAATTTAATTTAAAAGCACAATACAACCTTTTTTTTATGAATTGATATTAAGGCCCCGTTCGGCTAAATAAGCCAATTTGTTTATTTTTTTTGTCTTTATTCAATTTTTTTCATATTTGTTAGGTTGTTGTCAATTTTTTTGGGATTATTGCATTGTAATGATAAAATGAATCTAAAAAGTAAAAAATTACGATCGGAACCTAATTTTTTTGAATAAAGACAAAAATAAGTCAAAGTCAATTTTTTTATCTTTATTAAAAAAAATTAAATTTTGATCATAATATTTTACTTTTTAGATTGACAAAAAACTAACAAATAAAAAAATTTTGAATAAGAAAAAAAAAAAAACCATTTGGGTTAGTGAGCAAGCAAGTATGGAATTGGATTTGGACAACTCAAATGTCGTCGCAGTGGGTGAATTTTCATAATCTTATATACACCACTATACCCTCTCTCGTATTCTTTGTTCTTATCTATTCTCCGACGCAGCTCTCTCTCTCTCTCTCTCTCTCTCTCCAGACTCCAGACCAGATGGTTGGTGCTCGAGGAATTTCGCTTCAATGTCTGGCTGTGGCGTTGACACTACACGTGGCAGTCATCGCGGGCGAGTTCTTCAAGCCATTCAACGTCAGCTACGATCACCGAGCACTGATTATCGACGGCAAGCGTCGTATGCTTATCTCCGCTGGAATTCACTACCCTCGCGCCACCCCTCAGGTACCCACAAAACACACTACATGAAAAAATATCATCTCACTACTCACCATTACTTAAAATTATGTTTAATTTTGGGTAAAATATGTATTTGCCCCTTAAACTGTACAAAATTTTGGACGGAAAATGTACTTGCCCCTTAAAAATATGTAATGGTATCTGGCGGGAAGTGGTAGTTAAATTTTATGTTAGCCTTGGCATGAATTTTCCGTCCAAAACATGGATAGAAAGTGGAAATTGTCCTTGGTAAGGATTGGTTAGTTTAAGGGGCAAGTGTGTGCAATTGATAGTTTAAGGACGAAGTAAACATTTTTTTGGATAGTTTAAAGGGCAATTACATATTTTACCCTTTAATTTTCAATCTTCTCGGTTCTGTATTGTGTTTCTAAGCATCTCCGGCCTTTGCCTATACTTTTACAGTTCCACTCAAGTTTGAGTAAAAACTTCATTTTGTACGGAACACTCCAATGGATAGCAAAAGTTGGGCAAAATCTTCATTGATGGCATTCGTTGTAACTTTAAAGGCACAAAACAACGTTCTAAAATTTGAGTAAGGATTTGAGCCTTCCTTGATTTGAGTAAAAGTTTGAGTCAAAACTCACCTTGATGTAAGTTTGAGACTTGAGACAAGGTGCGGAGTTGATTTTAAGGTGTTTTACTCAAATTTTGAGTTGAAGTGCTTATCAAATTCCCCTTCTTTTTTTTTGGAGTTTGAGTGAAAAAAAAGGTTAAGGGCCGGAGATGCTGAGGTTATATATGGTATTTGTGGTTCTTATAATCATTTTGAGCTGTTTTTGTTTTATTTCATTTAGACCAAGTACGATTATCTAAATTGGGTTGGCTTTGAGGGAAATGGGTGAAACTGGATTAACAGTAGAGTAATTTTAGTCCAACTGTTTCTTGAAGTTGCTACGAGAACTCTGCGTTTTAAATGTCTCCGATGTTGGACAAGTGACTACTAGTGACTAGTGAGGGATTATTTTGACAGAATGGTGAGTTTGGGAAGTTTTCTAATTGATAGCAAAAATAAAATTAAAAAAATAAACATTATCCAAGTGATTCAGCAATTCAAACCAAATTACATTATCTGCTTTGAATGTTGTTAAGGCAATGCAATTCTTCTATTAGTGTTAGAAGTCCAAACATTTTTAATCAACCCCTGTGATATCTACCAGCATTTGCTGGCTGTCTAGTCTAGTATTAGGAAAAGAGCCCATTTTTGCTTGATGAATCTAATTTGACTCTTCAGACTTGAACTCAGGCTTCAATATTGTTAAGAAGACACGGGCAATTCTTGGGTCACATAGCAAGCCCAAGGACTATTCATGGCTGGACAGTTACTTCTTCGTGTTACAATCTAACAAATGAACGCACGGCAAGTGTGCGATCAGGGAAACCACCACAATAAGAGGAAAAAAAACAAACAATTGATTTAAGCAGCAAGAGACTCAGTTACTATCATCTTGGAGAATACACTTTTATGGGGCTTGAACTTGTGAAATAAGTTCAGGGTTATGTTATAGTTTATCTTTTTCATTAGGGTTTAGGTTATATTTTTATCTTTTTCATTGTAAGTGTAGCTTAGTCTTTTCATTGTATTATGGTAGCTTAGTCTTTTTATTGACTTTTCCTCCCCCAAGGGTTATCTGTCATCGCATACCAAATCTGTCACTGATATTCTGCATCGTGCTAGTCTCACTGTTGACAAGATTGTTGTTAATGCTTTTAGCTGAGTGCTTTCCTTACTTGGCGCTTTTCGAAAATGACCTAGGCATGGATTTCCGGTAAGTCATCTATTGTGACCATGGATCAACCCATTTTCCAAGCTAGAAGAAATTCACAAAAATTCAAAATTGTAAAGACGCTCGAAATTGTAGAACTCCAACCATTCAATACTCCTCATAAAGTGCATGCCAAGTTCTCTCCTTCCGATGGTGTTCTTCTGGATGACCCAACAGAGTATCGTGAATTAGTTGGTTGTTTGGTCTATCTTACGGTGACTTGCCCTAACATCGCTTATGTAGTTTACATCATCTCTTATGGTGCTCTACCCATTGGGCTGCTCTGCTTCATATTTTGCGCTATGTTGATTTCACTATCTATCTGTGTTTATTGCTCTCCTCTACTTCCAATTTGATTATTTGGGCTTATGCTGATGTTGATTTGGCCGGTGAACAGCACCGATCGGAAATCCACCTCTGGTTTTTGTGTTTTTCTTGGTGATTCTCTCAACTTCTAGAAAAGTAAGAAACAATCTTGTATTGCTTGCTCGTGAATGGCACTTCGTTCGCCACCATCTCTTGTTGGGCATCTTGACCTACCATGCATCGCACCCTCCCTTCAGTTGGCTGACTTCTTCATGAAGACTCACGATGCTCTTTGTGCTCACCTCCTGAGTTTAGGATTATGTTATGTGTCTAGGATTATGTTATATTTTAGGGTTATGTTATATTTCATCTGTTTCCTTGTAAGGGTAACCTAGTCTTTTTATCGTATTAGGGTTTGCTTATGGTTAATAGGGTTAGCCTAGGTAAACCTTGTTATCTTTGTATTATTCTTTATCTTGAGCGATACAATGTCTGGTTGTTTCGATAAATTATCAAAACGATCCATGGATTGAGCTGGTGTTTGTTGCAACCCACCAATATCAATGATCGTCAATCCTTTAGGCTTGGATTTTCCGAGCTTATATGCACAAGAGGTATGAATAGAGGAAGAGAGTTGCACTGTAGGCCAGTATACCATTGAAACTACAGTTGCTACCCGCTTTATTGCTTCAAAAGAGCCTTTGTCCAACAATTATAAGCTTGGGCCAAATATAACCCAAACCAATTAGAGCCTTACGTCTCAATTGGTTGGAGTCGGTTACATAAATCCGCATTTTCCATTGAGCTCTATTGAGGGCATAGTGTTCCATAATATTCAATAATTCGAAAACCCGAGATCCTTTCGAACTACCGCCGCCATTGCCAATTTTGGGCTACTCCTCCGCTTGGTGTTACCTTCAACAGTAACCATGTATCAATCTTCCTAACTACAACAACAACATAACAAAACCCATCTAGTCCCCAATCATTGGGGGTATGGGCGGGGATGATTGGAGACAGATCTAACCTTTGGCAATATATGCACAAAGTGATAGCTCTCAGAATACCACTGAAACAGTGGCCTCCCTAAACCTCCAAGAACCGATGAGCTACAGGGGCGTTTTGTTGTAGAACCATGCCTCCAAATCAAAGCCAAATGGCATCAATCTTCCTAACTATCAGAGTTATTATAAACATATCCAAATCACCTTCTATTTTCTCTCATCTTATCTTCTATTAGTGTCACCGCTATCATTCCGCAGATGTTCTCATTTCAAATTCTATCACTCAAAGTATTACTACGTATCCATCTTAACATTCTCCTTTCAGCGACGCTCATCTTACTCGCGTGTTGCTTCTTAGTGGCCCAACCTCCAGGGGCGGTTCTAGTAAGAGCCTAGAAGGTTTAAGCGAACCATCTGGGTTCAAAAAATGCTCTGAATTTTTTAAATTTTTTTGTATATAAATTAAATTTCCCTAAGCATTGTCGGCAGTTCGGCATTGAGTTACTCGTGCAAGGTTAAAATATGAAAATCCAACTAAATTTGTTCACAATATTATAGCCAAACAAAATAAAATAAGCCCAGCCTAAATAAGTTTGACTGTTTAAGAATCTAAAACTTACAGCGATGTAAAAAAAACAAAAGTAACGGTTGAGAACTATTCTTTTTTTACGTGAGTAATAAATATTACCTTTTTTCCCCTTATTTTTCCAATGAATACATCTAAATCTTTGCTCCAATCATCTAATGTAAGCATGGGCGGCTTTGCTAGTATTTTTTGGGGTTCAAGTGAGTTCATTGGGATTAAAAAAATACACTAAGATTTTGTTTTTTTAATATATTTTGATTTTTCTAAGTTATTGTTGTACTGGGTTATTGGTGCATAGCCAATATAAGCGAAAATCTACTTAAATCTGTGAGTAAATAGATAGTATATGACAACGAAACAAAATTAATCAAGCTCGATTTATTTTTAATCAAATAAAAATCTGCATTTAAGATAGAGTTTTGCATTGCAAAAAATTTCTGCACGATTTTGTCACCGCTGAACCGAAATCCTGGAGACGCCACTGCGAACCTCAGTGCCACATAACATGGAAGGCTTTATAGCAACATGAATTTTGCAATCAACTTTGTGGGTAACTTGCAATCTCACAACACCCTCGAAGCACCCTGCCACTTGCTCCATCCAACTTGTACTCGAGGGCATCGCGTCACCAGTGATCTCTCTGAGGTTTCTTTCAAAAAATTTCTTCCCTTGACTTATTCCTGATTTGAGTTTACACCATCAGGACTCAATGTCTCCACTCAAATAATAAATGTAACCCACTCAGTTAAAATTCCTTGCTTTCCTTCGGCTTGGTATTGGACTTGCCTTCAGATCCACGTGTTACAACTTGCACCCATTCAATTGCCCACTAAGCTTACACAGTTGCACAGCATTGTTTTATATAGACGGCGAATTTAGCTGTGCCAATTCGGGTCCATGTTGAGTAAGGTTTTAACAAGTTTGTTTAAGCAACAGAATTTGTTGTAAAGTGCAAACCCTTCGGCTATTGAACCCATTTAGACCCTCCAGTGGAGCGACAAAACCCATCCCATGGTTGAGTTCTGGCACCGGCCGTAATTGCGAGCCACCTTGTATCCATGGTCTCCTACTGATTCAGTGGGCACCATTTCGCATCATCATCTACGAGGCTTGGATGTTTTGCGAGTTATTATACTCTGAGAGTAAGAGAGTGCCCTAGGGAGAGGGCCACCCCTAGACAACACAGTTGGCAGATATACTGTGACCACCTTCTCTCTAGCTTCACCAGAGCCTCTTTCCAAGCATCATTTACTTGAATATCACGTGGTTTAATTGTTCCCCATAATGACATTGGTAAATAACTTCATTGCCCAATACATCCAAGGAAAGAACCTTGTGTGCTGATTTTGATATCACCAAACTCACACCCACTCTATAAACAAGGTGCTCAACCTACTCCACCCCAGAGGTTATAAATTGGGGCAACGATAAACATGTCTGAGGAACTTTAGTACTGACTAGTCCAGCTGCTGCACCAGCTTGTCCTTATATTCTTTCATGTTTGCTTTGTCCTTAGCATCTGCTAGTCTAATCTGGAAGTTATCATTTTTATGCCAATGGCACCATGCCATCCTTTTGTGGCTCCTCTATTCTGCTCCTAGCTTTGTTTTCTTCGCGGAAAATGTAGCGATTTCCTTGGGTTTTGTTAAGTCTCATCTGCATGTTTGTTTGTTATTCATAAGAATGCCTGATTTCTTTATCACAAATGATATCAGATGTGGCCCGATCTGATTGCTAAGAGCAAGGAAGGTGGGGCAGATGTCATCCAAACTTACGCATTTTGGAGTGGACATGAGCCAGTCAGAGGACAGGTGGGGTAATTATTTTTGACAGCCCACCCCAGGGTAATGGCCTCAGATGGTTGGCTGGAACATGATTAGATTTGGTTTACTAAATAGTTCACATATTTTTGACCTGTCTTCTCAGTATAATTTTGAAGGGAGATATGATATCGTCAAGTTTGTGAAGCTAGTGGGATCCAGTGGACTCTATCTTCATCTTCGAATAGGTCCATATGTCTGCGCTGAGTGGAATTTCGGGTCAGTCTCACCTTATTTGCTATCTGATTATACCAGTTCTTTGTTTCCTTTGCAATGAAATGGATTACATTTGTTATGTTTGCAGAGTAGCGAGGTTTCAGATATGAATGGCATGAATTTCTATTACACAGTGCCAATTACATGTTTATATGCAGTTCCAAATGGTTGTCTATGTTTTGATGCTAAGCTGTCTATGTAAAAGCTGTTAACAGTCACAAATGTTATGCGGAGGTTAGGTCTCCTTTTCTTACTGGTTTCTCTAGTCTAGAAGGATTTCTCATCTTTCAACCAAATTTTGGTGTGCTCGTTGTTCAATCCATTCTTGGTGTTGCCATTGTACGTGTAAGAGGACATGCTGGTTTAGCATTGGAGTAGTAGATTACTAGATTATATACAGGAAAGACATGACCTGATTGTACCAAAATTTTGTCACAAGCTCTTCCCTTCCTCCACTCCCCACCCTCTCAACTTGTTTCTTTTCTGCTTTGGTTCATTACCCATTGAACAAGCGAGTCATCGGTCCCAGGAAAGGCAAAATCAATGTTGTACAATTCAAAATCAAGATTTGACCAAAGCCGATTCATACAAATTGTCTTCATTCATTGTACAAAGTGGTTTACCGTGCAGAGCATTTCCTTCCTTTTAATGACCAGAAGAGAGGACCTTCTTTTCTTTTCTACACCATCTTTATTAACCACTACATTCAATCATGGGTGTATTGTTAAGTTGGTACAACATTGGAGTATTTGAATCTAATAGCCACAGATTAGACGAATCCAATCTAGTAGTTGCGTGTGGGGTGGGAAAATGAAAGCCTGTTTTGTGCTGGGGTCATAGTCACACCTGTAAATAGTGAATCTCTTTTTCTTAGTTCGAAATTTGGGAGGCTAAAGCATTCTTTTTGGTTTGGTTTTGCAAAATTGGAAGGATGACATGACATTGGTACAGCCTCAACAATGTGATGTCATCCTTCCAATTTTGCAAAACCAAACCAAAAAGAATGCTTTAGCCTCCCAAATTTTCTAACTCCCTTAATGTGCTTTTAGTGTAACAAGGTCTCTAAGTTTTGTTGTTTGCCCTAGCTAGAATGTTAGAGTATATGTGAACGTTGAGTCCCACATCGGATAAACCAAAAAAGAGTTGGACCTTAATATACAATTGGATGGCTCACCACTTACAAGGCTTAGCCTTTTAAGTGGATATGGGTCATTCAGTGTATATTGGGCCCAAGTAATAAGGTGGACTCTTTGCTGTTACTTCCATACAAATTGGGCCTTGAGCACGCAGTGGCGGGTCGATGTATCAGACGAACTCCCAACAAATGGTATCAGAGTCGATGGTTGACAATCTATGGGAAGACTCTCAGCGCACCATTGAATGGGTTTGCACAAAAAGACACTCGTGGAGCGGTATAAAGTCCAAAAGGTGACTCCTGATGAAGCAAGGTGGCTCGATGTTGGAGTGCTGTATTGGATGGCTCATTGTCGATGGAGTTGACTCGTCGGGGAGCATGGTGCTATTGAATTAATGAGCACGTTGGCTCTCAATGGAGTTCTCATCGGGGAGCATTGTGCCAGTGACTAGGCACGTTGGCTCTCAATTGAGAAGACTCTGAATCGATTGAGTGGTGCAGAATAAGCCTAGTTCGGGAGATAGGGTTGAGAGTATTAGACCTGAATCAAGGGGGAGCTTGGATGCAGAGAGAGGTTAAGGCCCAATGTTCGGTTCACACATGAGGGGGAGATTTGTTAGAACATATGTGAACGTTGAGTCCCACATCGGATAAACCAAAAAAGAGTTGGACCTTAATATACAATTGGATGGCTCACCACTTACAAGGCTTAGCCTTTTAAGTGGATATGGGTCATTCAGTGTATTGGGCCCAAGTAATATGGTGGACTCTTTGCCGTTACTCCCATACAAATTGAGCCTTGAGCGCAGTGGCGGGTCGATGCATCAGACGAACTCCCAACATAGTATGAGTTTGATTTCTGTTCTTAATAGTAGCTACCTCTGTCCTTCCATCTAGAGATATAGCTGACTCTATTACTTCCTCAAGTGAGGACAGCACCAGCACCTTAATCTTTTAGAAATGTTCATAGTTTAACATGGTATTGGAGTAGGCAATAAATCATGTATTTGAATTTTCTAGTTGCGCTTGTTTTGGTCCACTTATCTAGGGATAGCCAGGTTATAGGTGCAGGGAGCGTGTTGACAATTAGAAGAAGTTATTTCTCTATCTAAAAAGATGACCGTTTAGTTGAGTTGGTGGTTGACTGTTGTTTGTTGTGGTGAAATAGGACATTGTGAATAATTCTAAGAGTTAAGACATTGGGAACCACCTGTTTGGAGACGTACTGTCATATGAACTGAGAAGAATGATGATTAAATGAATAAAGTATGTTAAGATCGAAGAAGAAATGCATACCGTGGAACATAGATTATGCTCTTGTTTTCCTAAAGGTGTTTCTATGGTACTAGTGAACTATAAGTAGGATTAAGTTTTTAGCCAATCACAAGAGTGATGTAGTTTCTCCGGCTCATTGTTTGTAGAGATGACTTAATTTCTCTTAGAGCATTAAAAACCAACCCTCAAACTTCCAAGTAAACTATTATGATTCACGATGATACAGTCATTGCATAGATTGTAACACAAAAAATACTAAGTTCTATATTCTATGGTGAAGCAGCTACAATACAATGTATTTAATCATCTTCAACTTTCTGAAAGAATCTGTGGATGATGGATCTTGCAGATGAAGTTATAGTCCTCTTGCTGAGGTTTATAAAAAGGGTATTAAAAAGTAGTTTCCTGTCAGTTCTTATGTTAAACCGATAACCTTGCAGGGGCTTCCCTGTATGGCTACGTGATGTGCCTGGCATAGAATTTCGTACAGAAAATGCACCCTTCAAGGTATAATGTGACTGAGAGCTTTGTCTTCTTTTGCATATTTACAAAGTTTTTTGCTTGATACTTCTCAATTGTGCCTTTACCTTAATGTCTTTCTATGAATAAAGTAAATTGATACTGCTACAAGAAAAAGAGCTAGAACTATGGAGTAGGTTGGTCACAAATGAGTTGTGTCCTCTAGTCATGTGAAGTACCAACTACCATCCATCTGTGGTAGCTTGGATAAGGTGAAGGCAATTGTTCCCATTTTTGTGCCCAGAAATTTAAATAGCATTGCCAGTGTCTCTCATATAAGCACTCTTATTGCCCAGATTCCAAAATTACGTTAGAACACCATAATGCCCAGATAATGCTGCTCACATTGTTCTAAAGCGCACTAATGTTTCACATTGTTCTAAAGCGCACTAATGTTAGGAAACCTTGTTCAATAGCCTTGAAGGGTGGAACAAAATATAAAGGCTTTCTAGGCATCACAAGGTTTGATTGTGCTGGATTTAAAGCAATGAGATAGAAATTAAAGAACTGTATGTTGCAGATGTTTAACAAGTAGTTATACAGTTTTGGGTGTTCAAGTAATGGTCTAAAGGGTGGGTTGGAAAGGTGGGTTGGAAACAAACTGGTTTATGGATGAGGACTTGGTTTCCCCATCTATATCAAATAGAGAATGCTGTCACTGAAAAAGAAAATTTAGCTCTATACTGGAGGCTGGAAAAGTAGAATATTTTGGGAACGTCACCTTGATGCCTATATGCTTACATATTACGTTTTCTTATTATTAAACCTTTTTAAATCTTCGACTCAACTTGTAACAGATACTTGTACATATCCATGTGTTGTATAATGATGTGCAAGAGGTTGACTGGATCACCAAACCAATTATTGAGAACTTTGAAATCACAATAATAAAATGAAATGTAGTATCATTAACTGAAAAAGTTTAGGATACTGGGGAAATGTGAAGCATGGAAGCAAGAAAACCTCTTGAAGTTTGGATGTCATCTTTCATGAAAAACACCTGTTTAGAGACTCGAAAACCAGGAAATCAACTAAACCTAAACTCATATAATATACCTGCATATACACGTTACAGAACAACAAACAATGAAGTTAACCAGTAGATTTTGTCGAAGTTAAAGAAACAAAGGCATACTGTGATGGAGGATTTAGTTGTTGCCGAAGAAGGATGGAAGTAGATGGGGAATTGTGTTTGTTGTGATCGTGGGGAACTGCCTATTTGCACGTGGCAACTGAGGAGGAAATCAGACCATGGAGGATTCTACATAAACTGACGATGGATGATTATGTGGAGAGTTTTTCAATTTTGCGTTTCTGCCCTTACTTTTATTTTTGCCAGAAAGGTGAAAACATATGAATATGGATTTCTTTTTATAAATAGGGGAAGTTGCAAATGTGACACAGCTTCAATGTTTGGTTCACACCATGTGGTGTGTTCTCTTTATATCATGGTATAGATATCTTTCTCGACATCTTGCTTCTCTTTCTACTTGGACTAGGGCTTTAAAGTCAGGGACCATGTAATTTTAACTAGTGTAACCATTCTTTAACTTTCTTGTGGTGGCACATAAATTTCATGAAATCCAGCGGTCTCTATTACGATACGATATTATTAAGTCACCACTTGTCCGAAAGCTTAAGTTGTTAGGAAATTGGCCTAAAATTTGTATAAAGCGATTGAATGCCCCCTCGCGTGCAACCTAAATCACATAAGTCTTCAGTTGGACCCTCCATTCCCGCTCTATGCTCCAGCTCTCAATCCTCGCTCTGATGAATTCTAGTAGTTTGGGATATTTTCGGAAGAAGCTTTCATGCTCGCATTCCCACTATCGCTCGCGCTCATGCATGCGCATTGTGCGACTTAGCATGCCACCTATGTTACATGGGCTCTTCAAAAGGTAAAAATTGAGTATGGTGTGGAATTTGTTTACTACATCTTTTGCTGGACAACAACTAAAAAGCATTTTTAGTATTCAGGTTTACAGCACAATTATGCTTGCAAATTTTTGTAATATGCATGCAATTCTCTATAACACTTTGTATATGCAAAAGAAATATGATGAGCGAATATGAATATTTGGCAATGTCCCTATTTTGTTGTAATAAGAGTTAGATGAGCCAGACATTGATGTGCACTCGTGCTTGAGTCAATGTAACATACTCGGCCTGGTCTTGCACGTGGAGATGCAAACATCGATCCTTGGAGAGCAACAAAATGCCGAAGGAGAGAAGCATAATGCAATCGTGGAACAAATGCAAGCGGATAAACTTGATCCAAGACCTCCCAAAAGCAGTTTGACATCATGTTAAGTTACACATTGTCCCCAAAGCTTTTAAGTAGTGAAGAAATGGGATGAACAGTCTATATCAGAGTAATTCAACAAAACATCTCCATTTAGATCCATGGACCTCCAATTCCACCCGCAAGTATGACCACCTAATTTACATCTAGAATTCCTAGTTCATTAGAGATGATTCCAAGTGAGTTTCATAAAATTACCCGGCAATTCTATGCTCAAATCATCGATCTTTGTGTAGCCCTTGACCCTTGTTGACATGTTTGTACTTTGTAGTTGTACCATATAGTAATAGGTTCCTTGATGGTGGGATAGGAAAATGCAGGCTGCTGATCTTTTTTTGTGTATACATTGTTTCAATGGAACTCAGATTGTGCTGCTGATCTCATGTTCTGTGCATTTAGAAAGCTCTGTATTTTCTGATAAACCGCTTGAACCAATTTCTGTTGTATCTCTATTAGCCATGATCAATGACCCCTCAAGGGGCTCGGTTCTTCAACTAGTTAGTTTAGGCTGACTTGTTAGTTTTGTTTCCTGGCTGTGTGGCTGCTATAGGTTAATTGTTCTTTTCTACTTGGATTCCTTGGTGCTGTTGTTCCTTTACGGAAATATTCCTCAGATGCATTGCTTAGTTCAATAATGTTAGTGTTTATCCCACATTTTAATTATAATCCAAAACAAGTAATGAGTCTGAGCGGCCCCTCCACTCATTGCCAATTGGTTTTGAGTTGGATGCCTTAATATGGTACCAGAGCTAGGCTTTTGAAGGCTTTTGGACATGACTCTCTTGATTGCCCGTTGTTTGTGCCTTACGTGCACATTGGGTTGTTATGATCCTTTGTTTACCTCTCCTCATGTGGGTTAGGGTCGCACGTGCAAGGGAGTGTTAGAGTTTTTTTCACAGGATTAATTAGAACTTCCAAAATTTGTATATGAGCTTGAACGGCCTATCCAATCATTGTCAATTGGTTTTCAGTTGGTTGTTTTAACAGTACACTTATCTAACAAGTGAGGTTTTTTTTGGCCGTCGTATGTATAGTCAATGTACCTTGTTTTGGATATCAAGTACAAAACATTTTGACCAATTTGTTCATGTTAAATACTGCACTGTGGATTGTGGACATAACTTTTGAGTGGTGGTTATGATTGACAGATTGGTCATACCTTATTTACTGTAGGAGGAGATGCTGCGTTTTGTTACGAAGATAGTGGATCTGATGCGAGAGGAGATGCTCTTCTCATGGCAAGGTGGTCCAATCATAATGTTGCAGGTTATACATATTGAAATTATTAAGTAGGGATTAAACAAATTTGTGCCACCCAATCTTTTTGTATGCATACATCACTGTATTCTAGCTGACAAGAACATGAGCTCTTTAATTTATTTGTTTAAGTTGTTCGATGCTTGTGTATAAAGGCCGAGGCTATAATGCCAAGGATGATGATCTGTTCAATTTTTTCATTTTCTGCGTCCTAATGCTCCTATTCCTATACCTCTGCTGCCTACTTACTGGGGATAGGATTAATATTTCTGGCAGTGTGTTTTTTGTCAGGGGAGTAAGCATTTGATTTCTGTTTATGTTATTCTGTCCTTTGAACTAATAGTTCCAACTTCCATATATAGGATTGCCCTCACTGAAATGCAAAATTGAATCAGATTGAGAACGAATATGGAGATGTTGAAGGCTCTTACGGACAGGGAGGGAAGGAATATGTTAAGTGGGCTGCTAAAATGGCCGTTGGGCTCCGTGCTGGTGTTCCATGGGTCATGTGCAAGCAAGTTGATGCTCCAGAAGATATTGTGACTTCTTCTTGCCTTACCTTTCACATTTCAGTTTATTGTTATGGAGATAGTGAAGTTTCCAATATTAGATCTTATCAGCAAAACTAGGCTTGGTTTATTGTAGTTTTTAAGTCCTTGAGATGAAGAATTATAACACACCAGCCCTTTGATTTTTTCCATGTATATTCTCTCACAGATAGACGCCTGCAATGGATATTATTGTGATGGTTTCAGGCCAAATTCCTACAAGAAACCGACACTTTGGACAGAGAATTGGGATGGATGGTATGATCATTTCCTTTTAATGTCATTAGGGTGATTTCAACTTTTGCCTACTTGTTGCATGATTTACTTGAATTTTATGGCTTCAGCATGTTTGAATTGATTAATAAAGTGCAAAGATGGGGAGTATTTGAGAATAACAAGGGAAAAAATGACAGAATGATTTGGGGGTCATTGGACATTTACCAGAGAGGATGTCTTGTGTGAGTGGAGTTCACTCGGTAGAATCGGATTACATCATAGACCGAGTCTAAGCATTCAGTTGAAAGTTTACCGTGCGTAAACCACCAAACTACATTTGCCTTTCCGTTGCCCTTGTTATCATGAAATCAATGAATGAAAGTGTCTGAAATCGCAATATTGGATGATCTCTTATCCATTGAGGTTCATTATATTCTATGGATGAGTTCTTTAATTGGCTTTATCAGCTGTCTCTATCTGATGCTTGCAGCATTTCCTGTCTGTATTCTTGTTCTCATGTCGCATTCTTGGTTTGGCACAAGATAAATTGGGTTACTTTGTCTTGTTTTGGAGGGATGAAATCTGGTCAAATATAGGAGAAGATTTTGTAGAATGTCAATCAATTTGGTAACTAAATTTGGAATGACAAATTAACAAGAATCAGAGGGCATCGAGACATGATCCATACCTTTTGTTGGTTAGATATCTGATATATATGGAACGTGAAGAGGTTGAAGTTAGCAACTGATGTTTGCGTTGAATTAAGGTTGATTGTTAGGTGTTGATTCTGTCGTGTCAATGGGGAAAAAAAGATATGATTAGAAAATAAAAAAAGAAATTGGTATCCCGCGGAGAAACTAGTATTCTTGGTGGCTCGGGCTGCAAAACACTGTTCAAGAATTCATTAGTTTGAAAAACAAAAGTCTAACTGATGAGGATGTTTGTATTCCTCAAACTTGGCACTGCAATCAATGCCCTTTTCAGCAGTAGTTGTTTAGGTTATGATGATCTGTTGCTGAAGTGTCTCCTTAATGAAATACGATTGTCATACCGGCTCTTTTTCTTTCTTTCTTTTTGCTTACTGCTGTTAGAACTGTTAGTGGAAGGTGGTTTCATTCCTCAAGGTCTTTAAGCTGAGAGTATATTACTGCGATTTGCTTGGAACTTGATTCATCTATCTGGTGTGAAGGTATACAACCTGGGGTGGAAGATTGCCACATAGACCTGCTGAAGACCTTGCTTTTGCTGTGGCTCGCTTTTTTCAGCGTGGAGGGAGCTTTCAGAATTATTACATGGTACATTAACTTTAATGGTTAATAGCATGCATTTTAATATATAATACAACTAAAATGAAATAAAAGAATTGGATTTGCGATCATTTCTATTTTGCAATGTCTTCTTTTTGTTAACAAATTATTTTGGTTTAATTGATGTTCAATGCCTTTTAAACATGTTTCCTTCCTATAGAATTTGTTGTATCAGTTTGTATCTGAACTTCTAAAACTTCCGAGGTTTAATCTGAAGTTAAATAAGGACTATGGGGAGAGTTTTCCTTCCTCGCCTTCTTGCTTAATTTATCAGAAAACTAAGTTTTATTTTGGTAATTGCGAGTTACTAAATTTCGATGTGCATATAATTGACAGTTTTTTTTTTAATCCCCTCTGAATTCTCAACCAAGGTGAAGTGGGAAGGTCAACACAATAGAGCCAACAGATCTAAAGCACTACCCTACGTCTCCTACCCTAACTCTTGGATGGATGTCTCTAGTCCTTGCATACCTGGTTGATGTCATACCAAAATGATGCAAGCTGATCAAGGATTGGATTTCATTGCAGGGAGAAATTTCCCGAAAGGAATACAAAAGAGTCTAGCTCCCAATATTGGATCTTTAAACTGATAAAATCAAAGCCTAGGACTAAGATAAAGGATAATAGAAGGCTTAACGCAGTTGTACATCCCTAGCTAGGTACAACAAGCTAACCATATAAAAGACAGACCAACATAGAAATGACTACATCAAGACTTCCCCACTAAAAAAAGAAACTTGATCTCAAGTTAGTTAGCAATTTCGTCACAATCATTCAACTTCATTTTAAGAGCCATGAGGGTATCTTTCCTTGCTCAAAATAACCCATGCAAGATCCTGCTTTGCATAGGAATTTTCTTTTGTTTAAATCAACGACAGCTTCGTACTTAGAATTAGACTTCTCAATTTGGTACTTGAGTTGATTCTTCATAAATGCAGCCATATTTTCCGCCTTAGGTTGCCTTCCATGAAATTGGTGACGGAACCATATCCACCACACTAGAAGGCTTCAAACCATATGTCACTTCAAAAGCGGAGGTGTTTAATGGTGTGATTTAAAGAGGTATTATCAGCAAATTCGGTGAAGGGAAGAATCCCATCCTTACTCTTGAGATGATCACCAACTAAGCACTTTAACAAATTCCACGACCGCCTCCGTCAGGTCATCTATTTGCAGATGAAAGTTGTACTAAAGTGTAAATTTGTCCTGAATTTTTTCCATTCCTAAAGTTTTCCAAAAGTGAGCAAGAAACTTTGCATCTATGTCGAAAACAATGGTGGGAGAAAGACCATGCAGTTTATGGACTTCCTTGATGAAGAAATAGCCATGTTGGTTGCAGCCAAAGTCTTCTTACAAGGTATCAAATGAACCATCTTGGAGAAACAGTCCACTACAATCATGATTGAATCACTCCTTTGTGCAAGAGGTATCCCCGAGACACAATCCATAGTTCCATACTAAAGCATCACGGCTACCCGGCATGGAAAAGGCTTGTATAATCCCAGAATTAGTTGTTGCCCCGACTTCTTTGACAAATATGGCACATTTGTAAATGGCTTCTCACATCCTTAGTCCCAATTTGTGATGTTCGGCCAACAATTGTTCCTTCTTCTACGAGCATTTCAGGACACCCAATTTGAGACCCTAAATAAGAAACCTATCCTTCATTATGTAACTTGGATAGGCAACTCTTTCGCCTCTTTGTAAAGCATCAAAATTGTACTATGGTAAGGGTCATCAGCATAGAAAGCATGAAATTCTTCAAAGCCCGCACTTTTAGTTTTTATTTCGACCAAGAGAGCTGTTAGGAGATATATGTTAATATGTGTTAGTGAGTGAGGGCATCTTGGTCTTTGTGAGACTTGTACTCTCACTGTAAATATCAATAGTATTTGTGTTAGGGTTAATTAACACCCATAAACATTTTTCCTCTCTCCGATTACATGGCATCATAGCACAACACTTATCCACTTCGTATGTATGAAACCCACCGTTGTTGCCGTTGTCAACCACCGAAACCCCTGGAAATCGAAACCCAACCACTAAAACCCTGTAAATCGACATCCAACTCTTCAAACCTTAAGCCGACTGCCACCCATCTTTTGAAACCCTAAATTGCCTGCCAAATTGCCCCCCACCCCTTCGAAACCCTAAATTGCGCCACCTACTACCCTGAAATGAAAGTAGAGAGTAATTTTCCTAAAGGAATACAAAAGAGTTTTGCTATCAGTATTCTCCTCTTTTAAATGATAAATATCATAGAAGGGTTAACACAGTTGTACATCCCCAGCTAGGTATAACCAAGCAAAGTTTATAACAAAAAACTAACATAGAAATGATGATATTAGACTAACACAGTTTTTTCTCGAAGTTATAGTACGATGAAATAAGTTAATAACATTACCAGATGATCCAAGACAGTGTCTATAAGGGCATATTTTTTAGCTTAATGGCGCATATCATGCATATTGACCACCATATACATGGTTTCCCTTATTTTTGAATGCAGTTTTTTGGTGGGACAAACTTTGGTCGGACTTCTGGGGGCCCAAACTACATCACGAGTTACGATTATGATGCTCCACTTGATGAATATGGTAGGTTAAAATGTACTCAGATTAGATAATTGATTTGTTTTGGTTAAAAATAGTAGTTTATTAACGAATTAATGTCTAATTTACATAATATTTGGCTTTTTTGTTTTCATGTCCTTCATCACTCTTAGTTGAGATGGTGGTTTACTCATTTCACTTCTTTTGCTGTATTTTGGCAAACAGGATTACTGAGACAACCTAAATGGGGGCACTTAAAGGATCTGCATGCTGCTATAAAGCTTTGTGAACCTGCTTTAGTTGCTGTTGATTCACCCCAGTATATAAAATTGGGACCAAAGCAGGAGGTTTGTTTTAAGCCTCAACTTATCCATAGGATTATCAAGTTAATCTCTTGGGTGGCAGCTCAATGTTCTAGCATCGGCACAGCTAAGCTTCCAACAAATCTCAATTTTTGGAAATTATGGGAAGATCAATTCGTATTTTGAAAGTTTCCTCACTGTGTTATTTCAGAATAACGAATGTTCCTATGTTTGTCTTTAAGATTGATGATTGCTCATGTTTTGTGTGATCACCTACTGTTGCCAGTAGATTGTCTTCGTTGGGTTGACAGTTCGGTTCTTTTAGGAAATGGATGGGATTTGTGACATTTGTCAACTTGTTTCTTCTTCATCATTCAGGTTGGTCAGAGATAAAATTGCAGAAAATCTTTCCCAGTCCTTCCGAAAAGCAAAATAATGGGTGGAGAATAGTCAGTTTATGGAGTTACAATCACCCAACTCTAGGAATGCTGGGACTTCCCCATCAGAATACGTACAAGTCCATCTTATTTTAGACAGTGTTTCAATGCAGGTGTTGTAATGTAAAATATCAACAAACAGACTCAATTAAGATAAAACAATGTGGATCTGAATTCCTTACTTAATACTTCCACTTGGTAGTGGATATGTAATTGGTAGTGCTTAAAGTACCATGCAAGTATATAATTCATATATTTCAATTTCCATAGGAAATTGAAAATCTGCAGTAAAATTCAATCTTGATTTTCTAATGGTTGCCTGTTTTGGTGTAGATCAGTCAATTGTTTGGAAATAAATATAAGTATCTCTCATTGTCTTGTGCAGATCAAACATAATTTTCTTCCTTGTAATTTACTTTTCGGTAAAGTTTTTCTGTTGGAACTTTTAAAATTAATGCATTTTTACCATACTTGCATTCTACTCTATCTTAGACACTAATGCAGATGAATGACAAATTTCAGGCACATGTGTATGGTACAAATGTTCATGGTGAAGGCCAGATCTTGACCTCGTTGGAAAAGAAAAGCAGATGCTCCGCGTTTCTTGCCAATATTGACGAACATTATTCGGCTACTGTGACATTCTTTGGTCATGTATATACGTTACCACCATGGTCAGTGAGCATATTACCAGACTGCAGGGAAACAGCTTTCAACACCGCAAAGGTTGGTTTGTATTTTCTATATGTGGGACAATTTTATTGTCAACAAGCAGCATGTCAGATAACATCATGAGCGCCTTTCTCTGTGGGAACTGCTATAAGTTACTTTTTTTTTATAATTGTTGTTGGATACAAAATCAGCATGCTGCAGAATCCTTTAATCTTAGCTATCTGTTTTCCCTTTTTCCTTTTTGTTGTTACTGTTGATTCCTTGCTGAGTGCCACTTTTTTTTCTTTTTTCACTCGTGCTACGCATTCCCCACTTTTATGTGTATCATTTTCTTTTAACCCACCCACAAGAAGAAAAAAAAAAACTCTTGCTAAAGAGGCCAAGGACTAGAGATATGCATGTATTAAGCAAAAGGCAGCTTAGAGTCTGGAATATTTGACACTTTAGTTCTCTGAGGATTTTGCTTATTTTGGTATAATATTGTGGCATATAAACTGTAAACTGACACAGCTTGAGAAAAAGAGGTCCTAATTTCATATATAAGACCCCACCATCAGTGTTCTTAAAATTGTACAATACGCAATTCGTTTCGTATCGGAAGAAAAACTACTCATATCTGTAGGCGTATGGATTTGTACAGAAATCGTAGGATACGGAAGGTGTATCGGGATACGTATGAAAATCGTACGGTTTGTTTCCATCTTAAATCATACCTTTTATGCCCCACTTGAAGCTTTAATCGAGACCCTAACTCGTTTACCCTCCCAGAAAAACCTTCGGCGACTCCTAAGCCGTACGACTCCTCTCTCCGACAACCAAAGTCAGTCCTCTCTCCAACGAAATCGCCGGCGAAATGGGTCAAAGTCACTTATTCCTCTACCGACTGCTCCTCTCCGATCTTTGAACCTCTTTTCTCCTCTGGTCTTTTCGCACTAAGTACCATCGTTGACTGAGAGATATGGAACTGGACCTTCTGGTTTTGGTTTTGACGTTACTTTTTTTTTTTTTTAGTCTGTTCTCGCCGACTGAGAGGTAGTATAATATTAATATGTTATGTACACAATATATTAATAAGCCCTTTGAGTGGTGGTTCATGTTTTACCCTAGTTATTTTTCAACTACACCAACTCTTCTCACTTTTTAAAGCCACTGGGACCACTACTCCATTAAAATAAGTTAGGCAAGTTCCTTTCTCATTCCACTAAGGCATTGAATAAAAGAGACAAAAAGAGAGCTTTTAGAACACCTAAATCTTTTGGAAGACTTTAGATGGCCTAAGACATGTGATTTTGCATCCTAAATGCTTCTTTTTTCATGTATGCAATTAATTTTTGGTTTATTTTTACATAATTATGATTAATTAATGTATATTAACTTTTGTCAACATATCTTACGATCCGTATCCTGATACGATTCGTAAAATGAAAAACTGATACGCGATACGTATCCTGATTTAAAAACCTTGCCCATCATACATCTAGGCTCAAGTAGCTTGTCAGGCTTAATTTATGGGTAAATATGACATTATGGTGCTAATTCAGTTATTTTGCTATCATGATCATGATTTTACCAAGGTTATCAACTTCCACTTTTCCGACATGCTATCAAATAGAATTCTGCATAGGATGTGTAGACATTAGCTTCATTGCTTGTTTTTAAGGCACCTTTTGTCATTTCAATACTTGGAGCAGGTTGGAGCTCAGACCTCCATTAAGACAACAGAATTCAGTTTGCCATTTTCCACAAATGTTTCCATACCGAGTCAGGATAAAGTTTCACTTATCTCGGGAACCTGGGTGACTGTTAAAGAACCAATTGGTGCATGGGGTGAAGACAATTTCACCGTCAGAGGCATATTGGAGCATTTAAATGTGACAAAGGACCGTTCTGATTATTTGTGGTATATGACCAGGTACAGTTTATCCAAGTCTTACAGCTCGAAACAGTACTACTCTGTCAAAATAGAACTATCATTTCTGTGCTCCTTAATGTTTCCATCTTGTAACCACTTAAGATGATACTTGACGAATGTATCTATGTAATATTGCAAATTGCACCGACCTCCCCCGAAGACCTGAGGTTTAGGTTTAAAACAGGTTCTCCTGAACACTTTATATATCAATTGACCTCCGTTGCCAGGTTTGGTCCTTCAACAGTCTTAAGAGGAGACTGATGTGATAGCTCTTGAATGGTTAAATAAACAAGTCAACTAGGTGTTGGAAGCCTATACCAGAGGCTATGGGTAGAATGCGCATCAGAAGCCTTTTCATCAGTTGAGAAGTAATTGTCCGAGGTAGTTTAGTAGATGATGGTGTTTTGGTAATTTCAGAAGATCCGGATTAGGGGGAGCAATGTCATTCGATGGTCATCATGAATCTACTAGCTGCGCATATATAGGCACTTGGAGATGTTTACAAAATGTTTATTCATTACATGTAGTCATTGTTGGGTTTGTTAACCGCATCTTTTTCAATGTCTACATTTATAACTAGGTTCCTTCAAATCGATTTGTAAATTGTGCATGTTAAATAGGTTCTTCAAATGACTTATTTGGTGTATTGATCGACTATTCGATTCATTGAACCACGTTTAGGTTCATTCTAGGAATTGGTATAACCTTTTGCGTGGTTCATAAATATTGATGTAATCTTTCATTTTGATGGATGGAGTTGATTATTGAAATTGAGTTAACAAGGATGTGTTCTTTGTGATGAGGGTTGTGGTCCTTGCAAAAATTGCTTACCCTAAGCGAGGGTGAAACATCTCTCTCTCGTCTTCTCAGTTTTTCCCTTCTTTGTTTTCTTTGCATACATATCCCAAGTACTATTGTCAACAACAAAAGAAAACAAAAGCATTATTCTTGTTTCCTACCCAAAAATGCCACAATTCCTTTATAGGTGGCCAGCAATACCCATAGTTCCCTAAAGCCATTTTACATCAAAGTACTATTGACCCGTATTCAACCCGCCCATATTCAACCCATAACCCATTTCAACCCAGCCAAACCCACCCGTTTGCCTCCTCTAACTAGGAGATATAGTTACTAGAACTTCCTTAGGATTCACGACACTAGCCAAATAGTTTGTTCAGTTCTATCCTTTTATCCTTTTGAAAAGGGAAAATGTCTTGATTGGAATTCAAAGATTTTTGGCTGCTGAATGTTTGAATAAAAATGTTATCATAAGTTATGCGATGGAAAGGGAACAATTTAATAGGATGTGCTTATTGCGGAAACTTTATATCCAACTCAAAACCAATTGGCAATACGTGGAGAGGTCCCAAATGTTATTATGTGATCTCCCATTCCATACCCATGCAATGTGGGACAACTACTCTAACACTTATAATGCATTCATATTGTTTCATCAAAGAATGAATCTTCAATCAATGTTGTTTTAGTGCGTGTTATATATATATATATATATTATAATGCATTCATATTGTTTCATCAAATAATGAATCTTCAATCGATGTTGTTTTAGTTTTTTATATATTATAATGCATTCATATATATATATATATATATATATATATTATAATGCATTCATATTGTTTCATCAAAGAATGAATCTTCAATCGATGTTGTTTTAGTGCGTGTTATATATATATTATAATGCATTCATATTGTTTCATCAAATAATGAATCTTCAATCGATGTTGTTTTAGTTTTTTATATATTATAATGCATTCATATTGTTTCATCAAATAATGAATCTTCCATCGATGTTGTTTTAGTTTTATATATATATATATATATATCGGGGCGGTTCCGGGGACACCTAAAAAACACCTCATAGTTCCCGATCAAATTTTGATGATCTGAGCCGCTTAATGTGATCAGAACGTGATTTTAAGGGTAACTGTGAGAAATCAGCAAAAAAAAAAGACCTGGAAGGGCTTGATCCGAACAGTTTCGAACAGTTTTTTATTGAACGGTTCAAATAAAAACTGCTCAAATCAAACCTTTCCCGGTCATTTTTTTTGCTAATTTCTCGCGGGCATCCTTAAAATCACATTCTGCACACATTGAACGGTTCGGATCATAAAAATTTGATCGTGAACTATGAGATTGAGATTATGGGTGTTTTTTTAGGGTGTCCCTTGAACCGTTCCGTGTGTGTGTGTATATATATATGGGGCGGTTCCGGGGACAACTAATTAGACACCTAAAAAAACCTCATAGTTCCCGATCAAATTTTAATGATCCGAGCCGCTCAATGTGATCAGAACGTGATTTTAAGGGTGCCCGTGAGAAATCAGCAAAAAAAAAAAAGACCGAGAAGGGCTTGATCTGAGCAGTTTTTAGCTTAGACAAAGTGCTTTAAAAACCCAATAAAATCACTCCATAATAGTTGGACTCCGATTTGCTTCGTTCAAGGGAGGGGGCAAGACTCTATTGTTCATTCGTAAGAAGCCACCTTTAGTTACTTTTTTGCTTTCATTAAACAAATATAAGTGTTAGACTTGTCCCACATCGCTCACCCAAGCTTGGTTAATATATTTTTGAGGTTACTCCACCTATTGCCAATTGGTTTTAGGTTGGAACCCTCCAAGAAATCTAACATGGTATTAGAGCTAGGTCTTGGGTGGCTTAACCTCTCATGGGAAAGTCTCTGTCATCTTTGTCACCCGAGTCAATCGCTTGTGCTTTGTTTGGATTGCTTTTTGAAAAAAAATTCTCAACTCAAAAAACACTAATTACCCCTATTTTCAATCATTACTCATCTCTATCTCCAATCATTATTCTCATTTCTCTCTCTATTTCTCTCCAATCATTACCTCTACTTTCAATCATTACTCGCATTTCTCTCTCCACTCATAACCCTACAAAATTTCTCAAAAATTTCTCATAAACTCATCCATACACAGCATTGGTCTCCTGGTCTATCACCTCCACGTGCATCCGGGACGTGAGGGGGAGTGTTAAACTTGTCCACTTCGCTCACCCAAGCTTGGTTATTATATTCTAGAGGTTACTACATCTATTGCCAATTGGTTTTAAGTTGGAACCCTCCAAGAAATCTAACAAAAAGCAGTAACAAGAACTTTCATGTTTGAAACCTTGCAAAAGCAATTGTTTATTAGTGCGAGATCTAAAGCTCTTTTTAACTAACCCCAACCAAATTTTTTGGAGCCGCTGCTACTACAAAACAGGCACCTCCCACGTCTCTTGTAATGACCCGCTCCTGCCTTGTACAATATTGTCTACTATGGCCGCCCAAGCACTATGGACTTCCCAGTAGATCGCCCATCCTAGGACTACTCTAGGGTGAACACGCTTAACTGTGAAGTTCCAATGAGTTTTGACGCCCTCACGGCTTTAGAAGGCCTTGTACAAGGTAGGGTCATAATCTATTACTTATAGCTCACAACTTACACTTCACCAAGCGATGTGAAACTCGTGACTAGGGTCACCACAGCTTTGCCTGGGTCTTTTCCCTCCCATCAAGCCCTAGGGTCACCACGGCCTCAACCCGGGTCTTTTCCCTGGCTACGGGGCATCACATCTCTTGTGACCATGGCTTTAATAGTAGGCCGCAACCATCACGTAATGCCGTTCCTCAAAGTTAGGGGTCATTTGCGCTAGTCATTATGGCTGATATGATGCTGTGCATGAATTTCACAGGTGCAACAACTTTAAGTTCAGGTACGTGACTCTGTTTTGGGAAAGAAGGCTTTTATGCTCCAATTTCTATGTTTCTATTATTTGTTTTGGAAATTCTCCTTTTTCCCACTTTGTTTATTAATTATTTGTCTCTTTCTATGTTATAGTATAACATTGCACAATTAATTTTCTAATCTGAGTTATGTTTCCCTAATTTCTATTTGTTATTTGGTTGCAGAATATATGTTTCTGATGATGACATGTCATATTGGGAGGATAATTCAGTTGAGCCTGCACTATCAATTGATAGCATGCGTGACTTGGTGCGCATATTCATTAATGGGCTATATGCAGGTAGATTTTATATTTCTATTGTGTATCAATGTAGCATTCCTTACTTTTCTGACGGATGTTCTCTGTCAAATAGGTTAGTGTGTTCATGCACGTGCATGGTCTTAGACCCCCAGCTTATTTACGAACACCTGGTTATTAAAGGATATAGGTGTAGCAAATCTACGCCCGAAATTATGTGGCATTCAAGTGGAAAAGAATTAAGAGAGAAAATAATGATATACCTATTCTACCTGAATTTTGATAGGATAACGATGCGCACCTAAAAAACCTTGAAAAGCTCTTGATATTTTCAATAATACGTTTTCCAATCACAATTACTTGAGGAAAATACGGTTTTGTATTGAATTCCAAGGACTTGTAACTCTAGTAGGACTTTGACAAGATGGCTGAATGCTGGCTTTGATTTTTTGAAATCTTTTTAATCAAAAAAATAAAAATACTGTTTAAATTTTGAAGCCAGTAAGGTCTCAATGGGAACCACCATACGATGTCTAGAACATATGAAATCACCTAAATACAGGCAGCTACAACTGGCCACTGGACAACTTCATAAAGGTAATAAAAGCTTAAAATACGACTCAAAACTCCATTATCTGAGTTTTATTGAAAGAAATAAAACAAACTCAAAGAAGGGATGACGAGGCTGGGGAACTTTATGATGCGGGGTGTCTAGCAGTGCAGCCTAGAACCAACTCAAAAGACTGCTCCTCTTTAAATTTAATTTTTCTTGGGGGTTTAAGGAGTTGTATCACATTGCTTGCACATCATTCTCGACATGCTGCTTCGTAAGCACATCAACACTGCTATGTTGTAAGGCAGGTTTTGGTGCATCTTTCCTTTTTTGGGGTTTCGGAGGCTGGATGGTCTGTGGCGGTGGGTTGTCGGTGGCGGGCTGCTCATTTTCTGGATGTGTTCAACGTCGCTCTTGTTTTTCCGCCGCCCTTGTTGCTCTGCTCAACTCTGGTTTCTTAGCAGAAGGGGGTGGCGAGGCCGGCATGCTGGTGGTGCTATAGTCGCCGTTGTGGGGCGGCGGTGGTAGTGCTTAGGCTCTGGTGGCGGCAGCAGCTGATGAGATGGGGTTGGGGTTTTGTATTTCTCTGGTTTTGGGCTCGGCCCATTAGGTGTTCGGCCTTCAGCCCTTTAGGTGTGGGCTTTTTGCCCTTTGGGTGTCCTTGGTTGGCTCCTTGCCAATCGAGGGATTGGGTCTTGGACTAGGCAAATGATTATTTTTAGCTTTGTTAGGAATACGATGCTGTTCTTTTTTGCCGTTCAAAAAAAAAAAATGTTGTAAGGCAAGATATGCGATATTATTATGTATGTGTAAGATTGGAAAATGAACTTGTGACTAGCACATTCTAATGTGTGATCCTGAACTAGTTGACTCCCAAGTTTAGGTTTTATTATCGTAGGACTTATTATCTGTGGTAAATTTTTCACTGATTATGCTTTCTTTATAATTTCAAGCAGTACAAAATTATTTCTCCTACTTTTAGGTTTAAGTTAAATTTACTTGCTGTACATTGATTACTCCTCCCTTGTTCCTCAATGTCTTAGAGTCTCCCAGAGTGTGTTTGTACCTTGATGTATCTATTTATACATGTAGAAAAGAGGTTTCTTCTTACTAAATGATTTGTCATTCGGAAGTGAAGGAAGTAAAGTTGGCCATTGGGTTAAGGTGGAACAACCCATTCAGCTTAAGCAAGGATACAATGACTTAGTGTTATTATCTGAGACAGTTGGCTTGCAGGTAATCTATCTTAAAATGTGTTGTCATTCAGATATTTTGAAACTAGGGTTTGATGTGTAAGATTCTCATAGGAAATTTTTTTCCGATTATGTCTAGCTTCGTATTAAGGTATGTATGTTGTAGGTTTCAGCAGATTCTTGCATGTTCTTCTTTTGAGGTGTGTTATTTATCATCAGAGGAGGAGCTAGAATTCTTTTATGGCGGAGCGAATCAACAACCCATTGATTACACCATGTTGTAGTTATTCAATGTATACAAAGATTTTAATCAAAATTCATGGTAATCCAAACAAAAATCGTGCACCAGAAGATATATTTACTGCAATTAAAAACTACACAATCTAGTTTCAAAATAAATAAAATTTGAATGAATAATTGATAGACCACGAAGTAACCAGAGTTGAGGGTCTTCAGTATTGCTAAATTGACCACACGAGAATATAAAACTTCTATCAAGACTAACATTCTCATGGATTGGTATGGGAACTTGCAAGTAAACGACATTACTTTTTTGAGTTAGATTTAAGCTGAGCTTCACTTTCACGTATTTTTGTACTTGCTCCATCACTTTGCATTATATAGTTCCGTATACGGATATTGTAAGCTCTAACTCCGCCTGTACCATGCCTCAAGTCTTATGTATTACACAGCCAGTCCCAAGTCCAGTTAAAGGAAGACAGTTTGAGTTAGCTGACAGCCAGCATGTAAAAAATGTCAAAAGGGGACCTAAGGCTTGATTGGGTTTGGTATTGATACATAAGCTGTGTCAATTTCAGAATGCCAAATGGGGTGTCACGTCTGGACTTATGAAGATCATCATGTCAAAAACAAAAAATTACAGACCATCTTCAACAAAGATCTCTCCTGTTAAGCCAACTAAATTAGACATGGTTCACAACCTGGAAACATTAAGGGAAACAATGAAGTACACAGAGTTTAGTTTAGTCATTCAATGCTTAAACTTATTTTACAACTTAAGGTTTTAAATGAGTTGGTGGTCAACAACTTTTCATAGCTGAAGGTTTAAAGTTAGCAGTTCTTGTCTTGCCCTCTCTGATGCCCTCCGGCTTTGATTTGAGGGCATGTGTCCATGGCGCAACGTCCCTTGAGTTCCACAATCTTTGAAAGTATAGGAGGGCCGCTATTCAGTGCTAAAACTTTCTGAAAGCAGCCACTTTGTGCATATGTATTGCCAAAGGTTAGGTTTGTCGCCATATCCCCATCAATTGGGGGTTACATGGGTAGTGTTATTGTTATTGTGTTTGGTTATTATTATTGGTGGTGTTATGTAGTTGTGGTCAGCAACTTAACATTCAAACATGGCTTTGGTTTTGAGGAATCTTGGTTTCAAGTCTATAAAATTGCATTTGCTCCTCATTTTCATGTTCTATGTATGCATTATATTTCTCTCACAATGTATGCATATGGATGTTTGCATCTACACGTGTGAGACGGGGAGTGTTGGATATGTCGTCGTAATTTTTTGCCTTATTTCCTCTTTAAGGTTTTTTTGATGGGTCAGTGGTCAAGAACTTGACAATTTGAATGCTTTCATTTGTTATACAGAACTATGGAGCGTTCTATGAGAAAGATGGGGCAGGGTTTAAGGGTCAAATTAAGCTTACTGGGTTTGTAAATGGGGATATTGACCTCTCTGACACATTATGGACTTACCAGGTATATTTTTTCATTATCTTGCCTTATCCACTGTATTTTGGTTTTGACATGGATTCAGATAATGTTTCCAACTATGCAGCCAGTCTCTTAGGATGTGGACAGTAAGTTTTGATGACTTACTGGATGTAAATATGCAGGAATAAGACTAGTATATTGGAAAACATAATGCTGGACCGTACTGTAGAGGATTGATTTAGGCCTTGCCTTTCTAGTTGAGAATTGAGATAAACTTGATTTCCCTGCCAATCTCGGATTGGGGTCTCGGATCCTTGCTAAAAAAAAATTTTGCATTTCCTTGTATCATGGAGTAATATTGTCATGTCAGCTACGGGGTTGAGGCAATTAAAGCTCATATCATATTGTGAACCTTGAATAGAACCCTATAGGATTACAGTAATAGTGTCCCACAGAAAAATAGGAAATTCAATTGCAAGTAGTTATTTTCTTAATCTGACCTACATTTGAGAGGGAGTGGTTTTCCGGGGCATACTTGTAGTGAAGAGGGCAAGACAATAAACCATATCTAGGCATGTGCCCCACTGTCAAACCAATGCATCTTGGTATTCACCCTACAGTTTTCATGCCTTTTAATTGATGTCATGTGGAGCTACTCCACCGTAACACTGATGCGCTTTGGTATTCACACTACGTTCTTCTTTCCTTTTAATTGATCTTATACGCTGATATAGATGATGAATTTCAGGTTTTTAGCTCATCGCCTTCTCATCCATTCTCAAATCTACATGGCAGAAAACTTTTATTTACTATTTTCAAACTTTAGGTTGAAGGATTGTAGACGGAAAAGGATATTGTATTGCAAAGATAATCCATGATACAAAGATAACAAGGTTTATATAGGCTAACCCATTAACCATAAGCAACCCTAATGCGATAAAAAGAACCTTGCAAACCTGACAGGGTAGTGGTCATAGCAGAAGCTTGCAAATGATAGCCCTAGGTGGCAGCCAAAACACCTGATACTGCTGATATTGTGCAAATGAGGGAGATGGAGGGACTCTGCTAGTGGTAGGGGCTACAAAAGCTGCAGAGGGACGGAAACTCTGTGGTGGTGGCCGAGAAGATGATGGTGCAGTCGAATGAGAAGAATTGCATCCTTTAGGCTGCAGAAGCTTAGGGTATGCATTCTTCCAATGTCCATTCTGACGGCAAAAACTACACTCGTTCATGGCAACCCGAGGTTTCGGCTTGCCTGTAACCTGTATCAGATGTCAACCGAGAGTAGGCAAGAGAGGTGCCGGGGACAGAATTGGCCGAGCATAACAGAAGTGTTAAGTTATGGGTTTATATGTAATTAGTTATAGTTTACATTTAATCTCTTATGTAAGTAGATTAGGAGATGAGGGTCATATGTATAATTACTGATTTTACATGTGTATAAGTATAACGTAATGAGAAATAAACCCTAATTTTTTGGGTTCACAATTCTATCTCTCATTTTACATGGTATCAAAGCACCGATCTTGATCGGATGTCTCAAACAAACAAAACCCCTTACCTACCGACGATCTACGCTACACCAACTGATTCTCGCTAACATCGTTTTTTCTTCTACTCCTCCTGTTGCAACTAGAACTACCGTACAACATCCGACAGGTCTGGATCTTGCTCGCCGAATTGTTTCCGACCACGAACAGACTCGTTCAACGCTGTACAACCCTCGTTTCAGCAACTCCACCGCCGACAAGGCTTTGAATCTTCTTATCCACTGCCGTCGACCTCTGACCAGGTGTGTATCTGCTTCCGTTGTGGCTTACGAGACTGTACGACGTCCGACAGAATCTGAGTTTTAAGAAGTACAGTTCTGAATCTCGCCGGCAACCATTATTTGACCACTTACTATCACGTTCCAGCACTGGGTAATCTTGTACACCCTTTTTCCTTCGGTCGTTTAAGTTTGGATTACTCGTACAAGACTGGGCTGTTTGTACACTACTGAGTACGTGTGTTTTTAGTTTATTCAAAGGCTGAAGATAACTTATTAGAAGCTGTGTAGCTCTATATTGCAGTTTTTTTTTTGTTGAGATGTCTGAGGAATCAAAAAAGGCTTCCGTTAGTGGTAAGGATGAGTCGAGTCGTGTAGGGACTCAAGATAATTTTTCTCTGGATATTTGCCATATTAAGTTGGATGGTACCAACTATTTGATTTGGTCTCGCACTTTTACTTTGGCTATTGAGGCCAAAGGGATGTCAGAATTTATTGAGGATCCTGTTACTCCACCTGTTGAGGCTATTGAATTGAAGAAATTTAAATCTCAAAAATCGTTAGTTATGACCTGGTTGTTTAATTCTATGAGGGCTGATATTCGTCATACTTTTCTGCTTCTTGATACTCTACATAAGATTTGGATTACTGCAGCCCAGACCTATTCTCAGCAAGGTAATGATGCACAGTGTTTTGAGTTGAGGAAGAGACTCCGTACATTGGAGCAAAATCATCGTTCTGTTGCTGTGTATTTTGCTGACTTGAGTGGAGCTTGGGGAGATCTTGATTATTATCAGGGCTTTCAGGCTGTTTGTGCAGTGGATGCTGCTAATTGGCTAAAAAGGATGGAAAAAGAGCGTGTTTATGACTTTCTTGCTGGTCTTGATATGGAGCTTGATCCGATTAGAGTACAGGTGTTGGGTCGTATTCCGTTTCCATCCTTGGGAGAGACCTATTCTATTGTTCAACAAGAGGAGAGTAGGAGGGATGCTATGTTGCAGCCTCCTACTTCTGATCGTTCGGCCCTAGTTGCTACTCCTCAGGGTCATTTTGGTTCTGCTAGTGGGCCTATTCTCCAGGGTGGCAAGTCCCAGTCAAGTACTATCATTGGGCCTCCTGATCGTGCGTCACTCCAGTGTGATTATTGCCACAACACTGGTCATACCAGCGATTTTTGTTGGAAGCTACATGGCATGCCCTCTCGTGGGCGCGGGGGTGGACGCGGTGGCCATGGTCGTGGTCCAGTGCGTTCTCGGGCCCATGCCCATGTTTCAGAGTCTACAGTTGGCACATTGCCTGATTCTGGGTTCAGTACTGGGATTCAGGCTTCATTTGATCATGTTGGTGGTTTCTCTCAAGGGGAGATACAAACTCTCAGGCGCCTTATGGCTCAGGCTGATTCTTCATCTACTATAGCTTCCTCTTTCAGAGCAGCTCCTACTTCATCCTATTTTGCTCACACAGGTATCTCGGCTAATGCATTTACTGCCTCTTCTGCTATACTTTGGATTATTGATTTTGGGGCCTCAGATCATATGACTGGGTGTTCCTCTGTATTTGATTCTTACTCTACTTGTTCTGGTAAGGATAAGGTCTGAATAGCAGATGGGTCATTCTCTGCTATCTCAGGGAAGGGTTCCATTCGCTATTCTCCCTCTATTTCTCTCTCTTCAGTTTTACATATTCCCAACTTTGCCACTAATCTTATGTCTGTTAGTAGCCTTACTCGTTCTGCTAATTGTTCCGTGACCTTTTTTCCTACTCATTGTGTCTTTCAAGAACTGGATACGGGAAAAGTGATTGGCAGTGGTAAATCACATGGTGGCCTCTATTTTTTGGAATCTGCACCTCGTTCACCCATGTCATGTGGTCTTGCTCTGCAAGCAGATACGAGTCCAGCTGTTACTATGTTACATCAGTGGCACCGTAAATTGGGTCATCCCTCATTTGGAATTTTAGAGAAACTTTTTCCTCATTTAATAAAGCATTGTCCTAGGAGTCAGTTTTTTTGTGAAGCCTGTGAGCTTGGAAAACATAAACATTCATCGTATGCACCTATTAATAAACGAAGTGCGTCTCCTTTTACAGTTATCCATTCTGATGTTTGGGGTCCTTCCCCTGTTACCTCTCTTAAAGGTTTTAGATGGTTTGTCACTTTTATTGACTGTTATTCTCGTGTTACTTGGGTGTATTTACTTAAGTCAAAAAGTGACGTTTTTTCTTGTTTTAAATCTTTTTATGCCATGGTACGCACCCAATTTGATACGAATATTAAAATTCTCCGTAGTGACAATGAAACTGAATATATAGATAGGAATTTTAGGGCATTCTTAGAAGAACATGGCATTCTTTATCAGACGACTTGTGTTGACACTCCACAACAAAATGGAGTTGCTGAACGCAAGAATCGTCATTTTGCTGAGGTAGCTCGCTCTCTTTTATTCACCATGAATGTTCCCAAATATTTATGGGGAGAGGCGATTTTGACTGCTACTTATCTTATCAACCGTATGCCATCTAGTGTTCTCCAATTCAAAACTCCTATTGAGTGTCTTCCTCACAATTCTCGTGTCACCACTCTCCCACCTCGGGTGTTTGGTTGTGTGTGTTTCGTTCATGCCCCTCATCCCTCTGGGGGCAAATTAGGTCCTAAAGCCTATAAGTGTGTCTTTATTGGGTATTCTCCTACCCAAAAGGGCTATAAATGTTATGATCCCCACTCTAGAAAGTTTTATGTCTCTATGGATGTTACTTTTTGGGAAACAGTTTCTTTTTACTCTCCCTCCACTCCATCTCTTCAGGGGGAGCATCGGCAGGAAGATATGAGGGAGGAAGAGATGTTTACCCCCCTTTTTTATAATCATGGTGAGGGGGAGAGGAAACAATTTAGAGAGGAACCAATATCTATTGAAGGAGCAACTCATGACATTGGTGACAATATTGAGGAATTACCACAACTGCTGAAAGGGTCTAACTTAAAGACCTACATTAGACAGAAGAAAGGAAAGTCCTCATATGTGATGCCACCTTGTCAATTACAATCCCTTGCTCCAGTTCTGGATTCCGCAGCTGACTTATCTCGTAATGAATCTTCTCCTATTGAACTTCCCTTTATTGAGTCTGATAATCTTTCTATTGCTCTTCGGAAAGGTGTTAGGTCATGTACTCAACATCCCATCTCTCAATTTGTCTCTTATGATCGTTTGTCTCCTTCGTACCATGCCTTTGTTTCGTCTCTTTCTTCTATATGTATTCCACAGAATTGGCAGGATGCATTCAAAATACCTAAGTGGACCTTATGGTAGAAGAGATGACAGCTTTGAAAAAGAATGGCACTTGGGAGTTAGTATCACTTTCAAGAGGAAAGAAATCAGTAGGGTGCAAGTGGGTTTTCACTATTAAGCAGAATGCTGATGGTACAATTGAGAGATACAAGGCGAGACTTGTTGCCAAGGGTTTTACTCAAACCTACGGTATTGACTATGAGGAGACGTTTGCACCAGTAGCAAAGATGAACACTGTGCGAGCTCTGCTTTCTTGTGCTGCCAATTTGGATTGGCCCCTTCACCAGTTTGATGTAAAAAATGCATTTCTCCATGGTGAGTTAGAAGAGGAGGTGTATATGGACGTACCACCAGGTTTCTCTTCCTATGAGGTTGAAGGGAAGGTGTGTTGATTGAAGAAGGCCCTATATGGGTTGAAGCAATCACCTAGAGCATGGTTTGGTAGATTTTCCAAGGCTATGTTGGGGTTTGGATATAAACAGAGCCATGCAGATCATACTATGTTCATCAAAGGAGGAGCTGGTAAGATTGCTGTCCTTATTGTGTATGTTGATGATATAATAATGACAGGCAATGATGTGAATGAAATTCTTAATCTCAAATCTAGTCTGGCTCAAGAATTTGAGATTAAGAATTTGGGATCACTAAGATATTTTCTTGGCATGAAAGTAGCAAGGTCTGATAGAGGTATTTTTATCTCCCAACGGAAGTATATACTTGATCTTTTGGAAGAAACAGGTATGTTGGGCTGTAGACCTGCAGATTCTCCTATTGAGGCGAATCATCATCTTAGTGGCAATGGTGGGGGGTGCACAGACAAGGAGAGATATCAGCGACTTGTGGGTCGACTGATATACTTAGCTCACACTCGACCAGATGTTACTTATGCAGTGAGCGTTGTTAGTCAGTTTATGCATGATCCTCGTGCTTCGCATCTGGATGCAGTTTATCGTATCTTGAGGTACCTCAAATCAGCTCCAGGAAAGGGAATTTTGTTCTCTAATCATGGTCACCTGCGATTGGAGACATTTACTGATGCTGACTGGGCTGGTTCTGTGGATGATAGACGCTCTACTTCTGGTTATTGTACTTTCATTGGGGGAAATTTGGTTACTTGGCGAAGTAAGAAGCAATCAGTGGTCGCCAGGTCTAGTGCAGAAGCTGAGTACAGAGCTATGGCTCATGGTGTTTGTGAGCTCTTGTGGCTTCAAACCGTGTTACGTGATTTGGGAATTACTGATAATGGTCCTATGAAACTCTACTGTGACAATAAAGCTGCCATCAACATTGCTCATAATCCTGTTCAATATGACAGAACGAAGCATAGAGAGATTGACAGGCACTTTATCAAGGAGAAGCTGAGCGCAGGTTTGATATGTATGCCTTTTGTGAGATCTGAAGATCAACTGGCTGGCATATTTACAAAAGGGCTTGGTAGCAAGAGTTTCCACCCCATTGTGTTCAAGTTGGGTTTGATTGATATATTCGCACCAACTTAAGGGGGAGTGTTAAGTTATGGGTTTATATGTAATTAGTTATAGTTTACATTTAATCTCTTATGTAAGTAGATTAGGAGATGAGGGTCATATGTATAATTACTGATTTTACATGTGTATAAGTATAACGTAATGAGAAATAAACCCTAATTTTTTGGGTTCACAATTCTATCTCTCATTTTACAAGAAGTTGTCCCCGTTCAACCAAATACTGATTGCCTGCATTTAATCGCCGGCCATTATGAAAACTGATTGACGGAGAAAACTAGTGCCAAATAGATGATTCAAGACCCAATAGAGAGCTAACCAGGTGCAGCAATAGATGAGAGCAGTCCCAAACAGCTCAAAACAGTCCCGTACAGTGCAGAATAGTACCCAACAGTGGCGAAAAGAGCCCCAAACAGTGCAGAATAGTTGCAACAATGTCCAAACAGTGCAGCATGGGGCCAAACAGTGTCAAAACTGTATGCAACAGTACCCAAACAGTGCAAAACACTACCGAACAGTGCAGAATAGTCTCAAACATTGTCCAGTGCACAATAGCGCAGAATAGTTAGAAACGGAGTCTGAGCAGTGCGCAACAGTGTATAACAATTCAACAATCTGCCGATTACGACTTAGATGCATAGAAGGAGTTCAAACAGCGCATAAATGGTGTAGAAAGTCGTGTGGGCTTTAGATCTGGTTTGCAACACATAAGACGAGAGAGCAGCGAAGAGAAATCTGATGCTGTTTACAGAGAGACAACAGCGAAGATAGAGAAGAGACCGAGGAGAGAGGGAAGAGGTGTGACAACTTCCAGATATTGCTACTGTGCAAATCCGGCAACGGCGGGTGGTGTGACTACCCACTCTGATACCTTGGTAGATTGTAGATGGAAAAAGATGTTGTATTGCAAAGACAATCCATAATGCAAAGATTACAAGGTTTATGTAGGCTGACCCAATTAGCCTAAAGCACCCTAATTCAATAAAAAGATTACACTACCGGGCAACCCTTACCTTGAAAATGATAAAATATGACACCAAACAACAACATACACGCACAGCCCGAAGGAGAAAAATAGAAAACCTGGGCAATTCCCTTAGTTATATATGTTCCAACCCTGGGCAATTACCTTCACAAAACAACTTAGATGACAAGTAGTCATGAACAGTATTGTTGTCTGGTTGAAATGTAAACTCGTGTTTTGATAGCTTCTTCATAGTTTAACTCAATATTGTTATACTGGGAGTATTATACATATTCTTTAGGACACATTCATTTGTTTTTATTCTTGTTCTACTAAGCTAGCTTGATCTGATCCTGTGTGATCTTGTAAGACTAGCATTTTCATTCCTTTCGCACAATGATGGAAAAATATTGCACCGCATATGGAATAATATAAGTTTTCACGACAGGTTGGGCTTAGAGGTGAGTTTCTACAGATATATAGTTTGGTTGAAAATGAAACGGCTGGATGGACTGATCTGACACTTGATGCAATTCCATCCGCATTTTCTTGGTACAAGGTGAATCATTCGTTCATTTGACATACCTCTGAGTAATGTCAGGAACTGTTTATCTCTGCTGAATATTTTATTGTACAAGGTAAAATGCATTTGGCAGACCATTGCATGATTGGGCAGAAGCACTCGTTCAATCATAGTTAATTGGATTCAGCCATATAACAAAAGAACCTGATATGGCTCTACTTATTTTAAAGTACTATAACATGGTCCAACTCTCTGTGGGTAATGTTTATATCAGAAATCACAGTACAGATGTGCATGATAGATTGCTATAAGATCTTGATTACCATACAAGGTTTTATACTAGCTCTTATGACAGAAAGCAAAAAAAAACAAACTATTTCTTGAATCCCTTCACAAGTGCACTGATGACTCTTAATGTTCTTAATAAGTAAACAAAATTGTATTATACCAATTCTTGGGGCAGCTTTTGACAAGTCTTGATGTTTGTTAGAGGTGGTGCTACCTTCCGTGAGATCTTGGCTTCCTTCTGATTTCTCATGAGACCAAGATATAAACCCTTGGCCAATCCATTGATTGGTTTCTTAGTCACCCAAGGAAGATCCAATTTTGTTATGACTTATGAGATAATGTGTATCAACTGTACTCTCTCTCCAGATTAAAGACTAATTAAGTTATGGTTCAAGTGCAGGGACACCATCAGTTGTGCAAAATTTCCAACTCTATACAAGATCATTTCTAAATTCTTGTGGTAATGTTAGTGGGGTTGAAGAAATATTGAAGTAGTATTGTTTTGCCTTTTAAATTACAACTTCAAGGTGATTTTGAAAGATTTTAATTGAACGAACGGTTGCTTAGCGGTTGAAAAGGATTTGAAGTTATCAACCTTAATTGATTTTATAGCCCTTGTTAGAGCTTGTCCCACATTACTTAATTATAACTTCCAAAACTAGTACATGAGCCTGGGCGGCCTCCCACATTGCCAATTGGTTTTGAGTTGGATGCTTTAACAGCCCTAATATAGCAGAATGAAGAAACATGATTTAGGTAGCCGACCCAATCGATCAGTTACGCAGGGCTAAGGTTTTTGCTAATTGAGTGATGATTAAGGCTATTGGCCGAGTGATTTCACCCTTTGGAAAGATGCAACATTTGAAGTTAAGGGTCCAATCTTTCCTGCCATATTATGGGAAGTAGCTGTTTACATGTAGAAAGGTTTACTGGAAACCTTGCATTTTTTAAATGTTAAGTTCATCTTTAAAAGGCATGCCTTTTACAAAGGATTTGTCTGTTCAAAGAGGCGTGTCTAGTCCAAAGCAACATATCTTCCGCAAAGGGTATTCTGTTTGGAAAGAACCAGTTAGTCTTCTCTTATTTGTTGCTACAATCTTGCATTCAATTTACCACAGAAATTGCATACAAGTCCCTTCTGATAGTTAGTGATCGACGTTTTAAAGCATTCTTGTTATTACACTTCTTTCTGTTCCACCAATCTCAATTTTGATTCCAGCAGTAAGTACATAGTATAGGTTAGTATGTAGTTTCCACCCTCTAGGAAACAAGATGGGACTTTGAGGTTCTAAGAATAGATGTTTTTTGTGCACTGACATATACTAACTTTAGACTCCAATATCAAATATTGAGCATGGTCTTGGTTATTTGTCCTTATTTGGGCAAATAACCAAGACCATACTTGGTCAGGAATCAACTTTCTCAGCCTCTCCTGGTTTGTCAGCATTTATTTGTACTCATTGTTAGCAATAATATACTATCAGCATTTGTTTGTAATGAATCTCACTTTTCTTGGGCTCTGTAATATCTTACCCTTAAGATGAAATTCCCTCTTCTTTTTTGTTATTTCAAAGTAGCACCTCTCTAATTATGTCCATATTTGTAATTACTGTATCAAGAAAACAAAAAAAAATTTTGAAAGGAAAATTTTCTAAAGGTGTTTTGTCCTTTTCCTTCCCTGGTCCACGTAGGCATATTTCAAAGCGCCTGTTGGGATGGACCCAGTTGTCCTTGATTTGAGAAGCATGGGAAAAGGCCAGGCATGGGTCAATGGCCACCATATAGGAAGATACTGGACTAGGGTTGCCCCAAAAGATGGATGTCAAAGGACTTGTGACTATCGTGGTCCTTACAATTCAGAAAAGTGCACCACAAATTGTGGCAAGCCTACACAGATCTGGTAAACTTCGATTTGAAGAAATTATATTAGTATTTATGTCCAAGTTCCATTGCAAGTTGTTTGTCCATGTTTTGGAATCCAAGTTGTCAAGGAAACACAATCATTGCACTTTACAACTTTTGACTTTCCAAAACTGCCCATCATTTCAAGTTGGGTTTGTCATTTCAATTCAAAAGAGAAGGGCATAAGGGGAATACCATTTTTTTTTTCACTTTCCAAAATGGACAAACAATTTAGGACAAGTCGAAAGATGAACTAACATGATGGAAAGGAGGAAGCCTATGCAATGTAGAATGAATTCCAAATTTAATCAGTGGAACAGAGAAAGCAATGCAGTACGAATTCCACACATAATAAATGCTTCTTCTGTGATATTTTGGCAATCCTTCATATCTAGTTGCACATGAAGGATAAGTGATGTAAATGCAGGTGCTCTAACATAGCCCCCTTTGCTTGCAAATCTCCAGGTACCATGTACCAAGATCCTGGTTACAGACATCCCATAATTTACTTGTCCTCTTTGAGGAAACAGGAGGGAACCCACTTGAGATATCAATCAAGTCACACTCGACCAAGGTCATTTGTGCACAAGTGTCAGAGTCCCATTTTCCACCTCTCCGAGCGTGGTCCCATCCAGATTTTGTCAATAGAAAAGTATTAGTAAGTGAGATGATCGCCGAAATGCATTTGCAGTGTGATGATGGCCATAAGATCTCCTCCATTCAATTTGCTAGCTATGGAACTCCCAAGGGTAGCTGCCAAAAGTTTTCCATAGGCAACTGCCATTCACCAAACTCTTTGTCTGTGGTGTCTCAGGTCAGTATGAATTATGTTTGTGTGACCTTGTGCGTTTACATATGGAAGCTTACCGGTTGCTTTTTACCTTGAATGTGAGGAACTACTGTGATCTAGTAATAGGAGACATAATATCATTTTCTGGAACTTACTACATTGCAGGGTAGTTCAATTGAGTTGATATATCTTTGTTGAGCATTGCTGATTTTATTGTTGGCGGATAGAATTTTTCCCTGATAACAGTGTGCTGCATATGTTGCTATTCTGTGTTAGCATTTGGTTCATGTGTTTGTTTTATTGTCAATTAAATTTTAGCCCTGATACCATTGTTTACTCGCTAATGTTGCCCAGTAAGTGTATGTAAGGGTAGTTTTGGTGTTTGGCTTCTGGGATTGTTGCATTGCATGCCAATTATAGCCTGGAACCTCAAAGCATATTGAATGTACAATACATTTCTTCAAAGGGTCTATTAATGCAACATTTTGCACACCAATGTGCAAGACGCTGATGGGGGATTGATTGTTGTAAGATAGCATCTCACTTATTAGCCAATAAAGCAGTCCCACATGAGCATGTGGCGCAATTTGTCATGCAAAATGTTGTGTTAGTATCATTACTCTTCCAATTAACCTGTTCTGATTTCAATCAAGACAACGGTTGCCGTTGCACCCCTCCAGCATCATAATGCACCTCATACTGTTATTTGCTATATATCAACTACTGCACAAGTTTACTATAGATTTGTATTTGTTGGTGGTTAAGCAAATGTTTCTGTAGCTGCTAGTTATGAATCATGAAAACTTCAAAACAGGTGTCATATCCATGTCATGAATGTTCGGACACCGTTACTCAGGCGACTCACCCTTTAGTAAGTGAAAATTGATGAGAGGATTTATCCTTCTTTATTTTAGTTGATGAGGATTCCAAATTGTGTAGTCTTCAGTTTCTGACATTGGGAAGCAACCCAAAGTAATTTAATTGTAATTCAAGTCTTGCCGATCATAAGCTTCTTCAGTCATTGACAAAGAAAATTTGTTGGACAATTTTCAACGGAATTGCCAAAAAAAGTACAGATTCTGATATCGTTAATGTAATTAAGCAACTGTTTCTTTTGAATACCAGTTTCTAATTTCAATTAAACATGGGTGAATCTCTGGGACATTCACAAACACATACTTCACAAGCAACGCATTCATCGAGTGCAAAGTGCATTTGGCTCTGTAATCAGCATGGGCTCTTTCAAATCTCACTCAAAATTGTTATTGGATTATCATGATACCTCCAAAAATCAAAATTCTTGAGCAACAGAGGAACAATATCACCATGTTTGTTCATTAACATACCAAAGTGGAGGGGGGTGCTGTTTGAACCTGTGATGTCAAGATTATGAGTCTTATAAGCAACCAAACTGCTCTACTCGCCCAGGGAAATAATTAAAAAGGGGGTCCGGTCCTCCTGTTTGTCCTTTTTTAATTCTAGTACTGAAAGTTCAGGAAAAATTCAGTCGCAGTAAACTTCCTATCATCTATCTTCTATCCCCTTTCAAAATACATATATGGGAACCCTAAGAGTATTTGTTTGATTGAAAAGGAGAATTTCTACAAATCAAAAGATTATCTATGTGAGACAATTAATTTTTTTTTTTAACTTCTGAAGGATTGGATACTGAACTTTATATCTCGTATTTAAACATCGATGGAGTTGAGATTATGACATTTCTTATGTAACTTTAGCGTGTAACTGTTACTAATTGTCAATACTTTGTTTACTTCTTGGAGAAGAAGAAACTGATGGTTATTATTTTGCTTTAGAAACTTGCAATGATTTCTGACCATGATTGAGCTTTTCCATAATCTTATACTAGAAAGTAGAAACAACAAAAATACATATACTATGTAAATGTATTATATTTGTGCCTGCATTCTACTGTTCATGATTTTCCTGTAGCACCGTATCCGTATGGGTGTCTTTATCCATTTGCTTCATAGCTGTTAGGTTAACTAGCAAGGGCTCTAAATCTTTGAATCCTGTTCTGCTTCCTTAGGATTGATATGAATGATCGGTAAATCAGTTGTTTCCAGGTGGGGCTATGGGACAGCTCCACCAGTGTTGTACTTTGTGATTTATCAACCTAAAGAATTCGTCAGTTCTGATGCTATAGATCGACGTGCTTGCTAGTCTGATGAAAAAGGTTTTTCTTACTACTGGCAGGCATGTGAAGGAAGAAATAGCTGTTCCGTTGGAATTTCTAATGCCATGTTCGGAGACGATCCTTGTCATGGCACTGTCAAGACGTTAGCAGTCGAGGCCAGATGTGTGCCATCACCAAGCATTGGCTTCTCAGCTATGAAGTGAGAAGCAGGTGATGTGATGAATGGAACTCATAGCTTATCTGATCTAAATGAACGCCTTTAGGGTTTGTGAAAGTTGCATTCCATACACAGGTTATGTTGTTTCGAATGTTCTTTCATAACATAGTTGTGGGAGAGCTCAGATTGGATTCAATTTGGGGCATGATGTTATATAACCTGTTCTATTTGAATCCAAATTATGGAGCTTGTGAAGAAGGCAAAAGCAAATCTATGTTTGCTGGTATGGGTCATTGATGTGTATACTATAGGAACATGTACCATATTTATCTTTACTGGCCTAAGCGTGTGTAATCGATCTCATCTTCCTTTGAGAATTTGCACGTTCGTTCTTTCCAAGACACTAAACCCTTCCTATTCCGCACTGATTCTGACGGAGGTATGTCAGGACTGTAATAAAAAGACTGATTTTGTTGAGGCACGCCTGGTAGTAAGAGATAGATCCATCTTTTGTTGAAGTAAGGAAAAAAGGAAGGTACAGAAAGAGCTCGTTCAGGGAAAGTTAGTTGGGGTTGAAGCGGAAGAGCCATCTTAGTTCAATTTGGGGCATGTTATTATGTAACCTGTTCTATTTGCATCCAAATTATGGAGCTTGTGAAAGATGTCAAAAGCAAATCTATGTTTGCTGGTATGGGTCATTGCTGCGTATACTATAGAAAAATTTACTTATCGTATTCGTCTTTACTGGCCAACTGAAGATTTCCAAATTTGTCCTTGATATGCAAATAAAAAAACATAAAATGCCCAGGAAATGTATGATTTTTATCTTTACTGCATTTGGTGGCCTGTGAGATCCTCCAAGGTGCCAAGGAGACTGGCGGCAAAAAGGTACAAAATTACTGCTAGATTGAACGTAAGGTTCATGGTGCCAAGCAATGTCCCGGAAATGAAAGAAGAGTGACATTGGTTTCGACACTTGTTCTAGTGAGGTGCACAGCACCGTGCTGCGCACTTTGGAGCCGTCGGATCGTGCATCCAACGGCTCGGATCTCATCTTGGCAATCAACGATCGAGAGCCATTTATTGCTGAGATGGGATTCAAGCCGTTGGATGTACGATTCGATGGCTCGGAGATGTACACCACTGCACAGCACCATCCCCCAATTTTCTTAGAAGCAAGGATCAATTATTAAGAAACTCACACCAATGTTCACTTTCCTTTCCTTCTCCGTGAACTCTCAATGCACTCGGCCTTTGCTTGCTCGGTTCGAAGGGTGAGGGGTAGAAAGCTGATTCCAAAAGCGCCGGTTGTTCTGTCAAAAGACGAAAAAACGAGAAGGAAAAAAAAAAAACCCACTTCAAAAAGGAAAATTCAATCACACAATCACATGTGGTTCATTGTCATATCTCATATGCGAAGGGCATATTCATCATAGAAAACCCCAAGGGGTGTCAATGAAACTAACCCTTTATTTTATAAAATAATGGATGTCTAAGATGATCCCAACTTCCTTAGTTAAATGAAATTATTTCGTTTTGCTTAAATATCTGTAAATTTATAGTATATGTGTCTTCATTTTCTCCATATAAAAATAGAATGTTCTTAATTGATTGAAGTTTTTCTTATTCATTTGCCCAATTTTCATTGAACCACGAAAATTGAATTTTCATTGTGAAACGGATAATATTTTTGGAGAAACTTTGGGAGTGCTTTGTTCCAGTATTGACATCAGTTTTAGTTTCTCTTATCCTCATTCAATTTGAGTGTTTGGAAGTTATTTTTCTCGCTATTGGTATATGATTAGCTTGTGATTCCGTATTTGGGAACTATCAAACTTTGATGACTTTTCAAAATCCCTTTTTCTTTCGCAATGTACCCTTTTCAAATTTAATAAAAAATTTCTTTTGCCAATAAAATATAAACTAGTATTTTTCTAAAACTACAAAGAAAGAGTTGTCAACATTATTTTCCACTATAAAACAGTTTTCGTCACCGTCACCAATATATTGTGTAGTGAAAGTGGAAAATTAAGAAGTGAGCAACTATATGCTCCAATATATTCGTTCGCTTGTGAGTATTTAATATTATTTCACAAGAAGTACAGAAATGCGTTTAGGCTTCTTTGGTTTGCATCAAAGTGAATGTCTGTACGCAATTCCAATATCCATTATAAACTTCACAGTTTGTGGCATATAAAGTCTTGTTTCCGCGGTCCCCTTTTTAAAATCTAATATTCCATTTTGGACTATCCTTTAATAAGTGTCCATTTTGTAAAGTTAGTGGGTAAAAGTTAGTACATTTTTCATTTTGCCCCTAAAAGTAGATTCCATTTTGAAAAGTTAGTGAGTAAAAGTGTAATGATGGTATCTTCATAGAAGATAAATAGAGGGAACGGAGGGAATACATATTACTGGATAGTCCTAACAACAAATAGTTACTCCCTCCGTCCCTAAATAAGTGTCCAGCACGCAAAATTAGGCTTTACAAAACATGCATATTTTTTATTAAAAAATTTAATTTTTTTTCACAATCTAATAGAACTCATTGCTATTTATTGATTTGTGAAAAAAAATTAATTTTTTTTAACAAAACAAATGCATCTTTTTGAAGGCCTAGTTTTGCACGTCGGACAAGTGAATGGTGGGATTGGTCCTCCAGAATTAGTAGAGGTGCACGTAAGCTAACCTGGACACCTGAATTATCAAAAAAAAATGTATTCCCTCCGTCCCTAAATAAATGTCCAGACCGCAATCTTAGGCCTCCAAAAAGATGTAATTTTCTCCGTTAAAAAATTTAATTTTTTTTTTCACAAATTAATAGATATCAATGATTTCTTTCACGTGGAAAAAAAAATTGAATTTTTTTAACAAAAAAATGCTTATTTTTTAAAATGCCTAGGTTTGCGGACGGGAATTTATTTAGAGACGGGGAGTAACAATAAACTGTGGCCCCCAGTCCCCAGCTTACTTTTCTGTTGAGAAGTAACGGAACATTGTAATATAGAAGCAAAAGACAAATTATATTTCTCAGGCGTATAGCAAGGTGTAGAAGGTAAAACTGATAGACAAGTACAAACACGAGTGAGGCAATGAAAGGAATCAAGATCCTTTCCCTAGGAACTTTTCTTTACCCTCTCTTATCGTCGAAAGCACGCGACAAAGGATGCACTTAACTACAAAATTTGCATTATAAATGACAACCTTCCGAATCCAAGCTATATACAATATACAGAATCGATATGCTTTCTATTCCCTGAGTTGCAACTTGCAAGGATTTCATTTTCCGCCCCATGGAAAGCAGCAACAGCTCTGTGACACAGAGGAGAGTTAGAAAGGTTGCATAACAGCAGAATTAAACGAGGATGAGTAGCACGATATGAAAGCATTATGTTCATCGAGGATGTGCAGTTCATTTGATGCATTTCACCATCGATAGAAGGCCTAGCGACGTGGCTATGATAAGATTCGTGTTCATAAATTCTCTTTTCATATAATCTGTCTCCCGTAACATTGTTGCAAACTTGCAATTGCTCAGAAAACGCGTACCTTAGGATTTGCGTTCCTGTACTGGCTTTGACCATTAGAATAAGGAGACTCAGTTGCCATGGCAGGAACCTTTCCTGCCCCAATCTGCTTCTCCTTTCGCACTTTTTCGAACATGTGAGTGTAACCTTCAGCTGATGCAGGATTACTCTCATCCCAATCACCAAATTTGGGAACCACGGGACCGTGATCAGGCTGCTACATTAGTACAAATGTTACACCTCTTGAAAATACCACATATCATATTTTCAATGAAAATCTCAGTTAAAAAAAACGCCAGAGAGCCCATAATCATTTGGGGCATTAAGTATGAAATTTCCGCTGATTGAGTGTCCAACCTGATACTTAAGTGACCATTTCATCAGCATTATATGATGGGAACAAAATAGATTGCTCAGATACCTATTTATGTGGATGAAATAGACAAACCAATGTTGTAGTCTGCTAATTAAGGGCAACAGAATGAAGGGAGAGAGACTAGGCACGGTAATGAAAGGGGTGGAAGATGGAAATTGCCAGAAATCACGAATGAACTTCCAATTTCTGCTAACTTGAAGAACTGACTCAATTTACTATTGCTGGACCTGAGAATAAGGAAAACTGGAAAATGGCACCTTGTAAGTAGAACAAAGTCGTCTCCCGTGGCCAAAAGTTTTTAAATGCTGCCCCCCGTAATTCTGTAATCCCCATTTGATTGCTAAGAAACATGATAAAGAGAGAGAACTTGATACTCCACAGCAGATTTTGCTGGCCACGATAGTACTCCAAATTTTCTTTCCTGTTTTCCTACAATTACTCAGTGTTTAATTGATAAAGATGCGGAATCACTTCTGTGTATGGTGGTAGTTTCATTATCAATCTGTGCTAAACTTGTTTTGGCTATCAAGGTTTGTGTTTGACGATAGTAATTTTTTGTTTGTCGTGAAAAACAGATTCAGAAACAGCAACCGAACAGGGTGGCCATCTTTAGCAATTCCAAATCTCCAAATCTCCAATAAGCACACGTAGATGCATGGACATGTGAGCAATCATACTAAATTTTAGAAATTCGATGAGAAGATACGAGGAAAAGAACTATTTACGTTGTCGTCTCCTCGAGCAACCGATCTCAACCGGGATCTCCCCAGAGTGGAGGGAGCTAGGCCATGGCTTGCTTCAGATGAACCCTTCTTTTCCCATGAGGGATAAGAGACTCCATCCATTTTACCACCTCCAACCCTTGCCTTGTAATGAGCGTGGAGTGATGATTGGTCAATGCTTCGATCATAACCACCACTTTTCCGTAAAACCCTCTTAGGGGCTTCACACATGCCAGGTCTTAACATATCTGAGGACCTTGGTGCCTCCGACTCCACTTTATTACGACTTGATGTTACACCACCATTGTAACGCTGACGAGAAAGGTCAACTACAGGTGTTTGACCTACAGAGTCATGGTCTAATGGAGAAAAATCCGTTAGTCTTCTTATCTGACCATCTTCGGGGCTTTTCTGACGCTCGTGCGTGGGTCTTATTGGTTTCGTTCCCATTAGGCCCTTCGGTTCATCCTCTTGTTTCAGAGGAGGGGGTCGAATTGGAGTATTATCATCGTGAGGTGATGGAGTCATCCTTCTGCTGCCTTTTTTCTTTCTCGGATTATCAAAAAAAGCTGTGTAAGAAACGTTTTCTTCATTTTCCCAGTTCCCAAACTTTGGCAATTGTGAGCTTTGCTGCAAGTACGAGTGCAAAAGATTATAAAGCGATGACATATATGATCCATTGTAGTATGTAAAATAAACCTATGCATTTCAAACTGTAAATTGGTTAAATTAGAAATTACGTCACACTTGTTGTCAAAGTGATACTATATGCCATCAAGAGCATGCAAAACTTTTCAATCAATACAACAATACATCAACAAATAGACTAACCATCTACAGTAAATACTAAATAGGCTACATCATCCTCCAGCAACATTTAAAGTGTAAATTTTCATTGTTATACTCTTTTAACTGCAAAGCCTAAGTGAAATTGATCTGATGGCACAGAAATTTCAACTAAAGATTGATGCACATCGTCGATATATCATATGTTGAACCTAGGAACTAAGTGGTTTATAAAGAGCCTATAGAAAAGGTGTGTTGGCCCAACAAGCCTGCGAACCAATTAAGATACGTTGGGCCCACAAGACAGTAGATATGTTGGGCCTGCAAATGAAGTAGTAGATGGGGCAATGTAGGTCTACAAATCGGTTTAATCATGTAGGACCACAAGGGCCTACAAGTCAAACATGGGCCAACGTAAATCAGATAAAATGTAGAGCCCACGAAATACTTATGTGGAAACAGAAGAATATTCCAAGATAGATAACATTAGAGATATAACCAACATTCCGAATTGAAAGGGGCTGAGGAGATAAGATGAGATAGCATCCTGATCCTGAGCAATTCAAATTCACAAAAGGATTGTTGGCCAAGTATATGACGAAGAGAGCCTTCTATAAATAAGAGGTTCATCGTCAAAAGAAGGGACCTTCTCCCCTAAATGTAGAAACTATAGAGAGAAAGAGAGTAAGAAGAAGATACAAGAGAGATATGATGCTCAAGCAAACTCACACAATTTGCAATCTTCAAGCAACCTACTAAAACTCGCTAAGCACATCAGCGATAGGTAAAGGGTTCCAATACCTCTAAATGTATCCTATCTAAATGTATTCTAATTTTAATGTAAACAAGAGTTTTAACCCAAACATCAATAAAATATGTTGTTCTTTTTTTTCTTTATTCTTCATTAACCGGAGGTGTTACTTTCATGGTGTATAATTAACTACTACCTCCATCCCAAAATGTTTGGCTGGTCTACAAAACGAGGACTAAAAAACAATGCATATCTTTCAAGAAAAAATTCAAACTTTTTTCATAAATTAAAAGAACTCATCGATATCTAGTGAATTGTTGAAAAAAATTTAAAATTTTCTTGCAAAAATTGTATTATTTTTGCTTCATTGTTTTGCGGACCGGACAAACATTATGGGATGGAGGGAGTATTTGAAATCCCAATCAGAAATAGGAGCCTACAAACAAACAATCAACATTGTTCTTTCAAACAATGAGTATTTGAGATAAAGATTTCGAACTGTGGATTAAACTCTACGTTTCAAATTTTTTTGTCTAGATGATCAAAACCCAATGCCGTGGCTTAGATTTTTGAGGTCTGAAAGCATAAAACAAAGAAAAGAAAGAAACTTACTATCGGTTGTTCATCGTGTATGACAATAAATTCAATAATAAGCCGAAAACCGAACTGTTTTATCAACACTATCGCAAGAGTTTATTAGGTCACAATACTTTCTAGAGCATGCAAACTTATCCGAAGGCCCAAGTTTGGCCAGAAACCATGCTGACATCAGTATGGTAGCTTTTAAGAGAACAAACATAAGAGACAAAAGGAAAACGAGTGAGCGAAAAAGAACTACTTCTGATGACAAAAACCAAAGCCAGTACACAGGAAGATAATTTTGTGAAGTAATAACGAAAACAAAATAACTGAACACACACCTAAATGAAAATGGACAATCATTGTTGCAAATGGTTTGCAAGATTTAAAATGTTTTTTTTCAAGATCACAGTAACTACTAGGGTCTCCTACCTTCTTACAACAACAACAATAACATAACACATCTAGTCCACAAACCATTGGGGGTATGGGCGGGGAAAGGTTGGAGACATACTTAACCTTTGGCAATATATGCACAAAGCGGCTGCTTTGAAAATATCACTAAACAGTGGCCACCTTATACCTCCAAGAACCGAGGAGTTGAAAGGGTGTTTTGCTGCGGAACCATGCCCCCAAATCAAGCCGAAAGACATTAGAGAGGGCAGGCCAAGAGGCTAGAGACCCAAATCAATTTTTGTGCACATTACCATGCTTCCTTCATTCATAGTCGAGTCTAGAGCATTGGAAAGCACAAATTTGGGGCTTAGCCAGCTAGGATTTGACGTCCTAGATATTTTGGGAATAGAAGTTACTGCTAATTGAATTTTCAGGAGTAGATCCTTCAAAAAGCTGACATTGCATCCAAAATTGTCTTGACTTCAATGGTACAACGTGTTTTAACATCTCCACACCACTAGGGCTCAATACCTCCATTCTCAAGTGCAACAGATGTTTCAAAACTACAAATTCACTAACAAATGAAATTGATCCAGCAAAACTTAAAACCAAGTTCATCCGTTGAAAGTTAATCCAAATCCAGTTTCAGATCTTTAAAAAAGAAATAAGTTTGTGTCCAGTCTTCAGTTGGAATCATCTACAAGCAACCACACTCACTGAAGAAATAAACTGAACCAACAAAACTTGACCAAACTTTGCAAATATGGTTGGCCCAATTCCATTGAAGTTCGTCATATAAGACCAGGCCATCACAGGGTAAGCTGTGTCACTGCCACCAAATTAGGCTTGTTGTACCCTCAGTTTCACAAGTTGATCCATGACAGCCATTAGCCATTGTAGGCAACAAGTTTTAAAGAATTGCAAAAATTTTGAATTCCTAAAATCAAATTACCATTGCTGAGTGAAATCCCACATAGACTAACAAGAATGAAACACGGCCACAAGAATGAAAATTCAATAGAGGATTCACCTCAACCAGGGTTTCAAATCGCGGTATCGGGAAACATAACGGTATCGGTAATACTGCCATATATCGGCTGATATCGGGCAGTATCGGCCTATAAATTGATAAATAACAGTGTAGGAGGTCCAAAATCCCTTTACTTAACGGCCGATATGATATGGAATGACCTTTATTTAAAACTCTGACCTCAACCCATATGGCTAGGTGAGCTCGACCACTCATACCCTGAAAGCCGAACTCCTATTAACTCCACTGTCCCAAACCGTGAAGTCTATATATTGTTCCCAATATTAGCCACCAAGTCAAAAGAATGACCAGCACCTTAATCTAACTTGCACTCATATTCTAAAAGCAATTATATATAATTTTTCCTTAAGAATATTGATCAAAACACAAACCCGGGAAAACTAATTCCCCAATTGGAGAAAGCAATGTTATTTGTTTTGGTTAATCAAGAACGTTTACGCACAACCGTGTTTCTTGACAATTGAAACCCAATATAACAGTCAAGGTTGCAAGTCTAAGCATAGTTCCGTAGTTCCGTAAAATTTAATAGTACATATGCTTCATAGGTGTCCTAGTAAAAACATCATAAACCCATCCCATGTATTTACTCAAGCGTCATGAAGAGTCCTTGTAACATAGTCCTCAGATAAAATATCGTCGCATAGACATCATCTTTTACTGGAACATTCTATGTCAGATTAGGTCTTTCACTCTCCCTCACATTGCCACTAGCTATGATCATATCACTTTTTCTTGTTGCATCGATCAGTCTTTTTAAAACATGACCAAACTATCTTTGGCTCTTCTCTCTCAACTTATCTTCAATTGGTGTTCACTCCTACCATTCCGTGAATAATTTTACTTTTATTTCCATCTTTCCTAAATGTAGGGTAACACTACAAATGGAGGAGAAAAAATGAAACAACAACAACAGGGAAGGGGCGCCATGGCTTAGATTTGGTCTTTGCCGTCTGAACCGACTCCAAAGTCGCCAAAGCTGAACATCTTCGTCGGAGTCGAAGCATAAGATGTTGGATCTGACTTCTTCTGTGCCAGAAAGTGAAGAGGTATAGGGGGTGTGGGGATTGAAGGTGGAGAGGTGGGGGAGGGGTGGAGGCGCAACCTCCCTCCCCCAAGATAGAAACCCTACTTTTACGAAGGAAAGAAGGGTTCAGAGAAAGAGGACACCTAAAGTGTTACACAATTTACACTACATATTAGTTAATTCATTCAACCATTTTTTTGGCAAATAGGTAGCATTGCGATTTTAGTCCCTCTATTAACTGAAAAACGTCCAGAAAAATTTTAATCACACCTGAATAAAATAAAATAGGACGAAAATTTATATAGTCCAACAACAAATTGCCTACATCCACGGCCAAGTGAGACTTCCAATACATTGAACAAGTTAGGATGAGGGTAAGAATACCCAACCCCAAGCCCCCTTCTCCCTATAACCTCTCCCTTTGAATCAATACTCTTTACCCTTGCTAGTCGCTACTACAATCTCTCTCGCTGATTTATACAGAAAAGAGGACTGATGAGAATCCTTTAAAGATCCTCGGGAGCAAAGAAAAGCCCATCACGTCTGGGCCATGCTAATATGTCCCCGTGCCTTAATTGTTGCTAAGAAAAGTCTTCAATCCTTTCATATCAAAGCTTTCCTCCAACAACATAGTACCAGACTCGACAGATAGAACAAAATGTTAACCCTTGGTGTATTCCTAAAGCAATTTAGAGTTCATTTGGGTCTCCTGCAAACTAGGCTTATGTTAGTTACGATCCACGCATATACGTTCTTTTCACGCTAATATACCCTGTTGTTACTCCTTTTCCTTTTCCTTTCCCATACAATATACTCAATCTCCAAACACGGTATCATGGGATATATGATTTTTATTGTCACCCTGCACTTTTCTACTCCATAGTCTCTTCAGCAAGTATACATGCTTGCTCCGTTGATCAACTAGGCAAAACTGAAAAGTCGTTCTTTGAGGTCGTTTTCCTAGACTCCTAGCTCTTAAGCCATGCTCAATTACCCTCTCCCATAGTTTCATTGCATGACTCATTATAACTCTATAGCTGCTGCTAAATTTATCTAGAATGTTGGACTTGGTCGTTGAAACCAAGACAAAATGATACTACATATGCCATATATTATTCAGCCGAAAAGCCCAACAAAAAATACTGGCAAACACCGTGCTAGGTACAAGAAATTAAAGAAAGGAGGGGGAGGGGAAGATTGGAGGTATGCAAAAACCTTTTCGTTGAGCATTGAGGAGCATAAGAGAAGGAAGGGAAGTAGCATTGGAGAATCTTCCTCCAGGCCCGCCACTTTTCTTATGCCTTGTTTCCTCCTTCCCTTTCACTTCTAACAATCATGAATTAAGAGAAGAATCTCTAAAGACATTTCTCCCAGCCCTTTAGTTTTTTAGCTGGGGTTGTGCCTCTCTTGTACAAAGAAAGCATAGCAATTGCAAGACGCCACAGGTAGCAACCATTGATTCTTAGAATTGTCTTAACTCCTAACCTTACGCAGCCAAGGTCCACGACGATTGAAATTCAGGATAAGATCCTCAACAGTTTATAGACGTTAGAAAGAGATTCTGATGAAGTCTACGTAGATCAACATTCAAACTCCGCATTCTGGCCGATGCAGTCCTTTCTGTCCTAATTGATTCGTATTTACATCATCCTCCTATGTTTGGAAAGGTTAACTAATGAAAGGTTACTATTACAATTTAAAATGAATAAAGATGAGGGAAAGTGATATGGGAAAAAAAAAGTGCGAAAATCACTACGCTAAAAAAAGAAATTTTCCAAAGGGAAAAATATTTTGGTGACTCAGAAATGTGACCAGTAAACAAACAAATAAGCTCACTGATTAAAATCAAGTGATCTACTTTTCACTACATTTCATCATTTCTTGTTTTTGTTGGGCAAACGACATCTCACTCTTATACACGAAAACTAATTATACACCCAACAAAAAGGCGGGGAAATGTAATACCATTTCCGAAACACCACCTATTTGGTCCGAAACCAGAATATCGAATCAGTATCCAAAAAAAAAGCCAACATATTCATCACAGTAACAGAACCAATATCCTTGGCGAATGCAAATGAAAACTACACATCCCACGAACTAAAACACAAAAATCAACATCCTATCGATGAACACAATCCGCTCGATCAACCTATCACATATCATTCCACCAAAAAAATAAATCCATAAACTACATCAAATACTCTCTTTTTTTCATATTGAGAGTCCCATACTTTCTTTCTTGCCATTCTTCAAATAAAAAAAGCAACTACTTCGTGTATAATTTTTCGAATTTTTTCGCACCATATTAAATATCTTGATTAGTACTTTAATTTGGTGCAAAAAATTCAAAAAATTATACACAGTAATTGATTTTTTTATTTGAAAAATGACACGACTTTTCACAATAGACTCCTATTCAAATGCGATAAGAACCCATTTGCAAAGCACCCGTTCCCAAGTATCAAAAAACATAGATAAATAACAACGGTGCTACTGGTACAAATATAAAAGAAATAAACAAATGGGTGCAATTCAGATGATTGAAAACAAGAATATGAAAGGGGTGCAAGAACATTGTCAAAGATCAAGGAAGAGTACTAAGAACTCACTGCCATTACAACTTCTGTGCAAAGCCCGAAAGTGCCAAAGAGGGGAGAGAATGTTCAGTGGGAGTCAATTTTCTTCACAGAAATGGGAAGAGAGAGAGAGAGAGAGACGTGACCTCAGTCCAATCAATTGATCTTTATAATTCGTATGAACGAAAAGTCTGAAGAAACTGACTGGGCACACCGGACCCACTCAAGTTTTTTTTAAATTATTAAATGGTTTGAATCATTTATGTGGGTTCAGAATGAGCCACGCATGACCGTCGCTAGGGCAGGTCCACGGTCAGTTTCCATAGCATGTTGTATCGGTCTATTTAATTTTTTTTATATTTTTGGTCTACTAAATGCACAAACACATTCTTCAGTACTGTAATTATTTAAAGCACACCCTTTTCGTTTTTTTTGCTACACTTACTTAAGGATAATGTTCAAGTGGGGATGGGGTTTGTTTGGATTCTTTGGAAGAAGTGGAAGACCTGCAAATTTCACTACGAAATGGGGATCCCACCATGATATACTTCTTGTGGTTGTGATTGCTGTTTTCACATTAGAGGAAATTCATGCAAGCACTGAGGAAGAATCTGACAAAGTGCTTTCAGACGAAAGATCTTTTAATTTTCCTATTATGGTTAACTTAATTTGTTGGGGTTGATAGGGTTTCTGACATGACCATTTTTTTTTTGTTTCTTTTAGCAGCAATGGAGTGGAGTGGCCTGTGAATTTGTACATGTTCTTTTTTGTAGATAATGGATACAATAATTCGCATATTTTGAGAACAAAAGATAACTCAAGTGGTAAGGCACTCCCTCTCAGTGCTCCCTCTCTACCAAGATGAGGTTCTGGGTCTGATCCTCACCGTAGGGTCTCATTCCCTACACTCTTAGATTAGGCTAGTGTAGATTTCTTGAATGTGCTAAAAAAAATAATTTGCATAATTTTGTTGATGTAGCAGATATTGATAATTGGGTGAATAACTATTTCATAATCACCAATTATATTTTCACGTTTGTACAGATTGTTGTAAGAAAAATGGTGTGCTATTTGAGACTTTTTCTCTCCTTAATCCTCTATTTGTAACATTCAAACACCCAAATGAATAGCACCATGTTTGCCTCTGAACCTATGTGTAAATTAACTTGAGTATAGTACAAATGGGAATCCAATCAATTTGATCAAAATGATCTTCATTCAATAGGGGTTGAATCTTAGGATCCACATACGTTGACTTGATTACGCAATACCTAAAAAGTTTTGTACATAGAGCTATAATTGAGTTTGAGTGAGTTACGCGTTGGTAAAATATAACTTTAAACTAAATATAACTTTAAACTTCCAAAAATATCTTTGAATGTGGTTAAATAATCTTTTGAATCAAACTCAAAGGAGCTTTAATCTATAGAGCATGACGTAACTGATGGTGCTAAGTCATTTTCGAAGACCCACAACAATACAATACAAAATGAAATGCAACAATAAAATGATTTAAAATTTTAGTACGTGACAGTATAGGTGACTTTATCCATATTATTCCATTGCAATTGGAGATTCTTATCTCCATTTAAAAGAAAGCAATTGCAAAATGCTTGGAGCAAAAAGTAGCTCAAGCGGCAACAAAAATGAACTGTAAACTAAGATATTTTGAGTTCGAAACTTGACAACCTTTTAAGACTAGGTCGCAAGAGAGTAATCTCTTGTAAATTTCTTAGTCTCGGTATGAATGACTTGACTTTAACCAGACCAAAAAGGAACATGATCAAAGTGCGCGTAAGTTAACCCAAATATCCTAACCGTCGAAATAAAAAAAATTCAAAAATGTTTGTGGGGAGGGTGTGGCGGCCCTGGAGTGTCAAGGTCAATCAAATCAAAGTCCTGGACCACCCTTTAAGAAAAAACTTGAGCCCTACCCCACCCTCCACCATGGTAGACTCCAATCACTGAAGTCAACTCGGGACAACCATTACAAATACATGCAAACCGTTCCATTCATCTCGGCCGTTGATTTCGTAAATCAACAATTGAGATGGACTGAACACTTCTTGTTCAAATTTGAGCAAAAAAATATTTAGTTAATCTCAAACATTAATTTGCGAGATCAATGACTAAAAGGGGATCAAACAGGCCCTTGTCCGGAAGGAAATCGGAGAAGATATGGCCAAAAGAAAAGCCATGATCAACCAACCATGTGTCAGTGACCACTCATTAATACATTAAAACTAATGGTTGTATCTTTTGTTTGTTAGCTAATACTTTTACCTGATAATTGGAAGACAAAACGGATCGACCTACTAGATATTAGGAGATGATGTAATATTTTTTTTATAATCTGGAAGATGATGTACAAGATGTACTTGTTCGACTGTTACCGTTATAACTTGCCATCAAGAATAGAGTCAGCATTTTGATCTAAAAGTGGCGAACATATAAAATTAGCGATACGAGCTATTGCAAGTCAACACAATTTTATCTTCTATTTGAGCCTAAAATGCTATGATACCTAAAAATTAGTATACAAGGTAAATAACCACATTTACCATTCATGTTCTGCAGTTTATGCATTTTTAACTCTCAAAATTATTTATTTTATGATAAGCCATAAATTAGATACTCATAGTTTGATTCCAAAAGACAGTTAAATCTCAATATATTGCTTGGAATTACATTCAAATTCTAGAGGTGGAGGTCCTATATAGTTTGGCACTATATACAAAGGGTGCTGGACCTGCTGGTAATAAAATTGTAATGCATAAAAATTTTGTACCATGTGCAAGGTACAAAACTTTTATGCATTAGAGTTTTAGCATAAACAAAAACAGTTTTGACATTATAATAATAGAAGTAAGGTAGTTCTATGAAAATTGCAAGAGTGGCAGCCGCCTGTCTTCCCTTAGCTCCACCATTGTCTTCAACCATTCCTTCCCTATTTTCATTCCAGTGAATGTAAAAAGGAAAATGACAATAAAAGAGATTTCATAAACACACCTTAGTTAGGCACTGTAACATCCCAATTACCCCATATGTTCGTGCACTTTCTATATAGATATTCTGATGCACATGTAAGTGTAGACTTTAGGCACGACTGCTTCGTCGTCTCCAATATAAAGGAATAACATCCCAAGTGTAGGGTTTAATATGTCGAGATAAGCATAATAATCTGGAAGACTGTGTATTGTACCCAAGGGGATATTTGTTACTGTTTGGATGGATTTGTAGATGTAAGCAAGGTTTTCGACCTTAGACAGCCAACTTTGTTTTACTTTAAGCGGTGGAAAAATAAACGGCTAATTTGAACGAAGATTGAACTAAAATAAATGGAAGGCTAGGTCTAGGAAATCCTAACACTCATAACTCAAGTCAAACTACTTTTCTCATCCTATTACACAGTTTGAGATACACAACTAAGGTTCTCAACCCAGAAGAAATGTGGTTCGATTACCGAGCGAGTTTTAGAATTCATTTAGCAAACACCTCGAGCGATAGAGCTCCAAGCATCATGTGTGGCAAGTAGTACGCTCTTGCCTACACATGATCAATGAGGTTAACACCTTAGCAATTTGACAAACGAATCCGAACTAACTTGATTTTCGAACCAAAGGTTGAAACTTTATGATGAGAAAAGCAATTTTAACTCAAGTCATGAGGTGCTAATCACCCCATAACCAAGCCTTGAAATACTACTCACTCATATCTAAAGAGATAAAAGCAAGACAAAATCTAGCTAACATATTGAATCAACGAAACCTGAAATAAACTAGAGATTATAATAAGTCGGAAGCGTAGCTACTGTAGGGAGGTATTCCCGAATAGGCTGAAATAGGGCCCGAACACGTGGTATGTGGGACCATGGTTTGAATAAGACAGGACAGTCATCGTGCAAGACGGTGTTCGGTGATATGGACCAGTGACACGAGAAGTCATTGGTCCAGGAAGTCTGTACGGAGTTGAGGTCCAGCAAACATGAAAAGTTGTTGGACCAAGAGATTGATATAGGTACAGTGACATATGAAGTCACTGGTCCAAGTAGCTTATACGGCAATGAGAAGGCCGAACAGGAAGAGAGCTCCTGAGAAGACATTGGTCCAAGTAGTTGATAAAGGATCAGTTACATGTGAAGTGACTGATCTAGGCAGTCTATTCGGCGATGAGATAGCCGAATAAGGAAAGAACTCCAATCAAGTGCTGGAGCAGAAGGAATACTCTAGGAGGTTCCAAGACAGTGGTGTTCCATAAATGAATGGGATCCCAATAATATAGGATCCAGGAAAGATACCCAATGGAAATGGGATGTTCAACCAATTATGGAAAAGAGTCCTAAAAAGGACTAAGGTGATGAACTGATAAGGGAACGAGAATCCAAGATATCCTGGGTTTCCTATACGAGATAGGAATCCTAGGGCGACAGGGATGCTTAGGCAGCAAGCATCTATGAATCTATAAATACGAGGTAAACCTACAGGTAAAAGGTACGCAATACGTTGCATTATTCGATACTTCCTACTGTTATTTAGGGATTTCTCTAGTACGTGATACTAACTTAGCCATCGGAGGGCCTTTGCCACGAGAGGCAAAGGTGCGCTCACCCCTTGTCTGTTTTGCAGATCAAGATTCCGACGACGAACTAGGGTTCCGGTGAAGAGGCACAAGTAGCTGTTGCAATCTAGTGATGTTCCAAGCACCAATTATTTTCATCCCCCTACAATTGGCGCCGTCTATGGGAAGCGAAAGAGTTCTCTTTGAAAAACGACCATGGTGGAAGAAAATCCAACGACACCGCTCGACCCAAAGAATCTGCTAGATGGGGAAGGTGATAAATCCCCACCAGGGGCTCCGAGAAAGTTCGAAGGCGGACATGGGAGGAAGTTGACAAGCAAGGGTAACCCTCTAACCATCCTGGATAGCTCCAAGAATAGGGAGGGCAGGACGGCCACAGAGTCCACACGGAGGAGTAAATCCCATCTTGAAAGGGAATCAGTTACACACTCAAGAAGCATGCACAACAGTGAAGATATCCTCGACAAAAAGAGGCAGGAAATCGAGGAGTTTGCTCGTTTGATCAAAAAATGAGAGCAAGAGATTCGAGAGTTGGAACGGATCTGAGAACATCCTGAGGACTTTGGACTTATCACGAAGAAATTCTAGGGGAGACAGACATGCTATGGTGGAGTACAAAAAGGCTCCTTCATGAGGAAGAAGGAGCAAGAGCAGGAGCCCCACCCCAAGGTGACATAAAGCTTCTCCATGAAAAATGAGGAGCAGAAGTAAAAGCTGTACACCAGAGCGGCGAAGGGCTTCTTCAAGAAAAAGGAGGAGCAGAAGCCGGAGTCTCACCCTTGAGCATGAAGGGACTAGAAAACACCATAGGGACAGGTACGAGAGACCTAATTCCGATTGGGAAAAGAATAGACCCAACAAGACAAAGGGACTAGAAGACGAGACCATGACTGCACGAGAAGCAGCATGAAAGACACTTAACAATATAGCATCCTCCCTCTTTACAAAGAGGTTGCAAGAGGCAAGGTTGCGAAGCAGGGTGAAGAACGGTGCGTTCATCCTCTATGAAACAAATGCAGATCCCGTGGCGCACATACAGCATTACCAACAGGCAATGTTCATGCACAGCAGAGATGATGCAATCATGTGCAAGATGTTCCTATCGAGTTTGGAAAAGGTGGCTCTGTCCTGGTTCCATAAGCTAGGCCCGCGCTCCATATTGGCTGAGGAATTCACTGCTCGGTTCTTGATGAGCAGGAAAGTGCCGAAGACGTTTAAGAGCCTCCCGTTATGAAGCAAGGAGAGGATGAGCCGATCAGGGACTATGCGAAAAAGTACTGGGAGACTTTCAACGAGATTGAAAGTTACAGTGAGAAGTACACAATAGCCACGTTCAAGACCGGGTTGCCTGTTCTGGGGGAGCTACGTAAGTCATTAAACATGAGTCCAGTAGGAACACTGGCAAAGCTAATGGAACGGATAGAGCAGCATGCCAAGAACGAGGATGACATACTCCGGGAAGATGGCAAGGTGGTTGCCGAGCAAGCCAAGGGGCTTGCGAAGAAGGTAGATAAGCCAGAAACCAAAACCTACCGAGAAAGGATATATTATGGGCAGGCTAAGAAAGAGCCGTACAGGGAGAAACATGCCCCGGACCCCAAGTCCTTCTTTTCAGTAACTACGGTTTGGAAAGAACCAATCTACCGGATTCTTTATCGAATAAAGAACCGCCCATATTTCAAGTGGCCCCCGAGGTTGGAAGGGGACAAAGATGCAAAGAGGGCTACGAGTCAACATTGTAGTTATCACAAGGATTGGGGTCACATGACCGAGGATTGTGAGATGTTTAAGCAACACCTCGATGACGTAGTTTCTCGAGGTTATCTGAAAGAGTTCATTCAGAAGGAGCACACGGGTGCAGAGAAAGCAATAAAGTTAGATTACGAGCAGAATCTGAGAGGTGTAATCCATATGATACATGGATTGGCCACACCTTATACAAGAAATGAGGTGAGGTTGCTCCAAAGGCAAGTAAAGTACGACCAACATGTGATGCAGTTGGGGAAGAAAAGAGAACGTGACGAAGAACTATGCAACGAGGGCATAGTCTTCACGGATGAGGACCTGGGAGGAGTCTAGGTGCCCCATAACGATACTTTGGTCATAACCCTACGAATTGGGGAGCATGACATAGAGAGAATCTTGGTGGATTCGGGAAGCTGCACGGATGTGCTGTACTATGATGGATTTAAGAAGTTAAGACTGACACAGGCAGACCTGGTGTAGTCAATAACTCCTTTGGTTAGATTCAATGCAGGAGCAGTCTGGCCATTGGGCAAAGTAACACTGCTTGTTCGAGCAGGAATGGTGATGCTACGAACCGACTTCCTGGTGGTAGATGTGTCGTCTTCTTATAACGCAATTATAGGAAAAACGTGATTGCGCAAGATGAGGGCAGTTTCCTCCACTTACCATCAGATGGTAAAGTTTCCTTGATCTAATGGTATTGAAGAATTAGAGGGAACCAGAAGGTTGCATAGTAGTGTTTGGTTTCTATAATCAAGAAGGCACCCAAAGCAAAATTGGTCCAAGCCATCGAGGTTCTAGACCAGCCGACCATCAAGGATGTCGGAGGGAACCCCGCCGAGAAAGTGGTGGAAGGCTTGAAAAAGATTCAGATCAACGAGACTGATCCAGAAAGGTATTTCCTGATTGGGGAAAACCTGAACAAGGAAGAAGAGAAAGAGCTGGTCGGGTTCCTCAAGGAGCAGGTTGATGTGTTTGCTTGGGTACCCGAAGAGATACCTAGGGTGGATGCAAACGTGATTTGCCACCACTTGAATGTGGATCTACAACATAAGCCTATGATGCAGAAAAAAAGAAGATCAGCCGTACAGCACGTAGACGCTGTTATCGAGGAGGTTGACCGTTTGCTAGAAGCAAAGGCCATACGAGAGGTCTACTACCCTGAGTGGTTGTCTAACACTGTGGTAGTAAAAAAGAAGAACGGGAAGTGGCGAGTTTGCGTCGACTTCACGGACTTGAACCAAGCATGTCCAAAGGATAGTTTCCCCCTCCTAAGGATAGATCAACTGGTCGATGCAACAGCTGGGTATGGGCGGATGAGTTTTCTTGATGCTTGTCGAGGATACCACCAGATTGCCATGTATGGGCCCGATCAAGAGAAAATTTCCTTTATCACACCAAGACGGCTATATTGTTACAGTGTCACGCCCTTTGGTTTGAGAAATGCCGGGGCAATATACCAGAGATTAGCAACGATTATGCTAAAGAAATTGCTTGGCAAGACAATGGAGGTGTACATAAATGATATGGTGGTCAAAAGCAAAGAAAAGCAGGACCATATAGCTGATTTGAAGGAAGCCTTCGAAATTCTGAAAGAGTACAAACTGAAGCTCAACGCCTCAAAGTGTGCGTTCGGAGTAAGTTCAGGAAAGTTCTTGGGTCACCTTGTGACCATAAGAGAGATAAAGGCAAATTCCGATCAAATAACAGCTTTGCAGAGGCTCCAAAGTCCGAGAACCACAAAGGAGGTCCAAAGACTGACTGGAATGGCAGTAGCCCTTAACAAATTCATTAGCCGGTCCAGCGATAAGTGTAGGCCCTTCTTTCAGTTGCTGAAAAAGAGAGAAGGATACGAATGGGGAGCAGAATGCGAACAGGCGTTCCAAAACCTGAAGAAGTACTTGGCAGCGGCCCCGCTCTTGTCTACTCCTGAACCGGGTGAGTCTTTAATTTTATACTTAGTAGTCTCTGAACATGCTGTTAGTACAATATTACTAAGGAACAAGGGATCCAAGCAAATCCATGTCTACTACGTGAGCAAGACGCTGTTGGATGTAGAAACAAGATATCTGCCTCTAGAAAAATTGGTCCTGACATTGAAGACAGCAGCAAGGAAGTTGTCCCATTATTTCCAGAGTCACAAAATTGTGGTTTACACTGAGTTTCCATTGAAATCTTTGCTACGAAAGGCAGATTTTCCGGGATGTATATCAACCTGGTCGGTAGAGTTGAGTCAATACGATATTGACTACCAGTCGCGCACTGCAATAAAGAGGCATGTATTGGCAGACTTTGTAGCAGAGTTTTCTCCTGCAGCAAAACAAAATTAACTAAGACAGAAAATAGAAGTTTTCAGCTAGAAAATGAAGAACAATGATAAGAGTAAGCAAGAAAAGAAATCCTAGTCTAGATCTAAAAATGCAATAAAATCTAGTTGTTTCTTTATTTGTGACATCACAGGGAATCTATACAAGCCCTCATTTCGTGCACAGAATATCCCAAAGATGCCCTAGAATTTAGCTACGAAGGCCCCCCGGTACCGATACCTCCTCTGATATGGTGTCGGTACCGAGATCACTAAGCTGCTTCCTCTACCCCACTCAGTACCGATACCTCCTCTGATATGGTATCGGTACCGAGGTCATTAAGGCAAATTTTGGCTGAACTTTGCAAGCTCATTCCGAACACTTCTGAACTCGGATTTGGGTGTTCTTTGGACCGTTAGAAAGCTTGCTAAGTCTACTTTCTAACCCAATTAGTTTGGATCCAAGATGATTTGTACATCAAAGGATATGACGATTCTTCCCTCAATTGGTTGGAAAATAAATAGCTTTGATAAAATCCTCACATCTCCTTCAATTCCCTTGACCCTTAAGCGTCCCCGAACAACCTTCAAACCATCTTTTCATTACTTTTCAGGTACCACAATGGGGTGGCACGTGGCCTTGGGTACTTGGTTGCACCCGGAGCATTCCTTGGCATTTAAACGCCCTTATTCACATGAATTACCTAAAAACACTAAAAACACACCATACGTGCAATATCTAATAAAACACTAACTTTATAAACGTAAATACGATAATTAAGGACTTAAGCACCAAGAATATGCATTATTGGGTTCTTATCAACGACCCTGAGGTAAAGTAAGCAAGGTAATCATCTCGAGCATCTAAATTTTGCCAAAAAGAAGGGCACGAGATTAGTTTTGTCAACTTCTTTGCTTGAAAAAATCACAATTCGAGTGTAGGCCATCGATTTTAAACATATTAGTAAGACCTTTTCCATAAATAAAATACCAATAATACCATACATAGATACCCAAAAGTGTTATGCCACGTCATTTCAAAGCCGACATCCTTCAAATATAAATCCACTTAATTACAACTCAACATTTCAGAATAATACAAAAGATGTAGTTATAAAATTCATTACATTCTTCCAAAGTCAAAATGAAATTTGATAAAAGTTACATTTTCATCTATCAAATAATATGATCAACATGAGATGATAATGAAACTCTTCTGGATAAGCTTTCAAAAGATCATTCCCTAAGGCATGCCACGTACTTCAAGCTATATGCCTCAATGTGTACCTGAAAAGGAAAGGTTGAGCATACACTTGCCCTGTAGGAATATCTCTAACTAACTCTAAATGTTTATGAGACAACATATACAAAAGAATATTATTTTATGAACAAAGACGTCAAGTGCAATATAAAAGAACAACGATATCGCTCAACTTTTTGAAATCTAGAACTCTCACACTAACATCGCCCCTTCTAAATCTCATATATCCTCTTTCAAAATCACTTTCATCCAGTGTTCATTTACTATATCTATCCTAATGCATGTCCCTACAGGCTCAAGCATTTGCGCTTAAGTGGTTCATATCATGCTCAATGACACTTTGAATCAAAGAACAACCTAGGGTATTGCCTTCACACATATACTCCTTCATTTCGCAAACAATCAACCTTTCCTTCAATTGAAATTTGTTTATTCAAAATTTCCAAATATACATATATACATTCTACATCTCAGTCTCTCATCTAACTTCTACACCAAACAATTTACCAAATAATTATCTAAATGGCTGATTCCCTAGGTATTATGACCCCATAGATCCCTCGATATTCCCATCTAACTTTCCTCTTCCAAAAACTCTGTTTATCTTACTACAACACCAAATATGTCCAAACACACATAGATAATCTCATCTCATCAATAAACCTATCATCAAGATTAACTGTAGAGACCCATATTTTCAGAAAAGATTTGAAGGTTATATAAATGTCGAAATTGGGGATAATGTTAAAAGTGTGTGATTATTTGATTTGGGGTTTAAAGTGTTGAAATTGCTAATAGATGGAGTGCTTGTGTGATTTGCATATGTGTTAGTATAAATAGGTGGGTGGGTGTGTAGAAGATCATTTATCCCATCTCTCCCTCCCTCCCTCCCTCTCTCTCTCTCTCTCTCACACACACACACACACACACACACACACACACACACAAAACCCCACCCAATACCTCAATAACCTTACGGATCTACTTCCTTTCCACCTTGTGATCATGTGTTGAGCTTGGGTTTCGTTGGTTTGGGCTTTAAGCGGAGTATCTTGGTCGATTTTAAAGTTTTGGAGCTAGGGCTCGTCCGAATCGCGTGGGTTTCAATCTTCGCTTCGCGATAGGGACTTCTTCTCCTTCTTTATGTGTAAATATGTTGATTGGTGTGAAAATCGAGCTTGGATCGTCATCCGTTGCATCCTTGAAATTTGTCAAAAATCTGCAAAAAATCGCCCAAAACAGCTTGGGGATCGATCCCTATGCAAGGGGTGCTCGATCCCTTACCAATCTGGATCTTTTTGCCTCTTGGGGATTGATCCCCATGAGAGGAGGGATCAATCCCTCCCTTCTTTGGACAACTTTTGTGTTGTTTTGCCTAATCTCGACCGTATTAAGCCTCGATCACTTCTAATCCATTTTGGACACCTCCTAACCTATTTTAAGCATGTTTAATTGAATTTCTTTGATTAATTTAAGTCATCCTCGTTTTGTTGGACTCTCACTATCAAGGAAAGGTTAGAAAGTTACTTGATTAAAACTATATCGAAATGTCTCTTATGTGCTTGATCGTATGTGTGTTGATAATTGTGACACATTTGTAATGTTAGCATGATGTTGTGAGATGATTGGGGAATAATGGAATGAGTTTACCTTAGAATAATCAATCGATTAGCATGAATGTGTAAGGAAATGGGGTGTAGGGGTCCCGTAATGCAAGGGATGGTAATACGGAGACTCAAGTGGGTCTCGTAACGCAAAGGGTGGTAATACGATGACCCAAGTAATAGAGTTCACTGTAATGCAAGGAGTGGTAATACAGTAGTCCGGAGTGTGGTAGTACTATAACAAAGGGTGGAAATACAGTCGAGTGTGACGGAGGATAGACTGTGGTGTAGTGGATATTGGTATTACTTGTCATGGCTTGAACTAAGTGTTTGTTTGAAATTGTGGCGTACAATAGATTGGGACATAGCGAACGTCGACTTATTTGTTGCATCTTAAGCCCTATATTTACTCATCATCTTGGGAGTTGCTTGACTTCGTATCGTAAAAAGAGTGTGTGAGTTGGTTGCATCTCGACTAAACTGTATCCTCCATGTCTCTCATACCTTTGCACTTATTTTTATATTTGCATATAGAATTGGTAGAAGATTTTTCTACTTGGCTAGTGTAGTTTAACCTATCATCATTTTCATGTTCGAACATCGGGAAATAGATTGCATGTGATGTGTGCTAGATTTGAAGGGTCGTATCTTGGAAGCTAAATTGGATAGTAACTTAGCCAACTTGTAATGACTGTCTTTGACAGAGATGTATTTGTAACTTAAATTTCTTAATCTCCTTTGATAGAAACGTTTGTAAATTCAAAATTTATCGTACTTTGTATTTGAGTAACAGTGGGCCGGAGTGCCATTGTTGTAATTTCTTTAAACTTTGAAGTCGGAATTGTAAGAAGAATTTATTCGAATTTGGGACTCTCTTTTGGGAATTACCTATGTAAAGCGAAGACTTTATTTCTGAAAAGATTTATTTATTTAAGTTAAAAATCGAAAGCGTGACATTAACTTATCTTGCCATGATGTATTTAAGGTGTGTTTAGGAACTCAACCCCGAAAATTAAATAATAACGATCCAATTCTAGAAGAACCGTCCATTTCACAACTCATAGTCTCATAAAGTCAAGGGATTACTCATACAAGTCTACCCATCACACCATACGAATAAAATAAGTATTTATGGTTCAACCTCGGACAATAAGTAGAAATAATCCAACATATGCTAACAATGATCTTAGGATTCACTTCACATTGTAAAGTTAACATGCACCACTTTCTGGATATCCAAACATGTCTTCAAGGCTTAACTTGAACTTTCATTTAAAGGCTTAACCTTTAGGTTCACCATTCAATCATTATTCAGGACTTAACTTTTGTGTCCCTTCAAGGCTTAATCTTTGGGATCATTATTTGATCCATATTCAAGGCTTAACCTTTAAATTTAATGTTTCTTTAAGTATAACATCACCACGAAACTAAACTCAATCGCAATTCTACATAAGCTCAGGTCAATCATATAGCGTCATCAAACCATGTTTTATCATCTTTAAATGTGAATAATACATGTATCAACTCAATCCCACAATCATAGCACGTATAGGAAAAACACTGTCAGCTTTTCTCCGTGTGATACAAGTACCTCAAAAATGGGGTACAGGTACCTGCTGGTTTTCAGAAAATTTTTATTGCAAGCTCAATAGGCTCAATCACAACAAGATCCAACACTTCGCTCAGAAACACAAGAAGAAGCTAAATGTAGAGACCCGTGTTTAATTTATTTAATTTCAATGTTTATAATTGAGGAAAATAGAAAATATGTTTGAGGGTTTGATGTGCAAGAAGTTGGAAATTGTAGGTGTTAAAGTAATTTGTATAATTGTGGGTATATATAGGAGGGTGAGAGGGTAGAGGATCATTTTTCCTCCTCTCCCTCTCCCGACCCTTTCTCTCCCTTTCTTGGCTCCCCCTCTCTCTCTTACTCTCTTTCCAAATTTCACCAAAAACCTACTCAAAACTACCTCCAATCATTCACTCCTCTGCGTATTGTGTCCGTATTTCCCTAGTTTGAGCTCAATGGAGGCTTATCCCATCCGGTTTCAAGATTTAGGGCTAGGGCTTGGAGGATCCTTTGATTTTGTTCTTCAATCTTGAGGTAGGGAGTTCTACCTCTCAATGTATGTTCATGACTTATTTCCTATAGCTTGAATCTTGCCATTTGTTGTTGTGGTTGTTGTTGAAGTCAATGTTGTTGAGAAACCCATGTAAATCTGCAGAAAGTCTGGTCGAACAGCCCAGGTATCGATACCATTTTCCTTGAGTATCGATACCCTTGCATTACCAAACCCAAAAAACATACTGGTATCGATACCATTCTTCATGGGTATCGATACCCTTGCATCTGGAACGCTTCTTAACCCAATGGTATCGATACCATTTTGCAAGGTATTGATACCTGTTGCTTAGGGATAGTTTTTTAACCTTTGTTCCAAACTTCATTTTTTCGACCCCCGATCATTACTAACTTCTTCCAAACACTTCAAAAACACCTTGTTACATGATTAACTATATTCGTTGAGTTCGTGGAGTATCTTTGCATCTATTGCCCTTGTTCGGTAAAAATTTTACATTGATAAACTACGATTGAATTGGAATGACATAATCCGAGGATACGTGATGCTTGAACATTCTTTAACACAATGCGAACATTCAGGACTCATCTACGAGTGAGTGCTTGGCAGAGGACATCGGGGTCCTTTAATTGGCCCGGCAGGAGCTATATGCTCGTATTTAATACTTCAAAACTTCCCAATGGTTAAGGTGCCTGGCAGAGGACATCGGAGTCTTTTAACTAGCCCAGTAGGAGCTACGGCTCAAGACACTTATACAAGACATGATTGGACACGTGATATTTCCAAACGTTACTCTTGAGTCATATGGTTGGTTCAAAAATGAAATATTGAACTATCGATTACTGTTACTGTCCATTCTTTGAATCTTAACATCAGTGTTCATTATGAGATCATCCCTACATTTCATGTGCATACATTTTAGATTAGAGCTTCCTACTGGGCTAGTGTAGCTCAAACCTTTCATCATTTTAGGTACTAAATCACGGCAGTAGCTGTATGTTTGAAGTGCTTGGACGTGGACATCGTTTTTGAAAGCTAACTTAGAGGAGTTACAAAGTCATCTTTGTAAACTACTTTTGGAAGATGTATTCGTAACTCTATTTGTAAATCTTTTGATTAAATAATATTGTAAGTTCTTAACTCTTGTTTGATATTCAGTACTTATGTTGATTTGGGCCTTTGAGCCAAAGATATACTATTTGGAAACAATTGGAGGATGAATCGTAATTGTGGAAATGGAAATATGTAACTCTTTTAGGGTATCGTACAGATAATTGTGAGGTTTTATTTATGGAAACCTTTTATATTTATGTTGAAAATCGGGGGCGTGACAACTTGGTATCAGAGCATAGGTTTAGAACACCTAGAGACTGTGGGGAGACGTTTTGTCTCATGGGTTCAAAACGTCACGCCTTCTAACATAACTTGTGCATGCTTGTGTCACTAACATTCGTGTGACTACTTGGCATTGCATTTTCATTATCGTAGAGTGGTGTAGAGTTATTATCCTGTGTTAGGAAGTTGGGGCTTTAACCTCATAGTAATAATGTAGTGGTTAATTGTTTTTCTTTCTTATATCATGTAGTAAGATGCCCCCAAGGACGCGTGATAGATGAGGTGGGGCCGGAAACCGGGGTGGTCATGGCAGTGGCCGTATGGTACCTCTTGAGGATAAGGTTAGTCAGCATGGGGAAAATCCAGGTGGGAATATGGGGGTTGGGGCCGTTAGGGGTGTAGGAGTACCTCTCGTTCAAAATTAGTTTGCTAGGGACCTCGTCGTAGCACTTACAGTTGCAAATCTGTTAAACCAAGCTCCTAGAGAGAATGCTGAAGATCGAGTCATGGTAGCAATGCGAGAGTTTAGCCGTAGAAATCCTCTGGCGTTTGATGGGACTAGTAGCGACCCTTTGGTAGCCGACCACTAGCTAGCTCAAATTCGCAAACTCTTTAGAGCTCTCAATATTAATGAAGACAACATCAGAGTAGGTATTGTGGTTGTTCAACTAGTTGGAGAGGCTGGCGAATGGTGGGAATCCGTTCTAGAAAGTAGGAAGGATGAGAGGAGGGCGGCAAGAACCACAGCTCAAGCAAATGAACTAGATGTTGAGAATTTGACGAGGGCTGAGTTTGATGCGCTCTTTGAGAAGCAGTACTTCCCAGAAACTTCACGTGAAATTCTGAGAGAGCAATTTGAGAAGCTAGAATAGGGTAATATAACCGTTTCAGAGTACGTGCAGAAGTTTCAGTCCTTGTCTCGTTTCGCTCTAGAGTTAGTGGCGATGGAGGAGAGGAAGTGTCGACGGTTTAAGAAGGGGCTGCATAGCACCGTAAGAAGAATGGTGATGGTCCAACATAAGATGAAATTCTCTGAAGTTGTGGAGTGTGCAAGGAGCATTGAAATTCCGAAGGAGACTCAACGAAATGCGAGGACTTGGGAACCAAGGCAACCACTGAGGAGTTTGAGCTCTTTTTCGGGTAGTTTCGGGAGTCAAGGACGGAAGAGGCAGAGGGAACCATCTCAGCAACCATCTAACCAATCCAATTTTAGGATGTCTACTTCTTCGGGAACTCGGGGTGCCTCATCTAGACCTTCGACAGTGTGCTACAAGTGTAATCAACCCGGGCACATCCGTACTCAGTGTCCGTAGCTTCTTAAGGTGTGCTATAATTGCGGCAAGACGGACCATCTTGCATGGAGTTGTCCTTAAGGGGTGGGAGGGTGTAGTGAGTCAGGTTCGGTACAACAGCCGGGGGCAAGGTGTAGTGCTGGTCAGCAGTCTTTCAGAGGTACTTAGAGGCAACAACATCCTTATTTCCGCCAAATATCATCAGTTCAGAGTTCTGGGGTCGACCGTGGAGCGAGTTCGTCCGCACCTTCTCAAGGTTTCGGTCAAAGAGGAAGTTTTGTGCAGGGTCAGGGTACCCAGGGGCGTGTTTTCAACATCAACACCAACGCTTCACCTTTTGTTTCTCAGGCTCCAGAAGCATCTAATGTAAGCTGTATTTTTCTTCTATTCAACTCTTTTGCTAGAATACTCTTTGATTCTGGAGCATCGCAATCCTTCATTGCTGCATCATTTGTGTATGCATTAGAGTTGGACACCAAGAATCTTGAATCGTCGTTATTCGTCGAGACACCATTAGGGTGAAAGTCATCTTTAAGTTGAATCTGTAAAGATTGTGAGCTTATTATTTATGACCGTCGCTTCATCTTTGACTTTATTGTGCTAGATATGTCAGGGTTCGACCTCATTTTGGGGATGGATTGGTTGTCTACGTTTCACGCTACAATCAATTGTTTCAAGCGTCGTGTTCGTATAAGTCCACCTGAGGGTGTTTGTTTTGAATTTCATGGGGAGCGTCGAGAACCATTAGAACCATACCTATGTGGGTCTTGGGAAAAAGAGTCGGTTTACCTTATGTTGGCGAGTTTGACGTTAGATGAGGATTTGTCTACACGTGGGGAGTTACCCTTAGTAGTTCGTGAGTTTCCCGATGTATTTCCGGAAGAGTTACCCGGTTTACCTCCCGAGAGAGAAATCGAGTTCATGATAAACTTGCTTCCAGGCACCGCTCCTATATCAATTCCCCCTTATTGTTTTGCACCCGCTTAACTTAGAGAATTGAAAGTTCAACCGCAGGAGTTAGAAAATTTGGGGTTTATCCGTCCTAGCACATTACCGTGGGGAGCACCGGCCTTATTTGCCCAAAAGAAGGATGGTTCACTTCGTTTGTGCATCGATTATCGTATGCTCAATCGTGTGACCGTTAAGAACAAGTATCCCATGCCTAGAATCGATGACTTGTTTGATCAACTCCGAGGTGCGACTTGCTTTTCCAAAATTCATTTGAGGTCCGGTTATCACTAATTGAGGGTTTGTAGAGAGAATATTCCTAAAACTGTTTTTCGTACTCGCTATAGTCATTACGAATTTGTCGTGATGCCATTCAGTTTGACGAACGCTCTAGCTACTTTCATGTACCTTGATCATTTTGTGGTTGTATTCGTCGACAACATTCTTATCTACTCATCCACAGAGGAGGAATACCAAACTCATCTTGCCATTGTTCTTGAACTCTTAAGGGAACACCGTTTATACACCAAGCTTAGTAAGTGCAAGTTTTGGTTACCCGAGGTTAAATTTCTGGGTCATGTAGTTTCCAAAGGTGGGGTGTCTGTTGATCCGGGGAAGATAAAGTCCATTATGAACTGGCAACTACCGAAGAATGTGTTTAAGATTCAAAGCTTTTTAGGGTTGGCCGGGTACTACCGTCATTTTGTTCTTTACTTCTCTTGTCTAGCGGCACCAATGACTAGACTAACGCATAAGGGGACCCGTTTCGTTTGGAATGACTCATGTGAGGCGGCTTTTGAAGAGTTGAAGAGGACGTTGACTATCGCGCCAGTTTTGATTGTGCCCGAACGTGGAGTTGGCTACTCCGTATATTGTGATGCATCTAAGGAAGGATTGGGATGCGTATTGATGCAGACGGGGCAAGTAGTAGCGTATGGTTCGAGGCAATTGAAAACTCACGAACGAAACTATCCTACCCATGATTTGGAACTCGCGGTCGTCGTTTTTGCTTTGAAGAGTTGGCGTCACTATCTTTACGGTGAAAAATTTGAAGTCTTTTCCGATCATAAGAGCCTAAAGTACCTCTTTTCCCAAAAAGAGCTTAACTTGCATCAATGTCGTTGGATGGAACACTTAGAAGATTATGACTTTGAATTGCAATATCATCCGGGTAAGGTAAACGTTGTGGCAGACGCGTTGAGTAGAAAACCAACACACTTAGCAAGCCTAGCCATACGTGAGTGGAAGATGGTAAACGATTTAGGCCGTTATGCTTCACACTTCGAGGAACTTCAAGAAGGAGTTACATTGTGCAATCTCACTATCTAATTGACCTTATCGGCACGAGCAGTGGAGGCTCAACGAAACGATGGGGAAGCAAAGGAACTTCGTACCAAATTCCTTAGTGGTAATGCTCGAGATGGGTGGATGATTCACGCCGACCAAAGTTTACATTATCAAGGGAAGTTATTCGTACCCGTTTTGTGTAGAGAGGAAATCCTACGAGAGTTTCACCATTCACCGTTGGCCGTTCATCCGGGAGGAATGAAAATGAATCACAACTTGCGTAGGCAATTTTTGTGGCCTAGGATAAAGAAAGATGTTGTGATCTTTGTGTCTAAGTGTCTCACGTGTCAACAAGTTAAAGCCGAACATCAATGACCCACGAGAGAGCTACAACTGTTATCAATGGCCGAGTGGAAATGGGAAAATGTGACGATGGATTTTGTTACGGGTTTGCTGAGATCGCCGAGAGGGCATGACGCTATTTGAGTTATCGTGGACCATTTGACCAAGACCATTCACTTTCTACCTATCTATGTTACCGATTCCGTGGAAACGCTTACTTGTTTATACATTCGGGAGATTATTTAACTTCATGGGATTCCCGTATCAATCGTATCGATTCGCCAACGACTTTTAAAGGCTCAAGAGAGAACAACCAAACAAGTCAAGGTGATTCGCCAAAGGTTACTAACTGCTCAAAGTCGACAAAAGAGTTATGTTGATTGTTTTCGTCGCCCATTATCATTTGAAGTGGGAGATTACGTGTTTTTTAAAGTATCACTGTCACACCCCATCCCGGAAAACACCACACTAAATTATTTTCCAAATGGGATGGACCCACACCTTGGCCCTGCTCATACAGTAAATAAAACACCAGCCAAGCGTCCAACTCATAAAAAAAAAACTTAACTTGCATATATACGGAAATAACTGTTATACAAGACGTGCCCACATATATTTACAACATATACAAGCTTCAAAAATAGGCACATAATCAAAAGAGTCAAAAAGCTAGACTTCTATAAACACAACTCCTGTCTAGACTCTGCAGTGGACCCGCGTGCCATCACGCACCTGAAAAGAAAACACTGTGGGGGTGTGAGCTATCAACGTGCTCAGTGAATGCTCTTAGCTATAATAAAAGAAGCAATATTGACAAGCGCTATAAAAAAAAATATTCCGAACCACAATATTCAGCCTGTTTATTACCACTTCATTAATACACCGGTAAATTTATAGGCTCGAGACCATGGCTATAACAACACCAACATAGTACTAGTAACGCCACTAAGGCAATATTCATAATCACGCCACTAAGGCAATACTTGTCACGCCATTAAGGCAATATCATTCACGCCACTAAGGCTATAATACTCACAACGCCACTAAGGCCATATTCTTAACGCCACTAAGGCTATATATCAAATAACTTCAAGCCGAACAATATCTTATCAACACAAAACATAACTTTACACTATGTCTCATCTTCCGTTATTAAAAATAAGAACACCCACCTCGAGGTCCAGTCAAAAAGGTACCAACACGAGCTCACTCCCTACGTGGAGCCACGGTACTCGTCGCCGCCTCCGAACCTGAAGCGTTACACATAAATCAACACATGTGAGTATTATGATTGATAGACTCATAAAAATGAAAGGATTGCAACCATTCCTCTAGTATCATGTTCCTTCCAACTAACCTTAAGATAACATTCAGCACATTAAAGAACAGAAAAAGAAAACAAGTCAATTTGCATGCCCCAAAAGCCACCAGATTAAACAAACTACAATTTAGTATAACAATATACTTTTGTACATTTGCCACACATGATAAAATTCCCATCTAGTAGCCATGGGAGAAACACGTTCCCTGCTCCTCACACCAACCCAAATTCCCTTCTTCTTTGAACGACTTCTTTGGTACAATTTTCACAAGACATCACAGAAATCCAACAGCATATCCCCAAACTTAGTCAAATTCATCATCTAATTCTTATTTCCAGCAACTATAAACTCAGTTTCAGCACTTGGGCAATTATTTTTAGCATCTCGGCTAACACCCTAACAGATTACAATAAAATTCAACACTTACAAATTCATTTATAGCAGCTATGAAGATAATTTCCAATATTTAGCACACAAATCCTGCACCTAACCACCTGTGTTTGAGTTCTTAAAAGGATAAATGTTCCCTTTATTCCAGTCCTACTCAAACCCTAGAGTTAATCAGAGAGAGGAAAAAAAAAACGTAACAAATCACAAAATCCCCATGACAAGTAGACCATTAAGAGTACTTACCACAAACCTAATTCCTTTTTCTTTCTTTCTTTCTTTTTTTTTTCTTCCCCTTCTTCTCTTTTCCCTCCCTTCCGTCCGCTACTTCTTCTTCTCTGTTTCTGATCTCTTTTTTTTGTTTTGTTTTGTTTGATAGAAATATACCACACATGCACACAAGCACACCCTTGCCTTCCACGTGCACACCAGCACACAGATTTTGTTTTTTTTTACAACTTAAACCCAATAGTTCTAGGAAATCACGTTGGAAACCCACATAAATAAAATAAAACTCACTTTTAATAAGCCTACTTCATTTCTTTTCTTTCCTTTTCTTTTTTTTAAAAAATAAAATAAAATAAAATAAGAGTCGGGTCTCACAATCACCACGTCGAGGCTTGTCACGTTTCGGAAACAATGGAAAGCTTTCACCACGCTATATTAGTTCGTTCAACATTATAAAGAAAATCGGGGAGGTTGCATACCGTTTAGCTTTGCCGCCGAGATTTTCGAATGTGCATGATGTGTTTCATGTATTTATGTTGGGGAAATACTAACCAGACCTGTCGCATGTGTTAGAATGGTCCAAACTCGAGGTGAAGGCCGATGCATCTTATGGGGAAGAGCCGATACGTATCCCAGATTCGCCCGATCAAGTGTTAAGGGGTAAGACGATACTACTAGTGCGAGTATTATGGAAAAGTCAGGGTAGCGAGGAGTCGACGTGGGAACGAGAAGACGAGGTTATGGAGAAGTACTTGCACCTATTTCTGGAATAAGTCAATCTGAGTGTTAAATATCGAAATTTCATACTATTTGACTTGTTGCATAATATTGATGGTTATACTTGTTGCATATCTATATGATGCATGACTTAGTTGAGCATGGTTATTTAAATTTCGAGGACAAAATTCCTTAAGGAAGGTAGGATGTAGAAACCTGTATTTAATTTATTTAATTTCAATGTTTATAATTGAGGAAAATAGAAAATATGTTTAAGGGTTTGATGTGCAAGAAGTTGAAAATTATGGGTGTTTGAGTAATTTGTATAATTGTGGATATATATAGGAGGGTGAGAGGGTAAAGGATCATTTTTCCTCTTCTCCCTCTCTTGGCTCCCCCCTCTCTCTCTTACTCTCTCTCCAAATTTCACCCAAAACCTACTCAAAACTACCTCCAATCCTTCACTCCTACGCATATTATGGCCCGTATTTCGCTGGTTTGAACTCAGTGGAGGCGTATCCCATCCGATTTAAAGATTAGGGGCTAGGGCTTAGAGGATCCTTTGATTTTGTTCTTCAATCTTGAGGTAGAGAGATCTATCTCTCAATGTATGTTCATGACTTGTTTCCTATAGCTTGAATCTTGCCATTTGTTGTTGTGGTTGTTGTTGAGGTCGATGTTGTTGAGAAACCCATATAAATCTGCAGAAAATCTGCTTGAACAGCCCAAGTATCAATACCATTTTCCTTGGGTATCAATACCCTTGCATTACCAAACCCAGAAAACACACTGGTATCGATACCATTCTTCATGGGTATCGATACCCTTGCGTCTGGAATGCTTCTTAACCCAATGATATCGATTCCATTTTGCAAGGTATTGATACCTGTTGCTTAGGGACAATTTTTCAACCTTTGTTCCAAACTTCATCTTTTCGACCCCTGATCACTTCTAACTTGTTCCAAACACTTCCAAAATACCCCATTGCATGATTAACTATATTCGTTGAGTTTGTGAAGTATCTTTGCATCTATTGCCCTTGTTCGGTAAAATTTTTACATTGATGAACCGCGATTGAATTGGAATGACATAATCCCAGGATACGTGATGCTTGAACATTCTTTAACACAATGCGAACATTCAGGACTCATCGACGGGTGAGTGATTGGCAGAGGACATCGGGGTCCTTTAATTGGCCTGGCTGGAGCTATATGCTCGTATTTGATATTTCAGGACCTCCCAATGGGTAAGGTACCTGGCAGAGGACATCGGGATCCTTTAACTGGCCCAGCAGGAGCTACAGCTCAAGGCACTTGTACAAGACACGATTGGACATGTGGTATTTCCAAACGTTACTCTTTAGACATATGGTTGGTTTCGAAAACGAAATATTGAACTATCGATTACTGTTACTGTCCATTCTTTGAATCTTAACATCATTGTTCATTATGAGATCATCCCTACATTTCATGTGCATACATTGTTAGATTAGAGCTTTCTACTGGGCTAGTGTAGCTCAAACCTTACATCATTTTCAGGTACTAACTCAGGGCAGTAGCTGCATGTTTAAAGTGCTTGGACGTGGACATCGTTTTTGAAAGCTAACTTATAGGAGTTACTAAGTCATCTTTGTAAACTACTTTTGGAAGATGTATTCGTAACTCTATTTATAAATCTTTTGATTAAATAATATTATAAGTTATTAACTCTTGTTTGATATTCAGTACTTATATTGATTTGGGCCTTTGAGCCAATGATGTACTATTTGGAAACTATTGGAGGATGAATCATAATTGTGGAAATGGAAATATCTAACTCTTTTGGGGTATCGTACGGATAATTATGAGGTTTTATTTATGAAAACCTTTTGTATTTATGTTGAAAATCGAGGGCGTGACACTAAACCCACATACTTATCTCACAAGTTTCTTAAAAAACTCTATACATCTAACCACAACTAGAACTTAACACAATATTGAAGTATTGTGAGTAATTCGATAGGAAAAAAAACATACACATCCCATAAACATGTAGAGGAGGAAGAGAAATCCCTACCAAAATGGATTTTGAGCAAAACCCTAAGAACACCAAGTGCTAAAAGTATAGATCCGCAAAGAACGAGCTTTTCCCAAGCTTGATACATGATCTAGAGTCTAGATTTTCAAAGAACAAGATCTAAGAGTGAGGATCTACAAGTATTTGAAAGGAGGGAGAGAGAGTGTGTATGTGCCATGCCCTCAATTTTCAACATTAATAAATAATCTTTTTCGGAAATAAGTTCTTCGCATTACATAGATAATACCCAAAAATAGTTTCAAGTTCCTAATTGTTCATCTTACAATCCAACTCCAAAATTTAAAGAAATTAACTCATTGGCACTCCGGACCCAAAATACTTAAGTACAAGTACAATTAAGTTTAGTGATTACAAACATTTCAGTCAAAAGAGAGTAAGAAAGATAAGTTACAAATACATCTTTGTCAAAAAGGAAGCCATTACAAAGATGGCTAAGTAACTATCCAAATTAGCTTCCAAAAATATTCTTCCTCATCCAAGCTCACAATGCATGCTGCTATTTTCCGGCATTTGAACCTGAAAATGATGATAGGTTGAACTACACTAGCCTTGTAGGAAAATCTTCTACCAATTCTATATGCAAATATGAAGATACGTGCAATGGAATGAAAGGCATGGAGAATATAGTTCAATTGATAGAGAAGCAATCAACTCACGACTCTTTTAATGATAGCACGGTCGGTACATTCTACGGAGTCAAGCAATGCCCAAGACATCAAGTGGATAAGTCGTTTAATACACAACAAGTATGTCAACATTCAATACGTTTCATTTCATGGTACGACACAATCTCAAATAATCGTATGGTTCATGAGACCATGACTAACTCCGCCATCCACGACACAACGCTCTATCACAAGTTTCCTTCGACTGTATTTCCACCCCTTGTGCTACAGTATAACACCCCTAGAGTTACTATATTTCCACCCCTCGCGTTACAGTAAACCCTAACAACTTAAATCACCATATTATCACCCATTGCGTTACAAGATCCACTTGAGTCTCCGTATTACCACCCCTTGTGTTACGGGACTCCCTACTCCAACTCTTGACTCACACACTTACACTATTAACCGATATGAAAATTACGACCTTCCCTTGTTCACATTCTTATACGTGTCCTCATATGATATGCCAAAAAACACTATAAACATGCCACAGTCATTCACAAGTACAATCAATCTCATAAGATGCATTTAAACTTAGTTTTAATCAAGCAAGTTACCAATTTTTCTTTAATAACGGAAGACCAACGGGGCGAGGATAACTTAAATTAACTAAAGGAATCCAATTAAACATGCTTGAAATAGGTTAGGAGGTGTCCAAAAGGGATTAGAGGCGATCGGGGCTCAATATGGTCGAGATTTCACAAAACAGCACAAAAGTTCTCCAGAGAGGGGAAGGATCGATCCCTCCTCCAATGGGGATCAATCCCCAAAGGGAAAAAGTCCATATTTGTGAGGGATCGATCCCCAAGAGATTTTGGGCAATTTCTGCAGATTTTTGACAGACTTCAAGGACATGAAGGAGGACGATCCAAACTCAATTTCTACACCCAAATCAACATATTAATACATAGAGAAGGAGAAGAAGTCCCTACCTCGCAATAAAGGCCAAGATCCACGCGATACAAGTGAGCCCTAGCTCCACGAACTTCAAAATCAACAAAAGCTTTCCTTTGAGCTTGACCCAACAAAACCTGAGCTCAAGAACAAGCAAGCAAGGTAGAATGGAGGTGGATCTTGTGGGTTCTTGAGGGATTAAGTGGAGTTTCAAGTAAGAGAGGTATAGAGAGAGAGAATTGGTGGAGAGAGAGAATGGCGTGAGAGAGGAAGATATGAGGGAGACTAAATTATCTCCTACACACATACTATACACACACACACACACACACACACTAATACAAAGGCAAATCACACATACACTCCCTCTAGTTTTCATTCCATCACTTAAAATCCCAATTCAAACAACCACCACATTATTCGTATTTTTCTCAATTTCGGCATTAATAAAATATTTTGATAATTAATAATTATGCGGGTCTCTACATTCTACCCTCTTTAAAGAAATTTCATCCCAAAATTTGATGAACTAAATCATTCCAATCATGCACACTAAGACACACATATGACACATCAATCAAGTAGACACAATGAGCCAACAACCACTATGATCCAAGAAAACACAACAAGTGTACAGTTAAGTAACCTTAACTCCTTAACAATAACCAAATTCAAGGTCTACGAACAAACATCATACATCAAATCTTAATCTCGGTCTCAAACCGACGAATCCCTCTAGAATCAAATTAGAAGTGAAATAGGTAATTAGACTCATACTCCTATCATTAATGGAGAAACACCAAAAGCACTTCAACCCTCCAATTTCTCAATATATATGTATAGGTATAAGTTTTTGTTTTTTTTCTCTATCAAACTGAATCCAGTAGATCATGCAATGTCATAGTCAAATAATTTTTTTGTACTTGCTCATTGATTTCATACTTTCGAATATGGGAATACTTAGATAGGTAAACTCAAGTTGCAAAAGAACAAAGGGGAACATCATAATGAGTATGCATGTTTAATGATCTCGTGTTGTCTAATAAGTTCATTGTGAATGTGTCTCTATATTTTAAAGATTTGTGTTATCATGTCTTAGTGAAAAACTATTAGGTTTACAAATAAGTTGGGGAAATGAGTTGTTGATAGTGACTTTTAGAAATTTGACACAATACCATGACCGGGTGTAAAGTGTTGCGTCTCTGAGTTAAAGGAATTCAATTATCTTTTTTTTCCACAATCAGTTACTCTGAAGGGTTTTGCTTAAGTATATGTTTGATTTTGAAGGGAGTGTTAGTGTTGGAGGAGTCTAGTGCTTACTAAGAGCTAAACTAGAGTAAGTGGATAGATTGGTGGATCATGGAAAAATAGGAGATGCTTCTCAGATCACATTGCTTGTTTATCTTTACAATATCAAAAAAATAGTAGAATAGATTACTTTTATGATAACGAAGAGCCTTTGAACATCTCTAGTCTTGAACCTTGAAATGAGAGGACTCGGTCTCTATTGTATGCCCTGTTAAATGTTTGACTGACGCATGTCTTTTGTAAGTAATGTGCTTATGTACCCACTTGCCTGACACTTACATGCTTACGTGCTTCGTGCTATGTGGAGTATATGCTTATGTGATACAAGCGAGCCCTAGCTCCACGAACTTCAAAATCAACAAAAACTTTCCTCCGAGCTTGACCCAATGAAACCCAAGCTCAAGAACAAGCAAGCAAGGTAGAATGGAGGTGGATCTTATGGGTTCTTGAGGGATTAAGTGAAGTTTCAAGTGAGAGAGAGAGAGAGAGATGAGGGAGACTAAATTATCTCCTACACACACACACACACACACACTAATACAAAGGCAAATCACACATACACTCCCTCTAGTTTTCATTCCATCACTTAAAATCTCAATTCAAACAACCACCACATTATTCGTATTTTTTCCAATTTCGGCATTAATAAAACATTTCGATAATTAATAATCATGCGGGTCTCTACACACACACAGAGAGAGAGAGAGAGAGAAAGAACCAAAACCCATGGATCTTACCTCAAAGAGTGAGAAACTCGAAACCCAGTTGAAACTTAAGTGATTAACACTTGGATCTTGAAGTTTAAAGATGGATTTGTGTAAAAATCTAGGGTTTGGTTGTGGGTTTGAGAGAGAGAGAGAGAGAGAGAGAGAGAGAGTTTGAGGTCAATTTCGTGATGTTAGGTGTGAAAAATGACCAAGGGGCCCTTTATATAGTGGGGCAACATGCGTACGAAATTTTTAGATTTTTTCCAGGTGGTACCGATACCACTCTCCTGAGAGTAATTCTGCACAGCTACTAGACAACTGGTACCTGTACCACAAAAAGGTGGTACCTGTACCTCTTGGAAAATTTTCAAAATTTTTCTCCTTAAATCGAATCATACCCCGATCAATCCTAACACACCCACAAACACCATTTCGACGTAAAAAAAAAACTCATATTTCAACTATCGACCGGACTTTCGATACACAACAGAAAACGTATATTCATACAACCACATTAATAAAATATAATTCTATTCAAAATACCATCATTCGTATTCAAAATAATTAAAGAAAAGAAAATTAAAATTACGGGTCTTTACATCGAGTAGCCATATAGTTCTTTGCTTGAAACTTCAATAAGTGGGTTTCTCTTTAGTATCGCTTGCTCTGGAAGTTCTTGCTAGGTATCCAAGTTCTTGTAGTTTTAATTGAATTACTTTTAGTTTTAGTGAAATTCTTAGCGCAAAAATAAACAAAAAGGTCGTATGGGTCTTTACATGTAACAAAAGACGAGCCGTCTAATCTATTCGTAAATCCACAGCTCCATCATTTCTCCACAACCTCCACGAAAGCGTTGTAGGGGATCTTATCTCCATCCACACATGGCTTGGAATATCAAGACAACACAGTAACGTGAGCGACAAGCACTCAGTAAAATAAAGCAAATGACAACATAGTAACCTGAGCGATACCCCAATAAATGACATGGCTAAATGACAGATGCATAAAAAGTGCTAAACACGTAAGTGCAGAAATTAACACACACAAAATTCGTAAGTGTTTAAGATACAGTTCAATTATCAATTACATAATTTCCTTATTTGATGTTCTCATCTACTATGTTCGCATTTACTATGTTCTTATCCCCGCGCTTAACTCTTAGGTCTAGGACGTGACACGGTTCAAGACATCCCGGAAATATCTAAATTTAACTTATTACAAAACTTGATGTTTCCCGTACACTATGTTCCCATGCACTATGTTCTCATAGGAGGTGGATTCTCTGCGGTCTAACTGCAGAGAGTCGATGCAGTTTAATCACAACCTTTCATCTTTCCATCTAACGGTCCAAATTTTCAAAAACTTTTCTGAAGAAAAGTAATCTCAACCGTTAAAAACAACATCTGACGATTGCGATCACTTGGACCACACCTATACAGCTTGGACCACAGACAAGCCTGGTTCTTCTCATATGCCAAGTCCTACTAATTGGTCAGGACAATGACGCGACTCAGACACCGCTTGGCTCAAGACATGACCACCCCAAGGGTTATCTCTAGCTATTACAGCAAGAGCATAGGCCTCTCACACTAGCTCCCTCGTTAACCTTACAAATACAAAAATTGCTTACCATTTACAACACAGAATAATATAGAGCTTCCAATGGCCATTCAGAAGCCTTACCCTTCTTAGATCACAAACCAGAATCAGAGAATCCGTGAGTTGCTTCTTGCTTGACTTGGTGAAAAATGTTGTGACAACGAGCAGAACGATTTCTATTGAAACCTGTTCCCACAATATTTACTATTGAGGAAATGATCAATTAGAGCATCTCCATTCCTTCACCAAATCCTTACTCAAACTCAAATTTGAGTTTAAAGAACCCCCAAAATCCACCTCCACTCCTTACCCAAACCCATACCAAATTTGGTTTGAACTCAAATCTTTCACCAAATTTCTAGGCGGAAGGAGAGAGAGAGAGAGAGAGAGAGAGAGAGAGAGAGAGAGAGAGAGAGAGAGAGACTACTGAGTCACTGATGCCATCCGTCTGTTTGGTTCTGGCGAAGTATCGATTCTCTACTTTGTCGACCCCGGCCAATGTACGGTTCAGAGCAACCCCGCGATCCTCTTCCACATCTTCGTCATGTCTTCTTCTAAACTTGAATTCAAGTGAGTGGATATGTTTTCTTCGATGAAGAAGAGTAATCAGAAGCTCGTGACTTTATAAGAGCTCCAACCTTATAAGAGCTCCAACCAGAGAGAGAGAGAGGTGATTGGCGGCAACGGCAGTGATGGTGATGAATGGATGAGATTTTGGTAAAATACGGGTTCATGAGTGGCAGCTTTTGTACCAAATCAAGTTTTTATTCAAATTTTTACTCAAATTTGAGTAAAAATATGAGTAAAAAATAGAGATGCTCTTATAAGTACCACTTTTGATGTTCAAAACACCTCTATGCCACCAGGCAAGACACCCCCAATTTTGGGGAGCAAATGTTATGATTTCTGTGTTGTAAAAGGTACAAGGTATACTCGCCCCGAGGGCCCTCATTGATCACCACTCGCAACCTTTTTCTTTTGGGTATTTTTTTTAATCGTTATTTACATATAACCCATCGGCACTCATTGGGCGATGATAAGACCTTTTTTCTCTCTTGGAGTTCAAGCTTTGTTACATCAAGTACAGAGCAAGATGCCTTTGAATGTTTGAACGTTGTTGGCTGAACATTGGGAAAGGTAGACTTCATTCGCACAACAGCCAAGTATGAGAGAGAGAGAGAGAGAGAGAGAGAGGAATTCGTAAAGATCGATTGAAACCCCCACTTGGAACTCATTTTTTGACATAGAAACATGAGAACATAGCAAGCCTATCAGAGCAGTTAAAGGTTATGACACCATAATAGAAGTTCAGTCATTCCTCAATCACATGTACAATGATATATACCATAATCGCCAAACTAAAACCAAATGTGGCCTCAACAAGTCTCTCACTTTCATCCAATCAAGCTTGAGAGGAATGACACAATTCGACAAATGACATTAGTTCTCCCAGATCCTTCCACACCGAAACTAACAAGGAAACAGACCCATTACTTCTTGTTCTCATAAATATTATACTAATAAACAGATGCAAACCCATATTGTTGAATCTAATTCACAATTCTGGCCTTGGAGGAAAAAGTTCCTAGCACACGGACAATTACCCTCTTCTCCACATATGGCTGGTTGCGGCCAAGCAATGCAAATGCTTACATCAGCATTAAGTAATTCGTATGGTCAGTTAAAGAGACTTCACCTTCTTGGTGGCCTCAATAATGCTTTGGATCCTCTCTGGGTGTTCTAACTTCAAAAGTTTCTCTAGCTGACTAGAAGCTTCGTGAAAGCCATCATTCTTAATAGGAACATTTGTATTAACAACAAAAAGAACTTCGTTGACGTCTTCCTCGAGCTGAAGGTGAAAAAGGTTGGTGAAAGCCTGAGAACAAAGAAATACGAGTTTATGTGAGAGTGGCTATGAACAATAAATGCAAGCACCAGTTGAGCTAATAATGCAGATAATCAAGGACCGGGAGTGCAGGAAATAAGCAAGAGCTGCAACGAAATACCACATGATCTTAAATTCAGGTGTCCATAGCCGTTGAATATTAGTGATCAGATCAACGAAGATACGAGATTTTCTTTCTTGGCACTTCCAACAATGTTAGTGAATGCGAGTAGCGAACAAAATATAACTTTTCTACCCTAACTTTTTATGCAAAAAATAAACGAAAGCAAAGAGGACAAACCAACTAAGGTACGTACATGTTTGAGTTCAACAAAAGTTCTCAATGAGATCCTTTGAACAACATAAAAAGAATTAGAAAATTATATCCGAAAACACTTTTCTTTTAGGTTTCAAAATGGCACGGAATCCCAAAATGAGCAAAATTATGGGAAGGAGGGACTAATAAAACCAAAAAAGGAGGGTGGGGAAAAAGCCTCCAGTCCTAAAGTAAAGGATGTAGCTGTCGTATTTTGCACTTTTCCAGCCCATCTAGGCCATAGCAACTTTTAACCCATCAAACCTGATCTTTTAAATGTCATCTTCTCATTACTCGAAGGTGAAGTGAGGGACTTCAATTCAAAACTCAAAAGGAAGGCTGTGTCAAATCAGGCGAATAGGACGTTAACCAAATATGTGATCGTTAATTTTATTCAAATACTTTGAAGAGAAGTGGAAGGGGAAATATTCTCCAAGAAAAAAAGTGGTTCTTTTCTCTCACCAATTTCATCCTTGAAACAACCATCTCTCTAATGGCTGAGGATCTTGAGACCAGATTAATAACAAAGAGACCTTGCTCAGAGAGGGAATTCTTGACAGCACATAAAAAGGACTCTTCCACAAAATCCGATGCAGGGCAGGTGAGACCAGAGCTGCACAAGAGAAGTAAAATTTAGAATAAAGAAAATCAAGCCCAGTAGAGTGAAACTAACTTCTAAAGATTTCAGTAGAGAAGTACAATTTACCTCGCGTCTGAAGAGTCAACATCAACAATGAGTATGTCAATTTTGTTGGTCTCTTTGAGTCCTGCATCAGATACAGTGCAACTCCCATTTGAAGAAGTGGGGTCCTTATTGCAGATAGCCTTCTCATTCCCATGATTAACAATGACTCCATCATCTACCTTGGAATTTGCAACCCCTATGACAAACTGGATCCCATCAGTGATGTGCACCTGAAATTTCACAGAAGCAACCAAAACAATGAGCATTAAGACTTCATAGACATGAAGAATTACAAGAATACACAAGGTGGCTAAGATAGCAGATACTGATGTAGTTAACTTTCTTAGGATAACAGTGTTACACCCTACATTTTTTTATATTCCTCAACAAAAGCAGAACACAATGTAGCACTGCAATGATCAAGAGCATTTTGATGCTAGAATAGCAGTTTTTTGCTCCAGACATATGTGAGGCGAGAACAGTGCTGACCACAAGATAACTTCCACAAATGTCCAACGAAGGGTTGCAGAAAATCTGAAATTAAAATCATAAACGCTTCATGCCAAAGCTAGAACAGTCAAGTGTTGTAATGTGAATCATACATAGTCACTACAATGCTGAATCTTCCAGATTTTTTCAAAGCAAAACAATCTGGGACACTTCACAGCTACGAACGTCAGTGTAGACTCCAACTGGGTACTGATTTGAAATGCATGTTTGTTCACGTTATCCAGGGTTTTCTTGATAGGACTTCGGGGACCTATCAATGGAAGTCAAGCAGGATTACAATCTTACTTCATACCATCATTAACGGTTAACAGAGCATCTGAACTGATATTTAATTATGCCAGGATTTATGTCACATATTCGAAGTGCTTGGTCCCCGTCATCCTAGTTGTTGTTGTTTGACTTTGACATCTTTTTGATAAGATCATCTGGCTGCTTTACTTCTCAGTAATTGTCTCTCACGAGAATTTCATTCACAAGAGCATTGACCTTCCTTTTTCCTATCATAAATCAATTCGAAAGCAATAGTGTGCCTCAAAGTAAAGGTATTTATGTGGTCATTTGGTCAAAAGAATCTCTTCAAAAGATGAGATCTAATAGAAATATAACCTCAATGACATCTAAGGTGTAGTAGGAGCGATGTATCATTGCATCATCTATTTTGCACGGCCATCTGCCTTTAAGTCGCCAGTTATTTGAAATGAGGATATTTGTAGGGTGGCTCCGACATCTTGTTCCTAAATGCTATTTGTAAAATTTGGAGGTTTTGGGGGGCAAAAAGTAAGCGAAAGGTTTCATGTAAAGAGGGGATACAACCACACAATTAAGAGCCAAAAAAAGATCTGACACACCACTTGAAACCACCTCAATTTTTTTTATCAGCAACAAATACTAAAACCAAATCATCTTGCCTCCACGCTTAGCTTTGACTTAACAGTCACTTGCACCACGTAAAATCATGTGTCTTGAAGCATTGGCCTGAGCACGAAATATTATTTAGTTCCTTATCTTAAATCCACAATGAGGCCGATGAGTGATGACGTTATCTGAAGAAATAAGATCACGTCATCGTACTTTCAACATGGCTATGTAAATTTCCATCAGCCATTTAACACAATACTATTACATCAATGGGATCATGGTTATTCCACCCTCTTCTCATCTGCTCCCCTTTATTGGGAGAACTTGAATACCCGAACATGGGATAGCAGCCTAGTCGAAGAACATATCAACATAAATGTGCTGGCCAGCCTAAACTTCTACGATGTTTCTCCGAGTCATTACAACATCTCACTCTACCTCAATATCGTTGTCTGCTGCACCTCAATAGGAGTAGCAAATAAAGGAACGACAGAGAGAATGAAACTAAAATGATGGTGATACGTCATTCTAGAAGAGGTATATTCATGGATGGCCAACTTATGGATACACACATGTCAGTTTATAGGGGTAGAGCAACCAGAAAAAAAACAGATTCAGGCAGCATATACGAGTGAATGCAGAGAAATGGATAGAGATAATAATGTGAAACTACTTCCACTTCAACAATGCATAAACTCAGCTGCTTATTAAAATGTCAAGTATTAATAGTGCTTCTTGTTAGAAGGAAAGTAGGCATGTGAGAACACAATGTAATAATAACTACCTTCAACTGTTTATCTTCTCTAAAACCGAAGTAACCCTTTGCGAGATCTAAAACCACGGGATCTAACTCCACAACCTGTCAATACAGAAACTATCCAAATCATAAAAGAGCAATTTCCAATCAACCATGAAGATGGAATCAAACCTCATCTTACCTCTATACACAGAATGGGCAGACATGCGTGGAGGAACATAGGAAGTAAGCCAGCTCCAAGACCAATTACAACTGCTCTGACCTGGAAAAGGCAAAGCAATTACTTTCACCAAAATAGTAACTAAGAAGATATCTGTCTTAAGCCCATTTTGGTAGACACAGTAGTGTGGTTCAAAATTACTTCCTTATCACACGAACACAGGCATAATTGACAAGGAAAACATTTTATCAAGCAATTTGAAAGAAACACAACTTTCCATCCTTTTAGTGAAAGCTGAAATCACATAACCAGCTCAATGTTACTAGAGAACGCTCATACCCAGGTGAATTACATTTTGATACACACATTCTGAAACATGGTACACTTCTGTTCCAAATCAGTAAATTTAGCGATCCAAAGCTATCCCCCAAAGGTTTTGCAAAAAATTCAACTTATCAAGGAAAAAATCTGGAAAAAATCTGAAGTGGGTGGAATTGGGGTGAGAGAGATGTTTAAGAGTTGAGTCATTATGAGCCCGTTCGTTTTGGGATTTTGGATTTGGATTTATAGGTAATGAGTGGAGAGAGAAATAGAGTAATGATTGAAAATAGGGGTAATGATTGAAGAGAGAGAGAGAGAGAAAAATGAGAGTAATGATTGGAGAGATATAGGATAATAATTAGAATCCAAAATCCAAAACCCTTAACCGAACAAGGTCATGCTCCTACAAATGTGTTTTGTATACATTGAAAAACAATACCAAGTTTTACTAGATGTTTACTGCTTGGAAGAGTAAGCTTCAATTATGTTATCTATAGAAGCTAGCATATCACAATTTAGGTTTGTCGCGTACCATCTTGCCAATCCACTTTCCAGATAACATAGGCCCCGCTATTATTTTTAAGCACAGTGAGTTGATAACAGAAGATAGTTTCCTTACCATTTTTCCAGTTGATGAAGCATTTTCCAAGCATGAAGAAATCAGCATAAACCCAGCAATGATGCCAGTATGATATGAACTAGCTAAATAGCTGTGATCAACTTTCAGATACTCGCTCAAGTCTATAGCATGAAGAAAATAAGTAATAAGAAGTCAACCCAGCCAAACAAATTACAAACTTAAGTTGGTGATGAAAGCAAACAGAACCACTAAACAATTACTCAACAGGAAGAGTATCAGAGATTACAGTCAATACCATCACTTACAGACACTTTGGGATCGTTCCTTTTCAGATTTCCTCTTTTCTTTGCCTTGGAAGAAGAGCGGGCTTTCTTCTGCTCTGTGTCACCAAGAACTTTCTGTGATGTTCCTAGAGTTAGCAAAGCTTCAGATTGCACCAAGGCCTCCATTCTTTGAAAAGTAAGGCGCCGAAATATCAAATCATTTGACGGCAAGGGATAACTGAAATCATCACCAACTTTTTCATAGATGACATCATCAACAATGATCGATCCGGTCAAGGGAGATGTAACCTACATAATATAAAGCAATTGATTAGGGGACGAATACAAAGTCACCCGTTATTCAAACCTTCAGCCATTAGAATATGGGTCCAACAATGCATATCAAGCTATCCAACTCCCTCCCTAAAGTGCAACCCCATCTTCATGTGGAGATGTGAAGATTTACTCATAAAGAGAAGCTGAAAGCATAAGGTAAACACATGGAAACAAGATACACGAACCCACCACCTCTTAGAAACCAAAGCTCCGAGACCATAATAAATCACCGATTGACGCAAAATCTTAAGCTATTAGGAAAGGAGCCCAATAATACATGTCAAGATAAAAACAATGGAACTACAAGTACAGAAGTGATATATCAACGTTACTGGTGATTTGAATTTGCTCCAATGTGTTTTATGTAACACCAAAAAGAAACCCACACTTTAAAGTGAGCAGTGGCTTCACCAATGAGGGTAAAAAGTTCAACAGTGCCTCAGCGTTAAAAATAGTAGTAGCGGTGGCGGTGGCATGGTTCTCGGTGTATCATTGTCGCCTCAACATTTCAAGAAGTAGCAGCGGTGAGAATAACAGTGATGGTGGCAGTGACTTGGTTCTTGCCGCCTTGGTGTAACAGCCATAGCGTAACAGTTGTGAGGCCCCAAAGTCCCACGTCGGGAATCTATGGAAGTCTTGAATGGTAGTGTATAAGTATTCGTGAGCAACTACTGTATAAACTGAGATTAACCTTTTGAGACACGTGGTTAAGGCTAAAGGTTAGTAGGTAAGCTGGCACGGGTCGTTACAATTGGTATCATAGCACAACCCTGGTCTACATGGTGGAAGCCACCTGTAGGATCTGGTATGTGCCTGATAGCACCTATAATGCCCTTCGCAGACTACTAGCCTAGTACCTATATTGTTATATTGTAAATCCACAAGCAACACCACATGGCACAAAATGCTTAAGCCCGTGGTACTACTAGTAGCCCACAAGGTTTGTTATATACCCAAGATCATCCATGATGTGGGACGAAGTGTTACAATCTCCCCACCTTTATACCCTCAAGGCTCGAGTCCTTGTGAGATTGAGACTAGAGTCACCACGGCTTTACCGAGTCTTTTCTCTAGCAACCAAAGTCACCACAGCATACCCGGGTCTTTTCTCTAGCCTGAGCCCACACAGTTGTGTAAAGGTGGGGTGTTACAATCTCCCTACCTTATACCCTCGCATCCTCCCCATCTTTTCTCCAGCCTGAGCCCACACGGTCGTGTATACCCACACGTCATGTATAAAGGTTGCTCTGATACCACCAGTAATGCCCCAAGCAGACCACTGGCCCAGTACCTTGATTTGGCTCCACAAGCCACATCACATGGCCCAAACTGATTAAGCCCAAGGTACTAGTGGCTGCCCACAAGGTTTGTTATATACCCAAGATCTTCCATGTAGACTTTCGATGTGGGACAGGGTGTTACAACGATAGCGGCAATTACTATGTTGCTTGGACTCAGGTGAAAGTATCGGGTGCAGATGTGAATCTAGGTGTTGGATACCTCAAGTTAAATACAGGATACGCATATGGATCCACATTTGGACAAGGGTAAGGGTATATGTCCCGTCACCACCTAATTTCCAAAATATTATTGATGTATATATGTGTAAAATAGACACTTGATTCATATGCCAAAAAAAAATAAAGTAGAGACTTGTTCCTTTCATGTTTTTAAAAGGAAATGTAGTCAAATCCCAATACATAGCCCAAATTCCTAATAAATGGATAGTTGAACTCTATAAAACAGAGTAGGCCCGGATTTGTATCTTAATTTTACAAAGAAACCAAACAAGCCCATTACCTTTTCTTTTGAATAAAGAAGCCCAAGTAGCCGAAATACAAACGTCTTCTATATAGGAAAGAAGCCCAACTACATTAATAAACCCTAGATTCATTCTCTTCTTCCTCTCATCTGCTGCAGCGGCTGCTACTCAAACTGCTGCAGTCTACATTCCGAGATCTGCTGCTACTGCTGTCTGCTCTCTTGTGACTACTCTTTTCTCTCTCCGATGAGAACATCAGACTCAGCCGTGCCCTAATTCAATCCACCACACCCGACACAAAAAGTGGTGAGTCCACGTAACATAGGCGGCCAATGGAGTCATGATTTTGTGAATTAATTTTAGCACAACTTGGTGAAAACTAATTGATACTCGTATTCTTATTTCAGATTCAATTTTATGAGTGCTGGATTGAAAATGACTTCTTTTTGTTTGTTTTATTTTTTTTTTAAACAAGATACAAAATATATACTTTTGCAATAACATTATGGCGATTTGAAAAGAATTTACATCAATTTATGTGTCCTATATTTATTGTGCACCACTCTAATGATATTTACTTATAACAGGTATAGAGCATAGAATCCATAGGCTGTAGCATTGCATTCACTTGTGGTTCGAAATTCAAACTACAAAGCAATTATGGTGCACCGCTTTAAGGATACTAGATATGAAGTAAAAAAAAAAACTCTAAATAGATAATTTCTTTTCTTTATTTATAAGTAAAAAAATCTATTGAAAATGCATCAGGTGAATGCCGCCTATGTACAAAATTAGACACTAGTCAGATAAATTCATAATTGGACTTACACATCAAACCAAAAGGATGCATAGAGCAAACCTTACGCACTAGTCATTATTTAGACACAACATGTTCCCACAAGACCAATGAATTAAGGAAAAAAAAAATTCATAGGATAATTACTGGTGATGCAAGAAGACTTGAATCACAAAGGAGCATATAAATTACCTCTGGCCCAGGTACATAGTGGTTACCATTGTATCAGGTACTATTACAACGAAAGTAAGGCCCCCTTTGGCCTAAGTTATGAAGAAAAGCTGAAAATAAAGTAACTAAAAGTAAAATTAATTTAGAAAGACTCCAAACACACTCCAAAAGAAAAAGAAAAAGGAGAGAAGAAAATACTAGATACATTAAAAACTCAACTCTGAGAGTCCCAACCAAAAAGCTCAAACACGAGAGAGAGAGAGAGAGAGAGAGAGAGAGAGAGAGAGAGAGAGAGAGAAGCGAGAGCGTCAACATCACAACAACCAAGGGCAAAGTCGATGTTGATCAGCTAGACCTTATATGAAGCGAAGCCTTAAAGGCAGTCTATCAGAAGCTACTGGTACCACTCGCCAGCCACCAGAGATAGCAGAAATCACCAGATTCACAACCCCATATCCACAGAAATCACAAAAAGCCACTGTTCTAAACAGACAATGAAGCCCTAGATAGATATAAAGGACTTCGGACTTGGGAGACCAAAAGAAAACAGAGGACACAGGTCAAATGAACTTGGGCCCTATTCCACTTCAGCCCATAGGAGGCCACAATCGAGTCAAGAAGTGAGTTGTTCAGAGCTAAGAAGCACGGGCCAGACAGGGACACAGGGATACGTTACTTCTCTAAATATAGGACCCGGACACCTTGGGGATAGGCTCAATTATATACATATCAAAATTTATTAGTATGTATACGTAACCATAAGCATATGTTCCAGATTTTAAAATAGATAAGATGCAAAAAGTTATGAAGAACCTAGATTGACAAATGGCTTAAGAAACCCTTAAAAAAAAGACATTGATACAATTAGAAATCCTTCAAAATTTCCAATTCAATTTAAGTATGATTACTTGTAAGACTTACTATTATTCCATCTTTGTAAATCATAGTGATATGTCGACTATTGGAATCTTTGATAATCACATGTTAGCAAGTATCCAAGAAGTATCAATCACATTTTCATTTCTTAAACATAGACACCGAAGAAGTATTAGTCACGTTGCAGAAATTTCGTTGGACAAGCGTCCGACATATGATTTTTATTTTCTAATAACAGACACGAAAAAAGAGTATCGTACATGTGTCCGAGATGTCCGAGGAGTGTAGGACATGCCACCTTCGTTTAAGTGCCCGTGCTTTTTAGGTTCAGAGTTTCATAGGTTTACATTTGCCCTTTCTACTGAATAATCTATGACTTGTATCTATAACCATAACTCCGTTACATAAAGTTGCTGCAGTGCTGCCAATGTGTAACAGCAAAAATAGTTGCGATTTTGGTTCATATGGCTATAGCGGCTGTCTGGGGCGTCCCCATCAAAACCATAACGCAACAATGGCCACTACATAATGCCGATTTTTCAAACCATGACAGTGACCAAATACCTTACAAAGGCGAAGTTAACTTATTTGAGATCAAGGATTTCTCAATGCATCACTAAGAAATCGATCCAAAGGCATGTACATATAGCTAATTAGCAAGAGACGACCATATAGTATCCAGTTAAATATCAGTCCAATCCAATTCCATTGTTCACTAAAGCTAACAATACAACAAATTGACAAAGGATACATTCCAGCATCTAAGAAATAAAATTTTGTTTTTTCAGGCAACCTCATCTAATGTCACGAGTCTAACGAATTCCATGATTTGCTGCTTCCATCTCTAATTAGAGAGTCGCACTCCCTCAGAGTTTTATTAATGCCACCACATTCTTCTGTAGCTAAAATGGGTAGCACCTTTATAAAAATATGACATCCCGGAGTTCCATGCCAGAAAATTCAAATGTCATCCACATTTGGATTACAATCCCAACCAACATAAAAAACATGAGCTTAATGGATGACAATTTCCCCTCTAGAAAGCTAAAACGCGCGGGCACGAGAGAGAGAGAGAGAGAGAGAGAGAGAGAGAGTGCATACACGAAAACAAATTTCTTGTTTGGACCAATTGAATTTTAAAATAGTTTAAACACAATTATGTCACTTGTCGCCCTCATGGGTTTCTCTTTAAAACAACCGCTGCAATACTACATAATATAAAGTCACGTTAACTTACAGCAACAAAAAACAACTTGTAAGGGAGCACTCAACCTGGTGAACAATTTTCCGTTGCTTGATCCCATCACTTGCTGCCATAAATCTGCAGACAAATCCACCCATAAATCCAAATGAGTACTGAACCATATCAACAAACAAAACGCAATGCCTAGCAGGATAAGTAGATAATACAACGACAATAGAAGAAAGTAGCACGATGACGGCAAGAAGAAAAAAAAAATGAATACAATAAAGATGTGTCAGACACACGATAAACAATAGGAGCAGTATCATTTTTGTGTAGTTGATTCCATTTAAGCTTAACAGACTTGTTATTCGGTTCATGCTCAACTGTATATCATGGTGCAACTATGTCAAACATAGGAAGGAGGCTAGAAAACTAGAAAAATCAAAGTGTAGGACTTCGAAAGAGGGGCAGTTTCATAAAGCACTTCGAAAGAGGGTGTGAGTATTAGGTGTCGGAAGAGTACCTGAGGTGGCCCTCCGGGTATATGGCGGTTGCTACAATGGCTCGAGACCACCGGAGGTGGAGGAGAGAGCTCGGGGCAGACTTAGAGAGAGAGAGAGAGAGGGATGGCAGTGAAGAGTGGTCTTAACCAGAGAGTAAATGCTTGCTCAATGCCCTTCAATAGAGGTATTGAATGCTTGTCTTTGCTAAGTGTCAACTCTCCCTTACATATAAGCCTTGGAGAGGAGAGAGCCAGTTGTTGGGCTCCTCATTTGTGGGCAGAGTGGAGGTTGACATGTTTTCCTCTTTGAGTCCCAAGTCAGGCCTTGGCCCTTGTATCATGGAACCAACAGAGACTATTTGGGTCCCGAGTGAGGTACCTAGGCCCTGCTCCCGGCCTAGGATGGTGTGTAGAGTCGCCATTAAGTATTTGTGAAGGGCTCATAGAGCCTTGAGAGTGTTAAGTGGGAGGTGAGGTGCCCAGAGGTGACCTCGCTCCTCCGTGAGTGGAGAGTTCCTCCTCCAAGAGGTAGGATTGTGGAAGAAGCCTTGCTTCGGCAGAGGCAAGGCCCGCAGAGGAAGCAAGGTCCATGAAGGAAGCCTTGTTTCAACGAAGGCAAGGTACGTGGAAAAAGCCTTGCTTCGGCAGAGGCAAGGCCCTAGGAGGGAGCCTTGTTTAGCTGGAGGCAAGGTCCTTGGAGTAAGCCTTGCTCCGGCAGAGGCTAGGTCTGTGGAGGAAGCCTTGCTCCACAGGAGGTAAAGTCTATGGAGGAGCCCTCGCTCCTCTAGTAGTGGGTCGCCCAGAGGGGCTCTTGGAGATGACGCATCCGGATGCGGGGTATATCGGATACCCACAGAGGGGAAGTTTCATATCATATACTAAAAAAATGTGCAATTTTGAGTCTTCACCAGCCAAAAAACGATTACTGTTTCTAACACAGTAATAATTCATTCATAAAAACGTAAAATCTCATTCCTACAACTACAAAACTTAGGATTTTGCTACCAAAACAAAAAAAGGAGGGCTTGAGAACAAAATTTATCTTCTCTTTATATCCATTCTCGACAAAAATCATAGAAGGGATGGGGTCTCAATACCTAGCATCTACTACAGCAGGTTTAGAAGCAATTGGATATTCTAACAGCTGATCCATAGACTGAGTTGTCCGACTTATAACAAAACTAACAGTACCAATGGGAGATGGTGATTGATGATAAAGGAGAAGAAAATTTTGAAAGCTGAAAAAAGGGTCTACTCCTTAAAAGCGAGGTCAAAGTACTGGCAGAAATAGAATAAAAGCAAATAGAATAGTAACTAACATACGGGATTTGAGCTTCAGTGCCCTCTCTTCCTGGTGCCAACGGTTTAACCAGAGGAGAAAGATCCTTCTGAAAAAAGAGAATAAATAAAACGCTGAAGAATCAGAATTTAAAATGACAAGTGTTTACAGTATTACAGATAGGTGCAACTAGTATAGAAATTCGAACAGAGGTTCACCTGAATTTCATCCATGCTAGCATTGGTGTGGCTGGTGTCTAATAAAACCTAATCAACACAAAATTCAGTATGTCCAGTATCTGCTGAAGACTATGAGACCAATTAAGCAGCATAAGAAGTTACCATTATCAGACGAGCTGCTTTTGAGCTTTCAACAACCAGCCATTGTCCTTCTTCTGAAGAGAAGAGCCACTCGTGAGCCCTAGCCTGGATTCTAAAGTTCAGTTACAGTTTTAAATTGAGAACCAGAGAGGAAAAAATGCAAAACCAACACAGGAGAAAAGAACATGCATGAACTACCAAACAAAAATTCAATTTTCTCTTGCACATAAAATATTTTACAAGGGAGAGAAGTTCTTTTCTTCTACTTTTGTATGTGAGTGCCGGACAATTCATAGATAATCAGACATTGTAAGTATCTGAAGTGACTAAGAAAATAAAGCATATAACGTAATATTAGTGTGAGAGAAGTTCTTTTCCTCCATGTATGTGAGTGCCGGACAATTCATAGATAACCAGACATTGTAAGTATCTGAAGTAACTAAGAAAATAAAGCATATAACGTAATATTAGTGTTTACACCCGTTTTACAATTAACATACCCATAAATTAGTGTGAGGGTTTCGCCCCTTCTTGATACTTTTATGGATTTGTGTACATATCGACATGGAGGAAGATTAAACAAAAACCTTGATTGCAAACTGTTAAGACAAGAATTGTCCAAAAAGCTTAAGCAGGAAGGGGCCGAACAACGTTTATCATGCAATCCAACACCCTCCCATCGTGCAATCTCATCTTGAACACGAAGATGTAAACATCCACACAAAGAGAATTAGAATGCAAAAGAAGAGAATGCAAAATAAATATTACAAGTCAAACGAGGGTTTTATTTGGTCAAAATTACTCTATTCACTTATCCCCTTAATCTTTGGAATATCATTACCCCGAAATAAGCTTTCAATATTATAGACCCCTGTTATGTTTCCATCCGTGTCTCAAGTTGAGACACGGTCCCAATGTGTCCCCGGTGTCACGTAGATAAAAATTGATGTTGGACACGCCATGTGGCGTGTGGCATATGTGTCCCCAGCGCGTATCCGTGGAGTGACCAACATAAATACGGCAAGCAGTTAGGAGCGTTAGTGCTCATAGGTACGGAGTACCAATATGCAGACCAATACCACCGATTCTACCATGCATTTTTTGAACTGCAACAAAAGCTTGAGGGGACTGACAGTCCAACCTTAGTCGTATTGAAACAAACCCAGTTCAGCTGTTCTGCTCATGTCAAAAAGCAAAAGATATAGAAAAGCCAAGAGGATCTGATGAATGCATTTTTTTTCATATTAAGAATGGGGGCTTCAAGATCTTAGGGAGAGCCGTAGAAGGCAAGGTGAGTGGGGCCCTATGCTACCAACAGCTCCAGTGGGGGGGAATTCGGTGTGAGCTCGAAATTACCCAAAACGAAAACATGCAGTGAAGCTGGTTTGACCAACAAAACCAGCAGGTATGTCCCGCATACATTTCGAGAGATGAGTGGATAGCATCAAAAACCTGAAGAATAAATTTTTGTCAAAGAAAAAAGGCAAATAGTATTATTACTCAACAAATAAACGAAGCTATTGTTTGTCACGCCCTCGATTTTCAACCTAAATAATAATCATTTTAAATAAATAAAATCCTCTCTGAAATACAGATAATACCCAAATAACATTTCTTTCCCTGTTCTCAAATTAAATACAAATGTTACAATCTTGACTCAAGGCCCCAAATTATCAAATACAAGTATCCGAAGAAAATAATATTACAATTTACGATTATCATTCTTCCAAATACTCCTCTTAAATACCTTTCAATACTATGATCATACATGCACAACAAGTACGCCATGTCAACTCTTTGAATTTCACCAGAAATGATAATAGGTTTGAGCAAACACGCGCCCAGTAGAGAAATCTTTACACAAGCTATATGAATATGCGATGAAATATGCACCAGAGATGAATGAGTTTCAATGAACAAACATGAGCAACGAAGATTTACCACAATAGACAAACGGATATCGACTTCAATGTTCTAAGCATCTTATCGGGATTCCTATCAAGGCACATGTCAAACTAGAAGCTATAGCTACTATACTAAGTTCACATCAAACCAAACAAATCTACAATAGGTTCTCAACCACTTCATTTACTTCATGCGTGAGCACCACAATCTATCTCAATTTCACATTACAGAATATCAAATCGCTTTCCCTTAAAACTTTCCTTTTGATTGCAAAATGACTTGTGAAAACCAAACCAAACCGATACGAGTCAAGCTCCGTAATTCGAGCTTGAATACCGGAGTCCGTTGATTTGTGCCCAAATACCGGAAACCGTTGATTCACTCAAGAATACCAGAGGATTTTCATCAAAATCCTTTAACCAAAACCAAAATCCTCTCATTAACTTCATAAACCAAGAACGTATCATTAAGAGTCTGAGCCGAAGCTCCTGCCAGGCACTTACTCGACAACGAGCCCTGAAGACAAATGATATGAGCATCTAGCTTCTGTCAGGCATTTACTCATTTAAGAGCCCTGAAAGCATACAATATGAGCATTTAGCTCCTGCCAGGCATTTACTCATTTAAGAACCCTGAAAGTCCTCTTTGTGTCCATTTAACATTTACATTCTTTCCACATTCCCATTTCACAAACATCAAATCAGTCAATCGAATCCAAAGGCCGTTTAATCAATCACAACTTAATCATCCCAAACAGTTCTATCACAACCTCGATTAAACTTCAAGTATTCTAAACGATCTACCAATACACCACATTGATTTACATTTCAAAACGTTCCAAACTGTCAACCATAGCATGACTCCGACTAATAAATTAATACACATCCTTCCCTTTAAGTAGACCATAATACCACATGTTATGTACCAACCCATCACCACCCTATGACATATCTCTTGCTATCGTTGACACCTAGACCTCATGGGATAAGCACCCGAAGAATTAAAAGAAAACAACAAGACGGATCATGAGAACATGGATTTCAGTCTTACCTTTCGGATCACTAGACGGACACCCATCTACCCACTCGCACTCACCACAATGCCTCACATAACCTACAATACTCCTAAACAGCCATACGATGTATCATTCGTTTACATCGTTACCCAAGGTTACGTTTTACGAGTGTCTCGGGAATGGGAATGACCAACGAGTCACCAAAGAACAAGCCACCAAGCTTAGAGATGGTTTAAGGGTGTTTTAGAAGTGCTAGAAGTGATCGGGGGTCAAAATAACGAAGTTTGGATCAAAACAGCAAAAGCTGATTTTATGGTACTTTGTATCCATACTAGAAATCCTAGTATGGATACAGATTGGCTTCGTAACACATCAGAGAATTCTGTATCCATACTGAAAAGGGTAGTATCCATACAGATGGGGTTCGAGCAGATTTTCTGAAATTTCAAGGATTTCAATCTCAGCAACAACAACCAAGGACACGATTCATGGCACAAAATCACTCATAAACATATAGAGAGTGTAAGAAGTCCCTATCTCGAGCATCAAAGCCGAACCCCACGAGAGATTGAGCCCTAGCTTCCAAAATCAACACCGAGAGCAATACACCTCCACCGAGAGCTAGCCGACGATGTACGAGCTCCAATACATGCGTAGATGATGGATTGGAGGTTGGTTGTCTTGGGTTTTGAGTTTTGGGTGGAGTTTTTGAGTTATGGAGTGAGAGAGGGAGAGGAGCTGAGAGAGGGGAGAGAGGCCGGGAGTTAGAGAGAGAGAGGGATTGAGGATTTTAATCCCCTACACCCCACACACACATATATATACTAGGACACATATACTAATCACACTTACACTCCCTCCACTTTCAATCCTCATCATTTAAGCCCCAAATCAAATAAATTTCACATTATCCAATATTCTAATATTAATAAAACCTTTAAACTATTTCCCAAAATACGGGTCTCTACATTGTTTCTATGTGTTCATAGTTTTACTTCAAATCTTCATCTGATTCCTTCACACATAACCAATGGCACTCACAACACTAGCTCAATGGAAAGATTTTTGTCAGGTTTTGAGCACTAGATTTCAAAGGAACTGTCGTACTAAACGAAGCCGATTGTATATATTCTGCCTGGAGGCTGGAATAAAACTGTTATGCTGAAATACGAACCTTAGGCACTAGAAAAACACCACAATCATATGAGAAAGGGCCAGATTGCTGTTGAGCATCAAGGAGAATAGCTTTGTAACTGAAATGGGAGGCCCCTTGTTGACCCAGAGTAAGCTGGACACGACGACCTGAGCTAAGCTCTGCCATATTCCCTTCGGCTCCTAGTTGGAGATCTTTAAGCGAGTGCAATATATCAGAACCAGAGGAGTATTCCATTCGAATTCGGTTCTCACTTTCAAGTGCTTCGTGTAGGCCACAAGCCTGAAAAAACAAGTAAGCTTCTCTGTTTCTTTCAACCTTTCAAGATATTCAAAATTCACAGAATTGAACAATCGGGAGGAATTATCTCCCAAGCTATCTATACCTAGTGACTACGACATCCTGTTAAAATATTGCGATTTAGATGTAGCACGCAATTTCCTGACATTTCTGATTGGCGGTCTGGATGCTACATTATTCTCTCTTTTTTTCTTTTTTTTCTTTTTTTTTTTTTTTTTGGCGGGGGGGGGGGGGTAAATTTGTCTGCAAATGTTATGAAGAATTCTCAAAAAAGTGGAGAGCAATTCAACTACCTGATTCCCAAGACAATCAAGAGAAGATTGATTAATTGCTGACGATATCTGTAGCAACACTAGAGATTTCTGTTTCTCAGCAATCACCATAAAGGTATGTAGGTTAGGTTTATCAGTTCGTTTTTGAGGTATAACATGAACACTCATTTTCCACCCGTATCGCAATTCAGGGAAAAGCAACCCTGACAGAAGACCAACAAAGAGATGGGTGAATTCCTCAAAAAGCTGGTTATACTTGCACGCTATTGCCCAGGGAAAAAAGGGATCCCTTAACTCACCAAGTACTGAGCAAGTTCATCTCTATCAAGTGAATGAAACAGAAAAAATACATCATGCAAAAAATGCTTCAGAACACCCACATGAAGTAGAGATAAACCATACCTAAAACATGAGATTCTGCCAAGGTTAGACATATAAATTTACCCCCAGATTTCAACACTCTTTTCACCTGGTGATACACAAGACAGTCATGTGAATTATAAGAGAATTGGGTTAACTCATTGCTGACTAATACCAACTTTGAGCTCATAAAACAAGATACAAGTTTAAAAACTTCAATAGAAAATTTTGGGTATTTCGGTAGATTCACCTCTGACAAATATTGGCTACCTAGCTTAGGTCCAAGCTCAGGCTCCATTAAAGCATCCAACCCACCCTTATCAAGGACAACATCGAAGGTCTCATCCGCAAACTGGAGAAAATACCAGTTACACATTTGGGACGAGGAAGGACAACAATCACAAAAAATGGCTGAAACAAATATAGCAAGAAGAAACACAACTGATGGCATCACAACAGTACTATTTAACAGCCAAGGACGCCAAACAGATAATTAAAAGTATAGACAAATTATAAACAGAGGAAACCAGTTCAAAGGTAACACCATGACACCCATTCCAGCAATTGGAAGTTTGAACACTAGTAACATATGTTTTGTTGCAATGAAGGAACATCGTAATCAATACCGACCACATACATGCTACGAGACTGACTGGTGTCTTGCTACATTTTCTTGCCACAATGGAAATCATTAACGAGGATCAAGATCCTTAGTTGGAACGGGAGGGGTTTAAATGTTGGGGAGAAGATGGCCGCAGTGAAGGCATGTCTTAAGGAGTGGACGGCAGATGAAGTAAAACTTAAGACTAAAAAGAAGAAAGCAGCACAGCACATGAATCGTCACTTTGATGAAATGTTCGGTGATGTAGAGTGGAGGACTAAACAGTAACTTGTAGGTGCAAAACCACACATTAAACCATTTGGTGGTGACGGGTGAATAGATGGATGAATGTTTGATGTTTGCTGTTTTCATTTTTGATGTAGGACGGTTTTAGAACACTCGGAATATTGCCGCCAACAATTGGAATCGTGGTGACTTTGGGTGGGGAATGAGAATATTATTTGGATAAGTGCGCTTAGAAGGAGAAAAGAAAGAAGAAGCGAGAGAAGAGAGATAGAGGTGCTTCACCCTCGCAAGGGTTAGGCAATTTTTGCTACGAAGGACCACAGCCCAATCCCTATTATAATGGCCTTAGCCTTGTAAACTCAATTCATTAATCAACTATATCCCAAATGAAAGATTACATCTCAATTTATAATCCATGGGAAAGACTTTTCGAATTCCTAGAACTCTAAATGAAATTTACCTAATTAATAAATACATCCAAAAAGCAAAGTGAATGAACCTAGATACAGAGATTTAAATACACGAGGAGAAAGCGAGGTGACAAAGCCCTCATTGAAGTGAGGCGAGGCAAGCACCTCATTGAAGCGAGGCGAGCGTTTAAAAAAAAAGAAATAACTACATAAATGACCAATATTCACTCCTACCATCAAAACAAGAACAAACATCACCATATTGTTATTGCATAATAACCAACAATCCAACATACGAAATACTAGTAAAATACGTAAAATACGCTCACAAAATAGGATCGGTTCTATTCGACATCTACAATATATACACAAAGGAGATAAAATATGATCAACAACATTAGTATTAATATATACAAACTGATTAATCATTACTGTATATAATATATATACTATGTGTGTATGTGTGGGGAAAAAAAAACCAGCATGCGAAAAAGACCCAGGATATACGTGTGTATGTGTGCACTGTGTGCATGGCTGCAGCCCACTGATGACTGACCAAGACCAAAGGTAGAAGGGTGCGAGAGAGAGAGAGAGAGAGAAGGAGAAGGGTGCGTGTGTGTGTACACACACACACACCCCTGTCGGCAAAAGAAGAAGAAGAAAAGGAGAAGAAAATAAGAAGAGAGGGAGGTGTTTGAGAGAGAGAAGAGTACGAGAGAGAAAGAGATCTGATCTTACCTCTGAGATTTGAAGATCTGATCGCGTTTTTGGAATATAAGACGTCTTTAGTTTGTATTTTGCCCTAACGACGCCTAGGCGCAATTTTTTAGTTGCCTCACACCTTGACGTCGCGACTAGTCATTCAACTCACGCCTAGTCGCCTGCCTCACCCAACCTCGCCTCAGGCTTGCCTCGCCTAGGCGAGCGCCTGGGCGCGCTTTTTCAATCACTGTCTAGATATAAATGCATACATTGTACCTACTAACATGTGTTTAATGCATCTAGATGATTATTAATGCAAACACTAAATACCTGGTGACCCTTTTAACTACCAATGAATATTAATGCAAACACTAAATTCATGATGACTCTTTAACTAGCAAACTACCATAGATGACCCTTGAACTACCAACTACCAAGGACGCTTATTTTTTGACAAAAAAACCTTCTTGATGCTGGTGCTATCCTTAGCCTTTGGTCTAGGCTTCCAAAGCCTATGCAAGTTGTCTAGCCACTCCATGGCTATGTCATCAATTTTGGATTCATTTGATGTTTTGTTCTTGTGGTTCAACTTACACAAACTTTGGGGAGGGAAAAATCGACTAATCTCTAGGTGGCGACTAGTTAGCCTAGGTGGTAGGCAATTAGATTTCAAAATCGTGTCATAATAGATAGAGCAACTCCACTACTTACCCCTATGTTGCCTCAAATCTAAATTTGAGCTTAAAAAGCCGCCACAAAACCTCTCCACCCCTTTACTCAAACCTATACCAAAATTACTAGATTTTTCCAAGGTCATTGTGAGGCTTTCCACAAACAAAGCTTTTGCTCCAATTCTATGCTAAATTGAGTGTGCTGTTTCAAAATCAAATAACGCTTTCTACTCAATTTTAAGACCGAGAAGGGCGAAAAGAGAGAGAGGACGGTCAACAGAAACGGAAAAGAAGAAATGGGTTTCGTACAGACCTGCACATTGGTCATGTCCATGACACGCCACCGCATACCGGGGCGCGACCGCACGTTCCGCCTCAACATGTCGGAGATCACGACTTTCGAGAAATCGATGTTGGTAATGTCCGTAAACCCGGCGTCGTAAAGGTGCTCGGAGAGTCGGGAATTGCCGCAACCTGGGACGAGAATCTGCGGCGGCAGTGGCGGTGATTGAGAGAGGGTGAGGTGGGAGAGGAGTGGTTCCCTGAGCTGGGGCCACTCGGCGTACCACTCGAAGGAATCGTCGCTACCTCGGATGGTGAAGAACTTGTCCCAGTTCTCCTTGCTGGTGAAGTCGCCTAGGGTTTTAAGGAGCTCCTCTTGCTGCGATTTCTTCCCCATTCTCTCTCTCTCTCTCTCTCTCCTGGGTCGGTCTTCGGTGTCTAGGGTTTTACAGAGATTTATTAGGAGGACAGCTCAAGAAGTGCTCCGTAGAACACACTATCGCCAATTCTACTAGCAACCCATAATTTCCTAAATACAACCGGTCCATATGTTAAAGTTACTTTTAGGGAAAATTTCAAAAAAGCCCCTGAACTTTCTGACAACTTGCAAAAAAACACCTGAACTTTCACTATTAACAAAAAAACACTAAACTTTGCATTCCGTTAGCAATTAAACCCCTGCCGTCCAATTCCGTCAATTTTTAACGGATGGAGCTAACGGAAGGCGTTAACTTTTCATTTTTTTTTACTTTTTACATTCAAAAATTACTTTTAACTCTTTCTTTTTTTATTGGTAAATAAATATGCCATAAAGTTCCTTTTTTTTCTTACTATTTATCAAAAATTACTTTAACTCTATTTTTTACTATTTACAAAAATAACTTTAACCACCATCTTTTTTGTTACTTTCAAATTGTACATTTCCCCTTCTCTCTCTCTCTCTCTCTCTCTCTCTCTCTCTCTCTCTCTCTCTCTCTCTCTCTCCCTCTTTTTTTTTTAGAACTTTAACCCCACTCCACCAATCAACTACCAAAGCTCTAGCTCTAATTTTAGAAATTCGAAATTACACTTTTTTTTAGCATTCTTGTTTTTTATATTTTTTACTTCCAAAATTACTTTTAACTCTTTATTTTTAGTAGTAAATAAATATGAAATAAAGTTTTTTTCTTACTATTTATCAAAAATTACTTTAACTCTAATCTTTACTATTTATAATAATAACTTTAACCCATTTTTACTATTTATTGCATATTTATTTATAACTAAAAAAAAGAATGAGTTAAAAATAATTTTTGGAAGTAAAAGTACTAAAAAAAAGAAAAGGTTACAAAGAGGAGGTTAAAAGAACTTTTGAATTTCTGAAATTGTGGCTAAGGCTTCGGCGGTTGGTTGTGGGATTAATTGGTGGTGTGGAGTTGATTCTAATAAGCAAAAAAGGGAGGGGGGGGGGGGGTAAAATTTGAAAATAAAAAATATGGTTAAAGTAATTTTTGATAAATAGTAAGAAAAAAAAAGAACTTTATTGTATATTTATTTACCAATAAAAAAAAGAAAGAGTTAAAAGTAGTTTTTGAATTAAAAAGTAAAAAAAAATAAAAAGTTAACGCCTTCCGTTAGCTCCATCCGTTAAAAATTGACGGAATTGGACGACAGGGGTTTAATTGCTAACGGAATGCAAAGTTTAGGTGTTTTTTTGTTAATAGTGAAAGTTCAGGTGTTTTTTTGCAAGTTGTCAGAAAGTTCAGGGGCTTTTTTGAAATTTTCCTTACTTTTAAGATAAAAATACCATCACGTGGAACACAAATCCTCTAAGGTTCGAGTCTATGGAGAAACATGGAACTTCCTTTGGTTTTTTTTTTTTTTTGAACGGCAACTTTCTTTGTTTGTTTGTTAACACGCTAATTCCCTCGTTAACCCCCTTAATGTATACAATTTAGAAGAAAAAAAACACCTCAACACGACTTCCTTACGATTGAACCACGGAACTAAACGGAAAATCTGAAACAAATAATATTTGTCACCTCCTCTGATGCGGGCCCCATTTTTTGGCCCAAAACTGGGAGTTGTAGGAGGTGGCCTTGTCTGGTTGGGCCGATAGCTTTTGCTTGATAATAGAAAATATCTGGCCATAAAAAAATACTTTTTAAAAGTAATGACTAGGTGTAACTACTAATTACAGTTCAAGTATTCTAAAATTTGAACAAAAATAAGAGTAGCTTACTTAAATTTAACTTCTTATTTTTTTTCAAGTGAAAAAGAAATTGTTAACATCATCATAAATATGGTGACTAAACTTCAAATTTGTAAAAGCAGGTATCCACAATTTTGAGTGTTTTTTCTAAATAAAAAAAAATCAACTAGTTGGAATTCCGATAGGTGGCATGCATAGAGGCAAAATAAATTTATTTATTTTTTACCCCTCTTTTACAAAATTTTAAAAGAAGGATAAGTGCTTATACTTTTAAATCTCTGCCTTTCGTGTGTGCAAGCTACACACATGGAAAGGTTATACACCAACACGTACCTATGGGCCAAGTTGAATGATGTTGAGATGTGAAGACGATTTGGTTTTTGCATGCGTGGTTCTGCAAACCCTGTTCGGACAGGGTAAAGCCGATACAGGCGTCACCCCATCTAGACAAAGGTAAGGCCATGATGAAGACTAAAAATTTTGAGGTTCTGTAATTCCCGTCTGAACAGTCGGGTACAGTGAAACAATTTGCTAAAATCAGAACTTCGTATACAATATGTCTTGCTTTCAATTTGGCAGACACGAAGTGGGTACAAACACAAAGTAGGTTAGAATCAAAGAAAACACAAAAAGGGATGAATTATAGAGAACACACTGATTTCATTCACTTAAGTCTTACAACGGGAAGAGCCCTCCTTTTATAGGCGTAAGGAGGGGACGCTTACATCATTTACAAAGGAAACCAATTATACTACTTTACTGTACATCCACACCTATTAAAATCTGCTACGTACAACCTTAATTGGTTAATACTATTACTAGTCAATCCTACTTAATATACATCATAAGCACAGTACATACCAATTCTATTTTCTTTCACCCTCTCTCGGAAAAGAAGACAACACTACCTTTACTTTATGTCACTTCACACTTTATATTATATCATACAAAAGTAAATAAATATACACCACACAGCTAGCACAAAGCACATGGTTGTCACTCTGGATTATCTGAACCACTGCTTCTAGAATAGTCTTCAGTTCTGTCAGTCAAGTAGTACTGTTCCAAAAGATAGCGAATATTTTGGCGTCATTCTTCCGGATAAGTATCATTGAATTTTCAGTTTGCAGATTCGCAATGGAGGAGAGATGAGGGAACTTCTGCAAGTGTCAATCCATTGAGGGAACATAGTGTTTGAGTCATGACAAGATAATTTCCACGGTCGTTCTGGATGCTCTAAGACTCTTGATATGCAGAGAGAAATATAGTGTGATACTCATTCTGCCAAGTGATAGAACCATCTGGATTTGGATAACTCATGTTGTTACGACTTGTCCAAAAAGCAAATTGGAGATCTTTGCCTGCACTGTTGGGGATTTGTCTGATCTTCTATTGCCAGAAAGATATGCTTTTGAAGAACAAGAGAAATTTCAAAAAGAAATCCTCTGAAGGATGGACCTGATTGAACGCCGCATGTGCCAGATACACCAATACTGTTGATTTATTAAAACAGACACTTATAGTATACACATCGACTAAATACCATAAGAGCAGATAGGCTTCTTTTTTGAAATAAAAGACATTGTGGTAAGACACTTCAAATTGGATGAGAAAGGGATAGACAGAATGGAAAGATAAACCTTTTATGGGACCTTTATCAAGACCATACTTGAAAATACAGAGATGTTGAAGGTTTTGACACATTTGGACACACATGGAAAGAAGGAGTAACTCCAAAATTTGAAACTGAAGGTGGACAGGAAGATTAACTGGGTGGAAACAGAAAATCATTGGGAAACAACCAGGAACAAAGGAGTGTGGTTTTGTATTTGAAAATTGGTTGATTTCTTTTTTGAGCCTTGACAGAAAATCAGGAAGGACATTTGTTTTTCCTTTTATGTAAACAGCATCAAAACTCCAATTGGAAAATCAATTTGCCCATTTGAGCAAACTGTGCCTTTGGAAGGTGCTTCTGTTTGAACTTGAACATGCTGGGAAAACTCATCATATCAGTCTCAATTAGGAAATGATGACCGATTAGATGAAATTCAAACTTCTCAATGCTCCTTTTAATTGCCAGAATTTCTTTGTAAGTAGAGTGGTAATGAAGTTCTGCTAGAGAGAAAGCACCACTCTTGTATCCACAAATTTTGCGCTTTTGTTCAGAATTTTCTTTCAAAAGAACTACTCCCCAATATAGATCAGAGGCATCTGCCTGAAGGACGCTCTTCCCATCTGAAGGTATAATTAATGGAGGAAGAGTTTTAGCTATGACTTTGAGGTCTTTTACAGCTTTGGTACAATGAACTGACCAAGGAGGAGGGGTTTTCTTTAGTAGAGCTGAGAGAGGAGTTCGGTATTGGACAAGATTGGGAATGAAATCAGCATATAGTTAACAATTCCAAGGAACTGTTGAACTTGTTTGACTGTGAGATTTTCATCTGAAAAATGGTCAAGTTGGGAGGTTATATGAGGTTAGAGGGCATATTGACCTTTAGAGATATGCATCCCTAAAAAATCAATTTCTGGTTGGGCAAGAAACATTTTTTTCTCTGAGAGCATGATACTATGGGTTTGGACTAAGGAATGGAAAATTTGTAGTAGAACAGCATGAGACTCTATATCTGGGGAAAAGAGTAGGATATCATCAATGTAGACAAGGGCAGAGGATAGAATAGGAGCAAATACCCGAATCATGGCCTTTTGAAAATAAAGATGGAGCTGTGTTCAACCCAAAAGGCATGACTGACCACGGAAAATGGTGATCTGGAATGCAAAAACTAGTTTTGGGGCGATCATCCGGATGGATGCCCAGCTGCCAGAAACTTGCTTTCAAGTCAAATTTTGAGAAAATTTGAGCTTTAGGCAAGTTTGCAAAAAGAACACTTCTCCGATGAAGAGGAAATTTGTTATCCTGCAAAAAATTATTAAGAGGCTGGTAGTTGATAATCAGGCGAAACTTTCCTTTTATCTGCTCTGTTCTTTTATTTACATAAAATGCTTCACATGTCCACTGAGAGATTGTGAGCTCAATCAAACCTTCTGACTGGAGTTGCTGGAGCTCTTGGAGAGCAAGCTGGTAGTGTTCTGGGTTCATTCCATGATGGGTAGCTTTGGTGGGGTTGATGTCTTCATTTTTCTTAAAGGGAAGAGAAATGAAGAAATCTGGATTTTCCAAAGTGGGTTGGAGCATTTGGTGAAGAATTGGGAATGAGATTCAGCATAGGAAATTTGGATTATGGCTTCTTTGATGAAGGAGAAATTTTCTATGGAAAAAAGATTTGGTTGGGTGGTCTAGGGTAACAGGTAGTTTTTGTATTTCAAACCTTTTTTGAGCCTGAAGACTTTGCTGAGATTTTGGAGAATATCAAAGCCTGGCAATAAATCTTTTCCTGGGAGATCAAAACCATAGATTTTGTGTTTTATGGTGTATCCTGGGAAAAGTTGAATGTTAATAGGCTTACTGATCAGAATGATAACAAAAGTTTCTCCATTGGCTACTGTAAAAGGTCTAAAACACGATTGCCAATAAGACCTGGGGATGATTGTTGGGTTGAGAATGGAGGCTGCTGCACCAGTATCAAAGAAGGCGATAACTGGTATAGGTTTCTCATATATTTCAAGCAAGATTTTGACCTTGGCTAAAGGTTGAGCTATCATGATGTTTGAGAACTCAAATGTTTGGATTTCATAAGAGAATGAGTCAGAATCATTAGAAGAATCATCTGATTCTGATAAATCATCTGAATCATTAAAGGTAAATGCTAGGACTGCTTCAGATGTTGCTTCATCATCAATGGAAAATAGTTATTCAACATCGGCATCTTCAGGATCATCATCAATGAGAGCCAGAGAGCTCACCATCTTGTCTCTTGCTGATTTATTTGGACACTGTTTTGCATAGTGTCCCTTCTTTCTGCATATGTAGCAGCGATCAGACTTTCGCTGCCCTCTGAACTTTTTTTCTTCTTGAAAAATTTTCATTTTTTCCGGCGTGAGAACCTGCTAGATTTTGAAAACTTGCCAGGAGACTGGAACTTCTATTTTTGAAAGTGTTTGGACTTCCGATATGAATGACGGCAAGTGCACTTGTCTTTGCATTTTATAAAGAGGTCTGGTCGGTCACATGCTTTGCCAAGAAGTTTTCCCTGTCCTTCAAGAGTTCTGAGGAATTTCTGATGATTGCACAGTTTTTCTAAGGCAATCAAAGAGCTCTGGTAAATACCGCCAAGAGATGTTGCATTTAGCGTCAATCATTTTGTTTGAAATAACCTCGTTGTCTCATTTTCCAATGGTTCAGGAAGAGAATTGAGAAAGGCTTGCTTGAGGTTGACATCATCCATGCCGTTGAGAAGATAAAACCTCTGAGACATACGGTCATAACAAATCTCCAAGTCTTTTCTTTTGAATGAACAACACTTCATGCTGAAATATTCTTCTCGAACAAACTTTTTTGTGTTGTTATGGTCTCCAAGAAACTCAGTATGTAGGACTGAGATGAATTGATCAAGGGTTGGCAATTGTTTAAACTATAGTTGTCGGTACTCACCAAGAGCCAAGTACCATTGACGAAGACGGCCAAGAAATTTTACTGAACACTTAGTAATAACATACTTAGTGTAGCGTTTGGGGAAAGCATAGCAGTGATGCACCAAGCATGAATCTCATAAAGCTTATCCAACCATTTTGATGGGGGAATGTTATCAAAGGAGAAGCCTTGGGTATGAATATTGGAATGTGAGAAGGAATCAAAGATTGGGATTACTGGAGGTGGAGGTGTATCAAACTCAGGACCTTCTTCAATAATAGGATCTTCAACATGTTTTTTAGGAAGATCTGTGCAGAGACCCATATTTATTTATTAAAGTTAATATTTTATAAGTGCATGTTTATTGAGAAAGAAATATGGAATAATTGTGTGTATGTGATTTGGGGTCAAAGTAATAGAATTGTTTGTGAAAAGGTTTAAGGTGTGATTTGTGAATATGGAGGTATATATAGGAGGGTGAGAGAGTAGGAGATCATTTTTCCTCTTCTCCCTCACCCGACTCTTTCTCCCTCTCTCGGCTCTCTCCCTCTCTCCTACCCTCTCTCTAAAATCTCACCAAACCTCCTCAAAACCTTCATAAACTAACCTTCATTCTTCGTTCTACACGTGATTTTGGGCTTGCTCTTCGTCGATTGGAGTTCGGTGTGGAGTGTTTTCGCTCAAATCAAGGTTTTCGAAAGGCTAGGGCTTGCAATTTCTTGGAAATCGTGCTTCGACTTTGAGGTAAGGATTCTACCTTTCAAAATATGTAAAAGACGTGTTTTTATCCTTGAATCCATGCTCGTTGTTGTTGTAGTAGTTGATGGCTTTGAAACCCAGAAAATTCTGCTAAAAATCTACTCGAAACGTCACCGTATCGATACAGGCCTTTGGTCGTATCGATACCATTTCAAAATCGTAGCTTCTCATTCTGTTTGCTTTTTGTATCGATATAGCTATTTTGTCTGTATCGATACCAGCTGCTTATGGACAGTTTTCACTACTTTGTTCCAAACTTCATCGTTTTGACCCCCGATCATTTCTAACTTATTCTAAGCATCACCAAATCACTCTATAACATTGTTAATCATATTCGTTGAGTTCGTTATGTGTCCTTTGCATCCCTTGCCATTATTCGATAAATTTTGACGTCGATTAATTCATGAACTTTGAATAGAATTGGAATCACACGTAATGAGAATGTGATACGCTCGAACACTTGTTGACACAACGAATACATTCGGAACCTATCGACGGGTAGGTGCCTGGCAGGAGATATCAGGGTCCCATGATTAGCCCAACAGGAGCTAATGCTCATAATGAACATTCAAGGCCCAACTTTTTAGGTGGGCGTTTGGCAGGGGGTATCGGGGTCCCATAATTAACCCAGCAAGAGCTACGGCTCATGACACATAACGCGAAGTGATATTGAACACATGAGAAGTTGAGATGATTGAAGGTTGAGGTGTTTACCAGATTTTGTATCGAGTATGTTGGATTGTTGAACCTTGGTCATTGCCTATCGTTGGGTCTCCATTCCGTTCTTACCTTGTGATCATCCTTGCATCTCTCTTGCATATAATGTTAGTGTAGAATTTCCTACTAGACTAGTGGCTCAAACCTATTATCATTTTCAGGTACTAACTCAGGGCAATAGCGTGCATGGTTGAAATACTTGGAGGTGAAATTATTTTTGAAAGTGATAAGCACCCAATAATGCATATTCTTGGTGCTTAAGTCCTCTAGTATGTTGTGTTTGTATATATATATTGTCGTTTTTATGCGATATTGCACGTAAGGTACCTTTTTGTGTATTTCAGGTAAAACGTGCTAATAAGGCGGTTTTGATCGCCAATCAACATTTCGGGATGAACCAAGTGTCCAAATGCCCGCCGGTACTCATCTCATTGTCACCAAAGCCTAACGGTGCCACAAGAAGCCTCAGAGATTGGTCGGAGGTCAAGGTTGGCAAGGAACGTGCCAAAGTGGTTCAAGCGAGCCTAATGCATCGAGGGTATCCAAGAGTACAAGGCCATAAGGCATACCTCCGCCAAGTCCCGTTGATCAAGAAATCAAGTATTGGAAGGCCGTCGGGGCACGACAAGGCATAATGGCCCAAGCTGACCCTGTTCTGCTGTTTTCACACAGAGGTACCAATACCTCATTTTTTAGGTATTGGTACCATCATGCCGAATTAGAAGACAGTTGGATTGGTACCAATACCTCATTTTTTAGGTATTGGTACCAATGCCCTTCGGCCAGCACCTTTTTTGCTGAATATTTCAACCTTCCATAAATGGAAAGTTTCTACTTCTAGTATGTTTTTGGGATATTTTGGGGGCCTTTTTGTCCATTGTAAGGCTGATTTTGTAAGGCCTATAAATAGTCTTGTATGCCATTTATGGAAGATATGGCCATTAGTTAGTTTTTTTAGGCCTAAGTCTTTTCTTTCTTCCTAGGACTCCATTGTTAGTCTTTCAAGCTTTTGTTTGTGTTTCCTTCAAGAACTCCTTAAGGTAATTGTCTTATGTTAAATTTTCGTTTATTAATGTTGTAGCTATTGTATGGATCTTCTTATAAATCAAGTTTATTTCCGTTTTTATCGGTTAATTACGTTTACCTTTCTTAGCATGCTTTCTAGTCTTTTTATTATGAGTGAGTAGATAATCGGTTCGGTCATGGGGTGAGGTTCACCCTATGGATTAGTCCATTAAATGGTTTCTCTTAACTTTAGCTTAATCTCAAGGTTTTGAATGAATTAAACCCATGATTTCTAGCTTTGATCATGGGGTTGGTGGCTTCTTTGATCAATGAAGTTTATCGCCTTGTGCTACGAGCTTGATAATCCTACGCGTGCGAATGATCTTTTTTCGTCTCTCACTTGCGTTAAATGAGTTCAATTTGAATTAGAGCTTTGAATTAAGTTATAAGTAGTCTTCAGCTTTTAATTCGTCTAGTGGATCCGGACGGTTTCGGTTCACTCATGAGTTAGATGAAGGAACCGTTTGATGGCTAAGTCGTGGGTAAATCAATCCCTTTGACTCGACCATCTTAACCTAGTTTATTTCCAAGTTTAATTTCATCAATCGAATCAAAACTCTAAAGTTGGCCGCTTGAACGCCGCAATCTTTAAGCAACTTCTATTCCAAATTCGCTAAAGAAGATTTCTCTGTGGGAACGATCCGGTCTTCCGGTTTATATGCTATCAACGACCTAGCCCTACGCTTGGGGTGCAAACCTATTTCTAAGAGGTTAGGTTGCGACAGAAGCATTTTTGGCGCCGTTGCCGGGGAATTCTTAATATAGCTTATTTGGAGGTTCAACAAACCACTGTAAGTACTCCGTTTATTTTGTTTCTCCTTTGTGTAATTTGAACTCGACTTAGCGGATACCTCTAACCGAGCCACCAATTCGACTTGAGGTGTAACGAAGCTAGATTGAGCATCAATTGCCTTTTCTTTTGTTGTGTATATATGTGGCGGTGGCTTAACCCCACGAAACTGTTTTGAGAAAGAGGTGGCGGTATAGCCCCTCTAGCCTGTTTACTTTATGTCTTATCTATCTAATAGAATGGTGGCAGCAAATTGGGAAACACCCCACAAGACTTTGCGGGAGTACCTTTGTCCCAATCAAACTTTCCCACCCCCTTGCATAGCCACTCATGACACCAATGTTTTTAAAAGTCATATGACCATCACTAATTGGTTTGATCTCAAGAATCAAATTCAAACTTTTGTTGAAAGAGTGAATGAGTCATTTTATGCATGTTGGGGAAGATACAAGGACTTGCTCATTGCGGTTCCGAATCATGGCTTTGAAAATTTTGAAATTGCTAACTATTTTTATAATGGACTTTCTCAAAAGAGTCAACGATTCTTAGACATGATATGCGATGGCAAACTTTTTGAAAAAGAACCTGCTCAAGCCTTGGATTTCTTTGATCATTTGGCTCAAACTGTGCAATCTAGGGTTTTTGTTAAACATTGTCAAGAGTCCAATTCAAATGTCATGGAAGAGGAAATTGAGCCACATAGCTTTGTTGAAAATGTTCGTTTAGATTGTGAAAGCTCTGCAGAGTCAGCATGGAGTGATGTGCCGGATGATGAGCCTGATATCCAGTGTTCTCCCCCTATGGATCCCTTTCTATGTGACGATCCGGGGGAGAAATTTCTCATTTTTGAGGAAACAAATGCGGAGGTAGACTTCTTAAATGCTCTGCTGAATGAGCAGGATGGGAAGAATGTGAATAGACCTGAGAGTTTGTCTCCTTCCTTTGAGGAGATACCTTCCATAGAAATTTTGAACCATCCAATACTCTCAGGTCTAGACGATGCCACCTCTCCTATCGAGTCTCCACCAGTGCAAGAGTTTTTAAAAGTCGAATTGATTGATTTTGTAGGTGTTGATAAATTTGATTTTGTTTACCATCCTTATATTGTAGATTTTGTCAACTCGTTGAAAATCAATCTAGTTTGGAATGCGCACTTGGTTGAACTTAAATGTCTTAAGCAAATTCGGCAATTGCGGTACTCAAAGTATCTATTTTTGTGGCATGGTCGGATTCAATTTTTGAAGCAAAGTGTGGAGTGGAGTGCTATGTTCATTTTATTAGCGCTCATTGGCATATTAAATGTTAGAAGCCCGCGTTTGGCTGAACGTACATAAACTCTTTCTTTTTCTTCCTTTCTTTTCTTTTTTTTTCTTTTGCTCTTTTGATGGTCCGGTATAGCCACCCGTCTCTAGCTCCAAGTTGTTGCATGACTTGCTCTACGGCACTATGAGTTGGATATGGGGAGAAAAGTAGTACCCGTGTAATCGCGTGAAGAGTTGGTTGTGTTTTACTTTTGGTTACTTTTGAGCCCGGATACCACGAGCCGGGCGGTACTAATGTCATTTGCTTCTTATTAGGTAGTTGGTTCTTAAGTCTTTTGCAGGGTAAGCATGCTACCACACCAGCCTTGGTGGTTTAGGTCTAAAAGCTATGGTGAGTGAGGCATTCAGGAGCCCTAAGCATGGGTGCGATTACGTGTCGCGGTTGTAAGACCAAGAAAGCCCCAGCGATGACCTTGTGTGACTAGCTGTGGTTCCGATGGAGGAGCCGAAAGAGTGAGCCTTGGAAGCAGTTCCAATGATGAAGGGAAGCTATGACAATAAAGCCTCCAACTTGGTCGAGGTATATGGGGGTTGACATTCCCTCCGGAGGTACAATCTTTTGTTCTTTCCCTCTCAATACTGTTGTTCTCCATGCTATGAGGACATAGCATCGTTTAAGTTGGGGGGAGGGATATATATGTTTATGAGACTTGTCTCATTTTTCTGTTTTTGGTAAAATTTTCAATTTTTTTGTGCAATCCTCCCTTGTTAGTAGTAATTTCGCTTGATAGATACTTTAAATATGCTCAATTGTGTCAATATGGCAAGAGTCTTGTATCCCATCGAATTTGATTTTGTGTTTGAATTCATGTCATATGCATATACATGAACGATGAACAAGTTGAGCCTAAAAATCAAGTCAAGTGTTATGCATCGCTAGAGTAGAGATTCGTTTATTAAGCATCCCATGTTTTTCGTTCTCCTATTCTGCACTTGCGTAAATAACACCTTTTGTGCATGCTTAAGTAGTGTTTATATCTTTCATGCATCTTGTTGGAGTTGCTAGCGTACTTAGGAAATGATTCAAGGCATTTTTGTTTGATTAAACCACATAAGAGTCTCATCGTCCTTGTTTTGAACCACAGTCCGAGTCTCTTCCATTGTTCAAACTTAGGTAACCGGATGTTCGGAGGATTGTGTGTTTATAGTTTTGAATGATTCAAGGAGGTTTAAAGTGGTGTGAATATGATAAAAGTGGTTGAGATGTAAAAGGCAATGAATTGATATGTGATTCCCTATCTCTCCTCTCCCACTACAAAAGGTAAAACCCCAAATTTTCATCTCCCTCTCCAAAGCCCTCAAAATTGGCTCCTCAATGTCTCTCACTACAAATTTCACTTCAAATGACCCTATTCCTCAAAGAAAAATCAAAGAAATGCTATGAAAGAGCAAAATCATATTCGAAAGAGGGTTGACTATTATGATGAGAGGATTGGTGTGACCTCCGGGTTAGCTTACATTCCGGATGAGAAAGAGTCCGATGGAAAGGGGGAGCTCGAGGCTCAATACCATGAGGAGCCGGATGAGGATGATGACTATGTGTTGTTGAGTCGGTGGTAGTAGTTTTTCTTTATTTCTTTTTCATAACTTTGTTTGGTGTTTGCCCGATATGTGGCCATGCCTTGGGTAGTTTAGGGTTGGTAGTGGCCAAGGATAGATGAATCATGCAAGTATATGGCCACTACATTTTTGTAGTCCCTTTCCCTTTGTATCCAAGGTCGTTATAAGCTAATAAAGTCCTCCGTTGATCTTTTGTACGCTAATTAACTCCGTTTGATGCATGATCGATATCTATTATTACTTAAGTTGTGATATTCCTAGTCTTTCCATACTTGTCAATAATTAGCTTTTCTTTCTTTCATAGCGCTCTTTTGATAGCATGCATAGCTTTTTGTCTCTGGCTATTGCATTTACTCGCTAGCGCTTGTCATGGGATGTATCTTTATCTCACTGTGTGAAAAGTCGAATAAGAGCGTTATCCTTGTGAGTTTTGGAGTTGAAACTCATTGTGATGCATGCATGCTTGACTATTCTAATATGGCATAGTTTGTTCATCCTAGTTCATGGCATGTTTGTGCGTGGATTGCATATGGTCAGATTTGAAGGGGTGTTTTGGACTCTTGCCTAGTTGTAGTTGTTGAGCATAGTTTTTGTATCTTGAATCTCGAGAGGATTGCATAGTTTAGTTAAATACATTTTGTTTTAGTTTGCCAGGGACTAGCAAAGTTCAAGTTGGGGGGTGTGATAAGCACCCAATAATGCATATTCTTGGTGCTTAAGTCCTCTAGTATGTTGTGTTTGTATATATATATTGTCGTTTTTATGCGATATTGCACGTAAGGTACCTTTTTGTGTATTTCAGGTAAAACGTGCTAATAAGGCGGTTTTGATCGCCAATCAACATTTCGGGATGAACCAAGTGTCCAAATGCCCGCCGGTACTCATCTCATTGTCACCAAAGCCTAACGGTGCCACAAGAAGCCTCAGAGATTGGTCGGAGGTCAAGGTTGGCAAGGAACGTGCCAAAGTGGTTCAAGCGAGCCTAATGCATCGAGGGTATCCAAGAGTACAAGGCCATAAGGCATACCTCCGCCAAGTCCCGTTGATCAAGAAATCAAGTATTGGAAGGCCGTCGGGGCACGACAAGGCATAATGGCCCAAGCTGACCCTGTTCTGCTGTTTTCACACAGAGGTACCAATACCTCATTTTTTAGGTATTGGTACCATCATGCCGAATTAGAAGACAGTTGGATTGGTACCAATACCTCATTTTTTAGGTATTGGTACCAATGCCCTTCGGCCAGCACCTTTTTTGCTGAATATTTCAACCTTCCATAAATGGAAAGTTTCTACTTCTAGTATGTTTTTGGGATATTTTGGGGGCCTTTTTGTCCATTGTAAGGCTGATTTTGTAAGGCCTATAAATAGTCTTGTATGCCATTTATGGAAGATATGGCCATTAGTTAGTTTTTTTAGGCCTAAGTCTTTTCTTTCTTCCTAGGACTCCATTGTTAGTCTTTCAAGCTTTTGTTTGTGTTTCCTTCAAGAACTCCTTAAGGTAATTGTCTTATGTTAAATTTTCGTTTATTAATGTTGTAGCTATTGTATGGATCTTCTTATAAATCAAGTTTATTTCCGTTTTTATCGGTTAATTACGTTTACCTTTCTTAGCATGCTTTCTAGTCTTTTTATTATGAGTGAGTAGATAATCGGTTCGGTCATGGGGTGAGGTTCACCCTATGGATTAGTCCATTAAATGGTTTCTCTTAACTTTAGCTTAATCTCAAGGTTTTGAATGAATTAAACCCATGATTTCTAGCTTTGATCATGGGGTTGGTGGCTTCTTTGATCAATGAAGTTTATCGCCTTGTGCTACGAGCTTGATAATCCTACGCGTGCGAATGATCTTTTTTCGTCTCTCACTTGCGTTAAATGAGTTCAATTTGAATTAGAGCTTTGAATTAAGTTATAAGTAGTCTTCAGCTTTTAATTCGTCTAGTGGATCCGGACGGTTTCGGTTCACTCATGAGTTAGATGAAGGAACCGTTTGATGGCTAAGTCGTGGGTAAATCAATCCCTTTGACTCGACCATCTTAACCTAGTTTATTTCCAAGTTTAATTTCATCAATCGAATCAAAACTCTAAAGTTGGCCGCTTGAACGCCGCAATCTTTAAGCAACTTCTATTCCAAATTCGCTAAAGAAGATTTCTCTGTGGGAACGATCCGGTCTTCCGGTTTATATGCTATCAACGACCTAGCCCTACGCTTGGGGTGCAAACCTATTTCTAAGAGGTTAGGTTGCGACGAGAAGCAGAAAGTTAACGATTGATGAGTTACTTAGGCATCTTTGTAAATCTCTTTTGAAGATGTATTTGTAACTTTATTTGTAGATCTTTTGACTATGGAATATTGTAATCCTTAACTCTTGAATATTCAGTACTTGTGTTAGTTTGGGCCTCGGAGCCAAAGATGTAATATTTTGGGAACTACTGAATGATGGAAGTGTGATTATGGAAATGGGAATGCTACATTATTTTTGATTATCGTACGGATTATGGCAAGGGTTTATTTATGAAAATCATTTTATATTTATGTTAAAAATCGAGGGCGTGACAATCTGGGTTCATCATGAAAACATGAGGAATTGAAATAGAGTGAGTAGATTCAGAATCCGAATCAAACTCAATGGTTGGTTCAGGTGAGGGGGTTTCTGGTATAGTGGCTAAGGTATGTAGGAGAGTGAAAATTGGATTTTTTGAAGGGCTAGAAGTTGACTGAACCATTAACTGAGGTGACTTTGAATTTGGATCAGCTAGTTAGAAGGAATGGAGGTAGTTGGAGTAGAAGTAGAAGTAGAGGTAGATAGTGGAGACGGAACTGTTGGAGGTTGGATAGGTTTTATTTGGGGCTTTGGGAAATGAAGTTTTGGTGGAGATGGTCTTTTTGGTGAAGGAAGAAAAGTTGATGAGCTTCCAAAGATGGAGCTTGACTCACCAAATTCTGAGGTAGAGTTTATAGGTAAAGGTTGAGACATTTGAGGATACCTAAACAAACTTCGTTGAGAGGAGGATGTGAACATGTCAAAAGGGCTTTTTTGCTGAGAATACTGCTGAGCTTGAAGTGAATGAAGTTGATTCTTTAGATGCTTCATTTCAGCATCCTTTTGGTAAAAAGCCGCTGAAAATGCTTGGTTGGCATATGCCATCTGGAGAAGTTCTTGGTGAACATTTTGAATTTTCTACTGTAAATCTCTGATAAGAAGTTCTAAAGAGGGTAACTTCTTATGGACAACATTCTCCAAAGTTTGCTGAGAGTTAGCAATTCTCTGAAGAATTTTATTTTGAGCCAAAGAATTTGCTTGTAGGGAGGTATTCCCAAGCAGGTACATTTAGTCACCGAACACGTGATGTTTGGGAGCACGTGGTTAAATACGATTGGACTTATCGCCGGGCAGTATTGAGAACAGCGATATGGACCAATGATATGGGAAGTCCTTGGTCCATGCAGTCTGTTCGGCTGATTAAAATGCCAATGACATGAGAAGTCACTGGTGTAAAACTAAACTGTTCGGCAGATAGAGACATTCTCATTACGTTTGGACCAAGTTACACGTGAAGTCATTGGTCCAAGCAGTCTGTTCGGCAATGAGATGGCCGAACAAGGAAAGAACCCCAAATCAATTGTTGGAACATAGGGAACATTCTGGAAAGATCCAGAAACAGTGGCATTCCGCTAAGGAATGAGATCTCGAGAATATAGGATCTGATAAAGATACCCAATGAGAATGGGATGATCGGCCGGTAATGGAAAAGAATCCTAAAAGGACTCTTTTCCATTAAACTGATAAAGGAAACGAGAATCCTTAATACCCTGGGTTTCCTATACAAGTTGAGAATCCTATGGAAATAGGGATGCTTGGGCAACAAGCATACACAAATTTATAAATATGAGGTAAACCTAGAGGGAAAATGTACGCAATACATTGCATTCTTATTGCTTTCCTACGGATAATTAGGGTTTGATTTCTAGTACGTGATACTAACAAAGGCATCGGAGGGCCTTTGCCACGAAAGGCAAAGGTGCACTCACCCTCTGTCTATTTTGCAGATTAGGGTTCAAACGACGAGTTAGGGTTCCGTTGAAGAGGCACGAATAAGCCGTTGCAATCCAGTTGATCAGAAGCACCAATTGTTTTCATCCCCCTACAATTGGCGCCGTCTGTGGGAAAGAACAAACTTTTCTGAAAAAGTAATCATGACGGAAGAAAATCCAGTCGCTCCGTTTTGTCCAAAGGACCAGTTGGGTGGGGGAAGGGATAAATCCCCACCAGGCGCTCCGAGAAAGCCCACTGGAAGACATGATAGAGATAACTCCAAAGAAAAAGGAGACAAAACAGCTACTGGCTCCACGAGAAGGAGTAGGTCTCATCGAAGAGAGGAGTCAATTACTCGTTCGAAGAGTATACACAATGATGATGATGTCCTTGATAAAAAGAGAAGAGAAATCGAGGAGTATGCTCGTTTAATTAGAAAACGAGAGTACGAGATACGGGAGCTGCAGCGGGTACGAGAGCACCCAGAAGATTCTGGACTCTCTCGAAGGAATTCCCAGAGAGACGGACGGGCTCTGGTGGTTCATAAGCAGACTCATTCACGCAGAAGAGGGAGCAGAAGTCCTGTTATAAGGCGTCATGAGGCTTCTTCACGAAAAAGGGGAAGAAGAAGTAGAAGCCGAACACCCGAGAGAAGGGCTTCTTCACGAAAAAGAAGGAGCAGAGACCGAAGTTCTACTCCCAAGGAAGAGGAAACAAGAAAACATCATCGAGATAGGTACGAGAGACCTGATGCTGATTGGGTCAAGGCTTCGGCCCACAAGTCAAAAGAGCAAGAGGATGGGACAGTGACTGCACGAGAAGCAGCACGCAAGGCCCTGAGTAATATTGTTGCAGCCTCCCCCTTTACAAAGAGGCTACAAGAAGCGAGGTTGCCGAGCAGAGTGAAGCACGGTGCGTTCGTACTTTACGAGACAAATACGGATCCCGTGGCTCACATACAGCATTATCAAACAGGCCATGTTTATGCATGAAGGGGATGATTCCATCTTATGCAAGATGTTCCCCTCCAGTCTTGGAAAGGTAGCTTTATCTTGGTTTCACAAACTAGCCCCACGATCCATACGAGGATGGAGGCAGTTGGCCGAGGAATTCACTGCTCGGTTCTTGACGAGCAGAAAAGCCCCAAAAACCTTTGAAAGCCTTTCCACCATGAAACAGGAGGAAAACGAACAGATCAGGGACTATGCGAAGAAGTATTGGGAAACTTTCAACGAGATTGAAAGCTGCAGTGAGGAGTATGCAATTGCCACCTTTAAGACTGGATTGCCTGTTCGAGGAGAGTTACGACGATCGTTGAATAAACATCCGGTAGCCACGCTGGCTAAACTGATGGAACGGATAGAGCAACACGCCAGGATGGAGGATGACATACTCCGTGAGGATGGCAGGACTATTGCTGAACAGCCGAAGGCACCTGCCAAAAAAGTGGATAAGCCGGAGCCCAAGACTTACAAAGAGAGAAGGAACTATGGGCAGGCTAAGAAAGAGCCGTACAAAGATAAGCAAGCTCCTGACCCTAAATCCTTCTTTTCTATCACTACAGATTGGAAGGAGCCAATTTACAGGATTCTTTATCGAATAGAGAATCAGCCATATTTTAAATGGCCACCAAGTCTAAGCGGAGACAAAGATGCAAAACGTGCTACGAATCAGCACAGCAGTTATCATAAAGATTGGGGCCATATGACCGAGGATTGTGAGATGTATAAGAGGCACCTTGATGATTTGGTCTCTCGGGGCTATCTAAAGGAGTTTATCCAGGAGGATCCAAAGGAAAAAGGGAAAGCTATGGAGCTGGGTTACGAACAAAACCCTAAAGGCGTGATCCATATGATACATGGGTTGGCTACACTTTATACAAGGAATGAGGTGAGGTTGTTGCAAAGGCAAGTCAAGCACGATCAGCATGTGATGCGTTTGGAAAATAAAAGAGGACGAGAGAATGATGTGTGCAACGAGAGCATAGCATTCACCGATGATGACTTGGGGGAAGTCCAAATACCCCACAACGATGCATTGGTCGTAACCCTACGAGTTGGGGAATATGACATTGAGAGAATTCTAGTGGACTCGGGGAGTTATACAGAGGTATTATACTATGATGCATTCAAGAAGCTGGGGCTGGCCCAAACAGACTTAGAACAGTCTACAACACCTCTCATTGGGTTCGGTGCAGGAGCAGTCTGGCCCCTTGGAAAGGTAACGTTACCTGTTCGGGCTGGATCAGTGGTGTTGAGAACAGACTTTTTAGTGGTCGATGTCCCTTCTTCCTATAACACAATTATAGGGAGGACATGGTTGCACAAGATGAGAGCAGTCTCCTCGACTTATCACCAGATGGTGAAATTCCCAGGATCAAATGGGATTGAAGTCCTTAAAGGCAACCAGAAGGTGGCACAGCAATGTTTGATTTTCATCATCAAAACAGCCCCAAAGGTCCACCATGTTCATACATTAGAAGTACCAGATCAACCAACTATCGAGGATGTTGGAAGAAGCCCGGCTGAAAAAGTGGTTGAAGGCCTGGAGAAGATTCAGATCAACGAGACTGATCCTGAAAGATATTTTTTAATTGGGGAATCACTACCAGCAGACGAAAAGGCTGAATCAATAAGATTTCTAAAGGAGTATATTGATGTTTTTGCATGGGTGCCAGAGGAAATGCCTGGGGTGGATGCAGATGTGATCTGTCACCATTTAAACATTGACCCTTAGCACAAGCCAACCATTCAGAAAAAACGAAGAGCAGCCGTGCAGCATGTAGATGCAGTGATTGAGGAGGTCGATCGTTTACTGGAGGCCAAAGCAATACATGAAGTCTATTACCCAGAGTGGTTGTCCAACACTGTTGTGGTAAAGAAGAAGAATGGGAAGTGGCGTGTCTGTGTGGACTTCACAGACCTAAACAAAGCGTGCCCTAAGGATAGTTTTCCTTTGCCCAGGATTGACCAATTGGTTGATGCAACCTCTGGTTACGAGCGAATGAGTTTTCTCGATGCATATCGAGGATATCATCAGATTGCTATGTTTGAACTCGATCAAGAGAAGACTTCGTTCATCACACCACGAGGGTTGTACTGCTACAGTGTCATGCCGTTTGGGCTGAAGAATGCTGGGGCTACATACCAAAGACTTGCAACCATTATGTTCAAGAAGCTCATTGAAAAAACTTTGGAAGTTTACATAGATGATATGGTGGTAAAGAGTCGAGAAAAAGGAAGGCATATTACTGATTTAAAAGAAGTGTTCGAAATCCTAAGGAAGTATAAACTAAAACTCAACGCCTCGAAGTGTGCGTTTGGAGTTGGTTCAAGAAAGTTCCTGGGCCATTTGGTAACCATGAGAGGGATAGAGGCAAATCCCGATCAGATTGATGCCTTGCAGAGACTACAGAGTCCCAAAACTACCAAGGAAGTCTAGAGGCTGACTGGAATGGTAGCAGCACTTAACAGATTCATCAGCAGGTCAAGTGACAAGTGCAGACCCTTTTTTCAGCTATTAAAAAAGAGGGAGGGATTTGAATGGGGAGCAGAATGTGAGCAAGCTTTCCAGGACCTGAAGAAGTACCTGGCCGAACCCCCACTATTGTCAACTCCACAGCCAGGTGAGTCTTTAATTCTGTACTTAGCTGTTTCCGAGCATGCAGTAAGTGCAGTCCTGTTGAGGGATTTAAGGATCGAACAAATCCCTATTTATTATGTTAGCAAGACATTGTTGGATGCAGAGACGAGATATCTGCCTTTAGAGAAACTTGTCCTGGCACTTAGGACAGCCACAAGGAAATTGCCACACTACTTCCAAAGCCATAAGGTTGTGGTTTATACTGAGTTTCCATTAAAATCGTTGCTACGAAAGGCAGACTTTTCGGGAAGGATCTCGACATGGTCCGTGGAGTTAAGCCAGTACGATCTCGAATATCAGCCACGCAATGCAATCAAAGGCCAAGTTTTGGCTGATTTTGTGGCAGAATTTTCACCCACTGTGGCTCCCCTACCTCCTACGAGAAAGGAACAGGTGACTAACACATCATCCATGAAGGATCAGCCTTCCGCCGAACAGGATCCCACGGAGTGGAAGCTATTCGTTGACGGATCAGCATGTAATATTGGTTCTGGAATTGGGGTAGTTCTGTTTCCTCCTCAAGGAGTTTTGATTGAACTATCTGTTCGGCTTGGATTCAGTGCATCGAATAATGTAGCTGAATATGAGGCACTCCTGGCTGGATTGAGGAGTGCAAAAACCCTTAAAGCAGAACGGGTTAGGGTGTATTGTGATTCCCAGCTTGTGGTGAATCAGCTGTTAGGCAAATATGAAACTCGAAATGAAAAGATGGTGGCCTATGTACAGGCAACCAAGGACTTGCTTGATACCTTCGAGAGGGTTTATATTGAACAGATAAGTTCTGGACAAAATGCTCATGCAGATTCGTTAGCTTGGTTGGCTGCAGCTGTACCTACTGAGTTCAAAAGGAAGGTAGCAGTCGAATATCTGAATGAGCCGAGCATTGGGAGGAGTGTAGACTTGGTCTTGGACGTGAACCAAGGACCAAGTTGGATGGACCCAATCATGGAGTTCTTACGAGACGAGATACTCCCATCTGACAAAAAGGAGGCCCACAAAATAAGGGTCAAATCTGCTAGGTTTTGGCTGTCCCCAGAGGGTAAGTTGTACAGGAAATCCTTTACAGGCCCATATTTACTATGTGTACATCCTGAGATGGTACAAAAGTTCCTTCATGAAATCCACGAGGGAACATGTGGGAGCCATGCTGGAGGCAGATCTATTGCCCATCGAGCAATTACTCAAGGTTACTTGTGGCCACACATGTGATAGGCGCGCAATATTGTAGGTATGAGCGCCTAAGTAGGGCGAATTAGCGCATTAGAGGCGCGTTTTATTTCATTTTCCATTTGATGCTGTGCTTTGTCTTTGTTTTGTGTTTTTATTATTTTCACAGGTAATAAGGCGGATTTAGCACCAAGGTTGGAATGAGTGGCCTCGAGGCCGGTTCGTACGTTGCCGGGGTGTCAAAGCGGAGGTTGCTCAAGCTTGTTTTCAAGAAATTTGGACAAAAATAGCAATAAAAGAAAGTTTGGGGTTCAAATGCGAAATAATTTAAAATTGAATCATTCATTTGTTATTTCACGAAGTTCAAAGGGCCTTTTTGTGATTAAGGTTTCCAATACCTATATATAAAAAGTTAACCTACAGCAGTAAGGGTCCTGGCAGCCCGTGGAAAAAAAAGGAAAAACTTCGGCAGCTTTTGAAGAGGATTTTTTCGGACAGAGGGTTTTGGACGAAACTGACGACGCTGCGGGCCGATCTGGTTCAAATGTTTTTTTTTTAGTTTCTTTCAAGTTTTTCTTTCCTTCAAGTGATTTCAAGTTTTGTTTAATTATTCGTACTCCAGTAATTAGTTTTAATTTCTGTTTTCAATAAAAGTTATTCGCTGGTATTTGTTTAGTTGATATTTTTCTGTTTATTTTTCATCTCGCGCAATAGAAGTATATTTCAATTTAGGGTTTCTTTTGTTTATTGTTTAATGATGAGTGAGTAGTCGTATAGGTAAGGTCGCGGGGTGATTAGCACGCCGTGGCCAGTTCGGGCACTGCTCCTATTTTCAAATGATAAAAAAAAGCGATTTTAGATTGAAAAATACTTCCCGTGGATGAACCCGGGCATTGTCGGAGCCTATGTAAACGGGGGAATGGGGGTCCAAAATCCATTCTTCGTTGCGCATGGGTATACGGCGACCCTAAAGTTTCGCATCTTGCGGGGTATCTTTTCAATCCAAAATTGAATGTTTTTAAGAACACCAAATGGAGTAGATTGATTTGGACTGGTTACGAGTGCTACGAACCCTACGACCAGACCTTCTTTTAATTATCTGAAAAGTTTAATTATTTCATAAATTTAGTTAATCTCAATCAAAACGACAAAGGGTGGCTACCTAAGAGCCCATTTAAATTATAACAACCCGAGTTTTTAGTCAGCACACATCACCGTCCTTGTGGATTCGACTCCGGACTTATCGGATATTGTGCTACATCGGTCTCCGCCCTACGCTTGGGGCAACCCATTATTTTAGGTATAGGAAATCGTCAAGCAACATGCAAGAAGATGCAAAGGTGTATGTGAAGATTTGTGAGAAGTGTCAAAAATTCTCACCTATGATTCGAACACCTGCCGAGGATCTGGTGCCTTTGACAAGTCCCTGGCCTTTTGCTCAATGGGGGATGGATATCGTGGGTCCATTGCACAAAGCAACTGGGAATCAAAAATTCCTGCTTGTGGCAACTGACTATTTTACAAAGTGGATTGAGGCAGAACCATTGGCCAAAATCACTGAACCTATGATAGAAAGGTTCATGTGGAAAAGCATCATCACTCGCTTTGGGGTCCCTTATTCATTGATTACAGACAATGGATCCCAATTTCAGAAGAAATTCAAGGCTTTTTGTGCCCAGTATGGAATACGAAACTATTATTCCACCCCAGCCTACCCTCAGAGTAATGGGCAAGCAGAGGCTTCTAACAAAACTATCCTTGATGGGATCAAGAAAAGGCTGGACAAAGCCAAGGGGAAGTGGCCTGATGAGTTACCGTTAGTTTTGTGGGCTCACCGAACAACGCCTAGGAGGTCTACGGGAGAGACCCCCTATTCATTGGCATTTGGAACAGAGGCTGTCATACCTCTGGAAGTGGGTCTGCCGACCAACAGGACCGCTTTGGTTGAAAGTGGAGGCAATGACAGGGCCCTTGAAATCGAGCTTGATCTCGCCGAGGAGAGGAGAGAAAAGGCCTTGGTCCATCTGGCTTCTTACCAAGACAGTTGATGAAAAGCTATAACAAACATGTTCATCCTCGAGAGTTTAGTGTTGGAGACCTCGTACTCCGAAAAGTGCTCGGCAATACCAAGGTGGCCAACGAAGGCAAGCTGGGGGCCAACTGGGAAGGCCCGTATAGAGTAACCGAGATTGTAGGCATAGGAGCCTATAGATTGGCAGATCTGGATGGTGATCCAATTCCAAGGCCTTGGAATGTTCATAATCTACGAAAGTTCTTTGTTTAGAAGTATTAAAATCTGTCTTAGATTTGCACTACGTGATTGTGTGGGAATTACGAATATAATTCCCTTGTTCTAGTTTTGATTATAGGGTACGAATAACGCCCTCTTGAGTTTTACAGATTATGAATAAAATCACTTCTTAGTATAACTGTTGTGGTATTTGTTTTTAATACGAACTACGAGTTCAGTTTCCCTCATTCATATTGGAGAGCGGGGTATACCTTTTAAGTATGTGAAACTTAAAAGTTTCATACATTTTAAGTATGTGAAACTAAAATCAAGTACGAAACACTTGTATGGAACAAAGTCTGTTAGAACATTTTTAAGTACGTGAAACTTAACGAATACAAGTACGAAACACTTGTATGGAATTTAAAGTACGAGACACTTGTAAACATTTATATAAAGCAACTGGCTTGGCTTAAAGACATAACGAGTATATGTTAAACACATTTATTTAGGTACGAGAAACTTAAAATAGTTAAGTACGTGAAACTTATAAATATATGTTCGTAAGTATGTGAAACTTAAAGAACACCTATATAGTTATATGAACCATACAAGTAAAAAATACAAGTATGAAATAAACTTGAACACAGTACGAGAAACTGAGAAACAAATGTTTTTAAGTACGTGAAACTTAGATTCAGTACAAAGAAAACATGTTTGTAAGATCTGTTAGAGTACGAAATACTTATGCAAACAAACAGTACGAGATACTTAAATTGAACTAAAAGCCGAACAGATTATATAGTTGTGCCACAGAGGGCCGAATACCTGTATAATGTAAAATATTGCTATACTACGAGCAAGTACTGGTACCACGCAGGGTTAAAGTACCATGGTCACGCAGGACCAGCCATATTGTTTCAAAAACAAAACTACTTGTTTACCTATCAATCTAGATTCTGAACTTCTGGTTGAACGTCAGTTCCAGCCGAATTGTCAACAGCAGTTGCAGTCTCTCCTGGGACAACAATTTCAGTGGTTACTTCCAGAACAGATGATTGCTCAACATCATTTTGTGATTCTACCTGTATCTCTTCATCAACGTCTGCAAAGTCGTCAATCTGTTGATCAACATCATCAGTTGGAGCTGTAACTTGGTGGCTTGGTAGATCGTTATTCCTCTGCAACTCCTACCTTTGTGAGGCATGCCTCCCAGCAAGCAGCCCAGATTTCATCTTGGATGATCGGCATTTGCTCTACATAGCTAGCCGTTGTAGCATCGAAGCCTTTTTGATAACCATCTTCAAAAGCAGCCTTTTTGGTCTGCTCTATCTCAACCAAAGCATGGTTGAGGCTGTCTTCAGCAGTACCAAGCTTGTCTTTTGCTTCTTCGAAGTCAGCTTTAGCTTTATCTCTCTCTCTCTCTCTAATCTGGTAATGGTACGGAGCAGTCTTGTGTTGTTGTTCAATAGCGAGATCCTTTCGTTATCTGCATCCTGGAACTTCTGGCCCAGTGTGACCATTTTTTGAATGAACTGGCAAAAACACCGAGCGGTAAGTGACAGGTGTAGCAATATATGATATGTGGTATACGAAATATACATAAAGACTTATATGAAAAGATTAAGTCACATTACCTTGATACCACTGACGAGTCCAGTGGAGACAAGCCGATCAGGTGCAGCCTCAGACTCCTTCTGCATGTCTACAGGAAGCAGTAAACCTTGGGCAAGGGCGAGTGCTATTTCCGAAGAGCTGGCACTGTCCCCAATGTGAACAGGCCGATCACCCCTAATGAGATTGGGGGTCCAGCTTTCAGGAAGCACTGGAGTACTCGAAGAAGGGGGTTGTTGGACTAAAGTAGTGGTTTAGGTAAGGGCGTCTCCAGTTTCTTCGCTCCTGGGACGTTTGTCCCGATGAGCATCGGTAGCCTCAACGGGACTATCTTGTTTCCGAGGAGAAGATGACGATCTTGCAGATCCCCCCTTATTGCGACGTGAACGTGGGGGAGGGGCGCCAGTTGATGCTACCCTATTGGTAGCACCACGTCCCCGTGAGGAGACAATGAGTAAAGAACTGAGGTTAATGGGTTGGCGCGTCATCGTACCTGGGGTTGGAGGTGATCGAGAGTATCCAGACGAGGACGACTGACTGGTAATTTGGAGAGGAACGGGTTGTTGTTTCGGCAATGACTTGCCTACGACCAGATCTTCTGAGTACCACACGTGTTTGAGGTACACCGTCAGGAATAGCAATTTCGCCTGACTGACCGGCAAGAGTGACACCAGCTTGTAGCCTTGAATTGCATGGTTGGGGAGCAGTGGATGTAGACGCAGCACTAGTGCTGGGGTAGGCAAGTCTTCTGTCGATGACCCCTCTGTACGAAGGATCATACCCCAAGAGCACGTCGGCGTTCCGGCCCCGACCAGCTGTAGAAGTACCAGGTTCGCCTTTATATTTAAGGATTTTGTTGATGTCCTCTGTTCGGACGTAGCTAGGCTCTCGTCTAGGACGTTTGTTGACGTTTTTAGCTGCAAGATCGGAGTTATGAAACCAAAATTAGACACATAGAAAGCTACGAGAAAGCAGTAAACGAACAAATTGCAAAGATAAAAAAAAAATAAGGAGCATACGTGGATATCCCCATATATGGGGGCAGTGGAGACCCACCACCTGACCATCCTCTCCTAGAGGCTCAAAGGCTCCAGTGACGTAAAGGAAATCGATCTCATGATCCCGAGCGGAGTCTGGCAGGTTTAGCACGAGACGCTTGTCGGCCCTTCTAACTTTGAAATAATAAGTGTTATATTCAGGGTTTAGTACAATACTGTACCACCACTGAATATCCCAGATTCCTAACTGGGTCCCCAGAATCCTATTTAGAGCTATTACACCCATTATCAGCCTAAAAACGTTTGTTGATACTTGCATAGGGGTGAGACGATACCAATTTAGGATCTGGCGGAGTAATGGGTGAAGGGGAAATCGGACTCCGCCTTCGACGATGGCCACAATGGGGATACACATTCGATCCCATGAACCTCCGTCTCTATCTGCGCCCAGGGGGGCGAGTTCAAGACCAACGTTCTCTGGAACGTTATATTCCGTCCTAAATGCCGCCATGGCAGTAGGGGTTTCACATAATTTCCTAAATTTACTAGGTCTCAAGGGATTCTCACCATCATCCGCCATGGGTATACTCAGGAAAGAAGAAAAATTGGAAATGGGTACGAACTAAAACCCTAGAAATAACCCACAAATCTGAGAAAGGAGATCTCAGATGGAAACCTAAGTAGAAGAAATGAAGTAAGAACGAAGATCTTACAAAGAATACGGTGACGATTCCCTGGAATGCAATCAAGTTTGCAGATGGCGGCAATGGCAGAGAGCTTAGAGAGAGAAAGAGTTTGAAGTTTTGGGTGAGAAAATCTAAAATAAGCCCTTTCTGGGGTTTAGGTAACAGGGACGGAGACGAAATGTCTCGTCTCACATCGTTACTTGGAAAGTAACGGGCTAAAGGGATTCAATTAACGACGAATTAACGTCATTTAGACAAAACGTCAGTTCATATTAAATGTAGAATGTACGAAATGCGCCACATGGAGTCGTAACCTCGAGATGGAATAATGGCAGAGGCGCCAAAAGGCATCAATGAGATATTGAAATTATAACTGCACGGGATCAGAAGAATTTGGTCGAAATAAAATTTTGTTTCTAAGCATCATATATTGCCCCCGAACAGTGGTAAATAGATGAAGCTGGGGAGCAATTGTAGGGAGGTATTTCCGAGCAGGTACATTTAGTCACCGAACACGTGATGTTTGGGAGCACGTGGTTAAATACGACTGGACTTATCGCCGGGCAGTATTGAGAACAGCGATATGGACCAATGATATGGGAAGTCCTTGGTCCATGCAGTCTGTTCGGCTGATTAAAAGGCCAATGACATGAGAAGTCACTGGTGTAAAACTAAACTGTTCGGCAGATAGAGACATTCTCATTACGTTTGGACCAAGTTACACGTGAAGTCATTGGTCCAAGCAGTCTGTTCGGCAATGAGATGGCCGAACAAGGAAAGAACCCCAAATCAATTGTTGGAACATAGGGAACATTCTGGAAAGATCCAGAAACAGTGGCATTCCGTTAAAGAATGAGATCCCGAGAATATAGGATCTGATAAAGATACCCAATGAGAATGGGATGATCGGCCAGTAATGGAAAAGAATCCTAAAAGGACTCTTTTCTATTAAACTGATAAAGGAAACGAGAATCCTTGATACCCTGGGTTTCCTATACGAGTTGGGAATCCTATGGAAATAGGGATGCTTGGGCAACAAGCATACACAAATCTATAAATATGAGGTAAACCTAGAGGGAAAAGGTACGCAATACATTGCATTCTTATTGCTTTCCTACTGATAATTAGGGTTTGATTTCTAGTACGTGATACTAACAAAGGCATCAGAGGGCCTTTGCCACGAGAGGCAAAGGTGCACTCACCCCCTGTCTATTTTGCAGATTAGGGTTCAGACGACGAGTTAGGGTTCCGTTGAAGAGGCACGAATAAGCCGTTGCAATCCAGTTGATCAGAAGCACCAATTGTTTTCATCCCCCTATATTGCTGACTGTCAATTTATTGCTGCTTCTGCTGCTGACACTGCTTTGGTGCTACCATCAGGGAGAATGGTAGTAGGATCTGAAATTTTATGACGGTGGGTCGTTCTTTCTTGAGAACTATGAAATTCCAAAGGAGGGAAGTCTGATTCAGTCCAGGAAGGAGATGAGGTGAACATAAAACATCCACTTGGTTGACTCGAAGAGCCATCATCAGATGGAGGTTGAGAATGAGGTGGAGATTTACAAGGAGTGGGAGGTGACGAAGGACATATGGGACATGGTTCTTCAAAGTCTTCTTCATCTTCTAGAAGACTGTCTTCTAGACACTCATCACAGTCATAGGCATCAAAATAACAATGACCTGTTATTGGATTTTTGAAATAGAAAACTGGAAGGCCACTGGGTTGGAAGTATTTAATTGGAGGGCCAGGTCGAGAACCATCTTCAAACATGTCAATTCTCGAGGGAAAAATAACAGGATAGGTGGAGGATGAGGCAGAGACTTCTTTTGGAAATGAAATCTCCACTGCACCATCAGGTTTTGGGATGAAAGTTGGATTTGAGGATTGAACTGGGATGGGCTTTTGTTGGTTTTTCTCGTAAGCTGTAACCCAAGACTCTGGGAGAAGCTTAAGAAGCTCAGGACGGGAAATCTGACGTGGAATATGGACACAAGAAGCTTGGTCAGGTGCGTTGACAGTTAGGAAAATTGCTTCATTTGTGGAGGAATGTAATGACTTGTCAAAGGCATGGTTTTGAAGGTGATAGGTCATTTGATAGTGTAGGGTTGCTGCATATGTGCTACTCCCTCCGTCCCTTTTTAAGTGTCCTGCTTCGTAACTCCAACTTATTAAAAAGACATCATCATTATACCTTTCACATTAACTTTTTCCTCAATTTTTCCTACTTACCCATCATCATTACACTTTACTCACTAACTTTTCAAAATGGAATCTACTTTTAGGGGCAAAATGAAAAATTCACCAACTTTTATCCTCTAACTTTACAAAATGGACAATTATTAAGGGACAGCCCAAAATGGAATAGTGGACTATAAAATAGGGACGGATGGAGTAAAAATTTGGGAGGCACCACCAATTTGAACTTGCACTTTCAAGGCTGATAGCAAATGAGGATCTGCTAATGGCATGTTGAAATTGGGGTAAAAGGTAAAAATCACAATTGCAGCATTTAACGTGGTTTGGACAGTAGCAATACATGCGTGCTAGTACTGTAGAAACCTGGTGTCTACCAGAGTAAGTCTGGAAGTAACAGGTAAACCTTTTCTGCCATGGAAAGTGACAGCCAATCTGATTACTCCAAAGTGAAGATGAGTAAATCATTGTTGTTGCCAAAGGCGAGACAAATCAACCGAGATTTCCAGGAGTAAAAGTTGTTCAGCTTCTGTAGCTGCTATGAAACATTGATCAAATTTGGAGGCCTAGGCATACTCTTTTACAGAAGTTAGACGCTTTGTGGAGAAAACTTGGTTGACATTCTTTTTTACAGAGGTTTATGGTCTAACAAAGGCATTATATGGGTTTAGAAAAGGAAGATCAGTAAGGGGAACCTTACTATCATTAGGAAGGTATTCAAACTCATACAAGTACTCAAGATTAGAAGAAAAAGATGAGGAATTTCTACCGATGGATGATCGTGAAGGGACTAAAGAGGAGGTAGCAGCGGAATAGGTGGAAAACAAATAATTTATTTTTTATGGATAAAAGTCTGGGTTCTTCGTTTCCTCATACAACAAATCTTTTATTTTCAATGTAAAATCTTTTAACTAATTTTGATTAATAAAATTATGTATACCAGTATAGATAAACTGAGACGCACCGCTCAAAAGCCAAAAGTCTCAAGGTACTTTTAACCCACTGATACAAAAAATTCTTTAATCAAAATAGTTAATGAAGTTTCTGATGTGAAGGATCCTTTAAAGGCAACCACAGAGCATACACTTCAATTTTTTTTTTAGAAAAAGATATGAAGTAGTTTTGGAAAAGAAGTTCCCAGAGGAAGAGTTTACGCTAGAATGAACAATATTGACTTTGATACCAAGTTGGCAGACACGAAGTGGATACAAATACAAAGTAGGTTAGAATCAAAGAGAACACAAAAAGGGATGAATTATAGAGAACACACTGATTTCATTCACTTAAGTTTTACAACGGGGAGAGTCCTTTTATAGGCGTAAGGAAGGGACGCTTACATCATTTACACAGGACACCAATTATCCTACTTTACTGTACATCCACACCTATTAAAGTTTGCTACATACAACCATAATTGGTTGATACTATTACTAGTCAATACTAGTCAATCCTACTTAATGTACATCATAAGCACAGTACATACCAATTATATTTTCTTTCACCCTCTCTCGAAAAAGAAGACAACACTACCTTTACTTTATGTCACTTCATACTTTATATTACATCATACAAAGTAAATAAATATACACCACACAGCTAGTACAAGCACATGATTGTCACTCTGGATTATCTGAACCACTGCTTTCAGAATAGTCTTCAGTTCTGTCAGTTTGCTCCTTTTTCTTTCTTGTGTGATTGTTTTCTCACCCTAACAAATGAGACATTGTATGCTAAAACTAATGTGAGTGTTGGTTGAGATGCAAATCATTATAATCAGGTCGAAGATGTATCTAGAAGGTTGTTAGAAGAATTTGCTTCAAATTTGTGGAGTATTTTGTTTTAGAGATAGTATCCAAGAAATTTGTAATTGTGATGAGAAATTAAAAAGAGACAGTACGATAGAGGATATATTATTTTTTTATTCTTCGCTGTTTTATTTTTTGACTTTAAGTAGGAATACCATGAAAAAGTAGGAAAGGCTTGTGTTTTTTCAAAAATAGAAATAGAACTAGAGATTTATATTTATATTACGGCAATAAATAGTAATATTTTTTATATGCACCCTTTAAGTTAAAAAAGGATAGTTTTGAGTCCCGAGTTTGAGGGTTTAAGTGTGATTTTCAAGTTGAAAGGGTCTAAGTAATCATTCTCTCAAAATACATGGGACCAAAGTAAATATTCCCCAAGAATTTATAAAACATCTACCTAAAAGTGAAATAATTCCGTGGTCCCTACACTATTTCGACCAACAAGATGCATAATGTTCACCCTCTTGTAGACAGGGCGAACAAAATCATTCTCCCTCAATACCCATTCGCTAAATGAGTTAACCAACAATTTCTAATTGCCCAATTTCATAAAATATAAACATACTTATACCAATCAATCCACTTCTATCCCTGACTACAAATTTTTGCAATTTCCTATTTGTGAGGCCAATCTATACGAAGCCCCACAGATTTATCCAATAAACAATTACAGAAGCAATTGAAATTAATATTACAGAAAGAAAAACACTAACAGTATTTACCCGACTGGATTTTGTACTAAATATTGTGGGAGGGTGTAAAAGTTACAACAAATATTTTACCACTGGCCAGGAATAACGCAAAACCAGAAGGTGGATCTGCAAGAAGCAGCAGTGCAAATTTGCACGCTTCATTCTCCGTATGTGTATCCAAGAAAACCCTACGATTGGATTCTACCAGAAGAAAATTCACCTGCAATAGATATACCTTCGCTTGTGAGTTTCAATTGGATAGTGCAACCACAAAGCAAACCTCATTGAAGCACTGATCCACCATGTATCCACCCATGAAAAGAAATCTGAAGCCCGCCAGCACCAAACTCCAAGTGAAGTAAAGACAGTGAAAGATAAACTAGAGTACACACCAGATGCGCGTGCGAGCACACCCAAACACACATATATTCCCCTTCAGGAGACGGCTGAAAATTCCTGGAGTTATTTTGGCATCACAACAGCCAGTTGCAGCTTGCCTTGGTGGCACAATCTCACTGGGTTTTTGAACAATGTGATCCTTGCCCTGTTGTGAGTACTATCCGATAAACCAACATGCGCAATGCAAAAAGATTTACCTTTCTCAAAAGCAAATTGCCACTCCCTGGATGATATGAAGAACCAGTCCTTCTTTAAAGATTTTGTAGCTTTCACTTCTATATATTCCTTACTCTTTCCCTCTTCCCCAATGACAATGTCATACGGTAAACCACTCTCGTTATCCTTGTTGACCCATGTCACACTCTTCTCAGCGAAATTCGTGGTAAAGTAATTGAAAGCGACGAGCTCTCCCTGTCTCCCTGTTAAATAAGCTGCTTCTACATTTGGGGTGCCAAAAGAAAATTGATCCCTCTCAATATTCTTATGACCCCTTAAGTTTGGGTCAGCAGATTGAGTAATTAGACAAGTGGAATCATTTGCAGAACCTAATAAAGAAGCAACTGGATTATTATCTGAAGCTTCAGAAGGAACCGGATTATATGCCACACCTTCTACGGTCCAATCAGAACTGATCTCGATCTGAGTGATATGATCCATTTGTGCAAATTTCTTTTTGGAATCATCCTCCATCACATGCAGGCTACGGCTTGGAGGTGGGATTGCTTCCTCTGCCCTATACTGACTTAAACGAGGAAAACTGAAACCAGGTGCTGTTTTCCAATCCGCAGGAGGCCAGTTTGAGTTGATTCCAGGTTTCCTCTTAGACTTAGTGGGATTTTGTTGCTCAGCTATAACTGTTGAAGAAGTGTGTGCTTCTTCATTTACTATTGATGATGGCACGGCAGGTGGAAGGGACCAGACTGATTCTTCTTCATCAGGAAGCTTTGGAACCTTCTGACTGTTCAAGATAAAGAATTCTATCTGTTCCTCATTGGAACCTGATTCTACCATAGTTGTTATCATGTGTAGGAAATTTGCCAAGTGCAGGTCAGGACTTCCTTCAAATAGTAAACGAGAAAGCTCCATGAACAGGGCATGGGGATCTGACTCCCGGGTGGCATAGAAGACATTGCCCTGTAATTGTCAGCACAATTCAGGTACACTAATTTTTGTTTGACAGGAATTCAGGTACACTATTATAACCTGTGAAAGACGATCTATTCAAACTAATATGAACTACCCCAGCTATTGCCTCAAATCATGCTCACATAACAACCTGTGAAAGACAATCTATTCGAACTAGTTTGCACCTTATCATGCTCACCGACCTTGTGATCATGGACGTAATAGTATTTAGTATTAATGTTTGGCTCTCATTAAGTTTTTATTAAGGTCAGCACAGTCCTCTGACTAGAAGGGATGAAAAACAATATTTTCAAACTGCTGTAATATTGAAATGACAACACTCCCAACGGGCCAAGAATACGTTCTCAATGCAGCCAAGGCTTGGGAGCCAAGATTTATACCCAACGTGGCCTTATAGAGGCTTCCACCATAGAATGAGTTTTTATTTCTTTCCTGTATAGGTAATCGGTATCTAAAAGATCCAACAATTATTTACAGATCTGTCCTCTTTTCATGTTATAGCACAAAGTCCACTTTCTGAATGCCTAAAATAGAATACTGAACATTTGAACACATAAAGACCAGGATACTATTGGGATTACATACCAGCAGAAGACAGCCACATTCAAAACGTTTCTTGGATGCAACCCCAGATCTTGTTAAGACATTCCTGTAGAACAATTTCTCAACAACAACAATTTGCAAATGACTCAGGTTCTCAAATCCAGTCTGCTTGAGTTGACAATATCGATCATGATGCACGTTATAGATGTAACGCTGAGCATACGGAAGAGCCCAATTGAGCAATGAAGCTTTGGGACTACGATCTGCCAGACCATAGTGAATTGCTTCACGAGTTATGACCTGCAACAGAACCGTATTTATCAATGAGAGGATAAAATCAATTATATTCTTTACTAGTTCACAGCTTGCATACAAAAAATTCGAATTGGCTCCCCCCTGCCCCCAACCAAAAACAAGACGCAAAAAAGAACAAAAAGTGGCTATATGTTTCATTGTTTCAAGAAGACAATGTTGTGTGTTGCTTTATACATCCAAATTGGGGTCGGAGCTTAAAATACAACCAAACATGCCACATCAACCATGCACGTACATACAGAGAGATTACCTCAGAAAGAGCAGGAATTCCTAAATTCTGCAACAGAACAGACACCTTAACCCGAAGCATCTCTTGTTCATCAGCACTAAGTTTGCCGAAGTACAAAAAATCAATATTGTCAAAATGCTTAAATTCCTTTTTCAAGTTCTCATCATCACACCAACAGATGAGTCCAAAAGACGGGTGTAAGGAAACCCATTTATCTAGCACAGTAGGAAGCACAGCAAATTCCACTTTTAGAAGACAATCTTTCAAGTAAGAAAGATCTTCACGAGTCAGAACCCCAGATTTCAGTCCATTACTCCACTGCAGAAAAACTCGGAAAACCTGAGGCAGGCCATAAAATACTTAGCATTGAATCCACAATGACCTACAATCTACAGTTCACTTCAATCTTGGTAGCTTACCGTATCAGCTGCCTGGGAAGGCAAAGTTACAGTAGATAACTGCAACAAAATTTCAAGGTAGCTACGGAGATGGGGTTCCTCATTGACTTCACACTCACTCACAAAAAATTCATGTAGACTTGGGTAAACGTTGCATAATGTCTTGCATAAGGGATGACCAATAGCACTAGAGCCACTATGAGGATGGATCTCCTTGACTTGGTTCATAGAATCAGTTAAATCATGCCAATATACTTCAGAAGGAGAAAAAAGGACACCAGGCACAACATCCTCATGCCTTGGAATGACTGAGTTTGGAACAAAAATAAAAGGTCCGAGACGTAATTCGTCAACAATCTTTTGCTTTGAAGTAGCCATTTCATTCCAAATGAATGTGTAAAATTTCGTCATCTGTGATATGCTGGCAAAAAAAGTGAGTCAATTAAATAAGCATGGTCATCTTATAATAGTAAAGTAGAGCAAACCTACAAGACCATGGAAAGTTAATGTACATTAGTAAAAGTGGATGCTAGTGTGAAATGCTGTACAATTGGACCAAAACAAAGGGATAAAATGCATCAGGACAGAAAGCAAGTAGATGCTTCAAAAGGTGAATAAACAAGGTAACATGCTAAAAGCCTTCTGCAACTATCATAAGACTAAGAAAAGGACACACACACAAAAAAAAAAAAATTTGCGCACAGAAGGGGTTTTCTTTCAAATAATGACTAAATTTAGAGATTGTACAAGCATTGGTGAACAAATAACACGTATTAAATACGTGCCAAGAAGCCACGAAAACTGCACCACTGTGGGTAGCTATTAAAAAGTTCAAACTGATTCAGTTATCTTTATTGCCGAAAACCTTTTACAGAGAAATTTTGAAAGAGAAATTGTCATAAAATCATAAAGTGTTAAAAAAAACGAAACAACAGGTGAATAGAAAGAAAGCGATTTTATTACTCGTTCCATAATCCATATCCATGACTTAAGCTAGGTTTAATGAATAAATGACATCCTAACCCAATAGACTGGTAGACAACATCATCTCAGAAAAGGCAGGCCTAAAATCACAAGAACCAAGAACCACCAAAATTGTCGTCTAGTTCATAAGGTAACTCTTCAAGAAATGCAACTAAATTAGCAGACACAGAGCAGCCTTGCTTAATATGATGTGTCATGTTGGACGCTGCAGCGTAACTACACACAAAGGGGCAGAAGCAGGTGAATATGGTGCTAGGCTATCCCTGAATAATTACAGTACAAGAATTATGCCAAGTCGTCATGCCAAGCTTCGGATAAACTTTTTTTTTCGAATCACAAGAAATCCCCCCAAAGGATGTGAATATCTTGAAATGAATGATGGCACCAGTATATGTAGTTGATAAGCTTAAAAATAATGGCACGTCATTAGCATCTACAGCTCATATGCTGCTTAAGTATTCCACTGTTCTGGGAAGGCTTTCAAAATGGGATAGGTTAAGCAAGTGGGGGATTGTTTCTGATCCTAGATGCTGTCCGTGTACTCATGGGGTTAAATCTCTGAGCACCTTTTCTTTACTTGCCTTCTGGTCTTCTTTTCTGGCAAAAAATGATGTGAATAGACCTGGTTATAGCCTTGTAGATGAAGTGAGATGGGCTGCTGTGCACACTATCCAGGATTTGGTTTACAAGCAGTCTTCAGTTGCTTGTATTTACCACATATGGAGGAAGAGAAATACTCGGATTTTTCAAGGTGTTGGCTCTTCTATGAATCAGGAGGTTTCTAGAACCGAGAATGATGTTAGAGCCTAGTTCTAGGAGATCTATCAAAAACACAAATGCTAATAGGCTAATCTGCAGCAATTGGGCCATTAGCAACAGGGTCTTTCGTCCTAGGAGTTAGTCTTGCATGTTTTCCTTCGTGATTTTTGCTGTTTTGCTTCTCTCAGATTGTGGGAGTTTGGTTTTGTTTGCCTTGTTTTTGTGGTTGGCTTTTGTTGTCTGGGGTACGCCCCTTGGGCCCAAGGCACATGTATTCTCAGGTTCATTTAAGAAAATCTTGAACTTACAAAAAAAGAAAAAATGTATTCGACTGTTTACTAACAGAAAAAATCTAGATTCCAAACAACTAACTAATAGAACAAGAGATGAAGACAAGATGTTTCCCTTTTTATTTTGAATATTCCTCTAAAAAGTTATTAGTGACGAGTGTTCTTGCGAAACTGATTATGAAAACTGCAACCGATAGAGCTACGCACCACATAGTGTCTCATGAACAGTCCATTTATCACAGGATAGAGGAAAACAAAACAGGACAAAAAAATGAAAGATTGCAGAATAAACATGCTTCTACTAGTAGGACCCGAAAGTACCCAAGCCCTAAACCCATCTAGCCTTAGAATATTTGGAATCAATAAATTGATGCATAGCTACCAAAATGTAGACATTTGATTGTGTCTGTATTATGTTCAGCATTCATACAAGATCTATGACAACCCACAACACCCAAAAGAGAACACCATACTTCAACATAAACTAACTTTTACGTTAATGCAATGGGCAGTCTAAAAGCTGGCCGTGACCTCAAAAACGGTTGAACCCACTTGACCCGGAGGGTGCACAAAATTAAATTCCTTACTGTGTTCACTTTGCTAATAATTTTCAATGTTTTTGTAGAAGTCGGCCAGGAAATCTATGATCATGTAAATAAACTGCGCTTAATCAAAGAAGACAAATTGCGAACAAATGAGAAAACTGGAAAATGTACTAGAATTATACTGCTTTTCTAGAAAAGAGGACGGTAGAACTACTTGATAAACCTATGTGGGAGAACCAAAATAAATACGCAGTGGAAAAATTACTTACCTTCTGCCATGGTATTCAAGTCTTAAGAAACTTGGAAATCGTTTCGATCTTGAACCAATATGCTTGACTCAACAAAACTCCCACTAATTGATTTCAGAGAGCAATGGGTAGGATTTCCAATCTAAGAGCATCCGCAATGGGAATAATCAAAATCAATAACCAAAATGTGTCACGTCAGTATTTGATTATCCATTTAGTTCATAATCAAACTTAACAACCTTTACCTCCACATTGGTTATTTTTGCATCCCTATAAAAAAAAAAACCCCATAGTACGCAATGCACCTATGTTCAATTTCAAACGAGTTTCAATCACACCCGACCACACCAAATTATTCGTCTCGATGAGACGATTCTAATGTGGGGTATTTTTTAGTTATTGAGTTTTGAATTTGGTTATTGGGTTTGGTTATTGAGTTTTGGTTATTGGTAAAAGTTGTTAAGTTTGGTTATGGAATGAGTGGAATTTGGTTATTTGCTAAAAGACTTGTAACTTTGCTTATTACAATGTGAGGTGTTTTTTTAGCATTGTTGTTAAGTTTGCTTATCCATACCAATTTGATTATTACAATGGGGATGCTCTAATCTATATAAATGTTTTTCACACATGTAACTTGATGGTCATCACAAGCCTTTATATAGATAGATTGGGACCCTTTCCCAATGGACACAACCCTTCATACTTCCTTCCATCAAAGAAGTAATAAGGCACCTATTCATTAATAGTTGCAACCTTACACATGAATGGTCAGTAAACCCATTCATGGATAGTCACCATATCTATTACAAATAGTCACCAAACCTTTCCATGAATAGTCACCAATTATTTATGCAATATTTTATTTAAATCTAATACCCATATTTTAGTTACGAACATAAATACTATAAAATAAAAATAGGATTGATGTGGCATGTGAGCCACAAAATAAATTCCAACATTCTCCCACTTGGCTCACATGACAAATCAATCAAAAACTGCTAGGTAAAAGATACTAAGTATTGTATAGTATTGTATATGGTCATACAACAATTGCCCAAATAACGGTCTATTGTTGTAAGATTGAGCACGAATCATGGTGGTTATGCTCTTTAAGCAAGCACTTCCTTCCATGTATTACAATGGACAAATCTCTCAAAACTTTATGTGGTATCACATGTAGTCATGACTAATAGTCACTTAGGGTCCGCTTTATTTATCCCAACGGACAATCGTATACGTACTTCATACCTTATGTGCACATGTACGTCTTTATTCTCTAAGAACATTTATAGTGTGACAAAACTTTAATTGAGCATCAATATGAAAGAAAACAAATATGAAATGAGCTAAATGTCATGTGTCATCACATAACCTTTTTATCGGCAATAACTAGCTCAATGGTCATGAATTGTGTTTATGAACTCTCTCTCTCCCCTAATGAGGTACTTTACGTCAATATTCTTTATTCGGCTTTCATCTTTATCGTAGAGAACAAAACAGTAGCCAAAGTAAACTTAATAATGGTCTCAACATAACATCAACAACTTAAGACCCATATTGCATGCTAGGCTAGTTTCATAGCTCCCACTAATTCTACCATTCATAGTAGGATCTAAACTCTTGTCTAGACCATGAGAAGATCTAAACTCAATAGCAATCAATTTCGCATCATTATCATGCATGTAAACCAACTTTTAGTTCTTGGTTCCTCACAACTTCACTTGCAGCTTTCTAATAAATCAAGGTTAATTGGTATTGACCCAGTAAACCCTGAACAAAAATCCATATAAGCCAAGAGAAAGAATATACTCCCACTAATTTTAAGGAGTACAATTTTTCTTTACTCACAAACAAAATGACTTTTTCAAAACTCTTTTCACGATGCTACCCAAAGTCAAAACTTTATTGGATCTTCAATTAATCACACTTTGAACATTAAGCCTAAAGGAATTAAACTTCTTCCACTATTAGTGTTCAAATATTTGTTTAGCATACTTAATTATGTGGGTAGTCCTGCACCCACATAGCGTGAAATAAGGTAGAGCACATTTAGCATCAATATTACTCCAACAAATAATATGGACTTCATGAAGCAATTTTAATAAACGCTATGAATAGCAACAATGACCAAGAACAATATATCTTGATGCTACAGAAAGTAGATCTTTACTTCAAAATTACTACTATTCATTAACGGTAAATTCTAACCTTCATATGGGTAGAGGTGCATCACACATGAATTTACGCAATACTTTATGAATAAGATAAATAATCTAAACAATGAGATCAAATTTTTCGTACCTGTGGGCATATGAAAAGTTTATTCTCTACTTCCAAATGTTTATCTTACTCAACTTAAATCACAAAAATAAGAACCTCCTTGCAAGACCGAGTTATTATTTCTGTGAATTAAACTATTTATGCTAATCTTTAATTGAAATAAGTAAATTCAAACCTCCCTGTGGGTAAAGGCTGCAACACGCACTGATCTACTTCATTGCAACAACAAGACTCGCCAATTTCGAATATCAACATGAAACGTATAATCTATGCACACAATTTCTGTTTTGGTGTTGAATTCACTAAAATGTCCCAAACAAACTAACAAAAACTAATTATTTCCCTATGGGAAAAATAAATAATTTTATAAATTCAACCTCAATGGTAGATGCCATGTAATTAACACAAACACATATATTCCAATCACTACTCCACATGTGACTCTCCTAATATCAAACAAAATAACATCTCAAGAAGCTGTGGCCAATCTCAAAACATTATAACGTTCAAGTCATCTCAAAAGGCATTAACCAAACTTTAATGGGACGGTTACAACTACCACATATTCACTGTATAGTCTCACATGATCAAAGTCATCTCAAAAGGTATCAACCAAACTTTAATGGGACGGTTACAACTACCACATATTCACTATATAGTCTCACATGATCAAAGTTTAAACAGAAACTGATGATATCAACGCGTCTCATATATGATCTTGGCCCTGGTGTGGGGTTGTCAATTCTTCATTTTACTTTATCCAAATCTATTATGAAACTGTTGCTTTGAAGAGTAAAGCATTTGACCACTACGGCTAATGGACTTTGATTGGACTAGTAAGATTAGGGTTTGCTTTGCCCTGTGTGCAAAGGAGATATTAAGAGAAATCAAAATCATATTCTAGTTCATGTTGTTTAGTTCATAATGCGAACATTATTTGGTTTTAACCATCGGTGGATTTTCCGGATCCAATAGTTAACATACCTTCATGTGTGATAGAAGTACGGACAAATGGCATTGATCTCTGCGCAAATCATTTGAGAATTCAATCACATGTTTTGCTTTGCTATATGATGGCATATGATACTTGGAGCATGAAAGTTACTTGAGAGCAAAATTAGTTTAAATTAAGTCATATATGAAAACTTTAGGAGATCTAGCAGCCAAGTACTATAATGAAACCTTTGAACTCTCCATGAGATAGGAAGGCAAAAGCATACAACACAATTCCAAAATAGTTTCTGTAAATGTCCCAAAACTTGGATATAAATTTATGGCTATATGCATTACAGTATTCGAGAGAAAGAAATCGCAATAGAAACCCCACTTTTCTTTTCTCTTACACTGATCATATCCAAAATAAAATAGGAACCCCATCATGCCAGACACCAAATCCATTACTTTATATAAGGAACTATCATGTATGCCCATCTAAACAATGAACAACCAATAGAAATGGATACGATCAAAAGTTCTCAAATTTTGTTCACTTCAACGGATCATAAGTGTGACAAAAATAAAATTAGAACAGGGTAATTGAGAAAATCATATTTACACACCATTCCACTTAAAATTGATGTTCCCAAAATCTTGTCTATGCTTTAAGTGTAGCACTACATTTATGGGATCATGGCAAGACGATAGATAACAATAGCAAGGAAAAATCCACCGATAGTTAACTATTGGATTTGGAAAATCCATCGATAGTTAAAACCAAATAATGTTCGCATTATGAACTAAACAACATGAACTAGAATATGATTTTGACTTCTCTTAATATCTCCTTTGCACACAGGACAAAACACACCATAATTTTACTAGACCAATCAAAGTCCATTAGCCGTAGTGGTCAAACGCTTTACTCTTTAAAGCAAGAGTTTCATAATAGATTGGATAAAGTAAAATAAAGAACCGAAAACCCCACACACGTATCAACAGTCTATCCTCTGAATTTTCGAAAAATGCCCAATTGTAGATTGGATAAAGTAAAATAAAGAACCGAAAACCCCACACACGTATCAACAGTCTATCCTCTGAATTTTCGAAAAATGCCCAATTGGCCAAAGTTGACACACAACAGATGACTATTCCATAGTAGGGAAACAAATTTATAATACTCTAATAAAAGTTGTGAATGGCAAAAGTCTGGGACTAAGAATGGAAAACCGATCGACAACAATGTAGAAGGTCAAGGTAATTAAAAGAAATTCTCCTATTGACTTAATAGACAAACCCACGAGGGCCAAGATCAACATTAAGATTGGTTGATACAATGGTATTTCTTCTTAAAGAATCTGAAACAACAGTACTGAATGGTTCCTCAATAGATTTAAGTTTCGACAATCAACTAATTCATACTAAACACAATGACATGAAGGTTTGCTCTGATACCAAATGATAAACCTAACCTATGTGGGAGAATCAAAATAAATACGCAGTGGAAAAATTACTTACCTTCTGCCATGGCGTTCAAGTCTTAAGAAACCCGGAAATTGTTTCGATCTTGAACCAATATGCTTGACTCAACAAAACTCTCACTAATTGATTTCGGAAAGCAATGGGTAGGATTTCCAATCTAATCTATATAAATGTTTTTCACACATGTAACTTGTTGGTAATCACAAGCCTTCATATAGATAGATTGTGACCATTTCCCAACGGACACAACCCTCCATACTTCATTCCATCAAAGAAGTAATAAGGCACATATTCATTAATAGTTGCAACCTTGCACATGAATGGTCACTAAACCCATTCATGGATAGTCACCATATCTATTAGGCAATATTTTATTTAAATTTAATACCCATATTTTAGTTACGAACATAAATTCTACAACAACAAAAACAATAACAGAACCCATCTATTCCCCAATCGTTGGGGGTATGGGCGGAAGATGATTGGAGATAGACCTAACCTTTGGCAATATATGCACAAAGTGGCTGCTCTCAGAATATTACTGAAATAGTGGCCCCCCTAAACCTCCAAGAACCGAGGAGCTACATGGATGTTTTGCTGTAGAACCATGCCCCTAAATCAAAGCCGAAAAACATTAGGGAGGGTAGGCCTAGAGACCCAAATCAATTTTTGTGCTCATTACCATGCTTCCTTCCTTCATGGTCCAGGGCATCAAACTTACGAACATAAATACTATAAAATATAAATAGGATTGATGTGGCATGTGAGCCACATAAATAAATTCCAACACTACTTTCTCATTAGATCTTGGCAGAGAAACAAAGGAAAGGGACAGAAAAATGTGTTTTCTTTTGAGAACCGAAACTGCGCTCAAAGTTAGCTCTTGCTACAAAGAAGACGGGGTACCTAATAGTTCTACGTATTAACTGTAACATGCGCTTGTAGATGAAACGTGTCAACCCATGGGGAACGAAATAAAAATGCCAAGTAACAAATACAAAAAAAAAAAGAAAAAAAGACATCATACCTAGCCATGAAAGGGGTCTGAGATCTTCTCCAAACTTGAAGAACTAGGAAGATGTCGTCAAGGCTAACTTCAGTCCTAAGCCCAACATTGCACAACAACTTTTCACTTTTTACCTGTCTCAATAAAAATAAAAAATAAACAGCAAGATAACTTATAAGAATCTACATTGATCAAATCCCTTGATTAAAAGAGGTAATAAACAGTTCTATTAGTTGGATTTATAATTAGTGGTGCATACGTAACAAGCAATGAAAGATAACCAGAGATTACCAATGTCTATAAGCAAATCCACATTATAGAACCAAGACATTAACAAAAGACGTCAAATGGTGAATAAGTTTGGAAGAGAAGAATTGAACCCATAAATTAAATCAGGAGCCACCAATGAAATAGTAGTTACCATCATTGCATACTTCATCGAACAAGTATAACTCAAAATAGTTTGCTTTATTAACCAGGGAAACCCAATTCTCCATCCAAATCCCAATGATAAAGGTCCCAGACATAAGCAAATCTGGGCGGAGGATTCTCCCTATCATAGTGAGGACATTGGAATTTCACAAATTAAGTTCATGAACCTAGTTAATAAAATCCCTTACTTTTCAAACAAGATAATTTCCCTGGGCGATACTCTTTTTTTATCTCCTAAGCCAATGAGTATATGCCTTTTGAGTCGATTTATTACATTTTGCAATGCTTTAATCCTAAGGGTGGTCATCCATGTTCCATTCAAACAACCCAATATAGAGACCAAACATTTTGATATTTCTTCATTTGTTTAGTTCAATGAAAACAGAACATAACTTTGAAAAATTCATAGTGAGCTGTGAAACCCAAAGACGAGTCTTCTGATGTTTCTGTTTATCTCATCTATTTCTTTACTGTCCCTCCCATAGTCCCATGTGCTAATGGGATTTGTACATGTTGTGGAGTGTTGGAGTTTAAAGTACATTGGTATCACAGTACTTAGTATATGATCCTTGCAGGCCACTCCACACATTGCCAATTGGATTGTACCGTTTCACCCAACCTAACTGATGTCATTCCTGCATAACAATTAAGAGTAGAAGCTACACATCTACGCACAATGAAATGTTCATGGTAATAAGTTGGTAAAAGAAGCAAACAGAGGATTCACTAAATCAAGGTTGATTAGTGCCACGCACGATACTAAATACAAAACATTCAAGACATGCAACGGTATGAAATACTTCCATTCATAATTACTGGTCCATTATTTTATTTGGGATGTTTCATAATGTTAGTCCTTTTTTGGAAATCCAAAAGAACAAAATTTGGTAGTTTTTAACTAACTGGTACAAATGAATAGGGTATTCCAAGGTAGTTGGAATAGAGGATGGAAATGATATCTTTAAAATTGAATTTAAGTGCAATCAATATGTCTCCTTAAAAAGTTGGAATTTTCAAAAGGGACAAGTATTAAGGTACAGAGGGAGTACATGAAGCTTAAAGAGTCATAGTGGAAGTTTGAAGGTCCGCAAATCAATCGCCCATAGAATGTCATGCACAAAGGACAAAAAATCGCCAGATGGGAAATCATGCTAGTATGCTACTTGAAAATCCATTTTTCCATGACACTAACTGGAAAATTTTCTTTATTCATGAGGAGTGCTTTATGTGCTTTATAAAAGAAACTGCTAAGGCCGGGGGCAGTAAGAATAATTTGAGACTGGAGAGACCAAAAAGACAAATGAAACAAAAAACAAAGTGAGCACTACAGGGAGTACCACTTCAAGAAACAATTAGTGACAAATAACATGAAACGGTAGACTTCAAGACTTAGCCTACCGCTTCAAGAAACAATTAGTGGAAGCCCAACTCTATGATTTACAGATACATCACACCAACCTTAGGAACAGCATACGGAGCAATAGCACCAAGGATTGAGCGTACTGCATCGGAATCATGAAACAACTCCTTGGAATAGTGAAGCTCATTATCCAAACTTGAAACCATCCACTGAACACCACAGAGACTGCTCATAAACGAAGACTGGAACATTCTGTTACCCTCTGGGGATTTCAAAATGAAGTGACCAGTAGCTTTATCATTAAAACAATCATCCCATAACGTGTCGAGTACTTCCAACAGGAATTTACACCTTATCAGGTCACCGCTTGAGGATAAATGGGACAACAAATGAAACAACTCTGCTGACTCCCAATCTTTAGCAATCGCTCCATGGTAGATCAGGTCCCCATCCCACGACATATTCTTCAGAACTGTAGGAGATATCTCAGTGATCTTCTTTTCAACTGGAACCACATGCACAAAGTCAGTAATGCCTATTTCCTGGAAAAACTCCCGCCATTTCATCATACCACCTGGTAGTGATTCAGTCATTGGATGTTTCAAATAGGCAACATCTACCTCATGCCATGTCAAATCCGACCCACTAATCAACTTATTTACATCAATAGGATTTCCAAATTCTCTACTGAAATGAATCCATACTTCACCAGGTCGTTTATATCCATGATTTGTTGAAACGAAAGCTTTATTGTGCAACTCGGCTATTATTTCTCCCCTTTCCACATGACAGTTGGGGCAACTTGATTGGAAGTGCAACAGTACAAAAGCAAGGTATTCTATCATCAAACTTTTCTTGTCCTCAGTGATTTTGTCATCAGAGATAGCTGGCAAGATGTGTACCATCACAATCTCATGCGCAGACACCTGTTGGACACCAACTCTTTGAAGCATCCTAATGACATTGCTCATGACAGACACATCCAAACATGAACTATCAACAGTTGCAGCAGCAGATAGAAGCGCAGGACTTACCATCCGAAGTTGAGCATACAATAAAGGGAAAACATCAGGACCATGATCAATATCCAATCTGGGGCTTACACCATCGGAGTGTAACCAGATTGTACCATCATCCACCGAACTATAAGTACCATCTGAAAGAGGAATAAAAGGAATTTTTTTGAGTGCATTTATAGCATCTGATGCCGCCCCAGAGTCTACAGATGTTAGCCGAGAAGAATTCAAAACCATTGTATAAAGGGTATTGAGCCAAGAAGATAGCCAAACCAGGCTGACTGATTTGAGACCATTCTCTGAATGACACAGAGAAGATATTACCTGAAGTAGGATTTGGGGTCCATATTCCTGAATACCCAGATCTCTAGCCAATGAATCTGACAACACTATATTTTTTTCCAAAAATCCAAGGCCGAGGTGCTCATGGAGCAAGCTATCAGGCAAAAGAGACCGAGCTTGTTGATTCCAGCACCTCATAACCTTGCAGGGAAGAACCCACTTATTATTATCCCCTTCCATAAGCAAGCACTTAGAAGTACGTAGCTTAGAAATAATTAACCGTGGAAGACTCGAGAAAAAGCCGTGCACTTCCCCTACAAGTGGTACAAAGCTCATAAAAGCTGCAACAGCCTTGCCAGGATTCTCGCTAAAACAAGGAAGGGCGCAAAAAGATCTCTCTGCACCAACAAATAAATCAGGAAACTTGGATAATAACCACTGATTCCATGGGCTATCTCCATCAACTTCTTCTCTAGATGAAGGAAGAACAAAATCACCTTGGATGATAAACTTTAGACCATATCTTCTTAAAGGGAGAAATGCAAAAACAGGCTGTTGGTCCAGACATGGGATAAAACCCTCATTATCTGATTCCTGCAAGGTGAACGCTATTGAGATTTCAGTCGTTTTCACATCAGGACGAATGGTGTCAGCTTGCAACTCTTGAGATTCTACAAACCAAGTCATAGTCTCATTCCCAACTGATACCTTCACGATACCATTCCCCACATTTTGTTTCTTCATGGTAATCATATAATCAGAAACCATGTCTCTGAACCGGATGCACTGGAGGCGGTGAAGAAAAAGCAATAAAGATGGATGAAGATCTAAAAACATAGTTTTAATGCCATCCATGGGAGACCCCTCTGATATGTTTGTTCTGAAAGGAAGCACAATGCATGTGTTCCAACAGTTAGTATCCATATTCTCATTATCACAACAAGCCAGCCTCTGGAGCAAATTAATATCACAAGGAGGAAGGACTGTTGGTAAAACAAAACCAATCTGCCCCTCAGTTATATCAAACTTGACATGAAACCCATTGGAATGAATCTCTGGAGCATCAGTGACCTTCAAAAGACCAAATATTTTTCATCAGATAAACAATGATGGAATGAAACACACCATGCAACCATCATGGAGGAAGAAATGCCCTTTCGCGTGCTTTCCTTCGCAAATCTGGGGGGAAGTACTCCAGCAAAGTAAAGTATCAACCAAGCTAGTTGTGGCAATGCAATACTTAGGCTAAGTAAGTACTTCCATTGGCCAGTACTTCTAATGTATTTCAAACGACCATGCTTGCAACATAGAAATTAGAACCCGTGTATATTTCTTTTTCTGAAGAATTATTTGACAGAGAGAGTTTTACTGAAAAAATGGCATTGAGGATTGCCAACCATGTATAAAAAGCCACTAAATGATTTCCCACATTTCAAAACCCATACAAAATCCCTTGCTACACTTAACTCTTTCAACATACGTGGAGTAACTCTACTGGAATTCAACAATGGCAATAGGGGATGGGATACGTGTTCAACATGTCTTGTTGTGCATCCATCCAACGTGCATAGTTATTAATACGGGTTCACCTTATAACTATGAAACAACATCTCATATTATCTTTGAAGTCTCTATTTCATCTCCTAAACACCATCCTCCTAGAACATTAAAAAAAACCATACAAAGAAACATGGTTATTTTGTTTTATTCATACCCTGATTACTGGATTAGATGAAACCAACACTGTTTACACATACCACACCAAACACACATACCCCGCATCCATGTCATATAGACACAATCTAAGAATTGGTCAAGAGAGGGTTACTCACTCCCCCTTCAAACTATTCATAAAATAAAATAAAAAATACTTTACTAATCAATACAAAATAAACTTCACAACATCAAAAGACCTATGACTCTTTTGCCCCACACTAATCCCCATAGTGGAAGATCAACTTGGTAACAGCAGTATTCATTTTCTTTCCGAACAAAAAGTGATGCAAGTATATCTACCTCAATTGATGCTAGGTGTTAGTTGAAATACAATAGAATAGGATTAGAACAAATTGCTTTGGTCCCTTGGCAATCAATGAATAAAAAGGTTTGCTTGCCTAAGCAAAGCTCTGCTCACCCAAGCCAAGAAACAACAGCTTTGGCTCCAAGAATGTCTTGGATCTCTAACTCAAATCCATGGGGATACATACAACTTAAATTACATAAATAGACTACTCTATACCCCAACTACACTAGGGGAACTCTAGGACCTAAATAGATTGAATAAAAAAAGAGCCTAAAGAGATCTGATGATTTGTTTTAGTAACTTAGAATTTCTAGAAAAATGTCAACTGATTCTAGTAAGCAGCAAACGACCAAGAACAAAATAGGAAACTACTAACAGTAGAAGTGGCAAAAAATTTCACTCAATGTCAGCAGGCAGTCCATTTAAGGTTTCATGTTTGAACTTCCATCACTGATGATGCAACCAAATAAAAAAGATCTTTGATCAAGAGAAAAAAAAAAAAAATCCCAAAGGGAATAAAAAGAGGTAAGCTCACAATATTCTAATGTCAAAATTATAAAACTACTCAATGAAAAACCTAGGGCTAAGATAAAGGCTAACGAATAGCTTGGTACAATTGTATATCACTAGTCTAGGTACAATAGAGCAAAGCAAGTGAAACAGGAGTACATTAAAGAAAATGACTGCATCAGATGAATATTTGGGCACTCGTTAGAAGGCTTATGGCATCCAGGGCATTGACTGTATATCCTTTTGCCAACAACCTCACTCAGGGATACGTGGAATGCAACTTGATGTTAGCCTTGCAGTAAAAATGGACAAGATCGGAATTTAAGTAAGCATTTCTTTCCTCCTCAGCATAGAGAGGCAAGAAAACAAAATTAACAACTGATTTAATCACATCATATAACACTTGCCAAGTTATCCTACTCTGATACTATTGCTACATTTCTCGCTTCAGATGCTTACCCCATCGATTTTTCAAAGACAATTGACTGTTATACAAGATACCTCCATCTTCGTCAATATCTTAGTTAACAAGTATTCCTCCATCCCACAAAGTTAGTCACTAAGAAAAGCCATGCAATTTTTGGATAAAAAAATGAAAAGCTTCCATGAATTATTTCAAAAATTTCTTTACACCAAACTAAAGAACTTTTGAAATCTTTAATTCGGTGCAAAGAAACTTTAAAAAAATATGCACGAGAATACTATATCAAGGATGAATTTTGCAGGACAGAGGAAGTGTTCACTTTTTACTACTAAGTCATTATAGATGACCAAGTGTGGCTTAATGATATTGATACTTGAACATCTAGGAAAGACTCAGAATCTATAATGACAGTAATCAGAGGCAATTTATATTATATAGTACCCGGAACACTGATTTGAAGCCAATGCCTTTCTTGCCAATATATCCGGCACTGGACCCCTTCTTTGTCGAATTTCCAACATCACAAAGCGCTCTAATGTTCTGTTCTGAAAAGCCTTGTTCATTGTTGAGAACAATAATGCCTGAATCCTGAAGAATGAATGACAGAGTTGGTTCAACATTTGGCAGGTAGACATTGTCATCTGCATTCTGAACCTGAAGCAGTATGGCAGAATGTAAGGTGGTTTGCAGCATCACAATTGTGAGCAGAAGCTTAACAAACATTCAGGGCACGAGCATAAAATCAAAACACTAGCAAATGAACAGGAAAAGTTATGTTGTATGGGGAAGGAAAATCTTGAAAAATTTTCACAAATAGAGTCTATTGTAACTCTCTAAACCTGGTTAGGTTTTTCCTTGTCATCCATAACAATCATGGCTGAGAATATAAATTCAAAGGCAGGAGCAACACCCTATTTTTTTGATCAGTCGAAGGCTGGAGCAACACATTATCGGATACATGGCAGCTTGAGGGTCATTCAACGGTGGACCTGTGCTGACTGCTGATATAATTATACATCTAGACCAAGTCTCTTAACAGTTAAAAGTGCATTGCATCCACCTGTGAAGCAGAAAAAGACATAACAAGGTCCTACATAGCATTATTTTGTTCCGAGAGCAGATCTAGCAATTTGCGAATTTGGCTGTGAATGTTAGGCAGCAGTTCTGCAGTTAATATGTCAGCAGACCCAAGTGTATGCGGTTCAGTTGGAAGGATACTACTTGTATATTGGATAACATACATTACAAATGCGTGTGCGCGAAAAATTACGCTTACTCAGTAGTTAGAACCCATAAGGCCATTGATGGGTGTCTAGAGGGATAATTGGATACAGACTTAACCATAGACATTTAATGCACAAAATGGTGTCCTCAAACTCAAACCCACAACCTAGAGGTTAGTAGGCTGAGTTTAAATGCATAGAGGATGTGTACAATCACTTGAGTTCTTAAAAGATCAAAGATGGGAGTTAAGATAGTACTATAATCACGAAATCTGGTATTTTTGTTCAAATCCCAGGTTGGATTTCTACAACAACTAGGTCAACTAATCTAGTGTTTGTATGATACAATGATAGATAGGCGTCGGAATTGGTGGATGACACGGAAGGAAATCGTTTGAGATTTGGGCTAGTGGAACAAGGATAGGGGGTTCGTAGAGAGTTGAGGGTCACCGAAATAGAACTGCTATGGCTGTGCTTAATCCTTGAGGATGCATCCTCAGGGTATGATAAGGACCTCGTGTGCAGCTATGGGGGTTTTGCCAGGAAAGTACAGGTGCATCGACTCGTTACGGAAAAGGGTTTTCTTCTGAAGGTGGAAGTAAGAGATGACGGGAGGGTGTGGCAGGTGTTTGTGATGGAGTTGGGTGGTAGTGGAGGGTGGGTGGATATCTCGAGGAAGTTTTGGGCATTCTGTGGCTGGATGCGGTCAGGAGGGATAGTCGATGGCAGATCCTTCTTCGATGTTGCGAAAATTGGTGGCTGGCCGGAGAATACGGTGGCGGTGGAGAATAGAAGAAAACGGAGGGGCTGTGATGTGGATGTGAGGATGGGTTCTATGCAAAATATTGAGAGTTTTCTTGGGAGGTGTTTGGTGGGTAGAATGGAGAAAGGGGCTTTGGCATTGCCGTCGGCCATGGAAGTTCAACGGTGGGCCCATAAATCTTGGAAGGTGATTGCGGGGGTTTAGGTTTCGGATCTGGGAGGCCGTTCCTTTTTACTCGCGTTGCCGTCGGTGGAGGAAGCTCAACGGGTCTTGAAGGGGAGTTGGTGTTTTGTAGGAAGAAGAGTGGATCTGAAGTGGTGGTCTCCTGTCGAATGCTGTGTCAAAAAGGGGGATGATCGCTCAGAGGTGTGGGTGAAAATTCTAGGGCTTCCATTACAGCTATGGGATTTTGAAGTGTTCCGAGCAATTGGTGACTATTGCGGGGGATTTCTGTTTGTAGACGATGAGACGAAGCAGCGTACTCATCTCCGTTGGGCTAGGATTGCTGTTTGGGAGTCACCGGATTCTATTCCGACAACTGTAAAGATCGCTTTGCGGGGCTGGTTGTTCGAAGTACCTCTGTGGGTTGAGAAGGGTTCGAAAGTTTTGTTTCAACCTGGATTGGGGGTTGTTAATGGTGGTAAGGGAGTGGCTGTTAAAAGATCAGAAGGCGGCGCTATGGTGGGAGGAAGGTCGGAGAAGACGCATGGAGGTTACGCTAATGTGGCGAGTGGAGTTCAGCGTGGGGGCTGGTATGGACCAGGACAACGTTCTAATTTTGAATTGCGTAATGGTGGTGGGTATTGGCCTAGACTTGGTATGAGTGGACCTAAGGCTAAGGTGAAAGTGGGCTTCAAAAGTGGAGCTGTTGGAGGGTTCAAATCAGCCCATATCAGTAAAAAGAATGGGCCTGATTCTAAGTGGACCTTTCTTTTTAAAAGACCAGTTCAGATAAAGGAGTCCAAGTCATAAAGGAGTCCCAGATTCAGAGAGGTATTTTTCTGGTTTGTGCAACGATGAAAGATCTCGGTTGTCCTCTGCATCCAAACTCTCTCGTCGTCGCTAAAGAAGTTGACAATGGAGGATTTTCTCAGGCGGCAATGGACTGCAGTGAGGTGTGTATGATTTATGATCGCTCTTCTCCTTCTCCACCCTCTTCTTTTTCCTTTCTGCACGAAAAGGGCTCTTGGTCGTCAATTAGTGGGTTTTCGGTGTTAGATAGGTCTGTTTTGGTAGAGAATTTTCAGGTGGGTAGCAGGGATAAGGTGGTGAAGTGGGAGATTCTTGCGGTGATGGGGGTGTTTTTTCAAGGGGTCATTTGGGTTTGGGCAGGGTGTCTAGGGGTTGTTTTTCTGAAGTAGAGGGGGGGAATGCAGCTCTGTGGGGCTGGAAATAGTTCCTTTTTCTGGTTTGGGTCAGAGGGAGGGTTTGGCGTTGGATGTTGCAAATGAGGAAGAGTTACTCAACCATTTGGGGTGGGTGCATGATCTAGTTGATGACAGGCTGGTAATGAGTAAGGGGTTGCCCAATCCGTTGGCGGTTAAGGAGCCTGAATGGGCGTTGAAGGAGGGAGATAATCTGGTCCCTGGAATGTCTCAAGCGGAAGTCTCTAAATGGGTTCTGAAGAGAATTAATGGCTTCAGTAAATTCTTGGGTGTTTCTTTTGATGGCTTTGAAGATAGAACGATGCATTTATTCTCGGAAATTGCAGAAAAGTGGAAGAAAGGGGCAGCATTGGAAGTTAAAAAAGGGAGGAGCAATGTAAGCAAAGGAGTTAGAGAATTAAAAAGGTTACAGAGTTCTGTTAACTATGAGGGTCGTAAGAAGGTGGGAGAGGGAGATAGTGTAGGGGTGGAAGGAGTTAACCTTGTATCTTTCTATGAAGATTAAATCCTTAGTTGGAATGTGAGAGGATTGAATGCTAAGGAGAAGAGGATGGTCGTTAAATCTCTTCTTCAGGAATGGAAGGCGGATGTGGTTTGTCTTCAAGAAACTAAGTTAAAGGAGGTTTCGAGGGAGAAAATTAAGAAGATTTGGGAAAGCCGTTGGGTAGAGTGGATACATCTAGATGCGTGTGGGACAGCAGGGGGGATTTTGTTGATGTGGGATACTAGAGTGGTGGAGAGAATTGATGTGGAGTATGGTGTTTTTTCAGTGTCCTGTTTGTTCAACACTGTGGAGGATGATATTGAATGGGCTATCACAGGAGTATATGGGCCAGTGGTTAATGGCCATAGGGAGGATTTGTGGGAAGAGCTTTCGGCAGTAGCATTTCGTTGGGGCGTTCCGTGGTGTGTGGGGGGAGATTTCAACATAGTTGGGTTCCCGCATGAAAGAATGGGATGTAATTCTATTTCGCACAACATGAGAAGATTCTCAGATTTTATCAATGTTTTGGAGCTCTTAGATCCGCCTCTAAATGGTACTAGATTCACGTGGTCTGGGAATTTGGATGATAGATGTATGTCTCGCATTGATCGATTCTTGATTTCTTCTTGGGAGGAGCTTTGCCCGGAGCTGATTTAGCGTGCGCTTCCAAGACCTAACACAGATCATGTCCCAATTTTATTAGACAGTGGAGGGATTCGTCGTGGGAGGACCCCTTTTCGGTTCGAGAATATGTGGTTGTTGTCCGAGGGCTTCTTAGAAAGAGTGGGCGAATGGTGGAATAGTTATGAGGTAGTGGGGAAGCCAAGCTTTGTCTTAGCTAAGAAGCTCAGACTGTTAAAAGAGGATTTGTGAATATGGAATACTGAGATCTTTGGAAAATTGGCGGCTCAAAAGGCCAAGGTGGTTGATGAGATTAGTCGTTCGGATTTGGAGGAGCAAGTTCGGGATTTAAGGGAGGAAGAGAAGGTTCTGAGAGCCAAGGCGAAAGATGAATTCGTAAAAATTGAAAAGTTTGAAGAAATTAGTTGGAGACAGAAATCCAAAAACTTGTGGTTAAAAGAGGGAGATAGAAATACTCGATTCTTTCACAGAATGGCCAATTGTAATAGGAGAAAGAACTTTATTGGAAAGATCAAGATTGGCAAAGTATTTTGGAGGAGGAAGAGGAGGTAAGAACAAGTATTGCTAACTTCTACGCTAGTTTGTTCAAAGAGGAGGGAGTGTATCGGCCTCGAGTTGATAATTTGGAGTTCGAATCTATCTTGGTGGAGAAGGTTCATTGGTTAGAAAGACCATTTGAGGAATCAAAAGTCCGTCTTGCTCTTAAATCGATGAATGGAGATAAAGCGCCCGGTCCAGATGGTATGTCTTTAGCCTTTTTTCAACATTGTTGGGGAGTGGCGAGAGGGGAAGTGATGGGTATGTTTCATTATTTTTGGAGGTTTTCATTGTTTTTGGAGGTTTGGAGAGTTTGAAAAGAGTTTGAACGCGTCTTTTGTGGCCTTGATCCCAAAAAAAGGAGGTGCGGAGGACATCAAGGACTTTAGACCTATCAGTTTACTTTGGGGAGCGTATAAGTTGTTGGCTAAAGTGATGGCAATTCGTTTGAAGAAAACAGTAGGGAAGGTTGTGTGCGAAGCCCAAAATGCTTTTGTTGAAAGTAGGCAAATTCTTGATGCATTCCTGGTTGCTAATGAGTGTGTGGATTCAAGATTAAAGAGCAGAATTCCTGGTATCATGTGCAAGTTGGATATTGAGAAGGCTTATGATCATTTTAACTGGGACTTTTTGATCTATATTATGCAACGAATGGGGTTTGAAGAGCGCTGGAGGAAATGGATAAAATTTTGCATCTTATCTATTAGCATGTCAGTCTTGGTGAATGGTTCTCCAGCCGGTTTCTTTCAGACTTCTAAAGGATTGCGTCAAGGCGATCCCCTTTCCTCCCTCCTTTTCATTTTGGTCATGGAGGTGCTAAGTAGGATGATTCGGAAAGCAGTTCTAGGGGGATTCTTGAAGGGTGTTGAAGTTGGGAGGGCAGACGGTGCGGGGTTGATGGTCTCTCATATTCTTTATGCTGACAACACACTCGTGTTTTGCAATGCGGAAGCAACACAAGTGGGCTATTTCAGATGTGTTCTTTTGTCCTTTGAGGCTGTGTCAGGCCTCAAGGTGAATTTGGGAAAGTCAGAAATGATTCCGATTGGGGCGATTGAGGATATTGGTGCTCTTGCTCAGATTTTGGGTTGTAGGGTGGCGTCTCTCCCATCAGTGTATCTTGGTTTGCCTTTGGGATCATCTTTCAAATCTAAAGTTACTTTGATTAAAAGCTCCCTTTCAAATCTACCTACTTATTTCATGTCATTGTTTTCCATTCCGGTTTCGGTGGCGAGGAGGTTAGAAAAGATTCAAAGAGATTTTCTTTAGAACGGCGTGGGGGATGAGGTCAAATATTACCTCGTTGACTGGGATACAGTTTGTGCTCCCATTAGAGAAGGAGGTTTGGGTGTGAGGCGCTTAAAGTTATTCAATCACGCTTTGTTGGGCAAATGGCTTTGGAGATTTGCGAGTGAAAGGGAGCGATGGTGGAGGAAAGTAGTTGCTGCGAAATATGGTTCCGGATGGGGAGATTGGTCGTCTTTGGGTGTGAGATCGCCTTATGGGGTGTCGTTGTGGAAGGGGATTATGAATGTGTGGGATGCCTTCATAAAGAACACCCATTTTTTGGTTGGTGATGGGAGAAGGGTAAAGTTTTGGGAGCATGTGTGGTGTGGGGAAGTGACCTTGCGGGAAGAGTTCCCGAGTATTTTTAGTTTGGCTAGCGAAACATATGTTAATGTTTCTGAGCATCTCCATTTTCATGAAGGAATTGCGGGTTTGAGACATCCGTTTGCAAAGGGATGTGAATGAGTGGGAGGAAGAGGCTTTGATGGCGTTGCTTTCTAGAGTGTATGGTCTCCAAAGACTAGGAGGAGGAGAGGATGAAATTCAGTGGAATTTATCCAAAGATGGCTCCTTTCAGGTGAAATCCTATTATGAATCTTTTTTTGAAAAAGATACTTCTTTTCCTCATAAAGCAATCTAGAAGACGAAGGCGCCTTTAAAGGTGAGTTTTTTTGTTTGGTGTGCGGTTCAAGGCAAGATTCTTACCATTGATAATTTGATCCGAAGGCGGAGAATCATTGTCAATTGGTGTTGTATGTGCAAAAGAGATGCGGAGTCGGTTGATCATCTCCTCATTCATTGCCCGGTGGCTTGGGAGCTTTGGACTATGGTTCTTTCTTGGTTTGCTATGCGATAGGTCATGTCGAGGAGTGTGATGGAACTCTTAATCGCTTGGAGAGGTGCAAAAGTTGGAAAGAGGTGGAAGCAAGTTTGGTTTTTGATCCCTCTTTGTCTAATGTGGATCATCTGGCGGGAAAGAAATTCGAGATGCTTTGATGGGGTGGAAAAATCTTTATATAGAATCAAAAGTTTTTTGGTGAATAGTTTGTTTAGTTGGGACGAGAGAATGTGATCCTTCTCTTCACCAATTTCTAGATTGGTTTGAGCTTTTCTTTTCTCTTGGAAGTGTGTAGGGCCTTTTTGTCTCGTGGCCTATTTGCATATGGGCGGCATTCCCTTAATGCCTTCATCTATATAGTTATTTACTTATTAAAAAAAAAACAACTAGGTCAACTGCACTAATCACCTTCATTGCCAGGTTTAGTTGAAGTGTGAGGGTAGTTTTAGGTGAGTGAAACGAAGGGGGGTAAATGAGGGATTCGTGGGGTGATATGTACTGGAATTTATTGGTTTACTGGTGGGATTTGTAGAATAAACTTCACCAGGAAATCGTAAGGAAGCAGTTTTGGAGTTAAGAAACAACAAACTTTATAATAATAAAAAAATTGCAACCATTCAATCTATCTATTAGTTTTTGCAGATTTTCAGTCATGCCTACCCTCAATAATCTTGTAGATTTTGTTGATATAGTCCTTAACTTTGTTAACGTAATTAAGGATGCCCTTTTAAGGATTACTTTCTTGTCGTTAAGTAGCAGCCCGTTTTGAAGATTTCCAACAAAACTTGCTTTACTTTTCGATCTCTTTTCCTTTTTTGAGTCTAATTGTAATCTTTTTGTTACTATTCTAGATCGTATCTAATGTCTTTGGATATTTATAGTTCCTGTAATTATGTTCTCTACGTCTATTATCTTGAGCTACGCATCCATTGCCTTGGACTAGATGAAAAAAGACTATATGGAAAACTAGTTAAAGATGGCCCTCCATGGATTCACCTATATAAGCTGCAGCTAAAGTTGCAAAAATAAGAGCTTGAATGCCACTAACGAGAAGATACTTCTACCGTTCTACTAAAAAGAGAAGCGTTCTTCAAAGAATGTGACAGACATACAATATTCCACGCTAGATTTCAATAAAATTTGATACCAAAAAAATAAATTCTACCCCTGCACATTGCTGTCACTTACTACAGAGTCTGGAGAGAGCAATACTGGTGATTGAACTTGTGCCATAAAACTAGGCCAGATAGCACCTGCCATCGCATGGACTCAAACCTCGAAGCTCTATAACGTAAGCAATATCCAAAGACCATTTAGAAGAATTCTTCCACCATATTTGCTTCATGTTATCGAAATTGTTTTTTCTTCAATGGCGTGACATTTGATGGGTTGATGATTAAGGATAGTAGACTAAACACAGGGTAGCCAAGTGCGAAGCAGAATTCCTAATCTCTACTGGAGATCAAAGAAATTGATCCATCTATGACTTAAACTAGTTGGATGCAAGATTTGACCAATTGAAAATGATAGCAAAATGCATGGGTAGACATCATGGAGATTAAAAATCTACCCTATCCTAAAGTTTCTAGAAAGCATCAACTAATTCATATGTTTCAGATATTAACAAATAGCTTCCGCTTCCATACAAAGAAAGGGTCCAAAGACTTTGCAAAATTTCATAGCAAGTGCAGCATTATCATGGATGCGAAGCACCAAGTATAAACAGGCAAGAAATGCATACACAAGCAAGAAGTTTCGATGTTTGGACCTGTTAAGGGATGAAAATAAAATTAAACTCTACGAAAGGCACGAGAATGCACATGCTTAGCATATACGAAGACTCGTATAGACATAACAAAATAAGGAATGACTAATTACCAGCTCCAAAAGAAAATGTGAATCCTGTGAATATAACTCTTGTGAAAGACAATGGAGCGCTCTCCCTAAGCGAGCATGCTGCTTCTTCAAAATGCCACTCTCATCTTGAGAAAGTCTTGGATCGAGACCAAATTCTTCACGCCTAATAGATTCAATAATCAGCGCTGCCTCATTTTCCATGTCAACCACTAATAAATGTCGTTCATCGCTGAAACAATCACCAGTATTCTTCTCACTGTTGAGCCCAAAGCAAGCCGCATTGCACTCTTCATTCTTCTGATCCACCTCAATAGAGACCACCACTTCACCTTGAGTAGATGCAAGCTTATTAACTGCATCTTCGATACCCGTTGACCCCCTGATGAACTCAGAACTAACAGCTTGTAAGCATGACACACCAGAAGATGGAAAAGACTCAATAGCAATATTGGAACCAAATACATGGTAATCGTCAATCCACTCCACTATACCAAGAGACAGTCCAACATCATGAAGCATGAGACGCTGCTCGATTTGCTTGCATTTGCCTAATATGGCCAAAGGAGCATCTTTAATAACAGATCGTAATCCTGAGAGCAATATGTTGGCGGCAAAAGCACGAAATTCTGTAGGAAAATGACCCAAACAATCAATGAAAAAACTCGCTACAACAGTGACCGCTTCATGAACAGTACTGTTGCTTCTGCGTAAATCAGTGCTGCGTCCAGAGGCATCATCATCAGACATGTGCAGTCTATAAAGTGAATGTCTATGCGTCAAGAAGGTTCGATTTTCACTTACTTCCATGAAATTCTTTGTCAAGACTTCAAAAGCTTGTCGTGCATAGCACTTTAGGAGGGACAAGGGAACATGCCTTTCGCCTCCATACAATGCAAGCAAAGATAACAATTTCACTGCTGTTTGAAAAGAAGACCCTTGAAGAGAAGCTTCTAAGAAAGAATCAACAGTAGCTAAATGGTCAACCCGGACTACTTTGCCATCCTTTGTAACCAAGCACAGAAGCTCTTTGGTATTAACCTCATTCAGCAACCAGGCCACAAGAGTACCAAGCGAGGGAGCAAATCTGAGATCCCAATGCATCCACAATTCTAAATCTGCCAACATTGGTGCCCTAAGTAAGACTTCAATTGCATCCTTTGTAGTAAAAGGACCAAGAGACCCAGTTTTATGGCCAATCTCTGCTCCGTCTGTAGTAGTTTCTGCCAAAGCTTTCTCATTGACAGAATCTCCAGCACGATTTCCTAACAAAGTCGCAGAAAATAAGACACAAGTAGAAGTGCTTTCATTCTCTCTCACTATATTCCTAAAATCTTTGAATGAACTGCTTTCTACTAGTGTGAAACTGATTTGAGGAAACTGCCTCATAAGCAGCACAGAAAGCAACTCCTTGGTTACATTTTCAACTCCCCCTAAACTATTTGAAGCTTGTGACAGTAATACAGACAACTGATGCTGAAGCATGCAAACCTCCAAAGGAGACTTCCGATATGCATAATCAGTCAAACATCTCTGGAGTGTATTAGGCATTAGAGAAACATGTTTCTCCAAGAAAGTGAAGAACTCCCCGTAACCAAGGGACTCAAATTCCTTGACAGAGAACTCTCTAGTCAACCAAAACTCACAATCACGAAGCTTCCTCATTAAGGTAAATTTCTTCTCAAGTGAGGATTTTACATTGCTCAAGTCGTTATAGTCAAGCTCAAAATACGTAGAAACTTTCTTGATAATATCTTCAACAGTGACACCTGCAGAATTGTGTACACTTATTTTATGCTATTTTCACAAGGGAATAAAAGAAATAATGACACGTATACATAATAGAATACAATAAAAAAGAGGACAATAATCGGTAATTAGTTTCAATCAGCCTTTTATCACTCTACTGTCTAGAGAATAATAAGCACATTGAGTAGTTGAAGATGTTATTTTCATGGCCATAAAGAATTTCGGAGATCTCAATTCGATTCAACAGGCCTTTGTCCCAAATCAGGTAGACTACATGGATCCACTTCCTACAGCGTTGAATTGGCACGTGTGGGAAAAAAATGGACGGTGCGGTCCTGGGGGATGGTCCTTAGCCTGCCCATTATAGCTTCTTGTAGATGAATCATGTTTATTTTGTTTCAAGTAATTGTTTCAACTATTCCATCATAAGACATTCTATAAGTCAAAACATAAACAAGCAAGTGAAGGGCAATGTTTCTTCTCTCTAGAAAGAGAAATACATGAAAACATCCATCTTCTTGGTGGCAAGAAAGCATTGAAGAAGCCTCACCGAAAGGAGCTCTCAACTCTAAAAGAGAGAACCCGTCTTTATTTATGGAATACACAACTGTGAATATAAAACAAGCATCGGTTCCGTGTGACACACGGATAAGAATGAAAGGAAAATGAATCTATCTCACTCGCATCCCATTCAAAGTGGTTATCACTTATTGAAGTTTGTATTAGAATTGTTTATTTACTATCTAAATGATCAATATTTTTTAAGTAAACCTAAAGTAATAATACTGATCGCCTCAAGGGTAATTTTGTAGCGTGCATTAGAAAGTTCCTTTATGAAGAAAATCCTTTTAGGATTCTCAATAGAATTAATAGAAATGGTAAAACTATGAGGGATGAGAGAGGTTCCTTTTGGAAAACTCAACACTAGTAATACAACTAAAGAAAGGTGGAAGAAGAAAAGGGGAGGGATGAAAGAGGAGTGAGGAAGCACCATGTCTATATAGTATGGACGGATATACCAAGCAAGATTTATTATGCACAAACAACTCACTTTGCTCACACTTTGAAACATGCTCATCTATGACTAATGCAACCCTTTCAGCTGGTTCAATCTCGATGCTTTCATATTCAGCACATTTCTTCGCAATTGTATTTGCTGCGTCCTGTTCAGTAAAAGTTTGGAAAGCATCATACACGCTATCCCACATTCCACATTTAATGGATGTCACCTGCAACAGGACAAAGTAACCCAGCTGTAACTAACCTTACAAGACACGTCAGATTCAACCAAAAATGCATACAGAAAATATGACACTAGATAGAGGTTAAATAAAGAATAAACAAACAAAATGTGGAGAATGAATTTGGGTACAGGGCACCAATATAAAACCCATGGAGATCATTAATTGATTTCTCACATTAACAGCAGACAGTCAGACATATTTGATAGGTTCTCGAGTTGGAGCCATACTAATTTACCAACTATTTATGTTTATTGAAAAAGGCAAAACAGGAATACTAAAGGCAGATCAAAGTGTACTTAAAGCTAGGCAACAGTTGGAAACTAAAATTACTTTGGGTGAACAGTAGATTGATTCCAATCAAAATGCAGGGCTTGGCAGACAATTTTGATCATACTTGTACTTGCCAACTGCACCCACATTAAGATGAGTGATTAAACTATATCAATTTGAGAGTATTAAAATATGATCGAACTCCTTAATAAGTGAGACATTTAAAATTCTCAAACCCTAAACACTTCTCCTTTTCTCTTTCAAAACTTGGGATCAAAGGAGTGATACCACCGCCATTCAATCCTGTCCACAGCCCACCACCACCCAGAACTACGGAACTGTGGGTCTCTCTTTTTTCTCACATCGTAAATCAAATCAGCCTTTCTGTTGTCACTGTAGCATTAAATCCTCTTAGACCACGCATCTGTGAACCATCCAACCCTTCGCCACGATGGACGATCACCAATGAACCTTCGCCAACCTCCGAGAAAGCCTGTAAGACCAGTGACGACCTTATTTATGGCACTCTGTGGCTGTCTCTCAGTTCCGACGAACCAGATCTGCAACTTCTTTTCCTACCACTGTCTGAGTCCCACCGGAGCCTCACCACCCTCGCCAAAGTCTCACCGTTTCAACTGCTTCCCTATCGTCATCTCTTCGGTCTGAAGCATTGTTGTTGTTGTCCGAGGCCCCATTCTCCCAAAATTTTTTATTGTCATTTTTTTCGTCTAAATGGTAAAAAATTATGACCAAAAGCCAAAAAAAAACAGTTAACTGGAGACAAAAATACCAAACAACTGATATGTTGCCTGTCTTATATGAACTTTTTTTCAACTTCAGTCCACAGTTTTATACTTTTCCGATTCCTCCCGTCGAGACAAATGATTAACCCCAAAGATTGCAAAGAAAAGCTAAGCAAAAATTACGAAAAGTAAAAAGTACCGAAAAAATACCAGTCCAAAAATTTTGGGAGGTTGGAACCCTCAATGTTTGGTTACTTTTCGATTCTTGTTAATGGTTTTCTCTGGTTGCTACGCGGGTTTCTAGTATCGATCTTGTTGGGTCTTCTCCATATGTGGCATGTCCATTGTGACTTTCCTCATGCTATGTTTAGTTTACGAGTTTGGCTGCTCATTTCAATTACATATGTCGTATACAACGAGAAGAACCTACATAGAATTAACTTACAGCAACATTTAGCAATCCAATGCATGGGTATGATGAGAACATTGACATCATTTTATTTCTTGTTCCTACGTCGGCAAACATCCCTTTCCCTTTATATCTTGTCTGACCAGTTGTTTTGTAAAACTGGAGCATCCTCTCAAAAACCTACAAGTGCAAGAAGGAAACAAGCATGAAAGAGCTTTTGTTTAGTTGTAACCTAGAAACAACATCAAACATTCAAGACACGTAAAAACCTAGGGGTGCAATAAATCTGGAAAGCATAAAGACAGACAAAAAACATGAGGTAATAGAACAATGAACTTAGTGTAAGTTCTGCCTACGATCTCAAGCACTACACAGAGACACCAAATAGCCGATACACAATACACATTCTGATAGGGTACATAAAATGGGGAACAAAAAGAGCTACAACCATTTTCACCCCATTGCCCATGAGTCAGACCTATCACAACACTGGTTCAGAAGACAGGTAACATTAGGGATAACACATCCAAACTTCACATCTCAATTATGCTACTTTTATACATATTTCTAAATTGAGGTATTGAAATATGGATGAATATCGGTGATACAGCTAATATAGCTATATATCAGCCAATACCAGACAACATAGACTGATAAGAGTTGACAAATCAGACACCACCAGCCTGGAAAAATCTATGTGTTCCATCAACTATAAAAATTGAAATTTCAGGATTGGGATGAAAACTTTGAGGTTCTATTCCAAGGTTTTGTGTAGCCATACCTTAGGCTTAGGGAAGTTTAGGTGGTTTCCCAAGTCCCTGGCCCTACCCCATCACCCTAAATTTTATCTTCCAAACTACTATTGTCCAAGCCATCAAAATGTATAGAATTAGCAACCTTAAATCTTGGTACTACCATAAAGAACAATAACTTAGGACTTGATTCCCACCCCAACAATGAAGGGAGGAACAACAAACAAATAGAGATAAGTGTCCAAGTTGTGTCTGCATATGTCAGATAAGCATTGTCCTAGACTCCATATGTAGCACTGACATGACACGCAAAACACCAACTCTCCAACATCGCAAATTTCAAAAAAATGAAGAACACGTGGGTATAATTGGTAGGCAGTATTATTCTGAATACAATTAACTTGATTTAACATATTCTGTTCCTTTGTTATCCATTGTCTGGCATCGGAAATATAATTATTGCAGGAAGTTTCAATTACTGGTAGTTATGTAAGGGGAAATTTGTTGTGCGAAATCGTTAAACCACTTAATGAAAATTACCCAATTACATTCTTTTAGGAGAGTATAGCCAGAGGGGTTATGTGGAGTCAATTTTGTTGGGGTGCATAAAAATTAAGAGGGTGCTATGTCAACTGCAAGTGATTAGTATGTAGTATAGATGCAGAAATAAAACTTACCGTTTATCCCCTCAGCGAACAAGATAAATTTCTAAGTTACTTCTGAATAACTAAATCACACAGTCCTTCAAGCAAGAGAGAACATTTTTTTTTTTTTTTGATAAGTAAATAAATATATTAGAAAGAAGGCATTAAGGGAATGCCGCCCGTATACAAGCAAGAGAGAACATATTAAACCAACCCAAAAAAAAAAAATATGCTCAAAATTAGCAACAAATTAGGGAGGAAATGAACATTGGTGTCACCCTAGAACAAGGCATATACAATCTACATACCTCATTAACAGTGTTCTCCCGGCAAGCCTCTTTCCATGTGGTGATGAACATTTTCATGGAACTGTTAGGAAGTAAAAGATCTGCTTCAAGCAAAAGATCAGCTTCATTCTGACCAATAAACTCCTTTTCATCCTCATCGATCGAAAATTCTGATCCAGTCCTGAATTTTTTAGGTAGTTTGTGAGGTGCTGTGATGTTGCTGCCTAAACTTCCAGATTTTCTTTTCTTTTTCAACTGGCCATTACTTTGGTTGCATCTTTCACTGCCACTACCTGCGGAAGCACTAACATCCATTTCTCCTTTCAATCCTAGTCGTGACATCTCTTCAGCAGCTGATGGGTAAGGACAGCTACTTACTCTGTCATTGCTAGTATTCTGCAACAAGTCCTTGCTGTTATCTTTTGCATCTGCATCATTCTTGTTGCCTTCGTAATCAGAATCATCACTACCATCATCCTCTGAACTAGAAGAAAATTTTACATGCTTGCCAACAAAATTCCCATGCAGTGGGGAAAATGAATTGACACGTTGTGATATAGAGCTAAAATGGTCATCCAGCTGCTTTTTCTGCAAGGACAGAAGTGGGCGGCGTTTATGACTTTTCTTTTCAGATTTCTTTTGCAAGTCATCAAAAATTTTGTTTACTGTGGTACTTTCAGATCTCCTTGCTTGGCGGATAAGAGTAATATGCATCCTGCAACCAAAGATTTCAATTACATATGTATAGCTGTCATAAAAAACAGGGATTTCACCTTTCATTAAAAAAAAAACATACCAAGGTAGTTTTTGGTATTCAAGACAGAAGACAATTAAGCATAATGATACAATATGCCACCATGTCATCATTGACCTAGAAATCCTAAAGCCAAACTGAAAATAATTTAATGATAACATAACCAAAGTTAACTCAATTGCCTTAGTCCCAAACACTTAAGTCCATCACAACCCCTGTCAATTCATCACTGTATTCGGGCTTGAATGCAGCAAAAGAAGTGCATATGAGTAAAGACTACCCCAACTTGACAACTAGTATTGAGATTACAAACAATAGAAAGTAAGATTCTAAACGGCACTTTTTCGGTATATTTTCATTTCTATCCATTTAATACTTGGGTGTGCTGCTTTTATATCCTATTGGAGAAGAGATCCAACCATATGTCCAGTACTGTCGTGTTATTCTCTACAAAAAGTGAGTAAAAGAAACTAAGATGAGCATAAAGCAAGATTATAACAGTTGAAATGACAAACCCATATAAAATGCAAACCAGGAATCATAAATCCATAAATCTCTGTGAACACCGAGTGAGAAAGGTATAGTTTGAACCAAGAATAAGTAGCTTCCCCTATATCCTTCCAGAAAATAGTAGAAAACAGTAACAACACAATATGGCCAATTAAATAAAGATACATACGGAATATAATACACAAACCTTAAATTCGCATCTTCTAATTTACAAAAATGATGGCGTAATCTGTACAACCATTGGCTTGAGAAAACAATTTTGCTTCAAAGTTGATTTGCAAGACCTGTGGCTCGAGAAGAAGGCGTCTCAATTTTAAGTAGCCCACTAAAATTTCCTAATGGCTATGTATTCCAACTAAGCGAGTTAGGATGCTCCACTAACCAAGAACAATGCAATAAAAAACTACAAAAAGAAAAGAAGAATCTGAAAGGTCTGTTCAAACAAAACAGTCAAGGAACAAGATGACAGGAACTTTCGTTGAAACCAAACATTTAATGGCAGCCTTCCACATACTTCCTTAAGAGCAGCCAGGGACATGGTTGCAGGTTTATACAACAAGAATATAGCAGACATGTTGTCATCCAAAGTTGATATTAGTATTTTTCTGTTTCATGAATCGTGACGAATAAGCCAATTTAAACATCACAACTATGCACCAATATAACAACAGTAACTCTATTTGATAGTAGTAGAAATCTTGAAATGATTAGGCCTATAAATTGAAAGTGTGCAGTAGCAGACAGGACTACATACCCCAAGCTTTGGATACGCACACAAAGTTTTTCATTGCCTGTGATTGATCGCTTCTTAGCAATAAAACCCAAAAATTCCTCAACCTTAATTTCTTTGTCCTTCTGAGTATTCGTGAACTCACAAAGGCAAGAAAGTATCTCTTCACTTGTTATCTTGAAAACTTCTGTCAAGTCAGGACTTACAGAAAAGTAATGCATAACAAGTGGATGGCGTACCAAAGGGCCTAGTTCAAGCTCTTCAAATTGCACAACACCCTCATTCTTGCAAATTGCCACTTCCAAATCATACAATGAAGTAATTCTTTGAACCGCAACAAAGCAGTGGATAAACGCATTGATCTGCATATAAGAAAATGAAGAAATGAAAATTTTACCCATAAATTAAGGTAATATAAGTTAAAATAAATAAATAGAAGGGCAAAATCCACTCTGAGGCCAGATATTTGAAAATAGCCAAAAAGGTTCCTCGTGGTTTTGTCAATGTCGTAATTTACATCCCTCCCACAAATACGTCCCTTCCAACCTGGACCTATTTGAGCATTGCCATCAACAAAACAACAACAGAACACATCTAGTCCCCAATCGTTGGGGGTACGTGCAGGGGAGGATTGGAGACAGATCTAACCTCTGGCAATATATGCACAAAGTGGCTACTCAGATTACCACTGAAACAGTTAAAAGGACGTTATTGCAATTAAGCCCTTATCTTCGTCTTCATCCCCTACTAAATCTTAAAAAACATTGAACGCATGAACCCTAACTCACATTACAAGGTATCTAGGACTACTCAGTTTCACTTTCACTTTCACCAAAGTACCCGTTTTGGAAACAAAAAAGAGCATCACAAGCAGGTATGCGTAAGCAATATAGATCTGATCCCTTCTTCTGAAACATGAGTTTTCCCTTGTAGTTGTATCCTTTAAGAGAAACAAAATAATACTGTAGAAACCCTAACTGTAACTACCTGACCCTAACTCAGAATTCCAGTGACTTTCTACGAGACCCACACCCCGTCCCCTATCCCCACCGGCCCAACAAAAAAAAAACACTCATAGTCCTTGTTGCCAGGTGTGGGTGGTGTTCAATTCGGATCTCCTCTCTCTTTCGGATCTCTTGGAACTAGGACGTATTGTTGCCAAATGCCAGGTGGTGCCACACAACCGAACCGTACTTTCAGCAAAGCACTACAATGCGTACGTTATACGACAGTGCCATGCAGCACAAATGGCTCAGCGCCAAGTTTGCTGGACCGGATCGTATAGTAATGACACATTCTTGCCTCTGCCAATGATGCCAAGTTGCCAAAAGATAACTAAGCGCGCCACACGGCCAAACCATGACTGGTGCCACATGGCTGGTTCGGACGGGTTGCACCAGGGTGTAGTATCCATGGAGTGTATCTGGCGCACGATCCAATCCGACACGACACCTCGACCGACTCGACCAGCCTGTTGAGCCACAAGCCGGGCGACCCGTCCAGTCGCCATTGGACTGTGGTCGTTTGGTATAGTGGGCCTGCGACCTGATTGTCTGATTCAAATGATCGGCCCGCCATCCAGCCCACTACACCAGGCACCTATCTGTATATTGACAAACATTCAACAAACCTATATCTATTCTATGAATAATAATGGACCTAGTCAATTATCAACAACTGGATCAATTAGGCTTTGATCTGCATCATGTATATGCATTTTATTTCATTTGTTTTGTGATCTCTGCAGCACTGCCTAAGATTAACAAGCTTGAGGAGGATCCTCTACGCCAGTGTTATAAAACAAGGAATTAATTGGCGATTAATCACCGATTAATAGCTGGCGGGGCCTATCCGATTAGGTCCGATTAACGATTAATCGCCGATTACTAATTAATATGCACCGATTAATCCGATTAATTGCTCGAAGGTGGCCGCCTGACTAGCGCCGAGCGACTTTTAGAACATTGCTCTACGCAAGAGATTTGTAGCAATATTACCATGAGCATTTCCCACATAGCTCATAGGTGAAGCATAGATTATAATCAAAGGCAAGTATTGTGTATGCTGGTCATTCAAACATCAAGAAGACCAAAATAACATGGTAAATTATTTTCGTTTAATATGCATTTTGACTGCGCCAAAATATAATACACATAATGTTATGTCACCTTTACAATTCAAAAATAAATGATATTTTTAACCCACTTCCATAATCCAAACAGCAATTTTACTTTATTGCCCAATCCACCATACAATTTTCTCACACTGCAAAATATTGGCATCGTTACATTTGAAACAATTGTTAAGTAGGCACTTATGCAAAAATTTCACGCTAGTATACAAACTCGTCGAGGGCAATTGCAATTGTTTTATTCACAAATGCTTCTCAAAAAGATGATATCCAATAGGGCTGTCCAGCAAATGAACCGAACCGCCCAATCCGCACCAAACCGAGACATGCTACGACGGATATGAATCTAAAAATACTAATTCTAACGGGTTCGGTTCGGTTCCGCCCAATCCGCAATGTTAATGTTTCTCTTTCAAAGGTTATGGATGATGTTGAGTAATTTGAACAAAATTTCACAAGTAATAAAGTAATAAACATGTATTCTATGATGTTTTTATGTTGAAAATGTTACTAAACTTCTCTTTTTTTGGTACATTAGAATATGAATCAAGTTCATGTTCTACTCCAACTCCAAGTTCGAGTGTTATTGATGTCTAATAGTTTATCTTTAGACTTTAGGGTGGATGAATGTAACTTAATTCTAAGTAATGTGGTTTAAACTTGTTTGAATTTGTGGCAGACATGATTGGACTTCAAGTTTTGGGGCTTTAATTTTCAAGTTTTTGGTGTATATAAAAAAATAAATCGCATGCTCAAATCCGCTAAAACCGATCCACCAAAACCGCATCCAAACCGAACCAACCAAACAACACTTCAGGTGGCTGACGGATGGAGAAAACGAAGATCCGCCGCGAGCGAATTGGATTGGGAACCAGACTGATCCACATCAAACCGATCTATGGGCAGCCCTAATATCCAATATCCTTGACCTATTAGAAGTTATTTTCTTTGCCTTTGTAAAACTAGAAAATTTAAGTTATTTTTAAGTTAATCAATGACAGAAAATATTTTTGGAGCCACCCCTGATGATACTGTTCTTATGTCCTAGGCCAATAAATCTAAAAAATAGTCTAGTTTTTTTTCTCTTCCCACGTCTTTTTCAGCAACACAGAATTCAAATACAACTTGGCTTAATACTTTTAGAGGCCTAAAGCAAAGCTCAAAACTGAGGCCTTTTTAAATTGGATCACCATTTTACATTGTACATTTTCAATGTTTAGAACTCATTTCGCGAAATCTTGAAATAGTTATTACAATTTTGAGAAGCACAATATGTTGAGTTAATCAATTGTAGAGATCATTCAAAATTTCTACAATGTAACCTATTAAATTTCAATTTACATAGGCCTCCATTCATTCGTTTAAGATTTAGTTTAACTGTTTGAAGCGTTTAGAAGTGGTTTAAGGGCCCTCCAATCAAATTCATTTTCTACAATCTATAAAGATTATCATGTACTATACAAAATGGGGCTTACAAATGAACTGAGCTGCTCGCAAGCAGCTAAAGACTTGGCTCGGTAAGGGCTCAGCTCATCTCATTTAGTAATTGAGCCGAGCTTGAGCTCAAGTTTTAGGCTCGTGTCGTAACGAGCCAAGCTCCACACTCTAAAGCTCGGCTCGTTTATAGAAGCTTTTCTAATAAATGAACTGGGCTCGGCTCGGCTCGAGCTCAAGTTTCAAGCTAGTGTAGTAAACAAGCCAAGCTCCACTCTCCAGTTTGCTCGTTTGTATAGGCATTGCTCATTTAATATATGAACGGGGCTTGGCCCTACTCAACTCGCATACAGTTCGTATGCGAGCCAAGCTTAAGCTTGAGTTTTAGGCTCATTTAGTAAACAAGCCGAGCTCGAACACTAGAAAGCTTGGTTTGCCCCATTTGCACCCCTTGGCCTCCTGTAAGTTTGGAAAATGGTAAGGCCTAAAGCAAGCACATGCTGCACATCACTCGCTTTAGGGTTGAGCCGGGCTTGCAACTACTCTTAGGAATTTCACATAACCTTCCCTTCTATAACTATAAGGCGGTGAAGAGAAGGGACAAGCTGAATCTGAACCCCCAACAAGTCCCACGGCTCAGCCTTATGTAACAATTTCACACTAGTGTAAACACTCAAATCGAGAGCAATTGCAATGTGTTATATACTCGCGTGCTATGCTAGATGATAACGACTATTATTGACCTATTAGATGTCTGGTTCTTATCCTTCATAGAACTTGTTAATTTAAGTTCATCAAAAACATAATTCAAATACAACTATGAATAGGAATTTCACTGTACCTTCCCTTCCACGACTATGAGGCGGTTAAGAGAAGGGACTAGATTTAAGTTCATCAAAAACATAATTCAAATACAACTATGAATAGGAATTTCACTGTACCTTCCCTTCCACGACTATGAGGCGGTTAAGAGAAGGGACTAGCTGCATCTGAACTCCCAACGATTCCCAAGAATCAGCCTTCAATACCAACAACGCAGCCTGAGACACTTTCCAAGCCGAAACACTCTCTCTCGCCGCGACGAGATCACAGTGAGCCTTCACTACGGCCCTATCTATCCTCTCGATCGATTGTTCAGGTCGATTGGTCGGCTGAGGTTGGACAGGGAAGCTATTCTGATTGGGGAAGAAATTGGGAACTTGTTGGATAGGGAAGGTAGGAGTATGGAGTGGGAAATTAGGGTTTTGAAGCGGGGGAAAATTAGGGTTTTGGAGCGGGGGGAAATTAGGGTTTTGGAGTGGGGGGAAATTAGGGTTTTGGAAGAATTGGTTAGTGGCGAAGGGGGTAAGGTTTTGGTGGTAGAGGTTGTTAAGGTATTGGGGCAGTAAGTTGGGGTTCAACTCTGGAGGCAGAGGTTGTGCCACCGGAGCCGGAGCCGGAGGTGCACCGCAGCCGGTACCGCCAGGGCGGTGGTGCGGCTGTTGTCCGTACATCGCAGAGAGCGAAGGGAGGAGAGGGTTTTGAAGTTAGGGTTTGTTGGGTTTATATATATTAGCGGTAGTCGGCACATGCGGTTTAGATATGAAAAAATTGAATATTTGAATATAGCTTCTGGAAGATTTATGGGTGGCGTGGCGGTAACTTTCAACTCTTTTTCACGAGAAGATTTTTAGTGCCAGGGGATACCACGTACTGCCTGATGATCGGCGCATTCGGACCGTTCATTTTGATTTTAAACGGCTCGAATTTGGAGATAAAAAAATGAGAGAGAAATACGAGAGAGAGTGTTGGGTGAGAGTAGAGAGAGTGTTTCAATCTGAGCTATCCAATATAGTTTTGGAAGGCTCGAATGTGTTGCTCGGGCACCACGTCTGCTGGTTGACGTGATACCCACCCAGCACCCAAAAATTTCTCCTTTTTCACCGCATATTCAGGTAGTAATTGTGTTCTGCCAAGAGTTCTTAAAAAATAAGTACATATTTGTAATTTTAAATTTTAAAAATAATAAACTTGTTGAAATAATTTTTTGTATAATATGAATTTTGTTTGATAGATCTTGATGAGATCTTTTAAACAGCGTAAAAAATTGAAAATTTATTTTCATAAATATATTATTTTTAAGTTTGAAAATTGCAAATAATTTTTTTTTTTTTAAATCCTTAGCAAAATAGGGGTGACGAGACTTCGAAGTTTCTGTTGAGGGAACAAAAAGGGTTAAATTATGGACTAGGCCAGATAATTGGTCCATATTTTCAAGAAATCTAGCCCAATCTGTACTGAGAAGTCCACACTTTTCTACCTAGACTTGCAAATAAGCAGGTATTAATTATCAAAATACGTCATGGGCCGTCAATTTCGTCATACTCCTTAATTGGAATTAAATTTAATGGTTGTTTTTGGACTGACCCGTAATTTATCCATCAAAAGAGGAAAAATAATTTTCGCACTACTTTTTTATCCGTTGGCACTCTCTTTTTTATTTTTTATTATGAGACTTTTATAACTGTGGAGATTCTAAAGACTTCTTAATTATTTGAGGATAATTGCACTTGTTTGAGATTTTACGCTCATCATTTCCGATATTGAACTCTATTTAGAGATTTTGTTCTTATTTTGAGAATTTTAGCGGGCCCTTTTGTACAAAGAGATCACTTGCATATGTACTTGTATATAGGAGTACTAAGCAATGTTGTTTCCGAAAAAAAAATGGAGCATTCTTACTTCACTCTCTCTCTTGCATGACTTTCCCTCAATTAAAGTTCTTATATTTTAAAAAATTTACATTTTACAAAATAATGAAAAGATAATTTTTAAGCCTCTTCAATTAAAGTTCTTGTAATTGTTAATTAACTGTGTTTTTAGCCATTAACTCTAATCTTTAACTGTTAATTAACTGTATTTTTATTCCCCAAACCCTAAACGTTGATTTTTTACTATTAAGTAACAGTGTTAACTGTTAATTCACATGCTCAATTTACAAAAACCACATGCTCCATACACAAAACACATATCTGAACCAAAAACTCAGTACTCCATACACCAAAAACACAACTAACAATACAAAAAAACCTACATATTACACCGACTTCTAGATCTGAACCAAAATAAAAAATAAACAGATCTAAATCGGTTCTTCGCAATCAAAACTTGAAATAAACCATAATAAACTCATCGCGACGAACATGAGATCCGGCAGAGGTAGCCGTTTTCACCATCCATCAAACAACCACTTTCACAAATTGGTGGGGGGGCGGGGGGAGGAGATTGGGCTGATGGTGGCAGGGCTGTTTTCACCGTTTGTCGTTGGCGAGGATGGTGGCATCTCTGGGAGAATGAGATTTGGGCAGCGGTGGCGGATGAGATCTTGGCCGTCGTTGGTGATAGGCAGCGAGGGAGATCCGGCAGCGGGGGCTAGAGGAGAATGGGGAGGCGGGGGAAGAGGCGATGGTGGTGGCGCCATTGTCGTTGGTGTGGGTAGGAGGGGCAGGAGGGAAGGGCGGCGGCGACGGGGGGAGGGGGAGCTTTGAGAAGAGGAGAGAAAAATATTTAGGTTTAGCTTTAGGTGTAGGTATTTTATACAGATGAGGATCGTGGTAAATTTGTAAAATTACACTAATAGGATCTGTAAGGAAACACACATATCATGTATAGGATTTGGCCGACTATGAAAGTGAAAAGTTGGACCGGCCTGGCATTTTCTCAAAAGGCAGGCAAGGCTTACATTCTCTTCCCTTTGCACGGGTAGAAAAAAAAAAAAAAAAAACACCCCTTAACAACAGTCAAAGCCAGATACCCTTTGCAGAATTGGGGATGGTGTTGTGGGGAGATGTGCGCAGCACCATGCTTCGCACCTCTGAACCATCCGACGGTTTGGATCTCATCTTGGCAATGAACAGCTTTTGATCATTGGTTGAAGAGATGAGATCCAAGCCGTCGGATGCACAATCCGACGGTTCGAAGATGTATAGCACGATATTATCACTGCACAACTCCAACCCGAAGACCCCCTTTGCAACCCCCGATCTCTACAACAGCTATATCATTCGCCATTCAAAAAATAATAATTCAAAAATATCTTCCACTCCATTGTTGGTACAAGACAAAAAGGTTAGCAATGTCTCTAAAGTTGCAGTTTGTGCTCAGAGGCGACTGTAGACAATTAAGTATTACCTGTTGTTGCAAAAGTATTGGGCGGAGGAATATGGTGTATGAAAGTCAAAGAGAATTGAAGGAAACAGCTCACAAATTTATTGAATCATTCAAATATGAAAAATACAAAGGAGAAGAAAATTTTCTATTTCTCTCTAATTCCCTTCTACTCTACTCATATTTTTGCAAACGAATTACAAGCTATATATATGCAGAACAACAAGAAAAAATCAAAGATGAGATAATCTCTCATTTAGTGCAAATCCCAAAATATATCATTGAAGCTCAAGAGTTTTCAGAAATCTTCAAACTTAATATTGAACAGTTCACCCATGTGTTTGTTATGGCCAAATTTATACTTTCTTCAAAAAGGTGGACGAAATCAAACGGTGGAAGCTTTATTGCCGAAGTTCACAATTTGGAATCATTGTCACGTTTTACATCTAAGGAGAAATATACGTGTAACCGCACAAGATATTTTTTAATCACAAACGTCAAGAATTGCGTGATTTTACAGAGTGGATAAAATTGGTTTGAAGGAAAAATTGTGGGGATCTCATTTGGTGAAGGCCATGAGGCCGATTGGATAAAGATTCCAGAAATTTATCTCCTTAGAAATGGAGAAAGAGGATTACGCCTGTTATTTGAATCTAAATATCTTGATTTCAATTCTAAGTATTAGGTTGGTCACATACTTAAAGAGAGCGCGCCATCTTAACCCCTAAGAATTTTGATGTCGATGAAAGCAATTCCATCTTACTTTCAATGCTTCCGGGGCATATGAAGAGTTATAACAGTGTTGATACATTGTGCCCAACCAAGCATGACAGTAATGTTCAAGACATGAATCCTCCCGAACTTTTGCATCCTCTGAATTTACCAGGAATCACAAATCATTGCTTGCAGCTAAAAGTTAGAACACCCATAATGCTTCTGAGAAACGTCAATTCATCCTTGGGTTTATGCAGTGGGACTCGATTGGTATTTGGTACATCATAAGATGGTTGATCACTGCGGGGGGGGGGGGGGGAGGGGGAAAGGATGGGTGATCAAAATTATTCAAGCTAAAGTTTTATCACCTTCTAGAAACCATTCTCCATTTACGACGAAAACAAGACAATTTCCAGTGAAGCAACATTTGCAATGACAATGAATAAGAGTTAAGGGTAGACATTAAAGAACGTGGCCTTTATCTTCCAAATTCAGTCTTCCTCATAAACAAGACAATTATATGTAGTTGTGTCGGGTGTGTTGGAATATTTAAGTTTTAAAATTTTATAGTACCATTATTTAATTACTATAATTTTAAGAGTCGCCATTTGAATAGGCGTCTCTTCATTAAAAGGAGTTATATCCAAGAGTTGTGTCCCTTGTGAGAAAGCACAAAATATGCCTAAGGGCTTTTGTTTTAACATTAACTCACTTTTTAATAACAAGATACATACTCTCTCTCTCTCTCTTTGATTACTAGTTCATATACTTTCTATATTATTATTGGACAACTTCGATCATAAATGGTTCACTCTACTCCCGGTGGACGCAAAGATCGAGTAGGCTTGGCCGTGATTTGGGTTGTATTTGGGGTTGTTGATTCACTTGATTGTTACGTCAAAACCCGTGTGTGTGAGGCAATAACAATTTTAGCACAACGACATCGTGACTCACTAATCACAGGCCAGATTATCTCTTACTTTAATTATTATTATTATTATTTTAATTGTGTTGTATGTATTTTTGGTGTTTCAGATATTTAAATCTAACGTGTTACCTCTCCATCAGGCTTAAAGATGTTGATTGTTAACAAGCAAGGGATGCCATACGATTATTGTGTACAAAGAAATTTTTGGTGGCATATTAGAATAGTTATATGCAAGACTTCAAATATGTTCCATTCGTTCTGCAAAATGTAACTGTATTAATTTTTTTTTACGACGTTTGTTCCCATATTTAGCAATAAAATGAAGGTTTTATATGTTGTCTTATTAATCAAAGGTAATTTATTTTGTTAGGAGTTTGTTATCGAAAAAAGTGTATACTAACAGACAGTTACTTCTTCTTCTTTTTTAAATATGTGCCTGTGCATAGCACGGGTTGCGGCCGCTAGTTACAATTTTATGGCATTGAAATCCAAGTGGTTACCGAAATCGCCTTACATTCAGAACTCTTCATCGAATTGCCAAATATTTCAGGCGACAACTTTAATAACTATCCAAGTGGTTCGGTGCTTTGCTCCAAGCTCACCGATGTTGTGGTTGTGGCTTGAACCCATGACAATCCCGTCCTTTTCGTGATAATCGTAGATGTACACGTGTGATGTTCTTTCTTGTATCTCCAACTTGGTTTCAAATTTGAAAATGTCAAAAAAAAAAATTGAAATCTTATTAGTGACAACTTGACATGTTGAATTTGAAATTTTAAAGGGTGCATTCTTTTGGCCTTAACTTAAACTTAAAATGAGAATTTTGTCCTTATTTGAATTTTTTTGCATTTGTTAGTTTTGCTCCAAACTTTTGTCGGCTATTGATTCGTTTCAACGAGAGAAATCTGAAAAGTAAAATTTCTTTACTTTTACCCAGTATTTTGAGAAATAACTACTTTTTAGAGCAAAATATACTTTGGTAAAAGTGAAATATTTCTCAAAATACTTGGGTAAAAGTGAATTTTTTTTACTTTTCCGATTACTCTAGTCGAGACGAATCAATAATCCACAAAAATTTTGCGCAAAACTAATAAATGCGAAAAAAATTCAAATAAGGGCAAAATTCTCATTTTAAGTTTAATTTAAGGCCAAAAGAATGCACCCTAAGGATGCCCATTTGGCCAAGGGTTGGCCAAGTGGTCTTGGCTTGAGACTAATTAGGTGTTTGCTCCATTTTACAGTCTCAAGTTCGATTCTCCTTGCAAACAACTCTTGAGATTACCTCACCCCCACACTTAAATATGTGAAATGGCTATAGGGATTAGTCTGAAGTGCACTCAAGCTGGTTCGGAACACCCTACATTACCAAAAAGAATAAAACCATCATATCATTACAATTTTTTTGTTTGGTGTGTGGAAGTTTCTGAGAGTAAAGTATTGAAAAATAAATTTTGTCACAAATGTCAAATTTGACATAAGAATTCTTAGCATTTGACATTTGGGTTGAAATTTCTTCACATGTCAATCCTTCCACTTGGCATGCCATGTCATTTTTGATATCCTTGATTTGAGATGCTCTAATAATGAACTGCCAAAGGGAACTGCAATTGCCTAAGTGTAGCCTGAAACTCCAATAACAGTCAAATTTTGGCAATTGGTAAACCTTGGGACAAGTTTTGGCAACCCTCTGGCCCTACATCCATTGATGAGATCCATATGTAGCATTATCAGTTGACATTCTGTTAAAAAAAACTAGAAAAATGCTAAAAATAGCCCATTGTTTTGTTGCTAAGGTTGAAAAGGTGTATTGAAATATGTGAAAGTGTATAAACATTTGTAAAAAGTGTCTTTATGTATGTATTTCTCCGGTCATTTTCCTAGCTGGACTGTCAATAGGACCCTGGGAAAATAATAGAAAACAACAAATCGCATGATTGATGAAAACAACACAAACAACAGTCAAATTTTAACAACTCGACATTGTTGCTAGAAGTTGGCTTTAGCTTATTATCTCAACATTTTAGCTAGTCGGAGTTGGTCTGACGCCACATGCAATTCCAGTCAACTGATCGTTGAAAACAACACAAACTATGGTAAAAAATGAAGTATATGCTGTACAAAATCACCAATTCTGCAACGAGAACGATCCTAATGACCTGAAAGCACATGGTTAACGGGTAGCCCAAGCAGCCGTGGTTGTACGTAATCCAAGAAAACAAAGTTATTCCCACGGAGTAAGGAACCAGTCAGGTATCAGATGAACTGCTTCAGAAACTCTGTAGCTACAAGCCTCCCTCGTGTGTTCACAGACAGCTTCAATTCACTTATCTCCTTGTCGATGTCCTGCACTTACAAAAAAATGAACTGAGACTTCTCAGTTGGAAGAAAACAACATACACAGGCACACAAGGATTAGGACCAAAACTCGAAAGAAAATAAATGAAGTGTTCTACACGGCAATATGTGGAACTCCACCATTTAAAATATAAGATTACCCAAGGAGGAGAAAAAAAATGGATTGGATTAACCAACAGAGATTTCAGACGAAGGTGCTACAAGTTAAATTTGATCGGACAAAGTATATTAAACAATTTTACCACCAGTTAGATTAAAATAATTACCCACAAATATTGTCCTCAAGGGTCAAAATCGACAAAGTAGCATGTAATGGATTAAAGTACGTAAGAAATCGTGATTCTAATGACAGGCTTAATCGTGGGCCATTATCTTGATCCTGATGCAAATAGAGAAACAGCCTAGCGGGGATACTTCTAAGTTCTATGAACACCAACTATTTGTTGCGAAACACATGTTATTTGTGTAACGCAATCACATGCTATGTGATTAATGAACTTTCTAAATTGAAAACAACTAGACAGTTCAATCACAATTCACAGCCATACGGAATCAGCCTACCCAGCCTTAAGGAATCGCAATGTTCGAAACAACGGAGATAACAGTGCCCCGCCCCTTGCATAAAATGAAGCTTCTATAATGTTCGCAATCACAGAAACATCATGCCCAGGGACAAGAAATTGTTGGTGGATTATGTGGTGATTGTTGACCAATGGATGCTATTTCATACACATGTTTTTCCCGGTCTGGAATTCCCTTGCTTCCAAACTCACTCTCTTTTTTTACCCGCACCTGAGATATTGAGGTTTTTTGGTCCTCGAAGATCATTGTTTGATTCAGTGCCCTAGTAGGTTTCAATTTTGGACCATTTTTAACGGGTTAAGCTGGAGTGTTTCCTTTAACTATTGGGTATTACACAGGTTTTTCCTCTTCAGTCTTTTGTCCTAGTTCTCCATGTTCTTTTGCAATGAGCAGGTTTAAGGTGCCACAAGTTATAACCTATCATACGAAAAATGAAAAATTGACATCTTAAGTACAGGATGTAGCGTACAAAGTCCATTTGCAAATAAGTATTGAGACAGTTTTTAGTATTCACAGAATCACTAAAAGAACCTTAGAGCTAGCACAAAAGTCCTGTCAACAAGCTATTTACATTCGATGAGTGAATAAAGAAGACTATTTATATGATATCCTATCAACATCCAGTCATATGCATGCGCGTACGAGAAAGAAATGGCAATTTTAAGATACGATAAGTGTCTTGCCTCCATGAATTGCACAATAAAATCTATGAGCTTCTGCTTCTGCATCTCCTCACAGTGGTAGTTAGTAATAAGAAAGCTAATGTCATACCCCTGAAAAGTGAATCAACCAGAACACAATAATTACAAAAAGAAAGTAGAGGTATCAGTAGAACATGCTCATCCATCAAAATCTTGAGCAACAAAACAGTTAGTGCCTAGAAATAGACAATCAAATCATACACATGATCTATAAAGATCATTTGATTCTTCCAAAAGAAATAGTCTAAAAAAGAGGACAGATACAAGTATACGACTGCCGATTGGTCATTCTGACTGCAATTTGACTTTATGAAGACCTACAAGCCGTGCATAAAGAAGCAATTCTAACTGGAAAATTCTCAAGTACATAACTTCTGTTCAATAGTGCACGAGCATCCCCCCAGAAAAATAAATGTACTGCGCTTCTTAAATATCTTAAAAATGCGCTATCATGACAATCATCCTAAAACCACTGAAAAGTATGACACAGCAGGTTTGAAAAAATGTTTTAACAGAATCCAACAATTTTACAACGGTTACATCCACACAATGCAAAAAGTAGCTAAAATGCAACGGTCCACAGAAGGTTGGGAAGTATGCCCGGTTCACCAGGTTCTACCACGGAAGGACCCTAGTAGTATAGATCAAGGTGTCTTAGGCTTTCTACCTTCTGCCCAAGCCTGTCATGGAAATTTATGGGCTTTTTTCATCAATGACTGTTTCCTCTAATGAGTGGCAGGTACACAGAAACGAGAGCTGCAGAGAAGCCATCAAAAAATGCAGAGGTGAACACATGAAATTTTAACCAGCTATGTCACATCATGAGTACAACATGGACATGAGGGTTTGGGGTTTAGGATTCACAGGTTCAGGAAAAAGTTCTCAGAGTGTGTTGCAGAAATGACTTCAAGTAACTCTAAAATGCTTACATCAACTTCAGAGCATATCAACAATCAATTAAAAATGTGATTTCTGCCAGGCAAAATGAAATTCCGTCAGAGATATTATATTATAAAACTAAAAGAAGAAGAAGAATGTGTATACCTGTACTGGTTTTCTCCTCAATACTTGAAATGCTTCTGCCCGCATTGACAAAAATCTAAGAAATTTTTTAGTCAGTATGTTTTCCAGTTCATCTGCTTGTTTTACCTATATGGAAAGAGAAGAATAATATCAAAAGGTCGTAAATTCTGAGAAGTGATGGTTAAGGAAAAAGGCATAAAACATAAATGATAATGTTGCGTGAATAACTAATACATATGCCATATAACTTGTGACACAGCTGTTCCGTTTCTAGTACACTACAGACCAGAAAGCTCGAAGTCAATGAACCTCTCCATGTATCAGATCTCGATTATTAGATCAGAACCAAATCATCAACCAAGTTATGATGCACATGTTGAGCGAAAAATGGATATCATATTGAAGGTTTCGGCTAAAGTAATGATGGAGAATTCTGTACAGTAGACGGTTTATGTAAATATACTCTCCAGCATGCCATTGAGAATGACACAATGGCATGCCAGAAACAACAATTTCCCTAAGAGCTGTAAAGGTATATTTACCGAACTAATTTAAACTGCACGCAAGGCCTCTTTAAAAAGTACTCCTTCTGTCCCCCAATTTTAGACCACCTTTCCATTTTTGAATGTCCCCTTATTCATGTCTATTTTGACAAGTAAAAGAGAAAACATCGATAGATCTCCTATTTTACCTTGGTCTTTGAAGTGGAGTAAGAGTAATAGCTCCCCATAAAGGGCAATTTTGAGAACTTGTATCATTTGAGGTGTAATGATGATGCCTCCTTAAATAGTTGGATTCCCAACGAGGGACTAAAACTATGGGATGGAGGGGTATTAAACTTTATTTCTGGCATGCCATTTCTCATCCCAGCAACCAGCCAAGAACCCCAATATACCTATATAACCAATAGTCGATCATTTATTTTGTAATAGAGGCTCCAACTTAGCTGATTACATTAGCTAACCAGTAGTCATTCATTTCTATCTATAAGCTTTCAAATCACCCAAAAAAGAAACCCATAATGCTTTCTCCTTTTCATAGCCTTTCTTCCCAGCTTCTATCAGCCTACCACCACTTAGCAATTTAGATCCGAATAGCAGTAGAAACGGAAAATTGAACTAAGTAGTCAACAATCACAAGTCAATCAAACCAGGTAACACAAAAAGATCAAGAGAAAGTACACTTGGTTTACCAAAAAAAAAAAAAAAAAGTACACTTTAAGTATTGACCATTGACTCATTAAGCACTATTGCATGAGTAGCAGAATGCATCAAAGGTAAGTTAGAGAAACTCGTGATCGTTGGAAGTGAAATATCAGCACACTACAAAGGCAAGTCTGACATGTAGCCTACAGTGCAAGTTATATGAAAATGAATGAATTGTGGGCTCAAAACTTTATATTCATCCATAAGCAACAACAAGAACTTCAGAATTTATCCAAATATAAACTACTTTAGCTCACCTTAAGGCTAATGCGCAGTGAATTTATAGATGTTTCGATTAAGCATTTTTCGGCCTCATTTCGACATATTAAAACCTGAAAGACAAATCATCAAAACTTAGTTGAGGTCCATGTAAAACGATCAAATCGTTTAAAACTATACTGAATTATACATGATGAAAGGACACCAAGTGTAGAACATAGCTAGAAATTAATGTTAAAGCATCCAACTCAATACCAATTGGCCATGAGTGGAGAAGCCGCCCAGGCTCATATACTAGGTTTGGAGAATAAATTTAACCAATGTGGGACAAACTCTAACACTCCCCCGCACATGCGACCCCTGACTTGCAAGTGGTGAGGTAAACAAACGATTCAACACATACGACAACAATTAACTATCAACGACAAACAAAGGGCAAACCAACCATCAACGACATAAAGTCTTGTCCAAAAGCCTCCAAAAACCTAGCTCTGATACCATGTTAAAGCATCCAACTCAAAACCAATTGGCAATGAGTGAAGATGCCACCCAGGCTCATATACTAGGTTTGGAGGTTATATTTAACCAATATGGGACAAGCTCTAACAATTAATAGTCGGGGTGGGAGAGGGGAAATAAAAATACAGCAGTATATCCTACCTAACAAATAAATAAAATAAATCTTCTCTAGTATAGCAGTATTCTATTGTACTTTTTCAGAATGAGAATAAGACCAAGAAATATAGGTATAGAAATGAAAAGCGCATATACCCTTTGCTCTTCACAATGTGCCATAATTCATGTCATTCAAGTTAAACTAACACAAATTCAGGAAACAACAATAACAAAGCATCAAACAGAAAAATCAAAGTTTGACCAGCGGGGACGCACTATGGGGAGACGGTTTTGACGTTCGAACAGCACAAACATTAACACGTACGGCAATATGGAAATAATTATTCCCATATAAACCATAGGATGGAAGAGATACCTACTCAGACCCAAGTACTGTGACTTATTCTAAGGTAATTCTACAGATGTTAAAACTAATCCACAAAGCCAATTGAGAGGTGGTCATTGACCCTGCATATCTGTCCAAATTTCTCCATGTGAGTGTCCCACATAGATTGAGCACCTGAAGAAGGCAACTACACCACCGAAATAGTAGACCCATTACCCAATGCTAACCTACACCATCAGCTCTAATAGATTCAAAGTTGTATGTTTACAGGTACAATGTCTATTAAGAAGCAAAAACAGGATAAATAATATGCAGATTATCAATAAAATCAAGATTTACAGCAAGGATGCAGCCAATGACAAAAAACTTATGACACGTGAGAGCCTACGACATATTAAACTTTTCATACTCTTGTTGGTCCTTGTTTTTCCCATCATGGACTTTCTAGAACCCTGATATTGGTACCGACAAGGTGGAAACCTACGGGGTACCGACGGACCCGCGGGGCCCACTCTGGGTCCCACACAGATGATCCGAGCCATTCAATAAATTTAAAATAAATATATGAACGGGTCTGTGAAAAATCAGTTCAATCCGATATGTGTAAGTAAATAAGAAATGAAAAGGATGAAGGAAAATTGGGGTAAATAAGAAACAGTAATGCTACCCACACAGATTTTGTGTGGGGCCCACTACGGGTCCCACACAAATAATCCGAGCCGTTCATTAAATGTAAAACATTTTTTCAAAGGCCTCTGCAAAAAAATCAGCTCAATCCGATATCTATAAGTGTTTGATTCAATCATTTAACTTTTCATTATCCTGAGATTCGAATGAAAAGTTAAATGATTGAATCAAGCATCTATGAGTATCGGATTGAGCTGATTTTTTGCCGGGGCCCTTGAAAAAATGTTTTACATTTAATGAACGGCTCGGATTATTTGTGTGGGACCCGTAGTGGGCCCCACAAAAAATCTGTGCACAAAATCTGTGCGGGTAGCATTACTGAATAAGAAATGAAAAATGAAGGGTATGGGTTAAAGGTGTATTTCCCAAAGGGTGCCGAATGTGCTAATTGGTTCAGTCCCATGTGTCAGAGACTCAGAGGAAAAGTTGGTAGTAATTTACGGCAAATAGTACTTTTACCCGGCGCCATGTTGCGCCTGTTAGAATAACCCATTTATTGAAAACCACTCCTCTGTACAAAGCAACCATCTCGTGATAGTTGATACAATACATTGTCCACAGTAATAATTTGCTGTGACGATTTGTCGCAGAAACAGGTCAATGGATATTGAGCAAAACAAAATTTAATATGTCAATCAATTGGATAAATGCAAAAAAGCATTTAAAAAAAAAGATACTTACCGGATTTAGCAGCAGTTCTGGGCTTGTCCTGAAATACAAACAGTAAATATGGAGTCATATGTGATGCAAGAGGTCTTGTATACTGCATCCATATATGTCCTTGAGGTTGAACATATAGATGAAAACCACATACTGCAATTGTATTTGGAAAAGGAGAGAGCATATATCTTTTACAAAACAAATAATTGCAAAAACTGCATAATGCAAAGACCCAATTCGCCTGGGCTGGCATGTCTCTCTTTCCCAGCCTTCATGCTGGTGAAGCAGCCCACACATCTTACAACGCCATTACGCAGGGGTACGACGGCAAGACCTTTTTTGTTTCAGACCAATCGAGGGTTCACCTGCTGTTCCATTCCTGTCCGATGGTTCAAGATCTGGCTACTCAACAACTATTGGAAAAGAATATTCCCTTTCTTTTGGTTCCATCCTTTGTTAGTTTGCCGAGGTATTCTCAAACGGCGAAGGGACGAAGCCGGTGGAGAATACAAGAAAAGGCATCAGATGGGGCAAGCGATATACCAAGTGTTCCGCTTCATCCATCTGCTCGAGGTCAAAAAGACAAAGCTCGGCTAGATGTCCACACGTTGCCATAATTTCCTCAAGTTGCTTTCTATTCTGATTTTGTACAAAGACGATTAGAAAACGGGAGAAAGTAGCTTGACGAGGAGTCCCTTGTTGTAAGCTCGTGCTCTACATCTCTGAATTAAGTCTGTGTTATGTTGTTACTATTTTAAATTTCTCTTCGTGTTATGTCTGAGAACTAAGAAGCACAAACACGTCTAGCAGCCTCATGTATAGTCTGACACGTGTCGGTCACGGACACGACACTCTATGGACACGTATTGCATATGTCTAAATACTTGTCCAAATGTTTTTATTATATTTCTTTTACTTAGACACATTGTGGATACTCTAGGACATGTCGCCAACACTCATGGAACATGCTAACGACACATTAAAATGTCTTCGACATTTATATGAATTCATAACATACCTCTATAATATAAATACACTTTACATTTGACGTGTCCCTGACGTGTCTGTGTCCTAATTTTCTTAGAAATGACGTGTCCGCGTATCCATGTCATATCGTGTCCGTATCCTGTATCTGTGCTTCTTAGTCCGAGAATACTGTATGTGTTATGCTGCCATGTTTTCTTGCAATAACCCGGGAAACAACAAAAACACATCCTACCCTAGGGTAAGTTCTCATCACTTATTTTTTGTGCTTAAATCAATAAGTTTGCATCTCATGTGAAAGTACCAAATTACTCAAAGCATGTATTGTTAAGATTTTTACGAATAGTTGAAGCTTAAATTGCCACCTAAAACTCAACAAAAGTAAGTGAACTGCCAATGCTTTTCCAAAGTCAACACATAGAGGAAATCCAAAACCACATAAAACACAAAGTCATCAAGACAAATTCTTCCGAGATTCAAGAGAGAACAAAACAATAAATTGGTAAAATCTGGTTACTGATCACAATACAAAGAGGTGAATAGTTTTCCGGCTAGCCTAGAGAAGATAGACTACAACCATTACATACACTCTAGTAATAAAGTTCAACAATAGGAGAGTCATCAAGACCACATAAAACACAGATGCTGTTGTGCAGAGGGAGAGTCATCAAGACAAATTCTTCCGAGATTCAAGAGAGAACAAAACAATAAATTGGTAAAATCTGGTTACTGATCACAATACAAAAGAGGTGAATAGTTTTCCAGCTAGCCTAGAGAAGACGGACAACAACCATAACATACACTCTAGTAATAAAGTTCAACAATACTAAGGGAGGACCAATATAACAAAACTCAAAGTTTGACCAGAGGTATCAGCCAACAGCATGTCTGGGTCATCTTACTGGACAATGTTACATTTAACAACGAATTTATGTAAAGTTGAAGATATCGATATACTCAATTTCTTTTTAGAGATTTGCAAAGGTTTACCATTCAGATAAGAAACACTCCTCACGATAGTAGACAGAGCCTGCAACTCTGTTATCATGCTGACATGGCTGCCTGGCTGGCACACTCTAGGAAGGATACTCCACATCTAAAGTTAAAATCCACTAACGCACTACTCTGTTTCCCTGAGTCTTATTAATCTTATACAAAATAATGTTGTTCTGATTTAAGCAACCCAAAATAAATATAACACAACTTAAATAGCTAACACATGTCTGATCTGGTGGTACTCAAGAAACAATGAAGAGAACCTTGGTCTAGCCCAGCAGCGGACATAGGATTTGTACATTGTTGGGGCCCGACTGAGTGTATTTCTACAATGATAACAAAAATTATATGGTGTTTATATATTGCTACTTGGTAGATCTAAGTCTGTGTTTATATGCGTAGCCATCATTTTATTTTACACTGGCGACCAAAAACTTGTTGATAACTTAGAATTTATCTGGAGTTTTTTCTACACATACATATACTAACTTAAAGAAATTTTTTTACCAAGGGACTTGCAGGGGCCAATTTTATAAAACTTTCAAATTAACCTGAAAAACTAGCAGAATTAAAGATAATATTGGGAGTTGTGCAGGGCCCGGGCCTCTCCTGGCACCCCCTTCCATCTGCCCCTGGTCTAGCCCTTCTGGATGAAGATTTCATAGTCTGTATGAGTAATCACGATTTTTCATTTTTCATGATTAAATTTAATTCTGAGCATCAGCGGTTGAATTATCACTTCAGAAGCTCACCAGACTAGTCTGGTTGAAATCACTATCTACAATTCAAGGCTATCACCAGATGAAACTAATAGGTTTTAATTCAGAAGTTGTAATTGCTTATAGCCCTAACATGACGATGATGAGGTTAAAGAATCAGACACACAGATAATATGGCTCAGGAACGCTATTTTTTTCATCTTCCAGATTCTAAAAGGGAAAAAAGGAGATTCCGAGTTTTTGGAGAACACTTTCAGCACTTGAGACAATGAATATGCACCAGAATTTTCTTTTTGCTGCAACGCTTTCCATAAGAAAACGATGAGAAATGAATTTTTTAAAGACTGCAGAAAGCAAAAAATATAAATAAAAGAGATAACAAGTAAACCGATGAAAGAGATGATTGCAAACGTACTTTAGTTCAACCTCTGGTTTGTTATGCCTTTCAACTTCTTGACAAGGGAAGTTCTGCACCCACCATACGGAAGCATGAGGTTAATTGCGAAATGTTGTGGAATTCGTTATACAATTGTCACAAATGAAGTTTTAGAGCAGTAATTAAACATATATGGCCATGAGGCAATATAAACTTCATTCTAATCAGATTCATGGGTGCATAGAACCAAAAACAGGCATGAGGAGGCATCGCTACAAAAATTTAAAAATTCAGAACTAGCTTTTCTAACTTATGGCTTGACGTAACATCGGTTGTGTTCATCTTCATTCTGTTCCTCTCACTCCTACCCTACATCTTAGCTTTTGCAATAAATTATCCTGAGTAACAACAATAAGCCTTAACATCAGAATGAAATGCATTGTACACAATTGTTTAGGAAACCACATGCCTCCTCTTTGACTAATGTAACTTCATCGACTACTCATTATAAATAGGATTCATTGGGTAACAACTGAATACAATATCCCACTAAATTTCAGCATTGAATACACAATCCACCCAAAGACAAAGTTGGTCCTCCCCTGCCTCCCAAACTATGTCTACCAAAATGTATGAATACGAAAGATTCCCCCACTTAATTCACGAGTCTGGCACAGATAACTGAATAAGTATCTTCCTCTAGAAAATGATTTGAAAACTATACAATCCAAAAGTCATTTTTACAGCACAGGAGGCACTAAGTGGTAGCCTTGAATTCAATGATTGTTACACGGTTGTGAAAAAGAATGTCTGAACACAAAAGTTACTTATCAAAACCAGAAAACAAGTTTTGACAAGTTCATTGACAAGGAAGTTATGACGAGAGTTCAAGATCCGTAAAAAGGAATAGGGATATCAACCAAGGAGCAAATGGGAGAATCATCAGTACGTAAACGGGGCCCAGTTGTCTATTCCCCGAGTCCTAGATGTGAAAAAAACATATCTTTTTCGCTGATTTGCAAATACAAAAACACTGGACTGCTTTAGTCAGTAATACAGGTCTGCCAGGCATACTGCATTCTAGAGTAAACAACAGTTATTACCTGATCACTTGCAATAAGTTGTCAACTTGAACATGTATAACAGAAACATATATCAGGAATTACCAACAACAGACTTTTCATACTTCCATTGTTATTCTCACAATGCCACCAGTAGGTGATCAACTATTTTCACCTGTAAACACATTGCAGCCTCAAGAGTGTTCCGTATGCAAGTCAAGTACAGTCGTAATGGGTTTGCCTGAAAAAATGTCCAAAAGTTAACATTACTGCTGGTAATATCAAAACTTGACCACACAAAAAAGTTCAAATAAAATATTGTTGTAATCCCAGGCCTTGTAAAATTATTTTTCTTTAGAGGAGAAGATCACATGAAATTAGGTATCTGAAAGAATTTTCATTTTCTCTTACAAGTAACCAGTTGATATATAAATACAACGCATTAAAACTTAAAAGTATACAAGGCATACCCTAGGTAAGAAGAAAAGAAGACCATCTACCACCTATACCACCAACCCAGAAACCAAGCCGCTACAAAACTCTCTAGTGAACTAGCAAATGTTTCATACCATAGCTGAGAAACCAGTGGTAAGGAAATCCAGTCCACGAAATGGGCTTACAAAAAGAATAGGGCCTAAACAACACGAGAGGTCAAAGCAACCTAATTGTAAGCCAGAGAAGAAACGATACCAAAATCCAACCTAGAAACACAATCTAGGCCCCACAATATGCGGGAAGGACTTAGAGATGAGAAACTCAAACTCAAAACCAAAACCAAAACCATGATGAGTCCCTAAACAATGGGAAAACCAATGCGAGCCAGAACATCCTCAAAAGACCCCTTCCCCAGTCTCCCGAGGTTTGAACTCGTTGTGTCGCAAAAATGAGGGCCATTGCTCGGAAACTCCGACCAAAGAGATGCAACTAAGAGAATCAGTACAAACCTTTAAATAAGACTAGGGAAGGCCTTCAAAACAAATAACAGGACCCCAATTCGAGTCGCCCGCCCTGATTCTGAGCCATTATAACAAAATTGAGGGTGTAGCAGCTCATGGCAACAGAGAGAAGGCCTCATCATAGGTCTCCCGAAGGTCTTACCCCTTGTTCGACTGAAGAGAGGCCTAGCAGCTACGGACAGTAGACATGTTTACTCAGCTCTAATTACTTTCACTAAATAAGCCTTCTGCTGTATTGATCATCCAAGAATTTTATTTTATTTTTTGAGCCGCATCATCCAAGAATTGTATGACTACTTTTCGTAATTCACATGAAAAGTTTATTACCCTAAATAATGTAAGTCAAGAAACAAAAAAACATGTATCAAGAATGCCATATAAAGAGTTTTAGTAAGCTCCCATTAGTTTCAACAAATGCATACTTCTCGATAAACAGGTCCCTGAAGAATAAATGAATATACCCCAAAAATATGGAAACCCATTATTGTCCAATTTTGGTTCAGGCGAAAACAGTAATACAAGTAGCAATATTTTCTCTCTTCTCAGGGAAAAGCAAAATGTAATACTCCACTACAGTTAAAATCCTAAATTATCAGAGCCGGCACTGAGCTAAATCTCGAGGTAGAGCCGGCACTGAGCTAAATCTCGAGGTGCAGCAGCCACTTTAGGCCTCTGAAAATTTGAGAATTTTAGGGGCCCCTAACACTTTGGTACTCCTTGTGATAGTCCGACAAAAAGGGCTCCATCTTTAATCTTAGGTTTAGACCCCCAAAAAGTCAGGAATGGCCTTGATGCCAATTCAAGTCGCACTTTTGTCCAGATTAAACATAAAATTCAGTAAATTCCACTGGACGGAGGTTCATCCTCATTCGGTAAAGGATCGACGATTCATGTCAGTGTCTTTTCTTTCCCTCAAAAATTTTCTCGGCAACACGATATAATACAAACACAAATTAAATAAACAAGAAACAGAGAAAAGAACGAGAAAGATTAGTAAGTAGATATATTACCATAGTTGAGGAGACACCGATGGAGCGCATCGATCTGAGAGAGTCGCGACAAAGAAATGAGAACCCGCTCGTCAGGTGCGCATTTGCGCTGGTCGTGTTCAAAACAAAGGATAAAGAACCCATCAAAATACTCTCTCCAATCCTTTACCCAAACCCTTACCCAAATTTTTAAAATTTGGGCAAAAACCACAAAAAACACTCTCCAATCCTTTTCCCAACGCCATTATGGGTTTTACCCATTTCTTTGCCCAAATCCTTTCCCCATTTCTCCAACGGCTATTTAGAGAGAGAGAGAGAGAGAGAGAGAGAGAGAGAGAGAGACGTACATGGGATCGGGGTTGGTTTTGACGAAATCAGATTATCAGGGAGAGAAAGAGAGAGAGAAGACCTGGTCGGAGTTGCCGAGCTTCGCCGGAGTTGGTGCAGAGCTTCGCCAGAGTCGGGGGGGTTTGAACCGTGAAGGAGGAAAGAGAAGAGGACTCAGGTTTGGACTTGGAAGTACAGATCTGGTCGGGGGGGGGGGGGGGGGGGGGGTGGGGTTGTTTGAAGAGGGAGTCGATTACTGTTACGCAGAGAGGGATGGCGTGCGGGGCGAAAGGAGGAGGAGGTACTGTGGAAAACATAAATTTATATATTTGGGTAAAATTTTATTTTACCGTTGGAATGAGGTTCACCCCAAAATGAAGTACTTATCCAAATTTTGACCCATAGTTTTTATTTGGGTAGAAATTTGGCTCAAGGCTTTCGTTTTTTTTTTTAATATACTTTCTTCATTTCATATTGAAAGTCTCATACTCTCTCCTATGTCATTTTTTAAACTAAAAAATTAACTACATTTGTGTATAATTTTTTGAATTTTTTCGCACCGTATTAAATGTTTCGATTAGTACTTTAATTTCGTGCGAAAAAATTCAAAATATTATACACGGAAGCAATTGATTTTTTTATTTGAATAATAGCACAACTTTTCGTAATGGACTCTCAGTATAGAACGGATGGAGTAATTAAACTAGGAGTACATGCTACTACTATCAATGAGTGATTTAGGACTCATTCTTCTAAACTTAATTATTTTCTTTCTTTTGTGTATTTTCTTTCTTTTTTTAAATTTTTTTTAGATTAGAGTGATATTTTTTGGATTAATCATTTGGCTCAACGAGAGGAGTCTAAAAAGTATAAGATTATGACCTAAAGCAAAAAAAAATCACTAAAGAAATAAAGTATCAAACAGATATTTTATTTGTCTAAAGTGCCGTCTTATTTAAATTTTTTCAACATCGGTCCATATTTTTATACTTTTCTGATTCGTCTTGTCGAGACGAACGACTAACCTCAAAAATTACGAGGAAAACCTAAACAAAAATTTACGAAAAGTTAAAAATACCGAAATAACACTTATAAATTTACTCTTCTCGGGTAAATTTTACAAATGATCCCTCTAATTTGTATGAATTCTCATTTTCATTTCTCTAGTATTAATTGTGTCAATTTTAATATTATAGTTTATGTTCCGTCTCAATTTCGTCCCTCTCACTTACGACGTCAATTAAACAATTAGAATTGAAGGGCAAAATTATCTTTTCTCCTCATAAAGTGACTAAATTAAGATTTTATGCAAACTAGAGGGACTTTTTAGAAATTTTACTTTTTACTTTTGTTTTTACAAATAAAGTTAAAAGACACGTAATATATTTTTCACCTCATTTTTTTATTAAATAATCAAAATATGTTGAAAATTTTAAAGCTTTTATTTATATTCCATATCACAAAAATATTAGGAAATTTGAAAAGCAAGCCCTATATTAAATGGCTTGGTATCGTAATTTTTTCAATTGAATTTTCAATCTTGTATTTTCTTTTTCACATGATTAAATTGAAAATGCACTGATGAATGGTGAAAATATATAAATGGAAGAAAATATCTCATATATTTGAGATATTTATGATTTACCCGTATCTTTACAATATTTTATGAAAGACCTACTGTTCACAATCTTATCGAGCCAAACACCTATGCTTGGCTTGAATTTACAAACAAACAATAAAAAAGTGAATAAGCTTGGCTTATACTTTATTTAAATAAGATCGAACGAATTCCAAAGGTCAAGTCAATCTCGAGTTGAACTTAAGCTATTTGGTTCGTTTAAGAGGCTTATATGCGACTACTTTTCATATATTGGGGTCTACCCTGCCAATTAGACTTTGGGTATGTTTGGTTTGATGGAATGAAATTGACAATGGAATGAAATTTGAGGAAATGAGATTGGAATATTCATTTTCATTCTCAAGTTTGGTTGTGCTTAGGAATAGTCATTTTCATCCGCAATGGAATAATGTGGCATTAGTAATTTATGGAGTGGAAATAGTAATTTTTGGTGTGGCAATAGTGAATGTTGAAATAGCACTAGTATTTTTGGTGTGATCGAGAAATTGAATGGCAATTCATTTGTCTTTTTAGTAGAATGAGACAATTCATTTACTAAGGTGAATAGTAATTCAATCTGGAATGATCATTTCATCATTTATTAGTGAACCAAACATAAGAATAAATATGCCATTGGAATGACTATTCCATTCTAATTTTGATTCCATCAAACCAAACATACAGTGTTTGTTCGAAGTCGGGAAAGGAAAGGGAGTGAAAGAAAAATACTAGGTTTTTTTGGGAAAGGAAAAATAAATGAAAAAGAAAATAGAGGACAATTTTCAACTTTTTCTTGTCTTCATTTATATTGTCTCTTTCTTTCAATTCCTTTCGGTTTTCACTTTTCACAACTCCAAAGTCCAAACACAAGTTAAAACGATATATATATATTTTTTTTTGCTAAGATGCGTTAAAATTTTGGAAATTTGGAGAATAATTTTGTGTATCCTCCTTTAAAAAGGATGAAAATTATTCTTCCCTCTTTTAAAAAGGGTGAAAATTATTCTTCCTATGATTGATGGACATTGTGTGGATTCCGCCACAAACTAACTAATTAGTATTACCAAAAAGTGTATCGATTTCGACGACCTTACACAATTTCCACCAATCGTATTGATCCCACCACAAACTAATTAATTATTACCAATAAAATGTATTAATCCATCGACCTTACACAATTTTCACCAATCACAGAGTAGCTAATGTTTGCCTTCTTTTCACCCTCTTTAAAGTAAGGTAAACAATTATTCTCGGAAATCAGGGTGGATTTGGCTTTAAAAGTCAAATAGTAACTTATTTTTTGTCTTTATTAAAAAAATTCGCATTTGCTAGTTTTGTGTCAAACTTTTGTAACTTATTGATTCGTCTCGGTGAGAGGAATCGGAAAAGTACACAAAATTTTGATCGGAACTCAACTTTTTTAAAAAAGACAAAAATAAGTAAAGAAAGTTATATTTTTGACTTATTTTTATCTTTATTCAAAAAATTATGAGTTCCGATCAAATTTTTTTTTTACTTTTTCGATTCCTTTTATCGAGACAAATCAATAAGTGAAAAAAAATTGATGCAAAACAAACAAATACAAAAAAAATTCAAATAAAGACAAAAAACAAACCCATTTATATTTACTTTGTACCACCCAAAAACATCCGACCTGCCGGATTCGAACCAGCGACCTAAGGATTGGCTGATGGCCTTCTGACCCACTACAGTCCTCCGCTCTACCAACTGAGCTAAGGTCGGCATGTATGCGATTTACGCAATAATAACTATTTATTAGTTGTAATTAAGTTATTAGTAGTTCCAAAATTATTCTTGCCAAGACGAATTGATGCAAAAATTAAGAAAAATTCCATTTTGAGGTCATAAATAATGTTTTCGAACTCATGGACTTGTTTCATCACTGATTTACATCAACCATTTGAAGTCTAATTTTTTTTGCTTCCCACAATTCAATGAGTCTTTTTTTTCCTTTTTTTTTTTTTTTGCCAAGTACAATTCAATGAGTCTTAGCAGTCGAGAAAATATTATAAGGGCATCTCTAATGGCAGAGTTAAGAGCTTGGTTTGGTCAGAATTTTTCTGACTTATTTAACTAACTCTAGTTTGGGTTTTCTGGTGGCTTTGTTAACACTTGGCTAATTTTAACAAAAGCTAATTGTGTGGTTAATAACTGTAACAAACCTAAAAACAATACAAAGAGAAGAGAGAGAAAGAGAGTTGCGTTGCAGAGAGAGAAGAGGGGTGGGTTCACATGCACACATATATATTATTATATCTTTTTAACTTTCACTACCACACATTTTAACTACACCACTACAACACACATTCACATTATAAATTTATATACTCTTAACAAACAAAAATAGGGACCCACTTTATACACTTCATCTCATATAACACACAATTTTTAACAATACCACTAGAAATGCTCTAACAATAACCACGAACACTTACACACATAATCACAAACTCACTCACATCAAGTGTGGGTTTGAAAGTCTTAGTAGTAGAGAAAATATTGTAACAATTATTATATAACCACAAACACTTATTATATAACCACAAACACTTACAAACACTTACAAACTCACTCACATCAAGTGTATGTAAGATGGTGTTATTTTTCGATACTACCTATAGAACTAACAAAGAAGGCCGTCCATGTGGAGCATTTATTGGATTGAATCATCACCATCAGCAAGTGATATTTGGAGCTTCTTTGTTGTATGATGAAACCGCGAAGTCATTTGAATGATTGAGTTTACAAGGTATGTTTTACGGGACGTTCTAGGCAACACACTGTTACTTTTACGTTATCATATTGCAGTGTTCATTGTTGGTGCAAAAGTTTCGAGTTTGTAGGAATTCTGTGTGGTCATGTTTTAAAGGTTCAATTGATTAGTATTTGGGAATGAAGATGATGATCCCCGAACAATATATTTTAAAGAGATGTACTAAATTCAACTTATTGTATTTAACTGTGAGGTGAAAGCCTACACACAGACCATTTGTCATTCCTTCCCACTTGTTCAGCGAGCGGGGACCCTTTCGTCTTACTGCTAAATTTAGCTAGTATAATTGGGTAGCAGATGGGTCTTAGGTAGTAGGCTCTCTTGTTTGTACATTATAATTACAGAAGTAACCAAATGCTCACCATTGAGAAACACTTGAATTTCATACAGAAAGGAATGACAATGAATACCTGCTTATGCAAATCAGCATGATACATGTTTTTCCCCTATTTCTTTTTCTGTTTGCTCTTTCTTATGCTTGTTACTTCACTTTTATCTCTAATTTTTCTGCTTTGCCTTTTGTTTTCTCTCTCTTGCTGATAAGAAGCAATGCCGTGCTTTCGTTTTTTTACTTAACTTTTCCTTATTTTTTTCTTTTTCTCAGAAGCCTTTGAAAACACTATTGTCCTCTTCCTCGATGGAGCTATCACCTTTGGTCGAATGAAAGGGCTCCTCATCAGTAAAATAATCGCAGGAAATGTCCTCTTCCTCGATCAAGTTGTCCTCTTTGGTCGAATGAAAGGACTTTTTATCACTGCAATAACCATAGGATGTGTCCTCTTCCTTGATTGAATTGTCCTCTTTGGTTGAATGGAAGGACTCCTCATCACTACAATAACCATAGGAACTGTCCTCTTCCTCATAGTTGTCGTTCTCAGCATAGGAACAAAAGAAGAAATACCACACATCTGGTCCTTGCACTATCCAATCTTCGTGACCATATGCAGAGGGTGAAGCCAAACTCTCCACGTATGAAGCTACATAACCGCCATGTTGATTCCCTAGGAGATGAATATCCCTATTTGACATTTCATCAGGGTTGTACGCCAACAATTGGGAGCCATTCACTGACATAAGAACTTCACCATCTTTTGTAAAGCACAATGGCACCAAGCTTCTGTAATGTGGCCTCGGTAAAATCCCGGAGTCATTAGATATGATGAAAGCTTTGGTCCATGACTCTACCATGCCATGTTCTTTCAACACCAACACCTCGATAGAAATGGGTTTAACTTCATCAAGTTCAACTTCTAAAGTACAATCACCCGCTTCACAGACACAGCGTGCCATACAAAGACATCCCTCTAAAAGTCCCAACCATATTATAATGGTAACGTGTTGCCCATTGTTAGGTATTTGTGGCATTGGCAATTCCACAAATTCATTTGTAAGCGGATCGAAATAAACGATCTGGTTCAGGGTTGGAAAGTGGTTATTAGGATCATAGCCGGTGATCAGCCAGTGCAACTTTTCTTTTACTACGGGTCCAGACTTCAAGCTCTTGCCATCCTTCTCGTCCATGGCAACAATGTTGCAAATAGTTTTGTCCCATTTTTTCTTTCTAAAACTAATTACGTTGACCAATCCACCGCGACGCACCATTACTGCCTTGTATTCGTCAGAGTAGGAATCAAAACAGAGTCCAGATTGTGGAGTTCCACAAATACACATCGGGAGCACGTTCTGACTACTATCTCTCTGAATCGAGAGCACTTTGGCACATTGCCTGATTGCAGGGTTCCACAAGTACAAATCTGCGCAATATAATACAAGCAACAAGCCATTGCACGAACCTAAGACATAAAAAGAATACCAGGAGCCCCTAGGTTTCTTGCCCTTGTGGACTTCATAAAAAAACGGTGGTTTGAGAGGACGAGGATCGCTCGGCCAAGTGTCTTGGAAATTGAGAGAGTAAAAGTCTGGAGTATTGGGCCTATTGGCAATAAAGAGGTGGCTTTGGGACGAAGAAGAAGAAAGGGTGAATTTAGGATGGGAGATTATAGATCGCCACAGCTTCGAAACGCACCTGAATCGCAGCAGGGATTGGATCGGTAGACGGCGGAGGATTTCAATCACGATTTCTTCTGGAATATTAACATGCTGCTGCTGCTGCCCCCGTGATGCCATGAAAAGACGCAGATGCAACAACGCCTCTGTTTCTTTTACCTTTGAGATTTTTCTATTTCTTCCTATTGCATGTGAGAAGGAGCGCAAGAGGCTTAAATCCCAGGCCTATCGCCTCCCTCCTTTGGCCGGATTGGAAAATCATGTAGTGCAAGGCCTTCACCTGTAGGGCACATACGGATCATCAATCTTGACAATAAATAATTGAGATATGATTTTTAATTATGACCGATAATCGTTTATAATTAATTTTTAATTTGAACTATTAATTGATAAGATCGACAGCTGTGTGTTATCCTACACATGGATTACAGGGGTTGCACTACTTAATCAGAATCTTTCTTGTAAAATGTGAGATTAATCCTTTATAAATTGGGATACTTAAAAGATTCATCGTGGGCCCATACTCGACGTAAGTTTCCATCTTGGGCACTTTTTTGGGTTTATGTTTTATCTTTAAATTTTGATAAACCCAACTTTGCCTTTATTCCCCATGAACCATTATCATCTGATTTTAGGAATTGGGTATTAGAGCATCAGCAATGTAATAATCAAAAGTAAATAATCAAAACTTATCACGTCAGCTTTTAATTATTCATTTAGAAGGTTGCTAAAATTAGTAATGTGAAGTCTCACATTGTTACTTTTGATTATTCTGATTATTCAAATGCCTAAATTTGATTATTGGTTAGGAGGTTGCTAACTTTGATTATTACAATGTGAGCACTTTTTTAAGCACACATTGATAACTTTAACAATATTTTGATTTTGATTATTTCATTGTGAATGCTCTTTAGGGCATTGAATTTTGGAACCAAAACATAACTTTTTGCCGTTTTTCATTCTAGGCGAGATTTTATGGATTTCTAGGAATTGATTATTAGGGCGTTGAATTTTGGGACTAAAACACAATTTTTTCTCAAATAGTTTTGAAAATATGTAAGATAAAGCCACAAAAGCTGGCTTATCTTAGATATTTTCAAAAACATTTGGATAAAAATAAAAATAAAAATAAATCCTTTACCCCTACTGATTTAGGACTAGTTTCTACCTTATCAAATTTGAAACTAGATCTGATTACAACAAAGTTTACACGGGTGGCCCGTGGATCATTCCAAACAATTCCTCCTTTTATAGATAGAAAATAGAATACTTGAGATCTCTATCTTAATGTATAGCGTACATACAATACATCATCAAATTTTTACAAATAAAAACGAATAACACGCCTTGTTTTTCAGTCATTATTGAAGAACCACATTCGCATTTCCTACATCTCATCAGGCTAAAAGGGTTAAAGAATATTGCATTACAAAATCTATAAAGAAATAAAGAAAAGAGGGAAAAAAAGAAAGAAAGAAAGAAGAAGATTAAAGCAACACAAAAAGGATCTGCTCGCGTGTTAACTACTTTAACTGACATTTACAGAGTAAATTTCACAAACAAATTTTGACACCAAGGAAATAACACCACCGACAACAAATACTGTGGTAAAATTAAACAAAAAGAAATGAGAAAAATGAAGGGAAAAAAAAAAACTACAGAGGTAGCTGCTTACGCAGCTTGTTCCCAACATAGAGTAGGTGTCTGATATTTGCAGAGGGATAATGTTGGAGTAACGTGAGATTAGCAGTGAAATCACCAGCAAGTAAACGCCTCCGGACGAGAATTAGCATGGCACAACATATCCGAAGTAGAGTTTCCTGCATTCAAAGTACTGATATAAGAGGTTGGAAGTACTTTCACGTTACCAACTAAAAGAGATCGCCAAATACACTTTACACACGAGAGAGAGAGAGAGAGAGAGAGAGAGAGAGAGAGAGAGAGAGAGAGAGAGAGAGAGAGATAATCAAAAGATCTCACATTGATAGCAACTACAGGCTTGCTTGTTTGCCCAGATATAAACTGAACCAAAACAAAATTCACAGTATACGTATGCAATATACCAGCCCCAGCCCCAGCCCCGGACATAGCTCGGTATATGAAATGGGTGAGAAAAAGTAAATCCGGCATTTATTTAAATTGTTTTAGTTGAAATTGTGGCATGCATTTTCCATTGTGTTCTCAAACAACCACAAGCTTCATAAGGATCAAAGGTCAAAGCACTCAACTCAGTACTACCTTTTGGAGAGGACACCCCTCCAGATATGTTATCCCGTCTCAACGGACAAGTAAATGTATACAATATCCAAGCAGAATCATTGTAGTCTTACTCGGTAAATAAACACCAAAACTAGGAGTCTTTCCAGTTATTGAGATCTCTGCTTGGATGTAGTACTTCACGTATACGACATAAAAGTGGATATCTAAATGACTGAAAAGACTCCTATTTCAGTGTTTGTTCGCCGCACAAGATTACATTGATCCATAAACTCATCTTCATATTAGTAGCATATGACCCTGTCAAAAAAAAGGAGCATTGCTGCAAATAAACCCGACTCCAGTTATGGATTACTTTGTCAACCACCAATGAGCAGACTGTATATGGTCACTCTCTTCTTTTTTAATGACAGGCTATGGTAGATCACTGTTAATAAGCAAACTTATCATCTATCAGATCCATAGCTGCAGTAGTGTCATGAAAGTTGTGTACTGCTTCGAAGAGAGACGTGACTTCGCTATATATCCAAACAACTGAGGGCTTCCATGGACACTTCGTATTCTTCCAACCTATCATGGGGTGGGCCTCACGGCCCTGACCGCATGAGACGGACGGTTTTGGAAACAAAAATTCCTTACATCTTTTGATCACCACACAATTCCTAATATTAGCACTATTAAATATTATCAGAATAAGCTCTGGTAGAGCAGTTAATGGGCAGCTAGAGATACAAAAAGACAAGTAAAAGAGCAAATTTGATAAAGGACATGTTAACTTACTTGAGGACCTTCGGGGTCACTTAAGAGTGCATCCCAAATCATAAGACTATCAGCAAAATCGAATTCTTGTGTCAAGAGAAGAGTAATCCATCTGAATGCATAAAACTGAGGATTGACCTGATATTTTAAAGATAAAATCAAGGCATAACACTCTCATCAGTTTCAAACTTGTGGAAGATCACCAGCCATAGCACAGCTTCAGGGCAATGCTTGGCCGAGAATGCAAGCCGCAATATTTGGATAGCAAAATTCTAGTTGCAAAAGAAAAAAATATGGATACAATATGGAGCCAAAATCAATGGCCCCACAAGATAGAACATGATAGCAACATCTCCACCTGTACCAAGAAGGTGGAAATTTCCTTTATCACATTGACACATGTCATGTATTCAGTTTTCGAGAACAGGAGTTAATAAACTAGATGCTGCACTACCATTTCATATCGGGTTTGACAAACCATTTTCTAACCTGACCGCAGCAAGCTGCCAATTAATTAGCGATACAAGGTGGCCCAATTATTCACATACCTCTCCTTGTCCCCCAGGGAATGGTGTAATACAAAACCAAACAAGTGTCTCACAGAAGACATCATAAGTTTCGACAATGATAACTTATCGATAGAGAACAGTTATTTATAAACCCACACAATAACGACGGCGAAAAAAATCATAAGTTTCAATCCATTCGGCATTTACATTCTGCCATTTTATTAAGAATCACAGTACTCTACACACAGTAGGTTTTCCACAGTCTGATGGAGCTAAGAGCAGTGGCGGACCCAGGAATTTCATATACTTGGGGCACCTATTATTCACAATCTCGAAAATATTTCTCTGCATGTATACCACTAAATTATTGTTTAACCATTATGTATTGACCACTCATTCTATTTCGCAACCGATTTTTCACAATATTCATGTTTGAAAATACCCTTCCAACTGTCGCGGTGGCAACCGTAAGATTAATGCCAAGAGCAAGTAAACTAAAAGATATAATAGTAATTTAGTAATTTAATTTTCATAATATTGTGGATTGGGAGGAAAAAAAAAAGAGATAAAACAAAAATGGAGAAATAAAGGAAAAAGATAGAGCGAAAATAAAAAACATAAGGAAAAGAGGTAGAACAAAAATGAAAAAATAAAGAAAAAGCAAGGGATAGAGGGTCCTGGGAATCAAACTCAACCACATTAGTCTTTTAAAAAAAATATGTGTTCAAATAAGTCAAGTAAAAATTTATTGTCCACACGCATCACATACCTTTCCAATTAGTGGAAAACATTACAAATCTTGTGAGAATTTAAGCCAAAATAGAGAGAGAGAGAGAGAGAGAGAGAGAGAGAGAGAGAAATTAAATAGTAGTAGGATAAACATGAAAAAAAATGTGGGTAGGGGGAGTCGAACCCCAGCTGCCTAGTCTCTATCTTGCCCAATTACCACTCTGCCGAGGCAAAGTCCTATGACAAGTTTCGGAGATATATTATATTTAACCTATCCATGTATAATTATTATTATTATTTTTCCGAAAGCCCCTGGGGGCACGTGACCCCACGTGCCTCAACATGGGTCCACCCCTGGCTAAGAGTTCGACAATCAACATAGATGGGATCTTTTGAACAATTAGTCCGATGACTGATGCCTATTTAAAACCCACACAATGTAACATCAGAGAAAAAGTACATAGATATACATCAGACATATGCAATACAAAACATCCATTGCGGCATCTACTCAAATGGCATAACCCACTTACTTTAGTTGTGACCTCAAGATGACGCCAGAGCTCCTCATCATGTTCCTTTAAGAGCTTTGACAGCTTTGAAATAGTGGAGCGGATTCCAGCAACACTATTGTCAAGTTGCTGACAGAAAAGATCCCTGAATCCACTTATTAACTCAACAAAACAAAAAAACGTATCCGCTTCTGCCAAGGCCTGAAACTTGAGAGAATAACCATTTTAATAAGACTGAATATATCTAATTATTAGCAGTTCAACATACATGATACATTCTACTAACATTAATGGTTTGTTCTCAGAGTTGGCCCACTAAACTATGAAAGAAATTACCTACATTGGAGAAGTTTGTAACAATTTTTATGGCAAAATTCTTACGGCAATGATTGATACAGGATAATTCATGTTTGCACACTCCCCAGACATAGCATTATAGGCCAAAACAGGACATAGCAAAAGCCACCAAAACTGAGTCAATTGACAAGGGACAAGTGACAATTGAAATGATTTGTTCACCCCTATGTAGCACGGATATGGGACACGGGATTTCAAAAAAAATGAGAACTCAGACACGGCACGGCACGGGACGCGGCAAAATAAATAAATAAAATTTATTTTAAACCTGTGCTAACATAGTTATATGTAGAAGCATGAAGCATCAATATGTATAGACAAGCATCATACTTTCATCATACTACACTTTTAAGATAAAATAGTAGAAGTTATACACATTTACCCCCCAAAGAATTTACATATTTAACCCCCTGCCGTGTCCCATAAGTGTCCCTCCCGTGTCCCCCTTAAAAAAATTACTTCAATTTAGTAGACAAGCCATGTGGCGTGTCCCATACGTTTTGTGCCGTGTCCCTGCGTGTCAGATACGGATAGAGTGACCCCTAAGAGTGTCGGTACTTCATAGGTTCACCCCAGCAAAATCTGGTAAATAATACCCCACTCTCATTTGTGAACAGAATGAGGCTCCTGCCAAAAAGTAACTCCACGCTCAAAAAAAGTGTGAGGATCCTATGGACCTGACATGATCTTCAAAGAGGGTGAACAAAATCAGACTCAGAGATAACAATTGTAACTCTTGAAATATATCTTGAACCTAAATGAAAAACTGAACTAGCACGGTAAGGCAATTACAATTCTGCAGTCTACATTTAGTACACCGAGAGTAAAAATCCATCTACATCCACCAATGGTCCAAAAGAGTACTTATCAGATAAATAGCGGTCCAGAAATTAGAAAACAGAAGAACAAACAAGACACATTTTCTCACCGCATTTTCCTCATTAGGGTCATTTCTAAACACATAGAATAAAGATGCCAGAATTTCGTTCATCCCTTGCACATATCTTATACCAGGATTCAACTTTGCAAATACAATTAATATGTTCCTCAAAGCCTCCTGAAAGAATTCGAATATTCACCTCAGATAAAGCATTCACGTTTCTATCGAATTCACATCATATAAGAAAGCTCACCTGATTGGACTTTGCAAATTGCGACTCCCCTGAGAAAAACTGCATGTCTGGATGAGTACGCTTTACATCTCGATCAATCTGCTCTATGAATTCCGAGTCCTACAAAATTGGCAATGTTAAAGCCATATAACGCTCCACTCGAGATGCAGCACATGCAGCTGGTATTCAACTGTATCTCCATGGACAGCAAAGGTGGAACTTTCTCTTATAGTCTTGTTAAGAAAGGGCTAAGTAACATACAAGTGATACAACATATACCCTGCTGTGGCAAGAGTCAAGACAAGCTATATTTCTGGACAATGAACTTTCTCTCAAGGAAGTTGTGAACAGAAATTATTAATATTAAAAGCTCATACCATATATCTGAGCGAAAAACTTGTGCAACAAATAGTTATGAATCATGCCCGGATTTCAAAGCTAAACATCAGCCCACCCAAAAGACAAATAGTAGTATCTAGGAACAAGATAAAATACTACATAATTCGTTCTTGCAAACAGGAAAGGGCTAAATAACCTGAAGCGGATAATGGGCCCAACAAAAGTTCAGAAACAAAACATTCAAAATTTCTAGCAAGATATCAAGAAATCAAGTTTCGTCACCTAAAAACTATCACAGTGTCACTCATTTCATACCTGGAAGAACAGATTCCAGATGCTGGTCTTCCCAAGACTTAAAGGGTGTTCTCCATGAGTAATCGCTGATCTTGAGAGGAAAACACGGGTAACACATTTTGATTCCTCATTTTCAAAACCTGAGGACTTCTCCAACCTCCTTGTGATTTCTGACTGACTAGCACAGAAACATTCATAAATCCATCTTTTCTAAACAAATGAAAATAACGGATGCAATTCTAAGACAAACAGAAATTTCAAGCGTTTCTGTTTGTCTTAGAAAGACAAACGGATGCAATTTGTACCCTGCACTGCATTGAGATATCTATAGTAACCCCAAATGGTCCGTGTTTGCTCCTAAAAAAATTCCAAATGCGGATAACAAAGCCTCCTTCAATGTTTTGCAATATTTCTGGGAAAAAAACTCTATATGGTTGTGTATGGAGAAATAATGACATAACTCATCTGACTTACAGGATTCATCAAAAGCTCTTCTTTGAAATGCTTATATTGAGACCTCTTCTTAACTAATTCTGATGACCAAAGCCCTCGATCCATTGGCAAATACCCCAATAAAAGCTGTTCAGCCACATTCGATAAACGAAAAGTGAAAATTCTGCACATTTTAAACGTAACCAATGCAGTTTATTCCGTCTTCCTTTTTTTTATCTCTATGGAAATGTATCAGATAATCAGATACCGAAATATTACACATATCTAACAACATCAATGGAAATACAAATAGTTCCAAACCTTCCACACAGTAGAACGTATACCAGCAGCACCTGGAATGCCCTGTGATGCAACTCTTTGCAGTTCACCCATATTGACAACCTTTCTTGAAAGCTAAATTCAACACAAAAAAAAAAACCATTTAAAACACATACACAAAGACACCCATAGAAGCCGAAATTATGCTGAAATCAAACAGCAATTGGGTACAAGATCCTAGGAGTATAGTAAGCAACAACACCAAGAGAGTGCATAAGTGAATTAGTGTGCAAATACATTTCACCAACTTTGAAGTCCAAAAGAGACATTTACAAACCAACTGGAGCATATAATTAAAAAAAGGCAACATACAGATAAGAAACCTAATGAGAACGAGATAGTACAACGAAAAACACAATTTGCTTTCTGCTTGGTGCTTAATATTACAACTGGAAAACAGGTATTACAATGAAGCTGAAGACACCACCCAAAAGTTTTCTTATAGCTTTGAAAGAAGCAACACGTGGGTAACAGGCTTGGACAGGAACATCAAGCTAGCCCTATCAACACAATAGGAATACATATGTTAATGTGTGTTTTTTTAAATACCTATTCATACTGCACATTAACAATCCTTTAATTTGTCGCATGGGAGCTCATGCATATGAAATCCTATTAGATTGATTATCATTTTTTTAATGTTTGTTCCATCTTTCATTTTCAAGTGCTATTCCTGTGGCACGAAATGATACAACTACATGTATGTGTAGTGTACCTATACATGTAGCTTTAGGGCCAATTTTTTGTTTGACTAGATACAAGCATCAAATTGGACTATATATCCAAAATGACCAAACATTTGGTGTTTGGTTATAATATTTACCACCCGCATTTAGGATGCCTTGGATATATAAACCCACAAAGTAGGAAACATACAATGCTATTAAAGCATCCAACTCAAAACCAACTGGCAAAAAGTGGAGAGGCTGCCCGGGCACATATACATGTTTTGGACATCCCATTGCAATTAATCCAGTAGGATTGTGTATAGTAATTCCGGTGGGGTTATATGCCCTTCAATATTAATCCCGTCAAACAAACATGCTGTTAGAGTTTAAACTTTAAAGTGCTTTCTTAAAGTCAGTCACTCATGGGTTCAAGTCTTCAAGAAAGTCTTATTGTAAATGGATTTAGATTCTCCTTTGATGCTGATAAGATATTAGCGAGTAATTTCTATCAGCATCAAAGTAGAAGAGAGACGGGAACAAGTTATGGCGGTAGGAGATCGATACCCCAATGGTTGTATATTCTTTCTTTACTAAACCTGTACCATTTCTACACTTATGCCCGTCCGCCACTCCTAAGTTAAAATCCTGATTCCGTCTCGTATAAATATAAAGGGTCAACAAACACAACTGCAAAAGCATGACAAAACAGATACTAGCAGCTATTGCTCCACATATTTCCAAAAGTCAGGCATCTAAATTTCCAGTCAACGCTCTTTTATAAATGAACAAAAGGAGAACCCCAAGGGATTGGAACACCAGGCCTGAGAGGCCCGAGACTTGGGGTTTGTTCCCTCCTAAGCTCTCACACTCACACGTTCAAAGGTGCTCTCAATTCCTTTTGGGGTCAGCCCATACGGTGGGAGGTTTTCTCTGGCTTTAATTGGACGAGTGGTGGGATTTGTCTCATTATTAGTCGAGATGCTCGTAAGCTTGCCTCGTAGGGCAGCAAATGAACCGAGCTAACGAACTGAGCTGCTTGTGAACAGCTCAACTTGTCAGGAATCGGCTCGGTTCGACTCGTTTAGCCCCAGTTTTGGGCTCGTTTAGTAAATGAGCTGAGCTCAAACACATCAAAGCTCGGCTTGGCTCGTTTGCAGCCCTTTGCCCAGACATTCTGAGTTATCAATAAAGAATAATAATTGAACAAAAAAGAACAGGGAAATATGATATTAACCTCGAGTTCGAGCTGAGCCAGGAGAGAAACGTCTTCAGCGGAAGTAGGACTCCTATCATAATCACTACTATCATTATTACCATACGGATCCCTAATTTCCACTTTCGGACGCTCCGTTGTTACCGCGGACGCGGTGGCGGAATTCGTGGTGGTCGTGGCGGATTTAGAGGTGGAAGGGGAAGAAATGGTGGGGGCGGAGGAGGTGGAGTAGAGACGAACGTCGTCGTCATCCTCGGGGGCCGGGGGAGGAGGGGCGGAGTACCAGAGAGGGCTGTTGAGCCAATCGGGAACTCGCTTCTTCACCATCTACTTGAATCGGGATCGAGAGAGAGAGAGAGAGAGAGAGAGAGAGAGAGAGAGAGAGAGAGAGAGAGAATTTTTCAATGGCTTGTAGAGCTGGGATGGGCGAGCTGAAGCTGTTTATACCTCTGGCTCCGAAATCACCATAGATTCACATAGACAATCAGCGGAGAGAGAGGGAAGATGGGTGTGTCATCAATGACCCTGCGTTTGCCTTTTGTCAACAATTATAACAAGGAACAACTCCCTTACCATCAAAAAAAAAAAAAAAAAAAAACCTTCATTACCCAAAAAACCAAGAGAAATTTTTCAGTGCCGGGTGGATATCAAGTAGTGCCCGCTCGGCACATCTGAGCAGTCCAATACGATTTTGGACGGCTCGGATTTGGAGAGAGAAAGAAGAGGGTGAGAGAAGAAATAATGTTTCAATCTGAGCCGCCTAAAAGTGCATCGGATGGCTCGGGACCAAGTGGGATATATCCGCTTGGCACTGAAGAATTTCTCAAAAAAAAAAACAAAAAACAAAAATGCTACTCATACAACAATTCAAACACAACTTATACAACCTCTCACATATATGTGGGACCCACACATAGTAGTATGTGTGGAGCCCACGTGCATGTGAGAGATTGTGTTTGAATTGTTGTGTGAGTATCATTTTTGAAAAAAAAAACAAGAACATCTCTTCTACAACCACACACAAACACCTCTCACATGAGGAGTAGGGCCCGCATATTGCACAGTATGTAGGCCTCATTCTTTATGTGAGAGGGAGTTTATATGTGTTTGTGTGTATGAGTGTGTGCGGTTGAAAATTAATTGTTAACAAGAAAGCAGACGTGATAGACAATTTGTGAACAGATCGTGCGATCTATGGCCAATTATAGATTTCATACGAATGATTCGAGCCATTTTTTAAATTTAAAATATTTTTTCAAGGGTGTTTGTCAAAAATCAGCTTAATCCGATATCTAAAAGTACTCGATCTAATTGTCTAACATTTCATTCCGTCTAGATCGTTTGTGTGAGACCCGCAGTGGCCCCAGATCGCGATCAATGCATGATCTGTGCACAATTTCTCTGTGTCTAAGAACGTACGGATTAACAAGAGTCCTACTATTGGTACCGACGATTTTTGAAACGATGGGGTACTGGCAAGAACTTAGTGCCCACTCCGTGTCGGGGTCTCGCACGGATGAACCAAACCGTTCAATTATTTAAAAAAAAAACTGAGTGGGTTCTTTAAAAATTAGTTCAATCCAATATATATAAGTGCTGGTTTTAATCTTTCCATTTTTTATTCAGATTACAGGATCCTACAATCTTAATAAAAAAAATAGAAGATTGAATCGAGCACCTACACATATCTTATTGAGATGATTTTTCTCGGACGAACTTAATTTAATTTTAAAATTATTAAACTGCTCAGATCATTCGTGCGGGATCCAAAATGAGTCCGTGTGTCCGTGGTACCCATCGGTTCAAAAACCGTCGGTCCCCTCAGAATTAACAACTGCCTTAATTCTGGATAGGTTCTGGAGGAGGGAGGGGGCTGCTGCACCTCATTTTGGGGCCCACTTCGGTCTCGCTCCGATGATCTGAATCGTTTATTTTGTAGAGCTCGTTGAGTAAAACAACTATGCAAAAAATCAGCTTAATTGGATATCATTAAGTACCTGATCGGAACCTTTTTATCTTAAAAAGAATGGATCCGAAACACTGGATCAAATCCACTGTAACCCATGGACTGAGAGTTATATGGGCTCCGATCAGGTACTTAATGATATCCAATTAAGCTGATTTTTACATAGTTGTTCTACTCGACGAGCTCTACAAAGTGAACGATTCAGATCATCGAAGCGAGACCGGGGTAGGCCCCAAAATTGGGACAGCAGCCCCCCGCGTCCGGTTCTGGATGAGTTAACCCTGTTGTCTAAACAGTATTTTCAATATTTCAATTATAAAATACTCATTATTTAAGACAACTATTTCTCTTGACTTTGTTATTTAGGTTCGGTTTCACTAAGGGAAATAATTACTTATTTTTTGTATTAAAGGTGGTGCATTGTGAGAGTATGATTTGTTTCGTAAAACGGAAAATAAGTATTAAAAAACAAGAACCTTAAAGAATGTAGCCTTAAATGATATTTTGGGTAGTTTTAGTGCAAACAAGTGGTATTTTGACGTCCATATATAGTGTGGACTCACTCACTAAGTTTCCGGTCCTGGCCTGTTAGACTCGGTTAGAGCATCTCCGAACTTTATTCATGGGGAAAATGACGGCCCAGAACGTATTTTGATAATTAATACCCGTCAAGGATATTTTGAGAACATTTGTTAATACTAAAAATGTCTTTGACGGATATTAATTATTATTCTTCGTACTTTTAATGAACACATTCTACTGAAACTTAAAGGTTGTTAGTTTTTTAATCAAATTTCATCAATATGGTCCATAATTTCAGTCACAACCATCGATCACACTTCCTCTGTCAAAAGCCAAACATGCATTAAGAGGTAGCCCAAAGCAAGAGAGCCAAACAATCCTAGATGGTGGAACAATCTTTTTTTTTTTGTTGCCAAAACTTGTGATACTATTAACTCATCAAAACAGTACATCAAGATGATGACTTCTCCATGGACAAATGACCAAGTAATCAAAACGACGAAAACTCAGTCCAAAGACTGTACCTCATACCAATTAAACCTTTCCCAGCAAGAGAGTGGGCAACTAAATTACCATTTCAGCGAATAAAAGAAAAATTCACGCACTGGAAACCTCTACCCAACTGCCTAATATCATAAAGGATGACCTTAACTTCATGGCTCATCGCAGTCAGATGGTGGAACAATCGGACCATCCCATTTTCTCGAAAGAAAGACAAATTAAACCAATTTGGACAGAAAATGCTTATCTCAATCAGCATGCATTGATTCCCAACAATTCCTTGGATTGAAAATTAAGTAACACTTAACAAAGTGTTGGAAAAATGGAATTTTAACCAAAGAGAATTTGGTGGGACCCATAGCGCGCGAGGTGGGCCCAAATTCCATTGAGAGATGAATAAGAAATTGTCTCTTAAAGTGGGTTTCGGACCGACAACAGTGCACGGTTGAATGGTCAAAGCTGGGTTGATTACCCAGAGTTATTACCCATGATTATGTATTCAATTTTGAGAATAATAACTGTATCAGTTTTATTTCAGAATTGAATTGCGGAATCAATTCCCCTATTGATATTAGCTCCTCCATGAATATTCGTATTCATTGTCGTATTGATGGTAGAGGCTCTTCCTTCAGCTATATAAGGGGACCTCTACCTTTGGTTTCAACACACCGAAAACAATCAAAAGCATTCTTCTGTAATACAATTATTCTTTTCGAGAGAGAGAGTACAGACACAAGTTGGTTCGACGGGTAGTCTACGGCGGTGCTCCGGCGGCTGAGTGGTAACCGAGTCAACCCTGGGAGACGAACACCGACACAACCTCCAGCACCGGTGAGGCGACGAATTTGTCTTAAGGGCACCGTTAAACAAAACGGGTCTCGGTTTGGAATTGCTAATTCTCTTTTACAGTTTATGTCTACATTTCATATTCTGTAATCTTGCGATTCATGTTCATGTTGTAATTTCCATAAATTAGTAAAATCGTTTATTTGTTTTTTCCGCACTATTTTCCTACAATCTTAAGACAAAATTTCTCTTTTGGAAAAATAGTTTCGGTTCTATTTTGAAAAACAGTTTCTGGAATTCCTGTTACGAACAGATTTTGAAGAGGAAAAGGAAAACAAGTTTTTTTTTTCCCTCGGGTTACTGAAGAGTTTTGCCCACTAGTGTTCTGTTCTGGAAAAACAGTTTTTGGATTTTTTCACGAATTGAAGCGTGCCTCTTGCATAATATCAGTAGTGGGTTTGCTTCTTTACATGCTCCTATTTCAATTGTTGCATGCTAACTGTTTATATTCTCGGTGCAATATATTGAAGGAAAAAAAAAAAGAAAAAGTACTGAACAGATCCAAACAGTAGAGTATTAGTTGTTGATTTGGTTTGACTTTTCATTGCTAGTGCAAATCTAGAAAAGTTAGTAATCTTTGTTTGGATTGTTTACTTCATATTTGCTACTGACATCTTTGAAAAGTTATTGTTTACCACTGTTATTGGTACTAGAGCAATTTGCATATTCTTAGTTGATTGCTGACTAACCCAATTCTTTCTCACAGTAGAGTACTGTTCCCTACTACTGTAGCCTTGTAAGTCTGTGCTATATACTGTTTGTTTCTGTCAGTGCAAACTTTTTTCAGCGTGCTTTTGATTCTATACTGATTTATTGAAAATTTGGTCCTGATTTTACTTGATTGGTGAGATACTTGTTTGACTTTTTCAAACTTCAAATTTTTTGTAACTGGAAAAGGGGTTTCGTGAATAACGGGTAAAATTTATTTTGGTCAAGAGCATTGATTTTTATAAAGTTATTATATTGTTACAGGTTTTATTTGGTTTTTAAAGCTTACTGTTGTAGTCTTGATTGGGGAGTTATATGCATTTGACTTTTTTCAAACTTCATAACTTTCGTAACAGTAAAGAGTTTTATTGGAGTAAAGACAGAATACATTTGGTGCTTTGAATACGTGATTCAGAAATCTTTATTTTTTAAAATTCCTTCGTAAACTCTAAGTTTTGTCCATTACAGTCAGAAAATTTTTGACCTTTTATTGTGACTTTAATATTTGGTTTGAAACATTTGACTGTGGACTAACTTGTTTCATTCCAGCACTGTATCATATTTCAGGACATTAAAGCTACTGTTTGTTAAACAGTGATCAATTGTTTCTAAATTTATTTGTTGCTCTCGGCTTTGGCAGAGAACTTTTATATACACTTTTAATACGATTCTATTTTCATTTTCAGTCTAGAAAGTACCAAGAGCATTGGCTATTTGTGATATTATTTCTGTTAGAGATTAAGTTCTTGGTACTAATTTGTGTTTGATCTTAAATTTCAGAAAAGATGTCAACTGAAACTGGAAATGGAAGTCGCAGCGGGAACCCCAATGGCAACAATGGGCAACCTCCAGTGACTTTGGCTCAGAATCCTCCAATCCCAACGGCGGTGCGTGCGGTTCCTGTGAACCACGGGGAGAAACCCGAGAAATTCACTAGTGTGGATTTCGAGAGGTGGCAGCAGAAGATGCTGTTTTACCTCACGACTCTGAGCCTTGCGAGGTTTTTGAGTGAGGATGCATCTGTCGTTGCTGAAGATGAGCAAGACATGCAAGTCCTGAGGGACCAAATCACTTGGAAAGAGAACGACTACTTGTGCAAGAACTATGTTCTGAACTGCTTGCACGATGCACTTTACAGCGTGTACTGTGTGAAGAAGTCGGCTAGGGAACTGTGGGAGTCCCTAGACAGAAAGTACAAAACCGAGGATGCCGGATCAAAGAAATTTGTCGTCGGCCGATTTTTGGACTACAAGATGGTGGACTCGAAAACTGTGATCAGTCAAGTCCAAGAACACCAAGTGATCTTGCACAAAATTGCTACCGAAGGGATGCTGCTGTGTGAGCCTTTCCAAGTGGCATGCATGATAGAAAAGCTGCCCCCTGGTTGGAAAGACTTCAAGTTGTACTTGAAGCACAAACGAAAGGCTATGACTATGGAGGATCTTATTGTTAGGCTCCGCATTGAGGAGGACAATAAGATGGCTGAAAGGAGGGTAGGGAGCACCTACGCCGCCAAGGCTAATGTTGTGGAACATGGTCAGTCTTCTGGAACGAAGAAGCATCAGTCTGGAAAGCAGTCTGACAAACAGAAAGGCAAAGAGGTCAAGCTGGGACCTAAAGGAGGCGTTGCCAAGAAAAAGTTTCAGTTTCAAGGCAAGTGCTTCAATTGTGACAAGGTTGGGCACCGTGCTTCAGAGTGCACCAAGCCTCCGAACCCAAGGGCGCGCGCGCATTTGGCAGAATTGGAGGATGGCTCTGATGTCAACTTGTTAGTGATGGTCTCTGAGGTGAACTTAGTGGGGTCAAACCCTCAAGAGTGGTGGGTTGATACAGGAGCTACCCGCCACATTTGTTGTGAGAAGAAGTTGTTCACCTCCTTCGAGCCGGTTACAAACGGCGAGAAGCTTTTCATGGGGAATTCTGTAACCTCTGAAGTGGAGGGTCAAGGCAAGGTGATCTTAAAGATGACATCTGGCAAGGAGTTGACTCTCAACAATGTCCTGTTCGTGCCGGACATTCGCAAGAACCTGGTGTCCGGTTCTCTGCTGAGCAAGCATGGCTTCCGCATGGTGTTTGAAGCGGACAGGGTGACTGTCACCAAAGCTGGGGTATATGTGGGAAAGGGCTATATGACTGGTGGTCTATTTAAGCTCAATGTAATGACTGTAGTTCCATGTATTAATAAAATGAAATCCCCAGTTGCTTACTTGCTTGAGTCTTCCAATTTGTGGCATGGTAGACTAGGTCATGTTAATTATGATGCTTTGCGAAGGTTAATTAACTTAGACCACATTCCAGCTTTCCAAATTGATAAAAAACACAAATGTGAGACTTGTGTTGAAGCCAAATTGACCAGGTCTTCTTTTCAAGCGGTTGAAAGAAGCACTGAGCCATTGGATTTAGTTCACACTGATGTGTGTGATCTAAAGTATGTCCAAACGCGAACTGGTGGAAAGTATTTTATTACTTTCATCGATGATAGCACCAGATATGGCTATGTATACTTGCTTAATAGCAGGGATGAAGCGTTAGACAAATTCATTCTTTATAAGAATGAAGTTGAGAATCAACTTAGCAAAAAGATTAAGGTGGTGAAAAGTGACCGAGGTGGTGAGTATGAATCACCGTTTGGAGAATTTTGTGCACAACACGGAATTATCTACCCAACCACTGCACCTTATTCCCCTCAGCAAAACGGAATTGCTGAACGGAAAAATCGTACCTTGAAAGAGATGATGAATGCTATGTTGATAAGTTCTGGGTTGCCACGGAACTTGTGGGGGGATGCTATCCTCTCCGCAAATTATATACTTAACAAGGTACCTCGCAAGAAAGTCAATAAGACTCCTTACGAGATGTGGAAAGGCAGGAAGCCTACCTACAGTTACCTTCGAATGTGGGGGTGTCTTGCAAAGGTAGCTGTACCTCCACCTAAAAAGGAGAAGATAGGGCCAAAGACTGTTGATTGTGTGTTTATTGGTTACGCACATAACAGTACTGCCTATCGGTTTCTTGTGTATGAATCTGAGATATTGGATATTCACAAGAACACTATCATGGAATCTAGGAATGTGACGTTCTTTGAACACATATTTCCTTATAGATCCATAAAAGAGTCAAGTTCCGTGAAACGGACTTTGGAGACTGCATATGAAAGCAGTCAAGACCAAGAGGAAGAAGTTGAGGTTGGGCCAAGACGTAGCAAAAGGGTTAGAACATTAACATCCTTTGGTCCAGACTTCCTAACGTATCTGTTAGAAAGTGAGCCTCGAACATTCAAGGAAGCTGTGA